>NC_045615.1:95269600-98073350 GCF_009829155.1 Mustela erminea
AACTGCCCTATGACCCAGCAATTGCACTATTGGGTATTTACCCTAAGGATACAAACGTAGTGATCCAAAGGGGCACATGCACCCGAATGTTTATAGCAGCAATGTCTTATATTTATTTTTTAACTTCACATTAAGGAATCTGACTTTCCCATGGCCTTGGAACTAGGCCGTCGCTTTCCAGGAAAAGTAATTCAAATAGAGCTATTTTATGGCAATTAGATGGCTTAGAGAAAAGCTTTTAACAACTCAGAGCTTGTCAAACAAGAAGACATTATCTAAATGTCTTTGAAAAGAAGACTTAAAATTTTTTTATTACTTCTTATCTGTTTGGGAAAATAAAGCTCATGGGATAAATGTCATTATTGTGTGTATTAACATTTTAAATTTGCACAAACAATTCTGTCATACCTTCTTCAAGTGCCATCAAGTCAAATGTTGAAACTGGGAATTATTACTTACAGAAGAATCAATCCGAAAAATACCTGAATTATATTTCTCCAGAATATAATTCAATTAATTATTCATTAATTAATTTATTTACTTTGATTTTTAGGCACCTGTATTATACATAGCACTATGGACAAATACAATAAAACCTAAAATAAAATAGGAATAGAAATAGCTTAGTGAAAATCAATTTCCTTCCAATAACTTGAGGGCAAATAACTGAATTTTGATATTTTTCTTCCAGTAACTCTGAATTCCAACTGTTGGTGAATCTAGTCTTCTCTTGACTTGCTTCCAAAAGGCATATTATTTTGGCTGTGGATGTAATTTTACAAAGTGATGTTTCCAAGCTTCATAATAAACTAAACACTGTATTTCCAAGGAATTAATCAAACCTAAGGACAGTGGATGTTAATGTTTCAGTTCCTAAAATTCCTTTAGATGTCTCTGTTTTGCATCTCATCAGAATCTATAGTAGGCCACTGGAAAGACAGTGCCCAAAGCTAGTTTCCTAGCAAGTAGAATCTGTCCTTTAAGGAAAAACAGGGCTCTTTGAAAACAGATTTTAACAAAGTTAATGAAAGAAAAATATAAGTGATGACATGGAAAGACATCATTACTACTTCATAATACTTATAAGCCAAAAATAAAAAAGAGAAAAGAAAAACCCCAAACAACTCTACATTGTAGGAGACATCCTTTTCTACTTAGTTTGCAGGCAATTCTGTTGCATCATACAATTTTAATACTACTCGGTTTTGTAGAACAATCTGTGTTTTCATTCAGGGATACCATTCAAGCTGAAATGACCAAAGTCAGATCACCAGATTTCTTTATTCTATGACTAGTCTTTTTAAAGGATATAAACTGTTGATATGACTCTGCCTTATTATATATGTGTACACCTATCTCTTAGAAATTTAGACATGATAGGATACAGTAAAATATTTGGAAAGGAAAAAGACATTTGAAAATGTTATTAGACTATAGTTAAGTGTGGTGTATTAAATGCACACACTTTACCTTTCCTCTCTACCAAATCCCAAATGGAACATATTAAAAGAATAAAGAAATGCATGATCCAGAGGATAAGAAGAACATATAATTTTTTTTTTTTTTTGAAGTCACCAACGTTTTGGCATATAAAAGGGCAGAGTAGAAAAAGCTAAAATGTTACTGGCTTGCAGGTGGAGGACCACAAGAAGCAGGTCACAAAACTCCAGAAGGCACAAAGTACCTCTGAAGGAAGAAGGTAGGAGTGGAGATAAAATTAAATAGAAGCTTTGTAGAAGGAGTACTTTATTTTTTGCAATATTGCCCATGATGCTGGCGAAGCTATCAACCATTCTTCTCCCAACTCTTGTAGAAGACAGAAGGTTTGTTTCCTCAAAAAATAGGACCTCAGAAAGTTTGGAATTGAAGACATCAGAAATAGTAGAATGAAAGATGAAATGTTAAATTGATAAAAGAGGACCTAAGTGATATCGATAAACCCCTTAGTCTTCTTTCTCTCTCCACATGCAAAATGTGGGCAGCAGGGGCTTGGATCCAACAGGCAGTATATTTGCAGATTCCTTTCTGGCATACTTGACTGGCTCCGGAGAAAAGAAATCATTTTCTGACATTCTTGGGTCCTGACTGCTCTGCAGTGATACCCACCAATTGGGTTGTTCTGCCATCAGAGTTATCAGTGTGAATGGTTATCCAAGGACCACCAGATACAGAAGAAACATATACAAGTCATAGATGAGAACAAAATGAAAGGAACTCAGAAGGAAAAAAAAAAGCAAAGCTGAAGAAAAGATTGTAGTATTCCTTTTTTTATTTTTAAGATTTTATTTATTTATTTGACAGAGAGAGAGATCATAAGTAGGCAGATGGCAGGCAGAAGGGGGGGGGCGCAGGCTCCCCGCTGAGCAGAGAGCCCGATGCGGGGCTCAATCCCAGGACCCCGAGATCATGACCTGAGCTGAAGGCAGAGGCTTAACCCACTGAGCCACCCAGGTGCCCCAAGATTATAATATTCTTGAATAAATAACAGGAAGGTATAAAAATTCAGAGAATAACACAGTTTTAAGAAGTGAAGATACTTTTAGCAGAAGTAAAGAGTTTAATAGAAGTATGAAAGGTAAAATGAGGACTCTTCCAAAAATTTAGAACGAAAAGAGAAAGAGAAAGCAGATAAGAAAATACATTTAAACTAGTGGATCAGTCAAGGGCGAAACATTCAACTATTAGGTCTTTTATTCAACAAAACAGTCAACTATTAGGAAAGCAAAGCAAAGAGAAAAAAATATTAAGAAAATAATGTGAGAAAACTTCCAAATATTGAAAGCCATGAACTTTTGAATCAAAAGAATCCTCTGGGTGCTCAGAAATGAATGATTAAAAATAATCAACATAAACTCATAATATCATGACATTGCAGAAACCTAAGGATACAAAGAAGATTCTAAAACCAGCTGGACAGAAATAGCAGGTCACATTCAAAGAATGGTAATTAGACAATGAAGTAGTCTCCTTCAAAATTCTGAGGAAAAAATGTATTGGAGCCTGGAATTCCTAGTTGGCCAAGTTTTTCATCAAGTGTAAATGCAGAGTAGTATTTTCAGATATATGAGAGCTCTAAAAATGGATCTTGTGAATGACACACACATATATATATATATCCTCTAGTAACAGAATATGCTCCCCCAAGAAAGAGAGATCAAACAGTAAGGAAGGAAACACATTGATCTTGGTAAAACAGGCTATAAAACAGGAGGAAGAAAAAGGACTTATCTCAATGATGGTGAAGGGAAGTGAGAGCATGAGAGTTGTGTAACACATCTGAGACAATCAGTCCAGATTGGAAACATCAGCCTGGAGACCTTTCAGAAGTATGTTTTCAAAGCAAAAACAGAACTGGTATATTGCTTGGTGTTAAACATTTGATAGCTGAAAATTATGCTTCAAACAAGCGCCAGTTAGAGATGTAATCAAAACACTATTTTTGTCTTCCATTTCCAGTAATTGATACCCCCCACCCCTCCTTTCTTCTGGATACATTCTCCACAAGTTCACATAGCTAATTGGCTCATTCTTGGAAAATGGAACATTCTGGTGGCAGAAACAGTGTAGTGGTTCACCAAGCCCGTTTATTCTCCTTTTGCACAAAGATAGATTGCATTTTTCAACCTCTCTTACAGTTAGATGTGGCCATGGGACTGGGTTATGGCCAGTGGCTTATGCAGAAATGGACTTGGTGGCCTGTGAAGCTACAGGTTGATGATGGTGGAACCGTAAAGTAGAAAGAGACTGGATTTCTGAAGGACTGTTTGATGCTTGGAGCATAGCCACCTGCCAGTCAGAGACATTTCATGGGGCCATTGTAATGCCATAGGAAAAGTTAGCAAAACTGTCCTCTGGAGACTTGGAGAGCAGACCATGTTTCTATTTAGCTTATAGAGGTTATATAGGGGAGAGGTTTGGAAAATGTCAGAGTGATAGAGGCCCTACCATGTACTTCCAGCACTTTTTCTAGAAAGATGAACTCAGGAAAGAATTGGTGATTTGAAAGTAGAAATGAACATGTTTGTAGAGAAAGACCAGAAATTTGACCCCTTGTATTTGAAATTTTCCATCTCAAATATGCTCTCAATATGTAAATTAGAATATCCTGTCCCAGACTTTATTAAAACTAGGCATTTGGATTAATACCCAGTCTCCATTCCTAACTGAGGCAGACTAGCGGCTTTAAGTGGGAAAGGGCAGCTGTTTTTTTTTTTTTTTTTTTTTTTGGTTTGTTTTTTGTTTTTTGTTTTCCTGGCCTTCCTGACCACTTGTCTGCCACTTGCAAGCTATTATTACTGATCCTGTGGATTTGGGGGAGTGCAGCTCAGTGAGAGGGAAAAGTGAGGAGAGAATTTCGTATTAGCCCTGATTCTGCTGTAAGATGTTTGGAGCTGATTTTCTTCTTTGGGCTGCTCTGGTCCACTCTCCTGTGCTCACCGGGCTGCAACACCTCCCCCACGAACATGCTTCTCTACCTGTTCGCACAGCCATCATTTCCTATTGTCTCTTACTTCAGAAGCTCTGTACCCCTTCCAGAGAGTCATTTTGGGTCGGGCAAAAAAAGGCTCATGGAGAGTTCTCTCCACGAGAACCTCATCTCCTCTCCCAGAAACACTTTACTCCATTGCCCAAACGGGTCATCATCACCTGCCCTCCTTGCCTTCCATTAAACCTGTCAGATCTCAGTCATCTTATCTCTCACGCTGCAAGGAAGACATTTCAAGCTTCTTTTTGAAGCCCCTTTTTGCAAAGGATAGCACTCCACTCTTTTCCCTCAGAGAAATTGAAGCCTACAGCCTGGTAGTATGTGTGGGTGTGTGTGCACACCCCTATACTCCCACACTCCTCTTTACAAATCATAGCTTCAGTTCCAGTCTCTTGACTCTATTATATCCTCCTGTGGTTTTGGAACTGCCTAACTGATCATCAGGTATCTCTTTTTAAAATCTGCATTTTGTTGTTTACTTTTTTGGATAGGAGATTTCATCTTTAACATACTGCATTGACTTAGTTGGAATTTCCGATTTAATAATGCGTTAAACCATACAGAAAGAGTTTTATACTTCTGTTGGAAGAATGGGGGAGAGAATTATCTGTAAGCACAGAGAAATCAATTATATAATAGGAATATTGAAAATGAAGCCACTTTGGGGACACCTGGGTGGCTCAGTTGGTTGAGGATCTTTCTTTTGGCTCATGTCATGATCCCAGCGTTTTGGGATCAAGTCTGCATCAGGCTCCTTGCTTAGCAGGGAACTTGCTTCTCTCTCTGCCTGCCACTCCCCATGCTTGTGCTCATTCTCTCTCCGACAAATAAATAAAATCTTTAAAAAAAAAAAAAAAGAAAATGAAGCAGTTTTAATTCCACATAAGCAAAAGTTGTGTAAGAAAGGAAACTTCCTTCTTTCCCCCCCACCTCCCACCTATCATATGACTATTCCTCACCATTTGGGGAATGCAATAATGGGGATGGGTCACCTTCATCGGCATATTTTTTGCAAACCAATTTCCTCTACTATAAAGAAATATGAAAATGATGGATTTAAAAGCTGGCCTTCTCCACATTAGATTGCCCATTCCAAAATATTAAAAATCAGCTAAACAAAATGAATTCCTTTGTGTAGTTTGATATCTTTTTTTAAAAAAACATTATATTTATTTGAGAGAGAGAAAGAAAGCATGAGAGGGGAGAGGGTCAAGGGAGAAGCAGACTCCCTGCTGAGTAGGGAGCCTGGGGTGGGACTTGATCCCGGGACTCTGGGATCATGACCTGAGCCGAAGGCAGTTGCTTAACCAACTTAGTCACCCAGGTACCCTGATATCTATTTTTTTTTTTTTAAAGAAAAGTTTGGGTATGGTTAATGGACTCTCTGTCCATCCATATCTTTTATTAATTTTTTATTAAGTTTTTAGCTCCAGTATAGCAAACATACAGAAGTATATTACTTTTAAGTGTACAATATGGTGATTCAACAATTCTGTACATTACTCAGTGTTCATCGTGATAACTACTCTTTAATCCCTATTACCTACTTCACATATAGCTCTCCCCACCTCTGGTGACTACCAGTTTGTTCTCTATAGTTGCTAATCTGTTTCTTGATTTGTCTCTCTTTTTCCCTTTGCTTGTTTGATTTGTTAAATTCGCATATGAATGGAATCCTATAGTATTTGTCTTTTTCTAACTGATGTATTTCATTTAGCATTATACTCTCTAACTCATCCATGTTGTTGGAAATGACAAGATTTCATTCCTTTTTATGGTTGAGTAATATTCCATTACACGTGTGTGTGTGTGCGTGCATGTGTGTGTGCGTGCATGTGTGCGTGTGCGCACACCCATACACCCACATACCACTTCTTTATCCATTCATCTATCAATGGGCATTTCCATAATTTGGCTTCCATGATTTGGCTATTGTGAATAATGCTGCAATAAACATAAGGATGCATGTATCCCTTTGAATTAGTGTTTTTGTTTTTTGGGGAGAAATACCCAATAGTGCAGTTACTGAATCCTAGGGTAGTTCTATTTCTAACTTTTTGAGAAACTTCCATACTGTTTCCACAGTGGCTGCACCAGTTTGCATTCCCACCAACAGTGCACGAGGCTATCTTTTCCTCCATATCCTCACCAACACTTGTTTCTTGCGTTTTTGGTTTTCGCCTGTCTGATTTTGGCCTGTTTTTGCTCTAAAATCACGTCTTCACCCTTCTTGTCTTCTTCAATAGCCATTCTCTACTTTTAGTAGTGGAGTTTGTCCTGACAGTTTTGGGTCATTTTCTGGGTTATTTATGCTAATATGAGTGTGACTTAGTTGTATCCATGGGATAGAGCAGCTTAGGGTCCTCCGACTTAACCATCTTCCCCACTTCCCCTGTCCATGCTTTTCTAATATTAGAAACCTCCACTTCAGTTCTTCTCGTGGCTCATTTTTCCTGAGATCATTTCACAAGCATAGTCAATCCTATGCTGCTTCTGTGGTTGACACCATAAAAGGTGGGGCCAGATTGTCACTTTAATCCTGGAATACATTATAAACCAAACGTGGAAAGAAAATGAGCACATTCACAATTAAGAAAGACTGTATTTATAAAGGTACCCTACCTTATTCATCTCAGAAAATACTTATTTTGCAGGTTAGGGTTTTCTGTTAGAGTAAAGAATCAGTGTTAATGCTTCTCTCAGCTCATACAAGCAGAGTCATTTGCTCCATTTTCTGTGACTGTGCTACTATTCCTAGCACATCCCATACTGTAGTGTAATTTGTATGTTAAATGGCATCTTTCTAACTGTATCAGAACTCCCATTAAGGATCCTATTCATTTTTGTGTCTTCCTGTCTAAGAACAGTGCCTGGAATAAAGGACTCAATAAATGTTGAATGAATGAATAAGTGATTGAATGAATAATGAAAGAAAACTAGGTGAATTCAAATATAATTTGCTTTTGTCAACATTTTGAATCTTATTATAATTGTTGATATGTATCTGTTTCTTCCTTTCTACTGTGAGTCCTATAAATTATAAATCCTGTCTTACTTATTCTAGTAGCTTTAACATTTAGCACTGTGCCTATTGCCTAAAATGTAGCAGTTGCTCAGTTTATGCTGGTAAAATGAAGAAATGAGGTCATTAATTTATGACATGTGCAAGAAGCAGCACCTTGTGTAGTCTGTATCTCATGCTTTCATTATATAAACTCTTATCTTTTTTAGGGACTCAGAACTGTAGTTGAAATCCAAGAAAAATTAGTTTTGGGAACACTTCTCTACTACTATCTTCATCACCTTCTGAAATACTAATTTTTTTTTAATATTTTCCTCTTCTTTTCTCATCTTTTTAGGTAATCCAGATCTTGAATGAAGACCATGTTTATAAGAATAGTTAGAAAAAGCCTTTTATAGAACTGAAACTTGGGTGTGTAAGTCCCAGCTTCTTTGTTCAGTCAGTGCTGTTGGTATTGGATGACTTAATGAAAATGCCTGAGGCTTACAGATAAAAGAGCTAGGTTATTACATGGGCTTCCTTCCTGAATAATACTTATTGTAGAATGTCCCTAGCACTAAGTAAAAATAGATAAAATACTAGCATTTTCAAAGCCCTAATCTTATATCCACACAAGTACCCTGCTCTTGTTTTAACCCTGGCTTAGCACTGCTTAACATCAAAAGTGCACCAAGTCTTCCTTTTTGGGCAAAAAGAACAAATTGCTTTTCCTTGTTCACAAGACAGATAGGAGTTTCCAAAGATCAACTCTTTATTGCAAGCTCTGAAACCACTCTCAGGCCTATGGTCTGTTTTTCTTTTCTTTTTTTTTTTTTTTTTAAAGATTTTATTTATTCATTTGACAGAGAGAGATCACAAGTAAGCAGAGAGGCAGGCAGAGAGAGAGGAAGGGAAGCAGGCTCCCTGCTGAGCAGAGTGCCCGATGCAGGACTCGATCCCAGGACCCTGAGACCATGACCTGAGACGAAGGCAGCGGCCTAACCCACTGAGCCACCCAGGCGCCCTATGGTCTGTTTTTTTGTATAAAAGACAAAAATCACTGCAAGGATATGTTTTAAAAATCAGATGGTCATAAGTAGTTGAAAATTCAGTTTGCCCCCAGCTTTAAAACAAACAAACAAAACACACACACACACACACACACACACACACAACCAAAAACTTGGTTGCAAAGCAGGAGTAAAGGAAAATTTTTAACATATCAAAACTGACTAAATCTGTCATGCTCAATTGTGCAACAGAGCAAAATAAGATGAGCATGTTAGTGGCAGTTGAGAAAAATAGCTTTTCAAGTTCAGTTTTTTTTAATGAGAGTAATTTAGGAAGTGTAGTATAAGAGTCATTAAGTACAAAATACCATAAATGTCAGTGTGAGTTGTATTATGCTTTTGTTTAGCTTACTGAGTGACATAGCATACCTTAAATCTGATGATGAAGCTCTTTTGAAGGCTGTAAAGGGAGAGGCATTAAAGCAAACTCTTCAAGCAGCACTGGATTCTTGGAGTTAGGGATCCCTAAAACAACATTAGCTCCTCTCATTGAGGAGATGGGAGACATAAGAGGAAGTCTTTGCTTCCAGCCCACGAATGGAGCAATATTAGGAAGAATCTTCTTACAAACCAGCTACCCACCTCCCACTGGGAAAACAAGAGCACAGGGGCAGGGGTGCCTGGCTGGCTCAATCCATAGAGCATGTGACTCTTGACCTGAAGGCCATAAGTTGAAGCTTCATGCTGGGCATAGAGCTTACTGAAAAAAAAAGGGGGGGTGGTGGTACATGGGCAGAAGCATTTAGCTTGTGGGAGGTAGGAGGAGGAATGAAATGTGAATCATCAGGCTGTGACAGAAGGAAATGTGCATCTAAACACAGCTATTGGCTCAGAGACTCCCGCAGGATTCTGTCAGTTACTGTGTTGGGATGGGATGAAAAGAGAATGTTCCCTTCTCCCTTCTCTGCCAGCCCTGAAAGTTATGGAGTGTGGAGTGTGAGATCCCTTGTAAATACTGCTTTGAAAGTCTCACCAACTCTAGAAAGTTTAAAAACCAGGGAAGTGTGCTATAAATCTAAGATCTCAAGGGGAACGTATATTTTTATGAGTCTGTGTTTATTGAATACTTGATGAATACAGTATAGTATGTGCATTTTAACCTGTGTCCGAATGCTACATGTTTTTGATTTGCTTAACTTCATTTAATTTCATCACATGCTTTGCCCTTAGAATGAAGCCTAAACATTTCATACTTGTTGTACATCAGCATCCTCCTCTTTCTTTACCTGTACTTCTCCGAATCTGCACAAAAAGATATGACTGCACCATGTAATCTAATCTTATTGTAACTCTTGTGTAAGTTTTCTTTTGGAGCCATCTACTTCCTCTGAAAATTTGCCATAGTTGTCTTACCTTCAGGCCTTTGCTTTTTAAGGTGTCTTCGTCTGGACCTCCACTTGTACCTCAAGATCTAGCACGTTGAACCAGGACTCTAAAGTTCGGGTCAAGTCACCCTTCTCTAGCTTTCCTAGCTCATGCAGATGGCCCCTTTCTCTCAATCTGAAGCCTCCATGCTGCCCTCGGAGACAGCTGTGTATGTTGTCCCGGTTACTGGAGGTTTTCTCAAGTATTTTCTGGTCCCTTTGGCTGTGGATTCCATTGTATTTGTCACAGAGTTTTGTTTTTTTTTAATGGAATTCTTACATGTTGTGTGGCAACATCTGTGCTGACTGTGTGTGTGTGTGTGTGTGTGCTCATACACATGCATGTGTGCATGCACTGGGAGAGGAAAGAGAATTGTCTTTTTTTCTTTTCTTTCATTGAAAAGCACACTTGTTTATTCATTCCTTCCTCCACTCTTGGCAGAAACATGAGTGAAAAACCACTACCAGCCCCCTTGCCACATCTGGGATTAGAATGGGCAGACACCCTATAGTCTTGCACCATGTCTCTGCTGCTCATCTGCTTGCGTAACTTTGGCTCAGAAACATGGTGAGCACAGCTGGCTCAGTGGTTGCCTGAGGTCAGTAGAATGATCTATATACTTACTGTTGTGTGTTCTAAGATGGGCTTGGGCAGAGGAAGCATTTCTATTTAGGGAAACATAAGATGATAATTCAAAATTCTGTATTTAATGAGGCAGAATCCATTTAAACATCATGTCCTCTAGTTTATGGTATCAATTTCATGTATTCACTCATTATTTATTTATTAATTCACCTGTCATAAATTAAGATCTTTTCTGTAGGAATAAATTTAGTAGGGAGGTGTAGCAGTTATCTGTTGCCCTAATAATGCTGCATAGCAAATAACCAGACTTCAGTAGCATACAACAACACACATTTATTTAATTCATGAGTCTGAATCAAATGGGTAGTTTTTCTTGTCTAAGGCAGGTTTGACTGATATTAGTTGAGCTTACTCATTCATTCGTTATCAGCTGGCAATTCAACAGAGGATTGGCAATTCTGGGAGGGCTTTGGCTAGGACAAATGAAACAACTTGGATTTCTTTCATGTGGTCTCATCTCCTAGTCGCTCACCCTAGCCTTGATCACATGATGGGGAGGATGCCAGACATGAAAGGAACTAAGTAAGACCTCTTGAGACATAGCCTCAGAACTGGCATAAAATCATTTCTATTGTGTTCTTTTGACCAAAAGGAAGTCTAAAATACAGCTCAGATTCAAGGTAGGGGTGGAGCAAATGGGGAATAAACTCTGTCTCTTTAAAGGAAGAGCTGCAAAGTCATATTGCAAAGGACATGGGTTCAGACAGGTCATATGGGCCACCCATATAACCAGTCTACCCAAGGAGACAAGCAGATCCCACAGATTATAATCTATATGATGTGGTAAGGACTCCAGAAGGAGCATGCATACAGTGGGAAAAAATTTCTTTTACAATGTTCTTCTAACTTCATTAGATTGTATTTAAAAGAACAAGAGGAAGGAGGGTGTAAGAAAGAGGCCCATAAACAATTTCAGCTCTTCTTTTCCTCCCCCTTTCTATAATACACACAAAGACACTTACTGTGGGAGATCTCAGTGGTGTTCAAGACTTGCCTGGGGCAGCCACTCCAAAGACATGCTCCTGAGCTGTTTGGAAGTCAGATCCTACCTGCAGAGGTAGCATGAATCTCTGTACTGTTTCTCCAGCAAAGAGGATGCTATTTGGAAACTAAGCTGTTACTGAAAACTTCAGGTACTTTCCTGAAGGCTTTGCTGGGTTATTTTTTGTTTTTGGAGTCACTCTTAGACGCTAAGCTTCATTTCAGTTTCTCATTTTGCATTTGTCACTTGGTCTCATTAGATTTCTAGGTCTCACTTGTCTGTCTGATTTAGACTCCTGTCAACTCCCAAGGCAGAGATGGCCTTTTTTTTTTTTTTTTTAAACAGAACTTAGGAGATGCTGGCTGTGGATTTAAAACAGTGAATCTTACTTATCCTGCAACCTGAACTTTTTGGATTATGTCAGTAACCTCTCAAAAAGTCAATTGCTCTTGACCTTTGGGTGTTGTTACAGGGAAAGAGCCAATTATTACTTCTCTGTAGTCCCTTTGGGTATCACTGTAGCTGTCAGCGCTGGAAAATGAAGAAGTGGGGAGCAATTGCATGGTTGAGGGAACTAGCTAACCTCAAAGAGGTGTTTGAAACTCTTGAGTTACAGTCTGCTTGTCTCTCTTTGAACTTCCAACACTATCCTATTTTCAGAAGAAACAAGTTGAAGAGAATTAGAACTTTCTGGCTCTCAGGTAATCATGTTCTGGAAGAGTGTTACAGTAGCATTTTCTCTAGAAATATTTAAAAATAAGGTAGATGAGAGGTGCCGGGGTGGCTCAGTTGGTTAAACATCTGCCTTTGGCTCAGATCATGATCCCAGGTGCCCCCAAATCTGACTCTCCGCTCAGCAGGGCGCCTGCTTCTCCAGCTTCCTCTGCCTGCTGCTCTCCCTGCTTGTGAGCATGCTCTCTCTGTCAAATAAATTAAATCTTTAAGAAAAAGATTTAAAATAAAAAAGAGAAATAAACAAGGTAGCTGAACTCCGTTTGCTAGACTAGATGAGTTCTGTGATACCATGTATCAGAAAATATTTTTTGAGATTATCAATTTTCCTTTCTTCTTTGCTTTTGACACACTCATCTTAATTTAAGTCCACTTAACAAAGAGGGTGCATGAATTTGTGTCCATACATACACATGACTCTCAGAGTAAAAAACAAAGATAAAATATATTCTGAAAACCTCTGGTCGAAACCACTTATTTTACAGGTGAGTAAACAGAATCAGATAGTAGAAAAACCATTTTGCACAATATCTAGCCAGTTGCCAGCTGTGTGAGAGGTGGATTCTGTGCATTCAGATTGCACAGTTTACAGAAACTTGCTTTTAGACTCTGGGAACCAAACTGAGGGTTACAGAAGCAGGTGGGCAGGAGGATGGGGTTACTGGGTGATGGGTATTAAAGAGGGCATGTGTGATGATGAGCGCTGGGTGTTATAAGCAAATAATGAATCATTGAACACTACATCAAAAACTAATGGTGTACTGTATGTTGGGTAATTGAACATAATATAAAAAAAGAAAGAAACTTGCTTTTATACATGGAATGTCTTAGAAGTGGTGGAGTCATCATCCAGAAACTTGTACTGTAGTGTTCATTGTTGTTCAAGAAAGATGGTGCTTTCCTTTGAGAAAGACCTGCACTCTGCTCATGGAAGCAAGATTGGAAGGGGTAGCCCTTGTGAATTACTCAGAGGAGGTTATGTGATATGGAGGGAGGGTCATCTCTTGTACTGTAGTTTTTTGGAAGCAATGGTATGTCCCAACCAAATGCACAGAGGCACACGACATTGAGGCAAAGCCAACTGAAGGAGGAGGGACAGCATGTGTTAAATAAGTGTATCTATAATTTAGAACATGAGTAGCTCTGTCCAGTCCAAAAAATCATTTCCACTTTTACTAGAGTGGCCATGCTTCCCTGTTTGCCTGGGATAATTCTCTTTGATCCCTGTTATTCTGGCATGATTAACTTTCACTTTAAAAAATATCCCTGGTTTGGGGCGCCTGGGTGGCTCAGTGGGTTAAGCTGCTGCCTTCGGCTCAGGTCATGATCCCAGAGTCCTGGGATCGAGTCCCGCATCGGGCTCTCTGCTCAGCAGGGAGCCTGCTTCCCTCTCTCTCTCTCTCTGCCTGCCTCTCTGTCTACTTGTAATCTCTGTCTGTCAAATAAACAAAACAAAACAAAACAAAAAATATCCCTGGTTAGACAGTACATTATTCAGCCACCCTCACTATCAGTGTAGTGGGAATGACACTATATCTTTATGTCACCTAGGGTTTTCCTTCTCCAAAGTTCTTTACACTTAATAGAAGTATGATTTAGAGATCAAAAACCTTAAAAAAACTTATTGTCCATTGAAAACAGGGAGTGAGGCAGGATATGGTGGGTGTGATGGAGATGATGTAACAGAGAGTCTTGAAAGGGAAATCATGAGGCCACCAAAGGCAAATTCCTTCCACCTTCCAGTCGTACCAGAGCCAGTGTTCAGTGTGAGACTAGTCACCTTGCAGGTGGTATGAGGCAAATGGAAGATTTGTTGCTTAACTGTACCCCCCCCTTTTTTTTTTAAAGATTTTATTTATTTATTTAACAGACGGAGATCACAAGTAGACAGAGAAACAGGCAGAGAGAGAGGAAGGGAAGCAGGCAGAGAGCAGAGAGCCCAATGTGGGGCCTGATCCCAGGAACCTAGGATCATGACCCGAGCCGAAGGCAGAGGCCTTAACCCACTGAGACATCCAGGTGCCCCACTTAACTGCTTTAATGAAGAGGCAAATGCATTCTCATGCTCTATGTTGAAAGAGCCAAATTTTGAAGTACTATCAAGGCCTCAGGAACTTTCTTCTGGTCAGTGTTTTGATTACTTAGAGTCTTACCCTTTCAAAATAGTTAATATGTATTCTGAATTCCCATCTCCAAGCTTATCTTTCCTTTACAATTTATGTTGAAGAACTTGTGTAGGCTTAACTGTAGAGTTTCTTACATTTACCCTGGTTAACATGTACTTCTGCCCTGTATATATTTTGTAATTTGGTAGCTGGATCCCAAAACCTGATCAGACTATAGGTGGTATTGCTATCTTTCATCAAGTTTCATACTGTCCAGACAGTCATTTTGTGATGTTAGCAGTCATTCATGTTCATTGCCTAATTCAGAGGTCAATAAACCTCTCTGAGCCAAATTGGGTCCAACTGCTGAGTCTGTAAGTAGTTTTATCAGAATGCAGCTGTTGACATTTGTTTATTCATTGTCCATAGCTGCTCTTTCTCTAATAACAGAACTGAATAGTTGTGATTGTGGCCATGGGCCCTGCAAAGCCTACAGTATTTATTACCAGCCTCTTTACAAAACAGCTTGCTGATCCCTGGACTAATTCATTCATTAGTGGTTTCAACAGTGATAATGCTTTTCTGTGTTTGTGTGTGTGTGTGAGATCTTTTAAAATACAAAATACCTCCAGAATTCATACTGATACTTCCAATTTTAATGTAGGATTACAGGATTTTTACTTAAGCTCTTTTATATTTTTATATCCTTTTTTAAACATTTAGAACCCTGGGTCTCAAAAACACAGGGTTGATTGGATTTTTTTACTTGAGAATATATCTTTATTTTTTTTTTAGTTGAGGTATTATTGACATTCAATGTTATATTAGTTTCAGATGCATAATGTAATGATTTAATACTTGTATCTAGTACTGCAAAGTGATTACCATAATCCTAGCTAACACCTGTCACCACGCAGAGAATTTTTTTCATGTTGAGAACTTTTGAGACTGACTCCCTTAGCAACTTTCAGGTTTGCAGTACAGTAGTATTAACTATAGTTGCCACACTGTACATTACATCTCCATGACTTAATTTGTTTTCTAATTGGAAGTTTGCACCTTTTGACTGGCTGTACCCATTTTGCCCATCCCCCATTTAGCCCCCTCTGGAAGTCACCAGTCTGTTCTCTGTAACGATCAGCTTTTTTCTTTGAAGATATTTTTGAGAGATAATTAAATTTTAACATTTCATAATTACTCATCTGTTTAATGCCATATTATATTACAGTTTAGTAATAATTATTTTAGTAATTTGTTAATAAATTAATGCATGATATATATTATATATAGCATATAATAGGAAAATATCAGTAATAAAGTTTCTGTTTAATAATAATAAATCACCAACAAATATGATTACAAAAAAACAAGATTACATTTAAAAATACAGTATCTACATTCTTGTAACATACTTTATTCTCTACCTTTTGAGTTCAACTATGTCCTTACTATAGGACATATAGAGAACTTAACAGTTTTCTGCCTGCTGGATCTATTTCTGATGGAGGGTGTCAGATTCTCCAACTATAATAGTGGATTCATCTGCTTCTACTTCTCCTTGTAGTTCTGTCAGTTTTTGCCTCATATATTTTGACATTCTGTTGTTTGGTGTACACACATTGAGGATTGTTATGTCTTTTTGGAGAATTGATGCCTTTATCATTATGTCATGCCCCTTTTTATCCTTGATTAACTTCGCTTTCTTTGAAGTCTGCATTGTCTGAAATTAATAGAGCTACTTTTGCCTTTTTTCAGAATTATTTTTAACATAGATAATTTTTCTCCATCCATTCACTTTGATATAAATGTCTTTAAAGTGGGACCTTATGAATAATATATAATTGGGTCTTGTGTTTTGGTCTACTCTTATTCTGACAATCTCTGTTGATTTAAAAATTGGGGTATTTAGACCACTGATGTTTAAAGTGACTATTTTGTTGGATTAATAGCTACCATATTTGTTACTGTTCTCTTAGTTGCCATTGTTCTTTATTCCTATTTTTGTCTTCCTCTCCTTTTCTGACTTCTGTTGTTTTAATTGAGCATATTATATGATTCCACTTTTTCCTCATTGCTTGGCTTATCAACTATACTTTTCTGAAAGGCTTTTTAGTGGTTGCCCTAGCATTTGCATTATACATTTACAACTAATCCAAGTCTATTTTCAGAGAAGGAATAAGTCAAAGTAGAATAAAAACTTTTATTTTGTTTGTTCTCAAATGATCTAACAGATAAGTCAGTTAAAGGTCTGACTCTTGGTTTTGGCTCAGATCATGATCTCAGGGTCCTGAAATCAAGCTCCATTTCAGGCTCAGTGCTTAGCTGGGAGTCTGCTTGAGATTCTTTCTTTCTCTCCCTTTGCCCTAACACCTCCTTTTAAGTAAATAAATAAATCTTTAAAAAATAGTAATAGCAAAAATGTATTTGATTAGGTGTGTGTGGGTGTGTATATATACACACTTATGTATAAGGGAAATGGATAAGGGAACTTATGTATAAGGGAAATGGATAATAACAATGAGATGAGATCCATAAATGAATGAAGTGAGATCCATGGAAGAGAAGGAAGGAATTAGGATTATTTTGTAATTAGAAAGTGATTACAGTACCCATGAAGCAGTTCTACTCCTCCTTCTCTGATGCTTTTCCTTTCTTTATGTAGACTCGGGTTTCTAACTTGTATAATTCTCCTTGTCTCTGAAGAACTTTTTTTAACATTTACTGTAAGACAGGTCTGTTGGCTACAGGTTCCCTTAATTTTTGTTCATCCAAGGAAGTCTCTATTTTTCCTTCTTTTGAAAGGTATTATAGTCAGGTATAGAATTCTAGGTTGGTATTTTTGTTTCTCTCAGCACTTTAAATATTTCACTCCACTTTCTTCTTGCTTGCCTGGTTTCTGAGAAGAGGTCAATATAATTCATATCTTTGCTTCTCTACAGGTAAGATACTCCCCCACCGCCCAGGCTTCTTTCAGAATTCTTTCTTTCTCCTTCTCCTTCTTCTCCACCTCCCCTCTCCTTCTGTCTCCACCCCCCTCCTCCACTGAAGAGTTATTGACATAAAGTGTTATATTAGTTTCAGGTGTACAGCACAATGATTGAACAACTCTGTACTTGGTGCTCACCATGATGAGTGTTGTCACAATCTGAGGATTATTGCTTTCCCTTTGTTTTTTTACTATTTGGATATGACATGCCTAGGTGTAGTTCTGTGGTGGGAAATTTACCCTCCTTTGAGTTCTCAGAGTTTTCTGGATCTGTGGTTTGTTGTCTGATGTTAATTTGGGGAAATTCTCAATTATTGTTTTTTCTTGCTCTGTTTTCTCTTTCTGGTATTCCCATTATGTGTGTGTTACACCTTCTGAAGTTCTCCCACATTTTTTGGCTATTCTGTTTCATTTTTTTTTTTCAGTCTCTTTTCTCCTTGCTTTTCCATTTTGGAAAGTTCTATTGAGATACCCTTAAGCTCAGAAATTCTTTCCTCAGCCATGTCCAGTCTGCTAATGGATCTATGGAAGACATTCTTCATTTTGTTATACTATATTTGATCTCTACTATTTCTTTATGATTCTTTCTTAGAACTTTATCTTTTTGTTTGTCTGTATGCTGTATCCATTAGCGCCCCAAGCTTATTAACTATGGTTTTTTTAAATTCTCAATCTGATAATTCCAGCATGCCTGCTAGTTGAGTCTGGTTCTGATGCTTGTCCTGTCTCTTTAAACTGTGCTTATTTTCCTTTTAATACAACTTGTACTTCTTTCTTGATATCTGTACATGATACACTGGATAAAAGGAACTGCCATAAATAGGCCTTTACTAATGTGGTGGTTACATGTGGAGGAAGGGGAAGTACTCTGTAGTTCTATGATTAGGTCTCAGTCTTTTTTAAGCCTGTGCTTCTTTTTTTTTTTTTTTTAAGATTTTATTTATTTATTTGACACAGAGAGAGAACACAAATAGACAGGCAGGCAGAGAGAGTGGGGGAAGCAGGCCCACCACTGAGCGGAGACCCCCATGCGGGGCTCGATCCCAGGTCCCTGAGACCATGACCTGGGCGAAGTCAGAGGCTTAACCCACTGAGCCACCCAGGCGCCCCAAGCCTGTGCTTCTGAAATGTGAACTTCCCATGTGTTCACAGTTTTTCCCTAGGGAGACAGGATGACTAGAGTGAGAGGGCATGGGTAGTTTCCTTTTGTCAGTTAGGTTAAGCTTTGATAAAGCCCCAATAGTTTAGGCTCTGGTAAAATAACTTCTCCTAAGGACAGACTGTTTTACAAACGGAATGCTCTGGAGTATTTCAAAATGGCTCCTTTTACCTTCCTTCTGGTAGAGGCACAAGGGAATTTTTTTCTAATATTCATGGTAAGAACCTGGTTGAGCCCTAGATGTAAAACCTACAACAGTATGGTGGCCTCTCTGACTGAAAACCCCTAAATTTTTTTTTAAAAGATTTTATTTTTTTGTCAGAGAGAGAGAGAGAGAGAGAGATTGAGAGCACAAGCAGGGGGAATGGTTCAGTAGACAGAGAGAAGCAGGCTTTTTGCTGAGCAAGGAGCCCAATGTAGAACTCAGTCCCAGAACCCTGGAACCTAACCTGAGCTGAAGGCAGATGCTTAAATCTGAGCCACCCAGGTGCCCCACCCTTAACATTTTTAACTTTCAGATTCATCCAGTCTGAGACCCCATTAAAATTACAGTTGAGGTATCCTACCAAGGTACAGGTTCCCATAGAGGCTCCTGCTTGGAGCTTTCTGCTCTAGTAAGTGCGACTCTCTGTAGCTCCCATTTTGTACTTCAGTTTTGGGGATAGCTGTTTTCCCCATTACATCACTTTGATGGATATAAGAAAAGTTGTTTACTTTTCACTTTGTTCAGTATTTCACTTGTTGCTAGGACAGAGAGATGACTTTGAAGCTCCTTACATGCTGGACTGGGAACCAAAAGTCTTTTCCTTTAGTTTTAATCCTCACTTAGTCTTAAGCTGTAAGTAATCTGTAAGTAATAATCATCACAATTATACTCTACTAATTTTGGTTGTCTAAATATTTTTCTTTGAGATTCTCAGAATGAGCATGTGCAATATCCCCTAGTTCTTACATATTGTTAATGGTTTATATCTTTTATTTTGAAAATTAAATTTTGCTAGTTAAAAGTTCTTGGATTACATCTTCTTTAGTATCTTAAATATGTTTTGCCATTTTATTCAGGAATATCACATTGCTGACAAAAAGTTTAATAGTAACTCTGGCTGGCAGACCTTAGGTGATCTCCAATACCAATTATTTTTCCTCCTATTATCTGTGTCTTTATTTAATTCCCTTTTCTTGAGTGTGGATAGGCCCTGTGACCTGCTTCTAGCCAATGGAATATGGCAAAAATGATAAGAAGTTGCTTAAATAAGATGCATCTTGGCAGATTGAGGAAAGAGGGAAGAGTCTTTTTTTTTTTTTTAAAGATTTTATTTACTTATTTGAGAGAGAGAGAGCAATCACAAGTGGCAAGAGGAGGGGCAGAGGGAGAGGGAGGAAACAGACTTCCTACAGAGCAGGGATCCCTAGGATGTGGGGCTTGGTCTCAAGACCTGGAGATCTTGACCCGAGCTGAAGGCAGATGCCCACCTGAACTACCCAGGTGCTCCGATTCTTTTGTTTTTGTTTTTGAAGAAGTAAGTTTTCATGTTGTGAGATGGTCTACAGAGTGGACTACCTGGCAAGAAACTGTAGGCAGCTGAGAGAGATCCTTGCCCAATAGCCAGCAAGAAAGCAAGTATTTCATTAGTACAACCTCTGGAAACTAAATTCTGCTAACAACCTGAGTGGGTTTGAGAGCATTTTTTCTGCCAGTCAGGCCTCCAGTTTAGAACACAGCCTGGTCTCTCTCTTGATCTCAACCTTGGGAGACCCTGTGTGGGACTAGGGTCTTTCAGAGGAGACCAATATAGCCTTGATCAAATGCTTCTGAAGCAGGTGTGGCTTGATCTGGCAGGCAGTTTACTTTTTTTGTTTGGTTTATGTGACAGCTTTCAACTTGTCAAGGAATTGGACTAGATTTGACCTATCTGTGCTGGCTTAAAAGATAATTAGTGTCGGGACGCCTGGGTGGCTCAGTTGGTTGGGCAGCTGCCTTCGGCTCAGGTCATGATCCCAACGTCCTGGGATCGAGTCCCACATTCGGGCTCCTTGCTCAGCAGGGAGCCTGCTTCTCCCTCTGCCTCTGCCTGCCATTCTGTCTGCCTGTGCTCACTCTCTCCCTCTTGCTCTCTGATAAATAAATAAAATCTTAAAAAAAAAAAAAAGATAATTAGTGTCACTCTGCCTTCTCCTAGTAAAGACTGGCCCAATTAGAGGCAGGCTGATTTTTCATTTAATTAGCTAGTGAAAGTCACTGATAACTTAGTGGAAAGTTAGGTTTTGGGAAATTAAGCTCTGTCTCATGCCCAGACTTTATGATTACCATATAAACAAAAAAAGACTCCAGCTAGGTTGGATCTAGTCAAGATGTTTAGGGGACTTAACAGGTTGCAAATTACCTGGAAAATTCTGTCTACATTTCATCATGTGCATGTTCACCACAGTACTTATGACACTAACTCATAATTAAATCTGAAAATTTAGAGTGTGTAGTAGAGCCAGTTCAAATGATGAGGCATTGGTGTTGTACAGGCTGCCTTTTGTTCAGTTCTGAGATTCTGTATGATCTTAGTAGTTCAAGGGTCCCCTGAATTTGAGATCTCATTCAATTAAATTCATTCATTCACTTATTCTTTCAATATGTATTTATTGAACATATAGTAGACAGTGAGTGAGCTGTTTAGAGATGAACTGGAGATTTGGGGGATATTGATGAGGGACTTTGAAGACAGTAGGGCTTCTGAGTTGGGGGAGGGGTGGGTGATAGGATTATATTCAGCAAAATACAGAATTGTGTGGAAATGAAGCTGGGTTATAAGGAATGACCTAGGAATCTTGAAAGACTAGTGGGAACTGCCATAAACTTGGAAAAGGTGCATGATGGGATTAGTACTGATTGTTCTTTAGGCATATTATAGGGGTAGGGGCATGTTGTGAAGGATAGGAGGATTTCACCAAGAGGCCCCTTTTCACGCCTTCAAATTTCTCAAGTTAAAGCTCTCTTCTTTAGACTAACAAATATATTGTTTTTAAAGACTGAGGAAATTTTCAGACTTTAAGAGATCTTCTTTAACCTCTTTTTTTCCATTTTCTTTTTCTTTCTTTCTTTCTTTTAAGGTTTTATTTATTTGACACAGAGAAAGGGAACACAAGCAGGGAGAGTGGGAGAGGTAGAAGCCGGCTTCTTGCTGAGCAGGAAACCCAATGAAGAACTTGATCCAAGGACTCTGGGATCATGACCTGAGCCAAAGGCACCCAGGCACCCTTGTTTAATCCTTCTTTACTATTCAGGTTAGGAAACTGAGACCCAGGGTCATTATTTTCTTAATTTCACTGGAAAAGTTAAGGTAAGAATCAAGTAGAATAATCTGGGGCCCAGATTCTTTTCACTATATCAAATAGATAAATAGACGAAATAGAGAGTCATCTTTTCTCTAGAAGAGATTCTTTTCACTATATCAAATAGATAAATAGACGAAAGAGAGAGTCATCCATGTAGAAGGGATAAATGGTGTTTATTGCCTCAGGGGCAGTGAGTGTTCACTGATGAGATGATAGAAATAAAAACTCCTTTCCTCAGGCCTACTAAAGTTCTAACTCTAGCATTTATAGGGAGAGAAGAGGTGAGGAAGCTTGACATACCCAATTAGGCAAAGGAGATGAAAGAATGAAGGCTCAGTAAAAACCCATGCAGAGAGGCAGAGAAAGGGAGAGGATGCCTGGTTTCCCCATCCATCCCCAAGGCCATTTTCCTCTCAGGCTCTCCTATAATCAAGTCTCCTTCGCAACATCTACTGGCTAGAAAGCATTGCAATTTACATTTCATGGAAAAGGTAATGTCAAGTACTTACTCTTCTAATAAGGCAGTGAAAATGGTAGAGCCCTAAAACTTAAGCCCTGGAAAGTTCTGATTTAGTGGCTTGGGGAAGGTGAACGAGAGAGAAGTATCTGCAAAGTATCTGCAGAGATTACAAGTATATTTTTACTCCTGTAGTCATTATTTTGTATAGAATAGTTTAAGAAAATTGCTTGCTTCCTCCATGCCCAATTTCCAGAAGTTTGACAGAGATGGATTGAATATTACTTGAGATGATTTTTTAAAAACAAAATGAAATCTGGTCAACTGAAACTGAACTATAGGAGAAAATGCTCAAGGGAAATTGTCCCTCTTCAATGAACATATAATGACACATCTCCAGTCTCATTAATCACCACAAAAAAAGTCAATATTTTATTTTATTTTTAAGGTTGCATCCATTTCAAAATCCCAACAGTGTCTTGATCATTTACAATTATTTCATTTAATTGAGGCTAATTTTTAATAAGCCTCTCAAGTGTTCTTGACAGGTTCCTGAATTAGTCAATAACTTTATAAATTTTTATTATTAAATTTGGTAAAGATAATTTTTCTGTGCCTCTGATGATAATACATTTATAACAAAAAGCCATAAAAAGGTAAATTATAATAAAAATTGGCTTGATTTACTTTTGATATTTGTGTGGATCTGTAACAGACACTGTCCATGCCCACACATCCTATGGTACTGTTGTTTCAACGTGCTCAGCTCACTTCCATCTGCCAGGATCAGCTTTCATGTGCCTGAGGGTTTTCTCCAGTACCGCAGAAGCCAACTCTACCGTGTGCACGATAGGCCAGAATTACCATTGCTGGTATACCTCCCAACTCCAGGAGTAAATTGCAAGCAGTGACTCGGGAGTTTGAGTATAAGTATCCCAGTTCCCATGTCTCAAGGGTGGGAAAATTTTGAGGCCTGTGCTTTACATCATTTCCTAGAGTGAAAGTCTAGTCACTATGGAAAGTCATCCATTATCTCGCTGCCTGAGAAGAAGTTTTGTGTATGTCAGAGGCGTTTTTTTTCCTGCAGATTTTTTTTTTTTTAAAGATTTTATTTATTTATTTGATAGAGATTACAAGTAGTCAGAGACGCAGGCAGGGAGAGAGGAGGAAGCAGGCTCCCCGCTGAGCAAAGAGTCTAATGCGGGGCTCCATCCCAGGACCCTGAGACCATGACCTGAGCTGAAGGCAGAGGCTTTAACTCACTGAGCCACCCAGGTGCCCACCCTGCAGAAAGTCTTTAAAAGGGATCCTATTGTATATTCTCTTTTCTAACTTGAATTGTCCATCAGTGTTCCATAGAATATGTACAAAGTTACAAAAGTTGTTACTCTCTGAGTGTGTGTGGGTTAATTCATTCAGTTATTTATGTTTTTTAAAAGACTTACTTATTTATTTTAGAGATCTAGCAGAGAGGGAGATAGAGAATCCTCAGACTTCCCACTGAATGCAGAGCCAGAGGTGGAGACCATCCCAGGACCCCAAGATCATGACCTGAGCTGAAATCAGGAGTCAGCGCTAAACCAATGGAACCACTCAGGTCATGCTAGTTCATAATTGAGGGCATATGTTAACTTCGTACCTAAGTCAATGTTGAATTTTAACCCCCAGTACCTTTGAATGTGACCTTATTTGGAAATAAGATTATTGCAGATTAGTTAATATGAGGCCACTAGGGTCGGTCTTACTCCAGTAGGACTGGGGTCCTTATAAAAAGGAGAAATTTGGACACAGACACATACACACGAAGTATACCATGTGAAAATGAAGACAGAGATTTGGGTGATATTTCTATAAGTCAAAGAATGACAGAAACTTCATGTAAACCCACCAGAAGCTGAGGTACTTAATTATGGCAGCCTCAGAAGACCCTCTTTAGATGAGTTAGGTTTCATCTAAAAAGAGCTACTTAAAATGCATGTTAAAGGTGGAAATGTAGAGAAATGAAAACAGCATTTTAATCCTTTATTTTTCTTATAAACCCCCTTTTCTATGTATCTTCTAAGTTACTGTGGTAGGAGTTATTCTCTCTCAATATGGCCTTCATCTTTCTCTTCTATTTCTACCACTCAGTTTCTGCTTCCAAGGATGTCACTTCAACATCTACTGCTCAGACCCAACTCGTCACTTTTTTCCTTTCCAGACTGTATCTTTTTTCCCCGCTTAAGGAACCTCATTGTTTTCTGCATGCCCCCTTTTTCCCTAGTATATTCTTTGAGAAGTTTTTTGGCTTCACTACATAGCATTCTTGTGACTGTTTTTCATTTTCAGTTGTCATCCTACTCACTTGCTTTCATTTATAATTTATTTCAAATCTTGTCCTTTTTTAGCTATGTATGCAGACTTTGGTTTTCCCAAAAGCCCAATTTAAAACATGCTATGCAGTTTTCCACTTAGAACATTTCCTGTGAACATTATTCTGAAATTTCTTTTCCTCTTGGACATAATTCCAAACTGTTACTCTTTCATTTGTCTTTTTTAAAGTTTTTTATTAACATATAATGTATTATTAGCCCCAGGGGTACAGGTCTGTTAATTGCCAGGTTTACACACTTCATAGCACTCACCATAGCACATACCCTCCCCAATGTCCATAACCCAACCCAACTTCTCCCTCTCCCCTCCCCCCAGCCACCCTCAGTTAGTTTTTTGAGATTAAGAGTCTCTTATGGTTTGTCTCCCTCCTGACCATCTCGTTTCATTTTTTCCTTCCCTACCCCCCAACTCCCACATGTTGCCTCTCAATTTCTTCATATCAGGGAGAGCATATGATAATTGTCTTTCTCTGATTGACTTATTTTGCTAAGCATAATACCCTCTAGTTCTATCCATGTCATTGCAAATAGCAAGATTTCATTTCTTTTGATGGCTGCATAGTATTCCATTGTGTATATATACCACTTCTTCTTAATCCATTCATCTGTTGATGGACATCTAGGTTCTTTCCATAGTTTGGCTATTGTGGACATTGCTGCTATAAACATTTGGGTGCACGTGTCCCTTTGTATCACTACATTTGTATGTTTAGGGTGAATACCCAGTAGGGCAATTGCTGGGTCATAGGGTAGCTCTTATTTTCAACTTTTTGAGGAACCTTCATGCTCTTTTCCAGAGTGGCTGCACCAGCTTGCATTCCCACCAACAATGTAGGAGGGTTCCTTTTTCTCTGTATTCTTGCCAGCATCTGTCATTTCCTGACTTGTTAATTTTAGCCATTCTGACTAGTGTGAGGTATCTCATTGTAGTTTTGATTTGTATTTCCCTGATGCTGAGTGATGTGGAGCACTTTTTCATATGTCTGTTGGTCATCTTGATGTCTTCTTTGCAGAAATGTCTGTTCATGTCCTCTGCTCATTTCTTGACTGGATTATTTGTACTTTGGCTGCTGAGTTTGGTAAGTTATTTATAGATTTTGGATACTAGCCCTTTATCTGATATGTTGTTTGTAAATATCATCTCCCATTCTGTCAGTTGTCTTTGGTTTTGTTGACTTGACTATTTGCTGTGCAAAAGCTTTTGATCTTGATGAAGTCCCGATAGTTCATTTTTTTTTTTTAAGATTTTATTTGTCAGTGAGAGAGAGAGCACAAGTAGGCAGAGCAGCAGGCAGATGAGAGGGATAAGCAGGCTCTCCGCTGCGCAGGGAGCTGGATGTGGGGCTCGAACCCAGGATCCTGGGATCATGACCTAAGCCGAAGGCAGCTGATTAATTGACTGAGCCACCCAGGTGCCCCCCAATAGTTCATTTTTGCCTTTGCTTCCCTTGCCTTTGGTGATGGTTCAAGGAAGAACTTGCTGTGGCTGAGATCGAAGAGGTTGCTGCCTGTGTTCTTCCCAAGGATATTGATGGATTCCTTTCTCACATTGAGGTCCTTCATCCATATTGAGTCTATTGTGTGGTGTAAGGAAATGGTCCAGTTTCATTTTTCTGAGTGGCCGTCTAATGTTCCCAACACCATTTGTTGAAGAGACTTTTTTCCATTGGACATTCTTTCCTGCTTTGTCGAGGATTAGTTGACCATAGAGTTGAGGGTCTATTTCTGGGCTTTCTATTCTGTTCCATTGATCTATGTGTCTGTTTTTGTGCCCGTATCATACCGTCTTGATGATGACAGCTTTGTACTAGAGCTTGATGTCTGGAACTGTGATGCCACCAACTTTGGCTTTCTTTTCAATATTCTTCTGGCTATTCCAGATATTTTCTCCTTCCATAAAAGTTATAGGATTGTTTTTTTCCATTTCTTTGAAAAAAACGGATGGGATTTTGATAAAGATTGCATTAAATGTGTAGATTGCTTTAGGTAGCATAGACATTTTCACAGTATTTGTTATTACAATCCATGAGCATGGAACATTTTTCCATTTCTTTGTGTCTTCCTCAATTTCTTTCATTAGTACTTTGTAGTTTTCTGAGTATAGATTCTTTGCCTCTTTGGTTAGGTTTATTCCTAGGTATCTTATGGTTTTGGGTGCAATTGTAAAAGGGATTGACTCCTTAATTTCTCCTTCTTCTGTCTTGTTGTTGGTGTATAGAAATGCAACTGATTTCTCTGCATTGATTTTATATCCTGACACTTCACTGAATTCCTGTACAAGTTCTAGCAGATTTGGAGTGGAGTCTTTTGGGTTTTCCACAAAAAGCATCATATCATCAGCAAAGAGTGAGAGTTTGACTTCTTTTTTGCCGATTTGGATGCCTTCAATTTCTTTTGTTGTCTGATTGCTGAATCTAGGACTTCTTGTACTATGTTGAATAGCAGTGGTGATAATGGACATCCCTGCCGTGTTCCTGACCTTAGTGGAAAAGCTCTCAGTTTTTCTCCATTGAGAATGATATTCGCTGCGGGTTTTACACAGATGGCTTTGCTGTTATTGAGGTATGTACCCTGTATCCCTACACTTTGAAGAGTTTTGATCAGGAAAGTATGCTGTACTTTGTCAAATGCTTTTCTAGCATCTATTGAGAGTATCATATGGTTTTTGTTGTTTCTTTTATTAATGTGTTGTATTACATTGATTGATTTGCAATGTTGAACCAACCTTGCAGCCCTGGTATAAATCCCACTTGGTCATGGTGAATAATCCTTTTAATGTACTGTTGGATCCTATTGGCTAGTATTTTGGTAAGAATTTTTGCATCTATGTTCATCAAGGATATTGGTCTGTAATTCTCTTTTTTGATGGGGTCTTTGTCTGGTTTTGGGATCAAGGTGATGCTGGCCTCATAAAATGAGTTTGGAAGTTTTCCTTCCATTTCTATTTTTGGAACAGTTTCAGGAGGATAGGAATTAATTCTTCCTTAAATGTTTGGTAGAATTCTCCTGGGAAGCCTTCTGACCCTTGGCTCTTGTTTGTTGGGAGATTTGTGATGACTGCTTCAATCTCCTTCCTGGTTATGGGTCTGTTCATGTTTTCTATTTCTTCCTGGTTCAGTTGTGGTAGTTTATATGTGTCTAGGAATTCATCCATTTCTTCCAGATTGTCAAACTTGCTGGCATATAGTTGCTCATAATATGATCTTATAATTGTATTTCTTTTATATTGGTTGTTATCTCTCCTCTTTCATTCATCATTTTATTTATTTGGGTCCTTTCTCTTTTCTTTTTGATAAGTCTGGCCAGGGGTTTATCAGTGTTATTAATTCTTTCAAAGAACCAGCTCCTAGTTTCATTGATTCATTCTATTGTGGTTTTTTGTGTGTTTTTAAAATTTTTTAAAAGTTTTTAATTTTTAATTTTTTTGGTTTCTATTTCATTGATTTCTGCTGTGATCTTTATTATTTCTCTTCTCCTGCTGGGTTTAGACTTTCTTTGCTGTTCTTTCTCTAGCTCCTCTAGGTGTAGGGTTAGGTTGTGTACTTGAGGCCTTTCTTGTTTCTTGAGAAAGGCTTGGATGGCTATATACTTTCCTCTCAGAACTGCCTTTGCTGTGTCTCACAGATTTTGAACAGCTGTGTTTTCATTATCATTTGTTTCCATGAATTTTTAAAATTCTTCTTTAATTGCCTCATTGACCCATTCTTTCTTAGGTAGGATGCTCTTTGACCTTAATGTATTTGAGTTTGCTCCAACTTTCCTCTTGTGATTGAGTTCGAGCTTCAGAGCATTGTGGTCTGAAAATATGCAGGGAATGATCCCAATCTTTTGATACCATTTGAGACCTGATTTATGACCCAGGATGTGATCTATTCTGGAGAATGTTCCCTGTGTACTAGAGAAGAATGTGTATTCTGTTGTTTTGGGATGGAATGTTCTGAATATACCTGTAATGTCCATCTGGTCCAGTGTGTCATTTAAGGCCTTTATTTCCTTGTTGATCTTTTTCTTGGATGATCTGTCCATTTCAGTGAAGGGGGTGTTAAAGTCCCCTACTATTACTGTATTACTGTCGATGTGTTTCTTTGATTTTGTTATTACTTGGTTTATGTAGTTGGCTGCTCCCATGTTAGAGGCATAGATATTTAAAATTGGTAGTTCTTGTTGGACAGACCCTTTGAGTATGATATAGTGTCCTTCCTCATCTCTTATTATAGTCTTTGGCTTAAAATCTAATTGATCTGATATAAGGATTGCCACCCCAGTCTTCTTTTGATGTCCATTAGCATGGTACATTGTTTTCCACCCCCTCACTTTAAATCTGGAGGTGTCTCTGGGTCTAAAATAAATTTCTTGAAGACAGCATATTGATGGGTTTTGTTTTTTCATCCTTTCTGATACCCTGTGTCTTTTGATTGGGGCATTTAGCCCATTTACATTCAGGGTAACTATTGAGAGATATGAATTTAGTGCCATTGTATTGTTTCTGTTCCTTTCTGGTCTACTACTTTTAGGCTCTCTCTTTGCTTAGAGGACCCCTTTCAATATTTCCTGTAGAGCTGGTTTGTGTTTACAAATTCTTTTAGTTTTTGTTTGTCCTGAAAGCTTTTTATCTCTCCTTCTATTTTCAATGATAGTCTAGCTGGTTATAGTATTCTTGGCTGCATGTTTTTATCATTTAGTCATTAAATATATTATGCCAGTTTTTTCTGGCTTGCCAGGTCTCTGTGGATAAGTCTGCTGCCAATCTGATATTTTTACCATTGTATGTTACAGATTTTTTGTCCTGGGCTGCTTTTAGGATTTTTCTTTGTCATTAAGAGTTGTAACTTTTACTATTAGATGACAGGGTTGGACCTATTCTTATTGATTTTGAGGGGGGTTTTCTGTACCTCTTGGATTTTGATGCTTGTTCCCTTTGCCATATTAGGGAAATTCTCTACAGTAATTTGCTTCAATATACCTTCTGCCCCCCCCTTCTTCTTCTGGAATCCCAGTTATTTTAATATTATTTTGTCTTATGGTATCACTTATCTCTCAAATTCTCCCCTTGTGGTCCAGTAGTTGTCCCTCTTTTGCTTATCTTCTTTATTCTCCATCATTTGGTCTTCTATTATCACTAATTCTCTCTTCTACCTCATTTATCCTAGCAGTAAGAGCTCCACTTTTGATTGTACTCATTAATAGTTTTTTGATTTCAGCTTGGTTAGATTTTAGTTCTTTTATTTCTCCAGAAAGGGCTTTTATTTCTCCAGACAGGGTTTCTCTAATATCTTGCATGCCTTTTTTGAGCCCAGCCAGCACCTTAAGAATCATTATTCTGAACTTTAGATCTGACATGTTACCAATGTCCATATTGTTTAGGTCCCTACCCTTTGTACTGCCTCTTGTTCTTTTGTTTTGTAGTAAGTTTTTCAGCCTTGTCATTTTATCAGATAAGAATATATGAACGTCCACAATAGCCAAACTATGGAAAGAACCTAGATGTCCATCAACAGATGAATGGATCAAGAAGATGTGGTATATATACACAATGGAATACTATGCAGCCATCAAAAGAAATGAAATCTTGCCATTTGCGACAACATGGATGGAACTAGAGCGTATCATGCTTAGTGAAATAAGTCAAGCAGAGAAAGACAACTATCATATGATCTCCCTGATATGAGGAAGTGGTGATGCAACATGGGGGCTTAAGTGGGTAGGAGAAGAATAAATGAAACAAGATGGGATTGGGAGGGAGACAAACCATAAGTGACTTTTAATCTCACAAAACAAACTGAGGGTTGCTGGGGGGAGGGGGTTTGGGAGAAGGGGGTGGGATTATGGACATTGGGGAGGGTATGTGCTTTGGTGAGTGCTGTGAAGTGTGTAAACCTAGTGATTCACAGACCTGTACCCCTGGGGATAGAGTATTATGCCTCCATCAGAAAGGATGAATACCCAACTTTTGTAGCAACATGGACGGGACTGGAAGAGATTATGCTGAATGAAATAAGTCAAGCAGAGAGAGTCAATTATCATATGGTTTCACTTATTTGTGGAGCATAACAAATAGCATGGAGGACATGGGGACTTAGAGTGGAGAAGGGAGTTGGGGGAAATTGGAAGGGGAGGTGAACCATGAGAGACTATGGACTCTGAAAAACAATCTGAGGGTTTTGAAGGGACGGGGGGTGGGAGGTTGGGGTACCAGGTGGTGGGTATTATAGAGGGCACGGATTGCATGGAGCACGGGGTGTGGTGCAAAAATAATGAATACTGTTATGCTGGAAATAAAAAAAATAAAATAAAATAAAATATTAAAAAAAAAAAAAAAAGAATATATGAACGAGAGAATAAAATATTGAAAGGGTGGCAATGACCCCAGAAAAATGTCCACTAACCAAGTCAGAAGAGACCCCAAATCATGGGGAGAAGGAAGGCAGTAAAAAGAAGTTAAAAAAAAGAAGAATTAAAAAAATAAAAATATATATTTATATATTAGACTGGTGAATAGAACAGAGCCAACCACTTGATTTGGGGTGTATTTTGGACTCTTAGAAGAAACTACCTCCCAAAATTATAAAGAAAAGAAAATTTATATATATATATTTACACACACACACACAAAAATACGGGTAAACATGAGGAAGGGATGGACTATGACTGTAAAGATGAATATTTAAAAAAAATACTAGAAAAGGAGTTGATAAGTTAAGTTAGTTGGGGTAAGAAAGGGAAAGCGGAAAGAACTTGCTCAGCCTGTAGACTAGAAAAAAGCCCTGTACTAGATTTAGGGTATATTTCCATCTATTAGAAGAAGTTATATCCCAAAACTTTTTAGAAGAAAAAACACTATATGTATACAAAAAATAAAGTTAGATACAATTAAGGATAAAATATGACTATAATAATAAAGATTCAAAACATTTTTTTTTGGGGGGGGGAAGGTATTGTTAAGATAAACTAGTTCAAAAACATTAAAGGAGGAAAGAGTAAAAGTTAAAAAAATTAGAATAAGAAAAAAAATTTAAAAATTTAGTTAACTTTGCAAGACTAAAGAATCATGGGGAGAAACCCATGAATTTCATGCTTTGCTTTCCCCTCCTCTGAAGTTCCACTGTTCTCCTTGATCAGTGAGCTTGGTCTCTGCTGGATGTTCTTGCTGATCTTCTGGGGGAGGGGCTTGTCTTTGCCAGGGGCCAGGCTAAGTAATCTGCTCATGTTCTTCATTCTTCACTCTTGGGAGCTTTTGTTCCCTGAGCGCTTTCTGTAGAGCTTTGGAGGAGGAGAATGAAAATGGCAGTATCCCAGTTTCTGGCCCAGAGTTTCTGAGAGCTCGGTGCCCCACTCCTCAGTGCACCCTTGGAGAAAAGCGCTCAGTCACTCCTGTCTCCCTGGTCTTTGGCTGTGCTCTGAGCTCACTGGGCCTGTGACCAAGCATTTCTGTCTCTGGCATGCAGCTCCATTTGGGGCCTCCAAACCCAGCAGATTCCTGCCTCCAGAGAAGGAAGGTGAGTCTCCCCTGATCTGCCACTTGTGGGGTCCCTGCTCAAAGAGCAGTGGTCTGATTGTGCCATGGATCACAGTTTAAGGTAACCCTGCTGAGAGTTCATCCTCAGCTCCGTCTCTGTATCTGGCTTCCCTGCTCTAATACCTGCAAGCTCTGCTACACTGAGACACCCCTGATCCTTCTGTGACCCCGTTGGCCCTGAGAGCACGCTGTCCCCATGAGGGCTCCACCCCCACTGAGCCTCTGGAGCAATGTCCCTTAGTGGAGCAGACTTAAAACTTCTGATTTTGTGCTCCCTTGCGGGGAGCCGGCCCCTCCCACCATGGTCTATATTCCCTTCTCTTTGGATTCACTTCTCTGCATGTCCTACCTTTCAGAAAGTGGCAAATTTTCTGTTTCTAGAATTGCTGCTTTTCTGTTCAATTTCCTGTTGGATTTGTAGGTATTTGGAATGTTTTAATAATTATCTAATTGAACTCCTGTGACCTGACAGCATCCCAGCCTGCTACTCCACCATCTTGATTCCTCCCACCTTCACTCTTTCATTTGTTTTAAAAGATTTTATTTATTTGTTTGTTTTAGAGAGAGAGAGGGAGGGGGGTGGGGCAGGGCAGGGAAGGGGGCGGAGTTCAAGCAGACCGTGCTGAGTGCAGAGCCTGCCATACTCTTACTCTTTTTTTTTTTAATTTTTAAGATTTTATTTATTTATTTGACAGACAGATCACAAGTAGGCAGAGAGGCAGGCAGAGAGAGAGGGCGAAGCAGGATCCCTGCTGAGCAGAGACCCTGATCTTGGGGCTCGGTCCCAGGACCCTGGGATCATGACCTGAGCCAAAGGCAGAGGCTTTAACCCACTGAGCCACCCAGGCGCCCCAAAACTGTTACTCTTGAAGCTACTTTAATTCTTTCCTTTTTTACTGTATGAAAACTCAGAAAAGAACAGACATAAAATATTAGATGACTTTTTTGCCCCAAGGGAAAAATCTCTTTGGGAATTTAATGATTTGGTCTGTTTGTTGAATTATACTATCTCAGTGTCTTAAGCCAATTTTAAGGTCAGCTCTGTTAATTGTATAACTTTTATAAGTTTTCAGATTACTGATGATTATAAATACTGGTACAGCCAGATTAATATATGGATACTGACTTCCATGCAAAGTATAGTATGTAAATGAGATTTTGGCAAGAAGAGAAAATACTAAATGTTTTCACTTTTATTTCATAACTTGAGTCAACAAACCATTTGAGGTATAGGCGTCTTGTAGTGTAATCAATACCAAAACAATAATTCAGTGTATTGAGTGGGGACCCTGAACAACCTGGGGTTTAGGGGCACCAACCCTTTGCACAGTCTAAAATCCACATATAACTTTTGACTCCTCAAAACTTAACTACTAAAAACCTACTATTGAGTGGAAGCCTTACTGATAATATACAGGGCGATTAGCACATATTTACATGGTATATCTATTATATGTTGTGTTCTTACAAAAATTCTAGAAGAAAATGTGATTAAGAAGGTCATAAGGAGAGAAAATACATTTACACTGTACTGTATTTATCAAAAAATTCTGTGTAGAAGTAGAATTATATACAATTATATGTATAATTCTATGTATTATATAGAACATCTGTGCTGTTCAAACCTGTGTTGCTCAGGGGTCAGCTGTCTTGTATAACATTGTTGCCTCTGATTTCCAGTGGAAATATCTGTTACAGTATGATCAGGACCCCGTTATCCTTTCCTAATTCACGTGCATGTTTAGCTGGTACACTTGGTAAGCATGGACTTGAACTAAAGGGTATGGCAGTTGGATATTCAATCAAAATGAGGATATTAAAATTCAGTGACAAAATATCCTATGTCCGTGCATTAGTAGGTGTATATTAAGTGGCTTCTGTGTTTCCTAGGCATGTTGGGTTGAAAAATAATAAGATGCTGGGTTGTTCCTCAAGGAAGTTAGAATTCATTTGGAAACTTACAACATGTATAACATGTACAACAATTATGGAGGAAGCAGAGGGTACATGACAGATGTTTTTTTTTAAGATGGTTCATAGACCCATCATTTGATCTTGCAGAATGATGACACAAATTCATACATATAAAATTCCTGTCTCAAATCACCTATTTTGTTGGTATAAAAAATGCACATGCCAATGATGGGTTAATCTTGTCTCCCCCAAACTTTATTAAAGAATAATTGACAAATATAATTGTAAAAATTTTAAGTATGCAGTGTGATGATTCGATATACATATCACATTGTGGAATGATTGCCAAGATCAAAATAATGAACACATCTATCACCTCACATAGTTAACTCTGTTTGTGTGGATGTGTGGTGGGAATTCTTGAGATCTTTTGGCAACTCTCAAGTATACACTATTGTATTTTTAACTATAGTCACCATGCTAGATCCTCAGAACTTAATCTTCTTTTAACTGAACGTTTGTATACTTTGATATACATCTCTCCACTTCCAGGAATTTTGTCTTTATTATGTCTTTACTGGGGTATATCAATGAATACTACCACATAGAGCTTTGACAAACAACATTAGATTATAAGATAAAATTGAATATGATATATTATAATATCTATAATATATATCTATAAAATGTCTATATTATATAATGTATTATTACAATATATGCTATGCATATAAAATATATGTTAAAATTTGGATAAACAGACTATTTCAACATTAAGAGAGATTAAGATATTCCCCATTCATTTCTTCTGCCATTTTACAGATAAGGAAGCGATACCAGAGCATAGCATTTGTGAGATAGTTTTGTGTATATGTGGGTGGGGTGTAGGAGGAGGAGAAAAGGGGGAATACTCTAAGTCCATATTATCATTGATAGAAAAAGATGGGGTGTAAGATAAGTGATGAGGCAAGGAGAGCAGGAAGTCAAGTTATGGCTGACAAAATGTCTCACGGGAGGAAGTGAAAGCATCAGAGTCTGAATTCCCGTCTCCTGTTTTCAAGTTCTATGTTTTTTCCCCACTACATCAGAGTCCTGGAAATTCCTATCTACAACTAAAGTAAGGGAGTTTAGGGAAGACTTGAATTTTTCCCAGCTGTGAGAAGAGCTGACTATTCATAGAAAACCCAGAGTGTCATTGTTTTTTTGTGGTTTGATGTGATCATGTGTGACCAGTACATGACTTAGGGGCAGATATGTCTAAATTTGTTTGTTTCTGATGCTTCATGTATTCTGCTTTAGTAATGAAAGAGGGTTTCTTTGCTTTTGATTAAAGGATGAATGCAGCCATCATGGTTTATAGGATTTTGCAGAGGTTTGTGAAATATGTTGGAATAGACTTTATTAATAACAACACCAACTATGAAATAAACATTGCACTATTTTGTTTGGAAAATTAGAATTTTGTTTATGTAAAATAGATATGATTCAAGTGCAAGAACTAAAAGATTGGGTAGAAATGATGAAAATATTTCAGACTCAGATGTTTTGGAAGATTCGTAAAAAGATTTTTGTGGAAATCCAATTTTGTCACATTACTGAAAATCATGAGTATAATTAAGCTAATTAACATTTAAAATCTGATTGGAATAGAAATTTTAACTCTCTTAAGAGGGAATATAGACAAAGATATTCCAGTTATGTGCTAATAATTACACATTATCAACTATTTACAATAATACTTCCTCGAAGGAACTTTAGTTGGCCATACTTTTTTCACCATATTTGAATTATTTTCTATATAAGAAAGTAGTAAAATTATACATCTCAAAGTACTTCATGTCAAGCTGTCCTTCCCTAATTGGTAGATGTTGCAGAATTTTACATTAGTGATTAAAATATAATATGTTCATATTCCTAGACATGCATGGGTGATGCACTCAACATTTTTGCATTTTTTTTTTTCTGGACCCTGAGTGAGATGTTATAAACTGGAAAAGAGAAGATTGAGGCAAATTAACTTATATGACTTGTTGAAGTTTCTTGTCAAGACGTTTTTTTTTTTTTTTTAAAGATTTTATTTATTTATTTGACAGACAGAGATCACAAGTAGGCAGAGAGGCAGGCAGAGAGAGAGAGGAGGAAGCAGGCTCTCCGCGGAGCAGACAGCCCGAAGCGGGGCTTGATCCCAGGACCGTGGGATCATGACCTGAGCGGAAGGCAGAGGCTTTAACCCACTGAGCCACCCAGGCGCCCCTCAAGAGAGTTTTTTGACCCTCGTGCTCCTTGGATCATTGGAGTGGCCCTCGGCAGTCTTCTCTGTGGTCTCCTCTGCAAAGGGGCTCAGCTCTGGGCCCTAGCATCTGTCCCTGCCACACTCATTTGTGCAGTGAGGCCTGCAAGGGGTTGCCCCTGAGGTTTCCAGAATTCCACAAGTGACAGCAAAGCAGACACCCCCTCCAACATCGGCAAGTGGCCACCCGTGACTGTTATCAGTGCTGCCTGGGTTCCACATCTAGGAACAGCCCCTGTGGAAGTACAGAATATTCTGGGGAAGACTTCTTCCCCACCACCTGAGTCTCTTCAAGGTCAACCTACGCCCCTTTGGGCGAGTTTTTTTTTTCGGGAATTCCACTCTCTTGTTCATGGTTACAGTGTTGGAGTTTCCAGAATGCTCAAATCTTCCTGGGCCTCCAGGGCACAATCACCTGTTACTTGGCTCTGGAAGCCCAGAGGAAGCAGCCTGGTGGCCAGCCTGGCAAAGGTCAGTACCCTGCTCCAGTCCTAAGAGGCTACCACCAGGCTTCAGGAGGCACTAGCCTCATCAGAGCCCCCCTTGCTTCCTCCGAGACTCGGGACACACTGCAGCAAGCAGAAGTGGGTGGATTCTTTTATATCAAAATAACAGAAACACCAAAAGGAAAGTTGAGAGAACCCCACTCTGTACTATGCAAGCCACATACAGGCTTTCCTGACACCCTGTAACCGTGTGCCTTGCAGCAAGTGCAAAATAAATTCCAAGCAGCCAATTAAAAAAAAAAAAAAGTCTGTTGAAGACCCCTATAACTTTTCTTTAGTCCAGGAAAATACAGAATATTTTCCACTTTTTTCCTGAGAAATGAGAGCAACTTGTAAGAGCGACACAAACACTAGGTTTGTATATACAAGTAGACTTGTACAGTGGTGCAGGACCATAAAAATGATTGTGCAGGTTGAAATTGTGCAAAGTAATCTTAATAATCAATGGGGAAAATTGTGATTATTCCCTATGGGATCTTTAACCATTTTTGTCAGAACGTTAAGAACTCTCTTACTATTGCTTTATGAATATATAGGGAAATGGGAAAAATAATAATTCTAATGTTTATTTTGTACTCCAGAATTTAAAATATTACATACATTATACAGAATCTCAGTTCTGGCATTTCAAATAAACACAGTTTGAATTTTAACAAAACATTTTTTAATACCTTCTGTCTACCTCCCTTGTCCATTATCATTTACTAGCTGTGTCATTTAGAGTTTCTTTATTTTTCTATCTAGTCTCTTAAGAATTCATTGGTGGTCATTACCACCTCTTCATAGTACCAAAATGACAGATCCTATGCGTGCCTGATCTTTGCATTACATCTTTTAGAAAGGATAGGAGTAATGATAGGTCTCCTGTTTGGCACTGGTTCTTTCCCATATTTTTAGAAAAATATATTTTTTTAATATATATATTTTACTTATTTATTTGACAGAGAGAAATATCACAAGTAGGCAGAGAGGCAGGCAGAGAGAGAGGAGGAAGCAGAGAGCCTGATGATGGGCTCTATCCCAGGGGCTCGATCCCAGGACCTCGATCCCAGGACCCTGAGAGCCGAAAGCAGAGGCTTAACCCACTGAGCCACCCAGGCGCCCCTAGAAAAATATTCTGTTAGTTTGTTTTTGGTGGTTAAAATTCTTCATAAAATGTTTAATCTTTCCATCTCATGAAAAAATCTGGACCAGGTCAATCATGAACCAATAATGTTTAGACTGGCATTTATAATATGTTTTACAGAACAAATACTAATTCATTGCACTTAAGAACTATTGGGTTCTGTGTGTGTGTAACTAGTAAAATAAACACTTTGCTATATATTTTGTTCTCTTTTCTATCCTGAAGTTTTCTTATGAGAGTGTGGATTTAATGACAGAATGAATATCTCATGAGATGATTATATATTCATATTTCACTACACTGTGTGTTTCTCTTAGGGCATGGGCTACTTTTACTCATTTTTATTATTAACAACACACCTGAAATAAATCTGGTCCTTAAATACTCAGATAATTGAAGACATGAATGAAAAATGTTTTAAATTTCAAATTTGGAATTAAGACACTATTCCTGTTAAACATTCTTGTCTTTTTCAATTCTGATAAAATTATTTAAAGTTATATATCATATCTTCCTTAGGAAATTAGGCTTAGTAGAAGGAAGCATGGGCTTGGATTCAGAAAACATGAAATTAGAGCTTAGTCTTGCTATTTCCTTAAACTTTCTGAAATAATTTTCTTAAATATTAACTAGTGGTACATAAACAATAAATTTTGGAACACTGAAAAAAAATAAAATTAAATTAAAAAACTATTAACTAGTGGTATAATACATCTGACCAGCTTAGGGGAAATAATAAATGAGATAACAAGAAGGACTTTTGCACTGTGTTGATAGGCATGTGATAAATACTTTAAAAAATACTAGAAACTTCTTTCTTTGATGTCTATTATTCATTTTTTAAGATGTAACAATTAGGTATATAATATATAGGTATTTAATTCTTCTCAGGAAAAATGACTTCTTTCCACATTAAAAAAAAATCTATCTTTTGACTTTTGAAGATCAGTGCAGTGGTACAAGTTTTTTTTTCTTAGCGTCAAATGATCTGGGAAGCTTTAGCTTCTGACAATGATGGATCAAAGTGCTAGTGGATGACTCCATTGCAGAAAACAACTACAAAACTTGGATATAATACAAAGCAATTACTTGGAGACTGAATAAAAGCATTCTTGTATACATGCTCAGAGGAGGGAACTGTGGGGTTTCTAGTAAGTTCCTTCTTTTTTCTTTTCTTTTTTTTTTTTTTTTTTGGCATAGGACTAAGTTCAGTCTCTACAGCTCCTGTAGTGGAGGCAAGAGCTACAGTGGGAAAACACCTGTTTTCTGGCCAAGGGAACTAGAAGACTAAACCAGGAAAATATTGGCTGCTAGAGGGAGTAGGGGAATCCCAGGAAAGGAAGAGTCAGAGAAGGGATCCAAAATCTGGCTACCCACATATCTGACTTATTTTTGGTCCATGAGTACATGGTCAGTGGACTCAGAGCAACCCAGCTACAGAGGACAAGTCTGAAGAGACACTGGAGCTGCTGCCGCCAGATTAGAATCTCAATGTAAACCCAGCTAAAATAATTGCCCACTATAATGAAAGAAGCAATGTGTGTTGGGAAAAATAAACACACATACACACACACACACACACACACACACACACACACACACACCAACAACAACAACCGAAAAAACCCCAAGCTTGGAATCTCCACCATGTAACACTGAAAATATCTGGCATAAAGTCCAAAATTATATGAAAAACCAAAAAGTGGAATACATTTGCAAGAGAAAAAGAGAATCAAATGAGTCCAATTGAGGTGAATCAGATTTTAGAACTACCAAAGATTTTTAAGGTCCTATTAAAACTATCCTTAGTAAGTTAAAACTAAAATATGCTCACAGTGAATTAAGAGATAGGAGATTTCAGCATAGAAACAGAAATGTTAGGGTGCCTGGGTGGCTCAGTTGGTTAAGCAACTGCCTTCGGCTCAGGTCATGATCCTGGGGTCCAGGTTCAAGTCCTGTATTTGGCTTCCCCTGCTCTGCAGGGAGTCTGCTTCTTCTTCTTCCTCTGCCTGCTACTCCCCCTGCTTGTGCTGTCTCTTTCTATCTCTGTCAAATAAGTACATAAAATCTTTAAAAAAATAAATTTAAACATTTTTAAAAGCAGAAATGGGGGCACCTGGGTGGCTCAGTGGGTTAAAGCCTCTGCTTTCAGCTTGGGTCATGATCTCAGGGTCCTGGGATTGAGCCCCAAATAGGGCTCTCTGGTCAGTGGGGAGCCTGCTTCCCTTCCTCTCTCTCTGCTTACCTTTCTGCCTACTTGTGATCTCTGGCTGTCAAATAAATAAAATAAAAATCATAAAAAAAAGCAGAAATGTTAAAAAAGAAAATCCATAGTACAATAAAGCTCACTGATTTTTCATGAAGTCTAAATGCACATTTGGTAACTCATCTATCACAGTGCCTGGTATAGATTTCCTCTACTTGCCTCTTTTTTCAGATATCCAGTCATGATGATAATATGACTGTCACTGTTTTGAGTCTTACTTAGCCTTTAAGGTCAATTTTTTAGTTGGTGCACAAGCTCCTGGCCAGACACTACTGTTGTTATTGTTGTTGCTGTTGTTATTTTGGTGGCTTAAACAGTGGCTACATTATCTTACCCTTCTGTAGCTCAGAAATCTGACAATGAGGCTCAATCAGGGTGTTGGCAGGGGCATTCCTTTCTGGAAGTTCTAGGGGAAAATTCGTTATTCCTTGCCTTTTCTTTTTCTTTCTTTATTCATTTCTTTTTTTCTTTCTTTTTTTTTAAAGATTTCATTTATTTGACAGAGAGAGATCATAGGTAGGCAGAGAGGCAGGCAGAGAGAGAGGGGAAGCGGGCTCCCCACTGAGCAGAGAGCCCGACGTGGGGCTCGATCCTAGGACCCTGAGATCGTGACCTGGGCCGAAGGCAGAGGCTTAACCCACTGAGCCACCCAGGCACCCCTATTCCTTGCCTTTTCCAGCTTTGGATGCCTCCTGCATTTTTGGCTTGTGGCCCACTTCCTACATCTATAAAGCCAGCAAGGACTGCCTGAATCCTTTTCACACTGCTATCTCTTCTAGTATCTATAACTTGGGAAGGTTCTATGCTTCTAAAAATTCTGTAACGTGATTAGTCCTACCTGGATGATCAGGATATCTCCTTACTTCAAAGTTGTTGATGTTAATCACCTCCACAAAATCCTTTTAGTCATGTAAGGTAATATATTCACAGGTTCTGGGGATTAGAATGTAGACATTTTGTGGGAGCAGGGATAGTACAATTTTTCTCTTCCATTTCCTCTTCTTGAGATCTTAATGGGAGGATACTAGTCTTCTATATCCCTTGATTGTCCTGTCATGTTTTCATTGTCCTTGACATTTTGATTGTTTCGTACTTTGTCCATTTTTTAAATTAAATTTTTATTTTTAGAAAAATCTTAGATTTACACCAAAATTGGGAAGATGGTATAGCAGTTCCTTATGCCTTGTACCCTATTATTAATATTTTAAATAAATATGGTATACATGTTAACATTAATGAACCAATATTGATATATTATCATTAACTAAAGTCCATACTTTATTTGGATTTTCATGATTTTTCTGATTTTTCCCTAATGTCTTTTTGTTGTTTTTCCTGGATCCTATCCAGAAGAACCAAATTACATTTAGTCATCATGCCTTCTTAAGCTCTTCTTGGCTATGACAATTTTTCATACTCTCCTTGTTTTGGATGACCTTAAAAGTTTTGAGGAGTAATGGATATTTTGTAGAATGCAGCTCATTTGGGATGGGATATACCAGATATTTTTTTCCTGATTAGACTGGAATTAGAGTATTTCGGGACAGAGGCTCGTCATATCATATCAAGAATATGTACTATCAACATGACTTATCATTGTTGATGTTAGCCTTGCTTACCTGGGTGAGGTGGCTTTTGACAGGTTTTTCCACTTTAAGCTTCCTCTTTTCCCCTCCTTTCATACTGTTCTCTTATATGCAGTCCCCATGTAAAGAGTGAGGAGTTTTGCTTTACCTTCTTGAGGGTGAAGTATCTACCTAAGTTATCTGGAATTTTTCTGCGGGGGAATATTCTTTCCCCCTATTTATGTATTTACTCAATCATTTATTTCTATCTGTACAGACTTATACATATATATTTTATACTCTGTCTTATAATTCAATATTACTTTATTTGGTTATGCAACATTTTTCACTTTTGGTCATTTGGAGCGCTTTCAGTCAGCTCCTGTGTCCCTGTAACAACTCCCATGATTGTGGGGTTTTGTTTGTTTGTTTGTTTTAGAAACAGTTCCTTCCTTTATTGAACTATGATGTGATAGGTTTATTGTGTGTACTTCTTGCCCCAGTTCTAGAATCAGTCACTTACCTAAAAAGCCTTGGTTCCTTTTATTGGAGAATGGTATGAGAAGCCAAGGTATTTGCACTAAGTGTGCTCATTACTATTGGTGTGTTGTTGCTTCATGGCCCTTTCAGCTGATATAACAGGGGAATATATGGTACACACTGATGACTGTATATACACATATCTGTACATATTTTTATAGGTAATCATCTGTAATATATTAACTAAAGATGAGTTTATACTGAAGTCCCCAGCTCTATTCCATTACCATTTGGATCATTCTAGCCTACTCCCCTTTCTGATCTGTAACCTCCCACTCCAACAGGGTGAAAACTGACTTCCACCAATACTATTTTTTTGATCTCGTCGACATCTACACTTCCTGTGATTAGCAGTTGTATGCATATTTTCCTCTGTAAATCACCCTTCTTGCACTCCCAGTCCATGTAGTTTAGTGGAGCTGATCCCGCTCATTGGAGGAAAGGTTGTATTCATTGACCCCCGCTAAATAACACAACCATTCTCCTTGGCTGTGGTTGCTGATTCTGTGAGAGACATGTGGCCCAGATCAGTCTCAAGTTTCAGGACTTCTGCTGAAGTAAGTGGAAAGGAGAAATTTTCTTTCTACTGATCTTATAGCTGTGATGATATGAGTCTAATCACAGGGAAAGTATGCATGAGAAAGATGTAACATATAGAAAGATTGGGCAAAAGAGGGGTAGAGATACTTTTCTGATATGATCCGAGCATCTGGCCCTACTCATAACTCCTCTGAACATTTCCATTATTAGCCAGTGACTTTCCTACTTTGCTTAAGCCTACACCTTCTTGAGGGTGAAGTATCTGCCTAAGTTATCAGGAATTCTTCTGCAGGGGAGTTTCTTTTCCCACCTAGGTTTCATTCCATGTCCTTTACCCACCTAGGTTTAACAGGATTTTATTAAATTTATGATCCCAAGGCACTGAAATGCAACATACCTATTAGGATAATATCCTTTAATTCCATAGATTTCAGTAGACCTAGGGTTAACCTTTAATCTATTGAGAATTATATCCTAATACTAGCATTTCCTTTGTGTTAAAACTAAGTAGAAATTTTATGTTGTCAGGATAATTTTTCATTCATACCACTATATAAGATACTGTATTTGTATTTAATAATACGTTGGAGCAGACTGAAAATATTGAACTTTCGCCTCACCCCACTCCTTATGAATATTTTCTTTCCTTTTATTTTTTTATTACCATTTGTCTTGAGAACATGTAAGCTCTAAAATGAGTAATTTCCTTCTCATTATATTCTTTTTCAAACTGATGTCATTATTATTATTTGAAGATTTTATTTATTTATTTGACAGAGAGAGAGCACAAGCAGGGGGAGCAGCAGAGAGAGAGAGGGAGAAGCAGTTTCTACACAGAGCAGAGAGCTTGATATGGGGCTTGATGCCAGAACCCTAAGATCATGACCTGAGGTGGAGGCAGACACTTAACTGACTGAGCCACCCAGGTGCCTCTGATAGCATTATTAAATTCTACAATTATAAAGAAAAAGGGATGGTTAGCCTGAGTTCCTGATATTGTTTAGATTTCTGTTTAGCTGCATGTTAAAATGAAAACATTTGCTCTTAGATTATTTAAATAATATCTTTGGGACAATTATATAGTTTTCGTTGTTCTGATTACCTTTATACCTGTATACCATGTGTGACATTTGCCATCATTAAGCTTTTTTGAATTTTGAAACTAATTTTATGCTAGAGAAGTAATTCTCAAACCTCAGGATGCTAACAACAGGTGAGAGAATTTTTTAGTTATTGAGTTCTTTTGATTGAACAGTTTGGAAACTTCAGTGTTGGGAAGATACATTTATTCATATCCCTTCTAGGTGGCGAGAATCCATTGCTGTGATGGCTCTGGCCTCTCCTCACACCCTCACGCCCTTGGGCTCCAAGGATTCACCAGATGATGAGTGTGCAAAGTGGGAGTGCACGTGCATTGCTCTGCCTTTTCCTCTGTTCTTTCTCCTGATTGGACCCCTCCAAGAAACATGTGCCCTTTGATATCTTGGCCATCCAGTATGCTTATTGGTGACATCCCTGTTACCCAGTGAGCACTGTCTTGCCTTAACTGTGCCTGTCATTGATAGCCCTCTTTATAAGCTTCAGATAGCTATTTTATCCCTCAAACTATTTAAAGCTGTTTCTGATCTAACAGTGTACTTATAAACTGTCAGATCTTATAAAGAAAATGGACATCTTTTTCTGACACATTATCTGTGACTTTAGGTAATACCTGAAACAGTAACAGCAAAACCCTGTGGCCCAATCAATGGCAGGCAGTAAGTTGAGTGAAACTTCATTTTCTAACTTCTTTCCTCCCCATTTACCGCCCCCCCCCCTTCAAAGATGTACCTGGGTAGGTACATGTATAGGGTAGAAGTGGTTGCCCAAGAAGTGGTTTCTCCTGGGTGTGATAACATCCTGTAGCTCCGTTATTTTTCCAAGGGAAAAGAGCTGGTGATGCTGACCACACATGAGTCAAGATATGAGAGAAAAGTGGAAGGAAGCTCTTTTATGAGGAGAGTTGTTTTGGATCATGTAGAGAAGGTGGTAAGGGAGTTTGCACTGATGAAAGAACAGAAAGGTTGGGAACTAATGAACTAACTCAAGGGGTCCTGAGTAAATGAGGTTAATTGTTTTAAGATTATGGAAGAAGTCTCTTTGTATTTTCTTTGTTGCATTAGACTTTAAAATATTCTTTGGAGTGAAGGGGCTCACTCTCAAATTGCACTTGTCACTCTGTAATATCAGTTAGAATTAAGGCATAAGTTGGCACTGAGTTGTTTGTTCTATTTTTATTCTATTATCTTTTCAATGTCATTATCTAAGGTGCTTTGGGCCCAAAACAGTTGCGTGCATAAAGAGCCAAATGAGTCAAGTGAAGATCATGACATTTTCCAACCTAAGCATTCAGTCTTAGAAAGAATAAATATGCATTGCTTTAATAATTCTCCCTTTAAAAATGGTGATAGAAAATAGAAAATGTGGAAACACTTTAGAAGCAAGTCCAGACATTCTGTATAACATGAAAAAAATGAATGTTTACCATCCATGCTCCGTGCTGCTGAGGCTTTCCTGTTAGCGTTGTCTGAGATTCTTGGCAAAGAGAAAATAGTTGGATCCCTGGGCAGCACTTAGTCTCAGGTATTAATGAAGGTGCCCAGCCTTCATTAATACCTGAGACCAGAATACTTGGCAAACCTGTTGTCCATTTTTGAGCAAAACTCTCTCACCTTTGACCCCGATGGAGGAACAACTGTGTGCCTCTAATGATTCTTACCCTCATTCTAATGGGACAAAGTTGGTTACATTTAGGGAGAGTAACTGAGCTGAGGGCAGTCTGTCTAAGCCTAGCCAGAGTGCTGTTATATTTGTGGTTTACTTTAAAGGCAGGGCAGGGGTGGAAAGCCAATCTAATCGTTCATTTCAGGAATTTGAACTAAGTTTCAGTTGGCAGTGTTGTTTGAGGTTCAAAGTTGTAACATGTGGTCATAATGGATAACAACTGTGAATACTCAGAAGAAGCCTGTTGTAGAGATGGGACAGATTCCACAAAGAGAAGCAGAGAAAGACACTCACTTTGGACGTGTTGAGAAAGACACCACTAGAGATAGAGGAAACCGTGAGTGTCCAGGCCTGAGAGTCCCAGCAGTTGTTGATGGCATGTTAGTAATGTGCTCATTCCTGTCTTTGGGTCTCCTTTCAAGAAGTCTTATTTTCCTTGGAGTTAGTTGAGTATTTGTTCCTTAAATCCAAACTGTCAAATGATATTTTCAATGCGAAATGAGATAACACATGTTCACTGTCAAATGTTCCTTCAGCCTTCCCCAGTTTACCATTAGTGGCAAAATATGTGCTTTCTTTTATGCATACGTGAGCAAGAACACAAAAATTATGTTCTTATTGAGAAACGTTTTTTTCAGTGTTTCAAAATGTAAATATCTCAACAACTTCAGGCTGTTGGGAAGTTTCTGTTGGGGTGTTCTGTTAGGAAAAGTTACAGCAAAGCAGGTGTCATATTTTCTTTTGCCACAAAACTTAGTGTGATGAGTGTGTTATTTTTCAAATTTTCTATAATTGAATTTAATCTGAGCTCTTACTATTCCTAGTATCAGAAAAACTGAAATCTGGTCAATTCTGTAACCACTCACATCACTGTTTTCTTGGTCATTTCAGGCTCCCCATGTTAGGTAGTGTTTATGGCTTAGAGGGCACTGGGCTTTGCTGTTGCTGTATGGTTTCCCTGCTGTGTAATGTGTCCTGTATGGACTTTTGCTATTTGATAGTCCTCCTACTGAGATGTCCCAGGCCCTGTTTTGGTCTCCCTATGGATAGCATATACCAGTGTTTTTCAAACTGTAGTGAAGGGTGATTTTTTTTTCCTCTGTTGTTGTTGTTAAGCAGTCTTAGAATGCACATGCAACTCAGTACCCAAATTGGGACTTACAAATTGGTGTATACCTTCTTCAGAAGAGAAGTCTGCTAGCAGATCACACATTTGGATGTTGTGATAATGTCAAACTGACATCAAAGTTTCTAAGTGCTTACTTTCAATTTCTGTACTTACTTCACATGGACTCTTAATGACCAGTCTGTGGACCACCATCCATCCACGGATGACACATTGGGGAGTGCTGTACGGGGTCACTCTTTTCTGTGGAAAAGAAGCTTGGGACATCATTTAAGACATATAAGTCTAGGGATGAGCCTGAAATATTGCTTTCCTTCTCATGTGATGGGCAAGGGGAAGAATTTATGTGGCATCCAGTCCACATCACTGGTGTAATCAGCTCGTTTCCTTTTGAGCTTCCTGGGGTTATTGAAAATAAATTACAGAATAATTGGGATATCTAGTAATCTCTGTACAGTAAGACATAATATCTTGGGGGTCATGCTACCCTATTCTTGAGGTGATAGAGGGTCATTCCTAAGAGAAACAAGTTACTAACTTAATTTGATTTGATTTATGTTTCATGTCTGGTAGAAGGTCTGTTTCTCCATGTGGAGGGCTAATCTCTCTCTGCCTTTTATTTTGGAATGCCTGAGCTTGGTAGCCAGGTATGATGATTAAAGGCACAAAACCAATTATTTTGGCAGCTTGGTGCTGAGGGCAAGGACTTTACTGCCAAGATGATCACTAGCTGGATCAGGCTCCTAAATTGTTCCGTTATGCCGAGCAAAACAAAACAAAAACTAGAAAAACCTCAACAACAGAAAAAAAAAAAAAAAAACCAACCCTAAGCATTTAGAGAGCTATGCCCATTAAAAGACAGCTTGGAAATAAGGAAAGCAGGTCTGTCTCAAGCCCTGATTAGGACTTGTACTAGGTTTATAGACACGGCTCCAAGTGAAGTGTTTATGCCAGCAGAAGGCATAGATAGTAACGTCTCGGCTTCAAAGTATGTAATGGCACCTGTGAGAACTATACAGGCTCAAAGAAACCCTGTCTCCTTTATGCTGTTGCTCCCCATGCTCCTCTTTTCTCTCTAATCTTCCTTCTTCTTTTTTTCTCAGAAGCTAATCAGATAGACCAGGGTTAGTACATTGTCTCTGCTGTTTGTGATTGGTGTGGCCTTGAACAGATGATGTCATCTATATGCCTTAGCAGCGTGAGTATAGATAATAAAACATTTTTGCAAGGTCACTGTAGTAGGAATACCTGAGAAAGGATATCTCTAGTGGGAGGATACTAAGAACTTGGTATACTGTAATATATGTTTATATAGTACTATAGGGTACTTTATGGTGGCTCTGGTTAGTGTGCTCCAAGCAGAGGGCTGGTATAAGTCTAACAGAAAACTCTGGGAAAGCCTTCCTTCGCAGAACTGAGCCAATGGAAGTTGGCTTCAAACCACAAGGGTATTTCACTGCTTTTTTAGGATATTACTAAAACCTTAAAAGGGTCCATAGCTTTGTAAAAGTCTAGGACTGTAGAATGAAGAGTCTCAAATGACTTAAAGCTTTCCCCTCCAGAGTCCTTTTTGAGACTTAACCTCTTACCACCCTGGGACTCTTGCCTTTATTGTTTTTGTGCCAGTGTTCTCAATTTCTTCCTCAAAGACTTCCTGCCTGCAGGTCTTTGTAAACTATGTGAGTATTGGCCTCTATTACAGGAACCATGTAAAATGAATGGGTATGTGGACAAAGCTAGATACCTTGATTCTGATCTCCCACTTGTTTTATCCTGTGACACTGATTCCTTTAGAATGTCAGCAAGAGAACTGAAACCTAGCCAAGGTCTGATAGCTTCTAAAAAGGGAGACGTCCATTTGAATCCAGGTCTCTTAACTTCAACTTGGGTGATCTCCCCAAATGTCATGGCTGGATTGGTACTTTGCCTTCTGATACTTGGTCTTCCAGGCTCTTTTCTCTCTATTTATATACTGATACTCTATTTTTAATCCACATTCTCATTCTTTGGTGATACTGTGATTGCTTACCACATTTTGTTCTCTAATACCTGCTGGCCCTTTAAGATTGCCTCTGGCTTTCCTGTGAAAGTCTGTCTCACTGTTATCAAAATCTGTGCACTGGTAAGTCCTCCACAATCCCCCTGCCCATGTTGAAAGGCAGACTAGATTTGCAATTTGTGCAACATTTGGAAGTCTTTTCTCTCAGATACAACACTGACTTTCTTTTGGCAATACCTTTCTGTATGCTTTTGATTAATATGAACTTTTAAAAGTTATTTCACACCAACATTTGCCACTAATTCAGAATTAGAAATGATGTCAAATTTAAATAAAAGCAAGAAATATAAAACTCATTAAAGAATTTGGATTTAACTTTCTAATAGAATATGAATAAGTACCCAAACACATTTTGTTATAGGGTGAGTTTCCTCTATAGATTGATACTTACTTTATATTTTAGTCTTATAAAATTGTCAGCAGCAGGAACATGGGGAGTTAAGTGGCATTAGAAAACATGGGCTTATTCATGCAAATATTGAAGTTATGATAGAAGACTTGGCTCACTTTGTAAAAACGCTGTTCCTTTTTTGAAGTCCACTAACAAAACAAAACACAGAAAGCTGAATGTCCCATCACACTTTACATTGAAGAGGAATAGAGCAGAACATTTTCCCAGATGCTTACAAATGATTCAAAGTAAGATATGGAATAGAATTTTAGCAAAAGAATACAATTTTAAAAATAGGATTTGAACACTAAAGGTAGAAAGCAGTTTAGAAGATAAAGCCACCTGTTGATTTAAAATAATTAAAACTAAGTATTTGTTACTTTATAGATTGTCACTAAAGATTATAGGGTGTTTTACTTTTTAAATGGAATTCTTTTTCTAACTACCAATTGCTTTATGGCTATAGACACGTTTTCCAAAACCTTTTGTTCCTTCAGTGATGTTTATGGCTATAGCCTGTTACTAGAATCCAGTTAGTTCAAGGAAATTCAAAGGAATCTCCCAAAAGTACAAAGAAAAATGTTGATTTGGATTTGTCCTTTTATGCAGTTGGAAGAAAGCAAATAGAATGATACTTAAATTTTGGTGTTTTATATGCATCTAGCTTTTGTTTAGGTTTATTGCACTTTTCAATGCTAATGAACTTCCAGGGTCATAACCTCCAGCAAAGAGTGTCAGTTCCCTCTTTCTGAAAACTTTTTCAGTATGATCTAAATTATTGGCCAAAAGGCCAATTGGCCTATCTTCTGCTAAGGTTACCTTTTGAAAAGGGCGAAAGAAGAGGCAGAGGAGGAAACTGCATCACTGGCTTGCTTGTTTTAGCACTTCTGAGACATGTTTTCCAAAACCCTTTGTTCCATCAGTGGTGTTTATATTCTGCTGCAATCTCTAGATGTTGTAGCCAAGAAATTCAAAATGCATGAATAGTGGAAACTGGTTAATGATTTGTTTGCTTAAAAATCTTATCCAGATCATGTAAAAAGTTTATTTTGACCACAAATTGTCAAGAAGCTTGGTTCATAAAAGTGATTCAAGTTTGTGAAGAGGGGTCATGAACACCTAAATTACTTGAAACAACTGAAGAGAAAACCCAAATAAATTAATGAAGATTTTCTCCTTATGTAAGAGTTTTTTCAGCCCATGTTGATAGAATATTTTACTTCAGTCCTTAAGAAATAGAAATAGTTGACTAAAGTCTTCTCAGTAACTTAACACAGTTTAAAAAAACTAAAAACAAATAAATATAAGAAAATAAAAGTAGTATTAAGCCAAGAAAAAGAGAGAACTGCATGCCCACTGGAATGTTTTAGCATTTGGAATGAAGCTCAAGTGTATGAGAAATTTATAAAGTGTATCAGAAATATATAAAACTTTGCATAGGCCAAAAGAAGGTGAACTATGGTAAAGTTAGAGCATTTCCTAAATATTATAGATCTACTCAAGGTTGCCAGTAACTAAATCTCCAACTATAATATATATAAATGTTTAAGTATACCACAAAGATCTCAGTTGACAGACTAGATATCACTGGAGACATCTTTCCCAGGCCTTCTGGGCAAGGTATTTGTACCTGGGTTTGTCTAGTGGGCCTAGACTGTGACTCTCAACTGGAAAGATTTTGCCTCCTAGGGGACTTTTTGGGAAAGATATCTGGAGGCATTTTTGGATGTCATAACTTTTGGGTGGGGGTGCTAGTGGCATGTAGTGGGCAAAAGAAGGGATGCTGCTAAGTATCCTGCAACACACAAGACAGCGCCTCACAATAAGAATTATCCAGTCCAAAAAATGAATAAGGCTGAGATCGAGAAACCCTGGCCCAGTCTGAAACGTAATACTGAAACTAATGTGGAGTAGGTATCAAGTAGAGAAAAATAAATGATAGTTTTTCCATGAGTGGGATAAAACTACTAGATAAAAATGTAGAGCCTACAGAGCAGACAGTAGTTACTATTGAAATTGCGTAAGTGTACACATGTTTACTCCGTAGCTTGATTCATAGCATTCTGGCACATGCTGGTGCCTCTACAAAAACCTTAGTAGTAGCATATATCTCTGATTCTTAGGCAAAAGATGAGCTTTTTGCTAAAGCAAAGAAAGACATTTATTTTATGTGAGTATCATACTGTTCTTGTGAAGCATCAGACTGTGACTAAAATGAACATTCCAATCTCTAGATCTGGCAGTTGAATTTGCCTTGGCCAAGAGCAGAATTCTTATTTTCTTTTTATGTTTGATAGTGAAAAATTACATAAACATGTTTAGAGAATCATTTAAATAGAGGACTATTGTCATCACTCTGAAAATTTTCCAAAGAAAAATTATTTAGATCTTTAAAAAAAAAAAGTCAAGAAAATGGATTCTATCAAGAAACACCTAGCTTGCATGATTTTTAATAGAGAATTCTGGCCCTAGGTCAAAATTGGTGTTTCCTGAAAATTTATTTGCGTATTACTTAAGGATGTGAGAGAATAAATTTCTAGCTAATATTGATAGAACTTTATAACAAAGATGACAGTCATGCTGGTTTTCACGTAGTGGGAAAAGCATGTAGTAGTGGTTGTCTCCCTTGTGTTCCTAAACAGGAATGACTTTGAATTGAAGGTCTGATGACAGCACGGTTGTTCTTCTTTGGCCTTATGTAGCGCCATTAGTCTATTTGTTTTATATTGAAAATTTGTTAAAGCCTCTATCAGCATTCCAAGAATTATCACATTTTTGTAGAAACTCTCAAGAATTGTATATTATGGAGACACCTAGGTGGCTCACTCAGTTAAGCATCGAACTCTTGAGTTTGGCTCAGGGTCATAAAATCAAGCCCTGAACTGGGCTCCCTGCTCAGCAGGGAGTCTTCTTGAGATTCTCTCTCTCCCTCTGTCCCTCCCCCTCAAATAAATAAATTAAGATTTATTTATTTGAGGGAGTGAGAGAACAGAGACAGAGTAAAAGGGAAAAGCAGACTTCCCACTGAGCAGAGGGCACAATGTGAGACTCAATCCCAGGACTCTGGGATCAAGACCTGAGCTGAAGGTAGATACTCAGCTGACTAACCACACAGCCACCGCAATAAATAACTGTTAAAAAAAAAGTCAATACTCTGAAGCCTAAACCTAAGCTCAAGGTATAAACCATCACAATATCCATCATTCAAATTTCCCTTGATATTTTTCTTCCTATATAGAAAAGTCAGCAGGAAGTGTTCACCCATCTGAGTATTAAATATTTGAGAATTTAACTCTTTTAAAGTAATATTGTATCTTCTAGAGTTACGATGTCTAATATGATATCCCCTGGACACAAGTGACTATTTAAAAAAATAAAAATTTCACTCCCTCAGTTGTACTGGCCAGTTACAGTGGCTTAGTAGCTGCCATGTGTGACTAGTGGCTATTCTTTTGGACTAGGAAATTTTAGAACATTTTTCTGATTGCAAATATTGATGATCTGGAAAATCTATTATTGGCAAAAGTCACTCCAATGTAGATATTCAGAAAAGGTCTCCTTTCATTATTTGTATGCGTTTCTAAAGATGCTTAATGTAAGTCTGTCAAAATGATGTTGCTATGTATTTTTGTAAGAAAGAATCCAAATGTGAAGGTTAATGTTCTATCTCAATCTGACTGGGCCAGGGGTACCTAGACATTTGGCTAAACATTATTCTGTATTGTCTTTGAGGGTATTTCTGGATGAAATTAGCATTTGAATTGATAGACTAAGTAAAGCAGATTTCCCTCTGTAATATGAGGGATATTAACCTCTTATTGGATGTATGATTTGCAGATATTTTCTTCAGTTTCATAGATTGCCTTTTTATTTTGTTGATGGTTCTTTTGGTGTATAGAAGCTTTTTTCTTTGATGTGGTCTCACTTGTTATTTTTGTTTTTGTTGCCGCCCAATCAGTTAAAGTTCTGGATAGAATTGAGTAGAGCTGAATAAGAGGGAACTCCTCCTTCATCAACACTTGAACTTGGACATTGATATTTTCCAGCCTTGAAATTTCAAGTCTTGTTGAATCTCAGGGCTGCTGGGTTTTAGACTAGAAATTATGCCTTGGGTTCTCAGGCCTTCAAACTTGGACTAGAACTATACATTGGCTCTCTTGGGTTTCCAGCTTTCTAATTACAGTTCTTGGGGCCCTTTAGCCTCCATAATCACATGAGACTTTTTTTTTTTTTTTTTTACAGTAGATCTCTTGACAGCACCTAGCACAATGTTGGGCAAATAAGTGTATTCCTACATAATTATATGTATATTATATATATAATAAAATTTGTATGATTTTTATATGTCCTATTTTATGTCATTATATGTGAATTATATATGTGTGGTATCTATTGATCTATCTATTCTTTTTTTCTAGGGAATCCTGACTAATATACCATGAAAGAAAGGGAAAGAGAGAAGGTAAATAATTGAAAAGTGAAGTTTGTCCCTTGGATTTTCTTTCTTTTATATCTTAACTTATCAAGACCCAACAGGGAAGTAATCCAATAAGGGAGGCAAGTGTTTATTTGTGAAAAGTGAAAGGGGCAGAAACACCAGAAGGAATAAAATGGAGTAAATACTTAGGGATGGGGGAGATTTGAGAATCATATAATAAATTATAATTTTGATAAAAACTGGATTTCCAAATGGCAAAATAAAATTAAGAAACAAGATCGTAATTCAAGGTGAATCTTAAGCATTTAAAATATGGCTAATTCTTCTTAAGATGCCTACCTAGTGGCTTAATGTTTTAAGAATCCCATTACATTGGTTAGAATGAAAATGGATGTACCTGGGTCTTCATGAGAAATGCTGTCTAATGCTCTTGGGCCTGAGCAGTAGATCAATGATGAAGATTTGAAGCTCCCATTTAGCCTGTACCTTATTTTATGCTGTAATTTAGCCATATACAATAGACCATTGAATCATCAACACGTGCAAACAAATAAGCAAATGCTCCTTCTTTTTCATGATTGAAGAAATAAACAAGAGTGATATTAATTATCTGGCTAAAATAAATTATAATGAATGCAAACTCATTACTGTTGAAATCAATGCATGCATAACAGAAGGTACATTTATTGAAGTCAACATACTTAATTACATTTGGAGTAATAAAGAGAGTAGGCATGAAGTCCAATGTCTCTTGAGCCTAAACATTAATTTTGATCTAATTTTCTTTTCCTTGATGTTGAGAAAATGAAAAGGCAAATAAAATTAAGAGACCAACCCTAACTTCATTAGCTTTGTTTATGGGGGATTATAAGCTGTTAGTACCATGTTATTCCACATTGTGATCCAAGGAAAGGTCACTGTCACTTGATTTTAAAGATGGTAATGTTAATATGAGAATAAAGGTAGCCAGATAGTTTTTCTTATTCTAGAAGAGTACAGAAGACATATGTAATGCTACAACAGTCACAGTGACAGGAACAGAAGATACATAGAGTTTTGACACTGTGGAGGGAAAGTATCTTAGTGAGCTTGGCTGCTATAACAGAATACAGTGGACTGAGTGATTTTTAATAGCAAACATTTATTTCTCACATCCAAGATCAAGGTACCAACACATGTGGTTCCTGGTGAAGACCCATTTCCTAGCTTGTAATCTGCATGCCCAAATAGCCCCTCCTTGGTGCATGCGCATGGAGAGACAGAGAAAGATAGAGATGGGGATAAAGATAGAGATGGCTGGATAGATATATATTTTTTTCTTATAAGGACACTAATCCCATCATGATGTTCCTCCTCATGATCTAATGTAAACCTAATTATTTGCCAAAGGCTCCACTATCTCACTAGAGTTTAGGGCTTCAATATATGAATTTTGGGGGAACACAAAAATTCAGCATATAACAAAGAGCCTATTCTTATGACACTTAAGCTTTTGTCCAACCAAGTACATCTTCTTTCTTAATCTCTTGCCTTTATCCAAACTATGTCCAAACATTTGTTGTTGTTGTTGCTGTTATTATTGCTTTGTAGTCCTAGATACTTGCCATCAGCACTGGGGTTTGGGGTGGGGGGCGCTTAGTTTTTTAGATTAAGCCCACTAAATTGTGAACACTCCAGCTCAGACTTCTTTATAGCATCTAGCACAATGTGGGGCAAAGGGGTGTGTTGTTGGGTAGATAACTATTAGATGAGTAAATGAAGAGTGAAATCCCTGGTATCCATTATGACAGGTGACTCTGGCTGGAATGGTATTTTCCCCTTTGAGAAGGAGAAAACAGCATGATCAGATAAATGGCCTGATCAGATAAATCACATAAATTGTTCCTGGCATACTGCTTGGCTGTTAGAGATTCAGTTCTGATTCAGCTGGGACTATTGATTTAGAAGGACCCACCTAACCCTTCTGAGAAGGTACAGGACTATGGTATCCCCCCTTTCCTTCTTTCCTTCCTTCTTTCCTTCCTTCCATTTGACTGAGAGATAGAGAGCACAAGTAGGCAGAGCAGCAGGCAGAGGGGTGGGGGAAGCAGGCTCCCCATTGAGCAGAGAGCCCAATGCGGGGCTCAATCCCAGGACTCTGAGATCATGACCTGAGCCGAAGGCAGAGGCCTAACCCATTGAGCCACTCAGGTGCCCCTATAGTATTTCTTTTAATCACTGCATCTGATCAGCATTTCCCATACAGCTTCATCCATGGGTTCATACATGTTTAGCTTCAGAGAAAATATAATTTATGTTGCTTTTTATCAGAAGAAATATTTGACCTTTTAAAATTTCGTTATCCATTATGGCTCTCTCGTGGGTAATCATAGAGCTAGGGAAGTAAAGGCACTGGTAAGCATTTCAGCGTGTCATCCAATTTTTAACACTTCTAGTTGATGAAAAACAAATGGATAGGTAAGCATGCAGAAAACATACAAAGAATGTAATCTCTAATGGAACAACAACAAAATGTTACACTGAAAAATATAAGAAGTAAAGCTAAAACTAATGTGTTTATCCTATGAAAATACTTTAGGAGGAGTATTTGAAAAAGTCATAGTGGAAGTCTAACTGAGCCAGATGTTCTGCTGTGAGCACAATTGTTTTGATAGGGGCTGTCAAAAAGTAAGAAAAAGACAGATCCTTCTTCTTATGTAAACTGACTGGATACCACATCCCCAAGGTTTCCTATTACATGTATCAAGGAGAAGAAATTAACAGTTGGAGAAGAAATTAGAGGATTTTTCTGCTACATCTGTCTTTATATTGACTATTAAATGACTTCCTACAAAGTTGGTTTTATAGCAGAGGTTCAAGGACATGTAAGTCGAGCCCAGGTAATATCTATTCCGGTTGGATTATTCCAGTAGTTCTCAACTGGAGACAGTGTTGCCCCCTAAGCTCCAACCCTCAGAGACATCTGACAGAACTGGAGCCATAAGAGAGTAAATTGTCAGGACTTCTGTAGTATTCCCTAAAATCAAGGGCTTTCTCTTATATGACCACACTATAATGATCAAGATCAGGAGATTAGGGGCACCTAGGTGGCTCAGTGGTTTAAGCCTCTGCCTTTGGCTCAGGTCATGATCTCAGGATCCTGGGATTGAGCCCCACATTGGGCTCTCTGCTCAGTGAGGAGCCTGCTTCCCCTCTTTCTCTGCCTGCCTCTCTGCCTACTTGTGATCTCTGTCAAATAAATAAATAAAATCTTTAAAAAAAAAAAAAGATCAGGAGATTAACAACAGTACACTATGGCTCTAGTTCACAAATACCATTCAAATTTTGCCAGTTAACCAATACTGTCCTTTGTCAAAAGGATCCAGGTCAGAATCCCTTGCACTTATTTGCCATGTCTCTCTAGTCTCCTTCAGTCTGGGACAGTTCCTCAGTTTTTCTTTGATTTTATACAGTGGCCCCTTTGAAGATTATAGGCTGGTTTATTTTTTAGAGCGTCTCTCAATCTGGACTTGTTTGATGTTGCCTTAAGATCAGATTAGACTTAACGCCTCTTTTAGGGGCACCTGAGTGTCTCAGTCAGTTAAGCCTTTGACTCTTAATTTCAGTTCAGGTCATGATCTCAGAATTGTGAGGTTGAGCCCCATGTTGGGCTCCACATTCAGCATGGAGTCTGCTTGAGATTCTCCCTCCCTCTCCTTCTGCTTCTCCTTATTGTGCTCTCTCTCTCTAAAATAAATAAATAAATCTTCAAAAAAAAAAAAAAAAGAGAGAGAATTATGCTTCCTTTGGCAGGAATATCACAGAAATGGTGCTGTATCCACTTTCCTGGCCTCCATTTGGATAGTGCATGATTTTGATCTGTCCTATCACTGATAAGGATTTGCGTTGATCACTTCATATAGGTGATACCTCCATAGTACTCACTGTAGGGATTCTGTGGGGAAGTATGTGGAAACTGTAAGTATCTCATTGTTTATTCAACTTTCAGTTTATCTATTTCAATATATGTGGACTATGATATCTTATTCAGTGGTTCATAAACCACTATGATTATTAATTTATATGCTCAATTTATCCCTGATTGACCAGTGGGCACCTAGTCAAATTGTCTTTCATATTCTTTTGGCATATCCCTGTTCTTCTTTGAGTAAATCCTTGTTTTTTGGCCCAAGATGTGGACTTCTGTGGACTGCATTGTGTACTCCTCAAATTGATCTGTTGTAGTTCTGGCCCCCACTATGATGGTATTGGACCAGAGGCCTTTGGGTAGTGTCCTCATGATGGGATTAGGGCTCTTACAAGAAGACATCAGAGAGCTTGCTCACTCTTAGTCTTTCTTTCTGTCCTGTGAGGACATAGCAGAAAGATGACTATCGATGGGCCAGGAAGAAGACTCTCACCAGAACCTGAGTTGGCCTGCACATAGATCAGGGAACTTCCCAGCCTCTGGAACTGTGAGGAATAAAATTCAGTTGTTAAAGCAAAAATATCCATGATATTTTGTTATAGGAGGCCAAATAGACGGAGACACAGGCCCATTATTGTGTGTTTCCCTGTCTCAGCCCTGGATCCCAATGACTACCCTAAAGTGATTCAGAACTCAGATAGCAATAGTACTCTTATTGTTTCTCTTGAATTCACTTTATGCATTGGGTTTTTGGCCTAGATTTGAAAATCTGTTTCATTCCCACAGGGTTCAAACATCTGTACTTTAAATTAATATGAATAGAAATTCACATAAACCTAATTAATGCGTTGTAATGCTTTAACAATGTGCTTGCTTTTCCATGGAAAGAAATTTTCATCCTCAAAGTGTCTCTCCTGAGGCTTCACGTTGTAACTGTGAGTTTTGGCTCAAGCTCTAGGTAGTGCAACTTGTGTGGCAGGCTGACAAGTATGGGAGCCTCGGGACAAACTGCTATCCTGGGCTCACATTGCACTGTGGAGCTGCGCAGCCCAGCTGGGCATGAGACTGGCTTTGGCTTTTGCCACTGAAGGAGAACAAAAGGGCAGTCTTGGGAACACAGGTATCATGCCAGCTGAGTTAAAAAGCACCTGACTCAAGTTTCTCCTTTGTTCATGCTGTTTCTAATTAGATACTTCATTTGGACTCCAATGTGGAATAACCTTGGGATGCTGGGGAAAGGTTGGTTATCTTTCTCTGCTTTGGTACTCTTCCATACAGTGTGTCTCTTGCATCTTCTTTTGTTCAGCTTGTCACTTGCTGTAATGCAAGTCTATGTTAAATAGAGTGGAGATACTTTCAGACAAGAAGGGGAACTTTAGGAGTTAAGGGGTTATTGCCACTCACAGTATATATGTGTATTTTATTTGCTTTTATTTCCATAAACATTTATTTTTCAGTATGTTTTGAAAAATTAGGAACCACCACGTGAAAGTTATTTTGGCCTTTGGTCTTTTAACAAAAGCAATTACTAAAAGCAATCCCCAAATTCAGTAGAGAAGTCCTTTATAAAATATATTTGTTATAGTTAAGTGGAAATCAGACAAAAACATTTTATCTGGCAGGATTTGTTACAGGTTGTTCTTCAGTGTAACTCTTTACATATGTTTTCTTGCTGAATTGAATCTCAGAATTTGGAGCAGCAGGAGCAATGACAAAATGACCCTAAAACAAAATATGGAATATCCAAAGATGGAGCGCCCAAGGCCTCCCTACACAAGCCTGCTTGAGGCCTCCAGCTTCCCAGCCTGAAGACATGGGGTCCTGAAAACACTTAAAAGATACAAATATGCTCCCTGGGAGAGGGGTTGGAGTAACCTATGTTTTATTACCAAGTATTCAAATAGATTTATTTTCTTTATTTCACTGGTGGAACAAAGAATTGGTGAGGTGGGGGGGGGGGTAATGATAAATGGGCTACTGGCAGGGAGCAGAGCAGGAAACTTGTCTAACATGGTAAGGACCTACTTAGGTGGTGATAAATTTGCCAGGTGCCTGACTGGGGGACTCTGAATAGCAGGAAGTCACTGAACACCTGTGGAGGAAGTGAGAAAAGGGGGTGGATTGGGGCACAGAGCCAAGGATTTCTTTGAAATCCTTACGGAGAGAAGTTCACTTTAATGTGGCCACCATTCTCCATAAGAGCCAAGTAGGTTAGTTCCAGGGAGCACAGCATAAACCTTGCAGTTGTGTTGTCTAAAAAGGGGACCTTATGGTATATGTTATTTTTCCTCTTGGCTCCTTACTTCTGTTTTATCGTGTGACAGTGTACTTACAGTTTAATTCATTATCATTTACCAGGCAACATACAAATAGATGATAGATATTATTTCATTTAATCCATTTAACATTCCTATGAGGTAGGTGTTATCACCTACATATCCCTGTTGGTTAGGTGAAGAATCTGAACTTAGAGAGTGAAATGAAATAATAGCTCAAATTAGCACAGCAGAATCAGGATTTCATTTTGGTCTGTCTGATGTCACTACTTTATTTTTTAGAGGTAGTATTCAACACTGCCACTGACTGTGGCCCACCATTTCTTTTTAGGATTTTATTTATTTACTTATTTGTTTGTTTGTTTGTTTTCCAGAGACAGAGTTTGAGTGAGAGCATACGCAAGCAGGAGGAGTGGCAGGCAGAGGGAGAAGCAGGTTCCCTGCTGAGCAAGGAGTCCAGTGTGGGACTCGATCGATCCCAGGACCCTTAACTGACTGAGCTATCCAGGAGTCTCATGGCCCACCATTTTATTTAAGGTCACAGACCATGTTGTTCAGAAGGTTGGCTCATTAGAAATTCTGGACTCTGGCTCTAGCTTTATAAACATAATGTTCTAACTAACTGAGACAACTGGTGGTTTGCAGTATAAGTTAAATTTTGCTGTGTAGTGAACACCATAACATAGTGGCTTAAAAACAAAACAAAACAAAACATTTACTTCATTCATGATTCTGCATGTTGGCAGTTTGCTTAGGCTTGCTGCAAAGTCCTTATGATCAGGGTCAGGTTCTCTTCTTGGCTAAATTCTCTCACATATCTGGGACCTAAGCTTCAACTATAGAGATGAACTCCTTCCATGCATCTATCATTCCTCAGCTGGCTAACCTCAGCTTGTTCACACAGTGACAGATGGATTTTAAGAGCACTTTGGGAAGAGAAGCCAGAATGTGCAAGCACTTTTTTTATAGATATAGAAAAGAGATAGATATTTGTGTCATGTTCTCTGGTGTACTGTTGGTCAAAGTTAGTCACATAATCAACTCATATGCAAAGAATGAAGAAATAGACCCTTCATTCTAGAAGAATCTGCAGCAATTTTTTGCTTGGGCATCACATTGCAAACATGTTTCATTAAAAAAGCTGTGAATCCAGGAAAGGGAAGAATTTGTAATCATTAAAAAAAAATCTATCATACTTGACTGATTCTGTCCAGTTCTTTTACAAATTTTTGGTACTTCTCATGAGGGAAAACCAGAGAAAACTTGAGAGTATATGTCGTAGAAAACATTCATCATTACTGAATGTGAACTTAAAACTAGGAAGCCCTATGTCTAGTTGGCCAAGTAGTGAAAAATAGTCATCAGCCCTACATAAATGAGAAAAGTTGGACTATCACAGTTATTACTCATGCTTCTTTCCAAATTTCCTTTTTTAACTGGAAGGGGAATTCTAGAAATTGTTTATAAGTCACACATGAATTTTCACAAATAACTGTTATAACGGCATCCAGCAAATATAATACCCTTTGTTCTAACATGCTCTGAAACCCAAGGAAGCCTGCTTATTTAAGCTTTGGATTTCCCCTGGAAGATTCAAAAGCAGATGATTACTTAATTTAGAAAACCTGGAGGAGGCAAAGGCAATTTTTTAAAGAAAATAACAATGAAATGTCCTTTTAGGAAGAGAAGTTACCATTTAATGCCACGGGTAAACAAATTACTATGATAAGAAAAGAGGTATATTCAACTAAATACAAAAGGGACTTCTCTCAAGATTTTATACTGCTGACATTTTTTTGATAGTTACATGACAGAAATATTTCCAAGGTAATGCTCCTTTTCCTTCACAATATTCTTGATAGCTGCTGGGTCTGATTCCCTCCTCCTAGAAGCACTATTTTATCTTGACTAAGGAACTGAGAACCCATATATGTTATGGCCAGAAATGTTGGAGCAGAAGTTCTCTCATCTTGGTAGGCGAGTAAGAGGCTTTGTTATTTTGGGTCAGAGCTCATTCCCTTGAGAGTAATGAACTCCTTCACAGTTAATCTTTATCAGTAGGAGACATTTTATTATGTGAAATAAAAATAAAATTCCCTACCGGATGTACAGATAATTTGAGTTGTGAAAGTCTTCTTGTGTTATAGGTATATGGAAAACCAATAAAAGAGATTGTGGATGGTGAAACAGAACTTTTCTTGACCCCAAATCGGAATTCCACCCCCAGAAAAACTTAAATGCATATACTATCAGTCTCAAACTTGGCTTTTCTAATTATTTTAACAACTGAATGTGTACATTTTCTCCCAATGGCAAATGATAGACAAATAATTTTAGGTTAAATTCTGGGAATTTTTGTTTTGCCAAACTTTGACTTTGAGGTATAAAGCTCATAAATCAAATCAATTTAATAGCTATGACTTTCAGATGATAACACATTTGATATTCTTTGTAGCTTTTGTGAATCACATTTTATTGGCTGTGGGTCCATTAGCTAAATACAAGTTTGCCAAAAGCAAGTTTCCCGAAGCTAATTTGCCAAATTTCACTCTGTAAATGGCAAATTTGCAGTAGGCCAATTTTCCAAATTTAACAGAATCCGGGTTGCTGAGCCTATGCATAACCTCGACTTCTGCTGTCATGGTTGCTTTGTTTACAAACCCACTAGACAATGATAAAGGGGCTGCAGAAGGATATCAATGTTACCCACAGAGAGCGGTCATCCAATCCACCTGATTATTGAAATTCTCATCTGTTGAGGTCAGCCTTTGGTGAGCATCATATAAGACACAAATATCTTCATATTCTGTGCTCATTCATACAGATCTAGACACATAGCTCTTAGAGCTTCTTGTCACCAATTTTCCACCAATTTTTGTTTCTTCCAGGTCCATGACATTTCTGCCAAACCAGTAGTCACATAGCCTATGGTTTGGCTCCTCTAGGCAAAATGAATTAATGGTTTACTGCTCAAAATTCTGCCTACTGGAGGTGGTTTTCCCTATACCACATTTCGACAGAGCTGTTCCAGAATGGGACTGTAAGGTTACAGCTGTCCTCTTTTGGCTGATGCTTATATATTGTGCAGAACAATCTATATATACACCAAGCCTGAATTTTCTTCTTCTTTAATCAGGTGATCGTAAAGAACTTCATGAGCCATAGGTGTGTGTTGAGAGAAACGGCAAATAGTAAGCATGAGGCCTATGGGACTTAACTTGTGGCTTCTGGCCCTGCTTTATCACAGTTTCACCTAGATCACTTATGATGATGGAGTGCATGCTCAACTTTAAATCTTGGAACACCCAGGTCATGATTAGCAGTTCAGGCCACATGGTAACTTGGTGGCCCATGGTTAGTTTCTGTTAAAACCCAATCACAAGCCAAAGATCTGTTTTTCAAAAGGAGAATAATTATATGCAAAGAATAGCGTGGTGTTGCTTTAATCAGTAAAGATCTGTGCTGTATTTACTTATGCGTCTGTCAAAGGCTCCATATAGCATCCTTATCCACTCTTGACACTTCAAGCATCATCAAATCTGTTAAGTCATGTAACTCAAGTGGTGAAATGGCTTTTATGGCAGTTGTAGAGATGTCTGTTATTCAGGACCCCATTCGAAAGTGGGAGCTTTCAGGTCTCTCCGTAAATGGTTAGAGTAGCTTGCCCAAATGAAATATATGTGGCTTCCAAAACCCCCAACAGGTCCACTAGTTATTGTGCCTTTTTTTCTTAGTAGTAGGAGGGGCAGATGCAGCAACTTGTTTTTCATCCTGAAGGAATTTCGTTGAAGTGGATGACTCCTGAGCTCTTTGGGATTTATTTCCCACTCCTTGGCATGTAAGTGTCTTACTAATGTGTATAGAACAGTCACTACGTCCTGCTAAGCTGGTTCAGGCAGCAACATTTCCTCAATGTAATGGACCAGCATGGTTCCAGTGGAATGAAGGCAATCAGGTTCCCTGTGGACTAGATCATGACACTGCTGAGCATTGATACAGCTCTGAGATAGGACTGTGAAAATATATTGCTGGTCATGCCAGCTGAAAACAAACTATTTCTCATGGTCTTTACTGACAGGTATACAAAAAACAGCATTTGTCAGAGCGATAGCTGCATAGCAGGTACGAGGAAATGTGTTGATTTGATCAAGCAATGAAATTGCATTTGAAACAGTACTTGCAGTTGCTTGATAACATTTGTGATAATTCACTGTTACTGTCTAAGATCCATTCATCGTCTGCAAAGTCCAAGTAGGTAAATATGGAATCTTTGCCTAGTGAGACGTTAATCAATTCAGCCTCATCCATCTTTGTATTCCTCTCATCCTGATTCACAGTCTTAAGATATATGACCATATATATTCCTCAGGTTTCTATCACTATAATTGGCAAAATCATGTAATTCTTTTGGTGTGTATCACATTTTTGAATGAGTCAACTTTGAATTCTCTCATTGTTTGAGATCTTCTGAGGTGTGAGTCTAGTTATATGTTGCAGAAGTGCAGAGAGGTGATGAGAGTCAGTTATGAGGAATACCAGTGGTCCCGTGCAAGATGTCTGCCTCAGCTGGTGGCCTTTACTGTTTCTTCAGTCAAGGAGAGAAAAAGCTTCTGAGACCAGGAATGAAAATGCTGCTTCTGATAGCAGAGAAAAAAAAACGCTAGGCTTTTAAGGTTCAAGTTATGCAGTTTCACTACAATCTGCCTGTAGTTCCCGTCCCGATTTTCAGTGATTCTTTCCTTCCCAAATAATGCTCTAACTTTAACAAGAGACCATATAACATCAGAAATCAGTTTGAGTTTTGTTTTTTTGAAAACTTGGCCCTAGATTAATATTTCTTTTTTTTTTTAATATTTTATTTATTTATCTGACAGACAGAGATGACAAGCAGACAGAAAGGCAGGCAGAGAGAGCGGGAAGCAGGCTCCCCGCTGAGCAGAGAGCCTGACCTGGGGCTTGATCCCAGGACCCTGGGATCCTGACCTGAGCCAAAGGCAGCAGCTTTAACCCACTGAGCCACCCAGGCGCCCCAAGATTTCTATAGGGGTTGGGCTACAGGAGATAAACATTTCTTTTAGGACAAATAGGAATTTTCATATGAACTATGAATTTAAAGCACTGAGCTCCTTATTTTTTTCTTCAAGTTCTTTGGCTCATTTAAAGTTAACCAACCAATCCCCATCATACTGTTTATTTTCACCAAAATGTAATGTAGCAGCAAATAATTGGCCATCTTACCTTCTATAAGCTCTTAACTACATGTAATTATGGTGATAATTTGAATAAATGTTTGGCTATATATGCTCAGGCTACCAGTGTCCTTTTCAATACTGGAAACAGGGTCATTAATGTTTCCACATATAACCAGATTACAAACCAATTCCAGAAAACCCAGAAAAAAGGAACAAATTCATATGTGTGTATATGAACACACACACATACATATTTTATATATATAATCTGTTAATATAACCTATATATTATATACACGCACACTAATAAATGTGACTTTCCACACTTATAGGAGCTAATTAAGTAATATTTGTAAGACTTCCTTTTTGTCTGATGCTGGAATCTGAAGCCTGCAGGGCAAGCCTTATCAAAAAATCAGGAAGGAGTGATTTCTGTAAAGCAGGGAAGAGCAAGGAGAAGCTAGAGCCCACAAGTAGAAGCTGGAACTCAAGAAGTTGGCCTAGAACTCATGTCAGTTCTTGCTGTCTCTACCCTTATCGCAAGGGTATCTTGCAGAAGAATCTGGCCATCTTTCATCATAGAGCTTAACATAAACCTGGCCCAGGAGTCACAGGAGTGGGAAGAGGAACCCGGTGAAAATATATAGAGTTGCAGGCCTGCTTGCTGTCCTCTGCCAGTGCAGTGAGCCCATAGATAATGTTTGAGGACAAAAGCACCAATCTTAAACTTCCAAACAAAGAAACAAAATTACTGCTGTTTCACTTCTACCTTCCAAAGGTCATGCAAAAATTTTTTATGTGTCTCATCCTAACTGGAAACACAGAGAATGTACTTCTGGGAAATACAGTTCAGCCTGGCCAATCTGGCACATTACGAAGTTACCACACAGGCTAAAGAAGAAAATCCATATGATTATCTCAATAAATGTCAAAGGAGTGTTTGATGAAATTTAACATTTATGCATGATAAAGCCCTTAGCAAACTATGAACAGGAGGACATGACCTCTAAAGGATAAGAAGTACCCACGATTTTCTTTTCCTAAGGTGAAGAGCAGGTCAGGGGTATGTTCTGTCACTACTACTGGGCATGACCCTGAAGATACTGCCCAGTATGATAAGTCATGGGAAAAAATAACATACATACATATTAGAAAAGAAAAAATAAACTATATTCACAGAAGCATATGTATCTAGGGATAATAATTAGGATATTAAAAATTGATGTGGCACAATTGCTGACCTATTAGCATGGACATTGGCCAAAGCAATAGTTTAGGGCCCATGAGACCCCCATTCTAGGTGAGGGATAAATTTTTGTTTGTTGGATCATGAGGAAGTAAAGGAGAGTCTTTGGGGGGTGGGACTGGGAAGTCTGGGTGGCATGGAGGTATGCAGAAGCTTGGGGAAGTGGCTATTTAATAATAGGAATAACTGGTATGAACAAGCTGCCTATCAGCCTTGAGTCTATGACTGCTATGGTTTTGGTGAGTCTCTCATTTTCCTTTTTTTCCCTCTGTGTTCATAGAACTGAACTAGTGCATAGGTGATCTTAAATAGGTGATGGAAGTTTATCAAATAAGTGGAAGATAGATGAAAACTTCCCTTGGAAATGTCTGGTCTTAGCTGGAAGATATGGCCAACATATAAGAATCTAGTAGAGTACCCATGTCACAGTGGTCATGCAGCCTATACTTTGTATGGAAGTGTGGAGAGAATCTAAAAGATGAAGTGCTTGGGTATGGTGAGATTGCTTGTAGGCATCTTAGAATGTTTTTTGGTTAGACCTCAAAAAGAGGATGTCTTAAGCAGAAACAAGGTGTAATCAAAATCATTTATCTCAGGGGTTCTCTGACAGCGGTGTTGGATGAATTAGAGTGGGATGAGACCAGAGTCAAAGCAATTATTTCCAACAAACCACAATGAAAATGGTTCTAACAAAAGAAAACAATGCCAGGATCTAGAATTTATCCATTCTTGATTCTGGAGAAAGTCTGTCATATCCCTTTCCCTATATTCGACCATTATAGCCACCTAGAGTTTAAATATTTCTTTTATGTGTTGCCCCAGCCCTCTTTGGAACATCTGCAGAGGTAGAGATAGGTCAGGGCTATGGATGAGCTGAACTCTCCTCCAAATCATGAAAGAGGCTTAATTTGACTCAGCTCCTTTCCATTTCTATGTTTTTCTGCCCTTTGGGGCCATCATTCTGTCCTCTTTTTTTTTTTTTTTAAATCTAATATATGATATAAGATAAAAGAACTATTACTTGATAGCCAAGATATTAGCTGATATGCCTTAATGACTCCCAGAGGGTGAGAAAAAAGGCTTTCAAAGGTCTTTACCTTAAACATGTTGATAGGTTTTCTAAGGCTGATTTTTGAAATCAATTTTCTCAGGATTTCTAACATTGATTTTTGAAATCTTTAATGTTTGTTAGAATAATTTGGAGTGCTAATGCAAAATGCAGATGCTTAGAGCCAGTCCCTCACTTACTGAATTTTAAACTAGTTGTCTGAGTGACTCTTGTGCAGATTAAAGTTTGAAAACTGCTGTTTAGCTCAAACTGTTGGTTCCACCCAAAGGCCTGTTACCTCTGCCTCAGATTTTTGCCTGTTCAAGAAATTAATGAGGTTCGTGCCTAAAAAAGACAATACAACGTTTACAATATCAGATATTATGAAAATATCAATAATGGCTTTCTTTATATTTGGGGTATATTATAATGTTAATTATATCCACATATATGTATATGTAATTTTATGATATCTGATAACATTTCTTGATGTACCAGGAACTACACCAAGCACTTTACAGAAACTAATATAATCCTCAAAATCATCATTTAGGGCATTTGTCTCTCTTCTTGGCCAGCATTCGTACCCTCTTCGTTTGGAAAACATCCTTTATATGGCAGAATCTGTCCCCTGCAACTGAAGTTGTAAATGTCAGACCCTGGCTCTCCCAGCCCACCTTGCTGCTGTAGCCCAATGGTATGCATTCTGAGAGTCAGATGTACCTGCTCCGGGGTAAATGGTATGCATTCTGAGAGTCAGATGTACCTGCTCCGGGGTAAATGGTATGCATTCTGAGAGTCAGATGTACCTGCTCCGGGGTTCAGTGTAGAAGCTTCGTGACACAGAAGAGGAGAGGCCCTTGAAATGCATTATGAAGGTGGTGGGAGTATATATTTATCATGTGGGAAAAAAGCAACTTGTTTTTGTAAATTGTCTTCATGTTAAGACAATTAATGGTGATAGCTATATTGCAAACTCTTCATATTCACAGAAGTATATGTATCCATCTAGGGATAATAATTGGAATATTGAAAATTGAAGTGGCACGATTGTTGAACTATCAGCATGAACATGGGTGTGGTTAGAGCTAAACATAGCCAAGGTTTCTGCAACCTTGGAGAAAAAGCTAATTTCAAAACTTCAGTAGTACCTTTTTGCATTGAATAATTAGTCTAATAATATAAATGACTTAATTTAACAGACCTTCTAACAACGTGAAAACAGTTGGTATGAATTCTAAATTATTCTGTCCTCTCAAAAACAGTAACAAAAAGTTCTTAATAAAATCCTCATAATCGGGGCGCCTGGGTGGCTCAGTGGGTTAAGCCGCTGCCTTCGGCTCAGGTCATGATCTCAGGGTCCTGGGATCGAGTCCCGCATTGGGCTCTCTGCTCAGCAGGGAGCCTGCTTCCTCCTCTCTCTCTGCCTGCCTCTCTGCCTACTTATAATCTCTCTGTCAAATAAATAAATAAAATCTTTAAAAAAAAAAAGATAGGACCCATAAATATATTTCTAAAAAAAAAAAAAAAAAAAAAATAAAATCCTCATAATCTGACTTCTTAAAATTTCTAGTTTTCTTTCCCCTTTAAACAATCTGGATCACTGAGATAATTTTGGATTAAAAGAGTTTTCTTGAAGGGCAGAAGATCTTTTATCAGTGGTGCCATCCTGTGGCATTTTAGTTAGATTAGAATTTTTGTTTTCAGTAGCCTAGTATTCAAGTCTGTAGGCACAGAGGGGTTTGTAAACCAAAGAGAGATGAATCAAACATTTGAGAGAGACTAAAAATGCATCCAAGCTGTTCTGATTATTTAGGAAAATAAAAAAAAAAAGTAGGTAAGCTTAAAAGTGAAAATGAAGTGATTCTTTTCCACTATAATTTTACTTAAGAAGCACCTGTGCATTAAGTATGAACCAAAGCCCTCTGAACTGTAAATCTCATAGCAAAAAGCCCCACCCACACACATTGGCAACAAACAAAAAAGTATAAACTTCTTTTGTAGATAACATAGTCTTGGGTGTGTCTGATGCTGGGAAGATGGGCTCAACTTTCTAACTGACAGTGGTAACTTGAAGCCTCAAGTTAGTCACAAATCATCCAGGCTTAGTTAGATGTCTGTAAGAAAGGCTACTGCTGGGGTGCCTGGGTGGCTCAGTGGGTTAAGCCGCTGCCTTCGGCTCGAGTCATTATCTCAGGGTCCTGGGATCGAGTCCCATATCAGGCTCTCTGCTTAGCAGGGAGCCTGCTTCCCTCTCTCTCTCTCTACCTGCCTCTCCATCTACTTGTGCTTTCTCTCTGTCAAAGAAATAAATAAAATCTTAAAAAAAGAAAAAAAAAAGGCTACTGCTAGTTAAATGATAAATGAGAAGTGGCAGAACAGACCCAATGAGGCTGCTTTGTCTTCATAAAGCATAAACCAAATCCTGGAATCACAGGTAGTTCAGAAAGTGAGATTTGAAAGGGATAATTTGATTTCTATCCCTCAGTGTTTAGGTTCTGTTTAGAGTGAGATGTCATCATTTTCCCTTTTGATTGAGGGCACATGAAGAAATGGTAAATAAGGGTAGAGGCCTTAAAACCAATGAGTCCTGTTGCTTGTATACCTGAGTCTGGGGTCATTAAAGTCAAAGCTGGAATCCTTAGATTGGCCTAGGATTTCTGATCATTGAAAGGTTGTTCTTCTTTCTTAAACGATAGCTTTGAGAATCCAGTTCCCCATCACCCTTGACTAGCCTTTCTGCAAAGGTTCCAAAACAAATTCTCACCTTTTTTTTTTTTTTTTTTGAACTCTCTCCAAAACCATGAATAGCTATCATCATTAAGACTGACACACCATTGGGGCGCCTGGGTGGCTCAGTCCTTAGGCGTCTGCTTTCAGTTCAGGTCACAATACCAGGGTCCTGGGATTAAGCCCCACATCAGGCTCCCTGTTCAGTGAGGAGGCTGCTTCTCCCTCTCCCATTCCCCCTGCTTGTGTTCTGTCTCTTCTGTCTCTCACTGTGTCTCTCTCTCTGTCAAATAATTTAAAAAAATCTTAAAAAAAAAAAAAGGACTGACATACCATCTGAAGCCTCTGAATGATTATCTGTATATTAACAGGATTTCTTTTCCTCTAAAGCCCGTGGGTCTTGGTCATGCCGCTTGGAAGAATGAAGACGTAGACCAGACAGAGTGGTAGGCAGCAAAAGCAAAGTTCATAGAGTGATAGGAAAGCAGAGTTTACTGAGTAATTAGATGAAGCTCCTGAAGAGGGAAGGGACCCGAGAGGGTTGCCACTGGGGTTTCTAAGTCCAGTGGTTCTTATGGGCTCTTTGGTGTGGGCTGTTTTAATCTGATTAACCCTCCTTGCTCCTGTCACCCAGTCAGGTTTTTGTCATCTACCTATCATGTGGGAAAGGGTGGACGGCTCCGTCCAGGCTGGTGTAAAAGCTTTTTAACTGTGGTTCCTCCTAGGGTGGGGATCCCTTGTTCCTGCTTGCCTTTCTTTGACTAGCCTTCATTATAAGGAAATGGGGATGGGGGTTTGTTCACTGTGTGCATCAGTCCAGAGCTAATATTAAATTTCATATATGTGTCGGTTGAATTTCCTAGCATAGTTCTGTGGTTAGAAAGCTTGTCTGGGATTTCAAGTATGCTGAGAAGGGTGGTAGGTAATATTTCAGTGTTAATATTCCAACAAATTATGTAGGGGAATTTGTGGGAAAGAACGCATTGATGGGGTTATTTCAATAATACTTTAATTACCCCCAACCTCTCTCACCTCCCTGAAGGTTGGGAGTGAGGGTTGGAACTAAAATTTCTAACTCTCTAATCACATGGCTGGTTCATTCAACCAGCATTATCTTTAGGTGCTTTCCAAAAGTTACCTTATTAACACAACAAAAAACATTTTTATTGCTCTCCACACTTAGGAAATTCCAAGGGTTTTAGAAGCTGTGTGCCAGAGCTGGGACAAAAGCCAAATATATATTTCTTTTTATAAATTACAGTATCACACCTACTCAGGTTGCTATAACAAATATGAATTGGGTTGATTGCAGATAGATTTTTTTCTTACGCTTCCATATATCCAAATACCCAGATGTCTCTTAGACATTTTCTTTTGGTACTGCACAGACAACACAACTCAACATACACAAAACTGAATTCATTAGGTTTTCCTTCAACCACTTCAGAACATATTCACTCTGTTAATAGGACTATAATCAACCAGATACTCAGGTTAGAAACTTAGAAATCATCCCTGAATCATTTCTCAACCTATCCTCCTATCTTACCTCCGATCGTATGCAGCCAGGCCCTAAGTCCTATTAGTTACACACCTTACATAAGGTAAGTATCTATCTCATCTCCATTCGCCCTGCCATTGTCTTCCTTTAGGCTTAAATAATTTATTACTTGAAACACTGTAAAATTCTTTTTAATAGTCTCTTGCCCACCAGGCTTACCCTTCCTGTCTGTTACCACTTGAGTGATCTAGTACTATAAATCTAATTAGATCATCCACCTGCTTACAGTTTTTCATTGCCTCCCATGACCTGCAGAATAAAATCTTTTGATCTGGACTTTGTCCATCTGTCCTGCTCAGTTTTTTTTTTTTTTTTTAACTGTTGCTTACTTCATACTCTGCTCTAAGATTGCTCAACTACGTGCAGATAGTTCTCCCAAAGTCATGTCTCCTTTTAAAAAAAAAAAAAAAAGAAAAGGTTTTATTTATTTGACAGGGGACACAGCGAGAGGGAGGGAACACAAGCAGGGGGAGAGGCAGGCAGAGGGAGAAGCAGGCTTCTTGCTGAGCAGGAGCCCAATGGGGAACTCTATCCCAGGACTCTGGGATCATGACATGAGTGGAAGGCAGATACTTAATGACTGAGCCACCGAGGAGCCCCTGTCTTCTTTTCTTATTTGGTTTTCTTTTTCTTTCTTTCTTTCTTTTTTTTTTGGTGGAGTTTTTTGCACATTTATTTGTTTGTATTTAACATAAAGTGTTATATTAGCTTCAGGTTAACATAGAGGGTTATATTAGCTTCAGGTATACTATACATTACTCAGTGTTCAATCATGTCTTCTTAAGCCTTAGAGCCTCTTGCATGAAATACTCTGCCCTCCCAAAATGTCCTGCCTGAGCTTCTTTACCTTGCTGAGTCCTTTTCAAGCTATACAAACTTAACTTAAATATCTCTTCTGAGATTTTGCTAACCCAGCCAATCTGGGTTAGAAGTTATTTTCATGCTTACAAGTACCCTCAAAACTGCACACAGCAGAACACTTTCCATACTTTGTTGCAGGTATGCATTTATCAATCTTCTTCACTAAACTGATACCTTCTTATTGATCAGAAATAGTGCTTAGTGTATCACAGTTATTGAAGACAGATTTATTGCACCAATGAATACAAAAATAAATAAACACATAATGAAAAGAAATATAAAAAGCTGAGTTGAAATTTAATGATGAATTTATGATTTCTCTTAAAAACAGAGACTGGTTATAGAATGTTTTTGCTGTATAGTAAAGTAGAATTCTCAACCATGAGGGTTAAAATTCAGGATTATAGTTCTTTATACACACACACACACACACACACACACACACACACAATTTTTTTAAAAACAATGTTTCTTTTAATGAAAACTTTTAAAAAATCTGATACATTTTTTATCCCTTGAGGTGGCTTATATATATGTCATGGGATTAAGGCACATCATCCCAAGATGTCAAGTTTTGGAAAATCCTTAAAGTATAAAAACTGCACAGGCAGAATTTCATAGTAAAATCTCTTTCTCTTTCATTTTCCTGGTTAACATTTTATGTATCAGATTTTTTTTTTCAAATTTGAATCATTCAACTTAGGACAGCCATATTTTATTTATTTAAAAGATTTTTATTTATTTGACGAAGAGACAGCGAGAGAGGGAGCACAAGCAGGAGGAGTGGGAGAGGGAAAAGAAGACTCCCTGCTGAGCAGGGAGCCCAATGTGGGGCTTGATCCCAGGACCCTGGGATCATGACCTGAGCCGAAGGCACACACTTAATGGCTGAGCCACCTAGGTGCTCCAGCCATATTCTTTATTAGTTATAATATTTTGCTCTGAGTACTTGAAGACTTATTAAATAACTGAAATTTTAAGCCATTGGGATACTCCCATTTGTGGATGGTTGATTATCTTGAAAACTTACCTTGGCATAATGAGTTTTACTCTTTCAAAATGAAAGGGTTCAGAATGGGCCCCTCCCAGATATGCCACTTTGGCATGTGGATTACTTTGAGCTGAAGTCAGTCAAGGTCCAAGAGACTCAAGAAGAGCTTTCTTCCCCCTTAACTCCCTAAACAAATTTAGTAGAGGGGCTAGTTTAGGAAGAGAACTATCACCAGAGTTAACTACAAAGTATATGGACTAGGTGTGCTGAACTGGGGGGAAGCTCAGCAAAGCCTGGAGATCAAATTCCTCTCAGTGTTTCACTGTATCTATAGGACATGTCAATCATTTATTTACCAAACAGTAGCTCTTCCCATCTTTCTGTAAATTAAGTCTTCCCATAGACGTTAGTATTACAGGATTTCTTTTCCTTTCTGCCCGTGGTTCTTGGTCACACTGCTTTGAAGGATAAAGAGGTAGACCAGACTAAGAGTGGTGGGCAGCAAAGCAAACTTTATTGAGTGATAGTACAAAGCTCTTGGAGAAGGATGAAGGGACAGGACCCGAGAGGGTTGCCGAGTTTTGGCATTTAAGTCTAGGAGGTTTTATGGGCTGTTTTAATCTGATGAACACTCCATGCACCTATCATCCAATCATCTTTTTGGCCACGTGCTTATCTACCTCCTCTTGTAGTGGTTCAAATGGCAAATGGTGGAAGTCTTCTTCCAGGGTGGTGTAAGATCATTTTAAAGGTGGTTTCCTGGGCACCTGGGTGGCTCAGTGGGTTAAGCTGCTGCCTTCGGCTCAGGTCATGATCTCAGGGTCCTGGGATCGAGTCCCGCATCGGGCTCTCTGCTCAGCAGGGGGCCTGCTTTCCTTCCTCTCTCTCTGCCTGCCTCTCTGCCTACTTGTGATCTCTGTCAAATAAATAAATAAAATCTTAAAAAAAAAAATAAAGGTGGTTTCCTCTTACACCCGGGTCCCTTGTCCTGTCTGTCTGTCTTCCAATTATCCTTCCTTATTAGAACCCTATTCCCTTCTCTGTATCTCAGGATGGCATAGAAGCTCCAATTGCCTGACTGCTGTGGATGTCATATTTTATCAGTCCCTGGAATGTATGTAATGAAATTTGTTTTCTCTCCTGTTAATCTGTCTTATGTGAACTTAGTAAAAGTCAGAAGGCGGGCGCCTGGGTGGCTCAGCTGGTTGGACGACTGCCTTCAGCTCAGGTCATGATCATGGAGTCCCGGGATCGAGTCCCACATCGGGCTCCCAGCTCCATGGGGAGTCTGCTTCTTCCTCTGACCTCGCTCATGTTCTCTCTCACTGTCTCTCTCTCAAATACATAAATAAAATCTTTAAAAAAAAAAAAAAGTCAGAAGGCTCTATAAGGGTAGAGAAAAAAGTTTTCCTCCCCAACAAAAGTAAACTCTGTTATCTTTTATAATGAACTCATGCTATTTTCTGTTTATGTGTCAGTAATGAACATGAGATAGTACTAGTAAGTTCCAGATAGGAGGTAGGAACATTCGTAACACAGGAAGAATCTTGTGGCAACAGAGAGGGTTAATACTCATCCTGCTTATTTTGCTCATGTTTTTTATTTTTAATTTTTCTAGTTTGGTGTAATCTTAGATTGTTTTTTGAGACTGTTGTTATTTCTAATGTGAGTATTTATTTATTTATTTTTAATTGTTTCTATTAACATATAATTTATTATTTGCCCCAGCGGTACAGGTCTGTGATGTGTCAGGCTTACACACTTCACAGCACTCACCATATCACATACCATCCCCAATGTCCATAATCCAAAACTCTCCACACCAGCCCTCCCCCCAGCAACCCTCAGTTTGTTTTGTGAGATTAAGAGTCTATTATGGTTTGTCTACCTCCCAATCTCATCTTCTTTCATTTTTTCCTTCCCTACCTCCCAAGCCCCCCATTCTGCCTCTCAAATTCCTCATATCAGAGATATCATATGATAATTATCTCTCTCTGATTGGCTTATTTTGCTCAGCATGAAACCCTCTAGTTCCATCCTTGTCACTGAAAATGGCAAGATTTTATTTCTTTTGATGGCTGCATGGTATTCCGTTGTGTATATATACCACATCTTCTTCTTCTTCTTTTTTAACAACATCTTCTTTATCAATTAATCTGCTGATGGACATCTAGGTTCTTTCCATAGTTTGGCTAATGTGGACATTGCTGCTAAAAACATTCAGGTGCATGTGCCCCTTCGGATCCTTACATTTGTACCTTTAGGGTGAATACCCAGTAGTGAGATTGCTAGGTCATAGGGTAATTCTGTTTTCAACTTTCTGAGGAACCTCCAGACTGTTTTCCAGAGTGGCTGTACCAGCTAGCATTTGCACCAAGAGAGTGGGAGGGTTCCCTTTTCTCTGCATCCTCTCAAACACCTGTCGTTTCCTGACTTGTTAATTTTAACCATTCTGATTGGTGTGAGGTGGTATCTCATTGTGGTTTTGATTTGTATTTCCCTGATGCCAAGTGATGTTGAACACGTTTTCATGTGTCTGTTGGGTATCTGGATGTCCTTGCAGAAATGTCTGTTCATGTCCTTTGCCCATTTCTTGATTGGATTGTTTGTTCTTTGGGTGTTGAGTTTGATAAGTTCTTTGTAGATTTTGAATACTAACTCTTTATCTTCTATGTCATTTGTGAATCTCTTCTCCCATTCTGTCAGTTGTCTTTTGGTTTTGTTGACTGTTTCCTTTGCTGTGCAAAAGCTTTTGATCTTGATGAAGTCCCAATAGCCCTTGCTTCCCTTGTCTTTGGCACTGTTTCTAGGAAGAAGTTTCTGCAGCTGAAGTTGAAAAGATTACTGCCTGTGTTCTCCTCAAGGATTTTGATGGATTCCTTTCTCACATTGAGGTCTTTCATTCATTTAGAGTCCATTTTCATGTGTGGTGTAAGAAAATAGTCCAGTTTTGTTTTTCTGCATGTGGTTGTCCAATTTTCCCAACACCATTTGTTGAAGAGACTGGCTTTTTTCCATTGGACATTGCTTCCTGCTTTGTCAAAAACTTAGTTGTCCATAGACTTGAGGGTCGATTTCTGGGCTCTCCAATCTGTTCCATTGTTCCATGCGTCTGTTTTTGTGCCAGTACCATACTGTCTTGATGATGACAGCTTTGTACTAGAGCTTGAAGTCTGGAACTGTGATGCCACCAACTTTGGCTTTCTTTTTCAGCATTACTCTGGCTATTTGAGGTCTTTTCTGGTTCCATATAAATTTTAGGGTTATTTGTTCCATTTCTTTGAAAAAAAAATGGATAGGATTTTGATAGGGATTGCATTAAATGTATAGATTATTTTAGGTAGCATAGACATTTTCACAATATTTGTTCTTCTAATCCATGAGATGGAACATTTTTCCATTTCTTTGTGTCTTCCTCAATTTCTTTTATAGTTTTCTGAGTATAGATTCTTTGCCTCTTTGGTTAGGTTTATTCCTAGGTATCTTATGGTTTTGGGTACAATTGTAAAAGGGATTGACTCCTTAATTTCTCCTTCTTCTGTCTTGTTGTTGGTGTATAGAAATGCAACTGATTTCTCTGCATTGATTTTATATCCTGACACTTCACTGAATTCCTGTACAAGTTCTAGCAGATTTGGAGTGGAGTCTTTTGGGTTTTCCACAAAAAGCATCATATCATCAGCAAAGAGTGAGAGTTTGACTTCTTTTTTGCCGATTTGGATGCCTTCAATTTCTTTTTGTTGTCTGATTGCTGAATCTAGGACTTCTTGTACTATGTTGAATAGCAGTGGTGATAATGGACATCCCTGCCATGTTCCTGACCTTAGCGGAAAAGCTCTCAGTTTTTCTCCATTGAGAATGATACTCGCGTGGGTTTTTCATGGATGGCTTTGATGATATTGAGGTATGTACCCTGTATCCCTACACTTTGAAGAGTTTTGATCAGGAAAAGATGCTGTACTTTGTCAAATGCTTTTTCATCATCTACTGAGAGTATCATATGGTTCTTGTTGTTTCTTTTATTAATGTGTTGTATCACATTGATTGATTTGCGGATGTTGAACCAACCTTGCAGCCCTGGAATAAATCCCACTTGGTCGTGGTGAATAATCCTTTTAATGTACTGTTGGATCCTATTGGCTAATTATGGTAAGAATTTTCACATCTGTGTTCATCAAGGATATCGGTTTGTAATTCTCTTTTTTGATGGGATCCTTGTCTGGTTTTGGGATCAAGGTGATGCTGGCCTCATAAAATGAGTTTGGAAGTTTTCCTTCCATGTCTATTTTTTGTAACAGTTTCAGGAGAATAGGAATTAATTCTTCTTTAAATGTTTGGTAGAATTCTCCTGGGAAACCTTCTGGCCCTGGGCTCTTGTTTGTCAGGAGATTTTTGTTGATGACTTCAATCTTCTTACTGGTTATGGGTCTGTTCATGTTTTCTATTTCTTCCTGGTTCAGTTGTGGTAGTTTATATGTTTCTAGGAATGCATCCATTTCTTCCGAATTGTCAAACTTGCTGGCATATAGTTGCTCATAGTATGTTCTTATAATTGTTTGTATTTCTTTGGTGTTGGTTGTGATCTCTCCTCTTTCATTCATCATTTTATTTATATGGGTCCTTTCTCTTTTCTTTTTGGTAAGTCTGACCAGGGGTTTATCAGTCTTATTAATTCTTTCAAAGAACCAGCTCCTAGTTTCGTTGATTCATTCTATTTTTTTTTTGTTTGTTTGTTTCTATTTCATTGATTTCTGCTGTGATCTTTATTATTTCTCTTCTCCTGCTGGGTTTAGGCTTTCTTTGCTGTTCTTTCTCAAGCTCCTCTAGGTGTAGGCTTAGGTTGTGTACTTGAGACCTTTCTTATTTCTTTCTTTCTTTTTTTTTTTTTTAAAGATTTTATTTATTTATTTGACAGAGAGAGAGATCACAAATAGGCAGAGAGACAGACAGAGAGAGAGATGAGGAGAAGCAGGCTCCCTGCTGAGCAGAGAGCCCAATGCAGGACTCAATCCCAGGCCCCTGGGATCATGACCCGAGCCGAAGGTAGAGGCTTAACCCACTGAGCCACCCAGGCGCCCCAAGACCTTTCTTATTTCTTGAGAAAGGCTTGTATTGCTATATATTTTCCTCTCAGGGCTGCCTTTGCTGTGTCCCACAGATTTTGAACTGTTGTGTTTTCATTATCATTTGTTTCCATGAATTTTTTCAATTCTTCTTTAATTTCCTGGTTGATGCGTTCATTCTTTAAAAGGATGCTGTTTAGTCCCCATGTATTTGGGTTCTTTCCAAATTTCCTCTTGTGATTGAGTTCTAGCTTCAGAGCATTGTGGTCTGAAAATATGCAAGGAATTATTCCAATCTTTTGATACCGGTTGAGACCCGATTTATGACCCAGGATGTGGTCTATTCTGGAGAATGTTTCATGTGCACTAGAGAAGAATGTGTATTCTGTTGTTTTGGGATGGAATGTTCTGAATATATCTGTGCTGTCCATTTGGTCCAGTGTGTCATTTAAGGTTTTTATTTCCTTGTTGATCTTTTGCTGGGATAATCAGTCCATTTCAGTGAGGGTTGTGTTAAAGTCCCCTACTATTATTGTATTATTGTCGATGTGTTTCTTTGATTTTGTTATTAATTGGTTTATATAGTTGTCTGATCCCATGTTAAGGTCATAGATATTTAAAATTGTTCGGTCTTCTTGTTGGACAAATGCTTTGAGGATGATATAGTGTCATTTCTCATCTCTTATATAGTCTTTGGCTTAAAATCTAATTGATCTGATATAAGGATTGCCACTCCTGCTTTCTTCTGATGTCCATTAGCATGTTAAATTGTTTTCCACCCCCTCACTTTAAATCTGGAGTTGTCTTCAGGTCTAAGATGAGTTTCTTGTAGACAGCATATTGATGGGTTTTGTTTTTTCATCCTTTCTGATATCCTGTGTCTTTTGATTGGGGCATTTAGCCCATTTACATTCAGGGTAACTATTGAGAGATATGAATTTAGTGCCATTGTATTGTCTGTAAGGTGACTGTTACTGTATATTGTTTCTATTCCTTTCTGATCTACTACTTTTAGGTCTCTCTTTGCTTAGAGGACCCCTTTCAATATTTCCTAGAGAGCTGGATTGGTGTTTGCAAATTCTTTTAGTTTTTGTTTGTCCTGTAAGCTTTTTATCTCTCCTTCTATTTTCAATGATAGCCTAGCTGGATATAGTATTCTCGGCTGCATGTTTTTCTCATTTAATGCTCTGAATATATCATGCCAGTTCTTTCTGGCCTACCAGGTCTCTGTGGATAAGTCTGCTGCCAATCTAATATTTTTACCATTGTATATTATAGACTTCTTTTCCCGGGCTGCTTTCAAGATTTTCTCTTTGTCTCTTAGATTTGAAATTTCACTATTAGGTGATGGGGTGTGGACCTATTCTTACTGTTTTTGAGGGGTTTCTCTGCACCTCCTGGATTTGGATGCTTGTTCCCTTTGCCATATTAGGGAAATTCTCTCCAATATACCTTCTGCCCCCATCTCTCTTCCTTCTTCTTCAGGAATCCCAATTATTCTAATGTTGTTTTGTCTTATGGTATCACCTATCTCCTGAATTCTCCCCTCATGGTCCAGTAGTTGTTTGTCTCTCTTTTGCTCAGCTTCTTTATTCTCTGTCATTTGGTCTTCTATATCACTAATTCTCTTTTCTGCCTCATTTATCTGAGCATTAAGAGGCTCTGTTATTTATTTATTTATTTATTTATTTATTTATATTTATTTTTTTTTCAGCGTAACAGTATTCATTATTTTTGCACCACACCCAGTTCTCCATGCAATCCATGCCCTCTCCAGTACCCATCACCTAGTTCCCCCAACCTCCACCCCCTGCCCCTTCAAAACCCTCAGATTGTTTTTCAGAGTCCATAGTCTGTTATGCTTCACTTCCCCTTCCAATTTCCCTCAACTCCCTTCTCCTCTCCATCTCCCCTTGTCCTCCATGCTATTTGTTATGCTCCACAAATAAGTGAAACCATATGATAATTGACTCTCTCTGCTTGACTTATTTCACTCAGCATAATCTCTCTCAGTCCTGTCCATGTTGCTACAAAAGTTGGGTATTCATCCTTTCTGATGGAGGCACAATACTCCATAGTGTATATGGACCACATCTTCCTTATCCATTTGTCCGTTGAAGGGCATCTTGGTTCTTTCCAGTTTAGCGGCCGTGGCCATTGCTGCTATAAACATTGGGGTACAGATGACCCTTCTTTTCACTACATCTGTATCTTTTGGGTAAATACCCAATAGTGCAATTGCAGGGTCATAGGGAAGCTCTATTTTTAATTTCTTGAGGAATCTCCACACTGTTTTCCAAAGTGGCTGCACCAACTTGCATTCCTACCAACAGTGTAAGAGGGTTCCCCTTTCTCCACATCCCCTCCAACACACGTTGTTTCCTGTCTTGCTAATTTTGGCCATTCTAACTGGTATAAGGTGATACCTCAATTTGGTTTTAATTTGAATCTCCCTGATGGCTAGTGATGATGAATATTTTTTTATGTGTCTGATAAGAGTCTCCATTTTTGATTGCACCTCATTAATAGCTTTTTTGATTTCAACTTGGTTAGATTTTAGTTCTTTTATTTCTCCAGAAAGGGCTTTTATTTGTCCAGACAGGGTTTCTCTAATATCTTCCATGCCTTTTTAGAGCCCAGCTAGCACCTTGAGAATTGTCAGTCTGAACTGTAGATCTGACATACTAGCAATGTCCGTATTGATTAGGTCCCTAGCCTTTGGTACTGCGTCTTGTTCTTTTTTTTTGTCGTGAGTTTTTCCGCCTTGTCATTTTATCTAGATAAGAATATATGAACGGATGAGTAAAATACTAAAAGGGTGGCAAAGACCCCAGGATGATGTGCTTAAACCAAATCAGGGGAGACCCCAAATCATGGGGGAAAGAAAGGTGGTAAAAAGAAGTTCAGAAAAAAAAATTAAAAATAAAGAAAAAATATAAAAAAGAAAATATATATATTAGACTGGTGAATACAATAGAGTCACCCACTTAATTTGGGGAGCATTTTTGTCTCTTAGAAGAAACTACCTCCCAAATTTTTAAAGCATGAAAAACACATACAATGAAGGCATGGAATATGACTATAAAGATGAAAGAATTTTTTTAAAAAATTCTAAAAAAGGAGTGATAAGAGAAATTTGTTGGGAGAATAAAGAAAGTGGAGAGAATTTGCTCAGGCTGGAGACTAGAACAAAACCCTGTTCTAGATAAGGGTATATTTTGATCTATTAGAAGAAGTAGTATCCCAAATTTTATAAAAAACTCAATGTGTATACAAAAAATAAAGTTAGATACAATGAAGGATAAAATAGGACTATAATAATGAAGGTCCAAAAAGTTTTTTTAATGAAAGGTATTGTTAAGATAAACTAGTTAAGAAACGTTAAAAGAGGAGAGAGTAAAAGTTAAAAGAATTTTAGCATAAAAAAATTAAATTAAAAAATTAATTAACTTTGCAAGACTAAAGAATCATGGGGAGAAAGCCATGAATTCCATGCTTTGCTTTCTCCTCCTCTGGAATTCCGCTGTTCTCCTTGGTAAGTGATGTTGGTCTTGGCTGGATTTCTTGCTGATCTTCTGGGCGATGGGCCTGTTGTAGTGATTCTCAAGTGTCTTTGCCCAAGACAGAATTGCGCTGCCCTTACCAGGGGCAGGGCTAAGAAATCCGCTCAGGTTTGCTTTTGGGAACTTTTGTTCCCTGAACACTTTCCCTAGAGTTCCGGAGGACGAGAATTAAAATGGCGGCCTCTGAATCTCCAGCCCGGAGGAGCCGAGAGCTCAGAGCCCCACTCCTCAGTGCGCTCTCAGAAAAATGTGCTCAGTCACTCCTGGCTCCCTGGACTCCGGCTGTGCTCCAAACTCACCCATCCTGTGAGCAAGCGTCTCTATCTCTGGCACACAGCTCTGCCCGGAGTCTCCAAACCCCACAGAACCGTGTGCTTTTCCGGGGGGGGGGGTGTCTCCCTGGATCATGTGGGGTCTCTGCTCACAGAGCAGTGGCCTGACTGTGCTGCGCATCACAATTTATGGTAACCCCGAGTTGAGAGCCCACTCCTTGTCTCTATCTCTCTAGCCAGCTTCCCCCTTCTATTGCCTGCAAGCTCTGTGACACTCAGACGCCCCCAATCCTTTTGTGACCCCACGGGATCTGAGACCACGCTGTCCAGGCTTCATCCCGGCTTAACCTCTGGAGCGATGTCCCTCAATGGAGCACACTTTTAAAAGTTCTGATTTTGTGGTTCCATTGCTCCGCTGCTTGCTGGGAACCAGGCCCTCCCACCACAGTCTATCTTCCCATCTCCTTAGATTCACTTCTCTGTTGGTCCTACCTTTCAGAAAATGGTCGATTTTCTGTTTCTAGAATTATTGCTCTTCTTCTCTTCAATATCCTGTTGGATTTGTAGGTGTTTGGGATGGTTTGATAAACCATCTAGCTGATCTCCTGCTACCTGATGTCTTCTCAGCCTGCTACTTCTCCACCATCTTGACTCCTCCCCCTAATGTGAGTATTTAATACTATAACTGTTTAGCTGTATCACACAAATTTTGATATATTTTATTTTCATTTTTATGCACTCCAAAATAGTTTCTAATTCCTTTGAGACTTGCTTTTTATCCATGAGTCATTTAGAAGTGTGTTTTAAAATATTCATATATGTGTACATTTTCTAAGTATCTATTTTTAATATTTAGTTTAATTTCTTTTGTTCAGTCAAACAAATTTATGTATGAAATGAAATATATTTTGAGTTGCTTAAATTTTCTTAAATTTTTGAAGACTTTATTAATTCAAATACTCATGCATTCATTTGTTTGCTTTTTTTATAGTGTCAGAATGTGGCTGATGTTGTTAAAAACCTAACTGTAATAGAAAATAATGTGTATTTTGTTGTCATTAGTCGGAATGTTTTATAAATATCAAATAGGCCAAATTGATTGATACTGGTATTCTGATTTTTTATATCTTTGCTCACTTTTTGTCTTCTTGTTCTAACAATTAGCGGGAAAGGGGTGTTAATATTTCTGATTATAACTGTGGAGTTTTCATTTTCTCTTTTCTTTTATCGTTTCTGTCAGTTTTTATTTCATGTTTCTTGGAGCTCCATTGTTAGGTGCATATGCATGTAGATTTGTATGAATTAGCCTCTTTACCTTTATGTAATATCTTTATTTCTTTTTCTGGTAATTTTCTTAGCTCTGATATTAATACATGAATTGTTTGTATGGTATCTATTTTTCTTTCTTGTATCTTTAACCTACCTGTATCATTACAATTTTGTAAGTTTTTGGAGTCAACATATACTTGGATCCTGTATTTTTATTTAATTTGGTGATCTCTGTCTTTTAATTTGTTTGTTTCTCCCTTTTACATGCTATATGATTATTGATAAAAATCACATTTAGGTTTTACATTTTATTATTTGTTTTCTGTTTCTCTGTTCCCCTTTCTTGCATTCTTTTGGATTACTAGAATACTTACTGTATCCTATTTCAATTAATCTCTTGGATTTCTAACTAAATATTGTAATTTTTGTAAGAAGTTGCTCTAGGTTTTACATTAATCAATCCTAACATTTCACAGTCTACTAAGACCTGTACTAAACATAGGAATATTTAGCATTTATATTAAATGTAGAAACCTTTCTTTTTTTATATTGCATAGATATTTTATTGATTATAATTTATTTACATAAAATGGTATACTAAAATACACTAATTCCTGCTAGCCTCTAAAATTGTTTGCTTGTTTATTGAAGTATAGTTGATACACAATGTTAGATTAGTTTTAAGAGTATAACTTAGTGATTTGACAGGTCTATACATTATGTCACTGCTATATAGTAATATATATGTATATGTAGTATACATATTACTTGATAATTACATATGCATATACATACATAATTACTATATGTATATTAGTTCCTAGTTCCATCCACATATATATGTAATATACATATATATGTATATACAATATATATGTGTAGATGTAATAGCAATATATTGCTATTACATAGCATTGACTATATTCCCTGTGCTGTACCTTTCATCCCTATGACTTCTTCATTCCATAATTGGAAGCCTGTACCTCTCACTTCCTTTGACCCATTTTGCCCATTCCTCCATTCCCCTAAAATCTTAAATCATTTAGGCCCCTTCCTCTACATATGTTAGAGTTGGATATTATATATTGTAACATTAAAAATTCAACCAATGTTATAAATATTGTTTTGAATACTTGTACATATTTAAAGTATTTAGGATGCTAAACATAGTCTATTATAGTTACTCAGGTTATTTTCCATTTCTTTTGCTCTTCTTTCATTCCTGAAGTTTCATTTTTCCCTCTGATATAATTTTCTTTAGTCTGAAGAACTTTTGCACCCTTTCTTTTATAGCAGATCTGGTGGCCACTGATTCTCTTAGTTTCCTTTTTTTTTTTTTTTCTTAGTATTTTTGACATGGGACAAAAATCCCATTGGTCTGTACTGATGTTCACTTACTCTGTCTTCTGTTATTTCCATTTGGTTATTGGGCCCATGTAGTAAAATTTTTATTTCAGGTATTGTGGTTTTTACTTCTCAAATTTTTCTTTACTGCTCATTATAATTTTTTTCTCTTAAGAAATCTTATATTTTATTTTTTCATATCAGTAGAATTTAACATTTGTATAATGACCATGGTTGTAATGACCGTTTTAAAATGTTTTCCAGGGGCGCCTGGGTGGCTCAGTGGGTTAAGCTGCTGCCTTCGGCTCAGGTCATGATCTCAGAGTCCTGGGATCGAGTCCCGCATCGGGCTCTCTGCTCAGCGGAGAGCCTGCTTCCCTCTCTCTCTCTCTGCCTGCTTCTCCATCTACTTGTGATTTCTCTCTGTCAAATAAATAAATAAAATCTTTAAAAAAAAAAATAAAATGTTTTCCAGGGGGTGCCTGGCTGGCTCAGTTAGTAAAGCATGGGACTTTTGATCTCAAGGTTGTAAATTCAGGTCCCATATTAGGTGTAGAGATTATTAAAAAACAAAATCTTTAAATAAACAAATAACTAAAAATGTTTTTCTGATAGTTCCAGCATTCTGTGTTATCTTGGTATTGGCATCTGTTAGTTTTCCTTTCCCTGGTGAAGTGGTCACATTTTCATGGTTCTTTATGTGTTAGAAAATTTTGGATTATACCCTGGGGATTTTGAATAATATGTTGTGAGGTTTTGGTCTGTTAACATACTCTGGAGACTGCTGATCTTTCAGATGATACATAACTATTCTCTTTAGTTTGGATTTTAAGTTTTATCTTTCCTTTTGTGGATGATGGTCTCACTGTGTATTCTAGAAGTACTAGAACAATGTCATCAAGGAAATAAGTATTCCCCAATAATTTTATACTTGATAAACTGTTACTTCAATATAAAGGCATTAAAAAATATTTCAGTCTTGAAAAGAAAAATAAAAGGAAACAACCCAGAGAATATCAGTCTCTGTTCCCTAAGCATTTACGTAAATAACACTCACAAAAAGTAGCTATATACCTGGTCATTAAGAAAATTCAAAAGGGTGGCAGTAGAAGAGATGACATTCAGTAGTCACATTCCAATAAAACTAGAACTTAACAAAATTATAAAACAAAAGTTCTTTTTGTTGTGGAAAAAAAAAGTCTCTTAACTCTTAAAAAGGTATGACAAAAATATATGGAAAATAATGATAATTTAAATATTATAAGGAAATTCTATGTACTGCTAATATTAATAAATAAAAAATAAAATAACAAAAAGATTATCTGACTCAAGAAGTATGAATAGGACCAACAAAATGAATTAGAGCAAAATCATGATGGAGATAAAAATGGTAAAAACAATATGTAAAATCAGAAGTCTCTTAAATTTTTAAAATTTCTTAATTTTTTAGTTTTAACTTTAGTGTAATTAACACAAAGTGTTATATAGGTTTTAAATGTACAATATAGTGATTCAGCCATTCTGTACTTTACTAAGTGCTCATTAACATCACTGTGCTCTTAATCTGTTACCTATTGCAACCATCCCCCCACTCACTTCCCCTCTGGAAACAATCTGTTCTATATAGTTAAGATTCTGTTTTTTTGGTTTGTCTCTTTTTTTTCCTTTGTTTATTTTGTTTCTTAAATTCCATGTATGAGTGAAGTCATATAGTGTTTTTCTTTCTCTTTCTCTCTCTCTCTCTTTTTTATATTTTATTTATTAATTTGAGAGAGAGACAGAGTCAGAGAGAACACAAGAAAGTAGAAAGGCAGAGGGAGAGGGAGAAGCAGACTCCCTGCTGAGCCAAGAGCTCAATACAGGCCTGGATCCTAGGACCCGGAGACCACGACCTGAGCCAAAGACAGACACCCAAAGGACTGAGCCACCCAGGCACCCCTGTCTTTCTCTTGCTGTCTTATTTTGCTAAGCACTATATTTCCTAGAGCCATGCACATTATTGCAAATGGCAAGATTTTGTTCTTTTTTATGGCAGAATAATATTCCTCTCTGTGTGTGTGTGTGTGTGTGTGTGTGTGTGTGTGTGTGTGTGTATACACCACTTCTTTTTCCATTCACTTGTCAAAGGATACTTGGGATGGTTTTATAATTTGGCTAGTGTAAATAATGCTGCAATAAACATAGGGATGCATATATCCCTTTGAGTTAGTATTTTTGTATTCTGGATCATAGAGGTATTTTATTTTTAATTTTTTGAGGAACCTCCATACTTTCTTATATATTGGCTGCACCAGATTACATTCCCAACAACAGTACATTAGGATTCCTTTTCTCCACATGTCACCAACACTTGTTTCTTGAGTTGTTTTGCTTTAGCCATTGTGACAGGTGTGAAGTGATATTTCATTGTAGTTTTGATGTGTATTTCCTGATGATCAATGATGTTGAGCATTTTTTCATGTATCTGTTGGATGTCTTTAGAAAAATGTTCATGTCTTCTGCCCATTTTTATTTTAATTTAATTTAATTTTTTTTCAAAGATTTTATTTATTTATTTGACAGTAGGCGGAGAGGCAGGCAGAGGGGGCGGGGAGCAGGCTCCCCACTGAGCAGGGAGCCCGATGCAGGGCTAGTTCCTAGGACCCCAAGATCATGACCTGAGCTAAAAGCAAAGGCCCAACCCACTGATCCACCCAAGTACCCCATTCTGCCCATTTTTAAATTGGATTTGGTTTTTGGTGTTGAGTTGTATAAATTCTTCATATATTTTGCAACCTAACCTAACCCTTTATCAAATATGTCATTTGTAAATATCTTCTCTTATCTTTTAGTTTTCTTGGTTATTTCCTTTGCTCTGCAGAAGCTTTTTATTTCGGTGTAGTCCCAGTGGTCGATTTTTGGTTTTGTTTCCCTTGCCTCACTCAACATATGTAGAAAGATGTTGCTCTGACCAGTGTCAGAGAAATTACTGCCTGTGCTCTCTTCTAGGATTTTTATGGTTTCAGGTCTCACATTTAGGTCCTTAATCCATTTTGAGTTTATTTTTGTGTATGGGGTAAGAAAGTGATTCAATTTCATTCATTTGCATGTAGGTATCCAGTTTTCTTAGCAGTATTTGTTGAAGAGACTTTTGTCCCCCATTGCTTATTCTTACCTCCTGTGTGAAAGAATAATTGACCATATAATTGTAGGTTATTTCTGGGCTTTCAGATCTGTTCTGTTGATCTGTGTGTCTATTTTTGTGCCAGTACCATAATGTTTTGATTACTATAGCTTTGAAACATAACTTTAAGTCTAGAATTGTGATACCTCCAGTTTTTTGGTTTATTTATTTATTTATTTATTTATTTTTATTTGAGAGAGAGAACATATGAGTGGGGGGAAGAGCAGAGGGAGAAGCAGACTTCTTGATGAGCAGGAAGCCTGACACAGGGCTCCATCCCAAGACCCAGAGATCGTGGCCTGAGCTGAAGGCAGATGTTTAACTGACTGAGCCATCCAGGCACCCTGTTTTACCTCTAGTTTTGTTTTTCTTTTTCAGGATTGCTTGGTTATTTGGGGGTTTTTGGTCCATACAAATTTTAGGATTCTTTGTTCTAGTTCTGTGAAAAATGCTATTGGTATTTTGATAGGGAGTGCATCAAATTTGTAGAGTGCTGTGGATAGTATAGATGTTTTAACAACATTTGTTCTTTCAACCCATGAGCATGGGATGTCTTTCCATTTCATTATGTCATTTTTAATTTGATTTGTCAATCTTTTTAGTTTTCAGAGTGTAAGTTTTTCACCTCTTTGGTTAGGTTTATTCTTATGTATTTTATTAAGTGCAATTATAAATGCGATTTGTTTCTTAATTTCTCTTTCTGCTCCTTTATTAGTGTATAGAAATGCAGTGGATTTCTAGTATATTAATTTTGTATCCTGTGATCTTACTGAATTCTTTTATCAGTTCTAGCAGTTTTTTGGTGGAGTCTTTCAGGTTTTCTGTTATCTGTGAACAGTGAAAATATTGAATATGAATAGTGAAAGTTTTACTTTTTCCTTAACAACTTGGATGCCTTTTATTTCCTTTAGTTGTCTGATTGCTATGGCTAAGACGTCTACTACATTCAGTAGAAGTGGTGAGAGTGGACATCTCTGTCTTTTCTCTGACATCAGGAAAAGAGCCATCAGTTTTTCTCCATTGAGTATGAAGTTTACTGTTGGTTTTCATGTAAGGCCTTTATTATGTTGAGGTATGTTTCCTCTAGATCTACCTTATTGAGTGTTTTAATCATGAATAGATGTTTTTAGATGTTATACTTTGTCAGATACTTTTTCTGCATCTAGTGAAATGATCATGTGATTTTTATCTTTTCTCTTACTGATATGATGTATCATTTTGATTGATTTATGACTATTGAATCACCTTTGAATCCCTAGAATAAGTCCACTTGATTGTGTCAGATTGATTTTTAACATGTATTGTTGGCTTTGGTTTGCTGATATTGTTGAGGATTTTTGCATCTATGTTCATCAGAGAAATTGGCCTGCAGTTTTTTTTTTTTTTTAAGATTATTTATTTATTTATTTGACAGAGAGAAAGAGAGAGAGAGAGAGAGATATCACACGTAGGCAGAAAGAGAAGGGGAACCAGGCTCCCCGCTGAGCAGAGAGCCCAGTGTGGGACTCAATCCCAGGACCCTGAGATCATGACCTGAGCTGAAGGCAGGGGCTTTACCCACTTAGCCACCCAGGCACCCCTTTTTGTGCCCTTTTTGTGTGTGTGTGTGTGTGTGTGTGTGTGTGTGTGTGTGTGTGACTTACCTGTCTTTCATATCGGGGTAATGCTGGTGTCATAGAATGAATTTGGAACTCTTCCTTCCTCTTCTATTTTTGGCAATAGTTTGAGAATAATAGGTATTAACTCTTCTTTAAATATAGTTTTCACTTGTGAAGCTATCTGGCCCTGGACTTCTGTTTGTTAGGAGTTTTTTGTTTACTGATTCAATTTCATTGCTGCTTCAGTTTTAGTAGGTTTTATGTTTCTAGGAATATATCCATTTCTTCTGGGTTGTCCAAGTTGTTGGCATATAATTTTTTCATAATATTCTTTTACAGTCATTTGTATTTCTGTAGTGTTGGTTGTTATTTCTCCTTTCTCATTTGTGATTTTGTTTATCTCAGTCATCCCCCCCCCCCCCCCCCCAGCTTTTTGGATGTGTCTGGCTAGAGGTTTATCAATTTTGTTGATCTTGAAGAACCAGGTGCTGGTTTCATTCATGTGTTCTATTGTGTTTTGTTTTGTTTTTTTTTTTAGTTTCTATATCATTCATTTCTTCTCATTTCTTTTCTTCTCTTTATTATTTTCTTCCTTCTGCTGATTTGGGGTTTTGTTTGTTCTTGTGTTTCTGTAAGGTTAATTTGCTTATTTGAGATTTTTTTTTTTGCTTTTTTGGGTAGGCCTGCATTGCTATAAACTTTTTTCTTAAAATAACTTTTGCTGCTTCCCAGAGATTTTTGACCCATTTTGATTTTCATTTCTCTCCATGTAATTTTTTATTTCTTCTTTGATTTTTGGTCGACCCATTTTTTAGTAGCATGTTCTTTAACCTATTTGTGCTCTTTCTATATTTTTCTTGTGATTCATTTCTAGTTTTATGCATTGTGTTCATAAAAGATGCATGGTATAGCTTTGCTTTTTAAATTTGTTGGGATTTGTTTTTTGGCCTAATATATGATCTATTCAGGAGAATGTTTTGTGTGCATGTGGAAAGAATGTATATTCTGCTGTTTTAGGACAGAATGTTCTGAATGTATCTGTTAAATCCATCTGGTCAAGTGTGTCATTCAAAGTTACCATTTTCTTGATTTTCTGTTTGGAGGATCTGTCCATTAATGTAAGTGGGGTGGTAAAGTCCTCTACTATTGCTGTGTTACTATTGATTGGTTCATTTATGTTTGTTATTAACTCTTCATGTATTTAGCTGCTTCCATGTTGGGTGCATACGTATTTACTGTAGTTACACCTTCTTGTTGAATAGTGTCCTTCTTTTACTGTAGTTACACCTTCTTGTTGAATAGTGTCCTTCTTTGTCTCTTGAAACAGTCTTTGTTTTAAAGTCTGTTTTTTCCAACGTTAACTATTGCTATCTGGCTTTCTTTTGGCATCCATTTGCATGATAAATGTTTCTCCACCCCCTCACTTTCAATCTGCATGTGTATTTATGCAGATTGTATTGTCTGAAATGAGTCTCTTGTATGCAACACATAGATAGGTCTTGTTTTTGAATTCTTTCCATCACCGGATGTCTTTTAATTGAAGCATTTAGTCCACTAACATTCAAAGTAATTATTGATAGAGATGAATCTATTGCTATTGTGTTTCTTGTTAGTGGTTGTTTTTGTAGTTTTCCTCTGAGGCTTTTTTTCTCTTGTTCTCTTTCAGTGTTTGCTGGGTTTCTTCAGTGATATACTTGGATGCCTTTCTCTTTATTCTTTGCATATCTATTACTGTTTTTGATCTGTGGTTACCACTGGGTTTGTATATAATATCTTCTGCATATAGCAGTTTAGTTAAATTGATGGTCACTTAAGTTTGAACCCATTCAGTGCTCTCTCTCTCCTCTCCACTCACAGTTTAGGTATATGGTGTGATATTTTACAGCCTTTTATTTTGTGAATTACTTGGCTTGTTCTTACAGATATATTTATTGTAACTGCTTTTTTATTTTCCACTTTTCATACTCTTACTTATGGTTTTTCTACTCAAAGAGTTCCCCTTAAACAATTTTTTGTGGGGTTAGTTTAGTGTCATGAACTCCTTTAGCTTTTGTTTGTCTGAGAAAAATCTTTATCTTTCCTATTCTGAAGGATAGCCCTGCTGGATAGCATATTCTTGGCTGCAGAGTTTTTCCATTCAACACTTTGAATAGATCATGTCCCTCCCTTCTGGCCTGCAGAGGTTCTCCTGTAGAATCCACCGAAAGCTTTATGGGCTTTCCCTTATATGTAACTGTCTTCTTTTTTCTTGTTGCTTTAAAAAAGTCTTTCTTTTTCATTACTTTTTGCCATTTTAATTGCTGTATGTTTTGGTGTGGATCTCCTTGGGTTGATTTTGTTGGGGGATCTCTATACCTGCTGAGTCTGGATCTGTTTCCTTCCCCAGATTAGGGAAGTTTTTAGCTATATTTTTCAAACAAATTTTCTGCCCCCTTTTCTTTCCTTCTTCTGGAATCCCTATCGTGTGAATATTATTACGCTTGATGGAATCATTGTGTTCTCTAAGTCTGTTCTTATTTTGCATAACTTCTTTTCTTCTCCCCTACTCAGCTTGATTACTTTGTTACCCTGTCTTCCAGGGTAATTTTTTCCTCTGCTTCCTCTAGCCTGCCTCTTTTGCTTTCAAAGCCAAATATTACAAGGATCCATGTTCCCCATGCCAGTTTCCTGGTGTGATAGTCTGTTTTTCTCTCCTCTTCATGCTCAAGGCTCCTCCCCTCCCCACACACATTGCTGTGATTGGTTTTACTCTGCACCATGTCTCTGCCTTTTGTTTAGTTGTGGGATTTGTTCTGCCAGTCTATGTGTCATTTTCTGGATTAATTATCCTGGCGTTAGTATTATCTATTCATATTTGTGGGAGGAGGTGATCTTAGGGTCCTCTTACTTCTCATTTTCTCAGCCTCCTTTCTTGATCAAAAGCTATCTCTTAAAAATAACCAAGTCACTGGTTAACTATGATAAAGAGAGAATTTATACAATATGCATTGACATGGATGCAAATGTTAACAGATTAATATCAGAAAATAAACAAATTAAATGAACCACCATAAAGTTCTTTGACTGTGTCATCAGTTCAGCTACCCATACAAAAATGACCATAGATTAGATATTAATTAACTAATTAATTGATTTATTTATTTTTAAAAGATTTTATTGGATAGAGATCACAAGTGGGCAGAGAATGAGAGGAGGAAACAGGTTCCCCACTGAGCAGAGAGCCTGATTTGGGGCTTGATCCCAGGACCCTGAGATCATGACCTGAGCTGAAGGCAGAGGCTTTAAACCACTGAGCCACCCAGGCATATCAATATTAATACATTTAAAAACAAGAAATTTTACAGACAATATTTTCTGGTCTCAAAGCAATTAGGTAAAATTCTTCACAACATAAAAAGACAAATAGTAGATATAATGACCTGAGAATTAAACATACGTTTCTTAAAGAATTCCTAGGAAGGAGGGAGAATTAAAATGAAGATTACATAAATAATATAAAATAATATCATTTAAATTTGTGAACACGAATAAGATACAGCCAAAACAATTCAGAAGAAAATCAGTGCCTTTAAAAGAAAGTTAAAGAAGGGTTAACTTATCCAAAAGCTTACCTTTTCAAAGAAAGAAAAACAGTAAGAAAAACAGTTTTTAATTAAATTAGTATATAAAGAAAATGCAGAAATACACAAAATAAATAAGAAAAGAAAACCCAGTTACTTAAATCCAGTTATTCATTCAATCTCTCTGGTATTTACATGAACTAATATCTTGAGAATTTATTATTTAGGACTACAAAATTAGGAAAAAAGCAAAAGAAAAAATTGAAAGAGGATGGAAAGAAGGAAGTAGAGAAGGAAGGAAGAAGTTGATGAGAATTGTTGAACTTACTAACATAAAATTGATGAAAGTAGAGATTTTTGTGGGTTTTGTTTGCTGTGGTGTTTCTAGGCTGAAATAACATATTTGTTAAGTGAATAAACAGTATAATTCACTATACATGGCAAAAGTTCTAAAGGCTGTGCTGTAGAAGCTGATATCAATATCCATTTCCTTCTCTTTGAAAAGCAGTTGACTGTCCTTAATCAGGTCCTCTAAGTGCAATATCAGAGTGAGATCCTCTGCCTGCTTCTATCTAATGATGTCATCTTCCATGCTTGATAAGCAGTTACCTGGGTCTTGAGAATTAGAATTTCTAAGGTTGGTACCCAAGCATTTAAAACAGAAAACGTTGCCAGAGTGATTTTTAAAAGCACTAAATATTTTTTGAAGATTTTATTAATTTATTGATTTGAGAGAGACAGAGATAGAGCTTGAGTAGGGTGGGAGAGGCAGGAGTGGAGGGAGAGGGACCGGCAGACTCTGTGCTGAGTACAGAGCCTGACATGGGGCTTGAGCTCATGACCCCAAGATCGTGACCTAAGCTGAAATCAAGAGTCAGACCCTAACAGTGCCACTCAGGTACCTCTATGAACACTCAAGTTTGAGAATCATTGCTATATTGAAATGGTTCTTGAAATAGTCATGAAGTACTTCTGCTTCCTTGCCTTCCAGATATATAGTAGAATTGCACTTCTTGGCCTCAAATGTTTAGGTTAGACCACATGACCAATTTAGCTAATGTAGTGGTTGTCATCCAAAGGCGATTTGGTGCATAGTCTCTATCCCAATCCTGGATATGTTTGGCAATGTCTGAATATGGATATGTTTGGCTGGCATACTGGGGTTCAGGGAGGTGCTACTGGCACTAATGGGTAGAAGCCAGGGATACTGCTAAGCATCCTAAAATGCACAATGAGAAATTATCTGGCCGAAATGTTAACAGTGCCTTGATTAAGTAATCCTGGCCAGTGACTTGTGAGCTGAAGTGATATGTGTCCATTTAGGACCATGTATAAAACTGTTGGTGAGGAAACTTGCAGGCCAATGTTCCATACAATGTCACTTAAATGACTGCAGTCTCTTTGTAGGTTTAATATCAAAGAATAGAAATTTCTACATATTCTGGGCCAAACATAGAGGCATAGCAGTGATGTGCAATTTTTATGGTGCCTGGGCTCTATAAGCAAATCCTTTATCTTGAGTTTTTGTGATCTTTAGATGGACTCCTTGTTTGATCTCTAGTGTTTGTATTAAAGTAGAATATGGATGTTTTCTTCATTTAAAAATTTTCTTTATTATCTTTGGTGTGGCCTAATACTTATGTAATGTGTTTTAGAATTATTCCTTGTTTGACCAAATTAGATTTGACATTAATTTGCTGAGAAAAGGGAAGTTTCTAGGTTTAGAGCCTTAGAGAAAGGGCATATAGTTCTGAGGTAAACTTGCAGGATAGTGTGGTCCATCTGCCTTGGTGACTTATTAGTGATAAAGTACACTTGTCACTGTGTTGTGGCCCCTTAAGGGTCTCGGGTATAACTTAATTTTGCCCCCTGTAGATTTTTATTTTTTATAAGATTTTATTTACTTACTTGTCAGGGAGCGAGAACAAGCATGCATAAGAAGGGGGAGCAGCAGGCAGAGGCAGAGGGAGAAGCAGGCTTCCTGCTGAGCAAGGAGCCTAGTAGGGGACTTGATCCCAGGACTGTGGGATCATGACCTGAGCGGAAGGCAGATGCTCAACCGACTGAGCCATCCAGGCATCTCCCACCTGGTGATTCTGAAAACAAAATGTTTCGTCTGTATTTCATAAGTTGATTGATACTAAAAAACACATATATTAGTTTATTAATTATCAGTGTTAGAGCATGACTGTTTTAACTCTTTGTGATTAACGTGGGATCATTAAACTCATTATGGAATGTTTTGACAGATCCATCCATGTTGTCGCAAATGGCAAGAAATTTGATACTATAAATCTTATAAAAATAAAAGATGTGCTATTTTTATTTTTTTATTTATTTTATTTATTTATTTTTAAAGATGTGCTATTTTTAAAATCTAAGCTGCCTCTTTCTATTTATTACCTCCTAAGTCTAACTATTATAGAGTATGGAACCAATTTTACAAAAAATAAATAAAATTAAAGTTTAAAATCTAGAATATTATTTTATAATCATATTTCAAACAGTGGTTTTGTTTTATATTTTAAAAGAAGTTTGAACTCCAATTATGATTTCAACTTAATTCCAGCAGGCAAATTTAAAAGAAAAAGAATGTGGAACTAATTTATTTCTTCCTATGTGGGGGAAAAAAAAAAACTGATGTGAGAAGGCAGATGGTTTGAGGATTACTGAGTAAGAGGTCAAAAAGAAGTAACTTACAAAAAAGAGAAAAAAGTTCTGCAAGTTCTTAGTTTTCACACAAATAAATGTATGTAAAATGAAACAACAATGATAAAATAGACTTTTTAAAAGAGGAAATTATTGAAATTCAATGAACATATTAGACACCATTAAATTTGTAAAACAACTTTTTTGTGTGTTTGGTTGCATGAGAAGTCATCAGGTTTCTGTGACATTAGTAGGCAGCTTGATCCTTTACCTTTTGAAACTCTGTATCTTTGTTATAATTGCATTAATTCCAATTTTAAATAAACTGACAAATGTCAAATTATTAGAGGAATATTCATGATGTAGCATCTCCCTGCCCCAAATATTTACATGACATTTCTATGTTCTTCTATTAAAACCAGCATTCTCCCAGAAACAGAAATTTTCTATGAATTAAGATTTTTATGTCACACAATGGAAACTCCCACTGGATCTTCAAGATCAGCAGAGAGGATGCTTATGTTTCAAATTTTACTTTATTATTGTGCCCATGTGAAATTGCAAAGGCATTTAGGGGATTTCAAAGAAAGGAAGGTAAAATAATGGTAACTTCTCTAGAGCTGTGAATAAAAAGAACTCTGCATTATGTGAGAGAAAAATCACAAGACATTTTAATTTTAAAACATAACTTTTAGAGTTGGAGAAATTAAAGATCAGAGAATGAAAGGATAGCTTTCCCTTTTCGTTATGTAAAATGTGTTAAGAAATGAATCAAAAAGAAAAGCAAGGTTATTATAAACTTTGGAAGTAAGAAAGGTGAAAATAAACTGCAAGCAAACACTGCAACTGAATAATAGGACTAAGAAGGCAGGCATCTACCTCAAAGTCAATGCTGCTCCTCTACCCAAAACTACTGAAATTAGAGACTTAGAAGCAGGATATCACCCAGGGAAGCTGGTCCAGTATGAGAATCAAGTAATTTAAATGTGATTTGTTTAAACTGGATTCAAAATCATCTGAACCAATAATTGTGTGTCAGAAGTGTTATGATCTATTTCACAAAGAAATAAAAGGTGTGATAAGAGAAAGTAAATTATATCCAATTTCTCATCTGCTGTCAATTTATGAGATGATCATACATGGTCAGCATGGTCAGTGAGAGTGCTGAGGCTCTGCGACATGACTTCATTCTTTTACGAGAAGAAGACTGAAGCATATGTGGCCCCTAGCTGCCTCAATGATGTACCTAGCTGATAATAAATCCTTTGTAGAAGGGCCGTGAATATTCATTGTTTTTCTTTCTCCCTCTTCTGACTCCCTGTTCAATACTGCTTGTTCGTTTTGTTTTTTGTTTTACAGAGTAAAATATTTACAGAGTAAATAATTGTTTAGTATCTGTTTAATAAATGTGAATAAAGTTGGGAGAATCCTGGAGAAAAATCTAGTCTGATCTTGTTTCCTGTTGAGGAACATGAGTGGTTTATTGTTGAGTAAATTTTCCATCATCACATTGTTAGTCTAGAAGCCTTAGCAGACAATGTATTTCATTTCTAAAAAGAAACAATGTGGTAGATTTGGTTGACATAAATTGGAGAGCTTTCACTGTCATGTGGTATATGTATTTTTTTTTTAAGATTTTATTTATTTATTTGAAAGACCGAGATCACAAGTAGGCAGAAAGGCAGGCAGAGAGAGAGGAAGGGAAGCAGGTTCCCCACTGAGCGGAGAGCCCGATGCGGGGCTCGGTCCCAGGACCCTGGGATCATGACGTGAGCTGAAGATAGAGGCTTTAACCCACTGAGCTACCCAGGTGCTCAACATGTGGTATATGTATTAAGTATTCTCCTGCATACAGGACCTTTAATAGCCAGATAAAAGAGGTGTTGGCACAAAAGGGTTTATATCTAAAGCAAAGAGCCTTCCCCTATTTTAGCATTCACTAGCAGTATTTCTTGAAAAATCTTTTACCATATGGAAATATCACTGAATGAATAGTGAGAAACATGAATAAAAGATGTATTTTGCTAAAAATTTATTTTATTGGAAATCAATGCAGGATGTGAAAACTTTATTAGAGCTTATATTGTCTTCTTCAACTTGCCTAGACCTAGATTTGACATCCATACATATTAATTTATATTTTTTAATTATCAGAACTTAATGAAATTTTTCTGAAATAATATTAGAACTTCTCATTTTGAAGTATGGCATTTTCAGGCTTTTTAAAAAATCTCCCTTTATTAAACAAGTGAACTAATCCTTCAAATAATTCTGTCTATGGATATATATAGTCTTTGCTAATAAAAATTATTTTTTCTCTATACAGTGTGCCCAAATTTATGTATATAATCCATATTAAATATGAGGTGACTATGAATAAACATGAAAAGGGAGCTATTACTTATACCAACTAAGCATGTATATGTTTACATGTGTGTATACTACATTCTGTTCTCTGTCCTAAGGGCTTTATATACATAATTCAGTTTACTCTTTATGACACCCTTTTTTGTATGTGTGTTTACCTCCATTTTATAGATGAAGAAACTGGGGCTGAAATAAGTTAAGTAAGTTGCTTAAGATCACATGTCAGGGGAGTAGCAGAGCCTTTATTAAAAGTCTTTCTGCTTCCTGAGTCCATGTTTCTTTTAGTAGGCCAAAAATATGTAGATGTCAACAGAAAAGAAACACATAAGAAAATAAAATTATGAGTACTCTGAAAAGCATGTCCTGATAAGCAAAAAGTAGTTCCCTTAAAACATCTGACTTTCAACTTTATATGGTCCACAGGAGTTTTTTTTGTCTTCCTATTTATTTGCCCTTCTCTCCAGTGATCTGAATTATCTCTTTCCTGTCACCATGGGCTCATTAGAGCAGCTGACATAGATAAGACAAGAGAATAACAGGATCTAAGGGCAATTAGGTCCTCACCCATGAAAGACAAGTTCGGAGAGAAATAGACCTGATAAAAATGAATATCACACATGATGGGGAAAACTAAGCAGCTGTCACTATGGTAAAGAGGATGGCTGGATGGAGGCGAGGCTAGTAAGCAGCTTCTATTTATATGCGCATATCCAGACATATCGAAATTACATTTCTGTTTTTATTGGAAGGGCCATTGCAAAAAATAAGATCAGTTGTGCTCTATCAATTTTGTTGCCAGAGCAGATTAGATGGTATAACAAATAGAAAGATAAAGCCCCTTCATGGTCTGCAGCCCCTTGTCAGTTACATGCTGATTTTTAATATGTTCTCTTAGAAGTGAATTATCATGTTTCAAAAAAGGAGAGAAATTGAATGACATCCTGTTAAGAGTAGAGGCAGAAGGACCCTTTCAGTGAATCTGAAATGTGAAGGATTAAGTTGAACAGAAGAGACGAGACCATAGAGGAAGGTATGCTATAGTTCACAAGAGCATCACTGAACAATCTTGTAAAAGTAGATAGGGGTGTGGCATATCGGGTGAGGGGTCTCTGTGTCACACTGCCAGTCACAGTGTGCCTGTTGCCTGTTGGGAGACCTTGGGAATGTTGCTTAACATTTCTGGCTACAGTGTCCTTATTTAAAATGGGGTGAATTATGATAATCAAATGAGCTAATTTATATTGAGTCTTAGGACTTAACAATTGTTAATTTTTATTAGCAATAAAAATATTGCCAGGCATATAACAAATGCTCAATAAATATTAGCCATTTTTTAATATGAGTAAATTTTCCATAGGAAAATAGGACTTACCTTTTCCTGAGAAATTAATAGGCAAGGAAAAGCCTCTCACTAGTGCTGCTGAGTTTGCATGGTCTGGTTTTCTTTCTTGTTACTGTTTTTTCCTCTCTCCATTCCATAGTCACAGCATAGATTGAAAATAAAGAGATCTAAATGGTTGATAGCTCATTGTTAAGCCTACCAGTTCTTCAAAATATGCACACTTTTGTGATTATTTGAAAAAAAGAAAAAAAGAAAGTACTGTAATTAACAGAAGATAAATTGCTTTTCAAAATAATATCTGCTTACTGTGATAGTAAAAACAAAACCTGTCATTTGAGGAGTGTTTTTAGTGCTTGGGGATGGTTATTTAAACACATATGTGTGTACTTGTATATGTGTGTATATATGTGCACGCACACACACACACACTGCCACACTTACTCCTTTATAGTGTCTAGCAGAGGGGTAATTAGATTCAACTGTAAATGTAAATTCTTCTCAGGGGAGATGTTGATACTTGGGCAGAACTTCTAATAAAAGTAAAAATTTATTTGTGTTTTCATGATCATTATTTATGGGACTTTTGGCACTATAGAATTAATACATCACTGTCCAAGGACCCACTTTGTCATTAGTAGCTACCATCCATAAACAGTTTTCTTGGTTATATGCTGAAGGGACTGAAAGTCTGGTAAGGAAATAGAAGGACTATTACTTGGGCTTTTGCAGGCAGAAAACAACTTACCTTGTAGTTTAAGAAATTGACACGATTGATCTTTGCATTTATTTACTCCAAGACAATAGAAGGATACTTTTTGGGAATCTTAGTTTTGTTATTCATTTTTCACTGATAATTGCTTATATTTTGAAGTGTAACTTCATTGTGTGTGAAAATATCCTGTGCATTTATAATGAAAAATATGTGTGTATGAAGAGAAGGAAAGAAGATAATCTTTTTGGAATTAACCTGACCACGTCCATGCCGCCTCCTGCTACCTCCCAATTCTAGCCATTGCCTCCTGTGGCCAGGATTGTTACAGTAATTGGGACATTGGGCCCCTCCTTCTACCTTCCCCCTTACACTCTGTTCTTAATGGAGCTGTCTTGAAAGGTAGATCCTGTCACTTCTCTACTCAGAATCTTGCAGCATAACTCAGGGTAAAACTTAAAGACCATAATCAGTTGGGCCTCTGCAACCCCCAACGTCTTCTCATACTTCTTCCCCCTCATTCCCTTCCTTCAGCCACACTGGCTTTGTTGCTGTTTCTGCAACCTGCAGTACCATTTCCAAAAATAATCATGTCTTTCTCTCTAACATCCTTCAGTTTTTGTCTAAGTACCACCTTATCAAAACTCCCTCTCTGATCAGTGTATATAAATACCAAGTTTCTCATCCCCCTAACCTTTACCCCTTTATCCAGCATTCTATTTCTCCTTAACACCTGTCACCGTAAATCATAGCTTAATATTCACTCATTTATTTGTGTATTGACTGCGCCAGCTAGAGTGTAAATTCTTTGTTAGCAAGGCCTGTGTTTTATTCACTATCCTATTCACAGTAATTAGAAGAGTGCTTGGCTGATAACAGGCTAGATGAGTATTTTTTTCAATGAATGGTTGAGGCCTCCTTGTTCCTAATCCTAGAAGATATAATGAAGTCGATTACTTCCTTCTGACTTATTTTCCCTTGATGAGATGGAGCTAATTGTATATTTTCCATCATTTAGAAGGGGAATAATGTCTACACATGTGCAGTGCTTCATATTTACATGCTTTTAAATTATTGTTCCAATAAAGGTTTCTGACAATAAAGGATTATTTGATAGTATTTACTAAAATTTTGAAATTGCTTGTATTCTGTGACAGCATCTTCAAATCTTGGCAACTTATATAGAAAACACTGGGAGTCATACAGAAAAGATTTTCACTGCAGTATTGTCATGCGATGACCAAAGAAATGATAGAATTGCCTTATATAAAATACAGTGCATCCATTTAAAGTGTATATGGCATGAATATATATACCCATACACAAGCTGAAATAACTAGAAATACCTTTCTGTTTGTGTATGTGTATGACTTTGTCTTATTGTTTGCTTGCTGAATCCAAATATATGTCTCCTCTCCTCTCTCATTTTACTCCATTTCATTTATTTATTTGTTTGTTTGTTTGTTTGTTTATTTTTACCTTTTTTAAAGCTGTGCACTAAGCCTAGAGCCCCAGGTGGCTCTATCCTACCACCATGAGATCACAACCTGAGCTGAAACCAAGAGTTGGGCACTTAACTGACTAAGCCACCTAAGTTCCCCCTCCTTCTCCCCCCCCCCTTTTTTTAATGTCTAAATTTTGACCCTCTTTCTCCTTTGGATTTTGGATTTTGATTGAAAGAAAAAAAATTATAAATGATTTTTGCCTTTCCCCCTTCTTTTCTTCTTTATGCTACACAAACAAAAATTCAGAAAAAGAAATAGAGTGGTCATGTTAAGAAAGTATTTAAGCAAATATTTAGGACGGTTTGTTTAACGGTCATAATCCAAACTAAATGTTGCTCCTAGAGGTTTCAAAATTATTTCTAAATTTCTAATTTTCCAAGCTCTCCTGATTCTGTTCATATGAATATTCATTATCCAATAATCATTTATTGAGCACATTCTATGTATCTTGAGGTGTTTTAGGTGCTAGGGAAACAAAACAGACAACCCTTTGCCCGCAAAAAACCCGGACTTTTCCTACAGAAGAGTGACAACGTGAGTATAATGAGTAACTAATGTTCATTATGTTAAGGTAATCTGTGCTATGAGAAATGATGTAAAGTAAGTCATGGGCATAGAGGTCAGAGAGACGTATTTACTCTAGATTCTGCCATGACATGGCCTTCAAGAAAAGATATTGAAGGAATGAAAGAGGAGAGGGGATCACGCTCTGTTCTTTTGAAAGGTGGACCCCAGAAATCACAGAGTCCTTTCCACTTCTTTACTGACCAGAACCTAGTTACATGGCCACCTGTGGTAGTAAGACAGCTGAGAAATAGAGTCTTCAGTGGAGTGCTATGTCCCCAGCTGGAACTTCTGGGACCAAAGAAGAAAGGGAGACTGGACAATGAGGGGACAACTCTTGGTCTGTGCTGCTATCCGTAAATACCTCCACAGACAAGGGCAGAGGATGAGGAAGGAAAAGGAATAAACGCACATATCGACAACATACATCTTACCTGAGCTACTTTGAAGCAGGTTATTCTAAAGAAGGGGATAAAAACTACTTGTTAACTCTACACCAGAGGTCTGGAAGCATCATTTACGAATGATATGACAGCATCCCTCTCACCTCTTTTTATGTCTTAAGGTAAACCACTCCGATCAGAAATTCTTCCTTCCCTCCACGGAGTATACTGGAGTCTTGTATTCAAAGGAATCTTAATCAAAGGTATAGATTTAAGTTTTTGGAGCTAAATGTCTTGAACTCTTATTTGTGTTCAGACCCTCTTTAATTCTTCATGCATAATCATGTTTACCACATCCCTTCTCCAGAATATTAGCTTGAGAGAATAAAACACAATACTCCATGCCTGGGCCCCAAACATCCACTATTTCTTTTCCTTTCTCCTCTGCTTGTCCTCTTTTTTTCTTATTCCTCCTACTTCACCTCTCTATCTTCTTTCTCTTCTTTTCATTCTAATTTTTTCATGCTGTTAGTTTCTTTATTCCTGAAAATATTGGTTTTCATTTTTACAATATTAGATTTTGTTTGGACAATAAAAACCAATAAATATATATACACATTCATATATGTCCTTTTAATATACAGAAACCATAAAATATAACTTATAGTCAGATATATTTAAAGATTAATTATTATGATCTCATTATGGGGTAACATTTAGTAAATTCTATCATAACATATTTAAATGACAGCGATAGAGGGAACACAAGCAGGGGGAGTGGAAGAGGAAGAAGCAGGCTTCCCTCTGAGCAGGGAGCTTGGTGCGGGGCTTGATTCCAGGGCCTTGGGATCATGACCTGAGCCAAAGGCAGACGCTTAACGACTGAGCCATCTAGGTGCCCCTAAATTTTAGCATATTTACTCACAGCTGGATTTCAGTTCTTTTAGTTAGCAATTTAGTTTTGTAATAAATGCAGTGGCCATAATCAAGCATATCTGTAATAAAAATTCTTTGTAAAAATAGTATTTTTTATTTTCTCAAGTATCCAGAAATGGTTTTTTCTCTTTGTCAATTTGCCAAATTAACTGCATCCATCCTACTAGATACCAAAATGGACTTCTGTATATGTTATTTTTTACTCTTATTACTCCTATTCATTTATTATCATCATATTATTAACATAATTATAATCTTCCCAGCATCCCAAGTCCTTTTTGTTGGTTGCTTTTCTTCCCTGTGAACTTGTAACTTAGTATTGGACATAAAGGCTTGTCTTCTTGGCTCCCTTGGAGACTTTGCACGTAAGCAAAGGAATGATCTAGGTTTAGAAATTGTGCTTATGAAATAAGCATTTGTGACACCGATATATAGTTGTTCTCATGTTATGGTTTGATCTGTCATGGAAAGATTAGAAATCATCATTTGAAACGTGAGTGCTTTACTGAAAACAGTGCCTACCTCTCTATCTCTCTTAACTCTTTGCCATCTTTCAGTCCCAGTGAGATCATGCTCTTTCGTCTTGCTTGGTCTTGCCTTGTTCAGATCTTTCTCCCTCTCTTTGTCATTCCCTCCCATGTTCCCTTCCTTCCTTCCTCCCTTTCTTTCTCCTTTCATTCATTCTGATTGTTCTGTTTGTACCTCATTTCATTCTAAAGATTAAAGCTGATACACTCTTATTGAACAAACACAAAATAAAGCAACTCTTTAGGAACAGGTGGATTAAAATCTATTTGACTATCTTGTACTATCTTGTTAAATTCCTTGAAGGTACTGTGATTTTTTATTTTACTACTTTCAATTATAGCTATGTACATTTGGAAAATAGCATATACATGAGACAGGTTATCTGGTTTAGAGACAGTGCTTCATTTGAAGATTCCTTGTAATAACTCTGCTCAAAACTTCCCTCTCCCACCCACCAACATAGAATTTAGGAGCCACGAATTGCAAACCAATAATCTAGGCCAGGGGTCAGGACAGGGTATCCAGAGGGCCAAAAACAGCTTGTTTTCGTACAGCCCACAACATAAAAATCTATTTTTACATTTTTAAGTTACTGAAAAAAATCAGAAGAATCCTATTTTGTGATTAGAAAATTACATTAAATTCAAATGTCAGTGTTTATAAATCAAGTTTTATGGAAACAGAGTTATGGCCATTTGGTAATGTAGTGTCTATGGCTGCTGTCCCCCTACAACCACAAAGTTGACAAGTTGCAACACAGAAGGTCTGGTCCCTGAGCTGAAGTATTTACTATTTAACAGTTGGAGAAAAAATGTGCCAGTCCTGATTTAGACTTCATGTAGGCATCAAAACACATAAGATCTGAATAATTGGGAGTTGATGTTTTCTATTGACTATAGAAAATTCACTTATAGGAAGTCAGAGTAATTGCAGGATATTTTTAAGCTTTTTAAAAAATCTTTTTAAGATATGGAAGATTCAAAGTAAAGAAAGAAACAAAAGTACTTTTGCATTTGTATAGGACATGAACTTTGGAAGCATTCACAGTGAGTACAGAAGGATGCTTAGCCAGACACCTCCACCTGGAATCTACTGCTGGGTTCTCTTTTGAAGGAAGGGTCTTTGGTACATGCCTGAAAGGCTGAATGATATTCTAGAAAACTACGTCTAGGGTCTCTTCCTTGACACTGAAAGCTTGGGTTCTCAGAGCACTCTATATATGTGGGGTTTTTTTTTGTTTTGTTTTTTGTTTTCATTATCTTTCCCTTATTTTTCTATTTTATTTTTCCAAGTTGTTGATTTTTTTTTTTTAACATTTGTATCTGTAGATTCTTTAGATTGCCAAACATAACATTTGGAAGTTTTCTCTTTATTTTAGTTCTCACTGCCTTGTAGTTCTTTAATGTAAAGATACTGTTTGGGTGATGAAAGTGATTAGAAATCCATTCCCTGAAAGAACTTAAACTTTTGGCAGAGCTAGAAATGTGAAGGTAGAAGCCTGATGACTGGTAATAAATCAAAGTCTATTTTCCTCTTTTTTGTAATAAAAGATGTTACTCTCAAGTACATAGACCAATACAGATTATATATGTTAATCTGAATATATATTTGAATTGTGTATGTATAATTATACACACACACACACACACACACACACACACACACACACACACACACATATATACACACACACACACACATAATATCAAGTATAATGGAAAGTAAACTTGCCTAAATAGTCGTGGAAAAGAAAGAGATTATTTTTTATGGTAGCAACAATCAGCTAACAAGAAGCTATTGAATACCCAGAGGGAATGAGTGAATGAACTGTTTAGTTGGCCAGAATTGCTTCTAGCAAGCAGGCACAGTGACTGATTTTATGAGACTGTAAATTTTTGAAAACTGTTTGCAAAGCCAACAGTTCAACCAGAAAGATTCAGATAAGCTGGATTTTGTTTAAGGGAAATTTTACTGAATGCAATCCAATATGGGAAGCTGAAATTAATACAGTAAAAGTTTCGTTTTCCCTGGACCCAATCATGAGACTGCTTTTCACAGAAAGAAAATGATAATGTTTATGTGACCCACTAGAGTAAAACTGAGGGCAGTTCACAGTTTAGAGTGGGCTGCTCCCAACCAGATGCTGCTCTTGCTGCCTCCTGCCCTGCCCAGCTACCCTGGGAGAAGAGAGGATAGATATCTACTTGGCACACTGGTTGGGGAGCTTTGAGCTCGGGAAGTGATGTGAAATAGAATGTATCTCATCCTATATATGAAGCTTTCTCTGACCAATTCTGCTTATATTGAACGCACCTCTTTCTGAATCTCTATTAATAGATACAGTCTGTATCAGACAACTGAGCAGTAAAGAATGATGGTCTTACAATATTCCGTAGTTGTTTAACATGTATATTTCTCATCCCCCAATTGATACTGAAATCTCTGGGAGAGCAGTGATTATGTTTTCTCATGTCCTCTAAAGTACATAGCACATGCTGGGCAAAGAAAAGGGATTTACTTATTTCACTTATTTATTATTTATACTCTGTGTGCTTCTGAAAAAGATTTGAACTGGCTTATAGTAATAGACATAATAGGACTGATTTATAAAAAACAAAAACAAGAACCATAATGAATATTGAAATGCGTACGTCATAAGGCCTAGGGCATTTCACCTCAGGATTTAGCTCTGAGTTTTCTAGTAAAAGGGCATAGGAGAGCAAGCATTGTCAGTATGTGCTGGCTATACCTCGTGGGCAGAATGGTCAGGAGGTTCTACTGGGGGCTTTGAATCTTGTGCAGTGGGCTGAGTCTAGCTGGATACTCATAGGTTTTGTTTTAAGCAAGGGACCTGCCTCATTACTGCTTCTGTCTTTATGCAGTGAACATAAGGGCAGCTTTGTGGGTGGAGAAAAATCAGTTTGCTAGTCGCTAGCACCTGACAACCTTTTGGGCATTTGAATTTCTGAGGGGAGGGGAAGCTTCAGGTCCAGCTAGCTCTCTGCTTCCAAGTTAGACTTCAAGCTGACTTCTGTCACTCCATACGCCAGAATGAAAAAAGGGAAGTGTAAAGGATTAAATTATGTAGTCCATATCACACTAAAAATGAAAATAAGAGCTTTTACCAGCTGTCCCTAATATTGAATGCAAGAATTTTTTTTTTTTTTACAAGTAGAAATACAGTGCATACTTTCTGAGGTCATAACATGGTCTTACAGTCACAGTGTAGGTAGAATCAATTAAAATGTCCCTTTAACAGGGCGCCTGGGTGGCTCAGTGGGTTAAGCCGCTGCCTTCGGCTCAGGTCATGATCTCAGGGTCCTGGGATCGAGTCCTGCATCGGGCTCTCTGCTCGGCAGGGAGCCTGCTTCCCTCTCTCTCTCTCTCTCTGCCTGCCTCTCCATCTACTTGTGATTTCTCTCTGTCAAATAAATAAATAAAATCTTTAAAAAAAAAATGTCCCTTTAACATAGATTCCCCAAAGAATATTTTAGAGCATAATGGGCAAGTACTTGAACTTGAGTTCTATTTAAGGTACAGAATTGTTCTTCATAAGATTAAGGTCAACATTTAAAATTCTAGTCCTATAAGAAATTGCTGTGAAGAAATGAAGCAAAGTAATCAAGGGAGGTAACTTTCTAGACTATGACTTCTTATATACTAGTACCTGGAGGATTTTAGAAGTAGCACATCCTTGGGATGCCTGTGTGGCTCTGTTGGTTAAGTGTCTGCCTTTGGCTCAGGTCATGATCCTAGGGTCCTGGGATCAAGTCCCACATCAAGATCCTTGCTCAGTGGGGAGCCTGCTTCTCCCTCTGCCTGCAGCTCCGCCTGCTTGTGCTCTCTGTCCCACACTCTCTGACAAATAAATAAATAAAATCTTAAGAAAAAAAAAAAAGAAATAGCACATCCTTGAGATTACTCATTTCAAATGCTAATTGTGTTTTCCACAGGAATATTGGCTCTAGACTGACTCAGTGAGCTTCTGTTTTCTTTTAGCCTGATATTCTTGCTGAGATTCAATAGGAAGCAGTTCAGAATTTTGGGTCCTGGGTGAGTCTCTAATGTGTAAGTACTTATTTAGTACTGTTGATTTAGATTAGGATCAAGAAACTTTTCTGTAAGAAGTCAGATAGAAGGGGCATCTGCGTGGCTCAGTAAGCATCTGACCCTCTTCTTCTTCTCTTCCTCCTCCCCCTCCTCCTCCTCCTTCTTCTTTTTTAAAAGATTTTATTTAAATTTATTTGAGAGAGAGAGAGAGAGAGCAAGCACATGAGCAATGGGAAAAGCAGAGAGAGAGGGAGAGAGAATCTGATGCAGACTCCACACTGAGCCTGGAGCTGGAAATGGGGCTCAGTATTACGACCATGAGATCACCTGAGCTGAAACCAAAAATCAGATGCTTAACCAAATGAGCCATCCAGGTGCCCCAAGTGGCAGACTCTTGATTTTGACTCAGGTCATGATCTCTGGGTTATGACATCGAGCCCTGCCTTAGGCTCTGTGCTGAGCATGGAGCCTGGTTGGGATTCTCTTCTCCCCCTCCCTCTGCTCCTTCCCTCTGGGCTCTCTCTCTCTCTCTTTAAGGGGGAAAAAAAGAAAGAAACAAACAAAAATAAAGATTCTCTCCCTCCCTCTCCATTTGCCCCTCCCTTCCCAACCCCACCTCTCACCACTTGCACATGCATGCACATGCTCTTTCTAAAAAGAAGCCAGATGGTAAATATTTTATGCTTTGTGGACCATATGCCCCCGTTGCAACTATTCAACTCTGCCATTTTAGCAGAAGGAAGGTGTTGTGAGACAACAGAGGACTCTGCTGTGCATATATTATTTGTTTGGCTCTGATGGTAAATGTAGGAGATATATATGATGATACACCATTTTATATATGGAGAAACTGAGCATCAGAAAGGTCCAGAGCAATAAAGGAATTTAAACACTCCTGTGGAACTCACTACAGCTGGATCTGACGTAACTCTTGTTTTCTTTGGTGAATATCTTTCCACATTCATTATGAGATTAAGAATTGTACCCCTCATTCTAATAGGGGGTATGGCCAACAATAGTCTTCTCATAGAAAACACTGTGTTCTCTCAAGAAAAAAATTAATTGCTTGACTTTTTCGTATAGATTACTTAAAATTTACCTGACATATTTGAGATTATAAAGGTCTTTCTTGTTAGTAGCTCACTGGATTTCACTTATGAGTTTAAAGGCCTTTTATCAGCTTAATTCCGTTAAGTGTTTCTGCCTCTGCAGAGTGAGTTTTCTATGTTTCATATTCCCATCCCTCTGCTTGGCATGACTGTGTGTACTCACTCATCAAAGAAATATGTTTACAGTGTAATGGCAGATCATCCGTGAACTTTCAACTTATGATCATCACATACCACCCCCTCCACTCCCCTTCCACCCCCAGCCTGTCCTGGCCACAGGGTCTCCAGAACACTGTTCTCTCTGGCAGCTGTCTCCAGGATTGCTTCCAGATCAGCCCTGCTGACTACTTCCTTTATTTAGCAGACTTTCTCTTCTTCCACAGAGCCACAAACAAGTTTGGGCAGGAGTTTATGCATCTGTGTCCCACCACAGTAAGTTCCTCATTGTAACGATTATGAGCCATAAAAATAATTGCCAAAAAGCAAAGCCTATCAATTCATGAGCAGAAGGAAAATAAAATGTTTTTCCAACACACCCAAAGGCTTCAACAAGAACTCAGCATGTAGCAGTAACAATAAAAGCAGACCTTCTGCCATGTTGGAAAAAGGGAGGAACAGACATCTTACATGCAATGCTCTTCAGAACCAACATTCAACTCTCTAATGGAAATAGTGTCTTACCATAGCTATATGGATGAGGTCTTAGAAAGAAAATCCTCAACTACTTGATCTGTAAAATGAGATATTGGCTTATGATCTCTAAGGTTATTCTAATATTCTATTACTCAAAAATTATACTTCATATCCTTAAATATTAGAAATACAGTTAATGGGGACACCAATTAAATTATTTTTATTAGTTATATTTTTATATAAATTAACATTATGCATGCATTTGATTTTGTTTTTAACCGTATTGAATTATATAACCTTAGAAATTGAAAAAAAATCTGAAATTGGGTAAGAAATTGGAAGCAGTACTTTGTGATAGAACATTTCTAGCTTTGTAAAGTCTGTGATCTAATTTGAGAGATTTGGCCATTTCTACTATCTTTAATTGAATTGAATTTGCTAGCATTGTCTATAGTTTGTTTTGTAGCAGTGCACAATTTGTTTTGTTTTGCTCTTTTAGTATTATTATTAACTCATGGATTTAAGCATATTGGCTTTATTTCAATTTATTACAGTTGCTATCCTTATAAAATTACCCCATCTATGGCCAGTGCAAGCCTCTTTAAGTTGGTTCCAGATAATGTTAGATAATCACCTTGTTATCTATTATGATAGGATATTTCAGGTTCATCTGGTATACACTTTGTTGTGAACTTAGAGTTCATGATTCTGATTCTGAATATAGATAATCAGAATAACGTCAAGGAGCCCTGGTTACTTTTATTGGAAAATAGTATTTTCAAGACAATCTGAGCATTTTGCCACTGAATCTGTCATAATTTATAGAACTTTTTAATGTACAGAACTATGACCTTTGTCTTTCAAAAAGTATCTTAAGAAAAAATATCTCATGAAGATGAGCTTCCAATCAAAATTTAGATAAAAAGAGGTTTTTAAAAAATTTTTAATTTTAAGAGTTTTTTTTTTTTTTAAATCTCTATCACTTTACATCTGTATTTATTTTCTTCTACCACAAAAGTGGTAGGGTGCTGGGTGATAATTGCAATGACACTGGGAATGGTAGAGTTAGAATATCACAAAAATATTCACTAGCTTCATCCTAATCTATACAACCACAAACATAAATGGACATATAGAAACAACAGATTCAGGGTAGTAATACCGAGAGTCCTGTAAGTATGATTTTTGATTGGGTTTCTGAGATGAGAATTTTTTTTTTGCAAGTGATTGAGGATTTATTTAGGAAAAAATCAAGAGAATAAGGAAAACAGAACAGTGTCAGGGAAGGAACCATGGGAAATCATGCCCTAACATGATTCTATGGAGTACTTTGGAGCATGAATTGAATTGCAGTACAGAGGTTGTCTCATCTAGCTGAGTCAAGGGATCTAAACTATACCATAGTCATTGGCTATAGACCAGCTCTAATGGGGATGGGTGCATAAATTCCTGGGCATTTCTGGGCAAGGTGGCTCCTGTCAGCCTAAGGCAATCCTCTGCAGAAAGCTAGAGGTGTGAACTATACTCAGACCAACTGGGAGATGAGTACACTGCCTACTAAATAAGATTTCAGGGGCATGCTAACAGTATCTGTAGAGTGTACCACTTGTACCACTAAACTCTACTTCTTTCTCCCATTGAGTTTTCTCTGTTCACTGATAGCTTCTTAGTGTTTTTAGTTAGCTCCAGTTTTGGGAAACTTTACAATAGGAAAGTTAGTATGATATGCACTGTCCACTTGTTGATTCACAACCTTTGGAGTTCCCTAGGTAGAATTGGAAACTGGCCCCCATACACAGAGGACAAAGACCGCAGAAAGACATGACCACTCCAGATTGGTAGGTGGCAGTTCTAATAAGCAAGGGAACTTACATATGAGACTTGTCTTGGGCAGCGTCAAGATGATTAGATCACTGCACCTGTCTGCCAGAATCTTAAGATTTTATATAAAGCCTTAATGGGGTGTAGTCATATATACAGTACACAGTTCCTTGGATCGAGGAATCCAGTGTGGCCAGGCAGTAATTGGAACCATAGACTCACAGAATCAAGAACGGTGGAGATGTGAAGCACAAAATCAAGTGGGTCCCCATGATAGATATTAAGCATGGTCATTTCTATTTCCTCCACCTTGACTCGTAGACTTAAGTATTCTAATTGTTGCAGACATTGTGCTGTATGAAGGCCACTAATTTAAGATGACCTTCATCTTGAAAGATTGTATTCTGTCCTCAGAGGGTATCCTGTGTAAGCTGGTGCCTCAGATATGTTTCCAAAAATTCATTTTACTGGCCTATCAGGCAAGTAGCTTTTGGACAGTGTAGTATGTGGTAGGCCATAGTGGAACCCATAGTTGTGTACAGGTGCCCATCTTTGGATGGAAAACTGGTCTTTTAGGCCAAAGACTTATTTAGTAGGATCCCATATCAGTAGCTCAAGACACTGTGTGAGTCTTCAAGTAACTGAGAAACTGTGGGAAGGAAAGCCAAAACCATACCTAAGGCACCTATCAATCTTGGCTGGAATGAATTTTGTATTTCTAAGGAGAAAGTGGTTGAATTTAATCAAGTTGCCATAAGTAGTTGAGGTTAATTGATTAATTGTGATTTCTTTAAGGGATGATTCCATATCAGGGGCTTCAGCCTTGGTTTTGGATCAGACTTGGTGAGACAAGTAAAACTGAGAAACTGAATTTTTCATTTTACTCAAATTTAATTAATTTGAATTTAGTATTTGTTTATTATTAATTTTAAAATATAATATAGAACTCTGGAGCAGGCTTTAGTATGAGTAAAAGGAATAGGTAGATAAAGTTTTGTTTGTATATATGCTACCACTAAATAGGATGATAAATCATAATATTAAAATAAAAGTTTTTCTTTAAAAGGAAGGAGAAATAAGTTTGGAAGGAATAAGGGATATAAGTGATACATTTTTTAGTACACTTCATTTTATGTTTGACTTTGTAAATGTATGTTTAAAATAATAGTTAAAATTGAATTTTAGAAAGTAATTCTTAAAAAGTGGAATGCAGCGTAAGACAGATGAACATAAATGTACATCCAGGTTATGCAACAACTGTGAAGATAGAAACTATTCCAAATAGCTATAAATCACAGTAGTTTGATTATATACTTATGTTTTTAGTAATCACATCTTTGGTGGTTTCATTGTTATTGCTATTCTCAAACTATTTGTGTGTGATGTAAGATAAAGCAGACTTCGTAAGACTTAGACTCAGGCTGTTTGGCATGGAATATAGAGAGACATGCCTCTAAGATTGCTGAGGATAAGCCAAAACATGTATTTTGGAATTAGAATGAGAATATCAGTATGATTTTATGACAACTTTTGTCCTTAAAAGGATTACATATATATAAAATTCTATATATCTTATACATATTATAGTATACTAATAAATAATAGATAATGTATGATTATATAAATATATGATTACATATTAATATATAATATATATGTGTAATTATGTATGTATGTGTATATTTATGTATGTGTGTGTGTATGTATGTATATGTGTCCTCACTGGAGAAATGGCTGCTTTTAGGTCTGGGGGTAGTAATAAGCAAGATGTATCTAGAATATTTTAGTTAGAAAGCAAGGATACAATTAAAGACTATCAGAATTCTGTCAAAAGGGTACAATAGCCAACTTGAACAGGTTCCCACTCACCAAAATTGAGACAATAAGGATAATAACTAAAAAAACTTGAAACACATTAAATATATCTAAATTCATGAGTGTACAATGATACTTAAGACATCTCTTTGATCATTATTGGAAATACTTGGGAAACAAGTTTTTTGAAAAGTTTTTATTTAAATTCCAGTTAGTTAATATTCAATGTAATATTAGTTTCAGTGTGTGTGTGTGTGTGCATGTGTGTGTATACATGTGTATGTATATGTGTGTGTGTGTGTGTGTGTGTGTGTGTGTACACACACACATATTTATATATGCATGCTACCTCTTCTTTATCTTTTTATTAGTGTATGGATGCTTGGGCTATATCCGTAATTTGGCTTTTGTAGCTAATGCTGCTATACACATCAAGGTGCATGGATCCCTTTGAATTAGTATTTTTGTATATGGGTAAATACCTATTAGTAAAATTGCTGGATCATAGGGTAGATTTTTATTTTTAACTTTTTGAGGGGCCTCCATACGTTTTCCAGAGTGGCTGAACCAGATTGCATTCCCATCAATAGCGTGAGAGGATCCTCCTTTCTGCACATCCTTGCCAACACCTGTTGTTTCTTGTGTTGTTGATTTTTAGCCATTCTGATGGGTGTGAGGAGGTATCCCATTGTAGTTTTGAGTTGCATTTCCCTGATGATCAGTGATGTTGAGCATCTTTTCAAATGTCTGTTGGACATCTGGATGTCTTCTTTGGAAAAATGTCTATTCATATCTTCTGCCCATTTTTATTTTATTTTTTAAGGTTTTTTTTTTTTTTTTTTTTTTTTTTTTTTTTTTTTTTACAGAGATCACAAGTAGGCAGAGTCAGGCAGAGACAGAGAAGGGGAAGCAGGTTCCCTGCTGAGCAGAGAGCCCGAGGTGGGGCTCAATCCCAGGACCCTGGGATCATGACCTGAGCTGAAGGCAGAGGCTTTAACCCACTGAGCCACCCAGGCACCCCTTCTGCCCATTTTTAATCAGATTATTCATTTTGGGGATGTTGAGTTGAGTTTTTTTATATTTTCGGATACTAACCCTTTATCAGATATGTCATTTACAAATATTTTCTCCCAGTCAGTAGATTGCCTTTTAGTTTTATTGATTGTTTCTTTTCCTCTGAAGAAGATTTTTATTTTGGTGTAGTCCCAGTAGTTTCTTTTTTCCTTTGTTTCCCTTGCTTCTTGCAACATATCTAGAAAGAAGTTGCTATGATCGATGGCAAAGAAGTTTTTGCTTGTGCTCTCCTCTAGGATTTTTATGCTTTCAGGTCTCCCATTTAGGTCCTTAATCCACTTTGAATTTATTTTTAGGTATGGTGTAGGAAGTGATCCAATTTCATTCTTTTGCATGTTGCTGTCCAGTTTTCCCAGGGCCATTTGTTGAAGAGTCTTTCTTTTTCCCATTGAATATTCTTGCCTGCTTTTTCAAAAATTAATTGACCATATAGTTGCAAGTTCATTTCTGTTTTTTTTTTTTTTCTAATCAGTTCTATTGATCTATGTTTCTGTCTTTGTGGTAGTACCATACTGTTTTGATTACCACAGTTTTATAATATAACTTGAAGTATGGAATTTTGTTCTCTCCAGCTTTGCTTTTCATTTTCAAGGTTGCTTTGGCTATTCAAGGTCTTCCGTGGTTTCATATGAATTTAAGGATTATTTGTTCTAGCTCTATAAAAAATGCCATTGGTATTTTGATAGGGATTGTGTTGAATGTGTAGATTGCTTTGGGTAGTATAAACATTTTAACAGTATTTATTCTTCCAATCCATGAGCATCCATTTTTTTATGTCATCTTCAGTTTCTTTCATCAGTGTTTTGTAGTGTTCAGAATACAGATTTTGCATCTCTTTGGTTAGGTTTATTCCTGGATATCTTATTTTTTTTTGGTACAATTGTAAATGAGATTGATTCTTAATTTCTCTTTCTACAGCTTCACTATTGGTGTATAGAAATGCAACAAATTTCTGTATGTTGATTTTGTATTCTGTGACTTTACTGAGTTCTTTTATCCATTCTAGCAGTTTTTTTGTGGAGTCTTCTGGATTTTCTGTATATAGTATCATGTCATCTGCAAATGGTAAAGTTTTATTTCTACTTTGATGATTTGCATGCCATTTCTTTCTTTTTGTTGTCTGATTGCTGAGGCTAGTACTTCCAGTACTATGTTGAATAAAAGTGGTGGCAGTGGACATCCCTGTCTTGTTCCTGACCAGAAAGGAAAAGCTCTCAGGTTTTTTCCCATCTAGGAAGATTATTCATTGTGGTGTCTTTGTATATTGCCTTTATTATGCTGAGGTATGTTCCCTTTGGACCTACTTTGTTGAGGTTTTTAATTTTTTTTTAAGATTTTATTTATTTATTTATTTGAGAGAGAGAGAGAGAGACAGAGTGAGAGAGCATGAGAGGGGAGGTCAGAGGGAGAAGAAAACTCCCCATGGAGCTGGGATCCTAATGTGGGACTTGATCCAAGGACTCTGGGATCATGACCTGAGCCAAAGGCAGTTGCCCAACCAACTGAGCCACCCAGGCATCCCGAGGTTTTTAATCATTAATGGGTGTTGTACTTTTGTCAAATGCTTTTTCTGCACCTATTGAAATGATCATATGGTTTTTATCCTTTCTTTTAATTAATGCGATGTATTGTGTTAATTGATTTGCAAATATTAAACCACCCTGCAACCCAGGAATAAATCCCATTTGATGGGGGTGAATAATTTTTTTAATGTATTGTTGGATTCAGTTTGCTAGTATTTTTGCATCTATATTCATAAAGGATGTATTTTACTTAGAAAATGGATAAATAAATATAAGGAGATAAGTAACTTATGCTAGTAAAACTATTACCTTGGTGTAGTTGATGAGAGGAAATTTCTCTTTCTAAAAATATTCCACTGAACAAGTAGAGAATGATAAAGTTAACAAATCATCATTTTCCTACCTTAAGGAACTGATTGATCCAAACCATGTTCATCAATGGCTGGTAACATTACCAAAAAAAAAAAAAAAAAAAAACCAGACAGTAAATCAGTAAGCATCTACTTATAATATCACCTATGAAGGAGTTTGTACCCCTTGCCTCCAAAAATGTAACCTTAAATATTCAAGCATTTAGCGCTGTTAAATTAGAGAAAAGAGGAGAGCCATGGGGACATGTTAAATGATACAAAAGAGGATGAAATCAGGAAAATGCATGGTGAGGAATTTATAGGCTACATATAAGTTATTTCAAGGAAATAATTTCAAGGAAAAAAATGCAACATGAAATAGAGGTAGGAATCTATATATTAAGATAAGTGACATATTAACTAATCCAATGTATGGCCTGGTTTTGATCTTTAATTCAAATATACACAATGTTAAAAATCATAGCACAGTTTGGAAAATGTGAACATAGGCTATTTGATAGTAGGGAAATGGGTGAATATGTGTGTATTTTGTGCATTTAATAAAAATATTGCCTTTTTTGTATTTAATGACATTCAAATGTGTGTCATTTAGAGATACATACTGAAATATTTATTTGAAATTGTATGATGTCAGAAATTTGCTTAGAAATTATTTGGATGGAGAGGTAGGAGGTAGAGATGATGTAAGAATAGTTATGAGCTGATAATTGCAACCTGAGTGAGTGGTACATGTGATTTGCTTTATTACTCCTTTTATATATGTTTGAAATTTTCCATAATAACAAGTTACAAGGATAGAGCAGATATAATGATTTTAAAAATAAATGATCTTTTTTATTTTTCAGCTTCTGTTTTAAAATGCAATTAGTATAATAAAGATGGATAGAGAAATTGTAAGGATTTTTGTGTTTGCTTTTAGCTCTCTCTTCCATAACCTGCAGATCTCCCATTCATTTTTTTTTTTTTTTTTACACAGTTAAAAAGGACTTGACTTTATTTTCTTCAAATTTAAAGTGCTCTCTGTGGCATTACATGTCTTCAGGAAATCACAGTTAAGTAGTTTCACTTCACCTATCATCTGACCTCCCAGGAGAAAAACAATGACCTGGCCGATTTCTTAGATAAAATATATTTTGAGGAAGTGGGCATAAAACCCATCTTTTCCTTTACTGTTTTCTTTTATCTTTATTGTTATCTAAATTTCAACTTTCCTTTAAATCATGTGCTATTTTCTTGCCTTTATTTTAATCATTCATTTTCACCAAGATTCCTAACAATAAGAAATGCCTTATTTTTAACAAAGTGAGCAAGTTCAGCTTTGGTTGATGATTTGTGGCTTTATTGAATTACTCTATCAGCACATATTGTTCAAAGCACTGAGTGGATCCCAGAAAGTATATTACATATTTCCAGATATCAAGAATCTGTAGTTTAATTGAAGAGAGATAACTAATATGTTCATATACACAAAGAAAAGAAAAGGCAAGCAGTTTTATCCTAAATGGATTAGTAGTGACTTTTAAAAAAATTATTTATTTCTTTTCAGTGTAACAATTCATTGTAGTGACATTTAAACACAGCATGATGATAAAAATGGAGAAAACAGTACAAAATAATGTACTCATAGATGACTTGGGAGTTGAGTTGAATCTTTTTAAATGGATAGAATATGTATAGTTGGAATGAGGAAAGTTAGAGAGAAGAATGTGAACAAAGATACTTGGGTTGAAATGAGCTTGTAAGAGATGGTTAAAACTTGCTTAAGCATGTGAATTGGAAACAGAGAAATTGGACTCTAAGACTGTAGAGGTTAGAGTATGCTGGATCAGGTAAAGCAGATCTGAAAGTATAAAGGGCAATGATATGTAGAAGGCAGGTGTGCCATCAGATTCGAATGTGACCCTTTCCTCTGTAGACAGATTTGGGTTGTTTCCACAGTTTAGCTACTGTGAATAATGCTGCCATAACCTGGGAACACAGGTATTTCTTTGAGATCCTCATTTCCGTTCTTTTGGATATATACCCAGAAGCACGTTTTTTGGATAAGATAGTTCTATCTTTAACTTCTGAGGAAATTTCATACTGTTTTCCATAGCGGCTGCATCATTTTACATTTCCATAACAGTACACAAGGATTCCAGTTACTCCACATCTTTGCCAACTCTTGTTATCTTTTGCTTTTTGATAATATCTTTTGCTTTTTGATAATAGCAAATAATTCTGACAGGTGTGAGGTGATATCTCATTGTAGTTTCGATTTGCATTTCCCTGGCAGGAAGTGATGTTGAACATCTTCTCATATACTTTGCCATCTGTGTATCCTTTCTGGAGAAAAGTCCATTTAAGTCTGATGCTCATTTTAAAATCCAGTTATTTGTCTTTCTGCTATGGAGTGTAGGAGTTTCCTATATATTTTGGAATCCATTATCAGATTTACTATTTGCAAATATTTTCTTCCATTTTGTAGATTGCCTTTTCACTCTGTTTCCATTGCTATACAGAGCCTTTTAATTTAATGTAATCTCACTTGTCTATTTTTGCTTTTTTTGCCTGTCCTTTTGATGTCATAGCTGTGAAATCATTGCCAAGATTAATGCCATGAGGTTTTCTCCCTGAGTTTTTGTTGATGAGTTTTACAGTTTCTTTCTTTTAAATTTAAGAATAATTGACATACAATATTGTATTAGTTTCAGGTGTACAACACAGTAATTTGATATTTGTATACATTATGAAATATTCACCACAATGTCTAGTTACCAGCTGTCACCATACAAAGTTGTGACAGTATTATTGACTGTATTTCTTATACTGTATATAATGTCTCCGTATCTTATTTATTTTATAAAGCAAAAGACGGTAGTTCTTAATTCCTTTCATGTATTATGTCCATCTCCCTATCGCTTCCTGCTGGAAGCCATCAGTTTGTTCTCTCTATATCTATGAGTCTTTCTATGTCTTGTTTGTTCATTTTTTAAAAAGATTTATTTATTTATTTTTTGAGAGAGAGAAAAAGAGTGGGGGATAGGAACAGAAGGGGAGGGAGAGAGAATATCAAGTAGACTCAGTGCTGAGCACAGAGTCCAATGCAGGGTTTCTTTCTCACAACCCTGAGCTCTGTACCTGAGCTGAAACTGAGTCAGATGCTTAACTGACTATACCACCTAGGTGTCCCTTGTTGTTGTTGGTTTTTTTTTTTTAGATTCCACATATAAAAGAAATCATATGGTGTTTGCCTTTCTCTTTCTGACTTACTTCAGAGTCAGAGTTATTAGCATAATACCCTTTAAGTCCATCCGTGTTATCACAAATGGCAAGATTTCATTCTTTTTTCATGGCGGACTAATATTTCATTGTGCGTGTATCACATCTTTATCCTTTCATCTCTTGATGGTCACGTAGATTGCTTCCATATCTTGACTTGTAAAAATGCTGCAGAGGGCATGGGGTCGCCATATGTCTTTTTAAATTAATGTTTCATTTTTTTTGTATAAATACCTATTAGTAGAATTGTTGGATCATATTGTAGTTCTATTTTTAATTTGAGGAAACTCCACACTGTTTTCATAGTGGCTGCACCAACTTGCATTCCCATAAACAATGCACAGAAGTTCCCGAAAAAAGAACCCCCAAAATAAGAGCTTACTTTACAGTTTTAGTTCTTATTTTTAAGATTTTAATCCCATTTTGAGTTTGTTTGGGTATGGTATAAGAAAGTGGTCCTGTTTCATTCTTTTACATGTAGCTGTCCAGTTTTCCCATTTATTGAAGGGACTGTCTTGTCCCCATTTTATACTTTTGCTTTCTTTGTCATAGATTAATTGACCAGAAAGGCATGTGTTGGTTTTGGGGATCTCTGTTCTGTTCCACTGATCTATGTGTCTGTTTTTGGGTTAGTACCATACTGTTTTGATTACTCTAGCTTTGTGGTATAGTTTGAAATTGAGGAGTGTAATACCTTCAGCTTTGTTCTCATTCTCAAGACTCCTTTGGCTTTTTAGTGTCTTCTCTTGTTTTATATTAATTTTTCAGGATTATTTTTCCTATTTCTCCAAAAAATGTAATTGGAGTTTTGATGGGAACTATATTTAATCTGTAGATTCTTTTGGGTAGTACGGGCATTTTAACAATATTATCCTCTAATCAATGAACATGGATGTATTTCCACTTATTTGTGTCTTCTTTAATTTCTTTCATCAGTGTATTTTAGTTTTTAATGTACACATCTTTCACCTACTTGATTAAGTTTATTCCTTTATATTTTATTCTTTTGATACTATAAATTGAATTGTTTTTATAATTTCCTTTTTAGTTAGGTTTTTGTTAATGTATAGATAATGCAGATTATTTTTGTGCATTGATTTTTGCACCCTGAAACTTTATTGTACTTGTTTTATTAATTTTAACAACTTTTTGTAGAATATTTACGGTTTTCAATAAATAATGTAGGTAATGCCTACAGAAACAGTTTTACTTCTTCCATTCTGTTTTGGATCCCTTTTATTTCTTTGTATTGCCTCTTGTTCTGGTTAGGACTTATGGTATTATGCAATATTATTTATCCTTAAAAAGGAAGGAAGTTCTCTCACTTGCAACAAATAGAATGGACCCAGAAAACATTATGCTAAGTGAAATAAGTCTATCCCAGAAGGCTAAATACTGAATGATTCCACTTATACATATGAGGTACCTAAAATAATCAAACTCATAGAAGCTGAGAATTGAATGGTGATTGCCAGGGATTGGGAAGGAGGAAAACGAAGAGTTTTTGTTCAGTGGGTATAGATATAGTTATACAAGATGAATAAACTCTGGAGATCCCCTTATAAACACAGTACCAAGAGTTAACATGATGGTATTGTACACTCAAAAACTTAAGAGGATAAATCTCATGCTAGGTGTTCTTACTATGAAAGAAAGAGAAAGAGAGAGAGAGAGGAAAGAAGGAAGGAAGGAAGGAAAGAAAAGAAAGAGGGAGGGAGAGAGGGATGGAAGGAAGGAGAAAGGGTGTGTAAGAAATTTTTTGGAGGTAATGGATATATTTATTACCTTGATTGTGCTGGTGATATCATGGGTGTATTCATTCATAAGTCTGAACTTATCAAAGTATACACTAAATGTGTATACTATTTTGTATATTAAATACACTTCAATAAAGCTGAGAAGATAATTCATGTTAGCAATGCAATATTCAGGGCCAAAAAGTCAAGGGAACACATGGCTGGAAGACATATTATTTTATGTTAATAGTATAAAATTCTGAATGATAAATTAACATCACCAGGAAATTATTAAAATTTTTTTTTCCAACATGGTCTGAGTAAGACTTTCATTAATGAACATCATCAGTGATGCACAGAATAACCTGTGAGAGCCCTTGAAAGTCAGTATTCATAGGTGGCATAATGAATGTTGGAGCATCTTGAATAATGATGTAACCAATATTAAATAAATGGTATTAAGGAAATTAAGAAACAAGAAGATCTAGATCATTTCAATAGAAATTGATTCTAAACAACGAGTAGTAACAACATTGCTACCTTTTTTTTCATGGTGAGAGATACAAAATTAGGAAAATCTAAAGATGATGAAGAGTTGTTTCCTGGACTGAATAGGAAGAAAGGGTGACTGCACTATGAAGAATCTTCCTGTGCACTGATTATAAAATAAAGAAATATGTAATTATCTCTTTTCTACTAATTATTCTAAATCACCATTGATAAATCATTATATTTCACCTGGGACCATGAATTTTATAACACATTTTTTAATCAACTGGTTTTAGATAGATAGGGATCCCACACAAAAAAATATTTGCCCAGGATTCTGCACATCCTAGGATGGCCCCAGATGGTGAGGTCAGTGGAAAGAGTGAGAAGGTATAGAAAGGAAGCTGTGTTTGAAGGCTGTGGCAGTAGCACAGTACAGAAATGGTGGAGTGAAGAATCTGAGATGAAGAGAAAGGGTATGAAACTGAGAAGTACTTTTTTTAAAGGTTTTATTTATTTATTTGACAGACAGAGATTCCAAGTAGGCAGAGAGGCAGGCAGAGAGAGAGGAGGAAGCAGGCTCTCTGCCGGGCAGATCCCAGGACCCTGGAATCATGACCCGAGCTGAAGGCAGAGGCTTTAACCCACTGAGCCACTCAGGCACCCTCTGAGAAGCATTTTAAAGAGAAAATAAAATTTGGTAGTAAAGATGGAACCGAGGTTAAGAATCAAAGACTAAGATGAAAAATGTACGGCTTTGGAAATAACTACTTACAGTAGAGAAGAAAGACCAGTTTGGGATGCAGATATATGTTGGGATGTGTGGCAAGTTCTTAATTAAAAGAGCCCCTCTATGGCGTAAAAGCCAGCTGTGAAACTCCCCCAATATTCAAGGAAAATATTTTCGTCCACTCTCGCATGTGACAAGACATTGGAATCCACCTTGTGCAAAATTTTCACGTATGACTTCAGAGGTTGGTAGTTTGCGTTTCAGTTCTTCCCTGTGGGCAATTTTTTTTTTTTTTTTTTTAACATTTCTCAACCTTGGCTTTATTCCATCAGAATGGGATAAATGATGTCTAGACCTCATGGTAATATGATATCAACCTTTATGGAGGTTGAAAAACAGTGACAATGTGAAAGTGCCTAGCAGAGTGTCCAGCACAGACTCAGTGAAGGTTTGTTCAACTGAAATTAAATGAAATCTACTAAGGTCAAATTGCTTTGTAGTTCTACCAATCAGATAACCCCATCCTCATTTCACATGGTGGCAGCAGCTCATTCATCACAGTGCTCCCTTAGGCCTGGGGCTCAGGTCTGTGACCACTATCTTTAGCAGTCTAGGATGACATTTTTTCTTAACTGGAAAGAGTGAAAAATTGGAGGTATTAACACCTCCAGGAAAAATGACTTATTCCTCTATAATGTACCCACCTGCATTTTTAGAAGCCTGCTCTAATACTGCTTGAGACACAGTCCCCAATAATACTGTGTTTGTATTGTACAGTGAAATGATGCTCTCTTGAAAATATAAATTAAGACAGCACTCAATGCGTCTTTGAAAAAAGGAGATGGGAGCCAAGACAGAGAATTTAAAATAGAATGATACCTCAATGATTTATTTAGATAACAATGTTCTTGGCAGCCTGTTAGCGGAGGATGGGTGCAAAATCTCTGTTATTCTCTGCTGCCTGTTTTTATGGCCTTCGTTTAACATGATTGAGTACCCAGGTCTGTGCTTGCAGGCACCTAATGGCCTTCATTTCTCTCTGGTGCCCAAGTCTTTCTCTGGCTGTAGTTAGGATTTGGAGGGGTGGGGGGAGGCACACTGACTCCTTGGTCTCTGGAGATGCAGTGTGTGGCAGGCCCACACTCCATGAACCTATGGGTGAGGGGACCGTGGTCTGAAGCCTTGTAAGGATGGCTCTGTGTGTTGAACAGTAAAAGTGGTTTTACTCACTGTGTCTCTGAGGTAGACTGGAATTGCTTCTTTATCTAAGCATGAGAAAAAGATGCTCATGGTGACTTACTAGACTGTGAAATAGTTCTTCCACTAAAAGGTGAAAATTAGATAATTTATGAAATTTAAAACTTGACTAGAAAAGGTGCTTGGTGAATTTGTTTCCAGTATCTTGAAATATGTATAAAGCTTAGGGAAAAGGGCCATATTTTTTCATGGTGGAGAGGAAAGACATAATACAAGCATAGAAGAGACTCTTCAAGATAATCTAGGTCAGGGCCAGGAGCAGTGTGACTCAGATTGACAGAGTGGGTCTGCATTCTGACTTGGTAATAGTCATATAGCCATTCCCAAGTGGGAGCATATAGCCATTCCAAAAAGGTATGTGTGATCCAATTCAATGACTTTCTCTCTCTCTTTCACCAGCCATAGAAGAAGATATTAACAGAATTCCTGTGTCTGCAAGTTATAAGATCGATGGCTCTTGTGTGTCATTTTTATTGTTTGTTGTTTTATTTTTCCCTAATGTTGAGATAGTTAGATTCTCATATTTACCCATTTACCTCAAACTTTCTTTTTTTTTTTTCCACTTTCAACAAAATTGAACCCATTCTTGCAATGGTCTGGGCACACATAGACCATTTTTTAACTCATTCTACATTCTTAACTTTCTTTAACCTGAACACCTCTCTTTTTATTAACACCTCTCTTTTTATTAATTACTCACACTAATCCTAAAGGCAATAGTGTAATGGTTTAAATCCACAGACTCACGTGGATTCAAATTACAGCTCTTTCGTTTACTACTTATGAGACATATGACTGGGCTTATCCACCCCAATCCTCAGTGTTCTCAATTTCTTCCTATTGTTTTAAGATTAAATAAAATGTATTTGTTTAATCAACAACATGTATTGAGAACGTTTGATATGACATGATAAACAATGACCAGATCCTAGTGACAGGATGGCTGAAACAACAGCAGCATGTCTCTCCTGATGTAGCTTACATGTTATCTGGGGAGACTGAGAATAAACAGATAAATACAAAAACAAAAGATTTGGAATAGTATTAAGCCAGGGGGTAAAGAGGGGCTCAGATTGCTGGTTTAGGTTGGGTGACACCAAAGTCTTTTAGGGAAGCAGAGGTCTAAAGTGCTATAATGATGCCAGGTGAAATCTGAAAAGAGTCTCTAAGGAAGAGAAAAGAAAAAGTTCAAATACTCTGGGGTGAAAACATGCTTGTTCCTCATGTGTGAGGAATAGTAGAAAATGACTATAAGGTAGAAGGTAGAACTTAGCTAAGTGACTGGTACATAATAGTTGATTAGCAAACTGTAATATTTTTTATAAGATTATTTGAGAGAGAGGGAGTGAGTGAGCATGTGTGCAAAAGGGGAGGGAGAGAGAGAGAGAGAATCTTTAACAGACTCTATGCTGAGCATGAAGCCTGACTCGTGGCTCAGTTCCACAGCTCTGAGATCATGACCTGAGCTGAAAGCAAGAGCTGGGCACTTAACTGACTGAGCCACCAGGTGCCCCAGCAAACTGTAACTATTTTGAATACTATGGACAGAGAGGCCAGATGTATCTGTTAGTGGAAATAATCCTGCACACAGATCTTTTGCATCCAAGTTCTATATATTTTTAAAAGATTTTATTTATTTGTTTGACAGAGAGAGAGAGCACAAGTAGGCAGAGAGGCAGGTGGCAGAGGGGGGAGGGGAAGCAGACTCCCCGTCGAGCAGAGAACCTGATGTGGGGCTCGATCACAGGACCCTGAGATCGTGACCTGACCTGAAGGCAGAGGCTTAACCCACGGAGCCATCCAGGTGCCCAGCATCCAAGTTCCATATTGTCATAAAGTGATCTTAGCTTGTTATGTGTTGCTTGGCTCATGTGTTTAGCTTTCTGATTTTCTATTATCTTCTGAACAGTGGTGAATATAAGCCTCAAGCCTGGGTTCCACATACAATTCATACATCATATTAATCTTTCTGTTTAGTTTTCTTTATTTATCACAAGCCATAAACTTCTTGAAAGAAGGTGATTTTGGTGTTTCCACTGAATTCCCAGCACGGAACCCAGTGCTTTTCATATGGCAAGCACATGACACATATTTGTAGAGAGTTAGGAAAAGACTCAGCTATTTAAGACATTGGGGGATAAAACTCTGACAGGGTAAGGTTTTTAAAGATTTTTGTGCCCAACAGAGAGATTTGTACTCTGGTAGTTGAGAAACTGATGTCTGTTAATTTATTGAGTGTATCTGGGTAAGTGGGAAGAACAGGGTAAGCGTGACCTACAGCTAGCTAGTCTTTGGCTGAAGTCAGCAGTTCCGGTCCACAGGTAGGGGGTGTGTGTGAGTGAATGTGTATGTATGAGCACAGCTGTGCATTAGCCAGGTGTATTTTTCTTTTCCAATAGACTCAACTTTCCATTTGCATTTATTGTGTAGATCTAAACTATAGCAACATTATTTCAGAGTGTGATAACCACTTTTATTTTTCTTCTTATGGTTCTTTTCTCCAACTTCTGGCAAATGACACTGTTGTTTCATGTCTGGTAATGATATATTTCCATCTCTAACAAATGTACTTATGAACCTAAATTAGATTTTTTAAAAAAGATTTTATTTATTTATTTGACAGACAGAGATCACAAGTAGGTAGAGTGGCAGGCAGAGAGAGAGGAAGGGAAGCAGGCTCCCCGCTGAACAGAGAGCCCAATACGGGGCTAGATCTGAGGACCTTGAGATCATGACCTGAGCCAAAGGCAGAGTCTTAACCCACTGAGCCACCCAGGTGCTCCACCTCAAGTATTTCTTGAGAAAATGAAAATACAATATTTTTAATTCTTTAAAATACCCCCTAATTCTTAAATATCTTTTATGAAAAACAAACTATAGCCATTTTTTCCTAATTGTCATTATAGTTTAGGAAGGAAGAAAATCAGCTGTTAAGAAAACAATTCCTTACTTTTTGTGTGTGTGAAAAGGATTTTATATCCTGTCGTTTGTATTAGTGTCAATGAAAAATACTGTTACTTATAAAACTTTTAGATGGACAGAGAGAATTATAGACAGAGAGACAGAGACAGAAAGACAGAGAGCCAGTCATGTGTAGTACAATGGCCTAGGTTTGCACCTGTAATTTGAACCATTCTGTCCTATAAATCTTGAATTTCCAAGAAACTTTGCTCTGCCCTGATGACCAAATAAATAAAAAACATCAGAATCTGAACTCAGACTAGAGAGACTGAAATATTCTTTCACCTGTCAATTTGAACTACTCAGATAAAAAGAAACTAATTCCTGTTTTGATTGCTTTCTAAATGGTTCATGTCAGTCAATTCTTATTTCTGTGTTTAAATTGAAAGCTTCATCTTTGGTTAATTCACCAAATAAAATTTGCATTTGGCCTTAGGCCTATCTGATCCCTGGTATTATCAGGTATTTAGGCGACAAACTTGAATTGTTTTCATAGAACCACCTACCGAGAAAGGCAGTGCCAAAGATAAAGGATCCTTATTCTCTGCAAAGGGTGATGGGGGAGAGCTAGTCCCAGTTCCTTCATTTAAATTAGAATGCCTACACAAGTCATCCATATTGCCCCTTTCTCAATATATGCCAGAGATAAAGCAATGCTTTTAGAGCACATTCCTTTCTATATGGATGATTTTTATACCCTCTTCATTTAGTTAAGACTCTGAAGACATGAAATGTTTTAAAAATCATCATGATAATTATTAAGATAATTAAAATGAGTTATTTCCATTATGTAGTTGTATGTACCATACCTTTCTAAGACCAATTTATCATTCTTTGGCATCCAGTTGCACTATTAAAAAGGAAGAAAAGCTTTAGGTCAATTAAGCAAACAAGCTCAGTGTCTAATTTTTTTTTTTATGGCAACTTTTTCTGACTGATTGCAAAATTACAGTGCAAGAAAATTCAAATCTAATCAGAGTAAATAAGAAACTTTCCTAGGGAGGTCAGAGAAGAATGCTCATGTCTTCTGGTTAAATAGTTTTTTGTTTTTTGTTTTTTTTAAAGATTTGTTTACTTTACTATATTGAATTGATAGGTGTTTTTAATCATCACTGTCAGTGTTTGTATTATTGATGGCTTATAAATGAGAGATTAAATCAGAATAACTGTGGCCAGGCCAATGGCCAGTTCAAAACTCAGACAACTGCATATTGGAACAACTTTGCCAAGTACAGAACACAAATAGGGAACACTTAACATAAAGTGATCTTGGGGGGTGCTGCCTCTAATCTGAAACAAAATGTGTAAGATATCATGCAGTGTGGTAAGAGCAGAGGCTAAGGGACAGCAATTATAATCCATACAAATTTTCATGCTCTTCTATACTCTTTTATATTCTCAGGACATGATAACTGTCTAGTTCCACCCAGCATGTGAAAATCATCCAGTTTTTGTGGCAGTTGGCATTTCTTGATGAATCTCAATTTCCACATTTCCTTTGGATTCTTTGCAAGTGGCACATACATGTTTGTTTGTCTTGGGCAGGTTTTTGCAACATTTTTAGTGAGTGTGATGACAGGATCCGAAGATACTGGCCAAGATTTCTTGGCCTGTGATTATGGCACTATTTCAGTTCATCTTGGAAGGGCCCATTTCATCAAGATTCACCCTCACAGTAATGTGTTAATTCTCTATCAATCAACACTGAACAGCAAATTGCTTGTTTGTAGCCATTGCAACATATTTTTGCCTCTTGGTTAAATGAACAGTAGCCAAGGAGATAAACACTATAGATGTCTGCCAAAAGGATGCTCTATACATCCAAATTGTTTTCTTAGGTATATTATATAAATGTGTCATCAAGCAAGTTTTACTTTAATAGTTACATAAAATAAGGGTTGTGGCAGTATTGAGTTTTGCTATATCCAAAGCTAACATGATTTTATCTACATTGTCTTAGGACAATATTTTATTCAATTTGTAGAAGACTTATTGAAGAGATTACTCACTTATCTTAGTCTCTTTGACACCTTTCTTAAACTAACCATAATAAAAGCATATACATTTCTGGGGACTAACTTATAAAGAATGGGTTTGATGAAATAATATCTCACTCTAAAATTATTGCAAAATAAAAATTGATGGCCTTTAATATTGTACTTACACCTTCTTTCTACAGTGTTTTTCAGTTCATTTACAGTTTTAAGCAATAAAAATTAATTCAAGTGATGCATATAATCTGATATATAGTAAAACTCATGTTTAAAGGCATAACGGTACTGCAGGTTCTACTGAATATGTAAGCAAATGTGAACAATCGTGATGGAATCAAAGTGGAATAGCATAGTGGAGTCAGCAATTACCTATTTGGCCCCTACTATTCTGGCTTGTGTTGAAAAAAAAAATTTTTTTTTAAGTAGTAATTCTCTAGGTGTTAGGAGCCTACAAAATCATCTACTGTAAAACATTATACTTTATACTGGTAGATACTGAGATCTATATAGATTCAGTAAATTATTCAAGTTCACCCAGCTTGGCAAGTATAGATTCAGAAACAAAACTCTGCGTCTGGTTAGTAGGGTCCATGGGTTCTTGGTTTAGCCAATCCCATATCTGATTTCTGATTTTGACAAGCGACCTAGAATTACTTCAGTTCTCATCCATAAGATGGATTAAATGATTATAGAGCACCATGCAGATTCATCTAATGAGGTAGTATACATACTATACATAGTATACATATATACATAGTGTATATATATAGGTATATATACTATAGGTATATACCTATAGTATATATACTTATCATATATAGGTATATAGGTAGTATATATAATTGGTAAGTGCCCAATTATTGCCTGGAACACTCAGCAAGCATGACTTTCCTTTTCTCCTGGGCTCTTTGCAGGATAACACTGAGAAGCAAATGTTCCTTTCAGCTATTCTTTGAACTTCCCACAGGTTAATCCTTTATAAGATAAGATTTCTATCTATATTTATAGGTTTCTGTAAGCACCAAAACTTTAAAAATTTGATCTTTACCAAGCAATGTAAATCATGCTTTCACCATTCATTTTGACATGGATTTATCTATTCCAAACTCTGAAATACAACCTCTAAGAGCTTGTGAGTTTAATTTTAGATTTGGAACTGAAGTTTAAATTATTTGAGGTGATAACTTACCCTTCAGTTTAGTTTTAAAGTCCTGACTGGTGTTACTTATTTTTTGGCTGTGAAATATATAAAATTTCAGGAATCTCACACTGAAATAAACTAAGAAGTTTTGTAAGTGCTCTGGTTGGGGGTTTTGTCATTAAGTAAATAGAGGCTTTGGGGATTAATAAAAAGGAAACATTTTTTATTGCAAACTTCTGGCTGAAAAGGCATGGCATGTAGCTAGGCCCTACTAGATATAAATGTTTTAGTATTTAGGAAAAGGAAACTTTATTAAATACTAGGCATACTTTAAGGAGTCTGCCTATGTGCCAGGTAGGTACCTTGCTAGAGAAAAACAACACTTCAGAGGATTAAGTTATTTGACTAAAGTCTTATTAGACTAAACTAATCCATATACACTATGGAGTATAATGCCTCCATCAGAAAGGATGAATACCCAACTTTTGTAGCAACATGGACGGGACTGGAAGAGATTATGCTGAGTGAAATAAGTCAAGCAGAGAGAGTCAATACCATATGGTTTCACTTATTTGTGGAGCATAACAAATAGCATGGAGGACATGGGGAGTTAGAGAGGAGAAGGGAGTTGGGGTAAATTGGAAGGGGAGGTGAATCATGAGAGAATACGGACTCTGAAAAACAATCTGAGGGGTTTGAAGTGGTGGGGGTGTGGGAGGTTGGGGGAACCAGGTGGTGGGTATTAGAGAGGGCATGGATTGCATGGAGCACTGGGTGTGGTGAAAAAATAATGAATACTGTTATGCTGAAAACAAATAAATTAATTAAAAAAAATAAAAGACTAAGCTAAATTAAAAAAAAAATTAACATCTGATTCCCAAACTAGTGCTCATTTTGTTTACCAGTTGTTTCCAAATCAATCCTTTTTGTGGCTCCTGTTCTACATATAAGTTCATAATTCAACCTGAATATGCTACATTCACAACTAAGAAGTCATTTTATTGTTAGAATTAAAATGTCAATATTGATTTTTTTCATTATTCTTGGCTTATGAGTTTGTGAGCTATACATTTATTGTTCTTGTTCTAAAAAAAAATTAGGTTTTCAAATAAATTTGAGTCTAATTGCTTCTGTGTTAGCATGATAAAGCAGTTAGAACTTAGCTTACTCAGGAAGGGCTGACATTTATGGATTGGGCTATAAATGTTCAGGTCCTAGAGAAGGAAGTGTTATGGTATAAATATATTTTTCAAAAAAAAGAGAAATAAAGGAAGATTATGGTCCAGATCTGAATTTACTGGTATTGTGGTAATGAAGTCACACACTTTGTGGGCAACTTAGGATGACATGAATTTATTGTCTCATAGATATGAAGGCTAGATGTTGGAAATCAATGTGTTGACACGGTTGGTTCCTTCAAGGACTGTGACAGAGAATCTCTTTCCTAGCTTCTCAAGTTTGCTGGCCATCTTTGACACTCCTTGGTTTGTGGTAACATAACTCCAGTCTCTGCCTTCATTTACACATGGCGTTCTTCCTGTGTCTCCATGTAGTTTTCATCTGTGCATGTCAGTGCCCCTTCACATAGCATTCCTTTGATAACTGATTACATCTATAATGACCCTCTTCCTGAAGTTAGTCACGTTCTGAGGTACTTGGAGTTAAGGCTTTAACGTAGCTTTTACTCGGCGAGGGGGGTCATGGGGGTGGGAGTGGATACAATTCAACCCATAATAAGGTCTAAAAAGTAAAAGTGAAACGGTGTGGCAAAATTACCTGTTAAATTTTGAATAGGTTAGAATGAAAACACCAACCAATTTAGAACAAAACAAATAGCATGCTTTTTTTTGCATAATTATTACTTGCAAAAACCTGGATGATCAATTTGGGTGAGGCAGGACAAAAAAAGAAAGAAAGAAAAAAGAGTAAAGTAAGAGAAATGAATAAAGGAGGAAAAAGGAAGCAAGGAAGAGAAGGGGGTAGATAAGGGAAAAGGAAGGCAGGAGAGGGAAAGGACCAAAAGGAAGATCACATCAACCAATGAACTTCATTCATAGACTGGTTCAAATCTTCCTGGTTCTGTCTGCAGGTCTGGACCAACCTTGACAACAGAGCTTTGATCTACTGAAATATCTTCCCAATTATATCTAGTTTATGAGTTTAATAATTACTCACATCTTATGTCCATTCGGTGAAGAAAAATGTGTCTTTGGAGCCCTTTTGAAATTAGATTGCTTCTGCTGTTTTAAACCTATAGGAGTTTTTAATTCAGGCAATTTGTTTCCTAGTAAAGAGAATTTTTTGTTGTTGTTCTTTTGTAGAACCCATAGCAGAAGTCGCAATGTGCCCACTCCTGATGTGAATTAGCTCAGTAGGACATTATAAGGCTTATGATCACCTGGTGCTGGGATGCTGTTGTTTCTGCTACCTCAGAAAGTAGAGATTAAAAATTCCCTGTTCATTCATCCAGTAAGTACATCTTTCTGCCAAAGCCAAATTAATTTTAGCACTTTTCTTTCCAGGACTTTGCATAGTTCATGTTTTAAACTATCAAGGTCATACAGTCTCTGGAAAACCTGGTCTTTTGATATAGTTTAGGGTGATGATGCTAAAGGACAGGTTTATTAGGACTTATTATGGACCAGTGTATGTGAATGAGAACAATTTAGCTTAATCATGTTTTGTATTCTTTTAAGATTACTATATAACATTTTATATGGGATTTTGTTTATTAAGGGTTTTTTTTTTTTTTTCTCCCATATATCATCTCAGTTGGTTCTTAAGCCTCTCTGATAAAGACATTTAGAGTTACATAAGTGGTGGGGCCAAGATAAAAACTCATGTTATCTACCTTCTCATCTGTCCCTTTCCCCATTTACCTCATTGACTCAGCAGACTGTGACATATTTCCTGTTTTATTCCTGATTGCTCAGTAGTTGCTTTGAATCCAATTTTTATAAAAATTATATGAGAAAAAGTAATTAAACAAAGTCACTAAATATGAGAAAGAGGGATCTGTCTGACGGTGAGAAGCGGAAATCGTGATAGTGATTCTAAAGTGGAAGGGCTACCTGAGCATATTTCTGTGTAAGACTGGAAGGCATGTCTTCCAGGGAGATTCCCCTGGAGGGTGGAATAGAAGATTAGAAACTGAGATCTGTTCCCAGCCACAAGCCTTCTTCTATTCTCATCAACCCCTTCCTATTTTAGTTGCTTGAATATTTGTCATATTACAGTATTTCCATGGTGATGAACTATGATATTGCAACACTAACCAAATCAAACCAGAGCTTCCTCTGGTATCTTCAAGAAGAGCAGAGAACAAAGACTTCCTGTTGAAGGTAATCTGTTAATTACCAGTTCTGAGGCAGTTTAAAGGAAAGTGAAAGAATACTGTAAAGGGAAGTTTGATGATTGCACCTAATTCAAACAAAAGGAAATTCTGATCATTTGACTCCACAAAGGTCTTAGATGTATGTAGTAAGAGAATAGTCCAGCTCTCAAATTCAGAAAGTGTAACAACCAATTATCAACATACTAAACATGATCTTTTTAATTCATTTGCACACTTTGAGAGATAATAAATTCAGTGTTATTTTAAAATGTCCAAGAAATAGAAAATGTGTTAAAGATGTTCCAAACCAAATATGAAAAAAAAAAAAAAAGTAAATCATCAACAATCACAAAACATCCCAAGTCTCTGTCTTTTCTTAGAGGTTAGCATGCAGTCACTGCTTCCTTGAATGGAGCAAACATAGTTCAGGCACTAGCTTATTTGTTTGCAATGCAGTTATCTGCCTATGTTTAGAAATATTTCAGGAGATATGTATTTCTTGTTATCCTGAACAGATTATTACATGTAAAAAAAAAAATCAAATGTCGTTAAGCTCCATGTCAGGCAATATATGCCACTTATTTCTTATTTTCTCTTTAAAGAGTGGAATGGTTCTGGGACTCCTGGGTGGCTCAGTCGGTTAAGTGTCTGCCTTCTGCTCAGGTCATGATCCTAGGGTCCTGAGATTGAGTCCCACATCGGGCTCCTTGCTCAGAGGGGAGCCTGCTTCTCCCTCTGCCTGCCACTCTCCCTGCTTGTGCTCTCTCTCTCTCTAATAAATAAAATCTTTAAAAAGTTCATTAAAAAAGAGTAGAATGGTTCTGAATTAATCAATCCTATTGCTATGACAGGAGAAGGGATATTCAATCATATGCACCACTAAATTTCCAAAGCAATCAAGAACCTCAAAGTCCATCAATGCATCCTTTCATACATTTATTCACATATTCATTCATTTGACAAATATTTATTCAGTGCCTACTATATGTCAGGCCCTGGGCTGGCCTTGAGTTCTCAAATATTATAAAAGCCAACAAGAAGAGATCATAATGAAAGTCCTATGTTTAGTTTTCCGAAGACAGTTTGATGCAAATGTGCCTACATTCCACAACCATAACCACACTTACACATCAGCACATGGAGATATTTCACCATATTAGAGATGTGAACTAGACTATGAGCCCATTTAGGGGGCAGTAGTGCTCAGCAACACTTACTTAGAATATAAACTATAGCTAGTGGTTCTAAGAATTTAGGATTTCATTGAAAAGGAAAGGGAAAGAAGATGAAAAGACCCATATAGGATTGCTAGCCATTTATGTTGTCAAGGGAGGATATTAAAGACATCCCCAGGGGCGCCTGGGTGGCTCAGTGGGTTAAGCCGCTGCCTTCGGCTCAGGTCATGATCTCAGAGTCCTGGGATCGAGTCCCACATCGGGCTCTCTGCTCAGCAGGGAGCCTGCTTCCCTCTCTCTCTCTCTCTGCCTGCCTCTCCATCTACTTGTGATTTCTCTCTGTCAAATAAATAAATAAAATCTTTAAAAAAAAAAAAAAAGACATCCCCAAACAAAACTACAGTTTACTATCCCTTTCATTCCTTTAAAAAAGCATATAAAAACACCCTTTACCCCCAAAAAGGAAGGGCTAGTTCTCAAAATAAAGTTAGACCTTGTAGTTGGTTATATTTAGCTGAATGAAAAAATTCTTCTATTGTGGGTTTTTTTCCCTTTAATTCCCTTCATGAATACTTGTGCTATTTCACTTTGTAAATACTTCTCAGGCGGTGGCACCAGTCTATAAACTATGATTTGGGAAACACTGGCAGAAAATGCAAGTGCTGCAGCTCTGGGATCAGCCAGGAGGCCCTTGTCGGAATCTAGTCTCAGGCACTTATTAATGTCAGATCTTGGTCAACTTGCTTTTTTATGTTGTTTGGCTGTAAGGTGGGAATTCTAATAGAATTTTTAAGGATTAAATTATATATAACCCATATAGAAAAAACTACACAGTGTCTTACATAGATACAAAGCTAACAGCTTTAGGCAACATACCTGAAGTCATTTTAGATGATCCAAATGCCTATGCTTTAGATTTTATGCCCCTACCCTACCCATAAAAAATGGAAAAGTCTGAGAGTTTACCTAATTCCAAGCTAGCTAATTAGTCTGATGCTCTTTTATGGATGCTGGCAGAAGATATGAGGTGTTCGGATCAGACACAGAAGATAGTTAATTACTCAGAGCAAAGACGGTAGCCAGAGTATCAGCATTTGTACCCGTTCTTGAGCCCCAGTGTCCTGCAGAGTGATGTTATAAGAGCCAGGCGACTCTTGGAATACATAGTGGGTTATGTTCAAGGGAGGAATCCTATGTTAAAAAAAAAGAAGAAGAAGAAGAAGAAGAAGATGGATAGATAGATAAATGAATCCTGAGCTTAGGAACCAGAATATTTTACAATGGGTAATAAGCCTGACTGACATTTGGCATGGAGAGATCATCTTTATTACATAAAATAAACTTGCCCTTTGCTAGAGAGAGACTGACGCTATCTCTTTCAAGGCTGTTTCCTATACAACATCTTTGAAAAGATGGTCCAGAACAAAAGTAGTTAGCGCCTCTATCCCAAAAACAGGTGCACTAGAGGTCCATGTGGCATCCCAACAATCTCTACTTTTCTTTTTTTTTTTTTTTTTTAAACTTTTTAGGTTCACGGGAATTGAGAGAAGGGTACAGAAATTTCTCATGTATCTCCTCCACTGGCACATGCAGAGCCTCTTCATTATCAACATCCTTCACCAGAGTGGTACATTTGTTACAATTGACGAGCCAGTATTGATACATCTTATCATCCAGAGTCCATAGTCCCCTTAGGTTGTACATTCTCTGGGTTTGGACAAATGTATGATGACATGTATCCATCATTATAGTATCACACAGAGTAATACTCCCTACTTTATAGAATCTGTACTCAATTGATGGCCCCCCTTTTTGTTGTGCAGTTGAATTCTTCTCTTAACTGAATATTTCCCATAAACATTTAGAAATTCTTGAATAGTTATCTTCCAAAAAAGAAAAAAATGTGAAAATCCAGTTTTCCCAACCATTTATTGAAAAGACTGTCATTTTTGCATTGAGTATTCTTGGCTCCCTTGTCAAGTATTTGTTGATTGAATATTGTGGGCTTATTTTTGGGCTCTTGATAATGTTCCATTAGTCTTTGTATCAGTTTTTATGCCAATACCATGCTGTTTTAATTACAGTAGTTCTGTAATATAGTTTGAAGTCAGGAAGTATGGTGACTCCAGCTTTGTTTTTTCTCAGGACTGCTTTGACTATTTGGGGTCTTTTGTGGTTCCACAAGAATTTTAGGATTCTGTTTTCTATTCCTGTGAAAATATCATGAAATTTTAATAGAATCTGTAGATGGATTTAGGTAGGATAGACATTTTAACAATGTTAATTCTTTCAGTTCATGAACATGGATTATCTTTCCATTTATTCGTGTCTTCATATTCTTTCATCAGTGTCTCAGTTTTCAGATTACAGATCTTTCACCTCCTTGATTAAATTTATTCCTAAGTATTTTATTGTTTCTGATGATGTTGTAAATGGGATTCTTTTCTTTTCTTATTTTAGATAGTTCATTGTTAGTGTATGGAAACACAACTAACTTTTGTATGTTGATTTTGTATCCTGCAACTTTATTAAATTACTTTATTAGTTCTAATGATCTTCGGTGAATTCTTTAGGACTTTCTCTATATAAGATCATGTCATCTGCAAACAAAAACAGTTTTATTTTTGCCTAATTGCTTTGATTAGGATGTCTAGTACTATGTTGAATAGGGGTGCAAGAGTAAACACCCTTGTTCCTGATCTTAGAGGAGCATTATGGTGTTTCCTCAAAAAATTAAAAAAAAATTACCATATAATCCAATAATCCCACTTCTGGTATACATCCAAGGAAGTAGAATCACTGTCTTGAAAAGATATCTGAGCCCCTGTGTTTATTGCAGAATTATTCACAACAGTCATGACATGGAAACAACCTAATTGTCAACAGATGAATGGATAAAGAAAATGTGTGGGGCACCTGGGTGGCTCAGTCAGTTAAATATCTGCCTTCAACTTGGGTCATGATCCCAGGGCCCTTGGATCAAGTCCCACATGGGCTTCTTGCTCAGTGGGGAGTCTGTTTTTCCCCATTCCAGTGCCCCTCTCTCTGCTTGTGCTTGCTTGCTCTCTCTGTCAAATAAATAAATTGAAGAGTGGACATGGTACCATAATGTGCATGTTGATAAGGGGATTCCTTTTTTTACTGGAAAAAAATATGAATCTTGTTTTCATGTATGCAAATAATGATCATATATGTAGTCCCATTTTTTTGTTTTGATGTCATATTAAAAATATTATTGCCAAAAAAAATACTGAACACACAAGATGAAAAAAAAATCTTTAAAGAAAATGTGTGTATATAAATAATGGGATATAATTTACCCATAAAAAAGAAGGAAATCCTGCCATTTGTGACAACATGAATGAAACTTGGAGGCATTTTACTAAGTGAAATAAGTAAGTCAGAGAAAGTCAAATACTGTAGATCTCACTTATATGGAGAGTATGAAAAAGCCAAATTCATAGAAACAGAGAGTAGATTGGTGGTTGTCAGAGACTAGGGGGTGGAAGAAATGGGGGAGAAGTTGGTAATCATTGCACAGTGTATACATATATCAAATCATCACATGGCACACCTTAATCTTACACCATATTTTTGGTCATTATATCTCCATAAAGTTGAGGGAAAAAAGGAAAAAGCAAATTAGCCAATCTCTCTCTACTTCTTGTCTCCATCTACTCACTACCATGCTGTCTTCTCCCCAACCCAATTTCTTAAGTGGTTTCATGCTTGGTTCCCCCATTTACTCACAATCCATTCACTGATTTTTATTATGAAATATAAATACAGAAAATGTACATGAATCATATATATTAAAAAGTAACTGTGTATCTTCCACTGAGGTCTAGAGACAGAAAAATATTGATACCCATGACCCAGGAATTCTACTCCTAGATACATCACCAAGAGTACATAAACCAGGTAACATGACAAGAATGTTTATAGCAATATTATTCAGTCTTACAGAAGTGAAATAACTTTCTGCAGATTGGGTATACCTATTATACTCCCTCTAACCCTCTCCAGAAAATCTTGCTCCTTCTATAGATAGCTGCTATCCTTGCTTACATGACAATAATCTTACTACACTCTAAACTTAACTAATATATTTGAATCTTTCCTGTTTTTGAATTTTATGAAATAGAGTCATAATTTGCATTCTTTTGTGTCTGCTGCTTTCACTCAACATGTTTGTGATATTATCTGTATTCTTGGGTATACCTGAAGTTTACTGCTGTAGTTTGTTCCTTTTCATTCTGTATAGTATTTTATTATATGTCTCCTCCAATTTATTTTCCTATTCTTTTGTAGATGATTGTTTCCATTTCTGTAATATTAAGCGATATTGCTATAAACACTCTTATAAATGGGTTCTACTGTATGTACTTTGGTTATATATCTGGAAGCAGATTTGATGTATTACAGAGTCTATGCATCTTTAATGATAATATATCATGTCAATTGTTTTCCAAAGTGGTGGTTTCAATCTTCACGCCTACCAGCAGAGTAGTAAGGTTTCTCTTTTACCACATTTATTTTATTAAAGAATAAAACCAATAATATTTACTGTGTGCCAGGCCATATTTTAAGAGCACTGACTTAAATTTTATAATAGCATTAAGATTATGTAGTATTGCTACTTGTACTTTCCAAATAATGAAATAAAGGCACAGAGAGGAGGAACAACTGGCTTCACATTTGAATGTGGTACGGAGTTCAGCTCAAGAGATTAAAGCACTCTGCTGTGATGCCTCTCCTTCACTCTCATATCTGTTTTCATACTCTTTTTGCTAGCTTTGTAGGTCTTTAATAGTTGTGTGTGTGTGTGTGTGTGTGTGTGTGTCTGTTTTGGACAGAGAGAGACACACTGAGAGCAGGAACACAAGCAGGGGAAGTAGGGGAGGGAAAGCAGGCTTCCTTCCAAGCAGGGAGCCCAATGTGGGGATCCTGGGATCGTGACCTGAACTGAAGTCAGATGCTTAAAGACTGAGCCATCCAGGCTCCCTATAATAGTATTTTTAATAGTGATTTTAATTTGCATTAAATATAAATGAGATTGAGCAGCTTTTCATAGTTTTTTAAAGACTTTTTTTAAAATTTGAGGAAGAGAGAGAGCAAGCAAGCGAGCATGAATGGGCAAGAGGGGTAGAGAGAGGGAGAGGGAGAAGCAGATTCCCTGCTGAGCAGGGAGCTGGACATGGAGCTCAATTCCAGGACCCTGAGATCATGACCTGAGCTGAAATCAAGGGTCAGAGACTCTGCCAACTAAGCCATACAGGCACCCCACTACCCATATTATTCTATGTATATTTTATTTGTGTTGCAATCTCTAATATATTACAAAATCATATTTGTAAATGGTATTATTAAGTCTCAATTTTATATGGCAGCTTGACTAGGCTCTGGTGCCTAGGTGTTTAGTCAAACACCTGTCTAGATATTACTGTGAAGGTATTGTGTAGGTATGATTAAACATTTATAGTCAGATACTATAGCCAGGTAAAGGATACTCCTTCAGTAATGTATATTGACCTCATTTAATCAGTTGAAGACCTTATGAGAAAAAACAGAGGTTTCCCAGAGAAAAAGAAATTCTGTCTCAAGACTGTCACATAGAAATTCTGCCCGAGTTTTCAGTCTCTAGTATCTCCTATGAGTTTCAGATTCAAGACTGTAGCGCCAACTCTTACCTGAGTTTCAGGCCTTCTGATTGACATCCAGATTTCAGATTTGCCAGACCCACAATCACATGAACCAATTTCTAAAATAAGTGTCTGTGTGTGTGTGTTATGTATGTATATATACACACACACACACACAGTGTGTATACACACACACACACACACCCATTCGGTTATTTTATAATACTTTCTATATAATCCATTGTTTTTGTTTGCCTGGAGAATTCTCACCATTTCTGTGTCTGCCTTATCTCCTATAGCTGCAGAGATGGAATTTCTGAAGACTAATCACAGTCTCATCCTGTGAGTGGCTGAATTACAACATAAATTGAATACCCAAGCTCACAAGATGTTTGCTATTAAAGTAAATATATTGATTGTGAAGGAATGGAATCCTGAGAATTGAAATGAAAACATATGGGCAGATCCTGATGAAGTTGGGGACATGACATTGAATGTCCAAATTCTGATGCATCTTCTTTGCCAATAGCAGTTGGTCTGTCTCCATTTGAGGAGGTTAACTGTGCTTCACCTGAGGAACTTATAATGATCTTCCCTAAAGTAGTTGCCTCACAAGACACCATTGATTGTTTTCAGCACCTCTACTCTTCAACCACCTGTCTTGCTTCTAGCCGCATCAGTAGACTCAAGTGCCCCAGGTCCCAAAAGGTGAGGCACACAATCTGACACAGAAGGAGATGTATCATACTTCAAAGAACTACTTGATTTTGTTAGTTTGTATATGTAGAAATCCGGGAAATATGTGTAAGAATGGATGTTAAGGGTTTGGAAATTGGAGGAAGGAGTGTTGAGTCAGATCAGGTGGAATTTACTGAAATGGGTCCACTAAACATACATTCTGGAGTCAGTGTTGTAATTTGAAGAGTTAGAAAGGGCTCCGGCAGTTTGTTTGGTTAGTTGAAGCGTGGCCCAAAAAATGGCCTGTGCTAAATAAGTTGAAACGACAGAAGTGCATTAATAAACTGTACAGTATGGTATCTAAAGGCTTAGAGAATTAGAATGTTAGAGTAGATTAATCACATAAGACTTGCTCATCCACCTCAGCAAGTAACAGCTTTCTAGAATGAAAAATTTGAGAAGATCCTACACCCTTGAAGAACTCTGTGGTCAGTCTTCTCTGTAGATCAGGAATTACAGTAGAAACTGCTGACATTGTACAGGATCCCTAAATGCAATGGGTATAATTGGATCCTGGAGTGGCAGGACCCAAGTGGTGACACTTAATGACCAAAGGCAAGTTAGGCTTGGTTACCATAATGGACTGCAGAGTAAGTGCAATAATTAGTCTGATTCACAAATCTGTGACATTAGCTAATTGGTCATGGTGTTCCTCCAGGTGAAATAAGTAGTCTACTAAATTTTTACTTGGTCTGAGCAGAAAAGTTCTAGATCAGTTGAACATACCTCTGACTTGAATCATTGAAACAAAGAGTCATGTTCTCTCAATCAGTTCCCATATTTGAGCCAATTTATAGACTCAGAACCTCTCAAAGTAACAGGGTAGCTGGGTGTTCTCAAGGAAGAATCCTTGAGAGCATTTATACTATTAGTCTTGGATTCATGGCCATTTACTAGGATGAAATGGGGAAAAGGAAATAATTAGATTTCTTAGGGATTACTGGACCCTGTATTTAAAGTGGTACTAATTTCAGGATGCCCCAAAATATGATTGTGTCTACCAGTCAGAGTAGGGACTTAGAAATGTTAGGTAATCAGTAGAGTTTTTGCTCAGGGTTGTTCCACCATGGGTCAAGTGTATTCCAAATCCATCCTTCCTGAGTAGTTATTTCCCCAGTATCAGAATGTCTATACTCAGCAACTGGCAGAATCCTCACATTGGTTCCCTGAAGTGAATACTATTATGGTAGGAAAGGCTAAGTGTACGCCACTAGACCTACTTCTACATGGTAAAATAGTAACCCTGAAGCACTATTCCTTTAAAGATTGCAGATAATTAGGACTTGAAGGATCCAGGGCTGGTGAATCCTACCACATCATCCCTAGTTTATTTAGTTGGCCTTGCACAACACAGATGGATTTTAGAGAATAACCGTGGGTTGTTGTAATGTAACCAGGTGGTGACTCCAATTGCAGCTGCTCTTTCAGATTATATTGCTTGAGCAAATTAACACATCTGGTAGCTATCATGCTGCTATTGACTTCTCAGATTGTTTTTCTCTATTCCTTTTAGTAAAGATGACCAGACACAGTTTGCTTTCAGTTGGCAAGGTCAGCAGTACACCTTCATGATTGTATCTTATTATATCAGCTCTCTAGCCCTGTGTCATAATTTAATCTGCAGGGAACTTGATCACCTTTCCTTTCTATAAAATATTATACTGGTTCATTACATTGATGACATTATGCTTATTGGATCAAGTGAGGAACATATTGATAAGATATTTGCCTGTCGTGGGTAGGAACTAGGGAAATTCAGAGACCTACCTCAGTGAAATTTCTACCCAGCAGTGTGGGGCATGTCATCAAGATATCCCTTCTTGGTGAGGGTAGGATGAAGTTTGTTATAGGCTGCCCTCCCACAGTCACACAGTCACACAGAAATGGTACATATGAGATTGGCCTTGAGCAGGATCTAAAGCCACAAATAAGTTGCATAAGGAAGTGGCCCAAATGCCTCTGGTCCCTATTCCTGCTACATCACTTTGTCTCACCCTATCTATGATCTATGATCTGTGATCTCATGAGAAACTCTTTACAATCAGTTGACTGAGGAAAAGAAAACTTGGGTCTGGTTTACAGATGGTGTAAGTCACCACCCAGAAGTGGATAGCTGTAGTACCATAGCCCTTTTTTGAGATGTCTGTGAAGGAGAGGGGTGAAGTGAAAACCTCCCGGTGAGCAAAACTTCAGGCAATGTATCTGCTTGTTCATTTTGCCTGAAAGGTGAAATGGCCAGAAGTGTGACTGTATGCTAATTCATGGGCTGCAGTTAGTAGTTTGGATAGTCAGGAAGTTGGAAGAACTATGATTGGAATATTGATGATGAAGAGATCTAGGGAAGAGGTATGTGGATAGACCTCTCTGAGTGGGTGAAAAACATGCAAGCATTTATGTCCTATATGAATATTCACCAAAGCATGAGCTTAGGAGAGGAGGATTTTCATGATCAAGTAAATAGGATGACCTATTTTATGGATTCCAGTCAACATCTTTCTTCAGCCCCTCTGTTACTCCTTCAAATACTACTTCTACTCCATTTCCTTCTTTCAGGAACTATGATAAGATGCATGTAAGACTTTCTTTCTTTCTTGTCTACTAAACAACTGTTTTTTTCCCCATTGTTTTGGATATCTTCATTCTAAATTATGGATGATTTCTTTTAACCTACTTTTTAATTCACTAATAATTATCTTTTCTGTTTTGTGTAATCTGCTACCGTACTTCGCCATTGAGTTTTTCACTTCAGTTTGTTTTAACTTCTTAAAGTTCTCTTGGTTCTTTGCTAAATCTTCTACATTACTTCTTATATTTTCCTATTTCATGCATATAACTTCAGATTTCTCTTTTGTTTCTTTTATGCATGTGACCATCCATTTTTTATACGCTATCTGATAATGGCAGTATCTGTAGTCTTCTTCTGCCTGTTATTCCTGCTGTTTATTGCTTATGGAAGCTTATTTACTTTTATGCTTAGTTATGTTTAATTGTACACTGCACATTGTCCTTGAAAACATTATTTATGGAAGTTCCCTGAGGCTTAGGATATATGTGCTTTCCTCTAGAAGTGATTTACATTTGTTCCTTTCAGGTATTTAGGAGCACTCTTAGTTCAATACTACTTCCAATTTATTGCTTATGGCTTCTTGCAACACTTTGATGGTAAAAAAATGTAGACTGCAAATACAGATACATCAGCCATGATTATAATATCTCAACTCAAGATAGTTTTCTTAACATACATTTGCCCTAATCTGCCTAGCACCGTGTAAATTTTTGGAAGTCCTGAGATTTATGGTAGCAGGAGTAGTAGGCTTGGTAAGTAGTAGGCCTCCTTACCCGCAAGATGTAGCTATTTGGAATTCTTCCTTACCATGAAGGTATAATCCTTTGGGGTGCTCCCTTTAAGGTGGGCAGTCTCCAATTCCGTTTTATAGTTCATTTTGTCCTGGATGGGTAAAGGACTTCTGGTCAAAGTAGACTTTGAATATCCTGCTTACATGGTTTTCTGGGTTCTTGTTTTCTTGTATGCCTCGAGCTGATAATTCTTTCCTATATTGTAAGTTTTTCAAAATTAAGAGACTATTTTATCCAGTATTATTCCTTATTTTTAGGGTGGGGTGTGTGTGTGTGTCTAAATAGTGTAGTCTGCAATGACTAAACAGTGGAAATCTAAAGTCTTCTTTTAGGGTTTAGGGAAAGATTAAACTTTTCATGCAGACTTGAAATTGTATGCTTCTAAGCTGTCATTCTACACCATAAAATGACAATGTGCTTATTTTCCCTTATGATGAATTTTGGGGGACATTTTAAAATTATTAATGAAAAGGAATAGAGTATGAAAAATCTAAGGTAAGACTAGAAACAAAATAAGATCCCTCCTTTTCAAAAAAAAAAAAAAAAAGATCACTCCTTTTCAATATGTTCTAGTCTGGCATGGAATTTATAAATAAGTGTAAATATGCAAATAGACCTTCAGAACCAAAAGCCACTGTTTACTCTAACACTGAATATACACATTTGAAATCCAAGTGATTAGTAAGCTCTGCCACTCTGAGGGAAGTGTTACTGTCATGATCTCAGAGTAAGAAAAGGATCCACCTTAAATGGTGGTTGCATGGAAATCTGTATCATTCAGTCCTTTTGGATAACTTAATTTAGAGCATAGTCATTTCATAAGTGCTATTACATATAGTGAATTATAACTATCAGAAGGAAGTTCTTAGTAGTAATCGAACATATTTGACCCTTATAGCTCTATGCTTAATTCATTTCTACATATAAGAATTTGGCAAAAAGCTACAAAAGAGCTAGTAAAATAATGAAAGTAAAAAATTACAACTCGGGGAAGAGGTTAAGGAAACTAGGAATTATTAGAGGAAAGAGGTGGCTGAGAAAAAGATAACATTCATTTGAAAAGAGATATTAGCAGTGAATTGTTTCCTCTTCTAAGACAATAGTTCTCCAATTTAAGCTCATATTATAATCACCAGGGAAACTTTAAAAATACGCTGATGCCTTGGTCCCATCCCTGGGACTTCTAAGTTAATTGGTCTGGGATATGATTTAGGCCTCAGGATTTTTAAAACACTCTCCATGTGATCCTATGGTGCAGGGCATTATTCACTATAAAATTACTTTAGGAAGCAAATTCCTGTAGTGCAATGACAATTTGTAATACTTGAGTTTAAGTAAAATTGTTCAGTCACTTTAGAAATACCATGAGGTAGAGAATACTAGAAGATGAGATGTCTGCATTTTCACTCTAAACAAAACAAAAGAAATAATGTCTCAACAGTAGTACAAGGTATTTTAATTGGGAAAAAAGCAGACACTTCCTCAGAGTTTGGTAGGCAGAATTCTGGAATGGTTACCAAAAGCATACTGTGGCATCCTGTTATTTGTTCACGCTAATTCTAGACAATTTTGCCTCAGGCTCAAAAGTCAGATCGATTTGAGCTTGAATCCCTACTCCTGGACTTACGTGGTGGGCAACTCTTGGGACATTTGAACTCTCCACAACTTAGTTTAATCATTCATTTGATCATGAAACAAATATTTATCAAACAGTATCAGCTAGGTACACACAAAGTACTGGAGATACAGCAGTGAACAAAACAGTGTGTGCCAAATGGCATGACACTCCTACCTCATCAGGTTATTTCCAAGGAAAACATGAGAAATATATACAAAGTGGTAGTAGAGTACCTGGTTATTATTATTATAATTATGTGAAGCATTTTTTCTGGGGGATAGGGAAACATTAGATTGGAATTAAAATCAGTGGGAATTTTTGTTAATCAACTATAACAATGGTTATGAGTTTTTCTGTTCTCTGTATTTCAAACAGACCTTAAAACAAAAAATAGAGGCACACCTTTCCTAAAACCATCTAAACAACCAACCACCACCACCACCAACAACAACAACAACAAAAACCCAAAGCTTATGATAAGTCTTGGGACACTAAGTAATCAAAATGCCTTAGAGGGGAACCTGGGTTGCTCAGTGGGTTAAGCTTCTGCCTTCAGCTCAGGTCATGATCCTGGGGTCTTGGGATTTAGCCCCGCATCGGGCTGCTCAGCAGGGAGCCTGCTTCCCTCTCTCTGCCTGCCTCTTGGCCTACTTGTGATCTTTCTTTCTCTGTCAAAAAAATAAAATCTTAAAAAAAAAAATTCCTCAGAACCACTTTGAAAACCAGCCATAGTGTGTTCATCAAGGATATAATGGATCACTGTTCACCTCAATCTCCTTTCATTTCTTAGAAAACCGGATGTTACTGATAAAAAGAAATAAAATTGATTTCGTGTGAACTGTATATTCCTAAAGCATTAGCACAGAAATGTGCAGCTGAGTAATGACAATTTGACTACTTCTTTAAAATGTAGAGAATTCTCCTTAAAAAGGATGTTCTTGGGATAAGGTAAAAAAATGAAAGGCCAAAAAATCTCGGAAATGTCTATGTTGCTCCTTCAGATGTGGGCAGCATACTTATGACTGGATGAAACTTTGGAACAGAAATCTGTTGTGAAAAGCCAACAAGTATTTGTAGACATCTTCATTGGTTACCGTCTCTGGAATATGGGAAATGTAGACCGTTTACAGATATGAACCTCTTTCACATAGTTGGGCATTTAAATTTTCATGTAAATCTGTGCTAGGGTTACTAATAAAGTGAAAAAATTTGAATTTTTCTAACATTTTTACAGCTCTTTGGTATACAGTAAATTCTTGACTATGTTACTTTCTTTCCCTCCCTTCCTTCATGGTCTTTATACCCTCTCTTTGGTGCAATAGAAGATTCCAGAAGGGACAGGGATAAATGAACACTGCACTTAACTTTGAATCAATCTCAAGGGCTCCTGTGCAGCAAAAAGGGCAAACAGATGTCATAGCCACCTTCTTGTTTTCTTTCTTACAGGCTTGCTTGTGTGCAAAGATTCGTTCTTTAGTTAATCTAATTTAGCTGTTAGGGTGTTGAAAACCCTCAGTCCGAACACAATTTTTAAAAAAGATTTTATTTATTTGAGAAAAAGAGAGAGTGACCACAAGCAGGTGGAGAGGCAGAGGCTGAGGGAGAAACAGACTCACAGCTAAACAGGGAGCCCAATGTGGGAGTTGGTCCCAGGACCCTGGGATCATGACCTGAGCCAAAGGCAGATGCTTAACCAACTGAACGCACCATCCAGGCACCCCCAGTCTGAACACTTTTAAGCCCATGTTTATACTGTACACCTATGATCTGCGTTTCTAACTCATGCTGATCAGGGTAATAAGGATGGTTTGCATTAGGAAGTCATAACTTCTTTTTGAAATATTTAAATTTAAAAAACAAATTACTGGCCATACCTTCCTATAATGGAATTACTCACACATTGTTGAAATGAGGCTAAATTTAGGTAGTTTGGAAGCTGTGCAGTTCTTGATGGCCCTGTGCTCATTGGTATTGAACTTTATTGCTTTGTTCTGTCAGAGGCCGATGGACTTCTAAATGTTCCTCCTTCACAAACTGTCATCCTCACTCCCTTCTTTGGCAAGTCAGCTTCTGTTTCCTTCCTGTTACTCACACTTGACCTCTTGACCCCTTACTCAGTTCTTCTTTTTTGGTTTATGTAACAAAATGAGAACAAGACAAAAAGGAAAAACAAAACCCACTTAATAATTTTTGAATTAAAAGATGTCAATTTTGTCCTTTTTTTCAAATCTCTTAAAAGTTAATGAGAGAATGAGTCATAATATATTTTATGATTATGTATTTACTCAATCAAATAATACATATTTATTAGAAACATACTTTATGTCAGACATTATAATACATGCTGCATTTAAACTCTGGGAATGTTTTTGTTGTTGTTGTTGTTGTTTTAGAGATTTTATTTATTTATCTGAGAGAGAGTAAGAGAGAAAATGAGAGGGGAGAAGGTCAGAGGGAGAAGCAGACTCCCCATGTTGCTGGGAGTCCAATGGGGGACTCCATCCTGGAACTCTGGGATCATGACCCGAGCCAAAGGCAGTCGCCCAACCCACTGAGCCACCCAGGTGGCCCTGGGAATGTTTTCATTATTTGGATTTTAACATTATGTCACTAGAAAATAGGATTTGGTAAGAATTGGAAACTGAGAGAGGGCAACACACACATGCACACACATGCATACGGAGTCTCTTGATGTTCTGTTTTCTTTAAACAAAACATAAATAAATGAAAACATGTTGACTGTAAATGGCTATAAAAGTCTGTGCTTTTTTATGACTTGCTGATACCGAGAGTGGAAAAAGAAAAAACAAGAAAAAATGAATTGTTTTAGGCTTGGGCTTTCTCCCTTCATTTCCCATAATAGTCATCCATGCCGCCCAATCCAGCCAGCAGCCCCTGACAGCACAGCAGTGAGAGGGAGTGGGGAGAAGGGGAAATGCTGTGACTTGATCCAATTAAAACTGGTAGGAAAAATGTACCACTTCACATTAAATGACTGAGTGGCTTCTTGCCCTCCTTTGGTGTCCTATTAAACCTTTGAGAACTATATCCGGATACCATTGCAGCAGCTCATGTTCAATCCTTATTTAGTAATTCAGATGGATTTGCAGAGATGCTGTTTTAAGAAACTGGGATATTATCGCTAATTTAAGGAAGATTTAGCCAAGATTTGGGGGGAAAATGTGTAAAGTAGCATAGTAATGATATAGTAGGTTATGTGGTGCCTGGCACTGCTCTCATTCTAGGTTTGACCACCAGTAGTATCTATAAATATGTAAATTCAGGCAACATTGTCTTAAATCTTCAGAGCATTAACTGGTCTCCCACACAGTCCTCAAATTTAGCTTGCTGATGGCAAAGCATCCTCCCACAGTTTCTGTCTTTCCTTCATCCTTTGGTCCACATTCAAAGCACATTGTTTCCTTCAGCAGTCAGTTTAGATTTGTTCCAGACACCACTTCTCATTTTGTATTGACTACATTCAGTGTTGTGCAATTAGAGATGAGGCATTGAGAGACTTGGAACTGGGTCTGTTACCTTGGCATGAAATTTAAGTTTTATTTAGGCAAACATCCTCCTTTAACAGCCAGTGAAAGGAAGGCATGAGAGGAGAGGTGACTTACCCAACGGCACCAACTCAGTAGCCTGAGAGGAAACTCTCCTAACTGTCCATCCAGTGATCTTCACTCCACTGGGGAGTCTCTGTTCTCACAACTGTTTTGTTGACTCCACCTGTTACAGAATGGAAGACTCAATTTCCCTATCTGTGAAATGGAGATTGTAAAATAGGTACTTTGTAGCCTTGTTGTAAATAGAAATAGTGTTTAATGTCCATTGTGTAGGATAATGCCTCATGTATTCGATAGATTCATTTCATCATTCTGCAGATGGGATCAACCACCTTCAATGCAGAGAGCCTATATCAGAACAGGCCTTAGAGAACTTCTCACATGTCATGCTATGAGCAATTTTTGCTAACGAATCTGATTGATTGGAATAGGTTTGCATCTATTTTATACTACTTGGTTATGAATTATCATTTTTTTAGGTCTTTCCCCTAATTAAAAAAATTCCTTTCTAAAGTGTAGTCTGGCTATGCCTAAAGTATATTTCTAAAGTGCATGAATTCAGTATTGGCAGCTTCTCTACTGTTAACACTTGATATTCGGCAGCATAAGGGGCATGAACTGTTGGAGCCTTGGTCTGTAATCACAAACCCTGGGTTCGTCCGGGCTACTGCAGTGTGTGTGACCTTGGCCACATTGTTGAACTGCTCTAATACTCCATTCCTCTGCATGTAAAGTGCAGACAGAGATGGATGATTTCTAAATTCCTTTCTAATTCTAAGATACAGAGAAATCTCAGCATGGTAATGAAAACCAAAATAAATGTTTGTGGAGCAGTATGGCATTTTCTGGGAAAATAGATCATCTAACACGTTTTTTGAATTACAGTTACTAAAAATCAAAGCAAAAGAACAGAAAGTCTTAAGTTAGTGCAGTAGGCCTTGCTTGAAATTTACAGTAGTTGTAGAATGTAAGGCCTGTTCTGATATAGGCTCTCTGCATTGAAGGTGGTTGATCCCATCTGCAGGATGATGAAATGAATCTATCGAATACATGAGGCATTATACTATACAATGGACATTAAACACTATTTCTATTTACAACAAGGCTACGAAGTACCTATTTTACAATCTCCATTAAATCAAAATTGGCAAAAAAAAAAAAATCAAAATTGGCTTAGTACATTCAGAGACACAAGAATAAAACCTATTAATAGCTTAACAGAATTTAATTGGATACTATGAGTAATAAAAGAGAGGTATGGGGGTGAAAGCTGATCCTTAAGTGCAATGTTTGACTTTCTGGGAGGGTGAAGAGCTGAATTCCAACTGTGTATGAGCTTTGATTAAAGAAGCTAAATTTTTGGGACCCCTGGGTGGCTCACTTAGTTAAGCATCTGCCATTGGCTCAGGTGATGATCTCACGTGCTGGGATCAAGTCCTGCATTGGGCTCCTTTCTCAGTGGGGAGTCTGCTTCTCCCTCTACCTGCTGCTCCCCCTGTTTGTGCTCTCTTTCTCTCTGACAAATAAATAAATAAAATCTTAAAAAATAAAAAGTTCAATTTCAGTTGACAGGGAAGTGTACATGTATCGCTGTGATGTCTTTTACTGGAATATCTGGGACAGCCTGACATTGCATGGAAGAGGAAAGGTTAAAGTTCTCTCTGGCCCCTGGGGCCCCTTCCTACCTAGAGGCCTAGAACCAGCTGACTATACACTTGGTATCTGGCTCTGTGATACTCGAGCCAGGTGAGGAAGGGAGAGCAGAAAGCACATCGGATGTTAGGCAGACCTGAGGTTTTGAATTCTGGCTCTGCTACCTTAATAGCTGTGTAAACGTGAGCTAGTCATTTAACCTGTCTGAGCCTGTTTCTTTACCTTCAAAATAACTTTGACAAATGGTAACCATTAGATTGTCCTGTCTTACCTTTTTGGCTTAGTCTTTGCTGAGATTTACATTCCAGTTTGAGTTTGTAGTCTGGTTTATACCCGGTTTTCATGTCTTTGGATTTTGTCTATGGAATGCATAACCGTGTCTTATACGTAAATGATGTCCTCTATTACTTTACTGGTGCTCTCTACCCAGTTCCATTTCTTATTTCTTGACATTTCTACATGTACCTCCACATATATTATAGCCAGGAAAAATAGAAAAAAACCTTTAAATGAATGATAATATTTCCAAGTAAAACACAGTTGGTATTAAATCAATTATTTCTTCACTGTTAGAATCCAAATGTTCAGATCAACTGATCCTTAAAAAAAAAAAAAAAGATTTAGTTATTTGAGAGAGAGAGTGCGTGTATGCACGCACACACAGACACACACACATGTGTGAATGGGGGGGAGGGGGAGAGAGTCTCAAGCAGACTCTACGCTGAATGTGGAGCCCTACTAGGGGCTCCATCCCACAACTCTGTGATCCAAACTGAAATCAAGAGTCAGATAGTTAACTGATGGAGCCACCCAGGTACCCCTTGATTAATTGATTCTTTTTTTTTTTAATTTATTTTTTTATTTATTTTCAGCATAAGAGTATTCATTGTTTTTGTACCACACCCAGTGCTCCGTGCAATCCGTGCCCTCTCTAATACCCACCACCTGGTTCCCCCAACCTCCTACCTCCCCACCACTTAAAACCCCTCAGACTGTTTTTCAGAGTCCATAGTCTCTCATGGTTCACCTTCCCTTCCAATTTCCCCCAACTCCCTTCACCTAACTCCCCATGTCCTCCATGCTATTTGTTATGCTCCACAAATAAGTGAAACCATATGATAATTGACTCTCTCTGCTTGACTCCTAAATATAATCACATTTGCCTAATATTGCAACTAAATGCCTCTGAAAGAAATCATACCTTTTAATATTTCATCTGTCATTCAGATAAGCAAATATTTTGTCGCTTTTATGAGTCACTAAATGTTCAGCTTAGCTGTTCTTCATCCCTTTGTATTGCTGCCTTGTGCCCTTTGTGGGGAGCCTCAGGGAAGTCATCCTGTAATGAGACATTGCTCACATGTGTCAATGTTTCTCCTTCTTATGGGATTATGGAAAAGTAATAAATTATGATTAGTATCATTCTTAAGATGAATTAAATCCAGATGAATTCCTTTTGTTAAAATAGAGTGTTTACACCAAGGTAAAATGAGTTGATTCCTTGACTAATGGTCCTCTTATTTACGAAACCCACATGCTTGCTCTGAAAAGAAGTAAGGGAGAAATTTTCACTTTTGTATACCAAATAAAATGAAATTACAATTGGATTTCACTGTGGACCCACTATTTTTGCCTGAGAGAGAGTAATGAAAAGCAGAAGAGTACTGTTACATTTGCTGAAACTAGTTCATTCTCCAAAATCTGGGCTCTAAGGTGAGGGCAACCCCTCTCTCCCTATGGGAGCAAAGTCATCTCAGAGGTCCTGTAAGAGACCCAGAGATTCCCATCTTAAGAAGAGGGTTGGGAAAGATAGTGAAGACTATGAAAACTGGTGAGACCCTTTAATTGGTTGGTATGTCTTTCTTCTCTTGAAATATCAGTCTCCTTACCATAAGAATACAAATATGGTCCTACTCAGACATAGAGGCCCAAAGTGTTGCAGACTTCAAAAAATGCATATTCAGCATTGTTATACTAAAATCCTGGGGATGTGCCTTTTCATGTTAGATAGTAAACATTTTGTTTTCAAATTTGTGTTCACTGCTATACCTAAAATAGTCTCCTCTAGCAGAGCAGTAGCCTAGGCACGCGCGCACACACACACACACACACACACACAAGATATGTAATATATAATTACAATAAATAATATATAATATATAAATAATGTATAATATTTAATAACAAAATATAAAAATATATAATAAATAATAAAATATAGAAAACATATATTCATATAAATATATATACAAAGATATATATTTTAGATCTTTCTTTAAAATTCTTCTACCCAGAATATATTCAAGAAATATTTTGAAAAGAAACACCCCACATAGAATGGCAAGCAAGTCAATATTTATGACAACTCCCTATTGCCTTTCCCCCACCTCCTTATTTCTGACATACCTTCTGAAAATCTTGGCTTGCCATGATGGTTAATCATTTTGAAGTATCTTTCAAAACCTGGAATTGAAAGATGCTATCACCAAAGACTTATTAACAGCTCTCTAAAACTTCACTCTGAATTGAATTAAAGGAGCAATATATTTCTGCCCAAAGAATTTGTTATGGATTCTTGGTAGTAATTCTTGGTTTCCATTCTCAGCTGGACAATCATCATTTCTTCAATAACACTTTCTCTTGTTTTTTAGTTAGCCTACAACTATGCTGAGCTTTACTGCTGGATCCACAACCACACTCGACTCTCCTTCAGTAACATTTTCACCTGATGTACTACAACTAGAAAAGAAAAAGGCACAAGCCTCACCTTCCTGGATTCTCCTAAATTCCTTCTTTCTGCTCACTTTTGAGCCAATACTGTGAGGTTGTACCATTATCCCACTCTTGATTTGGCCCTGGGAAGAGCCTTCAGTTCATTTTTTACTATACAAAGGCTTTGATTTCTGAGATACAGTGTTTAGTTTATGAATAGTAAACTCTCTATTTTAATCTGAAAATGGTTTTCTATTCCTTACTCCAGATTGAAGGTTTAGCTAAAGGTAGAATTCTTGGTTGACAGATATTATTTTAGTATTTTGAAGACATTATTTTATTTCTTCTGATTCCTATTGATGCTGAAAAGGAGTTTGCTATCAATCAAACTGTTGCTGTTTTCAAGGTAATTTTTCTTCTTTGGTTGCTTTTAATTTTGATAAGTGGTGTTCTGTAGTTTCATCCTGCCACCATTGTGGATTTGTTTCTGTTTATCCTTTTCAGTGCTTATTGCATTTCTTCAAGCTGAAGACATCCTTGCTATAGATTGAATGTTTGTGTTTCCCTACCGCCCCCCCCCCCCCGGAGATTCATGTATTGATACTTAATCCCCAGTGAGAGGGTATTTGCAGATGAGCCCTTTTGGAACTGATTAGGTCATCAGAGTACAACCCTTCTGATGGGATTATATCCTTGTGCAATAGAGCTCAGAGAGTTCCCTTGTCCCTTCTTTCAAGGAAGGACACAGAAAGAATTCTGCAGTCCAGAAGAGGACCTTCACCCAACCATGCTGCCCTCTGATCTTGGACTTCTAGGCTTCAGAATTCTGAGAAATAAATTTCTATTGTTTAGAGACCACCCAATCTGTGATATTTTGCTGTGACAACCAGAATGGACTAAGAAAGACAAATGTAAGTATGCATTTCCATGAGCTTTGCAATTTTATATATTCTGTAACTTCTACCACAACCAAGATACAGAACATTTCATTACCTTAGAAAGTTCCTTTATATGCATCTCCATCTAGCCCTTGACCACAATAATCACTGATTTGCTTACCTTTTCTAATATAGGTTATGCTTCTTTTCTGGAGTTTTATTTGACTTCCCATTAATATTAAAATATAATGACTGTTTGGGGGCAAAGGACATGTTCCAGAACAAGATTGCAATAGTAAATGTACAGCTCTACACATTTACTGAAAATTATTGAGCTGTGTCCTTACAATGGGTTGATTTTCTTGTATGTAAATTGTACCTCGATAAAGCTATTAACATTGGTATAAAAATTTAATAACTGTATTTCCTTTTAGAAATTTGATTTGGTTCTATTTTTAAATCTTTCATTTTTTTTTCTTTTTCTTTTTTTTTTTTTTAAGATTTTTATTTATTTATTTGACAGAGAAGGAGAGAGCAAGCACAAGCAGGGGGAATGGCAGGCAGGGGAGAAACAGGGTCCCCTGCTCAGTAAGCAGCCCTATGTGAGGCTAGATCCCAGAACGCTGGGATCGTGACCTGAGCTGAAGGCTGCAGCTTAACAGTCTGAGCCACCCAGGTGCCCCTTACTATTCTTTCATAAATGTTTCTTTTAGGGTCCATAATCAGAGGAACGAGACTGATATAAAATGAAAATCAAACAGAGCTTTATTTCACTCCAAGCATCAAAAATCAAACTGACCGGGGGCGCCTGGGTGGCTCAGTGGATTAGGCCGCTGCCTTCGGCTGGGGTCATGATCTCAGGGTCCTGGGATCGAGCCCCGCATCGGGCTCTCTGTTCAGCGGGGAGGAGCCTGCTTCCCCTTCTTTCTCTGCCTGACTCTCTGCCTACTTGTGATCTCTCTCTCTGTCAAATAAAATAAATAAAATCTTAAAAAAAAAAAAAATCAAACTGACCAGTCAGGGCTGTCTCTAACGAAAAGGCGACAACGATGATCCCGACAAGGTCACTCCCAAGAAGGACCCTCCAGACGAGGCTGCTCTGGACAAGGCTGCTCCGCAGATGAGGCCGCTCCCCGGTTGGAGCTGCTCGCAAGAAGAGGCCACTCTGGACGAGGACGCTTCCTGGATGAGGCCGCTCCCAACGACAAAGAGGTGACAACGACAGCGATGATGACAAGGAGGACAACAACCCCGATGACACAGACTCTGCTTCCCATGACGCCACTCTGACAAGGCTGGCTCCCCAGAGGAGGCCACCGCTCCAGATGAGGCCGCTGGACGAGGAGGCCGCTCCTTGGAATGACGCCGCTCGGGTGAGGCCCCTTGGGGTGGGGCGCGATTCCGGGTGGCGAGGCCACTCAGGGCGGGGCCACGGCTCAGGGCAGCGAGGCTGTTGGCGGGTGGGGTGCTCCTCTGTGGTGGCAAGGCTGCTGGCGGCTGGGCGGTTCCCCACGGTGCCGCTGCCAAGCGCCGTGGTTCCGGGCGGCTATTACAGCTCTGACAAGAGCTCTTACAGCTCTTACAGATTTTATGAGAGCTCTAACTGCTCTCCTTCTTCTCTCTCCCGACAGCTCTCCTTCTTCTGCTCCCGCCGACTCTCCTTCTGCCTTCTTCTTCCTCTGACAGCTCTCTTCTTCTGCCTCAGCTATCCTGCCACCTGTGGGGGGATTTCTTTATCCCCCGATGGCCTAGGGGGACTCGAACCCCTCAACCGTCCAGGGGGACTCGAACCCCCCGGCAAACCCTCTGACCGCCCAGGGGGACTCAAACCCCCCATCCGTGTAGGGGGACTCAAACCCCCTGACCGTCTAGGGGGACTCGAACCCCCCAACTGCCCAGGGGCACTGTCGATCTGCCAGCAGAGGGATGGGGAGTCCCCGCATCCACTCCAGCCCTGGGGAGCATGGCTGCATCCAGCTTCTCCCTGGTGGACCATACCCTGGAGCTCTAACCAGACAGACAGATAGGATCCCGTGATCTTTCCTCCGGAGGCTTTTCCCAAAAATTCTGATGCTGGCTCAGTTCTCCTCGTTTTGAATCCGGGTGCCCCCTCCAATGTTAGGGTCCATAATCAAAGGAGCGAGACTGATACAAAGCGAAGGTCAAGCAAAGCTTTATTTCGCGCCAAGCATCGAGAACCAAACTGACTGGTCAGGGTCGCCTCTTTGCAAGAGATGGGAAAACATTCCAAAATACCAAAAAGAAGACTGAATTCAAATATTTAATGGGAAGTAGAAACTAATACTGTGTTGGGAGATTGAGTGCTCAGACTTATATTGGCTCTGGGATTGGAGTCTGGGTTTTCAATACCCGTGTAGGTCTTGAGATAGAGCCTCAGGCAGGGAGGGCCTCAAAGGATGTCCTGTCTTTTAAAAAAGGAAGTAAACAAGCTGTGTACAACCGGATGAGAAAGAAATAAGGATATCTGCTGTTCCTATAGAGCAATCAAAGAAACACATATTCACTCCAGAGATACCTGGACGCATACTATCTGTGTGGTTGAGAACTAATAAAATACCGTGATCCAGAAATATCAAACTCTCTCAAAAGGACACTTTTAAAACCCAGGGCACAAGGTATTCATTCCCACAGTTAAAACAATTTCTGAAGAAGAGCTGCCAACAAAAATTGCACAATATATAATGAAGCTATAAATAAGAATGAAGACTCTATAGATAATCAGTGAATGGAATTATCACTTTTTAAGAAAGATTTTCTTCATTTATTAGAGAGAGAGAGAGAATGTTAAAAAATAAAATGTTAAAAAATAAAATGTTAACAATTTTTAAATAAATAATATTTAAATAAAATACTACAAAATAATGTATTTTACAATTTATTATATATTATATAATAATACATTTATAACATATAATATATTGTATATAAATATATAATAAATACAATATTAAAAAATATTTTGGGGGGGCACCTGGGTGGCACAGTCAGTTAAGCATCTGGATCTTGGTTTAGGTTTGGGTTGAGATCTCAGGGTCCTGAGAGGGAGCCACTTGTCTGGCCCTGTGCTCAGTAGGGAGTCTGCTTGAGCTTCTCTCTCCTTCTCCTTCTCCTGCTGCCCCTCTCCTCTACATACTCTCTCGCTCTCTCCAATATAAATAAATCTTTAAAAAATATTTTTGATTACCTTTATGCATCATTTCTATGTATTTTTAACGTGTTCAATGCTTAACTACATTAACTTAGTTCACCATGTTGTAAGAATTACTTACTCTTCAAGTCATATGGTCCTTTTTCAGTTCTTAGTTCACAGATTCCTTATACCTTCACTTTTGTGACATCATTTGCTCTCATCTCTTCTACTACTCACAGAAAGCAGTATAGACTGTTGGAAGAGCATGAACTTTGTTATCAGAGAGACTCAAATTCAAATACTGATTTCTCTACTTACATGTTGTGTGATCTTCAAGCTCATAATTTAACTTTGTTTTTCTACTGTACTCTTTTGTGACTTGAATCACGGTTCAAGTTTGAGAATCCATAATTAATAGTAACAATATTCTTGGCAGCAGAGAACAGTAGTGATGAGTTATTTCTTTTCTTTCATTTTTGAAATTTTTACCTTGCAGTGAGTTACTATTTTTAAAAATTAAGATAATAATGGACATAGAACATTATATTAATTTCAGGTATACAATCCTGATTGTAGATATGTGTATACTGAGAAATGATCAGCACAGTGACTGGTGATCACCACACACATTTACGATCTTTTTTCTTTGTGAGGAGAACTTTAAGATGTATTCTCTTAGCAGCTTATGCTGGGGAGCCTGGACCCCCGTGGATAGACCTGGGGCTGCCAGTTACTCTAATCAGTGGATTTGGAGGGGGCTCTTTAGGGAAATGATAGCACTGCCCCCTAGGTTAGTTATTTAATTTTAAGATCTTTATCTGTAAAAGAAAAAAATTTTTTTTTAAAGTTATAATGAAGAATAAACTAAATAATCTGTATAAAGGACACAGAGTACCTTACAAAGATTAAGTATCTTAATATTAGTAGTAGCAGCAGATATTTATGAAACTCTTGCTATCAGCTTAAAACTGATAATTCTTCACATTCCTTACTTTTCCAGATTCTTCAGACTGGATCAGTTCATGTAGATTTTGAGGGGGGAAAAAACCCCAGAGAGGATGTCCATTATTTGCTGTCAAACTTCTGCCATTGCATCATTGACCATTCCAGAGGAGGTTTTTTTTTTTAATTTTTTGTTTGTTTGTTTGTTTGTTTGTTTTTAATCCTTGTAATTACTTTCCCAAAGACAGGGATTGTGGACAATTAATAATACCCATTTGAAAATCTGTTGGGTTATTTGAGGTGAACTCAGTGGTGATATCAATAATAAATCCTTTCCCTCATTGGAGACATGGATGAATAGATTTTTCTTTATTTTCCAATAAAAATAGATTAAGTCAGTGTACCATACTAACATACAGGCTTTACCCAAGAGGACTTTTCTTCATATTCTTGCTCAGTAGTGTCTATCATCTAGGAAAAGAGCATATAGACGTTGGATTTACAGTGTTTTACTACCATTAATTACCATTGATAAGAAGGAAAAAGTCCCTAGCTGCTCTTTCTTTCTCATTCCTTACTTTCTCCCCCAGAATAATCATTGCCACTCCCATGATTCCCAACATCACTCACAAACGATCTACTCTCAAAATTATAATTCTAGACTTCACTCTTACCTCTCTTATGAGTTCTATATCTAGATGCAGTTAGAAATTTCTGGTGCCTGAATAATCTCAACTATGATTATTTTCTTCTCTGATTTCCTGCAAGAAAGGAAACTTACAGGGATAATAACCAAACTGGAAAGTACCTTTTGACAATAGCTTGGCAATTATCCTGTAACTGTGAAAATCTCCCGTAAAAGTTGCACGGAAAGATTTAATTTGAGAAGGGTCTTAGGTTAAAGCAACATTTACCCTCAAACAACGTATATTTCACTTTCAACCTCCATCCAAGTTGATCTTGCAACTGCACTCAGAGAGATGCCAATCCAAAGCACATCACCAAGTCAGGGGAAAAAGAGAAAAATGAATAGCCAGAAAGATTTCCTTGCCTCCAATACCTCGTACTGAGCAGAGATGGACTGCAAGCCATGAGCAGGGCAATCTAGAGGTCACTGTGTGGGAACAGAAAGAACAGAAAGACTTCCCAGTATACATCAAACGCAAGGTATTGGAGTTTTCTCATTATACCTGCTACATGGATCCAGGAAGTAGAAGGCAGTTTTCTGGTTTTTAAAAATATACCCACCCCCCATCTGGACATTTCACAGATAATTTATAGTCAGCACCTAATGCTTAGTCTCTATACTCATCCTTCTTCTGGAATTAGTAGCCTCTTCCACTGCAGGGCTACTTCTCTGCCTCTCCTTATGATCGCAAGGATGCCAGTTCCAGAATTGTCCTACTCTGATGTATAACCCAGAACTGGGCAGTCATAGTATGCATCTAATTGGTAATAGTGTTGGCTTGAGAATGAACATACTAACCAAGGCAATCAGTCCTTTTCTTCAGCTTCACATTGGGAGGGAAAAAGATCTCTTTATTCCTGGGTCATGAGCTGTAAAGATAGACTCCAAATCTAGATCATCTGTATAGCTGCAATGTGGCAACACCTGAAAAGAATAAACCTACAATTAGAGAACCATGGACGTTGATGGACGTTGATGGTGCATTTGGATTCCTCAATTACCCTTTTTCTTTTTATATAAGCCAGTGGTACCTATTTGATGTTTTCTGAGTTAGATTTCTATAACTTGCAAATAAAATGTTCCAGTATACATCTCAGTATATCTAAAGCAGAACTAATAAGGTTATAGAACTCCCAAATATCTCCTCCCTCCAGTCTGTACTGATCAGGGAAATCTCCAGCAACCTGATCTCCCAAGTCAGAAACAAAGAAGTCCTTGCAATTCGGTTACTGCTGCTGCTGCTTTTCCTTGTGAATGGTGGTGGTCCAGACTCATTAGTCCCATTGTTCTCCCAATTAGCATTCAAGTGGATGGCTTTGAATCTAGCTTCCAGGATGATCAGAATTCTCTGAGAAACCAGTAAGTGCCTAAGCATTCACAGAAATACCTGAAAAGGAAAACCTTTATAGAGTCAGCTACATGATTTGCAAGGCCCCCTTGTGAAATGAAAATACGTGCTCCTCATTCAAAAGACAGGAAAAAGAAGTGCCATTAAAGGTACTAAAATATAAAGCTTTTCCCTTTCTTCCTGGGTCTCTCTTGACCTGTCATAGTGTATTATTTGCTATTTAATTTTGAGCCCTTGGCATGGGGATTCTCATTGGATATAGGTGCTTACAGGTGCCCCCCTGGTTTGTCTAGTACACAACCCCCTAGTGGCAGGGCTTCCTCCGTTCCTCCCCCAACCATCACTGCACAGTACCATGTCCCAGTTGGAGGCAGGGAAATAAATCTCCCCTTCCTGTGACCTGCCATCCCAGTTTGCAGTGGACTAGAGATGACCAAAGAGAAAAACCTCAATACCTGGATGAGTCCTTTCTCTGGGTGGCGTGGATAAGAAGTTCAGAAGCTCACCGTTATGTAGTGACAATTGAATGTATGGATGTATGGCCTGCCTGTGGCAGGGACAACCACTGCCATGTCTGCCCTGAGATGCTGTCCCAGGTACCTGTGTTATGCCCGAGTTTTTGCGTCTGAGATACCACCAAGGAGCCAACACTGATGTAATCACACGAGGGCTTATTGACAAGCTTAAGCTTGGGCCCAAGTATACCCAACACAGTGGAGTAGGGACTTGGGCCCTGAACCAGATTATAGTCAGAGTTTTTAAAGGCAGGGTAGGGGTGGACTCGGGGGTGGGTGAAGATAAAGGGGGTGTTCAGAAGGGCTCTCAGGGTAAAGAAAACTGTCAGGATATTGGAGGATATTGGAGGCCTAGTTATTACCAAGCCAATGCCGTTTTTCCCTCTAATGAGGCACTAACATGAAGACAGTTGGGAGTTTCCTGGTGGAATGTCACATTCCTCCTATCAAGTGTCCTTGTTAGTGAGATTTAGCACTGGGACATTTGTAAACCGAGGGAAGCCCCTGTCTTGCAGGATTGTGATTTCTGCAAGTTAACTATTTGTTCACACATATTACCGAGGGGAGGGGAGCAGGTGGAAAGGGGGTGCAAGGTGCCAGCTTTTGCTTTGTCAAGATGGCTGTACTTATGTCAGGGCTAGACTTGAGGTGGGTACAGCCTTGTTTTTCTTGGCCTCCACACCTGTCTTATCTGGACCCTCCCCATATCCACACTCAGGCCTGCAAAAGAGGCTGAGCTCAGCAGTGCTTGCTGGGCAGAGAAGGAAGTAAGAGAAGTGGGGAGGCAGCATGCAGTGGGGCAGGGAAGGCAGGAAGTGGTAGGAATTAAGACTGCATGTAAGTAGAAGTGCCCATGAGCCAAGGCTCCAAGCCCCCAACAGATGCTTCATTGTTTTATTGCCTTCACTTATAGCATACAAACTCAAATATAAAATTATTGAAAATTTTAAGATGGTGACCAAAGAGCAATAAATCTCAAGCACAGGGCCTTCTGTGGTAGGGGCTCTGTGTGACCACACTGGTTCAACCTGCATGAAACCCACCCTATGAACAAATGGTCTTTCTGTTAATTTGGCCAAAGACAGCTCATAGAGTCCTAATTTAGAGCATGTTTCTTAAGCATTTTTACAATAGAACAATGGACATCCAACTCAGAAGCCCCACATGTAAACAACATAAGACTCTCTGCTTAATCAGACAGAGGCAGGAGACCCAGCTGTAGTACCTCCCCTCCCCCCAACCCCTGCCCCAGTCACACTTTCCTGCCTCATCCCTCCAACCCCAGCTGTGGCTGAGGAAACACCAAGTACTCCCTGAAATACAGTTTGAAAATTAAAAACAAAGCGTAACAAACAAAACAAAACATTTATTTGTATTCAACAGTCTAGGGAAATTCTAGCCCTTCAACTTTAATTTGCTTTCATTTTCTTTAAAAATTCAAGATATAGCCTGTGTTTCATAAGAGAAATAACTATTTTAAATATTAAAAAAAAAACACAACCCACTTGGCCCTATATTTAATTATTAAATCAAGAGTAAAACAACAGTTGTGTAATTGTTTTAAAATCAGGAATTTAACAAATATTAATTTCCTTTACTACACACCCACTTCCTATTTTGGTGTTACTTTTTCCTGAGATTATAATTATAGACCATGATTATGAATTTTTAACATCAAGGTTTAACTACAGCAATATTTTTGAGTTTTCACTTTAATTCTGAGAATTTTCAGAAGACACCTTAAAATATCTTTGCATAGTTGTAGCTAGGTTCATTGTTCATTACTAACAATTCCCAAGTACTTCTCCATTTTAGAGATCTTGATGATGATTGAACTTCCAAGTGGGTGGAGTACATCCCTGAGGTTTTGTTTCATTTCTCTCATTCATGGAAGGGAAGTGGGTGTTGTATTTTTTTGATGCTTTTGCATGTATAAGAATGTTTTCTGTTACTATCACACATGAGTGACATTTGGCTTAATTTGGGATTCTGTGTTCCCCATTTTTAAACCAGGCCTCTGTAGACATTATTCTCTTTACTGGAATTTAATATTTAAGAAAGCATTCTACTCTTATGCTTGTAATTAAAAATGTTTTATTAATTTTTTGAGGAACACAATAGATCTGTTTTTTCCTGTCTAGAAAAGTATTCTTCTATGATATCTTGGATTATAGTTTCTCTTTTACTTGATTTGTTTCCTTTTTTTAGAATATCTTTTTGTCAATATATTGGCTCTCTTCTCTCATATGTTGTCACAGTTGCCATTTTTATGATTTTTCCCTCTTTCTTCTTAGAAATTTAGAAGTTTTTTGCTCACATTACTGACTCAATTTGTTTGGACTCAGTTCTGTTCTGCATGACTCCAATGAAAATTTTAATCCTGTTATTACAATGTGTAAATTTTCTTTAAAATGTTTGCTTTTTAATGTAGCCTGTTCTTATTTTACTCTCTGCTGTTTTTCTCATTCTGGTATGAAGTGATTTATATCCAGGCCTTGGGTTTGCAGACACATTGCTGCTATAGATTGTCCATGACTGTCCTTACTGTCAGTTGTGTATCGGTAAAAACCATGCTCTTGTACACAGCCTTAACTCAGTGTATAATACCTCAGAAACATTCATCTGGTACTGTAATGGAAAATTCTGTTTTTACTTCTCAGTTTCTTTACTATAAGAGAGATAGCATATATTCTAAAACAGCCCTCCATTATTTAATTAGGTGCAGTCCATGAAAGATTGTTCTTCCCAGCCAGCACCACTCCAGGGCTCTTTCTGTCTCTGCTACTATTTATTTAGCTTCACTTGAAAGGTCATCTTCCTAGGATACAAGGGCCACTTTCCATTGCTATCTATTCCTGCCTTGTACAAATAGCATTTTACCGGGTGAAGGCAATTGAGAAGGGAAGTGCAAGATCTCAGCTGTCTCAAAAGACAGCAGAGGGTGGCTACTTAGTTTTCTTTTCTTTTTTTCTTTTAAGATTTATGTATGTATTTGAGAGTGACAGCGAGAAGGAGAGAGAAAGAGGTGAGAGAGAGAAGAGAGAGTTGTGAGTTGGGGTGGGGCAGAGGGAAAAGGAGAGGGAAAAGGAGAAGACTCCCTGCTGAGGGCAGGGCCCCACTTGGGGCTCCATCTCACAACCCTGAGATCATGACCTGAGCTGAAATCAAGAGTCCAACACTTATCTGACTGAGCTACCCAGGCACACTTCATTTTTTTTTTTTTTTTTTTTGCCTTTTTGTTTGTTTGTTTTTAAGATTTTATTTATTTATTTGACAGAGAGGAAGATCACAAGTAGGCAGAGAGGTAGAGAGAGGGGAGGAGGCAGGCTTCCCTCTGAGCAGAGAGCCCGATGCGGGGCTCAATCCCAGGATCCTGAGATAATGACCTGACCTGAAGGCAGAGGCTTAACCCACTGAACCACCCAGGTGCCCTCATCCTTCAGTTTTTTTTTATTAGTGTGGTATTTGTTGCTTGAAAACAAGCAGTAAAAATGAGTCAAAGCTTCTTTCTCTCCTCTTTATTTCCGGTTATGTCATTCTAGTTCAGAGAGTAGATTGCAGGCAGACCACTGGTAATGCTGCTTTATCCAGCTGCTGCAACATTAAAGTCGATGGAATTATCAGTCAGTGTCTGGCATATACATTTGATTCCTGTCTTTATGTTTTAAGCTATTGCAGATTATTGCCTTTCCTTATGATTTTGCCTGTAATTCATTTACATTGAGATCATGATCTCAACCCAAAAGTCAAGGTCTTCTAAATGCAGGTATAATCAACAGGGTAATGAATGTCATAATCATTTTATTATTTACAGGGAAACAGTTAACACATTCAATTTGAAGCAGTGTTACTGAGTGGAAAGAAGGCCGGTGTCAGAAAATGTAGAGTCAAGATTTTAACCCTGTCTATTAATTACGTGACGTTATACTAGTCACTTATTTAGCCTTTAGGAATCTGTTTATTTTTTCATAAAGTGGAAATAATCATGCTTGTTCTAAGGATCTCACAGGGATGTTGTGAGGGCCAAATGGTATAATACTTGTAAAGGACCTTTATAGTCATTAACACTCTAGATCCAATTATTTCTATTACTCCCATGACCTTGGCTTCATCAGTAGCAAGTGGAAACATCTGAGTTAACTGAGGTAACAGATCACAGAAGTGATTCATTAGTATTTATTTCTAATTTTTAACCATTAGTGAATATAGGTTTTGGACATAAAAAGTAAATGGTAATTGTGAGTATAGTAGCCTCTGTCATTAAAAGAAAAAGGAAAAATAGACATTTTTTTTTGCCAAGTTGTTAAATTCATGTGAATTTTACCTATTGCCTAGGTTCTATAAATAGAGGGTTTCTTTCATAATTTTTTCCTCTTTACCCGTAAGAACATGTGAATTTTCAGACTCTGTACTACCTCTTAGCTATGTAAAAGATAAACCAAATGAGACCAGAGAGTCACAGATAAACTTTTGCTGTTATTAAATTTGATTAGAACAAAAGAATAAACAAAATTAGAAGGTATTGTGTAGAAAAGGAAGCAATGAAAAATTGGTCTTTAATTGTCTTTAAGGCTAATTGGAAGCAGAGACTTCTAAATAGAGTTATAATTTATAGGCTAATAAATGTCACACATCTTGTTATTAACATGAAAATTAGCAAACATACAAGGAGAGACTAGTTTGGAATATGGCAGTTCCAAACACATGGAAATAAAACACAAATCAATTATATATTTTATTTTTAATTGGTATATATTGTACTCCTCTAAGAAGAAAGAATAATACAAACATCTGGGCTGTTAACCCTAGTTGCAAGTGAATGAGATGGCTTGCTTTATGGTATAGAAAACAACTTTTTTAAGAATTGAGTTTCTTTGCTGGAATATGACAAAAGCCTCTCTCTCTCTCTCTTTTCCCCCTTTAGCTCTAAGGTATTGAAAGAAGTCTGTAAGCCTGTCTTCATTTTCCATGTAATTTGACTTTCCCCTTCATTTTGCAGATAAGAAAACTGAGATAAAGAGAAATTGAAGAATATCAGTGTCCTTACTATTTTACATTTTGCATGTCTTTTTCCCATTTTTTTCTTAATAAACTAGTTCTTCCTTGAGTTAAAAACCATATCTTATCCGTTATAGGCCACCCCTGCCTTGGATATAGCTCCTCAGTGTGCACTTGCCCCAGAGCTCTATCCCTCTAATGCATGTTGCAAGGAAGGAGATGGCTAACAGCAGATCTGTGATCTTCCCCGTAGCCTCTGGGATTCCTTGAAACATTAACTTGGGAAATTCATAGAAGGATATTGCATGTCCTGGAGGTTTTACGACATAACCCTATGTGCAAGGATTTGCTGGAAGGACTCATAGAAGTCAGAAAGACTGTTATATCACAGCTACAGTTTATTGTAGAAAAATCAGCAAAAGGAAGAGGCACATCGGGCAGGTCCCAGGAGAGTTCCAAGCATGAGATTCCAGTTCTCTTCCAGTAGAATCTTTGAACAGTACTTACTTCTGAGAGCAATGGTGTGTGACAGTACCTGTAGTGTATTGCTAATCTGGGAAGCTCCTTCAAGTCTTTGAGATTTCTTTTTCCAGCTTTACTGAAGTATAATTGACAAATAAAATTGTCATATATTTAAGGTGTACACTGTGATTATTTGATATATGTATACATTGTGAAAAGGCTTTTCTCATCTTGTTAATTAATACATTTATTACCTCACATATTTTGTGTGTGTGTGTGTGTGTGTGTCTCAGTAAATTTCAGTTATACAATACAATGTTATAGGGACAGGTTGGTAAAGGGGTATAAACTTTCAGCTATAAGATAAAAGTTTCAAGGATCAAATGTATAATGTGGTGACTGTAGTTGATAACACTTTATTGTATAATTGAAATTTGCTAAGGGTTTCAGAAAACTTTACTGAGGATCAGCCATGTAGACGTGGCAACCATCTATGGCTGACCTTATTCTCCAGGCTATCCACAGGTCAAGCTAATACCTGCATGACCCAAAGCCTTCACCATAGTAAAATTATTTGCATAGAGCAGATGTGGCCTAAGACCTCCAGTTAAACAGACATTCCCATCAGATAGGACATTTCAGGGGCTTAGAGATGACCTCCCAGGAGCTGGGGACAAAGTTAACTCTTTATTGCATACATATCCATATGTATGTATACTATATCTGCTATATACACTGTCTTTACTATATTGAGACTACTTTAACTCTATCTCACATAAATCAAAATTGGTTGAAATTGCTATGTCCCTCATTGTTGAGATTATGCAACAAGTAATTGTAGGGGCTACAGATGAGATATAGTAGCACTGAAGCCAGATAAAAAAGCTCAAGAGATCAAAGAGCTGATGGCTTCTCTAGGTTGAAGTGGTCAATGTCAATTAGCCTATTCTCTTGTGACCTCAGGTTCCTAAATGAGGGGAGTTTGGAAGATATTTGGCAACTATATCTAGTGGGAGTAAAGAGACCTCCCCATTACCAGTCAAGCTGTGGGTTTTCTATCCCTTATTCTTTCTGCCAGCTAAGTGAACTTGATACTAGGGAAAGCCTATTGTATCTCATGGGTTTTATTATCAATCCAAACCCAAGATATCTGATAGTTGAGGAGAATGGATATTGGATTATCTAACTAATATTATTTGTGATGCCTACAATAAAATTGATCTCTGTAATTTTTCCAGTTAATTGCATTAGCACTTGCCAAGCTTTATTAGCAGTAAATCCATTCTCTGTTTTTTGAGCTCTTCCTCACCATTATTCTCATCTCTGATGTGGTGACTTGTGCAAGAAATCTGGAGGCACACCTAGTCAGTGTCACTGTGGTCCATATCAATCTATTAAAAATAGGGGGAGAAGACTGAGATCTAGGACGTCTCCTTAGGAGATCCTTAAGCTTATATACAAAGTAGTCTGTATTGAGAAGAGAGATCATTGCTAAGGATTAAGGTGTTGAGAATAAAATAAAAACTAGTGAGACAATGGGGTTTGTATGATCAGAGGAGACACATGCAATGTGTGTGTCCACCACTGTTCCTTGTGGCTAGTCACAAATAATGTTCATGATGCTCAGTGAGAATCTGGTGGAACCACTATGTGTGGGAGTCAGTGGGATTCAAAATGAGTACAAGGTAAGCATATTCCATCTCTGGTTGGGTAAGCAGGTCTCTGACAGCCTTGAGAAGCCATCCTTCCTCTTAATGTAAAACTTGCTTAAAAGAGGGCATAGTATTTTAGAAAGCATACATGATCAAGGAAACTTGTCAGTATCCTTTCTGACTAGTATTACTTACTTGTATTAATCAACCATTTATTCTGAAAATAATGACATAGAGGGAAATAGGAAGATAAAGCAACTCCTATTTCTCTTCTTTTTAGTTCTGAATGACCCATCAGTAAGCTGAAGGTAGAGCATGTTAATAGAATGTGTGTGTATCAAGAAGTGAAATAAAAATTGTTGTTACTTTTGTGCAGAATTTCCATTCTGTTAAGAACAAAATACATATGCAATTATTAACTATAAAATACAAATTATGTAATTTTAGTGATTCTGCATATGAGTCATATGCTTTTATATTTTTATTTAAAACTACATTTTACTGTATAGAGGTGCCTGGGTGGCTCAGCAGGTTAAACATCTGCCTTTGGCTCAGGTCATGATCTGGGGTCCTGGAATTGAGACCCATGTCTTGATCCTTGCTCAGCAGGGAGAGAGGAGTCTGCTTCTCCTCTTTCCTCTCCCCGACTGATTCTCTCTCTCTCTTTCAAATAAAAATCTTAAAAAAAAAAAAAAAACCCCTACATTGCACTATATAAAGATGCTATTTAAACTTTGAATTTTTCTTTACTTAGAAAGGCATCAAATAGCAAATAAGTAGAAAAGACCTTGTCTTTCAAATACTAGGGATCTGATCACTGATTGCTGCTTCTGATCACAGAGATGGAAAGTAGTGGGAGGTCAGGGTTGCTGCACTTTACCCTGTTGCTACAAACCCCTCCACAGGCTGAAGTGACTTCCAGGAAATTTAAAGAGCCAGTGCACTTTTCTTTCTTCTTCTTTTTCATCTTTTTCCCCTTTTGAGAGCAATATGTTAAAGACTAGAACATTAAAAAACAACTGCATAGGGAAAATAAGGTAATGATTACATGTCCAAGAAAGTCTCAAAAAAGGGCTAAGAGTTCTTAAATTTACACCAGGCTGATCCTCAGCATGAAGATAGTCTACAACAATAAAAAATGAACAAATAAATAAAAATAATAACAATATATAGCAAATACTGGGGAAAGGGAAGGGGGAGAATCTGATTTCCATGTTACCACATTGTGAGATTCAACTGCCTAATTTTCAACCAAACAATCACAAAGCATATGATGAAACAAAAAAGTATGGCTCATTCAAAGAAAAAACTATATCATGACGGTCACTGAGAAAGGCCTGATGGCAGATCTCCTAGAAAACAACAACAACAACAAAAAAAAAAACCTCTAAAACAACTGTTTTAAAACTACTCCAAGAACTAAAAGAAGATGTGAGGAAAGTCAAAAAAATGATGGATGAACAAAATGAAAGTATCAATAAGAGAAAAATTTTTAAAAAACTGAAAAGCTAAAATGTACAATAACCAAAATGAAAAATTAACTAGGATACAAAGGCATATTTGAGCAAGCAGTAGCAATCAGTGAACTTGAAGACAAGACAATGGAAGTGATCAAATCCAGGGAAAAGAAAGAAAAACAACTGAAAAAAAAAGTAAACAGAGCCTAAGGGAACTGGGGGATACTATAAAGTAGACCAATATATGTATTCTGAGAATTCCAGAAGAAGAGAGAGAGAAAGGGATGGAGGGATTATTTGAAGAAACAAGGGCTGGAAACTACCCAGGGACATGAATATACATACACATCTAAGAAGCTCAAAGAACTCCAGGTAGTATAAGCTTAAAGATACCCACTCCAAGACATACTTAAACTTTCGAAAGATAAAGACAGGGAAAATCTTAAAAGCTGCAAGAAAGAAGTAACTAATTATACAGAAAGGATCCTCAACAGGTTTATCAGATTTCTCATCAAAAGCTTTGGAGACCAGGAGGTAATGGGCTGATATAATCAAAGTGCTAAATAATGTCAAAGTCAAGGGTTACATATCCAGCAAAAGTGTCCTTCAAAAGTGAAGAAGAGATAAAAATATTCCCACATAAACAAAAGCTGAGGGAAGTTGTTGACATTAAATCTGTCCTGAGAGAAATGCTTTAGGGAGTTCTGCAGGGTGAAATGAAGACATTAGATAGTAACTTGAAGCAATGTGAAGAAATAAAGATCTCAATAAAAATAAACACATGAGCAATGATAGAGGCTAATATTATTTTAACAATGGTTTGTAACTCCTTTTTTTTGTTCTCGACTTGATTAAAGAAACTTATTTTAAAAAATCTAATTATGTGAAATCTAGTATAACTTTGATTTGTAACTCCAAATTTTGTCTTCTACATAAATTAAGAGACTAATACACTCAAATATTATTAACTGATAAAGATGTAATTTTGTGATATCAAAAAGGTAGGAATAACTAAAAAGGTAGGAATAATGCTGTGATGGAGGAGAGTTTTTTTTGTATGTTGCTGAAGTTAAGCTATATAAATTCAAATTAGAATATTACAACTTTAGGATGTTAAAAGGAATCCCTATGGTAACCACAAAGAAAACAGCAATCAAATATACACACTAGGAAATAAAGTTATTTAAACATTTCACTATAAAAAACTTAAAACATTAATGCAGGAAATAAGGGACAAAAAGTCTATAAAGCGAATAAAAAACAAATAACAGAATGATAGAAGTGTTTTTTTATAATTAATTTAAATGGGTTAAATTCTTCATTCAAAAGATATAGATTGGAAGATTGATAAAAACATATAATCCAACTATATAATGTTTACAAGATTCACTTTAGATCTAAAGATACAAATGGATTGAAAGTGAAAAGATGGAAAAAGATACCCCTTACAAATAATAATCCAAAGAGAGCAGGAGTGGTTGTACTAATATCAGACAAAATATATTTTAAATCAAGAAAGGTTATAAGAGACAAAGAAGGATATATTAATAAAATGTTCAATTTAACAAGTAGATATAACAATTACAAACATAAACTTAATGTCAAGTATTCAAAATATATAAAGCAAAAACTTGCAGAATTGAAGGGAGAAATGGACAGTTTTACAGTAATGTTTGGATATTTCAATATCTCATTCTCAATAATGTAGAGAACAGTGAAGATAAATAAGGAAATTAAGGACTTACACAGCACAATAAAACAACTAGAGCTAACAGATCTATACAGAACATTCTACACAACAACAGCACACACATTCTTCTCCAGTGCACATGGAACATTTTCCAGGATAGACCATATGTTAGTCTACAAAAGAAGTCTCAGTAGATTTAAAAAGATATCATTCAAAGTATCTTCTCTGACCACAACAGGATGAAATTATAAATCAATCACAGTTAAAATGAGAAAATCCAGAAACTTATGGAAATTAAATAGTACACTCTTAAAATAACCAATGTATAAGAAGAAGTCACAAGAAAAACTAGAAAATAATTAAAGACAAATGAAAATGAAAACACAACATACCAGAACTTACAGGACACAGTGAAAGTGGTACTAAAGGGAAACTTACAGCTATAACACATTAAAAAACAATTAAGATCTCAAATCAACAACCTAACTTTACTTAAGGAACTAGAAATAAGAACAAAGACAAACTAAACTCAAAGTTATTTCAAGAAAGTAAATAATAATGATTCAAGCACAAATAAGATAGAAAATTAAAGAAATAGAGAAAATTAATTAAATCAAAAGTTGGTTCTTTGAGAGGTGCATGGGTGGCTCAGTTGGTTAAGCATCTGCCTTTAGCTCAGGTCCTGATCCTGGGATCGAGCTTCAAAAAGGGATCCCTCCCTGCTTAGAGGGAAGCCTGCTTCTTCCTCCCCCCACTGCTTGTGCTTTCTCTCTCTCTCAAACAAATAAATACAATATTAGGGGAAAAAAAAGTTGGTTCTTTGAAAAGATCAACACAATTGGTAAATATTACCAAGATTAACTAGAAGACTCATTTACTAATCAGAAATTAAAATGGGACATTACTACAGATCCTAGAAATGAAAAGGATTATATGAAAGTACTACAAACAATCCTAAAACAGCAAATTGGGTACCTTACCTGAAATAGACATACCCTTAGAAACATGAAAGCTACCAGGAGATAAACTATGAATAGACTTACAACTAGTAAAGAGATTGAATCAATGATAAAAAATCTTCAGACAAAGAAAAGCCCTGGATCAGACTGTCTTCACTGATAAATTCTATGAAACATCTGAAAAGCTAATACCAGTCCTTCTCAGGTTTTTTTTTTTTTCCCAGAAAATTGAAGAGGAGGAAACACTTCATCACTCTATCTATGAGCCAGCATTACCCTGATATCAAAGTCAGACAAACATTATGAGGAAAGAAAATTACACAGACCAATGGCCCTCATGAACATTGATGCAGATGTCCTCAGCAAAATACTAGGAAACCAAATTCAGCATCACATAAAAATTATTATATACCATAACCAAAGGAAATTAATTTCCAGAATGCAAGGATGTTATTGCATATGAAAATTGATCAAAACACCATGTTAACAGAATAAAGAGGGAGAAAAATCATATGACCATATCAATTGCTGCAGTAAAATTATATGATAAAAACAGTCAACAATACTTACCTGGCAGGGGAGATACCATGATCACAAAGGTGGTTTTCCCAGGGCGAGGCTTATCCATTGCACTCCGGATGTGCTGACCCCTGTGATTTCCCCAAATGTGGGAAACTCGACTGCATAATTTGTGGTAGTGGGGGACTGCGTTTGCGCTTTCCCCTGGAAAAAAAAAAAACAAAAACAAAACAAACAAACAAACAAAAAAACAGTCAACAAGCTAGGAAGAGAAAAAAAATCTACCTCAATGTAATAAAAGCCATATATGAAAAACCCACAGAGCAGTATACTAAAGGTGAACGACTGAAAACGTTTCTGCTAATATTAGGAACAAGGAAAAGATGATACTTCACCATAGAGTTGGAAATTCTATTCAACATAGTTTTGGAAGTTCTAGCCAGAGAAATTAGACAAGATAAAAAAGGCATCCAAACTGGAAAGGAAGAGGTAAAATGATATCTGTTCATAGGTAATATTATCTTATATGTAGAAAACCCTAGAGATAGCACCAAAAATCTGTTAGAGGTAATAAGTTCAATAAAATAGCAGGATACAAAGTGAACACACAAAATAGTTGCATTTCTATATACTAATAATGAACAATCTGAAAAGACAGTAATGAAAACTATTCCATTTATAATAGCATAAAAAAGAATAAAATATTTAGGGATTAACTTAAGAGGTGAAAAACTTACACAATAAAAACAACAAAATATTGCTGAAAGAAATTAGAGAACACATAAATAAATAGAAATACATCCTATGTTTATAGAATTGAAGACTTAATATTGTTAAGATGTCAGTACTACCCGAAGTGATTTACAGATTCAGTGCACTCCCTATTAAAATTGCCATGATGCTTTTGCAGAAATAGAAAATGTTATCCTAAAATTCATATGTAATCCCAAGAGATACTGAATAGCCAAAGCCATCTTCAAGAAGAAAAACAAAATTGGGAAACCAACATCTGATTTCAAAAGTTACTGTAAAGCTACAGTAATCAAAACAGAGTAGTCTGGGGATAAAAATATATGTTTATAAAAAATAAAAAATTAATTAAAAAAAAAAAAAAACAGAGTAGTACTGGCATAAAGACCGATACGGAGACCAATGGAATGGAATAAAGAGCCCAGAAATCAGCACTCACGTACATGGTAAAATGATTTTTGACAAAGATGGGGAAAACTACTCAATGGGGAAAGAACAATCTCTTCAACAAATGGTGCTGTGAAAACTGGATATCCATAAGTAAAAAAATGAAGTTGGACCCTTGCCTAACACCACATACAAAAATGAACTTTAAATGGATCAAAGCCCTATGTATAAGGGATAAAAAATTTATGAAACTCTTAGAAGAAAACAAAGAGTGAAGTCTTCATGACATTGGATTTGGCAATATTTGACAATATGACACCAAGAGCATAGATAATAAAAAATACACAAACTGGAATTCACAAAATTTTAAAAAAATGTGTATTAAAAGCAATATCAACATATCAACAGAGTAAAAAGGCAATTCACAGGATGGGAGAAAACATTTGCAAAATATATATCTGATAAGGGATTAATATCAAGAATATATAAAGAACTCCTAAAACTCAAAAAAACCAAAAACAACTCAAAAAATGAGCAAAGGACATGAATAGACATTTCTTCAAAGAAGACAGTACAGATGGCCAATAAGCATGTGAGAAGATGCTCTCAACACACTAATCATTAAGGAAGTGTAAATCAAAACTACAAGGAGATACTACCTCATACCCTTTAGGTAAGCTAATATCAAACAAAAAACAAAACAAAATAACAAGTTGTTGGTAAGGATCTGGAGAAAACTTGTGTACTCTTGGTGGAAATACAAAATGATGCCACCACTATATATAGTAGCTCCTCAAAAAATTAAAAATAGAATTGCCTGATGACCCAGCAATTCCACTTCTGGATATATACCCAAAAGAATTGAAGGCAAGGTCTCATAGAAGTATTTGTACACCCATGTTCATGGAAGAATTATTCACAGATGCTACAATATGGAAGCAACCTAAATGTCTATCAACAGATGAATAAATAAGCAAAATGTGTAGAAATGCAATAGAATATTATGCAGTCTTAAAAAGGAAGGAAATTCTGATATATACTATGACATGGGTGGACCTTAAAGATATAATACTAAGTGAAATAAGCCAGTCACAAAAAAGAAGACAAGTACTGTGTGACTCCCACTTTAAGTGATACTTAGTATAGTCAAAATCATAGAGACACACAGTAGAGTGGTGATTGCCATGGCCTGGGGAAGAGGGAAGGGGAGTTATTTAATGGATATAGTTTTGGTTTTATAAGATGAAAGGGATTATGGAGATGGATGGCAGTAATGGTTGTATAAGATTATGAATATATTTAATACCCTTGAACTCTACACTTAAAAATGGGTTAAGATGATAAATTTCATGTTATGTGTATTTTACCATAATAAAAAAATAGGAACTAAAAAACACTATGACAAGTCAAAAGTAAGACCTAAGAAGAAAAGAAAAAAAACATATTTTAATATCTGTAATGGCATTATATTCCTGTTTATTATCAGGTGACCCTGCATTTTCAGTTTGCACTGGACTTTGCAAAATTAGTAGCCAGAAACTTGCAGTGCAAGTTTCATTTAAGCATTAAGAAATACTCTATGACCAGCCTAAAATGCAGTTGAATTAGCTGATAGAATTCTTCAAGAAGTATAGGAAAATAGAAGCATGTTGCAGAGATACAATGAAGTTGGACTGGCCAGAGTCTTAAACCTGAATCAGACAAATATGGTGGGGGCTGGAGAATCTTTCTGACAAAAACATATCTTGAGCACTATCCATTGCACCAATGAGAATTATTTCAGGTTAACTCCTCTATCACATATTTCAGCCTAATTAAAAAAACTCTCTGATGTAGATTTTGAGAACAGTATTTTGAAAACAGCAACATCTGAAGTGTGAATTTCTGATGAGGGCACTTTAAAAGTTAACCAACCAGCTCTAGAGTATTAGATTAAAATTCCCTTGCCTGCACATGCATTCAACCGTTTACATTTCTCTGGTAAATGTAATGATGTAATGCCCAGGCCATTCCCTCTTGGGAACTCTAGAACCCCTTCCCTTCCAGCCAGACAGGGACTGATTCTCTCCCATTATCTTTCACATATATTTAAATCTATTCCATCTTTAAAATCAAAGCTAGTCTTCATTCTTATGTGTGTCTGCACACACACACACACACACACACACACACACACACACACACGCACACATACACACACAAGCTGCCTTGACTTGCTATCACTCTCATTACCACCATGTAATTACAAACCATGTAACCTCTTAGTAATGCCTTAATTTCATTATAAGTTGAGGACACTAATATTTACTTGTAGAGAATTTTGTTTTCATCTTCCCCTTTTCAGTTTAAATTATACTTTCCCTGGAAAGCCCTCCCTGACTTAATTGCCCTTCCTGTTTCCCTTGTAATGCTCTATCTCCCCTTTCATATCAGTCATCATGCACCATTATTCCTTTACTTGTTTATATGTCTAACACAATGCAAGCTTTGAGACCAGATAATTGACATATATTACTCACAATTGTTTCTCTAGTGCCTGACAGAATGGCTGCCTAATAGCATTAATTTAATACATTTGATACATTTTGTATTCATTTGGAAATATCTATATGGTTTGCAGCTGAATTTGGTACTATATAAAGAAAAATTTCTTATTCAAGCTTCCAGGGTTTTTTTGTTTTGGGGTTTTTTTTTTTTTTTTCTTTTCTGTTCTAAAGATGTAGAGCTTTCCTATAGCTATTTACCTCTCTGAATGTTAAGTGCTTATAAGGTTTAGAGATACCTTCTGGCTTACTTCAAAAAGAACATTTGCAATATCATGTCTATATATCTTCTTCCCATCCATATTGTACTACCACTACCCCCTCCTAAAGAAATACACCAATTTGTTTTCTCTGGATGACCATGATTGATGGCCAGAGCAAGAGACTCTCTGAAGGCTTGGTCATAGCAGCCAGAGTGTCACTCAACCAGGACTGATGAAAACAAGATGGAATATCACTGTTTATTGAGTTTAATTGTCCCTACAAAACTTAAGATATTCCCTATGGAAAGATATAATTATAAGAGTTTAAAGTTCCTCCTGGAACAATTTATTTTTAAAAAAAATAATAATCACTCATGTTATCAAAATTGCCACATGCACACATACACACAACTCACTTAGTAATAGTCTTTGAAGATACTTTTCACCCCTATGTGTTCATTTTATAGATGGGGAAACAGGTTTAACAAGAATTAACCCAAGGTCTAGAAGCTAGTGAGGAGGATCAGTTTTCAAACGTCAAGTCCTGGGCCTTTCCACCTCACCAAGATGTTTCCACAGAGGAGTAAAATGCCTCAATCTTAGACACTTTATATAATGTTCAGTACATGTATGAAACTAAATTGAGACTGAAGAATGGCAATCATCTCAGTAATAAGAATTTCCTTTGGGGTTTTCTACTATAAGCACTTGCCCTTCAAGATATAGAACTATCTGTAAAGGGGAAGACAAACTCAGTGCAGCTCTCAATCTTAAACACAGACACTATGATTAACTTTCATAGAAATAACCAAAATATAACACTGAACTTTATTGCTTCAGAGTGCTCAAAGGAATTTGCATTTTGGAATTCACCAAATAGTATTAAATAGTCTTTGTAGTCAAAGGCCAGGGTTGATTTTCCTTGGTGTCCTCCATGCCTAAAATGGCACCTGTCACCTTGTAGGGACTTTGTACATGTTAGCAGATGAAAAGGGAAGACTTGCCCCCTCTAATCTTTGTAAGCTCACTCTTGCACACCCATCCTAATGATAGGCAGTGTGGGTAGCTGGTGAGTGTAGACTCTGAAATCAAGCTGCCAGCTTGAAAGTCCAGACATACATGTCTATAAATGGCTATAATCGCAATATCTACATGATAGGCTTACAACATTTTAAAGAATAAATGACTTATATGTGCTTAGAGTAGTGCCTGGCATTTAATAAGCTTTATCTATGTTTATAATTATAAATATGGGTCCTAGGATCATAACTATGGATGCTGTGATTTAACAGATGTTGCATGGAAAAGACTAAATGAATTTATAAGATCCAATGTATATATTTATGCAGATGCATAAATTTGGGATTTATTACCATATCATTTTTATGAAATTAGTTTGCAGTTATCCATCTTTTAAAAAATTCGTTCCCTCCTTCCCCTACAAAAGAAAAGTGGCTACTAGAAATTTATAGTTATGTTCTCTTAATCTATCATGATATTTAGTTGATTAAGCCAAAATAAGTATTGGTGAAGCAATATTACATAACGGAGATGGGTTCCTGATTTGTACAGGATGTCAACTTACAGCATGTGATAGCTATAATAGGGGGAGACTGTCTGACCCAGGTATTTCTCTAAACAATACCAAGAGAGGATATTTACTGGGACAGGAAATGTTGATTATAACTGGCCGAATCCTCATTATGGAATATATAGTAACATAAGCATAAATTACAAATGCCTATGAGGTGCCCAGTACATACTTCTTTGAAGAATGAACAGAATGGAATAGAAAAAGCTTGTGGGGGGGGGTTGCGCCTGGGTGGCTCAGTGGGTTAAGTGTCTGCCTTCAGCTCAGGTCATGATCCCAGTCCTGGGATCAAATTCCACATCATGTTTCTTGTTCATCAGGAAGCCTTCCTCTCCCTTTGCCTCTACCTGCCACCCCCTGCTTGTGCATTCTCTCTATCAAAAAAAAAAAAAAAAAAAAAAAAAAAAGAATAAAATGTTAAAAAAAAAAGAAAATAAAAGTAAAGAAAAAGAGAAGAAAAAGCCAGTGGAAACCCTTAGTGAATTTTTCTTGTCTTATCTAAGTTTTTCTTTTCTTGTTTGTCCCTCATTGGCTTTGTCCTATATTGGTATATTCTTGAATGAGACTTCCTAGAATCAAGGTCTTTATTTCCACTTGGGAAAAAAATCTTAGTTCACATGTGTGTGATTACTAAAAAAGTTCTTTATATATGGGTTGTTGTCAGCAAGGCTTCTGGATGCAACTTGTGCAATAAGCAGTGTCCCTAGGTCTGCTCCAGGCTGCTCACTTCTCATCAGCCTGAGCCCAGTGGGTTTGGCTTGTGCTGTCAAGAAGGCAATGTCCTTGTCCTTTGCTGGAAGCAGTGGCTTCCCAGTTGAGATTTAAGTGAAATCAAACTGCAGGCCCCCTTTAGATAGAAGTCTGGGTGTCAGATGGACTTTATGTAACTACTACACAAGCTGCTGACTGCAGCAATTTAAGAGTAGTAAGTGTTTAACTTTTTATGGTCAATAACAATGTGCTACTCCAGAGTTAACTGGTCATTTTTAAGAGAAGCATATCATTCCAGAAAGGGAGATGTCAGTGGTTGCACTGTATTCTCAGATTTTGGGGATTCTTCCCCCTTTGGAAATTGAGATACAGGTTATAATCTATAATAGACAGAATGTTTAAACTATTCAGTAATATGCTGAGATTGTCACTACTTGTAGTAGCAAGCATAAGAAACACAGAAGAGGAAAATTAAGAAAAAGTGAAATTATTTCCTCAGACAGAAAGAAAGCCATAACAAAGTCATACAAAGTCAAGGTACTTTGGAAATACGAATACATAAAATCTCAAACAACCCACTAAAACTGCTATTTTCTTAATCACACTGAGAAAAACAAAGTGTGTAGATGAAATAATGTGACCTTTTGATACTGAGTTAAAATAAACAGGAAGCACATTTACAGAGTCAATCCATCTAATCACAATTTCTCCACGAGATTTTGTTTTAATATTTTATTCCTTATGTGAAAGATGTGTTCCTTCAAATCTTTAATCAAGCTCAATAATTCATTTCATCAACATACTATAACATATGCCATCAAAATGTAATGTGCTATAGATCATTCTACTGACAGAGTGCCATAAACCAAAGAGTCAGTGAAAATAAATCACATTGTCTTCTATTTTGCCTTGAAAGTAAACATGAATACTCATAGAAAAGAAATACAAAAGAAAAACCAGAATTTGTGGGTAAAATTTAAAATGTCACTAAAGGCTTTAATTAACATTAAGTGCTTCATCTGAAAATAGTGCCCATTAAAGTTTAAAGGTTCAGAGGAGTAGTTTGTTATACATTTCAATTCTGCAACAATATTTTTAATTGTATTCATTCTAAAGTGAAGTTGTTTACTCCAATGGACTGTTGTGCCTTAAATCAAATATTTCAGAAAGTATCTTGAGTTGTGGAGGGGTCTTTGTACTAAAAGGTTCTGGACAAAGAAGGGGCAAGAAAGGGGTGGAAAAAATATTTTCAAGGCAATCTCCAAACACATTGTTATACTGGAGAATAAAATTGATTCCCTCGAACATGACACGTATTTTCCTCAATTAGTAATACTCAGAAATGGAGATACAGATTTCCTTGGCCTTGACCACAGTTTGGCAGTAGACTCAACACTCAGAAACAACCTTGAGATGGAAGTGTCAGCCGTTAATTCTCCTGTGTGCGTTGTCCCTGGGAATGGGATAATGAAGCCCTACCCTCCAGGAGTGAGAACATTTTGGTAGGTGGGTGGGGGAATAGATAGGTAGATGAAAGAAAGAAAGACTGATAGATATGAAGGAAGGAAGAGAGGGAGGGAGGGAGGAAAAGAGAGCAAGAGACAGAAAGAAAGGGAGAGAGGAGGGGGGGAGGGAGGAAGAGAGAAAGAGAAAAAGAAAGTGGTTAAAGGAGAATAATATAGTATAGATAATGTACTCCAGACAAGTCTACACAATGCTGCAAAATGAACTTTCTTCCAGAAGCCAGCTCTGGTCAACACCATTTCTTGCTCAAAAGTCTTAATGGTTTTCCATTTGCATAAAGATTAAAGATTCACCACAGTTGTCACTTTATGCTCCAGCCAAACTTCATTATCCCCTTAACATTCCTTCTGTGCCTTTGTCCACATTGCTCCCTCTGTCAACAATTTCTTCCCCATCTCTACATGCCAAAAGTTGGATAACTCTTTCCCACCCATTATTTGCATGCTCAGACTCTAGATTAAGCTCAATCAAATGCTAACTCTGTAATGAATAATCCCTTTCTTCATACAAAATTCTTCTTCCAAACCCCTATCTATCATAAATACTTTCTATACTAATTATAATTATTTTCACACCTGCTTTAACTCCTTTACAAAACCATAAGCTCCATGATGGCAATATCCATAAAAGATTAATTTTAGTAAAAATGCCTTAGAATGCATTTGATGAATAGTTGCTGATGGAAATTACATTATTTATCTTTGGGATTAAAAGAAAGAATTGATTCTCTTTTGAGTGTTTCTCTCTTTTCACCCTTACTAACATCTAGCACTCCTAAGACATGAGGGGTGGAAAAAAAGGAAATACTCAAAATCAGTGAGTTCCCTTTGGTTTCTCTTTTAGGGAAAAAAAAAAAAAAAGGCCCAGGTTCCTGCCTTTGACTAGATAATTATTTGATTACATAATTATTATTTTTTTTAATTAAAGTTTTTTTCAGTGTTCCAAAACTCATTGTTTATGCACCACACCCAGCACAGCATGCAATACGTGTCCTCCTTAATACCCACCACCAGGCTCACCCAACCCCCCCACCCCCTCCCTCTAAAACCCTCAGTTTCTCAAAGTCCACAGTCTTTCATGGTTTGTCTCCCCCTCTGATTTTCCCCAACTCCTCCTCTCCATTTCCCAGTGTCCTCCATGCTATTCCTCATGCTCCACAAGTAAGTGAAACCATATGACAATTGACTCTCTCTGGTTGACTTATTTCACTCAACATAATTGCTTCCAGTCCCGTCCATGTTGATATAAAGGTTGGGTATTCATCCTTTCTGATGGAGGCATAATACTCCATTGTATATATGGACCATATCTTTATCCATTTGTCCATTGAAGGGCATCGTGGTTGTTTCCACAGTTTGGTGACTTGTGGTCATTGTTGCTATGAACATTGGGGTACAGATGGCCCTTCTTTTCAGTACATTTGTATCTTTAGGGTAAATACCCAGTAGTGCAATTGCAGGGTCATAGGATAGCTCTATATTTAATTTCTTAAGGAATCTCCACTGTTTCCCACATTTCAAGTTTTGAATTGGTCACTTAAACCTCACAAATAAGTGAATCTAAGTAAAGCAAATTATCAAATAATTCTCCATTACAAACAATAAGAAAATATTCTTTTAAGTAGAAGGGAAATACAAAATGGAAATGGAGCATATCCATTTATGTTCCCAATATGTGAACAGAGTTAAAACATAAGGCTTTCAAGAGTTGCACAAATTCCAATTAAAAAGCCGTATCTTGGGGTGCCTGGGTGGCTCAGCGGGTTAAAGCCTCTACCTTCAGCTCCGGTCATGATCTCAGAGTCCTGGGATCGAGCCCCACATCGAGCCCCACATCGAGCCCCACATGGGGCTCTTTGCTCAGCAGGAAGCCTGCTTCCCCATCTCTCTGCCTGCCTCTCTGCCTACTTTGATCTCTGTCAAATAAATAAATAAATAATCTTTTAAAAAAAGTCATATCTTCCTCAATGATACACATACCACATACATTCAAAAAAATTGCAAAATATGAAATTGGAGAGGATGCGATATTTTCAGACAGTAAAATTCATATCAAAGTAAAAGTAGAAATAGTAATTATTATAGCTCCATATTTTGGAGGGAGGTCACATTTTAGAGTTCAGAGTAGAGATAAATCCCAGACTTCCTACACAGACATATTTTTTCTAATCTTCAAAACCATTTGTCAGCCTGTTTCATACATTAGCTCCAATGAATTATAGCACAGAAGAATCACACTTACATTGGAAGCAAAGAGAGATTAACCCAAAATTATATCTTGTTTTTAGGCACTCAATTCCAGGATCAGATTTAAAAAAAAAGAAAGAAAGAAAGGAAAAAAGAAAAAAAAAAGACTTTTATTACCTTGGCATTGATGAAAGCAGAAGTTTTCTTTCCCTTTCAATCTTCTGGGAGGAAATTTCAGTTATTTTAAGCCAGCAGAATAACTCTCCCCAGAGCACTGATAAATTAATGTGTAGAAGCTTAGAAAATTTAAGATGTCTGTCTTAGAATTGAATGACTAGGAAATTTGGGTCCTTTAAATGCACCAAAGAAATTGTGTGTCTCATTTTAATAGTAAGTCTCACTCCTAAATTCATCCCCTATATAATATACAATATCTAGGCAAGAACTTTTAGTAAATTTTACTTATAAAAGTGGTAATAGAATGTTATAATTTTTCAAAGCTTGGGATTCACATTTTATTCTTTTTTTTTTGTACACTTTGGCCTTCATGACATGATGATCACTATCAATCCAATCAAATGCCTTTTACTCTGTTTTGCCATCTTATCACACATTACTTGTGTTCTTCTGTTAATATTTCCATTAATTTATCCATTCTCTATGTACTCCCTCATTGCCTCTGAACTTTAACTTGGTTCCCATCTGGCACCACTCAGGTGAAATTTCTCCCTCAAGGGTCAGGGATGATGTCCTAAATCCAAACTCTTTACTTGGCCATTCTCCATAGTGTCTCTACAACACTTGGTCACCTTCTATTTCTTGAAATTCTCTTCCTCTATGAATCTGATTACTCCTATGTCTCTTCCATCATTCTTCTCCTATTTGATCACTCTCATTTCACTTTACAATGACTTCTTAAAAAAAAAAAAAAAAGGTTTTAAGTAATCTTCACACCCAAAGTGAGGCTAGAACTTATAACCTAAGATCAAGAGTTGCATGCTCTACTGACTGAGCCAGGCAGGCGCCCCTTACTATGCCTTCATATCCTTAAGTGTTAGCTTTCCCTGGGTTTCATTCTTGGTCCTTTTCCTTCTACACCTTTTCCCCTTAATTGTGTTAAAGAAAACCCAGGGATGAATAATAATTGAAACAGTAAAACCAGCTTTTTTTAAATTAATTTTTTATTTTTTATAAATATATAATATATTTTTATCCCCCTGGGTACAGGTATGTGAATTGCCAGGTTTACACACTTCACAGCACTCATCATAGCACATACCTTGACCAATGTCCATAACCCCACCTCCCTTCTCTCAACCCCCCCTCTCCCCAGCAACCCTCAGTTTGTTTTGTGAGGTTAAGAATCACTTACGGTTTGTCTCTCTCCCAATCCCATCTTGTAAAACCAGCTTTTATTAAGGAACTACTACAATAGGAGAGGAGAGATTTCAGTGCAGAGCTGGGCTCAATTCTGAATACAGCGGGGACAAGGGACTTCATAGCCAAGGAGCAGAGGAGGGGTCAGTGGATGGAAACTTACTAAGAAGAAACATCAGAAGTAAGGGGGTCTTCTAGCTAAATGGACTTAAAAAGATTCTTACTGGAAGCAGGCCAGGGTAACTAGATATCAGGGATCTAAATGAAGAATTGAGCAGATATCCAGGGTGGGGAATTCTCTCTAAACTGACTTAAGAAGATTCTTGCTATAACTGGGCAATACAGACCTGAAAAAAGTGGGCACTGAAGTCCAAGGTTGAAGCCTAGAGGGGCCTCACTGAAGTTTAGAAGAAGAGAGGCTTTGTCAGTGATGTCCTTTTCAATGATGAATGCAAGGCAGAACTTCCTACCATAAAACAAATTCCTATTTCTAATTGCATTCTGAATATGTCTATTTGAATATTCTGGAGATCTCTCAAAAGTTATGTCTCAAATTAAACTAACGTCTTTCCCTACAAACCTGCTTTTCCATGTTAGATATTGCCAGTTGTTTTTGACACCCAACCCAGGCTCCAGCCTGGAGACCTCAGGTTGGGTTTTATTCCCACTTTCCTTCCCCTCCTGAGCCCGATCTAACCCATCACACTCATCACAGTGTTTCTCAGATATTCATTATTTGTTGCTTCCACTCTTCCAGCCCTTGATCAGACCATCGTTTTTCATCTGTTGCCCAAATTACCCTCTTATTTCCCTACATGCAATTCCTCCCCATTCCACCTTTGTAACTGTTGCCAAAATCCCCATTTATAAATACATGGTTAATGATAATTATACCCTTCCCTGAATTCTTCAGTTATTTTCTCCAGCCTGCACAGTAGAAGTAGGCAAAAAAACAAAGGGAGAATGGTGAGCTGGAGCCATCTCCTAGCAGCCCTGGAGAGCTGCTGGTGTGCAACTTTCCCCAGCCCTGAATTCAGTGATGCTCCTGTAGCTTTAAATTACCATGATAGCAGTATTTACAATCTCAAAATCAGCGAATGTTGCAAAGCAGGGATTATTTTTTTTTAATGTCTTAATTTAATTTAATTTTTTTCATGTTTCAAGACTCATGTTTATGCACCACACCCAGTGCTCCATGCAATACATGCCCTTCTTAATACCCACCACCAGGGTCACCTATCCCCCCCCCCCCTCCCCTCCATAACCCTTGGTTTGTTTCCCAGAATCCACAGTCTCTCAGGGATCTTTTTTTAAAGATCTTGTAATTATGGCACATCATGGCAGAGGGAACTTGGCATTTGTTAAATGTGTGTATACACACACACACACACACACACACACATACACACACAGTTCCAAATCTAACTTTTAAGCCCAACATCTTATTCTATCCATATGGCCTTTTTTATTCGTGTACTTGTACCCTCACCAAACACTTCAAATACATGGATTCTGAAGCTTCTATGTCAAGACTGAAACGCCATGTCCACCTGGAATGCCCTATTCTCCTTTTCCCATTCCAACCTTACCTCCTTGCAAGGTCCCTTCAAAGCCAAGTTCAACTTTTATCCTCTCTGTGAAGGTTTCCTTGACACTCCTTACCTCATACAAAATTTATTTGTATCTATTTGCCTCTCCTGCTAGATTGTGAAAAATTTTAATAAAAATATTAAAATGTATTTAAATGTATTTATATTTATTTTATTTACATTGACCTTATTTGTATATCCCCCATGCCTTAAATATTGTATAGTACAAGTTGTAAGTTTAATAAATGTTGAACAAATGAACAAATTTGGGAGAATTTGATAGATTCTCATTTCATAGCAGATACAAAAATAAATTCCAGATGGAAATGTTTGAGTGTGAAAAGCAAATGTGTTTATATGCTTGCAAAGGGCCTTTCTAAGTAAAATGAGAAGCTCAGAAGGCATAAAGATAACTGTTGACAGATTTGACTACTTAAAATTAAAAACTTATGTATAAATCAGTCACAAGAAAAAGCCTGGAAAGAAAACAAATCCATAGAGGCTAAGTAACTTGCTACTAAACAATAAGAGTCAACCAAGAAATCAGAGGAAATAAAAAATACATGGAGAACAAATGAAAATAAAAACATTATGTTCCAAAATCTTTGGGATGCAGCAAAAGCTAAGAGGGAAGATCATACCAATATAAAAGAAGCAAGAAAAATCTCAAATAAACAACCTAACTTTATACCTAAGGAGCCAGATAAAGAATAGCCCAAAGCCAGTAGAAGGAAGGAAATAAGATTAGAGCAGAAATGAAATAGGGACCAAAAAACCAATAGAATGAACCAATAAAACCAGGAACTAGTTCCTTAAAAACATTAACAAAATTGGATAAACGTTTGGCAGACTCATTAGAAAGAGAAGGAGGGAGGGAGGGAGAGAGAAAGAAGACTCAAATAGATAAAATCAGAAATGAAGGAGGAGGGGGGACAAAAAACCTTACGTGTAGAAAAGGACACCGTAAAAAAAGAAAAAGGACACCTTAAATAAGAAACAAAGAGAAAACTGTGAGAATATCATTTTTCAATAAAGATAACATAAAAATCATTTATAATTCCAGTATTAAAATACTATCTATATCATAGCCTTATCATGAGGATTAAATAAATTAATAACATTTAAAATAATAGGCAAACACAAGTATCTGATTATGAGTGAAAGAATAACTTGATTTTGAGGATATTAATAAAGTACTCTTCTACAACTATGAAAAAAATCATAACAGGCACACAGTAACTGCTCTAACAAGTTTAATTATTATTATAAATTTAAGAAAATCTGGAAAAAATTACAAGAATCTATTGAAATTGAGTGGTAAAATAGTTTTCTTACTGGTGGTGTATCAAGGGCTGGATGTGGAATATTCATTTGGATACTGGCAATAAGTTAATGCAATGGGTGGAGCTGGGTATGAATTTAAAAATGGCTCATGACAAGTAAAAGTCACTTTGTTAATTTATTATTTTATTTATTTTATTTTATTTCAGTGTTCCAGAATTCATTGTTTATGCACCACACCCAGTGATCCATGCAACACCTGTCCTTAATACCCACCACCTGGCTCTCCCAATCCCCCACCCCCTTCACCTCCAAAACCCTCAGTTTGTTCCTCAGAGTCCACAGTCTTCCATGCTTTGTCTCCCCCTCCAATATCCCCCAACTCACTTCTCCTCTCCATTTCCCAATGTCCTCTACTATTCCTTATGCTCCACAAGTAAGTAAAACCATATGATAATTGACACTCTCTGCTTGACTTATTTCACTCAGCATAATCTCTTCCAGTCCCATCCATGTTGATACAAAAATTGGATATTCATCCTTTCTGATGGAAGCATAATACTCTATGGTATATATGGACCATATCTTCTTTATCCATTTGTCCGTTGAAGGGCATCTTTGTTCTTTCCACAGTTTGATGACTATGGTCATTGTTGCTATGAACATTGGGGTGCAAATGGCCCTTCTTTTCACTACATCTGTATCTTTGGGGTAAATACCCAGGAGTGCAATTGCAGGGTCATAGGGAAGCTCTATTTTTAATTTCTTAAGGAATCTCCACACTGTTTTCCAAAGTGGCTGCACCAACTTGCATTCCCACCAACAGTGTGAGAGGGTTCCCCTTTCTCCACACCCTCTCCAACACAGGTTGTTTACTGTCTTATTAATTTTGGCCATTCTAACTGGTGTAAGGTGGTATCTCAGTGTGGTTTTGATTTGAATCTCCCTGATGGCTAGTGATGATAAACATTTTTTCATGTGTCTGTTAGCCATTTGTGTGTCTTCTTTGGAGAAGTGTCTGTTCATGTCTTCTGCCCATTTTTTTGGACATGATTATCTTTTATCTGTATTTTTGTGTGTGTTGAGTTTGAGGAGTTCTTTATAGATCTTGGATATCAGCCCTTTGTCTGTAGTGTCATTTGCAAATATCTTCTCCCATTCCGTGGGTTATCTCTTTGTTTCGTTGACTGTTTCCTTTGCTGTGCAGAAGCTTTACATCTTGATGAAGTCCCAAAAGTTCATTTTCGCTTTGTCTTTGGAGACATATCTTGAAGCTTGAAGGAAGTTGCTGTGGCTGATGTCGAAGAGGTTACTGCTTATGTTCTCCTCTAGGATTTTAATAGATTCCTGCCTCACATTGAGGTCTTTTATCTATTTCGAGTTTATCTTTGTGTATAGTGTAAGAGAATGGTCAAGTTTCATTCTTCCTCACATAGCTGTCCTTTATTATCACTTTACACCAGGAATTCTAAACATTACCAGTAATTAAAATTTATTGTCTCTCCTCCTGCTTGAAGAGAACCTTTCACTGGTCTAAGTTCAAAACAACTTCTGCACTTACCATTGAGTTTAATAATGTGTACATAAGCTTCAAATCAGCACATTTTTATTGCCTCTTTGTAAATATTGTATTTTACATGAAAGTTAATTCTCAGAAGTCTCAGCTACGTATTGGACTTCAGTACCTATAGTCTCAGCTACAAATGTGATTCTGAGCATGAATTTTTAATGGTTTATAATAGTTGGAACTTTCTATGGACACCTTTTGTAGGAATCTGTAGTACTCTCTGGAATTCTACAGATTCCTGCATTTAAAGAGTAAGTTTGAAATAAATACTGATTGTACAATAATTGTTAAGAGAAATGAAAAACTTAAGCTCTTTCAATTATGTAATTCCCTATGACTACTTGGAGTTCCTATTTGCTTGATATTTAGAAGTATGCCACTTTTCCTCCTCACCTGGACACTCCAGTCACAGTAGCAAATTTTTTCCTCATTTCTAAAATATACTAAATTTTTCCCAACTCAGGGCCCAACTTAGTAAAAGCATATGCTTTTACTCTGCTTAAACATGACTTCCTGAGCTCTTCCTGTGGCAGACTTTTCATTTTTCAGATTGAAAGAAAATGCCATCTCAGAATCAGCCTGACTTCTCTGCAAAATGTGAATTTCAAAGTGTAATATCCTGTTAAGTACAAATATTCTATTACACATGGAATATTGTTTGAATACTATCTTTCAATTTAACATACATTATTTTAAATTATTTTAAAACTAAAGAATGGAAAAAGAGAATAATGACCATTATTGATTACTACATTATTATTATGGAAATAATGTTACTGTATAAAGGAGGGAGCTGTTAAATACCCATTGGGTGTTATATGCAATTAATGAATCATTGAACACTACATCAAAAACTTACGATGTACTATATGTAGGCTAACTGAACACACACACACACACAAATACATACCCAGGTGTTAAATTCACTTAAGTTTGTGCCTACTTCTTACTTTAAAAATTTTTTAAATAATTGGAGGGGATTTTTTATTTCTGTTTTACTCTCAGAGTAAAAAGGGAAAAAAGGAAAAAGGAATGAGGCAGTGCAAACTCAGCTACATTTCACAATTACGATCTTATGAGATTAGTCAAGAAAAACCAAAATAAATCAATTTCAAGTGTTTTTCTCAAACATATTTGTAGTACTTCTGGTTCTATAATATTGCAATGCATGACAGCTATCCACTTTATGAAACAATAATTTAAGAAAAGCCTTTTTAGTGATGGGGAAACAAAGAATATCTACACAAAATCATAGATACTACTTGCCCAGTAAAAATGACATAATTTCTTTTTAGGTGTATTTTGTAACACATTTTTTCTATAATTTCTCATTCCACACATAAGTTTTAAAGGAATAAAAATGCTTGGGCAAAAGTAGACCCTCACAAATACATTGCAAAGAATGAATCTAGACTTAGAACTTATATCTTTCATAAAAAATAGCTCCAAATGGATTTATAGGCTTAAAGGTAAAATGCAAAGCTATCAAATTCCTAGAAGATAACATAGAATCTAGATGACTTTGGATTTGGCAGTGACACTGTAGGTACAGAACTGAAGGCATAGTCCATGAAGGACATCACTGAGAAATCAAACATCATCAAAATTAAAAACTTCTGTTATGAGAAAGATGCTATCAGGAGAATAAGACAAGCCATAGACTGGAAAAAAATATTTGCAAAAGACACACCTGGTAAAAGACCGCTATCCAAAACATACAAAAGAAGAAATTCTTAAAACTCAACAATAAGAAAACAATAACCCATAAAATAATGTGCAATAGAAATTCTCTTTCATTGTTGGTGGGAATGCAAAATGGTACAGCCACTTTGGAAGGCAGATTGGTGATTTCTCATAAAATGAAACATACTCTTAACACATGTTCTAGCAACCATGCTCTGTGATATTTACCCAGTAAGAGTTGAAACTTAGATCCTTGCAAAAATCTGCTCATGAATGTTTATAGCAGCTTTATTTATAATTGCCAAAACTTGGAAGCAACGAAGACATCCTTCAGTAGGTGAGTGAGTAAATAAACTGTGGATACATCCAAACAATGGAATATTATTCGGCACTAAAGAGAAATTAGTTGCCAAAACGTGAAAAGACATGGGCAGGATAAGACATGAAAAGACGGGGGTTGGAGTCTTCAAATGCATATTAATAAGTGGAAAAAGCCAATCTGAAAAAAGCTACATACAGTAAGATTCTGATTATATAACATTCTAGAAAAGGAAAAACTGGAGATAGTAAAAAGATCAATGGTTGCTAGGGCTTAGGGGTTAAGATGGATGAACAGGCTGAACATAGAGAATTTTTAGGGCTGTGGAACTATTCTGTATGGTACTTGAATGATGGGTACATGTTATTATACATTTATCCACACCCATAGAATGCACAACCTAAAGACTGAACCAAGTGTGAACTATGGACTTTAAGGTGATAATACGTCAAGGTAGGTTCATGAACTGCAACAAATGTGCATCTGGTGGGGATGTTCACAGTGAGACTGTGAAAATATGGGGGCAGGAAATATTTTGGATCTCTGTACTTTCTGCTCAATTTTATTATGAACCTAAAGCTTCTCTAAAAAAATTAAGTCTATTAAAATTTTTTTTACACGAAAAAAGCACTTGGGAACACCTTTTACTTATCGTTATCTGTTATACTGGCCTTAAGTGACCATACTCAGAAGGCTTCCCCTGGAGGCCTTTAAGGAGAAAGTTGGGTTTTTCTCACACTCTGTGAACACTGGATATAGAGATGGGGAGCTTATGTTTATTATTCTCTGCAGCTGCCTCCAGAACTCTACTCTTCCATCCTATAAAACCTCTGCTTTTTTAATGATCACACATGAGGGCATATCCTCCTGTTCTCATTTCTGTCTTCTCAGAATGCCTCACTTGCTAACCCCCGCTCTTCCCTGTGGCCCAGCTCTTGCCATCACTCCTGGTGACTGTACCAGCCATGTGGCTATCCAGTCCAAAACCTTCTCCTTTTTTTCCACTTGTGATGGACCTGAGGACCTGTTGTGCTTCCTTTTACTTATTTATTTTTAGAGATTTTATTTTTATTTATTTATTTGACAAAGAGAGAGAGCATGAGCAGGGGGAGCAGCAGGCAGAGGGAGAGGGAGAAGCAGTCTCCCCGCTGAGCAGGGAGCCTGATGGGGGCTTCATCCCAGGATGCCAGGATCATGACAGATGATTTTGATGATTTTGATTTTGTTGATTCAAAGGCAGATGCTTAATCCACTGAGCTGCCCAGGTGCCCCTGTGCTTCCTTTTAAAGACTTGTTGCTGCATAGGTGCTCAGGATCCTGGCAGCACTCTCTATCAGCTGCTCAAGGATTTTGTCTCTTTTGTTACCACGTCTACCTTCTGGGCCTTCAGTTATTCCTCACTATTACATAGTTAACATCAGTATAAAAATATCTCCCTTGATCCTGCATGTCCTTCCAGGTACCATCTTATTTCTCTATTCTCCCTCACCACCAAACTTTCTGACTTGTCTTAAAAGCATAAACTATATTTTGGTCGTTACCTTCTGTAAAAGCCTTACATGATCCTTTGTATAAGTTTCCTAACAATGGCCCAAAACATGACAACTGGTCTTTCATCACCTCCCTAGATGTCTCTTTCCCCAACCCTCTGCATTCAGGACACAGTTGCTTTCATGCCATTTTATACCCACCTCAGATGCTTAGTGAATGTTTTTATCAACTTTGATCGAATCTGTCTTCCCCGATTCTCCCCATGGCTGAATTGTATCTTCCAGGCCCTAGTAAATGTCACTTATTTAGAGCTTGTCTGACACCCTATCCAGTCACTTTTATCTCCTTCCACCCATTCTCCATTATTGCACTGTGTTCAGTGTTTATTATGATTTTTTTAAGATTTTATTTATTGATTTGACAGAGATCACAAGTAGGCAGAGAGGCAAGGCAGAGAGAGAAGAGGAAGCAGGCTCTTCACAGAGCAGAGAGCCCAATGTGGGGCTCGATCCCAGGACCCTGGGATCATGACCTGAGCCGAAAGCAGAGGGCTTAACCCATTGAGCCACCCAGGTGCCCCAGTCAGTGTTTATTATGGTTTTTATTTGTAGATTAATTTATTTAATATTTCTGTTCATCTCTCCCTTTAGACAGTATATCCTTTAGCATATACATATATATATACATATACATATGTATATAAATATGTGTGTGTGTGTGTGTGTGTGTGTGTGTGTGGCTGTGGCTGTGAGCAACACCAAAAAATATTATTAACAATGGCCCAAATATAAATCTTTTTTTTGGATTGTATATTTGAGGGTAGGGCCAGTGGATCAGAATGTCAATACCAAGGTCTCTACAAATTTTTTCACCTGGTCTGCATGGTCCTAAGAAGGCTTCAGTGGCAACAACCTTTATATCTGCATTCCACTCAGAAGGAAGATGAAGAAAAGCAAGAAGCAGAAGCATTTATAATGGAAAAGAAAACAATTTCCAAGAAAATTCTAGAAGATCAATAATATTTCATTGGCCATGTGGACACCCTTGCAAGAATTTTGCTAGGTAGTTTCTTACATTTTCTAGCTTCTATAATTTGTAGATGGAAGAAAATTCCATTGGAATGGTTTTTGAGTGAACTACCCAATACTTTCACCACCCTTTTTTGCATATATATATGTATACATATATATACATACATACAAGGAAGATAACCTTAAAATTATATCCAAATTTTCATTTGTTCATTTATTCCTTTAAAAATATTTATCAAGAACTTAGGTAAGGCCAGGAACCATCTACACTTTTGGAACACATCAGTAAACTGGATGAAACCTGGCCTCATGGAGTCTTTACTCAAACCTCCCAAGTTTGAAATCTAAGACCTCTGGGTGGTGGTCAGCCCTCTCCCTTCCAGTGGGTCAAGGTGTAGCTCCTCATGGTCTTTCATAAAGTAAAAGACCTGTTATTTTCCCTCAGCATACCTGATAACACTATGTGAGCAAGTTAAGGTATAACTCCAATAAACATGCCTATTCAATGAAAGAGTTGGGCCAAGTTTCAGCAGTTTGATTATAATTTTTATCTTTTGAGTATGATTTATTCATTTTTTTCTTTCTGGAATCATTTAAGATATTTTAATTATTTTATTTTTTATTAATATATAATGTATTATTTGTTTTAGGGATACAGGTCTGTGATTCATCAGTCTTACACAATAAGATACTCTGTTTTGAAAGCTCTGAAAGTTCATGCTAAATGAAGTGTTGGGGTTTTTCTATCCATTGTACTTGGCTCATCATAGAACTTCTCTATCTAGAAGCTAGGTTTCTATTCTTCAGTTATGAACATATTTCAGGATTTTTTAGTATAATTTTCTTTCCTCTATTTTCTATCTCTAGACGTAGTAATCCAATATAGGACTTAGTGAGTAGAATCTCTTGAATTATTACCTATTTTTTTCCTATTTTGTTGCTGTTCTATAGAGTATGATAATTCTAGTACATTTAATTTCTACAAGTATATTTTAAATTTCCAATTTTAAAAATAGTTTTGGAATATTCCACACTAATTTTCTTCACTTTTTTCATCTATACAATAATAATTGTAAATTTTTTAATTTGCCTCTACTTTCTGCATAGCCTCTATTTCTATTAGTTTTGTTGTTGTTGTTGTTGTTGGTGGTGGTGGTAGTGTGTTCATTTGACTGCCATTTTTATTAGAGAAGATCTCCAACATCTGTTGATCTGTAGCTGTCAACTTATATTTAAGACATGCACAAAATGTTAATTGGATACAAACAGCCAAATAAAAATTAGATAAATTGGACTATACCAAAACTAAAACTTATGTGCTTCAAAGGACACTATTAAGAAAGTAAAAAGACAATCTATAGGTTGGGAGAAAATATTTGGAAATTATGTATCTGGTAAGAGTCTACAGTATCCAGAATATATAAGGAATTATTACAACCAGACAATAAAAAGACAACTTAATCTTAAAAATGGGCAAAGATTTGAATACCTTCAAAGAATGTATTCAGATAGCCAATGAGCACATGAAAATATGCTTAACATGCTTAGCCATCAGAGAAATGACCGAGAAAAAATACGAGAAACCACTCACTCTTTTAGGATGTCTAAATAAAAAAAGATGGGCAGTAAAAGTATGAGGTTGTGGAGAAACTGTAACCTTCATATTTAGCTGGTGGGAGTGTAAAGTGGTATAGCGATTTGTATGATTTCATATAAAGACTGGTATTTGATTGTTAATAGCAGCACTATACATAATAGCTGAAAAGTGGAAAGCACCTAAATATCCATCAAATGATGAATAGATAAATGAAATGTGGTGTATCTATAAAATAAAATGTTATTCAACGACAAAAAGAAGTGAAGTACTGATACATGTTACATAAGGGATAAACCTTGAAAACATGATAAATGGAAGGAGTCAGGGCCATAGATTATATGATTCCATTTATTTTTTTAATATGATTCTATTTCAATGCAATGACTAGAATAGGCAAATCGATAGAGAAAAAAATAGATTAATGTTTGCCAGGGGCTAAGAGTAGGGAGGAATGGGGAGTGACTACTAATGAATATGGGGCTTCTTTTTGGGGTGATGAAAATATTTGAAATTTAAGAAGTGCTGATAGTTACATAATATTATGAATGTACTAAACTACTGAGTTGTATGCTGTGAATTATATGGCAGTAAAAAAAAAAACTTAATTGGAAGCTCTGTAAAGATGGAGAGGACTTTGGCTAGTAGTAACTACTGGGGTCCACTGTAGGATGATGAGGTAGAGAGGTTGGGTAATTTGAATTTGGCTCCCAACAGTTATTATCTATGGGTCTTTATCTGGTGCTTAGTTCATTTCTCCAGAAATGAATTTATACTCTCCCAGAATTTTCAAGGCTAGTGGGGAGAGGAGACTGGGGTCTTCAGTATGTAACACTGAGACTTGTGCTCCAGCCACCTGCCTCCGCGTGCTCCTTCATCACCCTGCTGGGCTCAGTCTCTGACTCGAATTTTTTTCCTGAATCAACCTCTCAAGAGATGCATCCAGTGTCTGAAGGAATTATGAAGAGGCAGTTGCCAAAAAGCTGAAATTTGAGAAGAAGATCTGGAGGTACAAGTTTCATGCCATAAATACACTGAACTCCACTTAACTCTCCTACTTTTTATGGTTGTGCGACAGGAATCAGCTTGTTTCTGCACTTTCCCACATGCTGACAAAGATTTTAGCATTCTCTGGTCTGCCAAATCAGTGACCACTATTCTCAGTTTATAAATTTGTGCTGTTTTCTCCTTACCTCTTCTCTTTGGATTTGTGAATTGGTGGCCTTTTAAAAAAAATCTCTTTACTGTCTGGGGTGGGGAGAATAATGGTCTTCCAAGAAATCCTGTGGCCTAAACCTTGGAATCTGTGAATAAATTGGGTAATACGGCAAAGAGAATTAGGGGTACAAATCAGATGAATTTAAGCTGGGAGGTTATTTTGGATTATCAGGTGCCCCCGTTTAATCACAAGGGTCCTTCAAAGTGGAAAAGGGAGGCAAAAACAGAAAGAGGGAACGACGCAGGAATATTAAGAGATGGGATGTTGCCAGCTTTGAAGTTACAGTAGGTGCCATGAGTCAAGAAATGTGTGTGGTGTTCTCTAGAGTATGGTGATTCTAGTACATTTAATTGATCTTTAACTGGAAATCTCTCCCTTTGTATTTCGCCTGCTGAAAAAGATAGACCACACTCTAAATCTTCTTTTTGGCTTGCAATTTCTTTCAGCCTATCTGTTCTATCATTTTTTATTTCTTTGCCAGTTAACATGGAATCATAAGATTGACCTTATGTGCACCAATGTAGACTAACCTCTGGTTTTGTTCTCATTGATTATTTTCTGTGCCCTAGCAGTGATTAGATATTTGGAATATTATGCCCGGCTATAAGCCATAATAAACTTTTTTTCTATTGTGGAACTGAATTTAAAATACTCTTCAGTCAGAGAATGTCTTCCTTTTTTTTCAGTCAACACCCTAGTCACCCGTCCCTCCTACACTTTGCATTTTCTAGCCATTCAGGTCTGTAAATTTCTGGGAAGACTGGGGAGCTTTGAAAATTAGGGAATGCAACTAATTATTTCTCACTGACTGTAAGCTTCTCTGTAAATCCTAACAGAAATTTCCTAAAATAGATGTCTCTAAACTTGAAAGCTTAGTACCCTTTCAGCAATTTTATGGTAGGATTCTCCTTTTTAAAATAACTTTAATGTGCTTCTATCTTAAATCTACACTGAAATTTTGATAGATTAGAACCAACATGACTTATCATATCTCTGGAATTTATTTCATAAATAGACAATGTGAAGCCTTCAAAGAAATCAGAAACAATCATATTCTTAGATTGTAAGTCTTTCTGAATTCTGAAACTGAACCAAGACTATGTCATCTTTCTAGGTTACCTCGTGACCAAGAAAATCAAATACTTCAAGGAACAGATCCTAAGTATCTACTACTCACATCTAATCCAAATTCTAGAGTTGCATCCTTGCATTTGATTTCACCTTGAACTTAGGTTGAGAACTTGGGATTTTAATAAATCACTCTTGATTAGTCACAACATAATACTCAAATTCACTCTTCTACCTTAGAAATCACAGTTTACAGATCTTCAAATTTTATTTAATTCTATAATCTTCTCCCTTGTTTTTTCTAAATGTCACATCATTTTATCATAATGCTAAATTATTTTGGAACTTAAGTAACACAAGTATCAGGGTGCTTTAAAGCTGCTTTAAGCTTTTGGAAAATGAACTATTCTTAGCCAAAAATCTGTTAATCCAAATCCTGCTAATCTACCACATTGAATAAAATCCTAATAATAAAGTCACATTTTAAATTTGCTTATATGCAGGACCCCTGGGTGGCTCAGTCGTTAAGCGTCTGCCTTCGCTCAGGTCATGATCCTAGGATCCTGGGATCGAGTTTCGCATAGAGCTCCCTGCTCAGTGAGGAGCCTGCTTCTCCCTCTCCCACTCCTCCCGCTTATGTTTGTTCTCTCTCGGCTGTGTCTCTGTCAAATAAATAAATAAAATCTTAAAAATGAATTTGCTTACATGCAGAGAGAAGGTTATATCTCAAAATTATAGTTGGTATATTTAGATTTCTATGGGAAAAGTCAAGGAGGCCCAGAGATTCCCGATAAGCATATTAAAATTTATGAGAATTTTCAAGAGCTGATTTTTTTTTAAAGAATTTATTTATTTGACAAGAGAGTGAGAGAAGGAGAGAGAGCACAAGCAGGGGGAGCAGCAGAGGGAGAGGGGGAAGCAGGCTCCCTGCCCAGCAGGGAGCCTGATGTGGGACTTGATCCCAGGATCCTGAGACCACGACCCGAGCCCAAGGCAGAGGCCCAAACCACTGAGCCACCCAGGTGCCCCAAGAGATGATTTTTCTTTCTTTTTTTTTTTTTTTAATTTTCAGCATAACAGTATTCCTTGTTTTTGCACCACACCCAGTGCTCCATGCAATCTGTGCCCTCTCTAATACCCACCACCTGGTTCCCCAACTTCCCACCCCCCCCACCCCTTCAAAACCCTCAGATTGTTTTTCAGTCTTTTTAAAGAAAGTCTGAAATGAGTGTGTTGGCTTTAAACAGTGTCTATTCTTTAACTCCTCTACTCCCCTAAACAAATGCTGATCAGGTAGGTAGGTTGCAGCAGCAAGTTTCTGTAAGCCCTGTCTGTGACAGATGCACAGGTGACCACTTTGTATATCTATTCTAGAGCTCATCTGGAGCTTTTTAAAATACACATTTCTGAATATTTTAAGTCCATGTTTCGTGGAGGGGAGTTCAGCCATCTGTCCTTAAAATCTTCCTTGTGATTCTGACATATAGCAAGAGGAGCTACTCCTGCAAGCCCCCCTTGCAGTGGAGGAAGAGAAGGATCAAGAAACTAATGCATGTTTGTTAAGAGCCTGTTGTGAGCTGTGCACGAGAAAGGACACGTCCTATTTCTTAGTTAGGACTTGGTTGTGTTAGAGCATGCATTAAAACCCATGTTCTTCTTCTTCTTCTTCTTTTTTAAAAAGATTTTATTTATTTGTCATAGAGAAAGAGAGAGAGAAAGAGAGAGAATGAGCACAAGCAGGGCGAGCAGTAGGCAGAGGGAGAAACAGGTTCCCTGCTGAGCAGAGAGCCCAATGTGGGACTCGATTCTAGGACCCTGGGATTATGACCTGAGCCAAAGGCAGAAGCTTAACCAACTGAGCCACACAGGCATCCCCTGTGTTCTTGTTTCTTAAGAAAAAAAGGAAGAAAGAAAGAAAGAAAGAAAGAACGAAAGAAAGAAGAAAGAAAGAAAAGAAAGGTAGAATCACTTGCATGTCTAATTCAAGTAATTTGCTTTGTCCAGCCTTTTTAAAATTTATTTTTGAATCAGTTTGGACTTGGATGATTTTGACTATGTTTTGTTTTCCAAATGATGTTTCTCTGTTTTGTTCAGAAATGACATGTATGAGTAGAAAGAGTTTTGTTAGCAAGTGTTTATGAGTGCACTGTTGAAGGGGAAATTGAGAACTTTTTACTTTACCAAGTGGAAGTTGCATATATAATGATTAAGTGCTAGGGATTAAGGACAATATTTTGGGCCTGCATCCTGGGAAAAGCTATGTGAATTTAGGAAAGTAACTTGACTTTTCTAGGCCTCAGTTTCCCCTTCTGTGAAAAGAGGGATTTTTTTTTTTTTTTGAGTTTTCCCAGATAATGCTGGGAAAGTCAATGCTGACTTTAAGATAGAAATTTAAGTGTATGTACTTTATTTATAAAGTAGAGAGAAAAAAAAAAACAATTCGAATGAGTAAAAAGTGAGATAGGGAGGAGGTCAGCAAAATGTGTATTTAGCAGCAGTTAACGTATGAACATGAATTCCACGTGGGAAATTTTGGGAGTCAGTGCAGTTACCCCATGGGAATGGGAATGGAGGAAAGTGGAGCAGAAATGCCAACTCTTGTCAGTCTCTGCAAGGAGGCTGCTCTGAGGGAGTTAATTCTCTGCTAGCCTGGTAGCCTACCATACAAGCTAGTATGAAAGAGAGAAAGCCCTTCGGTAAAGGTTGAAGAAATGCAGTTGCTGGAAGTGGGAAGCTGGACAGCGTGCAATGAAGTGGTAAAAGGAACGGGATATGGATGGAATAGCAACACCCCTGATTTGATAGGGTTTCTGGCAAACTTGAATGAAGCTGTACATATTAAACACTTAAAGCAATGAATACTGCAAGTATGTCTCTCAACCTCAGAACTGCTTATAAGGCTTTATTTATTTATTTATTTATTTTTAAAGTTTTTATTTCTTTCTTTGAGAGAAAGAGAGTGAACAAGAGAGAGAGAGCCCAAGCCGGAGATGGGGGGGAGAGGCAGAAGGAGAAGCAGAATCCCCGCTGATCAGGGAGCCCAATACAGGACCGGATCCCAGAACCGTAGGATCATGATCTGAGCTGAAGGCAAAGCTTAACTGACTGAGCCACCCATGTGCCCGACTTTACACATTCATTTTCTTAAATATCTAGTGGCTGCTCTCTTACAGTCATTAACCCTCACTTAAATTTTTTTGGTAACAACGCCATGAATGAATGTTTACTTAGAGTACAATCTTTAAGAGTCAAATAACAGAACTATTTCCATAATTATTATTCCTGGTGGTGTATTAAAATGACAAGCTAGTCAAGAAAGTCACCACATTGTTCCTCTTCTGTGAGCTTCTAAGACCTGGCTGTTCAAGAAAATTATAAGTAAAAAATGCTGTGCTCTTGCTACTGTCATGCAGCAAAGTCAATAAAGCAGCAAAAGAATAAGCTGTGTTCCATTCTGTCTCATATATCAACAGAATTGCCCCCTGAGTTCAGACATGCTGTTATTCAAGATAGTCGATGATATATGGGTCTACAGAATAAAGCTAGATTCCCAGGTTGCAGTTCAGTTTATGGTAAATCGTAGTTTGATTTGTATGGAGAGGTAGAATGATAGAAAAGGTATTGATAAAAAGAATACATAACAGCAAGACACTGTTTTAACTGTCCATCTTGGGCTATTAAGTGTTTCAAAAGACATTATTTGATCTGTTATTGCATGACAAAGCTCTTAAAGAAAAGAATAACAGTCTTTCTTTCAGTCTGTTGCTAAGATATATAACTACCCGAGGGCCAAACTACTTGGAAGATAATGTGGATTTTATGGCGTGGCTGTCTCCATTATTTGGGCATTATTATATGCCAAAATATGGAAGAAGTGTACCTGGTCCATGTAGAAGTTAAATGGGGATTTCGACAGACCTTTAAGTTAGGAAAGCTGCTAAGATCATCATACGTTCTCTGGATCTAAGTGTTGGTAATGACTTTGAAATCTTTCAGATCTGCTTCATCTTGCCCTAGGAGGAAGGTTTCCTAATGCACATTGGTAGGGATGAAACTAAATTTCTCTAGTCTTGGAGAGAAGTTTTACTCTTTCTGTTCCAATCTTCCCTACCTCCTCCTCACTAAGCTTTTTAAAAAGAAGGTTGATCATAGTATTTGATATCTGTTTGAAGCGAAGGTTATTGGTCCATGGTTTCAGGAACTAGGAAGAATAGAATTATAGGGAATTAGGCCCTTTGGTTCCAGCAGTTCTTTCCGGGAAGTCAAGTAAATGCACACAGAAGTGGAACTCTGCAAGTGTCTGCACCCCAACTGTAGCCAAATCCATGTAACATTCTGGAAACAACTTCAACATGAAGGCACATACACATACCTATTGGTATAAAATGTGGTTTAAGATGCTTGGGAGATCTTTATGAAGCTGGTAGATGTTACATTAAATCACATGAATCCTGAATGAGATTAAGGTGTTTAAGAAAGGCCAGGAGAGGGGCGCCTGGGTGGCTCACTGGGTTAAGCCTCTGCCTTTGGCTCAGGTCATGATCCCAGGGTGCTGGGATTGAGCCCCGCATCAGGCTCTCTGCTCAGTGGAGAGCCTGCTTCCTCCTCTCTCTCTGCCTGCCTCTCTGCCTACTTGTCCAATAAATAAATCTCTCTGTCCAATAAATAAATAAAAATCTTAAAAAAAAAAAAAAGAAAGAAAGGCCAGGAGAGTGTCTGGAGAATTGTCTTCTGTGTTCCTAAGCTGAGCACAGGGAAAGAAAAAGTGTCTTATTAACAAAGGTAACATGTACAAATTTGATGATAGTATAAGGAAGACACTTCTTGATATATCATTAAGCAGATATTCTAAAGAGGATGTTGTTTTGCCATTTGAAGCAGGCAAAAATGTAAGACATAAATATGCAGTTCATTTTTATGAAAATAACTACCCACTAAGATCAGATTTGAACACCCAAAGACAAATCTCTCAAGCACTTAACTTAGCCTCTGGGTAATAATGCACTGTGAATCCTTGCCCTCATCCCCATTAAACCTAGAGACTCTGCGGCTTCTTCTCATCTCATTTACTTGTGTAATGAATACCTGAAGTGCTTCTCCAACAGATGATGGGTTAGAGGTCGTATGTATAAAGAATACCGGCAAACACGGTTTACTACAGATCAAAATCTGTAGCTGTTTAAACAGGAGAGTAATACAATCAAACTTGTTTCGTGACTATTTCATGACCACACAGACTGGGGGATCATGGCTGAGGGTGAAAGGGGGTTAGAAGGGGTTCCTGGAGTCCAGGGGGGGAGATTATCAGCTCTGATTTAGGTAATATAGGCAAAAACAGAGACAGACAAATTTGGATCTTATTTTTGTGCTATCAGTAACATTGCTTCCATTTCTCTAGTGTGAATAGGAAATCATACATCATAGATAATTAAATTTCCTTTTGTAGAATCCTCAGATAAAAAAATAATAGGAGGGGCACCTGGGTGGCTCAGTGGGTTAAGCCTCTGCCCTCAGTCATGATCTCAGAGTCCTGGGATCTAGCTCTGCACCTGGGATCTAGCTCGGCTTCTCCTCTCTCTCTGCCTGTCTCTCTGCCTTCTTGTGACCCCTCTCTCTCTCTGTCAAATAAATAAATAAAATCTTTTTAAAAAATTGGACACTATGTTCATATGTTAGTGCTTCATGAATCATGATGGGGATTAAATAGCATATTCCTGAGATCAATATGTAAATTCTAGAACACCATATATATATATGGTTATGTTGTTATCCTTGTGAATAGTTTTTGCCAATAATAATTAACACAACTTACCATTTATGGTTTACAAAGTTACAGAGTGCTTTAGTATATATTTTCTCATCTGACATCCCCTTTGTATCCACATGAATATGTGGGCTTCTTTCCCACATGATGTGTTTGTTTCAAGCTGTTCCTTTTGCTCAGAAAGCCTTAACTGTACATTTTCTCTGGTGACTCTACTTATCTTTCAAGTCTGGCTTACATGTCACTTTCTTGTGGATGCTTTCCACTCTCCTACACTCTCAATTCTGTCCTTTTGTACACACTACCATAATACAAAAAAACCCCACCACTTTTCCTTCAAAACACTTAAACCACTACTTGCAATTCTGTATGGACAGGCATTATGCTGTTAGGGCTTTCTTTTCCACCCCGTAAGATCCATGAGGAGAATGTTTTGTTCTTCATAGTACCATCAGGCCCAACGATAGTGCCTACCTCATAGTAAAAGTTGAGTGCTTTTTTAAAGAATAAAGGAAAATAAATAATTTTAAAATTCCCCTTTGCATGTGGAAGATAACACTGAATTTCTTTCACTATGTTTGACTTTTTAGTTACTCAAAGTTTTGTTAGCATCATTATTGTTGACATCATAGAGTATAATTTTTCTGGGTCCACTAGATCATAAATCTCCCTCAAGAGTTTATTCATATCACATTATTTTTGCACATCCAGGTTCAGGGCTTAGGATAGGGCAGGCACACAATTTGCCAACTAAATGAGTCATAGTGAGCCATATGGAGATTTTTCCAATAACTCAAGTGAGGGGTTATGATACCTTGAACTAGGGTAGTGAGTTTTATGAACTGAGATAAAATAGAGATTTTTATAGAAATAGAAGCAATAGGACTAGATAACTTATACTAATTACACATAGCAAATGAAAGAATTAAATAAAATGTTTCAAATGCAGGAACTGAGGTTCTGGGAGGAAGGTGTTACATTTTATTAGGTTGAACCATGTGAAATTCCTGTTTTTGTTAGGCAAAAACAGTCAGAATTATCAATTTCACTTGGTTCAAAAGATTCATCCTTTTTTTATTATATTGAATTTGAAATATTGGTAGTTTCTTCTTCATTCCATACTCAAAGGTAAAATTCTCCTGATTTTTGATACTTAGAATTTGGACAAGATTGATCAGTTTGGTAATCATTTGAAATATGGTTTTTGGAATATAGAGAGAAAAAAGAAATCAAGAGAAAAATATTGAAAAACATATTTATTGATGGACACAAGTTTTTTCTAATTTGTCTGATTATCAGCAATTTATAAAATTTGCATGTATGCTTAAACAAACTTCTACTTTTTTTGCATATGTGCTTTTTTAATTTACCATAAATTTCTAGAAGAGGCATTCTTGGGTTAAAAAAAGCAGGAGTTTAAAACATTTAAACACACTGAGAGGTTTCCCTTCAGAAAAGTCATCCTAATTTTCACTCCAAAGCACAGGGGTTTTTTTTTTCCATAAGAAATAACACAGATAGGGATGCTTGGGTGTCTCAGTGGGTTAAAGCCTCTCCCTTCAGCTCAGATCATGATCCCAGGGTCCTGGGATCAAGCCCTGCTTTGGGCTTTCTGCTCCGCAGGGAGCCTGCTTCTTTTCCTCTCTCTGCATGCTTCTCTGACTACTTGTGATCTCTGTCTGTCAAATATATAAATAAAATCTTAAGGGGTGCCTGAGTGGCTCAGTGGGTTAAACCGCTGCCTTTGGCTCAGGTCATGATCTCAAGGGCCTGGGATCGAGTCCTGTATCAGGCTCTCTGCTCAGCAGGGAGCCTGCTCCCCTCTCTCTGTCTCTCTGCCTGCCTCTCTGTCTACTTGTGATCTCTCTCTGTCAAATAAATAAATAAAATATTAAAAAATATATTAAAAAATAAAATAAAATCTTAAAAAAAAAGAAATAACATAAATTAATAGAAAACAAATAAGGTATAGAAAGAACACACACTGATATTTCATTTTCCTTTAAAAAAGTATCCTTTAAAATAATGGTCCCCAAACTTTTTGATCTCAAGAACTTCTTACACTGTTAATAATTAATAAAAGTTATTATTTAAAAGTTAATATTAAATGATAATAAAATTACTAGCACTGTTAATAATTAATACTAAAGAACTCTTTTACATTAAAATCCATTGTCTCTTTTGCATTTTCAGTCATTTAGTTGGCTTTTTTTTTTTTAAGATTTTATTTATTTATTTCACGGAGAGAGAGATCACAAGCAGGCAGAGAGAAAGGGGGAAGCAGGCTCCCTGCTGAGCAGAGAGCCCGATGTGGGGCTCGATCTTAGGTCCCTGAGATCATGACCTGAGCGGAAGGCAGCGGCGTAATCCACTGAGCCACCCAGGCACTCCCCGGTCATTTAGTTTTGCATTGTAAATGTATATATTTGGAAAATAGCAATGCACTGAGTTATGAAGATTTTATAAAGGATATATTCCATCATATAACATCAAATAATCGTATTTATTCACATCACTGCAGACCTTGTCAGAAAGTCCGTTAAGTATTGTGATATTGTCAAGTTAATGGTGGAAGGTACAAATTTCCCCCAAATTTTAGCTTTCCTTTGAAATCTCCAATTTTATTACTGACAACAAATAGTCGTTTTCTTTGGAGAGTAAAATGTCTGCCAAGTACCTGAGTATGAATAACCATACTCTGTCATTTCTAGTAAAAACAGTGTTCCATTAAACAAGCTGAAAGAAGGTCATGAAAAAACTGATAAAATTAGGCTTGACAAAGATATGAAGAAATCTGCACATTCTCAAATTAATAAAGCAAGTAAAAGTTGGTACCATTTACATCTCTTCAAATTTAATTTTGCAAATATAAATTAGAATAATCTCCTGAAAAAAAATTGGCAATATCTTCCATTTCTGGGGATTTATCTCAAGGTAGAAACTGGATGAGTGTTTAAAGATTGTGTGTGTGTGTGTGCTTAACTAAAATGGGTATTTATAATAGTAAAAAATTGAGAATAATATTAATACATATGGATTTGATTATAGGAATTTTGGTGTTTTCACACAATGAAATTCTACACAGCCATCAAAGATAATGACATAAATATTTACCACTGTCAGGGATGGTCCATAATGTGTTAGATAATTAAAAACAAACAACATGCTACAAAAAACACAAAAATAATATGACCATATTTGAAAACTAATAGGTATGTATAGGTGCATGGGCAAACGATACATACCACATATTAATGGAATGTATTTATGTGTGTGAAATTATAGATGATTTTGAATTTAGTTTAATATAAGGTAGGGTTTCTCAATGATATTTGTGTGGTGAAGTGGCAGTACTTGTTTTTTTCCTCAGGGGACATTTGTCAATACTGGGGATATTCTTGGTTGTCACAATTGGGAAAGTACTACTGAAGTAGGTGGAAGACAGGGGCACTGGTAGTCATCCAGCCCAAAATGTCAGTAGTGCCAAGTGTTAACAAGTTCATTCAGGCTCATTTGATTTCATAAATATATACTGAGCTACTATCATGTACAAAGCACTGACTATACAGCAGTAAACAAAATAGATATTGTTGCTTTCCATAAAGAATAAGGATATTTATAATATCTGAATCTTATGTAATGAGTCTTATAAATCAGTAAAAATCATAAAGTTGTATTAAAGAGAAGAGATGGTGAGTCTTAAAAATAGTCGCTTTCTTTTATCTTTTCATCTCACTTAAAGGAATTTTTAAGGAAATAATAAGAAATTTGCACAAAAATTTATGTACAATATTGTTTAATGGATAATTTTTTATCATAGTGGAAATTTGGAAACAAATGTCCAAAAGAAGGTAAAATAAAGTATTAGCAGTCAGTTGATGGATTACTAAATGTACATTTTTGAAAATACTAATGTGACAAATGTTCACCGTATAAAGTTAAATGAAAAAAAGCAAAGCACAAATCTCTAAGTACTGCATGATCCGAGTTTTTAAAAACACACAGGGGGAAAGACTAGTAGGAAATATGCCAAAATGAGTTATGAGTGGCTCTCTCTATGGTATTGTAGTATAAGCAATTTTAATTTTTACCTTTATAGTGTAACTACTTTGTAAATCATCTAAAATGAACATATATTATTTTTATAATTAGAAAAGAAGCCATATCATATGGATGACTACATTCAATACCCTACATGAGTATAGTAGAAAAAGGAGAAATCATTTTTCTACCCTTGAGGAGTTTCTACATGAAGGTAGAGGAGTCATACATCTGTGGAAAGTTTATAATGAATAATAACAAATAAAACACTATAAAAAGAAGAACGAAGTAGACTTATTTTGAATCCCCGCTGGTCTGGCACTGTACTAGGTACATTCACCAGTGTTATCAGAGCTCATCTACCAACAGTCCTGTGAGTCTGAGGTTCTCCTCCCTAACTTCATGATGAAACTGAAGCTCATTGAGATCTTGTCTCAGGTCAGCCACAGATGGGATGAAGTAGTGTGAGGATTCAACCCCAGACCTGACTCATTTTTATAAGAAATGATTGTTTCCACCCTACAGGAGAACACAGAAGGGGTGATCATCGTCATTAACAGAAGCATTTCAAAGGAATCTATGAAGATTCACACGTTCTTCTCAAGGGATGTAGGAATTGTCACCAACTGGAAAAGCTGAAAAATATTTGTTAATTCCTTAATGACTGGTTCACTGAATGTCTTGAATGCTCAGTGTTTTGTGAGTACAGGATTTTTAGGTTTCTCGTACTTGATTGTTTTAAAAGACAGAATATTAAGCTCTGCATAGTCATCAGTTGCTCTGCAAAAGGGGAGTTCTGAATCAGCCAAGGTAAAGAGTCACTGTGATTAATGCCTGCAAGCCCTATTACTTTTCAGGCCGTTCTTCTTATCTACAAGTGATATAACTTGGCAGAAAGTCAGAAAATGAATGTTTTAATCAATCCTGCTTTCATCTGTGACAGGTCTCTGCCTGAAAAGGAGTGGGCAGTCTCATGTCCTTCCTATCCTTTATCTATATTACGGGCTCTTGGACTCCATTTTCTCTGACATGGGAGAAGAATTTATTCAAAATAATGGTTCTCATTTAGATAAGGGAGTTAGATCTATCACTGTGCCTGGACAGCACAACCAGAACTAATTCTCTCTCTCTATTAAACAAATAAAACATCACCCTGTGTCTGCCATTGAAAAATGTGTGCCAGTAGTTCAAGATTTATTAGTTTGTTCAAGCTCCATTACAAGAAATCTAAAATTTCTTCCATTGTCTAACTCAGAACTTTTACCATGCAAAATGGTTTGCAAGTAGAGAAAAGGAAACAAAAAAATACTAAAATATTTTGTTTCACCTTTACTTTTATACATTAAAAAACAAGTTTACGATCATTAGTTTTTTTATTTGAAGGACTATTTTCTTTATTTTTCCCCTAGTGTAATGCTAAACGACTTGGAGAATAGAGTTTTTTCACTATTGTTAAAACTGGAATCTCATTTAGAATTTTACTAGTATATCTAGTGTCCTGAAATAAAACATTAAATTTGTTTTCTTATATTACAACGTTATTAATTATGACCATTATCTGAGTGTGTACCTTAAATTCTGAAAAATAGTATTGCTTCCCTCACTTTATAAATGAGGATACAGAGGCTCAAAGAAGTTTAAATAAATTAGTCTTGGTCATATAGTGGTTATTGTTTGGTTTGGAATTCTAGTCTTTCTAAATGCAAATTCCATGCTCTTTCCTATATACCATGTTCACTTTATGTCAAATGTAATTGTTGAAGCACATGAAAATTTGTTCAACATCACTATGTCATTATGGAAATGCAAATTAAAACCACAATGAGATACCACTTCATACCCATTAGGATGGCTATTATGAAAATAAAAAACAAACAAACAAACAAACAAAAAAACCCCAGAGAAACAAAACACAGCAAAACAAACCAGAAAAGAACAACTTTGGTAAAGATGTGAAAAGTTCAAACTCTTGTGCGTTGCTGATTGAAAGCAAAATGGTAGCAGCCATATGGAAAACAGTATGGTGGCTCCTTAAAAAGTTAAACACAGAATTACCAGGTGATCTAGCACTTCTGGGTATACACCCACGAAAACTGAAAGTAAGGACTCAAGTAGAGACTGCTTCGTGGATGTTCCTAACAGCATGATTCACACTATCCAAAAGGTGGAAACAACTCAAATGTCCACCAACAGATAAATAGATTAAATAAAACATGCTATATACATACATGGTGGAAGACTATTCACCCTTAGCAATTAGTGAAATTCTGACACATCCTACAACCTGGATGGACATTGGAGACACAATAATAAGCAAAATAAGCCAGTCACAAAATAATAAATATTGTATGATTTCACTTATCTGAAGTACCTAGAAAAGGCAAATTCATAGAGACAAGAAGTATAATAGAGGTTATCAGGGACCGGGGGGAGAGGAAAATAGAGGATAATTGTTTAAGGGGTACAGAGTTTCTCTCGATAAAGAAAAAGATTAAAAATGGTGATAGTTGCACAGTGTTGTGAATGTACTCAATGCCACTGAATTGTACACTTAATATAGTCGAAATGGTTAAGCATTATGCTATGTATATTTTACCATAATAAAAAAAATCATTGAAAAATGATGAAATTAGAGTTTATGAAGCCATCTCTCTGCTATATGTTAGAAATTGAGCTTCAGAATTTGCATGACAACAAAATTGTATTTAAAATATCAGATTATGAACCTATACTAAGAACTTTACTTGGATTACCTGTAAATCATAAACTAGTGACTATTAATCTCATTTTACAGATGAACTCAGAGCAAATGAGCAACCTTCATTCATTAGCAATCTGAGTCAGGAATTCAGACTCTTGTTTCCTCAAAAAATAGAAAGTAGAGCTACCTTACGACCCAGTAATTGCACTACTGGGTTTTTACCCCAAAGATACAAATGTAGTGATCCAAAGAGGCACTTACACCCCAATGTTTATAGCAGCAATGTCCATAATAGCCAAACTATGGAAAGAGCCGAGATGTCCATCAACAGATGAATGGATAAAGAAGATGTGGTATATATATATATATATATACAGCCATCAAAAAAAAGAAATCTTAGCATTTGCAATGACATGGATGGAACTAGAGGGTATTATGCTAAGCAAAATAAGTCAATCAGAGAAAGATAACTATCATATGATCTCATATGTGGAATTTAAGGAACAAAACAGTATCGTAGGGGAAGAGAGGAAAAAATAGAACAAAACGAAATCAGAGAGGGAGACAAACCATAAGAGACTTAATCATAGAAAACAAACTGAGGGTTGCTGGAGGGGAGAGAGGTGAGGCATAATGAATCTCTGACTTCGACTTCTGAAACCAATAATACATTATATGCTAATTAACCAAATTTAAATTAAAAAATTCAGACTCTTAAAAAAAATAAAAAAAATAAATAAAATATCAGACTAAGTTGTGAGATGTACTGAGGACTCTATGGTATAAGAAACTGGACAGAGGAAGACAAGATAAACACATCAATATAATATCTCTAGTTGCACTTATCTCCCAAATATGAAAGATGTTAGAACTCAAAACAGCAGGAATTAGCTTAGTTGAAGGAAGTTGTGTAAAACTGCATTAAAAAATACAGATTTTAGTCTATGCAAGTCAGGTGAAAGAACTGGATATGAGTGTGGATTGAAAACTCTTGATCAGCTAGCGACTCTGAAGAAGGATTTTAGTAAGTCAGGTTGAGGTCAGGTGATCACTCGGATATGGCTCTTGTGTTTCCTTCCTGGGCCCTGACCCTCATGGAATCATACCATTATCATGATTGTCAACTTTGCTCCTCTGAAATGGTGAAATGGATTTCCCTTGATTTCATAGTTTTTCAAATCAAGAAAGTTTTAAATTAAATTTAGTTATGATAAAGCATATTAACCAAGGTCAGTTTTACTTTTAATATAAGGTCTAGAATACATTTTTAAATTTGGGGGTGCGTTTTATATGTTTGTTATCTGAAGAATTTATAATGTTTCAAAGAATTTGGTAAGTAAAAGACTCTCCGTATCAATTAAAACATGATGGATTTTGGAATTGTGCTTTTCGGGTTAAACTATACCTGAGAATTTGCATAAATTTGTAATAATTCAAGAACTGGCAATGCCCTCTATTTAAAGTCACATTTTATTATATTTACAAGCCTGCTTTCAGTATATATGCAGGGTTTTTTTTTGTTGTTGTTGAGGTTTTGATTTTGAGTTGTTAAGATTTTTTAAGTGTTTTAAACATAAAATATATTAAATTTCTAAGCGTAGTCTAAAATATTTAGAAAATGTAATTTCTAAATTTGTCAATGGGATGAATTATTTAAAGTAATTTAGTCTGTTCAACCTGAATTAATTAGATACTCATCAAGGAAAGGTAGATAATAATTGGTCTTTGCTTATTAGTTTTATAAATAGTAGAACAAGATTTGTTAGTTGAAAGCTTAAGAGAACCAATTTCCTTTATAATTACAACTTTAATAAAATCTGTATTAATTTAAAAACTAAGTAATTGGGCATAGTTTTTGCTATGAATAAAGATCCCTTTAAAAGACAGTAACTCACACTGATGATCTCGACATGCAAATTACACTAAAGCAATGGTTCTCAGCTCTAGTGGACAAACTTTTGGTTTGGGATCAAGTAAACTGTTAATAATAAAATTACTAAAGTATAGAAATCATTCACATTAAAGAATGGGGTAGATTCAGGTTTTCCCTACAACCGTATCAACATTTTCCTTACTTAACTACATGCCCTCTTCAGTGGGAGTAATTTCTGAATTGTAATGCACTGGGATGTGGCTCTCATCCATGAAGATCTCCTTCCCAGAAGCATCCCCAAGGAAGTAGAATGATGAAGAGAGCTAGAAGATTAAGGAATGGCAGAGAACAAAGAGTTCACCAGAATATACTATTCTCTTTGTGTTGTAGTATAGAATACCATTTCTTGCCAGCCATCCTTGCATGAATATTCCTATTTCTTCCTCTGCCCATAAAGGTCCCAGGGACTAGGAACTGATAGGTGAAATTTTAAGGTATGAAAAGTTTTGATAAAACTTTTGATGATTCCGGTTGTGTAAGTGGATAGACATCAGTTGAGTACAAACTATCTGTACCTTTGAGGATTGATTCTTTAAGAAATTGTTTCTTTAGGGTGAAATAAAAAGAAAGCACAGAATAGGCCTTGTATATAACTTTAAAGCATAGCATGCTGCTAGATATTAAACAACCATGTATCCCAAGAGGGAAAAAAACCAAACTCTGATATGTAGCATTTGCCAGTTTCCCTGTTGTAGATCATCTCACCATGCTGATGTCAAGCTTTCAACATCAGCTCATGTGTGAGCCAGTTTCAGCACATCACTGCCTATAATGCATCCATTTTTGCCTCTTTATTCTGGCAGCTGATATTGACTGGGAAAAATCATATATAGATAGATAGATAGATAGATAGATAGATAGATAGATGGATAGATGTTTTGTACCAATGTTTGTTTAAAATATATATATTTTAAACAAACATTGGTACAAAACATCTATCCATCTATCTATCTATCTATCTATCTATATCAGATCTATATATATATATATATATATAGATAGATATATATATATCTATCTATATATATATATATATATACATATATATTTTAAACAAACATTGGTACAAAACATCTATCCATCTATCTATCTATCTATCTATCTATCTATCTATCTATATATCATGTTGACTCTGTTTACTTTATGGCTCATGACCACGAATTCCAAATGGGCTGTAAATCTGCCAGGGAGTCTTACTATATATTCCCAGTCTGTTTACACTTTCACTATCTTCTGTACCATCTCTTTTCTCTTCAAACTGTAGACAATCCCTGGCCCATTTTCACCGTCAGCTTGTGGCCTCACTCTGTTTTACTAACAAACATAAACAACAGATGAATCATTGACCACTACATCAAAAATTATTGATATACTATATAGTGGCTAACTAATAAAAAATAACGAGATGTAGCTTTTTACTCAAACTGTAGAAAGAGAAAGGAAGGAAGGAAGGAAGGAAGGAAGGAAGGAAGGAAGGAAGGAGAAGAAAGAAAGAAAGAAAGAAAGAGAAAAAGAAAAGAAAGAAAGAAAGAAAGAAAGAAAGAAAGAAAGAAATTAAGAAAGAAAGAAAAGAAGAAAGAGCAATTGGATAAGAAGCCCTACAGACTTCCTTTATCTCAGGACACACCTCCAACTACCTATATACTCTCTTCCACATCCTGATCTATTCATGTCTACAGACAGTTCCCTCATGTGTCGGTCAGACTCCATCCTTACTCAAGTGGGACACCTGTAATTCTCCCCACTTCCCTCTGGAACATCACTTTCTTGATTTCTACTAGACAGTACCAGCAGTTAAAACATTGAAGTTGCCATCCTTGTGTTAGAGCTTGTCTCAGCTCTACCTCCTTCCATCAGCTGCTGCACCAGTTGCCCCCTTTTCAGCAGAATTACTCTTGAAAGAGTGCTGTGTTCTGATGTCATCAGCTTTTCCCCTGCCCTCCCCCCTAAACCCACTCCAGTCTGGCCTTCACTGTTATCACCACTTGCCCTGCAGTGCCCACCCATATTGTTTAGACGATAACCATTTCACTGTGTTGGAGCTCAGCCTGAAAAGTACCAGGATCAGCATCTCCACCTGAGGGCTCTTTCCAGATCCTTTGGAAAGTCACATTCACATGAGAGGAAAGTGAGAAACATCAGAGAATGAACATCACTGCCCTTACAGCATAACTAATTCGTGGGAAAATAAAATACCATAGCTCCCCTGCCCATTGGCTAATTCTGAGCTGTGTTTCACACTCTCCCGGAGTTTTCTTGTGCAGTTAAGCTCCATTTGTCACCTGTGGCTGAATAACACACCTACAGCTTAATGCCCTTTTTGGATGCCTTCACTTCTCTTCTTTCCATCATCCCCATTTACTGTTGACCTTCTCTCATGGTTCACCTCTCCTTCCAATTTCCCCCAACTCCCTTCTCCACTCTAAGTCCCCATGTCCTCCATGCTATTTGTTATGCTCCACAAATAAGTGAAACCATATGATAATTGACTCTCTCTGCTTGACTTATTTCACTCAGCATAATCTCTTCCAGTCCCATCCATGTTGCTACAAAAGTTGGGTATTCATCCTTTCTGATGGAGGCATAATACTCTATCCCCAGGGGTACAGGTCTGTGAATCACCAGGTTTACACACTTCACAGCACACACTGGTCTCTTCTTGTTGGGCCATGCAACAAGATCTGATACAGTTATTCAACCCCTTCTAGAAGCATTTTCTACTCTTGACTCTAGTTCAACACACCTTTAGATTTTTCTCCTAAATCACTAGTCACTCTTTCTCAGTCTCTTTGCTTGGTTCTGTTCCTTCTCCCCACATCTACATTTGGAGCGAGCCTTCCTTGGTCCTCTTCCTTTCTCTGTAAGTGGATCACAAGGCTTTATATACTGACTCTGTGCCGATGACTAGCAAAGTCCTGTCTCCACCACATATTTCTCTTCTGAACGTCACATCCATAGGTATACACAACTGAGTACTCAGCATCTCCACTTTGATGTTCTATAGTCATCTGAAATGTAAGATGTTAAGACTGAACTCCTTTCTCTCTCTCCCACATTTGCTCCAATAACAGCATTCCCCATCTCATTTATAGCAATGCCATCTTTCCAAGTGTCCAGGCCCAAGGCCTTAGAGTAATTCTTGACTTTTATATTTTTCTCAGCAAGCCTTGGCTGCAGCTTAAAAATATATCCAGAATCCCAGCATTTTTAACCACTTCTGCTGCTCTCATCCTGACTCAAGCCATTGTCATTTCTCATGTGAATCCCCTTAGTAGCCTCTCACCAAGTTTCCCAGCTTCTATTCTTGGCCCACTTCAGTCTGTTCTCAACACAGAAACTGAAGATATATTTTTAAAACTTATGTATGATCATCCCCTGTACTGCTCAAAACTAGGTGAAGAGTCTCCTATGTCCCATAGAGTGAAAGCACAAGATTCCCCCCTCCCTGCCTTTCTTACCCATCTTCTATTATCATTCCCTCTTCCTCCCCACCACTCCCCCCCCCCGCCCCCATTTCACTCTGCTCCAGCAACTCTGGTTGCTGACTGCTTTTTGAATACAGGTGGTTTATTCTTGCCTTGGTGCCTGTGTTTAGCTGTTTTCTTATGCCTTAAATAATCTAGGGGAGTCCAAAATATCCACCAGTACATTTTTTAACTTTTCTCAAATTTTACCTTCCAAATGAGGCCATCCATCGTCAATGTTAAGACTGCAACCTGCTCTCTCCCATCCCTATATTTCTGATTTCCCTTATACTGCACTACTTTTTCTTTATCTATCACATTTATCATTCTGCAGCACACAGTTTAATCTACTTATGTATTAAGTTTATTGTTTATTATCTGTCTCATTTTGTATACTGTTAAAAAGAAAACTATAGGCTCTAAATGGAATTACTTATGTTAAGGCCCCACATAAGCAAACTAAGACTTACTACCTCACCTGACTGTAGTTTCAGTGGCTCCAAGAATTTCCTTTTAGACAGTCAAGGTGGAATTTCCTGGTCAGAACTAGGAAACTTACCAATAGATGCCCTCCATTCTCCTTAGGAGGGCAATCTTGCCTAAAGCCATACTGTTTTGCCAATATTTCCTTTTTTTTTTTCCTGCTTCTTCTCTGGCCTTTAATAACTTTTGCTTTTCTACACCTTGAAGGAGCACCTTTCTATTCTGCCAGATGGAAGCTGCCCAATTCATGGATCATTTGATATAGCCAATTAGATCTTCAAATTTACTCAGTTGAAATTTTTATTTAACAATATCCCCCCTCCCTAACTGTAAGGCCTATGAGAACAGGAATCCTTCACTGTTTTATTTAGTCATATCCCAACTATTGAATGAATAAATCAATGAATCTCTTGAAAGGAAAAGTTGACTAACTTAGCAGTAATTTTTCCAGTGTCTCAAGGTCTTTAACTTTAGGCCATTTATTCTTTCAGGGTTTCCTTTAACATTACAACAATGAGAAATATTTTTGCTATCTCCTCAGCACAAATTCAAAATTGCAACAACAAAACAAAAAATGTAATTGATGGCATATGAACATCAACACCTCTCAGGTATAGATTTTATACTTTCAAGATAAGGTTATGTATATCCCAGTGATTCTCAGTGTGTGTATGTGTGTGGAGGGGGCATGATTTTTATCACTCAATATGTATGTAGCTCAGTCTGAAGATATTTTAATTGTCATAACTTATGGGGAAGTACTGTTGGTACCTAGTGTGTAGAGACCAAGGATACTCCTAAGACAAGACAGTCAGTCCTCAGACCAAACAATTATCTAGTCTAAAATTTCAATAGTATTGAGTTTGAAAAAACAAACAAACAAACATGGATTAACCTAAAAATTCTCTAAACAGACTATTGATTCAACTAGTTTGTTCAACACATATTATTGAAGGTCTACTCTCTGCTAGAATGTGTCAAGACCAAAATATTCTTGCTTATATTGTCAATAGTTGGAGATAACAAGGAACCATTTATTTAGTTCTTACTATGTGCCAGACACTAACTCACTTAGACCTAAAAACAGTCCTAGAGAAAAGAAGTTATTATTCTCATCTTAAAGGCATGTAAAGTAAAGACAAGTAGACCAACACATCTAAATTCACACAGCAGAGAAAGCAATTGAACTGAAGCTGTTTGACTGCACTCTGTGCTCTTGGTCATTACATTATAAGTTCCAAATACAAACTTATCTATTAAAAAAGAAACATTTTTAAAAAATTAATTGGTTCAATGCAATATTCCCATTGCTTCAGACTCCAGAAAGTTTTAGTATGACTCCAGATGTCTCAGGAATTTCTGCTAATAGATTAAACATTCAGTATTTATCAATATAGAAAAAAAGTCCTTAGAAGCATCAAATGGGACTATAAAGAAGATACTCATTTCAGATAAGCCAGTGAAAATTCATTAAGCAGAAATGTCTAATAAATGATTCTCATAATTTCGCACAGAGGCACTGGGAGGGTCAGCTGGAGAAGAGCAACCATATTTGATTAAGCTACAAAAAATAAGTTCTTGTTATTATTGTTGAGCTCACAACATTCCAGTTTCACATCTTTTGAATCTAAGGATGATAATGTTCATAATAATCATGAACTTTGTTAGAACTTGGGGTTCATTGACTTTACTTCCCTCAGTTGGTACACATCAATAAAAAGAACTGTAAAGAGATTCACAGATTTGTTCAAAATGAAACAACCAAAAATTATTTCTACAAATTCATAATTCAGGTATTTTTCCATTATTATTTCAAGGAATTAAAAAGCTCTTTGTGGAAATACATAAAATGTATCTATTCAACTCTGTATAACACCCATTATGATAGTTTATACACTATATTAGACCTGCTTGGCAGATAGTAAGTACTTTATATATATTTTCTGAAGGTATGATAATTTAGGAGAAAAACAATATGTTAAATTATGTGGTAAAAATTTAAATGCTTTTGAAAGTTGGAGAATATAAAAACAAATGAGAATTGAAAATTTGAAGAAAGTCTTCACAAAAGTTGGATTCCAGCTGTATAAGTAAAAGAATTTTGCTCAATATAAAAAAAGTTATAAACTTGCAGTATTCAGATAATGCAAAAGTATTCCTGCCAAAGGAATCAAAGTAACATTCAGTGGAACAGAATGAAAGATATAGAAAATAATAAAGTATATATCAGAATATAGTATATAGTAAAATAGGCATTTATATGAGGGGGGAAATGATTGATTAATGCCTTAATGAATGATTATAGGGCTATTTAACTGGTTCTCTATTAGAAAAAACTGTATTCCAACCATCACAGAAACAAAAGAAATAGAGACAAAAAACAGTGTTTACTATACTTACTGCAGTGACCATTTTGCATTATATACAAATATTGAATCATTATGTTTATACCTGAAGCTAATATAATATTATGTAATTATACCTAAATAAAAAATATTGCCTCAGTAATAAATTATCTAATAAAAAACCAATATGTTGAAGATTAACATTTAAAGAATAATACGTCCTTCTCAAAATCTAGAAGAAAGTGTTCACAAATATTACAAAAATCTTGAGTACAAAAGGATTTTTTAAAGTATGCAAGCAAAGAGAACTTGTAGATAAAATTAGGAATATAATTTATGATATCAATTAAAAGACTATTAAGTTAAAAAATGTCAAATGTCATGAACTAAATTTAAATCATGATCTAAAAGAGTCATACTATATGTAACAAAAAAAATAATTTAAAAATAGTTCTTTCAAATAAATATGAAAAAGATTAACATAGGCAACATAAAGTAAAATCTTACATACTACAGAAGACTCTTACATATATTATGTCAGTCGGCTCCTGATACCGAATAATATAATCCAGCAGGGGAGAAGTCAATTACAGAGATAGAACAGGAATAAAACTTCCATATGTATGCTAAAAATAAAGACATAAGGGATTACTTTGTCTTTGTGAAAGTGATATAACTGAAGTTTTAAAAATTATATTACACAGATGATTCATTAATACACTTTTTCTCTTCCACTTAATCACAAATACCAAATTTTATATTAAGATTGGGGTTAGCCGTGTCTTACTGAAACCCCCCAAATAGGACTGATTTAAACACAATAGGGGTTTATACAATGTGATCAAGGCTTTATGATAACATCAGGACCCAGCCTTCTCTTACCTTGCTCTTCCCTCATTGCTTGGACTTTACAGTCCAAGAAGGTAACTAACCATTAGCTGTTACAGTTACCTTCCAGCCAGCAGAAAGGAGGAGGGGTGAGGAAGGTGTGCCCTCTTCCTTCATTCTCTCTTCCCAGAAGTTGGATAGAACTGGATCACATAGCAAAAAACAGCTGTGAGGGAAGCTGGCAAATGTAGTGCCTATTTCAGTTGGCCTGTGTCTAGCCCCAAATCTGGAAACTCTATTATGAAAAAAAGAAGAAAACATATATAAGAAGAACTGTCTCTGACTTAGTTCACTGAAACACATCTGAAAGTCCAGATTTTCCGAGTGTTTCTTTAACAAAGGACTACAGAATTAATATGTCAAGGCTGCATCACCACATCACTCTGAAATACAAATCAGAGAGATGTTAAGTACCAGAATTTCAATCTCTTTCTCCCTCACTCCTCTCTATCATTTATATCTCTATCATCCACTTGTCTTGACCTCTGTTAAAATTTGTGCTGACAACCCTTACTTATGCAAATAGAAATTCACTTTAATTAAAGCGTCTAGATTTGAAGTGGTCATTGCACTTAGAGAAGTGCAATGATGGTGGGATTTACTTTGAAATATTTGAAAAAAATAAGATTGATTGATGACTGTATAGAGGGATGGAAACAGATGGGAAAATCTGATAAAATAAATATAATAAAATGTAAATGATAGAAACTGGGTGGTGGTCATATGGGTATTAACTTTAGAAGACTTTTCTCTTTGTTTGTTTTGAAACAAAATTTTTAAATGTGGAAATAAATAATGAGAGACTGTGGACTCAGAAATAAACTGAGGGTTTGGAGGGGCGGAGGATGGGGTGATAAGTCTGGTGGTGGGTATTAAGGAGGGCACATTTTGCATGGAGCACTGGGTGTGGTACATAAACAATGAATTTTGGAACACTGAAAGGAAATAAAGTAAAATGAAAAAAAAAATAAATAATGTAAAAAAATGTGGAAATACAAACTCCATTAGAAAACCCTTAGGTTTGTGCGGAGGGGATTAAAGAAGAGTCAGGAAGTAGGAGATCTCAAATGTCTTATCACAAGAAGAACTCAGTAACAACACAGTGAGAAGGTCCCTAAGTATTTGGATATAAAGTATAATAATTCTAAATTACCCATAACCAAAGAAAAAATCACAATTAGTTAGAAGTTATTTAAGCTAAATAATAATAAAAACAACATATTACAATTTGTGAGATATGGGTAAAGCAGTTCTTAGAGTAAAATGCATCACTTTAAATGCAATTTATAAAACAAAACAAAACAAACTAAAAAACAAAAAGTGGGTTTAAAATCAATGATGTAAGCTACCAACCCAAGAATATGGGTGAAAATTTTAAACCCTAGAAAGTAGAAAAAAGAAAACAGTAAGAGAACAGAAATCAATGAAATAAGAGTCAATTGAAGAATAAAGGAAGTTGACAAAACAGCTAACAATTTGTTCTCTGAAATGACTATCATAATTCATAAACCCTTGCAAGACTGAAAAGAGAGAAAAAATACAATTTACCAAAAAATGTTTTGGAGACATTTCAGAACAACTCTGAGAATATAGACAATCCTATAAATTGTATGACATTTCAAAGGTAATAAGGAAATATAAACAACTTTATGCCAATAATTTTGACAATTTAGGTAAAGTGGACAAATTCCCTGAAAAACACATAATTCCAAATCTGATGGAATAAGAAACAGAAAGATACACACCCACTAAAAAAATAAATAAAGAAACTGAAACTTACTTAAAACCTTCTTGTGAAGAAGGCTTCAGGTCCACCATACATTTAAGAAATAATACCATTTGTATGCAGCTCAGTGGAGGAAAAATATTTCCAAACTCTTTTTTGGGGCCGATGTATCACCTTAATGTAAAAGCAGACAAGAAAAGCAAATTAAAACTCAATATTAGCAAATAAAATCCACTCACTTATAAAAAAGATAGTGTATGTTGGATTGGGGAAATTTGTCTAAAAAATACATGGTTGTTTATAATATTTAAAAACTAATCAGTGTAGTTTACCACCACACTAACTGAATAAAGGAGAAAAACAAAATTGCTACTTCAATAAGTACAAAAAAGTGTTTTCATAAAATTCGATTATGATTTTTAAAAACTCAGAAAACTAGGCATTTAAAATTACTCACTTGATTGGGCGAGGAGGATCTATAAAAAATGTACAGCTGGAAACACGTTTCATGGTAGAATCCTGAATACTTTTACCTTCATAAAATATTTGCTGTTTGGTTACTGCTAGTGTTGTTTATTAACATATCTGTTGCTGAGATTGTTGCAGTAGTGAAAGTATATTATTTTTTATATAATGAAAAGAAATATCCCAGAAGAAGGAAAAACAAAAACACAATGACACAGGAGAGAGCTAACTAGTGAAGGATGTCCTTTCATAGGTGCTGGTGAAGGATGTCCTTTCATAGGTGCATGGGTACTGAGTACAAACATGGAGGGGTTGGCTCTACTTTGGAGCTCAGACAGTTCCTTCACATTACCGTAAGAGGAGATGTATTTGGGCAAAGATGTATACGGATGGGGATGGGCGTAGGTTCTAGTGGGATTTTGTGGACATACTTTAGCTGTTTGCTTTTTTTTTTTTTTTTTAACCATGTTTTGATATTCTTTCTCTTCTTGGCTACCTGAAAAAAATAATTTCTTTTTTTTTTTTTTTTTAAGATTATTTATTTATTTATTTGACAGACAGAGATCTCAAGTACACAGAGAGAGAGGAGGAAGCAGGCTTCTTGCTGAGCAGAGAGCTCGATGCCGTGCTGGATCCCAGGAACGTGAGGCCATGGCCTGAGCCAAAGGCAGAGGCCCTAACCCACTGAGCCACCCAGGCGCCCAAAAAGTCATTTCTTTAATCCTGAAACTTGGTAGCTTCATTAAGATATATCTCATCCCTGAGTTTTCTTTTTCTGCAGATAAAGATAAAAATTCATGACAGAGAATTTTTCATGCAGTGAATCTTTGAATACATCTCCTCTTTCGTTTTTTGGGTTCTTTGCTTCCAAGATACCTGTTATCTTTATGTTGAATTATCTTTCTCAGTTTTCCCTCTAATTTCATTTATCACTTTTTCCATTTTTTTCTGTACTTATTGTGGTTATCTTGGGCCTGTTCCGTGACAATAATTTGATTTTTATCATCTCTTCCATTTCTTGCTGATTTTAATTTATATATTAATTCTATAATGATGTTATTTTTGTCCTCGATTTATTTCCTTAAGTATGCAGTTTCTCTTGTTATCTTACTCTATTATACTGTCATCTTTTGTTTAAATTCATATTTTATTGAATTCACAGTCTCACTGCATTCTTCTATAGCATGAAGCAACTCTGTGGAATTTTCTACTATTTGTGGTTTTCCTCTAGGTTACTAGCCCACATTTTACAAACTGTTTCTTTTCCTTCATCTGTGCTCACGTTATTATTGAATACCATTTCCACAAAATTTCTTTCCATCTAGCTCAGAGTTAGGTGGCTCTTCACAGAGTCATCACATTCACTCTGCTATATTGCAGCCTTCTTTCTGACCTTAGGGCCACAGCCTATCTCGGTGCAACTGCTTTATTGCACAGGCAATTAGTCCAAGAGGCGATTGGAAATGACATTCAGCTAGATCATCATTCATGCTGCTGCACCTTTTAATGGCTGCTTTTTTTTTTTTTTTTTTTTTTTTTATTCTAACTGACATGAGTATGTCTTACAGTGGTCCGGCTAGATTTTCTTCCCACCAAAACTGACAACCAGCTTTGTGTCCCTCCCAAGTTGTAGTTTAAAATCGACTTACTCTGTTATTCTAGTGGCTTTCCTAAAGTTTGAGAGAGTAGAGGTAAAAGAATTTTAGCGGAGGCAATATGGGAATATTTTTGGCATAGCTTGGTACTCAGTCTCTGTTGTCCTGAGATTTTTTAAATGTCTTGTGCCAGTATTCAGGCCACATACTTCAGGGTTCAGGGTAGCATTGGGAGTGATTTTCATTCTCCTGAGGATAATCCTTAACTTGTGAATTCTTTCCTTAATTCAGGAGGGGCTCTGGAGTTCATGGAAGACACAGAGCCACCCACATTGTTCCTTATAGAAACTCTTGTTTGTCCCAAGCAGCAATTTAGCCAATAATCAGCATATAAGAAAGTCCAGGATCCTAATCAATTGCTTTTCTCCAAATTTGGAGAGTCTCAGAATGCTTAGACCTTTCTTGATGCAGTAGCAAGGTTTCACTGGGGATTAGCAATGATTTATTGCTGCTCAGTGTTTCCTTGTTCTGTCTAGAGTCATGTGTTTTTCTCAGTCAGCTCTACTCATTTGATTGCTACTAAAAGTTTTGACTTTTTAAAAATTAATTTTGTTCGCCGCATTTAGGAAGGGGAATTCTATACTGCAGTTTCCATTCATTATTTTTAAAACCAGAACACAAAGACCAAACTTTAAGAAAGAAGAGGGGTTTCAAAAGTAAAACTATGATTGGATCTTAAAATTGTTGCACTTGCTGGTCAGAGCTATGGATATTTCAAAACATAAAGAATATTGTGAACTTCATCACAGCAAGTGCTTAGTTTGCATAATTATAGCCAAGGAAATTATTTTTCCTGAAGGTGTAGTTACCCTCACCTCTCAAAAATCCCCATGACTGTCTATTTCCCATTTCTTCTCCACCTACATTATCAAGGTATAGCCTGTGGGCTTCATGGGAAAGGTCATCATTAGGGAAAGGAATCAGAAATGTGTGTTCTAGGAGCTCCTTGAGTACAGAATAAGTCAATATTTTAGACCAGAAAAATACAGGGCCTTCTCTTCTTCTGCCTTCTTTCTCTTTGCCTCTTTTTTCTCCTTCTTTCCCTCCATTCTTCTCTTCTTCCTTCATTTTCTCCATCCCCATCCTCCTTTTCTGCTCTTCCTCTGCCTCCATTCATCCCTACAAAGATCATTTCCTTTACCATAAAGGATTAACAGCATTCCCAAACTCTGTCTGAGTTTTCATATGGTAACCTCATAAAGCAGTTCCTGCAGCTCAAGAAAGGACCATCTGGGGCAAGACGGCAGAGAAGTAGGAGACCCTGTTTCAACTGATCCCCCAAAGTGAGCTAATTATCTACCAGAACAATCTGAACACCCATGAAATCAGCCTGAGATGTAGGATTATACACTTCTGGATCTCTACGGGGGCAGAAGACTCCAGTGAAGAGGTAAAGTGTACTGGGAATGATTGGACTGGTATTGAAGGATAAACAGAAGAGGGGAGGGAACCACCAGAAGCAACCCATTGGAAAGTAATACCCTAATACGAGAGTGCCCTGTGACTGGGGACCAGCATTAACTTGGAGTCTGGTTAAAAGCACTCAAAGAGAGCAAAATATCTTAAGGGGCAACTGGTGGAATTGGACAGTCACGGGCACGGGCTTAAGCCCACAGAGCCAGGACCAGGACAGCCACCAACGGTGACCACCCATGCCAGAGAGAGTTCGGGGAAGCCTCCAGGCTGTGGTCCCTTAGCCCCCAGCTTTCCGCTGCTTACACCAGCGCTGGGCTAGGCGCAGTTCCCGCTAGTGCACATGACAGAGTCTGGTGTGGATGCCAGCCAGCACTCTCTAGAATGATGGCCTTTTGCACTCTGCATACACACTGCACTACGTGACTGGGACTTGAACCGCACTCCTTGCCCTCCCCCTGAGAAAGCTCCATGCAGGTGCTAGCCGGTGGTCTCTAGGACCCCGCTGAGAGTCTGAACACTCCCAGCCCCGGCTTGAAAATCTCAGAGGGCTATCTCTGGTTGGGATTTCTGGGGGCATCTGGACCCCAGACAGCAGTCCTGGCAAAGGCAACCACTAGACGCAGGCTCCTTGGACCAATATCACTTGCGGTTTAGTAGCACGGGGGTGCAGAGACAAGCAGGTGCTTTGGGCAACCCCAGAGACCTTGGCTGGGGATGTGCACTGCCTGTGGGAGGTTGCAAGGCTCAGCTCAGCGGAGTTTGCAGAGGAAGAGTCTGTGTGTTCTGGACCACCAGAGGGGAGAAGACTGAGGCTTCTCTCTAAGATGGAGGTCTGGGTGCTTTCCACTAAACCTCCAAAAAGCCACCAAAGAACAAAAACCTCCAGAAAACAAAAGCCTGAAAAACCGGTTTCCACGGAGCCCAGCCCCTTGATAGGGAGCAGGAGGACTCAACCCAAGCACTACTGACTGAAAAACAATGAGGCAGGCCCCTCCCCCAGAAAGTCAGCCTAAAGAACAAGAGGACAGCTACCACAGCATCCCATAAAACTATAAAACCCCAAATATCAGGGAAAAACAAGATATTAAGTTGCTGGTATTGCCCTAAAAACTATATATTTCATAAATACAACTTTTCTTTTTAATTCATTTAATTATTTTTAATTCGTTCTCACTATTCTTTTTCTTCTTAATTTTTTAACCTATTTACCATTACAAGAGGTTCAGTACAACAAATTCCATAATAACCTTTTTTAAAATTTTAATTTATTTTTTTAAAATTTATTTTCGGCATACCAGTATTTATTATTTTTTCACCACACCCAGTGCTCCATGCAATCCGTGCCCTCTATAATACCCACCACCTGGTACCCCAACCCCCCAACCTCCCACCCACCCACCAATTCAAACCCCTGAGATTGTTTTTTAGAGTCCATAGTCTCTCATGGTTCACCTCCCCTTCCAATTACCCCCAAATCCCTTCTCCTCTCTAACTCCCCATGTCCTCCATGCTATTTGTTATGCTCCACAAATAAGTGAAACCATATGATAATTGACTCTCTCTGCTTGACTGATTTCACTCAGCATAATCTCTTCCAGTCCCGTCCATGTTGCTACAAAACTTGGATATTCGTCCTTTCTGATGGAGGCATAATACTCCATAGTGTATATGGACCACATTTTCCTTATCCATTCGTCCGTTGAAGGGCATCTTGGTTCTTTCCACAGTTTGGTGACCGTGGCCATTGCTGCTATAAACATTGGGGTACAGATGGCCCTTCTTTTCACTACATCTGTATCTTTGGGGTAAATACCCAGTAGTGCAATTGCAGGGTCATAAGGAAGTTCTATTTTTAATTTCTTGAGGAATCTCCACACTGTTCTCCAAAGAGGCTGCACCAATTTGCATTCCCACCAACAGTGTAAGAGGGTTCCCCTTTCTCCACATCTCCTCCAACACATGTTGTTTCCTGTCTTGCTAATTTTGGCCATTCTAACTGGTGTAAGGTGATATCTCGATGTGGTTTTAATTTGAATCTCCCTGATGGCTAGTAATGATGAACATTTTTTCATGTGTCTGATAGCCATTTATATGTCTTCATTGGAGAAGTCTCTGTTCATATCTTCTGCTCATTTTTTTTGATATGCTTGTCAGTTTTGTGTGTGTTGAGTTTGAGGAGTTCATTATAGATCCTGAATATCAACCTTTTGTCTCTACTGTCATTTGCAAATATCTTCTCCCATTCTGTGGGTTGCCTCTTTGTTTTTTTGACTGTTTCCTTTGCTGTGCAGAAGCTTTTGATTTTGATGAAGTCCCAAAAGTTCACTTTTGCTTTTGTTTCCTTTGCCTTTGGAGACATATCTTGAAAGAAGTTGCTGTGGCTGATATTGAAGAGATTACTGCCTATGTCCTCCTCTAGGATTCTGATGGATTCCTGTCTCACGTTGAGGTCTTTTATCCATTTTGAGTTTATCTTTGTGTACGGTGTAAAAGAATGGTCGAGTTTCATTCTTCTACATATAGCTGCCCAGTTTTCCCAGCACCATTTATTGAAGAGACTGTCTTTTTTCCACTGTATATTTTTTCCTGTTTTGTCAAAGATTATTTGCCCATAGAGTTGAGGGTCTGTATCTGGGCTCTCTACTCTGTTCCACTGGTCTATGTGTCTGTTTTTATACCAGTACCATGCTGTCTTGGTGAACACAGCTTTGTAGTAAAGTTTGAAATCAGGTAGCGTGATGCCCCCAGTTTTATTTTTGTTTTTCAACATTTCCTTAGCGATTTGGGGTCTCTTCTGGTTCCATACAAATTTTTGGGTTATTTGCTCCAGCTCTTTGAAGAATACTGGTGGAATTTTGATCGGAATGGCATTAAAAGTATCGATTGCCCTAGGCAGTATAGACATTTTAACAATGTTTGTTCTTCCAATCCAAGAGCATGGAATGGTCTTCCATCTTTTTGTGTCTTCTTCAATTTCTTTCATGAGTGTTCTGTAGTTCCTCGAATACAGATCTTTTACCTCTTTGGTTAGGTTTATTCCCAGGTATCTTATGGTTCTTGGTGCTATAGTAAATGGAATCGATTCTCTAATTTTTCTTTCTGTATTTTCATTGTTAGTGTATAAGAAAGCCACTGATTTCTGTACATTGACTTTGTATCCTGCCACGTTGCTGAATTGTTGTATGAGTTCTCGTAGTTTGGGGGGGTGGAGTCTTTTGGGTTTTCCATATAAAGAATCATGTCATCTGTGAAGAGAGAGAGAATGACGTCTTCATTGCCAACTTGGATACATTTTATTTCTCTTTGTTGTCTGATTGCTGTTGCTAGGACTTCTAATACTATGTTGAACAGGAGTGGTGAGAGTGGGCATCCTTGTCGTGTTCCTGATCTTAAAGGGAAGGCTGTGAGCTTTTTCCCATTGAGGATGATATTTGCTGTGGATCTTTCATAGATAGATTTGATGAAGTTCAGGAGTGTTTCCTCTATCCCTATACTTTGAAGCATTTTAATCAGGAACGGATGCTGGATTTTGTCAAATGCTTTTCTGCATCAATTGAGAGGACCATGTGGTTCTTCTCTCTTCTCATATTAATTTGTTCTCTCTCGTTGATTGATTTGCAAATGTTAAACCATCCTTGTAGCCCAGGGATGAATCCCACCTGGTCATGGTGGATAATCTTTTTAACGGGCTGTTGGATCCTATTGGCTAGGATCTTTTTGAGAATCTCAGCATCCATATTCATCAGTGATATTGGTCTGAAATTCTCCTTTTTGGTAGGGTCTTTGCCTGGTTTGGGGATCAGGGTAATGCTGGCTTCATAGAAAGAGTTTGGAAGTTTTCCTTCTGCTTCAATTTTTTGAAACAGCTTCAGAAGAATAGGTGTTATTTCTTCTTTGAAAGTTTGGTAGAATTTCCCAGGGAATCCGTCAGGTCCTGGGCTCTTTTTTCTTGGGAGGTTTTTGATCACCGCTTCAATCTCATTACTAGATATCGGTCTATTCAAGTTGTCAATTTCTTCCTGGTTCAATTTTGGGAGTTTATAGTTTTCCAGGAATGCATCCATTTCATCTAGGTTGTTTAGCTTATTGGCATATAACTGTTGATAATAACTTCTGAGGATTGTTTCTATTTCCTAGGTGTTAGTTGTGATATCTCCCTTTTCATTCATAATTTTATGAATTTGGGCTTTCTCTCTTTTCTTTTGGATTAGTGTGGCCAACGTTTTATCGATCTTATTGATTCTTTCAAAAAACCAGCTTCTAGTTTCATTGATATGTTCTACTGTATCTCTGATTTCTACCTCATTGATCTCAGCTCTAATCTTGATTATTTCCCTTCTTATGTGTGGAGTTGGTATGGTTTGTTGTTGATTCTCCGGTTCTTTAAGGTGTAGAGACAGCTACTGTGTTCTGGATTTTTCAATTTTTTTTGAGGGAGGCTTGGATGGCTATGTATTTCCCCCTTAGGACCACCTTTGCTGTATCCTATAGGTTTTGGACCGAAGTGTCTTCATTCTCACTGGTTTCCATGAATTGTTTCAGTTCTTCTTTGATCTCCTGGTTGATCCAAGCATTCTTAAGCAAGGTGGTCTTTCGCTTCCAGGTGTTTGAGTTCCTTCGGAACTTTTCCTTGTGATTGAGCTCCAGTTTCAAAGCATTGTGATCTGAGAATATGCAGGGAATAATTTCAGTCTTTTGGTATCAGTTGAGTCCTGATTTGTGATCCAGTATATGGTCTATTCTTGAGAAGGTTCCATGTGCACTTGAGAAGAATGAGTATTCTGTTGTTTTAGGGTAGAATATTCTGTATATATCTATGAGGTCCATCTGGTCCAGTGTGTCATTCAATGCTCTTGTTTCTTTATTGATTTTCTGCTTCAATGATCTATTTCTGAGAGAGGCGTGTTAAGATCTCCTATTATTAATGTATTAATATCAATATGATTCTTTATCTTGATTAACAATTTTCTTATGTAGTTGGCTGCTCCCATATTGGGAGCATCGATATTTATAATTGTTAGATCATCTTGGTGGATAGTCCCTTTAAGAATGATGTAGTGTCCTTCTGTATCTCTGACTACAGTCTTTAGTTTAAAATCTAATTTATCTGATATGAGAATCGCTACCCCAGCCTTCTTTTGAGGCCCATTGGCATGAAAGATGCTTCTCCATCTCTTCACTTTCAGTCTGGGTGTATCTTTAGGTTCAAAATGGGTCTCTTGTAGACAACATATGGATGGGCCCTGTCGTTTTATCCCATCTGCAACCCTGTGCCGTTTTATGGGTGCATTTAGGCCATTTACATTGTGAGTGATTATTGATAGATACGTTTTTATTGACATTGTGTTACCTTTGAAGTCTTTCTTTCTGTAGATTGTCTCTGTATTTCTGTTCAATGTTATTCTTAGGATTTTTTCTCTTTTATAGAACCCTCCCTAATATTTCCTGCAGTGTCGGCTTGGTGGTTGCATAGTCTTTTAAGCCTTGCCGGTCTTGGAAACTCTTTATCTCTCCATCCATTTTGAATGTCAGTCTTGGTGGATAAAGTATTCTTGGCTGCAAGTTCTGCTCATTTAATGCCCTGAATATGTCTTGCCAGCCCTTTCTGGCTTGCTAGGTCTCTGTGGACAGGTCTGACGTTATTCTGATGGGCTTTCCTCTGTAAGTAAGGAGCCTCTTTGTCCTAGTAGCTTTCAAGTGATTATACCTACAATTATGATTCCTCAATTTAACTATCAGGTGCCTTGGTGTTTTTTTGGAATGTATAATCTTGGGTCGAGACCTTTCTGCCTCTAGTACATGAATGCTGGCTCCATTCGTGAGATTGGGAAAATTTTCATGAAGAACTTGTTCCACTATATCTTCTAGACTTCTTTCTTTCTCCTCCCCTTCAGGGATTCCAATAATTCTGACGTTGGAACGTTTCATGGCATCATTTATTTCCCTGATTCTGTTTTCGTGGTTTCTAAGCTATTTGTTCCAGGCTTCTTCCTGATCCTTTCTCTCTATCTGTTTGTCCTCCAGGTCACTAATTCTATCTTCTGTCTCAGTTACCCTAGCTTTGAGAGAATTTAGATTAGATTGGAACTCATTGAGAGCATTGTGAAGTTCATCCCTGGTAGCTTTCAGCTCAGCCCTAACATTGTGAACATCCTGTCTGGTCGCTTTCAGTTCGGCCCTAATCAATTCCGTTTGGTCATCCATGGCTTTCTCCAACCTAGCTATTGCCTGGATAATTGTTAGCCTGAATTCTCTTTCCGACATATTGTTTATGTTGATAGCCATTAGCTCTGTTCCAGAAGGTCCATCTGCTGTGATCTTCTTCTGTTGAGTATTCCTCCTCCTAGTCATTTTGGTGAGAGATGACTGAACAGATGTAGCTGGATGTACCGACCGTGGTGCAGTCAAGGTGCACCCTGGAACACTTCTGAGCAATCAGGATTCCCCACCCAAACAAGAGACAAAAGAAAAGAAAAAGAAAAAAGAGAGAGAGAGAGAGAGAGGCAGGAAAGAAAGGGAAGATGAAAGAGAAGGTTCAGCCCAAATGGGCCCCAATGTACGATTATGAAGTATATAAACAAAACCAGACAAACAAAAAAACTAATAAAAGTATATGACACGAAAAAAAAAAATATATATATATATATACATGCAAATAAAGGAAGAACCTCATCAAAAAGAACCCCAAGTATAAGATTTATATACTATCAGGACAAACACAAAAACACAGAAACAGTGGTGGAAGAAAAAGATGGAGAGTGTTATAAATTCCCAGTGTGGGCGAGGAGGGTTGTTTTGATTCTTCCTGGATGTATCTTGATATCTTTGTTAAAGGACTCAACTTTCCTAAGATAAAGTGTGATTAAAAATTGGTTTACCTATAGGGGTAGTATTGATTGGGGAAAGGGGATTACTTTGAAGTTTAACTCTATATGAATATTAAAAATAAAAATAAAAAGGAATAAACTAGACTAAACTAAACTAAAATTTAAAAAGAAGAAATTCAAAAAATAGAAATGTAAGAGAAAAGCACAGGTGTAAGTATCAAAAAGTTCAGGTTAGAAGGTTATTATGGAATTTGATGTTCTGGACAGCTCACTGTTATGGTAAATAGGTTAAAAAATTATCTATATAAAAAAAAGGAACCAGAATAGTGGGAACGAGTTGAAAATAAAAGTTGTCCTATGAAGTAGGGGTGGTTGTTCTCTTGCAGTCTTTTTTTTTTCTTCTTCTTTCTTTGTTTGTTTTCTGGGGGAGGGGCCTGCCACGTGGGTTTTCAGTCAATGATGTTCCCTGAGTTAAGTCCTCCCGCCCCCCTCAAGGGGGTGGGCTCTGAGGAAACGGTTTTTTTTTTTTTTTTTTTTCAGGCTTTTGTTCTCTGGCGGTTTTTATGTTTGTTCACTTTTTTTTTTTTTCTCTCACCTTGACCACTTTTGATGGTTTTTGTAGTTTTAGAGGAAAACAGACTGCATCCTGTCCTCCCTCTCAGAGAGAATCCTCAGTCTGGCTGTAGAGCCCAGATGAGTTCCCCCTTTGCTGCTGGCAGAGCAGGTTCAGAGTCGTGGTCCCTGGGGACACATGATCTTTTGCTTGTACCCAAAACCATGGCAGCGGCGGCAGTCTGGGAGCTCCAGACCGCCAGAGAGGTTCCAAGCAGCGATCCCACACTGAGATTTTCCCACTGGCCCGGGCTGGGAGTGCCTGGTCTTTCTGGGTCTAAGAGTGCCAGGCTTGCGCGCACCTCTTTCAGGGGTGGCTATGGGTCGCACGTGCGTCTCAGGCACTGAGAATGGGGCCCAGGTCCGAAAGCGCCAGGCTGGGCTTTTGCACATCTCTGTCAGGGGAGAGATTGGGACGCACGTCTTAGGCTCTGAAACAATGGCACGGGTCAAAGAGCACCGGCTGGGCCTTTGTAACTCTTTCAGGGGAGTATTAGGGATGCGGGCGTGTATCTCAGGCTTTGTAGCAGGGCTCGTGCATTCTGCTGTCAGGCGTGGTTCCCATCCCCTCACAGGAGCCAGAACCCACTCATTCTCAGGCGCGCTGGCGGCTTAGGGACCAAGACCTGGTTTCTCTGCCACACTCTCTCTGCCTCAGTGCAATGGGAGGCTGTCCTGGGACTGGGGACTTAAGCCCCTGTCCCTAGCCACCCCGATTCCTACAATTTCCCCTCCGCAATCCTTTGCTCTTTTTGAGTGCTTTCAACCAGTCTCCAAGTTAATGCTGGTTCCCAGATGCAGGGCACTCTCGCTCATATTGGGGTATTACTTTCCAACCAGTTGCCTCTGGTGGCTCCCTCCCCCTTTTGTTTATCTTCCAATACCAGTCCGCCGTTCCCACTCTGCTTTACCTGCCCACTGGCGTCTTCTGCTCCTGTAGAGATCCAGACGTGTATAATTGTGATCTCAGGCTTATTTCATGGGTGATCGGAGTTCTTTGGTAGGTAATCAGCTCACTTTAGGATACAGGTTGAAAAGGTGCCTCCTCCTACTTCCCCGCCATCTTGCCCCCCCCCCCATAATAACCTTTTAACTTGAACTTTTTTCATAAATATACCTGTGTTTTGCTTTTACTTTTGTTTCTATTTGCTTGTACAATATATATTATATGTACAATATATATTGTATATATTGTACTTATAGATATAAGCTTCAAGGTAATCCTCTTTTCCTAATCAATACTACCCCTATATATAAACCAGTTTTAATTTCGCTTTATCTCTGGAAAGTTGAGTCCTTTAACAAAGATATCAAGGTACACCCAAGAAGAATCAAAATAACCTTCCTCGCCCACATTGAGGATTTATAATCACCCTCCCATCTTTTTCTTCTGTCAGTTTCTGTGTATTTGTTTTTGTTCTGGTAGTATGTAAATCTTATACTTGGGGTTCATTTTGGCTGGGTTCTTTTTTTTCCTTGTCATTTACTTTTGTCAGTCTTTTTATTTGTCCATTTTTGTTTGTATACCTTATAAATGTTATCTTTGGGGTCCATTCTGGCTGGGTCTTCTCTCACTTTCTTTCTCTTTTCTTTTCTTGTCTCTCTCTCTCTCTCTTTCTCTCTTTTTCCTTTCTTTTTGGTGGTGACTTCCAATTGCTCAGAAGTGTTCCAGGGTGCACCTTGCCTGGATCATGGTTGATATATTCAGCTACACATCCCCTCAATCACCTCCCACCAAAAAGATTAGGAGGAGGAATACCCAGCAGAGGAAAAATGCAGAAACTGTGCCCTCTCCATCAGCGCTATTGGATATGGACATAAACAGTATGTAGGAAAGGGAATTCAGGGGAACAATTATCCAAGCAATGGCTAGGTTGGAAAAAAAAACATTAATGACAACATGGAATTGATTAAGGAAGAAGTGGAAGACACCAGGGAAGAAGTGAAAAATGCTCTCAAGGAGATCCAATCTAATATAAATTCTCTAACAGCTAGGGTAACCGAGGCAGAAGATAGAATTAGTGATCTAGAGGACAAACTGATAGGGAAAAAGGATCAGGAGGAGGCCTGGAACAAACAGCTTAGAAGCCATGAAAACAGAATTAGGTAAATAAATGACACCATGAAACATTCCAATGTTAGAATTATTGGGATCCCTGAGGGGGAGGAGAAAGAAAGAAGACTAGAAGATATAGTTAAACAAATTCTCAATGAAAATTTTCCAATCTGGGGAATGGAACCGGTGTTTGTGTTCTAGAGGCAGAAAGATCACCCCCAAGATCATAGATTCTAGAAAAACCTTAAGACACTTGGTTGTGAATGTGATGAATCTTAATTTTAGACAGGAGCTCTTGAGAGCAGCTAGGGGGAAGAGATTCCTAACATACAGAGGAAGGTCCATCAGAAGAACGTCAGACCTGTCCACAGAAACCTGGCAAGCCAGAGAGGGCTGGCAAGATACATTCAGGGCACTAGTTGAGAAGAACATGCAGCCAAGAATACTTTATGTAGCAAGGCTGACATTCAAAATGAATGGAGAGATAAAGAACTTCCAAGACCAGCAAGGTTTAAAAGAGTATGTGACCACCAAGCCGGCACTACAAGAGATATTAAAGGAGGTTCCATAAAAGAAGAACGAACTCAAGAGTGTCATAGAACAGAAATTTACAGAGACAATCTATAGAAACAAGGACTTCACAGGCAACATGATGTCAATTAAAATGTATCTTTCAATAATCACTCTCAACGTGAATGGCCTAAATGCTCCCATAAATTGGCACAGGGTTGCAGACTGGATAAAATAACAGGACCCATCCATATATTGTCTACAAGAGACCCATTTCGAACCTAAGGATACCTCCACACTGAAAGTGAAGAGATGGAGAAGTATCTTTCATGCCAATGGGCCTCAAAAGAAAGCTGGGGTAGCAATTCTCATATCAGATAAATTGGATTTTAAACTAAAGACTGTAGTCAGAGATAAAGAAGGGCACTACATCATTCTTAAAGGGTCTATCCACCAAGAAAACCTAACAATTGTAAATATTTATGCCCCCAATATGGGAGTAGTCAACTGCATAAGACAACTGTTAATCAAGATAAAGAGTCACATTGATATGAATACATTAATAGTAGGGGATGTTAGGGCCGATTTAATGTTAAAACCTGTTTAACTATTAGGGCCTGCTTAACCAGAGCGACTCCCTATTGCCTAGGTAGCCATATTGTTGTTTACATCCATTGACTTCATTCCGGGGATAAATGCCCCAGTAGTTCCTGGTATTGGTTCCAGGTATCAATTCCGGGAGTAAACGCCTTAACAATAGAAGCCACGTACCTTGGGTCTGCAGTTATGCCCCATCAAACCAGCCTGTGAGATCAGGACAGGGTCGTTCTCTTCAGACGTGGCCCTGGCTGACTTCTCATGCTTGGCATAGAATAAAGCTTTGCGTAACTTTCACTTTGTCTCGGTCCCGTTCTTTTGATAATGGACCCCTACATTCTGGGGGCTCATCTGCGATCAAATGACAAGAACTCAGTCAGGATCAGAATTTCTGGGAAAAGCCTCCAGAGGTAAGATCTCAAGATTTTATTCTGCGGGATCTGGTCTGTCTGGTTGCACAGCTCCAGGGCATAGCCCACCGGGGAGAAGTTGGATGCAGCATTGCTCCCCAGGGTTGGAGTGGATGTGGGGACGCTCCATCCCTCCACTGGGAGATTTCCAGGGGGTTCTAGTCCCCCTAGGCGGTCAGGGGACTTGCCAGGGGGTTCGAGTCCCCCTAGGCAGTCAGGGGACCGAGGGAATCCCCACCAGCAGCAGGTTGTGTTTTTGAGTTGGGATTATATCTTGCACACCCTACGACGTGATATCTGGGTGAGGAAGGGCTGCTGGGTCTGGTCTGTGGTTGTCTTTGTCTTGTCTTTTTGTTGTCTGTTGTGTTGTTTGTTGTGTTTGAAGAAATGGGGCAAGCGGAGAAGAAGGGACCTATGACACCCCTAAGTCTTGTTCTCCAGCATTTCAAGGATTTTCAAGGTAAAACCACCCAGTTGCGTAACAAGGTTTACCCAGAAAAACTCTCTAAAACTGGGAATCCTTTCTCTGCCTTCTGGCAGCACTCCCCCTTCTGTTTCTGCACCAACTTGGGTGTGGCCTGCATAGCTGGCCTCTAGACCATCCTCGGTGCTTCCTACACCACGGCTCCCTCCCTCTTCACTGTCAAGGAACAAGTAGAGCAGCCCCTGGACAAAACCCCCCCACTCCAGATCTTCCCACCTGTGTCTCAGGTAAACATTAAAAATGGAGTGGATCCAGGTGAAACGTAAATCAGTATTTGAACTAAGTTATGTTTACTGGTTTAACTAAGATGGACATATCTTTAAAGTTACAGCAGTAAATGTGAAACTTCAAAGTTTACTGAAGGTCAAATAAGCTCATGTTGTTTGTTAAAATCTGTTAGCAAAGAAATAACTGAACTGATGGTTAATTGTCTGTCTCAAAGTTTTAATGAGTAATTGTTAAAATAACATTCAAAGTCTTTGGTAACCTGAAAGTTTAAAGTTTTGATTAGATGACAAATGAAATTAAATTATGGACATCTACATCTTAACCAAATGGGATAAAATGCTAAAGAATTGAGTACTTGATGTAGGTTTGTGCTTTTGACTTCTTACTGAAAAGATACTAAGAATATTTAAATCTGTTGGTAAACATGTTTTATGCCTAACTGATTCATAAATTTGCCATCTGCAGAATTCTGTTGTAACTGTTCACAATTGGTTAATACTTAGACTCTCACTAGAGACTGAAGTGTTTCTAAGAATAGAAAATTCTGCTAACTGTAACAAGACTGATGGAAGCAAGGGAAACAACCTTATATGTAAAAAAATAGGAGATACATAAGAATGATAAGGAATGGGAATACATTTTGTTAAAGATAAAAGGTAATTTTGTCCTAAATGAGATGGTTGTTTGAAAGGAAATGGTTGGGACAAAGCCTGGATGCAAAAGAAAGTTGTAAAAGGTTTGTGAAGGGAAACACACACACAAAAAAGAGGGCCTAAGAGAGTAAGTAGTTTTGCCTTAAAGTAAAAATGTCTGGTTGCACCAGAACATGAAAGGAGATAATAAAAACTAAACTTGAGGGTATATAGTAAGTCATAGAAGGCTTGGGGAAAGTGACTTTTATTTGCCTTGGTTTATAGGTTTGAAAGGAAACAATGAAATATGTTGAAAATTTGACCACATTAGATCAGTTTTGATGGATTTATTCACAAGAAGGAGAAAAAAGACTAATAAATCTTTTCCTGTAAAATGTTTCTGTTCAAATGAGGCATAGTATTTAAGGAAGGAAGACTAAAGCCCTGTGTCATGGTAAATCTATATTGGTGATCCACTCAAGTAAATGTTGACTATTATGTAAACTAAAAGGACACTGGTATAAAAAATCTGCTTTCTCTCTGTTCAAAAAGACAAAGTTTTCTTAAATTAATTGATCTACTGTTAAGAAGAGAATGTAAATGGTTTTCTCTTTGCCTGCCCGGAGAAACCAGTTTCTATGTTTTATTTCATCAGATCTTAAACATCCGCAATCCTATTTAGGCATGTGCTTTCAAACTTAGATTTTAGCAATTGTCAACAAGATTTAAATTGTAAATGAGATCTCTTTGACTTATAAGGCTTTTCCTTGGTATGCTAAGTTACTCAGGAAGTACTGCTAAACCAATGATAAGCCTTGGATTACATTTGGATAAATACTGTAACTACTCTAGAGGTTCTATACATTAAAGTTTTAATGTTTTGATAAGGGTCATCACTTGATATGTAACCATATCTATTCTGAGTTTTTGTCACTTGTAATTGTTTTAATTCTCCTGTAAAATGAATTTCGCCTTAAAGGAAATTCATATGGGAGTCTTTCAGGACAAACACTGGTCTTTGATATGTTGAAATCCTGGAACTGAAATGGGTAAAAATTTCCAGAACTAAGAGCTACATTCAAACTAAACCAGAATTAGTAACATGGAACTAGATGAACTGAAAGATTGTAATGTTATGTCCCTTAATGTTTTCTCTTATTTTAAACAATTACTGGTTCTGTGATATTTACTCTTCCAGACTAGGGAAATTTTTTCTTAAGTTATCTGTAACTTACAGAAATGTAAAAGTATTCACTTATAAACAAATCAAAGCATTCAACTTTTCTCTCTATCTGAACCCTCTGAAACTCAAAAGGTCTCAGTAAGTATTCTTTCTTCCATGGCAATCAGTCATTTGCATAAGTTCAATAAGAATTGTTCTCCTTGTAGCAGGACACCATTGGAATCACTGGTTATTCTACCAAGGCATTGACTGGAATGTCATATTTAAAAAACACTCACGAGCACCTGGGTGGCTCAGTGGGTTAAAGCCTCTGCCTTCGGCTCAGGTCATGATCTCAGGGTCCTTGGATCGAGCCCCGCATTGGTCTCTCTGCTCAGCAGGGAGCCTGCTTCCTCCCTCTCTGCCTCCCTCTCTGCCTACTTGTGATTTTTGTCTGTCAAATAAATAAATAAAATCTTAAAAAAAAAACATTAAAAAAGACTCAGATATGACCAGACAGCTTAAAGGAACTAAGGTTGACTTTATAAAACCCATAAAGCCCCCTGAAGCTGTTGGCCTGATACCTTGCTTACAGAGCTCCCAGCAACCTCACCAGGTGAGTAAAGAATGTCACTTCCTGGCAGACGCAGGAACCTCAGGATAAATTGAGAATCTCAGGAAGAGGAATTCACCCAAATCGACAGGTATTGCAGGCAAGTACTTGGCTTGGCTTCTGGCCTGGAGAGGCTATTACAAGTTCAACCTAGAGATTCCTTATAAGAAGCCCCAGCAAAGCAGATTCTAAAAGATCTATATAATCACTCACTGTTCTTGCTGAGCTTATGTAAATAATTAGGCCAAGTTTGTTGAAACTGGACTTGTTTTTCAAATAAATTAGTCCTGATTTAGCTATCTCTGAAAATGAGAGTTATTTTAGAGAGAAAAATTATGTTTTAATAACACACCTTTATGGATGTTAAACTCTAGATTTGGTTGTCTTCAAATGTTTGTTTATCTAGGCTAGATAACTTAAGGTAAACTTCAGAGAAGTTGCACAATAGCTCGTTCAGACGATCTTGCCTAATATTCTGTAGTGATAATAATAGAACCCATTGGACACAAACATATGTTAGTTTTTATGGATTCCTTTTCAGGCTGGGTAGAGGCTTTTTCTGCAAAACATAAGATGGCAGAAATGGTAGCCAAAAGCTGCTAGAAAAAATAATTCCTAAGTTTGGGTTGCCTCTGGCAATCAGGTCAAACAACAGCCCTGCATTTGTGAGTTCTGTCTCAGACATTGGCAAAGGCTGTGAGCACTAATTAAAAACTACACTGTGCCTACTGGCCCCAGAGCTCTAGACAAGTAGATAAAATGAACCGGACTCTTAAAGAGACCTTGAGAAAGTCAATTCTGGAAACTGGCAGTGGTTGGGTGGATCTCCTTCCCTTCGCCCTGCTTAGGGCGCAATGTACACCCTACTTAAACAAGGTTACCCCATTTAAAATAATGTTCAGGAGACCCCCTCCACTCTGCCCATGGCTACAAAATGTTGCCCTAACAGAAATGACTGATGAGTCTGTATTCCAGTCAGTGCACACACTACAGTCTGTCTTTAAAAAAGCCCTCAGGGATCTGAGCTGCCTACACTGAGACAGAGATGTAAATGGAACCACATCCTTACCAACCCAGAGGCTTGGTTTGGATACGCCACCACCAAGTGGAAAACTTGGAGCCTTGTTAGAAGGGATCGTTTACTGTGATCCTATGGAGGACCCGAGGGATTCCAACATCTTACTGCAGGAATAAAATGGGCAAAGCGTGTGGCTCCCATCCTAATTCCAGCACTAGTTGTAGCAGGGATAGCAGAGTCCACAACAATAGAACTGCAGCTTTAATAAAGGAGGACTTAATATATTATTCCTAAAAAAAAAAAAAAAAGGAGGGGCTCTGTGTAGCCCTGGGAGAGAAATACTGCTTCTGGGTATTAACACCTTATGTCATTTGTACAAAAAAGAAATTGGGGTGATAAAAATGTTAGTCCTACAAGCTCAATATAACCCCTTACAACGGGAAGACATAAAATTGGCTGAAAAGTCAAGGAATTGACTAATCTCCAAAGAAAAGAGGGGAATGTTAGGGCTGATTTAATGTTAAAACCTGTTTAACTATTAGGGCCTGCTTAGCCAGAGCGACTCCATATTGCCTAGGTAGCCATATTGTTATTTACATCCACAGACTTCATTCCAGGAATAAATGCCCCAGTAGTTCCAAGTATCGATTCCAGGAGTAAATGCCTTAACAATAGAAGCCACGTACCTTGGGTCTGCAGTTATGCCCCATAACTGGGGTTGCTCTCTTCAGAGGCGGCCATGGCTGGTCAGTCTGACTTCTAATGCTTGGCATAGAATAAAGCTTTGCATAACTTTCACTTTGTCTCAGTCTTGTTCCTTTGATAACAGACCCCAATAGTGGATCTTTTTTTTTTTTTAAGTTTTTTTAAATTTATTTTTTTGACAGAGAGAGATGACAAGTAGGCAGAGAGGCAGGCAGAGAGAGGAGGAAGCAGGCTCCCTGCTGAGCAGGAAGCCCAATGTGGGGCTTGATCCGAGGACACTGGGATTATGACCTGAGCTGAAGGGAGAGGCTTTAATCCACTGAGCCACGCAGGCACCCAATAGTAGGGGATCTTAACATGCCACTCTCAGTAATAGACAGATCATCCAAGCAGAAAAATCAATAAAGAAACAAGAGCATTGAATGACACATTGGAACAGATGGCCCTCATAAATATATACAGAAAATTCCACCCTAAAGCAACAGAATACTCATTCTTCTCAAGTGCACATGGAACTTTCTCCAGAATAGACCACATGCTGAGTCACAAGTCAGGGCTCAACCAATACCAAAAGATTGAGATTATTCCCTACATATTGTCAGACCACAATGCTTTGAAACTAGAACTCAACCACAAGAAAAAGTTTGGAAGGAATTCAAACATTTCAAAGACCACCCTGCTTAAGAATGTTTGGATCAACCAGAAAATCAAAGAACTTAAACAATTCATGGAAACCAATGAGAATGGAAGCACTTCTGTCCAAAACCTATGGGATACAGCAAAGGCGGTCCTAAGGGGGAAATACATAGCCATCTGAGCCTCCCTCAAAAAAACTGAAAATCCAGAATACACCAGCTCCCTTTACACCTTAAAGAACTGGAGAATCAAAAACAAATTAAGCCAACCCCACATGCAATAAGGGAAATAATCAAGATTAAAGCAGAGATCAATAAGATAGAAACTAGAGATACAGTAGAACACATCAATGAAACTAGAAGCTGGTTTTTGAAAGAAGCAATAAGATTGATAAGCCATAGGCCAATCTAAAAGAAAAGAGAGAAGACCCAAATTAATAAAATTATGAGTGACTAACACCAAGGAAACAGAAACAATCTTCAGAAATTATTATCAACAGTTATATGCCAATAAGTTAAGCTAAGCCAATAAGTTAAACTAGGTGAAATGGATGCATTTCTGGAAACCCATAAACTTCCAAAACTGAATCAGGAAGAAATTGACAACATGAGTAGACCAATATGTAGTAACAAGATTGAGGCAATGATCTAAAACCTCCCAAAAAACAAGAACCCAGGACCTGACAGATTCCCTGGAGAATTCTACCAAACATTCAAAGAAGAAATAACACCTATTCTCCTGAAGCTGTTTCAAAAAATAGAAACAGAAGGTAAACTTCTGGACTCTTTTTATGAAGCCACCATTACCCTGATCCCCAAAGTAGGCAAAGACCCTACCAAAAAGGAGAATTTCAGACCAATATCCCTGATGGATGCTAAGATTCTCAATAAGATCCTAGCTAGTAGGATCCAACAGTACATTAAAAAGATTATCCAGGGGCGTCTGGGTGGCTCAGTGGGTTAAAGCCTTTGCCTTTGGCTCGGGTTGTGATCCCAGGGTCCTGGGATCGAGACCCACATTGGGCTCTCTGCTTGGCAGGGAGCCTGCTTCCCCCTCTCTCTGCCTGCCTCTCTGCCTACTTGTGATCTCTGTCTGTCAAAAAAATAAAAATCTTAAAAAAAAAAAAAAGATTATCCGCCATAACCAAGTTGGATTTATCCCTGGGATGCAAGTGTGGTTCAACTTTGCAAATAAATCAATGTGATAGAACAAATCAATAAGAGAAGAGAGAAGAATCACATGGTCTTCTCAATTGATGCAGAAAAAGCATTTGACAAGATACAATATCCGTTCCTTATTAAAACAATTCAAAGTGTAAGGATAGAGGGAACATTCCTCAACTTCATAAAATCTATCTATGAAAACCCCACAGTGAATATCATCTTCAATGGGGAAAAGCTGACAGCCTTCCATTTGAGATCAGGAAGACAAGGATGCCCACTCTTGCCATTCTTGTTCAACATAGTACTAGAAGTCCTAGCAACAGCAATCATACAACAACAACAAAGGTATTCAAATTGGCAATGAAGAAGTCAAACTCTATCTCTTTGCAGATGACATGATACTTTATATGGAAAACCCAAAAGATTCTACTCCCAAACTAGAACTCATATAGCAATTCAGTAATGTGGCAGGACACAAAATCAGTGTACAGAAACCAGTTGCTTTCTTATACACTAATAATGAAAATATAGAAAGGAAAATTAGAGAATTGATTCCATTTACTATAGCACCAAAAACCACAAGATACCTGGAAATAAACCTAACCAAAGAGGTAAAGGATCTGTACTCAAGGAACTACAGAACACTTTTGAAAGAAATTGAAGAAGACACAAAAAGATGGAAGACTATTCATGCTCATGGATCAGAAAAATAAACATTGTTACAATGTCTATACTGCCTAGAGCAATATATACTTTCAATGCCATCCTGATCAAAATTCCATCAGCATTTTTCAAAGAGCTGGAACAAACCTACAATTTGTATGGAACCAGAAGAGACCCCGAATTACCAAGAAAATGTTGAAAAAGAAAAACAAAACTGGGAGCGTCACATTGCCTGATTTCAAGCTTTATTACAAAGCTGTGATCACCAAGACAGCATGGTACTGGCAAAAAAAAAAAATAGACACATAGACCAGTAGAACAGAGTAAAGACCCCAGATATAAACCCTCAACTCTGTGGTCAACTAATCTTTGATAAAGCAGGAAAAAATATACTGTGGAAAAAAGACAGTCTCTTCAATAAATGGTGCTCAGAAAATTGGACAGCTGTGTGTAGAATAATGAAACTTGACCATTCTCTTACACTATACACAAAGATAAACTCGAAATGGATAAAAGACCTCAACGTGAGGCAGGAATCTATCAAAATCCTAGAGAAGAACATAGGCAGTAACCTCTTTGACATCAGCCACAGCAACTTCCTTCAAGATATGTCTCCAGAGGCAAAGGAAACAAAAGCAAAAATGACCTTTTGGGACTTCATCAAGATGAAAAGCTTCTGGAAAGACCATCTGGAAAGTATCAATTCTATTATTTTGTTAGCTTGACCTTTTATTTAAAAAAAAATTAGAAATAATTTGCATTGTGGGAATAATGCCAAGAATATTTGAGATAAAGAAAAACAAGTAATTTTTACAAAACAGAGTAAACAGCAATTAAAATTTTAACATATTCTTATAATCCTGTTTTCCTTTCTCATTGACCAAAAATGAGATGATGTAACGTTGACATTAAAAGTAAAAGAGTTAGTTATTTTACCAATAAAAAGCGTTTATTTGGTAATAGCAGAGGAATTATAATTCCAGGCAAGTGAGCTATAGTAAAAGCCATAGGCAAGTCTGGGAAATAAAGGAGAGGGACCTCATTTCTAGAGTAAAGAAGGGAAGTTGGGAGGGGCTATTATAAACAGAAAGTCCATTAGAATAAACTGGGAGTTCAATGTTAAGTGATTTTTCATTGGCTGAACTGTTGCTGGGCATGTAGAAAATCTTCTTTCATGGTCAAATGCCATATTATTTTGTTAGAGGGAATTTTGCTTATTAGTACTTGTTTTGTATTACCTCATGAGGCACTTGTGTTCCAAAGGATGCAATTTGGGTAAACATAATCTAAAGACAAGAGGCAAAATTGTAAATAAATTAGAAGTTTGTTTTCTATACATTCCTTTTTTTTTTTCTGCTGTATTTTATGCAGTCTTAATTATGTTTTCAGGAGTATTTTATTTGTTTTCTTATTTCTAGTTATGGGATAAAAGTGTCTCTCTGCTGATCGATCTTAAAAGATAGGGCAACTGAGGTAGAGTGTAGGGAAGCCCATGGCAAGACCACTAACATCCTGTTGGAAGACCTGGAAGGAGTTCAGTCAGCTGACTTAGTTAAGGCTACTTCTCCCAGCCAAAATTGTAGATGAGGAAAACAAAAACAAAAACGAAAAGGCCATATTCATTAACAATCTGATAATCATTTTCTGCGGCCTTGAGGTAAAGACTCTTTAAATTCCAAGCTATTTTGAAAGGCTCCACACTAATCTCTGTTGTTCTCCCAAGCCTGGTGCACCTTGTTGGGTCTGGCTCATGCCTGCCTGTGCTGGTTTCCACCTGCCAGACCCAAACACTCTCCTGGCCCACTGGTTCTCTTAGCATCTCTGCTTGCCCTCGCTGTGTCATTTGGGCACATCTCAGTTTTTCCATGTCACAGGCAAGCATTAAGGAACCTAGAGGACAGAATCAGGCTCACCTATACCACTATGTTCAGCTGCTGCTATTGTTCCAAACTATGTTGAATGACTTCTCCTGCCAAACAACCTCTCCCTAGTATTTCTGGGAAACCATACGTCTACCACTATCACACCTTGTTTAATGTTTTTAAAACCCCATACCAGTTAGCTTTTGGCAAAAATAAAGCTGCATAAAAAATAACCAAAAAGGCTTAGAGGCATACAGGGTTATACATTTATTGCTCACATGTTTGGAGTCAGCTAGGTACTTCTACTGGTCTTGGCCGGACTCACTCACCTGTGTGGGGGTTAGCCAGGAGTTCACTTATCTAAGCTGCTTTGACAGTTGCAAGGCAACTCAGTGATACTCTTTGTGCTTCTCATCCTCCAGCAGTCTGGCCTGGCCATATGTTCATGTCACTTCATGAAGTGACAGAGACACAAGAGAGCAAGCAGAGACAGGAAGACTGCTTGAAATTTAGGCTCCCACTGCATTGATGCCCCTTCTATTTCAATCTGTTGGATGAAGCAAGTCAGTGGTTGAATTCAGAATTGAGTGGCAAGGCAGATCACCCTTTTCACAGGGGCGGGCACTGCAAAGTTTTGTGGCACAAAGGCATAGAGACAGGGAGAGAGGAAGTAGTGTAGTCAAATGATGCATTCTTTGAAGTCTTGGTATCAGACACATTTGGAGGTGAGCAAGGGCAAACCAGAGCCCTGGAGTTTGACTTTCCCATTCTCCTTCCTCTGCCTCAATATTGTACCATTCATCAGTACCCTAAGGAGCCATCTCCCTTCCTTTCTTCTTAGGATCTGGATGGGATTTCCCTCATAAAATATTGTATAAGCAAGCCCATCAATCAAACCTCTTTAGTTATGAAAGAGTGAAATCAAATAACTTAAGAAGTCCTTTTCTTTGTTGACATCTGATTTGCATGATGAAATTATTATAGAGTGAGTGACAAATTCAGGTTTGAACCACAAGGCTGACTATTGGCTTCTTTGCTTTAGGCAGTGTCCTTGCTCTTTTTCCTTTGAGAAATAAGTCTGGAGCTTAGCTTTGGAAATTTAAAGGTACCAGTGAACATGATTTAATAGAGAAATAAAAATGCATCAGTTTATTATTTACAAAATACACTCCCATTGCATTTTACCTTTAACTTTAGGTACAGATTTTACTTCAGGCAATAGATTTTATTGCTTGATTTCATAGTTTGTTCTGAGGACATTTACATTTTGATACAGGACCTAAGCTGTTTTACCTCTTTGGGTTTCCATTTCCTTATCTATAAAATAAAGTTAACAGAATTGAAATGTATAAGTTTGGGAAAATCTATGTAAGCTTTTCTAGGTTTTGGTTTCCTCATCTGTCCAATAAGGTCCATTGGGAATCCCTTGCAACCCAATAATCCTGTTATTCTTAAAATTCCAAACACCTTCAAGACCTAAATTCAGGACTCCAGTTGTTACAGCAGAATAATTTTAATAGTGTGCAAATGTGAAAGGAGACATTTGGAGATGCAGGGGAGGAAATTTGTCACCCCTGTATGTGTCTCTTTAATATGTGGATTTTAGGCTGATTATTATTATTATTTTAAAGATTTTATTATTTGACAGACAGAGATATCACAAGTAGGCAGAGAGGCAGGCAGAGAGAGAGAGGAGGAAGCAGGCTCTGTGTTGAGCAGAGAGCCCGATGTGGGGCTCGATCCCAGGACCCTGAGATCATGACCTGAACTGAAGGCAGAGGCTTTGACCCACTGAGCCATGCAGGCGCCCCTAGGCTGATTATTTTTAAGGAACAGAAGGTTCAGAGGAAACTTTGACTTTTCCCTTAATTGACTAAAACAATTTAGAGGACCTGCTCTGGGAGGGGAGCTACCACCATAGATAACTAACAGTATAATATGAGCGACGGGTTGTAGACAGGGGGTAACTTAGCAAAATGGGTCTGTTAAAATTCCTCCCCATGTTACACTGTTTTTGTATAGCCCAGCAAGCATTTTTTATCAAACATTTACTCTTTTTCATCTTCCTGTGAATTGTCTTTTCTCCCATTGAAATCCCAGACCCTTAGCCTGTTCTCCTTAGCTCTGGATGACATATATGCCTCTGTTGCTTGACATCCTGTGGGGCTCATATTTTTATGGAACCTCTGTACATTTGTGATTAAATTTGATTTTATCCTGTTGATCTGTCTCACATCAATTTAATTCTTAGACCATCTAAAAGAACCTTGAAGGTAATAGGAAAAATTTTCATCCCCAACAGAGTCAAAGGACTCATTTCAGTACAGTTCAAATCAGAGAATGGAACCATAATACAACTTCTCAGGCCATTTCTGCTGGAGATTGAAACACGGCCTGTATAAAAACAAAAGGTTCTAGAGAATGCTGATTTTCTAACAAAGCAAGTCAGGAATACCTAACTTACTTGCACCTAACACAGCTAAATGAGTCAAAGAAAATTGAGCATTCATTTAAGTAGAGGGTAAGGTCAACTGAGAACATATAAATAGCAATAATGTCAGGAAATACAAAGTTTATTCATCACTAATTGCTATAACTTAATATACTTGAGCGTTTCAGATATTATACTTTCATTTATCCACTGATCTTCACAAACACTCTGATAAGATAAGCCTTATTATCTTAATTTTCAGAAGTATAGATAAAAGTGACCTATGCAAAGGATATACACATATTCAGAGTTGTGCTGGCTGGAGGTTTTGTGCATGGTTCAGGCTTTTGCACAGGCCCAGCACAACTAGGTGGTACACCGACTGGCTGTTTGGGACAGCTGTATTGTAGATACCTCTTCCCAATCTTTCACATTGTCAACTGAGTTGATAAAGTTGAGTTAGCTGTCTTAGCCACTTTTGTGGGAGTACTGGTCATTCTATCATGCATGCCTTACATTCTGTCCTTTTAAAAAGTATTAATTCCTTTCAGTTGAAATAGGTTGAGAAAAGAGAGTCAGACTATTGCTGGTCATCTTTCAGAGTTAACCATCAGTTAAAATTAGAGCTCTGTTCCTTCCATGAGTGTGTCAACCACTTCTACACAAGACCACAGAAGAATATGGAGGTATAAAGTAGAGGTCTACCAAACTCATCTGTGATTATTCTGATACCATGATTAATGATAATACTTTGCTGAAGAATGAAAAAAATAATCTGAGAAGAAACTTCAACAGAATGGAAATTGATATAACAGGTGAGATCCAGGACTATCTCTGGCAAAATGGGAATGTGGTCACAATAGCAAGTGACTTCTTTAGTGAACCATCAGGCATTCACAGCTGGCTTTGTGTAAAGGAGACATTTTTGCTGAATTCCTGGCTCTTGTATAAGAGCTAGGCCCAGTGGACTTCTTATGAACCTTCTTCCATACTGTAGGGGAGCAGACATCTCAGGCCTCTCTGACTTTGGTCTTATCAAGGATAAGTACACAAAAGCCATGGCATTCAAACTTTTTAAATCCTAAGTCAAAACAAAACAAAAAAATTTTCTTTAGGTATTCAACACACACACACGCACACACACACACACGGAAATTATCACAAAACAATATTCATGTACCCTTCTAGTTTACAATGCATTTTGCTATTTCCACTCTTTTTCATTAAAAAAAAAATTGCCTTTTAAATTAAGGCCATGTCCTGTTAACTATTGGGTAGTAATTAGCAATTTAAAAGATGTTAAACAAAAGGAAAGCTTATTTCTTCATTCCTGAGGAAATATGGGAAGAAAAGACATAGGGTAAAGGAGGAAAACTCACTTTCTTCTCCCATTTCTCCTATCAAACCTAGGGGTTGAGAGAGAGAGACAAAGTGAAGGAGCTCCTCCAGTTTCTGCTGTGCCTCTTATTAGTAGTATAGAAGAAGGTGACTTGGAGGTGTGCTTGCACACAAATTCAGGGCTTCCTAATCAAAATAGTTGCAACAGTACACATAGGTAGAGTGAGGCTTCCAGGTTGGCTGTCCCTTGACTTCCATGTGTGATGTACTAAAGACTGTGGAAGGACCATGGGGAGAGACTTGATAGGTATCTCACAGGGTTGGCTGACAAGATAGCCAGAAATACTTGCTATAGTAATGAGACAAAAGGCCCTGAACCCAGGACAAGGCAGATAACACTTAACCAGGAACAAATGGAATTAAAAAAAAAAAACAGACCTCAGTGGGTTAAGGCATGGTGAGAGCTGAATAGATACCAGTCAGAAAGTGACAGATGATCAGTTCCTAAGGCAAGGTGCCAGAGTCACAAACTTTGATATAGGGGATGAGCAAAGAATCTAGTGATCAGGTAAAGAAATGGCATTGCTGAGGAATCCCAAAAAGATCAAGGGTAGAATAAGGAAGGGTATTGAAATTGGATATAAGCTAGTGCCTATACCCATTTACCTGCTGGTCAACCCACAAGGGCACATCAACTCCCAGAGACAATCATAGGGCAAGGGGTGGCATGAAAAAACTGAGTAATATCTCCAGACTTGACTATTAAGTGTTTGCCCTGGGGAAAATTTATGAGATGACAATGCATTTTGTACCACACCCCTACTCCAACTCCTCTGCTCAGTTTCATGGGTCTTATAAGAACAATGGATTAATTATGAAAAAAAAAATAAAAGAATCTCCATTTCCTCCTTACATCTGAGAACAGTGTGACAGAATTCCCAATCATCCTGTATGTCACTGTGATATTGTTTTCACTGTTACATAGGTTCATTGCAAAGTAAAATAATGCTTAAGATCATTTCATATACCAATGTCAGATATTTTTAGTATAACAATGTAATAAAAGTCATTAAACCTTTCAAGTAAGACATGTTATGTGTTCTTCAAAGCTGGCTAAGCAAGGAATCCTGGTGCTCACAGATAGGAAACACATCAAGGTGTTTCTGCTGTCAATGTATATAGAGTATAGTATTTCAAAATTAACCTATAACGATTATTTTAATCAATAAGATTTTGGAAAACAAAGACTATGCCCTAAATATGAAGTTAAATGCTGCATTGAGACAATTTGTAGATAATTCTGGAAAGTGTTCACATCTACAGATCATACCAACAAAAGTACATTTTCTCCACATTAACTTGGCTTTTCATGTGTAACTATCATATAAATGTTTCTTTAGGGGAAAAATACGAACTATTCTCTTTTTTAAAATGAAGACGTTTTGTATCATACAAATATTAATTTTTTTTAAAGATTTTATTTATTTATTTTACAGAGAGAGATCACAAGTAGACAGAGAGGCAGGCAGAGAGAGAGAGGGAAGCAGGCTCCCCGCTGAGCAGAGAGCCCGATGTGGGACTCGATCCCAGGACCCCGAGATCATGACCTGATTCAAAGGCAGCGGCCTAACCCACTGAGCCACACAGGCGCATTTTTTTAAAATGAAAACTTTGAAAACGCATTTGCCATAACATCTTGTCTTTTTAAAGAATTATAGCCATCAGTTTAGAGTAGATACCTATTTCAAATAATGATACCTTCATCTTAGTGAAAAACGTCTCTGAATATCTGGTCACGTATAACCATAAAAATAATAATGTAAACTTTTCTTATCTAAAGGTCTTTTTGAAAATAAGACCCAATATATTTAAAATAAACAGATTTTGGAGGCAGGCTTTTAGAAAAGATTAAATATTGTAGTAATGCTTTTATTTATTGTACTCTTTTATTTATTGTACTCTTTTTACTAGAAAATTCTTAGTCAGGTTTAATTGTTATTTTAATTTCACTAAGTTTACCCTGTGTTGTTAACGAAGAGCAACAAAAATGAGAGAAAAGGCACAATTTGAAAACATATAATTTATAGGAATTTCAGCAAAGAAAAATGAGTGAAAAACATCTATACTCGTTTTCAGAATTTAGAGGCAACACTGAGGTACCAACTCACCACCAAGAAAATGAAATAAGAGAAATAAGATTCTTTCTTGATAATTCAACTACAGGATAAACTCAAAGATCTTGACATTATCTAAAAGCACAGAATTCTCAAGATATGTTCTCTTGTAGAATGTATACACTCCTTAAAGTGGTGTCTGCAGCCTTTAAGGCCTAGGGATAGAGCTGGAAGCATAGCATTTTTAGAGTCCATCTAAGCACTATCCAGAGAGGGAGAAGCCTTAGTTAACAAGATTTAAGTTACCTGGTCCTATTCTTAAGTCAGTCCCAGTCATTTGATTTGTGAACTAATCCTCTGTGTTGATTCTGTGCACACAAAACAATCTTCTGATTCACGTGTCTGTATGCATGTATTCATATATCCATAACCCCATTTTAGGTTTACCTATTGAGAAAGAATGCACTGGTCTTATAAGTACAGTTGTTTCAGCCTATGTCAACATTATATTTTATTTTCTAGATAAATAAATAGCTCTTTTTATCAGTTTTGAGTGTTCCATTAATAGGACACTGGCACTGGATCCAAATCTCTACACAGTTTCACCAAAGTCATAAATGACTCTGCGAGGCTCATTGGGAGCTATCCAGCCTGATTTCATGCTCAGTGACTGCGAGGAGCTTTATTTGTTAGCAGTCATGGCATTTCAGTATTATAAATGCTAAGTTTTAGTTTCCCTTTTGTAAAGCAAGGATAATAGTCCTTACATGCCTATATAATCTTGCCAGTACTTTGCTTGTCAAACACTCTTGGGTCCTACTCTTGTCCCTTGCCCTCAGTTTCTTGGCTTGAAGAGCCTTCTTCCCATAACATACAGTGACTATTCTGGATAATTCTAGGTAATTGCTTTCCTATCTTCCCTTGAAGTTGGAGCATGAAGATATTACTCAGTCCTGGATCACAAAAACCCTATAGGGAAATTATAAGAAATTTTCCTCCCTAATAAAAATCCCACTTGATAAGCTGAAAAACAAAGAGCACACTTCCTACATATGCTTTTTTATAAAGCCTTAAAAAGAAAACTTTGACTAGCAGTGTTCTTCTTTGGGGACATCAGAAAATGAGAGAGGTCAAGAGGTATTTGAATTCTTTAGTGCATACGATATGATTCCTCTCTGACCTGAGAATCATGCCTTCCCTTCCCCTTACAACCATTGGGGAACTGATATAGACCAGAACTCAGCTGTGGCCAACTACCTATTTATATTTCCAAGTAGTGACTCTCTCTCTGTTCTCTCTCTCCCCCTTCTCTCTCATTCCACCCCTCACCACACACACAGTGTGAGCTCATGGACTAAACAAATAGACACTTGACAAGGAAAACAACTTCAAAGGGAAGAAAACAAACTGGACAAAACATGCTGCGTGGAAAAGAAATATTGAAATAGATTGATTCATATTTTATAATAACATTGATAATGATCTTTAAAGATTTAAAGAACTGCACAATATGAAACAAGAATCAAAATGAAGTAAAAATGAAAATATAAACTATTAAAAATAAAGTTATTGAGAAAAGAGCCACAATAAATTGGGTAGATAAGTGGATCACAGCTGAAAAGCAAAATGTTATGGTGAATAACACATTGAAGAATTCTCCCAGAAAGTAGCAGATGATAAAAAATAGAAAATTTTAAAAATATGAATAGCAGAAATAAAAGCCTAAATATTGGGATAATAGGAATCTTGGAAGAAGAAAAATGGAAAAGAAGATGTATCTGAGGAAATAATGGCAATAATCTTCAAAATAAAGATGAGAGACTCTGATTGAAAGAATTCACAGAGAAGCAGAAGAAAGAAAACTCAAAACCTAAGCACATTAGAATGACACTGAAGAAAATTAAAGATAAATTCTAAAAGCTTCAAGAGAACAGATAAACTACAAAAGAAATTAATTACAGTTACATCATATTTCTCATATTTCTCAACAGCATCACTGGAAGTAAGAAAATAAGGTACTGAATAAAAATACCTCTGTTCCTAGAATTTTTTACCTAGCCAAGTTTCCATGCAAATTTAAGAACGTAATAGCTGTAGATGTTGTGGTGGGCAGAATTCTAAATGCCCTCCAAGATCCCTCACTCTGTGTATATACCCACATAATCCCCCTGTAGTGTAAATATGATGAAGTCAATTTTTTTAATGTATTATATTGTATTATTTATTTATTTATTATAATTATATAAATATATATTATATAATTTATGTGTTTATTATATTGTATAATTATATATTTATAATAAATACATATTTATATTTATATTATGTATTAATTATAGCACATTATCTATTAATTATATGTGTTATATATTATATTTAATATTTGATATATAATAATGATATGATTATAAATTATATTTATATATTATATAAGCATAATATATAAATACATAAAATTATATAATTATATATAATTGTATAATTATAATCATAAAATTGTAAATTATGTTTATGATTTTATATGAATTTCAGTATGATGAAATCATGTTAATTGGCACAGTTGACTTCAAGAAAGAGATTATCCAGTTGGGCCTTTTCTAAACACATGAGCCCTTCAACTCCTACCACTAGAGGTGTGAGAAGCCAGAGACAGGGAGAGCCCGAGTTCTGAAATAGCAGACTCTCCTGTCTTGAAGAAGCAACTTCCAGGGTTTGCAGAGAGTAGCAGGGCAGGGAATGGGAAGCAGGCTCTATGAGCCAAGAATGGATTTGGTCAATAGCCAGCAAGAACTAAATCCTCTCAACAACCCAAATGAACCTGAGAGTGGATTTTTCCCCTGTGGAACTTCAGACCACAACTCAGCTTAGCCAACGTCTTGCTTTCAACCCTAGAATACCCTGAGCAGAGACTCAGGTCTCTGTGCAGACACCTAAACCACTAAAATTATGAGATAATAAATTTGTATTGTTTTATGGTACTAATTATATAGTAAATTGTTACACAGCAATACAAATGAATGCAGAAGTCTTGCCACATAAATACCTTTTTGAACACAACTTGAGTTTTCAAATAAGAAAAATCCAGGGAATGCTTCAAGATGAGGACAAACGAAGAACAGAAAAGTATATTCTTATTTCACTAACAAGCATGGTTTAAAAGTTCCTAAGTAAAATAATAGCTTATTAATTCCAATCATATATTTTTAAAAAATCAGACTTAAGTATATTTACTTTCAAGGCATAACAAGTTATCCCAAAGCTTACTAGTTTAAGAAGAAAATCATTTTGTTTTCTCTGGACTCCAGGGGTTAGGAATTTGGGGAAGACTGAGGGGAGCAGTTCTCTTCTCAATTAAAATTAGAAGTTGGTTGGTCTTCTACTTTGCCTCATAGTTAAAGGCTGTAAATTTCAGTTTAGCCAAGTGTTAAGAAGGATTAGGGCAACTTAAAATGACTTTTTTTGATCTGACCAAATCTTTAAAGGCTATTGTCTTACTTGGGACTAAAAAATCCTATTCACCAGTGAAAGCTGAGAATTGACTTTATTTAGCTGCTATCTGTCTTTTCTCCAGAAACAGGCTGCGACCCACACAGCAGCACAATCTACAATTTAACCAGATTTGAAAATTTTATACTTCTTGTTTATTGCCACCAAGTACACCAACTATATTCCAAACAGTAATAATAATCTTAGCTATGAAGATGAATAAAATATTATTTCTGCCCTAGAAGGAGTTCCTAGCCTCAGGTCAGAGACAGATATGTAAAGAACTCACCACAGTTTTACATAACTTGCCCTAGAATAATGATATTAGCAAAGCATTATGAGAACACAGAAATGGCTCAACTCAAAGTATTCAGGAAATAGCTGTGCTTTAGACAGGAGGATTATACTCCTGCTAAAATATGATTGGCAAAAAAATAACAAAATTTAGAGAAAGTATTGTGCTATATTTTAACCATGTGACTAAACCCATTAGTATCCTTTATATTAAAGGAAAACAGTTTATTGAATTCAAGGTGTTTAATCTGGTGTCACAGGAGGAAAATTTTTCGTCTTTTTTGTTTCTTGTTTGCTTGTCTGTTACCATTTTATTTTATTTTTTTAATTAAAAGATTGCTTTCTTAAATTCCATTTTCCTAAGATTATTTTGTTAAAGATGTATACAGTTTTGTCTTCAAAAATTAAATGTTTCTCAGGGCACCTGGGTTAAGTGTCTGCCTTTGGCTCAGGTCATGATCCCAGGGTCCTGGGATCTAGTAAAGCTGGAAGCCATGTAGGGCTCCCTTCTCAGCGGGGATCCTCCTTCTCTCTCTCCCTCTGCCCATTCCCCTGCTTGTGCACGCTCTCTCTCTCTCTCTCGAAATAAATAAATAAATAAGATCAGTATAAAAAAAGGAAAATTGAATGTTTTTCTTTTTTAAAGTTTAAAATTCTCTTTGTGATCACGTACTATTTGTGAGACATTGATGAATATCTGTGTGACATATCAAGATGGGGGGAAAAAAAAGCTTGAGTTTCCGCCCCTTTGAAGCTTACATGCTAGTAGGAGAGACAAGGCACAAAAATAATATGATATCAGGTAAAATAGAATTAATGCCATCAAAACATTATGGAAATTGAGGTTGAATTTTGTTGCTGCCTGTAACCTCAATGGCATTACGTAACTTTAGGTTTTGGCTTTTAGTATTTTTTTTAAAGATTTTTTTTTTATTTATTTCACAGATAGAGATCACAAATAGGCAGAGAGGCAGGCAGAGAGAAGGGGGTAAGCAGGCTCCCTGCTGAGCAGAGAGCCGGATGCGGGTCTCCATCCTAGGACCCTGACACCATGACCCAAACTGAAGAAAGAGGCTTTAACCCACTGAGCCACCCAGGAGCCCCTCGGGTTTTAGTATTTTTTAACTTCATGTTAGAATTGAATTTAGCTCTGGAAGTGACTGTAGATGAGGGCAGTCTGTGTCAGAGAAGTTTACTGACCTGTCTGTGGTCACCAGGTTAAGCCACAAGATGTTTCAGTGTGCACGTTTACACACTTCATAGCACATACCTTCCCCAATGTCCCTAACCCCACCACCCTCTCCCAACCCCACTCCTCCCGCCAACCCTCAGTTTGTTTTGTGAGATTAAGAGTCTCTTGTGGGTTGTCTCTGTCCCTATCCCCATCTTGTTTCATTTATTCTTTCCCTAACCCCCAAACTCCCCACATTGCCTCTCCACTTCCTTATATCAGGGAGATCATATGATAGTTGTCTTTCTCTGATTGACTTATTTTGCTAAGCATAATACCCTCTAGTTCCATCCATGTTGTCCCAAATGGCAATTTTTCATTTCTTTTGATGGCTGCATAGTATTCCATTATAAATATATACACATCTTCTTTATCCATTCATCTGTTGATGGGCATCTGGGTTCCTTCCATAGTTTGGCTATTGTGGACATTGCTACTATAAACATTAGGGTGCACATGTCCCTTCGGATCACTACATTTGTATCTTTAGGGTGAATACCCAGTAGTACAATAGCTGGGTTGTAGGGTAGCTCTGTTTTCAACTTTTTGAGGAACTTCCATGCTGTTTTCCAGAGTAATTGTACCAGCTTGCATTCCCACCAACAGTGTAGGAGGGTTCCCCTTTCTCCACATCCTAGCCAGCATCTGTCATTTCCTGACTTGTTAATTTTAGCCATTCTGACTGATGTGAGGTGGTATCTCATTTGGTTTTGATTTGTATTTCCTTGATGCCGAGTGATGTGGAGCACTTTTTCATGTTTCTGTTGGCCATCTGAATGTCCTTTTTGCAGAAATGTCTGTTCATGTCCTCTGCCCCTTTCTTGATTGGATTATTTGTTCTTTGGGTCTTGAGTTTGATAAGCTCTTTATAGATTTGGGATACTAGCCCTTATCTGACAAGTCATTTACAAATATCTTCTCCCATTCTGTCAGCTGTCTTTTGGTTTTGTTAACTGTTTCCTTTGCTGTGCAAAAGCTTTTTGATCTTGATTAAGTCCCAATAGTTCATTTTTGCCCTTGCTTCCCTTGCCTTTGGTGATGTTCCTAGAAAAAATTTACAGCAGCTGAGGTCGAAGAGGTTGCTGCCTCTGCTCTCCTCAAGGATTTTGATGGATTCCTTTCTCACATTGAGGTCCTTCATCCATTTTGAGTTCATTTTCGTGTGTGGTGTAATGAAATGGCCCAGTTTCATTTTTCTGCATGCGGCCGTCCAATGTTCCCAACACCATTTGTTGAAGAGACTGTCTTTTTTCCATTGGACATTCCTTCCTGCTTTGTCAAAGATTGGTTGACCATAGAGTTGAAGGTCTATTTCTGGGCACTCTATTCTGTTCCATTGATCTATGTGTTTGTTTTTGTGCCAGTACCATACTGTCTTGATGATGACACCTTTCTAATAGAGCTTGAAGTCTGGAATTGTGATGCCACCAACTTTGGCTTTCTTTTTCAATATTCCTCTGGCTATTTGAAGTCTTTTCTGGTTCCATATAAATTTGGGGATTATTTGTTCTGCTTCTTTGAAAAATAAATGGATGGGATTTTGATAGGGATTACATTAAATGTGTAGATTGCTTTAGGTGGCATAGACATTTTCACAATATTTATTCTTCCAATCCATGAGCATGGAACATTTTCCATTTCTTTGTTTCTTTCATGAGTACTTTTTAGTTTTCTGAGTATAGATTCTTTGCCTCTTTGGTTAGGTTTATTCCTAAGTATCTCATGGTTTTGGGTGCAATTGTAAATGGGATTGACTCCTTAATTTCTCTTTCTTCTGTCTTGTTGGAGTATAGAAATGCAACTGATTTCTGTGCATTGATTTTATATCCTGACACTTTACTGAATTCCTCTATGAGTTCTAGCATATTTGGAGAGGAGCCTTTTGGGTTTTCCACAAAAACTATCATATTATCAACAAAGAGTGATAGTTTGACTTCTTCTTTGCCGATTTGGATGCCTTTAATTTCTTTTTGTTGTCTGATTACTGAGGCTAGGACTTCTCGTACTGTGTTGAATAGCAGTGGTGATAATGGCCATCCCTGCCATGTTCCTGATCTTAGCGGAAAAGCTCTGTTTTTCTCCATTGAGAACGATATTTGCTGTGGGTTATTCATAGATGGCTTTGATGATATTGAGGTATGTACCTTGTATCCCTACACTTTGAAGAATTTTGATCAGGAAAAGATGCTATACTTTGTCAAAAGCTTTTTCAGCATCTATTGAAAGTATCATATGGTTCTTATTCTTTCTTTTATTAATGTGTTGTATCACATTGGTTGATTTGCGGATGTTGAACCAACCTTGCAGCCCTGGAATAAATCCCACTTGGTCATAGTGAATAATCCTGTACTGTTGGATCCTATTGGCTAGATTTTGGTAAGAATTTTCGCATCTGTGCTCATCAAGGATATTGGTCTGTAATTCTCTTTTTTGATGGGGTCTTTGTCTGGTTTTAGGATCAAGGTAATGCTGCCCTCATAAAACGAGTTTGGAAGTTTTCCTTCCATTTCTATTTTTTGGAACAGTTTCAGGAGAATAGGAGTTAATTCTTCTTTAAATGTTTGGTAGAATTCCCCTGGGAAGCCGTCTGGCCCTTGGCTTTTGTTTGTTGGAGATTTTTGATGATGGCTTCAATCTCCTTACTGGTTATGAGTCTGTTCAGGTTTTCTATTTCTTCCTGGTTCAGTTGTGGTAGTTTATATGTGTCTAGGAATGCATCCATTTCTTCCAGATTGTCAAACTTGCTGGCGTATAGTTGCTCATGATGTGTTCTCATAATTGTATTTCTTTGGTGTTGGTTGTGATCTCTCCTCTTTCATTCATGATTTCATAAATTTGGATCCTTTCTCTTTTCTTTTTGATAAGTCTGGCCAGGGGTTTATCAATCTTATCAATTCTTTCAAAGAACCAGCTCCTATTTTCATTGATTTGTTCTATTTTGTTTGTTTGTTTGTTTGTTTGTTTGTTTGTATTTCATTGATTTCTGCTCTGATCTTTATTATTTCTCTTCTCCTGCTGGGTTTAGGCATTCTTTGTTGTTCTTTCTCAGCTCCTTTAGGTGTAAGGTTAAGATGTCCTTTCTTGTTTCTTGAGAGAGGCTTGTATAGCTATATATTTTCCTCTCAGGATTGCCCTTGTTGTGTCCCACAGATTTTGAACCATTTTGTTTTCATTATAATTTGTTCCATGAATTTTTTTCAATTCTCCTTTAATTTCCTGGTTGACCCATTCATTCTTTAGTAGGATGCTCTTTGATCTCAATGTATTTGAGTTCGTTTCAACTTTCCTCTTGTGATTAAGTTCTAGCTTCAGAGCATTGTGGTCTGAAAACATGCAGGGAATGATCCCAATCTATTGATACCAGTTGAGACCTGATTTATGACCCAGGATGTGGTCTATTCTGGAGAATGTTCCATGTGACTAGAGAAGAATGTGTATCCTGCTGCTTTGGGATGGAATGTTCTGAATATATCTGTGATGTTCCATCTGGTCCAGTGTGTCATTTAAGGCCTTTATTTCCTTGATCTTTTGCTGGCATGATCTGTCCATTTCAGTGAGGGGAGTGTTAAAGTCCCTTACTATTATTGTATTATTATTGATGTGTTTCTTTGATTTTGTTATTAATTGGTTTATATAGTTGGCTGCTCCCATGTTAGGGGCATAGATGTTTAAAATTGTTAGATCTTCTTGTTGGACAGATCCTTTGAGTATGATATAGTGTCCTTCCTCATCTCTCATTATAGTCTTTGGCTTAAAATCTAATTAATCTGATACAAGTATTGCCAGCCCAGGTTTCTTTTGATGTCCATTAGCATGGTAAATTATTTTCCACCCCCTCACTTTAAATATGGAGGTGTCTTTGGGTCTAAAATGAGTTTCTTGTAGACAGCATATTGATGGGTTTTGTTTTTTCATCCTTTCTGATACCCTGTGTCTTTTGATTGGGGCATTTAGCCCATTTACATTCACGGTAACTATTGAGAGATATGAATTTAGTGCCATTGTATTGCCTGTAAGGTGACTGTTACTGTATATTGTTTCTATTCCTTTCTGGTCTACTACTTTTAGGCTCTCTCTTTGCTTAGAGGACCCTTTACAATATTTCCTATAGAGCTGGTTTGGTGTTTACAAATTCTTTTAATTTTTGTTTGTCCTGGAAGCTTTTTATCTCTCCTTCTATTTTCAATGATAGCCTAGCTGGGTATAGTATTCTTGGCTGCATGTTTTTCTCATTTAGTGCTCTGAATATATCATGCCAGTTCTTTCTGGCCTGCCAGGTCTCTGTAAATAAGTCTGCTGCCAACCTAATATTTTTACCATTGTATGTTACAGACTTCTTTTCCTGGGCTGCTTTCAGGATTTTCTCTTTGTCACTAAGACTTGTAAATGTTACTATTAGATGATGGGGTGTGGACCTATTCTCATTGATTTTGAGGGGGGTTCTCTGTACCTCCTGGATTTTGATGCTTGTTCTCTTTTCCATATTAGGGAAATTCTCTACAATAATTTGCTCCAATATACCTTCTGCTCCCCTCTCTCTTTCTTCTTCTTCTGGAATCTCAATTATTCTAATGTTGTTTTGTCTTATGGTCACCTGTCTCCTGAATTCTCCCCTCATGGTCCAGTAGTTGTTTGTCTCTCTTTTGCTTAGCTTCTTTATTCTCTGTCACTTGGTCTTCTATATCACTAATTCTCTCTTCTGCCTCATTTATCCTAGTAGTAAGAGTCTCCATTTTTTATTGCAACTCATTAATAGCTTTTTTTTTTTATTTCAACTTGGTTAGATTTTAGTTCTTTTATCTCCAGAAAAGGCTTTTATTTTTCCAGACAGGGTTTCTCTAATATCTTCCATGCCTTTTTCAAGCTCAGCTAGCACCTTGAGAATCTTCAATCTGAACTATAGATCTGACATATTACCAATGTCTGTATAAATTAGTCCCTAGCCTTCAGTACTGCTTCATGTTCTGTGTGTGTGTGTGTGTGTGTGTGTGTGTGTGTGTGGTATTTTTCTGCCTTGTCATTTTATCCAGATAAGAATATATGAAGGAGCAAATAAAAATACTAAAAGGATGGCAAAGACCCCAGGAAACTGTGGTTTAACAAAATCAGAAGAGACTCCAAATCGTGGGGGTGGGGAGGGGGTAAAAATTTTTCAGAAAAAAAAAAATTTTTAGTGGAGAAAAGAAAAATATAAAAAGAAAAAATATATATATTAAACTGGTGAATAGAATAGAGTCATCCACTTAATTTGTGGAGTATTTTGGTCTCTTAGAAGAAACTACCTCCCAAAATTTTAAAGAATAATACACACACACACACACACACACACACACACACAAAGGTAAAAACAATGAAGGGATGGAATATGACTATAAGGATGAAAGTTTAAAAAAAATTCTAAAAAAGGATTTGATAAGATTAGTTGGTTGGGCAATAAAGAAAAAGAAAGTGGAGGGAATTTGCTCAGGCTGGAGACTAGAACAAAGCCCTGTGCTAGATTATGTTATATTTTGATCTATTAGAAGAAGCTGTATCCCAAAATTATTTAGAAGAAAAAACCCTCTATGTATACAAAAAATAAAGTTATATACAATGAAGGATAAAATATGCCTATAAGAATGAAGAATTAAAAAGATTTTTTGTGGGGGTGAAGGTATTACTAAGATAAACTAGTTAAAAAATGTTTCAAAAGGAAAGAGTAAAAGTTAAAAAAAATTTAGTGTAAGAAAGAAAATAAAAATTAAAAGAAAATTAATTAACCTTGCAAGACTAAAAAATCATGGGGAGAAAGCTATAAATTCCATGCTTTGCTTTCTCCTCCTCTGGAATTCTGCTGTTTTCCTTGGTAAGTGAACTTGGTCTTGGCTGGATTTCTTGCTGATCTTCTGGGAGAAGGGCCTGTTGTAGTGATTTTCAAGTGTCTTTGTTCGAGGCGGAATCGCACTGCCCTTACCAGGGGCCAGGCTAAGTAATCCACTTGGTTCGCTTTTGGGAGCTTTTGTTCCCTGAATGTTTTCCATAGAGCTCCGAAGGACAGGAATGAAAATGAAAGCCTCCCAATCTCCAGCCCAGAGGAGCCGAGAGCTTGGGGCCCCACTCCTCAGTGTGCCCTCAGAGAAAAGTGCTGAATTACTTCCATCTCCCTGGCCTCCGGCCATGCTCAAAACTCACCCAACCTGTGACCACATGTCTCTGGCACACAAGCCCCACCTGGAGTCTCCAAACCCCACAGATCCCTGCACTCTTCCAGGGAGATCTCCCCGGATCTTGTGGGGTCTCTGTTCACAGATCAGTGGTCTGACTGTGCCACGGATCACAGTTTAAGGTAAACTGAGTTGAGTTTACCTTAAGTTACCTGAGTTGAGAGCTCTCTCCTTGGCTCTGTCTCTGTAGCCGGTTTTCCCGCTCTAATACCTGTGGGTTCTGTGACACTCAGACACCCCCAATCCTTCTGTGACCCCATGGGACCTGAGACCACGCTGACCCCGCGTGGGCTTCACCCTGGCTTAGCCTCTGGAATGATGTCCTTCAGTGGAGCCACCTTTTTAAAAGTTCTGGTTTTGTGCTCCATTGCTCTGCCACTTGCCAGGAGCCAGACCCTCCCTCTGAGGTCTATCTTCCCATCACTTTGGATTCACTCCTCTGCAGGTCTTACCTTTCAGAAAATGGTCAATTTTCTGTCTCTAGAATTGCTGTTCTTCTTCTCTTCAATCTCCTGTTGTAATTGTAAGTATTCAGAATGGTTTGATAAACTATCTAGCTGGTCTCCTACTACTTGATGTCATCTCAGCCTGCTAGTTCTCCGCCATCTTGACTCCTCCCCTACTTTGAATTTCTTAAAATTCAAATCTCTTAAAATTACTTCTGGCAGTGTGTGCTTTCTTCAGTTGAGATAGATATATATATATCTACATATAGACAGATCGATATAGATCTATCTATAGATAGATGTAGATATATAGATATAGATATAGATAGATCAATATAGATCTATATCTATCTATATGGATCTATATCGATCTATCTATATGTAGAGATATATATATATATATATATTTCAACTGAAGAAAGCACTCACTGCTTTCTTTCTATCATATATCTTTCTATCATATATCTATATGTAGATATATATCTATATCTATGTGTATAGATATAGGTATAGATATAGATATAGATATCTAGACCACCTTCACGCTGTGGGCCTCCAGAGACATCCAAGTCTGAAACTGCTTCTGAATCTCTGCTCTACAGTATATGCCATATATGACCTAGAATGCAGAACTTGTGGTTCCCAGAACCTGAGACCCACACCTGCTCTACTTAACATTCTGGGTGCTTGTATTTACAGCTCCCACTTCTTGGGACAAACCTTACCATCCTTTCTTTTATTGAACTGAGTATTATCTATATCAAGACTCAGCAAAGGAGTTACCTCTTTTGGAATTTGAGCCAGCCTGGTTTTGCCTTATCTCCTGTTTGTAAGCACTGCATCCTGAATTTGTCTCTAAAAAACACTTTAACTCTATATTGTAATCATCCATTTACTTCCAGATGAATTGAGGGTAAGTATTATCCATTCATCTCATAATCTCTAGTGCTGTGTGTTATCTCTGGTACATAGAAAAAAATTCAATAAATGTTTATTGACAAAATGTTATTTTGTTAAATTGCGTGGAGAAGGTAAAAATGACATGAGAGTTCCATATTTATTTATACTTTCCTAAAAACATACTCTAGCATAAGCATATTCTTGCAATTTGTGACTTAATATTGTATGCTTTTTTGTCTTTAATTATATTTTTAAATCTTCCAGGTAAAAATACTTATAAATCTTAAATTATATAAATAGTATTAATTGTCAGTGTGATATTGAAAAGGGGAAATAAACAAAGACATTAACCACATTTTTTTTTTTAAGCATGGCAAGAAAACGTTGAATCTAGGCCAAAGGAAAATAAAATATGTGAGTGAAGAACAAGGAAATCCATAAAGTTTATAGTGAAGCCTCCTATAGTGAAGACTCCTTTCAGCTGTAATTGATGATTTTGCCAGTTGAAGTGTCTGACCAAGGTAGGCAGCTACTCCTGGCAGGTGCACCTTGGGCTTTGGATTCATCACCCCTAGTCCCACCTACCTATTAGCTTGGTTTAGCTTCCTCTCAAAAATAAACTGCCAATTGGAGCCCTTGCTTCTCTCTGGCCTGCTATTTCCATTTTGGGGTGGTTCAACTCAGACTCTGTAACTGACAAGGTGGGAGGGGTGGTGAGTCTGTACTTGTCAAATGGAAATGGTATATTCAAGAATGCAACTGATCTGGTTCCAGTGGCTTCTTGACTTCCAAGAAAAAGTGGCAACTGTCTCACTGGGAGAAACTATCCCGAAGTGTAACCACTGGATTTTCTTGATTCAAGAATATTCTTCTAAATGTCTACTTCATTTATAGCTTGGCCACACTGAAATCTGATGGTGTTGCCCACATTGTGGCCATAATTCAGCCTCAGTCCCAGCTATGCAGGATCAAAAGCAGACCTGGTAATTTGCTCAGTTGTAGGACTCAAGGCATTTCTCATAGCACTGTCCCATATTCCCCTCATTGAGCTGTGGTGTACTTATTCACTCTTTAACATTTGCCAATGAACGGCTGTTGGGTTTGTCAGTTGGAAAACTACAGATTAATTAAAGATAGTTCTCATTGGGCCATGAACTGTAGAAATAAAATAATGATAAATGATAATATTGTCTGAGTCACATAAACAGATGCCCATGATAAGGGCTTGTTTTCTATTGAGAATGCACGGAATCAAGCTATTAATGGAAGTTTCTACACTCACCTGCCACCATTGCTGGCTGATTCACCATAGTACCAGACATGGCAACACATTCACCATCAGAGACTTGGCACGAAGGAAAGGACTCTTGCTCTTTGATTTAGAGGGTATCACTCTCAGACCTGTGACTCCTACCAAAAGCTGACCCATTTGTCTTGCAGTGGGGAGACCACATCACACAAAACATTGCCCCTGTTGCTCCTAGAAGATTGACTGCATTAGGCCTTTGAACCCTTTCAGGGCTGTCAGTCATGCCTTGCTGATATTGACACATTTTTCAGGCTACAGTGTTATTCTAGTCTGATCAACCAACTCTAACCATGTTATTGTGTCCCTTAAAAATAATCTTTGTCGGGGCACCTGGATGGCTCAGTTATTAAAAATAATCTTTGTCATTTTTGTTGTTGTTGTTGTTTTCTGGGCCACTTGCAGTTGGGAAATAATGTACATTTTATCAAAAAAGCCACTCAACAATGGGTAATGACCAAGAAATTCAATGTACTTTCCACACTTCCCACCATCTATAGATATCTAGTATTTTTTTGAGTGTTGAAATTGCTCCTCAGAAATAGACTCAAAAAGATTTCTAACTCTGTGTCTCTCATCTCCTCCTTCTGCAGAAACCTTAGTAAGTAGCTTGGTCACTAAATACATCTGTCCTCAGAAAGATATAGTGGTGCATATCCATGAAGAAAGACTTACACAAGAATGTTTACTATAGTTTTATTCCTAACATCATGCATCGGAAACAAAATATCCAACAAGAGGTGAATGGATAAACAAACTCTGTTATTTCATACAATGGAATACTACTTAGCAAAATAAAGGAATGAATTGCTGATAGGCACAAAAACAAGGAGGGAAATCTATGACACATGCTGACTAAAGTAAGGCAGACATGAACGCTCACATGCTATATGTCCCTTAACTTAGATGAAATTCTAGAATTTGCATAAGTAATTTGTGGTCACAGAAATGAGAATAGCACTTGATGCTGGGCAGCAGAATTTGACTGGGGTAGTAACAAAAGGAAATTTCTGAGATGACGGAAATCTTGAGAAGAATGTAATTTATACAGCTGCATTTTTAAAACTGATCAAACTGTACATGTAAGGTCTTTGTACCTCTCTTGTGGGTGAATTATATGTTAATATGTTAAGAAATAACAAAAAAAAATTCTAGATGAATAAAAATGTGTTGTGAAATTTCCAAACCAAAGAATCCCAATTCAAGCCAGCAATATAACAAAAAGGAATAAGTAAGGAAGAAAACCATAATATGTATAAATGGAAACAAACTAAGTCACAGAGATGAAAAATACAGCATAGGGAATATAGCCAATATATTATAATAACATTGTCTAGTGACAGAAGGTGACTATACTTATCAAGGTGAGTATTGAGTAATGTCTAGAATTTGAATCATTATGTATACACCTGAAACTAACAGAACATTGTATGTCAACTAAACTTTAATATTTTTTAAAAAATATTTTTAATATTTTAATGCTTAATAAATTTTTATGCTTAAAATTTTAATGCTTAAAATTTATTAAAAATATTTTAAATATTTTTTAAAAAACTGATAGAAAACAAAATAGATGGTCAGTTAGTCAAAATATATAAATAACCACAACTAATTCTTTCCAAAAGACAGAAGTTTCCTGATTAAGCTATATAAAATAAATTTTAAAAACAAATGTGAAAATTCTAGTCACTAGGGCTTTGAAAGAGGCACTCATAAAGCAGTATGAAACCAAAAGGCTTAAGGCTAAATGACCAAAAATAATATACCAAGCAAAAAACTAACTTAAAGAAATACTTTATGGTACTATCAGAAAACATATATTCCCAGTCAGACAAAAGAAATTCAATGTGAATGTGACAGGTTTATAAATTGTTATAAGGTACAATCTACCAACATGTAATATCTTATGAATCTTTTATGCACCTAACACAATGACTTTAAAGTAAAGGAAAAGCTATTAGAAATTTAAGAAGTACCTGACAAAAGTACCTGACCCAGTCATAGTGGGTCATTTAACACAATTCTCTAGAAAACCGGTAGATAATAGAAACATAATGTATATGTATGGCCTGGCTAGTTCTGTTAATATAGACATTAAACCCAAAAACATTATCTTATGTTGAATAGTCATAATGTGATCATGGAATAAGCCAAAAATGAAATTCCAAACTTTTCCCCAAGGCAGTTGGTAGGGAAAGTAGCACACTGCTACTACTTTGTTGATAATACAAATGGTTATAACCACTTTGTAAGGCATTTTGGTCATATCTGTCAAGATTTTAAACACATATATTTTGTCCCAAAGGATTTTGCCTTTAGGAATATATATGACAAAATTACTCAATATGTGCACGAGTATATATAAAGAAGAATGTTTATAAGGCACCATTTTAATATCAAAACCCCACAAACAATCTAATAAAATCACAGTCAGGAGATTGGCTATATTATGGTAAGTCCATACTGTAGAAAAGTATGAATATATTTTTCTATATAGATGTCTTTATATATATAAATTTGCCTATGTATATAAATTTATAGTAACTGTGTGAGCAGATAATGTTAACTAAATTTATTTTTGGTAATCATTTCATAATATATACCTATATCAAATAATTGTGTTGTGCATCTTAAACTAATTTAGTGTTACAGATCAATTATCTGTCAATAAAAATAGGGAAAATAATATATATGCATAATATGTATAAATATAAATCTAATGCTTCAAAACTATGAATGAGGGGAAATAAGCAAGAGAAAACAAAATTATATAAATATGAATAATAAAAAATTATAATAATGAAATATTTGAAATAATGAAATAACAAGAAGGTGCACTGCACAATGCAGGTAAAGTTGACTTCTGAAGAAGAAAATGGAATTTAGGTGGTAGAGAATGAAGAAGTAAACTAGATGAGACTTGTGCATTTTATTCTGTATTCATCTATAGTTTGAGTATTTTTATACCCACTCATTGATTAAATATTGATTAAATTTATACCCATCATTGATTAAATATTCTAATTTAATCTGCAAGTTACTAGTCATCTAATGCTTAACGACTTCTCAACCCATGAGTGAATAAAGTAAAGAAAAATAACATTTTAGTTTTTATTTTATGTGAAATGTATATTTTTTAAAGGACAAGTTTGAATTTGATTATCATGTGTGCCATAATAAAAAGTCTGTGACACACATAGCACTGGTTTAATATAGTGCTTGTGCAGTGTGGACTTAAGAAAATTTTGTTAAATGAACAATAAGCTCTTAGTAATTAGCGATTACATGGACAACAATGATGACAACAATTATACACTGCACCTGACTCACTTATAAAAAGAAGCCTACAGTATTTTTATACAGACGTATTTCCCATCTCCATGAATCCCCCAAAGCTTGTTTGTGTATGGGCTTTGGAACCAGATAAGAGACTACAACAAACAGGAGATTTTTCTCAATGTGAAGAGAATAGTAAAATGTTCCAATGTTAAATTGAGCAAATATGGGCAGGGTCAATTTAAGAAGCCATAAAGGCTTTGATATGCGCTGTGCTTCATAATTTAAAAAAAATCACGATATGGAGGTACTATACAGTATATCATTACTATAGGTACAATACAGTACATCATTTATTTTTTAGTTCACTTCTGTCTTTGTTATAGATCTATCTCTGCTATAAGTCTTTGAATCTGTTCAGAAACTACCTTATGCATCAGAGGGAATATTAGACTAGTTCAGAGGTTCCCAACTTTTTTCCATTCATGGTGTTGTTAGTATCTCAGTAATTTTTCCATGACACCTTTGGACCAAAAGAAGTATCTATAGTTCCTTTGTAAGGAAGTTGTTAGGTCCAAAAAATATAATAAATATGTATATCTTCAAAACTCAGAATCCATTTGAAAAAATAACAAATACATTATAAGAGTGAGACTAAAAAATAGAGATTTATGAACCAGCTTAAATAAATCTTATTTTTCTGAGTACATTCTATCTTGTTTATGAGCATATCAACTTTTAAAAAAGTAAGTATGCATTAATTTCTACTTATTTTATAAAAGTATAACCTTAAAACCAAATTCATTCTGTTTTTCAGATTGTCCAGAGATTTCCAGAGTCTTAGGAAATTATTAACAATATGGGTAATGTATATAATAAATTAATTACATGATTTTGAATTTTTATTTAATAAAAATTATATTTAATCCAGTATCCTATTCCTCAGTACAAAAGGTAAAAGAGAGAATATCCTGAATCTCTTTTTTCCCCCATTTAAGCCTATTGCAAGTTTCTGAAGCTTTTCACTGTGCTTTCAAACAAATGCTTCCCCATGAAAGCAGAATAGATTTTTAAAACTATGGCATTTTTCATTTCCCTTCTGAAAGCAGAGCAGAACTCAGAGAGGGAGGGAGGAAGAGAAGCAGAGAGTGAGAAAGAAAGAGAAGGAATCAACTTGTGCCCATCTGACAGACCCACAGTCAGGAGTAAAGGAGAAAACTTGTTATACTGGTTTTTCTCATTCTTATCAGTTTGCAAATCAGTTGTGATAGTTGTGATCTGGTTGAAGAGCTGATTTAATTAGCAACTTAAAAATAATCCTGAATCAAATCACAATTACTAGGTAAGCTTCAGATCTGCCTGAAGGAGAGGTCAGATCGTATTTGAGTCCCATTGTAGCTATGAGACCTGAATTCACCACAGGCTTCAAGCACATGATATTTATTGAGCAGTATTGTTCTTAGAAACTCTGACTTCATGGGACAGTAAAGGTAACAACAAAGTGCTGGGACAGATCCAGTCACCAGTGTAGTCCCAATATTAAGCAAATAGTGCTCCTGCTGATCTGGCAGGGAAGACATTGTACGATTGCCATGAAGCAATCACAGCAGGCCAAGACACTGTAGGACTGAGTGAAATGAATCTGCACACTTAAGCACAGGGAACTGGAAAACAAGAGTAATGGACCAGAATAAAATAACGTTATTGGCATGAAGTCATTGGTATGGGATCCAAGAAAAAGCAAACTACCTACTCAGCTAAAGGGAAAACAACAATATCCCAAGAGGAATTTAAGAACCTCTCTAAAATCTTGAAGAATTTGTCTATATGTTTTCTGTGCATTTGTCTCTATCGCTGCTCTCTGAGAGATACTCTAAAGGGGGATTTTTTCCTCCCTATCTTCCCACCTGTATGACAGGACAACACAGAAGCAAAAATAATGGCCCAGAGGAGCCATTGTAAGGAAAGATTCCCTTGCAGAATAGTTTTCTTCTTGCTTGTAGAAACTAAATGTGATTGGGGTTGGGGGAGGGAGAAGGCAGACAGACGTGAAAGGAAGGACCTGGCCCAGAGGCAGTGGGTAGAAGAGATGGTACCATCAGATAGAGATTCAGTATTGAGCAGTCTATCCCTGTAGACCTTCCCTGTAATCCATTGTCTGTGTCTAGCTCCCTTTGCAACAATCCCAGATTTTTGTATTCCCATCTGATATCAAGTATCTTAGGCAGGGACGAAGCCATGAAAGGAAAACTACTCTTGACCAAAGTGGAACTAAACACAACCAGCTGGGTGTTTCTCTTTGAGTCTGACCAATTGTGAACACACTGCCAATGTTAAAATATTCACATGAGGTCCATGGTTTTAAGCAAATTTATAAGTTCCTGGATATTCTGAAAAATCCTGGAAGACATGTCCAAAAACATTTTTAAATGTGAATAAAAAATTTTAAAGTGGCAATCACATAAATAAATGGGATATAAAGAAATGGATGAAGGAATTTCTTGCTTCATGAATGAAGCAAGAGCACAAGTCTAGGAGGAACTGAAACTCAGAGCTACCCAATGACCCAGGGAAATATAATCTCTGGTTGCTTAGAGCTTGGTTTTAGTGACTGTGCTTTAGAGTTGGTCAGGACGAAGATTAGGGCCAGTGTATAGTGAAGAATTAGATTGAAGAGTCTCTTGTAAAACTCAGATTTACAGCTAGCTAAAACAGGGAAGTGATGAAATAGGAGACTTTTCTGACTAGGACTGGCTTTGGATAAAGGGAAAAGAAACAATAGTTTTCCAAAATGTTTTTTTGTTCATACGCCTGGTTCTTAAAAGGCTTTGAACTTGAATTCACATTATTTTCAGTTGAAGAAATTTGGTGTAAAGAAGATCTGGGCTTGTAGCTTTCTGGGACAGAGAGAAAGTAGGCAAATTCTTTCTTGCTGAATACATCCCTATATCAAGCCTCAACAAAGCCCCACAGAATTTTAACAAACATATGCTCATAATCAAGGCTCATAAAATTCATAAATAAAACAAAGAGTTGTGAGTGAGAGACAATAGGACTAACACAGAACAAACACTGGAATTATCAGAAATATAAAATGTACAAGTGTAACTAATAAATTTATGTAAACAAAATGTAGAATACAAAACACGAGTAAGGATCAAACATCTATCAAAAATGAGCAGGCATAGTTGATAAAAAAACAAGATTAAACTTCTAGAAATGAAAAATGTAGTCAGTGAAATTAAGGCTAAGTTTGCAAATAACTGATTAAAAGAGAATTAGCATGCCAGAAGATATAAACTAACAAATCATACAATTAGTGCTCACAGAGATAAACTGATGCAAAAGTATAAAAGAGAGGTTGAAGAACAAAGAAGCTAGAATGAGCTAGTCCAACACATGCCTAGTCAAAGTTCTGGAAAGACAAATAATAGAATGAAGGAGCAACATTTAAATGCACAATGGCTGAGATTTTCACAAGACCCAGAGAGCTCATTCTGAGGAATACCAACAAATTTCAAATATAAATTATCATATGTAGGTATGAAATTAGAAAAACTGCTGAGAACCAAATAAAATAGCAAGTGTTAGGAAAAGCAGAGAGAAAAGATGGATTATGAGCAAAGGAGTGGCAACTGGACTAACATTTCACTTCTCAACAACCTCTTAACAGAAGCCAGACGGCACTAGAATAACATCTTCAAGATGTTCTTTCAACCTAGAATGCCCCGCAAAGACCTCTTTCAGAGAAAACCAAATTAAAAACGTTTCATGTAATAAGTGATCTACAATAACAGATTCTCCCTGAAGGAACACCTGGGAGATATACTCTAGCGAGAAAGAAAAAGATGCTAGAAGGAAGGTCTGAGATGTATTTTTAAAAGGGGAGGGCAGAAAACATGTAATTGGAGAGGGTTTACAGAAAGTTTCAATAGTCTGGGTAATGTTCGATTTCATTGTATGTGTGTTTTCAGTTCAAATAGGAGGTTGGCTGGGGGTGGAGAGAGGAAGAAGGAGGGAGGGAGGGAAAGAAAGGGAGAGAGAGAGAAGAAAAAAGGGTTTTCCAGGCTAGGGCTATATTTATTTGATCATAATCATACCATCAGAAAGAAATGAAGTATGAATCAGGGAAGGTTGCTGGGTGATGGAACAGAGAGGAGGAGACTTGGTGGTGGTGCCCATTTATACACCTTCCAAAGAAAAAAGAATACTTTGATAAAAGAGCAGTTATTTGATTGGGTTATTGAGAATCTGGACACTTGATGCTATACAATCCAAATACTATTAAACGTTCAAATCATATAACAGAAGGCTGGACCATATTAAATCTGTTGAATTTAAAAAAAAAATTTTTTTTTTAATTTCTTTTCAGCATAACAGTATTCATTGTTTTTGCACCATACCCGGTGCTCCATGCAATTTGTGCCCTCTCCAATACCCACCACCTTGTTCCCCCAACCTCCCACCCCCCACGCCTTCAGACCTCTCAGATTGTTTTTCAGAGTCCATAGTCTCGCATGGTTCACCTCCCCTTCCAATTTCCCTCAACTCCCTTCTCCTCTCTAACTCCCCTTGTCCCCCATGCTATTTGTTATGCTCCACAAATAAGTGAAACCATTTGATAATTGACTCTCTCTGCTTGACTTATTTCACTCAGAGTAATATCTTCCAGTCCCGTCCATGTTGCTACAAAGGTTGGGTATTCATCCTTTCTGATGGAGGCATAATACTCCATAGTGTATATGGACCACATCTTCCTTATCCATTCGTCCGTTGAAGGGCATCTTGGTTCTTTCCATAGTTTGGCGACCGTGGCCATTGCTGCTATAAAGATTGGGGTACAGGTGGCCCTTCTTTTCACTACATTTGTATCTTTGGGGTAAATATCCAGTAGTGCAATGGCAGGGTCGTAGGGAAGCTCTATTTTTAATTTCTTGAGGTATCTCCATACTCTTCTCCAAAGTGGCTGCACCAACTTGCATTCCCACCAACAGTGTAAGAGGGTTCCCCTTTCTCCACATTCCCTCCAACACATGTTGTTTCCTGTCTTGCTAATTTTGGCCATTCTAACTGGTGTAAGGTGGTGTCTCAATGTGGTTTTAATTTGAATCTCCCTGATGGCTAGTGATGATGAACATTTCTTCATGTGTCTGATAGCCATTTGTATGTCTTTATTGAAGATGTGTCTGTTAATATCTTCTGCCCATTTTTTTATATGATTGTCTGTTCTGTGTGTGTTGAGTTTGAGGAGTTCTTGATAGATCCTGGATATCAACCTTTGGTCTGTACTGTCACTGGCAAATATCTTCTCCTATTCCGTGGGGTGCCTCTTTGTTTTGTTGACTGTTTTTTTTTGCTGTACAGAAGCTTTTGATTTTGATGAAGTCCCAAAGTTCACTTTTGCTTTTGTTTCCTTTGCCTTTGGAGACATATCTTGAAAGAAGTTGCTGTGGCTGTTATTGAAGAGGTTACTGCCTATATTCTCCTCTAGGATCCTGATGAATTCCTGTCTCACGTTGAGGTCTTTTATCCATTTTGAGTTTATCTTTCTGTACGGTGTAAGAAAACCTCCCAAAAAAGAAGAGCCCAGGACCTGATGGGTTCCCTGGGGGAATTCTACCAAACTTTCAAAGAAGAAATAACACCTATTCTCCTGAAGCTGTTTCAAAAAAATTGAAGCAGAAGGAAAATTTCCAGACTCTTTCTATGAAGCCAGCATTAGCCTGATCCCCAAACCAGGCAAAGACCCTACCAAAAAGGAGAATTTCAGACCAATATCACTGATGAATATGGATGCTAAGATTCTCAACAAGATCCTAGCAAACAGGATCCAACAGCACATTAAAAAGATTATCCACCATGACCAGGTGGGATTCATTCCTGGGCTACAAGGATGGTTCAACATTTGCAAATCAATCAATGTGATAGAACAAATTAATAAGAGAAGAGAGAAGAACCACATGGTCCTCTCAATTGATGCAGAAAAAGCATTTGACAAAATCCAGCATCTAAAACGCTTCAAAGTATAGGGATAGAGGGAACATTCCTGAACTTCATCAAATCTTTCTGTGAAAGACCCACAGCAAATATCGTCCTCAATGGGGAAAAGCTTGCAGCCTTCCCATTAAGATCAGGAACACGACAAGGATGCCCACTCTCACACTCTTGTTCAACATAGTATTAGAAGTCCTAGCAACAGCAATCAGACATCAAAGAGAAATAAAATGTATCCAAATTGGCAAGGAAGAAGTCAAACTCTCTCTCTTTGCAGATGACATGATTCTTTATATGGAAAGCCCAAAAGACTCCACCCCCAAACTACTAGAACTCTTACAACAATTCAGCAACGTGGCAGGATACAAAGTCAATGTACAGAAATCAGTGGCTTTCTTATACACTAACAATGAATATACAGAAAGGGAAATTAGAGAATCGATTCCATTTACTATAGCACCAAGAACCATTAGATACCTGGGAATCAACCTAACCAAAGAGGTAAAGGCACTGTACTCGAGGAACTACAGAACACTCATGAAAGAAATTGAAGAAGACACAAAAAGATGGAAGACCATTCCATGCTCTTGGATTGGAAGAATAAACATTGTTAAAATGTCTATACTGCCTAGAGCCATAATGCCATTCTGATAAAAATTCCACTGGTATTTTTCAAAGAGCTGGAGCAAATAATCCTAAAATTTGTATGGAATCAGAAGAGACCCCAAATCGCTAAGGAAATGTTGAAAAACAAAAATAAAATGGGGGGCATAACGTTACCTGATTTCAAGCTTCACTACAAAGCTGTAGTCACCAAGATAGCATGGTACTGGCATAAAAACAGACACATAGACCAGTGGAACAGAGTAGAGAGCCCAGATACGGACCCTCAACTCTATGGTCAAATAATCTTCGACAAAACAGGAAAAAATATACAGTGGAAAAAAGACAGTCTCTTCAATAAATGGTGCCGGGAAAACTGGACAGCTATATGTAGAAGAATGAAAGTCAACCGTTCTCTTACACTGTACACAAATTTGTTGAATTTAATATGTTGAGGCCTCCTGACAACCAAACAGCTGCCCTCTGTTGGTGACAGCTCAACTTGAACTTGTTCACACTAATGAAAACTTTACCATGTAAATTATCTTAAAGTAATTCTCACAACACTTAAAAACTGTGGTATGCTTGTCATCATTTTATAGATTTTGAAACTGCAGATAAAAATGGACCTGTCCAAGATTACACAGAAATGCATGGTGAATCCAGTATTTGAACCCAGGTATCTCTCTCTCTCTCTCTCTCCCCCCTCCCCTTCCACAACCTTATTCCCTCCCTACCCCCATCTCTCTCCAAAGCCCCATGTTCCCAGGGTATACTCACTGCCTCACCTGTGCCAGGCCCTCATCTCTAACCCTAAAACTAAAACCCTAAAACATCATAAGATAGGGATTATTATTATTATTATTTAAAGATTCTATTTATTTATTTGACAAAGACAGTGAGAGAGAACAAGCAGGAGAGCAGCAGAGGAGGAGGGAGAAGCAGACTCCCTGGAATCATGACCTGAGCCAAAGGCAGATGCTTAACCAACTGAGCCACCCAGGTGCCCCCAAGATAGGGATTATTACACAAACAAAATAAACACTCCGTGTTCTCTTCAGTGTGTCCCAGCTCTGAGACATATATTAATCTGATTTCTGGAAGACCAACCATTGCCAGACTGGTACCACCAACTCAAGAAGGAAACAGATTACACACCTGAGAGGGCTTGAGAACAAACACATGCCCATACACAAACAGGTATGTTCAAAGTCCAAGTACAAAGGAATTATTCTAAAGGAAAAGGAACGTGAATTGAATATGGAAAGTCTCCTTGAAGGAGAAACCTCTTGAGATGGCTTTTGAAAGAGAATTTGGCTTCAAGGTTCGATTACTAACCAGAAAAGGAACTAGTGAGGTGTATTTGAAGTGACAGGAGTAGGAGGCAGCAAAGTGATGTTTTTTTCAGGATAAGTATAATTACACAGGATTATAAAGAGAGATGAAACTCAGTGGATCATCTAATGAGAAGCTTTTTAAATAACAACCTATCAAGTTAGTATCTGATTTTATTGGCAATTACCTTAAGGTTCTGCTGTGGTTGACATCCAGTATGGAAAGTTAGTGTTTGATCTTTTCTATTCCTTTGCAAGTCAAAAGAGCACTTTATCATCCATTTATCTCCATGTTAATTCAAAAATCTACCCATTATAAAGTCTATGTTTTACTGTTTACTTTGAAACTTTTTTGTTGAAATGAATAAAACCCCTGTGTAGGCCCACATTAGATTGTTTCACAATTTTATATTTTTCAGGTACCATCAAGCTGATATCACAAAACAATATCTTATCTCAGCGAGTCCACATCTGTGAGATAAGTTTGTGTGACTAATGGTACTTGCTTAAATAGAACAGTCTTTGAAACTTTAATCCTAGAATTCCCTTTCTCTCTCTGTTTGATTGCAGAAGAATTAACATGTCGCAGCCAGCGCGACAACACAACAACATGACCCGGGTCGAGAGGGTAAGAGGATGGTGAGACAAAGACGAGACGTAAAGAGTTGGGGACAGGAGGGACACAGTGGATGATGTCCAAGCAGTGCCAACTTTATTACGAAGTGTGCATGATTATATAGAAAGCAGAAACACTTAGGGGAGACTAACCGCCCACCACATACCAGAAATAGTTTCTCCAGGCTCTTGTTTACCAGTTCCCTTAGGTTAAACACACGGACATCCTGACGCCGGCATGTTGCTTACTTATAGATAAGTTCCCTATTGATGAAGGGACTGAAGAAGGGCGCCAGGTGCATTTTATGGCCCATGCAAGAACAGCAAGGTCCAGGCATGGGTTGATGACTTAGGCCTGCATTGTCCTGTTCCTGATAAACCCCAATGGGTAGTCACGTAGGCGATCATAGACTCATAGCACAGACCCTTTCTCAGCGCTACTCAACCTTTCCATTGCTGAGGTTGCTTAACCCCTTAATGTCAGGAAGGCACAAGTCAGGGCCTGGTTTGGCTCATATCTCAAGCTTCTGCATGGCTTCCCACATTAACACACATCTGAGGCGCCTGGGTGGCTCAGTGGGTTAAAGCCTCTGCCTTCAGCTCAGGTCATGATCCCAGGGTCCTGGGATCAAGTCCCATCTCTGCTGAGCAGAAAGGCTGCTCCCCCCCTCCCCCGCCTGCCTCTCTGCCTACTTGTGATCTCTGTCTGTCAAATAAATAAATAAAATCTTTGGAAAAAAAAAAAGAATTAACACACATCTAGCTTGAAAATTCCCAATAAATAATCACAGAAAAATAGCCAATCAAAAACTATATTGTAATTGTATCTCAAAGTAATTGTAATAGGAAATTCTAGCGAAGTTTTTTGTCTAACAGTTTCTGCAAATCACTAATTGCAGTTATGTTAATACACAAAATCAATCACAAAACATTGCAAACTTCTTAATGGTAGCAGTTATTTCATATATTTTCCCTTTGGAAAGGAGAGACTGTACTCTATACTCCTACATAATCGGTGGCTTGTGGTAGATTCTGAGTGCACAGTTAATCCACAAACGCTAGTGAAGGGATGATTTGATAGCATTAGTTTTAGGTCTGTTAGAGCCTATTTCAAATCCACAAACCTTAGATTTCCCAAACTTAAGTTTAGGTATAAATGCAAACAAATGTAGATTTTAAAGGGAAGATGTGTATTTTGGGGGTGAGATAAGCAAATGAAGCAGCCAGGCCTCCAGCACAATTTACATATCCAGAATTAGTTATTCATGTGTGGATAAAAGTACCTTGGAACACCACACTTAACTATTTCCAAGGCTTCTTCTGTTTTCACTATCTTGAACATAAAAGTTAACTTCACAAACATAAGATTTCCCTTTGCCTAATCTATAACCTCATTTCTTATTCATATTTCAAGCAGAATATGCCAACTCTTCCTTTGAAAGCCATTTTTCAGGCAAATGGGCATTCAGTGTTTGCATGAGTTTCTGACTTTATGTGATCTATAGTAAATTTTGAAATGCTTTCTTGGCGGCTCAGGTCATGATCCTGGGGTCCTGGGATCGAGCCCCGCATCGGGCTCTCTGCTCCGTGGGGAGCCTGCTTCCTCCCCTCTCTCTCTCTCTCTGCCTGCCTCTCTGCCTACTTGTGATTTCTCTCTCTCTGTCAAATAAATAAAATCTTAAAAAAAAAAAAAAAAGAAATGCTTTCTTGGAATATAGAACATGTTCTGTGCTATACTGGAAAAGAATCCAAAGAGGTTCCATAGTACTCCTATCTAAAAGCTGCTTTGCTGTTTCAGCTGTATGAGAAGAGTTGCTTCTGTGGTTTATTTAATTGATGCTGTTTATTTGATTAATTATTGACAATACTTTCTCACACTGAACAAATGCTGATTTTTGATGGGTACTTATTCAGAATATTGTGGAATGTAATCATTATTGTCTCTTAATTTAAGATCTACAGCTGGGGAATTTTGTAATGTTCTTGTTATTTCCTAAGGCATTTGTTCTGAGGCCTGCCATTATGTTGGATATATCATTAGATGTGAACCCCCTAGTTTCTCTATGCCCTGGTTTCTCTCAAAGTAGAGTAGAAATATAGGGAGTTTCCTTTTAGGATTTTACGGGACTACAGCCTCTTCCTGTCAATGATTCTTAGACTCCGTTAACCAAAGCAAGTGTAACCTAAGTTTAAATTTGAAATTCTTTAGCCAAATTTTTTTGTAAGGACTTATGAATTTTAATAAAAAAATACATCAAGTTGCAAATGACTATTAGTAAGTGAATAGTTAAGTTACACAGCTATTATAAAAATACCGTTTTTCAATAATGTTTATTTGCCATAGGGAAATGTTTATTACTCCCAAACATTAAAAGCATCATACGAAAAGGTAACTGATTCGAACACAGAGCATATTCTATAGAAAAAATAATTATTTTACTGTTATGGCTCTTCTCCCTCAATTAACATTTGAGTTTATTCCAGAAGAAAGTAATGTGTCATCAATAGCACTTTGCTAGTGTGATTTTTGGAATACAAATTCTGTAAAAGATTAATTGGTGTTCTACTTTAAAATGGTTCTTAGACCAATAAATTTGAGAAATAAGTCAAATATTAAACAGGATCTTTACTGCAGCATTGTCCAGAAATTTTAGTATGCTAATAGTCATTTTGGACCTTGAAGAGAGAAAAATTTCATATTTTAATGAAATCTAATTGTTTCACCTTTTTTTCTTTCATAGTTATGCCTTTTGTGTTCTGTGGGGGAAACCTTTACCTATCTCAAGATTGCAAAGATTTTCCTCTATGCTTTCTTTTAGAAGGTTTATATTTTTAGCTTTTACATTTAGGTCTCTGAACCATTTTGTGTCAACTTTTATGAATGATGTGGGTATGTGAATAATTTTTTTTCTACCCAGTTGAAATCCTAAAAAGCCCAGTTGCTCCTCTGTCATTCATTAGAACAATTATCCTTTCTTTCTTTTTTTTTTTTTTTTTTTTTTTTTTACTTTGGCACAATTGTCATCCAATCGACCACATATCTGGACTTTATTCTGAACTTTTTATTCTGTTCCATTGATTTGACTGTTAGTCCTTATGCCATTATTACATTGCTTTGGCCTTTATGGCTTACTAGTAAATCTTGATATCTGGTAGTACAGATTCTCCAACATTATTCTTTATTTAATAGTATTTTGCCTCTTCCAGCCCCTCTGTATTTGCATATCAATTTTAACATCAGCTACAACCAACTTGTAGAAACAAGCCTGCTGGAATTGCATTGAATCTGTAGATACATTTGGGGAAAACTGACATTTTAACATCAAATCCTCCAATTTTATGAGCATGGTATCTTTCCAAACATTTGGATGAAAAGTTGATGAGCTTTTCTGTAAAGGTCAAAGTAGTAAATATTTTAAGCTTTGCTAAATTTTATGAGCTCTGTTGCAACCACTCAACTGCAAAAGCAGACTCATCCACATGTAATCAAATGGGTGCAGCTATATTCTAAAAACAAAAAACAAAACAAAAAACAAAACTGTAGGCCATAGTATGCTAACCCCTACTTAGACCATCTTCAGTTTCCCTCAGCAATATTTTGTAGTTTTCAGAGTACATGTTATTGAATACTTATGCCTAAATGTTTTATGTTAGATACATTTGTAAATTATATTTAAAAACTTCAAATTTCCAATTACTCATTGCTGTATACAAAACTATACTTCATGTTTATATATTTATCTTGTATCCTGTGAACTTCTAAATTCAAGTATAGTTCTAGCAATATTTTTTATGGGTTCCTCAGGACTCTATTTTCTGCAAATAACACTGTTTATTTTTTTCTAATATTTGTGATTTTTTTTTCTTATTTTATCATGAAGCTTAGGATCTCCAGGACTGACTGAATAGAGGAGGTGTATTTGTTTGTAGCTGATTTTAGGAGTAAAACATTCATTTTTCATTGGAAAATAATACATTAGCTGTAGCCTTTTTTAGGTTCAAAAGTTTCCTTCTATTTCTGGTTTACTGGGAGGTTTTCTTACAGCTGTGTGTTGAATTTTGATAAATGCTTTTTTTCCTCTTTATCCAGTTAATATGGAGAATTATATTGATTGAGTTTCAAAGATATTTCCATTTGGATTTCATTTCATATAATATCTTAATTTTTGACAGGATAATTCTGGCTTCACCAGGTAAGTTGAGAAGTGTTTCTTCCTCTTATATTTTCTTAAAGAGTTCGTGTAAAATTGGCATTATTTTTTCTTTTTTCTATTATGTTACATTAGTCATCATACGGTACATCATTAGTTTTTGATGTAGTGTTCCATGATTCCTTGTTTGCATGTAACACTCAGTGCTCCATGCAATCTGTGCCCTCCATGATACCTATCACCAGACTCACCCATCCCCCACCCTCCTCCTTTCTAAAACCCTCAGTTTGATTCCCCGAATCCATAGTCTCTCACAGTTCGTCTCCCACTTCAATTTCCTGCCATTCATTTTTCCCTTCCTTCTCCTAATGTGCTCTATGCTATTCCTTATGTTCCACAAATAAATGAAACCATATGATAATTTACTTTCTTTGCTTGACTTATTTCAGTTAATATAATCTTCTCCAGTCCTATCCCTATTGATGCAAAAGTTGGGTATTCATCCTTTCTGATGGCTGAATAATATTCCATTGTGTATATGGACCACATCTTCTTTATCCATTCGTTTGTTGAAGGGCATCTTGGTTCTTTCCACATTTTGGCTATTGAGGACATTGCTGCTATGAACACTGCGGCGCATATGGCCCTTCTTTTCACTACATCTGTATCTTTGGGGTAAATACCCAGTAGTCCAATTGCTAGGTGATAGGGTAGTTCTATTTTTAATCTTCTGAGGAATCTCCACACTGTTTTCCAAAGTGGCTGCACCAATTTGCATTCCCACCAGCAGTCTAAGAGGGTTTTCCTTTCTCCACAACTTCTTCAACATTTGTTGTTTCTTGCCTTGTCAATTTTTGCCATTCTCACTGGTGTAAGGTAGTGTCTCCCTGTGGTTTTGATTTGACTTTCCCTGATGATGATGAATATTTTTTCATGTGTCTGTTAGGCACTTGTATGTCTTTGGAGAAGTGTCTGTTCATGTCTTCTGTCTAAATTTTGACTTGATTATTTGTTTTTTGGTTGTTGAGTTTGAGAAGTTCTTTATAGATATTGGGTATCAGCCCTTTGTCTATAGTATCATTTGCAAATATCTTCTCCCATTCTGTGGATTGTCTCTTTGTTTTATTGACTGTTTCCTTTGCTATGCAGAAGCTTTTTATCTTGATGAAGCCCCAAAAGTTCATTTTCACTTTTGTTTTCCTTGCCTTTGGAGACATGTCTTGAAAGAAGTTCAAGACCAATGTTGAAGAAGTTATTGCCTATGTTCTCCTCTAGAATTTTGGTGGATTCCTATCTCACATTGAAGTCTTTCATCCATTTTGAGCTTATCTTTGTGTATCATATAAGAAAATGGTTGAGTTTCATTCTTCTGTATGTAACTTTCCAATTTTCCCAGCACCATTTTTGAAGAGACTGTCTTTTTTCCATTGGATATTTTTTCCTGCTTTGTCGAAGATTATTTGACCATAGAGTTGAAAGTCATATCTGGGCTCTTTATTCTGATCCACTGATGTATGTATCTGTTTTTGTGCTAGTACGATGCTGTCTTGGTGATCACAGCTTTGTAATATAGCCTGAAATCAGGCAACATGATGCACCCAGCTTTGTTTATCTTTTCTTTTTCAACATTTCCTTGGCAAGTCAGGGTCTTTTCTGGCTCTATACAAATTTTAGGATTGTTTATTCCAGAATTCTTAATTTTTTGTTATTAGAATTTTCCAGTGAAGCCATTGGACTTGGAGTCTTTTTTGTGGGAAGAATTTTGATTATGAGTTAAATTTCTGTAATAGATATAACTTAAACATTTTTATTATTTTTTTTATGTCAGCCTTTGTAACTGTGGCTTTTAAGGAATTTGTCTCTTTCTTTTAAGTTGTTAAATTTATTGCTATAAGTTGTCTTTAATATTATTTTTCTCTTATGTCTTTAGTACACACATTGATATCTCCTCTTTCAATGTTGCTAATGGTAATTTTATACTTTCTCTCTTTTTTCTTGACCAATTTAGGTCAAGATTTACCAATTTCATCGATCTTTTCATTGTAATTGTTTTCATTGATTTTCTTCTCCATTTCTTCTCTTATCTTTATTGTTTCCCTCTCTTAATTTTGTATTTTGTCTTTTGTTTCTAGTTTCTTACAGTGGAAGCTTACTCTATGGATTTTACCTTTTTTTCTTGCAATATCAGTATTGATAATTATAAATTTTTATCTAAGAACTAGTTCTTAGATAATTTCTCAAAGTTTGGTATGTTTTGTTTTCATTATCATTCAGTTCAAAGTATCTTATAATGTCCTCTGTGATTTTTTCTTTAATCCATAGTTTATTTAGACTTGTTGTTTAGTTTGGTAAATTGTCGAAACCCACTCTGGGAAATTAGTAAACACTACTCTTTTTACATCTAACACACTTGGAATATAATACATGGGTAGAATATAGCTTCAGGAGTGGGTCATATATACATATATGATCTCATATATAACCATAAATAGACACATAAAATACATTTATAATATAAATCAAAGTTACATAGTTAATGTGTTTTTGAACTAGATTTTGATTGATAAGTTCAACTTTAAAATATTGTTCAAAATAGTATTATTAGAATATTAAATCATCTCTTAGCTCTATTTAAACTCCTTCTCCCCTCTACTGAGTACCAAAACATTAAGACTGTTAAATATCCCAAAGGAACATAACACATTTGGCTTCATTCCATGGAATACCTGAGATCCAAGATAGAATGGTGTAAGTGCACAGGATATAGCTTCACAATCAGCCATGATCCCATAGGTCAATAGGGCCTTTGGTTAAGGACATCGATGCCTGATGCAGGACAAATATTTATAAAGGTGATAAAAGCCTCTAGGCATACCAATCTCAAATAAACAAAACACATTATCACAAAGAATTACTAAAATATATATTGCTAGAGAACATTTGATTCTTCTATACAAGAGAACAATGAGATAGATAAAGCTCCTAAGAAGTGTTAATCATAGATAGTAAGTAGGCTAGCGCTTTTGAGAAATGGGTGAAAATCATAGGATGTGTGTTAAATATAGACAATACATAAGTAGCTTGAGAGGCATAGGCAAATTTATAATATGTGTTAAATATAAATTGTAAATTAGTAACCTGAAAGTCATGTTAAAAATGGATGGCCTAGGGGCGCCTGGGTGACTCAGTCTGTTGAGCATCTGCCTTCAATTTAGATCATGATCCCAGGGTCCTGGGATGGAATCCTGCCTCGGGTTTCCTGCTCAGTGGGGAGCCTGCTTCTCCAACCCCTTCTCCCTCTGCCCTTTCCACTGCTCATGCTCTCTCTCTCCTCTCTCAAATAAAAAATAAATAAAATTTTTTTTAAAAATTTTATTTATTTGACAGACAGTGATTACAAGTAGGCAGAAGGGCAGGCAGAGAGTGGGTGGGGGGAAGCAGGCTCCCTGCTGAGCAGAGAACCCGATGTGGGGCTCGATCCTAGGGCTCTGAGATCATGACCTGAGCTGAAGGCAGGCTTAACCCAGGTACCCCAAATAAAATCTTGTTTAAAAAAAAATGTATGATATAATGAAATACATGCAAGGACAAACAAGGATACTACTTAGAGACAGAAAGGATAGAAAGTCATATATATGATGGTGACTTTCTCAGCAGACTTTTTTATATATCACCTTTAAATTGGCTATTCACTGGTGATATCCTATATAGTCCGATTCCAGCCTCACATGTTCTGTGTCCAAAAAGTGTAGGAGGCTAATTAGAAATACACAACTTCACTCCTATGTCTAATAGAGCAAGCATGTTTTGGCCTTAGGCAAATTTCATCTTTATTCACACCTCAGTTTTGGTCTTCATCACTACACCATCATCAGAGAGGGATGATATGGCAGAGAGAGAAAGAGAGACACAGAAAGAGGTTATATGAACATTGTGTAACCCAGGATTTCAGGAGTGGGGTCTTCTCCCCATGCACTCTTCCCTAAGTGTGTTTAATCTGGTCTCTGGTCTCTTTTCTTTTGCTTCTCATTGTGAGGTTTAGATTGATTTAATAAATCATGTTGTTTATCTTAATTTGGTCTGTAAGTGTTTTCACTTTGATTCTTCCAAGATGCTAACTGGAGGCCAGCATTTCATCACGGTTATTTCTCATACAACAATACCTATAATACAAAACTAATGGTATTTTAAAAGATGATTATGAGCCTTCTATTGGCATAGTTCATATTTGTCAGAGTGTTTCTGAAAATTGATTTTGATGGATGTTTTGAAGGCAGTTTATTTAAAAACGCAATAAAAAGTGACCACAAAATTAAGTTATATAAATTATCAAATTATTTCATGATACTTGCAAAGAACTATTAGGTAAATTTATACACATAATATATATACATATATATTATGAATGTATATGTGCATTTGTATATATGTGTTTATATATGTATACATACCCACACATCTACATGTAGCTCTATGAATTCTCAGATTTTGATTCTAGCAAGAATTTAAAACTGTGAAAAGACTGAAATTATTTCTTACCAAAATAGACTCAACAAACTTTTATTCAGGGCCTATTTGCCAGCCACAGAATCAAAATCAAAAGTGATGTCAGTTTAATTAATTAATCTATTAATTAATTAATTTTTTGGTCAGATATGTTAACATGCACCTATCATTGCTATTGACTTTGGTTCACATCTTTTTGTTAAGGTGGTTACATGTTGTAAAAAATGCATAAATTTAAGTTATAGAGCTAATTCAAGAAAATGTGTATTTTCCATATGAATTTTCCACCTATCCATGATGAAAAGTAAAATCCCTTTCTTACAGTTACTCATTGAAATAAATGCCATCACAAGTCATATTGTGTATATTTATGATACACTTTCACTATAAATCTAAGTAAGGTAAGTAAAGTTCTTTGCAGTAGATTTTGATTAGTTAGTTCATCCTTCAAATTTCACTCAGTACAGTATTGTCAGCACATGAAATGATCTCTTGTTTCTACTTAACCACCCCTCCCCGCAATTGCTAACTACACAAACATTAAAGATTCTATAGACCCTTAAATACATTAAGAATTCAGTATGTTATGATTTAACTGTTTATAATTCCCCTGCAGCTTGAAAGTAGGTATCCTTTCTCTTCCTTTGCCTTGGGTACATCTGATGCTTCAGCTGAAACCAAGTCACGTGTCTCTACCAGAAGCCAGCTGCTAGCTTGGCTGCGCCCAATCTGCAGCAGAGCTCCACTAGCCTTTGGCCAGTGACTTTATTCAAATACCGATTTGTAGTGGGGCTGCAACACCCATCGTGGTTTCATTACAGAAATACAATGAGGTCAGGAAGCAGAAATTCATGGAACTGATGAATTTCCTTTCTAGCAGTGGCTAAAGTTCTTCTAGAACAAGCAAAATGGGACCGAGAGACACCACCTGGAAGTCAATGGCTTTTTTCCTCAAGAACGGTTCCCTCGGGAACCCTTTGTTTTATACGCAGTGGAGGGTAGCTGTCCATTCAGAGGTGGCAGAGGGTAGGCATGTATACTTAAGATCACTGAAATTCAAATCCTTGCTGGGCATGTCAATTGCATGGGAACTTAGACAAGTTGTGTAATTTCTCTGGGCTTTAGTTTCTCCATCTGTAAAATGGAGATAGTTCATAACTGATAGCATTGCTGTAAGAATTGAATACTTGAGAGCTAACATTTGTGCGGAGCAGGCACCCAGGAACACAAAAGGAACTCTAAGAATATTAGCTAGTATTGCTGCACCTCTGACAAAGCAGAAATATAGAACTTCTTGAAAACTTCAGTAATCCTAAATAAAAAGAGTGTCCCCCCCCATTATCAATATCAAGATCACCAAAAAAACAAAAACAAAAACAAACAAAAACAAAAAAAAACCACACACAAAACACGAAAAAAACACCAAACAACAACAACAAAAACAACGAACAACCTCCAAAAAACAAACACCAGAGATGGGGGGCATCTTTGAGCTAAAGCTGTTTATTTCAGGCATGTTTTAATCAAAACGGAAACTCGAGGGGTCTTGGGCCAAGTTTTTTAAAGAGCATAAAGTCAACTTAGTTCTTGGCCTGTGGTTTGTTCTTAGGATCATAGATAAGGTCACAGTTATGGACTTTGAACATTAAATCAGACGAGCCAACTTTTAACTTCTTCCCCATTGTCTCAAAAGCTATTAGGAAACATTTATTAGTAAATTCTTTTAAAGACAACTGCCCAATTGGCAACCATTATCTTTGGAATGAAAAATCAGATATTAAACATTTATTGAACTATGATTTTATTATTAATTCTTCAGATTCAAAAAGTGGTTATTATAGTCCCTTCTGTGAGGTTTGGTTAATTTTTACATCTTTCTACATTATAATTTTATGAGTTATCTTACAGTGGTTTCAAAATATTTCATCAATCTTCATCTTTGTTTTTAATTTATACAGTGGAATTTACTTGTTCATTGGTGTGAGTAATTTTCAATATCTTGCCAAACACCCTGTGGCAACTGAAAATACAAGTTGCTTATATGAGACTTCTCTGTTTGAGAGCAGTGCAACAAAAACAAATTATGCTGAAAATCCAGCATCATTAAATTGTAGGCACTTGTATAACTAATTCAAAAATACTTTATTTTCTGTAATTAAGAAAACAAATTTGACCTACATCTTGGGGAGGCAAATAGGGCAAAGCATATCTTATGGTTAGAATAATTTTGATTTTCACTGTATTGTTATTTTTTTTTAAATCTCCCCAACTTAACCAAATGTCCTATATCCCATTCAGCCCATCTTGTTGCAGAACTCACATATATTAGAAGCTGGATCAATATTTATAGACCAATTTTATTATTCTTATGTGCTCAGATTATACTTTAAAACTCAGGTTTATGAAGAAAATTCTCATTGGTTTCTCAGAGTGTTGTGAGGACTTCTCCAGTAGCTCATGGTGATCAAATGTTCAAAGTGCGATGTCAGATGCTGATGCTATTCAGCTCCATGGGCAGCTGGAGCCCCTGGGCTAAGAGCAGAGAGCAGCTTTCTCTAGTGCTCTTGGGCAGCCCGAGCACAACAGGGTCTGAGAGGTGATGATGTATCCTCTGGCAACAATGATATCAGGCTCTGCTGGTTGAGGCTAGGTATAGCCAATACTGTGTCTTACTGTCTGGACATCTATTTCAGCTACCAGCTTCACAGCACACAGCATCCATAAGGATACTGAAGGAGATATGGGAGGAGTTCACTTTGCAGGAGTCCAAAATGCTCTTCCACAGTTTAGGTTGATAGGACATAAATTCCCTTCTCCATCCCTGATCTGTAAATTCACCTGTAGGCATACTTCCTCCTCCTGTGGCTACTGTCTTTGCAACAGAATCCAGTCTGGCTGCACCCCTGCTCTCACAATGAATGCCCATTCTGCAAATCAGAGCTTCAACATATCGCTGTGAAAAAGTCAGATTAGATTTGAGATCATTGGCATTATTACAAGAAAATTCAACATAACATTGTCTTGGACAGAAAAGGATTGTTTAATTTCTTTAAATATAATTTCCAACTATGGTAAAATTTTTGAATTGTTGTAAAAAATGGTTTTTAAATTTTTATATATCACCTTTTTTGTTGATGTGACTATCTAGAGATCAACTTTTTCATAAAAATATGAAATTATTTTACGTGGAATTTTATGCATAATTGATACTTAAATGACTTATAATATTTTTCTTTTTTTAAAATAGATAATTGTAAAGAAAAGGTAGTTAAATGTTTACTAAACTCCAAGGAGCCATATCAGTTTTTCTGTGACATAACTGGAAAATTTGGGGACGACCTTCCATTAGGGATTTTCGCTGATTCACATGTGTTCAAGGTTCTTCAGAGTGTTTCCAAAACTGGGCATGAGGACTTTTCTGCTGTGTGTGGCATGAGGATTACTGAGCTTCAAAGAACTTAGTCCCTTCTGTCAATTGTGAAATACCCTAATAACATTTTCACAGCGTTCCATTTAATGGGGTCATGCACCGTGATTACAGTCCAGTGTGCCCTACAGTGGAAAAGTGATCCACAGGCAGGCTCATGTCTGCCAGTTCACCTCCGTGCTCACAACTGCCTTGGACAAAGTAGTCATCCACCTGTCTCATTCCGTCCTCTCCCGCAAGACTTCACCCTGAGCCTGTCTTCTTCCAGCCTGCGCTGCGGGGTGAGAGAATGGTCTGGAGTAGCCGCCCAGCCCAGCTCGATCCTACTACCCATTTTTCCCTTGCCTCTGGGCCAGCTGGGTGCTCAACCACGCGCCCAGGTCTCCAGGCTTCTCCGGGGAAGCCTCCCGCCCTAAACCAGGCTGGGTAGGGGCGGGGGCCCTGGGTGGTCTCCGAGACTTCTCGCGCTTTCCCTGGAGGTGCCAGGAAAGATAAAGGCACAGGCCGAAGCCGCGGTCTGGCGTTTCTGCGAGGCGGGGCCGGCGCTCCCTGACCTCCTCCTCCCTCCAAGTTCTGCGCCCCCGGATTTGGCAGCGGCAGAAACCTGCGGAGCGTCCCAGCCAAGAGGGCGGGGACTGGACACCTGGGGCAATCTTTCAGGGTCTGCCGCCGCTGGGGAAGTTTGTCTTGCCCTCTGCTCCTTGGTCTTCTCTCTTTCACTTTTCTTTTCGCTGAGGGTTGGGACTCCTTGGGTTCAGGGCGCCCAGGGGGAACCCCCGCGGACTGGCAGTCGAAGCCCGTCGCCCGGCTGAGAGAGCTTGGTGGCAGCGCCCGCCCGCTGCGCCGCTTGCCGCCCCCAGCCCTGCAGCCCGGACTCGATGGAGGTAGAGTTCTGCTTCTCGGCTCTGGGAGGGGAGGTGGTGGTGGTTGAAAAGGCGATGGAATTTTCCCCGAAAGCCTACGCCTCGGGCCTCTCCCAGCTCGGGGCCGACCCACCCGTTTCCCGCCACCAGCTGCGGGTTGCGCCGCCCCGCCCTCTCTCGCGGAACACTTGACCGCGGCTTCGGGTTTTCCGCTGCACTACGGAGAGCGGTTTTCCCCCTTCTGACCCTTTATTCCCCCGGGCTCGCCGTCCGCTGCTTCCAGAGGTGCGCAGCTTGCTCGTCGGCTGGCGGGTCCCGCGCCGCTCCTCCGTGCGCTCCTGTCTTTCGGTGTTGCAGGCAGCGGAGGCGCGGGAGACAGCGTCCCGCGCCGGGCTCTCCCCTGCGCCGGGCTCTCCCCTGCGCTGACTTTGCCAGCTGACCGGCGGAGAGCGAGGGACGTGCGTCTGGCTGCCCCCGCCGGGAAGACGCGGTCTGGCAGCACCGAGCGCTGAGTTCTGCACCTAACCGAGCTCAGAGAGTTCAAGAAAGGTACTGCAGCTCCTCGCTTCTTCCCTCTGCCCTCCCAAACTCCCTCTCGGTCGGAGCAAAGGTGTGTAGGACTCTGCACGTCTGTCGCTACCTTTGTTTGCAAAATCGAGTTACCCTTCCCTTTTTGGATGAGGACCCTTCCTAGGGAAAGGAGCTTGCAGAAATGGCTATTGCTGGGCAGTCAGGCCTGGGTTCGGATTCTTAGTTCCAACCCAGTACAAGCCACTCATCTCTTAGAAAAACAGTATTAGAAACTTGGAAGAGATGCAGGAGAACTTAGGTGCAATAAAATCCTTATCCAAGGTGGATTTAAATGAAAATCCAGTTAATTTTTTCCCAGTGTTATTGAGATTGCATTTCGGGGACATATACAATTCATTTTAATTTATGTAATGCTGTGCGTTTAAGATTTTGAGAGCTTCAGCTTAGCCATAGTGCTAGATTATTCCTAAACAATGTGTACGAACAGATTCTTAAACAGGGTGAGTTAGAAGTTTCAAAACTGGAAGCAAAGTTGTTGTCGCTAGCTGTTTTTCCATTGTGTTTTTTAAAGCTACTTTCTAAAGTTATTACAGGGGTGATGACATCTACTTGTAACTGATAGGCGTCCTTATCTTGTCAGTGTGCCTAAGGAGGTTTTGCTGACTTGACTGAATGAACAGATTAGCTCTGGATGGTTGTGGTGTCCCAGAGGGGGTGGCTGTGAGGTGGGCTGTTCTACTGAAAGCATCAAGGTGCAATGATTGATTCAATTTTACAACTCCCGTTTGTTTTGTTGAAAAGTGGTGTAGTGGAGGAAGGAGGTACAAAAAGAACAAAAAGATATGTAAAGGAGGGGCTGAAGAGAAAAAGTAAGAGCCTTCTTAGCTTTAAAAAGTGACAAAGAATTTAAAATTTTATGAAATCAAGTTAAGTCTCAGAAAGTTCTAAAGGTTTGTTACGATTGTGTTTTAAGGTCATATTCTTTCATTTCTCAATGAGTTTTCTCCTCAAAGTTTTAGTCATACTCAGAATGGTCTTTCCTGCAGGGTCATTGGCTCTGTGACAGAGTGACACAGAGGAGTTAGGTTGGTCACTGGTCCTGAAGCTCAGTAGGCAGTGTTCCCATACTTTGCTTTTTAATTTATTATTAACCCATTTATTTATTTTTATTAAGTAAGCTCTACACCATGTGGGGCTCGAAGTCACTTCCCCAAGATCGAGTCACATGCTCTACTGACTGAAACAGCCAGATGTCCCTTCCCATACTTTGGATTCACTATTCTCTGACAGTCTGGCATGGGAACTCCAGAAAATTATAGTCCTGAAATTTGGAATTTAACTGCAGATTTTGGTGGATTTAAGGAAAATGATTTGATGCTTTCTGTTTTCACTGGTGAGATTCATATATAAATGTCAGCAGCTCTCTTGTAACACATACTAGTTGTTAACGAAATACATATTTATCAACATCTTTGAAGGAGAGAGAAAATCAGTGATTTAAAGTTTATTGAAATAGAGTTTGATAATTAAAGGATCTTAAACCCCAGGAGGTTCTCCATCTCAGGTTTGCTGGCTCTGAGCAGATTTCAGGAATTCTATGATTGAAGCCCTGAAATGTTAGTGTAAGTGGATTTTTCTTAGGAAAATATCCACAACTCTAATTAGGTTTTTAAGTGGGCCTCAAACCCCAGCTAGGTTTTAAAACATTTTAAAACTTAGAAAACTGTCCTTTTCTTCATTTATCTCTTAGAGCTTCCTGTTAAGTTTGTTCATTAGGTAGCTATTCTTTTTTTTTTTAAATTTTATTTATTTATTTTATTTATTTGACAGACAGAGAAAGATCACAAGTAGGCAGAGACGCAGGCAGAGAGGGGGGGGGGAAGCAGGCTCCCCACTGAGCAGAGAGCCCTATGCAGCGCTCAGTCCCAGGACCCTGAGATCATGACCTGAGCAGAAGGCAGAGGCTTGACCCACTGAGCCACCCAGGCGCCCCAGGTAGCTATTCTTTTGAAGGTTAGTTAATGATAATACAGAGAGTTCCGTCTTTCTGCCAGCAACTTGAATTATGGGAAATATATTATTTCCCATATGGGAAATACAATTCATATTATAGCTAATACTTGTTGAGGTCTTATTATGTACTGGACATTGTTCCAAGTATGAATTTTTAAAAATCATCATAATAAAGTTATGTGGTGGTAGGAACTATATTATAGTGCTGAGAAAACTGGAGCACAGGGTAACTGAGTACCATTCCCGAAGTTACAGAGCTAGTTAAGTGGGAGAACTGAGGATTTAACCCGCACAGATTTAAGGTCACAGGTATTTATGAAGAATGATATTTCCATATAAGTGTTTCCCACAGTTTGGCAGTGACAACTAACCACGACTTCATTTTGACCCCATGTGATAAAGATAGAATGTTGGTTTTTAAGTAATACTGCTTATATGGTACTTGCATGATTGACATCAATCATTAATTATATATTTAAAGATTAGCTTTATGATCAACTGATATTCATGCAAGTGTCTATATGTGTTTGGCTCCTTGGAGAGGCTTCTGTCATGGTTCCTGAATGAAAACATTAATTTGCATCAGCTTTTGCTGATAGAACCTGATGTAAGTACATGGGGATTGATCTGGGTACTGAATTTATCCATCTATCTATCCATTCATCCATCCAAGTCGAAAGCTGGGGTTCCTGGAGAGATCAGAACAGAAGCCTTTTCCATTATATCACAACCACGGTGGTGTAGTCAAGTATTTGAGAAGATTTTTCAGAGGCTTTATGGTATGAGGGTTGGCAAGAAGCCACCTGCTTTCCTTAGTTCAATATTAGCTCTTTGGTTTACTTCCACAGTGGTTGTAGATTGCTACATCAGGCTGTTGAGATTGAACAATGCGAAAGTGCTTGCTGCTATCCCATTGGAATGGACTGAGTGGAAAAATTCCATAGCGGAGTTGAAAGAACCTCTGTGGTTTTAGCTAGTACAGCAGATACTCACTACTAGCTATATAGTGGTGAATTTGACTAATTATTATTAATTATATATTTATTATTTTGCTTTATCTTTTTTTTTTTTTTCCTCCCAAGTTCCTCAGTACTGGAATCAGATGTAGGAAATAAGAAGCTCTTTGGTCTCATTTTAGTTCAGCAATGTTGTTCATGCTCATTTTATATCTGGAGGCAGGGTGTTTTATCCCACTGTGACTCTAATAGTGTCTTGTGGGTCATTTTTGGAAGGGCTTAAGTATACATATGTATGTATATGTATGTGCATATGCATACATGTGTGTGTATGTGTATACAAAATAGGTATTTTTATATAGACTATATAAAAATGGATTAAAAAAGTCTGCCTATTCCGTCATCATGTTCTAATAATGCATAGTTGCTTCTTCTCCTGATGCTAAGATTTTTCCAAGTGCTAACAGAATGCAGAAGGGATCCGGAGAGTGACAAAATATTTTGTTAAATAAAGGAATTGAAACTGAAAATGATCCTACAAGAAGAAAATATAATGGTTGTAAGGTTGGTTGTTGGTGGGGGAGTTCTACTTATCACAATGACACAGGGAAGAAGCCCTGTGACACATTCAATAATCCCTTGTATCATTTCATTCTCACTGGGCACTTTGCTCGTATGCCTTCTAATAGAAATTTGAGAAATGAAATACCCCTTGTGCACTCTTAGCTCTGACCTCTAAAATTTTCAATTATTCTTCAATTGAACATTTTATAGTTCGAAATTTTACAATATATTTTTCCAACTTCTGTGCTCCTCTTACTCCTCAGCAACAAAAAATATATACATTTAAATTTAATTTTTAAAATAGTTTTGTTAAAAATTATTTCTTATGCTATTTTAAATATTAGTACACAGGTAACCAAAGTAATTCATTAACTTTTGATAAGTAATTATGAGGCATAAAAGTAAACTATAGTGGAAATTTGTATCCTAAATGTAGGTATGGGTAATGTGGATATCAGTGCTTTCCTGAAAGAACGCTTCTCTAATATCAGTTTTTCAAATTGTCCCTTTATTAGGCACCTTGGGGAGGCAAGGCATATAGTAAGATTGTGAATGGGAGAGAGATGTGCCTTTCTTTGGTAAAACGGGTGAAGGGTAATTATAAAAAGGGAAGTGGGAAAGGAGAACTTGCCAGAAAATGTTCACTGTTGGCACATTTCAAGCATATCACTTGTGAAAAAGGGTTCCTATGGAAATAGAGGATCTGGAAAGTGGTTTTTTTAGAACTCTTCTATATCCATACAGAGCTCAGGAAGCAGTGGGGTTCCCTGGGGATGCCTGGTGTTTACTTGGAAGATCTCTGATCTGGTTCAGCCTATTGCCTGCCCCCTAAGGCTGGTTTGTAGATTGCCGTGGCTCATTGTGCTTAAAGCAGAGACTGTGTGTGTGTGTGTGTGTAGAAGAGGGAGAGGTAAAGAACTGGCTTTCCACTGAAAGCAGAGGAGGGGATTGGGGGGGATGTGGGGGGGGGTGGGTTGTGGGCTGGAGAATAGCTTCTAGCCAGGCTTGGGGACTTGGATAGCCTTCCCAGCCTGGGCTCCCCTTCCGTGCTAGTCCCAGTCACACTGCTCTGTGCTCTAGACACTAGACACACTTGCTGTCCCTGCTCACTCCTTGTCATCCTTCCTGCGTACTGCTGAAGCATCCAACCTCCATACCTTTTGCTGCCCCCTTCTGCCCAGGTAAAATTATTTTCTCCCTTATATGAATTTATTTGGTCTATGCTAGTTTTTGTAATTCTGTAAATTCATCTTATATGTGTGTGTCTCCAGTCACATTTTGAATAAAGACTGTGTGAGCCCAACCAAGGGTTGGTCACATGGTTGATTTGTATTGACTTCGATGAGAGGACATTCAACATTTCGACAACTAAGTGGACTTCCAGGAAAACAGGAAATGTAATATAGACCAAAAACAATGGTGGACTGCTATCATTAAAACAGTATTTGGGGAAAGTCAGTCTGGGGTAGGATTTATTGAAGAAAAAGCAAATTGGAGAGAAGGAAACCAGCCAGAAATCCATTGCAATCCTACAGACATGCATTCTCATTACTGTTATCTGCTCAAGGACAGAGCTCTAGTAATTCATTCTTTCTGTCATCAATTTTTGTCTCTCTTTAATGGGTCTTTGCCGTCACTGTAATTTCTCCCATAAACAACAACAACAACAAAAAACAAACAGCTCTCTTTGGCCTCATGTTTCTCCCCAGCCACCACCTGCTTTTTCGGTCTCCCTTTTACAGGAAAACTTTCAAAGTCATTCTACTTTCTGTCTCCAGTTTCTCTCTTCTCATTGTCTCTTGAACCGGGCAGGTCGTCTTCCCCACTGCTCCACTAGATCTGTTCTTGTCAGAAGTACCAAGCCCCGCCATGTTAGATCCACCGGTTAGGGCTTGACTCTCTTCCAGTACACTCTTCAGCAGAGCTGTTCTCATTGTTTTTCATTTGGCTTCCAGACAGTCCCCCAACTCTCCTGCTTGTCTTTCTGCCTCACGATCACTCATTTTGGGCTCTTCCCAGTTCTGTTTCCCTAACCTCTAAACAGAGGAGTCAGTGGGGTCAGTCCTTTCTCTGTGTAACTCACTCCCTTGGTGATCTCATCCAGCCTGGTGGCTGTTAATGGCTTCCTAGAGTAGTGATTTCCGTATCCAGTCACGACCCCGAACTCCAGATTCCTAGGTACAACAGTCAGTAATTCTGAGGACACGTCTAGGACTCACTGGATTCCTGGTTTAACCTCCAAACTGCTTCTTCCGCTGTTTCCCTCCTGGAGCTTGGTGGAAGTTCCATTCTTGGAGCTGCATACGTGATCACTTAGTCCATCTCAGAGGTGTCCTTACTTCTCTTTTTTTCAGACCCCACATTTTAATCTGCCACCAAGTCGTTCAGCTGCCCCTGCAGAGAATATCCCACATCTGACTTCTCGCCAGCTTCACAGCTGTCACCTGGACCCAAGCCACTCTTGTCATGCCTCACGGTATTACTGCAAAATTGGTCTCCCTGCTGCTGTACTTGCCTCTCCCCCCGCCTGTTCTCAATGGGACACAGCAGCCAGAAAGCTTCTGTTACTTGCCCTGCCTGCATTAAACAAACTCACAAAACAAACAAGCAAACCCTCAAAACAAACTATCAGAAACACCCAGAAACCACTGGCTTAGCAAACAGTAATTTGTTATTTATCATGATTCTGCAGTTTGCACCACATTCAGCTCCTTAGCTCTTACAAGGCCGCTGAGGAGGAAACATTCTGGAAGGTTTCTTCATTCCTACCTCTGGCATCTCATCTGGGCTGGCTGGAAAGTGAAGCACCACCCCTTCCCCCGCCTTTAATCTTTCTTTTCCACAAGAAATAGCGCTTGTCAGCAACTGAAGAGGCCAGTTCCTGCTCTGAGCTGGATCTAAGGACATTTTTTGTCCTTCCTTTCGCTTACCTGGTGGTGAGGTTGTTTTTCTGTTTTTTTTTTTGTTTTTTGTTTTTTGTTTTTTGTTTTAAGTACATGTTTCTTCTTGAGGGCTTCCTATAAATTTTATTGAGGTTCACTCTAGTAGAGAAAGATGTACCCAGAAGACACTTACAATATTCCCCTCTTTATTTTGGCTACAAGTCAGAATGCTGTAGGAGAAACCCTTACAGTTTTTTGAAGCATTTTTGTCCCGCTGACTGGGTCTAGGAGGCACTGCCTTCACGTAAGGTCTTAATGAGGCATCTTCCAGCCACGCACTTGATTTGATCTTTAACCTCAGAGCACATTGTAAGAATAGACCTTGGATTTGAACTTTGTCCTAAGACTGCTTCTTTCTTTGAGAATTTTTTGCTATCTGGAGAGGCGAGAATGACAAAAAGTTTTCTTTTCTAAGCTGGCAAGTATTGGGTTGAACAATTTCCTCTAAATTCCACTTGAACACTTTAGTTCATCTTTCTCTTCCTGTAATGAATCCTAGGCAGCTAAATGAAGCCAGCTATAATGCTCAGAAATCTTCTTAGCCAGATCCACAAGCTCATTAGATATATTTTCTTCCATATTGTTGCCAGATATTTGGCCACTATGTAATGTAAGTTGCCCTCTCTCCAGCCTTCAGTAAGAAGTGTAATATTGCCTTTCTAACTTTAACTAGAAAGAGTAGCCTTGTTGCTCTTCATGAGGTGTCTACCAAGCACCTGGTCTCATTATCAATTTTAATATCCGTGTCTAATTGCTATGTGATAAACTTCTCCAAAATTTCATGGTGTGAAACAAGAACCGTTTTATTTGTTCAAGGTTTGGAGGCTAGAAATTTGGACAGGACATGGCGACAATGACTTGTTTCCATTCCACAATGTCTGTGGTCTCAGCTGACTCCAGTTGTCCAAGGACTATCTGAGAAAGTTCAAGGTATTGGGTCAGGCTGTTGGGTGGGTTCTTTCATTCTCTTCCATTTGGCCTTTCCACATGGCTAGATTGGGTTTTCTCTTACTGCAATGGTCTCAGGGTTGTCAGACTTCTTATATAGTATTCAGCGTCCATAAAAGAGAAAGTGGGAGCTGGAAATCCTCTTAAGGCCTGGGTATAGAATTCCCAGACTTTACATGTGTTTCATTCTTTTGAGAAGAGCAAGTTAGAAGGCCATCTCAAATTTCAGGGGGAGAGGGCATGGACCAGACCTATGCTGGGTAGCTTGTCATGCTTGTTCACTGAGGGAGGGAAGGTGCCAATGATGGCAGCCATCTTTGGAGATGATCAGCCGCACATTGTCATCCTCAAACAGTAATTCGGTCATGCTCCTCCTCTATTCAGAACCCTTCTTTGCCTTCTCATCTCACTTCTTAAAAGCCAAATTCCATTATAATGGTCAGTAAGGCCCCCTACTATTCTTCCTCTAGCTCTTGTTTCAGTCACACTGACAAACTTGCCCCTCATCACACATTCTTCTCTGTTCTTATCTAAGGGTCCTTGAACTTGCTGTCCCCCTACTTAGACTGCTCTTTTCTTGGATATAGCCTACTCCCTTACCTCATCGGGCTTGGTTCAATATCCCGTTTGCGGTGAGGTTTTCCCTAACCCGTGTACTTTTTACTGGACTCGCATCAGCACTGTGTTTAAACTCTCCTCCATACACCTATAACTATCTGACACACTGCTAGGTTTATAGTACCCTATCCAAACCTCTTAGGGTCAGATAGGTTTGGAGTTCAGATTTTTTTCAGTTTTGGGGAAGGTAACCATTACGGACTGAATTGTGTGTCTCTTCCCATCCTACCCTAAAGCCCGCATGCAAGAGAGGCTTACTCTTCTAGAAACTTTCTTTTTTTTTTTTTTTTTAAAGATTTTATTTATTTATTTGACAGAGAGAGATCATAGTAGACAGAGAGGCAGGCAGAGAGAAGAGGGGGAAGCAGGCTCCCTGCCGAGCAGAGAGCCCGATGTGGGACTCGATCCCAGGACCCTGAGATCATGACCTGAGCCGAAGGCAGCAGCTTAACCCACTGAGCCACCCAGGCGCCCTCTTCTAGAAACTTTCAAATATGCAATACATTATTAACTGTACCTTACATTCCCATGGCTTACTTGTTTTATAACTGGAAGTTTGTACCTTTTGGCTCCTTCTACCCATTTCACCCCCTCCTCAACACTCTTCCTCCAGAAACCACCCATCTGTTTTCTGTATCCATGAGGTGTTCGTTTGTTTTAAATTTTTTTAAATATACCAGTCTTTAAAGAGTCACTTACTCTGTGAAGTTCTCAAGGCAGATCCCCTGCTTTACTTCCTCTTAAGCCCCCCAGGAAATACTGACTACATTTCTCCTTCATTCTGTCCCTTCCTGGTGGATACCTCTCTAATAGTATCTCCAGTATTTCATTATATTGACTTGTGTTCCTATGGACTCTCCTCTTGAGTAAATGACAAAAGTGGTACCAAGAAAGACAAGAATTGTGATGATGGAGTTAGAAAGGCTGGAGTTTGGGAAACACCTCATCCTTTTCTGCCTAGCACCTTGCCTGGCACATAATAGATGTTTAATAATGTTATTTTTGTTGTCAATAATCTGTCACACATTGATGAGGGGCCAAGTCATAAAAGGTTTTGAGAAAAGGAGTTTGACCACATTTGACTGGAAATAAATAATCAGTGATCATATGACTGTTGGAAAAGCATTCCCAGCAAATGGAAAAAACATTCCCCAGCATTGGAAAACCAATCCCAGCATATTGTCAGGGTCAGGAAGGGAAACAATTTCCTGAGGATCTAATTTGGACCAGGCTACTGATAGAATCCTTATATTAGTTTTTAGGAGGATGCATATGAGCTCTTTAGATTAGCATGAACCTGTTAGAACTAAAAAAAAGGGGGGGTGGTGTTTAATATTTTGTGCCAGTTGTTATTGAGTGGATAATTTTATAAATTGCAAAAAAAAATCCTTCAATAAACAAAAAGAAATAGAAAAAGCCCCACACTCTATTTTCTAAATTTCATTGAATAGAAATTTTTTTCATTTTTCAAATTCTATTTGCCAAGTATTTTGAAAAAAATTATTTCAGAATACAAAAAAGATGAAAAGAAATTTATAAAAATAGGAGTACTGTTAATATTTAATTTATTCAGTGCTCCTTCTCCTGAGAATCCAAGGAAACAAATACATAGTCATAAGAACTTTATTAGGTCACTTTAAAACTTGCAGTAATCCCAGATGTCAGATTTTTAAGAGTCTGTATTTTATATCATTAGACTTTACCCCTGGACTCTTCTCATTGTTTTGTGAAGGACCTCTAAAACTTGAGACCTATGGTTTTATGATGGCTGATTTAAATTTGATATTGAGGTATCTCTCTTCTAAATATTGACCTTTCTTAATTCAAGACAAATTACTCTTAGCCTCTGCAGTTTGTAAAGTATTGGTTCCCAGGCTATGGTTTTGAATCAAGTAGGCTTACAGTGGACCAGAAACCTTCCTAAAAATAGCAAATATTTACTGAGCACTTTTTCAGTGCATGGCTCTTTGCCAAGTGCTCTGAGGGGTAAAAAACCGAACCAAACATAATTCCTTTCATCAAATCGTTATCTACTGGAACAATTAATATTGGCAACCAGTATACTTCTACAGAATAGCTGTCCATTCTCTAAACATGCTGTGCTTTCTGTCCTGGCGAAGGATGTGGGCATGCATGTCCCTCCTTGGGAATGCATTATTGTATCCCAACATTTTTTCCTCTACCCTTCCTTTTGACTCACCCACCTGGTCCAGAGGTTTCACTTTCGTATTATTTTCTTGGGGAGATTTTCCTAAACTTCTACGATGGGATTAGGTATCCCTTGTTCTTTTATTTTATTTTATTTGAATTCAATTAATTAACAGAGAGTGTATTGTTAGTTGCAGAGGTAGAGTTCAGTGATTCATTAGTTGCGTAGTAATGCCCAGTGCTTATTACATCACACACCCTCCAGTAAGTGAAAGTGAAACCTCTGGACCTGGTGGGTGAGTCAGAAGAAAGGGTAGAGGAAAAAATATTTGATGCAATAACACATATTTAGTAAATATTTCAATAGTTAACATCTATGGTTAGCCACGTGCCAAGCATTTCAACTTGTGGAATCCTCATAAACTCCTTGAGGTGCTTTTCTTAACTACTTCTCAGGTGATGTACTAAGACGTACCAAGACCTTGTGCCCAGGGTCCACAGATAAGTCTCTCTCCAAAGCCTATATGCTTCAGCTAGCATGTGCTACCACACTGGAAAAACGAAGTAGCAGCATAAAGATTAAAAGGGAGGAGGTAGAATTATCATTATTGATAAGTGAAAGCCATGAAAATTAACAAACTATGAAAATGAGTAAGTTCAGCAAGACAGCCAGACAGAGTAACAAAAAGTCAGTAACATTTTAAAATACTAAATAAAATATTAGCTAACGTAACAATAAAATGCACGGCACACCGGCCCCCACCAGGAAGACATTTATCATAATCAAATGGGATTTACTCGAGGATTGCATGGATAGTCCAATATTAGAAAATCTGTCAGTATAATGCTAATGGATGCATGCAGAGAAAGTTATTATCAAGCATTTGGATAAAGGCTTCATAAGATTAAATGGGATCTTCCAAATGTGGGAATGAATGAAAGATATCTGCTAAATAATCTTGAGTAAATGTCATTCCTTAAGAGTTTTATTTATTTATTCGAGAGAGAGAATGAGAGTGAGAGGTTAAGACATAGCATGAGCAGGGGAGAGGGGCAGAAGGAGAAGCAGACTCCCCACTGAGCAAGGAGCCCGATATGGGGCTCCATCCCAGGACCCTGGGATCACGACCTGAGCCACAGGCAGACGCTGAACCCACTGAGCCACCCAGGTGCCCCTAGTAATGTCATTCTTAGTAAAGAACTTTAAAAAGCATTTCCTTCAGTTTTGGAGAATGCTGAGGATGTCAATATCTGCACAACTTTTTTTTTTTTTTTTTTTAAGATTTATTTATTTGACAGAGAGAGAAAGAGATCACAAGTAGGAAGAGAGGCAGGCAGAGAGAGAGGGCTGCAGACTCCCTGCTGAGCAGAGAGCCCCATGTGGGGCTCCATCCCAGGACCTTGAGATCATGGCCTGAGCTGAAGGCAGAGGCTTAACCCACTGAGCCACCCAGGTGCCCCTCTGCACAACTATTTAACCGAATACTGAAAACAAAGATAATAGTTGCTCATTTTTCCTGAGTACTTACTATGTGTCAAGCAGTCCTTTGTAAGTTTTGCTTATTTAAACAACCGTAAACATTAAATTCTTTTCTTATCTTTGCTTCCTGTATCTTTTTGCTTTCTCCAAAAATTACTTCAAATGGTCCATAAAGGGTGAATTTTTCTGATGTTTTATATGCCTGTGAATATATTAACTTTGCCTTCGCATGTAAATACTGGTTTACCCAGGTATTTAATTCTAGGTCCAAGGTTAGTTTTTCTTCAGCATTGTGGAGAGTCTGCTCCATTATCTTGCATCTGTTGTTGCTTTCAAGAAGCGTGACGTCATTCTGACCTTTGTCTGCTTTCACTTTAATGAATGTGGTTGAAGTTTCTCTTTGGCTTGAATTTGTTTTAACATTCCAATGTAGTTAACATACAGTGTTATATTGGTTTCAGGTGTCCAATACAGTGATTCATCAGTTCTATACATTACTCAGTGCTCATTATGATAAGTGTACTCTTAATTCCCTTTTATTTACCCATCTCTGTTCTCTATAGTTAAGAATCTGTTTTTTTTTCTATTTTTCCTTTGTTTATTTGTTTTGTTTCTTAAATTCTGTGTATGCATGAGATCATATGGTATTTGTCTTTCTCTGACTGATATATTTCACTTAGCATTATACTCTCTAGCTCCATCCATATTACTGTAAATGACAAGATTTCATTCATTTTTGTGGCTGAGTAATATTTCTTTATCCAGTCATCTATCAGTGGACACTGGGTTGCTTCCGTAATTTGGCTATTGTAAATAATGTTTCAATAAACATTAAGGGTGCATCTGTCTTTTCAAATTAGTATTTTCATATTGGAATCACTGGATCATATGGTAATTGTAGTTTAAGTTTTTTGAGGAGGCCCCATACTGTTTTCCACAGTGGCTGTACCAGTTTGCATTCCCACCAACAGTGCACTAGGGTTCCTTTTTCTCCACATCCTTGCCAACACTTGCTGTTTCTGGTGTTTTTGATTTTAGCCATTTGGACAGGTGCAAGTTGATACCTCACTGTGATTTTGATTTGCATCTCCCTGATGATCAGTGATGTTGAGCATCTTTTCGTGTATCTGTTGGCCATTTGTGTGTTTTCTTTGGAGGGCTTGAATTTTTTTGGATGCCACTAAAATATGCCTGGCTGTGAGTGGGATGGGTTTTTAATTTATTTTCTTTTCTACTCTTAATCTTTATTTTGAGGTCTTATATTTAACATTTAGGAAAAATATTTATTATTATCTTTTCACTAATTGTCTTATTTTCTTTTCAGATGGCAAGTAGACAGAGTTGCAATTCCTACTTTCATTTTCCATCTATACTTCACTCTTCCTCTGTTTTTTCCCCATCTAATTTTTAGTTCCTAATGCTTTGCAGGACATTGCCTAATTTAACAGTCTGGTTCATTCTGCCACTTTCCAACAGTATTCATTTCTGACATTCAGTCTATCTACTTAACTCTTTACTTTGATCACTTGTGGGTTTTTTAAAAAAATATTTATTATACCCAGTTATTTCTTCATATTTATTGCTCCTGATTCATATTTCCAAACTCCTTCTTAAGTTCTACCAAGTATTTTTTAGTTTTTTTCGATTGTTATCTTACTGGTTCCATTTGGTTTTTCCCATCTGGCCTACATTTTTATTCAATTTTGTCTTTCTCCAATAGAGACCCCACTATATATATCCTTCCCTGTAAACTTCCTTTTCTTAAATTGAGATCATCATTGGCCAGCATTATCAGCCAAGAGACAAAACCCTTGACTCTAGCTTATGTCCCCCAACTGTGTGGAGGTGAGGTTCCCTTCAGGTTGAAGAGCCCATACTGTTGAACAACTGCATGACTCTCCCACAAGTCGATTACCATCTTCTCCGCAGATATTTCCCAGTCCCTTGTTCTGGGTACCCCTTCTGTCTTGTAGCAGTGATGGGAAGAACAATTAGTTGGATCCAGGATATGGGCTTATGCAATTGTGTGGCCAATTTTCCAGGTTCTGAATGCCCTGCAATCCAGGCCCAAGCAGAAAGTAACAGCCAAGGTTAACAGGTGTAGTGAAACAAACATCTACTCACCCTACTTTTTCAGGGAAAAATAAGGGAGGAAGCAGGGTACAGCAACTAGAACCTTCCTCCTCATCTCCTCCTCTGCTTTTGGCCCTAGGCTGTCTGACTCTGGTCTGGCTGAACTGAGATACAATTTCCTCTCTCCCAAGGGAGTTTTTACAGTTTTGCCATTAGCTCCTGAACATGGATTAACATTCCACACAAATCATCTTATTTCTGTAGAATCTGTAGGACAGATTTCCAAAGAAAAAGGTAGTTGGTCTTACTGGTTCTTTATCTAATTTGGAACTGCTTGGGGTTTTAATTATTTTTCCTTCTCCCAAGTGATTCATCCAAGAAACAGTAGGTATGTAAATACATAATGATATTTACCATTATTATCATCAAGCCACATTGGACAAAGATCTCAAAGATCCCAGGGTAAATGCAAGAGTGTTGTGGCTTAGCCACAGGGTAAAGGGGTTTACGAAATTTCTCTTTCCCATCCTCCAAGGTCGAGAGGTGACTGTTAAAATGGCAGTGGCTTAGGATGACACACAGTTGTTATGGGTGACATGTTTACTTTAGTTGTTCTGATCCAGAAAGTAGCCCTCTGGAAGTAAGTAGAAGAGTAAATTGCACAATCATAGCATTTTGCTGATGGTGCCAGTGCTGGGACAGGATAGTTAGATCTAAGGTATAAAATTAAAACAATTCAAATTCCGCTAATACGTCCCTTTAGTTATGATCAGTACATATCAGATTGTAAGCCCCGAGCATTTTATAATCCTTGATTTTAGGGATAAGTAGACCTGTTTTGAAGTTGAAACTAATATGGATAGGCAGCATGAGGCACAACACATGCCTTGTAGTCCTTGTGAGCTGATTCGACTACTGGTGAAGATTTAAAAACTGGGAATCCAAGACAACACATGGTAAACCCCAGTTTTACCTCTTGGTGTAAAACTGGAAAATGCATTTAGTTTCACTTTACTTTCTTTCTCTTCTGGAAAATTAAGATGATTAGAACAGAGGAATTCCCTCAGGTGTCAAATCTGGTGGCACTGATGATTAATAGAATGTGGATGGATTTGACCATATGATGATAAGCCACCTGTGACCTTAATACATGTACGTAGACACTGAGAAGGACTTTGGACACCTTCCAGTCTGGTTTCTTTATTTGTAAAGATAAACTGAGGTTAGGAGACACAGTACCTTGCTAAGGTCATGTGGCTGTCTAAAGACAGAATCAGCGCTCGGTGTTCTAGGCTTTCAATCCATTCTGTGCTTCTGATAAGATTAGGGAGGCCCGGGATTTTATCAAGGAGCCTATAGGCTCCATGTTGCATAAACCATAGTTTTGGAAATTGCAACGTTTTAGTGGTGAATAGTCTGTAAAGACGGTAGTCTGCATGGCATCTGGTAAAAGAAAAGATAGTGAACGCCACTGCTGTTGTTTATACAAGTCCAAAGAGAAAAATTCTGTGTCTATAGAAAGGAATGTCTGTGGTCTCAGCACAGGGTAGTGACACATTTAATGGGAGTTGCCTGGAGGGCTGTGTTCTGTAACTGAATGGAGATTATCTTCTGTGTTGTTTTCTATCCCAGATGATATATTCTACAAGACCTTTTGGTTTCATTTGCTTCCATTCCATGTTTGTCAAAAATCTTCTCATTAATAATTTAGTCGTTTAAGTTAATAGGACAGCCTCTTACGTAGGGATGGGATGGGTCTGGTGCAGAAAGCAGTCACCTAGTCTATCTCTTCGTCAGCCCCCTCAGGGGGAACAAAACAAAACAAACAAAACCCTAAAAAACCTTCAAAAGAAATGTGACATTTTAGTCTACAAAAATGCAGACATTTGGGGGGTATTCTGTACAAATTCACCCAAGAGAAAGGGTCAGACTTTTAAACACTGTTAACAAATGTGTAATCTCATAGAAGGAATGGTGCACACTACGTGTTTGATGTTACCCATTTTTCTTTGCACGCGAGCTGAGGAGTATGAAAAATGAAAAGGCAAAGGTTAGAAAGCAGAGAAAAATGAAAAGCAGAGGTTAGGAAGAATAAAGGAATGACAATCTATTCATAGTCCTAGTTTTGGTAACTACTCCTTAAATAGGAATATTTCATGAGACCAGGGCAGATAAAGAACTACAACATCTGATGAAATGTCCTAAATCTGGGGGCAGGCATTCGGTGAGCCGTGTCCCAGGTGACTGCACGTAGCCCAGGCAGAGAGAAAAGACCAGCAGTGCTGTCAGAGATAGAGAAGTTCTGCATCCAGTCCAGGGAAAAGAAGGCCAACAGCCACATGCACCACCATACAACTCAGGAGTCCAAGCGCTCTGCCCATTGCAAGCACATTTTATGAATACAGACAGTGCCTCTTAGCGGTTTTTTTTTTTTTTTCTCCCCAAAGATCTTAAATTTATTTATTTGAGAGTGAGCGAGCGAGAGAGAGCACAATCAGGGCCAAGGGTAGAGGGAGAAGCAGATTCCCTGCTGAGCAGAGAACCTGATGTGGGGCTCCATCCCTGGACTCCTGGACTCCAGAATCCTGGCCTGAACCGCTTAAACTGACTGAGCCACCCAGTCTCCCTGCCCATACCACTTTTACAAGCACTCCCGCTTTGCTGTGGAGACTTGAGACGTTCAGGTTACTCCTCAGGAAGGAGCCCGCAAGTAATGCTTTAGAAACCAGCCGTTTGGGCCTACTACAGCAAATCTGTTGCCACTGTGTTGATTCAGGGACCTGGTGTACAGAATTAATCACTTGATGCCTCTCATAACGTGCTGGGTGTTTGGAATGCGAGATACCAGAGGCCTAATCAGCTGGGAAAAATAAAACATTAGAGGAGCGACAGCCAGCTCTGGTTGAGACTGTCTGGAATCAGGGCGCTGAGGGATTATGGGGCCTCGAGTGCATCTGTATTTAATCTAAAAGATCTACTCTGCCTTAGACTTCTTTACTTAATTGTGTTATTTCTGAGGATTGCGGTAATCTTACCCCTCTCTGCTTCTGTAAGGGATTGGTGAGAAGCCCTAGAAACGCTGGAATCCAGTTACTTGCCAGCAGGAGACGTGCTGTATAATTAAGCTGTCATTTCCCTGGTAAGTTATTATCAGCAGGTAATAAGAAGTGTGCGTCATTATAAATTGTCATACAGCATCTCATGCTGCAGGAGATAAGGTAACGTCTTCTGTGACAACACAGAGTGATCACATGGTGTCATTACGGCCGTCATAAATCACAGCGTCCACTTTAATAATTAAACAGTTATCTATAGAGGCAGTACTGGAAAATTGGTTACTAATAACTGCCTGATATTTGATGAAGAATAATTTTTATATAGGTCTTTTTATATAAATACCCGAGGAATTTGAAAGAAGAGCAATCATCTAAAACACACACGTGAACGCTTTTGTTTGTTTTGTTTTGTTTTGTTTTTGGCTCATTGATCTTTAACTACAGATGCTGGAAGGGTCAGAAAGTCACCAAAATAGCTTCCCACTTTCGAGTTTGTTTGTTTGTTTGTTTATATTATGTTGTGTTAGTCACCATACAGGACATCATTAGTTTTTGATGTGGTATTCCGTGATTCATTGAAGAAGGGCCAGATGCACCCCAATGTTCATAGCAGCAAAGTCCATGATATCCAGCCCATGGAAGAAGCCAAGATGCCCTTCAACAGACAAATGAGTAAAGAAGATGTGGTTCATATACACAATGGAATATTACTCAGCCATCAGAAAGGATGAATACCCAACTTTTGTATCAAAATGGATGGGACTGGAGGAGATTATGCTAAGTGAAATAAGTCAAACAGAGAAAGACAGTTATCATATTTTCCGAGTTTAAAGTTATATATATTTCATATCCTATCCTATTCTATCAAGATTACTGCACAGTTGCACTAAAGAGGCCAAAACTGGCTACTAGTAAATTCAGGTCTTTGTGGCTTTCTGTTGTTGGAAACCACAAGGTAGCAAGGAAATGGCTTGCCCTCTGGGGTAAAAGGAAAATATTTCTTGATTTTTGAAGGGCAAAAACTAGAAGGCTTTTCTCTCTTTTTCCTTTCCCGGGGTATTGTTCCTTGGCCATTCTTTTCCACTTCTCTCTCTCCTCTCATCATGAGTTATGTTCTTCAGAATTTAATTCACATTTACCAGCTATAAAAACCTCACCTTGACTGACCCAGCTGCCTCTTCCCCTTCGGTTTAGCTGGTAGTAGACTTCGCTCTTTACATGGCAAAGTATGACAGATGTCTTCTTGGTGAGAATTTTAAAATCATGTCCAACTAGACTATTGCATTCCAAAGTATGAAAATATTTGTTTCCAGGATCTGACCCAATATAGAGCTTGCACCAGAATGCAAATTCACCACACAACCCAACAATTTTTTTTCCCGCAAGGCCCTCCTGAGGAATTCATGTACGCTGTATTCACTATAGACTGGTACTTCAATAACACTGAGGTAAGGATGTTAATGGCCACTTTTTCTGTGGGACCTTTGGGAAGGGTAGAACAGCCTGACTGTGAGGGTTATGATGCCTGGTTCATGCTGAGGTGTCACATTCACGATGGTGATAATCACAGAGAGGTAACATTTTCGAGTGCTCACTGTGTGTCGGGGCCTGTTCTATGTATGAACATGAGTGTTCACGAGTGAACTTGATCCTTACAATGACCTGGTGAGGGGAGGCACTATGAAACTGAGGCGCAGGGAGATTGGTTAATCTCCATTAAACCTTATTGTTAGTTGTAGTGATTAAGTTGGAATTCAATCCGGATAGGACTGAAACCAAAGTCTGTCATATCTGTTTGAGTGCTGTCCAAAAGAAGTTTCTGCAGTGGTGAGAATGTTCTCCATCTGCCATGTCCAATAAAGTAACCACAAACCATATGTGGCATTTGAGCCCTTGAAACGTGGCTAGCTCAACTGAGGAAGTGAATTTTTAATTTAATTTAATTTTAATTAATTTACATTTATAGTTAAATAGCCCCATATGGCTAGTGGCAACTGTAGTGGACAGCATAGCTCCAGATAATTTTTAGATGACTATAGGCTAATAACAGAACAACCAAACCAGGAAAATACGTTAAAAGAATTTGCTAGTCTTCCTTTGTTTCTAGAGTTTCCCTGGATCCTACATTAAAAAAATATTTTTTGTTGTTTAATATTAAAAGAGAAGGAAAGGAAAGAAGGGCTACTTGAAATCTTTTGCCATATGGAAGCAGTAGGACTCAATTAAACAATACATTATTGACTGCCTCCTCTGGTTCAGGCATTCTGCAAAGCTTTGGGCATTATGAAAAAATGAATAGGAAGACATAGTTCCTGTCTTCAAGGAGCTCATAATCTAAGGAACCTTGTAGAGATGTTATGCATTTTTCTTTCAGAGTCTCTTCATGTATAATTAAAGAATTTAAATATCTTCTATTTTATACTTTGTGGTGTTTCACTTTTAATTTTTAATATTCTAATTTTTTCAAAAGGTAATGTATTCCCATGGTTTAAAATTCAGAGGGGATTGAGCTGCTTTTACTTCCCTTTTATGGAAGCAACCACTGTTATCATTTCCTAGTTCATACCTTTATAAATATTTTGAGCATGTACAAGGAAACATAAACGTATGTTCAGTCCTTTCTAAGAAAAAAATAGGCACTATTGAGTAACCTTGCTTCTTGCACTTAAAAATCTGTATCTTGGATACTTTTTCATACTGGGTGCATAATATTCCGTTCTGTGGCTCTGCTGTGATTTGTTTAAGCAGTCCTCTGTGGAGATTTAAGTTCTTTCCAATCTTTTGCTATTACAGGACATACAGACATGAGTAAATTTAGCAGTAAATTTCTAACGTGAGCCAGAGTGAATTGCATTCATGTTCCCCAGAGAATATTCCACAAACAGTCTCAGAAGGTTTTCAACACAAAAAGAGGGTTCTCTGTCTAAATAAATTTCTGTAACTTCTGGGTATTCATTGGGGATTCATAGTCTGCCTTGTTAAATTAAAATAAATCCTGCAATAATCTACATCGGTGAAGACCATGTGTTTCCCAGGGCTGGATTTTCTGATGTACTAGAAGAGACTGTTTTTGTAGGTTGAGATCCCTGGGAAGCCGATTGTGATCTAGAAATGCACATGCAGGAGGCCTGCTGGGGTATGTTCTCCGGAAGGATACGTACTGGAAGGAAGCCATGATGGAAGTAAGGGAGGCAGAGGGGGCTAGTGAAGAGGGACCCAGTTGTCAGCAGAGACCTCAGCCAGTGGGTCCATGTCCCTTGGAGAGTGAGTGCTCTGCAGCCCAGATGGAGTTTCAGGGATGTTCCAACTCCCAACGAAGGAGGCCAAGCCCCCACACAGAGATGTTGTGATCTTGTGCTAGATAGCTCCCTTCCACTGGGGGCGTTTCTGGGGAGAGACCCCGCTCTGAACTGTTAGTTGGGGCAGTGAGTGCAGTGAGTGCCTCTGTGTTCACCACAACTCTGAATAGCACCTTCACAACTTAATGGGAATGCGTATGGATTCCTTCATAGCCTTGCTGTTCAGAGCAAGTCACTTGATGTCTTCATCAAGAACTTTCTCTATGATAGATGGATACCCAGCCGGAAGTTCTTGGGAGTATCTAACATTCTTTGTTTCTAATTCCATTTCAGTATGTACTAATTAAATTGCGGGGGAACGAGATAAATTTTCCCAAACATACGTTTGGCCACACAGGGTCCTACGACCTGATTAGGTCAACCGTAATCTGGTATTACTGCTATGCATTCATGGGGAAGGCACATTGTTACAGTGTTTTTAAGAGGGTGTCACTTAACCTGGGGTAGATTCTTGGGGCAAAATGGCAGGAAAGCTGAGTTAGAGTTTCATTTGTTCTCTTAGTGTTTGTGTTGCCTCTTCTTGGGTATTTCCTGAAGGAGCTAACCTGCAGTCTCCCTGGGATAGGAAATCTGAGTCCACGTTGCTAACAGATGAAGGATTAGACTGTCCTGAATCTACCCAGCTTTAAACCACAGTCTTAGGTGCTCTTACTTATTTTCCCTTTTGAAGTTCACGGGTAAACAGGAAACCAACAAGCCATAGCCATGTCTCAGGGGCATTATATTTGAAAATTGGATGGGTCTGAATGCTTGTTCTGTGCCCTTTTTGTGTCTGCTAATTTCAATCTCATGCCATATGCAGAATTCATCAGTTGTCCTGGCTGTCAAGGTATTTTGCTTCCTGATGGGAGAGGGAAAAGTATCCCAGGAATGCACCTCTTTGGGTGTACCTGATAGAGTTGATGGAGCTTCATAGAGAGGATGGAAAAATACCCAGGAAAAATCTCAAAGAAGTTCTTAGGAGGTGGTAGAGGAGCCCAGTGAAGTGGGAGGTAAAATCACGATTAAGGGCTGGCTGTTAAATGAATATGATGCACAAGTGGAGACAAAAAAGAAAAACAAAACAAAACAAAAACAAGCACTAAGATTGATGGCTGTGTCCAAGACCAACTTTGAAATTGATCATTTTTCTCAAAAACATTGATCTTTGCCATCAACACAAAGCTTAATGAGAATTCTTGTGATTCTTGATATTGTATAATAGTAATGCCTTAAGTGATAGATTATTTAAAAGGGGGATTTGAAAGGGAATAAACTAGAAAAGATATTGTTAGAGGACAAAAAATGATGAAATGATGAAAATAGGAATTTGCCTTAAATCCAAAACAAATTAATCTTTTCTGACCAGTCATTGACTCTTTCCTTCTCCTCCTTAACAGTTGGTATCTAAGATGTCTTTATGCTAACTCTGAAATGTTTCTGGAACCACGTCCTTCTTAAACCATTTGCAATGATTCATTTGCAGAGTGTCAGGTCCTAGAGCATGCTGGCTGCTTCTAATGATTTAACTGTGGAGTCCATTTAAAATCTCAGTCTCATCTTCGTATGTTCCTCCAGTTCATGTTAGACCTGTGGGACTAGTAGGGGGAAGAAGGCGTGGTTCACGTTTTCATACCTTCTAGCCTCCTTCTGATTTTCACTGATGGAAATTGGGACCCAGAGGGGGACGTAGGGCAAAAGGGCAAGATCTCTTCTGATAGGAGGTCATTCTCTGTTGGTTGTTGTTTCTCTTCCTGGCTAATAGTAACTCATCATTGATGCTTTCTGTGGGGGGAGGATTCTAGAGTTGGGCATTTCCTTGGGACTTGTGTGAGTTCTTCCTCACACGTATAGTGGTCTCTACACTGGCCCTCTGTGTGTGATTAGTCTTAACCTCTTCCTGTCCTCTCAGCTCTCTCCACTAGTGGGACAGCCTACCAGGTAAGTCCCTAATGGGACTTAACCCATCGGATAAGCAAGGGGACTTACCTGAGTCGCCTTGCTAAGAGGCCAGCTTTGATCCACAGCTTTGCTGAATCAAACATTGGAAATAAAATTTGATGCTTTTCTCCATTATAATATTTTTTCCTCTTTGGTCAAGTAGGTTTAACAGCAAATCCCTTGAGCTGATATGATGTCTACCCAGGAGATGAGATGTCAGTCTGTACTGCTCAGGCTAGCTACCATAACAAAATATCAGACCTGAGCTTCTGGAGGCTGGAAAGTCTGAGATCAAGATGGCCACTATTTGCTTCTCTGTTGCGGACTCTTCTTGGCTTGCAAGTGGCTGCCTTCTCGCTGTGTCCCTACGTGGTGAAGAGAGAGGAAATAATGTCCATGGTGTCTCTTCTTATAGGCATACTAATCCCATCATGGGGACCCCACCTTTATGACCACATTCAACCTTAATCACATCTCCAGACACCATCACAGTGGGAGTAGGGCTGTGACATAAGAATTTTGGGGAAAACAATTCAGTCTGTAGCACAGTCTCTTTTATGTATAGCCCCATAGCATTTCTCATCATTCCCTTGGCTTGTGATTCTAATCATTGTCTTTCTCTTCCTTCCTGGTATTTTAGTATTCTGTGTATGGATGTGGGAAGGGTTCTTGGGGTGAAGTTGGTGGTCTAGAGGAAGTGAAAGTAGTAAGGGCTTGCCTGAGTTAGCTCTGGACTGGGTGTCTGGACCTAGCTGTAAAACTCTCTTTAGAATGTGGGGCAACTTAATGCTTCTTCATCCCCAGCATTTGGTTCTATTCGTCACTTCCAGGGCAAGCGTAAAGCCACATTCAAGATCCTCTTAAACTATCATCCTTACCCACCTTCTTGAATTCTCAGCTCTGTGGGCAATGTCAATTTGCTGGAGTGACACTACTAATTTATTTTTATTTTTATTTTTATTTAAAAGATTTTATTTATTTATTTGACAAATAGAGGTCACAAGTAGGGGGGAAGCAGGCTCCCCACTGAGCAGGGAGCCTGATGTGGGGCTCGATCCCAGGACCCTGGGATCATGACCTGAGCCAAAGGCAGAGGCTTTAACCCACTGAGCCACCCAGGTGCCCCACTAATTTTTTTTTTAAGTAGCATATCATTTTTTATTCTTTTACTTTCAATCTATCTCTTTATGTATTTTTTATTAACATGTATTATTTGTTTCCAGGGTACAAGTCTCATTTTGAAAGGCCAGCTCAAATGTCACCTTCTCACTGAAGTCTGTCCCAATCCCTTATCTTCCTCTCTTTAGAATTAATTGCTTCACCCTGTTTTTTTTTTTTTAATTTATTTTTTATTTATTTTCAGCATAACAGTATTCATTGTTTTTGCATGGAGTACCCAGTGCTCCATGCAATCTGTGTCCTCTATAATACCCACCACCTGGTACCCCGACCTCCCATCCCCCCGCCCCTTCAAACCCCTCAGATTGTTTTTCAGAGTCCATAGTCTCTCCTGGTTCACCTCCCCTTCCAATTTCCCCCAACCCCCTTTTCTCTAACTCCCCATGTCCTCCATGCTATTTGTTATGCTCCACAAATAAATGAAAACATATGATAATTGACTCTCTCTGCTTGACTTATTTCACTCAGCATAATCTCTTCCAGTCCCATCCATGTTGCTACAAAAGTTGGGTATTCGTCCTTTCTGATGGAGGCATAATACTCCATAGTGTATATGGACCACATCTTCCTTATCCATTCATCCGTTGAAGGGCATCTTGGTTCTTTCCATAGTTTGGCAACTGTGGCCATTGCTGCTATAAACATTGGGGTACAGATGGCCCTTCTTTTCACTACATCTGTATCTTTGGGGTTAACATGGACCTTTCTTTGTTTTTCTATTCAAACACTAAGTGCATTAGTTAGTTATTTGCAATTTTACTCCCAGGTTGACAAGTTCCTTAAGGATCAAAACCAGTTACTAGGTTCTTGTACACATTGAGTTTTGAATAAATATTTTAAATAATTCAAAAGGTTCCAGCATACAACAATGTATATTGAATGGCTACACTTTTGGACTTAGAATTATATGAAGCTTTTATTAAATCGGTAAGAGTCAGAAATAAGATTATATGGATAATTTTATTATTATTAATATTAACATAAATATCCTGTATGTTATGGGCCATACCGAAATTTGGATGTTTCTTATTTTATACTCCTTAACTTTTAAAAATGGCATAAGTATGACTACCTTTTTTTTTTTTTTTTAAAGATTTTATTTATTTATTTGACAGACAGGATCACAAGTAGGCAGAGAGGCAGGCAGAGAGAGAGAAGGAAGCAGGTTTCCTGCTGAGCACAGAGCCCGATGCGGGACTTGATCCCAGGATCCTGGGAACATGACCTGAGCTGAAGGCAGAGGCTTTAACCCACTGAGCCACCCAGGCACCCTGACTACCTTTTTTTAAAATGGAAATATCTTACTTTAGGGTTTTCTAATGGTATAATTTATTGGCATATTCAAACCCCTTCAAAATTATATATCCCTTGAAAATATGATGTTATAATGTGTTTTACTACTGAGTGTCTGAGTGGAGACTTTGCTACTCCACTCTTAGAATAGATATTTGTAACTTATTTTCAGCATCTTGCCAGGAGTTGGTCAAAACTCGACCATTGGTATCAAAAACTCGACCATTCTCTTACACCATACACAAAGATAAACTCGAAAAGGATAAAAGACCTCAAGGTGAGGCAAGAATCTATCAAAATCCTAGAGCAGAACATAGGCAGTAACCTCTTCAACATCATCCACAGCAACTTCCTTCAAGATATGTCTCCAAAGACAAAGGAAACAAAAGTGAAAATGAACTTTTGGGACTTCATCAAGATCAAAAGCTTCTGCACAACAAAGGAAACAGTCAACAAAACAAAGGGGCAACCCACGGAATGGGAGAAGATATTTGCAAATGACACTACAGACCAAGGGCTGATATCCAAGATCTATAAAGAACTCCTCAAACTCAACACACACAAACCAGTTAATCCTGTCAAAAAAAAAAAAAAAAAAAAAAGGCCAGAAGCCATGAACAGAGACTTCTCCAAAGAAGACATACAAATGGCTAACAGACACATGAAAAAATGTTCATCATCACTAGCCACCAGTGAGATTCAAATCAAAACCACATTGAGATACCACCTTACACCAATTAGAATGGCCAAAATTAACAAGACAGGAAACAACATGTGTTGGAGAGGATGTGGAGAAAGGGGAACCCTCTTACACTGTTGGTGGGAATGCAAGTTGGTGCAGCCACTTTGGAAAACAGTGTGGATGTTCCTTAAGAAATTAAAAATAGAGCTTCCCTATGACCCTGCAATTGCACTACTGGGTGTTTACCCCAAAGATACAGATGTAGTGAAAAGAAGGGCCATCTGTACCCCAATGTTTATAGCAGCAGTGGCCACAGTCACCAAACTGGAAAGAACCAAGATGCCCTTCAGCGGATGAATGGATAAGGAAGATGTGGTCCATATACACTATGGAATATTATGCCTCCATCAGAAAGGATGAATACCCAACTTTTGTAGCAACATGGACAGGACTGGAAGAGATTATGCTGAGTGAAATAAGTCAAGCAGAGAGAGTCAATTATCATACGGTTTTACTTACTTGTGGAGCATAAGAAATAACACGGAGGACACTGGGAGATGGAAAGGAGAGTGAGTTGAGGGAAATCGGAGGGGGAGACAAACCATAAGAGACTGTGGACTCTGAGAAGCAAACTGAGGGTTTTGGAGGGGAGAGAGTTGGGCAGGTTGGGTGAGTCTGGTGGTGGGTATTATGGAGGGCACGTGTTGTATGGAGCACTGGTTGTGGTGCATAAACAATGAATTTTGGAACACTGGAAAAATAAAAAATTTTAAAAAGTGTCAGAAGGTCCTTGAAATTAAATATCATAACATTTGTGCATTCTTTGAATGAACTAGTGAATTTAAGATTGCTAAATTAAAAAAGAAAGTAAATCTTTTACCTTTTATAAGCTGAATGATCTACCGAATTAGTCCACTCTGCCTTTATTCCTGCCATAGACGTCGATGGGTGTGACCCTGTCCCAATAAAACTTTATGTACAAAACAGGTGGTGGGTGAGGTTTGGGCTGTGGGTTATGGTTTGCCTACTCTGCATATATAAGATGAAGAAATTCTATTTCTCACTTGATCCTATATTATTATTTTAAAGGAACTGAGATGCTTAAAACCAACCAAATATGTAATCCAACCATCCAGTTTCTGAATGATTTCACCAGGATAAGGAAATTAGAGATTAAAGTAGATCAGATTTTTCTGAATGACTCATTCAAACTTTTGAAAAATATTGAGAACAATGTGAAGTCAAGTTCAGTCTCAAGAATGAAACAAAATAAAGTCATAGAAATGGAAATTCAAGGGATGTGACTTATTTTTGATAAAGTGAAAATACACATTTTATTTTTACTTTCAGTTTACATTTATCCCTTCAAGAAAAAGTTCTGAAATGTGTGTATAGATCAGGATAAACAAAGGAGTAAGTAGAAGTGTTTATGAAAATTGAAACAATACAAATACTTGTAGGAAAAAGGTAACTCCTCTCTTGTGCAGTCATTTCCGGCATCAGAAAATAATAAAGTAAATATAAATTGAAAGAAAAAGTATGATGAGCTCGCTTCATATGATTCCTCGAAACTGCTCTGTTTCTTAGAAGAATTTTTATTAGGAATTCCCCAAACTCAAGAAACAACTTAATGACAGTTTCAGCGTAGACACGTGTTAGGAGTTGCTGCTGCTGAGAGCTCAGGGAAGAATCAGGATGGGATTTTGGATATTGAGGGATAGAATATCATTCTTAGAATAGCAGCATAGCTCTGAATTGTCTTGTCACTACGAGAGATTTTTGAAAATAAATAGACACATTATTTTAAGAAAACCCATTATGATCTATTCTGGGGCAGGAAATAGAGGAATTTTCTTTAAATGAAATCATACTTGCAATATCAAAAAATTTAACAGGAACCTCCCCTCAGTTGTTTTGAGGTCATAAGCAAAGTGCCATATACTTTCTGTGTTTCTAATTCTCCTTGATTCCTAGACTTTTAGTTATGGCTTCCTTTGGGATACTGCATAAGAGAAGCATTTTGATGTGGTTATTTTGTGTAGGCCTGTGATAGTTGTTCTTGTCTGAAGTGAGGGAGGATTGAGAAGAAGATAGGCAGCTAGAATTAAAGATACATTCTTACAATTTGCATAGTCAAAATAGGCCATCAACTGTAAGATGTTTCTTATTGAGCACTGGGGTTGCAGTAACAAGGATTCAGAGAGGTGTTATTTCTGTAGGCTGTTCCTTTGAAGGTAGCTTTTATTTTGGGGAATCCGCTGGGAAGCATACTAGACTCTATGCTCAAGAAATTTTGGCCACATTGATGTTTGTGCTAACTAAATATCTCATGAAGTACTTATCATTATCTTTGTTTTCTTTTTTTAGATTCTCAAATAAATGCATTTAGAAAGCTGAATTTGAGCATAGACTAGATTATATAGGATCTCTTTTCTACACGCTTCCCTTTTTTTATTTTGACCAGAACTGCAACTTATAGGCATGGGTGGTCTTGAGTCATCATCTTTAATTCAATTTATATCAAGCTTTTAATTTTTTTCCTTACTGTTTTTCTGATTATCAAAGTAATATGTGCTCCTTATGGTAAGAGTGAAACTATAGGAAACCGTAAAGTGGGGAAAATATCAGATCCAGCAATGCAATTACTAAGAGACAACTTGTTGCATCATTATTTTTTCTACATAGTGGATACAAAAAAGTTGGAACATTTGTCTCGTAGTTTGTTTTCTTAACAGCAGACGGTGACATTTCCCTGTGACATTACGTAAGTAAGTAAATATTATTCTTAATGTGCATATAATACTCTGATTTAAAATGTATCACAATCTATTGTGATTGCATTCATTTGTGGTTATTAAAAATAATACTTATGTGAATATATCTTTGAATAAATCTCCATCTAGATTTTTGACAGTTTTGTTAAGGAAAATTTCCAAAGAGGGGAATTAAGATGTCTGACATTTTAAATATTTTAATGGTGCTCAGCACATATTCCAGAAAATATGTATAAATTTATACCTTTGGCCCCATTCTGTGAGCCTTGGTGACACGGTATCCTCCCGAGTGCTGACATTTTAGTTTTAAAACAATTCTTCCTGGTGCCGTGACGAATAGCGCAGTAGCTTGGGACCAGTGTAATTTCCCACCAGGAACTCATATGGCATGGGACTGCAGGGTGACTCACAAACCATCCATAACAAATGTCAGAGTCAGAGAAAAGCCATAAAATCCAGCCTTGTGTCAGTGTAGGCAAAAGCAGTGGAGGCCAAGCAGAATTTGTCCCGGAAGCCCTACTGAATGGCACAGAGGAATGGCAAGACAGGAGGGCCCCGTGACAGCAGAGGTCCACAGTCACCAGCAGATCCGCAGTCCAAGAAGGAAAAGAACCCTGTTCTGAGTTGGAACGAAGCTCCAACAGGAAGTCACTGCTGTAAGAAATGGAGAAAGATTCTCTGTTCCTGTTGCTGGCAGATCTCAGAGGGCACGTTCCAGAAGGAGGGGAATGCACCGGAAGGAAGGGACTGTGTTCCTCAGTGGCAGCTTCCAGGGATGAAGCTAGACTGGCTCAAAACAGAGGTATATGCCGCCTCTTAGAAACTCCGAGGGACTTCACAGGGGCTTCTTGCCTGGGCTTTCCTCCTGACATGGAGATGGGAATGAACAAACAGGCTCTGTGGCTCATCTCTAACCAGGATGATGATGGAGTTAGTAACACATTCTTGACCTTCTCTCTGCCTGAGAATGACCGCTTAAGGTGCAGTCTGTGTGCTGTGTGCCCTTAGAAATGCCTAGCTCCACAGTCCTCCCTTCTGTGGGCTCTCTTCCCTCTCCTACTTCTCGCCCGTTTTCACTTCCTCCTGTTTGTCTGGAATCGCACTCCTTAATGGAATACTTTTTCTGTGTTTAATCATGATGTCGTATCTATTGTTTGGTTTCCATTGGGATTTCTCCTCTGATTCATTTGTTATTAAAAAATGTATTGCTTGATTTTCAAGCATTTAAGAATTCCCTAGGTATTTTCCTGTTACTGATTTCACAGCCAGAATTGTCAGAGAATAAGCATTGAATAATTTCAGTCCTTTTAATTTTGTAATGACTTGCTTAATGACCCAACATATGGTCAACTTTGGCAAATGTTCCAATAGAACTTGAAAAAAGTGTGAATTTTGACGTTGTTGGTATAATGCAGCGTACAAGTCAGGTAGATCAAGAGGATTTTTTTTTTTAGAACTACCCTACCCTTTGTGAATTTACATTTTATTATTATTCTATGAACTTGTGCGAGGGATATTTTTAAATCACCCACAATAAGGGTGAATCTGCCTATTTTTCCTTTGGCTTCTATTCATTTTCTTGATAAAATTTAAAGCTATAGTTTTAGGAGGTTTTCTCTTGGATGGTGACCCCTCTGATGGATGGACATTTTTATGGGTATGAAGTACCCTCCTGTTTTGTGATTTGGCTTACTGTCTGCTTTTGCCAATATTATACAGTTATCCCAGATTATTTCATTTAATGTTCGCATGATATATAGTTTCCCTTCCATTTACCTTCGGCATGTCTTTGCCCGTATGTTACAGGCATGTCTCTTGGCTCTGTTTTACATTTTTGTTTTTAATTCCACCTGACAATCTTAGTCCATTTTCATTTAATATAAGTACTGATATAATTGTGTTTATATCTCCCATCCATCTCTTTATGCAGCTTTTTCTTCCTTTCTTGCTTTTGTGTAGGTTAATCAACTTTTTACTATCCCCTTTTCCTCTACTAATTTGTTAGTTAATATTTTACTCTTCTGCGTTACCTTAAATATTAAAACATGCATCTTTTTAAAGTAGATACTCTGGGTATTAGTTGTTATCTACATCATTTGTGTATTACATTCTATCTGGTGATTCTTTTAAAGAATTTTTTTTTATTTGACACAGAGAGAGAGGGGGAACACAAGCAGGGAGAGTGGGAGAGGGAGAAGCAGGCTTCCTGCTGAGCTGGGAGTCTGATGGGGGATTCAGTCCCAGGACCCTGGGATCACGACTGGAGCGAATGGCAGTCACTTAACGACTGAGCCACCCAGGCGCCCCTTATCTGGTGATTTTCTTAAGAAGAGATCCTTTCAGTGTGCTTTAACCTCTTTTAGAGTAATAAAAACTTTAAATTATTTTCATGAGGTCATAATATCATTGACCACCTAAGCTTGGTCAAAATTTCACAAGAAAACTACCCATGATTTCATTTATGAACATCATTGCAAAACTCAGAAAATTATCAGGAGAAAGAATCCAGTAACTCATTCAAGGAGTAATATATCATGATAAAGTAGAGTTCATTCCAGGAATGAAAAATTATGAACTCTACTAAAAAGAATTCATCATATTAATTGATGTAAGGGAAAAATTATTTTAATTTCTATAGATGCTGAGTGTTCATCCGACAAAATTCAACAGCCATTCTAGATATATTTTTTTAAAGAGACAACTCAGTAAAGTAAGAGTTAAACATTTTGTAACCCTAACAATTTATGCAATCACACATATATACACACGCCAAAAACAGTATAATAATTAATGGCAAAATGCTAGAGGCACTTCTATTTCTGCCAAAAGACAAACCAGATAAGGGCGCACAGCTCTCATGCCTACTGCTGATGCTTTACCAGAGCTGTTAGTCAACAGCACCAGACAAGAGAAACTGTTGTTGTAGATGACTTTAATACTTAGAAAACCCCAAAGAATGTAACTGAAAAGATTTATAACTATGATTCAATTCTAACATCTAAAAGAGAGCATGGGGAAAAAAAAAAAAAAGACAAATCTGACTCATTAAATCCTTTGGTTTGGCAACAAAACAAAAAAACAGCTACTCTAGAGAAATCCTGAAGACGAATGGTAAACTTGGCAAAAGTATTTACCTCTGAAATCACCAAGTTTTTTTTTCTGTTTTTTAAGATTTTATTTATTCATTTGAGAGAGAGAGCAAGAGAGCACAAGCAGTGGGAATGGCACAGGGAGAAGCAGACTCCCAGCTGAGCTGGGACTTAGGGCTCTGGGATCATGACCTGAGCCAAAGGCAGACTCTTAGCCATCTCAGCCACCCAGGCACCCCGCCAAGAGTTTTCCAGTGTATTTTAGAAATCGTGGGTTTGGAGAGAAATAAAAAGCAGTAGAACAACCGGCAAAGATCATCAATAGGCAGTTTACATAACAAGAAATGCAGTCTTTGAATTCATAAAAATTCAACCTCATGCAAAATGGTAGTCTTTTTTTGATTTATGGAATGTGGGAATATAAATATATATTTCTCAGTTTGCTTGCATTTCATCAGGAAACTGTCAAGGATTCACAGGAGCTAATAAAAATGGTTGTTTAATTAAAGAGAAGAGGGTGGAAAGAATACAGGGTTGAAAGGGAAGAGAATGAGGGCGTGATTTCTAAATGAATTACCTTTCCATATTGTTTTGTTTCTCAACATTGTGATTGTATTACCTTTAGAGAAAAAAATACAATAAAATGTAATTTTTTGTGAATTTGTTAAGTGAGAAATCTTATTTCATTCTATCTTGCATTCTTGGTAACTGTGGACACTGAATTCCTTAAAACTGTCTGCATTTTTACTCTTTGTACCTATCTGTTCAAGTTTCTCATATTTGGAGATATTTTTTCTTACCAAATTTTATAATCCTTTAATATGTAAGTCACCAGTACATTTAAAATTTTTATTTAGACATTTTTAGTCTGTTTATCCCACTATTTTATTCATTATTCATTAATATATTGAACTTAATCATTTTTATTTTGTCAAATCTATCAATCTTATTTTGTTGAATTTTTTTTAATTGCCTTAAGCCTATCCAGAAATCAGGTGCTTAGTTAATGTATTTTTTCTAGCTGTTTTTTTTTTTTTTTTAAAGCTGGAATTTGTCATATGAAGTGAGAGGAGAATATAATTTTTCTCAACACCTAACCAGTAACTTCATAGAATCTTTGTTAAGTAGTAACCATTTTTCTTACCTGCTGTTCCAAGATTCTTTCATAGAGGTATCTGTCAGTACAGCGGTCACTTATTTTCATTTTGTGGTAAATTTTGAAATCTACTAGGACTAGTTTTTTTTTTTTAATTGCCTTTTTTTTAAAAAAATTTTTATTTTTTATAAACATATGTTTTTATCCCCAGGGGTACAGGTCTGTGAATCACCAGGTTTACACACTTCACAGCACTCACCAAAGCACATACCCTCCCCAATGTCCATAATCCCACCCCCTTCTCCCAAACTCCCTCCCCCCAGCAACCCTCAGTTTGTTTTGTGAGATTAAGAGTCACTTATGGTTTGTCTCCCTCCCAATCCCATCTTGTTTCATTTATTCTTCTCCTACCTACTTAAGCCCCCATGTTGCATCACCACTTCCTCATATCAGGGAGATCATATGATAGTTGTCTTTCTCTGCTTGACTTATTTCACTAAGCATGATACGCTCTAGTTCCATCCATGTTGTCGCAAATGGCAAGATTTCATTTCTTTTGATGGCTGCATAGTATTCCATTGTGTATATATACCACATCTTCTTGATCCATTCATCTGTTGATGGACATCTAGGTTCTTTCCATAGTTTGGCTATTGTGGACATTGCTGCTATAAACATTCGGGTGCACGTGCCCCTTTGGATCACTACGTTTGTATCTTTAGGGTAAATACCCAATAGTGCAATTGCTGGGTCATAGGGCAGTTCTATTTTCAACATTTTGAGGAACCTCCATGCTGTTTTCCAGAGTGGCTGCACCAGCTTGCATTCCCACCAACAGTGTAGGAGAGTTCCCCTTTCTCCGCATCCTCGCCAGCATTTGTCATTTCCTGTTTAATTTCAAAATTATTTTCACCAGTGGACTCTTCCACATGAACTTAAAAATCAGAGTCAATCTCACTTCCTGTTTCAATTTTTATGTCAATTTCACTTCCAATTTCATTTCTTATGAAATAATTTAGAAAGAAAATTATACCTCTGTAATATACAGTGTTACCATTCAGGAATTAAATATGCTTCTCAAAGTATTTGATTGTCCTTTTTGCTTTACTTTTTGCTTTTGTCCTTTAGTTTTACTGATTTTTTATATTGTTCTAATGTATTTCCTATCATGTTCATTCCTAAGTATTGTATAATTTTGTCAGTAATGTGAATTAGGTAATTTTCTCTATATATTCCTAAGATACAGATGATGAACATGAAAATAAGTGGTTATTTAATTTTTATTTTTCATTCATTTTGTTACAAACTTTCTCATAGAACTTGCTATTTTAGTTCATATGATGTCTCAGGTAATTTGCTTACTTTGTTAGTTAAATAATTATAGAATCAAAGTAAATAATTGTAATAGCTACAAGTAATGGTTTTATGTTTTTGAATAGCTATAATTGTATATTTTTACATCTTGTTTTTATTAATCAAATTTCAGGGGCATCTGGGTGGCTCAGTTGGTTAAACATCTGCCTTTGGAGCAGGTTATGATGGAAGGGTCCTTGGATCGAGTCCTGCCCACATCAGTCTCCTTGCTCAGTAGAGGAGTCTGCTTCTCTCTCTGCCTCTGTGCTCTCTCTCTCTCTCTCTCTCTCTCTCTCAAATAACTAATAAAAACCCAAAAAAGATAAGGAAAGAAAAGAAATTCTGGGAATTTCTTCCAGATACCAAATAACTGCGAGAGCATCCATTCTTATTCTTCAATACGACGGGGATACTTGGAGTGATTTGCTAGTAGGGTTGAAGCTGGAATTAGTTTCAGGAAGATTTGCTTGTAATAGGAAATTACTATTCTATTCCTGTTATTAAGAATTTATTATTCTAAAAAAATGTGTAGTGAATTTTGCCAGAGGTATTTTTAGCGCAGGACTGGTGCGGTGTTTAAGAGATTGGGCTGACTAGAATTTGAAACACGGCTCTACAACTTGGCCGCATTGCATCACAGCCTCTGGGTGGCTGCTTAGGCTCTGCTCTCAGTTTCCTCATTTATAAAGTGCAGATAGCAATCATACCTACCTCATAGGCATTCTATAAATGGCACATGAGCTAAAGCCTGTGATGTGTTTGGCATTGCCCTTGGAATAGAGCTGGCATTCAGTAAGCGATGACTATTATTGCCATCTGTTGAGATGATGGTATGATTTTTCTATGGGGTAACTTAAGATGAAAGAATTTGAGCAAAGCAAGTCTGACTGGAATCTTCGATTGCATGGCCCACCTTAGTGAGAGCTCACATCTGCCCACCCCATGTTTGAGCATCTGTGGTTTTATTCTTACTCTTTTTTTTCCACTCTCAGTATGCCACTCACCTTAACAAAAATGTGTACTTGCTTTGTCCAGTCAGCAGGATTAAGAAACAAGTTCGTCTTCTACTTTTCAGGGCTCTGTTTATTCAGTTATCAGGAGGAAGTGTGGAGTTGAATCAAATACTAATTTTTCAGTGTTTTTTCCTTCTAGTTCTCTTATAGTGGGTGATATTGGGAAAGGTGCTTATTTTTGTCTGGGTATTGTAATGCACATAATATTCAGAAGGTTGTCAAAGCCCTCTGAGGGTTAGCCATACACACATATATATACCGAGGATTAGTCATGTATGTGCATAAGCATGGGCCTCACTTTCATCATCTGCCTAAGTAAGCTTACTTAATTCTGTATCTAAATTTTAATTTTCTGAGGTAATCGGTTATTTAAATATTTGAAGGAAAAAGCTAACCTGAGGTTAACATTTCTTTTTTTTTTTTAAGATTTTATTTATTTATTTGACAGAGAGAGATCACAAGTAGGCAGAGAGGCAGGCAGAGAGAGAAAGGAGGAGGAAGCAGGCTCCCTGCCAAGCAGAGAGGCTGATGCGGGACTCGATCCCAGGACACTGAGATCATGACCTGAGCTAAAGGCAGAAGCTTAACCCACTGAGCCACCCAGGCACCTGAGGTTAACATTTCTTTATGGGACATTAGACTTTGTCTACCATCACTATTATTAGTAAAGCCCACTTTGTAGAGATGGATTTGTGCATTACAAAAGTATCCATGATGTGTGATTATTTTTTCTCAATATGTACTTTATAATTGTGGGTAAACTACTTTGTAATTTTATTAAAATCTGTTGTATGATTACTTTCATGATAGAGATAATACTTTCAGCAAGCATATGTGCATATGTCTGCTGAGAGAGATTTTCTTTGAAATGGAAGTCCTTTGGAATGATAGAGGCTACAGATCCTCTGAGCCTCAGTCTACCTTCCTGGGTCATGCTTTTGAAGCCATCTCTGTTCTCCTGGGGTCAGCTTGCTTTATGCTATCTCCCCCCTGCCTCTCCTGTGCACGCTGCTGGCTCCTTCTCAGTCACCTTCTATGTTCTTTTGTAGGTTTAGGGAGAAACTTCTGACTTGCTTCCAGAGAGGAGGCTTGGTTGTGTTCTCCAGTCTTTTTCTCTGCCTAGCTGATCCTTGTCTTGGTTCTTCTATCACATTTTACTGCCTCTAGAATGGGGCTACCCAACACATTGGTATCCATTAGGGATTTCAAAGCTGAGAGGCAGGACCAAGCCTTCCCCCAAGTGTACTCTCCACTCCCTTTCCCAAATATATCAACCCCTGAAGGGGGGATTTACTGTACACGTGTCTTCTTCAACCTCTGTTTCTCTTAGGCTTCTTACATCCTCATTGAGACATCGACTTGCATCCCTTCCTTCTGATCCTGACGGTAACCTGTTGTCTGGTGTTTACATATAGATTGTGTTTTTACTCTCTACTGTGAAGAAGCTCTCTCTAGACCAAGTCACATTTTCAAGGTAGGAGCCTCTGGTAAAGCCAGATGGTAGGGATCTTCCAAACAGGAATGAACATTGCTTTAGTTGAGAAGAGGATAGTATAGTGGTAAAAATATGGATGCAAGCCAGGCTGCCTGGTTTCCTGCTCTGATGCTGCCACCTGTTTTCACTGTGTAATTTTGGGCAAATTGTATAATTTCTCTGTTCCTCAGATTTCTCACCTTTGTGCTATGATAATACCATTATCTTCCTTACAAAGTTGCCGTAATAAAAAAGTTAGTTAAAAATAGATGCATAGCTTAGAATAGTAACTGATAAGTAGTACTTGATTATTTGTTAGCAATTATTCCTTTGATATTATTAGTCATAGTAAAAAATTATCCTTCTTTTAGATATTTGAAGGCATGGAACATAAGTGGAATGTGGTAAACTGATCGACCTCACTGGAGGGAAATAAGAAACTTGCTATTGACAACTAAATGGAAAATTTGGAAATAAAGGTACTTGAGTGAGTAGGACTTTGAAAGTGTCATAGTATGTAGGTATGTATGTATTGAAAGTACCATAGTATTTAGACATATAATAGTAAGCACTAGGAAGACTTGATAAAATTTGGGTGATGGTAATGTTGTTATAAATGAACCCATAAGGAATACAAAGAGTAGAGTCAAAAAGTGAGAGAAAAGATTGAAGCTAAGACAGTTCAGCCTTAAGGAGACACAAGCCCAGATTAAGTTGTTGCAAATAGCAGCAGGAATCCAGGAAGACATAGAGATGACTGGCTGGGGTTATAGAGGGACTCCAGCTAGTGTTGAATAGGAGAGAAATGGAGAGTTTTCAGAAGAGGGTACTGTCTAGGGAGAATTTTTTTTGAGGGGTAGGGGGGTGGTGTATGTTGGGAGGTACTTCTTTCTCTGCTGTAGTCTTTAAGAGTTTTTGTAGGCCTGGACAGAAAAATTTTGATTTTAGGTCAAGTTTGAGATAGTGATAGGCTATTCAGGTAGAAACATCCGTTGGTCAGGAATTGACAAATAGTTTGTGTTAAGGGCAAGATGATAAATATTTTAGTCTTTGTGCACCAAATATGGTGAAGAATCTTCTTTTTAAATGTTTTAAACTCTTCTTCTAATTTTTTTAAAAAGATAAAAAATGTAGAACAAAAACAAGCTGCAACCTGATTTATCATCTAAAGACCTAGCTTGCCAACCCCTGCTGTAATTCATTGCAGAAGAACAGAACCTTGGCAGAGTTGTTGTGGGTTAGAGATCTAGATTTAGATTTCTTTTTTTTTTTTTTTTTAAGATTTTATTTATTTATTTGACATAGAAAGAGATCACAAACAGGCAGGGAGGCAGGCGGGGGGGGGCGGAACAGGCCCCTCGCTGAGTAGAGAGCCCGATGCAGGGCTTGAATCCCAGGACCCTGAGATCATGACCTGAGCCGAAGGCAGAGGCTTAACCCACTGAGCCACCCAGGTGCCCCTAGATTTAGATTTCTTCATCTTCAGCAACTATATAATTTGAGAAGTCATTAGTGAGCATGGATGCCTGTATTACAGTATTCTAACTAAAATTGAATAGTGTTGTGAAGATAAAATGATATAAATATTTAAAGCAAAAGAATTTTTGTCTAGAACTAGATTTTATAAAATTGTATTTTTCTTCTTGTGAGTCCTGTAAAGTTACTTTGTAAGAACTTCTCTTTCAATTAGATACCAAAGTAAGTTCAATAAAATTAATATAGATCCTTTTCTAAAATACTCATGAGAACGTAATATAGCCATTTCAGGGAATTCATGATTTCATAGTTCCACAGAAATTAACGCAAAATTAATTTTGACTTGCTGGGTGTCACGGGTGTCACAGAGACGAAAAGTGTTACTTTCGGTCTATGATGCTGTAATCATGATAAATGATAGAATGAAACCAGACATAAGAATTGTAGCTGATGTGGGAGAGAGATGTTCTTGTCTCATGGGGTCTAAGAATGAATCTCTCAGACAAAGGAGAGTGAGTAAAGTAATAGATGTTTATTAAGCAAAGATACAGGAGAAAATCTCTCAGGAGTCAGAGGGGCCCCTACAGGTTGCCACTGAAGGCTTTTAGGGATCTCTTTTATAGAAAACTAACCAGGGATCTTAAATCTGTTTAACATCTCTAGTGATTGCACTGTTGAGTAAGGACTAGTGATAACCCCTTCAGTGGTGTCCTTTTTAGAGTCCAGTAATTCTTGGTTGGTCACAAGTAGCTGTTACATAAGACCCTACCTCTGACATCTAGGACTGGATGGTCTGGTTTGTTCCCTTATCTCAGGTTTTCTTTCATCTCCTACGTTTTGAATTTTGTGAGCCTGATCTTATGGCCCCGTGCCTGTCTCTCCCTGCCTAGCCCTGCCTGTCCCTTATTCATAACCAGCTGCCCGTCACTTTAAAACATTGAGATTATTTGTATTTTAAATGTGGGGTTGGAGGGAGTTGTATTCTTTTAAGACTGACCAAAGTAAATACGTATAGAAAGAATTAAAAAACAATTTGAGTTCTTTAATTCTATCCAAATTAACCAGAATCAATGGTACAATTTAAAGAAGGCTCTTAAGCTAGCCAAAATTAATGAGTCCATTTATTCCCTCAATTCAAGTAGATTACTAGAGAGTAAGTACGTTTTCCTAGCTGACTTTTATTGATTGTAAATTTAGCCAAGGCATTTTGTATTTTACAACAAATTTCTAGGGAGATTCAGTCTTTTTCGTTAAAACCTAGAAATTATTTTGTTTTAGTTAAGGTGATGCTTTATTTCTGATAAACTTTTGAAATCCACAGAGACTGTTCCTTTCTTATGGATGCAGAGTTCAGATTACAGAGAGTAGTTTTAGATGAACTCAGTATTATGTTCAGTTTCAAGTTCTCAGTTTTAAGAGAAGCATTGATAAATAGAATTTGACTTAGGAGAAGACAGCCAAGAATATAAAATATCTAGGTACTAACTCAAGTGAAAAATAGCCAAAACAATGAGCATGGAAAAGAAAAAACTTGGAGGGGCTGGGGGTGTGTTTGCAGGTGGTGGGGGAGCTACCCACCAAAATGATGTATATCATTTTTCTTGAATATTTAAAATAGCTGAGGAGGCACCAATGGATTCATTTATCCATTCATCCATCTATCTGTCCACACATTCATCCATCCAGCTTTAAAAATATACACTTCTTTATTGCAGTCGCCATGCATATGCTTGAGATACAAAGATGCATTAGGTAAGCCTGACCTGAAGAAAGTCACAGACTAAAAGGGAGACTCGGTTTTGTGGACACACTAACTAATTGGGTAAACTAATCAGACTTTGTTTCCTCCTCTTTAAATCTGGATAGTAATGGTAACTAGCTCATAGGTTATGTTGGGAAAAAAGGAGGTTATGAAAAGTACTTCAGAGTGTTATGGAGGGTTAGATGATCTCATGTTATAGAGTCTGAGGGATATGTTGACAAGGATTTACAAACTCCTATTTTCTAAATCTTGTGATTGAAAAGTTTATATGTAGCGACTCAGTTGTCTGTTGCTATATAAGAAAACACCCAAAATTTAGTGGCTTCAAAACCACCACACTTTATTATTTCTCATGATTCTCTCTGCTGGGTGGGCAACTTTTCTGTGGGCCTTGTCTCGTCTTATCCAAGGTTTCCTCACTCACATGTCTGGGAACCTGGGACTGGCTGTGGTCTGAGTTTTTTTCTCCCTGTAGTTTCTTCATTAGTAGTTTCCCTGGTTTTGCTTTCAAGGCAGCAGAAACATTCCAAGATGGAGAAAATGCAGTGGCAAGCCCTCCTAGAACCTAGCCTTGGAGATTGCTGGTTGTTTCTGCCACATCCTCTCAGTCATAGCAGGTTCTAGGGAGAGGGCCAATCCAGATTGGTGGGAGGGGAAAGAGACTTCACCTCTCGGTGGGCGGAGTGGTGAAGCGTGTTGTATAAGGGCGCAGGATGCCTGGGATTGTTGTGACCATCTTCCTAATACTGTGGGTTTTCATTTTGCATTTGATGAAATGTAGGTATTTTTCTATATACAGGGGCTAACGGTTTTATTTTTTTCTCCTATACTTCAGTGATCATTACTAGCACATAATAATATGAAATAAGATAGGGTTTACGATCTATACAGCTCATAGTAATGGTTTATAATTAAAGAAAAATTGTAACCACTTCTAACTAATGTGTTGAATGAAGAGTCTGTTTGTATCTCTGAGGAAATCTACTAGTTTGAGAGTTTTAAAGTCTTTTTAGTTGATCATGAGTGTTCTGTAGTTCCTCAAGTACAGATCCTTTACCTCTTTGGTTAGGTTTATTCCCAGGTATCTTATGGTTCTTGGTGCTATAGTAAATGGAATCGATTCTCTGATTTCCCTTTCTGTATTTTCATTGTTAGTGTATAAGAAAGCCACTGATTTCTGTACATTGACTTTGTATCCTGCCGCGTTGCTGAATTGTTGTATGAGTTCTAGTAGTTTGGGGGTGGAGTCTTTTGGGTTTTCCATATAAAGAATCATGTCATCTGCGAAGAGAGAGAGTTTGACTTCTTCATTACCAATTTGGATACCTTTTATTTCTCTTTGTTGTCTGATTGCTGTTGCTAGGACTTCTAATACTATGTTGAACAAGAGTGGTGAAAGTGGGCATTCTTGTCTTGTTCCTGATCTCAATGGGAAGGCTGCAAGCTTTTTCCCATTGAGGATGATATTTGCTGTGGGTCTTTCATAGATAGATTTGATGAGGTTCAGGAACGTTCCCTCCATCCCTATACTTTGAAGTGTTTTAATCAGGAATGGATGCTGGATTTTGTCAAATGCTTTTTCTGCATCAATTGAGAGGGCCATGTGGTTCTTCTCTCTTCTCATATTAATTTGTTGTATCACATTGATTGATTTGCGAATGTTGAACCATTACATTATCGTCAGTGGTTTAGCAATGGAATTTATTAGAATTTTTTTAGAATTTATTAATTCTTAATAGCTGTCACTTTAATTCCTTGATGACGAAAAGAGAAATAGATTATAATTCAGTTTTTTTTTTTCTCTCGGTGTTTAACCAAGACTTAAAGAACATAGAATAGGGATGGAGAGTGATTTTAGCTTTTTGTTTGTTGTTTTAATCTTGTAGTTTCAATGTCATTTCAATTGGTTAGAGTTGTCTTATTTTTTAAGTGAATTCACAACAAAATATGTTGTTGCATATATCTTTGTTATTTTGTAGTCTCAGTAACTTTATGATTTATATACTACAGTATCTTGTGGGTATGTATGACAAAATGGGAACACAGTCTTGCCCATTTTGCTAAAAACAAGGGATTTCAAACATTTGGGAGTAGCAGTTTTCCATAGAAAAATATTCGCAGGATATAGATTGAACAGTAGATTTCATACATAAGAGCAAACTTCATACATAAAATCAGGGAGGGCTCCTCGCCACTTCTACTTTGGCACTGCCCAATTTAAAAACAGACATAAAAGCAGTAATAACAAAGGAGAGATACTCCAGTTTATAGACAAGTACGTATGTTGAGTATAGTCCTAGTTTTAGGGAATGTCTTCATTTTCTTGAAAACACAACTCCGTTTCTTATCTTCTAGCCGTTAGACATGTGGCCCCTGCATGTACCACTCTCCCATCTCCTTCTCACTTAAGGAATGTCTGCTTGCCCTGGAGGCCCTAGTTTCCGTGTTTCTTCCTTCAGAAAGTCTATTTTCAGGCTAGACACCTCTCTTGTGTGTTTTCATAGTATCCTCCTCTACTAATTCCCACTATTATGTAATAGCTGTGGGTTTGTCTTCCTCACTGGACAGTGAGCTCAACGAGGACAGGTATGACATTGACCTTGGTCACCGTTGTGTCTTCGCTTCATAGCCAGCACTTAGAGCGTTGCAGTGGGTGATCCATATTTGTTGAATGGATTAATTGGGGGTAGACTGATAAAATTTCCTTCTTGCCTTTATGCATTTTTCATCCAATTACAAATTCAACAGAAGCCCTGTTTTCTGGATCAGGACCCATAGTTGTTTGGCATTGAAAAAGAAAAAGCATACAATGATCCATCTTTTCGTTGTGTGCCAAAGATCAGACATTCAGCTCGACTGTTTACATGGTCTCTCGTTAAATGGTAGCTTTATGTCACACAGGATATGATTTTATTTGACTGCCTTTGTATTTTTGGCAATTCCCTTAGGACGTTGCTCTGAGAATGATGGCACCTAAATCAAATACCTCAACTTTGCTTTATCTCCTCACCATATTTCCTATGCTGGTGATGTTTCTTTGCTTCCTACAGCTTTCTACGGCTTCCTTGCCCTCTTCAGACGGATAATAACCTCCTGGCCCCACTGTCCTCAGAGTTCCCCACTATTAGATGGCAGTTCTTTGAACACATCAGCCTCTTATGACACATAAGAGGTAATGTGTTTATTTCCTTCCCACAGTGTGTTTCCACTCACACACTGTAATTGGCTACCTCTCCCTATCTTCTGCCCATATTTGCCTAACATATAGAATATCCTGTCATCCTGACAATAGCCTCATGAATTCAGTCTCTTTTCAGTATTACTATATGGTTTCTCTCTCTCAGAGCAAACACTCTGGTTTCTTACTGCATTCCAAATATTCCAGCATAATTAACGACCTGCCTTTCTCTCTCAGCACACATTTGTACTTTGGTGACTGCATGTTACTCAGAGCAGTTCAACAAGTCAGCAAGTTGAACATTAACAAAGCACTTGATCTTTCTGTTTGGGTGCCAGAATTTAAACTGTTTGACTGAAGTTGATACTAGATTTGCAGGTTTCAGTTAATACTTCAGGTGCTTTTTATTGCAGCAGTGAGCCACAACCTAGAGGCCTCGGGACCTTTGTTTACTGACGAGGATGCGAATCCTTTATGTTGTGGTTAGTTTATGGTCAACTGAAGTGTGACGTGTATCGATGAACATACAAATTAACAAGACATACAAAATAAACATACAGAATAACAAGTTAACAAGACTGGGTTTTACATGGGCTTTGTAGAATCATCTGAATATTTTATTGTGATATAAAACTTCATTTTGTTATTAACATATAATGTATTATTTGTTTCAGGGATACAGGTCTGTGATTCGTCAGTCTTACACAATTCACAGCATTCACCATAACACATACCCTCCCCAGTGTCTGTCACCCAGCCACCCCATCTCTCTCCCCTCCCCTCCCCTCCAGCAACCCTCAGTTTGCTTCCTGAGGTTAAGAGTTTCTTATGGTTTGTCTCCCTCTCTGGTTTCGTCTTGTTTCATTCTTCCCTCCCTTCCTCCATGGTTCTTTGTCTTGTTTCTCCAATTCCTCAAGTCAGTGAGATCCTATGATAATTGTCTTTGTCTGACTTATTTCACTTACCATAATACTCATAAAACTTCATTTTAATCTCACAAACCTGTAAATCTGTTCATGTATAGGGGAACAAAGGCAGAAGTAGCACCTAAACAGGTTTGCAGAGGACCTCAGAAAGGTTGACTTCCAAAATGTGTCAGAAATCTCTGAAATATCATAAAATGAAGTATTTAAAGGTACGGTAATCACGTCCTGAATTCTTTCTGCATGTGAAATACTGTACCCGGTGTGCCTTCTCATGACAACCATGAGTGATTTGGTTTTTTTTATATTTTTCAGCAGTTCTGGAAGTTAAATAAATTCCCTCATATGTTAGTTTTCTATGCTGTGTAACAAATCTTTACAAACTTAGTGACTTAAAATAACTCCTGTTAACTATAGCACAGTTTCAGAGATCAAAAGTCAGGCAGACTCAACTGTATTGTCTACCGAGGGTCTCAAGGTAGACATTGAGGTTTCTGCCAGGTTGGGCTGTTATCTGGAGGCTCTGGAAAGAATCCATGCCAGATTCATTCAGCTTGTTGGCAGAACTCAGGCCAAGATTTTATTTATTTATTTGACAGAGAGAGAGAGAGATCACAAGCAGGCAGGCAGGCAAGCAGAGAGAGAGAGAGGGAAGCGGGCTACCGCTGAGCAGAGAGCCCGAGGCGGGGCTCGATTCCAGGACCCTGAGGTCATGACCTGAACTGAAGGCAGAGGCTTAACCTACTGAGTCACCCAGGCGGCCCAGTCCTTTGTGGCTCTAGAAGTAATGTCCTTACTACTTTGCTGGCTATCGGCAGGTGTCATGCACCACTCCTAGAGGCCACTGGGATTGCTTCCTACAGCGGCTTTCTCGGAGGCAGTGTGTAGTCCTCCTTACGATTTGAGACTACCTGGCTTTCCCTTCTGCCACCAGGAAGATAAAATGCTCTGCTTTTAAAGCCTCGTGTGATTAGATTAGCCACCTCCTCCCCACCCCCTTCAATAATCTCTCTATTAAGATCAGCTGTACCCATATAACATAACACAACCCTAGGGGTGATCCTTCATCAGATGCACATTTAGGGTGGGATTTGGGGGGTATAGGGGGGTGTATAATTCTACTTGCTGCATCCTATTACTCAAAACAGTAACTGACAGATTTGGAGGTCAAGCCCGGGTTTTGGTTGAATGATAGACCTTTGTCCCCATATCACATTGATCTGAGGGTTGGATGTCATCCATGAGCATTATGGAGACCAGCCTTAGTGCTCTATAGTCAGACTGTGTTGGTGCCACATCGTGCTAGAAAAAGTACTGCCTCAGAGTGTTCTAGCACAAGCTTTCTATGCACACTGGTCCTGTAAAACAGGAGATCCAGATGGTCAAGAATCACATACATTAGGTTTTGTTAACTCTCCATATTTCTGTGATTTATGCTAATGTTGGTTTGGTCTGCCCTGTTTTGATTTCTTTTTTTTTTTTTTAAAGATTTTATTTATTTATTTGACAGAGAGAGAGAGAGATCACAAGTAGGCAGAGAGGCAGGCAGAGAGAGAGAGGAGGAAGCAGGCTCCCCGCTGAGCAGAGAGCCCCATGCGGGACTTGATCCCAGGACCCCGAGATCATGACCTGAGCCGAAGGCAGCGGCTTAACCCACTGAGCCACCCAGGCGCCCCCTGTTTTGATTTCAAGCTTTGGTTTCTCCTTTGTACCCCGTCTCCCCCCTGCTTTAAAGAGTTGGTTAACTAAGAGTCACGCTCATTTCTGTGTCTTTTTGAAGTCTGAGGGCAATCATAGTTTTTCTTTTTATTTATATACTTTTAAGAAGCAATTGAGTTGAGTACTATAATTCCTATAGCAGTGTGCTAAAGATTGCTGCAAACTGCAGAAGATATAAAGCAATTAAGATCAAACCAATTCTTAATCTAATAAAGCTGCCATTGACTGGACACCACATGGATTTTTATGAAGCCGAATATATTGTACACTGTGAAAAAGGAAAACAGATAAGTATTATTTTGTTGATTTTAAATAATAGTTATATGGCATACATTTCTTAGGCTGTTGAGGGCAACTTTTTTTTGAGAGAACCATTGATTTCTCTATGGCCCCTTTGAATCTTCTTTTTTTCGTCATGAAGATGGTAATAGACATCTGCTTTTTTTCCCCCATGACTTAACCGGGTCAGATGGAGCCTCACAGACTATAACCTGCTCAGTTGTATTAGCAACAGTGTAGTTTGTGTGTGAAACAAAGTCCAGTCCTGGTTTTTCTTGATAACTACGTAATTTGGGATAAATCACTAGACATCTCTGAACTTTATTGTCCCTTAAATGAGCTGTTCTAAGTTTCTTTTATTTTAAGCATAGCAGTGACATATTTTGGCTAGTGTCCGAGCTGCTGGAAATATTTATTTTGGTTTAACAGTTTATAAATTTCTTTGCTGGATCTCATAAAGATATGTGAAAAAATTTTATAGTTGAATGTGCGTGATATTATAGTAAAATTCATTGGAATGGCCATTGAGTTACTTTTCTTTCGTCACACAAGAAAACTTTCTTGGGTTTCAACTTTTATGCACACTTTGCTCTTTTCAAAAAACTGTTCCATTCTTTATCTTCTTTCTCTTTATGTCACTAGAAATACCTTTTATTTGGCGTGTCATTGGTCACGATATATGCATCATTGCTCTTTAATGAGCAATCCCTGTTTCTGCTCTTGAGAATAAAGTACTGAATATTAAAACAGACATTGTGATGGCAGATGATGGCCAGAGCTGTTCTGCATTGTCTCAGCAAAGTTAATTTTGCCTTTCTTTGTAGAGGACGTGGTACAGAGCACTGGCATTGCCATTCTCTTGGGTTCTCCTCCAAGTCAGTGGCCCAGCTGTGACAAGTCCAAGCATCCAGTTGAGTTTCTAAAGTGTTAAAGAAAATTAAATCAACACTTAAGTTAGAAATGGGGTCTGAGCTATAACTTCTCTCCCTGGAAGGGAAGATATTATGGGCAACATGCACATAGGGAATGCGTTTTCTGGTAATAAAGTTTGGAAAACAGCAACCAAAACAGAACAAGACTATTCGTGCTGTCATTCAGTATGTAGAGAACAAAAAGAGTTTTCACTGTGTAAGAACCTCCACTACTCTATGTTTGCAGTGATGCCTTAGTTGCAAGGGGAAACAGCTGTTTGTCTGTTCCTTTCGGTTTTATTTTCTTTTTACACTGCTATTCCATCAGTACGTGGCTTCATAAAGCTGTAGGATTCTGATAGGAAAACTACCGCGTCCATGTGCTTTGGAAGCCAATGTGTTGATTTTCTAGCTGGATAGCAATATTTTATTATAGCTGGAGGGCGAGTGTGACTCTGCGTGTTCAAGGCAGGAAGCCTGATGCCACCAATACCATGTCCAGAAGTGAGCTATCTCCTGTGTTTTATGTGCTTCATTCCACTAAATGAATATTGTATTACTGCTTTTATTTTTTTGGCTGTTCTTTGAATATCAGAGAGCTGTCGGTTGGTTCTGTTTCTGTCGAACAAACACTTGATGGAAAGTTTTGCTGTAAAGCTTCCTCTATGAAGCTTTACAGCAAAGCCATCCTCTATGGGGATGGCTTTATGTCTTGGCTCTAAAGGGATGTCTTATAAAATGTGGTCAGAAATTATCTTTATAAGTTTCTGCCCTGTGTACTACTAAAATCTCGGAACATGAGTGTTAGTTTTAACTCAGAGTTCTGTTTGCCCAGTTTATTTGGACACATCCTTCATCGGACCACTCTTTTCCTCTCCCGCCAGCCTTCCTTCAGGGGCTCTATATAGCCTTGTTGGACCTATCCATGCTGGACATTAGACCCAAGCTTTCTGGGTGTCTTCCTTGGATAGTTACACTCTCAAAGACCAAATATCAATTAAGTTAATTCACCTCTTTTGCTACTCTATGCATAGCTCCCGAGAGCTGCTATGCACCAGGATGTCCTCAGTGAGTATAAATTGAACATTTTGGGGGAGATTTCCTAACTGAAATAAGCACCCTTTAATGCCAGTTCTTTTATATTCAGACTTCTTCTCCACTTACATGTCACCCTGTCTTTGTATTCTTGTGTTCTGACATCTATGGTATTCAGCTCAGCCAGCACACACCTCAATTCTCCTGTAATTCTGCAATTTATTAGTTGTCCTATGTTGCCTTCCTCAAGCAGAGTCCGACAGACTGCCTGTTTTCCATTATTGTAAATTTTCTTCTTTCCCCAAAACACCTTTGGATTTTTGCTCTGAACTCCTGCATGAGATGCACCATGAAACATGTTTTTTTTCCTTCTCTCTCTCTCTCTCTCTCTTTTTTTTTTTTTTTTTTGGTATGAGTTGGCATGTTTAATTAACCTAAATAAAAAGGGAGAAGATGTGTTGTTTAAAGGGGAGTAGAATCGTAGTAATCTTCTGCTTTGCTTGGAAATAGGTTGCTCAGCAGCCAAAGGGAGTCTAAACCAGCTATTTCCTTACATTTTCCCCTTAAAAATAAATAAATAAAAGGGTACGTGGCAGGCCACGCAGGCGGTTTCATTGTGCTTTAAGGGCCCATGGTAGCCCAGATGTTGAAATGCCCTAAGTGGGAAAAGAATTTTCTGTCATCTTCTTTTCTGCTCATGGTGTTTGTTTTATGGAAATATTAAGTTCTAGCATGATAATGGGTGCCCAAGGGAATCAAAGTGAAATAACAGGATCCTTAACATATTTCTCATTCCTGTATAATTTATGTTTCCTATATTTCTACTGGAAAGTGAGAAAACTTTATTTTTTTCCCTAAGGCAATTACTCTGCATGACCTTTTTACCCTATTATAGAGCCTTCTTTCTTTTCAGATAATAACCCATAAAATCTCTTTGGGTGCTTGAGTTAAGTCATTAATTGGCTTGGTAAGGGGTTGTTTGTACAGAAAGGCAATTCTCTCCATTTGTTGTATGTAACTCCCAGACTTTAAGTGACCCATTTTGTTGTTCCTGAGGCCAAGACTCATTATTTTCCTTTGGCACCATATAGACTGTGTTTCAGTTTAAATCACAGACTTAGTGATTTTTCTAGACAGTTGTTCAAAATTTTTGATGAAGAGTCAGCATTAGATACAATGTTTGAATGCATGTGCTCTGCTATAGAGATTATTAATGCAAGGTTTTGTTCTTCCAGTGGACCTTTCCTTCTTTGAAAATAGTTCTCGCTGCACTTTGGAGTTTTTTTCTGAGCGTTTGTTCAGCTTTAACAGCAAAGGCAAGTTTAACTATTAGCTTCCCATATAAATTATTCATATATTAATATCCAGCTTTGTTCACCCTCTTCTTAAATTAAGATCCATATTTGTTGAAAGAAAATGTGAACACTAGGAAAATTTCACTTACTGATGATTAATTCTGAATTTTCTTTACTGAGGCCAACCTTGGAAAATATCAGTAATTGAATTCCACAATTAAAATTAATTTTTTCAAGTTACATATTTTTCCCCATCAAACTTCTGTAACTGAACCAAATGAGAGTTCATCCACTCAGGTCACAGCAAGCCAATAAAAAATGACACTGAGCTCTTACTGCAAACAAAGATAGACTACTTTATTGGTGTGGTGGGAAAATGGGGAGGTTCAAAAATCCCAAATTCTCTGACGCCTTGCAAGTGAGGGTTTTTAAGTGCAAATTTGGGGCAGGGGTCTCCTGAGAAGGTGGCCACTGCCGATCGGAGGCCCTGAGGGTTGTGTCAGCAGATGCCACTTACTAACTTCTGGTGCCACTCCATCTGGTCCTTTGAAGATCTGTTTCATCTCAAGAGACTTGGAATGTGAGAAATATCTTTGTATGTGAGAGATTTCATCAGTGCTGATTAGCTACTTGTCCTACAAGTTACTTTGAATGATGAGTAAGCATTCCTATCCCTTGAGCCTCGGCCTCTGTGTGCCTTGGGGCTGATACAACCTCTAGTTCATTCTTTCATCTGAACTGACAACATGGATGCCAGCTTCCTAGGTAGAGTCCCACAGGGGGCTATACCCCAGTCATACTGTGAGGGGATTTGTAAAGAGGTTGAATCCTGATGAGCTTTAGCAGCCTGGTCAAAATACAGAAACGGTATGAATACTTGATAATACAAATTAAAAAAAAAAATACACTTAAGGAAGCAATAGTAACAAAGAGGGCCACAATCCAGAAGAGAGCTCCTATTAGGCATATGTGCTGAGGAGTTGGAATATTTCATATAGGATATGAACTAATTATGACCCAACCCTGTACTTACCCAGCTAATAATTAACACATGGGCTCAGCATTAAATCAAGTCTTTCCTAGGGTGCCTGGGTGGCTCAGTCATTAAGGGTCTTCCTTCAGCTCAGATCATGATCCCGGGGTTCTGGGATTGAGCCCCACGTCTGGTTCCCTGCTCAGCGGTAAGCCTGCTTCTCTCCCACTCCCCCTGCTTGTGCTCCCTCTCTCGCTGTCTCTCTCTCTGTCAAATAAATAAATAAAATCTTTTGAAAAATTATAAAAAAAAAATCAAGTCTTTCCTTCCCTGTAAAAAAAAATGGCTATTGATTACCAGGAAACACAAACTTATTTATTAAAGTAGAGGACTATTTATCAGATTAGGGCCATGGTTTGTGAAATAATAGATGAATAACTGGTCTGAGTGTTTATACAAACTGATGTTAAAAAAAATGATACATTTGACTTTTTTCTCTTCAGTTTGGCATTTAATTACCAATTTCTGTCAAGAACAGCTATTAGGTAACATCACTGTCTAAGAATCTAGAAAATCAAATCGGATTCCTCAGCTTCACTTTCTAGATTCCGTGTAATCCCACCCAAGCCTGATGAGTCAAATGTGTTTGGTTGGTGAGAAACTTTCCTCTCTCCTTCAAAATTCTTGTGGCTGGTCTGAGAATTAAATTGACACGAGACAGATCAACAGGAGAAAATCAAATTGAATTATGTGTGTAGGAGGGCTCCATAAGAATATGAGGCCCACGAGTAGTCAGGCGGTTGAGACTTACCTGCCACGCAGAGCTACGGAGAAGGGGATTGGGTCTGGGACTTCAAAGGGGGGGAAGACAATTCACAGGAAGATAAAAAAGAGTAAATTCTTCAAGGGGGGGGTATTACTGAACAGGTGGGGGGGCTCCCTTTTATTTATTTTCTTCAAATTTTTATTTAGATTCTAGATAGTTAATATATAGTGTAGTAATGGTTTCAGGAGTAGAATTTAGTGGTTCATCACTTAGATATAATACCCAGTGCTCATCATAACAAGTGCCCTTTCGTTAAACAGATATTTCCTGGGCCATGCAGAAGCCCTGATTTTATTAAGTTCCTGCCTGTCTGCCACCATCTGATACTATTGTTATTATATTCATATAATATATTCATATTATTTCACATTATACTATTGTTCATATTATAATATTGTTGTATTATTCGTATTATACTATTGTTATCTATGCTGATAGCTCCCTTCCCAAGGAGAGGCCTCTAAATTCTTTTAGGCAGTTAGGAGGAAGGCCAAAGGTTTTCCCTGAACCTTCTGTTTCTTAAAAAATAACCAACTGACAATAATCCAGCGTCAAAGAGACACATTTTTGGGGTGATAAGTTTTGCTTCCCTGTAGTGTCGTCTGATTCCCTTTAAATACTTTCTATTCAGTGGAAGCTCTTGGGTTTTCTTTTAATCAGATGGCATTATTTATGCTGGGTCTATATTAGCTGAAATATCCTCCATCTTACTCAAATTTTATTCACTCTTTTAAGTTTTGATTTAAATTCCAGTTAATTAACATACAGTGTAGTATTAGTTTAAGGTGTACAGCATAGTGATTCAGTACTCCCGTGCAATACCCGGTGCTCGTCACAGCTCACTCAATACTGACCACAGTTGCCACCCCATTCGAAAGCCCTCTCCATTTGCAGCAGCATTTATTCATTCCTTATTATTCATTTATTCATGTATTCACAATCACCCTACAGATATTTATTGAGTATTTTCTATGTTACAGGTGCTGTCCTCTCCTAAACGTGAATTTTTGTTCCACATATAGTCCTATTAGTGTATATCCTATACACTAAGTTTGAACTTGAATGTTTATTTTACCTCCACTGTAAAACTGAACCCACAAGGGTAATGACTGTCTTTTTTTTTTTTTAAAGGTTTTATTTTTTTATTTGAGAGAGTTTAGCATGAGTGAGGGGGAGGGGCAGAGGGAGAGGGAGATGCAGGCTTACCGCTGAGCGGAGGGCCTTACATGGGGCTTGTTCCCAGGACCCTGAAATCATGACCTGAGCCAAGGGCAGCCCTTTAACTGACTGAGCCATCCAGGTGCATGCCCCGCCCCACACTTTTTTTTTTAAAGAGAAATCATGAAATAGTGTAAGACATGACCAAGCATAGTGATGAGGCTGGTTCTGTGTCTTCAGCTGGCTGCAGCTTTCTTCTTGGGTAACTCAAATCCGTGGACATTTACTAAGCTTCTACCATATTTATTGCACTATTTAGCACTATAGGAGTTACACAAATAAGTGTACTTTATGCATATATTATGGGTTTGTATAAGAAAAAATCATTTCATGAAGCCAACAATCTAGAAGAAAGATCCTTAACCTGGGATCTCGAGACCTCTAGAGGAATGAAATTTTAATCTTAAGATGATTTTATTTAAATCCATGGATATGTGCTTATGTGCATTTTTCTGAGGAATGGGTCTGTAGCTTTTAGATATTAAAAGTGTCACTGATCACTTTAAAAAAAGAGTTAAAAAGCTTGTGACCTCAATATACACAAAACAAGTACCCAATCAAAGAACAAGAGCCACAGAACAAAGCCTGTGCAGAGTTTAGAAAAAAGTAAAATGGTATGTGACTGTGGTCATTTAGGGAAAGGCTTCCTGAAAGGGAGGACTCCTGAAACATATGCCACATATCCTTTTAGCCTCAGCTTCCTCGCTACAAAAGATGTTAGATTCCAGGATCTCTTTATTCTTTCCAGATCTGAAATTTTTTTCTCAGTGCGATCACCAAATATCTATCAAAATGCCAGTCACATCATGGGCACTCAGAAGACATCTGTTAATTAGTCTTGAAATGAAACTTTAATAATGTGTTATCCCAAATATATCCACTATCTTGGGTTGAAATTTTAAAATATTGTAACATTAGCTCCCCAATGTTCTGTGAATAAAAGGAAGACTTAGCCTGTGTTTATACACCTTTGCTCACACTCTTCCATTGGGGAGATGAGAATGTTGAATTCATTATTCCTCCTTTATTTATTTGTGGCACTTTTTAATACCTTTGATTTTATTATGTTTTCTTTTGCAGCATGTTGGGTCTTCTTATTAGTCTGTATAGTTTGTGGGGATAGGAGCTTTATAGCATCTGCCTGATATTGTCCAGCACCTAGCACATTCCCTTAGCCAAAAAAGGGACTTAGTAAGTGTTGATTGATATATGAAAGGCTGCATATCAAAGTGCATCAAAAGAATCTGCAAACCGCCGTATTTCGGTATAGCCCAGAGTTGAAAGAACATGAGCTCAGGAAAGATGCATTCGAATCTTGACACTGCCTTGTCCTCCGTGAGTCACTTAATGGCAGGTTCCTTAAAGTCTTTGTCCTCAGCCTTCTTCCTAATGAAAGCATCTCCTCATACATTTATCTGATTAAATCAATGGAGCACTTGGAAGAAGTTGTCTAGCGTATCACAAATAAGAGAGAATCCAGGTTCGTAGGGCCTCGAGCATTTACAGTGTCTGGGCCCTCTTTGGGAAAAAGAGTACTAAATTATGAATGAAAAATTAGTTGACTAGCACATTTTGGGGGATATTTATTTAGAGGGGGAAGAGCAATCACAAATTACAGATATTGAAAGCACTGAAAAATACCACAAACATCACAAAATGTTATCATCATCAGTAATAAACTTCCTAACTCATCTTTATATACTTTTATTTCCTTCAAATCTCTTTGTAGACTCAGATGTCCTCTTTTAGATGATCGTGACTGTTAGTATTTTCTTATAGAGCAAATAGTCCCTTTTTTGGCTGAGGGAATGTGCTAGGTGCTAGACAAAGTTTATTTTTTTCTGTGGCAAAGTAGGTTGGAATTTGTTTCTTCTTATTGATGGTTTAGGAAGGATTCGTTGATCTTGATAACACATTCCTGGACATAGGGCACTTCTGATGACCCCACAGCTTCCTGCTCAGGCAGTCCTCCTTGTTTGGAGGGAAGCCTCAGAGAGATCCAGCTTCTGGGTTTCACTTGGCCAGATCTCAGGTCAGTGTCTCCACAGCTTGGCCAGGTCCTTACTGCTTCCTCTTGACCCCCCCATCCTAACCCCGTGGGCAGGTCTTGCTGTGAGAGATGCAGGGAGGGAATGTAAAGTGGCTGAGAACCTGGGACATCGTGGCCCTGTTGTATCATATTCATATCCGTAGAGTCACAGATGAGTTCTAGATTCTTCACAAGGTCTGCTGGGGCTAGATTGTCCCTAGAGTCCAGATAGATCGAAGGAAGTGTTGGCGCCTGCCTACAGTTACTACCTGTTTGCAAACCCAGTATGACCTCTAGGAGGTAGAAGGTAGACCAGAGGCTGGGGCCACCCACCCTCGGTGCCCCCTCGATAGGGCTGGGACTATTGCTTCTTCATCATTGACAGGGCAAGACAGAGGTGTTGGAGCACCACTGACTTTATAGTAAATCTGCCTCTCCTCCTAAGTGCTCAGTAACTTAGCACTTACCACTATTATTTTATTCTTCCACTGCCAAATAATTTTTCAGGAAATCCCTAAGAGTTTTGTAGTGAATGTCTTTTTCAATTTTAACATAATTTTTTTAATTTTCAGAAATAATCCTCTTTCTCTGCTTTATCCCCAATAGGGTAGGATTTCAGATGACCTATACTTTACTAAAAATGGATCTTAAAATGGGTTGTGCAGAGGAGATTTATGTTTAATACTTCATGATCGTGGTAAGACCAAATGATATTGAAATAAAAATGCTGCACTGCCTTCATTCATACACTTGTAATGGATGCCATGCTGTAGCCATTTTCTCCTTAAGAGATGAAGAGTTGGTTACCACAGCTGCCAGGAGGGCTGCTTGCTAGAGTCTCAGGGGGCAGTCCTCTCTGGGAGAAACTGTCTTTATCCAGGGTCACACCCATGCCCCAGAGGCAGCCTTCCGGTGTTTTGGTAAGAGGGGAGCGTTTTAAGGGCTTTTCCCAACTGGTACAACTCCAGAGGGCCATCCCAACTTTAGAGCTCTTGAAAGCCCAGTTGGTGATGGCACAATGGCCTTACTTCTGTACAAGTGAGCATTCTTCCTCTCCCTCACAGATACTGATCCTAAAGACATTTCTCAACATACCTCCTCCCCATAAATCTGTCTGAGTCTCTTTCCCAGAAAAACTGCATGGTGAAACACCATCATCAGTTCTTTAAGAGGCAGAGTCTTTTTAATAACAGCTCTTCTGAGGATGAGGACAGAGATCATTTATAAGACGCGACCCTATTTCAGAAATGTTCCCATTGAAAGAACGTGCTGCTTACATTCAAGGAGATGCGCCATGACAGTCCATGAGAGTGCTGTAATTGCTTGCTGTATGATCACGTTAGCTGTGACCAATAACCTGAAGCAATTAGAATCCTTTCACTGGAGCCATTATCTGAAGAAAGGTTAAAGACGGCTATTCTCTCTTTTCTCACTGCGGTTTTCTCTTTACACGCTCTCCGAGCTTGATCTCCTCTGAACGCATGGTTTAAAGCCAATGCGTTCTATCTCCAGCCCTGACATCTCTTAAGCTTTAATTTGCATGTTCATCTGTGTGCCTGAATGTTTTCTTTGGTATCCCAACCAGCGTTTCAAATTAGCATTTGCAACTCGGAGTGAGTCATCTTCCCCTCCGACGAGTCCTGCCTGTGTCCAGTCTCAATGAGTGACCTCACGACACTGACATCAAAGCATACAACTGGTTTGGCGTTCTAGACTCTTCCTCCTCCCTCACCAGCATTCCCAGATGGCCTGCTGATTTTGCTGGGCAGTAGTACTACGATAACTAATACTGTGGCTACCTTCCAATTCCTGTTATTTCCCCCTCAGGTTAGGTCCTTCTGTTGATGGCTGTGATAATAATTGACCTATTTTCCTACCTGCCGTCTTGCTTCCTTCACATACGTCCTCCGCACAGTGGTCAGGATGATCTATATGGAGTGCAGATTTTATCGTGCCGAGGCACTCACAGACAGTGAACAAACAGCGCGTACTCCTGTCAGGTAGGGCTGCCCATGACAGCCCGTTCATCCTTCACTCTACCACTAGCACTCTCTTCCTCTAACTCGCGATAGAAAAATTGCAGTCTCGGACTTTTCCTGCATGTTTCCTATTGTTTCATGCCTCTCTGCCTTAGCCCATTATTTTCCCTCTGCCTGGAAAGTCCTTTTCCGCTTCCCTGGATTGACCCATTTTATTCATCCTCTTGGGTCATCTATTTTTGTCGTATTCTCGAGGATGTTTTCTCTCAGCCTAAAAAGCTGAACTCCCAAACTGTCTTAGTATTTACAACATTATAACGAAAGTATGTGTGGGTTTCTGTAATTTCCTGAAGAACGGGGGCTGTGTTTATTCCCTTTGTAACCCCTAGTGCACGCCACACAGGGGATACCCAGTCAAGGCTGTACCGAACTGAAGAGTGAAGACCAACAGGCCTTTGCCTTCACTGATTCATTGCTTCTTTGGTATATTATCAATATTCCCACAATTCTTTCTGGGATCTCTGTGCTGAGATCCACCTCTCCTCCCCACAACTTGATAAAATTCCATATCTAATAATCCTGAAACTTAATCTTTTCAAAACTGAGTCCTGACTTTTTTCTCAGCCTGTTCCTTTCAGAACCTCCTTTGTTTTCATCAGTGGCAACTCTGCTCTTCCGGTCTCAGGCCAAAGCCTTCAGAGACGTCCTTGACATTTCTCTCTCTTTCGTACCCGACACCCAGTTCATCGGGGTTTACACCTCTCTCTCCAACTCTGTTACGAGTACCCTGGATTATTGCAGCAGCCCCCAGCTGCTGTGCCCACCCGGAATCTCGCCCAATATGGGAGCCAGTGTGTGGCTTTGAAAGTCTAAGCCAATCCCCATCTTCCTTGTGCTCACCACGCTTCAGACCAGCTTTTCAGTTAAACCCAAGTCCTTCCCTGATGGCACACTTCCCTGCCACTCTGCCTTACTTAACCCTCTCCCCTTACTTCCTGAATTTCTGTCTGAATGAGCCTCCTTGCTCTTCTAGCACACTTCATCTGCGGCATCTTTGTATTTTTTTCGTTTTTGTATTTCTTGTTACCTCTGCCCAGAAAACTATTTCCTCAGATACTGTTTGCTGACTATAGGTCTCTACGTAAATATAATGTCACCTTTTTAGTCAGATCTTTCTTGCCATCCTGTGTAAAATTTCACACGGGCTGTATTTACCATTCTCAGTGGTAACTGAGGACACTGTGGTACTTAACAAAAAAAAAAAAGGGGGAGAGGTGGTGATGAGCAATTCTTTTCAGTGCTATGTCCTTAGAAGAAGAGTTATTGACACACAGGAGCGCTCAGAAAATATTTGATAAATGTGTACGTGAATGAAGGAACCAAGACTTAACTCTGATGTGTTCGTTCTCAGCACGTGTGATGTTGGGCAAATTACTTAACTTCTGAGTTTTACTTTTCTTTATTTGTAATTTGAGGCTGATAATAATGATGCCTGCCATATTTTCTCAAAGCTTCTTGATGAGTTGCCAAGGTAACATTGATAGATGGTGTTCAGAATCTTTCCCATCTCACAGAAGATCTAAAGTGCTTTCCCTGTAAAATTTCACTTAATCTTCACAATAGTCATAGGAGGTATGTTCCATGTGCATCTCCATTTTCCTGACTTAGAAAAAAAAAGACTAAGGTATATACACATCTTAAGATAAGTAAGAGAGCGGGATTTGAACCCACATAGCTGTGCCTGTGTGTCAGTGTTCACAAGAAATCACCATGTAATTTTTCTTTTGGGGGGTTATCATTACACAGTACTGATATCAGATTTTGGTGCCCCCAGTTTTTTTTTTTTTTTTTAATAAAGCCTAATTTTCATTCTGACTTTCTCTTTTATACCAGTGGAGGCAGGAGCGGAAAACATTCAGTAAAGGAAGCACAGTAAAAAATACGAAGTAAAGTGGCAGTAGTAAGTCTAAACATACAAGCAGATCCCTCTGCACATGCAAAGATGTGATTAAAAACTCTGCTTGCTAAAAGAACACACACTTAGACTGAGTTTAAAAAGTAGAGAGGCAGAAAGACAAATTTTAAAATAGGCTATTTATAACATGTAACAAAAATAAAATACAATGGTACAAAAAGCATCAAAATGAAAGAACAGAAAATGATATGCTAAGCCAATATAAGTCTAGTAATGATAATCTCAGGAAAATTAGGTTTCAAGTGATAAGTACTAAGCAATACAAAGGATAATGCACATGGGTAAAAGTTACGAACTACAGAAAGATAAGATAATCACAAAACTTCACGCACCTAAGAATTTAGTGATAAATTGTATAAAGGAAAAACTAATAGAAAGTCAAGGAGTTATTAAAGATTTTAGAATATTTTGGAGAAATTTAAATACAAAAAATGAGTAAGGCTATGGTCCGTGGTAGGCAAGGAAGCTGGTTCTTATTAAAAAAAAAAAAAGAAAAAAAGAAGAAAAAAGCAGTGATATGTAGCATTTGCCAGTTTCAGTTGTGTAACTACCCATGCTGTATACCTAAAATGGGTATGTTTTATTAATGCTGAAATTATACCTCAATAAGCTGACTTTAAAAGTGGGGAGAATGTCAGAGAGCAAGAGATTATTAGCAAGATGTAGAGATGGCCTATTGGAGGCTGTGTCTCAAGAAGTTATAATGGTACATTTTTTCCAGCAGTACTTTGTAGCTTGTAATTTGAACTTAGCAAAATCAAAGTAGCAGAAAGATGAAATGAGGAGGGAATTTAGGGTGCTACCTAGGGTAGTTTTACAGGGACTAACTGCGACACCTGCTGGATGGGGAAACAAGTGCAGCTAAGGGCTTGATGCTTGTGAGAAGGGGAACAATGTAATTGCAAACAAATGAAAAACCAAATCCAAGGAACATAGAATATGTCCTTATTACATTAAGCTAGTATGCTTTTATGTATTGGAGGCGCAGTAGTGGACAAGATAAACAGGGTTTCTAATCACAAGGATCTCACATTTTACAAAATAAATGAATGAATGAAACAGGTAAAAAACCATGGACTTGAGAAGAATGGTTCCTTTATTTAGACCCAAATATAAATGTTACTTGTTTTACGCTTCATATTTTGATATCCCACATCTTTTTCTATTTGGGGGGGGGCACTTTTATTTTTCCAAAATGCACTTTAACACTATTATTTCACATAGAAAGTCTTATGAAAGAATATTTTTTCCCTCTTTTTTAAATATCTTTCTAGGCTTAAGTTCATTTTCCGTTAAACTTTGAAGATGAGTTCTATGGTCTTGTAAGTACCATGATCAGATTCATTCTGATTCTTGTTTTTAAGTAACTTGTTTTTTACTCCATGAATGCTATTAGCCTGGTTTTCTTTATTCTTGAATTAGAGAATTTAAGTTAAAAAATACCATGTTTTTCATCAGTTCTTTTTACATTCCTTCTCTGTGAAAGCTAGTGTCTTTTTTCAACTCTACCCAGTTCTTAAAAATCATTTTGTAATGATTTTCTCCTCTCCATTTCTTTGCTCTTTCTGGAGTTCCATTTCGATTCTATGTTGGAATTTCTAGATCTCTCATAATTTCCAGCTTGTTGTCCTTTCGTGCTGTGGTTTGGGAGAATTTCTTCACCTTTCTCAAGTGTTCTGAATGCAGTACTTTTGGAAAGTGGGCTGGAGGAACAGATCTCATTATTCCTAGACAGTAGGTTAAGTATTAAGACTGTACTATTCTGGGCAAGCTGTCCATTGTACTTGCCCTAGAGAATTATATTAGCTACCATTTTTCAAAAACATTTACACAACACATTTTTCAAGAACTTTGCACCAAATGATTTAAAAACAAACAGACGTATTGCTACATGGAACTATGATCAGTGTATATATCCCTCTCAGCTACACGTATGCATCATTGTCTTTCTTAGATGATAAGCTACCTTAGATGACAATGTTTCTATATTCATTTTTGATAATACCATCTATTTAATTAATGCCTTTTGAGCAGTCATCATAACTAAGGTCTCCAGATTTTATCAGTGCCTTTGTCTTTGGTAGTGTAGACATTTTTTTTTTTAAGTATTTATTTTAGAGAAAGAGAGGATGTGCACACACGTGTACACAAAAGCAGGGGGAGAGGCTGAGGGAGAGGGAGAGAGAGAATCTTAAGCTGGCTCCATTCCCAGCGTGGAACCAAATGTGGGGCTTGATCTGGCAACCCTGAGATCAGGACCTGAGCGGAAATCAAGAGTTGGCTTCTTAATGGACTGACCCAGCCAGGTGCCCCCTTGATAGCATAGACAGCTCAATGGTTATGATTTGCTTTAGAGGCATTTCAGTGTAACTAAGCAATTTGTCTTCACTGTTCTCCAAAACTTAAACATTGTTTTTATTTAAAAAAATATATATATACATATATAAACAAGTACTTTGTAAACCTTATATGAAATAGTGTTTTTAAAAGGAGAAACATCTTACTTAATCATTTATTTTTGTTGCCTTGATAAATTATGGGATTTATAGGCCCTGTTAACCTATTGGGTGGCCTTGTGAGAGAACTAAATACCAACTTCAGATCTTATAGGAATTAATTTTTAAAAATCAAAGTAGTACCCATGGTAACACAGTCCATATTGGTTTTTCTTTTTCTTTTTAGCTTTAATACTGAACACAGATTGTGTTTAATGCAATTTCGTATTTGAAAATTTTGTAATATTAGTGTCAATTGAAAACAGCTTAAACGCGATTGCTGAACAAAATGCTGGCACCCTTGGTACTAAGACAATTTGAGACATTTAAACGTATCACTTTCTTTTTTTTTTTTTCCTAACTTTTTATTTATTTTTTTAATTTTTAAATTTTTTAAAATTTTTTAATAAACATATAATGTATTATTAGCCCCAGGGGTACAGGTCTGTGAATCGCCAGGTTTACACACTTCACAGCACTTACCATAACCCATACCCTTCCCAATGTCAAAGAGTCTCTTATGGTTTGTCTGAAACGTATCACTTTCTCAGCTATTTTCCATTTGGGGCTGATTAGGAGATCCCCAGGAGTCAGAGGTCTGTAGACTATATATATAGCCCGTGGGTCGAATTCACCAACGGACCGTGCTGAATGCATTCGTTCCTGCATCATCTTCGGCTGTTTCACTCTCATAGCAGGGTTGAGTAGTGTGACTGGGAACGCAGGACAGGCTGACTTTCTCGCTCTCTGGCCCTGAAGAGACTATGTTTGCTGGTCCCTGCTTCATATACCCGTGATTGTTTTGTCCAAGCGTTCCTACCCCTGCTTCCACACCGTTAGCCAGTGACGCACTTTCTTCTGAGTACACACTGCGCGTGCTTGCATATGTCCTTGGCTCTTCCCTCCCCCTAGAATGTTGTCTCTCTCTCTTCACTTATATCTAACATCTATTCGTTCTTTACGATATGATTCCAGGAACACTTTCTCCTTGAAGTTTTGTCATAAAAACAGCAAATTAGATTTCCTGGGCGTATCTCCATTACACTCCCTCACGGGTACTCTGAAGTCCCGTGCCTCTTGCTCGAGCTTGCTGGCATACACGACCCCAATTAAACATGGTTCTCCACCTCTGCTGGGCTGGCTGCTTCCTTGCCATTAAATGTGGCTGGAGAAAACACACACGTGCCGACTAATCTTCCTTTCCGACCCTTCACGGCCCCGGACTTCCAGCGGGCACAGCTCTCACATTGTACTTACCTTTGTTGTTCTCCTTACCTCAACGGCTGCTTTATAGATTTTCCTCTGTTCTCAACCCCCAACACTCCCTCCCTGTCCTCAGTCTCTGCCCATGACTCTTTGTCCCAATTCACTGAGAAAATGGAAGCAACAGTTGAGAACATACACCGCCACAGATCCTACCACCCAGACACCGCATCTAGCCTGACCCTCAGCCTTCCTTCCCTGACAGTGGATGACCCAGCCACCAGCCCACTTGTGCATGAAGTCCCATCTCTTCGTCACTTGCCTATTCATGAACCTCACTCTGGCAACGGTCCTCTCTCCCTCAGTGTCTCCCTCAGCATACAGATGTGCTGTTATCTCCGCCCACCTTCCATTACTTATTATCACTCTCTTTCTCCCTTTTGGAGCAGTATTGCCTGCACTAACCTTTTATAAATCCTTTCCTCCCACTTTCTCCTCAACCCATTTTGGGCAGGCTTCTGTCTCCATCACTCCTCGAAAATGCTCTTGTCAGAGTCACCCAGCACCCCCAAGTTAGTAAGCCCACTTCAGGACCCAATCTGTGTCCTCTTTGACCTTTCAGCGCCTTTGATGTGATCATTTCTTTTCCTGGATATAATTTTCATTGATTTCTAGATCATCACACTATTCACTTCCCCCCCTTTTGCTGGTCTTTCCTTTGAGTTTTTCTTTGCTAGGCCTTTTCTTTTTTTAAGATTTTATTTTTTTTATTTGACAGACAGAGATCACAAGTAGGCAGAGAGGCAGGCAGAGAGAGAGGAGGAAGCAGGTTCCCTGCTGAGCAGCGAGCCCGATGTGGGGCTGGATCCCGGGACCCTGGGATCATGACCTGAGCCGAAGGCAAAGGCTTTAACTCACTGAGCCACCCAGGTGCCCCTGCGGGTCCTTTTTTGTGTCTCTGACTAGTTGGTATTGAAATACCTTGGCTCAGGTTCGGTCCTTTTCTCTACCTTTTCCTTGGTGATCTTGACCGGTGTCAGGAATCCCATGTGGATTTCAGGCTCAAACCACTTTCCTGAACTCAAGATTCTTACATCTCACTGCCTCTTCGACATTTCCATGTGGATGTGTACCAGATGTCTTAAACTACAGACGTCCAAAATAAAACCTCCTGATCTGTCCCCTCCCTTCAAAGTCTCTGCTCCGCCCATAGCCCATAACCTGTCTTGTTGCCGCGTGTCTCCTGCTCTGCTGTCATCAGGGGATTGCTGCTTCCAGCCTTGCTCTGCCCAGCCCAGCCTGTCCTGAACGCGGGAGCCAAGACAGATTCTCAACAAGCTCGTTCAGATGGTATCAGCTATCTGCTGTCAGCTATCTGCTTTGACAGTGATTTCCCGCTTTAGATGTTTACAGTGACGGAAAGGTCTGACCCACGCCTCCCTATGTTTCTCATCTCATCTCTGACTGCTTTCTCTTGCTTGCGCCTTCGGCCTCCTTTCCAAGCCTCAAACTCAGAGGCTGCCGCTGCGTCTGTGCCTTTGCTCCAGCTCTTCCCTCTGCTTCAGATGCCCTTTACTACGATATCCTTGGGGCGCATTCCCTTGCTGCTTGTCTGTCTGTGATCTCATTTTGTTCTCACTGAACTTGACCCTGACAACCTACTCCAAATCAGAGCCATACCGTTCACGATTATTCTGTGTTTCCTTTTCCTAAATCACTTATCTCTCTCTAATAAAACATATAATTAGCTAGTTTATGTATAATGGACGTGGTCTGTCTTTCTCACTAAAGTCAAGGTGGTTTGTCCTCTGCATTCACTGATGTATCCCCAGGTCAGAGAGAAATACCTAGCACATAGTAAGTACTCAGTAAATATTTGCTAAATGAGTAAAGGGCAGCAAAGGTGTCTTCCATTCCTTTTTTTTTTTTTTTTTTTTTTTTAAGATTTCTTTTTATTGGAGGGAGGGAGAGAAAGAGAGAAACATCACGAATAGGGGGAGGGAGAAGCAGACTCCCGGCTGAGCAGGGAGCCCATGGGGCTCCATCCTAGGACCCTGGGATCATGACGAGTGGAAGGCAGACGCTTAACTGACTGAGCCACCCAGGCAACCTTCTGTCTTTCATCCTTTATAGTCACATAAGCTTGCGACATTGGTTTGCCCTCATTTTTCGTGTGTGTGTGTGTGTGTGTGTGTGTGTGCGGTGTTTGAATAGATGACTGTGTTTACCAAATTAACCAATACTTAAAACTCCTCTTCTCTGCTAAACCTTTTAAAATTTACTTTGAACGTGTGACTAGGCAAGTAAATAATCAGGCAGAATAAAACAAGATAAAACAGCGGTGTGTTAGATTATATTTCCTCGCCGGGAAGGACTACAATGTTGATATGGAACACAAGATGTGTACAATTATTTTCACAAGTCACTCCAGAATTAAAGCTCTTAGAGCTGCCCAGCTGTGTTGATAAGTCTGCTCTTCCCGACGTCTTACCCCTGGGCAGCGACGTCCTGCTAGCATAGCAGTGTTGCCATAAGGTCAACAGCCATCCTGCCGTGTCACCCCATCACAAGGTCACACAGAAATCCTGCTTCAAATTTGTGAGCCACTTGAGTGCAAGGCCGGGATTCAGTCTTTTTTGTTTGTTTGTTTGTTCCTGGATCCAGGCCCCCAGATGAACGAGGGACAAACCAAAGGTGCCTGATGGCGAGTGTGTCACATGCAATTAGTATGCCAGGATTACACACTGCTCTCCTGGTTCTCCAAAAATATGACGTGAAAGGAAGTGGGTAATTTACTTCATCCCTACATTTGCCTCCTCAGAAAGTCCTCAGCCTGGTTTCAGCCACTTCTCTCTAACAGGTGTTTTGTGAAAAGTCAAATGAGATCACGGTTGTGAGAGAGCTGAAGTTCTGTTTCACACAAGGAATCAGAATGACCGGGTTTTAAAGTGTCTGTGGAGCAGTGGTTTTTTCTTACTCCTGAGGGGTGGGTTGGCTGCTTCCTAGAGGAAGGGGCCACGCGTCTCTGTTTCTGGCATCCCTCCTCCCTCCGCCCGCCTTGGGCTGTGAGCTCAGTTTTCATGGCCAAGCGTATGACATTCACCGGAACAAGTCGCTTGACCTCTCGGAGCCTCCGTTTCTTCGCTGTAAAATAAGAGTAGTATCTTTCACAGGAACAGATTGCTGGGATTGGAGGGGTGACACATAGGAAGTACTTTGGTAAACCTGAAAGCACCAGATACAAATACTTATAATGTTAACGTCACTAATATTAATTAGTTATATTAATTGTTCACCTTGAGTCCTGGCTAAAGAGAAAGGATTATTTTACCTTCTCAGGTTTCTTTAACCCATGCTGCGTTTTGACCCACAGACGTGCACGCGTGCGCATACACCCATATTTCTGGTAAAATTACTGATCCACGGAACTAGCAAGGGGCAGGTTGAATGCTGCTGAAGCCGCGGTAAAAATTGGATTCTTCGCTGTTCGCCCAGGGCACTGCGTCAGTGGCAAAGCTGTGAATTTCCCTTTTCAGCGACACTGGCCTCCACGGTCATTATTTTGCTTGCTGCTTTGGAGGAGGGCTCCTGCTGCGTTCCACCAAGCTTGGCAGGAACATTCTGGGTACAGGCTTAGTCTTGCTTCACGGGAGCCCGCCGGGGGTGATTGGGCATGGCGGTGGATGTCCGTTGCGCCCCCGGTGAGAATCGAACCCCTTACACGCATGGAGACGCGCTGTGAAAACTTCATTGCTTGCTCAAGTAGCTTCAGAAAGGCCTTCTTAACACCTTAGCACACTTAGTTTTGCTCAGGCTCCAGTCAATAAGTACTTTCATTGGAAAAATGTGGAGTTTGGGATACAACTCAAAAGGATGCAGGGAATTGAAGAGACTTTGGATAATTAGGATAAGAAAATTATGAAGTTTTGTGAAAATCTGAAGCTCTGAGATAATACAGACAAAGAAGATGATTCTAAGATGGGAGTAATAAGGAGGGTTTGCTGTGATTAAACTTGTGCATAAGAGTCAGATCATATGTAATAGGAGGATTCAATTTCATATGTTATTGTTGAAAAACAAAGGCATTCCTGTTGAATGTACTCTCATAATAGCTCGTTTAACACCTAGATAGATGCTTTTTTTTTCTTTTAAAGACTTATACATCATATATCAAAAATAAATAAAATAGTTTAAATAATTGAATTTATAGGACTTAATTGCAATGAATATTTATGTCAGGGCCGTGGCAGATCTTTGTGGGGAGGTCAATAAATACATACTATTTTAAAGGAATGGCACAAATAGCTTTACATTGTATGTATCTTACTTTTAATTTTTGCTTTAATAAAATGGAATTGAAATTGGGAGTGTGTGATCTTCACATGCTTCGTTGCCTCGAATTAGAAAAAATAGAATTTGTTACTTCTGAGATTCTCAAAATAATGTTTTAATTCATTTCAAAGACTGCAGACAGCTAGCTGTTCAGGGTCTGTAGAAGTAGCTACTGTGTCATAAATTAAGTGTTTATATGACATCAGTAGTTTATATGATTGCAGGTGTCTGGTCGCTTCTGCTGTTGCCTGATACGGAATTTTGGAATTTGCCAATTCAGGGACATACTCTAGTAGAGAGTGTTTGACTAGTTTATCAGACAGACCTGGTCTCAAAGCCTGGCTGTCTCGTACTTGCTTTGGGCCTGGGCAGCTTCCGCGTGCGCTGCTAGCCCTACCCTATACGACTGTAGTGAGGATGTGATGGGATATAAGTCTTAAGTAACTAATAGCCCCTGAAAGAGTAAGTGCATAATGACTGTTAATTTCCTCCCTTTCTTCCCCCTGCTAGACCACTTGTGTTTTTAATGCCTCACTCGTTGCCTTGGGTTGTACTGTAGGAAGTCTTCTGGATGGATGGCTGTTGGAAACCCATTGCCGTAGCCAGCTCTTCTTCCGTACTCAAGGAGTTACCCTGGCATTGAGTAATGAGAATTTCGGTAAGAAAAACTAGATAAAGAGAGTAGATGGACTTTTCATAAAAGATCACTTGTATCAGATCGTTCATAGTAAGTTAGAGGACTCTTCTCCAAAGACCTTGAGATGTCCCAGATCTCTGGATTATTCTTATTTTGAAAAAAATAACAAGAAATAGCTCTTTTAACTCTAGTAACACCCTGATTAGCTCTTCATGTCATTGTAAATGTAGTAGTTCACTTATTTTACCTAATTTTGTGCTTTTAATTTCCATCTAATCAACGAATTGTCTAGTCTTTGATGACAGTGTCTGAATATTATTTGTCTCTTTGGTGTAGACTAAATGAGGCACAGATTCTTAGTGGTTAGGGTATTGTCTGAAACTGTAAAGGTTTTGACAGTGTGAGAGAGGCAGGCAAAAGTGTGAAAAGTAAGAAATTCTACAGTAAATATGTTCCTAATCACCAAGAAAAATTATTATATATTGCTTGTTAGGATGGCATAGAGTATCTTTACTTGGGTCTATTTTTATCCATTTTTTCCTCTAAATGATATCAATATATAATGAATTTTCATATAGCTGCATGAAGTTAATATGTATCTAGTATACCTATATTAGTAACTCATGTTATTAACCTGTGCTGTATAAAATATGTTGAACTACTGTCAACCACACCCAAATTTAAAAAAAAATGTACCATGGAGAAAGAATTAAGGGCAATCAAACAAATATGTGCTGAACTATTAAAAAGGAGAAAAAAAGATGAGAACGAAGATAAGGATAATAGAAACAAAGTAAGTGGTGATATCAGTATATATGTAAGTTAGTAAAGATGTGAATTATCTTAAAATTATCGTCACTGAAATGTGCCTGGAGAAATATACATTAAAGAATTTTGCGATAAGAGACCGCGCTGGAGGTGGGGAGAAAGCAAGAAGGATGAATTCTAGCCTCATTCATTCTAACAAAGAGCATTAATTCTGAAATTGTGATAAAATTACCTTTTGGCATCTAAAAATATGATAAAATATGATTTTAAGTATCATTTTTTAACTAGAAGAGTTTTAACCACTTTGCCTGTGATTATATTTTTCAGAAAACGTATTTGAGAAGTACTTCCATCCAATGCTACTTGTGTTTACTTTTACATTGTCATTTTTTAACCGAGGCTGGCATTCATGTCTTCATTTTGGGGTGAGTTTATTTTTCAGCATAAATGGCATCATGTAAATGGCCATGATCATTGTTCTTCAGTATCTTCTCTATTAAACTGGTTTGTGTTCAGTTTGCTTAAATCCTTAGGAACTAAGTATTTGGGTACGATAGAAGGCAGAATACGGAGATTCTGAGTGGGTGTGGTAAACACCCGAATGGGCATTTCTGCATTTGGGTAATATTCCAAATGAGTGCTCTATGCTTCCAAAAAACTAGACCTCTTGGTATTTAACTAAACTTGGAAGCCTGTTTCTTATTAATAGCTTACATGATTTTCACAGCAGTAAAATACAGATATTTAGGGCTTGTCCATGTTACTTTTTTATCTATCTCTGACACAGACATCTCCCATCCTCTGAGCCCTATCCTACTTCAGTTTGAAATGTTTCTTTCTTTATTTAGGCCTTTGGTTTTTCTTACTACTATACATTCATATACTTCCATGCTTATTAACTTTTTTCTTCTCTCTCAGATGTAGCTAATTCTCTGCACGTAGTTGGCCCAAAGCACCCAGCTTGTAGTTATGTAATATGACCCTCAGCTCAGTTTTCCTTACTAATGCCTTCTTGGTGTAGGGAACCATAGATGGTAAAGAATACTTACTATCAAAACCTGTATGTGGGGGTGCCTGCGTGGCTCAGTGGGTCAAGCCACTGCCTTCGGCTCAGGTCATGATCGCAGGGTCCTGGGATCGAGTCTGCTTAGCGGGGAGCCTGCTTCCCTCTCTCTCTGCCTGCCTCTCTGCCTACTTGGGATCTCTCTCTGTTAAATAACTAAATAAATTCTAAAAACAAAAAACAAAAACAAAAAAACCCCGTATGTGAAAATGATTATTGCTTATTTTAAGAATTTTGCCTTTATTGGACTTAAAAGTCAATAGAAAACTAGCCGTTCATTCAAAAACAGTTATTGAGCACTATGGCACATCAGGTGCTATGTTTATTCCATTGTGATAGATTACACCAGGTTATTTATAAGTTATCTTTCCAAATTAGGTTTATCCCTAATCCCGGTAGGTCAGTCCATAAGTTAGCCTCAGATACCAAGGAGTTTTATATATATATATATATATATATATATATATATATATATATATATATTTGGTGTTTATATTCATCTACAAGTCTGCTGAATGCACAAAGGCAAGGATAACACTTACCTTTTCAGTGATCAAAATAAAAAAAATCTTGGTTGCTCTTTTGCCTGTAATATTCATCAAGTATTATTCATCAAGTAATATTCCATCAGTATTATTATACCCATTCAAAATGTTTTGCCCTTTGGTTTTGCTTTCAGCTCTATCAGTGCAGGTCTTCCTAAAACAGAGGCGAAATGGGAGTTTGTAATAAAGGATTTGGAAAAAATTGACAATATTATTCAAGTGAGTACTCATTTTTCCATAAGCTCTCTGGTATGATTGCTATGGAGTATGCCTCTCCCTGTGTTCTGCTGTCGGTCTTCATGAAATCTCACTTGAAACAATATTTTTGTAGCAGTTCATGAGCCTGGAAAATCCTTAAGTGAAATCTTTTACTTACACCTTTCAGATCCTAATTATCTTTAAAACTCAATTTGTAAGTGGCCTGGTATGAAGAGCTCTCTGTCACCACAGTCCAGGGACTCGAGTCTCCAGCAAAGAAACAGGGCAGCTTTGGCGGCTCTTGTAGGGAGCATGGCCTGACCCAGGGAGGAGCTGTCTGTCCTGTGGCTAGGAAACCCCCCCTCACCTGGAGACACCAGCCGGCCTGGCAGAACCTGCAGGGCGAAAGAGAGCAGGAGCCCCACTGAGGACCAGTACAGCCAGGGAATTGCTTTCCACCACAAGGGGTGACACAGCAGGGACCAGTGGGAGTCCTGGGGGCACCAAGTGAACCAACCATTTCAAATTAGCACCACAAAGATTCTGAAAGCTATACTGTCATTGAAACCACAGCTTATAAACAGAAGTCCAAACCTAAACCTAAACAGGGTGGCTGATATCGAAAATTTAAATGGAACCAGGGTCTCCTAACATAAAGTTCAATACTAGAATACAGCTAAAACTCACTCATTATACCAAGAAGCAAGAACATCACAACTTTACTCAGAAATGACTGAAATAGACTTTGAAACTGAGATGGATTGGATGTTGGAATTGCTTGACAAGGGTTTTAAAGCAGCCATCATAAAAATGTGCCAACAAGCAACTACAGATACCTTTGAAACAATTGAATAAAACAAAGTCTTAGCAAAGAAATGCAATATGTAAAAGGAACCAAGTGGAAACGACAGAACTGAAAAATACAATAACTGAAATATAAAACAAACTGGAGAGATTCACTAGCAGAAAGAATATGACAGAGGAAAGACAGTGAACTTGAAGATAGAATAATATAAAACACACTGAAAAAAAAAGCCTCAGGGATCTTTGGTATAATAAAAACACTCTTAAAAAATTTTTTTTAAAAATTTATTTATTAGAGAGAGAGGGAGAGAGGGAGGAAGAGTGGGGGGAAGACCAGAGGTAGAGGGAAAAGCAGACTCTGTGTTGAGCACGGATCCCAATGCTGGGCTTGATCTCACGACTCTGAGATCATGATCTGAGCCAAAACCAAGTCTGAAGTCTAACTAACTGAGCCACCCAGGCACCCAAGATCCAGAATTCTTAGCATTAGCATCTCAGAAGGAGAGAGGAAGGAGAATACAAGTAAAAGACAGAGATTGGCCAAATTGGTAACAAAAACAAACCAATATTTTGCTGTCTACAAGGAATTCTCTTTAAACACAATGATATAAGTAGGTAGAAATTGAAAGGAGGAGAGAATGTACCATATTGTAATGGGTTGTAGAGTATTGCCCACCACCCCCGCAAAAAAAAATTCATGTCTCCTTGGAACCTCCGTATGTGACCTTCTTTGGAAATAGTGTCTTTGCAAATGTAATTAGTTAAGGTGAGGTCCTACTGGCATGGGTTGGACCCCAACTCCATGACTCACTGACCTTCTAAGAAGAGGACAGACCACAGAGAGAGTAACAGGGAAGAAAGCCACCTGAACTTGGAGGCTACAAGGCAAAGGAAAATAGAATGATGAAGCTAGAAGCCACAGAAAGTCCAGGATGGCCTGAGTAACTGGAGACTTGGGAAAGGTAAAGAAGGGTTGTCCTAGAGCCTTCAGAGGGGTCCTGGCCTACTGACATCGTGATTCTGGACCTCCAACTTCCAGAGCTATAAGAGAATAAAATTGTTGTTGTTTTAAGCCCTCATTTTGATATTTTTGTTACTGCAGCTCTAGGAAGCCAATACACATAATGCACAATAATTGTAAAAATCAGACATAGCTCTCTTAATATCATCAAGTAAAATCACTAGACTTTACAGCAAGTAAAACTACTAGGATCCAGAGATACATTACAAAATGGTGAGGGATTAATCCACCAGGAAAATGTGATCTTAAATGTGTACACACCAGATAGCAAGGCCTCAAAATACAAGATGCTAAAACTAATCAAACTGAGAGGAGAAAGAGGCAATTTCACAATTACAGTTGAGGACTTCACCACCTCCTAAGGAACAAACTGAATGACAAGACAGAAACTCAGAAAGAATATAGAGGAACCGGACTACACAGTCAGCCAACAATATTTAATTTACATTGATAAAACACTTCACCCACCGATGAGGAATTGGTTTTTTTTGCAGGCACTGTTCACCAAGACTAATCATATCATGGGCCATAAAACACACTTTAACAAATTTATCAGAATTGAAATCATGCAGAATGTGCTCTTTGACCACAGTGGAATCATATAGAAGCCAATCACACAAATAGAGCAGGAAGATCTCCAAACACTTGGAAATTAAATAATATATTTCTAAATATTCCATGGGTCAAAGATTAAATCTCACAGGATATAAAATAGTACATAGACTTGAATGAAAGTGAAAATACAACACATCAAGATCTGTGGGATTCAGAGAAAACATTACCGAGAGGGAAATTTAGAAAACTTAATGATTATGTTAAGAAAGAGGAAAGATCTCAGATCAACAATTGAGGTTCCCAGCTCAAAAAACTGGAAAGAGAAGAGCAAAATAAACCTAACACAAGCAGAAGGAAGGAAAAAAGTAAAGATAAGAGCAGAAATTAATGAAATTGAAATAAAAAATTATAGGGAAACTTAATGAAACATAACACTAATTATTTGGGGGAAAATCAATAAAATTGATAAACCTTTAGAAAAACTGACAAAGATTAAAAAAGAGATGACATAAACCATTAATATCAGAACTGAAATTAGAGGCTATCACTACAGAATTTGCAGATATTCAGAGGATAATAAAGGAAAGCTATAAACAACTTTATTCTCTAAATTTGACAACTTGAAGGAAATGGACCAATTTCTCAAAACCACAAACTACCAAAATGTAATGAAGATGAAATAAACAATCACCAAACTACTATAACCATTAAAGACATTGAATTCACCATAAATAATCTCCCCAGAAAGAATCCCTAGGTCCACCTGGTTTCACTGGAGCTCCTACCAAACAAAGAAACATTAACACTGATTTTACACTCTCTTCCTAAATAGATCTCTTACAATCTATTCCAAAAATAGAAGAGGAAAAACTTTCTAACTCACGTAGGCAAGTGTTACCCTGATGCTAAAACCAGGCAAAGATGATACCAAAAGAGAAAGCGACAGATACCTCTAATAAACTTGGATGCAGAAATTCTCAATAAAATAGCAAATAAAATCCAGCAGCGTATCAAAAGAAGTATATGCTATGACAAATGGGATTAATTCCAGGTATGCAAGACATGCTTCCTATTTGGGAAGTCAGTCTCTGCAATCCGCCTTTATTAATAGGCAAAAGTAGATTATCACATGGTTGGATCAATTGATGGAGGAAAAGCATTTTAAGAATAGACCAATTCCTAGTAAAATTCCTCAGCAAACAAGGAAAGAGAAGTAACTTTCTCAACTTGATTTAGAGCATGTACAAAAACCTAGAGCTACCATCATACTTAATGGAGAAAGACTGAATGTTTTCCCCCTAAGATTAGAAACCAGACAAATATGTCATCTCTCACCACTCTTATTCAACACAGTCTTGGAATTTGAGCTAAATTGGCAAGGCAAGAAAAAGAACAAAAGTATGCAGATTAGAAATGAATAAATTATAAATATGAATATCTTTTTCTGGGAGAAAATGTCAATAAATGGCTATCCATTATTTAGAGAATGCAAAGTAAAACCACAGTGACATCACTATGCACTTATAAGAATATTTAAATTAAAAAGTAGTAATAATGCTGAATGCTGGCAAGGATGTGGAGAAACTGGGTCACACATATTTTTTATGAGGATATAAGAATTTACAGCTGCTCTAAAATAGCTTGACTGTTTTTTTATAAAATAAAACATGCATTCGCCATATGATCCAACAGTTGCACTCCTCAACATTTATATCAGAGAAATGCAAACTCATGTCCACACAAAAAACAGGCACATGAATGTTCATAGACCTTTATTTGTAATAGCTAAGAACAGAAAACGATGAAATTCCCTTCAATGGATGAATAAACTGTCGTAAGTTATATCGAGGAACAATACTGAGCGAATATAAGGAAAGAATTACTGATACAACAAGTTGGACAGATCTCCAGAGTATTCTTATGCTGGGTGAAAAAAAGCTGATCTGTATAGGCTAACTGTGGTACATCCATCCGTACAATAGAATATTATCTGGCAATAAAAAGAAATGAGCTTCTAGATGTGAAAAGACACAGAGAAACCTCAAAAGCATATCTGCTAAGTGAAAGAAGCCAATCTAAAAAGGCTACATACTGTAGTTCCACCTATATATCTTTCTGGAAAAGGTAAAACTATGGATACAGCAAAAACATCAGTGGGAAATTTCTAGGGGTCAGGGGGAAAGGAGAGATGAATAGATGGAACACAGGTGATTTTTGTGGTAAAGCAACTATTGCAAATGATACTGTAATGGTGGGTACATGTCATTATATACTTGTTAAAACTCAGAACCTACAGCACCAAGGCTGAATCCCAATGCAATCTCTGGACATTTGTTACAAGTGTGTCAATACTGACTCATCAGTTGTAATAGATGTACCATGCAAATGCAAGATATTAATAACAGGAGAAACTGGGGCCGGGGGCAGGGGATATATGGGAACTTTCTGTAGTTTCTGTTCATGTTCTATAAAGCTAGAACTGCTCAAAAAATAGTGTATACAAAAGGCCAATCTCAAACAGTTATATACTATATGAGTCCACTAATACAACATTTTTGAAATGATACAGCAATGGAGAGAAGTGGTTGCCAGGGATTAGAAAGGTGGGGGTTGGAATGTGTGTTAAGAAAGGTGGTTTGCCCTAAAGATACAAATGTAGTGATTCGAAGGGGCATGTGCACCTGAATGTTTATAGCAACAATGTCCACAATAGCCAAACTATGGAAAGAGCCCAGATGTCCATCAACAGATGAATGGATAAAGAAGATGTGACATATAGATATAGATATAGATATATAACTATATACATACATACACATATATACACACATACATAGATACACACACACATGCACGCACACACAATGGAATACTATGCAGCCATCAAAAGAAGCGAAATGTTGCCATTTGCAACAAGGTGGTTGGAACTAGAGGGTATTATGCTAAGCGAAATAAGTCCATCAGACAAAGACAATTACAAGATCTCACTGATATGAGGAATTTGAGAAACGAGACAGAGGATCATAGGGGAAAGCAGGGAAAAATGAAGCAAGATGAAACCAGAGAGGGAGACAAACCCTAAGAGACTCTTTATCTCAGGAAACAAACTGAGGATTGCTGGAGGGGAGGGGGGTGGAAGAGATGGGTTGGCTGGGAGATAGGCATCGGGGAGGGTATGTGCTATGGTGAATGCTGCGAATTGTGTGAGACTGATGATTCACAGACCTGTACCCCTAAAACAAATAATACATTACATGTTAATTAAAAAAAAAAAGGTGGTTTGAGCTATAAAATAGTAGTAGGAGGATTTTAATGGTGAGGTAACTGTAATTGTGGAGGTGATTACATGAATTTACACATCTGATAAAATTGAGTAGGACTGCACACACGCATTTAGCGCACCTCGAACTGGTGAGATCTGAACAAGGTGTGTGGATTGTATCAATGTCAGTTTCCTGGTGGTGATATCGTACTATGGTTATGCATGGTATTATTGCTGGGGGAGTGGCGAAGGGGACACAGGATCTCTGTTTGCTCTTAGAGTTGTATATGAATCTGAAATTCTCTCAAAATAAAAAAATAATTTAAAAAGCTTACTGTAATGTTTTCAGTAGTTTGTTCTCACTATATCTAAAGCAGGGCATAGTTTTTCATATTGTCTAATTGTGTTTCCTTTCAGTCTATACATATTGATACCACTTTATATACTGAAAGTGATGCTCATGTGAGTATAGTTTATTTTTTTTGAAAATTGTTATGTTTTCCAGTTTTCAAAAGTTGAAGAAGTATATTTTCATAAATTTACTGAAGTGTGTATAGTTTTTAAATCTGACTTTTGGTGTGTTCTGACAACATATGATTAATGAATTTTGTAAGTAATTGTTGAGGTTGTGGGACTTGGGGACAAAGAGCTACAGAGATGCTATTTTCATGATGGTACCAAATCAAAATATAAAACAGCCTTTTCCATCAATGTCAAACAAAATATATTATACGTTTTGTGATGCAATTAAAAGAAAATTGGGTTAACTGATTGAATTTAAAACTATCCACCCTATCTGTCCTTTCCAGTGCTGTAGTGTATTACAACCCTTAATCAAATTTTCTACAAATCACTTAAATGCATCCATGTTCTACATTTTGAATGAATCTCTACAATTGTCAGAAAAGGATTCTGGCTGCTTACCCTCTATGTGAGAAAAGAAATAAACACAACTCATAAAAACCTATCAGAATTCATAAATGATCTTGAACTTGTCTCATTAATACCTTGAAATTGCCAAAGGCATGTCACCTCATCAGAAACAAACTCTACGTGTGTGCGTGGAGAACCATGAGTCCGCTCTCAATTAGTGTTCAGTTAGAACCTCTCTGAAATAGATATTGCTCCTGTGAAGACTTTCTTAGTTTTGGGAGGAAGCCTTCACCGCAAACTAGAAAGAAACAGACTTTCTTCAACCACTTGGCTAGTGCTACTACATATAAAAATTGTCTGGCTCTTTGGCTTCAGCATGCCTTATTTTCCCAAAGTAGAGAGAAGTCAATTAACCACCCAAACTCCCGAGATTGCTTTTTTATTTTTGTTTTATTTTTTATTTTTTTTATTGCAAGAAGATAACCTTGTAACTCATGGGTTATAGAAAGAAACTGTGTTTGGAATTTAGATTTAAACTCTGATTCAGTCTCTTCCTAGCTGTGTTACCTTAGAAGTCACTAAACATTTCTGAACCTGTTTTATCTATCTATCTATCTATGTATCTGTTACTTTATCTGTCTTTCTCTCTATCTGTCTATCTATCTATCTATATGGGGCGGCATTTACTCTTCAATCCTGGGCAACTGCTGTGGGGTGCCTGCTGGGTCCCAGGCACTGTGTGAGGCAGTGAGAACAGAAGGTCAAACAAGCAGTGGTCAAACCTCCAAACAGTCATCAATGTTTCTTTGAAGTTTAGGCTTTCGTTCAAGTAAGCGTTGTGGGAAACATATTCCTGTGGTATCTGAAAATGCCTTTCTGATTTGGCCAGCCCATGAGAGGGCAGTGCTCCAATGCTGATTTTTCTAATCCATTTCTTGGAATCACTTCTGTTTCTGGAACTTTGGAACTTGCAGAAATAGCAAGATCAGCAGCTATCACTGTTGAAAATGTTAACAACACAATCTGATTCTAAAAATTCTTTCAGTGCACTAGACATACTAATGTTTGGAGAGTCTCAGGCTGATATTACCACCCTTTTACAAAGAGGAAATGTTCTCAGTGAGAAAAAGTATCCTATTATTTCTATGTTTTCTAGACTTATGTTCACTCTTCCATGTAATATCACCATCCTCTTAGATTGTTTTGTTGTCAGTTTGTTTGGGATTTGATTTCAAAGCCAAAAAAGAAAAAAAAAAAAAAAACACAAAACTGTCTCCTATATAAAATTTCTTAGGGATATTGTGCTTCTTTATAAAGTATTTGGATTGACTTTTTTAAGAAATCAAAATTACATCTATGTAAACATGAATAACAGAAAGATTGTTGTTTTTTCACAATGATTCTCTGTAACTCTATTTTTAGCCCGGCTGCAAAGTCACAGCGATGAACTGCTTTCTCCTGGAGTTACGTGTTGTTTTGCTTGAGTTCAGTCATGCTGACCTTCTTAATGAAACAATACATAACATTATCATCCAAGCAAACAGTAATTTATCTTCTAATGCGGTGAGTTTTCCACTAGTCGGATGGAGCTTTGTTTGATGATTATGGCTTGGTGGGGTGAGGTCATTGGCTGGATGTAAGGGACAAGCAGATCCTCTGGGGGCGCTCTTGGGAGAGGGAGTTCACGCCGGTGGAGTGGCCACCATCACTACCATGGGCACAGCCCTGAACAAGCTCACCAGTTTACTCAATGGACATTTACTGCATGACACCAGGCGGTGCACTTTGGGGCAAGAGGGACACTGGTGAACCAGGGAGGTCATTGACCTCGAGGTGTTTGTCCCCAGGTGCTGTGCAGAGACATGAATCTAATTACGTAGTTAAGTGTTTTGCGACACGACCCAATTCACATTTATTCGGTTATTACTCTATGCCAGACAACACTGCTCTTCAGCGGCAATGGGGTAATTCCTTGCGTCCTCATAATAAATCTTGAGATAGCTATCCTTGTGTCTGTTTTAAGGTTGAAGAAATTACAGCGCTCAGGGCTTGAAATCACTTCCTCCAGTTAGCACAGTTGGTGGAATGGGGAGCCAGGATTCATACCCAAGCAGATTCACTTTGGGGCATGTCTTCTTACCCACTGGCAGGACAAACGCTGCAATAAGGTAGTAATAAAAATGTTAATAATTCAAAGAGAATTAGGGCCATGCCCAAATCGGTCTCTGCTCTTAAGGGATCCACCATAAAGTAAAGCATAAATAAAGCAATCAGAAAGGAATGAGTAATAGCTCAGTTATTTATTAATTCCAGTGGCCAAAAGGAAGGCAGGTAAGAGGGCTGGGATTCTGCCTTAGAGGTTTCTCTACCAAACCCGGACGAGAGGGAATGAACCTCATCTCCCGGGAAGGGTGTTTAGGCAGAGGCGACTGAAAACTATGGCGCTCCTCAGCTAGGATGGTCGGACGCTGTGAACTTGCCTGAAACATGCCAGGTTGCTCTAGGTCTTTGCTGAAATGTCACCTTCTCAGTGCTGTCAGCTCCTCACGTGGCAATCCATTCCCACGCCCATCCCCTTATCTGCATGCCCCACTAGTTGACATTTTCCTTAATGGCTTTTGTCTGCTTTTCCCTATTCGAATGCCAGTTTCAAAGGGGCAGTTATTTTTGTGTTGTATTTTTTTTTTTTTTTTCAGTGCTGTATCCCAACTCCCCAAGCATTGCCTGGCATATTCTAGACAGTTGATGTATTTATGAAATGAACATACTGATCTTTAAAATACTCTTGTGATATGTTATTCCTATGTTATTGGTAGAAAGGCGAACCAGGCAACAGATAACTCCTAACAACATCCCTAGTGAGCTCTTGATGACCATGGTGACGGTCACTGTGACCGTGATGTGGTGTGTTCTGCACATCTAGCAGAAGGAGCAGGCAGGCTGTACAGTCTGAGAATTTCATTGATTATGTCAACTGAGATGCATGATGTGAATATCTCTGCTTTGTCGGCTGACATGATGATTTTCCAGGAGGACAGTGCTATATGGAATATGACAGTGCCTGGCATAGAGTATGGGCTTGATAAATGTTGGTGAATCTGAATTTCGAATGCTTAATGGATGTAAAATCTAATTTTTGGTTTTTGCTGGTACGGCTTTCATGGTTCAGACGATCTCTAAATAGTTTATTTGTGATGACTGCATTTGGAAGATTCTAGTTGGCCATGAAACTGTTTGAATTACAACTTGTGATCTTTACCTAAATAGTTCAATTCAACTGGTAATGACTGGGTGACTACCATGTGCTAGGCCCTATGCTAAATGCTAGGGAAACAAAACTGTGTGGCTTTGAGCTCTTAGAAAAGCCTAGAGAATAGTAGCATAAAAAGCATGAAACTCCCCTAATGTCAATATAATAAATGATGTGGGAGTCTGAGTATGTAGGGATGGAACATTGAGCCCAGCCTAGGGAACTCCTAGGTTCAGGAACGCCTTCCCAGTGGAGACAGCACCTGGGCAGTGGTAGCTAAAATAGTGATGAGGGACATACAGATAGAAAAGCCAACACGGCGGTGTAGCTAATAGCATGATGTGTGTGCGTGGGGCAAAAGGCATGAGCTCAGTGTACTTACGCTATGTCCTATGGAGATAGGTGAGAGAAACAGGCGAGGGACACTTCAAGGCCCCTGCGTGCCGTGTGGGGAGGCATGGATGTGATGCTGGGGTAGATGACCAGAAGAGTAAATGACCACTCAAGGGCGCTCAGCAGGAAGTCCATGGTCAGAAAGCCATGGCTTATTTTTCCAATGCCTTTAACCTATTATAGGAAAAATAAACCTCAGTCAAATCTCCCAGTTCCCTTTCCCAGTGGTGCCTCCTACCATGATATTAATTTGCCAAAGTTTTCATGTCTCAAGACTTCAGCATGTGGTTCAAATGATGGGATATTCCCAGGAAGGATATACAGTAGACTTTCCCATCTAATCCTTTCTTTTTATTTGGCAGAACATAACTGAAACGGGATGCAAAGAATGTGAGGAACTGGAGGAGAAAAATATTAAAGAATTTTTTCAGAGTTTTTTACATATTGTACAAATGTTCCATAATTCTTGATTGTAACAGATCCTCTTCAGCATTTCTGCTATTAACAAACATCTTCCCACGATGTAAAGCAGTGAAACCCTCTGCAGTTCACATGGGCTGCCCAAACCAGTTTTTCTAACAAGAGGATGATCCGGAATCTTGAATTGGATGAACTCTTGGAAATGAAGGCAGAAAAATGGCATTGAATTACGTGGTGTCTATGAACTGTCCTCATACTTATTTTGTTCACTTAATTTATTATTGAAGTTGTACATATTTGTGGCATAATATATAGTATTGAATAAAACTGTGTACCTACTTTATCCTTTGAAATTGCACTGATATTTACCCCTTGTAAGGACATAGGGGACATTCCTTCAAGGGCAAGAGTGGAATTACACAGCTGGTGGGCCTGAGCACCACTGGGGAAGGTCAGCTGTGTACTCCAGCCAGTTAGGAACCCCTAACCACAAGCCTTCACTCACCTCTCCAGTGGGTGTCCCAGAAGGAGGAAGAATTGACTCCCAATGAGGAAGGAGAAATAGGTGTGGAACGGGTGCTTTACTCTGCAACATAGTTATTGATATCAGAAGCACCTGTTACTAAAGACAGTGCACGAACCTGGTATGTATGATGCATCAGTAAATCTTGGGTGGGAATGGCAATAATAAACCTTCGCTGGTAGGTAGAATCGTGTATAGAGAACTCATGGTTGTAATGATGTTAATATTTCATGCGTTCCTGAGTGTGTTTTATTTTCACTTTTTTTTTGCCATGTTTGTATAATAAAAAAACAAAAAAACAAACTGTTGATTTGTTAGAGCCAACATTATCTGACATAAAATAATTGTTTATATATTTTTGCACTATACTGTCTGAAATTTACAACTTTTTTAAAATAAAACTATGACTAAAATGAAATATTTTTGTCTCCTCACAATTTCTTTCACCTGATTCACTTGTGGCATTTTTCACTGAGGGGCTAAAGGGTAGGAATTGATGTCCTACGAGTTTGATTTTGCTTCTTTTCACAATAGGAACTAATTCTCTATCAAAACATTCTTTTACCCTCCAGTACCCCGTCCATGCTCATGTATATCATTGCTCTAGTCAATGTATGCTTAAACATTTCTTTTGAGATAGTTTTGGAGAAATCTACATCCTATTTGACTTTTGAAGAGTCTTGTGTCAGCTATCAGTTTGTTCCTGATATCGGTCCAGCCAAATAGTATTTGACAGCCACACTTGAAAGTTTAGGGATTGCGATTGTGGCAAGGGGTTTTGTTTGCTTGTTTTAATTTCATCCAAAATGGATTTTTAAAAATCTACCTTTCACTTTTTTTCTTCATAGCTTCTCTATTGATGGAGAATAGGAAAAATGCACCATTTTTAACTATAAGTTGACAATCTAATCCTTAAACAAAAGTTAGCCTCCTTCCAGTTTCTGCTGGGATGGGAAAGGAAAATCATAATGGCAGCCGTATCACCAAAAGTATCTTTTAGTAACCAATGATCCGTTCTGCTTGTATAGGCAAACATAGGTGGGTTTAAAATTTGGTATTTTCCAGTGTTCAAAATTGGAATTCCTCCCACATTAGTTAATTAGTCTGGGTCAATTCAGTTAATCTTAAGGAACTCAAGGCGTAGAGGTACAGCTCCTAATACATCCTTAGCTAACTTAAGAAAAGAATTATGTAAAACAACCTAAATTTTATTGTTCAGGCCTGAATTCTCAACAAGATCAGTTTCTTATTTGTGTTCAGAGTTTTTCCTTCTTTTTTTTTTTTTTTTTAAATTTTTTTTTTTTAAAGATTTTATTTATTTATCAGAGAGAGAGAGGGGGAGAGAGCGAGCACAGGCAGACAGAGAGGCAGGCAGAGGCAGAGGGAGAAGCAGGCTCCCTGCTGAGCAGAGAGCCCGATGCGGGACTCGATCCCAGGACGCTGGGATCATGACCTGAGCCAAAGGCAGCTGCTTAACCAACTGAGCCACCCAGGCGTCCCAGAGTTTTTCCTTCTTGAACCATCCTCCTTAATTAGTCAGCCTATGTTATTTGTGCAGACTAGAATACGTTGTTTTTATCTCACCTATTGCCCTAAATGCTGAAAGCATTCGCCTTATGTTACATATAATAAAGAAAGCACAAATCCATAGATTTAGAAGCTCAAATAGCAAAGGCAAGCCTAATAAAAATTAGGTTTACAGTCTGGAGTCATTTTGATGGATTATATTGTTACGTCTTTAAAATTTCAAATGACTAAAAAGATACATGAGGGAATATCATTTCTACACTCTCCCTGGCAATAAGCAAAAAAACGGGTCAGAAGGCAGAAGACATGGAAATGTAAACTGAACCAACACATAATCTGTGAGTCCAGAGACTGTTAAAACCCAGTCACAAGCCTAGTTGTACATACTTTCAGTCTTTACCTTAGAACAGAGAATCGATGGAATTCTTTTCTTTTGCCATTAGTCTTGTGAGAGGAGCTTCTATGTGTTTTGATGTGTTACTCTTTCCGTCCATCAAATTCAGAGGCTCGTAAAGTCAGACCAACATATATGATATGAAAACCAAGTCTGGGATCGATCCATTCCCCCTCTCACCCCCAGAAATACGAGAGAAGGCATTTTTATTCCTCCATCTGTGTTATCTCAGGCAAGTTCTCTGCATTCATATGTGAGTCACAGTTAACATATGCATGTCATGTATAAATATTTTGCCCAGAGGAAATCCCATTTCCATAGAGATTTAGTTCAGTGCTTCTGAATGTGTCTGATGATTGAATTTTATTTTCACTAAGAAATTTATTATGCAAGGCAAACTTTAGCTTCATTGAAAAGTCCCCTAATTGTATAATCTATCTGATGGAACATAGAAGAAAAATTAATGAATCATTAATAGCGGTGACTTTGTCTTTGTTAAGAAGCAAAATGGAGACCAGCCTTGAAAATTGCCTGAGCAGACAAAACCAGTTTGTTCATACAAACAAACCCTGATTTAGCTTATTTGGCAAGACTAACCTGACTGGATCATTTCCTGTTTATGCATCTGAAAATCATAAGCAAAACCTAAGCTGTTTCCCAAGATTGATATGAGGTAACCATTGACCAATTCCCTTTCATTTAAGAAAATTCTAATATAACCAATCACTGCGAAGAACAAATCATCACTGCTCTCTCACCTTTAAAGCCACTACTCTGTAACCATATACCCCTGAGCTGCCTTCTGTAGTTTGATACGGATGCTTCTGGTTTACAGGCTGCCTTTGTGGTGTGTGCTCAATAAACTTTCATGAATTACCACTTAAAGGATTGACTGGTTTTATTTCCGGTATTTCTGAACTTTGGACAGTCCTATATTTTACCTCTTTCATCCTAGATTTCAAAATCAGTTGACCGCTAGAGGAGCTGGAGAGGAGATTGTTGCCCAGATGTCAAACGGAAGCTTGTACGTTGAGTTTCTACAAGCTGTGTCAACACTTACGGAAATTACCAGAGGGTCCAGCGTCACCCTAAAAGTGATTTTTCCTCATCATCCTCACTCTCATGAAAGAAGTCTTACTCCTTCAGCCGGATCATAACCTGGTTTGTTGAAAACCTACTGTGTCAACCCTGTCAACCCTGTGATGGCAGCCTTACGTTCGGCCGTCACAGGGTTGACATTCCCGGAGGAGAATCCTGTTACCCCATTAACCGCTCGCGTGCTTATTGGATTACCAGTTCTCTGAAGGGCACCAGGTGAGCACAGAAAGGAAGCGGCAGATCCTTTCAAGCTGTCAGAGCTTCTTTCAAACAGTGGTGTCTGAGCTCTGCTATGCAGTATAAAGACGGATTGTGGAGCGGCGGACGGGGGGTTGGGGGGAATCCACCTGAGAAACATCCTGCCATAATCTTCAGTAAGGCAGGATGAGAGCACATTCAAAGAGCCGAAGGAAGGCCAGAGTGGCTAGGGTCAGAACAAGCAATGAAAGAAACTGATAAGATAAATACTAGATGGTCTCATAGGCCAGGTAAGGATATTGGTGGTAAAGATTTCGCTTTATATTCCAAAAAGAGGCTTTTTTTCTGGCATGTGTGAAAAATACAGCAGGCTTTGTTTCTAGTTGAGAAAAGAGTCGACGTCAAAATCCCCTTACCTCTTAATCCCAGGGTAATGAAAGTATTTCTAATAACATCGTCTTTCATGGACCTCATTACTGGAGTCCTTTAATGAACACCTTGCAACACTTAATGGAGACCAACTTTGGTAAGTAATTATTCATTTGCTGTCAAATCAAACAAACCTGTTTGCACTATATATGCCTCTGTCATCAGGATTAGTACGTGAATCCAGTTTTGGGTTCTGAGGCCAGCTGGAATGGATCTGTGTTCTGAATCTTTACACCAGGAAGCCCTTTGGAAAAAAGGATTTTTCGGTCACTTCTTTTTTTTTTAAAGATTTTATTTATTCATTTGACAGAGAGAGATCACAAGTAGGCATAGAGGTAGGCAGAGAGAGAGAGAGAGAGGAGGAAGCAGGCTCCCTGCTGAGCAGAGAGCCCAATGCAGAACTCGATCCCAGGACCCTGAGATCATGACCCGAGCTGAAGGCAGCGGCTTAACCCACTGAGCCACCCAGGTGCCCTTCTTAATGAGAACTCTTTGAGGTGAGGGAGACCAGTCATCTTCATCAAGAAAGCTGGGGTAGAGGAAGGCCCCAGGATATAATGATGGTCGTCTGCTGTCTGGTGGCCAGGCATAGTTACAATAGGGGATGGAAAGGTGCTAGAGGGGTGTGGCTTGGTGCGTGGGTGGGTGGCGGGCAAGGAGGTAACTTTGAAAGCCCAGTGAAACACATAGCCTCCAGGGACTCATGAGGTTCAGCTGCACAGTGGTGGAGAAAGGACAGATCTGAGATGTTGATGGAGAGGAAAGGAAAGAAGCAGCATTTCTGGAAAAGCAGCTAAAAGCCTATAGGTGAGACTTGAATGTTAGGGCAGTGATGGTTCCCCATGGTAAGGGCCATCTTTTCAAAGCTTTTCAAGATCATGGGTCATTAACAGAATTCACTTTCCTGAGTTGATTTAATAAAGTCAAGCCCCCAGTATATCTATCAGTTCTGCTCAGGACACACCAGGCTGATGGAAATAATATTAATTCTCTTATACTTTTATGGTTCTTTAAAGTTCACAAAGCACTTTTATCTAGATGATTTTATTCGAGAAGAGCTTCTGTCCCTCGGGGGTGTAGAGGAGAAGAGATGCAGACCTATGAAACATTTTGCTTATGTTGCTCATGTGTAAAAAATAAAGACAGAAAGAAATCACCTGAAATTGTGGTCTACGTTCAGCTATGTATTTTTAAATGCTCTATTGCCTTTTACATTTCCTTTCAAATAAGCATGAGCACAATACTTGGGGTGGAAAGTTATTTGTTGTTAAAGAAATCAAAACAGAGCTTAAGCATGTATTTTTATTCCATATTTTGATTATTTTTTTCTTCACACAATTCTATTCTGGTGCTTTGTTTGCTTTGCCCAGATGGTAAATGCGCCATTAAGTTTGTTCAGCCTGAATTAATTATCTTTTTATAGTAAAAGAAAATCCTCTCCTTGTGACAAGTAAGATGTTTGTGCTGTATTTATGAATAAATAAAGGCAGCTGTTATACACAGCATTATTAATAACATCGCTTTAAACATCTCATGTGACAAGAAATCCACTTTTTTCAGTATAACAAAAGCTCTTGGTGTTCCAGAGTTTATGAAAACCATCGGCCTGTTATCCACACCGCAGCGTAAGAGAAACATCACACTTTCTGTAGCAGAAGGATTTAATTCAAATTGCGGGCATAAAGCAGTACTCTTTTAAATGGTTATTGTCTTTGCTGGTCATTTGGCTCCGAGTCTTGAGTGTTTCACAGGTGTAGCGTCTGGAGATCAGCAAAGTCCCTCTCCTTGCCAACCAAAAGTTAACAGGCAGCCACAGGCTTCGACTAAATGTCACGATGATGCTATTTCCTGCTTTTCAGTCGAATGTCATTTTGAAGAGTAATATGGCCAATGCAGAGGTCCCCCCACCCCACTTTGGTAAGATAGGGTAGGTTTGCAAAGCAGAGGAACTCTTTCCCCTTACAGAGAGGTCTGCTGAACTCTGAGCCGAAAGAGATAAAAGGAAGTATAATATAAGCCCTTGTCAACACAATGAGATCATAACTCTGCAAGGCATCTGATTGGGCTGAGACTTCCCCTGTTTGAAGGAACTTGGTTTCCCATGAGACCATGTTATTTTTCAGCCAAGCTGACATGTCCCTGAAGATTTATTTCATTCTTAGTCATCTTTGTCTTATTTCAAACAATGAATGTAAAATGCGCTCAGAGGAATAAATATTTGCAAGCACAGGCATACCTAAGGCTGACCGTGGAATCACAAGTTGTAGGCTTCAAGTAGGTGCGTTGTCTGCAGAGAATAATAAAACTGACTGAAAGTCTGTCTGCTTTTGTGATCACTGTGTGTCAGTGACTCTAAATTGATGCCAATGGTAAAATACCCTTCCCTGAAAAATATTTTTGGAAGTCTAAGGTTTAAACACATTGCTTGGGTTACATTGTTTTTAATAATATACATGTGATCTGCAAGTTGGGACATATTTATTACTTACCTTTAATAAACATTATATTCCTTTTTAAAAAGATTTTATTTATTTATCAGAGAGAGAGAGAGAGAGAGCACAAACAGGGGGAGTGGCAAGCAGAAAGAGAAGGACAAGCAGACTCCCCACTGAATAGGGAGGAGCCTTGATGCGGGACTCCATCCCAGGACCCTGGGATCATGACCTGAACCAAAGGCAGACCCTTAATTGACTGAGCCAACCAGGTGCCCAGCAAATATTTATTCCACGTGGAAGTTCACTTGGAGACCTCAGTTACGTGGCTGGCCATCAGCTCCAGTGGATTCAGCTGACAGTTACTTCTGAAGTGTTCAGCTTTGTTCAAATCAGCCTCAAGCATCACTGGTATTTTCACTGCTCTGGCCTGGCACATTCTTTAAGCAGATTGAAATAAACAAGGATAACACAGTGATTGTGAAGAGTAAGAAATTGAAATTTACTTCAATTTTGATTTGAAGAAAGAGAGAAAGCCATGCAATGTAATAGTTTAATAAATTCAGATTTTAATTCGCTCATGAAATAGTTTCCTTGGGGCACCTGGGTTGCTCAGTTAACCGTCTGCCATCTTCTCAGGTCATGATTCTAGGGTCCTGGGACTGAGCCCTAGGGTCCTGGGCTCTGCTCAGTGGGAGAGCCTACTTCTCCTTCTCCATCTGCCCCTACCCATGCTTGTTCTGGCCTTTTCTCTTTCAAACAAATAAATAAAATCTTAAAAAAAAAAAGTTTCCAGAATATGACTAATTTATCTTTAACCTTGAAATTTGATCTTTTTAAAGTGTCAAATGTTTGATTTAAAACTAAAATAAGAATGAAGAAAATGAAATGTTTCAGTGGTGATATGATTATGTAGGTGCCTAATTGTGTCTTTTGTAAATGTCTCAGTTTCATTAAAATGTACTTATTACTGGTCACTTGCACAAAATATTACTTCATCAGACTCACTGCAAAATTAAAGTCTGAGTTGTTATGAAGATTTAAATAAATAGCTGTGGTTTATTTTCTTTAGAAACTTAAAGGAACTTATAATTATTTGTAGTCTTTTTGTAAAATCAACAACGAATTCAGAATAATTCTGAATTTTGTAAAGAAATGTATGTGAAGGAATTATAGCAAGATGAGATTACATTCTATTCCAGCAGGGACACTGAGGAAGAGAGAAGTAATGTAAGCAAAATTCAGAACCAAGAGTTCTTGAATTTGTTTTTAAATGGAGAAGAGAAAGACACTAGTAAAAGGCCAAATAAGACTAAACCAAGACACTAGTAAAGACTTGGACAAGATCACAACTTCATTAAGGAAGAGAGGGTGGATGAGAATCTGTTTTCATATCTCTGTGTGTCCAGAATCAGTTCCAGATGACCTGACAGTTCATCTTACTGGGAGGGAACTGGACTCTTTAGGATTAAAAAAAAAAAAAAAAAAAAAGCATTTTCTAAAGTCCAAGGAAAGGGAGAAAAGGATGAAGAATGCAGGCAACACTGGATGACTTTATGGTTTTAAGTATATTTACAAAATGGTGAAAAAGAGTTGAGAATCTGGAGAGTCTCATCAGCATAAAATATATATATATTTATTTTTGTCTTTTTTTGTTGCAGATTTGTAGTTAATAATATAAAATCTGGAATATACAGCTTTATAAATAACTGCAGTTATAAAATTATTGAAGCCAAGTCTTAAAATCATAGTTGAAATTATATCCCAAAGTCCCCAAGAGTGATGTAACACCCAAACATCATCTTTGAAGAACACCTTTTATCACATGTGAAAGATCTTCGCATTGGGAGTGAAATTCCAAATAACTATTGATTAAGTCCCCTGAGAAGAAATGAATAAATAAAGAAATGGAGATAAAATTGCTAGGAAAATGTAAGTGAATTAAAGAAAATGTTTTGCCAATTTCTAGGAATATGTATGTGGTTCAACTTACATAATCGTACTGCTGATGATTGAAAGAGTGGACATTGGGGCGACACCAGGGTGTCTGGGTGGCTCAGTCAGTTGAACATCTGACCCTTGATTTCGGCCCAGGTCATGATCTCTGGATCATGGTATTGAGGCCAGCATTGGGCTTTTTCTTTTGGCTATGGTTTTTCACTTTTCAAACTCTTTATACTGTATTGATTTCCCTGTTACCTTGATCACCTCTCGAAGGTATTTTTAACCTAGAGTCTGCAGGCATGTGGGTTGTACATGCACGGGTTTCAGGGGGTACCTAACCCTCAGGAAGTAAGGATGAGTGTGTTTATCAGTGTGGATACATTGTTTTTCTAGAAAAATTCCACAGTTTTCATCAGGTTCTTAAAGTGTTCCATGAATCAAAAGGAATCCCTCCCCCGCCCTCCCCCCATTAAGTCACAGGGTCAGGCAGTGCCATGTCTTGTAAAGTTTTCAGTAGACTTTAATGCCACCTCAGGATCTGGTTACAATGCAGGTTATGATTCATTAGCTCTGAGGAAGTGCCATGTTGGTATCCAAGGACCACACTTTGGATAACAAAGGTACAGTACTCATAAAGTTAGACACAGGAGAGCTTTTGCCTCTGAGCTCTTCAGGAGGCCACCATTCCAGGAACCAATACCGAGTAGATACCGGGAGAGCCAAGGAACAAAATGTGGCCTCCATCACCTGATGCTGGGCAAGTTGCCTAACTACTCTAGGCCTATTTTCTTGTCTCTAAAAAGGCACAAACAATATCATGTGACAGGATCATTGTGAATTCAGTTAGATGCTGACTACAGATCTTGGTACAGAGTAAATACTTGATAACTTTGTTCCCTATCTCCTTGCCTGAGCCTTCCATGGTTTCCTCTTACTCTGGTTAGGCAATTACTCAGGAGTTATAACCAGCACCACTGAAGATAGCCTCCGGATAAAAACAAGTACAGTATTGCATATGTCCAGAATTTCCTTGAAAGAGTTCTATTTTAATACCTCCTGGACTCGAGCAGAATTAGAGTTCCAGTCTTTTCCACCTAGCAAAGTTCATCAGTAAAGTAGCAAAACAAATTGCCTATTTGTGAGGCTTTTAGGCTTAGCAACTGGTTGCCCTGGGAATGCTATCTTTCAGCTAATTTGACCAATGTCCTCTCTCACCTCTATTTCAACTTCAACACTTATTTGGGCAAACTGTATCCGTTAATTGCCACCTACTACAGCGAATACTGTGATATTCCAAAATTCTTCCTCTCTTCCAACTCATTTTCAATCTATTCTACCTGCTAGCTCACACCTATCTCACTACCCTAAAACCTACAATATTGACCCGATTACTGCTGCTGAATATAATTGCTTACAATATTGATATTCATTTTTGATCTGATATATTACCTTGGTTACTCATCTTACTTTTTTGTCCTTAGATTGTCAAGAAGCAAGTATGTCTAGGTTGCATTGCATCAAAACTCCCAACTGTCAGGTGAAGTGGGGGCTTAAATGCATTTTAAAAGGTCATGGTTACTCTTTCTTGGACTTTAGTTCACTGCCCTAGCTAATGAATGATTTCATGCTCTCATTAAGCTACAAAGGCAGTACAATTTGGTCAGTACTTTTCTTCTTATTATTATTATTACCAAGGTATCAAGGTCATGATCAACATGGAACTTACACTAATTTGACCTACTATCAAGTTCTCATTATTGATGAAGTTTCTGAGCAGTGGTAGTAAACAAATGTGACAGAAAACAGAGGTACTAATCTATAATTTTTTAATCCTTGAAGTTGCCACTTGTAAAGAGAAATCACAGTATAAAAAATGGAGAGAAAGAAAGACTTTTGCGTTATTCTTGAAGACCATTAGTCTCAAGGTTACCAGCCAAACGTAATTCTTGTTTAATTCTCCCATTACCACCTAATTCTGTTTATGTCAGGAACACCTTTAATAGAATGTCACTTCAAATCACTGAAATACAAAGACAGGCACTGTAATTTACATTAGCTACAAAATGAACATCCTTTCCATGGGGACCCCTGAGCTAGCAAGTACATCAGTGACAATTCATGTTGTTTCTGAGATCTTTCTGGAAGCTGTAGCCATTAACTTGATTGATAACATCCCCCCCCAAAGGAGGGGGTGGGGAATAAAGGTTATTTCCTTTTTTCTAGAACATAGGTGTGTTTTCTTCCCTCTTCCTGAAGGAGGTTCTAGATGCTTATCCAGAGGGAAGACAAAGATTGTTTTTTTATAGTACTATTGTTTGATTTTAGCAATTGGTCTAAAGGGAGAGGAGTTGACTTATCTACCCAATACTAGGTGTTAGTTCTGCTGTCCAGGTTGTTCTGATGTTCCCAAGTGACTTTGGGTATCTTCAATGAGTAGTGTGACCCCATGAGAGGAACTCCCCAAGTGTCTGACCACTCAGATATATTGAAGAGGTCTGCACCAGCATCTTTAACTCCTCTTTGGTCCTGATATATATATCAGGAGCCATGTACATGGCTGGCTGTTGGTAGCCAGAGACAAGGAAATACAACACAGTAGAATTCACTGATAGAACCTCAAAAAAGACAATTTTAAGAACAAATCTCTAGGAATAAAACCCCTTCTAGAAATACCATATAATTTTTCAGTAACTCAATTCTCATATTGTTAAGGCAATGATATAAATTTTTGATTATGCCAATTGATGACAAGAACAAACCTGATGATTGCTTTTAGCAATGAATTGGGGGAAGCGGAATATTTTTTGATTCTAGAAGTAATTAAAGGGTTATGGACACCATTGTTAGGATGGATAACAGAATTTGTTGCATGGCCAACAAATGGGTAACTTACCATTGGTCCATACTTTGCAAGTGCAAAACCACATAGCATTTTACCTTTGTCTCTATCATATGTACTACAGAATTTTGGGTGTCATAACGGAGTTTTCTACCTTTCCCAGTTAAATCGCCCAGACTTCAAAGAGGATGAGGTAGGGCAAAAGGAAGCAGAGTCGCTATCTCAATAGAGTACTAAATGGAAGCACATTCTTGGGAGTGTTATGGGAACTCAAGAGTCCTGAAAGGAGCCTGATGGGTGAAAGTGTGTCTCTTGAAGGAGGTAAATAAAACAGTTTAATAGTGAATAGAAACTGACCGAAAATGATGTGTGAAGAAGGGCATCCCAATACCATGAGTCTGACTTCAGAATTATTGCCCTTGTCACTGGGCCCTCATCCCTTTCACCTCCTGGATGCTCTTTCTCTGCCTCTGTAACCATCTTGATCTTCCTCCTTCTTCCAGAAAAGTGGAAAAGGCAAGTGCCTTGTCCAGGGCATGCATCTCTTACTCCAGGTTCATATTAAAGTTTTTGTGATTTCTTTGTCCTTCCATGCTGCACAGATTATTTTCTGTTCGATCAAAGACAAAATTATTTTTCATTTTCTCTTCACATCATTTCCCCTGAAGACTAATAATTTAACCTTTTCTGTACAGCTGTTTCCCCAAATAACTTAAGAACAAAATTGTTACTGTGGAAGATCCTGCTTTAATGTCCTAGCAACCACCTCCAGGAAAATTAATCAAACTGAAATGATGATCGGTGTTTGAAAGAAAGAAATCAGGGTGTCCAGAGAGACTGGTCCTAAACAGTCACCAGGGAATTCCAGTGGTTCACCCGACACAGAGCCTGTAAAATTTTGCAAAGAATGACCAAGACTGCCTGATCCCTGGCTTTTCTGGTCATCTCTGAGACTGGCTTAGGTTCTTTTGTATCCTTGACATTCCAGACATTTCTGAGAGATTTCGGGGGCTTATTTGAAGTCCATTTATAGTTTTACAAAATACTCAGCTCAGTCCAATGTTCCTTACATCACTGGGAAGGGCTGTCTTTAGTCATAGGCCCCATATACCTGCCTATCATTTTTATCATTTTTACATCTGTGTATCTCCCCGGTGTCTGCAGCTATTTGGTGATACATACAAACACTGGAAAATCCTGGGATTTATATTTTATATTATGGGGTTAGCTTAGAAACCATGGTGTCAGAACACAAATACTGGCTGCCAGATCCATCTTTTCCTGAGAGATTTCTGAGACAGACATTGGTACTGAAGAGGAAGGCAGAAACTTGTGTTAGCGACTATCACTAGCTTGGGCTCTGATGACTTCAAGTTTGTTGAGCTGTGCTATATGATGGCAGTGTTGGTGCTGCTGGCTTTTGACACTTTAAGCCCATCCTCTGAATTTCAACACTCGGCACCAAGGCCAAGGGAGTAAAAATAAACCATCAGGAAAAACCCAATAAAGGATAGAACACTTCCTTAATCCTTAAATAGAAGTGAGTCCATCTGGCTACTCCTAGGCATAGAATTCTTGCTCACATTACCAATTCTATGAGAAGAGAGCCCCTAGAGGAAAAAGAAAGCCAAAAACATACCCCATCCCTACCACCATCACGTATGCTGACTCCGATCTTTAACCCCATGACTAGTCCTATTCAGCAGGGTGGTCTAACATAACATGTTTGAGCTTAATTCTGCTATGTCTCAGGGATTACAGGGTTTTTCTGTGTGGCTGGAGGAAGGTGCTTAACATTCAGCTTGTGCAGTGATCCTGGATCAGCTCTTGTTGGTTGGGGAGGATATTGCCTGGAAGTGGCTCTGTAGAAAAATTCGGAGAAAATTTAAGTAATTGAATTATGGAGATCAGTTTTCTTTTTTTTTAATTCTTAATTTTTGAGAGCAAGCAAAAATTCCTCAATCTGGGTTCTGGAACTTTCCATCAAAAGAGTCTGCTTTAATTTTCCAACCCCACATCTCTCGTTTTCTCAAACTTCCTCTTTCCCTAACCTCATCAGATATGACATCCTAGAATAATAAAATCCTCCTTTCTGCAAATTTAAATCCCCTATACTTTGTAAGGTTCAAGGTTAGCTGATTCTTCCTCAAGAATCTTTTACCATAGCACCCAGGACATCTAGATCTGTCCCCCTCTTCACAGTCCTCAGTAAAAATCTCTGCATAGTGCCATGTTACCAATGTTATCTGGTGATTGTAATCAAGTAATTTCAAGCAGGTATGATTTTTTTCCCAGAATAGGCATAAGGTTTGCAGCAAGTGTCACTTGGGAGAAATTATTATCTTTTTTGCATCTCCACAGCACTAGTAAATCATGCATTCATTCCATTTGCAAATGGGTGTGACTAGATGGACAGATGAATGAGCCTGCAGATCTCCACATTGGTTCATCTGCAGGTGAGAGTGAAAAATGTCAGGTCAGATAGGTGAGACAAAACCAGGTAACATGGAAGAGACCCATAGCAATTCCAATAGGTAGCCCAAAATGAGTGTTTTGAATCAATTCTTCCTTTTTGGGGAAGTGTTTCCTATATAGACCAGATGTTAATATTCTTCCCCGGTTCCCGACACCACTGTGTGTTTCATTGTGATTGACCCAGTCAACTCTTCTTCATTCATTAGTTTTCGTCTTACATGTTCTTTATGGGAAGATCAGACAGGCAATTCGGGTTTTAATAAAGAGAAAAGTAAAATCACACATAGTACCACCTCTTAGAGATAATCACTATGAACAACGGGCCATTCTTATGTACATACACTTCTTAAATATAAAGATCAAATTATATTATATATCATATCTTATCAGTTATTTTCACCTAATTTATTGTTAACCTGATTTCAATGGCCATATGGCAGTCTACTGTATACATGAAATATATTTCTTTAATGAAAGCTTTTTTTTCTATTTTTGGACATTGTGTACTTTATACTCTCTTATTATTATAAGCTATCTCAGCACATATCTTTGAGACAAATCTTTTTGCATATCTTTAATCATTCTGTTAAGATATATGCCTCCCTGTCAACGGATCTAGGAGAATTTAAGGATGCAATGATATTGAATGGGACCTTTGTCCCCTTCTCACATTTTTGTTCCTGCTTGTAAGAGAGACTGAACATGCTCCCAGCTTTTTCAGTTAGGGACGTGTGAGAGAAGATACAGCTGACCTTTCTCCATCCTATTCTTCATCCTCTCCCAGGAAGAAGGCTAGCTAATTTAATTGACCAGAGGGCTCCTTCCTTTAGTAGTTAAGTAGTTAAGATTTATACTTTTTTAAAAATTTGTATTTATTGATTTTAGAGAAAGAGAGAGAGAGCTCACACAAGCAGGGGGAGCAAGAGGCAGAGGGAGAAGCAGGCTTCCTGCTGAACAAGGAGCCTGATGTGGCACTCAACTCCAGGATCCTGGGATCAGGACCTGGGCCAAAGGCACATGTTTAATCTATAGAGCCATGCAGGCACCCCAAGATTTTTAAATTAAAAGTCAGCTCTGTGTGCCTTGTGCCTCCGGTATTGTCTGTACTTCCAGATATTCCAAAATATTGTCTTGTACTTTGGTCTGGGCCTGAATGTCCATCTAGCTCTCTCTGGCCATGCCATACTCTCTCTTTGTTCTGTGACTGAGTGGTGGGTGAATTGAAACCGTAAGTCTCTCTCTTGGCTCCAGGTTCTTGTGGTTGGGTGGATAAACAGAGTCAGGTTCAAAGGTTAGGGATTGAGAAATAAGAAGTCTTACTTAAGACTCCTGATGTAAACCATGTTCCGTGTGTTGGTATGTATGTGAAAGAGGTGTAGAGGTGGTATTAAGCACTGGCCGATATTAAGTATACCAGCAGCTTATTTCTCCATCATTTATTTTGTGCATCATCTCTCATCAATAAAACCTAGAATAGAGAGTAGGTAAGTGCTGAAATAAAAACAAAAATAAAAACAAACCAAAAACCACCCCCCCCCCCAAACCCTCTATGCTTATTTCCTTAAGAAAGCACTGGGGGCATGAGAAGACTCAGAGCTTATTATCAAGTACATTTGTCATGTTTTGGGCAGGAAGTTTTCAAGGCCCATGTACTCACGGTTAAATCGATCAAATACTTTCTTTATGGTTTTGGTCCCTGGTATCTGGTTTGGAACGGCTTGCCTTAGCCCAAATGAAAGTCCATGAATCTTTCCTCCAGGTGGCTTTTGGGTTCATTTTGGTTTTGAAATAATTTGACCCTTTATTTTAGTTCAAGGTATGAAGCCGGTGGGGGGCGTGTCTCAGTTCATTATGTCCCCCCAAAGTCAACCAATCGCATTTTATTAAATGATTATTCATCACATATATACTTAGATCCTTTTCTAGACTCTCTCTAGTCTTTTTTCTTCCTCTGTCTGTTATTCTTGTTGTCTGAGCTGGCCATGAAACATTCTGCTGGTCTTTGTGATATTAACTAGTAAATATATGAAGAAAATAATAAATTTAAGGAAATAAAATAAAAATCAAAGGGAAAGTTTTACCCTGGGCAGAATGGTGAATTCAGAGTTTTGCAAAGTCTTTTTTAAAAGAGGAAATGAATGGCATATAACTCTAGAGACAGAGATAATATAACTGAAAAAGGTGTGTGTGTGTGTCCATGATAAGGAGCTTTGGCCATAAATGGACTAAAGATAAAGGAAGGCCACAAAGACAAGCAAATGGTAGGGAAGTTTTTGCTCCCTGGAAAAAGGGTTCTGTAGCTCCAGACTTGACTTATCAAATGCCAGAGATAACTCTTCTCTTCTCAGTGACACGTGGACCAGGCTCTGAGCCGAAATGTCACTAAATATTTGAATTTTACTTTCTGTCTTTCTCCTCGCTCTGACTTGCTGTTGAATGAGAGAATCTCTGAATTAATGCCGGCTTCCTATTGATTTGCTGCCAGAGAGATGAGGTCCTGGCCTGGGGCTCTGTGCCTCTGGTCGCTTGCTTGGCAATGACACCTCTCCTCGTGCGTTTTTTACCTGCCCTCCTCTAGTGAGCTCCTTTGTGTTGGTGTCATTGAGACAGGGCCCCTCATAGAAATGACTCAGGAGCTTTCTCTGAGCAGAGCTAATAGAATTCACGTAAGAGTAAATAGATATGCAACCCCGGTCTTGACTGAACCAAACAATCCACATTTCCAAAAATGCGCTTTCTGTATTTCCATCAATTAGAGTTCATTCCCTACCTTTTTGTGTTTTAAATGGCTAGAGAACAGGATCACTGGGAGGCCTGTTTAATAATACCAAATGATTTTAAGGCACAGTTAAAAGAAAACACATATTAATTATTTACCCCCAAGAAAGCATTCTCAATTTAAAATGCGTTAACTCCTCTTAGGAAAAAAAACAAAAACAAAAACAAAAAAAAACACCTCAAGAAAATCGTATGTGGTTATAACTGTTTGCATTTCATCAGCCTCAAGAGGTCTTCAAGTTTAAGTAAAAATTGGGGAACACATCAAAGAAAGAAAAGGTGGTGTTGATATGTAGAGGAATCCTATTTAATTTGTTCTTCAAATCATGAAAAACAAACAAGTGGTTCTAATTCTTTAGCAAGTCTCCATCCATCATAGGAAGAGATGAGGAAAAATAAAAAAGAAATTTCATTGCAAATCTTTTTTTTTTTTTTTCTTCCTAAGACAGTGTCATTAGAGGTTATGGCTCAAAAAGTAGTTGTCTTCTCTCAAATTCTTTTCTCTGGGATCCAAAAAAAGTGGAAATTATTTTTAAAGATTTGTTATGAGGGTAAAGAGATATGGTGTATTTCCTGTGGTCTTGAATTTTGAGGAGGGTGGAGGGCGCTTTATTACAAATTAGCAGCTTCAGAAGACACTAAAATGTTTCTCATTAGATAATGAACTATCCCACCTTCTCCTTTCTTTTCTCATTCTCTCCATTCTGTTTATTTTCTTTCCTCACTAAGTCCAAGAGGATTGGACTACCCCCTTCTTTCTTGGGTGCCTTTCCAGCTAACATCATGACTTATTTTCCCCTCCAGTGTTGCCCTTCATGTGCTTTTACCTCACAAAAATATTCAAAAGAGAGGATCATTTGTTTGTGGTGATAATGTTATTTGTGATTATCTGTACTTGGGAGTTGGTATTACAAAATTAAGTACATTTCAGCCTGCTCAGGAAATTGATTTTCCGACATGTAGTTTTTTTTTCTCCTTACTTAAAAATAAAAGTACCAAAATCTCATTAATATTCAAACTTGATAAATTATGTTTTGGTACAAAATGTATCAGGGAGAAAAGGTAACTTTGTACCAATCTGTTTTCAAGACCTATGTCTGAAGTTTCTGCTCTATTAAATTTGGCTTCTCTCTCTCTCTCTCTAACAAAAATAATTTACGGACATATTTTTCCACGAGCCAGCAAAAGCTGTCCCATGCCTCATGCCTGAGTCTTGCTCAGGTCGCATCCGCTGTCAATAACTGTAACACCTCCGTGTATCTCCTTGTATTTCTTTTCTTCTTTTGTATGTGTTCAGTTAGCCACTGTGTAGTACATAATTAGTCCTTGATGCAAGTGTTCAATGATTCAATAGTTCAGTATAATACCCAGTGCTCCTCGCAGCATGTGCCCTCAGATTTCTAAATGTTAAGCTTATACTTTATATCTAAATAGAATATAAATTATTTTGAAAGATTTTATTTATTTATTTGACAGAGAGAGAGAGGTCACAAGTAGGCAGAGAGGCAGACAGAGAGAGAGAGAGAGAGAGAGAGAAGCAGACTCCCCACTGAGCAGGAAGCCTGATGTGGGGCTCGACCCCAGGACCCCGGGATCATGACCTGAGCCGAAGGCAGAGGCTTAACCCACTGAGCCACCCAGGTGCCGTAGAATAGAAATTATAACTCTACATATTATCTAGTGACTCTTTTCTTTGGCAGATGGGATTCTTATTTTTTTATTTTATTTTATTTATTTATTTGACAGAAAGAGAGAACACAAGTCTGCAGAGAGGCAGGCAGGGGGGAGGGTGTGGAATGTAGGCTCCCCACTGAGCAGGGAGCCTGATGCGGGGCTCCATCCCAGGACTTCGAGATCATGACCTGAGCTGAAGGCAGAGGCTTAACCCACTGAGCCACCCAGGCGCCCCAGGATTCTTTCACTCTCATTTTCCCCTAGTCCCACTATATGCTTCCCCTCATACCAATACAGCAATACCAACATCTTTGATTCAATTAATAGTAAGTGTTTAATTATTATGAATATGTAGACACTATTCATTGTTGAGCCACTAGTGTGATCTGTTTTGCTAAAGAGCATGTTTTGGTTGGTTGTTTTTAAAGAGAATTTGCTCAAATAATGTTGGTAACAGGGGAATGATGTCAGTATAGCTCAAACGTCACAGTGGTTCTTATATTTGTCACAGAATGTTAACATTTTGAGGCCTTTGGGAGGAAAAAGTGATCTCACAGTTAAAACAAAACCTCAGGGTGTCTGGGTGGCTCAGTTGGTTAAGCATCTGCCTTTGGCTCAGGTCATGATCTCAGGATCCTAGGATAAGGTCCCCACATTGGCTCCCTGCTCAGCGGAAAGTCTGTCTCTCTCTCTCCCTCTGTTGCGCCCCCTGCTTGTGTGCATGCTCTCTCTTTCTTCCTGTCAAATAAATAAATAAATAAATAAAAGTCTAAAATAAAACCTCAATATTATATAAGTATTTTACAAAACTGCTGAAAGACCTCCACATAAGTTAAAGAAGTTGCTGGTTTAGTGGGCACAAGAATGACTAAACTTTCAACAATTTTTAAGCAAAATTATGTTAAGTGTTTTGGGAAGCTAAGTGCAGACGACATTCCCTCTGGTATTAAAAAACTATCAATGGAGAAGTCTATCCCTGTATCATATTTTTAATTTTGATGAAATTGATCACTAATAAAATGAGAATAAGCTGTAATCCTAAAAGAACCAAAAACAAAACCAAAAGCCAAAAATCCCAAACAAACGAACAAACAAAAGAACTTTCTTTTTTTAAACCATCAAAGACCTAAGGTCTGAAGGGAACATAATCAATGAAAATATGAGACAAGCCAAGTTCTCTGAGGGGAGTTGGAATCCATGGATATTTTCATCTTCAGCAGAGTAGAAGAGAAAACTGTCATAAAAATGGTATGAAGAAAACAGATGAAATTACGTGGATTTTTAAATGTTGAGTATAGGTGGGTGTAGGAATTTGGAGACCTCTAGGGTCCTGTACATGGGTGACTCCAAACTACCCTCCTAACCCCTTAACACAGGCCTTTACTGGATGCTCAGCAAGACATTGGTGACAAGACAGGTGAATGGAGAGGCCCTTCTGTGGCACAAGTGCCCCAGCCTGCTGTTGTCTGTGGACAAAGCAAAAGATCAAAGAGAAACTCTCTCACACTCCTGGATATGATATGGTAGCAGTCTTTTTCAGGGGTAGGACAGGACAGCTGAAAAAGACCCTTCTGAGGTACACATACAGGGAGCCTCCCTAACAACGGCAGGGAGAGGAAACTTCACAGGAACTCCAAACTACACCAAGTGCTAAGGAATGGCAGTCAGCCACCGGAGGGAGACTCAAGGGCTGAGGTTTTGAAACCACCCTGTGAAAGGCACGGTGTTGAAGGAGGAATCTGAGGGGAGCCCCAGCATCCCAGGTCTGACCGTGGAGAGTGAACAGTGGTTTCTTCCACAGTGAGGTTGGAAACAGACTTGCTTGTAAGTCAAATGGTTTCAGACAAAGAGACTGGAGCAATTCAATGCAGAAATTGAAATTTTTCAGCATGGTGCTTGAGGAACCGGATATCCATGTAGAAGAAAAAAGCATCTCACATCATAAAGGAAAAATAACTTGTGATGAATTATACACTTAGACCTAAAGCTAAAACTATAAAATTTCTAGAGGATAACATAAGAGGACCTCCACTACTTCGATTTAAGCAAAGCTTTCTTAGAGCAGATTCACTAAGTATTAGCCACAAAAGAAAAGTATCAATAAGCTTCATGTCATCAAAAATAAAACCTATGCTCATGAAAGCTGATCATTAAGAAAATAAACAAGCAAGTCGCAGATTGGGAAAAGTATTCTTACCTGAGCTGAGATTAAGAATCGGACACTTAGCCAACTGGGCCACCCAGGCATCCCTGCAGAAAGTATTCTTAACGCAAGTATCTGATCAAGTATTTTTCCCCAGAATAGATAAAGAACTTTTACAACTTTATAATAAAAAGACACAAAATCCAATGTGTAAAACATTTGACAGATACTTCACTAGAGAAGATACACAAATGGCCAATAAGCATGTGAAAAGTTATTCAATACCATTAGTCACTGAGAAACACAATTTAAAACCACAATGAGACTCTTCTACCTACCATCTCGAATGGTGACTCTGGAAAAGATCGATCACACCGAATGTTAGAAGGGATATGGAGAAACTAGAACTCTTGTTTATCTCTCTGTGTTAAGTAGCATAACAGCTTTGAAAAATGGTTTGGCAGTTTCTTATGAAGCCTAGAATATACTTTTCAAACAATTCAGTGATTGTACTCTTAAATAGAATAATTTTTACAGAATTTTTATTCAAAATAGCTCCAACTGAAAGCAAACAATTTGTCTACCAATATGAGAATAATTCAACAAGGCTTGGTATAGACATTAAATACTACTCAGTAATAAAAAAGAACAAATTGTTGGAACAAGAAACAATATGGGTAAATCTAGAGATTCATCATTATAAAATTCACCAAAACCATTATGATAAAATGAAAGAACAGAGACCCAGCACAGTATTTATTACAAAATCTAGTTATAGAAGCTTCTAGGACAGGCAAAACAAATTGACGGTATTTGTTTCAGGTGGGGTTCAACTGAGAAAGGTCATGACAGGAACTTCTGTGGTGATAAAAATATTCTGTGCCTTGTTAGAGGCGTGGATTATAGTAATTTATGCATTTGTCAAAATCTGACATGTACGCTTAAGATTTGTATATTTCTCTGTATATTAATTATATTCAACAACAACAATTTTTTTTAAGTCTTCCAATCTTATATTTTGTTAAACAGACACGACCTGATACATTTTCCCCTCTATGGAGTTAACTTAATGTAGCCAGATTTGAGTTACCTTTTAAAGAACTTTAAAGAATGTCTTTTCCACCCCCAAAGACTTTGGGGATTTAAATAATTCATGTTAACAGATATGAACCAACTTTAAATTGAACTAAGCCCACTTAGTGAGTGAAGTTCATTCACAAGCAGGTGTAAGGCAGCTGTCCAGTGGGAAAGTGTCTGAGCATTACAAGAAGCCTGACTAATGCATTCATTATCTCATGAAGCATGATTTCACAGTGCTGAGAATGTGTTACACTTTTTAAACCAGAGCACTTAAATTCTATTTTGCTGTGATGGCTTAAACAATGGAATATTCCAGAATATTTATTCAACATATGTTTACTGAGAACTCTCAGAGGACATAACCCTACCCAGGGTTCTTTGCAAACACCAATAGAGTGCTGAGACTAATTTGTTAACAGACATATCAATGTCATTTATCTAAGTCAGCATTGTCCTTGCAAGTCCTTGGATCTAAGTTTCCATTTAAAACTGTATGTTTTTTGCTTAAAAACGTTGAGTGCTAATTTAAAAAATCACATTAAGAAGAAAATAAAATCTGGTAAACACTGGCTTGCATTTAAAAAAAAAAAAACAACACAGACACACCTTGAAAAAAAACATGTGACAAAATACTTACTGTGGATTTTTAAAAACAGTCTTAACTATATTCTTTATCCAAATATAATTCCAAATTACATTTGATTATTATTTTTTAAAATAGAACCCTTCAAAGATGATAATTTGCTACCATTGAGAGCATTTAAGAGCTCCCTTTGTGGGTCCTGGGGTTATTTCTAAGAACTACATCTTTAATTTAGTTGAAAATATTAAATAAGTATTTCCAAGGTAATTGACACTATAGTGGGAACTAGGGAAATAAGATAAAAAATATACACTACCTACAGCTGCTCCAACCCTCAGGAGACTCAGAAACACCCCATGATAATATAACTTTATAAGTCCATGCTAGAATTATATAGAAGTTGCTATGTGGTCGGTAAAGGAGTAAATAACTTCATCTGGATAGCTTCGTAGAGACAGTAACAAAGAAAGAATTTGAGTTTGGTAGGCAAATAAGGCAAGGGAAGTTATCTCTAATAGAAAGAACAGCATATCTGATGGCGTGAAGGCAGAGAGCCAAGAAAGGTATTGCTATATATATATGTATATATACATACATATATATATATGTGTGTGTGTGTGTGTGTGTGTGTGTGTGTATTTAGAGATTTGCAAAGACTCCAATGTCTGAAGCCAAGAGGCACAGAAAGGTAGGTAGGATGTCAGATGATGACAAGGGTCTTACAAGACAAGTTAGGCGTTTCAGTTTTATTCTATATGAAAACAAGAAAAAAAGACTCTTAGGCAGGGGGCTGTTGTGTCCACATTAATATTCTAGAAACATCCCTCTACTGCCAGGGTCCAAGATAGACTTAAAGTTCCCTTGAGCCTGGCTAAACTTTAGATGGGTTTCTTTCTGTCTATAGGCCCCAGACCTCCCTTTTCTTAGAGAATTTACTTTAGAAAAACCTGTAATTGCCGTTTCTTTCTCTGTCCCCTTGAAATATATGCAAATCTCCTTAAAAGCCTCTTGCCAGTTTTACAATCCAGAGAATGTCTTTCTCAAAGACCTGGGAGCCATCCCTTTGAGATGTAATCATCAAGGAAGATTGCTCCCCTATCTCCCTGTCTCTGTGGGAGGTAGGAGCCTAACTTCCATGGGCTACTTGTTCAGAGTTCAGTTGTAAAACCACCTCCTATCATGAAGATAGAAGAAAGTTTACTTACTAGGGGGTGAGGGCAATTGGCAAAAACAGGTGACAAGGTGACAGATACTTCCTCTCATCCCAGTTCTTCAAAAATCTCCAGCCTGCTGTTTTAGCAGAGTTGAGTTCATTCTTTCTTCCTTCTTGAAATAGTCTTGAATAAAGTCTTCCTTTCCTGTTAACTTTGTCTAGGGCAGTTTTTTACTTTGACACCAGCTTTGATAATGGTTTTATAAATAATGGATGAGGGAGAGGGGACACTGGGTGGTGGTGATTCATTATGAATCCATTAAGATAATTCAGGAAGAGCTACTGGGATTCCACTAAGAAATCAGCAGAGGAAGATACAAAATTAAGAAATATTTCGAGGGTAGAGTCTATAGGATTTGGGAACCATGCATTTGTAAAGATGTGATTGGAGAATGATTCTCAGAAAGTATGGAGTGGAGAATTACTTCTGACTGGGGGAATGGTACTAAAACTCACTGATGGCGAAAAAAAAAAAAACCCCACCTCATTTATGAAAATGGATATGGGGAACTACGTTTTTTCTCCTTGGGACTTTCTGCACTGATCTTTGGAGGCTTGCACAAACTACACATCTCAAAGTTCCCCTTTCTTTGCCTCAGAAGGAAGAACGTGGTTGTAGGTAATGTGGGCCAGCCTCATCTTGAGAAAAATGGAAGTTATCTCATATTGTTCTCTCTTTCGGAGGTGCCCGGAAGTTCTTGTAAACATGTTGCTGGCTGCTGAGAAGTATTAGGGGATAAGCAACTTGCATCTCATCTCTGCATCGATCAAGACAAATCCCATCACTTCCACCATTGGATTAGATTTAATGCTGGAACCAAAAGTCCATCTGAGAGATACTGGCAAATAATAGCATTGAACAGATTCAGATTTCTGCATATTTCCAGCCAGAACGTAAAACTCTGTCTCCAGGGCCATTCTCTACATTTTACCAACAGACGGTGTCACAGTTGATTGCTATGCTCGCGTACCAGCATATAAAATCGAAAGCAGCTATCCAAGGGTGCATTAAATATAAAACGCCTGAGTCATTCTGTCTTACACGGAAACATATGGGAATCTTTGCTTCCTAATAAAGAAAACAATGGGGGTGGAAGCAGTCACCACGGGATTAATCTGAATCACAAAGCTTCCAGACTCAGCAAACAGCTTGAAATGTGCAACAGTTTTAGGCTGTTAACTTTCAAGTATAATGGAAATTTGGAGGGGCAGTATTTATTTCCCCCAAATTTCCAATCAACTCAATTCCTCTTTGGCCCAAGAAGCTCAGGTGAGCTGCTCTGCTTAATACGAGGCTTCTTTAAATGATACCTTAGTAATCCCTTCCAGCCCATGCCGTATTTCTCTGAATCCCAACCCCAGTTTATGCCCACATTAGAACCATCCTCCCACCACCGAAAATCCAGCATGAATACGCTTGGTCTCATCTTCCCATCTGAAACTTTTGAGTAACTTTGATGGGGGTAAGGCCATCGGGTTTAGTCAACTGAGAGTGTACTTGAATGGGGATCAGGAGTTCAAGAACAGAGAGCAAGTGCTTTGAAACTGGGGTGATTCTCAAATTTCAGAAGTTCTCTCTTTGTCTTAGAACCAGTTGAACTGTTGGCATCCTATTCATGGAATTGGATTGGAGCAGCTACACAATGAGGTTAGCTGTTCCCACTTGGAAAAGTGCAGAGAGGAGAAAGAATGCTTTGCCTTTCCAGATGTAAATTCATGGAAACTTATTCTCTATGAAGGTAGGCAAGTTCAATATTAATCCTATGGGTCAGAGAATGGAGCTGCTTTGTACATGTTGACCTTCTGCTCCCCCTTCCGTCCTTCCTTCCCTCTTTCTTTCCTTCCAGAGTGGTAAGAGACCACTATGGTCTTCTACTGCTGCTTGATACAGATGGCAGATTTCTGAGGCCTTGAAAATATTTCCAAGGTAATTGTCTAAAAATTTCTTTGTCTAAATTTTCTAAAATTTGTTTAAAAACTTCACATCTTACTAAAATCAAGATAAAACTTGAAGGCTTCTAGTAGAAATAGTCTAACCTTGAAGGACTAGACATAAACAACATTGAGGGTATTATTTACTATGTTCTAGTTCTAAAGTATTGAGGAGTAGTTTATTTTCATGTCAGTAGTCATATAACCAGGGCCCTCTAGTGAAATAGAAAATTCGTATTCCTTTCTTTGCTGTTCAGGATCATAACTCAAAATAACAGAACTCCAAACAATTGAGTCTCAGGAACATTGTTACATAGAAAGAATGTGCAGTTCTAAGTTAGAGTATGGAAATGTTGGCTAAAGTTGAAATAGTCACAACATTCCATTTAATTAGGACCTGAAGGACAGCAGACAGTTTTACTTTTCCCAAAGGTCTATCCCTCTCATTCTACACAAACTACCTGCATTTCCCAGGTCACCCATGCCAGTCCTTGATAGTTCCATTAATGGGAATTCAATGGATGGTAGCACCAGAAGTTCAAACTAAAAACAATGGAAGGAAAGAACAAAACCCTACAGATAATGGGCTTTTATGGCCTGGGTCTGATGCATCTTGCTGACCTAAAAATAGTTTTCTTATATGCATCTGAGGCTTACTATCCAATCACCAAAAGCTTGTTTCTGTCTCCATTTCAGATAGGTAATTGCCAAGGCATCTTCTTGAAGTAGCATATATAAACGGTCAGTCTCTTTTGAATGACTTTGAGGGAGTGAAATGATTTTACAGTCTTTTTGGGCCCGTTAACCACCAGGGGAGCAAATTAATTGAATAGTTAGTGGACTTAAGCAAAGTACCAAGTCCATCTGCTTGGCAGTCATACATGTTGGCTCTGGAGTTCAGAGTAAAATGACTTATATCAAAATTAATGTTTTAAAAATGTATAAATTACTCACAAGCCAATCTTTAATAAGGACCTGTGCATCTCCATTAGTATAGGAAGCTTAAACATTGCCAAAGCACATTCTTTCAGAGATTTTTGTTTTTTAAAGGTATAGAAAATCCCAATAACCTGTGAATCCCAAGAAGAAAATTAATATTCATAATTATTCAGTCCCATGTGTGTAAGTCATATTTTTCTGGGACAATATACTAATCACCATTTCTAAGACAATAGATAGTACTTGTGTGTTTGAACCCCCACACAACAATGGAAGTTGTTTTTGTATGAAAAAGAAGCCATGTTAAAGATTGGTTTTGAGGGGCGCCTGGGTGGCTCAGATGGTTAAAGCCTCTACCTTCGGCTCAGGTCATGATCCCAGGGTTCTGGGATCGAGCCCCGCATCGGGCTCTCTCCTTGGTGGGGAGCTGCTTCCTCCTCTCTCTCTCTGCCTGCCTCTCTGCCTACTTGTGATCTCTCTCTGTCAAATAAATAAATAGAATCTTAAAAAAAAATTGTTTTTGACTTCCAAATGGAGGTACCCCTATCATTGCTGAAAGTTTCAAAGGACTTTTATAACACTCTAAGACTATCAATGCAGATTTCACAATTACTACTCTGAATAGAGAAAGTAATATTTTCTGTTTAAAAATGTATCTTTTATTTAAGTGCATATTTTAAAGTCATGCTCTAATATTTCTGAGATTTTGTAATTCCAAAGTCTTGAAGAAAATAGTCTAGGTCAAAAAGGAGATTATAAATGTTTTAAGGCACAAGCAATAATGTTCTCAAGGAAACAGCTGAATGTGTAAAAGTGAGCATATTATTCAAACTATTGCAATAATTTTAAGTACAAGATAGAAAAGAGACTTTAGGAATAAGCTGTACGGTGACTAGTCTGTGGGAAGGATAAAATAGGAAACTGTGCCAATGTAGCTAGAAAAGTAATCGTGGTTTTTAATACTGCAGAAATGTAGATGTATTACATGGTAAAGACCTTTTTCTGTTTCCTGCGGTGGATTAAAAAAACAAAACAAAACAAAGCAAGGGAAAGTATAAATTAGGAGAGCATATAGTATGAAAAATGTTCCTTCTCTGTACTGTTTAAAAGGACTAAAACAGGCATAATAGGAAGTCCCTGATTTTTCCTGTGTCTCCTTTCCTCTCTGCAGCCTTTCTTTCCTTCCTTCCTCTCTCCATTTCTCTCTCCCTTTCTTGTTTGCTTGCTTTTTGCTCCCACCATACACCTCCCCTCATACTGCTTAACCACCATGCTGAAAGGCTTTGCAAAAACACGTCTTGGAAAGTCCTCTTAGGACAGACAATGGAATGGCATTGAACTAATAGTCTTGAGCAAGAGCCACAAAACCTGGAAAATTTCCAACTGCAAGTTTCATAGCCTTTAACAGGGAAACTGTGACCCCAGCCAGACTGCAAGGACCAAACTGTGACCCCAGCCAGACTGCAAGGACCAAACTGTGACCCCAGCCAGACTGCAAGGACCAAACTGTGACCCCAGCCAGACTGCAAGGACCAAACTGTGACCCCAGCCAGACTGCAAGGACCAAACTGTGACCCCAGCCAGACTGCAAGGACCAAACTGTGACCCCAGCCAGACTGCAAGGACCAAACTGTGACCCCAGCCAGACTGCAAGGACCAAACTGTGACCCCAGCCAGACTGCAAGGACCAAACTGTGACCCCAGCCAGACTGCAAGGACCAAACTGTGACCCCAGCCAGACTGCAAGGACCAAACTGTGACCCCAGCCAGACTGCAAGGACCAAACTGTGACCCCAGCCAGACTGCAAGGACCAAACTGTGACCCCAGCCAGACTGCAAGGACCAAACTGTGACCCCAGCCAGACTGCAAGGACCAAACTGTGACCCCAGCCAGACTGCAAGGACCAAACTGTGACCCCAGCCAGACTGCAAGGACCAAACTGTGACCCCAGCCAGACTGCAAGGACCAAACTGTGACCCCAGCCAGACTGCAAGGACCAAACTGTGACCCCAGCCAGACTGCAAGGACCAAACTGTGACCCCAGCCAGACTGCAAGGACCAAACTGTGACCCCAGCCAGACTGCAAGGACCCTGTCTTTCTCTTCTCACGTTCTGAAACCACAATCTGCTTCTACTCAGGAGTTACCTGTCCTCAGCTCTCCCTGATGCTTACCAGCTGAACAAAGCCTTCAACCTTGGCTTGGGTCATCTCCCCACCCACCCCCCGCAAGAGTCTATTTGTGTCTCTAAGAAATGGAAGTCAAGGAACAACTATAAAAACAACTATAAAATTGCTGCCTGAAAGAAATTTGATACCAGAACTGCTCTGAACAATCAAAAAAGAATGCAAGATACGACTGTCTTAAAAATGTTTTAAATAGGGGCACCTAGGTGGCACAGTCTGTTAAGCTTCTGAGTCTTGGTTTTAGCTCAGGCTGTGATGTAAGGATCGTGAGATTGAGCCCCATACTGGGCTCCAGGCTCAGCACAGAGTCTGCTTGGGATTCTTTCTTCCTCTCCCTCTGCATTCCCCCCTTCCATGATTATTGTCTCATAAATATAAATAAATAAATCTTTAAAAAATTGTTTTCAATATAAACTAAAATATTCAAGGAGTGTGGTTTTTCTTAAGCCTGGGGACAGAAATTAAATAATCTCCCTTATTATAAATAAACACACCCTAGCAATTATGTTTGACCTACTATAAGTACTATCAAAGACTTTTATTTGTATAACAGAAAACATTAGTGAGTAGAAAGACACAGTATACTCTCTTACTCTGTTAAACATACCCAGAAGCACTAACTCACTTTTCAACACTTGCCAGATAACTCTATTTAAAGGCAACAAACCAAGAGATAGAGATAGAAAGATAGAGACTGTTATCAAACTATCCAAATATTTTTCTTCACTCTTGCTTGATTAGAACATCCTCTAGATCTCTTCTTATAAAAACATTGAAGGTCTTTTAAAAATACATATGATTATTTAGAATCATAGCACCATAGCATTGGCCCATTTATACCCTTCTGGGTCCTCATTCCAAGCTTTCAAGAGTTTGTGAGAGCTTAGACACTTCTAGGGTAAATATTTTGTTAGAAATAAAAAATCTCTACTCCTTATAAGAAAATGTGTATGTATAGTTTAGGTACTTAGATCTACTTCTAATCAGTCTAATTGACATTATCTGGAGAAATCAGAGGAAAATTACGTGATACACCAAGACATATATACTTAGGAATTCATTTGGAGAGTAGCTATGATAATAAAGTTTGTCTGTGCATTCAGTTTTAAGTCACCATTGATTAAGCAATTCCAAATGGCTACTTATAATTAAGGATTCCAATTTGGCTGTGCTCTAAGAGGCCCTGGAGAATAAATAGGAAATGAAAGAACATCCAAATGAAATATACTTTATTAAGATATGGATTTTTTTCCATTTGTAGGTTTACACTTCATTTATTTTAGAAAATTAAAGTTATAACCTAATTTAGCTAAAATGGTGAACTACAAAGAACTAATAGAGATAGATTTGTGATTTGTGATTCACTACAAATTTTGGAAAAACACTGGAGGCATTGATTCCATATCAAACCACACCAGGTCATCATGAATGAAGAAATGTTTTTGTTCCTTTTTTACTGTGGTGTTTTTGGTCTTGGCTGATTTTATAGCAATATCCAAAGCTGTAAGAGGGAAGGAACATACATTGAAGGCCTATTCTATGCCAGGCACTGCTAAAAGGGACCTTTTTCTATAATCCTTAAATAGCATTAAGAAATAGGCATTATAATCTTGAAAACATGATGCTCAGATAGGCTAAATAACTCATCTCAGGTTTTTTAAAAAAAGATATAAAAATCAACGTTGGAAACCAGGCCTATTTTTAGTTAGGCACTTGTTTGGTAATGGAAAGACTAGATATTTTGGCATATGTATTTGAGATTTCCTGAGATTTTTTTATATAGCTGCCAATTATTTGTATGTGTGTGTGTGTATGTATGTATGTGTATATATACATATATGTATGAAAAATCATATGTGTATGAAAAATCATAACATTTGTAATTATAGTTATACCATATAATTATATGTATTAAGATTATAATTATAATTTCCCCCAAATGATAAAGAATTATTTCTTATGTCAAATCTGTAATAACTAGTCCTAATTGTTGGGTGGTTCTCCTAACGATGATTCAGTCAAGCTGCTTCATCTTCTTGCTCTACCATCTTCCACACTTAACATCTGTTAGCTGCTCCAAGATAGCAGAGGGAGAAAGAGCATGAAAGGTGTTGCTTTTTTTTTCTTTTTAAGTTGGTCTAGTTTTTATTTTATTTTATTTTTTTAAAGATTTTATTTATTTATTTGACAGAGATCACAAGCAGGCAGAGAGGCAGGCAGAGAGAGAGGGGGACGCAGGCTCCCTGCCGAGCGGAGAGCCCGATGTGAGGCTCGATCCCAAGACCCCGAGACCATGACCTGAGCCAAAGGCAGAGGCTTAACCCCCTGAGCCACCCAGGCGCCTGGTCTAGTTTTTATTAACCATTTTTAAGTGTGCAATTCACGGGCATTAATTATACTCACAATGTTTTGCAATCATCACTGCTATTTCCAAAAGGTTGTTACATTTTTAAAAGAGCTGTAAACGCACACACACACACACACACTCAGAGTATGCAACAGACTACATGATGCTTTCAAAACTTGAAATATTTACTGCCAGCACTTTACATAAAGAGCTTGTTGTTACTTGTTCTAGACACAAGAAGCTGTCAAAAGCAAAAGTTCCTACGGCAAAAAGACTCCAAGCGTCAGGATCAGCTCTCTGTTCTAACTTGATAGTTTCTTTCCTTCCTTCCTTTTTTCCTTCTTTCCTCTTTCCTTCCTTTCTTCCTCTCTTTCTTTCTTTTTAAATATATATATTTTTTAGAGAAGTATTATGGTCACAGCAAAACTGAAAGGAAAATATAATGATTTCCCTTACATCTTCTCCCTCCACACATGCATAACCCACCACCATTATCAACATGTCTCACCAGAGCAGTACATTTGTTACAACTGATGAACCTACACCAACACTTTATAAATCCCTCATATACCTAGTTTCCGATTCCATGGGTTTGCACAAAAGTATAATGACAAGTATCTATAACCACAGTGATACACTGTATTTCACAGTATTAGTGTATATAAAAACATACCTAGTATTTTCATTGCCCTTAAAATTGTCTGGGGTATTCATACCTCCATGCACCTTAGTCCCTTTTCCAGAATGTTACATAGTTAAAATTATAAAGCGTGTAACCTTTTCGGATGGGCTTCTTTCACTTAATGATATGCATTTAAGTTTCCTCTGTGTCTTTTCATGGCTCAATAGCCCATAACTTTTTTTCTTTGCTTGATGAATAATATTCCATTGACTCGGTATAGCTGTTTAGTTATTACCTCACCTATTGAAGAACATCTTGGTTGCTTCCAAGTTTGGGTAATTATGAAGCAAGCTACAATAAACATGTGCAGGGTTTTCTACAGACATAAATTTCAACTCCTTGGGTAGGAGCACCAAGGAGAACAAATGCTAGATTATATGGTAAAGGCATATACAGGATTGTAAGAAACTAACAAACTATCTTCCGAAGTAGCTGAGCCATTTTGCATTTCTACCATCAAAGAATAAGTGTTCCCGTTGTCCCATGTCTTGGCCAACATTTGGTGTTGTCAGTGTTTCAAATTTTGGCCACCCTAAAAGATGTGTAGTGCTACATAGTGTTGTTTTCATTTGAATTTCCCTGATGACATATGATGCGGAACATCTTTTCACATGCCATTTGTCATTTGTATGTCTTCTTTGGCCAGGTGTCTGTTAAGGTCTGGCTAATTTTTAACCAGCTTGTTTGATTTCAACTGCTGACGCTTTTTCTATTAAGTTTTTGTTCTAATTCCAGTATAATTAACATAACAGCTGTTATATCAGTTTCAGGGGTGCAATATAGTGATTCAACACTTCTATGCCTTACTCAGGGCTCATCATGGTAAGCGCACTCTTTAATCCCCATCAACTATTTCCTCATCCCTTTACCCACCTCCCCTCTGATAACCATCAGTTTGTTCTCTATAGCTAAGAGGCTGTTTCTTGGTTTGCCTCTTTCCCCTTTTTCCCCCCTTTGTTCATTTTTTTAAAAAAAGTCCCTGATATGAGTGAAATCGTACGATATTTGTCTTCCTTTGACTGATTTATTTTGCTTAACATTCTACTCCCTAGCTCCATCTATGTCATTGCAAATGGCAAAATTCTATCCTTTCATGGCTGAATAATATTCCATTTTGTGTGTTTATATCTATCTATCTATTATCTATCCATCCATCTATCTATCTATCCATCTATCTAGAGCACATTTTCTTTATCCATTCATCTGTTGATGGATACTTGGGCTACTTTTATAATTTGGCAATTGTAGACAATGTTGTTCTAAATATTATCAATATTATCAATAGTGGGCTTTTTAAAAATTTTAATTTAAGTTTATTTTCAGTGTTCCAAAATTCATTGTTTATGCACAACACCCAGTGCTCCAAGTAATATATGCCCTCCATAATACCCACCACCAGGCAATAGTGGGGTTTTAAGAGTTCTTTCAGTATTTTGGATAAGAACCTTTATGAGATGTATCTTTTTTGAAAATATTTCCCCCTAGTCTGTGACTCGTCTTCTCATTCTTTTGACATTGTCTTTTTCAGAGCAGAAGTCTTAAATTTTAACAAAGTTCCAGCTTATTCAATTATTTCTTTCATGGATTGTGCCTTTGGTGTTGTATCCAGTAAGTCATCACCACACCCAAGATCATCTAGGTTTTCCTCTATGTTATCTTCTAGGAATTTTATAATTGTGTATTTTATGCATTTTATATCTAGGTCTATGACCCATTTTGAGTTCATTTTGTGACAGGTATTTTCACCTTCTATGTAAGTTCTGTGTCTAGATTCATCTTTTTGGCATGTGCCAGCACCATTTGCTGAAAAGATTATCTTTACTCCACTATATTGTCTTCGCTCCTTTGCCAAATATCAGCTGACTATTTTCATGTGGGTATTTCTGAGCCCTCTATTCTGTTCCACTGATCTATTTTTTTTTTCTTTTGCCAATAACATACTGTCTTGACTACTGTAGCTTTATAATAAATCTTGAAGTCAGGTAGAGTTAGTTCTCCAACTTCGATCTTTAATGCTGTGTTGGCTACCCTGGGTCTTTCAACTTCCCATATAAACTTTAGAATTGCTTTGTCAATATTCACAAAATAATTCATTTCCATTTTGATTGGAATTCCAGTGAATTTATAGATCAAGTTTGGAAAAACTGTCATCTTGACAATACTGAGTCTTTGTACCCAGGGACATAGAATATCTCCATTTATTTAGTTCTTTGACAACATTCATCAGAGTTTTATAGTTTTTCTCATAAATATCTTGTCCATATGGTGTTAGATTTATGCCTCAGTATTTCATTCTTGGGGTGCTAATGTAAAATGCATTTTGTTTTTAATGTCAAATTCTGGTTGTTCATTGCTGGTGTATAGGAAAGCAATTCACTTTTGTATATTTTATATTTTGTTTATTTATATATTTTATATATTGACCTTGTGTCCTGCAACCTTATTCTACTTGTTTATTAGACCCAGGAGTTTTTGTTAATTCTTTCAGATTTTCTCTGTAGATAATCATATCATCTGCAAATAAGGAGAGTTTTATTTCTTTCTTCCCCATCTGTGTACCTTTATCTCCTTTTCCTCTCTTATTGCATTAGCTAGAACTTCCAGTATGATGTTGAAAAAGAATGGTGAAGGAACACCCTTGCTTTGAACATCCTTGCTTTGTACATGATCTTAGTCGAAAAGTTTTAGGTTTCTCACAATTACGTATGCCAGCTCTTTCTTTATCACACGAGTTTTCATTATCGTGTGAGTTTTTTAAGCACTAGGATCAAAAGAGGTTCACACAACTTCCCCTCAAATTCCACTGGCTAGAAATTAGTTCATGGCAACATCAAACTGGGATCTGGAAAATGTCATCTATCTAGGTATAGGAGAAATAGATTTATTAAATAACACTCAGTTATTGAATAATATGTCCTTAGCTAATTCAAAGAAACATTTTCCATTTGAATTGCAGACTAAAGTTTATTGCCCAAAATGGTGCCAAATACATAGGAAATGTCAACAAAGGACAAAAAACATAACCATGAGGAAAAAGAACATTATGTTGATGTCAAGAAAAAAAAAAAGATGTTTAGTCTCTGATCTGGCAAATACGGTCTACAGCACCTCAGTCAGAATTGTCCAATGGAAATAGTAGCAACTCGCCCTCATTACAATTACAAAGAAAATATTGATGAAGAGATTTAGTAAAATATAAGCTTTTTCTTAACTTGCCTATTATCCACATTGCTGATAGGAAATCATTTCCTAAAAGAAAAATATTGATTACATTACTCACATGCTTAAAACCTTCCACTGGTTCTCTAGTGCCTATAGATCATAGTACAGTCTATAATATATATAGACTATAGGAAGGTTTTAAGCATGTGAGTAACATAATATATATATATACATATACATGTGTATATATATATATATATATATACACACATTGTATATAGTGTACACTATACATATACGCTATATATGTATAGTATAGTCTATAGGTATAGACTTTACTGCCCTTAATTCTATAGAATTAATTCTAAATTCTTTAGTATTTAGCATAAGGCCTTACAACATGGCTCAATTAATGTGTTTAAGAAAATATCCTTCTGTTCTTCTTTGATAAAATTATTTCCTCCATTTTTTTTTGTTTTTTCTTCTAGAATACTAATTGAATATTGGCATAACATGTTGTCTCTGTCCCTAATGTTCTTTCTCAGATGTTGTGTATTTAAAGTTTCCTTCTAATTTTCTATGATATCTTTGCCTTTATCTTCCAGCTAATGTAGTATCTTCCAGCTGTTCTATTTTAGCAATTTTATTTTTCACTTTTGTGTGTGTTGCAATATCACCTCAAATTTCTCTCAGGGTAATAATTAGAAGATTTAAGTTGTGTTATCTTTCCTGTATTATGTGTGGATCTTTCTTTATCTTTTCTTTCATGACACTGTTTTCCTTATATATCTGGTTATCCTTGGTTGTCCTTTTCTATTTGAGAATTGTGGGCTAGTCCTTTTTCTCTTCATAGCTACTTCACTGTTGTATGAGTAGTATGGTTTTCCCATTTTTCTGTCCTTTAAATGGGAAGAATCACTTGGAACATACACTGTTGGCCTTATTGGCTGATCCATTTCATTCTCAGGTACTTAGACAAGAATCTAAATGTCAGACTTCAATTAAAATAGCTTAATGCTGGAGGGTATTATATTAATACCAGAAATCTTAGCTCCCCCCAAGCCATTTCTTTAATTTCTTTATTTAATTTTCTTTAAATACGCTGAGAACTAGTACAATATCACGCAAATATTTCATAGCTAGATTTTCAATTAGTTCTTATTTTATAGACTTTATTTATTTATTTGGCACAAAGAGAGAGTGAGCATAAGCAGGGGGAGTGCCAGGCAGAGAGAAAAGCAGATTCCGTGCTAAGCAAGGAGCCTGAAGTGGGACTTGATCCCAGAACCTTGGGACCATTGTTGACCTGAGCCAGAGACAGTTGCTTAACTAACTGAGCCCCCCAGCCACCCCAATTCCTATTTTTAAAATATATGTAAGTTTACAAAGTCTGATGATAGTAGACATCTTAAAAACATCTTTTAATATCTCTTAGAAATTTAAAACAGCCAAAAATGTTAAGGAATGGATGATTTGAATGACATAACTGATAAGCCATATTCTAGTAACTTTTTTCTTCTTCTGAAATGTTCTTCCTCAAAATCTCCACAAGGTCAATCATTACCTGCACACAAATTTCTTCTCCATGTCTGATTTGAAGAAAACTTTCCCCGGAGACTCTGTTGAAATGAGTACCTTTGCCATTCTCCATTCTCTTACAATGCTTTATCTTGTTTTCATAGGCATTGCCACTAAAAATAACTTTATTTATTTATTGGTTGATTCCTCCACTGAAGTGTCAGTTATATTGAGGACACCGATTTGTCAGTTTTGTTGACTCTTCTGTCCTCATAGTCTCTGATAGAGGTTAGCACAAAATAGTAGTCAATGAATATCTGTTGGATAAACTAATATAAAGAAACATAAACTTACTCCCAACTCCAGAAGAGGGAAAATTTTCAGCATGTGTAGTCATTTTAAATACAGGTAACAGTTATAAAAATTGTTCAGGTATTAGGTAAAGAGTGATATTTACAGCTCATAAAAACCATATGTCACATGGCTCATGATCGATAGCATAAAATGACATAAATAAGGAATTAATAAGTTGGAGGAGGGCCAAAAAATTGACAAATGATGCCTTAAAAAATAAACCCCTTTTTAATAACTGCTAGTTATTAAATAAATGCTAATAACTTCAGTTATTAAATTACTATTTAAAATTAACTACATATCAAATCCAGTGGATGCAGCCCAACATGTACTCAGAGAAAGAATCATACTTCTAAATACATTCACTGGGTACAAAAACCTGAGAATAAATACATTTTAGTCTCAAAAAGCTCGAAAAAGCAGAAAAATCACCACCTTTTCCCAAATAGAATGAATGGTAAGATTAATAAGGGTAAGAGCAGAGTACTTTAAGTTAAGGAAATATAAAACTAAGTTATTCTGACAAACTTTTTGCTGCTTACAAGTAAAAGTGCTGAATAAACTATTTTAAGAATCTTCTTGAAAAGTATCGAAGAACTGACAAAACCTAGTAAGAAAATAGCAGAACAAAGTGGGAGGGAAAGCAAAGCAGGGATTCCAGAAAGATAAACAGAATCCAGAAGTCATTTTGCCGTAAGAATGTTTGCCCTTCCAAAAAAACTGAACTTTTTTTTTTTTTTTTAGTTTTATGAAGGATAACGGAGGCTGAATAGACATCACAGACAAGGGTCTGTTCAAGACTGGGAGTGTAAGGTACATTTTAGTGGAGACATTTCCCACAGAAAACTGTTATTACAGAAAAAACCAAAACAGACCTCAAAAGTAAGCCAATGATCCTATTCTTTAAAGTACACTGAGCAGGACAAAGTCAGAGATATCTCAGCACTACAGAGCTTAAGACAGCATGACCAAGACCCAACAGACAAATAAAATGAAAAATATATGTAGCATAAAGAACAGACAAGAAGTTAAGGCTTAGAATAGAAACAAACCAACAAGGAAAAGATGATTTTAAAAGAAGAGGAAGAAAAATAAAGGCTATAATTAAGTCATTCATAAAGAAAAGATACCAAACTCTAAGTATGTGAAAAATATTCAGTATCAATTGTAATTATGAAAATGCAAATTAAACACAATATTTTTTCTTCATGAGCTTGGGAAAAGTCTTAAAATGTTGAAGATGAATTGGTAAAGCATTGGGGAGATTAGTATTTCAGACACTATTTGTGGTAATGAATATTATCTTAAAAGTACATTTGCCAATACCTATCAATATTTAAAAGTGTATGTATGTGCATGTCATTTGATGACAGTTTCACTTCTAAAAATGTGTTCTCTATATACTCACACCAAAGTATGCCAAGGTAATTACATAAATGTACTTTGCACTATTTTAAATTAAAAACAAAACTAGAGAAATTCTATTTTTAACCCTGCCATTGCACTACTGGGTATTTACCCCAAAGATACAGATGTAGTGAAAAGAAGGGCCATCTGTACCCCAATGTTTATAGCAGCAATGGCCACGGTCGCCAAACTGTGGAAAGAACCAAGATGCCCTTCAACGGATGAATGGATAAGGAAGATGTGGTCCATATACACTATGGAGTATTATGCCTCCATCAGAAAGGATGAATACTCAACTTTTGTGGCAACATGGACGGGACTGGAAGAGATTATGCTGAGAGAAATAAGTCAAGCAGAGAGAGTCAATTATCATACGTTTTCACTTATTTGTGGAGCATAACAAATAACATGGAGGACATGGGGAGTTAGGAGAAGGGAGCTGGGGGAAATTGGAAAGAGAGGTAAACCATGAGAGACTATGGACTCTGAAAAACAATCTGAGGGTTTTGAAGGGGTGGGGGTTGGGAGGTCGGGGTACCAGATGGTGGTATTATAGAGGGCACAGATTGCATAGAGCACTGGGTGTGGTGCAAAAATAATGAATAATGTTATGCTGAAAATAAAAAATAAATTAAAACAAAACAAACAAACAAACAAAAAAACAAAAACTAGAAAAACCCAGATGTCCATCAATTAGAGAAGAGTCAAATATTTCATCAAAAATCTGTTCAATTCTGCGGGCACCTGGGTGGCTCAGTCAGTTAAGCGTCTGCCTTTGGCTCAGGTCATGATCTCAGGGTCCTGGGATCAAGCCCCTCACTGGGCTCCATGCTCAGTGGGGAGTCTGCTTTTCCCACTCTCTGCCCTGGTTGTGTTCTCTCCCTCTCTTTCTCTTTCTCTCCCTGTCAAATAAATAAGTAAAATCTTAAAAAAAAAAAATCTGTTTCCTTATGTTTTAAGCAGCCATAAGAATGAGGTAGAGCTGAATGTCTTGATCTGCAAGGAAATCAAAATTCTTTTAATATGAAGAAAAAGTAATGAACAAAAAAGAGATTGATTGTAGTGTGATATAAAAATTTGCCTAAAGTTTCAAGCTATAATATATATTGTTTTCTGGATGAATACATGAAAAATGCTATGGTCATCTTTGAGAAGAAGAACCAGCATTCTGAGTGGGAAGAAAGGCTTTTACTTACTGTTTTATACTATTCTGTTTGGCTTTAATTAAAACAATTTATTCTAAATAATTGTTTAAAATTTATTTCTTAAATTACTAATTCAATAATTTAGCACATAATTTTAAATAAAACTTAAAATAATTTTATTTATTTAACCATTTTTTAAAAGAATTAAACTTTAATAAAATAAGGGTTGAGGATTTTTTCTTTCACACCTGACCTTTTTGCATCACCCTCCCCCCGCCGACTCCGAAGCCCCCTCTAGTATCTCCATGGCCACTTTCTCTCTCAGCATTTCCCAGTAAGGGGGTCAGGTTCGAACCTAACTAGGCCTGTGAAGATACACCAGTGTTTATCTTCAAAGATACTCCAACCCAGTGTCCCTTCATCCTTAAGAGTCTTTGTGCTCCTTAGGGTGGTGATACAAGAACTCAGAGTCTGTGATGGTTCTTGAGCTTCCTTTTTCCACAGACTTATGGGCATTCCATTTATAAAAATTCTAGGTTAGGGGCGCCTGGGTGGCTCAGTGGGTTAGGCCACTGCCTTCGGCTCGGGTCATGATCTCAGGGTCCTGGGATCGAGTCCCGCATCGGGCTCTCTGCTCAGCAGGGAGCCTGCTTCCCTCTCTCTCTCTCTCTCTGCCTGCCTCTCCGTCAGCTTGTGATTTCTCTCTGTCAATAAATAAATAAAATCTTTAAAAAAAAAAATTCTAGGTTAGCTTCGTGCTTGTTTTTCCTCAGGAAACAATAGCAGAGTTTTTCAGTTGTTCAGCCAATGGAAAGTACACAGTCTGCTTATTCAAAATTTTTGTATTCTCTCCAATGACTATGTTTTCAGTCTGTTCTCTATTAATTATTACTGACTCCTCATTTGAATTTTATCCTAGTTTTTTTGAAGTCATATTTTACTTTCCTTAATCAAGAAAACCATACAAATGTTCCTAAACTGAGCTAGATACTAATTTTTGTGATTTATGAAAAATTACTAAGATATTATCTCCTTTTAGTTTTTTTTTTTTTTTAATGTGAGGGTTTTGTTTTGTTTTTCCCCTCTAAAATCTACTATTGCAAATTCAGGGTTTATCTTCGTTCTGACTGAGCGAAGTCATATGGTGACTATAATTTGAGTTAATTCCAGTAAGCAAGAAAAAGATTACCATATACCCAAATCAGCAATCTGGTCCTGTCTTATAGCCCATCGCCACCAAATAACTCCCTTTTCAGCCTTATGCCTCTGGGTGTGGGATTCTGATTTCACTGTTACCACTTACAGCATTGAGCTCCAGTGGTGCAAAAACATTTTCCCAAATGATTTCCAAACTCAATCCATCCTTCAGTAATTACATTTGTAGATAATGGAAAAGAAACCATTAATGCAGACTGCTTTTAAATCATAATTAATTGCACATGCAAATGCACTGCTAAATTAGGATGCTCAATTAGACAGCTAATTACATTGAAAATGAAAGTGTGCCCTTAAATTACCGACCATGGGCCGTGGCCCACCTGTGTGCATACTTGCACTTAAACAAGTTTCCTTGATACAATTGTAGGTATGGAAAGGGGAAAAAAAAAAAAAAAGTCACCACCTGCAGAGTGGGAGATGTGGCCAATCATAATTGTCATGCAATTTACATCTGTAATAAAGACGGTCTATTTAAAATCAGACCTTCTGAAGATGAGGCACCCTGGGGAGCCCTTGGGTTTTAGGGCTCTTGAAAAACATTTTACTTATGAAGGAAATGCTGTGCTTATACAATAGTTCATTCTTTGAAAATGCAGGAGACGTTCTCCCACAGGCCTTTAGCCAATTCTTGTTAACATTTAGTATCTTGAAGCTCTGCGATAAGGAACTGGTAGTGGAATTGGAACATTTAAATGATCATAACCCAAATTATTACTAATAGATCAATTGCCTCATAGTTGTATGGCAAATTTTTATAGTGGAAGAGGGAGATGGAAGAAGAGTCAGAGGGCCATTGACTAGGGGGAAAAGGCACAGATGGATGCAACATTATTGGTTTTGAAGGTGGAGAAAGGAAGTTATGAGTCCAGGAATGTGGACAACCTCTAGGAGCCGGGAAAGACAAGGATGTCAATTCTCCCCTAGACAGAGTTACCTAGGGGGGCACACAGCCCAGCCGACCCCTGATGCTAGCCCACTGAGATCTGTGTCAGACTTCTGACCTCCAGAATTATAAGATGTATACTTGTGCTGTTTTATGCCACTGAGCTTGTGGCAATTAGCTATGGCAACAAACCAGAAACTAATAGGATCTGTGTCTAAAATGTACGCAGCTGAACTGGAAACAATTGTTTGTAGTAAAAAAAATGAGAGATGTCTCCTGAATGTTGTGACTATATCAGGATGATATAACTCCACGTGGCATTTGCCTCTCAACCTGTCTCACTCCATTAGTTCTCAGAAACCATTCCTGACCCTTTCTGGAGAATTTACTCACGTTTATTGAAATTGCTGGTTAGAGTAGATTCACAAGTTCTCCTTTTGCAAAGGCAATTGTTTCTGTTTTTCATTTTACCCAAATAAGGCTTGCCAGCCTCTGTCAGTGGAGATCCCCTGCATGTTGATATAAACTGCTTTGAAGGATGACTCTCTCTCTTTTGGACACCGGACTTAGTGTTTTGCATTGATTTCTCACTTGTTCTTGAGAGATCCTAAATATAACATGAAAGTTGCTGGAGGGAATAATAAGTAAGGTGAAAGGGGCCCGGTTTGGTTTTAACTAGTTGACTTGCACCTTGAAATTAACCAGGTTGTATCCCACAAACATTGGTGGAGTAAAACTTGGACCAAAGTAGATGTACACAGATTCAAAGACAGATATATATATATATATATATATATATATATATATATATATATGATTTTATTTATTTATTTGACAGACAGAGATCACAAATAGGCAGAGAGGCAGACAGAGAGAGAGAGAGAGAGAGAGGAGGAAGCAGGTTCCCTGCTGAGCAGAGAGCCCGATGCAGGGCTTAATGTGGGGCTCGATGCGGGGCTCGATGCAGGGCTTGATCCAAGGATCCTGGGATCATGATCTGAGCTGAAGGCAGAGGCTTTAACCCACTCAGCCACCCAGGCACCCCACGTTTTTTGTATTTTAACAGAGTAGAAATCAACCTTTATCATAGAACCAGTGGCATTTTACCATCCTTCCCAGCCACGTGGGTGTGCACAACTTGTTCACAATTGCTCTTATTTGTCATCATTTCCATGCACTTACTGACATCTGTATTGTTCCTACTGCAGGTAAAAATCTAATTGGCATCAAAGGAAAAGTTTGTATGTAAGCAAAAAAGGCATGAAAACAGTGCAGTGGGGCATAAATTTTCCCTTATCAAATAGTTATTGCTGATGGAATAACTAAAATTATACATTTCATTTCTTTTCTTTCTTTCTTTCTTTCTTTCTTTCTTTCTTTCTTTCTTTCTCTCTCTCTCTCTCTTTCTTTCCTTCTTTCTTTCTTTCTTTTAAGAGAGAGAGCGAGAGCGCACAAGCAGGCAGAGCGACAGGCAGAGGCGGAGAGAGAAGCCCAATGCGGGACTTGATTCCAGGGTCCTGGAATCATGACGTGAGCCAAAGGCAGTGGCTTAACCAACTGAGCCACCCAGGTGTCCCCCTTTCCCTTTTATTTATTTATTTATTTTTTGACAAAGCAGCAACCAAGTATTTAAGAAAAAAAATCCTGACATATAATGAAGCCATATTGTTTTCTTAATGGTATATATGCAAAAGGATTGTCTAGTAGATTCTAAGCAATGAATTTGAGGGCAAGAGAAATTAACATGTCTCTTAGGAGAGATGAAAGAAATTTCCAGACAATGAAAGCCTAGTGTGACTAGTTCATGAATTGTGCAGGACCTTGTTAAAATACTGATTCATAATTTAAAATGCACAATTCTTCCTTTCCAGACAGTTCAATCATTGATACCTCAGATTAGATAAAAAACAACATGTAGAGAAATGGAGGAGCAAGATGAGTGATTTTATGTGTTGCTCCTTAGCATGACATAGAGGCAATTTAGAATAGAATATGGATATATTTGAAGTCATTATGGATTAGCTTCTCTTCCTCAGCCTTATTATATAACTAGAACAGGGTAAATTTTCTGAAACTCTATTCTGATGTATCAGATGAGATGATAATATTTACTTAGAGCTGTGATTTAAGGCTTAAATTAGCTTCTCCTCTACTGCTGTTTCCTTAGAGTCAAAGGAAATATTTGTAAGTGATTTGGGTCAGTTATGGAAGAACTTTCAAGGAAATTTGGAGTCTAGAGATAAGAGTGCCTCTTCTGGCTCTGCCTCTCACGGCATGACTAGACCCTTGTTAGCCAACTTCTGGTTCATGTGGGGGTGAACCTGCAAGATGGTGTCAGGGAGTGTATACTCTCCTCACTAGACAAGGTTGGTTTTTTGTTTGTTTGTTTGTTTGTTTTAAAAGATTTATTTATTTATTTGACAGGCAGAAATCACAAGGAGGCAGAGAGGCAGGCAGAGAGAGAGGAGGAAGCAGGCTCCCCGCTGAGCAGAGAGCCTGATGAGGGGCTCGATCCCAGAACCCTGAGATCATGACCTGAGCTGAAGGCAGAGGCTTTAACCCACTGAGCCACCCAGGCACCCGTGGACAAGGTTTTATCTGTGGGACCAACCAGTGCTGTATGGCAGAACTGATGTCAAGTCACTTTTGAGATTGGGCTATAAAGACTGTGGTTTCTGTCTTAGGCAGCATGTGCTTTGAGGGAAGCCAAGGGCTATGTCTTGAGGATACCTAGGCAAACTTGTACAGAGGCCTACATGGAAAGAAACTAAGATTTGTAGACAACGGCCAGCAGGGAACTGAGGGCTCCAGCTAATAGCCATTGGGTAAGTCTTTCTCAGAGGCTGAGGTTGGAATCCAGTCAAGGCTCTACAATACAATGCAACCCCACGTGACTGAAGCCTGGGAGAGACCCTGAGCCAAGGTCAACCAGCTCAGCCAGCTCTAGGATTCCTGAATCTCAGAAATGATGAACTAATACTTGTTTGTTGTTTTAATCCAATAAACTTGAGTTTCGGGTTTTTGTTTGTTTGTTTTTTACACAAACAAATGACAAATATAGTTTCTTATCTAAAAAAATGAGGATATACTTCATAGAGTTTTAGAAAAAATCTCAAAAGAGAACATGTAAACTATAAACTATCAACACAAATGTTAGTTACTATGCTTGTTTCACATGTTTGTTTACTTCGGGTAATCGAGTTGCGTTTAGACTTTCCCTTAACCCTAAATGAGCCACCAAAAGCTATGGTGTCAGGGATCCCCAAGATCAAGCGCAGGTATAATGATCTGCGAGAAGGATTTACAGAACTTGGGTAAGTGACTATACTCAGGGTTATTGCTTCTCAGAGTGAAAGGATAGAGGTTAAAGTCAGCAGAGGTAGGATGTCCATAAGGCAGATTCTGGGAGAGACCAGATGCAAACTGCCAGCAGTGTTCCCCCCTTGGAGTTGTACAGAGAGCACTTAATATTCCCAGTAACCACGTATAATGAGACATGCGGAGTATCGTTAACTAGGGAAGCTCACCTGAGTCTCGGTGTTCAGCATTCTCATTAGAACAGTCTTGAAGGCATATAACCCCTGCGGGGCTGACATTAGTTCCTCTCCATCTTCTCCAGAGGTCAAACCGGTATAGTATGACCCAAGGCCTCCGCCATATAGGACATGCCGGCACAAACACTCTGGCTTGGCCCAAGTTTTCAGGCACACAATGACACTCTTAGGCAGGATATTTCAAAGACTTTGAGGTTATCTTCCTGGAGCTGGGAAAGGCCAGTCCTTTATTTGGAATGTTGAGGGTTTGGGCTCCCCAAACTTGCTGAGCTATCCCTTTTGTGCATAAGTACGGTTCCATAGATTTATCAGATTTCATTTTTTCCTTTATCTATGAAACATCCTCTTCATATTCTCTGGGCTACTCTTATTTCCTATTATAATGAAGGTATCTTGGGATTTTGCTATTCTCATGCCTTAAGGGGACCTCTGGGTAGCTCTGTATGCAATGAAATTATACTACAAAGAATTCTGTCTTCCTCGGGACAACCAGTGGAAAAACCCCAGATGTCACAAATGCAACTGTGTGTCCCAGTATTGCTGGGGATGCTGGCCTGGTGCCGGTAGCCAACGGACAAGAGAGACGCATACTCTAGCAAGAAAATTGCAGGTATCGAAGTCAGAGCTTGGCGTGCTTGTTTTCTTTTTCCCTTGACTAGCTGTGCAAACTTTCTGTGTCTTTCTCAGGGCCCTCATTAATGAAATATAAATAAAAAGTCAGTAATGCTTTCATACATAGGATTGGCTGTGTTTGAAAATTACTAATGGCTGCGAACTAAAAAATAAAAAATTGCTAATAGTATATTGAATTTGGTATGCTGTGCTATGCTTTTGGTAGGGAAAAAAAGGCGAATGCTTTAAATATTATTAGAAACTGGAGAAATATCAATAGATATCTGAGCCAGACCCTGACATAACTAAAGTGGATATTTGAATGGAGAATGTATAAAATGGATTGAAGCTGGGACAAAGTGAGTAAACTAAACTGTTAGGTTAGTGTGATCCTTGGTGAGAATGTGCTGGCGAGGAGAAAGGTAGGAATAGATTTTGGGTAGGGAACTCTGGATTGCCCCACATAAAACTTGTATAGAGGTGAATTGCTCCCCACCTTCTGGATTCCCGTTCCACAAATGTAGTCTTTATATCATACCTTTCAGCCTTGAGCCACAAAAAATCCCTTTTATCAGCTACGCAAAGAACACAAGGTTATCCCCAGGCTTACATATGGATGTAGAGAGAGATGAAGCGGGGACTGATGGTGCAACCCTAATCCAGCCTGAATGAAGCATCAGCAGCAGCCACATAGCTCAGGTCTGTAGGGTGGACCAGCTGTCTCCTTGAGACAGGAGTTCAAAGCGCACAGTAAAGACTGCCCGCCAGAGGTCCACCTTCCACCATTCACTCTGGCAGTGTCTCCTTCTCTGGGCAAAAGTGAATTCCTTCTGGTGTTTTGGTCCTAGAGAACTTGAAACAACGGTGGTGCTATCTCACAATATCAGGGACCTCAGATTCCTTAGAATGAAGTACTCCATCATCTGTTGTGAAGACATAGCTAATTGAGCTTCTAGAGATCCTGCTGAGCATTGACCTTCAAGAGATCAGCTCATCTTCACTGACCATATGCTTCATCTTATGTTACCCCCTTAGCTGGTGGATCACTGTTCCAGACATGACCATGCTGTCCTCTCTCTGATAAGATTCCGTCTCTGATACTCCTCATGTTTTTAATGTCTTTAAAATTCCAAGTGATTGGGCGCCTGGGTGGCTCAGTGGTTTGAGCCGCTGCCTTCGGCTCAGGTCATGATCTAAGGATCCTGGGATCAAGTCCCGCATCAGGATCTCTGCTCAGCAGGGAGCCTGCTTCCCTCTCTCTCTCTCTGCCTGCCTATCTGTCTACTGTGAACTCTCTCTGTCAAATAAATAAATAAAATCTTAAAAAAAAAAAATTCCAAGTGATTAATGTTTGATTTGGGGTGCAGCAAAGAAACAGGGTGCTGGGATGAATAGACTCTACTCCTTATCTCATCTTAGCAGAATGCAACTTCAAGAAATAAATGGCAAAGGTGAAGAATCACAGCTATACGAAAAAAGTTCTGGATTTTGGAGAAAAGAAAATATTTGATAGAAAGATGGTTTTAGGTCTTGATTCGAGTGAGCATATGTCATGGTTTGGTTGGGGCATAATCCATTTGCAACTATTGTCCTTAGAGTGATTATTATACCTCTCTTACCTTAAAAACTGTCCTGGGTTGATGATAAATTACATGGCAGACCCTAACCTTAACAGTAGGTGGCCTACGTGGTCATCCTCAGAGAATCGAAAAGCGAGTGGAGAACTCTGAAGAGAAGCAGAAATGTTTAACTTAGAAGTGTCCTGAATGCCCCCAGGAAGGGGAAATGGCCAAGGATGGTCAATTTCGTAGCAAAAGAAAGAATTCTGATGGAGAAGACGCAATTAAAAAGTCTTTTGGAGGTCACTGATAAGTACCAGAGAGCAGCTTCCCAGCATTTCTGAGCATGAGGTTTCAATTTCAACAGAAAGGGAAGTGTGTGATTCTGCACTGCCCATCTACACTTTAGAAAAATGTGTTAGTATAAACAAAGGAAGAGACTAAAAAGTGGGACAAGTAATTGAGTGAATTGATCCTCAAAAAAGGGAAAAGGAAACACTGAAGTCTCTTAAAATATGAAAAAACACTTAACATAAATAGGTAATTAAAATTAGAACTGTGCTGCAATACAAGTTTTTGACCATCATGATAGAAAGAGTGGGATAAAGAGGCACTCGCCTATCACTGTTGCTAGTGAATAAATTACTTTAATCTGAATTGAAGGTGGCTTGGCAGTATGTATGAATGTATAAAATACACACTTCATTTGACCTAGAAATTTCCATGTTCAGAAATCATTTTGCAGACAGACTTGCATAAGTACAAAATGGCTTTATATGAGGAAGTTTGTTATAGAGTTATTTATAACAAAATTTTGGGAATAACTTAACACCTTTCAATAGGAAACTGGATAAATGCTAATAGAAAATAATGTTGAGTGCTTACTATGAGTTAGACACCATTTTCAGTGTTTAATATGTATTGACTATGTTATTTCTTCTCAATTAAACCATTAGCACAAATGACTATTATCTTTCTCTCTCTCTTTTTAAAAGATGTATTTATTTATTTGAGAGACAGAAAGAAAGAGAGCAGGAGAAGGGGCAGAAGGAAAGGGAGTGAATCTCAAGCAGACTCCATGCTGGGAGCAGAGCCCCATGAAGGACTCGATCCCAGGACACTGAGATCACGACCTGAGCCAAAAATCAAAAGTCCCACTTAACTGACTGAGCCACCCATGCATCCCTATTATCCTTCTGTTATGGATGAGGAAACCGAGGCACAGAGAGATACATCACTTGCCCAGGGTAATACGGCTAGTAAGTGGCTGATCTGGGGTTTGAACTCATAGCTTCATTTCATAACTATTGACATAGACATGTTTTGTTCTGTAAAACAAGAGGGACTTTTATTGTTGCTCTTAAAAAGAATGTAGTAGATCTATATGTACTTATGTGGAATGATTACCGAGACGTAGTTTTAAGGGAAAAAAAGATGGTGTAAAACACTGTTTAATATACTATCATCTTGTGAAAAATGTATTTATGTCTGTCTGTGCATAGATTCTATCTGGAAAACTATGCAGGAAATAGGGGTTCTCTCTGAGAAGACAGTTGGTAGCTGCAAGATGGAAGACAGAGGTAAAAGGCTTATGTTTTATTGTGTACTCTTTTCTATCTTTTGGATTTTATAGCCTATCTTTCTATTTTTTCTTCAAATCACTTTTTTAAAGTAAAAAGATAATAAATATTATACAAAAGAAAGAAAACAAGATGTAGGTACTAATGATAATATGTCGGAAATAAGTGAAAAAAATCTGGGCTGGAAGGAGGTATGAAAGCTTGAACGGGTGTGTGTAAGAGTAGAACATGGACTTAAAGGAAAGGAACACACTGGCCAGCATGAGGCTTTATGAAAATACAACTACTTTTTTCTTTTTTCCTTTTTTTAAATTTACTTGAGAGAGAGAGAGAGCACAAGAGAGCACAAGCACGTGGAGGGGCGGAGGGAGAGGTAGAAGCAGACTGAGCAAGGAGCCTGATGTGGGCCTCAATCCTAGATCTCTGACTTGAGCCAAAGACAGATGCTTAATCGACTAAGCCACCGAGGCGCCCACAACTACTTTTTTCTTGATTAGGTAAAAAACATGAGATGAGCTCTACCTTCCTAGCAAATGTTTAAGTATACAGTAAGGTATTGTTAACTAAATGCGCATTTTTGTATAGCAGATTTCTAGAACTTGTTTATCTTGCATGAGTACAACTCTAGGCCTGCTTCTATTAGTCAGCTCAGGCTCGCATAACAAAATGCATGAGATGGTTGGCTTAAACACCAGACATTTGTTTTCTCACAGTAGCAGAGACGGGAAATCCGAGATTAGGGAATAAGCATTGTGGGTTTCTGGTGATGTCTATCTCCTTGGCTTTTGGGTGGCAATACCTTGCTGTATGCTCAAAGGACTTCTTGTGAGAGGGGGCAATGAGAGAGCAGGAATTCTCTGGTGTCTCTTCTTATAAGGGCACTAATTCCAACACACCAGGGCTCTACTCTGATTTCATTTAACCTTAATCACATCCTTCAAGGCCCTGTTGATGATAGAGTCACAAAGGGGCTTAGGGCTTCAATATATGAATTGAGAGGGACAAAATTCAGTCCATAGCTGGGGTGCCTGGGTGGCCTAGTTGGTTAAGATCACAACCTGCCTTCGGCTCAGGTCATGATCTCAGGGTCCTGAGATCAAGTCCCTCGTCGGGCTCCCTGCTCAGCGGGGAGTCTTCTCCCTCTCCTTTTGCCTGCCACTCCCCCTGCTTGTGCTCTTTCTCTCTCTGCCAAATAAATAAAATCCTAAAAAAAAAAAAAAAATCAGTCCATAGCTCCATTGAACAACAAATCTTCATTTCTTACTCCCCTCAGCCCCGGAAACCACGATTCTACTTTTCACTTATTATCATGTGCTCCTCAGCCATGTTGCAACATACAAGATCTCCTTTTTTAAGACTAAATAACAGTCAACTGTTTGTGTATACCATGTCTTATTTGTCCGCTCATCACTCTATGAGTGTTTCAGTTGTTTCTGTGTCTTGGGTATTGTAAATAATGCCTCAGTGAAAATAAACGTGCTTTCTTTGGGCTTGCGTGTGTACATTTTTAGCATTTTCAGTTTAGAAGGGTTTGCAGATTTTTTTTTCAGGAGCTCATAATCTCTTCCCTCTGGTGTCTGTCTAGAGCACTGCTGTTACAGTATTACACTATTCTGTATTTGCCTCTATAGCTACTTTTAACGCAGGTTTTCTGGAGTCTCATTAGTTCTCTGAGTTCTGAGAAACAGAAATAAGCCCTTCAGGCAGTTGCCCCAAGAGCTGTCACATTGGACTCATGTTCCATTCTTTCCCTCCCCAGGGAGAAGCTGGGAGTTGGTTTTTTCCTCCCGATGTATTGACTATGTGAACCAGGGGGAGGGGCTACCATGAGCGGAGTGATTGTGAGTCCAAACTTTTGCCTTTGTTCTCAGCAGCTCCCAGCCTGACGCCCTTTCCTGTCAGCACTTAGATTCTGGCAAGACGAAAACCAGTCCTTTGGGGCCCATGAAAGATTTGCATGTTGGGCCTATGTTTTAGTCCTCTGTTTCCTTCCTCATGGAAAGGTGAAAAACTGAGAGTTTTTGTTTGTTTGTTTGTTTGTTTGTTTTCACAGTCATACTGCACTGAGCTTGGGGGAAAAACTTTGGCAAGTGGGTGCCATGAATTTTCCTGCTGGAATCTATGTGGTGTTTCCTGCTCATGTGGTGTTTCTTGCTCTAAACTCTTTTCTGATTTCTCACAAAGGGAATGGGTCTGTGTATTATTACTGAGTTGGTATCTCTTTGGGAGGGACTGGGCCATTCTGCCATCTTGCTGATGTTGCCCCCAAATACCACCATGCTTTCTTTGATCAACGGGTAAAAGTTGCTGAGCTGAAATCAGTACAAATCCTCACATAGGCGGCTCAGAACTTTGAACTGCTCAGTCCATGAGACCTGCTACAAAAAAGAGTTTGGAAAAGTTCAGGGTGGTATCAGATGGTCACCAACAAAAGGTCATGTTTTCTGGGAAATTTTACAACTTTCTCATCTTATGCAAAGGGAAAGAGCTCAGCCTGGGAATACACCATTCTATTCCAACACCCATCCAGCCCTGAAGAGTGATCAAGGAAATGGGCCATTATCAGTGGATGCTTTTATAAAGATGAGAAATGCTGTGGCACTCTAGCGGTGATAGCTCAATAAAATATACCTGTTCCTTTAAATGTTGTTTCAGATGCTATAATTCCTTTTTAAGTGCGCTGCCAAGAACTCTCAGAAGAATGAAAGAAGTACAAGGACAGGCTGACGGAGAAGGGCTGACTGTCCTTGTCCTGGCTTTTGTTCTAGAAGGATCCCTAACACCGAGAAGGACGTTTTGAAATTGAAGAGAGAGGTTGTGAGTCAAGAAAACAAACAAACAAACAAAGCAACAAACCAGAAGGAACAACTGGAAATAGCAGGGGGGAGTGAGGGCGGTCTTCCTTCTCACACATTTTTGATGCCTAAGAACTGGGGGTGGGGAGGACATCCATTTCAAACAGTTTTCAGAGGTTAAGGAGAAGTGATTTTCTCAAAATCTTTTTCAAGTAAATGTGTTCCAGGAGCTGGGGTTTCAGAATGCTCAGGGTAAGTGGCGATGGGATATATTTAAGAGCGCGAGGCATAACTGACATGGAATGAGATAAGTGGTAATTGTTAGGAATGAGATCACAAAAAGCAAAAGCCACATAGAGTATCTAGCTCCTCAGGGTTAGTAATTGTGGATCATGAGCTGATAGAGGTCAGAGGTTGGGAGGAGGCTGAAGGGGTAGGACTGCTGAGTAGTGGAGAGTATTTCGGTATATGTGTGAAATTAATGAAACCCAAGGTCCCCATTTGAAATATTGCTGCTCCACGATTTATAAACCAGATTTATAAATCTTTTATAGAGCAGTGGCAGTATCGTAGCCAATGAGGTTTATCCGAGGCGCGATTATTGCTAGATTTATAAAATCTATAAAAGATTTCTGGGCATTTTGCTAATGGTAGTGCTGATGGGGCAAGCTGACAGAAATTTTTTTTTTTAAGTTTTTATTTTATTTTATTTTTCACAGAAGTAGAAAGACTATGAAAGAACTCTTCGGACTTGGGCGGTATGTTTCGGGATTGAAGGTGAACCGCACTCTCTGCGGTTCCAGTTAAGTGAAGCAGCCTCCACTCTAGCAATCTCCAGTGCTGAAGAGCCAGCTCCGAGAACGTACGTCCTCCTTCACCATTCCAGGCTTCCAAGCCTCCAATAATGACGATAAGTTTCTTGCTGAATTTTTTATTTATAAAAGAGATGACTGCACTATAAAAATTATGAAAAACAGAGGAAACAACACTTCAACACTTCTGATTCACGGAAGTGAATCTACCATCTTGAAAGAATTATAGATATGATTTTTTTTTTTTTTAATTTGTTTGTTCGTTCCGGAGGAAGAGAGGGAGAGCCTGTACAAGTGGGAGGGGCAGAGCGAGGGGTAGAGAGAATCTCAAGCAGACATCATGCTGAGCCTGGAGCCCCGTGTGAGGTTTGAGATTACGACCTTGAGATCACAGCCTGAGCCAAAACCAAGAGTTGGACATTGAACCGACTGTACCACCCACACAGCCCTAATTTTGTTTTGTTTTGTTTTTGGACTTTCATGTTCTTACAAAGTTTTGATGGCACAATAAATTTAGCTTTGCACTTCACCTTTTTATATATTAATTTATGGTCATAATTTTCCTGATTGCATAAAATTATCTTTATTGACGATCTTTAACAGTTCTCTGACATTATGCACTATTATTGATTTTTTTTTTTTTTACTTCCGAGGCAAGAGGGAAAGCAGATTCGGGAGACAAGTTGACCAACCTAAACCTGTTTTGGTTTTAGGCTGACCCTTAACCTAAAAGTCAGCTGGTCATAAAAAGGGTCACAATATCCAATTCATGGAAAACCACAAGACTCTACTCCCTTTGACAGTAAAAGCCACAAAGGCTATACATTTTTAACATTGCTCCCTGTGAGTAATTCCATAACCCTAAGACAATGGAAAAACTAATCACCCAGTGTAAATGATGAACTCCAAGATAAAGAACAAGCCCCTCTCCAGTTAGCTAATTTTTAAACAAACTTATAAAACCCTTCATTAGAGGCAAAGAGGGATCATCTTCCTCATCTGAGAGGAGAGATCACTGCTTTGTCTGTGAAGTGGCTCCTTTCTTCTATATTTAATAAATCTTTGTCTCTTTCTCTAAGCAGCTCACTCTTAAATTCTTTCTCAAGCAAAGCCCAGAAACCTATTGGTGATGGACCTGAGGGCCCCCCTCTAGGGGTGTTGGCCCCACCAGCATCACTTCTGTTAATATCACCACTGAACATGTTTGTACATACATAGGACTTTTTCTATATGTTAGGTTATTTCTTTAAGACATTATCTCAAATATGAATTACTGCATTTAGAAAGTATAAACACATTATTTTTACTTTTTAAAAATATTTTATTTATTTATTTGAAAGAGAGAGAGATCACAAGCAGGCAGAGAGGCAGGCAGAGAGAGAGAGGGGGAAGCAGGCTCCCAGCTGAGCAGGGAGCCTGATGTGGGGCTCGATCCCAGGGCCCTGAGACCATGACCTGAGCCGAAGACAGAGGCTTAACCCACTGAGCCACCCAGGAGCCCCACAATATTATTTTTTATTCTTGTTAGTAACTTTGCTAAATACTGTAGTGATATTAAAAAAAATACTGTCTGTATATCTGAGGTGGACATTCAATATAAAGGGGCATCTTATGCTTAGAGATGTAGACTAGCTTAATTGAGATCATACAGCTGTGGAGATGGATGAACCTAGATATAAACACAAACAAAGTAGACACCCAGAAATGAGAAGCTAAAATCTTGTGTAAGTTGCAACCAACCAAAAAAAGTAGACATGGGGTTTGCTGTTGAGATCTGCAGTTTCAATGTTCTGTAAAGAAAAAAAAAAAAAAAATCAGCCTTTGACCTTGGTGTGATCCTGTTCTGTAAAGGGAAAACTAATAGATTCTATGTGTCCCTAGCACCTAAGGGGTGACATCAGAGCTTTCCCTTTATCGTTCATTTCTTTGATCTAAGAAAAGATGGTGCATAATGTCGACAGCTGAATTGGACACATTAGGCAGTAAGGTAGCTTTAATCACTAGTGTAATGGATGGCCACATATGTCAAAACAAAAGCTGTAGGGACTCTCAGACTCACTTAATTCACTGATGTCCTTTTTAAACATAGATATCAGAGAGATGTAGTTCTCTCTAGACTTAAACTTCTGTCAATAAATTGAACTAAATAATAAGCATAGATTTCAACAGTGAATTCCAACCAAATTAAAACTTAAACTGCCATGGTTAAAGTTAAGGAAAAATGCTCAATGAGATGGTCTAAAAAATAATGTATCTATCCTTAAATAGGGGCCTCATCAAATGACTATGAACAGATAAACTGAAATTCCAGATGTGCATTATGGATAGTGAACAAAACCCAGGATTTTTTCTATAGAAGTTATTATTTGTACTTTGGTTACAAAGCAGAGTCAACTCTTCCCAAGAATGTGTTTGGTTCTTTTTAATCTCTAACTAGTATTCCTTAAATTACAGATGGGCCCCAAAATATGATCCGAAACTAAGACAATAAAGACTTCCATTTTTTCCCCTAATTTCTCAGAGGGATTCACCAGAAGCAGAATGAAATTCTAACTCATAAAAAGAATTTTAGAAGCATCTACAGTGAACTAAAATAATATAGGAAGAATGAAAAAAAAAATAAATCCTCTGGGGAGAATGGAAAAGTAATCATTCACCAGAAAAAGAAAGATCGGTCTTTTAAAATCCTAACAGGAAAATATCTTGCTGCCATCTAAGAAATTGCTCATCAAACCATGTGCCACTCACTATCTGGTGAACTTATTCCTTCTGCTTTCTATAACACATGTGCCTACGTTAGATGGCTTTTTTTTTTTTTTTTTCTTAGCAGATCTGATGTAAATCTGTTCAAATCTAGAAGAGACCAAGCTTTCGGTCTTGGTACCGTTTACTAGCTTCTTCCTTGTGGTGCCTCTCCTTCATTTTCCTTACTTGAGATTTTTCTAAGATTATAAAAGCAAACATTGGAGAACAATGTTTAAAGAGAAGGAACTCAGAATGCTCATAAATATTTAAATAGAAAGATATATCCTATATCAAATACAATAAAACGTCTTTGCCATTTAAAGTGGGTACATGGCAAATGCCCCTTTATAAAATAAATGTCTTCTGTGAAAAGCTTTTCCAATACCTTGAACTCATTATTTATCAATACTGACTGGACACTATAGGTTTCATGTTGTCATTTCATGACCATAATTGTAAGGATAGAAATATAGCTGGTAGTGATATCAGAACAGATCGCATGGGGCGCCTGGGTGGCTCAGTGGGTTAAGCCGCTGCCTTCGGCTCAGGTCATGATCTCAGGGTCCTGGGATCAAGGCCCGCATCGGGCTCTCTGCTCAGCAGGGAGCCTGCTTCCCTCTCTCTCTGCCTGCCTCTCCATCTACTTGTGATTTCTCTCTGTCAAATAAATAAATAAAATCTTTAAAAAAAAAAAAAAAAAAAAAAAAAAAAGAACAGATCGCATGGGTTTGTACTGTTGGAGTGAAAGAGGGGCAAAGCCTGGAGTAGGAAGAATAGAAATCGAAGGGACCATTGGCCAAACCCAAAAGACATCACAGTGGGAAAAATAATCCACAAGAGAAGTTCTCTCCTGTCATTAGCTAGTCTGATATATACAAGGTCAAGACTGGAGAAACGTTGGGCCTATGAAATAAAGGAGGAATGACAACTTCTGTGTCATCCACTGAGTTAATGTTAAATTGTTTATTTGGGGTTGATTTGACTTGTTGATGCAATGCCTTGATTTTTAGTGATTATGAGAACTGGGTTCATATAATATATATCCATGTATAAACCATGTTAAAAAAGTGCAAGATACTTGGGGCATCTGAGTGGCTTGGTCGGCTAAGTGGCTGCCTCGGCTCAAGTCATGATCCAGGCTCCTGGGATGGAGTCCTGTATCTGGCTTCCTGCTCAGTAGAGAGCCTGCTTCTCCTTCCCCCTCTGCCTGCTGCTCCCCCTGCTTGTGCGCTCTCTCTCTCTGAAATAAATAAATAAAATCTTTTAAAAAAATGCAGGATACTGTATCAGATTAAAAAATGATTCACTCTGAGCCAATAATAAGAGATACATAAATCGTTTCTGCCATAGTAAATATAGGTAAAATCCAAAGCTTAATGTCAGGAAACAAATGTGTGTGAAAGATAGATCCTTTTCTTTCTCTGCACTTAGTCTAATCATCAGAGTATCTTCCTCACCTATAAGTAATCAGGTTGGGCAAAACATATACAAATCCATGGTCCACAAACCCAAAGTCATTGCACACAACTCAACTACTAGTGGTGGAGGCTGATGATACATTATGGTATACATAGCTCTGCTCATTTCTATGAAAATTTTATAAAGAGGAGGAGCTTCTGTGTTAACCTCAGAATCAATTAATATTTATATTACATAAATTTTACTGAAATAAGAAGGAGAGAAGAGAATAAATGTTTTGTTGAGATACTCCACCAGGGGTAATGTTAGTTTCTATCCTGTGTGTCAGTTTTTTTCCCAAGAATAAGAGGAATTAGAAGTTTGAGTTATTGATTGAGAAAACACCTGTGAAGGCTGTAGCAGAGAGAAGAAGGAGCAAGAGAACAGAATAAAGCAGAGCACCATCAGAGGACATTTAAGTATGACACTTGTCAAAGGAGAGAAGAAAGGAAGGAAGACTGAGTGCGAAGAGTTTCAAAATAGTTCCTTAGAAGACACTCAGGTCAAGTAGAAACTACCTGGCTCTAGTACCCCAGCCATGCTCATTCATCCTCAGTGTGAGGACCCCAGTGGATCCCAAAGGTGTGGTTGTGTGGTTACTCATGAAGGGAGACCATATGTCTCCACGACCGCCCTGCCATTTTCATCACTCATGACCTAAAAATCTACCCTCCTCCATCTATTTCCCAAACCTTGGTTAAGTCCAGAACAGAGATGGAAAATTTAAAAAGTCTTCCTTTGTATGCCATGGTAGACATCGCTATTCCTTCTGTGTAATCTTTCTTGCTGGTCTCAGACACACACACATGACTGCTCTCAACACAGCTCTTAAGGAAACCACTGCGGATGTGACAAGTGCAATAAAACCTAGCGGTTACTTCCGGTCAGCTCTCTGACCTTTCTCTGTAAACAGGAGCAGAGACATAGACCAGCATGAAGAGGTACAAAAGTGAAATTTGGGCTTTCATGTGTGGATGCTGGGCTGGACAGCAACACATTTTCAGTGACTCTGTAAAGAATATACTCTCAAAGAATATACACACTCAGCCGAAAACTACTTGTACCTATGTGTCTGCATATGTATCTGTGCTTATAGCTATGTAACTGTTTATATCTAGATGTATGAGATACGATTTTTTTCCATCAAGGAAGTCTATTTTATAATCATTTCATACTTTTAGTATACCCATACCCATCCCACAGACAAACTCTTCAACCTCTAAAGGATATTTTTTTTCTCCTATGTAACGAGTCTCTGTATTTCCGGGGTGGGACTCAGCTGCCTTCTTCTTCAATCTGTCAGCCCCAAAAGCTCTGCTGACACTGCACTTCTTGGCATATCTTTGTGTGTGTGTCCTTTCAAGCACAATTGGAAGCAAGTCAGAGATGACTGCCTCAAGGTTTGTATCCTTTTATAGAGTACTTGGCATAATCTTCACATTATGGATATTATTCTTTAATGCAAAAATCAAATAATACCATTACAGTGGAGATCAAATTGGGTTTTGCCCATCCACTCCTAACATCTCTCTGAAATTTTTCATTTCTTCAAGTTCCCTCTTTTTTGGGGGGGGGCAGGAAATCCCCAGAGCAAGAGCTCTCTAAAGAGTTATGCTTATGTATTAAATTCCTGCCTCTGGGCAAATCTCCTGACCCAGAGAGATTTATTCTAAAACTTTTATAAATAATCCCATCCCTTTTCATATGCTTCACCCTGCATTCTAATTATGTTTTTGAAAGAGGTGAGAACAAATTTGATTGCCACCATTCTTATGAGATGAAGCTGGTTTAACCTGAGTTGAGGACAGCCCCTTTGTCCTTCTCAATACTTTTCCCCCAGAATCTTTATCAATATGTCAAGATGAATTTTTGTCCCAATTTGATGGGATTTTTGAAAGGAAGAGAAGCTGGAAATACTGAGTTACTCGTTTAGGACTCCATGTAGGTCTATGTGAAACCAACTATACTCTGCAGCCCAGCAGATACGGGGGGTGTGGGCTAAGCCCCAATTTCAAGTTGGGTTGTCTGAGAAGGGAATGGGGCCCCAGGGGCCCTGACCGAGGACACTTAAAATTTGCTTATAATATGTGTGCTTAATTCTTAACAGAGTAAGCCCTGACGAAGTAATCAGGCAGGGAAGAGGGAGTAGAAAATGCTATGAATTGATAGGAGGGATGTGCGGAGTCCAAGTCCATCTCCTTGGCATAAAGACAGGGAAGAATAGAGTCAATGCGATATTTGCCCAACTCATTGCATCCAGACTGACTGGGTCCCTGTGTCTCACAAGACGGTTTGCTGCAGAGGTGCCAAATACATGTCCAGGAATGCAAGGGGAGTGGGAGTTGGTGGTGATTATAGTACTGAGAGCGGTTAGATGACGTGGTAGGGGTGCGGTAGTCCTGTTTTGGAGTTGAGTCCGGCCCATTTCCTTTCCCACCCGCTTGCGATCATGAATGACTTAGAAGACAGAGAGACTCCTATAAGGAGAAACAAAACAAAACAAAACAAAACAAAAATCTGGATGTTGATTTAGACGACGCTTTCAACACACAAACATCTGTTGAATGTTTGGCTTCGTGACATCTTTGTCCAATAATAACCAAGTTCCAGAAGGGGCCTTAGAGTACTCTGAGAAAGAGACCTCAGTGAGAGGAGAAGGAACTTTGACATGCAGACTAGCGCCTACCACCGCCCCGAAGCTGGAGTAGGCAGGCAGGTTCCAGAGGGGTGTGGCTGCTGCTGTACACCAGGCAGGCTTCCTGGGTGTGTGAATCTGTGTGGTTGCGCAGGGACCCATGCTCAGGGGAGCCCCACACTTTGGTTAGGGCTCTGCTGTCCCTGCCTTGAAATTCTCAACAGTTGAACAAGGACTCTGCAGTTTTCTTTTGCAACGGAGCCCCGCAAATTACGTGGCTGGTTCTGACAGCAGCCCTTCCCCTTGTCCCTCCTTAGTTCCCATCTATTTGAAATAGGCCTTCCCTTAACTGGGTCCTCCCCTTGCGACAATAATACATGGTGAGGGTAGCAATGGAGATGGACCCTTAGTGATTGATTTCTTCCTAAAACCTGGTCAGGAAAAGGAAAATTGTTCAGGGGTGGAGAAAGAAGTGATTGAATTATTGTTGAATTACCTTCTTGATTTTCCTAAGTAAAATGACACAACTAAAGCAAATAATCATTTTCTGGCCAGGGGGCATTGATCACTACAGATGGAGCCATGTTTCATTGTAAATTAAATTCTCAGAAATACCCTCTCCAATCCCTTCTCATGCTGAGCATAAACTGATCAGTATGTCTTCTGGACTTGCATTTCTAAGAGGGGAAAAAATGTGATAACCTGCTAATACAGAGTAAGGAAAAAGGTTGGAGAATTCTAGATTGGCCCTCAATTTGAACAAAGTATGAGATGAAATCTGATTATCAGGTCCCCAGAAGGAGGCAGGGCTGGTAAAAGAATGGTAAGTAAATGCCTAGACAGCCAGCACCGCACAAACATTTTGCGCCTCAAGTTTAAGTTTCTGCAGATAGTCTGACCCAGGCTGAGCTCATGTCTGGTCGACGTCTGTACATAATGCTTTCGTTTGCCCTGTCACCCAGCTGTCCCTTTTGGTTTTTCAGTACTCTTTGTTTAGCTTTACTAAGACAAGAGCTGTCTGAATTGCTTAGCTTTGTACACGTGTTCCAACACCACAGATTAATCCGAAGCGACCTGAGTCCACATTCCTTCTCACTTCGGGTTTTACTTTAATCATTTACAGGAACAGTTATAAAAAGAATAAATATACATTTTTTATCAAATTGAAAATATTCTTGTATTATGGCTTTGTAAAAATGAAGCCATATGAATATTTTTCTGACATTTTTTAGGAGAAGGATTTTACACATGAAGAGTACCAAGGGCAATCACCAGAAAAAGAACTCTTCCTTTTGGAGGACAGGCATGTTGAGAACACGGAAGTAAGTCTTAGGGACACCATCAACCATGGCATCGGTTCTGAAGAAAAATCACTGTAGCTATGAACGGAGAAGCATCCACATGCTTAGTCATATGAATAATGATGCTTTGCAGGAATTCCCTCTTTAAAATCACAAAATAATAAAATCACAAAATTCCTCTAACATTGTTTAATGAACACATATTCCTTGAATATTTTAGACTTTGGATGAATTCATGAGCACGAGAAATTTTGAAACTGCAGGAGCACTATATAGGAAGTTGGGTTTTTTTTTTTTTAAATTGCTTGAGATGAAAGAAAGTGATAGACTTTGAATATAAATCAGAACCTTATCGAAAATGGCAAAATTAAAGCCTCTATAAAGAACGTGAGAAAGTATCTACAGATGTATGTTTTAATTTTTTCGCTTTTTCAAAGCCTGTGGGGACAGGCATGGAGATTATAAGAACAATTTGCAAAAACCCATTCTTAAATCCTTTCTCCTGGCTTCCTAAGCTCCCCAGGGAGACATTCTTGTGCTGGAGAGGGTATTTCAGAGAATTTAATTGTGTTCTTAGCATAAAATCAGACCTGTCTGAAACACTTCGGAACAATTAACAAATTCTCATCTGTTTCTTCTTATGCCCTGGCCCCCGGGGAAGATGGAGGACTGTCACAATGGTGATGGCAGGCACTCTTTTTCCTTCACCTTTTCCTGCGGACTCCTAATCCAAACCGCATGCAAATGCAGTTTCAGGGTTTCTAGAAAAAGAGCAAAATTTAGCTGCAAAGCGCCAAACTTATTTTCCGGTTCCATGGTTTCCTCCCTCTTGGTGTTTCGCTTGGGAGCTGATTTCCATTTCAGACCCCTGAGAAGGAGCATTATCATATCATCATGAAGAACTAAATTAGCTCCTATTATCCCTGAGCCAAGAGTCTGAGGTCGGCCGATTGGAATTTATCCTTCTGATTTTCCAGCTGCTGGGGAGCACTGAAGCCAGGCCATGAACCAGGAGGTAGCTGGCATCCCTCCTGAGGACTGAAAAAAAGGACTATTGCTCAGGTCTGGGAAGGAGAAGACTTATTTCGTGACATATGACGTTAGCTCTGTGATCTGAACTTATTAAAATTAATTATTATTTCTAAGAGCAGTTGCACTTGAAAATGTCATCGCCCCTCATATTTGATCTCTCATCATCAGGTGTAGCTCCAGACATCTGAAATGGTACAGGCTTACTAGGGGCTCAGTCCTCTCTTGGGGGAAATAGCTCAGAAATCATTGCCTCCAGATGTCACATCGAGGACCCTGCTTCTCTTCCCCCTCTTTCTCTCCAAATTTCAGTGTTTTTCTCTCTGTCTGTTTTCGCTGGTGAGCAAGTCCCTAGGGCTGAAAATGGTGTGTAGAAGGAGTTAATATAGTAAGGTAAAACCTGCTTACCTTGGACAGGATGGCAGATTAGACCTGATTAAATGGTTGGCCTCAGGCTGACCTCTGGGACCTTGGATTTCCGGAGGGTTCTTACCATTTCCAGAACTGGTAAGAGTGACTTACGGTGCCTCAAGTATTTGTACAAATAATATGGTTTATGGAACACCTGCTTTCTTTCGGGGATCTGGAAATTTGTCAGGTGCTAGGCAGAGGGTGCTTATGTGACCAGCCCCAGCCCGCCTCCCCCCTGCCCCCCAATTAAAGGCTTGTGCACTGAGTTTCTAATGAGTGTCATGGTGGACAACATTTCACATATGTGGCTGGAGGAATGAAGTGCATCCTATGTGAGTCTCCTGGGAGAGGACTTCTGGAAGCATCTGTCTGGTTTCTTCCAGATGTCACCCCATATGCCTTATTCTTTGCCGATTCCACTTTGTATCCTTTTGCATAAAAAAAAAAAAAAAATCAACGCCATGAGTATAACCATAGGCTGGGTCCTGTGGGTCCTCCTAATAAATAATCAAACCTGGGGGTGGTCTTGGGGACCCCCTCAACACAGAAGTTAACAATAAAAAAAGTTTGTTCCATGTCTCGCCTGGACTTTTATAATTAAAGCTTTCAGATGCATGTCTATTATCTGGTGTCACTTTAGATAAGCTCTAAAAGAACTTGCCTTAGCATTATGATTTCTGAGAAAGCTTCAATGCAAGCTATAATTCTGGAAATCGGCATCACTGTTGATGCTGTATTTAAATGAGTTATTTCCATTACAGTGTGCTGTGCTCTCCTCAAATTGGATATTGTGGTCGATTTTATTTTTTATTTTTATTTATTTATTTTTAAAAAATATTTATTTATTAATTTATTTGACACACACACACACACACAGAGAGAGAGAGAGAAAACACAAGCAGAGAGAGAAGGAGAGAGAGAAGCAGGTTCCCCACTGAGCAGGGAGCTGGATGTGGGGCTTGACTCCTGGACCCTGGGATCATGACCTGAGCCAAAGGCAGACACTTAATGACTGAGCCACTCAGGCTCCCCAAAATTTTTAAAGAAGTTATCTTATGAAGCACTTATTCCCTCAGTAATACCGCTGGTTTCTGGAAAGTACACTAAAAAGACCTGAGGTTTGACTGAATTATTTTCCCTGGAGGAGAACTTTGAGTTGACTTTTTCTAAGAAATAGAAATAATCTTATATCTGAGAAAATATGGTAGAGACCAGAAGCTATCACACTCCCAGGATTTTTCTCTGTTGTCTGACATGCAGAACTATAGCTTCAGGTGGTTTTATTAAACATTGTACTAGATCGTGTCAAAATCCTTTAGAAATTCTTTAGACAACCATGGATATTACCTCAAGTTTTAGTAAAATTTAAGTTCAGTAGGGTGGGGGAAGGAATGTTACATTAAGTTGTTTATAAGGGGAGTGAGAGGCAAAAGTGGGAAAATGAGGCGTCTCCTGAGGGCAGTCCACTATCCAGTTTTTGTTTTTTGTTTTTTTGGTTTTTTTTAAGATTTTATTTATTTATTTGGCAGAGATCACAAGTAGGCAGAGAGGCAGGCAGAGAGAGAGAGGGAAACAGGCTCCCTGCTGAGCAGAGAGCCCGATGCGGGACTCGATCCCAGGACGCTGGGATCGTGACCTGAGCCAAAGGCAGAGGCTTAGCCCACTGAGCCACCCAGGTGCCCCCACTATCCAATTTTTATTCACTTGTGGGCATCTCGCCTTTAGTGACATGGGACTGTCAACGGTCCTCAGAGAGGCAGCGAATCTTCTGCGGATAAATGCAAACGCAGCATTTTGCTGACTCATCGTGCCAGAATCAAAGTCCTACTTCCACAAAACTGACTTCTCCAGAGTCAGAAAGGATCGTTTCTACCATATATAAACAGTGGTACGCTTCAGCCGCTTTCTAAACAGAACTCTAGCTCACGAACTAGAATCAATGTGGTTATAAGCTTGGGATTTGGAGCCAGATACCAAATCTGCTTATTAACCACATGCTGTCAACTTGTTTATTTCTTACGTCTTGTTACTGCAATCTATAACAAGGGAACGACACCACTAATGCAAAGGGCTGAAAGGAATAGTCACACACACACACACACACACACACACCGAAAAAACTGTATGTCAGAGCTGCTGCATGAACTGGGGAGACCGCGGAGTCCTGAAGCCTGTGTCCAGCCGGTCTCCAGGATGTCTGCGGAGGCTCTCAGTCTCTTCAGGAGAAAAGAACTCAAGGATGTACCAGACTGCGACTGAGCAGTGCAAGTGAAGCATTTATTAAAGAGAAAGCACTCTTCAGTGTGAGGGGGGCAAGCTCAAGGGAGAGCAGCACCTGGGGTTTGGGTCTTTATCTCTTATTGGCAATTGGTAATGAGGGGGGTGTAATACTAATTATTTGGAAAGGGGATTTGTGGGGAAGCAGAGTTTCATGCCTTTTTCCCCTGGACTTGGTGAGGGACTCTGTCTTTGTTTTGGGCCTGCCTGGTGTGGCCTGGCTTCTCATGGCCTTGCTTGCGGAATGTTGCAGGGCAGGTGGCTCAGGTCATGATTCCAGAGTCCTGGGATCGAGTCCCACATCGAGGGTGGGGGGAAGGGCGGGTCCTTGCTCAGCGGGGCGTCTGCTTTTCTGCCCTTCCGCTGGCTCGTGCGTGCTCGTGTGTGGGCACGCTCTCTCTCTCTCTCAAATGAATAAATAAAATGTAAAATAAATAAATCAATGGTAAAAATTCTGGCCTATCCTTTGTTCTTTGGGAGAACCATAACCTTTGTCAGACGGTGGAGGTAGCATAAATAAATAAGTAAAATTCATTTCTACTCGATTCACTCTAAAGCAATTAATTCCCACAAGAGAGGTAGTTTGATTAGAAAATTGCAGTTTAAGATTGAAAGTGCTCCTCTCATGACTTGAGATTTGAAGCTTGTTTCTCCCCCTGCACCCTTTCACAGGATGATGTGTTTCTTCTGATTAATAATCCCCTGGGCCCCCACGAGCCCTCATTTCAGGGACAAGAGGAAAGCCTGCTTCTTTGTGATTTCTCCCCCCATGAGTGATGTCACCTTGTAGTCCATATTTTAGGTATGACCAAATTTGGTGGAAACCCATCCAGCCATTTTCTGGGAATGTAGTTAACAGATAAATGAGTAGATATAAACTTCTTTTCCTTTATACTGGAGGTGATAACTATACACACTGATGCCCGCTCTTCAACCTGTCTCTAACTAATATATTGATAACACCAAGTTGTGCTTGACCTAACTAGGACTCCAGAACAATGTGGTCCAGGGTATGCATTTTATAGGTGTCCCAGAGTAGAAAATTTTCAAACAAAGCAACCTTTAGATAATAGAATTTGAGCAAGTGAGGTTTAAAAGGAGAAGGGAATGGTATTGTGAGCAGGCAGGGCAGCTAGCTGAAAGTCAGACCCAACATTTCACAGCACTCTCACAGGCATATTTAAAGAAAGACTAAAGGGACCCAAAACCAAACAGAAAAGGCAAGTTTGCTTCTGAGAGTGATGCAGAGGTTTCCTCAGAGCCTGAGTCGTCCAGACTTACCCTCTACTACAGTCCTTCTGCACCACTGCCTCGTCCGCTGACCGGTGGTGTCCTTGAGGCACCGAGCTGATGCGGCTGAGCTGTTGATCACTTCGCTTCCTCAACTCAGGATGATCTTCCCCCTTGGGTCTGCTTACCAGATGTGCTCAACTTTGAAGATTCAACTCACGGATCACTCTTTCTAGGAAGACTTTCTGACCCAAATCCACGTAAAACTGATCAGTAATTCCTGGCGGTGGGTGTTAAGGAGGGTACATATTGCATGAAGTGCTGGGTGTGATGCATAAACAATGAATCTTAGAACACTGAAAAAATAAATTTTTTCTTAGACTTGAAAAAAATAAAATTAAAAAATAAATTCCGTTGGATCTCGTCTGTACTCAGTAATTACTTAGAACAGCGTACTCATAACACATGGTGGCATTTGTTTCTTTATGTGGCTATTTTCTTCCTGTAGGTGGTGATCTTTCATGGGCTAGAAACCTAATTCATCTTTGTATGGGCCCTACACGAAAGTGTATTTTTGATTAATAGCCATTCCCATGAATGAATGTAACACGAAGGGAAAGAAACAGGAATGGAATAGGGAATACAAAAGATCTGATACATTTAATAAAATGGTAGAAAAGTAGTGTTTTTCACTGAGGTTTACTGAAGGGAGGGGAACAAAATTTTCTCCTTTTAAGCCAGTGTCCAAAGATAACTGATTACAAAAAGATTCAAAAAACAAAGCAAAACAAAATATGAAGTTTTTTCTCATTAAGTTGTTTGTAAAGAAATTGCAGGGGTGCCTGGACGCCTCCGTTGGCTAAACGACTGCCATCCACTCAGGTCATGATCTCAGGGTCCTGGGATCGAAGCTCGCATCGGGGTCCCTGCTCAGCAGAGAGCCTGCTTCTCCCTCTGCCTCTGTGCTCTCCCCATCTCTCTCTCTCTCTCAAATAAATAAATAAAGTCTTAAAAAAATTCCAGCCTGGGCAGTGGGTAACACAGACGGAAGGAAAGTGAAATTCCAATCCTGCCAATCACATTTTCTAATAGCAGAAACTTTCGAACTGAAGTTAGATGTCAGACGTTTCAGTTGAAAAAGTCCAAAAGCCAGGTGGATACATGCACTAAAGTCTGACAGGAAGTTAAAGACCCAAGACCCTTTGCTTTCCTCAAGGCCACAAATTAGTCCTTGGAGTATTATCTTAGTGTCGCCTACCTCTTATACTTGTTTATTTTCCCACTCTGCAGTTACATTTCAGGCACCAGTGATTTTCCAAGATACTAAGGGATGGGCTTGGCAATAATATTTCCTAAGGTCATCCGAGCTCTGGATTCCATGAGAATCCACTAAGATTATTTTCTCATTATGAAAATACTTCCTAATGAATTTGAACCAGAGCTGGCATTGTTAGTCTTGAAGCAAACACAAGTTTATTGGCACTAAGATATTTTCTCATTATGAAAATACTTCCTAATGAATTTGAACCAGAGCTGGCATTGTTAGTCTTGAAGCAAACACAACGAACTTTCAGCAGCCTCGTTAAGTGTAATTATCAATTTTGAAGCTGTGGTATGAAGGCCTGTCATTGGGCATACCCAGACGTAAGGATTTTCTAGTGACTCAGACTCTGGAGATTCTGAATGCCCAGATGTCGCCTGCTTTCATTACATAGTCCTCATGATTGGACTTGGTATTTCACTCCTTGTAAAGCTGTCAAACTTTGGTTTGCTTAAGTAAAACTAGAACAAATAGCTCATGGTTAGTCTGTTCCTTTGTACCACTCCAAATGGAAATTCTGTATAACTGAATTAGAAAAGAGAGATTAAATGTATATTCAATTCAAAGGTAGTCATAATAAATAACTATTAAGTGTCAGAAAGTGCACTGAGAACTTAAAGCAATATGAAAAGAGGACGAGTTCTCTCTTTCCACTTTCAAGAGCATGAAGCCAGGGGCTGAGGAAGAAAAGGTAACAGAGACACATATACCTACAGCAAGAAAGAAAACGACAACTTTAGAGTTGTAACTATTTTTATAGGGGTTCAAAGAAACAGAAATTCTTAGCAACCTAGGGATGAAGGAAAAGGGATGGGAAGCAAGGAAATAGTCTATGGGAAGCTATCAGGTGGATGCTGAGGGAGAAGAAAGATTTGAAAAGCCAAAGGAGACCTTCAAAAATAGAACAGAGTGAGCATGGAGGCTGGGAACTCTGAGGTAGAATCTGTAGCAGTTCACTTTGGAGAACCACGGGAATTTGAGAACTGAAGGAAGAAAAAAGAGGAAATATGGGCTCAATCACCTTGTGAAGGACACCAAGTTCAAGACAGCGGAAGTTGCATTTACTTTCTTTCAAAAGGGATTTATTGAGGTCTTTTGAGACAGCTAATTACGTGCAGTCACATGACAAGAGTTCCATTTGGAAAGATTAATTTAAAATTAAGAAAAAAAAATAAAATTAAGATCACCGGGGCCCAGGCAGTTAAGTGTCAAGAGTCTTGATTTCAGTTCAAGTCATGATCTCAGGGTGCTGGGATCAGCCCTTCTCAGCTCTGTAGGGAGTCTGCTTGAGGATTCTCTCTCTCTCTCCTTCTCCCCCCACTTGCTCATGCTGTCTGTCTTTCCCATATAAATAAATATTAAAAAATAAAATAAAATTGACAGTGAGAAGCCAGTTGTAAAAATCAAAGTAAAACCTAATGAAAGTATGAAATTGATATTCGAAAATAAAGTTGGGAAAAAGGAAACTCTTCTACATAGCAGTGGAGGAATCTAGTATTTGTCAAATTATTGGTTATAGATATTGAGGATAAGAAAGAAATGAAAGATCAATTTGAGATGCAGGAGGAAGTTTGGAGTGGAGAATGGGGTAGACATGACACCAGATCAGGTTTTTGATGTATTTTTTTTTAAGATAACATTGGATCATTCAGGTGAGAGTCTATACATTTTATCAGGTAAAATACTATTACTAAATTTATGCCTACAAACTACATAACCATCCTCATCTTCATCATCATCATCAAATAAGTTATGAAATGCAAACTTGAACTTATGAATGTTACATGTAGTGAGTCTCTGGTGTCTTTATAAGTGAGGTGGTTTCCCTACCTCTTTGGACTTCTATTAGGTACTTTTCACAGCAAAGCGTTGGGTATAAACATATGAGGCATATGTAAATATGTGGGTGTTGTGATCTCCTCTATGTTCCTCTCTGCAGTCACTACCATGTTTTTCTTCTGCTGTTGCTTTGAGACCTGCTATTTTTAATAGGAAGGAGAAAACCATGTACAATGCAATAAGCTTCAGGTTGGGTTGAAGTACCAGGGGACAAAATATCCTTCTGACAGTAATACAAGGTGATGTGAATTTTTGCTTGAATTTTCTCTCTCTACTCTCAGACAGGGACAAAGCTTAATAGGACATCTTTTATCCAAGGCATGATAGCTCTTCTCCAAAGATGAGCTATTTGTGTGACATCCTTTTCCAGTTGTCACTTCCCTTTGTGTCAGCCTGGCACAAGCTGACAGAATCGCTTAAACCATCCAATTCAAACATTCGTTGAATTAGAACTTTTCTTTCCTTTTCTTTTTTTTTTTTTTTTTTTGAATTAGGTAACTAAGTTGCCTTCTAATTCTGAGATTTCTATGATTTTGGGGGTCTATTAAATTTTATATTCTTGTGATAATAACTAAGGTTATTTTCCAGACATGGATAGGGTCACAATTAAGAAAACAAATTCTTTTTTTTTTTTTTAAGATTTTTAAAATTTATTTGACAGACAGAGAGATCACAAGTAGGCAGGGAGAGAGGGGAAAAGAGGCTCCCTGCTGAGCAGAGAGCCCAATGTGGGGCTCAATCCCAGCACCCTGAGATCATGACCTGAGCCAAAGGCAGAGGCTTAACCCACTGAGCCACCCAGACACCCCATGAGAACTAATTCATATATCCATTAATTACGAAATCTAATATTCTGAGGTATCATTTAGCACTTTCTTTTTATGTTGATGACTTATAAATGTACGAGAAATATTTGATGCTTGGAGGAGGAAGATTTTTGGAGGGCAGTTGGTAATTTTGAAGGTTTAAATACAAAATACAAGTACTATTTGTGTATGTGTATAAATATAGATTTAAGTGGAAAAACAGCAGTAATAAATTCATAATCATTAACTATCTTAAGATGAAAACAATGATCAACTCAAACAATGAGTTGAAGTCAAGAGGAAATAATTAACAAATCATTGGAGATTTCAGTTTAGTATTAGTATCTGAAAAAAAATATTCTGGAAAACTAATGACATTAAAGTGAGTGCCAATGTAGAGAAAATTTTTTGTAGAGATAATCTGAAATTGGAATGAATGTCTTGCTGGGTGGTCAGATGAGAGGTTAGAGGATGGGTCAGTTGTCCTTCCCACAATGTGAGATTTATTCAAATGCCTGTCAACCTCCAAACTGAAACAGCTATTATATGCCCTTTGCAAATTGAAACAGATAAAAATAAACATAGTCTATATTAAACACAATGTTACATGCAGATATGTATAATTTTTTATGGCTTCTCATTATTTCCAACTAACCATATCTGTATGAAAAATTTTTCCATACAGATTTTTCTGTATTCAAAAGGTTTATTTTTTTCAAAATTTTTCAAATTTTTTTTTATTCAAAAGGTTATTATGGTTTGGTCCTATGTGATTTTTTAAAAACTAATTAATTAGGAAATCCAATAAGCCTTTATTGGTCTCTCCTATATGCCCAGCACTTCTTCAGACACTGGAAATATAACAGTGAAGAAACTAGTCAAATAGCTTTGCCTTTAGGAAGATTACATTTTACCAAAGGCATGAGGCTAATAATTAAAAAAAAAAAAAAAAAGAAAAGAAAAGCACAACACATAGTATGCTAGAGGGTGATAAGTGTGAATTAAAAGGCTTGGTAAGGGGAATAAGAAGTGTGTGTTGTGGGGAAGTATTATTACAAGTTTAAGCAAGGTGATGAGATAAGGTCTTGCTAAGAATGTGGTAAAAACCCAGAAGATGAGGAAAGAAATCATGGCTATTTGGGGGCGACAGCATTCCAGGCATAGGGAGTAGTAAGTACAAGTGTGTTGAGGTGAAGGTATTTTGGAAAGGAGGGTGACATGATCTGATTTATTCTTAAAGGACTACCTTGCATGTTGTGGGTTGAGAATGTGACAAGGCAGGCAAAGGGCAGAAGCAGAGAGCATAGTCTAGGAGCTATTTCCATAACTACAATGGGGATCTTAGATTGGGTCAGAATGAAAGCCAGCAGCAAATGTGGTGAAATACGGTCAAAGTATATTCTGAGGTAGGATTGCTGATGGATTAGTTTTAAGGTATGAGAGCAAGGGAAACTGCGTGACTGGAAGGGTGGCATTGCCCATAACCAGAATGGAGAAGACTGTAAGGGAAGCAACTTTAGAAAAAAGGTCCTAAGCTCTGTTTGGGAATTTCATTTTTTCTTAATTGTTAATTTTTTAAAAAAGATTATATTTATTAATTTAGAAAGAGAGAGCGAGCACCTGCAAGCGGGGGTGGGGGGTGAGGGCAGAAGGAGAGAGAAAACCCCAAGCAGGCTCAGGACTGAGTGTGGATCTGAGTGTGGGGCTCCATCCTATGACCCCAAGATCAGGACCCGAGCTGATTCAAGAGTTAGTCGCCCAACTGACTGAGTCACCCAGGCACCTTCATTTTAGACATTTTAAATTGAATATGCATAAAAGCGGATGAAAGAAGTTCAGAAGAGAAATTGAATTTTTGGCCTATGGATACCATTTAAAACTATAATACTAAGTGAGATTAGGTGAAGTTACCTAGACAATGAGTACAAGACAGGAAGTTCCCTAGGGCCTCCAAACATTAAGATATCAGAGATGAGGAGGAGGGAGTGTCAGTTAGTGAGGTAGGAGGAACACAGATGAGGTATCTGGAAAGGGAAGGAAGCATATGGAACAGGAGAATGTGGTCAGCGGTGGTAAATGCTGGGGGTTTGTCAGGTTCAGCGAGGAGGACAAACTGACCATTGGATTTAGCGCATTGCAAGAAATTGGCAGCTTTGCTAAAAAACAGAACAGAATAAAAACAACCCCACCCCACAAGTTTGGTAGAGTAGTAAGCACAAAAGACTAACTAGACACCTAAAATGAGGTCTCAAATTTCAAACTCTATGATCGGTTGCTGTTTATTAACTCAAAATCTTTAAAAAATCTCAGAAAGTAGACTACCCAATGTTGTAAGTGGGAAATTAAACAATCACTACAAATGATCCATGTTAATGAATCGCCATCCACCACTAGAAGCACGATGAGAAAGGAGTTGGAGTAGCTATGGAACTGCTGACTGAAAAAGCTAGGCAGAGCAGTGCCTACTAGAATTCACTCTGTTGGCATATATTGTTCCATGATTTCTGCTTATATTCTGTGCAGTGAAGCAGAGTCTGATCTTGGCTTGAGGCAGCAGTTTTAAATTTTCCCAGGTTGAGTTGAGTTTGAAAGTTGAGATCACAATAGCCAAGAGTTATACCAGTTGATTTGTATACTTCTAGAAAACACTGAGAAAACCAGCCTTATATTCAAGACAATGTACATGTCCTACTAATAAATAAATAAATAAATAAGGGAGGAAGGAAGGAAGGAAGGAGAGACATTTATGAGCAATTTTAAGGTTGTGTTCTATTCAAAAATGGACAAAAATTAAAATTAGTAATGTTTGTGAGACAAAAATCAACAAATATTTATTGAGTATCTACTGCTATGAAGGCAATGCAATAAGCCATGTAGAATGCAAATATCATGCAGTCTGTCGCAGATTTTGCCTTCAATGACCTTAAAGTCCATTAAAAAAAAAGAGAAAGAAAACTAAATGCTAGATAACCACACATGATCTTAAAAAAATAAAGAGAAAGATCTAATAGCTGTCATGAGGTAGCACATAGTTAATAATATAATCAAGGAGGCTTTTAATATTAGAGAATATTTGGAGAATCAATTTAGTAGGTTTTCTGAAATAGGTCAAATTTTGTTCAGATATTAGACACAGTCGCTCTCCTGGTACTAAACAGCAAACAGAGGGAACATAAACCAAAAATTTCAACAGAAATGCTAACCAAGGATATGAAGGTATATGATTAGAGCTATATGGAAAATAAATTTATTAAAAGGATTAGGGAAAGTTTTTATAGATCCAGAGTTTTGACCTGAGTTTTGAAGGATTGATAACATCTAGAAAGGTAAACCAGAGACAAAAAATAGTCCTAAGGATTTTTTAGGATTCTATGTAACAGCAAGTATTTGTAGAAAACAATTACTCATTGGAGGGATATGATAAAATTAACATTGTAGAATTAATTTTTATAATGGTGTTGCTATCAATAAACCGAAGAGAGAAGAGACTTGTAATAGGAAATCAGAATAACACTTAGTATTTGTCTTTATTTAAATATTGCATAAATGCCAAGTATATTGGTGAAATTAGGGTTGGCTACTTCAGTAAAAATACATGTCTGTGTACTTATAAAAATATTACAATGTATTTACAAAACTTAAAAGAAAGTGCTACCTTCTCTATATGCTAGGTGGCACTTAAATTACAAGTACGGCCTTTAGGAGCAAATAGCTGTGTTTGGATTGTTACTCTCACAAACAAATAAGCCATTCAAAGTATAATTTTTACGAAGTTGAAGCCATGAATCACAGAAATATATAGTGAGAACTTGCCAAATATACTTAACTCACTAATGAGGGAACCAGTAGAATAACTAAACTACATCAAAAAAGCATCAAGGACATTGATATAGTCAACTTAGAAAGGCATGCTGGAATAATTTTAAGTTAGACACATAGCTCGTTAATATCCTACAGGTCAATAAAATAATTACCTTTTCTATCAGATGACAATCATTACATCTCTAAGAGATAAACTCTTTGACAACGAAAAGACAAAATTTCTGGATGAAATCTTGTCAAAGTAAGCATATAATTGTAGGATCCAAGCCTAATCACGAGTAAATAGTGATTCAATCTGAAGTATATCACATACAGAATAATCTCTGGGTAAGTCTATTGGATGATGCTCCAGTATGACACGGAAAAGGCATGCAATCATCATTTTTCCTTATTTATAAATTTTAGGACAGTTTTTAAAAAGCTTTCCTTGTGATTATAAATTATCATTAGAGATTACATTCTTTATCACAAAAAGTCTGGCCTTATTTTTCATTTACGTAGATTCTGCGAGAGGTATTAAGTAATGTGTTCATGTCCTTTCGGAATGGTCATTGAATCTAGAGTTATACTGAGTTGAAAAATTACTAAGCCCACAGAATTAAATTCCAGGTGGAAATTTAATCAAAAATATAGGATTAAACTTTCCAAAGTCTCTATTATTTGCTCTTCTTTCTCAAGTTTAGGAGCCAAGCATAAGGGATTCATCTGTTCCAAGTTTTGCTTTCAGTACAGGTAATGTTGGTGAATTTCTTTCTTCTTGAGGTCTTCGAAAGCTCCTGAGGTTTCTCAAACTGTCAAGAAATCACCTTCTTAATAGCTGTAAAGCAGAGCTTCTGTTATCAGGTCAGTATCTTGGAAGACCTTTTAGACATTGGTCACAAGAAGGTACAACCCCTTTTTCCTTGTGGCATATATTTATATAATACACATGTATGTAATATAGATACAATATATTATATATGAATACATTTTATAAAATATATATGAATAAAATTCATATATATGAATGAAATGTATATGTATATATGAATGATACATGTATATATCATTAGTATTTGTATATATATATACATATGTATATATATTTATATACATATGTGTGTGTGTGTGTGTGTATGAATTATTCTCAGATATGATACTCCAGTCACATCCTTTACTCCTTTACTGCACAATTGATTTGCCCAATTATATTCTGGTTAAAAAGGACAGAATCTTAGTGAACATATGTAAATAACTATATGGCCATGAAAAGTAGAGACTCCGTATCTGATCCTGATCACTGACGGGTCAATGAATAAAAGGTACCATTTTTAAAAAATTATCATTTTAATTTGCAAAAGAATATTCTACTAATAGAAATGGTTTGTTCATATATTTATCAGAAAATAGTACATTAAAAATTAGGGAAAATTGGAGGGGGAGACAAACCATGAGAGACTGTGGACTCTGAAGAAACAAACAGGGTTTTGGAGGTGAAGGGGGCCGGGGGGTTGGGAGAGCCCAGTGGTGGGTATTATGGAGGGCACGTATTGCATAGAGGACTGGGTGTGGTGCATAAACAATGAATGTTGGAACACCGAAAATAAATACTATTAAATAAATAAATAAATAAATAAAATTTTACCAACAAAATTCCAAAATGAATTATTTCTCCTAAGTTCATTTAGTCCTACTAAATCAATTCTTTTTCTACTGGATCTTGATCAACAGTCTGCTTTCATGAGGTTGTATGCATCTTGATTAAAAAGAGCTTTTGAAATCTGGAATCAGTCCCCAGGTATATCTAATAGTTATCTAAATGATGTTGGCTTAGAAGTCTGTACTTTAAAGTTTATCCCTAGAAGTATCGGTAATGAGTACAGCCTTTTCTCTGAGGCCCTAAGGACATGATTCTTTATTGAGGACCACATTCCTAGACCGTAGCTTATAATGAGCCTTTAGGTAAACAGGAGAGGAAAGTATAAGCCATCTGTTGATGATAAGACTAAACAGCACTGATTAGTTTCTTGTAGTAGCAACATTATGAAATTCAAGGGGAATAAAATGCTCTGTTGGGTTATAACACATAATGGTATCTGGAGGATTTGATCCAGGTTTCTCCTGAGGGTCAAACATTATGAACAATGAGGTCATGGCCTCAGTCCCAAAGACTTCCAATTCTTTCCGTAATGTGGCTAATCCCTGAAACAAGTTTGTGTTAATGGCATTTTCCTGTACAAAACTAACAGGGAAGGCATAGTTTCTCCTGATTTGATAGCTTTTCCCAAACAGCTTTTATAATAGTGCTGAACTAATTAAGAAATCCTAAACCTATCAAACAACCTAATTATTACTAGTATTCCTTTCTTAATAAGATGAAAAATCTTTGTAGGTACTCAGGGACTTCTAGAAAATCCCAAACATTATTTAGGTACTAAAAATATCTTGAAAAAAATACTTTTCTGAATCTAGGACCTGATTTTAGGAGAGCAAAATCAAAAGAGTTATCAGAGAAGGTTAGACACATAATTAAGAGAAGAACATAGGTGCCTAAGAATAATAAATGGTTGTGGCCTGGCTTCCTATTAATCATAATGTCAAAAGAGTATTTAAAAAAAAATACGGCAAAAAATAACCTATTAGTTGCAAGGTATCTCTGCTCTTTCAGAAGTAATTTTTGTTCTTTGTCTTAAAAAAAAAATTATCAAGGGCATTATTACAAAGCCAGAAAACAAACATAAGTTATTCTGATGAGGTACACTGTCACAAAGTGTCATCTGTTGTTTGAAAAACTGCACAAAAGCAAAAGAGTAAACTTTTAGTATTTTTTTTATTAAGATGAGTTGAACACTTCAAGATTAATTTGTCATCTTAGCCAACAGAAAATTATGAATTCTGGGGCTGCGTTAATATAATCTTTGGCAGTAAAGGACTCCCAAGCTTCCCCCTCCCCTTATGTATAAACCCATCAAAACTGCACCAAAACATTTCATTGCTTCGTTTTAGGCACATGCTTTTTGGGTATGTATTACAATCCACGTCAAAGAAAATTTACTTTCTGCAAATCTATAGTTTACTATAATCATTTAAATTTTGTCATTTAGTATATTCTTTCATATTCTGGAACAATTGGACAGTTTATTTTAGTTCAAAACTGTTCTCTATTTCCTTTAAAAAAAAAAGTGAAGTACATTCCATTACTTTGTATACACAGTTGTGTTTATTTTCCATTATTTTTCTGCATAGATTCTCATCCATCCATGTTAATCACAACTTTCAACCCATGTACCAAGTTCTACCTCATAGCAAAAAATGAAAGGTAGGTAATTGAAAACTGTCTGCCTTATACAGAAATTTCAGCAGACCAGAGAAGCTCATGAGCCCACATTATACAACCTCTAAGGTCACATTCCTTCATTTATTTATTTATTTATTTATTTATTTATTTATTTGAGAGAGAGAGAGAGAGAGAGAGCATGCACATGATCACGTGAGTGGGGGAGGGGCAGAGGGAGAGACTCTTCAAGCAGACTCCCCACTGAGCATGGAGCCTAACCCAGGGCTGGATCCCAGAAGCCATGAGATCATGACCCGAGTCAAAACCAAGAGTCAAAATGAAACAAAATTAAAAAGATCGTACACTTATTAGTTTCTGTAAACCAGTCGACCCCGGAGATCGAGAATTTTAAGTTAATTTATAATCCTGTTTATTAATATACTTTGAAAAAAGGAAAATCACTTAAACTCACACAACAAGAGGTAAAGGCTCTTCTCAGTTATTGGATGGCAGAGGCAGTCTCTCAGTCAGCTTGGGCTATCCTAACAAAAGCCACCGACTGTGCAGCCTAAGCCACAGACATTTGTTTCTCATAGTTCTGGAGACTGGAAAGGCAAAATCGAGGTCTCAGTGTGGTCTGGCTGTGGTGGGGACTCTCTTCCCCGTATATACAGGGCTGCCTGCCCCGAGTCCCCACCTGGCAGAGAAGAACAAGCTGTCCAGTGTCTCTTCTTACAAAAACACTAATCCCATCACAAGCACCCTACTCTCGTGACCTAATCTAACCTCAAATACCTCCCCAAACCCTATCTTTAAATACCATCACATTAGCAGGCAAGGCTTCAATATATAAATTTGAGGGGGACACAATTCACTCCCTAGCAGTCAACATGCAGCTGTGGACCAGTCACCTCAGCCTTCAGTCACAAGTTAATGCGGGACACAGAAATCTCACTGGTCCAGAGTCCAGTCTCAAAAATTACGTCTGGTACGCATGACATATTTTCTTAATTAAATTAAGCTTAAATAGAGGTAAACATACTATGCAAAAAATACAGTAGGCTTGATGCTGCTGGATTCTCACATTCCTTTAGAATGGCCTGCTTGTGGGGCCTACAGTGGTTGACATGTGGGAATTTGGCTCTATGAATATTCCCCTTTTTATTAATTGTTAAGGGTGTTTTTCATGCCCAGAGCATTGAACTCTGGGGTACCCGTCTGCCTAGACTGTTTGTAGAAAATATTATTTATGATGAATACCTGCTTTTCCTCTGGGAGTATGGAATTCTGGATAACCGTGGAGTAGAGAGAATTTGCATTACCAGCTTCCAGTGAAGACCCTCAGCTCTGTGTCTTAAGTAGGCTTGCCTGGGCAGAAAGACTCCATGCATGCTGCCTTAGCACATTGCCGGAAGAAGAAGGAAGTTCTCTCCTCACCCACCTCACCCTGGTGAGGAAGAACTTTGGACATTACGCTTGGATCCCTCCAGACTCAAAGGATGAGTCTTAAAGATTTATTTATTGATCTCAGAGAGAGAATGAGAGAGAAAGAAAGAGCATGAGGGGGAGGGGCAGAAGGAGAGAGAGAATCTCAAGCAGACTTTGCCCTGAGTGAGGAGCCTGTTGCGGGGCTCGATCTCATGACCATGAGATCATGACCTGAAATTCAACCGCTCAACCGCCACCCAGGCGCCCCACTTTGATGAGCCCTTTTCACTTGCTGGTTCTGCGCTGTGTCACTTCACTATAAAAAAGCACAGCCATAAGCATGATGAAAGCCCTTTGAGTCCTGGGGGTCCTAGTGAATCCCTGAACAGGAGAATGGTCAGAAGATCCGCAAAGCATACAAAGCATACAAATAGCAGACTACAAACCTGATCTCCTGTAGTCTCTCCCTCTTGGAGAATCGATGCCCAAGATTTCCGTACAGAGCACCGAAACTAGATTCTTAAATATTGTTGCCACTTATAGGAAATCACTTGTTGACTTTGTGCAGACCAGAACCAGAACCAAAGCTGACCATGAACCAGAAATAAAAACAAAACAGCACAGGGGAAAATGGCCAAGGAAAAATAAGTCAGAAAAGGTAGGTTTCTATTACCCCTTTTGATTCGCTTTAGAGGAGCAAACTGAACTAGATGTAAGGTTGCTTCAAGGATCATTTGAGTATCAGGTTTATACAATCCATAGAGAAAGGCTGCAATATGAGTTATAAGGGTGAAAGAAAATAAGTTCATGTCCCATAGGGCCATAAAGCTATAACTTTTGGGGTTTTCTGATAGAAATCATTGATGTCTCTTCCAAATAAAAATTAATATGTAACTTCACAGAATCCACGTCTTAATCAGTGGTATACAGTAAATTCAAACAAAGGAACCTCCATAGAAGATGATATAATTCTTAAGTGAATCTGTTAGGCAATGCTCCAATATGACATCACAGAGACAGGTAGTTATCCTTTTGCTCTCTCTCTCTCTCTCTTTTTTTTAAAAGATTTTATTTATTTACTGAACAGACAGAGATCACAAATAGGCAGAGAGGCAGACAGAGAGGGAGAGAGGAGGAGGCAGGATCCCTGCTGAGCAGAGAGCCTGATGCAGGGCTTGATCCCAGGACCCTGAAACCATGATCTGAGCCGAAGGCAGAGGCTTTAACTCACTAAGCCACCCAGGTGCCCCAATCCTTTTGCTCTTTTTTGAAGTATTAGATAAATTTTCTTATCAAAGTGATAACAAATATATCAAAAATAAACACTTGTACAGTTAATAGTATACTGAAAAGTACATAGAGTATAAGTGGAAAACAGATTTAAATCAGAAGTAAACTTTACTTATACAATCAGAATTCTAACATGGAGAACTTGTACCAAAAGATCATTTAATTCATCCAAATGAATTAGTTTTGTTTGTGTAAAGATGGTGTTATATGGATACCATAGTAACCCTGGACTAGAATAGTGGGTAATAAATTTTTCAGGGAGGATATTTTATACCATATTCTTTTTAACTAAATCAGTGGAAGAGATTGTGCTACTTTGAAATATAAAGTATCATGGAAAAGGATTCTTCCTAAGTTGAGAATTATAGTTTTGTAAGATTTTCTTTCTGTAAAATAATGGAGACCATTACTATAGGCTATTTGCAATTGATACTATAATCTACAACACCTCTGTCATATGATTCCTCAGAAATGAAAATAACCTTCAGTTCATCTAAGCTAGATAAGATCAAGCTGCATGGTGTGATAGAAGGAGAGGTCAATGAATAGGTCTCACAAACATAAGGGCTCTGTAGTAATGCACATGGAAGCATTAGTATTTGATAAAATACTTGATAAAACAAGTGGGTTTATTTAACATCTATGACCCTGGATATTTCATAAAATCTCCAGAAACAGAATTGAAGTCTAGTAAATTAAAAAAAAAAAAAAGGACTGCTTGACTTACCTTGCACCAGATGACAAGTATGATGTCTGTGAGATGAAGGGCCCATCATCACACGTGAGCTAGCTACAACTTGCAAGGAGACTGATACTGTTCTTTTTACTTTTTCTAGTTAAACACTAGTATCATCTTCCACATTTGACAGATTAGTGAGAGAGCACTGAGAAAAGATTAGTGGTTACCAGGAGTTAAGGAAGGCAGTGGAGATGGTCGGAACTGGGTATAGCTGTAATAGGACAACTTGAGGGATACTTGTGGTGTAGGAAATATTCTTAACTGTAACGATCATAACAGTATCAATGTCAATACCCCAGCTGTGATACCGTACTATAGTTTGTAACGTGTTGCCATTAGAAGAAACTGGGCAAAGGGTACTCAGGATCTCTCTATATTCTTCCTTAGTACTGCATGGAAATATATGATCACGGCAAAATAAAAGTATAATTAAAAAATTACGGAGCAATATTTCATTTTAAGATAACACCTTAGGTCCAGGTCCAGGGAAAAGCAAATAAAAGTGGGGAGAGAGAGAAAGAACTTCAGAAAATGATTTAAAACTAGTGTAACCAGGATTATTTTGAAGCCTTATATAGGGATGTGGTTTTTACCCGGGGAAGGGAAAAACCAAGTGAGGCTGTGGGAAGATACAGTTTGAAGGAAACGTTTGTAGCTTGGCTTTTGTGTTCCCTTGACATTGCCTAGGGACAAACTCTGCTTGTCCTTGTACCTGCTGCTATTAAAAGCTCCAGTGGAGCTGTCATCAGAAGGAATTCATGCCAGATAAGAGACCTTATAGCTATAAGGATCAGATTAAAAAAATAAAAAATAAAAAATAAAACTAAAAGATCAAGAACTACTTTTAGACAGTCACTTCCCAAATACTTCCCCATCAAATTTTCCAAGAGCTGGTGAATTACAATTTAAAGGGATATGTCTAATACATTTATTTCCAGGAAATGAAAGTATTTTGGGGAGGGATTTAAAAGTGCTTTATTTTTATATTTTTCCTTTAGATTCTGAGTCTTTCTATCTTAGGGCTTATCTATCCATCCTCCATGAGCTCACTGGGGCTCACTGAGCTAGAGATGGCTTTCCTCCAACATGTACTGGCTAACAGTGTAGTCAGTACCTGCATGGAAAAATGAGCTCACAGGACAAAATCATAAAACTTCTGAAGATTCCAAAAGTATTTCAGGAGTATTAAAAAACAAAATCCAACTGATGGAATTTAAAAATCTAATTGACTTTATTTAACGATTCATGAATTGGGCAGCATCCCATCTGGCAAGCAGAAAGGAGCTCTAAGGAGCTAATAGAAAATGGAAGATTTTTATAGGCAGAAATGGGGCAGGACAAGGAAATAATTAGTAGAAGAAAACAAAGTGTGTGTTTAAAAAAAAAAAAAAAAAGATCAGCCTTAAAAATTCCCTAAGCACACAAAACCAGTTTAGTCATATCAATAAAGCTTAAATTAAGTTTATTTTACAAGACTAACTTAACCTGGGTCATTTCAGGATTGTGCCTCTGCTAATTGTAAGCAAAACTTACAGGGTTTCCCAAGGTTGATTCAATGTCATTTAAAAAAATTCTAATATTATCACCAATTACTGTGAAAAATAAACAGTCACCACTTTCTCATTGTATAAGCTGCTTATAACAATATACCTCTGAGCTTCATTCCATGTTTTGGGTTGAGTTTTCTTTAAAAACTGTCTTTTCGTTGTTGAAAATTACTACTTCTGTAAGCTTTTATTATTTCTGAACTTTTGAAATTTCTTTCTTTCAGGCAATGTCACCTTCCTATGGGAAAAAGACAAGGGTCTATCATACAGATATATCCTCACTTGCTGAACAGAAAAATTCCTGATTGACTGGATAAAGGTCACACTCCTCTAATGAAGTCTGCTTTGCTGTAGTAGTGGCAGGTGACTGCATTTCAGGCTTTTCTGTCTTTCTTTCTTTCTTTCTTTCTTTCTTTCTTTCTTTCTTTCTTTCTTTCCTTCAGAGATGAAAAATAACTTAGTCATTAAAGATTTCATTAGAGCAAAAGTACAAAAAAACACAAAAGGACAAAAAAGGAGAAAAAAGCTTAATAAACATATGAAAAGAAGTAATATGAAACAAGAATAAAATAAGTTTAAAACAATCTCCTATATCAATTATGAAAGATCAGTTAGAATAGAGTCATAGAGAAACAAACTTCAAAGAACTAAACAAAATAAAAGATCTCAGCCTGAAAGACCCTAGTAGGGCAAAGAGAAAAGAATTAAGGAAAAATTCATACTTTGCCACACTAAAATGATGTGCCTGAATATCAAAGACAAAGAGAAATTTTTGAAAGTTGACAGAAGCAAAGATCAATTATAGAGGAATAAAAATAAGGTTGATAAAAATTCTTAGGTGAAAAATGGATGTGAGAAATAATGCAATCTTGTCCAAAGTATCGATTAAAAAAAGGCTACAATGTTATATATGGCTAAACTGTTATTAAAGCCATTTAATTTTATCCTGAAAGCAAGCATGAAGTTTCTGGAGCTAAGATCAGAGTTATTACTTAAAACAATAACTGTGGCCATACCCCTATGCCTCAATCCAGAAGCTATGCAGCTAGAGTCAGCACTCTGCACCTTTGGGGACCATGGAGGAGGAACCCTGAAATTAGGAATTTAGAAGTTCATTTGGATCAACTGCCACGTTTTCTTCTTAGAGAAGGAGACAAACCTAATCTCCCTGATGTAAACAAATCCTTCTTGGAAAAGAACAGGGAAGTCCCTGGATTTTACGGAGAGAAGTGATCAGGGAAATCAGAGGCGGAGACAAACCATGAGAGAATGTGGACTCTGAGAAACAAACTGAGGGTTTTGGAGGGGATAAGGGTGGGGGATTGGGTGAGCCTAGTGGTGGATATTAAGGAGGGCACATATTGCATGGGGCACTGGGTGTGGTGCATAAATAATGAATTATGGATCATTGAAAAAAAATAAAATTAAACTAAATTTTTAAAAACTGTAAAAAACAAAAATGAAACAAAAACAAACAAACAAAAACCCTTTCTAGGGGAAAAATAAGGCAACCATCTAGCTTACAACCCTCAAAATGGTTTTATGATTTGTCTCCCTTTGAAATGTAAAGAGGAATCTCCAGGCAGGTAAAAATCTCCATAGAGTTCTTTAACCATTCATTCAGTTCCCATTAAATTTTCAATGTTTGTCCTTTAACCAAGAATTCTGTTTTCTTCACTGAGAAAGCCTTAGTATGCAGAAACATGAAAATATTTATTTCTTGACCTCTGTCATTCAAATAGAAGGACATGATAAAGACTTTCAGTACTTCAGAAATGTGGTACAATAAACCTAGACTGAAAGTAATTTTGGATATAGTTCATAAATAAGAGAAAAGGCAAACCCAGGAGATACTATGAAAGATATAAGAAAGAAAACTTCCAAACTCATTTTATGACGCCAGCATTACCTTGATCCCAAAAGCAGACAAAGACCCCACCAAAAAGAATTACAGACCACTATCCGTGATGAACATAGATGAAAAAATTCTCACCAAACCCTAGCAAATAGGATCAACAATACATTAAAAGGATTATTCACCAGACCAAGTGGGATTTATTCCTGGGCTGCAAGGTTGGTTCAACATCTGCAAATCAATCAATATGATACAATATATTAATAAAAGAAAGAACAAGAACTACATAATACTCTCAATAGATGCTGAAAAAGCATTTGACAAAGTATAGTATCCTTTCTTGATCAAAACTCTTCACAGTGTAGAGATAGAGGGTATGTACCTCAATATAATAAAAGCCATCTATGAAAAGCCCACAACAAATATCATTCTCAATGAGGAAAAACAGAGCTTTTCCCCTAAGGTCAGGAAAACAGCAGGGATGTCGACTACCACCACTGCTGTTCAACAAAGTACTAGAAGTTCTAGCCTTAGCAATCACACAACAACAACAAAAAAATTAAAAGGCATCTGGAACAGCAAGGAAGAAGCCAAACTCTCATTCTTTGCAGATGATATGATACTTTATGTGGAAAACCTGAAAGATTCCACTGCCAAATATCTAGAACTTGTACGGGAATTCAGTGAAGTGTCAGGATATAAAATCAATGCACAGAAATCAGTTGCATTTCCATACACTAGCAGCAAGACGGAAGAAAGAGAAATTAAGGAGCCAGTCACATTACAATTGCACCCCAAACCATACGATACCTAGGAATAAATCTAACCAAAGAGACAAAGAATCTGTATTCAGAAAACTATAGAATACACACGAACGAAATTGAGGAAGACACACACACACAATGGAAAAACATTCCCTGCTCATGGATTAGAAGAAAAAATATTGTGAAAATGTCTATGTTACCTAGAGAAATCTACACATTTAAAGCAATCCCTATCAGAACACCATCAACTTTTTTCAAAGAAATGGAACAAATTATCCTAAAATTTGTATGGAACAAGAAAAGACATTGAATAGAGGTCTGAACAGAGGAATGTTGAAAAAGAAAACCAAAGCTGCTGGTATCACAATTCTGGACTTCAAGCTCTATTACAAAGCTGTAATCATCAAGACAGTACAGTACTGGCACAAAAACAGACACATGGATCAGTGGAACAGAATAAAGAGCCCAGAAATGGGCCCTCCATTCTATGGTCAACTAATCTCCAGTGAAACAAGAAAGAATATCCAATGGAAAAAAGACAGTGTCTTCAACAAATGGTGTTAGGAAAATTGGACAACCATATACAGGAGAATGAAACTGGACAATTTCCTTATACCATAGACAAAAATAGACTCAAATGGATAAAGACTTAAATCTGAGACAAGAATCCATCAAAATCCTTGAGGAGGACACAGGCAGTAGCCTCTTCTACCTCAACTGCAGCAACTTCTTCCTAGACACATTACCAAAGCAAGGGAAGCAAGGGGAAAAATGAACTATTGGGACTTCATCAAGATAAGAAGCTTTTGCACAGCAAAGGAAACAGTCAATAAAACCAAAAGACAATGGACAGAATGGGAGAAGATATTGGCAACTGTCTTCTCAGATAAAGTATCCAAAATCTATAAAGAACTTATCAAACTTAACATCCAAGGAACAAATAATCCAATCAAGAAAGGGGCAAAAGGGATCAGACATTAAAGCAAAGAAAACATCCAAATGGCCAAAAGACATATAAAAAAGTACTCAACATCACTTGGCATCAGGGAAATGCAAATCAAAACCACAATGAGATACCACTTCACACCAGTCAGTATGGCTAAAATTAGCAAGTCAGGAAATGACAGATGTTGACAAGGATGCAGAGAAAGGGAAACCTTCTTACACTGTTGGTGGGAATGCAAACTGGTGCAGCCACTCTGGAAAACAGTATGGAGGTTCCTCAAAAAGTTGAAAATGGAGCTGTCCGACAACCCAGCAATTGCACTACTGGGTATTTACCCTAAAGATATAAATGTGATGATCCGAAGAGGCACCTTCACCCCAATGTTTATAGAAGCAATGTCCACCATAGCCAAACTATGGAAAGAGCCCAGATGTCCATCAAGATGAATGGATAAAGAAGAGGTGGTATATACATGCAATGGCATACTATGCATCCATCAAAAACCAAAATCTTGCCATTTGCAATGACATGGATGGAAGTAGAGGGTTTTACGCTAAGCGAAATAAGTCAATCAGAGAAAGACAATTATCATATGATCTCACTGATATGAGGAATTTGAGAAACAAGACAGAGGATCATAGGGAAGGGAGGGAAGAATGAAACAATATGAGTCCAGAGAGGGAGACCAACCATGAGAGACTCTTAAGCTCAGGAAACAAATTGAGGGTTGTTGAAGGGAAGAGGGATGGAGGGGATGGGGTGGCTGGGTGATGGGTGTCGGGAAGGCTATGTGTTGTGGTGAGCACTGTGTATTATGTAAGACTGATGAATCATAGTCCTGTATTCCTGAAAGAAAGAATATACTATATGTTAATAATAAAAAGATAAATAAAAAAATAAAGGCAAACAGGTAAACTGTTTGCCTGAGCCAGATGTAAAAAAAAATACAAAAAATACTCCCCCAAAAGAAAGATATATGAAAAATAACCAAAGCCCTGTTAAAATTATGTTGTCTTAAAAATTATCAAATCGAAGAAAAAGGAGAAATAGGTTTATAATAACCAAGAAATGTATAACATGTTAACATGATGAAGGAGTGTTCAATGTGGTACATGAGCAACAAAGTATGTAAGAGCTTGCTAAAATTCGTGCCATATAAAAAAAGGTACCAGTCAAAAAGAAATAAAAATAAACTTAGAAACAATAGGAAAAACTGAAATAAGAAATTAAAATACCAGAAACAAACACAACTTCATCAATAGTTATAATAAATGTAAATAGATTAAGCAATAAAAAAATAAGTAAAGGCACTTAGAGCAGAAGAACATTCAAAGAATGAGACTGAAGTTATGTAAAAAGACATATCAGACAAATAATAATCAAAATAAGTGAATAACAAATCAAAATGAATAACAATCAGAAGAAAATTTGTTTAAATTAAACCAGATAAAATGGAGGCTAATAAATGATTTTTATTTTTATTTTTATTTTTTTTTAGAGAGGGAGGGAGAGGTGAGAGGAGGGTCTAAGGGAAAGAGAGAGAGAGAACCTTGAGCAGACTCCACGCTCAATGTGTAGCCCAACACGGGGCTAGATCTCAGCACTGAGATCATGATCCAAGAGAAGATCAATAGTCCGCAGATGCTGAACTAACTGAGCAACCTAGGGTCTCCAATATATGAAGTATTAGTAAAGATGGAGTATCATCTAGTTTCCATGGATTAAGAAGATATAGCAACTTAAAACATGTATGCAACTAATTTTAAAATGCTGAAACAGAATTAAGGGAGAAACTGAAAAATTGATCATCATAGATTTCAGCATCTCTCTCTCTCTCAATTGATAGATCAAGCACAGAAAATGTCAGGAAGTATACAGATCTAATCGACATAATTAACAATTTGAACTAGTGCACACATATACAGTTTTGCAGCCAACAATTAAAGAATGTATATTTTTTTCAAGCATATATAGAAATTTTCTTACAACATTTTATCATTAAGGGGACAAAGACACCAATTTCAAAGATACCACAGATATACAGACCATGAGATCTAATGACAATACAATTAAGTTAGGAGTTATTTTTTAAAAGATAAAAGTTTCCTCTATATTGAAATAAAAAAATGCTAAATAATTCATGATGTGTAAATAAAAGAGTAAGAGAAATAAATAATTCCTAGAATTCTGTGATAGTAGAAGACAATGAAAAGCTTGCAAAACAAAACCTATGGGTTGTGATCGAAGTGGTCCTTTGAGATTTGTCATCTTAAATATTAGAAAAAAAACATTTAAAGTCTTTTGTGCCAATCAATATTTATTTTTAGAATTTAGAAAACGAATACTAGATTAAGCCAAAGAAAATGAAAAAAAAAAAAGAGTTGTAATTAATGAAAAACAAATGTGCTATTTCAACTAGAATGTGATTATAAAGAAAACATATCAAATAGAAAGAAACCTAATGATTTAAAAGATGGAAAGAACTTTTCTCTCCACCTTTCTCTCTTCCAGAAAATTGGTTCTATTTCACCCTTCCTTTCAATGTCACCTTTACCCTCTGCTGCCAGGGTGTGCTGCCACACAAAATGGGAGACCCATCCTATGACAAGGGAAGTCAGAGGCACCCATCCAGAGAGCACCCACAGACCTCCTGGGGGAATCACTCCCTGTGAGGGTTTAATTTACTTATGCATTGCCTCATTTTTGCAGTGAAACATTAGATTTGGAGAAATTAAAAGTTATGAAACACAGGCACTCAAAAAAAAAAAAAAAAAAAAAGACACTCTGAGCCTGAGCCATCTAGCAAAGGAGGTCATGACGGACACCATCCTCCTTCAGCCTTTGCCAGCAATCTACTCTCATCTCATCATTGAGCAGGGTTCTTACACTCTCCAAAGAGCGGATCTCTCTTTGTAGGAACTAAGGAAAGATTTTAACTCAGATTTCCATATCTTCAATTTGTGTTAAATCTAAACCCTGGCAGACTTCCTTATTTTCCACCCAATTAATGCATTACATGGTTCAGTAGCACTGACTTCACCCTGGCTCCCTGATTATGGTAATGTGAACATTGGCTCATACTGCTGTTTCTAAGTGTTCTGTTCTGTGTTGGATCCAAATGTCAGAAAAGGTCTCACGTTGTTGGGCGAGAGTGTGTGTGTGTGTGTGTCTGTTTATCTATCTATCATCATCTATCTATCTACATGTATAAGTATATACACATAAACAAAAGGATGCACGCTGAGGAAGAGTGATGATTGAGCACCAGGAGTAAATACATGCTAGGGAAATCAAGGAGGAAATAGTCTTCCTTTTTTTTTTTTTTTTGGACAGTCTGGGGTTATTTAGGATGAAACTGTTTTGATTCAGTGGTTCCCAAACTTGGTCTTCACTAAAAGTCCCCTAAGTGCTAGTTAAAAATACAGATTCCTAGACCTTCCTTAAAGTTTCTAAGCTTTTATTTTTATTTATTTTATTTTTTAAAAATTTATTTATTTGAAAGAGAGAGAGAGAGTCAGAGAGAGAGCATGAGCAGAAGGAAGGAGGAGAGGCAGAAGCAGACTCCTCACTGAGCAGGGGTTTGATGTGGGACTCGATCGAATAAATATAGATAATTATATTGATCTATATACCTAATTATATTAGATGGAACAAATATAGATAACATAAATAAATAAATAAAAATAAAGAGTAATGTGTTCGAAAAATAATTTCAGCATGTCTACTATTTGCCATGTGCTGTTCTAGGCACTTGAGACATATCTGTAAACAAATTAGACAAAAATCCCTTCTCTAAGTAAAATGATAACCAGTGAATATTATAAATAAATACATTAAATAGGATGTTAGATGGTGACAGTGCTGTGGGGAGAAAAAAAGGTAAGAAAAAGTAGAACCAGTAGGAGGGATCAGGAATGCAGGACACTATGGGAAGAAATCAGACTGCAGTATTTAATGGGTTAGTTTGATGAGGCCTTGGTTGAGGAGAAAGTTGAACAAAAATTTGAAGAAAGTTAAAAAGAACAGAATGTTTCCAAGTAGATCAAGGAGAGAGAGTGAAAACCCTAAAGTGAAAAAAATGACCAGAAATTTTGGCTAACTATATACTAGGGCAGTGTGGCTGAAAGCAGGAAGCATAAGGTAGGACATGAAATTGGCTTACAAGAAAAAAATCAAGAAAAGCTTCCTGGAGGAGGTGACATGAGCTCAGTGTTGAAGCAAGTAAGGATTTAGCCTGGGCAGTAGAGAGAGGCACTCAGGGTGTAGGAGGGAGAGATTAGATAAAAGAGTTACAAGTAGGACACAAAGACAAGACACACACAAAAGAGCCAAGACAATGTTCATGCTGAGTGCAATCCGCTGGGGAATGGCAAGTATTTCAAAGAACTGGAGTCTATAGGAGTGGTACAAAATGACACCAGAGGAGCACAGAGGGTCATTTCCTAAATGATATGAGTACAAGGCTAAGGAGGTTGGGTTTTACCTGGAAGGCTATGGGTAGCCATCAAAGGGTTGAAGCAAGGAAGAAGTGATTTTTATTGGATTGATTTAGAAAGCTCATTCAGTCTTTAGCATGAGAAAGGAATTGGATAGGAGTGAAGAAACAATCTGGAAGCTATTTAGAAGTTGTTTTTTATGGTCCAGCCAAGAAATTAGGATATAGAGGAGGGATTCAAGCAATTAAAAAAGTGTGACAAGATAGAGTGAATGGAGGTAGGACATAGAGCAAGTCTAGTGCCTCAAGTTTAGACACAGGGACATCAGAGTTATTAGGAGATTGCGGGGGGGGGGTGGATATTTTAATGGCCAATGCAAGAAGTTACAGTGTTCATTCATGCATTCATTTGTTTTAATAATGAATGGATGCCTAGGATATACCCAGATAGAATTAGACCCTATGAATATAAAGAAGAGTGAAACAGAGTTCCATCAAGGACCGCACAGTGTAATAAGACTCACTCATTAACCTCAAAACAGTGGAGACCTGGTGAGTGGTTCTTGTACAAGGCATTAATTAAGTGTTTTATAAGGAGTATCTGAATGAGTCCTCCTGATAGCATGTTGAAGTGAGACTATTATTCCCATTGTACAAATGAGAAAATTTAGGCTTTGAGAGTGACTTGGTCAAAGTCACACTTGTAGTACGGGACATAGTTGGGACAGGAATCCAGGACGTCTATGGCAGTACCATACCGCACTGTGATGATCCAGACTGACAAAGCGGTAAGCACGATGAAGGAAATAATCAGGTTCCCTGACTGAGCAGTGTCAAAGACTTCAGGAGGGTGAATCTTGACTTGAGCCTTGAGGAATGAGCAGCCAGGGAGGAAAGAGAGGGGGAAAGAGTTTCTGTGCCGTGCATCACAGAGAGAAGCAGTTGTGTGGGTGGGAGCTCTCTGTCTCTCCAGATCTACTCTTAACCCTCCTCCCCTCCTCTGTGCTCTAGAAGTCTGACCTCTGGGGACTGTACCATCCCAGTGGGCCAATTGATTTTGACCAAGGAGACACTAGCTAGAGGTTAGACCAAGAGAGAGAAATGGAGGTAAATATTTTCTGGTCCCTTCCTTGTAAAACCATGAGTTGATAATGGCTGCATTTCTCTACCAAACTTCTCCTCAGTTGTGCCAAAACTACACTTCTCTGTTTCTAGCCAAAACTACACTTCTCTGTTTCTAGCCACTGCACTTTCCTCTCCCTGTGTTGCCAGCTGCTGTATCTCAGTCATCCCCTGTGGGATTTCTTAATCCTGTCCCATCTCTGGAAATAGTGATCTCCAATCTCCCTCTCTCTCTCTTTTATTTATAGGAATAGCAGCTTAATGGAGATATAATTCACAGACCAGACAATTCCCTCATTTAAAGCATTTAAATGCAACCGCACAATGAATGATCCTTTAGTGACTGCGTTCTTTCACTCCACATGCGGCTTTCAGGGCTCATGCGTGTTGTAGCGTGTATCCACACATACCACATTGTACGTATCCAATCGTCAACTGGGTTGTTTTCACTTTGGGGCTCCTATGAACCATACGAGCACCCGTGTACAAGATCTTACAGGGACTGATGTATTTCATTTCTCGGAGTATGTATCTAGGGATGTCATTGCTGGGCTATATGGAAACTCTATGTCTAACCTTCCGTGGAACTGCCAGACTGTTTTACAAAATGACTGGATCATTTCACATTGCCATCAGTAGTATATGAGGGTTCCAGTTGTCCACATCCTCGCCAGCACTCATTATGCCTTTCTTGTTATAGTCATCTTGATGTGTGTGAAATGCTATTTCAGTGAGGTTTTGATTTGTGTTTTCCCACTGCATAATGACATTGGGCATCTTTTCGTGTCCTTAATGACTATTTTTAAAATATTTTTTGGAGGACGATCTATTATATTCTTTGCCCATTTTTAAACGTCTAGTCCCTTAAACACTTCATTTGGTATTGCCTGGATTCCTGCTTGGATCTGAACTTACAGGTTTCACAGGACCATCTAGATTTATAGAACATGCCATACTTCAAGGCACATAAATAAATTTAGTGCAAGATTTAGGGCAACCTACTAGTGTTAGTTGTATAAGCAAAACAAAGAAAGTAATTTCCATATTAGTACATGGACCTCAGTAATTTCTTTTGAATTAAGACTATCTCAACATGGTCTCTTAACTATCTACTTTTATTTGAATTATGTATTGCTAAGCCAGTCTAAAAACACAAGACTAGGTACCTCAAAGTCAAAAGTCACAGGAAGTGGAAAATTAGGGCTCCAATTTTGTCAATGCGAGCTTTATCAGAAAGCTTTAAAAAGCCATAAGAGTCTGAGGGTGCCCAGGCAGTTCAGTCTGTTAAGCATCTGCCTTTGGCTCAGGTCATGATCCCAGAGTCCAGAGATCGAGCCTTGCATCGGGCTCCCTGCTCAGTGGGGAGCCTGCTTCTTCCTTTCCCTCTGCTGCTCCCCCTGTTTGTGCTCTCTCTCTGTCAAATAAATAAATAAAATCTTAAAAAAAAAAAAAAAAGAAATTTAAATTTCAAAAAGAGAAATATCCCTGATAGTCTGAATGAAAAAAGCTATAGATGAGAATGAAGATGGTCTCTTCTTGTCAAAATAATTGAGATTTTGTTAAGACCCAGCAGCTCCAAAAGAGTTTAGGTTTGAAGCCACACAGAACTGTGCTTGATTATCTACGCTATTATTTATTGGCTACGTGAATTTGAGCTAGCTACTTGACTCATTCCAGCCTCAGTTCCCTAATCTGTAAAATTAGGATAATAGTATTACTATATATAAAATAGTTGTAATAGGTAAGTAACATTATGTAAAAAATACACCTGGGAAGGACAATGTTAAACAATTATTTTCTTCCCCACTGTTCTTGCCCTCTGTGTCAGTCTGGTTCTGAAAAATATCCCTCTCCTCTATAATGCTATGTACATGACATCACAATTTATGCAAATGTTACAAAAGACACATTATTTAAGGATGGGCCAATACATATAATCATAGGCTTTATTATAAAAAAATTCTACATTTAAAAAGTTTTTCTTTTGGGGCATCTGGGTGGCTCAGTGGGTTAAAGCCTAGGTCATGATCCCAGAGTCCTGGGATTGAGCCCCACATCGGGCTCTCTGCTCAGTGGGGAGCCTGCTTTCTCCTCTCTCTCTGTCTCTCTACCTACTTGTGATGTTTGTCAAATAAATATAATCTTTAAAAAAATAAAAAGTTATTCTTTTTTTTTTTTTTAAGATTTTATTCATTTTTTCATGAGAGACAGAGAGAGAGGCAGAGGCAGAGGGAGAAGCAGCCACTCTACTGAGCAGGGTGCCTGATGTGGAACTCGATCCCAGGGCCCTGGGACCATGACCGGGCCGAAGGCAGTTGCTTAACTGACTAAGCCACCCAGGTGCCCACCTTTTTTTTTTTTTTAACAACAGTAAATAAGACAAATGTTAGACCCTATAGAGCTTATAATCTAGTTATAAAGATAGGCAATCTAATCCATCCATTTATAAAATTATAGGTCTGAAGATAAAAATGTGCTTCCGTGTCTCTCCACCACTAGAAACTTCAGAAATAACTTTGCTGTTCATCAAGACATAGATTAAATCACGAGGTTGGGAAAAGTAGTATCATATCCTCTATTTCTAATTGTGAGCATATTCATATTTTCTGTTGACAAAATACCAAGTGAAACAGAGCAGTTCTTTTTTAATTCATTCCCTGAGCTAATGAATTATGAATATGAAGTGAGGACCATGTCTTTTGATACTAATACCATATCTCAAGGAAGCAAGAAAAAAATGCTCTGACCTTTAGGAATACAATGAATTTATAGAAAACCAGTCCTCCAGGCATCTACCCTGAAAAGTGCACTCTTATCTACAAGCCACAGAGATGAGCTACACTCCTAACTCAAATAATAGCCATGTAGAAATCATAAAACTATTCCTGGACTATAAAAGAGTCCAATTGTGGGAAGAGCTGTAAAGGGAGACACACAGGCATTTAGATTAGACCTTACAAGTGGAGATATATTTTTTATCTTTTTTTTTTTTTTTTCTGGAGTGCAAATGGAACATCAAACAAGCACATTTTAAGCATATAGGATGTTGGCAGTCGTGGAGTCTGGCTTTGGATGTTCCTATCCTTAAATTATATATAATCACTTCCTTAAAGTGAGTCAGCTTGAACTCAGTAGGATACTTTATTCTTTCTTTCCTGTTCCTATCAAACTCACTCTGTGGAATATGCTTTCCTGCCCCTGGATTAAAATTCATGTAAATTCCATAGCTTTTCCAATCACTATCAGAAGATAAAAATTTGTCTCTTTCTCCCTCTCTCTTTCAAGTCCTGGGAAATCTAGTCAGGGTAACTATGATGTGCATCAAGATTTTGCTCAGAGGTTATCTTCCTTGACCATCTCATTTACAATTTCAAATCTGGCTTCCACCCCAGCACTCCATATCCTCCGCTGTGCTTTTGTTTTTTTTCCTGCCTACTAATGAATGATTTAGTGATTTTCGTTATTTTCTCTATTCCTTTACTAGTACGTTCCTTGAAGGGAAGGCTTCCTTTTCTTTTTCTTCGTGTGTGTGGGGGGTGTATGTTTACCAGTTTATTCCTCGAATCTAAAACAGTGGTGACCACATTGTAGGTCCTTGCTCAGTAAATACTTGTGAAAAGGGAGAATGAGTCAAAAACCAAATTCTCAGGGTGCCTGCATTGGCTCAGTCCGTTAAGTGGCCGACTCGGTTTTGGCTCAAGTCACCATCTCAAGGGTTGTGAGATTGAGCCCTGGGGTTGGGCTCCATGTTGGGCTCCACACTCAGAAGGGGGTCTCCTGGAGATTCTCTCCCCCTGTCCCTCGCTTCCCCCTCTTTGCTTCTCTAACATAAAGAAATTTTTACCCCCACCCCCACCCCCACCTGCCATATCCAAATTCTCATCCAGTTTAAAGTTCTTCTCTCCCAGCATGGGTTTGCCTCAAGTGGGACACTGGGATCGAGCAGGAAGTCTTAGGTAGCCTCCTTGATTTATCAGTTGCTACTTGTGGCTAGAACAGGCAGGATAAAAGGCAAGAGAACAAATTACCTATGGATAGAACTTGGCATCAGCGACAATTTGATAACGATTGTGACGGACAACACAATTTGTTAATACTTTCTTTTGTGGGGTGTTGTTAGGAGACCCCATACTTATGAGAGCTTCTCACCTTCCTGACATAGGCTGGGCCTTGGCTGATAGGCTGCTTGGGACATTACTCAGCTTCTACATCCAAATGTTTTATTTGCTGTGTTTCAAATTAGAAGATGAGCTTTTTGTAACAAGTAAAATGAGCATATAACAGATAAGTTTATAAAGGCAGAGCAAAACCCCACACTTGCTTTTTCAACTCCACCAGGTAATCAATGCTGATAACCTTCTTCCCTAATTTCCTCTGTGTTCATATATATACATACGAGCAAACATGAAAACACGAGATGTCTTTTTGTGTGTGTTTATTTTTACTTGATTAAACCATGCTCTGCTCCTCGTGTTGATAAATTGTACATATCATGGCTCTGATGTTTTTTTTTGTATGTTCTTATTCAGAGCCGATCAGCATACTGAACACACATGACTGATAACATTATCAAACACACTTTGGATTTTGTCTCTTGTCTCTCGCTCTTCTTCGCCATTCATGTTTGGTGATCTCCCCTTGTCCCTGGATGAAAACGAAGGCCACTGTAAGTCTCACTTTCAGGCTCAGTTAGAGCAATACAGGGTTCATTCCTAGATAGTAATCAAATACTCAGACTTGTCTTAATGTGAAAAGCATCTTCCTTTTTCCTGTTTGGATCCACCTTATTAGTTTATTTTAATGTGAGTTTTGGATCCACTTGAAATTATTATAGATCACATGGGAAGGAGATTCAGTTCTACTTCCTTTCATATTGATAACAGCTTGTATAAACAACATTTGTCAAACAAATTTTATCTTTCCTACTCAAATGTGGTAATGTTCTCCTCTATTTGTGCATCTGAAAATTTCACATATATAAGATTGATTTATAGGTTTTTCTGCTCTTTTCCTTTGACCTGTTTCTCTATTCCTATGCCAATATTATAGTAATGTGATTAACTATGGTCAAATACCTGGTAAAGCAAGACTTCTCCCTTCATTGTTTTTCTTTGTCATACTTTTCTTGGTTTATCTCTGGCATTTAGATTTTCTCATTAAATGATTGGATCCAATCTACTACCCTCACTCTCTTCTATTAGCATTCTAATTGAAATCGCATTACATTTATATATTAATTTTGGGAAGTTTGATATTTTTATGACATCAGATTCCTATTTTATTTTTATTTTTATTTTTACTTATTTTTTTTAAGATTTATTTATTTATTTATTTGACAGAGAGAGATCACAAGTAGGCAGAGAGGCAGGCAGAGAGAGAGGAGGAAGCAGGCTCCCTGCTGAGCAGAGAGCCTGATGCGGGACTCGATCCCAGGACCCTGAGATCATGACCCGAGCTGAAGGCAGTGGCTTAACCCACTGAGCCACCCAGGTGCCCCGAGATTCCTATTTTAGAACATCTAATGCTTTTGCAATTACTCAGATCTTATTTTATGTTTATCAGTAATATTTTATGGCTTTATATTTATAAGTCTGACTTGTTATTTACTAAACAAATTCTTAGGTATCATAGTTCCTCAGAGTTTTATCTTAATATTATTATAATTTCTCCTTTTTTTAAAAAAAAAAGTTTTTATTTATTTATTTATTTGACACAGAGATCACAAGCAGGCAGAGAGGCAGGCAGAGAGAAAGAGGGGGAAGCAGTCTCCCTGCTAAGCAGAGAACCCAATGCAGGAATAGATCCCAGAACCCTGAGATCATGACCTCACTACAGGCAGATGTTTAACTGAGCCACCCAGGCACCCCAGTTTCTCCTTTTTCTGTGATTATTTCTCATTTTTCTTTTCTAATCTTCTATATTTTCTTTATTTTTTATTTTTTTTAAAGATTTTACTTATTTGAGAGAAAGAGAGCACAAGCAGGGAAGGGGTAGGGGAGAAAGCGAAGCAGACTCCCTGCTGAGCATGAGCCTGGACATGGGGCGCCATTCCAGGACCCTGGGATCATGACCTGAGCCAAAGACAGACACTTAACCGACCAAGCCACCTGGGTGCCCCTAATCTTAGATGTTTTCTATTTTTTTTCTTAATCATGCTCATGTGAAGTGAAAATAATTTTTAAGTCTTTTTCAAAGATTTGTCATTTATTTATTCTTTTTACATCTGCTGTTTTCTTAATTTCAGATTTCATTTTATTGATGTCCTCTTCTTCCATTCTTCTACTTTATCGTGTTGTGCCTTATCCAATTAGCATATTTAGGGTAGATACCCAGGCAGATATTTATCATTCTTATTTACCTGCCTTGCATCATTCTTGTATCAGATAAGTCTCTGCATTTAGAAGACACTTCGAATCAGAGCTTGAAGTAATAACTTACTTACGTAGCCTCTCTTGCTGCAAGGGTGCGGGCAGTGATGCGGGAGATGACACAGACATTCCCTATTAGAATTACCTCAATGAGGGTCCATTTTAGCAGACAAGAGATTTTTTTTTTTAAATTTTTAACTTATCTATTTGAGAGAGAGAGAGATAGTGACAGAGAGAGTGAGAGAGAGCACAAGCAGGAGGAGAGGCAAAGGGAGAGGGAGAAGCGGGCTCCCCGCTGAGCAAGGAGCCCTGCACTGGCTGGATCTCAGGACCCTGAGGTAAGCTGAGCGGAAGGCAGAGGCTTAACTCACTGAGCCCCTCAGGCACCTCACAGGTAAGCGTGTTGCATGCAGACCTACGGTCTTCCTCCTGGTGGGGAGGGTCTGACCAGATGTATTAAGATTTAAAGATCTTTTTTCACAGTGTGATACAACACAATGACTCTCTGGGAGATGAAAGGCAGAGCTCTTGGTCACTCAAAGCTCCAAATGGGAGAAGGTTGCCAGGGTCATACCTGGGATTGTCCTTGGGGACAGCAGGCTGGAACTGTAAGAGCAGGCTTATCTGATTGGCAAGAAGGGTGAATTTAGCTAGGTATCCCTGGGATCTGAGCCCTGGATAATTTGAATAATCACACAGTCTCTGGGGCACAGCAACTATTCATAGTTGTCTGGTTCCTGGCCCAGGGCAGCTTGAGGTGTGTGCGTGCTTCATGGCTGTAGAGCGTGGGAGCCTCATAAGGGAAGTGGTTGACGTAGGGGCTTAGCAAACTGCCCACAAAGGGGAATTGAGAGTTTTTAGCCACAACTTCAATACTGGCCGGAACAGCGCTCATGGGATGTCGTGCTGGCAGAGAAATATGCTTTCTAACACAACGGTGACATAAATCCAAGTGTAGGATGTCAGGTTCAAAGTCGGACGCCTCTGTCCCTCAGCAGAGCGAGCAGTTTTGGAGAGAGGAGCCCAGGGCTTTGATTTTAGAATCAGATTGTTACTGGACTGTCTGGCCCTCCTGGAGAGTCTCCAGAGACAACCTATGTTAGGATTCTCCATATATGTAAGAGATCTATCATAAGGAGTTGGCTCCTATGATTACACGCAGAGGCTGGCAAGCTCCAGATCTGCAGGGTTGAGAAAGCAAGCAGGAACCCCAGCAGAGCCAACAGTGTAGTTCTGGTAGGAAAGCCAGCAGGTTCGAGACCCAGGAAGAGCCAACATTGCAGTTAGCGTCTGAATGCAGGAGAAAACTATAAGGGCCTGCTTAGCCAGAGTGAGCCATTTTGTTGTTTATGCAGTAAACTTAGATTGACCCTGCCCCCCCAGAGGAACTTATTTATAAACAAGTCTGGGAAACCAGTAAAATAGGACTGACCAGCCCCTGATAACAGAGCCCATATACCAGGACGTGTCAGGTCGTGGGGAGGTAACAGAGCCCAGAATACAAGGATGAGTCAAGCCAGGTGGAGACATCCAATCAGGAAAGCACCTCCCTAACCACCCAAGAATGTGGGCCCTGCCTTTTAGGCGCCAATTCTGACCAGAGTGATAGGCTAGTTCAAATAACTACTATAGAGTAAATTGTAATTCAGTTGGCCACCTGTGTGTGGCCAGGCTCGACCACATGGCCTTTGCTCTATAAAAGTTAGTCTGTGAGACTGGGAGGGGTCGGCTCTTTGCAAGAGATGGCCCTGGCTGGTCAGTTTGATTCTGGATGCTTGGCACGAAATAAAGCTTTGCTTGACCTTCGCTTTGTATCAGTCTTGCTCCTTTGACCATGGACCCAACAAAAACCACTGCTCCAGTCCAAAGGCCACCAGGCAGAAAGAATTCTCTCTTACATGGGGGAGGTTCAGCCTTCTGTCCCATTCAGGCCATGTACTGGGTAAGGCTGTCCCACACAGGGGAGGGCAATCTGCTTCACTCAGTCTACTGCTTTAAACATTAATCTCATCTAAAAACACCCTCCACACAACACCCAGAATAATGTTTGACCTGCTATCTGGGCCCTCCGTGGCCCAGTCAACTTGACACATAAAATTAATCATCACAGAGTCTTTTATTTGTCTATGTTCTATTTATTAGAGTTAGTTCTATGAATGCTTTTTGATTTCTACTAAAAATTTTGAGTGATATGAATATGAGTTTTAATATTTAATTTTTTGCCTTTAAAAATGTTAGTATTTAAGTCGAATGCTACATGTTTTTCTCTTAGAGGAGACTGATGTCTATCAGATTTTTGTGTAAGTATTTCTATTTTTTATTATTTTCCCATCTGTTCTTTAATTAATTAATTAATTAATTAATAAAAGATTTTATTTATTTATTTGTCAGAGAGAGAGAACACAGGCAGAGAGAGAGGCAGGCAGAGGCAGAGGGAGAAGCAGGCTCCCTGCTGAGCAAGGAGCCCGACATGGGACTTGATCCCAGGACACTGGGATCATGACCTGAGCTGAAGGCAGCTGCTTAGCCAACTGAGCCACCTAGGCATCCCTCATCTGTTTCTTTAAATTTAAGATCTTATTTGATTCAACCTCTATCTCAAAGTTAATTTTATAATTTTTATGTATTAAAAGTTCCTTCCTAAATCCTGTGTCTAGTGAGGATTAGAGAATTGGTCTAGAAGATCTGTACTTGTTTTAATTCAAGGCTTTTGTGTGTGTCTAAATTGGTAAACAGGATTTTCACAAGTGCAATGAACAAACAAAGGTGTGTTTCACTCAAGCTATTTAAAGTTCTGTATGATACTAGGAAATTTGAGAGTTGAGAATTACTTATTTCTATTTATGAAATTCATTGTATTTTTAAAGAAATAGATTGAAATGTATTTTTTTTAATTTTTAAATTTTTTAATAAACATATAATGTGTTTTTATCCCCAGGGGTACAGGTCTGTGACTCTCCAGGTTTACACATTTCACAGCACTCACCATAGCACATACCGTCTCCCATGTCCATATCCCCACCACCCTCTCCTGTCCCCACTCCCCCAAGCAACCCTCAGTCTGGTTTTTGAGATTGAGTCTTTTATGCTTTGTCTCCCTCCCCATCCCATCTTCTTTCATTTTTTCTTTTCCTACTCCCCAAACCCCCCATGTTGCATCTCCACTTCTTCGTATCAGGGAGATCATATGATAGTTGTGTTTCTCTGACTGACTCACTTCAAGTTCTCTTTGCTTTTTAAGTGGTTTTTATTTTATGTATGTGCAAGACTCCTTCAGATTTCTATTTTTCTTTCATAAATTTTGCCTTTCATAGTTACAAGAGCCTTCTCTTTATTCTGGCAAGTGAATCTAGCTGTAAACTCTTCCTTTTATATCAATATAGCCATTCCTGCTTTTTTGGTGATTGCAAATACATTTGAGTAATATCTCTTTAACTGTCTCTTTAATTTCCACCCAGATTTAATACTTTGTTCTTTATAAACAGTGTAATATTTTCTAAACATGTAAATATTATGATCTGCCCTTTAAAGGGAAGTACTCAAGTGCTTTAATGAATTTATTCGATTTTATTCTGTACATTTTACTTGGTATGTATTACTTATTTCCCTTTATTGTCTTCTTTTCCCTTGTTTTTAATGGCTTCATCGATTTACACATAATTTTTTTCCTTATCATTTATGCGACAGTTATACTGAACTTTTCCATCCTATCGAAGTTTGTGTCTTTTGTAATATTCGTACAAATCTTTCTACTGTTACATAAAAAGAAGAAACTAAGAGTTCCACGTAGGATAATTAAATCTCCCATTTTCCTTCCTGCTCCATCTCCTCCCTCTTCTTTTTCTGCCCAATATCCCCCAATCGTGAAGTTCTGCTGAGCTAGCTTTCTACTTTGAGTTCAGACATTTTTTTTTTTTTAATTCACCTGCAGTTTCTCACATCTATTTTAAGAATTCCTATTTAAACCATTTATATTTTGCATTTCACTCTGGTGATATTTAAAAATATATATACTTCGTTGCAGTTTTGCAAAGGCAAAGGCCAGAGATGTCAGTAAAGAAGACAGGGAAGCCAGTAAAGTATGAGATCAAAAAGCACGTGATTCCCACAGAATTCACAGAGTCCCTGTAGACCAGAGCACGAAGCTAGGATGAACCCTCCAAGTGAAAAGGCACAGCAGGGTGAGCTGTTCACATCTTGCCCATTTCAACTCTGCTTCCTGAGGGGAAATGGGTGGCGTTTCTGATAGATCCTGGCCATGGGATATAAAGGCAGGAGCATGGGCATTGTAGCCTCATCGATTTGGACTCAAATTTTTCCTTTGCCACTTCCCAGGAGGTGATACCAGGCAGTCACTAGCCTCTGGAACTTCAGTTTCCTGTCTGAGAAAAGGAAATAATAACCATCTCACAGGATGGCTATTGAACACATATAAGGCCACAGACATCTAAGGTGGGTATCGTTATGCACTCAAGGAAGGTTTGGGTCTCTGTCTTTCCCAGGGCCAGACCTGTGTGTTGATATTTGCCTTAAGACAATAAAACTAATGTGAATTTCAAACCTCACATCCCTCCTGCTGGGAAGAGGAACAATTGGAAAAATAACACCTCTCCCCTCCAGCCAAGCATGTCTGTTTCCATTTTGGTGTTCACGATGTTCTGTCTTCATCCAGATGTACAAATAGGGGTGGAAATACCCTGAACAGGCAGATTTAGGTCTCAACAATATTCTTTAGGCTTTGATAGGCAAATACTTCTGCCTTACTTCTTCCTAATAAGAGATGCCTGTGAATCATTAGAGTTTTAGATTTGAACCCAAGATGTAGTCAACTACAAAGTAAAACAAAAACTCAAGATAGCTGAAGAACAAAATTAAATTTTCATTAATCCGGTATCTTAGAGTGTCTCTAGGCAATGCTAACCTCTTTACAAAATGATTTATTGCCTCATATGGCAGCTTGGGAAATATTAATGTTTTTGGCTGAAGGGGACTTTTATAGGGCCACAGGACCTCACTCTGCCACCAACACTGTTATGCCCCAAGTCTCTCTACCTTTTTCTCCCTTCTCAGACCTCGGGGTTGACTGCCTTCCTTCCTTCTTTCCTTCCTTCCTTCCTTCTCTGGACATAATATTAAATAAAAGCTTGTTTCTCATATGTAATTCACCAAGAAGACTTAGTTTAACCTGACCTAATCATTTATTGACTGCAACACTTTCTTTTCTCCCCATCAAAAGGAAAGAAACGCCACATTTTCGTTAACCCTATGGCAACTACATTGTAGATAAATGCAGAGTCCTTGGTTTTTTTTTTTTTTTAAAGCTTTGCATCACATAGCCTTGTATTAGAATCACTTCCTCCAGTTGTTAGCTGTGTGAGGTTATCCGCTAGGGTTACCCAAATTACAGGGGTCCTTAAATTGTGGACCCTAGGCAAGTGTTATCTGCATCACCTAAAACTTGTTGGAAATGAACATCTTCAGACCCCACCACAGACCTACAGGGTTAGAAACCTTGAAGTCTGTGTTCTCAGAAGTCCTCCAGGTGATGATGATGCCTCTGAGAGTTTGAGAACCAACCAATTAAAGGACAAGCCATTATATTTCTAGTGTTTCTTGAAGAATAAATGAAAAGTGCATACAAAACAGCAAATGTATGGCATGACAAGACACATGGTATCCATGTGTAGTAGTGTTGTTGAAAACCATATGGAGATCTTCCATGCCTCCTTTCACACATCCTGGGCTAAGAATCACACATCCTGGGCTAAGGTTTTAACCCAAGAGGTAGAAAGCACTAGCCATTATTTCACAGATGAGTTCATTAAGTATCATTCATACAGGCTGCAGGAATCCAGGGACCCTTGTGAGGAAAACAACAGTCTTATATAGGAATTCCCGTTACTACCAGACCTGTGTTCCCAAATTCTGGAATTAAATTACCTGGTCTCGATGCTTAGGAAGTCATCAATGTGGGGAATCAGTGAGAATTCTGTTTCTCAAAAGAATGATCCTTACCTCTAGGGAAATTGTTGTTTCTTCTGAAAATGTAGAAAATAATTGAAAGGCACATTTTGGGGGCTCCTGGGTGGCTCAGTCCGTGAAGCGTCCGACACTTGGTTTTAGCTGGGGTCATGATCACAGGGTTTGGGATCAATCACGCCTGGCAACCGGCTCTGCGCTCAGCACAGAGTCCGCTTGTCCCTCTCTCTCTGCTTCTCTCCCTCCCCACCCCTTTCCTTCACCCCTCCCTGTGCAAGCTCTCTGTGTTTTTCTTTCAAAAAAATAGATAAGTAAAACCTTTTCTTTTTTCTTTCAAAAAGGCACTTTTGGTACATTTCTTTATTATTATTATTTTTTTTATTATGTTATGTTAGTCACCATACAGTACATCATTAGTTTTTGATCCATTGTTTGCATGTAACAGCCAGAGCTCCATGCAATCCGTGGCCTCCTTAATACCCATTACCAGGCTCACCCGTGCTCCACCCCCTCACCTCTGAAACCCTCAAGTTGTTTCCTGTAGTTCACAACAGTCTCTCATGGTTTCTCTGCCTCTCTGATTCCCCTCCCCATTTTCCCCTTCCTTCTCCTGAGGTCCTCCATGCTATTCCTTATGTTCCACAGGTGAGTGAAACCATGGGATAATTGTCTTTCTCTGCTTGACTTATTTCACGAAGCATAATCCCCTCCTGTTCCATCCATGTTGATGCCAATGGTGGGTATTCATCCTTTCTGATGGCTGAGTGATTCTGGAAGAAAATAAATGCAAGGCTTTCTGTCAGCTAACTCTCTTATGGAAGGGCTGAAGAGGCATTGGCCTGTGAGTAGGAAATCACTTTCTGTCACTGTGCCACTGGTTATTTACCCTCCCGCTGCTGGCTTAGGGGTTTGGAGCCTTAACCAGTCTCTTCCAGACTCCTGAACCTGATAGTGGCACTAGAGTTAGTGCTTGGGACACTTCACTTCCTGGCTTGCATTATAAGGGTCATGGCGATCCATGTATCTCCATCCAGATGTGGCTTAATATTAAATGTTTTTGAAGAGGTAGACCCTGCCCTATCCCAACACTGGCTTTTGCCAACAGAAAAGCAGACTACCTGATTTCATTTGTTTTCCCATTTCTGCTTTTAATTTTTATAGTCTTTCTTTCTTTCTTTTTTTTAAGATTTTATTTATTCATTTGAGAGAGAATGAGAGCGAGAGAGCACAAGCAGGGGAAGCAGCAGGAGCAGGGGGAGAAGCAGGCTCCCTGCTGAGCAGGGAACCAGATGCAGAACCAGATCCCAGGACCCTGAGATCATGACCTGAGCCGAAGGCAGATGTTTAACAGACTGAGCCTCCCAGGCGTCCCAAACTTTCGTAGTCTTTTAATTGGCTTTTTCTGCTTAAGAAAGGACGGAGAAAAGGAAATCGATGGACAGATTGTTTCATTTATGAAGCGTTCTCAAGTCTTAATAAGAAAATAGTACTTTTGTACCAATCCTTCTTCTGACAACCCTCTCCCCAACCACTCTGTGCTTTCTCTCTATTCTCTCTGAGTAACCTGCCACTGTTTTAAAGATTTTACAGTAAGAAAGAAATTCTACCCTTTATCCATTTCAGGCATTTCCTTCAATCTGCAGAAGAATAAGAATGAGACTTGTCACAAACCTGGGTGAGTAGGCAGCACATATGTAGAATAAGGGGAAAAAATAAAAGGATGGGGGTATCAGTAGTTGGCTTTATTTGTAATTCAAACACTGGCCATCTTTTCTTGCCAAAGAACACACAGGGAAGAAAGGCGATGCTGTTGCTAATGAGCTTGTCACTTACCCAGAGCCCCTGCAGGGACTGCCCCGTGGGCCTGGCAGCATGAGAGGGATTTTTCAACTTTCTTACTGGCTTTGAAAAGCAACCACTTGAGTTATTACTACACAAAAATCTTCTAGGATTAAAAAAGGCAGGTCCTTTCAGAGTCTTGCCCTCATTTTCCCTGGCTGTGACTAGCCTTTATCTCACCCAAAACCAGGGAAGGATACACTGTTCCCTCACCCACTGCCTGAGGCATCGCCAATCGCTTCAGGGTAAAAACTTGGTGGAATTCAATTCTGATAGTAGCAAGTTGTTTCTTGTGGAAACTAAAGGCTTCTGGGCTCCACTGCCTGTCAGGAGAGCTCAGTCTCTCACAGGTTCGCTGAGCCAACTGCCTCTGATAAGGTTCCAGATAAAAGCAGAAGGCCCAACGCCAGCAGTGCCTGGACTCTGAAGGGCTCGACTCTGAGCCATGCTGGGCTGAATTGTTTCCTTTCTGAGAGATCACGGTTGTGATTAAGAAGTGTATGCCTATCTATCTATATATCATATCTATATCTTTATCTATGTCTATGTCTATATCTATATCTACATATCTGTGTCTGTAGTGTTTCAAGCAGTCCTGTAGTCCTGGGCATTCACCTCATAGGAACTAGGCTAGAAATCTGGGGAAGCCATCAGTCTAGAACTCAGCATCTCTCAAAGGTGATGTTTTCCCAGCCTTCACTGTCACTTCCTTTATTCAGGCTCCCACCCCATTGTTTGCTTGGTTTAGTGAAAGGATCTTTCTCTCTTTTTTGAAAATAGTTTATTTTAGAGAGAGAGATGGACAGCAGCAGTGGGAGGGGCAGAGGGAGAGGGAGAGAGAAAATCTCAAGCAGACTCTGTACTGAATGTGGAGCCCACTGCGGGACTCGATCCGGACTCTGAGATCATGACCTGAGCTAAAGCCAAGAGCCGGAGGCTGAGCCAACTGTGCCACTCAGTGCCCCAGTGAAAGGATCTCTTAATGGATCTTTAGGACTCGGCCAGTGGCTCTCGAATTCAAGTGTGAACAAAATATCATTTGTAGAGCAGATTCCTGGATTTTATTTGGAAATTGCACTCTTAAAAAATACCAAGGAAATGGGATATAGGGTCCTAAACCTCTTTTGAGAAACATTACTAAGTCTACCTTCCTGTATCTATTCTTCCTCTGGTGCCAGAGCACTCCTTCTGTTGTACAAACTTGACCATGTCAACCTCCACCAAAAAGGTAGTAGATAGAGTCCTAATGCCTTGGAGAATCAAGCCTAGGCCCTTAACGAGCAATAGTACCCATCTCTGTGTATAGGTATTATGCTTGCTTGATCGTTTCCCAGAAAGTATTTAAAGTACAGAACAAAGTACACAACAACGTATTTTGTTATGCTCTAACAAAATAAAGAAATGACAGATGTGGAAATTTTTACAAAGAGAAATATATGAGGGGAAAATAAGATAAAGCCAAGAGTAAAAAAAAAAAAGATAAAGCCAAGAGTAAGAGTCCTGGGGCCCTGTATAATAGCTAGGAGTGGGTCCCAATGTCTGTTCCAAACAGTCTAGAGAAAATGCAGAGACATACATGATTGGCCAAATAAGTCATAGTTTCTAGGAGGGAAAAATACATCTAGCTAATGAAGAGAACTATGGGTTGTCATTATATTGAGACCAGAGAGAATTTTTCTTGTGGGGGTCTGAGAAAGTACACACCTTGCAATATATTCTTATAATAAATTTAGCAATGTGTTTTCTCAGGCTGTTTCTCGTGTTCTTACATGTTGATCGGTGGTATAATTTCTGACATGAAGCACAGCTCTGTAGATGCCTCGAAGGGATGGGTGTTTGCACATCTGTTTTGATCAAAGAATAAATTTTGAAGTGTCTGGAGTAGAGTTCTACAAAATTTGCTAGGAGCGGTGCATGAGTTAAGCAAATACGATATTTAATTCTAATCTAAGAGCTATAAATACTAACTTCCTGTATTGAGTTTTAGGTCAGTATTAGGCAGCAATAAATTCCAGGTTGTACCAAAAAATAAAAAAAAAAAAGCCTGTTGCAACCCTTACACAATGTTGTTGAAATGTTTCTCTACATACTTTAACAGTCCTGAGGCTGGGATCGGATGGCCATCCTTCTGTGAAAACTGAGCAGTCTGACAACAAGGAAACACGCTTGAAAGCCCTTCCCTGAGGTGGGTCAAGGTGGTGGGAATAATTATACTTACAAAGAAGTGTTCTTTGGTCTTCCCCAGCAAAGAGACCTAAGAAACAACCTTTTCCATAATTACTCTGCAACATCTGTAAAGTAGGAACAATCTGAGATCGTGGAGAGTCTGTGGAGAGTATGGTTGTTCTCATTTTGTGGTGACAAAATGAAGCTTAAGAGAAATAACGTAGTTTGGTGAGGAAGTGACAAAGCTGGGATTCAAACCCAGACCTAACTGCCTACTAAACCCATCTTTCTAGCCTCCGTACTATACAAATGTTTTTCCAAAAGGACCATTCCTTCCAATCCTGAGTCCATGCTATTAGGGTAGGTCAATACTAGGAGGAATCTACTTTGATCTTATTCATCTCATAGCCAACTGTTTTCTGCAGAACCAGCGGTAGGCTCCTCCTCCTCTCTTGAAGTCTCATTTCAAATACATCATCTACTTTATTGCATATGGGGTAATATGCTTAATATAAAAGTAAGGTGCAGATGTTTGTCTAGGTTGTCTTTATACCACAGTGGGCTGAAGGTAGCTGTAGTTCATTACTCGAATGATTACAATCTTAAAAGAGCTAGGATGAGTCACGTGCGTGATGTCAGTTAGTCTGGGAGTTGCTATCCATGCAGTGACCTTAAAAGAGATCTGATGTTCTAATTGCATTGTAAAAAATTCTATCTGACCCTCAGGGACTCAGATGTTAATATTTTTTACATCAGGTGATTCTGATGCATACCCAAGTTTCCACCCCACTGCTGTTATTGCGAGTGATCTAAATGTAAAACCCTAGTCTTGGGGAAAAGCATACAGTGGCGAGAGCAGCAGGATAACAGAATGGCTCTGATCTCCTTCTCATGAAGTTGAAATCTCTCTTACAGCCCACACGTAGGTAAAGACAGGAGCTCCATTTTCAAACCCCGTTAACGATAAAGTTTATATTGAGGAGCTCTTCTGGTTTCAGATGCAAAGAAGGAAAGCACGGAAGCTGAGTCAGATATCCTAAAGGACAAGAGAGCCCTATCCCCTTCTGGCAGCAGCAGGGAGACTTTTCTTCCAGACAGCCAGCTACAAGAGAAAACATAGCAGATGCAGTTTGCTTTGAATAAAGATCACACATCCTCTTTAATCACCACCTTTGCTTTTTATGAAGTAAGTGTAAATTATTGTCAGTTCCATCATTTGTAATCAGAGCCTGAAACAGATGCCGAAGGTTTAGTTTAAAATGATATGTGTCTCTTCTAACAACCGGCAATATGCTTCCCAAGGACTATTTACCTTGCGCATTCCATAAACTCAGAACACACAAGTTTATTCCTTAAGAGAGTTCGAGGTAGATTAAGCACAATGAATGCAACTTTCTTTAGAGATAACATTTAGTGGAGTTATTATCGGGCTCACTATGCCTGCTTTGAGTGGGCATTTGCCTTAATGACTTTGTTTAACAAGCTTTCATTTCCTTGCTTATGCGATTTAAAGTGCTCTTGGAACTATTTGTCCTTAGGAGTTTTACTACCAACATGTGGTGATGACAATTTGGCTTCCTTTTTTTTCTCTCTCTCTCTCCCCTTTTTTTTTTTTTTTTTTTTTTACAAAATTAGTGTCTGAGAATAATACTTCTAGTTTCAATACCAAGGAGCATGGTAAAATTCTTAAATTTCTTTGTGTATGTTAAGTCTGAAACTGGGAGCTGGGGATTAGATTAGGAATCCATAATACAGACATCTTCCATCCACACCCGAGTTGCCCCTTCCATTCATGAGATGGTCAGAGGTGTCCGGAGGGTCAGAGTGGGGTCCTCAGGAAATGATGGTTAAGCAAACGAATATGCACAATGAAGAAATGGGGGTGCGCACCTACTTCATCCTCTGAATGAGTCAGAAAAAAAATTTAAAAATAAAGCACTGTTCCCTTTGGGGAAAGGGAACCAAAACCAAAATCAGGGAAAGGGATCAAAGAGGATTTTCGTCTGATTTGCAATGCTTTGGATTTCAAGGAGAGTATGTAAATTTGTTATTTGTGTAACTAAAAATGAGCTTTATAACAAAGACAAGACTAGAAGGAAACAACATTTGAAATAAGAAAGACACCAGAAATCTCAGAATCTATCTGTAAATGATTAAATTTTAGACGTCAATAATAAATAATGATAACATGAGAACCAAGGGAATTTCAAGAATTGATCAACAAGAGGCAGAATTCAACAAAATAACTTAAAAGGAATTTTTAAAAGGAAATGTATTTAATTTCAAAATGAATTTTTAATTTTGAAAAATTAAAAAGAACTTTACAAAAACTAGTCAAAGTACTAGATACTTTGATTCAAACACCAATTGTTAAATTTTTTAGTTAATTATTTTTACTTACTTATTGGTGGAATTTTCATTAATTTCTTAAGCTCTACATATACTTTTCAGACCTGGAGTCATAGAAGGTACTTCTGCTGTCCTTTCCTTTCAAAAAAAAATTGACCAGATTATTAAAAAAAAAGTAGCTTTATTATTTAATATTGAAATTGTTCTTTTACTGAGATTTTATCAAATGTATCTCATGATTAAAGAAAATATATGCTTTTAAAAATTTCTTTTTTTACTAAAACAACATTTACTGGACAGAGATCACAACTGATTCAGTTGATTCATAAGAAGTATGAGATGTGAGATGCCAAGGACTCAGTTATGGACATTCCTGCCCCCCCCATCCCCACCCCGCCAATTCATATGTTGATACCCTAACCCTAGTGTGACTGTATTTGAAGATAGCATGCTCTCTCTTTCTGTGCGTGCACTAGGAAGAGGTCACATGAGCACACAGGAAAAAGGCTGCTGCCTTCAGGGCAAGAGAAGCTTTAGAATGAAATCTACCTGGCCAAGCATTTTGATCTTGGATGTTGATGTCTCCAGAGCTGTGAGAAACAAACTTCTGTTGTTTAAGCCACCCGGTCTATGGTATTTTGTATGGCAGTTTGAGCAAACTAATACATGAGGGGGCTACTAATTTCTGCCACTAGGTAAAGGACATGTGAGGTCTTCGCCAATGACTCACTTCTCCCCTCGTAGTGGGTTGAGTGGCGGCCCCCTGAAAAAGTATGTTCATATCCTAATCCCTGGAACCTGTGACTATTACCTTATATAGCAAAGGAGTAAATATTACCTTATATGGTCACACATGTGATCAAGTTAAAGATCTTGAGATGAGGAGATTATCTGGTATTAGCTCTTTGTGCCCTGCATAGATCACAAGTGTCCTGATAGGAAAGAGGCAAGAGAGAGAACACAGAAGAGGAGGCAGTGTGCCCAGGGAGATGGGAGTGAGCCAGCTCTAAGTTAAGACATACCAACTGTCATCAGAAGCTGGAAGAAGAAAAGAAAAGAACAGCTCTAGGGCCTCCAAAAGGAGTGAGGCTTTGCCAGCACCTTAATTTTGGACTTCTGTCCTTCAAAACTGTAGGAAAAGAGATTTCTGTTTTCAGCTACCTAGTCTGTGTTCATTTGTTATAGCAACCACAGGAAACTAGTACAGCCCATTTCCATTTGCTGATTCATCTTGTGTGAACCCTCAGTCTCCCCATATGCCTGTTGAATTTATTTCTTTTTTTTTTTTTTTAAAGATTTTATTTATTTATTTGACAGAGAAATCACAGGTAGTCGGAGAGGCAGGCAGATAGAGAGAGGGAAGCAGGCTCCCCGCTGAGCAGAGAGCCCGACGGGACTCCATCCCAGGACCCTGAGATCATGACCTGAGCCGAAGGCAATGGCTTAACCCACTGAGCCAGCCAGGCGCCCCGCCTGTTGAATTTCTTTGGGGAACATTTTAAACTCTCAGGTTAAACAGTATATATGTGCGTGCATACATGTGTGAGAGAGACTTAAGACCCACAGGTCTTAAAGTGAAGTCTTTGTCAACTTCCTTTCTTTAAGAAATTAGTCCCTACCATTCTAATAATGTACTTAGAGATATTACACTAAAATCAAGACTAAGACAAGGATTCCAGCTATAACTCCCATCCTTAATGTTTTTCTGAAATTCTTCTGAAATATAAGAATATGAAATAAGAATAAAAAATAAGAGGCTTACCTCCTGAACAGGAGGAAGAAAATAATTACATGCAAATGATATGATTTTTTATTTAGAAGTTAAAATAGAACTTACTGAAAGGTTCAAAAAGGAAGGCAATTAAAACTATATTTAAACATATAAACGGCTTTATATCATCTATAATCAATTAAAACAAATAAGTCATAACAAAATGTTGACAACAGTACGAAATATTTAAAATCAACCATTATAAGAGCTCTGTGGCACACGAGAGCAAAAACTAAAACCTTACCGAATATGTACAGAGAGACACATAGCATTCTTATTATCAAAACAATATTTCAAAGAAATGAATCCATTTCAAATTAATGTTTTGGTTTAATGTAATTCTAATCAAATCTTAGCTAGATTTTTTTAAAGGATTTTATTTATTTTTATTATTTTATTCATTTATTTATTCATTTTTATTTTTAAAAAATTTTATTTATTTATTTACTTATTTAAAGGATTTTATTTATTTGACAGACAGAGATCACAAGTAGGCAGAAAGGCAGGCAGAGAGAGAGGGAGAAGCGGGCTCCCTGCTGAGCAGAGAGCCCGATGCAGGCCTTGATCCCAGGACCCTGAGATCATGATCCGGAGCCAAAGGCAGAGGCTTAACCCACTATGCCACCCAAGCACTCCAAACCTTAGCTAGATTTATTTAGACTTTAGTGCAATATCCATTTGAAAGAATAAATAAGCAAGAAAGGCTAAGGAAAAAAAAAGTAGTATTAGAAAGATTTAAAATCACAAGTGTACAATACTGGCAAAAAAATTCAACAGATAAGTAAAACAAAAAAGATAACTCTATCATTCATAATAATTGTGATAAAGGAAATAACTGTTAGAGAATGGGAGAACTAGTTATTAAATGGTTGCAGACAATAGATGATAATTTAGAAAATTATAACATCTCATTTTTAGTTCCCATCATATACAAAAATAAATCCCAGACTTAAACTGAAAGTTTATATTATAAAATGCTAAGCACAATTTATATGAACATTTTTCTGATCTCTGACTAGGGAAGGACCTCCCTAAGATACAACATATATTTTTAAAAAAAGCATGGGTTTGAAATGGCGGAGGGGTAGGAGGTTGGGGCACCAGCTGGTGGGTATTATAGAGGGCACAGATTGCATGGAGCACTGGGTGTGGTGAAAAAAATAATGAATACTGTTTTTCTGAAAATAAATAAATTAATTTAATTTAAAAAATCATGAAGGAAAATTTTTATATTTTTCTACATAAAAATATAACAGTTTTGTTTATAATAACATTGATGAAAATGGAAAAGAAATTAGCACTAATTTTTATAAAGGTGATGGATATGGTTTTTATTCTTAATTGTGTAATGGAGATGTTATTTTTGCCCTTATTTAATTCTATTTTTAGCTAGCAGCACTTCACCCAAATGCTCAGCCTTGAATTTTGAAATTTTAGGGGACAAAAGGACATATTTTATAGAGAAAAGATATATACACTTCTCCTGGCCCAAGACACTGTGGGATGCCCGAGAAGATACAAGTGGAGAAGAAGGGTACCCTTGAATTATTGATTGCTATCTCCCACCCTATCCCCACATCTGTTGGGTTTACTTCTTGGGGAGCTGATTTTTAAAACATCCAAAAACTTAAGGAGTAGGCCACGTGGAGATGTGCCAGGAAAAGAATTACATGTGGCTACTTTGATCGGGATCCTGGAGTAAAGGCTCTGCAGTGTCACTCATTAGACTGTGAGAGCCTTAGGAGAGTTTGTGGTCCCTACCAGCTTGTGCGTGCCAAGCAAGCCACACAGAGCTGCGGGAGTACCTGTGGAGGAGACAAAAAATTACTTGGATCTTGGTGAAGAGGCCACAGTGGGCAAGGATTTAGACATCAGAGGCAAATGGCCAGAATCAGGGACTCCCATGAAGGATACCCACGCCATTAGCTCAAACTGCTAAAGGGGACCTGATCACACCCAGCAGTTGCTGGTCCGAGGACGAAACAGTGGAACTGTTCTCCCGTGGAGACCAGGGAGGATTCTGAGAAGTCCCAGCACTCCATCCCTTCCGATGCTGTGAGAACACAGAAGGCAGCCAGCATAAAGGGAAAATTACTTGCGAAGATTGGTAGAATAAGGGAGTTATGATCTCTTATGAGGAGATACTCAGATACACAGATTGTATTTATAACACGAGCAAACATCTGGCCTAATTCCATGTGTTCCCTATCTGTATAATTCTAAGGACCAAAGTGTCCCTCCTCTGGAAAGGGAATTGCTGAGGGTGTGGAAGGAGGGATAGACCTGTTAAGATTACGTTCTTCCTTCTTCACTGTTCTATCTCTTCCACTTATCTCTTGTCCAGAAAGGGAAGATTTTTCCATCCTCTTTGTCATATCCTGCTAGCTATGGCAATAAACCATCTGGATTAGCTTTCATGTGGAGAGCAACCATTGGAATCTCTCCCAAGTTCATGCAGTAAACAGGGTTTTGCCCCCTTCCAGGTGCATCTAACTAGGAGCTCTGGGCTATGATAAGGAAATGGGCATCTCTGAGAACGAAAACAGTTTGATTTGCTAGCTTCTAAATATGATCACTGCCAAAGATCATCTTAAAGAACTCATGCCAACTAATAAGAATCCCCCCCCCCACCAAAATCAGAAAAAGCTGAGTAAGAAATTCTCAAAAGAAGAAGCAAATAATAAATAACATTTCGGTTCACCAGTAATCAAAGATACACACATTAAAAAACACAAAACTTGATTTATTTGGCAATGAAAAGAAGGTAGTTCCCCATGTTGGAGAAAACTCCCTAAAAGAGAATTTTTATATAATGCTGCTGGCACTGTCAGTTAGCTTAGAATTTCAACAAACCAATGGAACAGTAAGTTTTTGTATTCTCCAAATTATCTCAGATCAAATGGTGTGTGTGTTTTTGTGTTTTGTTTTGTTTTTTGTTTTTTTATGGTTAGAAAAAATAGTAGATTTGCTTTTAAAACAAAGCTAAGAACCTGTCTCTCACATCGATCTCTACTGACCATGATTGCCTGTGTGGGGTTGGTGTATTTTCTACCTGGCCTTTCGCGGAGTCCTCATCTACATCCACCCACATCTAACATCAGTGACAGACAACAGGCAGCTCAAGTAACAGGGATGTTGGCTAAAGCATTTTAATCAGCTCTCCGTGTTCTGCCTTTCGGTTTTTCCAAACATATGTAAATAGTGAAACATGAAACAAAGCACTGAGGTAAAAATAATAACTGTACAATTATTTTTCAAAGAACATTTAAAGTTAGCTGGGAACAAATGATAACAAACAGGTAAAATCTTTTCCTTAAAGATAGAATTATTTTTCAAAGAACATTTAAAGTTAGCCGGGAACAAATGATAACAAACAGGTAAAATCTTTTCCTTAAAGATAGAATAATGGGTTGCACATACAAAAGTTCACCAATCAAATTTTGTAAAAGGAGCTAATAAGCACAGTGCCATGAGAAATTGTCAAAGTGAAGATGAAATCCCAGATTAAGGTGACAAATGTTCAAGTGAATCACGGTCTCCTGTGACCAGTGACTTCCTAGGGACTGCACCGGCGTCTTAGGAAAGCAGAGGTCCCGTCTCTCTTCAATTTTATCATGCCTCTTTGACCAGGGAATTTATACAAAAAATAAAGGATTCAGAAAGACTGAACAGAACCACAGAAGTACTATGTTCATATCTTTAGCCTTTCCCAGAAAAGCTGAGATTATATATATGTATGTGTGTGTGTATATATATATACACACATAAATATTATATATAGCATAATATATAATATGTATTATGTATATATATATATATATATATATTTAAATTAATATTGCAAAAAATGGTTTTCTTTCCCTGGGCTCTTATTTTTTAAGATTTTACTTATTTGTCAGCAGGAGAGAGAGAAAGCATAAGTAGGTAGAAGAGCAGGCAGAGGGAGAAGCAGGCTCCCTGCTGATCAAGGAGTCAGATGTGGGACCTGATCCTAGGACCCCTGAAATCATGACCGGAGCCAAAGGCAGATGCTCAACCAACTGAGCCACCCCAGGCATCCCTCCCTGGGCTCTTAAATAAAGCTAATGAAAAAAGTCCTATTAAAAAAAAAAAAAAGTGTACATTTATCTGCTTTGTAAAATGTGACCAAGAGAACTCTTATTCCAAAGCTGAACTCCTTTAGCCAAATGAAGGAGTATTCTTTATTTTCAGTTCTGTTTTTCAGTAAGACTTAAAAATCTTTCACTCTGGGGGCACCTGGGTGGCTCAGTGGGTTAAAGCCTCTGCCTTCGGCTCAGGTCATGATCCCAGGGTCCTGGGATCGAGCCCCACATTGGGCTCTCTGCTCAGCGGGGAGCCTGCTTCCCGCCCCCCCCCACCGCCTGCCTCTCTGCCTACTTGTGATCTCTGTCAAATAAATAAATAAAAATCTTTAAAAAAAAATCTTTCACTCTGTAGCATAGGATTTTACTGAAGCAAAGAGCAAGAATGAAAAAATATTTTATTGTCAAACTTAAATATTTGCTACGAATCCTTTGGGTACAGGATTAGCAGCATAGGATGCTAGAGATCTTGTCGACACCTTTATTTTTGAGGTGAGAACTCAGGTGCTCAGAAAGCACGAGCCACTTTTTGGAGGTTACACAGCTGGTCAGTACCAAGACAAGACTTACCAGAGCCTGTGACTGTAGCTCATCCCAGATTTCGACTATGCAGCTACCATGATGTCTTTTCTTTGATTTTTCAGATGGCTGGCGATGATGTTCCATGTTACCTGGGACTTTTAGATAGGTCTAGTGAAGGGGATGTTTAAAGTTCAGAGACAGTGTTTCAAGCCATAGACTTCTCTTCCCCAATTCCTCCATTTCTCTATCCTAAGACCAGTGATTTAAAGAAACTGATGCTTGTTGCAACTTCATATGTCATGCGAGTGTGTCATTTGATGGATTGAGATTTGGGGGGAAAAACATTTCAAATGAATTCAAATCTTTCTGTGACTTTTTCTCAACACACATCATTTAATATCTGTTATTGCATGAGATAATATGTAGAAGAAGGCTTAACTCAGGGTCTATTGAACAGCTATCAATCCAGCTGATTGATGATACACTGTGCATATTTTATAACTGATTTTTCCAGGAGCCCTGGGATTTGTGAATCTTCCACAGTGTTTATAATCCATACCAGTAAGTTCTTACAATATACCTCTTAGAATTCCAGGAGGATTGGGAAGATTAGCTTATTGTCTACGGATAGATCCCAAGCACATATAACAGTGGCAGGCGCAGTGAACAGATAGATGGGTGTGAATGGAGGAACCATGCAGGAATAAAAACGATGGGTCTAGCTCTGATGCTTGAAGTCTGAGCTGACAGATAAAGCAGCTGCCCAGGTTGGTAAAGATGGAACTTATTATTAGGGGCAAGAAGTCTGATTAAGGAGCTTGGGTAAGCTTCATAGCTTATAAGGGATGTTTCCTTTCACACCATTAGGAGAAGGTAAGAAGATGAGAAATGTGGATAAGGATTCCTGTGACATTTCTTCAAGTACGAGAATTTTTCAGATAAATTCCTCTCCTAGTCAAGATGACTTGTGTTATATTTTGGGCTGAATTTTTTCACATATAATACTTTAGGAAGAACTGAGTAATGTTGGCCTCAAAGCCAACAATACATTTGTTACAGATTCATTGAAGGGAAGCTCCCATGGGTCTCGGGCAATTTTTCAATCAGGTGGCATGACTTTTTTTCATTTCTTTTTCTTTTCTTTTCTTTTTTCTTTTTTCTTTCTTTCTTTCTTTCTTTCTTTCTTTCTTTCTTTCTTTCTTTCTCCTCCTCCTCCTTCTTCTTCTTCTATTTCTTCTTCTTTTTTAGAGGAAGGCTTTAGGGAACAGAGATGTCTTTTTTTTTTTTTTTTAATGGTATTTAGGAGGTGCCTGGATGGCTCAGTTGGTTAAGTGTCTACCTTTAGCTCAGGTCATGATCCTGGGGTCCTAGGATGGAACCCTGCTCAGCAGGGAGTCTGCTCTGCTCCCCTTGCCCAAGCACAAACACTCTCCCTCTCTCTCTCTCTGAAATAAATAAATACAATCTTAAATAAATAAATACATAAAATGGTATTTAATTTACCAGTGTGGATCAGATTATTTAGAAGTGAACTTTAATGAGTAATCGTTCAAGATCCTTGCCTTGAGATAATTTAAAGAGTAATAGCTAGATTTACTTAGCTAATTCGAATTCCTTGAGTTAATTAAAAGTCTGTTATTAACAGATGGTATTAGGAAGACATTTGCAATTTCAATAAATGTTTCTAAGTACTAATTTTATTTTTTTCCCCAAACCTCTGAGATTATAATGGTGAAGATATGATCTGTGTTATGGATCTTTATAAAAGGTAATGTTGTAGGGAGAATGCTTTTCATGGAAATATAATGTGAGCTACAAATTCCATCGCAGTAGTTTTAAATTTTCTAGTAGTCACATTAAAAGAGGATGAAGTTAATTTTAATCAGATATTTCATTTAACCTAAATACCCATTATTATTTCAACAGCTTGTCAGCAGAAAATGATTTATCTTAGTCTGGACTGTTGCAACAATGCCATCGGCAGGGTGGCTTCTAAACGGTATACATTTATTTCTCGTAGTTCTAGAAGCTAGAAGTCTGAGATCACATTGCCATCATGGTCTGTCAAAGGCTTTCTTCTGGGTTGCAGTCTTCTTGTATCTTCACTCAGTGGAAGGGGTAAGAACGTTCTGTGGGGTTTCTTTAAGAAGGACACTAATCCTATTCCCAAGGGTTCTGCCCTTCAAATACCATCACTTTGGGCCTTAGGAATTCAACACATTTATTTTGGAGGGACACAAGCATTCAGACAATAGCACTATTAATGACATACTTTAAGTTTCTTAGCACTGAGTTTTCAAAATCTCATTTTGGGCAGGTCACATTTCAAGTACCCGCAAGCCACCTATGGCTGGTGGCTGCCCTTGTAGGTAACACAGGTGGAGAAATGACCCATGAAAGTGAAAGATTTTTGGAGTTGGGCAGTTCTGCGTATAAATCTTGGTTCAATCATTTTCCACCTATGGGACTCTGAAGAAATTTAAACATTCTAAGTGCCAGTTCCAGCAACTATCCCCAGTGGGAATAATTTATAGCTCGAACGCTTTTCTGAAGATTAGAAATAATATATATAAAACACCTACTACAGTGCTGGGAACTCAAGAGCTATTACTTTCTGAGGAAAGTCAAGTTTCTGGGCTTCAAACATAATTTCTATTAGATGTAGCTGCTATTATCATCATCACTTTATTCCTTTGAAATTGCAGAAAAATTCTCTTCGCTTAACTTTCTTTACCAAGAAGTCAATACTGCATTGATATGTGGAAAGAAGCTCCTGATTATGGAACATCTGAAAGGTGACCTCATTAGCACACAATAAGAGAGATAATACTGTTGTCACTTACTGTTAAATATGCATTTTTCATGCGGCAGCTCACCTTCCTCATTCTAAATCACAAGAAAAATGACAGGTGACATACTCATTTTGTTGGGGGGATACTATCTTTATTAAAAGCCAGAGACTATGGACTCTGAAAAACAATCTGAGGGTTTTGAAGGGGCGGGGGGTGGGAGGCTGGGGTACCAGGTGGTGGGTATTAGAGAGGGCACGGATTGCATGGAGCACTGGGTGTGGTGTAAAAATAATGAATACTGTTATGCTAAAAATAAATAATAATAAAAAAAAGCCACACGATGCCTTGGTAAAATAGTAGGATTCATTTTGGAATAAATTCAAACATTGTTCTGCACTCTAAAAATTCATTTCCTTTTGTTTCAATTCAAATTCACACCTCAGTCATTTCAGTCTAAATATATAAGCCTCATTTCTTCTGGCCACCATGCTTAAAGAATATCATCAGAGACCAGTTCTGGATTTCTCTGGAAGAAGAGGGTTGAATATACACTTACAGAACTGGTGGGAACAGACTCAAGAAAAAAAAAAACAAAAAACAAAAAACGGACTGAAGAGTTAGTTTGAAAATCTAATGGCAAAAGAGAGCACATTTTCTAATCATCATCCTTGATCACCAGCCAGCTTGGTCTACATGATAGAATGTTAAAGCAGTGGATAAAATGGAATATTCTAGGATACTGTTTAAACCGTGCGAAGGAGTCTCATGTCAATGTCACTTAATCAAAAGATGTGTGTGTGTGTGTGTGTGTGTGTGTGTATGGCGATAAGTATGAACTGAATTATGGTAAAACTTGCTTGTTGAGTCAGCTTTACCCAGGTAGCTTTATGCAGGGGAGAAAAACTTCTATGGGCCCACAAAGACAGATGACAGATTTTTAGAAAATCTACCATTGTTATAGAACATTATAATTAAAAGGAAATAGATTTTTCAATGAATTTTGGATAGACTCAGCCAAAGGGAATTTAGGGTTAACAACCTAGGTTGTAAAATGGATATTTGCATGCTAGATGCTTCACTAAAGCTTATATTTAGGGGCTGTTTCTTTTGTGGGAAAACAGAATTATGGAATAATAGAATTAGTTGGGATTCCAGGATACCGCAGCTTCCCCACTTTATAGGTGAGAACCAGAGGAAGGGAGTGACTTCTCCATAAACAAAGTGATAACTAGGAAAGAGGACAGTGAACTCATGTGGCCTGACTCCTAATCCAGGAATCCTTTCATGGAAGGAAGTTGCCTTTAAGAATACGCAGGCTGGGCTGGGAGAGAGCTGAGCAGAGCAGGTGGGATATTTCTTCCCTTTGGCTGAATGTGTTCACAAATAAAGTGAAAAAATAATTAAATTACACTTTGTTTTCAAGGAGTAGAAAGCTTCAAATTGAGCTATGAAAGTTATGGGTATTTTGCGGGGAGGGGGAGGAGGTGTGATTTATTCAGATAATTATTTCAATGCTGTGCTTTATTTTGACTAGAGATGCCATTGTAATATTTTCAGTCTGACTTTTGTTTTCAATTGTTTTGTTATTCATGGATCATAGGCAGAGGAAGACAAGTTGTTACTACTGAAGCATCTCCAGGAAATTCTTCTGGGCAATTAGGCAACCATTTCCTCCTTCATGAATTGCCGCAAAGCCACACTGCTTTGGGGAATGAATTAGATGAACACTGGTTAAGAAAATCACCAGCTGTCATTTCGGAAGTCTCAAAAGGAATATGTCCTCTCTATACTGTTACTTCATTCTGGGGTTCACAGATTGATGATTGCCTCGTGAAGAGGTTGCAGGAGTGGATTCCCTCACACCTTGCTCTGGCCTCAGATGCTCCCACTGTATCACGGTCCATGGTTCCGTTGAGTTTCTTGTCTGCGAGAATCAGCCTAAGCCATGGGAAGCTTATTTTACCAACGCAGATGACAGAATGCAGAGAGTGTAGCCCTTTTTCAATGCCTTGCAGCTAAGGAATAGAGTTAATACAAAAGCAAAAATACAAATGCTTATATGCTTAAAAATACAAGACGGAAAGTTAGAGAGAAATTTGTTATTTAAGCCTTAAGGCTGATAGAATGACATGAAGGATTGAATCTGATTTCAGTGGTGGCTTTTTTATTTTGCTGATACCAAATCAAGGCAAACATGGGGAGTCAAAGTAAAAGAAATGCTCGTAAGCCGACTAGCATTGTGTATTCTCACTTAAGAGCATTAATGTTGTCAGAAAATTTTAGGTTTCAGAAAAACATTTCTTTACCATTTCCATGAGAGAGACAGCACTCACCCAATTTCAATTTTCTTATGAATGTGAGATTATCTCTACGAACAGCTCTTTCTTTCATTGTTGGCACTATCTCTGAGCCCATGTTCTCTATGACATACTTCTTCAGCAATGCTTATTTGATCCCCCTCGAAGCTCTCTAGGTCATCTGCATTTAGATCCTTTTGATTAGTAGAATTATTGTTGGTCAAAATTAGATTTTGTAGATGTGATGTCCTTTCACGGCAATCTTTTTTCTTTTAGAGCTACAAGACTGGATCACTATACCTCCTTGTTCATTTAGCCCTTCTCAAGATTATGGGACTCTTCTTGCCTCTAAAGAAGGAGGAAACATAAGACTACCAAAGTCAAGAGTTCTTTAGAGTCAGTACCAAGACTCTCTAATTCTTCCTCAAATTCCAATCCCTAGGTGTGGGAAGGACTAACTACTCCCCAGAGCCCTGTTTTCCACCTCCTGGGCACACAGCTGGATCCCATTCCCATTGTCTCTGCCATGGCTAATGTCCTATTTCCCAGTTAGCGTGGGTCATGCCACTGAGTTCTGGCCAGAGTGTGATTGGAGTTATGTGTGTCCCTTCCATCCCTAGCTTATGAAAATCTCTTACTCATAATCCCTTCATTCAAAACCCCCTCTTTTGGCTGCTGTGTGCATATGGGCATGACAACCTTGAAATCCTCATGATAAAACTGACGGTCTTCAGATAGAAAGAGTATGGGTTTCTGAATCACTGCGTGAAGGACAGACGCTCATCAATCAGAAACATCCATCTAAACGCTAAATAAAAAATAAAGTTCCTTTATGAAAAACCACTAATAGTTGGTGCTTTATATATCACAGTAGCAATGATTACTTTATATAAAACCATGACGGCATACTATTGCAATAAATTCTACTACTAATAACCTAGTCTCTGCCTTGTTCCTGTTTGCCCGCCCTAACTCTGTGGCTCCAAAGGGCCCTGCCTTCTCTCTCTGTCCTTCCAGAAGCTGAGCTCTGCTTTGGAAACCTGTTCCATGTAACCAGGAATTGGATGACCTTCTAGTTTTAAGATCAGACTAGAACTGGCTGTGCTCTTGTTACCCAAACAGGGAATGCCATCTACTCTTTCAAGATTCTACCGCACACTCTGCCCTCTGGATTCTTTTTCCACATACCTGACTCTGGAGGATTACAGCCTCCTTAGCTCTGGTTATTACCATCTCCTTGTGGTCATATAAGCATTTCCCATTTTTAAGGTTTTCCTGCTGTGGAAGAAATAGAATCTATGCTACGCTCTAAAATTAAACTGGAAGAATTGTTTATTTTAACCAAAAAAAAGTATATACAAGAAAGGAGATCTTTCAGATAGTTTTCATAGTGGAAAAAAATTACAGTCTTTTAGAACTTATTGAATAAATTATATTATGTTGAATGAAATAATTAGCATTTAATTATCTTTAGCATTTAAATTTTATAAGATTGTTGAGATTTTAGCTTTCTATGATAAGTAATTAAACTTTAAGTAAACAAATACAATTTTTTTTAAAGAATTTATTTATTTATTTACTTATTTGACAGAGAGAGCATAAGCGGGCAGAATAGCAGGCAGAAGGAGAGGGACAGGGAGAAACAGGCTCCCTGCTGACCAAGGAGCCCAATGTGGGACTCAATCCCAGGACCTTGGGATCATGACCTAACCCAAAGGCAGATGCCTAACCAACTGACACCCTCAGCTACCCCCAAATACAATTATTTCTAATAAACATCCTAATAAAGGAAGTTTTCTATAGCAAATATTCATGTTTTCAATATCACAGGTTGTGGCTAACCCCTTCATGTTCAATGTGTCCAGGCTTCTAGAAGCCTTCTGTCCTTGTTAACCCCTCCTACACTGGATCAGGACTGGGCTTGCCTACTCTAGAATAGCAGAAAGGATGCTTCATGACTTATAAGCCTTCATCCCAAGAAGACTTAACAGTGTCTGCCTTGTTTTCTTAAAACCCATATGCTGGGAGAAGCTACCCCTGAAAAGGAAGTCCAAGTGTGAGGAAACCCCCATTCCTTATTATGTGAGGAAGACTTAGCTGGCCCTATGAAGGGGATCCTCGGAGAAGGAGAGCTGATCTTGCCATTTCAGCTGAGGTTCCAGGCCTGTCTGGACATTGCAGACATGTAGCCCTAGGCAGCAACTGAATCCAGCAACAGCGGCCCATATACCAGCTGCTACTATGTAAGAAATGCTAGCTAAGAACTGCCCACCTGAGCCCAGCCCATACCAAGAATCAGGAGAAACAGTAATAAATCATTTTAAGCCACTGAGTTTTGAGGTGGTTTGTTACATAGAAGTAGATAAATGGGTAAAAGGCCAAAGGTTCTTTGAAAATATTAAAGTAAATTTACAAATATAGCGAAGTTCTTTAATATTCGGTAAATCCTGGTGTGTTTATTCCTTCTCTCTACATGAGTGTTGAATAAATTGTGGGGGGAAAGGGCAGCAAATGAGGCCAGTGTATGACCTTCACTATTAATAGAGAAGAGTTGCGTGGAAGCCAAATAAGTTTCCTGATACTTAACAGTTAAATCATCAGAATTATCCGCTATCATAGGCAACTAGATCAGGCAACCATCACTGCCGTAAGGTGACATTTGGGTAGGTTGCATGGCACAGAAAACAGAAGAGAACTTACAGGCAGGTTTTCTTCAAGAGGAATGAAGAGGACTTTGTTCTTTCCAAGTTACCGGTCAGATATGTCCCTAACTCACTCAGGGATAGGTCAATAAAAGGGCAAACAGAGTCCTGGGGTTCTACTAATTCATTCTTTTCCCCTGGAAGGACGACTAAGAGGGAGGAAAAAATTTCCCTCTAACAGGAAACAGATTTGACAAAAACTGGCTATGAATTAGCATAGATGTAATTGAAATTTTTGACATGTAAATATTTTCTTATCTCCATTTTCTTTTTAATTTAGTGCTTTACACTCTCAAAATCACTTGTGACAATTCCTTCACTTAAATTTTCTAATTAGTACCTTTGAAACGGGTGCCTATGGTTTTTTTTTTTTTTTAATTTTATCCATGCAACACTCAATATCTGGGGCTCATAATTTTTTATTTCTCATCACCATGTGTAAGAGGGTATAACAAATGCAAGGTTTCTGAATCCTCCAAAAATTCTTATCATCTTAGATCTGTTTTATAACTCCAATACACTTAATTTCCATGGCATAAATGCATTTCAGAAAGTTCATGGGAGTGAAGAAAATGGGAGAATCCAAGGTTCCATTTTAGACTAGAACAGAGGATATCCCTTAATGGTGCCCTAGGTCTGTGGAAGATAAAATAGTAAGAACAATTTTGCTAGTGAAATGGGGTTTTCCCAGGGCTAATGAGAATGTAAAATTTAACGAGGTGGTCACTGGAACAGACAAGGAGAGATGATTTGTGGGAGTTATTTAAGAAATTGAGACTTGGTATGTAGTTATTCCTTAGACTGCATTCTTTAATACATGAAAGTAAAAATTAGGAGTAATTAAGCACTGATCCAAATGCAAAATCTACATTACCTAACAACAGTAAGTGCACACTGTCCTGTGCAGAAAGAAAAATAAGAATGGTAAGAGGTATTAGGCAGATCCATAGCCTATGAGGATGGAGCAAAGAAAATTTCTATTTGACATATGCCCGTGATTGATAGCATTTAAAGAAACGGTTCTACTGTTGCTCTCAAACCTTTCATGTGGCCTTTTTGTCAGTATCACAGATCTGATCGGCTCTTTTCATTAACAAGCAAACCTCCTTCAAGCTGTAGGTTTACTTAACACACTGAAGGTTTATTTAACTTCCCATTGCTGTATTTTACTCAACAATATAGTTATATTTCATCACATAAATGACTGCTCTGATAGTTCTCTCATTCCCTTATGGCCAACAGGAAATGTAATGTTACTGACATGGTTTGTAGTTAGAAAGGATAGTTAAGGACTAACTACTTTCAGCTTGAGTATCACTTTTACTGCTCCCAGGCCAGGAATAAAAACTGATCAGTGAAAACGTCTTCCGTAGTGTTAAAAAAAAAAAAAGAAAAGAAAAAGAAAAATCCATAATGACTGAATAGCTCTGGCATTTGGGAGCAGGAATAAAGATGACCTTCCAGACTTTGGAACTAACATGGGCCAGACGATATTGCAATAAACATCTTAGAAGTGGTGAGAAGGACAGTTCAAACTATCGCCATGTTCAGATGTCATAGAACAGGAACCTCTATCTTTGGCCAACGAACTTTGAAGGAAACACAGAATTACTGTTAAAAGTCCATGAATTCTCATGTCTTCTAAATATTTTCTATAAGCTAAATAATAGAATGAGACTTGCAAGCATTTACCCCGAGCCCCCAACCCCCAGAGATGTAGATCTTACTTGGGTTAATAAAGACATTTATGCTTTCTTACAGCTTCTAAAATTTGTGATACCTTTTATAATATGCTTTTTGTCAGTCAAGGAATTCTAAAACCAGCTGTTACAGATGAGAGTCTGTGAAATTGTTGAATAGGAGGTGGGAAAAGTTGTCTCCATACTCAACCGAATTTTTATTTTTTCTTCCTTTTCCTCCTTTGGCACACTATTCATCCCTAACTCTTACACATCCACAGAACAGGTTAGCTAGCACTCTATTCGACAAAAGTGCATTTTTCTTGAGAGGAAGAATCATGTTTTGGAAAGCACCATTAAGCTGGAAATGGAGCTGTAAGGTGAGAAAGGAGTTCTCTTGACAAGTCCAGGCCGGCCATAATCAAACCCGTTTGATTTCACTGGAGTCTGAGGAAAGTAGGTGTGTCTGTTTGGGAAAACCTTTGTGTAGATGGAGAAAATACAATTAAAGTCCCAGGACATGACTGAGGAGTGATCTTCGCTCTTGACTGCATATTAGAATCACCTGGAGAGTTTTTTAAAACCCTGCATGCTCAAGTTGCACATTATGTCAATGAAACCAGAAGGCAGGGAGGGGTGTCTGTGGTGATGAGCAGGAATCAGCTGTTCTTACAGTGGCTGTGATTTCAGTGTGCTCCCCGCACTGGAGCTGGTTCCCCTGAGGGCCTTCCTAGGCGGCAGGGGCTGCACATCACAGTATGTGGTGCCTGACAGGCTCCTCAAACGGAAAACTAGCTTAAAGACGTCACACCTGTAGCCTGTTACACAATCATCTAGGCCCTCCAGAGGCAGAACAACAGGATTTGTTGATTCGGCAGGAGGAATTGTTGGGGCCTCTCAGGAAATACTAAGCGGACCTCATGATGTTTCCATGATCGCTTTGTGTAGGTTTGATTTCAAACACACTTTGATTATTTTGCCTTAAATCAGATATTGTATAGCAGAGCCTGATCTAAATCTGCTCCTGCATGAAATACAGTCTTATTTTTCAGGCTTTTTCAACGAGCTTATTGGACCATTTATTTATTGCATGACTCTTTTGTGGTATGTATTGCCTCATCGCATGTAACTGAGAATGTTGTTTTTCCTTTCGTTTTCTGCAATTATTTCACTGGGATGCAACCCAATTGCCTCGGAAGTTTTCATGTTGTAGAATCTTCATACCAATAAATATTGACTGTGTATTCTCTGTTTGCAAGGCATACTGTTTTGTGCACATAATAAAAACTTGAACTAAGATAACATGGCTCTTCCTCTTAAGTAGGTCACATGGTAAAGGGGATTACCAAATGGTACCATCGATCAATCAAATCAAATCAATCAAAACATTTATAGCTAGTTTTTTTTTCCCCTTAATTGAAGTATAGTTGACACACAGTTGCATGAGTTAGGTGTATGACATTATTATTCGATAGTTCTGTACATTTCTCAACACTGACCACAATGAGTGTAGTCATCATCTGTCACCATACAGTATTGTTCTAATGTTATTGACTATATTCTCCATGCTCTACTTCTCATCTGCGTGACTTATTTTCTAACCAGAAGTTTGTACCTCTAAAACCTACTTTGCATATCCCTCTACCCCCACCCTGCTCCCAGACCTCTGGCAACCACCAGTTTATTTTGAGTTTATGAGTCTGTTTCTGTTTTTTTGTTTGTTCATCGTTCTTTTATATGTCACATATAAATGAAATCATATAATTGTCTCTCTAACTTATTTCACTTGACATAATACCTTCTAGGTCCATCCATGTTGCCGCAAATGGCAAGATCGCATTCTTTTTATGGTTGAGTAATATTCCAGTATGTATATATGCTACTTCTTCTTTATCCATTCATTTATTGATGAACACTTGGGTTGCTTCCATATCTTGGCTACTGTGAATAATGCAGCAAGAGACATAGGAATTTATTTAAATTAGTGTTTTTGTTTATTTGGGGTAAATGCCAAGTAGTGGAATTACTGGATCATGTAGTACTTCTGTTTTCAATTTTTTGCGTAACATCCATACTGCTTTCTATATTGGTTGCACCAATTTACCCTCCCATCAACAGTGTATGAGGGTTTGTTTGTTTGTTTGTTTTGCTCCACATCCTCACCAGCACTTGTTGTTTCTTGTCTTTTTGATATTAACCATTCTGACACCTGTGAGGTGCTATCTCACTGTGGTTTTGATTTGCATTTCCCTGATAATGAATGATGGTGAGCTTATTTTTATTGTCTGGTGGCCATCTCTATGTCTTCTTTAGAGAAATGTCTATTCAAGTCCTCTGTCCATTTTTTAATTGGGTTGTTTGGGGTTTTTTTTGGTGTTCAGTTGTATAAGGTCTTTATATATTTGGAATATTAAACCCTTATTGGCTATATCATTTGCAAATAACTTATCCCATTCAGTAAATTGCCTTTTCACTTTATTAATGGTTTCCTTTGCAATGAAAAGCCTTTTTTATTTTGGTGTAGTCCCAATACCTTTAGTAAGACATTCTTTGGGAAGAAAAAGGGTAACATTTTCAGAAAGAAGGGACAGCACACAAGTTATGGTGACAACTGAATGTAGTTAAACACTTTTTTTTCTCTGATTAATAAACAGAAAAAAATGGAAATACAGAAATGTGTTAAGAAGGTAAATAAAATATCACTAGTAATTCCATAATCCAGACAAAACACATATATTTCTATATGTATGATTAAATGTATTTGTGTGTGTGAATGTGCATTGCATTATGTCTATGGTCATGAAAAAAATTCTATCACACATATATGACATATAGATGTCACAGATTGATATATGTATATATGTACAGATACTCCCTATGCGTAGTATATTTGAACACAAGTTTGTATATTATCCATTTTATATATATATATGTATATATACATATATATATATATAATGCATTACCCATGCACATACACTACTGCAATATCTGAGAAGAGGTAAATAATGATGCCCAAATACTTAATAAACTGAGAAATAAAGAGTAGAAGATGAAGCTTATAATAATGCCGTTATTATTGATAAAGACTGAGTTAGGCACCTGGGTGGCTTAGTAGGTTAAACGTCTGCCTTTGGCTTGGGTCATGATCCCAGGGTCCTGGGATTGAGCCCCACACTGAGCCCTACATCAGGCTCCTTGTTCAGCAGGGAGACTGCTTCTTTCTTTCTGACTGCTGTTCCTGCTGCTTGTTCCCTCTCTTTCTCTCTGTCAAATAAATAAATAAAATCTTTTTTTTTTTAAGATTTTATTTATTTGACAGACAGAGATCACAAGTAGGCAGAGAGGCAGGCAGAAAAGGGGGTGGAGCAGGCTCCCTGTTGAGCAGAGCCCGATGGGGGGCTCGATCCCAGGACACTGGAATTATGACCTGAGCAGAAGGCAGAGGCTTTAACACACTGAGCCAAAATAAAATCTTTTTTAAAAGGACTAAGTTAGAGAACATAGTTTTGTGTAAGAAACCTAAGGGTAAGCTAGTTGGAGTCCCAAATTAAGCACTTACCCACCCAACCACAGGCAATTTTGGCCCTGTGAGACCAAGTTCAACTAGGGAATGGCTTGGCCCAGGAGGAGCAAAGTAGAATTTGTGTTCTGTGTAGGTGGGCTGTCTCTCAAAGAGGAGAAAAGTGCCAAGCAAGTTTAGACATTACAAATCTAGAGATCTACTTAATTATTATGTAATATATACATAGTGACATTACTATTCTGTAACATATATATAATTACAAACATATATAACATAGAGTCTGCCTATCAAAAAGGAAAATCTCAAAAAATTAACCATTATTATTCTAATTTTCAAACCAAGTTACATCTAGCCATGTTGTCCTATACCGGGTATCAGAAGTTTTGTAATGAGACTAGGTGATAACAGTACAATACTGCAATCACAAAGGCACAAAGACCTATTTATAAAATTCCAAAAATAAAGATACCCTAACTTTACCTTTAAGCCCTCTGCCAGTCTTAAATTTCTAGGGAGAAATTAAAGTTCAAAGAATAAATATTCTTGCAAATTAAGTAGAGGGGAAATAAAGTCCAAAACCAGATTCCTTTGGGTTTCAAAAATAGATTAAAGCCCAAAAGTCATCCTTCCCCATCTGTAATTCAGCTCAGTTCCATCAGAGGAGTTCACCACATCTGGGTAGAGTTTGGGTGTCTTTTAGCAACTTCAGCCTGGGAAGGGTGTGAATCTTCTAGGACCTTAAAAAATTCTTAGTTCAATGTCAAAGCTCCTCATTCTTACTCCATAAGACTCTTCAAATAGGATTCTTAAAATGAACTCCAATCTCACACCCACCCAATTTAGAATATAAGCCAAACCTTAACCCTAGAGGAATGATCCCTGGTAACAGTCCTGTTCCCTAAACCTGGAATGCAGTGTTGTCAGAGGCCATCCCAATGTTGTCTGAGGAGGACCTGGGATAGATGGTGACTATCAAAGCTCCAACTTGGGTGATTTGTCAGCCAATCTACTTGCCTGGAACCTACAACCTGTGCATTTAATTGGGAGGAGCTTCCCAGCAAATGCTCACTTTTGTCACTATCTGATGTGTGGGGCATGGGTCAGTCCAGAAGCCTCCAGTCTCCTCAGGAGGGTGACCTTGACTTAGACACTGTCATCTTTGTTTGCAACGATAGCAACCCTTCCTCTCGAGTCAGGTGTTAGCTGAGATTTCTTTCTTTCTTCCCCAACTTACTCAAAACCTCATAGCTTCCATTGCCTGAGGATGAACGAGCTCCATGTTTAGGACTGACTCCTAGGTATCTGTGAGATGTCTTGTGCCTGTGTTGTAGCGGCACCCTTTGCTTCCTTCTCAGAAAGAATTCAGCCTAAAAATACCCTGTCTTCTAGAAAAGGATTCCACTTTAGAGCAATACTTGTTTCAGAATTTCTGAACTAAAGCTACCACTGAGGCTCCAAAGCAGGGGCCCCCAAGATCCTGAAGAGGGCCGTTGCCTCAGCCATGTGGTTCTTTAAGTCCAGACCATCTTCTTCCATTTCATCTCATAAATTCCTTGGGAACTGTGATACTCATATGCCCAGCTACAATAATTCTCGTTTTGAAACTCATCCAGACATTCTTTTCTACTATTTTCATTTTCTGTGATTGGGACTTTGGCCCAGACATAGGATTTAAGGTCAAGTGCTCCGCAGTTTCAGCCTGTGACCTGAATGCAGAAAGGAGTGCCACTTACTGCAAAAGACCTTAAGCCTTAACCACATGATATTTTAACAATTTAAAGCTAGAAGCTTCCTAGTGTTCTATAGCTCATATGTAAGTTTGTGTTCTTGCAATATACATGCAGATTACAATCCCACTTTAGCCTAGCCAACAATAAAAGGCCAAGCTGTGCCTGCATTATAATAAGCTACAGCAGCCTAGAGCCTGAGGCCTTTGCACCTGCCAAGGGCACTGCTTTGCTGAGGCTTTTGTCTTGTGCTACAAGTTCAAGGTCAGACTGCAGCAATCAGCACTCTCAGGCCATCTGTGATGGCTAACGGGCCCATGCCTTTGGCCCAGCCTCTACAGAATATCTTTTAGGGTCAGAACCACAATAAGTTGCAGCCACCTGGCAAAGTAAAAAATACCTAGTGACTAATGCTTAAGGATTTTAGTTAAGTGTCATCAACTAAAAGTGAACTTTGCAAAGTAAAAACCCACCTGGCTTAGTATCGACACAAACCACCAATGTCAAAATGCCCTACCTAAACACGAAAGACTAAGGTCTCATCAGAAGTTCATTCCATATGACATTTGTTTCCCAAATTCTTCTTGTCTCCTTTCTCAATGTATGTATGTGCAAAGTATATAGGATATATATATAATATTTATATATAATATATTTAAATACATAAATACTCAATAAAGTTTGATAAATAAAACATGTCTGACAGAAAAGAAAAATGTATTATTAATATTTGTTTTACTAAATTTAGGTCAGATTATACAAAGAAATGTGTATTCTGTTTCCTCACATCAAAAATATTTCAAAATATTTCCTAATGTCCTTATTACAAATTAAAAAATATTAAAAGGATTTTTTATCACAGTGTGCTATGAAGATGGTAAAATCACTAGATAATAATAGTAAAGCTTTATGAAAGGGTACATACTCTTCCTCATAATCCACTTTGCCTATCTAGAGGCAACCATTTTTATTTCTTTTAGCTGATGTTTAAATAAATGTTTAAAAAAATTTAATTGAAATGTCTTTGACATATAATATGTTAGTTTCAAGTGTACAACATAATGGCTCAGTATCTGTATACAGATGGTCCCTGACTTATGATGGTTTGACTTAATATTTTTCAACTTTACGGTGATGGGAAAGCAATATGAATTCAGTAGAAACTGTACGTGGAATCTCTTTCCAGGCTGGCAATGGGAGGTACAATACTCTCTCCTGGTGGGGCAGCTCCCAGTCCACTGTGTGCTCACGAGATTAACCAACCACCATTCTGTTTTTTCCTTTTCAGTACAGTATTCAGTAAGTCACAAGAGACACTTGACAATTTATTATCAAATAGGTTTTGTGTTAGATGACTTTGCCCAACAGTATACTAATGTAGGTGCTCTGCACATGTTTAAGGAGGGCTAATTTGCTAGGCTATCATGTATGGTAAGTTGGGTGTATTGAATGTATTTTCGATTCATGAGATTTTCAACTTCTGATGGGTTAATCAGGACATAACCCCATCATATGTCAAGGAAGATTTGCATATTGTGAAATGATCACCACTGTGAGTCTAGTTAAAGTTTATCACCAACCATAGTTACAAAGTTATCTTTCTTGTAATAAGAACTTCTAAGATCTACTCTGCTAGCAACTCTCAGATATGCAATAGAGTATTACTACCTACAGTTCCCATGCTGCACATCACACCTCTTATTTTATAAATGGAAGTTTGTACCTTTTGATTCTTAGCTGATTCTTTTTGCTATACTTTTCATATCCCTAAATATGATTTTCTACTACTATTTTTCAATTATTCGATTTTAGAAGCTATCTATTTACTCCTTTGTCTCTTAATCTACCAAACTTCTAAAATAGCTAAATCACTATTTTTAGCTTCTTCAATAAACTATATAAAGATAGTTTATTTGAAGGACATACAGCTTATTTTTATGCATTTTTTTCATTCACCAAGAGTTTCTAATTTCCTTTTTTCTATGAGCCTTTATCCTAATATATTTAAACTATTTATTTTATCAGGCATTTTATGGAGTATTTGTTTGTTTTACTGCCTTTCCCTAGAACACTCTGTTCCTTACCTGTCATCTGGACATGCCTTTTTTTAGGATAGATTTGAAGTGGTCATTGTGCCATAGACTGTTGGGTAGAAACCCTGGTTTCCCGAAACTTACCTTTGTCTTTCTTGGATTACTCTTTTGTTTTGCTAAAGCAAAGAGTGTGTGGGAAGTAATATTTCTGAAAACTTGTATGTCTGAAAATGTGTTTATTCCAAACATTTGACTGAAAGTTTGGCTAGACATAGAATTTTAGTCCAAATCTATATCTGTCATATTTCTGAAAGCTCTACTCCATGACTATCTAACATCAATGTTATTGATAAAGAGGTTGGTGCCAATCTGGTTATTCCTTCATAGATGACATGTCTATTGCTCTCTGATAACTATTAGGATTTTGTCGTTACTTATTTAGTTCTAAAGTTACATAAATATTTATTGAAAAATGGGACTTTTTCATGCATTTACCTGGCACTTAGAAAGTGTCTCAATCTGGAGCTTTTGTCCTTCAGCTCTCAAAAATTCTCTTGAATTTTTTGGTATTTTACAAATTCTTCTTTCTATGTCCTCTCATTATGAATTGCTATTCATCAGATCAATATTTATTTTTCATTACTCAGTGAACAATTTCAAAAATGAGATACAGGTGCTCTGTTTGGATTCTCAATCATCTTGGGTCTAATAGAAATCAGCTCCTAGCAATTCCTTGAGAGTTGAATCTTCAGACTTTCTCTGAGGCAAAGCTACAGTTAGCCACTGAACTTCTCCGGAAGTCCTACAGAGACCAAACCCCTTATTTTGTAAGTGTAGACACCTGGATAATCAGGCAAGAGTTCCAAGATTTTACAGACAGCTAGTGGCAGACCCTGGATCAAACTAAAGGATTATCAATTTTTAGGTAGGTTCCTTGTTCATTATATAATGTTTTAATAGTCTACCACATGCCGGTGGCATGAAGCATAAATTTGTTTATATATCTTAAGTTCAAACACGATGGGCATAGTTTCCAACAAAGGTGGAAACTGGAGACATCCTTCTGAGGAGCACCTGCCATCAGTTACTGCTGACAACTCTGCAACTGCTTATGAAGCCAGCTTACAAATATCCAGTGGTTATTGTATCTATTCAATATTTAAGTATAACATTGCTTCCCTGCATATGATTACTGAAGATTTGTTTGAAGTATATAAAGCTTCAAATATATAAAGCATATAAATTTTTTTTTGTAGTGGAACAGGGCCTTAGAATAAAAATTAAGACTGAATCGTCATGTTAAAGAAAACTCTAAGTGGAACCTATGGTCCGAGTATATCCTTAATCCAAACACTGATAGCTACAGAAGCAAAATTTAAGTGGTTCTGATTTCCCCTGAAATGCTGACTTGGACTTCAAAGGAAACTTCGTAGCTCCCAGCTGATCAGCTGTAAACAAGTAAATGGGGTGATGGGGGTGCTACTACCTTAAAAGGAATGTACGTGACTAGTAACCAGTCAAAATAGAAAGCAAGGTGTTTCCTCATTCAGATTTTACAAACTGAGCTGTAACAGCTAAGAGCCAAATACTTTTAGTTTTGAAGACTTCCTGTTTTCAAATAGCCTGTTTCTTTCTCAGTGAAATATTCATATCAAATAAAACCTTCTGCACTTTATGACAGTTTCTACCATACCCACTAGGTATGTTACTATGGACAAGTTAATTAAACTCTGTAAGTTTCTTCATTAGTAAAATGTGGAAATGATGTAAGATTTATTATTGTTATTATTTATTTATTAATATTCTAAACATTGGATGAAATTATGCATTTAAATTAACTAGTACAGTGGTTGGTACATGGAATGTGCTCATAAAATTACTTAAACCAATGAATATTAGTTTATGTTGCTTGTCATATGGCTTTCCCATAAGATTTCTCATGCATATGATTATTTGCTAATCAGTCCACTAAATGTTAAAGGGACTGGAGAACTTTGTCCATGTTCAAAGTTTCTGAGAAGTAGTAATATCTCAGTTGACTTGCTTACAAGCAAGAAAAAAAGCTGAAAATTATTAGTATAAACTGAGAGAATAGTTAGGGTATGTGTCATTATTGATATTGTAAGTTTAGAAAACTTTGCACTAGGCTGGAGTGTTATCTTCACTGCATAAAAATGACTTTTTCCTCTAATTGTATATTTACAAGATTATGAAAAAATATATATATACTCAAAGCATACTGTGAGAACTGAACATCAGTGATAAAGATAAAGATTTAAAATATTTAAGTGTATGATTTTGGTGTTGCTCAATATATTCATTATTCAGTCAGCTCATTTGTTCATTTACTTATTCTTATATTTATTGAGTTCCAAATCAGTAATGCTGAGGCTAGGAAGAAAAAGTCAATGTCCCAAAGCTAGCCATATCATCTCTGTGACCTAATTTATTTGGAAAAATAAAGAAGAATGCTGGAAATTAGAACAGAAGTAGGTTAATGTACCTTGCTGCTACTGTGTAACAAGATTAGTTTCTCCTTCTCTAAGAATGAAAGTCAAGGACAGAAACCAGCACTGTCTAACAGAAACAAAATACACGTGTAATTTCAAATGTGTAATTTCAAATTTTCTAGCCACATTAAAAAAAAGGAAAAGAAATAGGTGAAATTGATTTTAACAATTTATTTTAAAAATCAAATTTTCAAAAATTACCATTGCAACATGTAATTGATATTAAGATTATTGAAGAGAAAAAAGAAGATTATTAATGAGACAGTTTCCATTCTTCTTTTCATATTAAGTCTTTGAGATCTGGTGTGTATTTTGCACTTACAATATGTCTTAATCTGTACGAGCCATATTTCAAGTGCTCAACAGGCACAAGGACCAGTGGTTACCATATTAGTACATATTATAGGTAGGGTTTAGGATGTGGATGTATCTTTCTGGGGGTCACCGTTCAACCTGCTACACTCCTCTAGAGCCTCTAGAAGGAACACAGCTTTGCTAACACCTTGGTAAATTCCAACCATGACTCACCCAGTGATACCCAGTTTGGACTTCCAATACTGTAAGAAGATGCATGTGTGTTATGGTAAAGTGAGTCTGTGGTAATTTGCTACAGCAGCAATAGGAAGCATTCAAGTTCATCTTAAATTTTGTTTCATCCAGCCAGTGGTCTCACTGAAATCACTGAGTACAAAACATTGCACTAATGACTAGTAAGAGAGGCTTCCTGTTTGAGGCTTCCTGAAGAAGGTCCACTGATGAGTTTCCTTAACCAGGAGAGTTACACCAGAAAGGAAAGAAGGAAAGAAGGAAGAAAAGAAAGAAGGAAGATGATGGGTCTATGAAAACTCAGGGGAATTCATGAAAATAGTAACTCAACATATCAAATAACTAATTCTCATGAACCAATGCGTGCAAAATAATGAAGAATAATGTGGAACTTGAACCATATGCTATCAAAATTTTAATCCTATGAAGCAATATTAAAATAAAGAACATCTAGGTGATATTTTCTTGAAAAGTAAGCGAGGCCTCATTTATAATGTTTGTGATGTCAGTATCAATACGTTGCTTAAGTCATTTTTATTGAAAATAATATAACAAAAGTTCCCAGGGATACACATTTGCTGAGTGCTTTCTGTGACTGTAAGTTTCCTAATGTCAGTTACTATGGAAAGTATGTGAAAGTGATAAAGTTTAAGAATTTACAAAACAATCACAACCAAATAATAAGAACTTAAAGCTTGTTATTAAGCAAAATCTCTACTGTTTTTCAGAGTATGAAGAATGTCAGAGACACCGGAAAGAAAGAGACACCACCAATAAAGCACTTAATAGTCTATTGTTACTTATAAGAGTCACTAAACAAGAGAGCAGAAAAGACTTCATCAAATGGGACAAGCCAATGGCCACTCTAAAAGCAGGCCAATTAAACAAACAAAAGAAGAGAACCAAGGAACTTTATTATCAATACATCTCAAATAACCCACACACAGAGAAGGAAAGGAAGAAAACTGAAGACAGAATTGCCATTGGTTTATAACATATATATTAGATGTTTTGCGGGAATAAAATACCTTAACGTAGACTAAAATTAATTTTTTAATCTTGAGAATGCTGTCTTTAACATGTTAAATATAAGGTAATGAACATACATTTTCTCTAATAAACTTCTTCCAAAAGAAAAAATAATTCAATTGATTTTTATATTATGAGGTGTTTAAAGATAAAGTGTTTGCATATTGATATTCACTGGTTGCTCCCAAAAATACATTTTAAAAGCTTCATAATGCTGAGTGAAATAAGTCAAGCAGAGAGAGTCAATTATCATATGGTTTCACTTATTTGTGGAGCATAACAAATAGCATGGAGGACATGGGGAGTTAGAGAGGAGAAGGGAGTTGGAGGAAATTGGAAGGGGAGGTGAACCATGAGAGACTATGGACTCTGAAAAACAATCTGAGGGGTTTGAAGTGGTAGGGGGGGGGTGGGAGGTTGGGGTACCAGGTGGTAGGTATTATTGAGGGCACGGATTACATGGGGCACTGGGTGTGGTAAAAAATAATGAATACTGTTATGCTGAAAATAAAAAATAAAATAAAAAAAGAAAAAAGAAAAAAAAAAAGCTTCATAATGGAAAGATTAGAATGCTCAATTCTTTCCAGACATTGATTACCAAAGATACATAACCCTGACATATATACCATTGGTGACTTTTACAAACTAAATACATTTGAATCATAAACACAGAAGAGTGAAAATGAAGAGAATATTAATCCATTTCATTCTAATAGAAATCAACCACTAGTTGCAGAAAATGTAATAGCACATATTTTGTGTTTATCTTGTTTTATTTATTTATTTTTTAAGATTTTACTTATTTATTTGAGAAAGAGAGAGTATGAGAGGGTAGAGGGTCAGAGAGAGAAGCAGACTAGCCTCTGAGCAGGGAGCCCAATGCAGGACTTGATCCTGGGACTCCAGTATCATGACCTGAGTCAAAGGCAATCACTTAACCAACTGAGCCACCCAGGTACCTTGGTTTATCTTGTTTTACAAACATCAGTATTCTTTAGATGTGATGTTGGGAGATGTTTTCACATTCGGTGGAGTACAGATGTCTTTTGGTAAGATTAACCCAAGAATATTCTATTTCTCCCACAACTCAGCCTTTTATTGGAAAGACAAGTCTACTCAATTTATTTGCTCAGTCGTTAGCATGAACACAAAGAAGGCAGGAATGGACAATTCTATCTCTCATTTACTAGAGCAAAAAGAAAAAGCTGTGTACTATTTACTTTTATTTTCATATCAAGGAAATTATATATATTTCTCTCTTTTCTTCCTGTATTCTTGGAGTTTTACTGTTTTGTTCTACTAAAGCCAGTAATTTACTCCAAGTCTTGGCATTTCCCTAGTCAAAGTATTTATACCAACACATACATAGTTTCTTCATTTCTTCTCCAAACATCAGTTCCTTTAGTCATGAAGTGATTGAGTCAAGTGGAGGTAATTATGGCTCTTGACACAGGGTTTGGTGGAGTTATGTAACTTGCCTGAAAGAGTGGCAAAAATTTTAGGATCTGAATCCACATCTGCCTAACTCCAAAGCCATCCATTTTCAATTATATGACAGTAAGTTTATATCCATCACACTTGCGAATGCCAAAGCCTTGGACACATACTCTCTAAGAGATTATATAGGAGTTCCCTGTCACCTCCACAGAAGAGGTGGGCAGAGTATGGGGATATTTGAGTCTTTCCTTTAACTAAGACACTTGCTCCATTTATTGAGTTATGATTGTTAAAGAACAAACAAGAACAAGCCCACAAAACCTCAGTGTCTTTTTTGGAGGAGACAGTGGCGTTATAGTTAGGTATATACCTTCAGCTTCTTATGATCAACGAAGTTTGACTAAAAAATTTATGTCTATTGAAGTTTACTTTCATCTCAAATATTTCAAGATTCTCAAGTATAATCTACCCTATGGTTGTATTTTATATTTCTGTTAGTCTTGTATAGTGCCCGCTGTTAAATTCAACACATTATTCTTCTAGCCAATGGGAACTGAAAATTGTCATAACGTTGAGAAAAACTGTGGTAAAGACTGTGGTAAGAATGGATGACATTTCCATCATACGATAACTTTCATTAAGTCAGAATGTGGAAATGCTTGCTTATGGTATCATTTCTGTTGAAGCCAACTATCTCTGCTTTCAGATAACTTATGACGATATTGATGTTTAAGACATTTTCAAAATTATCATTATTTATTTATTCATTTTTTCCATTTCTTTTTTCATGTTTTGATTGTCTATAAATTGTGACACACTGCCTTCTCAATTCTTTTGACTTAAATGATCACAAACTCATGTGGGAAAATTAAAGTGTTCCCGGAAAGGAAACCAGTTTCTTAGGTAAAGCATTGCTGTTTTTTTCTTGAAATTCCACAGAACAGGAACATCAGTTACAACTTAACTTTTGTCCATGGTGGCCTTAAAGGAAGCATGTCTTCTGCCAAAGACAACTAGAGCTTTCTAGTCTCTATATGAATTTAGTCTTTTACTCTAAATTTGTCTCTGATTTAACATTTTGCTTTTTTAGCACCTATACCGAAAGAGATGAATTTTGTGAAAATAGTCCCATGAAAATGATTAAGCATACTTTGGAAAGGAAAGAAACTATATTGTTGAAAAGGCTGAGGTTGCTTTTGTAGGATTACATAGTCTTAGTAGTGTAAATTGAAAGAACGTTTGTCAAAAAATCAATATTCAGTATGCTTAAACATTTCTTATTAATTCTGGTTAACAGGATTAACCACTTCAGTGGAATAAAAACAACCTATGCTTGCATGAGCCCAAGAAAAATGAGGCTTGTTCTAGATAGAAGTTCTTTTGAATGCATTGGTGCCTTAAACCTGTTATCTAATTGAAAATAATTAGGTATGCATTAAAAAGTCATTGTCATAATAAAAATTTAGCTGGAAACTAATGAAATAAGCTGTGCATTGTGTAACTACTTAACATAGTTCTTATTTGATTAGTTGACTAATCAAATGAATTACAGAGATAATATAATTGACTTCAAAATTTTACATTAACATATGCCCTGGAGTCTTTCTTAAAAGTCCATTAAGGTATAAACTCTATTGGAAGGAAAGATATTAAGTCGGCAATTTACCCTTTATAATAGGTGTTGTTTGACTGAAAAACAAAACTAAAATCTGTGGCCTAGAAATGAATGTGCAGTCTGCAAATGCAAAAAAGATTACCAGGTGGGAGGCAATTCCAGCTCTAAAGATGGTTATTTTCATAATCAAGTCACAAGCATTTATTTTAGCATATAAATGATGGTACACACTAAATGGCAATCCCATTTAAGGTCCTGAGGATGAGGGCAAAGTTCTCAGCAGCTGCCTAATAGAAACAATCAATGAATTAGAATGATACCTGTTATAATACTTGCCTTGAGTAAACTGGGCTGCAGAAAAGATGAAACAACTGAAGTGGCTCAGTTGGTAAAAAATCTGCCTTTGACTCAGGTCATGATCTCAGAGTCCTGGGATCGAGCCCTAGTCAGGCTCCCAGTTCAGCAGGGAATCTGCTTCTCCCTCTCACTAACCCTCTCCCTGCTTATGTTCTCTCTCTCTCTCTCTCCCAACTAAATAAATAGAATTCTTATTTAAAAAAAAAAAGATGAAACAATGAAAATATTGTGGAAAGATTAGCTGAATATAAATACAGTAAAAAAAATTGGAGTCAAATGTCAATATGTGCATGGGTAGTAAGGTGCTGTTTTAATAGCCAAGTAACAAACTAGACGTAGTGCAGTACAGCCCATCAGAAATTTACCAGGTTTGGTCAAGGAGTAATACAGAAGAAAGTGAGCTAATAATGTATGAGAAATTGTAGGATTACATAATTGTCCTTTTAGAATCTCTAATGATATTACTGCTCCAAGTAAGAATTATCGCCTAAAACAACTAGGTGAATGGATGATGGGGAGTATGAAAAACTGCAGATCTAACATCTTTCTGGTTATCTCTGGCTCGCAAAGGGGAAAAATGATAACTGCAACAAAATAACCAATTTATCAGACACTTAGTCCATTGTTTAATCTTTGCAACATCAGTGGTTGGTCAACTAGAAAATAAGTTTTCTGATGTGATGTGTAGGAGCTGATATTACTTATTATGTATACTTACCCAGGAAGTAGTTCTAATTTCTGATTTGTAGGAATTACAGGGAATAGAGGGAAAAAAAAAAAAAAAACCCAAACTGGACAATGAGAGAGTTTAGCTCTGGGTAGGAAATGGCAGGGGTTTCACCTTTGCTTTTTAAAAAATTTAGAATGGGGAGGCTTTGAAGATATTGACATTAAAGAATCATTTAAGCTGAAGTGAAGAGCTTCCTCGCGTGTCTTAGCTCTACTCCCTCATTTTACCAGATAAGGACAGTCAATTTCAAAGCCCACCTAAGTTAGTAAGAACCTGTCACCATGAGATCCCAGATCTGAAGTCTACTGATCTTTGTGTGACCTCATGTGAATTTCTCCAAGAGTGTGGTGGTACCTCACCAGGGAGTATGTTCTCCATCATTACAGGTGTGGCAGAGAAGGCTGGAGGATAATTTATGAATGATGCTATGGAAAAAAAAAAAAAAGTTCAACAGCAGACTTGAGTCTGGACTAGGCAGATGTCTTCAAGGTCTTCTTTAAGAGCGTGTGGTTTTATGAGTAATTCACAGCCGATTGAGCAGACTTTAGCTGAATAATTTAGGAATCCTACCTCTATTTGTACTCTTGCCTTTAAAAGTGTAATTTTTACACAGGGAGTAATTTTAAGACATGCCTGACCACCGTGGACAACTTCATAAAATGGCAAACTTTTCTTTTTTTTTTTTAGCTCCCTAGGAATGGGTAGAGAAAGAATAAAGAAAGCATTGCTGTTGTTTGTTTTTCATTATCTTCAGATAATATTCACATAAAAATACATTTCCATTTTGCTGTCAAATTCAGTTATGTAATCACTTCATTTGTATTTCTTTTATGAAGAACAAGAAATAAAACATTCAAAATATCTGTGGTCTATAACACAGCTGCTACAAATCCTACTTATATGAAAGATTTTTTTTTTTGTAAATTGCAAAACAGATATCAGTAACTATTGCATTCACTGCTATAATGACCTCCATCACTATCTGGGTAGCTCTCATTTCCAAATGCAGTTAAAACAAAGGCTCAAAGTCAACATATTTCTCCGCAGGCTAATGAGAATTAGTAGCAAAGATGTACCCTGCATAAGGATACAAACATGGTTTTAACAAATTAGGTCCTGAGATTCCTCATGAGATTATTATAGCCTTTTAGAGTGAACTGTTGTTAAAGATGGCCCTTTAAACCTTGCTGGTAAATCAATAGCTTAACAATTTTAATCTCTATCTTTCATTCCATGTATATTGAAGATCTGTCCTCAAGAAAGGACTCTTACACCCATAGAGCAGAGGAGTGTGGTATTGATTTGTTTATTAAAGGAATGAATATGCTCTAAAAATTTGAATATAAGCCCTATATTTCATTTTCTGTACCCAACAAAAGAGGATAAATAAAATCACAAAACACAACCACAAGGACAAAACCCCCCTTTTTTGTACATTAACTCCTTTTTTGTCGTAACTATAATTGTAACACAATTCTGAAAGGCAAAATCCTAATAAACAATTAAAACATTTTTCTAAAGAGGGCAACTAGGAAAAAAAAAAGCCAAGAACTTGGATATTTTGCTAAATAGACTAAAGAACTTTTCCGCCCTATTTCCCTTTACAAACCCAGGACACTAATGTTCCACACTCGGAAAAAAGAACAGTACTAGACTAGTAAACCTTTCAAATTGTAGATTCTATATTCCTACCTATTTAAAATGAAAATATTAGTTTTATTTTCAAATTACTCTGATACCAAATAGAATGATAACTCATATTTAATAAGTGTCTCTTTTGTGCCAAGAACATGTTCGTTATTATACCTAACCCTCACTATTACTTCATGACACAGACATTATTATTCTCATGTAACAGATTGTACTTCAGAGAGGTGTCTGAGTTCACAAAGTAAGGACGTGGAAGATTGGGGTTTGATTTCAAATCCATCGGACTTCAGAGTTTATGTTTTTTTCTCTATACTGTGGTCATATTTTCTTAAGAAACTAGAAGAGATGTAGTGAACAAATGGGCCAGATTCTTAGTCTGCTTTAACTCTTAAAAAAGTGTCACAATTGTTTACTTTAAGTTCTTAGGGTTATATAAATTAATACAGATTATCTTGGAAATACAACTAGCGAGTGTTTATTAAATAGATTAAGTGGAATTTTAAATAAATGAAATCTCCTAATCCCTTCCTCTCGTTTCTATTACAAAAATGTTTTCCAATTATAGTAATGTTAGTTTAAGTTTACATTGTAGGTGTGGTCAGCTCTAATCAGTACTCACACCAGGGAAGGCTAGCTAGGATTTGATCAAAAGGACAGATTGCAGATGTGGCCACTACAAGGTTCAGCCCTATTTATACTCAGTATCGCAATTTTCTTAATTTGTCTAACAGAGATTAGAGATTGTCTCTTTGGTGAAATGAGTGGTGTCTAAGATCTTCAGATGGCAGAAACATCGCAGAGAAAGGTGCATGAATAGGCTGTAGGAATGTGGACTGGCCCTTCATCCTCTACCCGTGGAGTTAGCTGCCTGGTTCTCATGCCTAGATGGTCTTACGTTTAGCCCTTGCTCAGCCAACTTTTGTTCACATGACCCAGATTAAAGTGGTTACCTCAAATCATGTCACATTTACCTCGAGGTAAACTTTTCATTTTAAGATTTTGACAGAAGGCCTAAGGGACAGTTAGAGCAGACAGAAGGATTTGTGTGCTTGCTTCCTGCATCTGGTTACTAAATATCTCATGTATGACAGAATTCAGTCACACTTGATTTCACGTCAACAGTGTGGAAGAGGAAAAGCTGTATCTTTTTACCTACCTCTAACTATGAGAGGTCACTAACACTTATCAAAAGGAATCTAATAGCTTTAAGTGGATGGCTTGGCTTGGATTATTTCAAGATAAATATTATTCAACCCCATGTATTTTATGAGCATGACCTCTATCATTACCTTGGGTCGATTGGAATTCCCTCACCATTATCACTTTCCTTCCACCAAAAGGAAATGGTACAGGTTGGGCAGGGTGCCCTTGTGTCATTTCTAAACTAGCTTTTGGACACCCTTGGCCTTTGCCTGGGTCTCTGCAGCGGCTGGAAGGTGACCAGGCTGCCTATGGAGACTCTCGTTTGCATAACTTATCGAATCAGTCCTAACCATAGTCCAACAAGTTGTTATTCCTTTAAAATAAGAACTCAGTCCAGGTTTAAATGACAGAATAAATATCCTCAGAGTCAGGAGCTGCTCTTTCACAGTAGTCAAGATTGGTGGAAGTTGCTCATAAAATGGGCACGTATGTTCTCTCAACAATCTTTATTAAATGGCTTTCCGAAAGAGGGTGTAGTCATTCAATTCAGAAAAATACCCTCCCCATTTTTTGTCTCATGGTGATGAAGAGAAGAAAAATAGCAGCGTGACCCCTTGTGGCTGGAAATAGAGCTGGCCTGATAGATAGGCCTGGTATTTGCATGAGGATCGTGAGCGCCACAGAAATGAATAATGGCAGCTGTTTTACCATCACAAGGTTTACAGCAGATTAAACCTAATATTACAGGAAATAATATTCGGTAAGTGTTCACTTAAAACATACATTTTTACAGATGAGATTCTTGCCTAGGATTTCTAACCTGGGTCACATTTGACAAAGGAAATGATCTAGGACACATTTTTAAAGTAATAGAAATGTTCTTATTTTCTTTCTCAAGTCTCTAAATTCAAATGACCTCTCCTAAAGGCAGATACTTCCTGAGTTGTACAATAGTCAGGAGAGGGTCATCTGTTTGTAGGTGTTATTGACTTAAGCAGCTTATAGTAATGAATCCCAAAAATCATGGGCAGAGAGAAGGGTTGTAAAATGTTGTTTAAATGGAAAATGTCTGTGGCTTTTTAGTTTCCTACTCATATATACTGTCTGAGGAGGACTGCCTTGTTTCCACAGCTGGTCATGGCTTTATGACTTCTCTGATGGAAGGAAGTTTAGGAGGGGTCTGCAGAGCGGTTGGGAAAAAAACAGGTTCTAGACTCAGATTTGGGGACAGTGCTCATAATTTCCTTTCACTAGTATAATAATAACAACATCTAGTTCATACAATCATTCTGAGGGTTAAGTGAGATAATCTCCTGAAATCATTTAACACGATATGCAGCATATTGTGTGTCCAGACACATTTACAACAGATATTCAGGTTTCCTATTCAAAGTCACGGGAAGAAAAGTACAGCATAGGGAGTATATTCGACAACATTGTAACAGTGCTGTCTGGTGACAGACGGCAGCTCCCCTGCGGTGAGTGTAACATAACTCATAGAGATGTTGAACCCCTATGTTGTACCCCTGAACCTAAGGTAACATTGTGTCACATCTATACTGAAAATATAATGAGAAAAAAGATTTCGATACAAATTTCTTTCAAATACAAGTATCTCCTTATTTTTCTATCTCATAAACTTGATTTTTCCACAAATTTTATTTCTTGTGAGTCCAGCTATAGCATGTTATTGTCTTTAACCCTTCGTGGTGCTATGGTTGCTGAAATTCAATGAGCCAGGCAAGCTGCCGCGGGCACTGGGGACAGAGCAACAAGTGCTGGGTTGAATTCTAGCCACGTGACTGACAATAGCCTGCTTAATTTCTGAGCCTTCTTTCCTTACCTTCCATGCTGTTGTGAAAATTATTGAGATGAAGTAGAACAAAGTCCCCTTGTTACTGAGCCAGTCTATAACAGATGCTTGACAGCTGAAGTATTTGTTTCTGTGAAGTAAGATGTGTGATGTGGGTTTTTCCTTATCCCTATGTAGCTCATTGATCCGCACACCCTTGGTGTCTATTTAATAATTAAGTACTTCCAGACTTCCTGAGTAGAATGTATTTCTGTGTTTATTTCAACTTAGTTTGACTGTGTGACAAACAGCTGTGTATACGGGGTGCCCGGGTGGCTCAGTTGGTTGAGCGTCTGACTGGAAGCTTTCATTTTGGCTCAGGTCATGACCTCAGGGTGCAGGGATCGAGCCCCATGTGCTTAGCACGGAGTCTGCTTGGGATTGTCTCTCTCCCTCTCCCTTTGCCCTCCCCCAATTCGTGCTCTGTCTCTTATCTTCCTCTAAAATAAATAAATAAAATCTTTTTAAAAACCCAGCTGAGTATGTAAATTTATTTCACTGTTTACGCACAAATGTATCTGAACCGCTCTTCTGCATCTTGCAACTTCCTGGATGCTATTTTCTTCGTTAATGATGTCCAAACAAATGCCATATTAAAAATAAACTGCAGAGAAACACAGTGCGAAATGAAGTTTACCAGGTGGAAGATCAAGAGGAATTAAGTGCCAAAGCTCTAGCCCACATGTCTGTAAAATTGATTTGACTTAATAAGTCCAATGCAAATAGAGTTGTATTGTTTGAGATGTGTGTAGACACACACTCATACACATACAAACATACACATCTTCGACTGTGTGAGCACATCTTGCTTTTGTCCATTTAGAATTCTCATGAATAAATAAATGTAAATAGGTTGTTTTCATTTTTAAAGATCAGCTTTTTATCTGAAATTTAAAACCGAGCACAGACTAGCATGTGGACAAAATAGACTTTAAGAAACACGGTAAATTGGGGCATGCCCAAAGACAGCTCATGATTGTCATGTTTTTCTCCATAAAAGAAGTACTGTATCTCTCATCTCATCCTCTTGATTAAACCTGTTTGTTTTTTTTAACCCTTCCTGTAAATCATTTTGTGAAACCACCACTAGATCGAAAGCATGAAACTGCTAGTAATCACACCAATTTTTTACTTCAAGACCTTTCTAGGTGATTTGGTGTAAAATGTTTTAGTCTGTTCTCCTCGCTAACCCGGGATATCTGCCAAGATTTAATTTCAGTGTCCTCTAGGAAGCTTCCTGTTATCCCTTTTCCCTATTTAGCACCGGCAAAATGCCCTTCTTCTGTCCTCCTCAATCACTCCATATGATATTAAAATTGTAGCTCTCTTTCTGCCTTACGCACTACATTGTGAAAATCCTGTTCACTCTTGAATCCCATCACCTACAACAGTGCTCAGCCCAGAGGACATGCCCAAAAGGCACTTACTGAACTGAGCTGAATCTAGTCATGGGCCTATTTGTATATCTAAGTTAATTCCAAAGTGATCCCCGAGTTTCCACCAGTCCAGGAAGAATGTTTCTTCATGTACAACTTCCCAAAGGAATCACTGATATGTACAATTATGAAAGCAAATTCCGATTGGTGTGACATTTGGTTGGTTTTCTAGCATCTCACTCTGATCATGGGGGTGGGTGGGGGAGAACCACATCCAACTCATTGGAGTGGTGACACGCAAGTGACACTGAGCTGTATTCAAGGATGTGACTTCTTCACTCATGTGACTGTTCCCTTCTGTGTTTTTGGTTTTCTGCTTTGCAGAGTGAAAATAATGATTATTCTTTCCTACCTCATGGAAGGGACTAGGACACTTGCCCTGCCCAATCAGACAAATCAAATGCTCTTTAAATTGATTACAGTTTATTCTCTCTGAGAGGGTTCTTATACTTACCTGAGAGTCCCCATTATCAATATGGTAAATCTACAAAATAAAAGTAGAAACAACAGATGATTTTAAGAACAACGATTAGTAACATTATAAAGGGTAGTCAAGAGGAAAGAGAAGAATAAGAGCAAAGGTGAAACTATTACTAGTTAACAGAAGCCCAATTTAGAACAGGATTCTCTTCATTTAGGACAGCAGGCATCTTAAGGACATATCTGATTATCATATAGAGCTAGAATAAAAGGATGCATGTTTATTCTTTTTTAGGAAATGGAGAAATCAAAAAACAATTTTACTTGTTTAAATTGATCTAGATCTCATCTATCAAAAATAGCATGCAAAAGAATTCATGACCCAACTAATAATATCTTATTCATAACTGATGCCTAAGTTTCAGAGGCTCCAGATCTTTTAAAATATTGTATTGTTTCAAGGAAATGAATCATTCTTTCCGTGTGTTTTTGGATAGATAGCACTGACTTCATTGAAAAATGGAGAAAACTAAGCATAAGAAATAGTAACTTTCTGACATAGAAATACTAGTAAGACAATAGGGGAATTAGCCTATATCCTACTTTTATTAGTTTTATCACTGGAATTTATTTCTCTCATATATTTTTTCCATATGTTTATTTTTTAATTATACCCAGAACAAAGAACAGAGCAAAAATGTACTCCATTTTGGGGGGACTATTATCTTTTTCACATAAAATGACGCTGGCCTCATTTTGGGTGGATGGCTGTGTATCCAACAGGAAAAAAAAACAAAAACAAAAACAAAAAACAAAACCTAGAAAAATATTCTACAAACCCGCATATGGAATATAACTTTCCAGAGAGCTGAAGTTCAAGGAACAGTGCTCATCATAAAAATGGTGTAGTATGGCTATAAATAAGACAACGGGCACAAATTTGAGTCCCTTACGCTAAGCCCCATGTCACCAAATCAGGACTCACCTGAATTACAGGTTCAGCTCTCCTGGAAATGGAGTCGTAAGGCAGCCAATCAGGAATCCTATGATAAGGTAATCTGCCTGACAGGCCCCCACCACGGGGAAAGTAGCCTTCCAATAACCAGCCCATGTTCTAGTTATAGTCTAGTATAATGTCCTTGTTCCAACCCCTTGTCCCTATAAAAGTCTTTCCTTTCGTGCAGCCCCTTGGGAGCTCCTTTCTGTCTGCTGAACTGGATGCTGCCTGATGCACAAGTAGTTGAATAAATCCAATATGATCCTCAAAATTTACTCAGTAGAATTTTGTTAACAGTTGTTTGTTTACCATCTTTATCCTCAAAAGAAGGGATATATTGTATTCCACACCTTGGCACTAACGCCACCTCCCCTTATCAAAGCTCCATTCCTAACCCATTAAACTCAGTTATTCAATGCCTATAATGTATTAAAATGTACACCAAAGTCCACCTCAAAGTTGAATCTTCCAAGTAGTTAATACATGGCATCAGGAAGTAATTGCTCTTTGTTTGTCTCCCCGCCTCTGGACTTAATGGCGGTGGAGTCACCATGGCGCAGCAGCAGGTGCCTTTTAGCTTCCTTGATGATTTACTCTGTTGCCTTCAGATGTTTTCCTAGTGTAGCATCTGTGAGAGAAATCAATTACACATTCCAGGCAGGTTTCTTTTTTTCTCCTCTTGAAAATTCATTATGCATCTTAATATATTAAAAAAAGTGGCTTTTTTTTTTTTTTTTTTTTTTGGCTAGTCTCTTATTGGTTTCTGGTTCCAAGGCATTAAAAGCTGGGCAACGTGTTCACTCGCTTACACTTGTCTAAGTGCTTCCCTGCCTTGTCCACAGCACTTTCAGCATTTGGTCTAGGCTGATCTAAAGATTTTAAACTATTATACATGCAGCATCTGTGAAAGTTGAATTAATTTATACAGAAAAGCTTTTTATAATCCTCTCAATTGTAAATGTTGAATGCTTACATTCTTTAAGTGGAGAAAAATCTGTGCTAGAAAAGATATTAGTGTAGAAACGATGTAAAGGCAGAAAAAACAAATATGTATTTGTTTATCTTAAACACATAGAATTAAAAAGTAATCTTTACTATCATCCCTCAGGTATAGAACACAATCATTTAATATCCTTGTAGTTTTCCTTCTCAAATATTCTAAGAACTAATAATTTCAAGAAATGTCTCAAAAATACACATTTTTTTTTCTCATGAGCTTATTTGTACATTAGGAATTTTTAAATCATACTTTAAACGATTGGTTTTCTCTCGGGTATTTATATCTTATCTCTTACTCCAGCCACTCCCTAAAGCAGTACATTTGGAAAACATATTTACTAAAAAGATGTACTAAAGGGATGCCTGGGTGTCTCAGTCTATTAAGCATCTGCCTTCAGCCCAGATCATGATTCCAGGGTCCTGGGATCCAGCCCCAAATGGAATGGGCCTCCCCGCTAGGTGGGGAGTCTGCTTCTTCCTGACCCTCCCCTCTGCTCCTGTGCACACAGGCTCTCTCTCTCTTTCAAATAAATAAATAAAATCTTGACAAGAGAAAGAGGTACTAAAGAGAAATAATTCAAGTAAAATTCTCATACACAGGCTTCTTTCGGTGTTCAGACAATTTTTAAAAAGTTGAGTAATAAAAGCTGTGCAGGAAAAATCACTTATTCTATCACATGTCATCACATTACACAGTTTTAAACTAATAAATCCTACAAAAAATTACTTTTTAAGGGAGACATTAGGGAATTAATCTATAGGATCTCTCTCTCTTTCTCTCTCTCTCTCTCTTTTTTGGTTCATGTTCTGAGCAAATTAGAGGGAGACAGAGAGCAAAGCTGTCAGAGATGAAGATATAAGCAATTAATTTTCTTTGAATTTTTAGATACCCTTTGACTTTCAGAAGAGCTGTAAAGACAGTATGGAACATTTCCGTGGGACTTTCTTCTCGTCCCACCCAATGTCAACATCACACATAAACACTGGTTCAGTGCTATTGACTAAACCGCAGACTTTATTTAGATTTCCCAGATTCTTCACTAATGTTTCTTTTCCTGTTCCAGGATCTACATTGCTTTCAGTTGTCATGTCTCCTTTGTCTCCTCCGGTCTGTCACCGTCCATCAGGAGGTTTTGTAACACATGACCTTGGCAATTTAGGAAAAGTACTCATCAGGTATTTTGTGACTGTCCCTGAATTTGGACCTGCCTTATAGTTTTTAATCATTAGACAGAGTTCATGGATTTTGGGAATCCAAGAGAAGTCATGTCCTTGTCATAATGCATTATAACAATCACAACATTAAACACATTTTACTACTAGTGACCACTGGAGATATAAATAATGCTGACTTTCCTACTTATATTCTTTCTCTATTCATTAATTGGAATTCTAAAGGGTAAGTTGTCTCTTCTTTCTGATTTATTTATTTATTCATGCAATCATTTTTATCACAAATTCTTATTTTATTCTTTGATTAACAATCCAGTGCTGTCATTATTTCTTGTGTGCCTCTGATTGTTCCAGCTGTGGTCATCGGAGGCTCTTTCAGGTTGGCTCTTGTGTTCCTTTGAAATGTTCTGTTTGTGCGCTGTTTTGATCTTGTTCTTTTGTTTGTTGGCTTATTCTACCTTTACTTTCTGACACCACAAAATGATCCGGATTCATCTTGTACTTTCTCCACCTCCACCTTGGGAAAAAACCACTTATCCAAGTAATTTTATTACTTTATATTGGAAAATGGAATTTATAAATCAGTATGTGGATGCTAGGTGTATTCATTGCTTCTGGTGTGTGACTGCTTCTAGGTACTCTCAGTGCACAGAGCTGGGGAATATATGGATGCAGACCTTTCCATGTGCTCTCTCCATCTGTGCGTGTATATTACACATCCTAAACATAGGTACATAGAAACATTAGTTTATACCCATATATCCGCTTCCAGTTTATTCAATCCTTCCTCTTTCTTTATTGTAACTTCTTTCTCAGGCAGGGAGAAACTTAGCTCTACCTACAAAATACCTATTTGTTTAACCAGAGTGTAGCTGTAATTTCAAAATTACCACTTTGTACTTACATGAGAAACAATTTATGAACTAAAGCACCATGTCCCCTGCTTTTTGAAAGTCCACCTAATTCCACTTTGCTTTCACATTAGTACTGTTTTCAGTAGCCAAAATAAGGATTTTTGCTTTTACGAAAACAGGCAGAAGCTAAAATAGCTTTCACTGTCTATGTTGCAATGAGCCCTTATAAAGGCAGCTTGCATTCTAAGCAATGAGAGGGACCCAGCCAAGCCGTTTTTTTCCTCTGGGGAACTGTACTCACTCAGCATCCAGCTCCCAACTCCCGTATACTGGAAATGCATCTGTGAGCATTGGAGTCTTATCTCCATTTATTTTGTGCCTCTGTTAGTAAGATGCGTCCTCAGGTGTGTATGCATTATGCATTTCGATCACATATATAACCAGGATCAGTGGCATGCATAGTGTATTTGACACCAGGGCAAATCATTTTTTAATGCACCTTCATCCATCCAACAAAATAAATATTAGTAATAATCAGGTAAAAAGTAGTAATAATCATGTTCCTAATTTGGTCCTTAGCTTTAAAACTAATAATGTAAGAAAACAAGACATTTCATTTTTAAAAGATTTTTCTTAAATTCAGTAAAATATTACATATATGAACAAAAATTTGATGGTAGCCCTCTCAGTCTGCCTTATGTTAATGTTTCAAATGTTAAAGACAAGAACTTCATTCAGGTGGTTCTGTAGAGAGATAATCGGGATGACTCAAGTTTTAACTTTGTCTTTTGCAATTGCTGTGCAATCATTGTTTGTTTTGAATCTAATGCTTTTGTGTAGGAACATACAGTGTAACAGGAGTTGGAGGCATACATTTTAACAATTCTGGACTATAAGGAACTTACATGTATAAGAGGAACACATGTAACTGCGTCCACCTTTGTCAGAGACCAATGATAGAACTAGGAGTTCTCTGAATTCACCTTTTACATAACACACAGAGTTTATTAAAGGATATGTACTAAAATGGCTGGTGTGATGCTGACATCTATTACCAAAATTAACAATATTAAAATGATCGATATTGACTATGTCAGTTGTTCAGAATATAAACCAAGACAAGACGTTTGGAAAAGGTTATTTGCCCATTGACATTATTTAGAATTTCTAGGGCAGAGTTATAATAAAAATCAGGCCATCTTTTCATCTTCTGTTTTTCTCTCTAGTCGTTTTTGTTGTAAAACTCTCTATGGACAAGGCATTCTCTAATTTCTTCACCCAGGGCAGAATGCTTCTACCTCTTCACCTGTGGTGTGTCACTGCCTAAAAGTGGAATGGCTGGTCATGGAGTATGTGTAATGTTCAGCTTAGTATATACGGCCCATATCTGTCTGCACAGATCTGTAGAAATCTGTAGATTTCTACCAGTATGTGAGACTTCCAGCTGTTGCTTATTTTATTACCAATTTTTTGACCTGTCAGGTTTTCAATGTTAACCATTCTACCTATAGGTTTCTTAGTGTGGTCTTAGTTTGCATTTGCCAAATGACTAAAGCGGATAGGTACTCTACATACTTTTGGATATCTTTTTTTTGCACCCCTAATTGGATTACCTGAAATATTTTCCTTTAATGGTTTACATATTCTGGGAACAAATACTTTGCTGATTATAAATTTTGTAAATACCTTCTGCCATTCTGCTTTTTTCTTTCAATGCTCTTACTGATAGCATTTGTTGAATAGAAGTTCATTTAAAAATAATTGCCATTTATTAACATTTTGTTCATGATTAGTGCTTTTATGTTCTCCTTAGGACAGAAATTCTTCATTTTAACAAAGACAGATTTATCAATGTTTTCTTTGATGGTTAGGGTTATTGTGTCCTGTTTGAGAAACCTTTACCTACTGCTAGTCATAAAGATGATCTTCATTATTATATAGATGCTTTAATCCTTTTAAAAACATTTATTTATTTTAGAGAGAGAGAATATGTGTGATCAGGCAGAAGAACAGAGGGAGTGGGAGAGGGAGAGAAAGAATTTCAAGCAGACTCCCTGCCAAGGACAGAACCCATCTTGGGGCTCCATCTCACGACCCTGAGATCATAGGAGACAATTTCCTAGTGCCATTTAATGAATGTACCATCTTTCCCTACTTCCCTGCACTTTTCATCTAAACTAGCACTATACTGAATTACCTTCCTTGTGCATTAAATATTTGTATTTCAGTGTATGTGTACTATTTGTTCAATTTATGAAAGTTTGCTTTGTTTTTTAGTATTCTTTGCATTTCTATGTAAAGTTTAGAATCAACTTGCCAATTTTCACCAGAATACCTGCTGGGATTTTGCTTGGGATTGTTTTGAATCTATAGCATTGAGGTCTTGTGTGTCTTTTGTTATATTGATTCTACTGCATTTGATATGCAGTTGAAAATTGTGTATTTTGGGATGCCTGGGTGGCTCTGTGGGTTAAAGCCTCTGCCTTCAGCTCGGGTCATGATCCCAGGGTCCTGGGATCGAGCCCTACATCGGGATCTCTGCTCAGTGGGGAGCCTGCTTCCTCCTCTCATTCTCTTCCTGCCTCTCTGCCTACTTGTGATCTCTGTCAAGTAAATAAATAAAATCTTTAAAAAAAAAAAAAGAAAGAAAATTGTGTATTTTGAAAAGTTGTATTTCCTACTTTTTCATCTACTAGTATATGGAAATATAATTGCTTTCTCTTCATTTATGTTGAATGATTAGGTAAATTCATTTCTTAATTCTAATATTTTATTTCTAATTTTAATAAATCCACATGAAAATCATATAATCATGTTTCATTTCATTGTTTAGAATTCATAACACACACATTCTTTTCTTTTTGTGCTGGTCAGGATCTTAGATACAATTCCAAAGCGTGGGGAGGAAGGAACATATTTTTCAGGTGCATAATACGAATATCTCACCATTCAGTATGCACTAAGTTTTCAAGATATCTCTTTATCAGGTAAAACAAATTCCTTTTCACTTCCAGTTCGTTGAATTTTACTCTATATTTTGTTGGCGTCTCTTGAGATACCATGTGATTTTACTCTTTTATTTTTCAAGTGTGGTTAATTCTCAGTGTGTTTTTAGTGTTGACTAAAACACTAAATATTGGCTGAAACCTGAATATTATACCAACCTTGCATTCCAGGAATAAACTCAGCTTCTCTGTGATACATTTTTTCTAATATACTAATTGATTCAGCTGTTGATATTCTGTGCAGATATTTATATTTATGACGGTGAGTATCACTGACCAGAGATTATCTTTTCTTGTAATAGTTTTTCAGGTATCCTGATCACAATTATGCTGGCTTCAAAGAACATGTTTGTAAAGTGTTCTATTCTTTATATCCTTCAGAAGAGTTTTTATAAGATTGGTGGTTTTACTTCCTTTCATTTTTAAACAGGCTTATTGGATATAAATTTTATACAATATATGGCACTTAAAGTATATGATTTAATGGGTTTTTATCTCTCTCTCTCTCTCTCTATCTGTCATCTAACCACTTATCATCAATCTTATTCTATTGACCTATCTATATCATGGAGCCATTGGCACTCCCAAAAGTTTCTGGTGCCCTTTTATTTTTTTTTTAAAGATTTTATTTATTTATTCAACAGAGAGAGATCACAACTAGGCAGAGAAGCAGGCAGAGAGAGAGGAGGAAGCAGATGCCCTGCTGAGCAGAGAGCCCGATGCGGGGCTTGATCCCAGGACCCTGGGATCATGACCTGAGCTGAAGGCAGAGGCTTAACCCACTGAGCCACCCAGGAACCCCTTTGGTGCCCTTTTATAATGATTTCTCATCTCCTACCTTTATCTTCAGGCACACACCTTGTATTTATATCCCTCCAGGCTAGTTTGTATTTTCTATAATTTATATAAATACAATCATACAGTATGTGGTCTAGCTTTATTTGCTTCTTACACTCAACATAATTACTTTGAGATTTAGCGACATTTTTGCAACACTTGGTATAGTAAGCCTTTTCAACTTTGGCCATTCTAGTAGGTGTGTGGTGGTATCTCTTTGTGGTTTTAATTTGCATTTTATTATTTTAAAATTTTAATTAATTTTTAAAAGTTTGCATACAATCTAAAAAACTGACACAGAGTAAAAGTCACTCTTAATTTTTTACAGATCATGGATTTTGACAAATGCATAGTGTACTCTATGTACTACAAAAATCAAGATACAGAATAGTTCAATTACATCCAAAAATTTCAACATGCTATCCCTTTTCTGTCAAACATCTTCTCACTTGCAATTCTTGCCAACCACTGACCTTTCTTCTGTTCCTACAGTTTTTTTCTAAAATGCTATGTAAATGAAAGCATAGAGAATGTGGTCCTTTGGGTCTTACTTTTTTTACTTAAAGAAATGAACATGAAATTCATCAGTATCTTTGTGTAAAGAAATAGTCCATGCTTTTGTGTTACTGAAGAGTGTTACAATGTATGGATGTGTCACAGTTTCTTTACCCATTCAGTGGTTGAAGGATATTTGCCTTGTTTCTAGGTTTTGGTAGTTATAAAGTTTCCATAAACATTCATGTATAGGTTTCTATATTAATATACATTTTTATTTTTCTTGGGTAAATACCTGAGAGTAAGGTGATTGGGTTATGTACTACCCATGTGTTAACTGTTTCCTAAACATCAAACTATCTTCCGAAGTAGCTGTATCACTGTGCATTCCCACCAGCAGCAATGTATGAGAGTTCCAGTTGCTCTACATACTCAAATGGTATCTCATTACGGTTTTGATTTGCAATTCCATAGTGATTAATAATGTTGAACATTATTTATGTGTTTATTTGCCAGCCATATATTTCCCTTGGCAAGGTGTCTATTCAAATCTTTTGCTCATGATTTTTAAAATTGAATAGCTTGTTTTCCTATTGTTGAACATCGAGAGTTACTTATATTGTCGGTTGCAAATCCTTTGTTAGATGTATGATTTGCACATATTTTCCTCTAGTCTGTGGCCAAGCTTTCTTTCTCTTAACAATGTTAAATGCAAAACAAAAGTTTCCAATTTCAATAAAGTTAAATTCATTAATTATTTTACTTTTATGATTTGTGCTTATGCTATTGTATCTAAGAACTGTTTACCTAATCCAAACTCAAAAATATTTTCCCCTATCATTTTGTCTAGAAGTTTAATAATTTTACATTTACATTTTGATTAATTGTTGTAAGAGTTCCAAGGTATTCATGAAGGCTTACTTTTCGTATATGAACATCCAATTGTTCAAGTGCTATTTACTAAAAAAACTATCCTTGTATTAATTGACTTACCTTTGTGCCTTTGTAGATGGTATTGTTTATTACATTTAAATGGATTATTGTCAGAAATAGATAAATGCAATTCATTTTTGTATATTGATCTTGTTGATTCAACCTTGTTGAATTCATTGATTACTTCTTTGCAATTACTTTGTATTGCTTTGTAATTATTTTATATTACTTTTTAATTCCTTTTTTCTTGTCTCATTTTGGTGTCAGGGTAATACTGGCCTCATGGAATGAGTTGGGAAATAGTCCCTCCTGTCAATTTTCTAAAAGAAAATGTCCTATCTGTAAGTAGGCAAATAACAAATACCAGAAAAAGGAAGCAACATATTGGCTAAACTCTGCATATCCGGTTGTGTCCACACTCACCAAATAGAAAGTTGCTTAAGGAATGGCAAGTTGTATAAAGGATTATGAGCAAACACAAGTGTTATCTTAGAGGATGCTCCTCATCTAAAAACATGAAAGGATGTTTAAGTCTCTATTTAATTTCTCTTGAAAAAAGAAAATCAGTTCAAGTTCATATGTTTTTTAGGAATAAGTCAGGGGTTTCTGAAATAAAACCATATTCTAGAGGCAATGCTTGTTTCAGAGAATCCTGGCGTCAGATGAATTCACTTCTTGTTCATGAAGCTGACCAGGGACACGCACAGAGAGAGTTGTGTTATCTTCAGTTTACATATTGCCCAAATGAAAAATAACAATGAATGGATTCATTCAGGGTTAATGGCAAATCCAGAAGCCATTAGACCTCTTGCCTCTCACTGTAGTATTATAGTTGTTTCCTTAGTTACATTTATTTCGGTGAAATGACTTTTTATTTTTATTTTATTAGTGACTTTAGAGTCTAACTCCAAATAAAATGCAATTTTGCAGTGAAGTAATTCTTATCAAAAGCAGGCTGCTTCTCCTGTAACCCTACCTCTTAATGGTAGAGCCCTGAGTGTCCCAGTCACAGGCCTCTTTCACATTGCTTCTCACCCCAGATGATGTGGGTATCTACTTTTCCTCTGTCTCTTCCTTTGTGGTGTTGCTCTTTGCCAATGCCATTTAATGTGAAGAGTTGTCCTTTCAGGTGCCGCACATCACCTGCCATAGCAGTGGAAAGGTGGTCCCCACTAGCCCCTCAGAGCCTCTTCCCAGAACAGTGAGTGGACAGAGTCCTTCTGGGGATTCACATGATTGCTGGGAGAGAAAGCATCTCTTTTTTTCTCATGAGACTTGTGTTAAAATACCATGTAAGCCTGGAACTGGGAGAGATTTTCTGGAATATTACACTAAGAGGAAAGAACACTCTCCCGTGCCCTGCCCCCCCCCAAAAAAAAATTCATGGGTGTGGGAATAGAGAGAGAGAAGATAGAATCGAGAGAGAGAGAGAGACAGAGAGAGAGAAATAGTAGGATTGAGAAAGAGAACTAAAATTATCATTTAAATATCAGGTGACAGATATGCCTAAAGCCTCAGCCTTGCTCTTTCTCCGTTGATGAGTCCAGAAATTGCCTTTTGGGGATGCCTGGGTGGCTCAGTCAGTTAAGCATCTTCCCTAGGCTCAGGTCACGATCCCAGCATCCTAGGTTTGAGCCTCGTGTCCAGCTTTCTGCTCCTTGAGGAGCCTGCTTCTCCTTCTCCCTCTGCCCCTCTGCTTGCTTGTGCTCTCTCTGTCTCTGTCAAATCAATCCATTGATCAATCAATCTTTAAAAAAAAAAATTGCCTTTGGTTTCAGTTAGTTACGTTTTTGCCACTTTCGGCCAACAAGTGCTGACCACCATCCCAAGTGTTTGCATTCATTTACACCTGCTGACAGCTTACACTCCTCTATTCCCAATTTAAACTCTTTTCTGAACGCTAGATTCATCTCCATGGGCAAACCCGAATTTCTGCTTGGATTTGGAAGATTTAGGCCGTTAGACCTTCCATGTTTGAAGCCAAACAACTGGTTTCCCCACAGACCTACTCCTCTACCTTCTGCATCTCCATAGGTCACCACCACTTCCCAGTCACTCCCATCCCCTCGAACTCCCTCACCACCAGTCCTCCAGCAAGTCCTGCTATTCTGACTCCTAGAACGTTCCAGAGATCTCTCTGCTTCTCTCTGTTTCTACTGTCTCTGCCCCCGTCTAGCACCATCGCTCACTGCCTGCGCTTTCCTTCTACCTGCCTCGCCACTTTCACTTTTGGTTCCTCATGATCCAGCCTCTGCACTGCTCCTGAAGTGGTCCTAGTAAACTAGTCACTTTCGTTCCCCTGCTTGGAACTTTGTAATTGCTTCTAATTGCACATAAAACAAAGCTTGAATTCCCTTTCCTGGTCTGGAAGCCTTTCTCTAAGTCTAATCTCATCTCTCCCCCAGCCCTGTACTCTGTGGTTCATGCACTGACCCCAGGCACACTGTCTGTGCTTGTACCTCCCTCCCTTTCCTTGAACAGCCTCCTCCTTTATGGCTTCATCTAAGTGATGGCTTCTCAGAGATCATCCCGGACCCCCTACCTAATGCCAGGATACCTCTTACCTATACCATGATTCTCTGCCAGAATACCTAGATTATGTATTTCCTATCAAGCATGATAACTAATAATTATGTTTTTGTTTTGTTAGTTGGTTTCCCTTTTGTCTGCTTCCACCACTAGACTGGACAGTGAGGTCTGTGAATGGGAGAGCCAAGCCTCTTGCCTGCTGCTAACCATGATGCTTCAGCTGCCTGCCAGCAACACAGACACTCTAAAGTATCTGCTAAATGAATCAAAGAAGAAATGTACAGACGAATGAATTCTACAGGGCATAATAAGGAAAGATTAGAATAGTGGAGACTCATTCCATTTAGAGTGATGTGGGAAGACTGCTCTGGAATAAGAAGCATATGAGTTAAACTTGGAGCAATAGTTTGGGGGAAGGGTGGGAAAAAGGAAATAGTTCAGAGAAAACCTAGGAGAGAGAGAGAGAGAAACTGTGTGTGTGTGTGTGTGTGTGTGTGTGTGTGTCTGAGGGACATATTGTGTATGCTGGCTCCTAGTGTGGTTACCTACGGAGGACAGAGGTGCAGGAGATAGAAAGTCAGCCTTGATAGGGAAGGTGAGGCCAAATGATGGATGTCATTGAATACCACACTTCATTTAGCTTGGACAAAGCTATAGTTCTGAGGATAACAAAGGATAACAAAAGTAATAGCTGTGGTCAGAAGAAAGGAAAGTAACAGATAGGAGGTGATGTGGTGGTAAAATGTATAGATCTAGTGACCAACGGAACGTTGATATGTCGACGGAGATGGACGAAAGCTGACTGGAGCTTGTAAACCTGTGTGACTCGGGCACAGATGCATGAACAGACAGGAAAGCTGAGAGGACTGTGTGTGACCTGGGAGGTATGAACACCCCCAAACAGATATATTCAGAAATGGCCAAACAGTATTGGAAAAGGTGGCACTATAGCCCAGCTGAAAAATCAAAGATAAATCAGTTAATCAGCAACAACTACTGAAAAGAAATGTATTGAGTATGTCCTATAGACTGACAGTATCACCAGTCAGTGTTTAGTGTGGGGAAAGAACCCAGTCTGGTTATTTCTAGCAGAGAAAAAAAAAAAAAAATGAATATGTATAATATGGAGAATTTGATGTTTATTTAATCATGGGAATGGCTAGAGGAACTTCATGTCCCAAGCAGACTCTTGTCAAGCTTCTGGCCTCCAGCACCTCTGGTCCAGTTGTCAGAAATCACTTTTGGCATCTATGGGCCTGGAAAATGCTCTGCTGTGACCACTGTGGAGGTCACAGCCACCCCTAGTGGCAAGCTGGGGAACCGGCAGTAGAAATGGGAATCCAACTGCTGCTCCTGCTGGGGCAGAAGGGGTCAGTCCCCTCCAGTTCTTGGCTGTCTTCCTTCTGCCTTCCAAATATGGTGCCGGGGGTCCTCAATGGCAGAACCCCAGATGTCCTGAATTGTCATGGTGAATGTCCTGAGAACATGGAGTTAGTCTGCCAACCCTTTATTTGCAGATGATGGGGCTTCAGGGGACTAAACTGGGAATGGGTACTGGGTGTCACACTGAGCATGGGGCAAAGGGCTAGACATACACTTTCACACCTCCTTTTCACCAAGAAATACTAAGTAAGTCCTACTACAACCCTCATTCTACAGATCAGAGCAGGAAGATGTAGAGGAATTTGACATGTGTCTGCATTCAGTTGGGGGAGCCAAGATCTGCATCCAGACACTGTGACTTCAACGCCCACATTCTTTAGCTGGTGTTTGGTTTTCTCCTTAGAAATAACAGAGACCTTGAGCTAAACTTCTGGGCAATTCCTAAATGGAAGGAACAGGCAAGGGAAGTAGACATAGTAACTGAGCCTAAAGAATGTTTAGGAGAGCATGTTCAGGTCAGAGGAAGGGAATAATCCACAAGGGCCGTGGTGGCTGATGGTCAATTGGTTTAAAAACTGAGAAGCCACCCGACTAAGCAAAAAGCAGATCATTATCACCCTTGCTGTAACCAAGGGCTCTAGCAGCAAAGTCATATGGATTAGGAAGTGGAAAGTTCTTAACATTTGAACACCACATTCCTGGTATTTTACCCAAATATGCTTTCACAATCTCCCTTTTCACTTAATATTTATTTAAAAAAACTGGTTCTTCAGTCACCCTGATTTATCAGGACCAACGGAAGAACAGAGAACTCGGTGTTTGTTGCTATAGGGACTCACAGAATCATGCCATGTGACTATTTTTGCTTTGAGTGGGAGCTGGTTTGATATCCTGATTCTACCCTCTGGAGATGCCGAAGCACAGCCCTGGAACACATTTTCTGAGTCCCTGTTGTGTGGTGACTTTGAGTGGGAATGTCACTTACAACAGTCAAGGTACCTTTGTGTGGAGGTTTAAGACAGCAGAACACTCCCGCTTCTGGTTTGACGGCAGGCAGCATTTTGCCCTAATTCATTATGCATTGTCCCACCATGAGGCTGCCTACATACTGTTCCCGCTCAGATGTAGAAAGACATGTCAGTACAAACATATATTAATGATGATGACATGATAGAAGGGGAATGTTTCTTGCTGCAGGATCAGCAATGTTCTTGAAATGCTCCAGATGGCAAAGCTCCATTCTTTTTTTACATGCAACCAGGGGCCTCTTTTGGCAAATTTTTTGGCAACAAGATGTAATTACAACTTTGGAATGTGCGTTCTAGTATCAGCTACTCTAATGACTTATGAATGATCAGATCCAGCTAGCCTGTAAGGAGAAGTTAGTTCGTGTGCTCAAGTGACTCCACCAGCATCTGGGCTACAAAGATCAGTGATTTGCCCAGTGTTGAAGCACTGACATCTGGTTCTTGAACTTTTTTTCTAGACCACGGCTGATCTTATTCCTACAGAATGGCAACCCTTAAGGATACATCTACTAGTGAATATGAGACTAACCTAGAATCGATGTAAAATTTGCACTGTAATTGTGGTCTAGCCAAAAACTAGTCTATTGTCTTTGAATGATTATTTAGGACACTCTTCTGCTATATAAATTAGCTTTTAGACATTGCTACACTGATGAAAATGAAAAAAAAAAATGTGTGATAGGGAGAAAAAGACGGAAACAGAAAAAAATAAAAATCACATTTATTTAAACAAAAATATACACACAGTGTACAATGAATATGGTTTACACGGAACAACAAAATAAAATGATTTTTCTTCAAGTGCCAGTATAACATGATCTAACCTATCTCTGACCCATTTCCTAGGAATACACATTATTGGCTCATCTAGAATATATACTTAACATAAAAAGAGAACAAATGCCACCATTTCAGATAAGTACCACAAGAGTCTGAAAATTAGATGTTAGGTTAAACAATATAATAAAATATTCACACGAGAAGTACATGTGTACAAAGAACACACCTGTGCAGGGAAACGGGAGTGTCTCTCCACTTACACATCTGTGGAGCCTGCCTTTGAAACGTCTGAAAAGACCTTTGACATGAAATATTGTTTTAATATTGACAGCAACATAAAAACATCATAGGACCTATATCGATGGGAAAGCAATCTTGCTAATACGTGCGTCAATATTGCCTGCTAGACAATGAAATCGTACCAAGTGATCATTAGAGTTGGACTGCTGGATTATGTATGCTCTTTTGTGACTGTAGAGTCATTTCAGTGATTTTAGGAAGCCTGTGAATATATTCATGCTATGAGTAGGAAAGTGCAACATCATCTTAAAGAACTCAGTTTACTGAAAGATGAACAAGGTCTGGCTTCTCAGGAACCATTGCTTGCGTTAGGCTTCTCTTTCTTCATACTCACTCTCCGGGGACTATACTTCATTGTGAGCCTTTTTTTCTTTTTTTGATTTATAATTCTAAATGTTCACATAATCTATGATATTCAAGCTGAGGACAGCTAATTGCATGTACAATTTATTTTTTGGCTGATATTACCTTACAATTCTTTTTCTTACCTCCTTGGTACTAGTAGCCAGAGAGGCTTTGTTTCTTTGACATCAGAAATACTTTAGACTCTCTTATGTGCTTAGAAATAAGATTCGAAGACTGATTAATGTGTACCACGACTCAGAAAGTAAAAATCCAAATTTCCATACCTTAGCTTGATACCTAATTGGTTCACAATATTTTATCTAAACACTGATTTTATTTTCCTCTTCTTAAAGATAGTTTTGCTATAGGTAGCATCTGTGTGGGTAGAAAGTTCTAACTTAGAAGTGCCAAAGAAACAAAGGATATAATATATTGGGACTTTCTTTGTAAAGCAATAAAATATAAATATGGGGGGAAAAATCATAGCTTCTGCCGACTGCAGCTGAGCTAAATGAATGTCAATTCACACTAAAATTGTCAATCAACCACACAACGCTCAGCAAATCATTCTCTTCAGTGGTGCATAATTTGTAAAGCCTCCAGCTATTAGGGATGCTTTGTGTTCAACAGGCTCGCTTCCCTCCATAACTGCTGATCATGGTTTTTCTCTGGCCAGTTTCTTGAATCTGTGATAAACATTAATTTATTTCCTAAAGATTACAAAAGGTGCCCTGCATATTGAATTAGACAACTGATATGCCATCCTGCTTGGAAATCAAACATCTAAAATGTCTGTAGTGTTCTAGCATACTGCCAGAGTTTAATTTGCCTAATCTAACAGTGTGGATTTCAACCGAACTATACTTATTAGAATCTGGACATAGTGATATGGTACCATTTTTCCTGCTTTTAGAAAATGCTGAAATTATAAGCTTAAAAACTTGTACTAAAGCACATTTTCAGTGATATTCTAATTAGGCTAACATTTCTCTGAATTTAGCCCATGGTTGTTATTGCTTATGCTAAAGCTTCATTGCTAAGATTTCCCTTGCAGAACATCAAGAGAGATACATTTTTAAATGCATCTGTATGAGTATATAATTTAATTATGAAGAAAATATAAACATCAAATATTACTTATAGTCTAATAGGTGTTTTTAAAAAGGGGAACAACCAAAACAAAATTGTAGCCATCTGAAGATGCCTGATTGCACTTAATACTATATTAATACTTTCATAATGTTTTCAATTATTTGTTGTTTGCTGGAGAAAAAAAGGTGGCATTCAGTTGTATGCTGGTAAATGTTTAACAACTGGGTTTCCAGGAATTAAAGGTCCTAGTTTGCAGCACTGGGTCATTTTTGGATGTAAATATTCCCACTGTGATCAATTTCAAGCTACCCACCTGATGTTCCTGGGTGTGGAGTCAGGAAGAGATGCACAGTAGCTCACGATGATATAGTGTTTCCACTGTGCAGAGATAATGGACATAAATAACCTCAGAAGCACAGGGAAAGAGTAAAACGAAGGAAAACAATCAGGAAGTAGTAAGTTTTGATCATGATCCTTGTTTTTAATAAAATGTATTTAATTGCTTTTGATAATTTAATAATTCATGATGGTGTGTTTAACAACTGGCTCACAAATTTCCTGAAAATTTAATGAGAGTTAAATTTAATTTAGCTCTCATGAGTCTGCATGAGTCAGTTCTAGTGCACCACTGGTATCCTTTCTCCTTGGTTCATGCATCATACTTTACACAAGGAGGGGCTTGATTTGTTGAGAAGAAAAGCATTACTCCATACAAATCTTTTTCTTTTCCACTCAGAGTCTTATTTTATGCAAAATACCATACGTAGTAGAGGGTAAAAGGGGGAAAAAGGAAAGTATCTTCCACCCAGATGCTGGCTTTTAAGACTTCATAGATTTCCAGAACAAAAACAGGGATCTGTCTTATAAAGTAAGAACTGGAGGTTAGTCATATGCTGTACTGCTCTAATTAGTTAGTTGGTCATTTTAGCACAGTTCGTCAGCAGGATCAAATTGTGGCTCTGACTCATGGGATTCCTGGACTGACTAAACACCAAAGGATTGTTTTGGCAGGATACAGACAAGATCCAAGACGATATTTACAAAGGAAAAAAAAGAAAAACCAAACAACCCTGTGGGAAATTAATGAATGCATCCAAATGTGGGTCTGCTTCAATCAAATATTTGAAACTTTAATGTTGACCTGTTTCGTGGAACATTTTCAGGCTCTTTTGGGTCTTTTGTCACTGGGTCAAACATAATCAAGATTCTGCCTTCCCTTGTTTTTAAATATGTTTTCTATAGAACTCTGCAAACAGCTCTACAGAATTGATATCTGCATTTGATAACTGCATTAGAGGGAAACATATTTTTAGCCAAAAAAATTTTTTTTATCTTGTTTGGAAATGTCATTTTCTGGTTCAGTTTCTGGCTCAATCTGATCTCTTGAAATAGGTCTGCTCGTGTATATTTTAAATAAAAAAAGAAAGAGGAAAGCATGACTAGTCTGTGTTTTTACAAAGGAGATTTTAAAACTTTCTAACATTTGGTCTTTGATCTAGGAAACTGCAAAAAATTAAGAAATACTGAGGTGGATTTCCAATGGTACTTAGAATAGTTTTCAGGAAGAGAGCAGTATTGCTGTTGGTATGAAATATGAATTTTCTTGGTTAAATCCACTTTTAACAGTATGCACACATACAGGCTTTATAAAGGGAAAGGCAGATGACTCTGCTAATAATTAAAGAAAACTTCTATGCATTTGTATGGCAGTAATCTCCAGCTTTTGAGACTTCTCTATCAGAACTTACTAAAAAAGAAAGAAAATATATCTTTGGGATATCTTCCCCAAATAGAAGACCGTACTTATTGATTTTCTATTTAATAAATATTTTTTTCTGTATCTTTGTCAAGAGTTCTCATTTTTAAAAATACAAAGAAAAATGACTTTATAAGAGTATTTACAAGATAATACATTTTCATTTAAGGTCTTTTGGAACACAGACCACTCTTTGATATACTGAGTGTGGCTTCACTGTTACTCAAGGAAACCTCTGTCATCCCAACCTCTTTATTTAAATCCAACGGGATCATGGAAATAACCCCAAATCCTATCATTTTCAAATAAAATTGACCAATTCAAAAATTATATTTAATCACTGAAATGGAGAATGAAGCATAAGAGAGAATACCAGGAAACTTGGTCTGTAAATAGATCCATAGTATACAGCACCTTTTTATTTAAAAACCTGGAAACTGTTTGTAGATGACCTCAAATACAACGCCCACAAGTCAGTAGCTAAAATAATGGATTGAAAATTCTAGTGTGAAAGGTGCCAAACAGCTATCAAAAATTTGTAGTAATCTGAAAAACCCAACACAAACCTAGAGATCTGTTTGGAGTCCTTAGTTCAACAGACATCTTAGCCAAGAAGCTGTCACACTAGCTATGAAAAAAACCCATAATATCATCCACTGAATGTGGGCACAGCCAGGAGATGTCTACGTAACAGCCCTCCAGCATTTCCAAGGGGAGATTTATGCTCTGGATAACATACTCTTCCAATGAGTGAGGAAAAAGAATAAACTCTTAACATCTGGAGAAAACAGGTTCATTTATTCAGACCATTATACTCCAAGGCTCAATTCTGGCAATAAATGCCAAATTTTATTTAACTAACTAGCATTCTCCCACAATTTTCATGTATATTTTTAGCATGGCAGTTTGGAGAATAGACAATCCACAGGCCAGGAAGGTAAGAATGAATTGTAATCATGGTTCTAAAATTATCTAGCTGGATGACTGGGGTGCATCTCTTCCTGGTGCTTTAATTTACCCAATTAGATTGGCCTTATACAAGATGATCTCCAAAGCAATTTCTAATTTGGAATTTTGGAAAACCTATGGTGCAATTTTCCGGAGAATAAATTCCAAATTCAGGTTACCAGAAATAATTGTTTGAGTTTATCATTAGTTATGGCTGCATAGGTCTTAAAATGTTTATTCACATATAGTCATCTATGCCAGACATGCACACTTCTACCGTCTATATTCTGTAACAAGAGGACTATTGGGAAACATCACAAAGATAGTTTATTGACTCTTATGAACTTGGCTACATAAAGTTCGGGCTGATGGGGATTTTCACATTTGACATCAGCACGCTGATCATCTTTCATTTCCTTGCAGTAGCTGTTCCTCGTGGTGTTTTTTCTACTAAACTATTCAACTTTTTTATCACCACTTCTGTAATGGGGTCACATGACTCTTGTCAGAGTTTTGAAAAGACAGCATGTTGTGGAAAAGTCTCTCACCGTGTTGCTAACACTGTCATCTACCTGTGCGGGGGGACTGGTCTCATCTTGCCCCGAGGCCCCAAGTCTTTACAAGCACACCTGCAACCCGCTTCTGCCGTCAAGTTCATGCGTTGACATTACCGAATTTTAATTCACTGGAAAAATATTTTCCAAGTCCCAAAAATGGGCTCTAAGTTTACACGTAAGAACAGCTGTGGAATAACATGTCTGAGTCTCCCTCCCCTTTGCCCCTCTCCTGTCTTCGCTTGGGAGGTCGAGAGTCCCTCTTGGAGTCACCTGTCCTACCTCTGTGGCAGCCTACATTTCCTCAGAATGCCTCTGGCTCAGGGACTCCATGAATGAAATGTCCCCGTCCTGAGCCGATCTCAGCCAGCGAGGGGCGATGCATTGAGACCGAGAACTAGAATCACAACGTTAACTGGAGATTTTGTAAATGGATTTCTTTCAGAGTAATATGCTAACACCTAATTCAAAGAATGCCTAGATCTGGGCCACCATCCCTGATCACTTCCCCTCCACAAATTCGTGACAGTAAAAAAGGTAAAAGGGTGGAGATTATCCGACTGAAGCGTGTTTGTGTTCCTGTTTATTTGCCTGTTGGTAAAGTTAGGTGTCAGCTTTTCCATAAGTCCCCTCTGGAGGTCGGTAGTACTTGGGGAAAGCCATCAGCTGTAGCATGTTGAAAGCATACTTCCTGCATTTGACATTCTTCAGTACATTCTCTATGCGGCATCCTTCTCTGGTGAAAGGGGGGAAAAGTACAACTTCATGAAACACAGAATAAAGAAATATGCTTTATTTGTTCAATGCAGAGTTGCAGCAACAGTCCAAGTAAAAATAACAAAGAGTCAACTCTACATTTTTTTTTTTTTTTTCCACAAATGATGATACATCTTACAAAGTTAAATCCTAGGCCAGGCCCAATACCGTTATTGCCCTCGGAAAGAGATGATTCAAGTCTCTTTGCTCTTAACCGATATTTAAGGTTTAATAAACTCTTTAAATATAATTTGCTCCACAATACGGCTTCACTTTCGTCTCATAAATATATCTGCCTTTTTTTTTAAATAACTTTTCCACAAATTAACTTCTCAGTCTCTTTAAAACACATTAAAATCTACATGTAGCCCTAAGGATGCAGGTTCTAAGAATAAGGCATTTAATTGATTAAGTCTGGCCCTATAGATTTTTAAAGGAAAACTTCATCTCTATTTTACTTCATTATTTTAGCTGTGCAACGAAGAGAAGAATGGCTTTCCCAACAGCCTGGTCCAAGTCTCCGCTTTATAAAGGAAGGGGGCTTGTGCACAGACAGTACAAAAGTCACAGGTGCTGAAAATGGCGTGTGGGACACGAACAAGACCTGGTTAAAAAGAATAGAAAAGTACTCCGAGAGCCAAATCAACCCAAACAATAGTTACAAACAGGTTAATTTAATTACAAAACATAAAGAGCCACTCTCTCCATAAAATTGCGTGACAGTGAAGGGTCAATTGAAGCCAAGAACTAACATAACTCACAGGTTAAGGAATCAAACAGAAGGTTCTATCAGCGGACGGCAACAATGATATTAGCACAGTGGAAATCAAGTCTGGAACCTCCCACGTCTCTAAGACTTGTCTCACGGTTTCAGCGCCTTGTGCCAATTCATTCTTAATTGTTTTTGATAAACTGAATGGGAAGAGAAACGGGAGGTGCAGAACTTCAAGCTTTCAGGATTCTGTTCTTTGTCTTATTCCAAAGACGGTAATTTAAAAATTCTTTTGAGCTAGCTCACAGTGGGAAACACTTTTCCATGAACAAAAGAGCAAAATAATTCCCTTAATGCATAGTACTTCTTTTTGTAGATTTTTAGGAAAAACAAACAAAACACTTACAATTCAAACATTTGGTCTGTTTTTTTTTTTTTTAAATTCTGTGAATTTGAAAATGTAGAAATATTACAGCATCACCCCCCGTAATTTAAAGTCCATTGTCATTTGTAGAAAAGAAAGGGATACAACATAAAACTTATTGGTATTTGGCTAATAGTAACGCAAGACTTAGAATAAGCCACACAACGAGCAGGTGTGAGCTGACAAGCAGCAAGGCGACGGGATAGAAGTGTCGAGAAGTTGGCTTGTTATCAGTTAGACAGCCTGTTTCGGGATCATCGGATTCACTCAGTGCTCCCTGGGTTTGTCTGCTGTTAAACAGGGGTGGGGAGGGGGAGTCAGGGGAGAAAAGAAAATAGTATAGCATTCACACAGGAAAGAAACTCAACCTTAAATATCCTGAAATACAACACATTATGTTACATAACACAGCTGTTTCAGATGGAGTTTTTATGCTAAACAGCCCCAAAAGCATCCTGCGCATCTTTTTTTTTTCCCATACTACATTGACAACTGCATTAAAAAAAAAAAAAAAAAAAAAAGAAAGGAGATTCCTTTTGCTTTTTGGGCAAGAAGGAACAGAGAGACACTAAGATGATATTCATGTGGGCTGAATGTGTCTGTACCGGGAAGAGTCAATCGCATAAGCATAACAGCACCAATCAATAGGACTACATGAATAAAACTAAAATATGGATCAACCCATAAAAAATAATCTGATAAATACATCTTCGGAAAACAAAATGAGAAACACAGTATGGAGTGAAGCAAACGGACATTCCTGGCACCTTGAAACACGCCATCTATTGACACTATACTACATAATGCATTTACAGTTATAAAAATGATCTATGGAAATGGTTTGGTTTTTAAAATGAATGAAACACCCGACATGCCATCCTTGCCAGCCATATGATTCATTGAACAAAACCCGACTCAGCACCCTCCTGTTAGTTCGGCTCATGAACTATGTGTTCTGCTGCCCATCTTACTTAGATGAGGCTGAATCTATCTCCAAGGGACCCCTGATCTGAAAAGAGATCTGTATCTGCAGAGCGACTCTTTGGAAAAGAACAGATTTTCTGTGCAAGTGAAAAACGGTCGTTGGTAATCGGGCTTAAAAAAGTGGCAGCCATCGTGGCACGTCTGAAATCTGCCATGCTCATGTGAGTCGAAAAGAAAAATTCTAGGTTCTATTTCATCAGTTGTCAGAATTTTCAGAATTTTAGTCACAGGTGTCAATTTCAATCTCAGGTGTCAAGGCGTGGTTTGATCTTGATGAGCTCCTCCAGGTTCTGAGGCAGAAAACTGGTTGTTACTCAGTCTCAGGAAGAATGCCATGTGCACCAGCCCCCGAGCTTCCAGGCCCCCTTCAACCAGGTGCGGCCCCTGAAAACCTCCGACACAGGCACTCGTGATGAGGCATTTCACTGCGTCCCTGGCCACACCAGCAGCAGTGGCGAGAATTACTATGAGCATCTGTCTGACTTAGTTTAAAGCATTTGTTCAGTCATGTTGTGCTGTGCCTGGTGTTTCCTTGTTCTTTGGGAAGATCTCAGGACTCTGGAGCCAGTGACAATGTTAAATAGCAGCATCTCTGAATAAGACACATGGTTTATTGAGCAAGAGGAGAGTTATTCTGGACTTGCATAATTCCCACTGTCAACCGCATGAGTGACCTGGTTGCCTGTTAAGCATTCTACGGCACGTTAGGTAGGAAATAGGCTGTAGGTTTTATTATATTTAATTTAATTTTTATTTATTTTTTAAAGATTTTATTTATTTATTTGACAGAGAAAGACCCAGGGAGAGAGGGAACACAAGCAGGGAGAGTGGCAGAGGAAGAAGCAGGCTTCCGGCTGAGCAGGGAGCCCGATGCGGGGCTCAATTCCAGGACGCTGATATCATGAACTGAGCTGAAGGCAGACGCTTAAGGACTGAGCCACCCAGGTGCTCCTAGGCAGTAGGTTTTTTGTAGTATTTTTGTGATTAGGAAAAGCTTCCTTGACTAATATTATTTCTCTGATATCACTACCATTCCCTCCCATCCAGTTTTAAGGTGAAAGTTATCTGTAGCAAATCTTAACTTTGTTGAAATTGTTGCCTCTCCAGTGTTCCCTGTTAGGAGACATGTATAGTCTCCTGGATCAACCCTACCTCTCTGTCATCTACCTATCAATCATATTATAAATGTTATATTCTGATTACAAATTTAGGTTAAATAGTAACCACGATCAATCAATATAATAGTATAGAAACACTCTCTCCCTCTGGAACTGCCTGTAGATGCCTATCTGGCTAAGGAGTACACTACTGGCCAAAAAAGTAAGTTGAAAGGATTTTGTGAAGTCCTTAATCCAAATACAGGGGAATAATTTGTACTAGATTTAAAAACAAAAACAAGGGGCACCTGGGTGGCTCAGTGGGTTAAGCCTCTGCCTTCAGCTCAGGTCATGATCCCAGAGTCCTGGGATCGAGCCCCGCGTCGGGCTCTCTGCTCAGCGGGGACCCTGCTTCCCTTCCCCTCACTCTGTCTGCCTCTCTGCCTACTCGTGATCTCTCTCCCTCTGTCAAATAAATAAATAAAATCTTAAAAAAATAAAAAAATAAAAAAAACAAAAACAAAACAAAACAAAAAACCCGCCAGAGCACATTTCACGTTTTCCAGTCTGTTTGCTAAATTTGCCTTAGAAGTGAAAATTACTAAATTAAAAGGTTGTGGTTTTTTGTTTTGTTTTTGAAAAGATAGTTTTATAATTGAATTACTTTATTGCTTACTGACTCCCTTCTCTGGAGATTAGAATAATATATGAAAAAAGGCCTCACACATAATAATTCCATTATTCAGCTAGAATTGAAAGCTACGTGGTGGGGGCGGCTGCCACGGAACGTAAGGCTTGAGGCCCCGGGCAATGTCGCAATGTGGTCACGGGTGCTAGTGGGGCTGTCTCCTTCTTTCTACTAAGAATAGCACAGATGGTCATTTCCTCATAACTACAAATGAGTTTTTAAGCACTCTGCAAGGGTAAACTGCAAAGGATGTGTATGTATTGATTGAGTAATGGTATTAGGAATTTCCTCACCAGCAGATTATGAAAAACAACTAATTAATGGCTGCCTTACAAGGTGTCCTGACCAACTAGGGTCGCTCGTTTTAACCATCATTGGTAGATCGCCATGGAAAAAATTACCATGTTGCTGCCACTAAAAATGTGACATGATCAGTCATTTAAGGGCAGTTACTGAATCTGCAGGATAGAAAATGATTTTTTTCCTCTTTACAGACCTGACAAAGCCATCACTTAAAAAGAAGTAAAAAGAAATGTCTCACGTTTAAATACATCACTGTTACCTGAGGAAACATTTCCTTAAATAAAACCCGATGTGCATGACTTGATGATATTCGTGTTTTTCTCCCTCTTTTCTGTGGGTGGCTAGGGTGTATGGTGGATCACATGTCCCCCAAGGCAGGTACCCTCTCAAACCACCCAGATCGCTAAAAACAAAAGCAAGATTCTTCCTGTCTTCCCCTGCTGGGTAATCATTCATGAAGAGTTGTGCTATTTGGCACTTTATTCCTTTAACTGTTAGAGCTCTTCCAGCTCCCCCAAAGGAAAATTCCCAATTAATACTAAATTGAAAAAACATTTCCTCTGACCAGAAAGCTGATTTCCTCCTGTGCTAAAATGAGATCACTTCACATTTAATTACATCCAAGTTGGGGGCTGTGGGCACACCATCTTGAAATTATGAGCTAAGATTTTAAAGCCAATATTTTATAGAGCTTTACTTCACTCCACAATCATCTGATAAATCAATCTTAATAGAGCACCATGTTTCAGGCCCTGGATTGCTGGGTTGTGTCAGATTTTAAGCCTGTTGATCTGTGTAAAAATGAATATAATGTAGGACTCTTTGAGACAGGTACAGAAATCATAGAATCATAGATTCTCAGGGGTAAAAGTGACTTCAGAAAATCTTCAAGTTGAACTGCACATTTTACAGATGAGAAACTAGATCTGAAGGCCTTGCCAATGCTTTACAATAATAATTGCAGGGAAAGGACCCTGAGAATGTAGTTAGCCTGCTTCACAGCTTGCTTATATGGTAGTCTGATAAAATAAGGGGGGAAAGGTTTCTTGTGTCAATTTAGATCAAGGTCCTGAAATTTAAAACTCAAAATACTTCTAAATGTCAAATTACCAAAGCTTTCCAAACATTCAATTTATAACTAGAATAGCAGAAGTATATTTCCAGGACTTTTAAGAAACTGTACAACTATTTAAATACAGGGAAAATTTTGATAAAACAATGTCAGAGGTGGGATAATTTCCGGTGGTCTAGAAGGAAGATTAGCCTTTGTGGCCACTGGATCACTGGCCACGTTTAAGATGGTTTCTTTATTCTAACTGGTTTTCAGAATCTAATTCAAAATATATTATAAGAAAAGCCCCTAATTGAAGAAATTACTCAGAAGATGTAAGACCTTGTCACTCCTTTGAATGTCCGGGTCATAGAGTGTTTCTGGTCTTCTTGGACAAGTTTGGTATAAAAGAAAGAGCAGTATTAAGCAAAACAGAACCCCAAAGGAAGCAGGAGTCCTCCGCATAGGACACTGCATGCCTTTCCGAACAGGACATGTTTTGAGGAGGGGGAGTTGCTATGAATGAGAGGATACCAGAGCCTAATAACCAGGACGTGATGGTGCGCTGAGGAGCCGGACTTATCAGAGAAGACGAAGATGGAAGACGTTGAGAATCAGAAGCGCTCCATTAGCTTAGAGAAGAGAAAAAAATCAAGAGGTTGATTTCAGAGACTCAGTTTTTCTAGTGTAAAGTCTGGGCTACCTTGGGAAGCAAAGAGAGTTTGTTGGAAGAAAAGAAAAAGATCTCCCTTGCATTATGTCCTACCCTGCGAAGGCGGCTTTCTAGACATTACCTGGTTTATTTCTTACAAACAGCCAAACTGGTCGGTGTTATTATCTCCAAGGGCCCACAAGGGTCACAAAACTTGTTCAAGAGGCAGATGGGAGATTTTTATCCCTGTCTAGTGGAAAAATCATATTCCTCTCACTTTATGACTGGGTTCCTTCAAGGACAAGATTTCTTGCTCCCTCTGAAGCTGGCAGGTGTGATTTCTTGCTAGTTATTACATTACAGTAAGTGACTTCTAAAATTACTTTCATCTCTACCTTCCTGTGATTCTTTGATTCTATTCAAACATAACGGCAGCACTCTAGAGATGCATGTTTTTTTCTACTAACATAATAGGTGACAGTTCAATAAGAACTAGTTGAGGCAGGGAGCAAAAACCAAAGAACGCCAAGCACGCTGACGCTGTGTTCGGTCTCTAAAGGTGTTCTTACTCATTCTTGCCTATTTTCGGAATTTTTAAAAAACTGTGACTTATTGGACTATTTTGATTTAATTTCTCCCTGGTATCACTTTTTGTACTCTTCTTCCACTCCACTCTTTTAGTTTTATAAAGTGTCTGGAAAATAGGAATAGCCTCTTATCAGAGAAGAAGCGAGGCTCCACAGTGACAGTTTCAGAGAGTATCTTAACATTGCTTTGAAGAGACAGAAAGTACATATGTCCAGAAAAACAACTCAAGAAAAGATAGGAAAGTGGTTTGGTATCAAGTCTAAATATGCTTTATATTAATTGGGGGTGGGGGGCTCGAACTCTTGACCCTGAGATCAAGATGTGAGCGGAAATCAAGAGTTGGATGCTTTAACTGACTGAGCCACTCAGAGGTTCATAAAGAAAAAAAGAAAGGAGGGGGACATAATGAGTAGAAAGTATAATTGCTTCCATCAGATGATTATCAGAGAACCGATTCCAGTTTTGATCTTAGAATTTTAGAAAGAAGAATATTTGGATGAGATCCAGAAAGAAATATCATAAATGATTAAAGGACTAAAGAAAAAAGCCTATAAGGAGGTGTTTAAGGTTAATTTTATTTGGATAAGACAAGACTAATATGCAATGTGATCGCTGTATTTACATATATGTAAGACAGCAGTAAAATCATTTTTGAGGTATTATTTTGTGTTCTCTTACATTTTAGGCTGTAAACTAAAGCATGTGTCCCAGGGATTTTAGCAGTGCTGGAAGTGAGAGCTGCCCGAACTAAGTAGACCCGCCCTTCCTTAATCTCATGACAGAGAAAATGTGAGGTGGTCAGTGGGGGGAAAAGGATCTTTGAGGGTGGGGAGGGAAAAGAGAGGGAGAGGGAGAAGGAAAGGGAAGGGATAGAGAGACACATAAAGACAGAGAGCACTAATTGGGAAGAAGACAAAAGGACAAAGTTTGGTGTTGGGGGAGTGAAGCCTTCTGCATGGGTGGCTGGGGACAAAGGACAACCAGAGGGGGAGAGAAGCAGCGGGATGCATCCAGGCAAGCTGGCCCTCAGACCTGTCACTGGTCTTGTCAAAGATTCCCTGATCTTGAGTTTGGCTTGGGCGCAATGAAATAAGAGGCGTGACGTTACCGCAATGAATAGGAAAATGGGCACATTCGTGGCTAATGACGGATACAGACAAGTTCTAGAAGTTTCCGTGCAAGGTAAGACCTGCGGCAAGAGGAAGTCTCAAAATAACAGAGACTGACTTTCCATCAGTCGGGCTGGAGAGGAACCGAAATGAAGAATGACATTTGTTTAAAGAAATTTCTTTAAAAGAAACAAAACAAAAACACATTTCATCTTATGTACCTTAGTGGGCAGATAAATAAGGAAATTCTACAAAGAAATAAGTACACAGATGTAGATATAGACCCATAACTCATTTTCTATTTCCCATGCAACTTAACTAGTTTTTCTTTGTACAGGAGTGCCAACAAGATGACTTAGCTTTAATTGCTTCAGAATAACAGTCAGAAGAAAGGAAACCAGTCCCTAAAAAACATTCTGTGAGTGTACTTGCTCCTTTGGTACTTAAAAATATAAAAAACCACTGTCTCACTGCTCTAGTTCACCACTCTCCTGGAGTTCGGGATAATTTTTATCCCCAAGTTAAGAGAAAATTAACATGCTCAAAATAAGCACCAGACCAGGAATCACGAGGTAAATCAACTGCCATCTAGCTTCCCTTGTGGAGCTGGGGGCCTGGTAGAGCAGGCGGCCTGACTCCAGGGGTGGCCCTTAAGCTCTCAAATAAAAATCAAAGTCCATATATACCGAAAAATTATAGCTGATGTTATTCTGAAAGTAGCCTGGAAAATGTAGTAGCTAGCGGTAGCAACAAATAAATATCAGGACTTGCATAAAAGTAAAGAAAATCAGTTCAGCTCTCTCCTCACCTAACTGGTTAAACTTCTATTTCTTTAAAAGAGAATGTTAGGGGCACCGGGGTGGCTCAGTCGTTAAGCGTCTGCCTTCGGCCCAGGTCATGATCCCAGAGTCCTGGGATCCAGTCCCACATGGGGCTCCCTGCTCAGCAGGAAGCCTGCTTCTCCCTGTCCCAGCCCCCCCCACCCCCGGGATTGTGTTCCCTCTCTCGCTATGTCTCTGTCTGTCAAATAAATAAATATAATCTTTAAAAATAAATAACTAACTAAAAGGGAATGTTAACATCTACCCAATCAGATCATTATGAGATGATGCAAGGGCACTTACACATTTGCAAGAGTAAAAATCATTAAACTCAAAATTCTGCCTTGCCCCTCATGCTAAATTTCAGCCCTTGTGCAGACAGTGAGTTCCTTGACAAGACGTGCTGCAACTTAGTTCCAGCTCTTTCTCCTCCCCTTCTAGCCAATGTTGAGGTGCCCCAGGATTTAGGACAGTACGCTTTACTTTCCTCTACTGTAGATACGTTCCCTCGGGGATTTCAGCTAGTCTCTGGACTATCCCATAATTTTGTGCTGACAAATATGAACTCTCTGTAGTTTAGACCTCTTCTCTGGATTACAGACACAAATAGCACATCTTCACTTGGATGCCAACAGACATTCTAAGATTTTAAAGGGGGGCAGAATCTGCCGCTCCCAAATATGCCACATTGGAAAAGGATTACCTTGAGCTAAAGGCACTTAAAAAAGAGCATGTGCAAGAGGGATGCCCTAACCTCCTCTTTTCTTCTCCAGAACAGGAATAAAGGAATAAAACTCACATGGGGAAGTGGCCCTTCACTTATGAGGAGAAGCAAACATTCTTATTGCAGGAGATGGGGAGTCAATGCTCATGTTTCTCTACAGAGAATTCTATGCAACAGACCTAAGGGAAATCATTCTTCCCTTCCTTTAACTTACCCCATATTTTAGTTACTTTCCCACAATTTCCTCTCTTTCTTCAGTCTAGTATAAAAACATCTAGGTTTTGACACTTCATTGGGTTCATTTTTTGGTAAAGCTTTCCACATACATGTGAAATCTCTATGCTTTTCTGTTTGTCTTAGGGCAATTTAATTCTCAGGCCCAGCCAGACGCTCTAAGAGGGTAGAGGAAAAGTTTTGCCTCTCACGATTTCAAGGCCAAATCTTCTGTCTACCTTTTCTACACCATACCAAATCAGCCCCTTCTCTTCCTTCTCAGCACAGGAAAGGACCCTCACCTACTCTCAGACATTCATGGTAAGCATCTCAGATCTCCCAGATTCTTCAGCTTTCTGTAGAACACTCCACCTTCATCCATCAACCAGTCAGACCAGTTCACACCATCTTCACTGCACAGCCTGATGGATCCACTGTGGCCCGTAGCCTTGCTCTTGTATCAACAGAAGCAGTTTTCCTGCCTTCACTACTCTGACTTCGCTATTAAGTTTCACTAAATCCTGGTGTATCCATTTACGCATACAGTAAGCAAAACCAATGCCCTCGCCCTCGCCCTCGCCCTCGCCCTCGCCCTCCCCCTCCCCCTCCTCCTCCTTCTTCTTCTTCTTCTTCTTTTTTTTTTTTTTTTAAAGATTTTACTTATATATCTGACAGAGAGAGAGATCACAGGTAGGCAGAGCGGCAGGCAGAGAGTGGGGGGTGGGGGTGCAGGCTCCCCGCTGCGCAGAGCGCCAGACTGGGGCTCGATCTCCGGACCCTGAGACTATGACCTGAGCCGAAGGCAGAGGCTCGACCCACTGAGACACCCAGACACCACTCTAGTTGCTTTCTAAAAACATTTCCTGGAGAACGTTAGAGAATGAAAATCCAGCTGCATCCTAGCTGCCCACAGCTCATCAAAATAGCAGTGGTGCTTACTTAGCCGTCTACAGGGAGGTGGAACTATTTTTAGCTGCTCAGCCCTGAGACGGGAGCTCCTGAATCTCAAGGAGGAAGTTCAGCTACATCCTTCCGCTCCATCGTCTGCTCTGGGTTTTCCTGGTTTTCATCCCCTCCCAGCACTGTCCGTGCCGCGGTATCATGGCCAGCTGAATGAATGCTGTCAACCTTTCTCAGAGACGCTGTCCTGCTTTGGGGCTCCCTTGTTCCATCTGAAAGGGACAGAGTGGAGTACGAACCAACTCAACATCCTAGTGTTATGCATTCCCAGACCTTCACTTTGGCCCACTCTTTGAATAGGACCCTCCAAAAGAATCCATTCAGTTTTTGTCCCAGCACTGTTCAAGTGTTCCTCATCTTCTCTAGAAGGGCAGGTTCTCTCTCTTTTCCCACCTTCCAGTTTTTCCCATTTTTGTTTCCCAGTTTTCCCTTTACTCTCACCATCCCCTGCAGACGGTATAACAGTATGAAGCTACAATTTATGTTATTAACTCTTAAAAGTGAAGGCTTATGAAAATCCTAGGAAAAGAGAGTAAGATATATTTGAGAATCTTAGAATTTAGTTTCTGGATACAAGTACATGGCTAAAACCAATATGACTCACATAACTTTGAAAAAGGCAGAATATAAAATATGAAATACACCAAGGAAGAATAACCTCAAGGTATAACTAAAAATAGTTTACATATATTATAATTAATCCCTGCTACAGAGATCCAAAAGTCAGAGACAATGTCTTAGAAAAATAGACTTTTGTGATGGACAGTTAGGGTGAATAGAATTTCAAGGGCTAGAAATTAGGTGCGATTGGGTGAATGTAAATTACAAGAAAAGGTGTGAAAATGAGAATGTCAGATGCATTTGGGAATGACCCATAGTCTGCTTTGGTTTTAATAATGGGGCAGCAAGGAAATCAATAAAGGCAGGGAAACTGAATTAAAAAGAAAATTTCTTTTTTGTTACTTACTTATTTTAGGCATTTGCTAAAATAAACACCTACTTTGCTGTAAGAAATTCAGCTACAGTGTTTTGAACAAAGATGGGGTTATTTCACAAATGTTTGTGATTGACAGCAAAAACTTAGACCTTATTCTCTAGAAGGGGGGTGGGTTCCTGAGCAGCAGGGTGGTGAGGTTAGCTATGTGTCCTAGGGCAGCAGAGGGCAGCAGTAGAAGGAGGGTTTGAGCCAGGACTGCAGCAGGGATCGGATAAACTGGAAATAAGGAGGAACCCAATTAGGAGGCTATTTGAATAGCCAAGGGGAGAAATGATGAGGGCTTGGGCTTGGGAGTGAAGAGGAAGGGTAAAGAGTTGCAGATTCTAAAACAAATAATAAAAATAAAAAGGGTATATGTTAAGAGTTTAGATAGGGAAAGATCAAGGAGAGGAAGAGTTAATAAAATAAGGTTTTAGGGGAAAATGCATTCTATTTAAATATGCTATATTTGACACAAGACTTCATTTAAATACGTGTCATGAAAGACAGCTCTAGACTGTATCTAGATTATGTAGTTCTATACCCTAAGTTTGGAACTTTCCTGAAAAACATGGGCTAATTTGATAAAGCCACCCACGTGGAGAGTATGTGATGAGTAGAGACGAGAATTGAGGACAAACTCTGCGGAATGACTGCATTTGAAAAGCCCATGAGAAAGGAGGCAGAAGAGACAGTAACCCAGAAAACAGTCACAGAATCAAAGAAAAAAAAAAAAAAAAGGTGTGATCAATGAGTCTAATCTGCAGCAGGAGCAAAGAGGTTGCAAAGTACATAAAGGTCACCAGATTCAATAATTACGTGGCTTGTAGTCTTTGACTTTCAGTAGAATTTTCAGAGCAGAAATTAGTTTACAAATAATGAATGAATGAGTAGTGAAGCATGGAAGGCAGCGTTTTATTCTATTTCAACTAGGTCCAGAGCCTTGACAGTGGAAAGAAGAAGGAAGTCGGCACAGAGTCTCAAAGGGTCAATAGCATTAATGAAACTGCTAGGATTTGGGAGACAGGTATGCTTGGAGGAACAAAGGAAAAAGGAAATAGGGAGATTCAAGAATATGGGCTAGCTGGCTGTCTTTTTCAGAAAAAAAAAAAAAAAGATACTTATGGGCTGAGGACTAGCCACAGAACAGTGAGTTTTCACTATTTATCAAAAAGTCCTAAAACAAAGTCCTTATTAAGCTGGGGTCCACTAGCTTCAAAGCATTCCCTGATTCATCTGAACATGGACTTGAAGATAAATGTGTCCAGGTGCTAGAGGAGGGGAATGGGGGGAAGTAACCAAATTAGAAGCTTCATCTCTATTTTGTGACACAACCAGAATTTTTTGCAATATATTCTCATTGGTTTAACAAGCAAATAAAGCTAAGATGAAATTTCTAGTCCTCTAACAATCAGTGTCCCAATAAATTAGAACATACATCTATGCTACTGATCATGTGTTTGGAGTAGCATCTTTGCATATACTTTTGAAGCTCATTGTCATTTGGTCCTAAGGGTTCACACTTTACATTCCCATATAGATTTCAAAACAGCATGTATTTCTGCTCAACTGACTCTTTCTTCACAAGGTTATGTGGAGGGAAACCTCCCTATGATTGTACAAATATAAACACTACCAATCTGAAGCCTTTTATCCATACAAATGAGGATCAAACTGACTATGCTAGAATGCATTATTCTCCTCCCCTTTTAATATCTAATCCTGTTAATGACCTTTAGTTATCTAGATTTTGTGCCCAGGATATGACTCTTGATTCTAGTCATTGGGAAGGTCTTCTAACTGGCTTCTTAGAACTTCACCATTTATCCAGGGCTGATAAATGATCTTAAAAGATGTTCAGCCAGAGGTGTTTGGTGGCTCAGTCAGTTGAGCATCTCTCGGTTGCCCCTCAGTTCATGATCTCAGGGTGGTTGAGATAAACCCAGTGTCATTTTCCACGCTCAGCGTGGAGTCTGCACAAGAGTCTCTTTCTTCTTTCCCCACTACCCCCACCTCATGCTTGAAAGAAAGAAAGAAAGAAAGAAAGAAAGAAAGAAAGAAAGAAAGAAAGAAAATAAAATCTTAAAGAAAAGATATTCAGCTGTTTTCTACTGACCAGAGACTAACTTGCTCCTGTTTTTCTGTTTAGTGCTGAGTATTTCTTTTTCCTTTTTAAAATGATATTGTCCCAGTGTAAGTTCTAGTCGCTTGACTATGGATCTTGATTAATTCCCCTTTTTGATCTGTACCCCTCAGTCCCTCTAATGATATAGAACATAACCCCAGGAAAATAACATCTCCTAAGATATCTGTGATGAAATAAGTTGAGGGAATGTTGGCTTAAAAACTCAAAGACATACGTTTATTTACTTATTTCTTTATTTATGAAACACTCTTAAGTATTGACTTTGTGCCTTGAATAGTGTGAACTGACTACAGTCTAAGAGGATTAGAAAAGAGGGGGTACTGATGTAGGAAAGATTGATTAATCCTGAAATGACAGAGGCCCCTAAACTTCAAGCTATAAAATTTTGGCATCACTCTCTATGCAGCAGGAAGAGACATGATCAGTGCTGAACTTCAGGAAGTAGACCAGAAGGCAAGAGATTAGAGAAAAGAGAACAATTAAGAGATTACTGCAGAGGTCTGGGTGAAAGTTATAAGGGTCTGGAGTAAAGCAGAAGAAATACAAATGCATAAGAGACCATATCTGAAACAGACGGGGTGGGGTGAATCAACGTCCTACGGAACCTGCCTTATGTGAATTATAATAAAGGTAGCCGTTATAAATCATGAGATCCAGGAGAGAGTATTTGATCTTAGATCATTTTTTCCCCGTCACTGTCCCCTTTTGTAACTACGCTGACACAGATAATCAGGTTGAGTCTGAGGACTCATCATTTCTGACACTTGCAACAGTTTTCTACAATAATTCTTGAAACAGCTGTGTTGTTTGCCAAATAGATGGCTATCTGGGAGAGTACAAAATATCACTCACAGCCAACTGTGGTAATTGCTTACGGTTAACTTTTTGATTAAAATTAAAAAAATGTGTCAGTAGTTTCTTTATAGTAGTACCAAGAGAATATTTAGGACACAACAGGTTTTTGTTTTTTGTTTTTTGTTTTTTTCCCTGTCCATTTGGTTCATGCTTTGTTGCACTTTGGTCAGAAATCAAACTATCGACTCTCTTCTGTTCAGCTGAGTAAGACACAAAGACACAGACCTTAGAAAAACGCTGTTTTTCCCCTCTTATTTTTGTCTTGTTTAGTGTCCCTCTAATTTGCTTACTGCTTTTCCTCAACTCAGATTGTTGGAGCCTAAAGGGACCTTAGAGATCACCGGGTCCAACCCCTTCATTTTTCAGATGAGAAAGCAGAGGCCTCCAGAGCGAGACAAGGATCTCATTAGTAGTCCATGGGGTGCAGAGCTGGGATTGTGACAGAACATTTAGATTGATGATATTCTTCAGCTCTCACACAATGAGACAGGACTTTCTCTTAGTCTCCATCTCTAATAGGAAGGAGTCACTTTCTCACTCCTCGGATTTTATACATTGTGAGGACATGGTGTCCAGCACATTCCTATACAGAAATGTTCTCAGGGTTGGGAGGAAGTGGAGCTGAATACCATGCGTATGACTCGTCCTGATCTTTCTGTTCCTCAACAATCCCTATGGCATTTCAGTTCCTTTTTCTAGACTATCATGGTGCAGAATTAAACTTTCTCAATCTACCTCAACAGCTGCTATTTTTCCAACTTGTAAACTATTGAGAACTCCAGGAAGAAAATTAAGGAATGGGTTCATATAACTTTGATTCATAAAATCATCAGCTAAGCTTATAGAATGTTAGTAAGAAAAGTTACCATTTATCGAATACAAATCATTTTACAAAGGCTAGTCACCTCGTGCTAATGATCTTCAACCTTCATACTACTACTAGAAGGGAAGTACAAAGATGCATTTTGCAAAAGGGAAAACTCAGAAATATCCAAGATTATATCAGCAATAAGAGGTAGAGACAGTTTGAATCTCATTCCTTCTGACTCCTATGTCTGTGGTCTTAATAATTGCTATACTTTTTTTTCTACATTCTACATTGGACAAGAAACTATGGAGATCAGAGTATCTGCATACAGAGCCTTAAAGTCTACACAGGATAGCTCAACATACTCTGAAGAACTAGAGAAAGAGACGTAATAGTTGCCATAAATGCAAGAAGTTTTCAAATCTAAAGAGTTTTCAGTGTGATCTTAGGCTTAGGGTGACTCTACGTGCCATCACGTCCAGGACAGCTCTGGTTTATGCCTGTTGCCCCAGCAGGACTCAGGTGGATGGAAGGAGGGTTAGAGCATACAGCATTAAAAGGAAAGAAAAAGAAAAAAGAAGCAAAGATATGTGGTGCTTGCTATGTTTCTGTGCTGTTACCTGTGTGCTGAACAAGCATGTAGGGACGTGTACTAACATAGGAGAGAGGTGAGAGAATGAGTGGGAGAAGTAGGGCATAGTCTGACAAGGAGATGAAATGAAACTACAAGATAGAGGATTCTACATGATATACTTGAGTTTTAGAAAGATCAGTTTAAAAATACTCTGCGGGGGGGCGGGGGTTGCCTAGTGGCTCAGTCAGTTAAATATCTGACTCTTGATCTCAGCTCAGGTCTTGATTTCAAGGTTGTGAGTTCAAGCCCTGTGTTGGGCTCCACGCTGGGTGTGGAGCCTACTTAAAAAAACATGACAGAAATTGTGCCAAGTGAAATAAGTCAGGCAGAGAGAGTCAATTATCCTATGGTTTCACTGACTTGTGGAGCATAAGAAATAACATGAAGGACATTAGGAGAAGGAAAGGAAAAGTGAATTGGGGGAAATCAGAGGGCGAGATGAACCATGAGAGACTGTGGACTCTGAGAAACAAACTGAGGGTTTTGGAGGGTTGGGTGAGCCTGGTGGGGGTTGGGTGAGCCTGGTGGTGGGTATTAAGGACGGCACGTATTGCAGGAGCACTGGGTGTGATGCATAAACAATGAATTTTGGAACACACACACACACACACACACAAATAAAATTAAATTTAAAAAAATGATACTCTGCAGGATGGACTGAAGAAGAAAGACTGGAAATAGAAAAGTCAATGAAGAGGATATTGATATAATTAAGGTGTAAGGCAAATAAGACAGCATCAGCATGACAGAGAGAACTTGTCAAAGCCAAAGACACCTTGGAGGGAAAAAATGGCAGAGCTCCAGTCAACAGACAAGGAATTAAGACTTGCCTAATTGTTTTTGACTACGTTGGCCCCCAACTAGTAGACACTATGATCATGGACAGTGACAGAAAAATAGAAATTGCCTTAATGCACTCATGAAGCTTCGGAGCTAAATGACAGCAAACTGAAATAATGGTACATGCTACCAAAAAGGTTTTACAGTAGTTAAAAAAAAAAAAAAAGTCATGGCAGAAGTGTAGCATATGTCACAGAAAAATACAGGCAACCTACAAACTGTTGTCATATGCAATTTAACTTCAGCAAAAACATTTCACACCATAATAAATGAATTGTGCTAACTCAATTTTGTTGGTTTTATTTAATTTGTCCACTTATTTTGATTTATAGTTGCATCAGAGCTAAAGGCATAGGGAGCTCCTACCTGGCCTTGTGTTTGGGCATATATAAGCAAAATTATGCTAAAGATAGTTTCTGTTGGAAAGGAAGGTATGCAATAATTATTTCTTTTTAATGAGGTCAATGCAGGATTCAGGTTTGAGAAACACTGTTGAAGACAAATAAGACTGTTATTTACATCACTGGCTTTGACAAGGGGGTAGTTATCCATGACATACAGCCAAACAGTGTAAGTGGTCTGGTCGATGGGAGTCAAGCTGAAGGGACAGGCGGAGAATATGGGATTAAAAAGTAAGAGCAACATCAAGAAGTATATATTACAACTGAGGCCACATCAAGAAATATATATTACATATAACAAATTTTGAAGGAAAAACATAAAATGAAGAAAGGAAAGCAATAAAACCCAACCATATAAGCTATGATTGATACTCGAGACTTGGTACAATAGTTGGCACTTGGATAAAATATGAATTTTGTGGTTCTGTGGTAGACATTCCATATATTTCTTTCCAGAAAGGTGAATATATCAATAGGCAGGAATTAATTTTATGGCCAAAAATGTAAGTGATAATTGGCAAGATTCATTAAAAGATGAAGTGCCAAGAAATATGGAAGATAATCCAGGTGCCAGATCTAAATGCTCCAAACCACAAATCAGTTAGCAAAGTTCCATGGGTCATATATCCATGTGACGTGCCATTGATTTAAAGAGCTGAGTTTACAAGTTTTTGTCAGGTGGTGGTCTTGAGCTCTTAAACCACATGGCTAAAATACTTACTTTTGTTCTCTTTTTTTTTTTTTTGAAGATTTAATTTATTAATTTGAGCAAGTGAGAGTCAGAGCCACAATGGGATGAAGGGTAGAGGGAGAAGCAGACTCCCCACTAAGCAAGGAGCCCAAAATGGGGCTCGATCCCAGGACTCCAGGATCATGACCCTGGCTGAAGGCAGATACTTAACTGACTGAGCCACCCAGGCACCCGGTTCTTTTAATTCTTTTTTCAAAATAATCGTCACTAATTCCTTGAAACTGGCCTCTAAGAAGTTGTTTAGGGGATCACAAAGAACTGACTTTGTATAAATAAAGTTAATCTAGTAGTGACTGAAGAATCCTACATGCAAGTATGAAGGCAAAATTTATCAGAAGACTTACACTTTTGTTTTAGAGGATTGTATCTTAATGGATTCCATTCTAGTAAATCAGGGATTAGCAGTTATTTTTATTATCTTAAAATACTTCTCATTGGGAATGATAAATGAAAAGTAAATTGTTGATTAAAAACCAAAATACAGATTATTAGCCTATACATTGCTACAATTGTTTTAAAAAAAATTCTCAGCAATACCATCATATGTAGTATACAGCAATTCTATATGTATATATAGCACAGGGTTTATATACTGGAGAGTCATACAATCCTAGATTTGAATCTGGCTTTGCCTCTTGGTACCTATAGCAACTAGACAAACTATAAAATTTGGCTAAACTCTCATTTTATCTTCTTTCCAATGGGGATCATAACAGAATTGTTATAGATAGGTTGACATGAAAGTTAACTATACATATATAAACAGACATGCACACAAGTAGTATATTTAACATACCTTGCTAAATATTAAGTACTCAATAAATGGTAGCTATTATTGGCGTCACACATATTGAAATACATTGGATAAATGACAATCAAATAATCTACACGATCTCTCCATTAACAGCTAATGAAAAACATACAGTGTAACGCAGAGCTATCTTTCATAAAAGTTGTAGTCAACAGTAGTGATTTCAAAGAATATTTAACCATTATTTCTAATAATATTTTGTACTTATGATATATATATACTAACAATGCATGCAAATCCAAACTGGATAGGCTGTTGAACAGTATGATATGTTTTAACCAAAAGATGTTTTATCTGTAGAATATAGCTTTCTTGCTTTTATTATTACACATTTAATGATGCTTATTTCTCTCATGTTTCTATTCCATGCCTAATATAATCATACACTGCACAGAAGAATTGTCACTCAATCTTACAATTCATCTTAGTCTACCTGAATAATCATTTAATTCTGATGACGTTTTGTTATAATACTTTCAATCAGAAATCATTAATATATAGAGAGAGATTTTTGTTCAAATATTTGTGCCTTGAATAATTATAAATATTCAAACTTTCATAATTGAGATAATGATAATTAGAAAGGTTTGGTGCAAACTAAATTATTAAAATGCACAATAATTTCTAAGGGGAAATGAGGTTGCTCTTTTATTATTAAACTAGCTTATTTACTCCCTAGGAATTACTTATTTAAAATTTATTTCTTCAGAAATTGCTATCTGATTACTTAAGTATAATCCATGTTCTTTTCTATGTTAATAAATATAAAGCAGAACAAATGCATATAGGTATAAATTAAAACAAGTACATAGGTTCTTTGTACTTTCTTTTTTCTCTATGCTCCTGTAAACAAGCACATCTTTATAAAATAACATTAATTCCCTGAAAAATTCTACAGTCAGGAATACATTGACTTTCATTAAATATTCTTTTTGAATGCAATGCTCTTATTTTATCTACTGGCCAAAATTTGCTGTGCTTAAATTGCCTGGTTTGCTAAGAGAGATTTTCCCGTATTGTATTTCCTAAGTATAGATGAATGTGCAGTGTTAACAAAAGTCAATTGTTTTTCATGACAGAATTTTCAGAAGACTTAAACATATAAAAGGGTGGGGGCTCTTGGGAGCTGACAAGACACTATTTCTTGGATGTCAGCAGTTTTTTCTCAGGTATTCACTTTATGATTATTCATTAAAATGTACACTTAGGTTTTATTCACTGTTTATTACTGACAATATTAATACTTTAACATTATGTCCTGTAACATCTGTTGTGATATTCTGAGGAGATATGGACTAGAAAAACTTTCTTTTTTCTTGGAACACTTACTTAAAACATCATAAAGGTAACTAGTATTCAGAGGAACATGAATTAGGAAATATTGCCCCATAAGAGTTCAGAAAACAAAGTCACAGACTAATTAGAAAACTAAATCACTTAATTAATATTAATATTCACATACCAAATTAATATTCACATACCAAAGTCATGATGGCTCACAAAGTTAGATGGAAAATCATTGCAATCATCTAAATAATTCTGACAAAAATGTATTATTCTTACATACACATGTTTAGATTAGATATCATTTTATCTTGATTTTTAACCTGAAAAATGTTCCAATTTTCTTTTCACTTGGTATTGGATGAAATCCAGGGCTGTCTTAAAAACATGTTCATCTAGAACCTGCCACTAAAGGAAAGCAATGTGATTATTTTGATATTATAAGTAAATATAATTCCACTGCTCTCATTTCTCTGTTTCTTTTACTTTTTTCTTTTTTGGAATGGCTTTGGTTTAAATAAAGTATGAAATGGAATACTATACTGAAATGATAAGTTGTTCTGACTTCCTCAGAATCAATGTTCGAATCTTTCTTGATCAAGAATAGACTATTAGGGTGCCTGGGTAGCTCAGTGGGTTAAAGCCTCTGCCTTCTGCTCAGGTCATGATCCCAGCATCCTGGGATCAAGCCCCACATCAGGCTCTCTGCTCAGCAGGGGGCCTGCTTCCTCCTCTCTCTCTGCCTGCTTCTCTGCCTGCTTGTGATCTCTGTCTGTCAAATAAATAAATAAAATCTTAAAAAAAAAAAAGAATAGAATATTAGGAGAGCCTGGGTGGCTCAGCGAGTTTAGCATTTAACTCTTGATTTCGGCTCAGGTCTTGATCTCAGGGTCTTGAGATCAAGCCCCGCATTGGACTCCGTGCCAGGCGTGGAGTCTGCTTAAGATTCTCTCTCTCCCTCTGCTCCTCCTCCACCTCTTTCTTTCCCTCTTTAAAAGATAAAATAAAAAAGATTATGTCAGACTCTCATCATATTTAAAGTTTTTTCAAGTACTTTATAAAAACAATACTTGATTATAATTTTTATTGCTCTTAATATATATATTTTAAAAATATGATGTATTAATGTTATTGTGATAACAAAGCATCGTGTATTCCACTTTGGGGAATGTCTATAAGTATAAACATTTCCAGGAGACAGGACATGTACAAATAACCTATTTTCCCCATTCTCTAAACACTATATAATCATTTTAGAGATTCCAAGCAAGCATGGGAACTCTACTGATGAGATTTAAACATGGTTTTAGGGAAGAAAGTCTCCTTTCAAAGAAAAGTATTAATAAAGGAGATTTCTGGCAAACAGGAACCATACTGTATAAAGAAAAGAGCCTCAGAGGAAGTGGTGGGGAAACAAATTCTGGGCTTGACAAACTGATAGTGTGTACTGCCACATAACTTAACTGAAATGTTATTTGAGAGATGTGGCTTAGATACCCTCTAAGCCTAAAGTCTAAGCTACCTCAACTTTTTCATCCTTTACTGTAGAATTGTAATTCTGAATTTCTACCTCTTTAACATTCACCATGTAGCAGGCATTGCATTAGATGCTAAAAAGATGAGTTAGTATTGTTTCAGCCTTCAGGGCTCAAAGACTAGAGGGAGAGAGGGTATCTAAATCAGTACCGATACTGAGATCTCACAATGAATGTCAATACAGTAACACTCAAACATAGAGGAACAATGAGACACCATGTAAGAGGTATCATCCAAGGTAGATGTTACAAATATGTGGCCGTTTAATAGGCAGAGGAGATAGAAGGAGGTAGAAGCACAGCAGAGACAGATGGTGTGTGCAAAGGACAATGTCTTCAATAGGGGGATGGTGGGGAGGAAAGGGCTGTAGAGAAAGAGAAGAGGCGGGGGGGGGGTGGGCAATGGTCATGTGACAGACCACTGAAAAGTTCCTAAGCAAGTAGGGAACAGACATCTTTTTTCCTTCCTTCCTTCCTTCCTTCCTTCCTTCCTTCCTTCTTTCCTTTCTTCCAGATTTTATTTATTTGAGACAGAAAGCATGTGTGTGTGTGTGTGTGTGTGTGTGAGTGTGTATGTGCGCGCACAGGAGAGAGACAGACAGACAGAGAGACCATAAGCAGAGAGATGGAAAGGGATAAGCAGATTCCCAAATCAGGCTGGATCCCAGTACTGCAGGATCATGCCCTGAGAGGAAGGCAGACAATTAATCGACTGAGACACCCAGGGGCCCCTAGATTTCTGTTTTAAAACATGAATTTTGGCAGCTATTCAGAAGGTGAGCCTCCAGAAGGCAGTAAGGAGAAGGAAGCTGGTGAGAAACAGTAATGCTTAATCTCAGGCAGACACAATTGCAAGCTGACATTCTGTGTTATTGACAGAAAGGAAGTCTGTCCATTTCTAGTGATATTGGTGCCAGTGCTGGTATTTTGTTAGGAAAAATGAGAAATCTTGTCTTGTATTCTTTGTCCTAATAGCAGACCACCATATCTTCACATAAATAAAAGTTACAATTGTACTTGTAGTCATGGCTTAACTTCTCAAAAAATACTGTAGATAGGCTTGAGAACTTAACTCAGAATTTACTTGAATCCCTCAATTTCTTTTCCAGGAATCATGGAAGAGATCATCCAGCTCTAGAAAATTGTCCAAGGGCAGTGAATTACTAACTGCTAACTTTTCTACCAGACAGCAAGACTGTTGCAACAAGAATCCAAAATCAGGTCTTTCCAGTGTCGATTTTTACCTCTGACATAGGTTTTAACAACCATTCTCTCATTCCCTTGAGGCTTAATTATTGCTTCTTGAATTCTGGTCTATAAAATGTGTAAGTAGGCACAATCATTCATTCATGTCCACAGAATGTAATTTAGTACTTTAGTAATAGAATACTGAATGATGCCTAGCATAGCCATCTGAATGAAGGTGTCTTCCTAAAAGCCTAAATGGTTTTAGGGAGTTATTTGGACACTGCAGACATCTGTTCTTTTTTTTATAACTAGTTTATAATTCCAGTCGACCTATCACTAAATGTATTTAGTGATATATTATCATGTATCTTTTTTTATGAGAGAGACATCTCATCTATCTCTGCCTTCATATATTTCCTTCAGCTAATCTTGCTAACATTTTTATGCATTTATTTAGAAACTTCTGGTGGAAATGTTCTACAGGTCACTAAGAAAATCCTCTGGTCATGCTATATGTTGTTCTATTCTGCTCTGTTGTATGTAAATAAAATACACCCAAACCTGGAAACTTCTGCATGTACATTATTCAGTGAAATAATACGCTAAGCCATATACTTTGTTTTTCATCAGTTTCTGTAGAAGTGACTGCCTTCAGAATAGTATCAGGAAACACCACTACTGTATCTGAACACTTTTTTATAGATGTATGAGATAATCACTGCTGCAAGTTCAAGTTCCTTACAGCCTCATTTCAAGCTCCATCTGGGAATTAAACTTAAATTGAGACTGAAATGGGTTTTGTTATCCTTATTGTGCTGCTTAGGGAAGATGGCTCATGATGATAGGGAGAGTGATTGTCTCTGGGGCAGAAAGCACAGAGTTTGGGTTAGTTCACAACATATACACAGTAATCTAAAACTCAGATACTTGGAGCACTGGGTGTGGTGCAAAAACAATGAATACTATTACACTGAAAAGAAATAAAAAATTAAAATAAATAAATAAATAAAAATTTAAAAAGTTAAAAAAATAAAACTCAGATGCATCCATAGACAGTTCAGAGAATCGTGTTTTTTTTTTTTTTCTTTTATTGAGAACTGACATAGTTGTGAGTGTCTGCTTGCATGGATTAAGGATTTGCCACATTTATTTTTATATTTTCTGATCTATTACTAAAACTAGTGCTGTGATTATAAGAGGCTAGATAATCACAAAGGTTTAAAATCATGCTTGAATATATCCACAGTCAGACAATGGCATCTTTGGACATGAAGTATTTAGGAGATGGAGATAATAATATACATAAGGGATGCCATTTTTATTATGTCCTATCTGTAAAATGGGGATAGATGAAGGTCTCTAAACCTGTGTTGCCTTATTTAGAACAATCTGTTCTACTGAACTTGAATGGATACTTCAAAGTCAGCTAATTTTAACCACAGTCATCAGCTAAAGATCACCTAAGCATTTTATGACATAAGAATGACAAGTGTGTGTGTATGTGTGTGTGCTTGAGTCCATTCACTAGTTTGAAGCTTCCAGATTTTTTATTTTGCCTCATTAATTCAAAAAATATTTCTGTGGATCTACTCTGTGCATTTATAATTGCAAGTCACAGGAACCATGGGGCTAACGATATTGCATTCATTTTCAATAGCAGAGTGCATTGAAATTGGTCTGATGGCTAAAGAGATCACTGGTAATATTGACAATCACATATTCCTAAGACACACCTAAAAGGGGTCTCAAACTCTGCAAACCTTTTTGTCATATATATCAAAAAACGTGACTCTGAGGTAGAGATGGACTCTGGACTTTACTTTCAGAAAAGGCCATGGTAAATACAACAGTCAACCCCAAATTCATAAAATAAAGCAGCTCTTTGTCAGGTAGCAAAGTTATTTTCTATCTTTTCTCTGAATCTTATATATATTCCTTTAAGGCTAGATGATATAATGCCCATTAAATTCCTTAAAAGAGTAAAAAAAGGGAATTACAGAGGTATTTAACCAAAGGGAGACATTATATTCTGGGTCATCAGGATTAGAATTAAAGTGGTCATTTTGAGTCATAAGTGTTATATGTTGTATACATCTAATTTTTTTTTCAAGATTTAGTTATATATTTTAAAGAGACAGAGTGTGGGGAGTTGCGGCAGAAGAAGAGGAGGAGAAACAGAGAGTAGCAGAGCCCAGAATCCCATGCCCCATGCGGGGCTTGATCTCACCACCCTGAGAACATGACCCGAACAGATAGAGAGTCCTGTGCTCAACCGACTAAGCCACCCAGGGGCTAATTTTCTACAGATGTTTCTTTTTTATTCGAAGTTTCATTCTATGCAAAATCATGTGAATCCTGTAACAAGAACAACCACCACCACCAAAGCAATTAGTAGTTTATGAATTGTTTATGAGCTGGAAATGCTTTCTTTTAAATGAGAGAGGCTTAAACTATTAACAGTGCTACCTAAGTAAATTTGGCTTACAAAAAAAAAAAAAAAATCAGCCTACAGAAGATAAACTGTTAAATGGTATCTCCCTTTTCCAAAATGCTGGACTTTCAAAGACACCCTTGAATAGGAAATGAGATGCAGTGGTTTATGGCACAGAGACTACATAAAGAGAAATAGATGCTGGGTACCTGTAAAAATTTACTCTAAGGAAGTGAGTGATGGGAAGATGGAGAAAGTCACCCTCAAGGACTTTTGATTCCCAGGACAACTTATACATCAGGCCCCAGAAAGAAGTTATTATTGGATGTTTTGGTCAGTAACGAAGTACCAAAGATGATTGGAAGCCACTTAGCCCGAAGACACACAAACATCTTATAGGGAAATGAACAGCCTCGAGTGCTAAATCAGCAAACCTAAACCTGCGGAGGCTTGGTGACACTAATATGTCATGTCCGCGGTTTTAACAGGTACACTATGAAGGCAGAAGTCCAGTGTCCTCTAGCCTCCTCTGGAAATTTGAGCAATACTAGTGACAAGAGGAAATCAAAGATACAAGTCAATTTTGTGCTGTATTTTGTAATTGAAATCTCCTTTTTGTCCTACCCTGGTTCCTTGGGAGCCCTGAAGGCTCTGTGCAGAGAATTTTCTCGCCTCTCACTTGTCAACCACACAAATGATCCAGAGGTGAAAAATACTCACAAGTTTTTCTCTTAAAGTTTATTATGTTCTGTGATGTCAGGGTACCCATATTCTAGACTGACAGGCACCATAGAAATAACTAATTACAGATGGAAACCTATAAATACATCATCGCATAACACACCAACAATTAGGAAATATAGCACATTTCACAGGAACTTTTGTAATGATAAAAATATTCCATTTTATTATGAGGATGTTAAAAACCAGCAATGAGATCTTTCTATCTGCATTATTTTTATCTGTTTGTCTTATTCTAATATTACAAAAAATCAGAGTGCCAGGGTGGCTCAGTTGGTTAAGCCCCAGACTCTTAATTCCAGGTCAGGTCATGATCTTGGGGTCCTGAGATGGAGCCCTGCTTTGGGCTCCCCACTCAGCAGGGAGTCTGCTTGTCTCTCTCCCTCTGCCCCTGCCCCCATTCACACTCTGTTTCTCTCTAAAATAAAAAAATAAATCTTCAAAAAAATTTTTTAAAAAGTTACAGAAAATTTATCTATAGTCAAATTCTTCATTGGCTGCCACTTACGTCATCTTTACTATTCTTCCTTTCCAATATTGGTTAGTGATCGAAGATGAGAACTCAAGCAAACTTTCTTTCAAGGAACTCGCTGAGCTTATCTATTTCCACTTAAGATTCCAAAAACGTAAACTCTCAGTAGCTATTTCAGAAGTAAAAGACAATTTCACACATGCAATCCCAGTGCTGGACTTGAAATTAAGAGGTCAGTGTGTACTGTCATGAACATTAGCAAAGGCTCCTAAGCCAAACCAGAAATAAATTTACCTGGATATACAGATAATGGAAATTCTTCCCTAGCCACAGGCAAAAAAATGAAGGTGTAAAATTGGGAACTGGTAATATTCCATTACAGATGTTTATGCTCTATCAAAATTTGTTTTCTTCTTCCCTTGTGCAGTGTTCATTTTGCTTCTTATTGAACATTTCTAGAATTTCTAGAAACGTTGGTGCCAAAGATTTAATGGAAATTTAAAAATATATGTATTTGTTTCAGTCCATTATTCCTCAAGACTCAGCTTCAGTGCTCCAGGCAAAGTGAGCGTCAGAGGATCTTGGCCTCCTGTGAACACTTAGAGTGCTTTCTGGATCTCACCAGATGGCATTCTCCGCATGCAGCCCTGCATCTTCTTTATTTGTGTATGCCTTGTCTCTCCTACCAGACTGGAGTTATTTTAGGACAAAGAACATATTTTAGATACCTAATGTGCCTTATACTAAAGAATCATATGTAAAATACCATTTGAGTCAAGGCCCCTCAAGAGAGCCAACCGTTACTGTTTCTGACCGTGTCCATGACTTAGGCTGTATCCATGCTAGTTACTCAAAAAATAAATGCGTTTGATTAAAATTAATCGTGCCTTAGCCCTAGTAAATATCAGAAGGTCACTAGCACAATAGAGATTTAGAGTAATAGTTATTAGCATACGAATCTAATATTTAATCAGTTTATACTAACTTGAAAATGAGGACTAATTCTGATTTTGGGCCCGACTCAAATAAAAACAAGCCCTGGTTTTCGCAAATGATGTTAAAATGAACATCACTATATCACTGGCCTATTATTTCTCAGATTGTGCCTTTGTTCTCTTTTTTTCCTTAGTGAATCTTTGAGGAAGCTATTTTAGATCCAATCTGTTCTTTGTTCCAACAGCATATAATAGAACAAAAGGCTAGGCTAGATATTCTGCGGTTCAATATTATGTTTAAAGCGCTGCAGAATTCATATATTACTCTTGCTTAACAATTATGATGAAAGGCAAGAAAAGTTCGAGATTAAAAAAAATAAAGTACAAGCCCTAAAATGAAATTCTAATTTACAGAAACACATTTTTAATATTGCTGAAACAGAATAATCCCATATAAAACCAGTGGGATGGGCTCTTGGGCAGAATCAGCTTATGATATTCTGTTGCAAGGTATCTGGTTCTAACACAGCTTTCCCTCAATCTAGCAATAAAGGGTGGAGGTTCATTTGGGTTGAGCAGTAATAGTGTTTATGAGTCTTGAGAGGAGGTCAACTAAAATTGAAACTAATAGGAGAGATTAGGTTTCTGATGGAATCATGGGTTTCTAGCCCAAATATACTGCCTTGCCTGCCTCAGTCTGATGAAACCAGTTACAAAGGGAAAAGTGCAAGCCGGTTTAGAATCACCTAGGAAACCAGTGTGTTTGTGGAGGGCTAAAGGCTCCTAAACTTAGATACTTATAAAAGTCACTTCTCTAGTTTTTCTTAAGGTCATTACTTTCTCAGAGAGTATAACTTGAGGAAGTGATCTATTTTTAATATTTATTGTCATTATATCCCAGGCTTAGCCCCTAGCAAGCCATGCTGAAATTTCTAGAGTAACCAATAGTTTCAAAGTCTCTTGTGGTTGGATTGTGTTCTTTCTCAATTTACCTGTCTTGTACTGACTTAAGGTCACCTTCTCTCTGTGGTCGTAAGACTGTCCCACAGTCCCTCTGGGAATTATCTGCTCCCTCATCTAGGTTTCCCAAAAGCAGTTTATATATAATATCATAAAAAACGTAAGCTGTAGTTATTTATTTGTATGTGATTCTCTCCCAATAGGCTTTGAGCTTCTTCAGGACCAGGAACACATCATATTCGTATGTATCTTTCCTCCCTCCCTCCTTGCACCCCTCCCTCCCTTCCTTTCTCTCATTCTTTTTTCTTTTTAAGAAAGAGCACACTTGTGCATGCAGCTCGGTGGGAGAGGTTCAGAGAATGAAGGAGAGAGAGAATCCCAAGCAGGCTCCAGACACAGGACTGGATCTCATGGGACTGGATCTCACGACCCCAAGATCATGACCTCAGCCTACATCAGGAGTGAGAACCTTCACTAACTGAGTCACAAAGCACCCCCATATATGTGATTTCAATATGATGTATGAGTCTTGGTAAATTACATGCATTCAAAAATGGCTTCCTTCTTTGATGTAAGAGAATATTCAAAGCCATCTACTTCTTACAGTGAATGAAATATTTTAAAATAAAGAATTACTAGGAATAAATTTTTTAATAAAAAATAATTATGGTCAACCAAAGTCAGTTTTTGCAGGCCCCATGTTGGAGACAGAAGAGCATAGTAGGTCGTCACCATGCTGTAAATCTGCCTTCTGTGCTGGCACATAGACTTTGAGGGAGAGATGGCTGTGCCCCAAAGATGACAATTATAATGTAGGGTTACTCAGGGGTCTGATTTCTCCCTTCACTTTCCCATCCCTGTGCTTTAAGCCTTCAGGAGAAAAAAGCAAGTGCAGGGGTAAGTGTAATTGCTCACCAGCATCCTGTTTTCTTTGACCCCATTGCACTGCTTGTTCAGTGGGAAACCAAAGGGAACTTTAACCAAGTCCAGATGGTCTCTCTAGCCAATATTCAAACTTATTCAAGATTTTGTTGTCTGGTTTAGTCTAAGCATCAGCCACAGATTGGTTCTAGAGTTGCTCCATGCTAGGTACACATGGCTAATATCTGGATCCATATCTTCCATGATTTTCCAATGTAGATAGTTCACCATGCCCAGAGAAAGTGTCTCATGAAAGATCCTTTTTAAATACTTATTTATTTACTTAGTTATATAATTGTTTATTGAGGGCTTTAAAACTACCTATTAATTTGGTATCAGAGGCTAACAGTATGTTTTATCATAAAATTGAGCCCCACTTCTTAAAGCCCAGAAAATATATAATGGGGTTATTATACTTATTTTCTTAGGGGCAAGGCTGACAAAGATAAAAGTATATACATTTATATTTCATTAAAAAATATCAATCATCTCAGTAGAGCTGGGAGAAACCTTCCTAGACAGCAGTGTATATGACAAAGGACTACAGGTTTCCACTTATTACACAGTGAGACAAAATTATTTTATAATGGTCACACAATTTATGGATTCAGGAACAAAAAGATTGAACATAGATCAGGAGAAAGAGCCTATGCTCTCAGAAGCACAGATACGCCAAGTAAGATTCTACCTCTTCCTACTTGTGCAGACTTGAGCAAGTCATTTAATCTTTCTGTGGCTGTTTCCTTATTACAGGCTTAATCTGCAGGGTTTCAAATAAGGTTTAAGGGAGTTCATGTTTGTAAAGTGCTTAGAAAGAGTATGCATTTTATAAGGGAAGCGAAAAGAAAGAAGAAAGGAAAGAAGGAAAGGAGGGGAGGGAGTAGGGAAATACAGACCTTTGTCTTATTTTACTGTGTTCTTCATGTTACATGTAGGACATAAAATGCAATTTTGCTTGTAATTATTTATAAAGGGCATTAAAAACAAAGAATGCTTTGAGAGATGGTGGCAGTATAGAAAGGAAGAAGGGGCTGTATCTACTTTGATATTGAAAGGGGATTGAAACGATTAAGCAGAACACAGCAAGGATTTTCAAATACTTGCAGGCTGACATAAGGAAGGAGAGACTGATGTACTGTATGTTGATCCGCACAGATGAGTGGATTAACAACTGGAAGTTATTGGGTGACAGATGTCAGCTTAGCATGAAGATAAGTTTTATAAAATGGATAGCCGTCCAACCACAGGATGGACTGATAAGCAAAGAAACAGATTCCCTGCTACTGGGCATGTGCAAGTAAAGGTTAGCTGACAATCTGTCAGGGAGGTTATACAAAGAATCCCTGCCTTGGCTGGCAGGGTCACTAGGTAATCTCCCAGGCCCTTTTCAAACACTGCAGCCTTAAAATACCACTAATATGAAAAGTTACAGGTGCACAGAAATGGAAGTAGCTTGAAAACTGATTTTTTTTTTTAGGCGAGTAGCATGAAGGCTTGAAAGATAACATTTTATTCTATACCTAAAGCTTGTAGCCCTTCACCAACCCACTAAAATAATGAGCAAAGTCATCTGCCTGGCATATTTGGGGGAAGTTGATGTGTCAACTCCCAGGTATTCTTTTTTCTCAGTTTGTCTCATTTTAATGAGATACATGCTGTCAGGTATTTCTTTACTTCGTGTTACATTTATTTTTACTTAATATTAAATTTAGTGGCCCAAAGAGGAGTGTAAGAATAAGCACATCTCTCAAAGTCATAATGACTGGGTCATCTGGATGAAGGTGCAATTTATAAACAAGATCAAATTTTTGATCTAAGCAAAAGGAACATAAAAATAATTTATATATATATATGTATATACTTATATATATACACTTCTGTATGTATACATACATATATATGGATATAAGTATTTACATATATATAAGTGTATACATATGTATATATGTATATGTATAAGTATATGTATATGTATATATGTATATATGTATATGTATAAGTATATGTATATGTATATGTAAAGTGTATATATGTATATATACATATATACGTATATATATACACTTATATACATATACATATACTTTATATATTTATGTATATATATGTTGTGTGTGTGCATGTGTATATACTATCTATGGTTAGGCCTTCACGGTAAGTCAAAAAATAACGTTAAAAAGATTCATTGCAATTCACTTTTCCATTTCAGTGACTTCATTAGGATCATAAGTCCTACAAGCCTGCAAAATTCATTTTGTTAAAAAAAAAGTGTCTTTAGACTATTCTTCAAAGTGGTTTTACACTATTTCCTCAAACACAGAGATCTAACCTCGCTCCCGTAATTCCGTATAAATTCTTGCTGTTGCTCCGAGAGGCATACACCTTCTCTCAGTTCAGACCCTGCCATCCTCCAGCATGTCTGCTCCGGACCACCAGAGCCAAAGCCAGGTACAGAATCTTCCTTTGAAAATCCCACAAAACTTAGCTAAAGGGTTACTATCAACTTAAGAATGATATCTAGGTTAAAAAATAGTTACTTTACAAGGCATACATTCATTAACATATAACATGTTGAGGTGCTGGACCAGAAGATACCCAGTTTCTCTTCCAACAGTGATTGAACCGGAAAAGCATATTTATAGACCTTGACTCTGACAGAAATGAAAAAAAATCGATGTTAACCACACTTGTTCAGATTTTTCAATAAAATATTTATCTTCTGTCAAAATACTGTATTTTGCCTTTAGCTATCTTGGCATCAATGGCGACAGAAGGCCACGTGCTGGAAATGGTGCAGTAAGTTTCTTTACACACGAACAACACCACTGCTTGAACAGTTGCTCATTATTTATTTATTTATTTGCAGAAACATGGCAAAAAAGATCAGATCACCTAGCATTTTCCTTCAAGGAGAAATAAATACGTAGGGGGAGTACATACCATGTTCCTTGTGGCAAGTCTCTTTTAGTTGCTGGGGAAAATATCAGTCTAGTTGTGCAGAAGCAGAAGGCTTGCCTCTGTAAGGGGGAGAGAGCCCTGTCTGCCTGGAAGACACCCCCCCCCCCCCCGCCACCCGCCCGCCAACCGCCCTGGCCAACAGGGCCTGGCCATGAGAAACAGGAAGAATTTCATAGAAATGAAAGATGACGCACACCTTTACCCCATCAAACTCCATATAAATGAGAAAACTTCTTTTTCCCGCCCACCCTCCACACACGTGGTATCAGATTCTTTCAATATTCTTTTTTTAGTTTTCCTTTTTCTCGATGTGATCAAATTAAACCAAAATTTTGCTTCCATTACGAACCAAACTCTGGGGGAAATTAGCAGAGTTAACAATGTGCAGGCAGCATGTACTAATACTATTTTCACATTTGGCTCGAGAGAAGGATATTCAAAAGGCAGCTGCTAACTTTCAAATTAAAATTAAAAACTTTTAAAGTACACATAAATTGATTTTTTTATTAGCACCTATATGCTGTCTTCCCCAAATTCTGAAGATTTTTAAAAATACTTAATATTTTTTCATTTTCTTTTCATTCCCAGCAGCCACACCAAGAGTGTACATCCTTCTTTTGTTCTTCAAGGGGTGTGGGCAAAGGTGGCAAAATAAACATCCACACATTTATGCTAAAACTGTATCAGGCAGACTGCAAAGGAATGTAACTTCTTTTTTTACTTGGCAGAAATAGAAATGGAAAACAATTTCTACTTTCCATTACAGTCTGAAATCATAACCTCAGTAATATGAAGTTTAAATTTTTTTTTTTTAGATTTTATTTATTTATTTGACAGACAGAGATCACAAGTAGGCAGAGAAGCAGGCAGAGAGAGAGGAGGAGGCTCCCTGCTGAGCAGAGAGCCCAATGCAAGGCTCGATCCCAGGACCCTGGGATCATGATCTGAGCCGAACGCAGAGGCTTTAACCCACTGAGCCACCCAGGCGCCCCTGAAGTTTAAATTTGTAAAAGAACTTTAAGCATTGCATTTGGGGAGATTATAATTGACATGAATATCAAACCATATTATTTGCTAAAAATAGATCTGTTTAATCCCCAAATAAAGCACCATTATTTAGAATTAATTTTCAGTTATGTACAGTCTTTCCTGTCTGTTCAGGAACCACACAATTCCCTAGGAACTTTTAACTTATTAACGTGCACAATAAAATTGTATTTATGAAGTCAAACCAAATGGGAGGGAGAAGATTAAATTCAGCAAACGTTTGCCAGAGTTTGGGCCTTCCAGAAAATGGCAACCATGCATTTTCTCACGTGGTCAAGCTGGACCCATGGAGACACCACTCAGCTGCCTCAGTTCCTCTGACATTATGACCATGTAATATTTAATCATACCTACCTCACATATAGGCACATGAGGTTTTGTTTTCTTATTGCAAAACTGGTCTTTCTTTCTTTGCGACTAGAGATGGTGGAGTTTTCAATACATGTATCTATTTCAAAAGCAGTTGCTATAAAATCAGTTTGTTCTCACGAAGAGGAAGGCATTTGCCTCTTCTTTTCTGGCAAAAATAATGTCTCTTGACAGCTCTAATATGCCTTTTTCTCACTTCTGTTCCAGTCTTTCCAAGAGAAAAAAAATCTTTATCACAAAATCAAATAAAACTATCTGTGTTATAAACATTCCATCTCTGAATTCATGTTATAAAATTAAATTATGGAACAGAAGCTGAACAAAGGATGATATCTATTGTATTCCTATTTTCCAGAGCAAAAGAGCAGTCAGGGTGATTTGCAAACTCTGAAGCATATAAAAATATAACGCTATTATTTTCTCAAATAGTTGAGAGGACAGATATCACTTTGAAAACACATAAATTCAGATGTAAGAGACTGAATTTTCCTTTTTGCAGTTTGAAAAAAACTACAAATCAGTGTTATTCAACTTGATTTGACAAGTGCTAAGTATATATTTAGGAAGTCTTTAGCTTAGGATAGAGGAGACGCTTTATGTGGTTTTATTCTTAGGTATTTAAATCCTGCCTTGTTTTAAAAAGAATTGAAGGCAGTTTAAATGGGTACATAAAATTCAGTAAGATATCAAGAATGAAAGTGGGAAAGAAACAGTAAATGCAAGGGTTATATCATAAAAAGAAATTAGGACTGAGGCCACTATATATATATATATTTTTAAAGGCCCATTAAAGAATGCTATCTATTTCTAGTAGATGGATCACAGAATTTGCTGTGAGCTTTTTAGGAGTCTCTGCAAAAGGGAAACCATGAAATTAAAACTCACATGCACACACTACCATATCTAGCTACCCCACTCCCATACCCAAATGCACACACGCACTCGAGTTGTTCTGGAGAATCATAAACAAGCCTAACGTTAATGCTGTAGAAATGAATGCAAAGACTATTTACTCACAGAGAGGGAACTTTACAAGGTAATGAAAAATGCCCGTAATACAGATGAACTTTGAAAAAAAAAAGAAGTCATTCACGAAAGATCACATATTCTATGTCTCTATTCATGTGAAATGTCCGGAATAGGCAAAAGTGATGAACATTTTCTAAAGTAAGATTGTGGGTGCCTGGGTGGTTCAGTGGGATAAGCGTCTGCCTTCTGTTCAGGTCATAATCGTGGAGTCCGGGACTGAGTCCCACATTGGGCTCCCTGCTCGGCAGGGAGTCTGCTTCTCCCTCTGATTAGTCCCCCTTCTCAGTCTCTCTCTCAAATAAATAAAATCTTTAAAAAAAAAAGATTAAAATTAGATTGTGACGATTGTTATTCTACTTTGTGAATATACTAAAATCTACTGAATCGCACATTTGAAAGGGTGAATTTTTTCTTCTTAAACTTCAGATAAACAAGAAGTAAGTTTTTGATATAAATATACCCCGTATATTTCATGAGGCATTCTTTTTTTTTTTAATTGACCTAAGATTCAGGTGTGCAATGTAGTGGTTTGACATCTCTCTATGTTACACTGTGCTCACCAAATGCGTGGCTACCATATCACACCATTATAATATCATGGACTAGATGCCCTATGCTATATCTTTTATCCCCATGAGTAACTGATTCTATACCTCTCACTCCCCTTCACTATTAAGTGGATGAATTTTATGATATGATATGGTATGGTAGGTGTATGTGAATTTTATCTCAGCAAAACTGTTAAAAATGCATACTATCCTTACACTAGACCAGAGGTTATGAAACCTAAGTATGTATCACACTCACCTGGAGAGTGTGTTGAAGCACTGATTGCTGGGCCCCCCTCCTACGGTTTCTGATCCAATAGGACTGGGGTGAGGCCTGAGAATCTGGACAAGTTCTTGGGGGCTGCTGTTGCTGTGGGTCTGGGAACCACCCTTTGAGGAGCAGTGCATAGACATTATGAATGACGGCAAAGGCTGTTTCTTTTGCTTTCCTCAGTATGGTTCGAGGAATCACACCAATGCACAGTTTAGTACAAACAGGTTGATGAGACGCCATTATGACAAAGAAGGTGGTAGCAATAAGCATAGTTCCTCTGACGATGCCACAGCCCAAGCAGCAGTTACTTTTTACTGATCCTTACTATGTAACTATGTTACTATGTACTCTGTTATGCGCTTTGACGATCATTTAATGTAATCCTCACAAGAGCCCTATGAGATGAAGATGCTGGGGAAATCAACACTGTAATAATTAAACTTTATCAAGCACTTACCTGATATTCCTGTTACCAATTTCTTCATATACACTGTTTCACTTTACGCATAACCCAAAAGTTCCTAGCATTTCCTTCTCACTGCCAAGAAGTGGAGAACCAGGCCATCTATGCCCAAAGTCTTTCCTTTTAACTACTCAACTACACTCACCACTCTTTACCAAGCTGCCTTAATACTTAGATTTTAAAGAATTCATAGCAACATGTCTGCCAAAACAATGCTATGACACTTGAGAAATACCACATGTGCTTTTTTTTCCTACTATAATAAACTACCAATTTTCCAAATGACATGCTTTATAAATTACCCTCTTGATCCCTGTAATGATGTCATTCACACTCATCTGAATCCTGATAGACTCAATGAGTGGGAGAGAATGGGGTATAATTCCACATAATATATTTTTGCTCATAGGACTTGAGGCAATTATCCTTGGGCATAAATCCATTACGCCAGACATTTGAACTTTTCTGTCATCTGTGATCTTCTGATCAGGAGAAAAGTTTGCAGCATTTTGACTGCTATTCCATAAACCTATTGACTCCCAAATTTAATATTTTATTAGAGAGTGGCCAATGAAGACCTTCAGTTTTTTCTCCTGGGCTAAAGACTGGAGCATTATAAGAAAAATAAAGGTTAGAAGGAGGGTTGAAACCTTTCTATGACAGTGTTTACTCAAGTAGACTAAACACACTAATGCAGGCACATACTTTTACACAGTACACTGATGATACGTTGATTTTAGCAGTTTTGGATTTATTCTCATGGGTGTTAGGACAAACATAACAGGCATATCAAGTCCATGAATTCATGAATATCATTCCTTAGGACAAGGTTGAAGGTAATGATTATTCAAGTGACACGTGTGGAAAAAATTATTAGGTGGTTTAATGATTGACTGAGATTTGGGAAGCATTAGTATATGGGCACAAAATGCCCTAACAAATTTGTCAACTTTAAAAGCAAGCAAGGTCTGAGATAGAATTGTGACATTTGTTTCAGATCCACGTGTGTAATCCTGAGTTGTTCCTCTCTTGGAAGGGGGTGTGTGGGTTGAGCAGTATGTGATGACGCCCACTCACTTCCTCTATTCTTGCATATCAAGTTTCCAGGAGCAGAAACAGACTTTCTAGATTTTGGCCTGTCGGAATGATGTGGTTTCCACATATCATTCAGGTCTGGACCACCTGCATCTCTGGCTTTTTAAAGACAACAAGCCCTTTCTAGGGCTAGTCTCTGCCACACCTCATTTTTCACGTGCAAAAGCATCAATCACCTCCCTTTTTGCCTCTGTGTGTGTGTGTGTGTGTACACACGTCTCAGCTGCAAGTCTCCATCCCTTGTCCAAATTGGAGCACTAAAATTTCACATATTATGTCACAGGCTCCTGTCAAAACACTCCATTTCTCTGTCCAAACCGAAGAGACCCTCCTGGCCTACTCCACCGTGCTTTTAATTTTTTGGAAAAAAAAAAATAAACAAAATGAATGAAAAATATTTTTAAAAACTATCATTCCTGAAGCTCTCTTATCTACAACTTGACTTAAATACAATAAATCGGTATATAGGCTAGAACCCTTTCTTAACTAGAATTATATGCAAACCTCCAATACACGCAACATGTAATAATAAAGATGAGATGCTAGAAGTGGAAACACAGATGGCCAATCAATGTTTAGAAAGAGGTTCAATATCACTTATCATCAGGAAAATACAAATTAAGCCTAGATACCACTTTTCATCCATCAGATTGGTAAAGACCTGTACAGTGCACATATTTGGGCATGTGGAAAAGGGGAACACAGGTGCATGGGTTGAGGGATATAAATAGTATAGCTATTTGGAAGAGCAATCTGGTAACATCTAGTAGAAATGAAAATATAAATACCTTACCAACTACTTCACTTTTATGTTTGTTATACTGGAGAATTATTCATGGATAATTCATGGATATATTCATGGATATACTCATATGAGTATGAGTATATCCATGTATTCATGGATATACTCATATGAGTATGAGTATATCCATGTATTCATGGATATACTCCTATGAGTGTGGCTACTGCAGTGTTGTTTGTCATAGCAAAACATCAGAGACAGCCTAAAATTCAACAGGGGAATAGACAAATTGTGGTCTAGTCATATGAGGGAATACTACATTAAAGGAGATGACTAGAACTATGTAAGAATGAAGATCTTTAAAAAAAAAAAATAAGCAAACATGATACCTGCCGAAGACAATGAGTTGTTGGTCTACATAAAAACAAATACTCAACAAATGTAATGAATTCAAAATCAGGAACCTTAGCTCACCCACTTAAATATTTCTAGTCAAGAACTCCTAACTTCTCCTTGCTGCTTCCCTAAATCATATTCATCCTCAAGATACAGATCAAATCCTACCTCCCCCAGGAGCAGCTCTGTCCACAGTGATTCCTTTCCCCTTCTGATCCACTCTGGTTATAGAAGTTTTAGGCATGTGGCCTCTCCTGTCTCATAACTATCCTTGTGGGCATTAACAGGGGTTCCACATATAGAATGTTTTATATAATTCTTTATGCATAGCAAGAATTCATTGATTACTAGTTCCTATTCTTATTACAAATGAATTTTGCCCTTTGTTTAACACGGCACTGAGCCACAGAAGATACTCAATAAATGTTTACTTTTGGCTCTGAATAGGATGATGACATACTCCTGTTCCTGATATATTTGGCCATCTCCTGAGGTGGAGTCCTTGGCTTGTTATTTACTGGATATCCTAACTCACTAGTGAAGTCTGTGCGTGTTTGAGGTTGGACACGTGCATGTTCTACTCCCTGAATGCTAAGGCACTGCTGTCCAGGACGGCATATAATCACTAACCCTCTTGTCCAGGCTTGGATGCTCCTAGATTCCCCTGTTACCACTGGCAAGCTTCTCGCAAGATATCCAAACCATCTAGCCCATAGTCCTGGAGAGAGAGAGTTTAAGCCATTTAGAAACCAAGTATTTCTCTTGGGGCTTTTTTCCTAAGACCCTAAAGACTAGGGACATTTCTCAACTTCAGGAGTATCAGAGGAGGCATGGAGGAGAAACATGGGCCAAGAAAGAACAGGCTGGGCAGGTGGTGATGGGACGAGCATGGGGAGCAAGCAGACTACCTGATACCACTGGGCACAGCGACTTTCAGTTAGTAATCTCATTTAACACAACCACCACAGAACAGAGAGATCATTACCCCCATGTTAAAGATGAGGAAACTGAGGCCTGGAGATTAATTTGTCCAAAGATGTATGGACAATGAGTGTAAAAATTAGGACTCAACCCCAGATCTTCCTGACTTAAAAAACTCATTTTTGTGGCAGAAGTTAAATCTACTTCAATTAAATTCATTTATATTTGTTTCCCTTAAACTACACACACACACACACACACACACACAAACACACACAAACACACACATATGTATATATATTCCATACACTTATATTTCGAGGCCCTCAGGTGACAATTTCAAGAACTGAAAGAAGTGACTTGTTTGGGAAGGTATGTGCAAAGCAGGTGTTCAGATGACAAGCACAGGGTCTCATGTTACTACTAGTAGAAAACAAATATTCTACACAAAACAAATTAGGAAGAGCTAGACCTCCAAATCACAACTCAGAATCAAAATAATATGACATACAATAAGCGTATAAAGAAGATTACCTAAAATCAGCACAAACGTTTTATTCAGGAAGTTGAAAGTTTTTCTGTAGGTCATTCTTTGATTTCTCCAACAAGTTCACCCTTTAGTGGTTCATCTGTGGATATCTTGTTAAAAGACACCTGATTTTTTAAAAAATGTATTCTTTGCCACTACCTTTTATCTTATTGGTCAACTGAAGCCAAAACATCCTAATGGGGTCAGTGTTCATATGACTATTAGCAACCCTACGAGGAAGGTGACTCCACCTGGGCTTGTTGCTGTTATTCGTCACAGATATGGACTGAAGGGATGCTGCAAGTACACTACTGAAGTTCTCCAGGGAAGAGAGAACACTTGGTGCTCATGGAAAAACTGCTCCCACTTATGCTGGTCTATATAAACACAGCTCTTTCGGGTAGTCAGGGCATCACTGAATGTTTCAATGACCTCTGCCTACAATGCTTATTATTCACTTCAATTTTTGAAATAGCAGAGAATATGAAATAATGGCAACTTTTCCCCGGCCCATAAAATTCAACAAAAGTAAAGGAAAACAAGATGAAGTGAAAACAAGACCAAGGAAAGAAGAAGTAATGTTTTCTATTTTAACACAAATGAACTACAGGACTCTAAAGTAAAGCCCATAAAGAAGTAAGCCATGAGGGGCACCTGGGTGGCTCAGTGGGTTAAATCCTCTGCCTTTGGCTCAGGTCATGATCCCAGAATCGTGGGATCGAACCTCGCATCAGGCTCTCTGCTCAGCAGGGAGCCTGCTTCTTTTCCTCTCTCTCTTCCTGCCTCTCTACCTGCTTGTGATCTCTGTCAAATAAATAAATAAATAAATAACATCTTAAAAAAAAAAAAAAAAGAAGTAAGCCATGAGGAAAAAAAAACAACCTTTACTGACATCAATTGGTTAAGGGTCACTCATTTACAAAGCAGAACATTTCATCAGTTAGGCAATAAAAACAAAATAAATTTCAGGTGCAACATGTTGAGAATGTGCCATTCAACAAGATAAAATTCAATAAATCTGATGGGCCTTTTAGTCTTTCTCTTATGAAGTCAATATTTACTAAAACGGAGTGATGAAAGCCTCGTATCTAAAGGGTAACAAATGGTTGTATGCTGAAATGAACCCTGATTAATCTTACTAATGGCATATCAACTATCTTAATTTTAAGGAGCTATTGTAGAATGACAGATTGCAGAGTAATACAGCATAAGGAAAATAAAAGTTACAGACAACTGAGCAATATGGTGTCACATTGTTACATTGTAGACACACATAATCCCCATGTTCCTGTTAAGGGAAATAAGACTGCACTGGCATTGTCATTTTCATTTACTTTTTAGTGGCTATTAAATTTCCCAACACAATCATTTTTGATAAAAGCATGACTTTATATAATCCAGTCAAATTTTCTATTTTAAAATCCACTCCTAATTATCTATTAATGAAATATAAGCTTGAAAGTCCTTGCTAAAATTGCTTTCCATAAATGCACTGGGACAAAATGGTTCTTAGCATCAGTGGAGATCCCATAACCAAAAACTGAGAGCTAATACTGCACTATCCCTCTCTTTTAAAAAAATCTGCCAATTATGCTGCCACCATTTTGTAAATTTCCATTATAGAGGATTCAAGGGAAAATTTGTCAATACATGTACACTTCAAAACTCATGGAAAGGATAGATATACCAGGCTTATAGTCTTACCACAAAGCCAAATAAAATAAAATAAACACTGAAGGGTAACAGGTTTAAATGAGTTCTACTTCAGTCAAGGGGTCCTCCACCTGGCCTCTGACCTGGAAGCCAATTTGGGGCGGGACTCCTGCCATTCAGCCCCCAAGCCCCCCAGGGTTTCTAAGGAGAATTGAGAATCATTGTTTTGTCTTACAGTATAGGCAACTACTAAGAGTTTCTCACAGGGCCAGATCTTCCTAGTTACTCCGCCAACTTGGCTCATCTGAAGAGGCCCTTGGGCTACTTCAGTCAAGCAGACTGTACCAGAGGCACACGCATCAGGAGTGTGGGCCTGTGGGTAATTACGGCTCTGTAGGAAAAGAGAATGACATTTTTAGTATAGTACAAAGGGTGGATTCAGACGGTGAGTTAAGGTAGGTTTTTTGTGGCCTGTGTGTTTTTAAATTGGTATCATAACCTCTTCAAAACCTTCAATTTCATCTTCTGGAATTTTGCTGATAAATATGCCACAACTGAGTACTAATTTCATGTTTAATTCTAAATGCCTATGTATGCACAAAACTCCTAATATAGGTGACCTGAACATTCTAGAAACCTGCATTATTCATTCATTCATCTACTCATTCACTGAATACTTATCAAGAACCTACTATCAAAAAAAAAAAACAAAAACCCTACTATCACTAGGCATGTTCTAGGTACCGTAAAGTTTGCAATGGACAAAGGAGAACCAAAATACCTGCTCTCATGGAGCTTATTCTACCAAGGGAATTTCTGACTAAGCAGCCAAATGAAGCTTTACTTATTTCTCTTTATCTATTACATTTCATTTATCCATAAATAACCCGAAACTTAGAGAGAGAAGCACAATGCAATAGAAAAATTTAATACAGATAAGGAAAGAGTAAAACCAAAACAAACAAACAAACAAAAAACAAAAAACAAAAACCCAAAACCAGCAATGATATTATAACCTTGGTGAACTTTAAAAAAATACAGAGCAAATAGCCTGAAAGATGGTTAGAATAATTCAAAGGTAAAAGAAACAGCAACTCATGTCAAATAAAGTGAAAAACCAATATTTTCAAAAGCATAAAAATCAAAGCCCTTTACAACACTGATTTTTTAAAATCTAAGGTTGTGCCCCAGAATATTAGTAAAGTTCTTAAAAAATTTAGATCCCTGGATCTGTCTCAGATCTTCCCAATTATAAACCATAAGGTGTCCAAAGATCGTTTTAAAAAGCAAACCAGAAGCACATTTTCAAGCCCATATCTGAGGGTGGGATTTCCTAGATGGCAGACGGAGAGTTCTACAAATCCTTTCTCCCAAAAACCTATGAGAATTGAAAACATGGTCAAACCCCACCATTTCAGGACCCTGGTAATCAAAAGAAATCAAGCAGCAAGCTGAGAACTCTTGCTTCTTGGAAAACTGCCCACAGTGGGTAAGAGGAGGGGAAGTATGTACTCTTCCTGCCCTCGCTCAGCTCAAGTTCTGCTAGGGTGGGCTGGCGGTGTGCAGGACTGCCCTGAATCTGGACAGCAGGAAATGCCACTCCCACCATTGTCTGAGACAGCAGTACTCTTCCAGGCAAACGGATGCTGACAGTCAGCCTGCTGGCTAGCCTGAGATAGCAGTTCCCTGGGGCCACTCCCAGACAACTAGTTGTTCATTTAACCAGAGATCCTGAAAATGAGAGCTCCACGGAGCTCTGCGGAGGGTTTTGATAAACTTTCACACATTCTGGCCAACTAGGAGGACCTAACAGGCAGGTGGAAATAAAAGGCAGAGCAGGTTTGAAAACTCCTAAATTCTGAATATGTTCACAATCCACAATGCTCTTCGAAAGGGGTTGGAGGCTTTACTGGATTGAGTTGTTGGAGTGCAACCTCTGGCTTATCATTGGCCAATGAACTATAGAGACCTCCCAGAATTAAGGCTTAGACATGAAAGCAAGAACCAAACTACGATCTCGAACATAACTGAAAACATAATTTAAAAAAATAAAAAAGACAAAATTGCTACATGGTTGTGAAAAGCAGAAGGCAGCAGAATGACATCCTATTTGGACTGTTCTTCATTTATTCAACCCTTGTTTTATTTGTTTTACTCTGGACACTGTACTCAATGCCCCAGTACAATGGTAGACATAATAGATAAAGTGGAAATTCGTTCATATTCTAGAACTAGAGTCTGCTCTTCAAGGTCTCAGGATTTGGGCAGATTTCTCTAGTCTTATACACAGTCTCAAATTTCTAAAAGGACATGGTTTTTAATGATTTGTAAGATTTATATAATACACTTGACCTTTGAACAACACAGGGGTTAGGAACACAGATTGCCCGCAAAGTGGAAAATCCCCATGTATAATATTTGAGTCCCCCAAACCTAACTAGTAATAGTCTACTATTGACAGAAAGATTTACTGATAATATAAACAGTTAATCAACATATATTTTGTATGTTGTATGTATTATATATATACATATATATACATATACATATATATGTATATAATACATATATGTACATATAAGTAAGCTAGGGGAAAAAAGGATATAAGGAGAATCATAAGAAATAAAGTGCATTTACAGTAATGTACTGTGTTTATTAAAAAACAGTCCACAAGTAAGTAGACCAATTTAAGTAACAGTATTTAAGTAACAGATTTAAAAGAGTCAGATACATTACCAAATAATTTTAAGTGATAGTATTTTGGTTCATTTGGTACCAGGAAAATAATATTAAAATATAACAAGGGCGTCTATGTTCCAGTGCTGGCTCTAATACTTTTAATACTATTCTGTCTGAATACTAATACTATTCTGTCTGAATAGTCTTTGCCAAATCATTCTATAGCTCAGCTTCGCTGCTGATAAAGTAAAGCAGATCTGACTAGATTTCTAGAGTCACTCTTTGACCCCAGCTCTATGACTCAAATTCTAAGGTCATACAATAATTCACATTAACATAAAACACTTACAAGAAACCTATCCAGGTTTATTTTAATTAATACAATCCATCCGTAATTAGCACAGCATTTGTAAACGCATGCGCACTTCAAGGTGGAAGATAACTATTTTCTTGAGCACATAAAGCATTGCATTTGAAACCTTATGTATGAGAACTGGCAGTAGACTTCATTTTAATATATAGTATTTGAGTCAAAACTTGTCATAGTATATTCACAAAGATTATAGGGACCATAGCTGACTAGCTTTTACTATACCTGGAAGATCAGAATGTTAACATCATGACTCTTGATATTTATTTTTTATTTACTAACAAATATCATACAGGAATGACTGTGTAATCATTTACATTTAATCCTCAAGACACTCCTAAGAAGAGCTTCTATTATTATTCATCTGTTTTACAGATAAGGAAACTGAGGCATCAAGAGGTTGACTAACTTGCCTAAGGCACTAAGAGGCATTAACCTGCTCATGGCTGGGGCACCTGGTACCACAGTGGGTTAAGCATCTGCCTTTGGCTCAAGTCATGATCCTGGGGTCCTGGGATTGAGCTCTGTTTCTGGCTCCCTGCTTCGCGGAGACCCTGCTTCTCCCTCTCTCTGCCCAATCCCCATTCCTCTCCCGCCCCTGTTCTCTCTCTCTCTCTCTCTCTAAAAAAAAAAAAAAAAAAAAAAAGTAAAGACTTAAAAAAAAAAAATCTTGCTCATGGCTAATAAGTGGCATTAGGCATTAAAGCTCAGGTCAGCTGGCTCCCAAACCCCACGCTCTCGTTTACTGTATGTTTCCAGAACTCATAAAACAAAGGGCTTGGACTGAAATACAGAATATCCAAAGAAGGAAATGATGGCAGTTATTAAAGGAAAAGACAAATCTTATTTCCTTTAAACACAGGCACATATGTGCACACACACGCTAGCCCTCACAGCCTCATACAGCTCTCATGCATTCACAAAAAAACAAATCATAAGTTCGACAGATTTGAAATTTCTACGATACATATATAAATATATATTTTCACTCCCCAGAAAAGTGGTGGTATGGAAGTTAAGATCTTCGGTGTGATTGGATTAAAATTTTTAGACCCTACCTTGTTTAACAGTCCAAACATGAACCCTATAAATCTTAGGTTGTGAGCAAGTATGTTACATAGATAATGTCGATTCTATAGAACTTTTATGCAATACCACACTATCTGGTTTTATATTTGAACGTGTATATGATAAATATGCCTTTTATTTACCAAATTTGAAAGATTCATCTTTCTAATTTAAGGGTCTTCTTTTTTTTCTGCCTTAAACAAACCACAATTACATCTTCTAGATAATTCATGTTTGTTGAATCATTGTAGTCTTCTGGTGTGTATCTGGCCTAAAATATCACGTGTGCCTGCTCTCCCCACCTAGTACCTTTGTTCCAACCATAGTGACATTTGTATTCTTCTTCTGCACATTAGAAGATTTCAGCTTCAGATTCTGAATTCGTCCCATTAGTGCTGAGAAGTTATTTTTAAAATAAGTTTTTTATATCAACCAAATGCATTTTATATGGCTGAGATGTTCATGTCAGGCCTCTAAGACATCCTTGTACATTTATCAAAAAATCATGATAGAACTCCACTGAACAATGATAATGCTGAGAGACATGAAATGGGGAAACAGAGAAAGCTCCAGAAATCTCTCATGTAGTGGGGAAAGCATGCAAGCACAGGGCAAGTGCAGACAAGCGTCCAGTCCCCACTGAAAGACTGCAGCCATTAAAAAAAAGGGGGGGGTTAATGATATGCCAGATAAGAAGAAGTTCTCTCCACAGCATCACAGGACATTCCTTTCTGGAAATAGAGAGCCTGTTCCATGCTATCTGGTGTGCTTCTGAGCCAGCTTTGCAGCAAAGAGGACAATTTCGTTTAACTTTTTAATTAACGTATGTCCTTGCTGACAGACACTGTGAATGAGACACTTTTTCCTTCCCATTATGGCTTAGACTTTAGATTTAATTACAGTGGAAATGAATCAAGAGACATGACTTCAGGCATAGCGTTCTAAATGTCGGCAGAGAAACAACATTAATTCTCTATTCTAAAGTATCCTTGTCATCCCATCTTTATGATGGGTGATGTGAAAATAATTTTAGGAAGGAGGTGACCGACCCGGAGACCTTACAAGACATTGGGAAGATCACCTGTTAGTTGTGGTTAGGAGACTTTTTTTTTTTGGATAATGGCTGAGTTTTATTTTGTGTATAGTCATAATTACTAATACACAGAAATTGTTCTTCAAGCGTTACACATGAAAGGACCTTTAAAACTTAGATCCTTTAAAACTTGGATCTAAATGATTTAATAAGCTATTATCAAAATCCAGCCACATTCTCTTTTATTGCCTAAAAGGAGTAGGGGGAATACTTAACATTATTTTATCTTTCATGCCATGAGCTACAAGCCAAGGAAATGCAGGGAAGTCACTAAATATTTAGTCTGCCAGTAAAATATGTATTTGGAAAACAAAAGACCCCAAACTTTAAAATGTCTTTAAAAGAAAGAAAGTTGAAGACATGCGGGCTACCTTCTCATACAATCCAGGGCTCGGATAAAGAAGTCCTTGTGCAGCTGGTGCTCATCTCTCAAGATGGAGCACTGTTCAAGGGTCACCGACATGGACGTCCTGTCCTTGGCACTTTTGCAACAGGTGAAACGAATACCATTTAGTTTGCGACAAATCTGCAACACAGATATACAAACAGTTTATTGCTCAGCCGCAGATGACTCTGAAGTGTCGGACTCACCTAAACACTTCTTATCTAAACATTCCAAATTTATGTTAATTTATGATCATCAATTGGTTCAATCGGCCCTAGCGAGTGAAAAACATTATCGTTTCATTTCAAAAGCTAGTGGAACAGATTGAATTTATTTAGTTCTTTGTATGTGATGTGCGAGGCATGGGGTTGTGGCAGCCCTATGAGATGGTAAAAATCCAGCACAGGCAGCAGTGCTCCCTGAGGGGGTCGGGTTGAGGGGGCGGTGAGCCAGTCCTAGCCATAGTGGATGACAGTCACAGCTTAGGAGCAACACCTTAGGGTTGGAAAATACAATTGTATTTTCTGGATCAGACACTGCTTTGAATCTGAAATAGCTAACAGCTTCTTACTTTGCCTTTAAGAATCCTTTGGGAGTTTGGGCTTGAGGTTATGAGATTTCAAACATTTATATGGCACTAGTGTAGCAGTTAGTGAACCACTAGCCACTCATCAATGCAATGAGTAAGAATAAGGACAGCAAAGGGTCACTGTGAAATGCACATCTGCTGTACCAGGTATAATGCTAATAAATTTCATATAGATTCGCTCTTTTATTCATTTCTTTAAAGATTTTATTGATTGATTGAGAGAGAGCACACGTGCACATGTGAGATGGGGAGGGGCAGATGGAGAGGCAGAGAGAGAGTCCCAAGCAGTTTCTGAGCTGAGAGCAGAGCTAGACACGAGGCTCGATCCCACAACCCCGAGATCACGACCTGAGCCGAAATCAAGAGTTGGATGCTCAACCAACTGAGGCCCCCAGGTGCCCCTAGATTTGCTCTTTTAATAAATGCACATAAATCCTGGAAGAAGATGTAATCTTTCTTATTTTACAGATGAGGAAACTAAGGTTTAGCTCGGTTAAGTAACTTATGCACAATTGGACAGAGCATTGGTGCTAATGTGGGTTTGGCCTAATGCCAAGCACCGAGTCTTTAGCTTCCTTTCTATTCTGTTTCTTTTTGAAAATTCTTTCTTTTTGTTATCCCAATGTAATTCAAGAGAAAAGTCTCTGAGCCATAATAATCTGTTGTCTCATTGCCTTATGGTTAGCAGAAGAATAATACCATTCCTTTCTCCCTCTCTCTTCCCTGTCCCATGGCAGGGCTCTGATATGAGAGACCAACACTACATTAGTATCAATAATCTTAATCAACATGCACTTAAGATAAATCTAGTATGATATGATAAAGTCTTAGTTTATTATCTCCCATCAAGGAACCCTTAACAGTTAATCTGCTTTGATGAAAAGATACACTAACACAGTTTATCAAAGGTTTTTATCATGTTTTAATTGTGATTCTGATACTTACACTACGATTTACAAGTCTTTATTAGACCTTTAGTACTTTCTCACTATTTCCAACGTAAGTGATTAAAGAAATACGATAGCATGGTTTCACCATAAAATCTTTTTTCATCTGGAAGACTCTAACCTTTTAATAAAGACTATTTTTGAAATTTTAATATAAAACAAAAAAGTCTTGGCTATATTCATAATAATGAAATATTGACTTCAATGACCACTTACGAGATAATGATTTTTTTAAACTTTTTTTTAAAAGATTTTATTTATTTATTTGACAGACAGAGAGCACAAGCAGGCAGAGAGGCAGGCAGAGAGAGAGGAGGAAGCAGGCTCCCTGCTGAGCAGAGAGCCCAATGAGGGCTCAATCCCAGGACCCTAAGACCATGACCTAAGCCGAAGGCAGAGGCTTTAACCCACTGAGCCACCCAGGCGCCCCAAGATAATGATTTTTTTTAAAAGATTTTATTTATTTATTTGACAGAGAGACAGTGAGAGAGCACAAGCAGAGGGAGCAGCAAGCAGAGGGAGAGGGAGAAGCAGGCTCCCTGCTCCAAAGTAAGGCTCTGTCCTAGGACCCTATGGTAAGACCTGAGCCAAAGGCAGACACTTAGCTGAAATACCCAGGCACCCCAAGATAATGATTTTTAAGAAGAATGAATGTCTTTAAAATGTGTTGTCTCTACTATATGCAACTATTCTACTAAGGATGTTTAATATTCTAAATTTAACATCAAGAGGAGGGAGGGGCAATTTAATCAGAGTGGGCAGGTTGGGTCTTGGTTTCCCTATTTCTATAGTTCCTTTGAGCCATATGAACTTAACACGCTTGGCTGGCATGTGATCTCTTTCAATTCTCATTTTTTAAAATTTTTTAAAACTCAAGACAAAAGCAAATAGTTTTATATTTTTAATAGAATTTAAAATATTAATACAGTAATATATAAATAATATTTTTAAAAGAGAGGAGAATGAAATAGAGACAAATAAAAGCTTTTTAGAAAATGTCAACAGGAATTTCTGTATTTCTTCATTTTAAAAGTCCAAAGAGGATTTTTACAAAGAGGATATTGAAACTGAAGTATCAGCTACAGAAATGCTATAATAATAAAGTCAGTGTTCCTACATAATGCTAAATTTGCACATTATGGGTGCCGTGTTTGTGTCAAGGCAGTCAATCATCCATTCCACAGTTAAGTTGTGAGAAAGCCGTATTTGGTCAGTGTTCAAGTTTCAAAAAAGATTTTTAAAAATGAGATTTATGGGAAAACTTTTAAAATATATTCAAATGGTAAAACTACATAGACTAAGAGAAAGTATACATTTGTGTTTGTACACGTACATCCTTCATTTATCCATTGACACGACTTCATGATATGTATAGCGGCATAGTTATATGTTCCTAAGTTGTCAGAAAGCCTTAGTAAATGATCAAATTACCTTCCTGTTATCCCATTATTAGTAAAATAGCAAAAATAGCTCATGACCTACCTTTGTGAAATTTTTGTGAGAATTAACAACCATAGCAGTCTTTGAAGATATAAAGAGAAGCCACACTGGGGGAAAAAACTATTAAAAACAACCCTCCTGTAATGCAGTATGGGGCTAAATGGGACCAGGGTAAATGAGCTGCCTGAAAGCAATGTTTCATATTGTTACTTTGATGTTCTTCCCTGGGGCTCCAAGAGGGCATGAAGGGAAGCTAAAGTAGCTTTCTTCTGCCTCACTCTTGGTGAATTATTTTATATAGACTCACGGTAAATTATCCATTCCTTTTTCCCAGAAGAGAGTAAGTAATATTGGATTATAATTGAACACTGATAGTAGGGCAAGCCTTTGTTTTAAACACTATTGATACAGAGTGAATAGAGTTTTGTCAGGAGATCGGTGACTGAACTCCAGATTACACAAGCAACACTGTACAGGAACTACAAATATGGCATTCATTATGGCCATCATCATAAAGATCTCCAATGTGGGCCTTCTCTGATGAAAAAAACCTCTCATCAGGAAAGGATCTTTGGGTCTGAACGCTTAACAAAATTTGTAAGTTCACGTCTGCTATGCCCGAATGGAGGTAAGAGTTTCAGAAATAACAGGTAGTGTTTTTCTCCCTCACTCCGCTAGAAACCTGGGGTGGGAAATAAGGCAGTACTTCTGTCCTGAAGGTGTCATTAAATGAGAAAGAACCAGAGAAAATGTAGCTCGTTACCCCAAGAGCAATCCACCAGTAACAAATTCTATGCTAATATCTCAATTAACAAACGCATTTACAAGCTCATTAATTGAACAAGATGTCCAGGAGTCTTACTGAGGCTGTGAGTCAGAGATCTGATAACCACATTCTGTTGCCACCATATGTCTCTAGAGCAGCACTTCAAAATCCTGATTGAAATGGGTGACTGACTTCACAACATGTAGTAAATCACAGACATTCCACTTTAGCCACAGAGTGTCAAACGACATCCAGAATGTACAGGAAAAACTAATAGGTAATTCTTCCTCGTTGAGTGCACCTTCTTCCATCTTGTGTTCTAACATATTGATAGAACTACTGACAGCATTGAAAATACCCAAACCCCTGGATAATGGAGAATGACATCTGGTAACCAAGTGCAGAGGTTGGATGCTACGCAGTGACACTCCATGATGTTTGCTGATCATCATGGTGACAGGGGCAAAGACCTGGCTGGAGAATGCTTACCGTTGCAGCCAGCCACATGATTTCCACATTCTTTCTTTTTTTGGCTTGGATATTTTGATGGAGATTTTCTAGTAATCCTTTTAAATCATTTTGTTCTTGAAAATGTGAAATGTCTGGGGGGGAAAAAAAGAGAAAGAAAGGGAGATCGTGTTAGTATCAAGCTGCCTATGGAGATTTGCTCAATATAGGTACGAATAGAATTTCCATAACAACAAATAGCATTGGGAACAGAGAGTATCTGAGTATAATCATGTTTATTAATCCGAGGATAATCATAGTTATTAATCTCTCCAGCTTTATTTCTTACTTAGAAATATGCCTCAGTCGCCTCTTCTACCTATTCTGTGCTACTGTGGTAATGCCAGTTTTCATATACTATTATTTTACTAACAAGTGAAACATTTTTGATAATGGCTGCTGCCTCCCTTCAACCAATGCATGACATAGATGAGACAAGAGATGTAATTTTATAACTTACTATTACCACTTTCTGCTACTAAGTAGCTAGTCTGAATCAAGAGGGTATGTTAAACTGAACACCTCAGGGGTGGGAGAAATCTGGAGGCTCAAGTAAAATACATGGAGTCAGTTTCTCAGCAAGATTCCTTAACCTCAGGGCTATGGACATTCTGGCTTGGATAACATTTTGTTGCGGGGAATGGACCTATATTCTGCTTTGTGGTATGGTAAGTAGCATCAGTGACCCCTACAATTTAGAAACCAGTAATACCCTTCCTGCGACAATCAAAAATGTCTCCAGACATTGCCAGATGTTCCTTGAGGGCAAAATCTATCCTGGCTGAGAAGAACTGCTATTAAGGAGCATAGGTAAGGCATGGAAAGAGGGAAAACATGAGAGGTGATAGTTAATTACATGAGATAATTAGATAGGGAGCAGGAAATGACTGATTGCTCAGATCTCTACATACTCATAACTAAAGCATAGGTCACAAATGGTACATGTTTTGTATTAAAACCTAAGGCAATGCACATTATGACACAAATGTCCCTGACACTTGGCAAGATGGGGTCAAGATCCGAATATAGATATGGAAACAAAAAGTCTTTCTAAGAGAGTTGTTGGATTAATGCTGTACAGTACGAAAATGTGCTCTAATGTTGAATCCACAACCCAAAGGATGATGAATTCCTAAGAGTGTTAATTGAGGCTAGAAACAGGAGAAAATCTGTAAGAGTAACACGGACTGTGTGTAGGCTGTCCAGTAACAGTGAAACAAAACTGATATATTCCTGAATCATATCTCTCTCTCTCTCTCACAAACACACACATTGTGCACACACACACACACACACACTCACACACATACACTCACACACAGTACAGATAAGCTGTAATCATAGCGTGACTCTGTACTTTTCAAAACTGTACCAGATGTTTCATTTTATTAAAATAATACATCTGAATAGTTCTTGACTTTAGCACCAGAGAGTGAGGAAGTATCCTGATGAACTATACTAGCAATATTTATCTGCCAAAGAATGCAAATGGTTGGTAAAATAAAAATATCCATTGAAAACAGTTATATATCATCTTGAATTTCATAACCACAGAATAGGAGAAGGTCGGGTACAATCGAGATGCATTCCTATAGTAGGGCGATGAGATTAAAAATATCTACATACAATATATGCATGATTCCACTGTATTAGTTTCTAAATGGAAAAACCATCAGAAGTCGAACACTTATGATGTAACTATAGATGATTCTCTTAAGAAAGACAAAGTTTGACTAAAAACATCACGTTGCTTGATGGACTGTCTGATATACAGAAAGTTTAATAGGACACAGTCCAGAGATAAAGGGAAGAAAGCATAAGGGAATGCCTCGAAGAGAGTTAAAAAACCAGCTCAAGACTCTACAGCTGATCAAAGAAAGTAAGGACAATAATTCTACTTTTTAATTCATAGTCAAAATAAAAGGAACAGGAAGTCAGGTCTACCATCACTATTTTTAATGAATTAAAATTTAAGCAGCCATTTAAAATTATGTACGGGTATACATTAACAGGGGAAGTGACCTTGACATTGTTGAAAGGAAATATGTCAATATCAATGAAATGAATTTATTCATTGTATCAATGAATACAAATGAATGAATGAATTTATTGTATAAAATTATGTGTGTGTATGTGTGTGTGCTTACGTCTCTCTATAGGCATATAGGCAAAGAGAGAAATCGGTCATTATTAGGCTATAGGATTTAGAATGATTTTTCAACTGCCTTTTTGAGTCATTTGAGACAATTTAAAGTAAATGTGTGCTGTTTTAAAGAATAAAGTTATTTTGAGAAAAAGGGAGAGCACAGTATATGCATAAGAAAAGGAAAGAACTCAAATTCTTAGGATACAAAAAGCTGGCCTCAAAGTCTTCACAGTTCAGTAGGGGAAGACAGATTTTTAAACCATCATTAACTATAGTAAAGTGTACTGTGGGCTATGGCATTAAATCAGTAAAAATAAAAATAGAGACCCAAGGGAAGGAGTGTGCCATCTTATAAAGAATAGTTGGGTAGGGAAGGGTTTCTAGCAAAGATAATGCTTCGTGGCTACAGAAAGCATTTGAGGCCCAGGGAAAAATGTCAGCACATGCATGGTGAAATGAAGCAGTACTGTCAAAGCTGGGAGCTCATGGTTCACTATGTCCTTGCAAGGCCTGGTCCCAGAGGCAGGAATTATGAAGGGTCTTCTCTGCTATGCTAGGAAATCTGGGCTTCATCCTAAAAAAAAAATAGGAGCAACTAGGAATTTTAAATAGGGATATAACTATATCTTAGAGGTCCCTGAGGTCCTTTCTTTCTTTCTTTCTTTTTTAAGATTTCATTTGTTTATTTGACAGAGAGAACAAGAAAGAGAGAGAGATGAGGGGAAGGAGCACAGGCAGAGGGAGAAGCAGGCTCTCTGCAGCGCATGGAGCCCGACGTGGAGCTTGATCCCAGGGCCCCGGGATCATGACCTAAAGGCAGACACTTAACTGACTGAGCCACCTCAGGGGCTCCCCTGAGGTCCTTTCTGAAGTCACCTGGTATAAGTGGCTTTCAGATGTCTTTGAAAGGAATACGGAATAAGAATTTCACCTGCAGCATTATGTGCACACGCACGGACATACATGCCCTTCTGTAACAAGAATTTTATGAAATGATATTTATCCTAATTGCAGACACTGTTCCCTGAATATATTCCATTCTATTCCATGTGATGGTGACCGTCATTTTTATTATTATTGTCCTAACCCTCAAAATTGACGCAACAACCTGGAGTCACCATAAAAAATTTGAAAATTACTGACTCAGGGCAACCCCATGTCTAAGATGCTTTGGTGACTTTCCCAGGGTTCATAGTCAGAGGAAGTAAAAAAAAATCCAGTCTCCAAATTCCTACACCAGCAATTTCCCCCCAATATGTGCTAGCACCTTCACTATTAGCTGGTGGTGCTAAAAGGCAGTTCCAGTAATAACACAATGAACCGGCTTCTTCGGAATTCTGAGACTCCAGAATAAAGTACAATGATTTCTTAAAATACTTTAGCTTCATTGTTGACATGAGGATTTTTTTAGATCAGTCATTTAAAACAGAATATAAGGATCTGAAACAGAAGTCAAATAAATGGTCATCCTTTGTGTATTTCTACTCTATAAAGATAGCACTTTAGGATAGACAGGCACCCCTTCTTCCCATGGCATGCTTTTTAGAAGGAAGATATTTTGATGTTCTTAAAATTTTCAGGCCACTATTTCTATTTCTGTAATGATAAAACTTGCTTTATTCAGAGCACATCTCTAGCAATTCAATTCTTTGGTTGTTGCCAGTTTTTTTTTTTTTTTTTCAATCTGACAAAAATCCCAGAGGTCACAGAAATTCAGGGCTGGTTCTAGAAGGAAGTATCATTAGTAATGACTAGTTTTTGGATTAGTAAGGGAGATTTCAAGATATAATGATAGATTCTGATAAATCAACTGAAAATCCTAGTAAATGGGGAATATGGATTGGTTTTTAAACTTAGAATGAATCTCTTCAAATGTAAATTAGCCAATAAGTCTTGCTTTGTCTACTCTCTCCTGCATTACTCAGCACAGAATTCAGACAGGGTAATTGAATCTCCATACCTATCTCAGTAAGAGCATTCTTTTCAAATGGGGCTCAAGAAAGTAAGCAGATGAAGTGTACAACAATGTTCATTGCACTATTGTTTATAATATTAAACAGCAGAAAAAAACCCATCTAAATGTTCATAAAGAGAATGGATACACTGATATATAATCATAAAATATAATATTATATAGTGGAGAAAATCAATAAGCATGCTATATTATGCATGTATATATTGGCATGAGTATAGAGTAAAAACTATGTTGAGCAAAACAATACAAATTATAGGACTCATGCAAAGTAACAGTAATAATATAAAGTTAAATAAGCAAAAATACCATATATTTTATGGGTAATACATGTGGGGTAAAAACATGTATGATAATGTAAAACACCAAATTCAGGATATTGATTTTCTCAGAGAAGGGAAAGTAAGGGATTGGAACTGGCAGGGGTACAAAAGGGTTTTTCATTCTATCTGCATTTTTTCTTACAAAATTTCTGAGGCTGAGTGATGGGTTCCCTAGTGTTTATTATTTTATGATGTTCTTTTTTTGTTTGAAACTTTCATTATTTTTTTTTTTAAAGGAAGCACGGAGCCAAGATTTCCAGAAAGTGATTTCCAATGCCAACTCTGTCCCTGCTCCGACATGTGGTCTTAGGTGAGTTGCTTAACCCTCTGTCCCTATTTTCTCATCTGAAAAATGAGGACAATAACCCTGCCATGCTTCATCGGCTTGAAGTGAAAAACAATTAATAAAAGTCTTGGCAGAAGTGCCTATATTGTTATATTCTGTGTCAACTCTGAAAAACAGAGGAAGACATTAGTAGTTCTTAGGAAAGCATTCACAGTCTCAGATAGCAAGTCTACTTTCTCAGGCAAAAGTCAGAATTTATCCAAAGTAAGGTGTGTATAGGTGCAAACAAAGATCAGAATCACAAACCTTCACAAACCCTGTAAATGGTTTCCTACCACTCCCCAATGGCACAGAATAGCCAAATTCAGAGTCACTTTTTATACCAATTTTCTCCTTGTTCTGTTGGATGAGGTCTCTTTAATATGACATTGACCTTAATCAAAGGATGGGCTGCTGACCAGTGAATAGGAATAGGACCGTAAACTTAGCTGATTGATCTGTGACGTTAATGAGGCCAAGGCAATAGCTTCATCACCTCATGATCATGTGACTTTATGTTGCCAGAGAGTGTTCCAAGATGAAACTGAAATTAAAGCTGAATTCCCAGCACCTGTTCCGCCCATTTCACACTTCATAGCAGGCACAGAACTTACATGGGGTCAGTACATACCTTCACTCTGAAGTCAACTGATACAATCCCAACCCCTATGGAGTCCGGACTAAGTTCAGGGATGGGGACTTAAAACTAAGCCAATCAGAACTTGACTGTGACCTCAACAATTATTTCAGGGGTATGCAGGCGATCTGTCCTGGCCAGCTGAGTGAAACTCGAGACTCAAATGTTGAAGAACGAAGAAAAATCCTCTTTATCTCTGGTTGAGCATGTGGGTAATTGCCCACGCCTGCCATCCTTTAGTCATGAGATGACCTGAGGTAGGATAAAGTCAACACCAAGAGTGGCTGAGTGATGAAGTAGGCTTGGAAAGTGTCTTTTCGATACTGTGAAGCCATTCAAACAACCTTCCCTTGAAGGTTGCCTGCCTTATCATTGGAATTTTCAGTTTTGTAAATAAATTTTCTTATTCAAGCCATTTTGAGTCAGGGTTTCTGTAGTTTGCAATAAAAAACATGCTAAGGTAAAACATATGGTTATATAGGCATTTTTTAAAAAAAAGATTTATTTATTTATATGAGACACAGAGAAAGAGATAGAGCAAGCATGAGCAGAGGGGAAGAGCAGACTCCCCCCTGAGTGGGGAGCCTGGGGCTTGATCCCAGGACCCTGGGATAATTGACCTGAGTGAAGGCAGATGCTTAACCGGCTGAACCACACAGGTGCCCCTATCTAGACATTTTTAACATTTGCCAGCCATATACAAATGTGTATTGTTGCTCTGGAGGTGAGAAAAAGGCAAGTAAGAATGTCTCTGGAAAGCAGCACACCGATCACTTCTACAGTGATAGTTTTAAGACGTGGCTCCACATTCTTTGACACTCCCTCTACTGAGAGATGGAGTCTATTTACTTTCCCCTGGAATGTGGGTGGGCTTGTGACTGTCTTGACTAACAGAATATGGCAGAAGTGATGTTACATCACTTTCGAGGTCAGGTCATAAATGACTATGCAGCTCTTGTCTGTTTCTCTTGGAACTTGGCTGTCTGTCTTCCCTTTTTTGAGATATTACCTATATGAACCCAGGCACTAAGCTGGGAGAAGTCCAACCACATGTTCAGGTACTCCACTCAATGGTTTCAGCCAAGTCCAGCCCTGAGTCAGCATGGCCCAGGTGCCAGAATGTGAGTGTAGAAGCTTGCAGAGGGCTCCAGTTCCTAGTCATTTAAGTAACCCCTTCCCACCAATCTTCATTCCAGGGGAGGTCCCAGATATCACAGAGTGGATATAAACCATCCCTACATGCTCTGCCTGAATACCTAACCCACAGAATCTGTGAGCACAAATAAGATGATTCTGATTTCACATCAGTAAATCTGGCATAATTTGTTACTTAGTAATAACCAGAACAACTACAAAGAAAAAAGAGAAACAAGTTAGAAAGGCCTGTACCTCTAAGTATGAAAAAATGAACATATAAAGAATACTTTCACAGTCCATCTTGGTTAGTACTATATTCTGTGATATCAAATCTTCTCTATAATTAATTCTGAAATAATTATTGTTAAATGTACTAGCAAACAAATGCAATTAAGTGAAAGCCATTGAGATGTCTTAAAATTGGAAATTATGTACTTTCAAATGCTGTAAAATCTTGAAAAATATAGAAAAAAATCCCCAGTGAAACTGGCTTTATTTAAATTGTATTTCCAACTTAACAATTTATGAAAAGGCAATATAAGAAATCAAATATCAAACTCCCCACCTGAACAGAGCTGAATAATATTTTTGACCTATACACTTTTGTTTCCTTTTCAATTTTCAATTTCAAGGTTGCATCACCCATAGCAAATGAAAAGACAAACTTTAAACGTAATTGTTAAAATATATTAAAACCAATGTGCTAAAAATCCTTAGGAATTTCCATACTCACTAATTTACACTGAAGGCCATGGGACCTGATGTGCAGGGAAGAGAGTAGAATTAGAATATATTAATATTTTTTTCCTATTTTCATTTTCTTTAAGAGAACAGTCATGATTGATATCCAAATCTCAAACAATTTCAAGTCATATCAAAGGGTTGGGGCATGGTTTGTAGGGAGATGACTCTCAAAAACTTACTATCCTCACATACCTGAGATAGTTTTATGCACAGATAATAGGAAATTTGAGTCTGAAAAGGGGCTTGACACAGATTTACCAGCTAAGGTTTTTTTTTTTTTTTAATTTTTTTTTTTTTTTTTTTTTAAGGGAGATAGAGGGAATGTGAGCAGGGGAGGGTTAGAGAGAATCTTAAGCAGACTCCAAGCTCAGTGCGGAGCCTAACATGGGGCTCAATCTCATGACCCTCAAGATCATAACCTGAGAGGAAATCAAGAGTCAGAAGCCTAAGCGACTGAGCTACCCTGGCACCCCCTGCCCCCCAGCTCAGTCTTCTTGTGACCTCAGTTGTACTGCTTGGAATGCTCGTGCCTGTGTTAAGCAAGTGGCCTCGGTCCTTAGCACTCAAGGCAGGTGAGTGGCTGCCTTTTCTTTTTCCCAAGGTAACCTCCAAGTCCCTGTATTTTACTCTGACAAGAAGAAGAGCAAGAAAAGTCCTGTTGAGAACACACATTACACACAGAAAGTCTGAAAACCAAAGCAAGAACAGATTTCTCGAAGCTCAGGAAAGAAAGGGAAGCAGCTTTTGAGGTTAATTCCAATGCCCCACCTCCCTGACCACGTACCAGCCAGGCTGCCAGTGAAATATGCCAAGGCCAAATGGCAGCATGGAGACACAGATCTATAACAAGGCCATGTCTAAGAAAGAGCAGTCCAGCACTTCCATGCTCCCCTCCACTTTCTGATCACATGGGAGGGGCTGACCATCACATTGCAGGAATCACAGCCAAAACAAAGCAGGGAGACAGACAAGAAGACAGGAGTTTTTCCCAATAGCCAAGGTCTTGGCATGGCTTCTTTAGGCTCCTGGAGGCAAGGAAGAATGAGATCTTGAATATTTCATACTCTATAGGATAAAATAAAGAACTCTTGTGGTTTCAAGAAAGGTATAGATGAGGTAAAGGAGAGGAAGTTGATTACAGATATAAAGCTGCTTTAGGAGGCTCCAAAATAAAAGGGGAAGAGGTAATAAGAATAAAAGTTCTACATTTTATTTTATTCATATAGTCCCTTTTTTAACTTGAAGTGAGCTCTAGTTTTATAACTTCGGATTCTAATATACTTATTGATAGCAACAAAATAGATTAACTTACGATGTTGCCAGACTTCTCTTTCTGACCCATCTGATACAGATAATTTTATCCCCGAGTCTTGAGTTTCACCCCCTTACCTGATGTCAAAGATGAGTTCTGCTTTATCTGCAGTTTAGTTTTGCTGAATTGGAAACATGAAGAAATAAAGGTGGGGAAACTATAAACCAGAATAAAATAAAAGACCTTGCACTTGTGTTTCAGAAAAGGAGAATAGTAGATAGTGAATGTCTGACAGAGTGGCATGCTCAGGAGAGTGAATTAGAGAGTTGGAAAAAAAGGATTTAAAAAGTTAAATCACAAGTTGCTAGTTGTCTCCTTTTTGATATTTAATTCAAAGTTGGAACTAATTTTTATTTACCTTTAATTGTTGGGCTCTTTATTGGATTTAACTGGAGTCATAGGAAACTTGTATTAATGTAGGTGATATGTATTTCCAAAAGGGAAGGTGAGCCCTAAGATTTTTTTTTTTTAAGATTTTATTTATTTATTTGACAGAGAAAGAAAGAGATCACAAGGAGGCAGAGAGACAGGCAGAGAGAGAGGGGAAGCCGACTGCCTGCTGAGCAGAGAGCCTGCTGCGGCACTCGATCCCAGGACCCTGAGACCACGACCTGAGCTGAAGGCAGAGGCTTAACCCATGGAGCCAACCAGATTTTTAGTATCTACCCTACTTCTCACTGTGGGGCCAGTGAACTCACCCTAGAGGTGATGATTTCCAAGATTTCATCTCTATCAGAGTATTCCACAAAGAAATATACACTTTTTATTTATTTATATTTTTTAAAAAATAGTTTATTTATTTATTTGTCAGAGAGAGAGAGAGAGCAAGAGCAGGAACACAAACAGGGAGCAGGTGAGAGAGAAGCAGGCTTCCTGCAAGCAGGGTGTCTAATGCGGGGCTTGATCCCAGCACCCTGAGATCACAACCTCAGCTGAAGGCAGACAGTTAACAACTGAGCCCGCCAAGAGCCCCAGCTTTTTAAACAGATTATCAGATAAGCAGTGATTATGCGAAAACAATTCATTAAAGTTAGTATAGATAGTTATTTGAAGGGATACAGATGAGACAGAAGAAAAGAGTGTATTGAATGGGCAAAAGAGGCAGGTTGTTTCAAACTATAGGAAGAGCTTTACGATCAATTTTAACTGGATCAATAAGTTGACTTGTTTGTACACAGGAGAAATAGAAGTCTCTTGAGAAACTCAGAGTGCACACTGTCGTGATCTTGTCCATCACTCTCACATTTGTAAGTGCAATGTGACATCTTCTCAGTCCAGAAACTGACACTGGGAAAATTAACTTCCTTTCTCTGGTGAGATAATGGCAGACTGTGCTTTGAAGTACTGGCATATACGTATTAGTTATTCTCATTTAGTCGATAATGAAATGGAGGCATTCAAAACATCAAGTGATTCACTTAAGTGAGCTTTCAGTTGAATTCATATCTTTTGATTTTGTGCCATTTTATGCAGACTTATCAGCCTGGCTTAGTGGGAGTCTAGCCAATCTTTGACGAGTGGTAGAATCTGTAATGCAAGACCTAGTCTACTTTGTCTACATATAGAAAAATGTAAGGATGACTAAAAGACCAATCAATCTTAGACTTTTCCTATGTAAATTAGAGCAGGATAAGGCTAATGGGGGGGGGGGGGAGGGATGCATCTAATCTGTGAGGATCCTGAAGTAACACAGAAGATGTAGAAGTCAATACTGAGGGAGGTGGCCATTTGTATGGACATATGTGATGGTGTGTGTCTGTCTTTGTTACCTGTGGTGTTGCTTCTATTTGTTGCTTCCATCTAGTGTAGAAGTTACTGGACACTAGCAGTCTATGCCTGTGGTCTCACCTGTACATGAAAAATTAAAACTGAATACTTTCTTGCATCACTTTTCCTTTCAAAAAGTCATGGGAGTGCTTCTAGAGACAGATCAGGGAAAAAAATTTCTCTTAAATTTTTATCAACATCAGAGAGCATTAAAAGCTTGAAGGTGAAAGTACATCAGAGTTTCTTCTGCAATGAGTTGAAAATAAGTTTATACGTATTAGCATGTAGAAATTATAAAGAGAAAATAAAGGTGCTGCTGGAAATATTCAAATGTTTTTAAATCTGCGATTTTAAATTAAGATCAGAAGCCCTTAAGTGGGGGGTCAGGAAACATGCAACTTAGTCTCTGCTCTCCCATTCACGAAGTTTGTATTGGTTAAACTATGTTCCGAGGAGCATTTATTCGGCAAGATGCTCATGAGTATTTATATATATATGTGTGTGTGTGTGTATGTATGTATGCACGTATATATATATATGGCAATAAAATGCTATTTCAACAAAACTAAATAGCTTTAGACACTGTAGAACTGGCAAATTATGACTTGCAGCCTATACCCAATCAGTTATGTGTTTTTGTAAATACAATTCTATTAAAATTTAGCCATGTTCATTAATTCACACCTTGTCTATGGGTTAATTTGGACTACAATGGCAGCTCCAGTTGATTGATTTTAACAGACATCCTTTTTTTTTAAATAATTTTTTAAATTTTTTTATAAACATATAATGCATTATTAGCCCCAGGGGTACAGGTCTTTAACAAACATCCTTTGACCCTCAAAGCCTGAATTCTTTACTCTCTGCTCCTTTACATAACAACTTGGTTGGCCAGGCTATAAGCCTTTTCAAAACTTTCAAAGTGAATTCCAAAACTATTTGACTATAGAATCCTACTATTGCCCAGTAATTACCAGCAGAAAGAGTATTTCTTGGAATAGTCTAGATTATTTACAAGATCCCAATTAGTCTCTGATTCTTTAAAACATTCAATAGACCTCATATATTTCATTCATTCATTCATTCAACAAATATTTTTGGAGGCTAAGCTCTGGGCTAGACACTGTTTTTGGTAGTGGGGATATAGTCAAAATATAGACAAGGAGATGGAGCTTACATTCTGAGGAGACAGAGCCAAACACGGTAAATGATGAACTGTACATTAGATGGTGGTAGATGCTATGGAGAAGGGGACCAGGGCATGGGAGACTGCAATTTTAATGATGGCAGTCAAGGAAGGCCTCACTAGGAAAGTGACATTTGAAAAATAAATAAATAAATAAATAAATAAATAAATAAATAAATAAATAAGAAAGAAAGAAAGTGACATTTGGGGAAAGACTTAAAAGAGAAGAGTGAAGGAGCCATATAAGGGGAAAGCATTTGAAGCAGAGGAAATGTCTAAGAAACAGCAAGAGGTCAGTGTGGGGCAGAGTGGAGCAAGCGAGGGAGAGAGAGGTAGGAGAGGAGAGTCAAAGGGCAGATTTGTTGCCAGGTTACAGGGAACCTTTGAGACCATTGAAAGAACTCAGGTTTTTCATTTACCAAAGAAATAAGGCCTATTGGAAGAGTTTGAGAAGATACATGGTTTTATTTCTATATTTATTTATTTATTTTTTAAGGATTTTATTTATTTATTCAGGAGCAAAAGAGAGAGAGAGAGAGGCAGAGAGAGATACAACCTCCCGACTAAGGCAGGGAGCCCGATGCGGGACTTGATCCCAGGACCTCAGGATCATGACCTAAGCTGAAAGCAGACACTTAACCATCTGAGCTATCCAGGTGCCCCCTGCTTTCCTTTTTAAAAGATCACTTCAGCTGCAGTGATAAATACTCAATGAGGCTGAGAGAGGAACCAAAGAGTCCAGAAGGACATTATTGCCATAATCTATAAATGAGAATAACAAGGACTTGCATAGAGTGGTAGCAAGACAGGTGGTGGGAACTGGTGGCACATTGTTGGGAAATAGAACCAGTGAAATTTTCTGATAGACTAAAAGTGGGGTGTAAGGAAAAGAGAAGGGTCAAGGATGACTTTTTTTTTTTTTTTTTGTCAATGCAACGTAAAAAGCTAGAACTGATTAAAAACTAAGGTGGTGATGATTGTAGGAAAGGTAAATTTTTAAGGGCATATCAGGAGTAGAGTTTGAGGTGGTGAGCAGGATATACGAGACCCAGGAAGAGAAACGGGCTAGTGATGTAGGTACGGAGGTCAGTAATGAATAGATGGTATTTAAAGCAAAGAGACTATTCAATAAGGGCAAAGTAGACATCCATAGACTAAATCCTGGGACACTCCAACATTTGGAGGTCAAAAAGATAATGAAAATTCAGTAATGGAGGTTGAAAAGTAGCAGTCAGAGAGTAGAGGCAATCACAGAAAAGTGTGGTGGCCAGGAAGTGAGTGATGAAAGAGAAAAACTAACAATGTCAAACCTATTACTAGATTAAGCAGGAGGAGGACAGAGAATTGAACATTGGCTTTAACAATATAAAACCCCTGACAAAACCAGTGTTAGTAAAGTTACGTAGAATAAAGGCTGACTGGAAAAAAAATGATGGGTAGAGAAAAATTGGAGACAGCTAGTCATTTTTTAATTTCACTGTTATCTGTTCTTTCTGGAACATTTCCACCCTTAAGGTGGTCCTACATTATAAAATAATTTCTCCTATACTGCCAATACCTTTTACTCATCTTTAATGTCAATGCAATGCCAAACATATGGGTAATATGTGAAAATCTCCTCAGCCATCTGAATGTTTGCAAATATACATATGTTTGAACGAAATTAAGTGAAATATTTGGATGAGTATTTGTATTTCTCATTTGAATATCTGGCCATGTACATGGTATCAAAGTTGGATGTCTGTAAAACAGAAATGATAAGTAGTAATTTAATTATGCAGTAATTTATAGCTCCTGTTGGGAAAACATTCACATGTTAACTTATGAATCTTATATCTTCTTTTACCTTTATGTTTGTTGAGAATGCCAAAAATCTATAATATTCAGATTATTCCTTGTACTTGAGAAACTTATACACATTAATTTAGCTTGGCATAATAAATCAAGGTAATCTCACATTGCCCAGAATCATGATTACAGCTGAGGTGCTTTATTTACACATTTCACTTAGGTCAATAAATGTTTGTTAAACAACACTAAATAAAAGATACAACATTTCAATATTCTGGGAATTTCACTTTGTTTTACACTCAAGTCTGGAGTATAAATGAAACACAAAACATACAATTTGATAGCTAATCTATAACATTTTACAAGTCTAACCTTTTCAAATATTACTGTACAGTAGAATCATCTGGAATGCTTGCTAAAACACAAAGAGCTAACCCCACATCCAAATACGGATTGAAATTATTTGAAATTATTGAAATTATTTGAAATTATTCTTGCGTGGGTAAAAGGTAAGAAGAGGTGCTGAGTGGCAGAGGGGCGGACGGTGCTGGTCACCTGCTGATTTGTTCTCATATCTATTTGTACTTTTTTCCCTTTGGCTTTTTATCACAGGCAACCTTGTTCCCCAGGCTGCTTGCTGCCCACTGACTCATAATTAAGTTTGGACCATGAGGATTAAGAGGGAGATTAAAGGAAGGAGGGAGACAGAAACCAGCTCATTTCTCCCCTGATCTCTTGGCTTCCTAAGAGGGCATCCGTGGCTTCTGCACAGCTCCAGTTCCCAGGGACAACAGCTCTGTCCATGGTCCCTGGTTCTACCGGACAGCTTCCACCCAAAAGCAAAGATAGAGCTGGGTGGCTCTAGTTTTTGTGCCCTGGTGACACTACATCTGACTTAAGTCCCTTTAACACCTGGGCTGGTAGCAGCTTCCTGCTATTGCTAAATTCGGAGTGGCTATGTTGATCCCTGGTTAATTTCTCCTCCCACCCCCTTTTCTTTTTAAATGTCAATCATCAGTGCTCTGTAGCAAATTCCTCAAATGTGTATTCCTGACAGGGCTAGGACTGATATGGCTACTAAGGATTTGGTATTTTTTTGTTTTTGTTTTACCGAAGTATAACCTAGGCTAGCATAACATGTCTAATTCTGACACCCTTCTCTATCTGACTCTGTGTGATGGTTAATCTCTTCTTGCATTTCCTGATCTTATCCTTTAAAGTTTATGGACAGTAAAAAGGAAGCAGAGAGAAAAGATATATTGGGAGGAGGGAGAAAGGTGATGGGGGATGGGTCTTACAGTATTTTTTTTATCACCCATAGCTGAAGCTTAAGTTGACAGAATGAAACAGTAGCCTCTGGTGTCACTGTTCTGTAAATGTTGAGAGGCTGTCCTAATGTTCAGAAATAGTGTATAAATAAATAAATAAATAAATATAATATTAATATCATATATAAATGTGAATTATTCAGAAGAGATCTAGTATTGCTATATGTGGGGAAAAGGTTAAAAATTTAGAAATTTACTTTATTTTTTAAAATTATTTATTGGGGGGGGGGTCAGAAAGAGAGAGAGAGAATCCTAGGGAGCCTCCCCACTGAGCATGGAGCCCAATGAAGGGCTCAATCCCAGGACCTTGAGATCATGACCTGAGGTGAAATCAAGAGTCAGCCACTTAATCGGATAAGCCACCCAGGTGCCTCAGAAATTTACTTTAAAACCTGGGAAATATTTAACCTGTGTCAGAAAGTCCCTTTGCCAAATGAAAACAAATAAACAAACAACAACAACAACATAACTCCAAAAAACGAAAAGCCAACTCAGATTATTGGAAGTCATTTAGTGGGGTGTGTGCGTGAGTGCAACACTGTGTCTACGTGTCTGTGTGTGTGTGCAACTCCATGTGTGTGCATGTGTTTGTTAATGTCTTTTGAGATACGTGCCTTACCTCATTGCCCATTTTATAAGTTCAGGTTATTTCCCGAGGCTGCTGATGTCTGGCCAGCCAGGCTCAGGATGGGTGGCAGTTTAAGGATACAGGGCTCTGAAAAGCAGGGTCCAGAAACACCCAGCACTTGTTCTGAGAAACTGAAGACAGCATGTCTACACTTGTGCAGCAGTAAGCCATGTTGCAAGTGTCAAAACATGTGGGCTCCAATTTTAAGTAAATAAACAGTAAGTGGGTTGATATTCAGATGCACCTTATTTTGTTTATGGAGCATTGCCCATCGATGTGGCACATATCACTGATGCTGTCAGTATTGATTACATCACATATTTTCTGGTCTGCAACCAGAGCTCATAATATCACTACTAGCTAAAGGAAATATCCATTTAATTAGCCTTAATTTTCATTAATAAACAGAGCAAATGTGGTGCAATTCTTCTCTCTGATATATGCTTAATATTCCAAGGACTGATTTATATGCTGCTCTTCAGTGGTTTTATCCATTTGTAACGCAAGGTACCTGTTAGCATGTGAGCCAGCCACTAATCTCCCACACTCTATGGTATTGAACCATATGGAAAGTCCAACAGTGTGATCAGCTAAAGAAGTTTGCCAAGACCTAGTTCTGATTTCTTCCAGAGCATGGTATGTGTTGAAAATACTGTAGCTAGTTGTCTGTTTCTTAGCAATAGTCAGATGTGTAACCATTTGTAAGTTTAATTTACATAATGATACCTTGGTAACTCTGCTTGTTTTGTTTCTCTCTTTTTTTCATTTCTTAGAGAAACAAAATCCAATAATTTTACTCAGGAAACTATTACTATATACTTGTTCTAGAAAAAATTATAGATTTATTAGAGAGTTCTGTCCTATGTTTGAAAACCTGGTGAATTTTCAATGGCTATAGGGCAATAATTTTAAAGGACAAAGAATTAGATATGAAGGGTGAGTAGATTCATTTTCTGACTTAATAAAATCCGATTTTGGATATTCAACATTGTATTCATAGTTAAGTTTTTCTTTTTCATCTACTTCTGGGAAATCTTCTCATATGAATGTTTTCTTGTCCTAATGGAGTCCTGTTACTTTTATATTTCACATTATTTTGAGTTTTAGTATTATAATGTTCTTTCTAATTTTATCCTTCACTGAACCAACTTTGCTCTCTTGGTCTATTTTCTAAATGAGAGGTAAGATAAATAAAAACACTAAAAAATGGAAAGTGTTAACTGAAAATATAAGCTCAAAGGACACAAAAATATTTTGGTTTAGATAAATTGCACCCTGTTAACTAAATCTTAGCTCAGCAAAACTAAACATCAGAGTGCTTGACACTCATGCACAGCTTTTACAAATTATAGTTAAAGATGTTTTAATTATTATGTTAAAAGAATTTGACAGGATTCAGGGAAAACCATGATGAATCTGATTTTTAAAGTGAATATAGTGGTTGTGAAGAATCTCTTCAAGGCAATTTCCTCTGACGCTACCTAAGGACCAGGAAGACCTGACAGACAGTGGTAGACCAGCAGGCCTAAAGTACACTAGCCTCTTTCCAAACCTTATGCACTCAGAACACCAATCTTAAAAGAATTATCTGTGACCTGGTATTGGATTTCTTCACGTGTCACAGGGGCTTCAGGCAGGCAAGGCAGATTTCTTTTTCTAAAAGCCAGAATTCTCCTTTTTTCCTCTTAAGTAAAGTTCTATCTCTGTATCATATGGGAGGCATAGTCCTCTGCTCTCTCTTGGGGCCCCTCCTGGGCTTTCTGACTAATTCTAGGGGCCCTATCATTGTGCCCACCTGTAGAAGCCCCAGGTAGGGTGCAGAGCAGATTCTTAGCCCCTCGCCACTGTCCTGCAATTTCTATACGTCTTTAAAATTTTCACCTCTCTTGGAAAATGAAACTAAAGAGAAACAAAAGAGAAAAACCCTCTTCTTTGATTTTACTATTTTCAGCCTATCTTTTCATTCCTTGCAGTCACTATAAACTTTCCTGGAAGAGTGGCTTTTTCTCTGGTTGTCTACTTGTACAACACGAGTTGTCTTTTTAAATGCCTCTGATGTGGTTCCAGTCCATGTTTTTATGTAAATAACTCCATGGAATGTCATCAATGCTCATAACCACCAAATTACAACAACTTCTCTTGAATCCCTTTTTCTTCATCGCATTTGTAAATTCTTGTTTACTTTGTCCTGGCTGAAATCCTTCTCATTTAACTACAGCAATGTTTGATGACCCCCAATCTCTAACAATTCCTCCATTTTTTGTGGGTTCTTTAATCTTTCTTTCCTTGTACTTATGGATAGTCTCCTATCATGTATGTTTTCTCATATCAGCTGAAACAGATTTATTCATTCAATCCCAATATCACAAAAGTAAAGGACATCCCTCAAGGTAAAACAAAAATTTGGGGGGAAGAAAGGGAAATTTTTTACTTCAAAAACATGTAGAGTTCAAGTATTTAATTCATAAACAATAAAAAAAAAACAGGGTTAGTAAGTTAATGAAGAATACATCTAAAACGGATTATTAAGTGAAAGTCATGTTTTTAGAGGATTAATTTATTCTTTTAACACTGACGCAAATTATCTCTTAATTTCACTTGCGAAAGAAACAATAGATTATACAGATTATGGGGATGAGCCAACATGGTAATTTTTCCTCCTTTACAAATAGTTTAACCTCTATTCACACTGTTAATAAAGCTTTATAGTTTCTTTCTTGAATGGAGTGTAACTCGAATGAGGCTTTGGGTTATAATATTTATGCATGAGGTATAACCCTACATACGTCAGTATAATTACATAGGTCAGGCTTGGAAGTTTGTTATGGAAAACAACCAAAGTAAAGTCAAAAAATTCTGTGCCAAGTCTATAACAGTGTTATCTCAAAAATATGTTGACATAATAGGAAATAAAGTATCAGGAAAAACTGTGTTAAGACAATGGTCCAACTAATGAAATACAATTGGTCTGATGCAAAAGTCTACTATGTTTTCAAGGATGAAATATATTTACAAGTTATAAACACATTTAGTTATATTTAATTAGCAGAATATTATATGAGGTTTAATGTTTTCAAGATTTTTTTGTTCCTATGAAGAGTTTAAATGACTTGAATGTAGGGATTTTTTAAAAATTTCATATCTCAGGCAATAACTAATGACATACATATTCAACAATGACTTACACATATTTCTTTTTAAGGTGAAATAATTGTTTTTTATATAGTACTGAAGTCCTTCACAGACTTTGCCAACAATCTACTTTTAAATATAATATATAATTTGAATTTTTAAAAAAAAATTTTTAAAGATTTTATTTATTTATTTGACAGATAGAGATCACAAGTAGGCAGAGAGGCAGGCAGAGAGAGAGAGAGAGAGAGAGAGAGAGAGGAGGAAGCAGGCTCCCTGCTGAGCAGAGAGCCAGATGTGGGGCTTGACCCCAGGACCCTGGGATCATGACTGGAGCTGAAGGCACAGGCTTTAACTCCCTGAGCCACCCAGGCACCCCAAAATATAATATATAATTTGAAGAACGATGGCATATCATTGGTTTGCAAAAACCAGTATGGATTAGAAATCATGTGGAAGGTTTATTAAAACACAGATTACAGGGCAAACTCAATAGATCTGCAGAGGCTTGAGAGTCTGCATTGCTAACAGGTTCCCAGGTGATGCTGATTCTGCTGGGCCCATGACCATACTTTGAAAGGACTGGTAGAAACCAAGTTGTTTATAAGAATTCTGAGAATTACTCCCATCCAGATTTTAGGTCACTTGTAAAAAAATTATCTACCCACATCCAAGTTAAAATAAACCTTTTTTCATTAGTTACTAATACCGAATATGTTTATATTATTTATATTATGTTTATATTATTGTTTATATTTATATTATTTATAAATAGTTTTGTTTATTATAATTATGTTTATATTATGTTTGTATTATTAATTTTTATGTTTATATTATTAATGTTTATATTTTATGTTTATATTATTAATTTTTCAAGAAATTAAATTTAGAATTCACAAGTATGCTGGCTACCAAAAAGTCTCCCTGCACTTAATTTCATTTTGGCATGAAAATAATATTTCATGTGAAATAAAATAATATAAAAACCCTGAAAGTGAATTTTTCTCACTGCCAGGTGAATTTTTCTAACTATCCACACTTGAACTTGCATATACCATTGTAATATTCTGATGCAAGATTCGCTGGCTTATGAAAAGTCCTAAATGCTCTTCCACTGAAGGTATTTCAGAATAAGTATGAGACTACAGATCAGTGAACAAATTGCCTTGTAGGCTTTTATTATAGCTTTTCATTAAAAATATTAAAATATTTCCTCCTTTATTAAAACTCAGTGTCTTATCATTGTAAATGTCTCAATATTTCAACATATTTATACTACTTATTGATGAACTCCAAACACATTTCTTTTTTTTTTTTTCTAAGATTTTATTTATTTATTTGACAGAGAGAGAGATCACAGGTAGGCAGAGAGACAGGCAGAGAGAGAAGGGAAGTAGGCCCCCTGCTGAGCAGAGAGCCTGATGTGGGGCTCGATCCCAGGACCCTAAGATCATGACCTGAGCAGAAGGCAGAGGCTTAACCCACTGAGCCACCCAGGCACTCCCAAACACATTTCTAATTCTCTGGTTTCAAAATGCTCAAATGCTATGTGCTTAATTTTGTGGGGAAAAAGAAGTGAACAATGACAAAAAAAAAAAAAATTCCAAAAGATACATTTCTATAGGCATGGATGCCTCAACAGTTTCACATAAATATCCCAATAAATATATTCAATCAATTAATTCCTCTGGCCGTATTACTTTTTATTACCTGTACAAACTTGTATTCTACCTGATTTTCTCCTTGTATATGTGTGATCTGATACAGATTATAAATCAGAAAGCTAAATACTTATTAAAGGCTCTTACATGGTTAAGAATTACATAAAATTTTTATTGGACTCAACTGAGATTTCCAATTATAAGTTTCTTATTTTTAGATTTTTGGTATTTTCCAGCGGCACTGAAATTAATGTCCTAGCATAAGCAGCAGGACATCGAGAGCACAATCAAGGCAGGAAGGCAGGTGTCAGCCCTGCCACCTCGGCAATCAGTCTCCTTGGTTCAGATAATCTCAGAGTTGCTCTCCCATCCTTACCCCACGCGTCTTTCTCCCATTGACCTCTATGTCTGGCGTGAGACTTTATAATCAAGAAATTATTATTGACACTTTCTGAGGCTGGCATACTTACAATCAGGTGGCATCTTTTCCATAAATGCTGTGTAATATTCTTTTAGAAGTTCAAAATTTTCTTGATTAATACTTTCCTGCAAAGAGACATCTCCAAACCTAAAAATAGGAAAAAAAAAATAAACAAACAGAAAACAGTTACAGGTTATAAAGAAGCTCCTGGAACTAACACTTTTCACCCCTCCTTTTTAAGTAGGTGGCAAGAGTTTCCTAAGGAGCCTTTTTTTTTTTTTTTTAAAGGAGTCTTTTTTAAGCTACATTGCACAATGGTTATTTAAACACATTCCAGTCTCCACTGGCCCTGATTCCACCAATCCCCTTTCACACACCAAACTATTTTTGCAATCATCCGATATGAAGTCAAATGAAAACCCAAATCTATAACACCAGCTCCCGTGTTTGTGCGTGGTTGATATGTAGTTAATGTTAGTTCGCCGACCTCTGCAGGGTGGTATTTCTACAGTGCCAAAAACCCTGCCTCTTCTTTTTCAACCCTCGAATCTTCCTTCTCACCCATGACAGCTTGAGGAGGGGTCTAGAACACCAAAAGCAGACACCTGGCTGGGCACAGTCTTGTATACACTGTCGGCTGCTGCAGGCACGTATAGACCTCTACAATCTCTGGAGAGTGGTTTACAACTGTCAACACTTCTTCTATTGTTTGTTTGTTTGTTTAAGAGAGAGAGGGAAAGGGAAGGGAGAGAGAGACACACGCACACAGAGAGGGCAGAGAGAGAAGGAGAAAAAGAATCTCAAGCAGCCTCCACATCCAGCATGGAGCCCAGTGCAGGATTTGATCTCATGCCCTTGAGGGTCATGACCTGAGCTGAAATCAAGAGTCAGATGTTTAATTGACTGTGCCACCCAGGCACCCCCCAACATTTATTTTCTGTCTACACCATGAAGGCAGACAGCCTCTGTAGTGGTGCTCTTCTGTCTCTTTACCACAAAACTCTCTACCTGTATATCACTGACCTTGTGTTTTTTTTAAGCACGTCCCAGATTTAAATTCATGGTCAAGTTGTCCCTCTATAAAAGCATCATATGTAAATGGCTTCCAATATGTATCTCCATTCAAATCTGCATTTTTAGATATCAGTTGAAAGCTTCAGTGTGAATTATCCCAACCCCTTCAAATGCAACATAAGCCCAAACTGAAACCACCTCCTCCTTTTGTTTAAAATTAAACATGTCCCCAATACTCTGCCATTAACTCAGGTTAAAATCTAGGCACTCTTTTGGATTTCTTCTATTTTCGCCACTCCATCCACTATTCATTGATCTTTTCACATGTCTGGCAGACTTTCTTTTTCTTTAACACTGTCATTATATAGTAGGCATTTAATTACATCCACTCCAGACTAGGTATAGAGCCTCCCCAAAACTCCAGCACTAAGCCTTCAGTCTCCTTCCCTTCCAGTCTATCCTCTACACCATGGCCATTCATTAATTCAGATCATTTGTTCATTCAACAAATACTTACTTAACATTGACTATGTGGCAGGAGCTACACGTGTAATAAATGAAATGTTGGAGAAGTGAATCTAATACCGGTTCTTCACATCAGCTTACTAAACTTCACTGCTTCTTCTCTCTCTGTAATGACAGCCTAACCTCCTTAGTTTCACATCTAACTTCTCCACAAAGGCTTCCAAACCCTTGTGGGAATGGAGTTAGCCCTCTCTCCCTCAAGCAGCAACATACTGATGCCTTTGCGACTTTCCACTATTCTCCCTCTCACTAGAATGTCTTATCTTCCTTGTCTGCTTGATCATTTCATCCTTCAGGCTTTATGAGAGGCTCATGTACTCCATGAAACCTCCCTGATGAATTCCTCTCCCATTTGTGAATCACATTCTTTCCTCCCTTATTCCTGCCCCTTCCACATCTTTGCTTATTGCATGAGTCAAACTGTCACATATTACTTGTTGATCTGGCTTCCTTATGGGATAGTAAGATTTTTTAGGACAGGGATCATGCCCATTTGTCTTGTTACATTTGCATGTTCCCTGTGTCCCACAGCTTGGCACAGTAGTGCCTGGTGCAAGGTCAATGTTTAATATCTATACTGTTAAACTTGGAGAATAGGAATATAGACCCAGGAAAATCTATAGGCGAGTTTCTCTGAACTCTGGAATACACTTCTAACTTTTTCAGACATTACAAAACAAATGGTATTTTAAAAATATCATTCTTGCTGGAGTGATGTCATTATTATGGACTTAATGTTTATGCCCTCCCCCCAAAATCACATTTTGAAGCCTCAACTTCCAGTGGCTGTGTTTGGAGATAAAGCCTCTAAGGAAGTAATTAAAGGTCACGAGAGTGGGGCCTTAATCCAATAGGATTAGTGTGTCCTTGTAAAAAGAGACACCGGTGAGCTCACTCTCTCTGTGTACACAAACAAAATAGAGGGTCAAGCGAGCACACAGAGAATAAGTCAAAGAGAGCACTCACCAGAAACAAATTGGCTAGAACCTTGACCTTGGAATTCTCAGCCTCTGGTACTATGAGATACACATTTCTGTTGTTTAAACCACCCATTCTGAGGTATTTTGTTAGGTTATAATCCAGAATAATCAGTATTTACTTAATTAAGAATGAATATACATAACATACATTTTGGCAATAGGTAAGTATGTAAGTAAAATATTACACCGGGATTACATAGCATACCTAATTTATAGATGTTGCCTGGTAAAGCTCAAAATGAAGAATCAGAGAAATAAGGTTCAGAGAACAGAGAGGAAGTGATCTATTCAGATGAGTAGTTAGTTGATGTTAGAGTGCCAGCCTTCTTGCTTCTCTTTGAGTTTTTCTCTACTTTGCCATTTTTGTCTCTGCTTCAAGTTTTAAATGTCTTTACAGCTTCCAGATATGAAAAAAAAGTGTATATGTGTGTGTGTGTACACACACACAGACACACATGTATAAAATATGCAAGAGAGATAAGAGAGAAGAAAGGGAAGGGACCTTTTAGTTTTTATATTTATTTATTTATTTATTCATTCATTCATTTTTTTTTTTAATTGAGAGGAAGTGAGAGAGGGGATAGGGGAGGGGCAGAAGGAGAGGGAGAGAGAGGATCTTAAGCAGACTCCAAGCTCAGCATGGAGCCTGATGCAGGGCTCAGTGTCATGACCCTGAAAATCAAGACCTGAGCCCAAATCAAGAGCCAGACACCTAAGAGCCACCCAGGTGGCCCATGAGAGGGGAGTTTTTAAAACAAAGTGACTAACAACTAAAATAGCCGCAATGACATAAATTATGCAAATTAACCTAATGTAGAAGGCTTGAAAATACAATGGTAACTACAATGCTAACTTTTCCTTGAAAATCCTGTAAATAGGGATTTTCACATCTCTCTAAAGACCACACTCACAGGCCTTAATTTACTAAGTCAAACCCAAAACATTTTCTAATCTAGTATATCAAAGAAGAGACAACTGATTGAAAGTACTGTGCTGGGTTTTCTTTTTTCTCCAAATTGTATAACTTATGTTCATAAATATCATTTATCTCAACCATCGGACTTGCTGTAAGGCACATATACACAGATAACTGGACTATACCTTCCTTTAGGGACTGATGTGGAAAAGTGCTCAATTATCAAAGTAAACTTCTTGTACCACACAGTGAATAAAATTATATTCTGATTTACACATATTATAAGAGATTAATGCTTTTACACAATTTGAAATTAAACTTGAAATACAAAGCTGCCACCTAATTTTATAACTGACAAGTGAGAACTATGAAAATGTATGCTGTACAGGAAATACCTTTTGGAAAAGAGGGACAGAAGGAAAAAATCACTGGGAGAGAATAGATAAAAACAGGCACCTTGACCGTCACTGAAATTCAGGAGGACTAGAAAAGTAGTGGCATTTTTAATTTCGTAAAAGACATCGATACAGGTTTAACACATACTTACCAAGTCATGGCAAAGAATATGCTAGGTGCTTTTAAACTGATACCTATGGGGGAAGGACACATTTGGAGAGTAAATTATGTACAAGAAGCATTTTAAATATGGAAGACTATTAAACTCTCCAAAAGTTCTGCCCATCAGAGAACTTTTCCAGCCAGGCCCCACGGCAGGATGGCAACTTCTTTCTCCAGAATCTTTTAAAAATGTATTCTAGGAACTTTAAGTCATAACCACACTTTCGATAATCTCTACATGTGAACCATGTAATAAGATACAAAAAAGTGTTTTTGACAGTAACTCACAGGACTGTATACAATCATCTGTTGTTAGACTAAGCAAGTTATTACGAAAAGATGTGCTAACCTCCCCCAATAACAGCTATTTTAGTAAACAAAACAAAAGGGAAAAATGGACAGTGTTTTAGGTCCAGAAAAGTTTGACCCAGTTGGCTGTGTCTCTACAATGTTGAAATACATATGAATGTAAGCCATGTTAAAATTGGATACTCATGCGGTGTTTGGAACCATGAAGAAAGTTTATATCCATGTAAATAATTTGGCATTGGCATTCAATATTTTTATTCAATATTTTCCTCATTCCTTTGCCGTGTTTAAATTTGATGTGGGCCAGGAATCTGAAATATGAATATTTCTCTTTGCCATCTCAAATGACTTGCTACGATAAAAAGGCAATATGTGCCCATGAGTTCCATGTGGGTGGGAGTTGCTCGAAAAACCCTCCACTGAAAACAACAAAAGAAGTCCCAGCTTTCTACCTGAGGCTTACCTCTCTGCCAGAGTTTGTTGTTCGTTGATTCCAACATTAAAAAGTACTGGATACACATGGAGCAACTGTCCCTCTTTAATCTGTAAAGGCAGTGCCTCAAACATCCGCGCGGGAAGCTTCACCTCCACCACGTAATGTTCACTGTGGACAGCGGAGGACAAAGAGAAGAATCCTTGCTTATTTCACTCACTGCTATGTTAGAGTCATTGGAAAGAAACAAGGAGTTGGAATGTAGAGCTGATTTAGGTTTGGGGCCGCTATCTGCTTATTTTCTGGCATTAATTCATTCGGCAATCATTTTGTTCACTTCACTATTAAATTACTTGGCATAAAGAACTATTTACAGCTTAAAAAAAAATTTCTCCATTTCTCTGAGTTCCTTTAGGAAAGGAAAAATGTTTAGTTTGTTTGTATACCAGGGTTATGTGCCTAAGAGACTCAATATTTATTTTCTTGATTTAATTATTTTTAAAACCCAGTCAATCTCAAGAATAAAAAAAGTAATTTAATGATGGATTTTTCAATATAGGTAAGCTAATAAATCAAATCATTTAAGATATTTTTGAGGATGGCCTGATTGTTCCTGTTATTGATGAACCTCCCTGTTTGTGATGGCTTGATGGAAATGGAATGATTTCATTACATAAGATGTAACCTTGAGGGGTTTCTGATCATTTTTGCAACATGAGCATATCACAGGAATGTTTCTTTCCCCCTCACTGGAAATTTCCATTGAAAATTACCCCTAATGTTCAGTGCTGAAAATTTAAATTAGGATTCACAGAACATGGTCAACAAGAAGAATTGCTTGTATATTTTTAAACTTGACATCACTCAATGCAGTGTGAACTGAGTATTGAGATGTTGAAGAGTTTTGCTCAGAATTTATGAAAATCCATGTGTTTCTGGAGCTATCTATAGTGCTGAAATTGTAATACATGTATTGGGAAAAGAAGCACTCAACAATTCGTGAGTCTCTTTGTGGAAATATTTTTAGTTGTCTAGTATAACCATCCTGAGACAAAACTACTCCAGATGATGGACTCAGACTTGTTTCTTACCTGAGCTTGGAACCAGAGAACCAGGAAATACCATGAATCCAGCAAGCAAGGATGTTATTATTAGCACTACCCTCAGATGAATGGACACATTATTTTTCTTTTTAAAATTGCTCTCAGTGCCCTTTAAAAAAGCCCGGCTAACAGAGTGCCGATGTTTATTTATTTCAAGTCTTTCAAGAATCTGAGAATAATTAACGAGTCCGTCCATGTGTAAAGGTTGCACTGAAGGTGAAACATTATATAAGGTTTTATGATAACTTTTTGTCAGTTTTATTAAAATAGAACCGGCATGAACTCATGCATTTTAAGTGTCTAATTCAGAGTTTTAGCAAATTTATAGAGTTGTGAAATCCTGACTATAATCCAGGTTCAGAATACTTCCGTCACTTTACAAACAATCTCTCATGCCTGTTTGCTTTCACACCCCAAACCCACTGCCAGCCCCGGGAAACCCCTAATCTATTTTCTATCTCTGCAGATTTTACTTTTTTACCTATTTCCTATAAACAGAATCATATAATATGTAGTCTTTTGTATCTAGCATTTTTCATTTAGCGTGACGTCTCTGAAGTTACTATGTTGTAGGCTGTATCAGTAGTTTATTCATTTTTATTCCTATTTATAGCATTCTATTGTATAGATTAACCACGTTTTTGCCGATGTATTCACAAGCTGATGGCTACCTGGGATACTTTGCAATTTGGACTGTTATGAATAATGCCATCAACATTCAAGCATTAGTTTCTCTGTGGACATATGGTTTCGTTTTCTCTTCGGTACGTACCTAAGGGTCATATAGAAATTTTAGGTTTAACTTTTTAAGAAACGGCCAAACTGATTCCAGAGTGGCAGCACCACTCTATGTGCCCACCAGCAATATATGAAGGTTCTAGGTTTTCCACATCCTCGCAAACACTTTTTATTGTCTGACTTTTTGATTGTGATGATTTCCACTGTGAGCAAAGTGGTATTGAATTGTGGTTTTAATTTGCATTCTCCTAATGACTAATGTTGACCATGTTTTCATGTGTGTATAGCCATTCATATATCTTATCTGGCAAAACATCTATTCAAATCCTTTGCCTACTTTTTTTAATAGTTTTTTTTTTTAAGATTTTATTTATTTACTTGACAGACAGAGATCACAAGTAGGCAGAGAGGCAGGCAGAGAGAGAGGGGAAGGGAAGCAGGCTCCATGCCAAGCAGACAGCCTGATGCAGGGCTCGATCCCAGGACCTGGGATCATGACCTGAGCTGAAGGCAGAGGATTAACCCACTGAGACACCACGCTCCCCCTGGATGCAAGTCTTTTATCAGATATATGATTTGCCTATATTTTCCCAATTATGTGGCTTGTCTTTTCATTTACTTAGTGATATAATGATATTTTTGCTTCTTAATAGTTTGTAATTTTGATTAAATCCTACCTATCAAATTGTGTATTTTATGAAACTAGAATTTCTGATCCTATCTAAGAACTCTTTCCCTAAACCCAACTTAATACATATTTTCTCCTAGAAGTTTCAGAGTTTAAGCTCTTACATTTAGACCAATGATCCGTTGTGTGTTAGTTTTTGTGCATGGTATAAACTGAAGTTCTAAATGACTTTCCTTGTGTATGGATAACCAATTATCACAACAACAGTTTTTGAAAAGTCTCTTCATTCTCCATTGAATTGCTTTGGCACATTTTGTCAAAAATCAATTGACCCTAAAGGTAATAATTTACATCTGGGCTCTAAAATCTGTTCCGCTGATCTGTATGTGTATATTTATGCCCATACTGGAGGGTCTCCATTATTGTGGTTTTATATTAAGTTTTGAAATCAGAAAGTGTAAGTCTTCTTTTGCCCTTTTATAAAATTGTTTTTGGAATTCTGGGTCCTTTGCATTTCCATACAAATTTTAGGTTTAGTTTGCCAATTTCTGCACAAAAGACTACTGGGATTTAGCCAGCAATTGCACTGAATCTATAGATCGGTTTGTGGAGAACTGCCATCCAAACAATATTGAGTATCCTAATCTAGGAACACGGACTATCTTTCCATTTATTGGACCTTATTAATTTCTCTAAGCACGATTTTGTGTGTTCTGTGTACAATTCTTAGAGTACTTTGTTAAATTTGGTCTGATGTAATTATTCTTTTTGACGCTATTGTGAATGAAATTGTCATCTAAATCACCACTGTTTCCAGCAACTTTTTAGGAGTGTGTTTTTTTTTCCTGCTTTCCAATCCAAATCAAGTCAGCCCCTCTGGTAGTGAAACTGCTGGTCCTTCAGCCTGTATTAACCCCTTAAAACTGTGCTGACTGAACTGGGTTTTATGGGAGCAACTCTGGGCAAGAGTGCCACAGACACCATGTATGTGTCTTAATCAATATCCACTGGTTTTTCATTATAAGTACTTGTAAGTTTGTGTGCACATTTGACTTATTTCCTCGGTCTCAAGTTCATTGTTTTTTGGCAATTCTGTCCAATTGCAATGTTGCTGTTTGGAGAGAGGGTTTACCAAACTGCTCACTTTGCCATATTCTGTGAGTTCCATTCACATCTGGTTTCTGAATTCTGGTATTTGAATTCAGATATAGCCTACAGACTCCCTCAGAAAAGGCGTTCGTCCTCTGCTATACCAAATGGCCTGGTAAACTTCCCATATCAATTGTGATAAAAGTATCAGTTTCCCACTTTTGATCATATAGAATGGTACTATTTTCCAGGTGTGTATATGAACAATTTTATTCTTCTTTCTTCCAGTGCATGGAAAATTAAGCATTAGTTCACAGTTGATATATTTAGTTTTATGAGGATATTTTTTCTTTATGTATATGAAATAGTCACCTTTCATTCAGTCACGTTTCTCTGGGCAACCTTTATACAAAGTTTAAAATAACGTATGTTTACTATAGACAAGAAAGCAAATTCAGTTTGAACTTTTATACTTACTTTCTTTTCCAACTCTCTCCACCACGAAAAGGATTTTCTCTTTGCACATTAATATTTTTTCATTATGATCTAAGGATGTTTCAAATTTCAAATATCCTCATGCAGCACTGAAAAGTGCTAATGCCAGAATGGTTATAATTTGGTGGGCTTCTGACTAAAATGATTTACCACAGGATATAACTCTTCTGTTGGAGGTCTACTCTATGCACCATCATTTTTCTTAATTATTTCTGATATTTTGCCTATCATTCACTGACCTTCGAAGCTATTTATTTAAAAACATTCTCGGAAATTTCAGTCTGTGAGTGAGTTGTCAAAAATAATTAAGAAAAATGGTCGTATGTGCCCCTGACACAGAAATAGATCTTTTCTAAAATGTTGCTGCTTTTAACAGAATTTAATTTAAAGTCATTTCAGGAATTATGACTCTATTAACCAAATGATTCCAACAAAAGTAAAAACACCTAGAGCTTTGGACTAGATAGTAAGAAAGAGAAAAGTGTTCTTCTCATGCCTGCTAGTCTTTCGAAATCCCTCATATTTCATGGGAGACCATCACCATGCTCACCTCACTATCACACACATTTATAAACATTCATGAACTTTCTCGTTTTTCAAGATTTTCCCCTGTTCTGTCACTTACATTCATTTCTCCACCAAATCGGGAAAAAAGGAACAGAAGAAAATTTTCCAAACCAAACCTTAATTCTCTTTGGCTCCTCTGTCAGGAGTTAAAACAAATATCTAACAAAGCCTGGTCCCAAGGAAATGGGCACCACTTACCGCCTTCCTGTTATAACTGGCAAGACATCATTGGATTTGGCTTCAATTATTTTAAATGCAACTTTCTTCAAATCTGAAATGCCAACAGCCATGTCCTCTAGCATTCCGATTTCATCACCTACACGAGGGAAAAGGAGCATTGTTACAAACATACTATTTAAAGAAAATGTCATTTGGTACTACATCTCCCTGCTGGGATTTTTTCTAGCATTTTAGTGAATGAGTTTCTGAATGCAGCGAATATACTCTAAACGCTTTTCCTCAGAGGTTGAAGAATTTCACCAGTGAAATAAGAACCATTTCAGTGGACTCCAGCAGTCCAAGTACCCTTTAAGGGAAAAGAAAAATGTATACAATTGCAGGAAGACTACAGAGAAGTTTTACTCCTTTAGGAAACAGAGTATCATGCAGCTCTCTTTCCATTGACGGGCATGATATTTGATTTCTAGAAATAGAGATAGATCCACACTATCCAATAGAAATATAATGCAGATCACATAAACAATTTTAAATTTCTTGATAGCCATATTTTTAAAAGAGTAAAATTTATAAATATGAAATTAATATTAATAATATATTTTACTCTAACTCAGTATATCCCAAATATCATTTCAGTTAAAAATCAATGTCAAATTATTCATTTTTTTTTATAAAACTAGTTTTTACTAGTCTTTGAAACCTGGTGTGCATATTTAATACATATTGATTTGGACTAGACACATGTCAAGTGCTGAATAGCCACACCAGGCTATGTATTAAATAGTGTAGTTCCACACATTAGAGAGTTAGGACTTTAAAAATCCAGTCATTGAAACTATGTTGGCAGAGAGAGCCTTTTATATTAAAAAGCCAGATGTCTGCTCAGACTCCACTATTCATACTCCATGAAATAATCTGTAATTCCATTTTCAAAACATAATGGGGGTAAGAATACAGTTACAAGGTCAATGAATGCAGAGAACTGAAAGTTACATTATTTCTGTAATGCTTAGGTCATCGAGGTTTATTCCACATTTTTATGTTTAACTGCAGAATCTATAGATCAAATATCCTTATGAATGAGAGTATGAGTTTAACATGTACTAAAGCGATACTCACTATATGTACTTAGCAGTCCTTCATACTGCACTATCAATCCCACTGTGTGAAGCTGCTGTAGGAACCCAGGGTCATGCAAACTTGTGTGTAATTTAATGATAAAACCACAAACCAATCCAGCAAGCTAGAATAAAAGAAAAAGAAGTCATTGAAGAAATTGACTGGAGTCAGCAAACTTTAATTGAAAAATCCTTAAGATTTTTGAGGCATCACAGAATTAATTAAAATTTTTCAAGTATGTGAAACATTCATGAACTAGTGGAGGGCATGGACAGTTTGGTTAAAATATTCCCTTTCCTTCGGTCTCCCTTCCTCCACGTGTAGGTCTATAAAACTCAGTTGTGGGTGTTGAGGCAGAAGGGAAAAGAAAGGCCCCCAGGACAACCACTGTGACGGACACCAGCCTCGATGTCATGAGACAGGGTTGGCTGAAGGCAATGGAAGTGGTCCTGTTAAATCTTGCCTCTAAGCATTACTGCCCTGCAAACTTATTTTATAGACAAACAAAACGTATAAGAGACCATTATGAGGCCCTGTCCTGGGATGCATTAGAGAGCTGTAGAAATGGGAGATGGCAAACAGATCCCTTCTGCCAGCCTCGGCCGCCACCTATGTGCAAGGCAGCCACCCCTTTCCTTCTACCGTATGCTGTGTGGAGACCTCAGGGCATAATATGATGACAGAGTGGGAGGCCTTTTCTTCCCTGATTCTCTGCACTGTGAAACAGAGCATACATTTCAGAGACTTGGCCACCTCTCTGCAGAAATAAATCCTTACGATCTCATAAGCTGTTTCCGTTCAGTTCATGTTTATTATGGATTAGGAAAACTGATACTAAAACTTCAAGTAAGGAATCCCTTTAAAAAAAAATGAAACTACCAAAAGAAGACCTCTACCATCACCAAGGATACCTTTTAGCCACCCATCCCCATGCTGTGCTCCCGAGAGGCACCTACTGCTTGGCTGAAGACGATGTCCCTTCTGAGCATCAGCATCAAGCCCTGGGGCAAGCTGTGCGCAAGTTCCTGAAGGAGCACGAAGGTCAGGGACTGCTTGGCTCGGCTCACCACTTCTCCCATGCAGTCCTTCAGGGTGCGGATGAGGGGATACAGCTGTTCATACCAGTCCTCTGCAGGGAGGAAGGGGGTGTAAGAACAGGGGGACAGATGAAGGTCTTGGGGATGGAACCAGGTTATTCTTCTTAGTCAAGGTACCCACACTATTAAGGATTCACAATGATTCGATTTGAAGAGGTCTGATCCAAATCTCTTTGAATTCCAGATGTCTGCCATCAGCCGCCTTTGGATCTCTCTGCTGGGCATACTTACCCTATGTACAGTAGAACTCCTCTCTGGCCTGCTCACCTCCAATCTGGGGACCGCCTGTGGCCTAGCGGGTAGTGTCACCAAACTCCTTCCAGGCTGGAAACCAGTTTTCCTGGACTTCTTCTATGATCTTCACATTTTGGGGACATTGAATTAGTTCTACTGTTGTAGAACGCACCAGACGGTTACTGTCCCCAGGCCCTCTGTCTTCATCACTTGGCTTCTCTGGATCCATTACTATCCCTCTCCTTCTAGTCATGCCCTACCTGAACCTTTTCTTAACGGTGTCCCCAGAGTCCCTGGAGGGGACTTTCTAATCTAATCTAGTTCCATCCCATCATTCACTCCCTTCCTGCCCTACTTTAAACATTGTAAAGAAAGGGAGCTCACTGGCAGCAAGGAATTTATGTTATAATACCCGAGCCTAGCATAGAGTCTCCCATATAGCAGATATTCAATCAGTTTTATTTTTATTTATTTTTTATTTATTTATTTTTTTAAGATTTATTTATTTGGTAGAGAGAGAGAGAGCGAGCGAGAGAGGGAACACAAGCAAGCAGAGTGGGAGAGGGTGAAGCAGGCTTCCTGCTGAGCAGGGAGTCGGTGGGGCTTGATCTCAGGACCCTGGGGTCATGACCTGAGCCACCCAGGTGCCCCAATCAGTTTTAATTGAATGAGTAAAGTTATAATAAATATAACAAAAGTTTTTGGTTTTTATTTATTTATATTTTTAAAATATTTTATTTATTTGAGAGAGACAGAGAGAGGGGTGAGAGAGAGAGAGGGGGAGAAAGCACGAGCAGGGAGAGCAGCAGGCAGAGGGAGAAGCAGACTCCCCACTGAGCAGGGGGCCCGACAGGGGGCTCCGTCCCAGGACCCTGGGAATATGACCTGAGCTGAAGGCAGATACTTAACCAACTGAGCCACACAGGTGCCCCATAACAAACGTTTTTAAAGATATAGGCAAATATGAAAAAAAATCAAGTTTTTGACAATTCAAATAGGCTTTCTTCAAATCAGGTACAAAACTGAAACCATCTGTGCTTTTTGTATGTTTAGATACTTGACTTGTTTCAAGTATATAATCATGATGTTGGCATATGATGTGGGAAAAAGTTATATTTTAGTTTATTTGGAAATCAAGGCCCTGATAAATGTCAAATCCCACACATTCCAGACTGTGTGACATTTCATTAACATACAAATAAATTAATAGTAGTATGGCAATGAAATTTAATAGATATGAATGTATGTTGAAAATTAATTGTAATTCAGGCTCTGAAATGATATGATCTTCTCAGCACAAAAGTGTAAGTTTTACCATGAATGATGTAAATGGTCAATAACCAGTTCAGACCTTGGAAGAGTTACAGGGAATGATACAAACAATCATAATCACTATTGTACCTTATCTACCATCACTTAGTTATTTTATTTTGTGTTGTAATAGACTAAATGAAATAAACCAAAATGGTTGAAAGAATAATTAATGACCCCAACTTAATAATAAGATGCACTCTTGTTAATACTTTATGTAAATGCTTATGTGATGCTATAATGCAAAATACGTAATGAGTTATTATTTTAAAATATTGTAGAATTACATGTTACGGTAGGAATTAAAAAAACACCAGACAAAGGGGAATACAATGAAGGCCTATTAAATCTGTAATCATTTAATGAAGGACTCACTTGTGGGCAGCCTACAATGAAATTTGGACAACGGTTATTTAAAACAAGCATGGGCTAATTACTGATTTTTATGTCATAAGTATATGTAAAAGGGCTTATGAAGGTACATAAGTCTTATTTTCAGAATAAAAGACACATCAGTAGACATCTGAAAGGAATAGTCCTTATTCTTATTTTTTTTTCATATTTACATTCTTCTATCTCCTATTTCTCTCCCACTCTATAATTCCCAGTATGAATGTTTACATACATATATTGATTCACTGACACATACGTATATACACTAGGAAAACAAATATTTCAATAAATTGACTGAGATTTACATCTTAGAAGAGAATAGACGGCAGCATGATTTTGTTTTGCGCTTAGGTCTGTAGAGACCAGTTTCTATTCAACAATCTCCAACATAAATAAAGCTTGTGTGCAGTAGGTGGCGCTGCCTTATTAGGCTGAAGTAGAGCTAGGTTGTCCCTACTCTGTTCAAGTACCTGATCTATATGGCTTTATACATAGCATGTGCGGGTAGTTTAGGAACCTTGCATCATACTCTCTTGTGTCAAGTGATCAGTAAGTTGGTCAAGGGTGTGATATGCGCTTCCTAGTTAGAAAGTGGAAAATTAACTTAAGGGCACGCTTCTCTTGAAAGACACTCAGTGACAGCTAAAATTTAATATAGCTCTTGGTTCTTCTTGAAGATCTTTCTTTGCACATTTCTTCATTAGCACCAGGATAATTTCCTTACCTACTTCAAAATCTATCCTCATACTTATTTAACCAGTTGATTCTTACTCATAAATTGCAATCACATAAAGAAAAAAATGACTCTGATTTCTAATCTTAATAGAATTAAACTGAAAACCTGGGAAAAAATACACTAATATTTTAAACTTAGGGGCATTGTTAGCTGCTTGCCTAATGTCAAAAATATTCAGTGTCTCCATTTACTATAATTATATACAGTTTTTGTGGCTAAAATTTAAGGCAAATGACAGTATAATAAAACATTAATTCTAAACCATAAAAATACAAGTTTGTGAGTGAGGCAGAATGCCTTAAAGATAGTAGGAAGATTCCTATAGAAAAATATAAGTGAGAAAGCTAACATCACATTTTTTTCTGGCCAAGAAACAATTTAAGTTGAGCAGATACAGAAAAAACTGCACTGGCAAATGCAAATTGCAATGACTACAGGTTCCGGTCCCTGTTAATATTCACTCACTGTAAATCTCAGGTTTTCAAATAAACACAATGGTGTATGACAGGTCAAAGAAAGGCTGGAGTCAGTTCATAAATGGCCTTTTTGCTCCAATGAGCTTTCCAAATCATTCTCACAAAGGAACAGCAAATGCTTTAGTTTTCTCTTAAAAAATATTTTTGGGTGGAGAAAAAAAAGCTACAGCTCTTGACAGTCTTAAGACCATTGTCATTTCCCCCTCACCTTCCTGCCTCTCTCTACTTCACAGTTTCCATGGTGCTTACTTTGTTCTCAAGATAAAGCCCATTTTCTGGTAGGGATGAACTGGTGTTCATTTGGGGCCATCTGGTCAAAATAAGAAGTCCTGAAATGCACACATCCAGTTTTCTGAGTTTAATTACTTCAAGTTTCAACTAAGATTTTATACAACACACACACACACACACACACACACCCAGTGAAGCTAAGTGGCTAGGGGCTCTCCACCATATAGTCACTTCACAAACACCTCTCTGGGAGCTAATCGGCTCAGCAGACACTTAAGTGCCCACATCCTCAATTCTATCCCTCTGGGCTCCTTTCACTGACAGACGGGACTATAAAGAGAATGTTTTATTGTCTCTATAAAAACTTGCTGAAACTCCTTAACCCGGAGACCAAAAAGCAGAATCTTTCCTTAGGAAAACATAAAATGCATGTGGTTTAGCTGAGCTTTTCCTGAGCTTTGTGAAGTGTCCTGGAAGCCATCCAAGCAGAGCCTGTTTTCCAGCCCTTTACTTGCTTCTATAACATATTCAAGTGACGCTCACTGAAGGATTCAAAGAACGACTGCCAGGTGTCCACTCCCACCCCCTCCATACGCCATCTATTTCCTGTACAGGATGTTCACGTCCCCTGAGCTCAATGGCTCTTATGTTACCCAGGAGGAAAATAAAAGAGCCAAATACCAACCAACTGCCGCAGAGCAGAATGCTTTCTTTCCAATTTCTGAGCCATTTTCTTCTCAGGTGTTTGGTCTTCTTTGATCATTTAAAATAATTAACTCCACACAAGCTTACAGCCATTGTTATTTTTGTTATCACAACTTTTCAGGCATAGAAGAAAAGAAAAGCGAAAAGATTGCATGCCCATTAAACTTTATGCAAAGAGAGAGAGAAGAAATGAGCCCAGCTTCTAGGATTCACCTCAGTGAAGAAGATGCTCACTGTGAAGCTAAACAATTAGAATGGCCTCTAAGGAGGGCGATAAAGTCCCCAAGGTTGTGAGAACAGAGACCAACCCATAGCCAAGAGGGCTTTGATACTGTGCTCAAACCTCAGGTCCCACAGAAGGGCCAATGTGTTTGCAGTTAGGGGCTGGCAGTGGCCAATTTTGCTATCCCTGCTCAGAGTCCTTTTTGCTTTGATGGACCTACGTCCTATATCAGCTCACATACCACTACCTAGGTGCCCTCTGAGTGAAGGCCCATTCCTTCAGGCACAATTCTACAATTTGAACAGCATAACTTGGAGGGTTTGGTCAATGATCAGGCTTTCTCTCCACATACTTCACAGCTAAACTCCTTTGTATGAGTATAATACATGTGGCCATCTTTGGTCATAGATCATGGACACCTGCCCATTGCCTCCAAATATCTGGACATACTCCAGCATATAGGCTAATGATGTGCTAGATGAATAATCAGGGAATGAAAAACACCCACTGAGTCCTGGCTGCCTTGAAATGTCTTTCCCAGCTACTCAGAATGCCCTCTGAGCCTTCCTAACCCTTTGGCCATCTTTATCATCCATCTCTTGGCTCCAGTCCAGGAATAAAAAAAAAATCAATCTGTATTTATATTAGTTTAATAAATGCTAACCTATTTCCCTTTTATCACTTTCCCTCCTTTCTTCACTGCCATCAAGAGACACATAGTCATTCGTTAGCCAGAGACAACTTTTTGGAAGTGAGTCCTATGGGTGACACTTATATTTCTAACTTCTGACTGCTACTCTCAAGGGGCTTAAAATATAGAAGGGGAAGTAAGAGGTGTAAAGTAATACTTACCATATAAGGGAGTCTGATAAGTGCTATAAAAATCTGGGGACCTGACAAAACATGTTTAGAAGGAATAAGAGTTTAGAGGCAACAGAGTTCATTTCTGGTGAGAAGATCATATTCATTCACAGCTGTATTGTTGACTGAACATTTAAAGGGAGTCCTGTGCAGATGGAGTTCAAGGAAGCTGCATGGCCAGCAGGTAGCTAAACACCCATTGTGCAAAGCTTTGTAGGATAAGTCTGGGAGGGGTGCATCATTTGGTGATATCAAGTCCCATAAACAGATGTTATAAACTGACCAAAGGTTATTGTACGGGGACTGGAAGGGAGGAGGAGAGGGGCTGACATGACTGAAGGACTTGGACAAGGCAAGAATACATGCAAATTGGGGCACCTCAGTGGCTCAGTTGGTTAAGCGAGTGGCTTCGGCTCAGGTCACGATCCTGGAGTCCCAGGATCAAGTCCCACATCGGGCTCCCAGCTCCATGGGGAGTCTGTTTCTCCCTCTGACCTTCTTCCCTCTCATGCTCTCTCTCTCTCTCTCAAATAAATAAATAAAATCTTAAAAAACAAAAAAGAATACATGGAAATCATGTTGAGACTGAAGCCATGAGGGGGGAAAAAACCCAATAAAAAAACTTACTGGGTAGTTACCATAGCAGGGATAGAGAAAGAGGTAAGCAGGGGTAGGGAGGGAAATAGGAAGGTACAGACTATGTGTGAGCGAGAGCCAAAAGCTAAGAGGCAAGGTCAAAGCTAGAAATAATGGGTAACTTGTAGGGCAAATGGGAGCTGGGTTTATGATGTCCCTAGAGAAAGGTTGCACAGAGAGCAGTCTGTGCCTTCAGAGCAGTTTAAGGCCCCAGGGGTATTCACACAAAGACTAGACATGAATCTTAAAATGCAATCATGATAGTGTCCACTGAACTATCGTCCAAGGTAAGTGACTGATCTTGGCACCTTCCAGATGCATTAGAAATGAGTATACTGCTCAACTCAAAACAAGCTGCTATGAGAACAAAGGCAACCTTTTCTTGTGTCAAGGGAACCTTGTTTGTTTAAATCCTGCCAGCCGAAGAACGCAATGTCATAAAACTTTCCAGTCTTGCTCTTAGAAAAATGGCAAAGGAAATGCATCAACCGATATCCTGGTTAAACTTCTCATTTTGTAGCACAAAGTGGAAAGCCTTAAGTAAATTCTGCTAAGACAGTTTCCAGGAACTAAATCCATTAATCAAACAAGCTCTGTGTTTGTTGTAGCACAGAAGTTTTGAATTGGGGGTTATGATGAACCTGGAGGAGTCACACACTTGTATTCCTTGGGCATATTTTGCCTTTTGGCCTTAAAAAAACCTGTAATCTCAGGACTCTGGCCTACAAATATGCTGAGCATTTAAGAATAAGCTGCATAGGTCATAGATCCTGATGATCTGAAATTACCAATACATCAGCATCAGAGAGCGCCTGTCATTTAAATTTTGTGCCTTATCTAAGATTGAGAAGACAGAAGGAGTGGATATTGAGTCCACTGAAGCCTGAGTAGAGCACAGAAATCCAGAAAAGGGAAGAGGCGATGCACTTCTATCCTGAAGTAAACAAGGTGAACATAGCAGTTTTCCAGTAAACTTCAAGACCCATGGTATATACTGTACTATTTTTTAAAAATACATCTATAAATGCAACAAAGACTCATGTACATAGATTTAACTTATAAGCACTGAGAAAGCAGGCAAGGGACCAAACACGCTGTAAGCAATACTATTTCTCAGGCCATTCCATTCAATAATCATATGCCCCAATGTTCCCACAGGGAAAATGTGAATCTCTTCTTTTTGTCCCTATCTCACTTTTACTGTGGGTATGAGCATCACCAGATTTATGATAAAGTTAAGTAATTTTTCAAGTGTAATTTATGAATACATGGTAGTTCTTAATTTTTGCCTAAGGTACAATTCCATAATAAAACTTTAACAGATATCTACAGGATTGATTTTCATAAAGTTATCTTATAATACCACCAATTAGAGTCTAATAAAACTTAGCATTTTGTTAAAAGGATGACAGCAAAAAATTATCTGTACAGATTAAGATTAGTGATTTTTTCTCCTGGAAAGAACAGAAGCAAGACAGCATAGTAGTTAGAACAGGCTCTCAACTCAGACCACCAGGGTCAGAAGTCAGGCTCTGCTGCTGGACTGGGCTTGATAGTGCACAAGTGTTTTCAACTTTCTACTTCTTCATCCATTAAATACATCAAATTATTTTTATGAGTGTTGCAAGAATTAAAGAATATAGGTAATATTTTTTAAAGTTTCTGGCACATGTTAAGCAACCCCAAAATGTTAGCTACTACCTTAAAAAATTACTACAATAATAAACTAATTTATATGTCACCCAATGACTTCCCACCTGCTAACATTGTTGCTTTTGCTCTTCCTTCTCTCCTATTTCTGAAGATAAACTGTTCGTTCTCCAGCTAAGATGAGCTTCTCTCTCTGTATACCAGACTCATGTCCTCTCATCTACTTAGAAGTATCACTCAAGCAATTCTCTCCCCTTCTTCCTACATTGTCAGTATTTCTTTGTTACCAGAGCATTCCAATTAGCACACAAACAAGCCATTTTCTTCCCATCTTTAGAAATGGCCCCCACTTGACCCTATTTCCCTCTATAGCTTCCACCCTATTTCTCTGCTTCCTTTCATGGTGAAACTTCTCAAAAAGAGTTTTCTATAGATAGTGTTTCTAGTTCCTTTTCTTTCTCTTCCTCTTAACCACTCCACTTAGGTTTAGTCCCCATCCACTCTAGGGAATTCTCGTCAGTATCACCAGTGACTGTTACACTGATAAATCCAAAGTTACTTAGTCCTCATTCCGCTTTCAGCAGCATTAGGCATGCTGATCACTTCCCCCTGGAATACTTTCTCACCCTAGAGGTCAGGATATCATACTCTCCTGGCATCCTCCTACCTTACTGGCCATTCCTTCTCTAACTCTGTGGCTGGTTCCACCATTGTTTTAGAATGTTGACATGGAAACATCCCCAGTTGTAATCTGTATGTTAATTCCCTTTGCCCTGAACACTCAACTCTTTGTTGACATTGTTCAGTCTCACAGTTTTAAGTACTATTTATATGTTGACAATTTCCAACTTTTTAATTAATTTTTTAATTTTAATTCCAGTATAGTTACCATACAGTGTTATATTAGTTGCAGGTATACAATATAGTGGTTTAACAATTCTATACATTACTCAGTGCACATCATGATAAAAGTACTATTTATCAAAATTTGTGTCTTTAACCTGAACCTCTCTCTTAAGTCCCAGATTCTTATATCTTACTGCGTACCTGAAATCACCATCCCAAATGAGCTCCTAGTCACCACAAACCCTGTTCTACCCAGTCTTCACCAACCAGTAAATGGCCATCCCATCCCTACAGCTGCTCATGCCAGAAATTGTTCAATTATCCTTAACTCCCCTTTTTTTCTCATTCTCTCACCCAAACTATCAGAAAAGTCCATTGGCACTACCTTCAAAATAAGTACAGAGTCCAACCACTTTTTATAACCTCCACTGCCACCTTCTTCTTGGTAGTCCAAGCCACAATCATGTCTCACCTAGACAATTACTTAGCCTTCTAACCAGTCTATACCTCGTTCTGCCTTCCCATCTATAGCCGAATCTTAACATAATGGAGTAGGTATTAAAATTTATGTCATATTAAGTTACTCCTCTGTTTAAAACCTCCCAATTGCTCTTATTTTTCTCAGAGTCAAAGTCAAAGTCTATGCAAAGGTCCTACGTGATCTTTTCTCCAAGTTGCCTGTATAAATTCATCTTCTACTCTCTTCTCTTCACCTTCTCTATTCAAACCAAATTGGCATTTTTGCTGTCTACTGATGATGACGGGGGCACTATTGTCTTAAGACTTTTGCACTAGCTCTTTTTTGTACTCAATATATCTTTCCCTCAGATATCCACATGGCTCACATCTTTTCCTATTTGTCTTCATTCTAATAACAACTTCTCAATGAAGCCATTGACCACTCCTTTTAAATTTCAATTCCTGCCCTCCAACCATATTCCCAAAGCCTTTTACTTTCCTCCATTTTTCCACATTATTTGCTGATGTTAATATATTGTTTAAATTCTCTTAATTTCTTCTATTAATGTTTCTCTGGGACAAGAATATGAACCCAGGAGGGCAGGTGTTTTGCCTGTATTGTTCATTTTTTGTATCCTCAGTGTCTAGAGTAGCACCTGGCACATAGTAGCTACTCAATTAAAATATGCTGAATGACTGAAAGAAAAAAAAATCACTCAAAATAATGTGGTACCTATATTATCATAAAACAGTAGAAATGGAAGAAACCCCCAGAACTGTTAGATGATCTTTAATTTACCAATAAATTAAGGTCCAGAGAATGTAAGTAATCTGTCAAGTTATATAACCAAGTAAGTAAGTTGAGGACTTGCCAAGAATCTTGACTCTGAGCTAAGTGTTGTTTTGTTACATCAAATTCACTGCACAATATTTAAGAGAAGCATTAATTTTCTGACTGGATATTTGAAAATTTCAAATCTATAATTATGATTGAAATTCTAAGTTTATAATAAAAATATATGTGGTACCTTTTGATTATTTTTTACTGGTTTTATGTTTTGTTTTGTTTTTTTAGCTTTTAAGTGTACTTTTAAAGGTTGTGGGGTTTTGTTTTGTTTTGTTTTGTTTTGTTTTTACCTATTGACCTAGGAGTTTTTCAAAGCCTGGTTCATTGATGTTTCTTTCCCAATGTAATTCTAAACTTTTATGTGTAGAAATTCATGACATTCAGGAATATTAATACTTAAGCCCTTTGATGAAAATGATGCTTTGTGCTTGGCTCTTTGCACTTTGCCAAATAAAAGACATGTTTCATATTATAAAACCACTGAAATAATTGTCTAATGTTGAGTATAAGTTTTGGTAATATAATGATTTTCATGTATGCATGCATAAATATTCACTATGTTGAAAATACTCAATAATATAAAAAATACCTACCTAAGCATTTCTTGTCAGGTAGCAGTTATAGATCAAGGTAACTAGGCTTTTATTTCATAACATTGGCTTCTATTACTTGCCAAGAATTATGTCAGGTTCTGGAGATTCAAGAGCAAATCACAAATACTTGGCATATTTTCTCACAGAGCCAAGTCTAGTAGAGGAGATAATATTTAAAACAGCATTTGTAATAAATCAGAGATTCAGAGGCTGCAAAATAGTGGCCCATGGGCCAGCCTTATCTGGTCCTCAAAGATATTTTATTTGGTCTTCCTCATATTTTGACAATTTTAAAATGTCAATTATTGACATTTTAAGAATTTGGATGTTTCATATAAAAATTCACATTTACTTGAAAAATCAGAAGATACAGCGATTTTAGTTTCAGTTTCCTTTGTAGGAAGAATTGGTTAGAACTGGAGTGGTGGCCTTTCTTTTTGGAGGGATATATATTGTCCCAGTGTCTACCCAATTCAATTGACTCATTCATGTTACCCTGTATGCTGCTTGAGAGCCTTTGTACTGGAAACCCTTATAAAAAGCATGACTACATAATTTGCAGAATTCAATGAAAAGTTAAAATGTGAGAGACTTCCATTCAAAAGGAGTAAACAACCTTTTTCCTTTCTTCCTCAGTGGTATATCTCTCAACCTGTCACGGTGAAATTCTATTTACTCTTTCATGTCATGCTCCCTTAGGCTCGGTGATGCATGTATGCAGAGTCTCAAAGGTACCCAGACTGATTCTGAGTATTTCACCCCTGCACCCAAGCCCTTTGGTGGGTGAGAAATGGGACAGAAAGTGGTCATTGGGCTGGGGCAGGGATGGGGAAGCTGGGCAGGAACTGGAGAACCTGCGAGGCAGAACCATAGGTGAATCGAATCTTAAAGCTCCAGGCACAGCCTCCATTGCCCTATTGGAATTTATTTAAGACACAAAGATACAACTTTTTAAAATGCAAGATGGTGATTACAAAGCATTAAACCCAGAGCAGAGGGCCCTGCTGTGTGCAGGACCCTGTCTACTTGCACTGGGACAAAGCTGAATAAAGAGGCAGGTGGGGGTCTGGGCATTTAGGGTTTTGGAAAATCAGCAGAAAACTTAAGCAAACAAGTGAAGTAGTAGATGTGACTAATGTCCAAACAGAAAGGCAAGAGAATCCACATGCAAAACGGCTCTTAAGATCTAAGCATATCTCACCAATAGTTGCTCTAAGGACTCAGATTCTTCTTGACAAATTCAATCAGGAATCACTTTGCATTTGAATCCTGCTTAGATACCTACCAGTTCTGTAGCCTTAGAAGTATTGCTTAACTTCTTCATCTATAAAATGGGGATAAAAACAGAACCTCCTCAACAAGCTTGTTGTAAGGAGGGAGGCAAGAATGGCAAGGCTTGGCGAGTGCTTGTCACAAAAATGTGAATGCAGTACGGTTTAACTAAGCAATGTGATTATTTTCTCTCTTGACACCTTTGTTTGAGATCCAAGTTGCATTTGATTTGTACCCCTTAGTTCTTCCTACTCCTTGCTGGAGGCAATGTCTACAAGCCAAGGCTCTGTTTTATGGATTTTGCTAATTTTGTCTTGTTCTTCCTGTTCTCGTTCATTCAGTTTCATCTGTCTATCAGCTAATGACTCTCAAATGCATACTCTCTCTTCTACGTCCTTTATCTTGTATATTCTGTCTTTGGGAAAATCTCTGAATATCTTCTTTAAAATACAACTTGCTCACCCACAAGACCACAAGGTCAGGGTGACGACTGCATGTATTCCTGGGTACAATGCCTGGCACAGGGTAGATGATCAACAAATACTGAATGAATGAAAGGATCTTCTTCTGTCTTCTAACTAACACAAATTTAGTGTGTGTCTTCCATAAACTTAATGCCATGAACCATTTTATGTGTAACCGTGTTCATTAATTAATCCTTAATTACTTCAAATTTATTAGGCAGATAACTACTCTGGCCAACCTAAAATAAAACATAAGAAAGATATTGGATTCAAAAAAGTGATTTGCTAAACCCTTCCGATTGTTCCTATTTGGAAGACGGGGCACTTTTTTCAGATGACACATCTTCGGCATAGGAAGCCCCTGACAATTTGTGATAAATTACTGACAAATACTTGGTAGTTACCAAACAATTATGTTAACAGGAGGCAACCAGAGATAAAGTAAAAGGTATATGTGAGTTCTCAGGTCCCACTAGAAGATATGAAATGTACCTTGTAAGCTAAAAGGAAATTAGGAAGGAGGAAAGAACATGAGTATCAATGAGCATGAAACTCTAACCAGTGGTAAGTAAACAAATGCTATGATCTGCGTTATCTCCTTTGTATGAGGAAGCAGTGACGGCATGAAACCAGCATGGGCTCACTGAGAAAAGTCATGTCAGAAGAATTTCATCTCCTTTTTGACAGGACTGGTAGCTGAGCAGATTAGAAAGAAGTGTTCAGAGACGGGGCATTTCATGGTAACCTTGTGAAAGACAAAGAAATTCAGGCATGCAATATCATGAATGGGTGAATGGATCACTGCTTCAACACATATCCCCAAACAGTTGTGATTAACAAGAGTATTTCAGTGCATACAGTTTTTTTTTAGTGATGTGCCTCAAGGATCTGTATTTATTTCTGTTTTTCCATCATTTTTTATGTATTACTTGTGTGAATGAACAGAAAATGTTTGTAAAATGTGAATAAAATAGACCTAAGCTGGATAGTAGATATGATGGATGTAAGAAATAGGTATTTATCTGAGTATACTGAGAAGTGTAGTACACTTCAGTCTTGGGTTTATCCATCAATCACATCAGTAGAATTGAGATAGACCATGTCTTAATCTCCTTGTGTCCCTACTCTTTCACAATGTCTAGCACACAATGGCACTTAAATATTATTTGAATCTTGAAAGCCTGAAGGATAAGTCAAATTAAGCAAGATTTATGGTATCAATAAAGTTAGTAGTAAAAAACTTGGCTGTCAAAACAGCCAGTGTGAACTTAGATATCATTAATAGAAAAATAGACTCTAATTCGGAGAAAGACAACTATCATATGATCTCCCTGATATGAGGAAGTGGAGATGCAACATGGGGGGTTAAGGGGGTAGGAGAAGAATAAATGAAACAAGATGGGATTGGGAGGGAGACAAACCATAAGTGACTCTTAATCTCACAAAACAAACTGAGGGCTGCTGGGGGTGGGGGGTGGGGGGTGGGGAGAAAGGGGGTGGGGTTATGGACATTGGGGAGGGTATGTGCTATGGTGAGTGCTGTGAAGTGTGTAAACCTGGTGATTCACAGACCTGTACCCCTGGGGATAAAAAATATATGTTTATTATTAAAAAAATAAAAAATTATTAAAAAAAAGAAAAATAGATTCTAAAAGTAGGAAAGTGGTACCCCTCTGTTACTCTGGGTTTGACGCTGTTCTTTGAAAAATGACCAGAAAATGGCAAAAAGGACATAATGGTTGTTTTCCGATTTGTTAGACTATAATGTGGAAGAAGGAAAGTAGATTTGTCCTGTTTGTTGCACAGAATTAGATCTGGGCCAGTGGGTAAAATTAAAGGAAACATATTTAGATCAACATCTGGAGTGTGCCATTCTAGAAAATAAAAAATGGTTTTCTATCAGTGGAGATGTGTACCACGGGCTAGGTGAAAACTGGGAGATACTATAGGTAAGCTTCTTAACACAATTTAGGACGTTTAATTATGTAATGTTTAAGGGCACCTTAAAATCTAAGATTCTAATATTCAGTGATTTTTATCTTTGAGTTTTCAGCTTATTATGAAATTGAAGGCATGTGGTCCCGTGCATATAAGTAGATGGTTTTAAGTATGTTTGAGTGTAGGGAAGTAAAAGAAAAAACTTGTTCATTAAGAAAACATATAAATATATATATAAGCCATGTAAGTTTGAAAAGGTATTCCATTATTTGTGTTCAGAACAGCAGAGAATGTTTTATTTCCTGAAATAGTCCTGAAAAGAGATTTATGAAGATATTTTGTAAAATCCTAGATCTAAAACAAATTGAAAAACTCTCAAAACTACAAATTTAAAACATTATTAAATAAACATACTGCAAAAGAAAAATGTGCACCTTAAAAAATATCTGCAGGTTATAAACATTAAAAAATGGAAAAAGGTAGCAATAATTCAGAAAACCATCTGTTTAACCATGATATACATATATGCCAGTGAAACAAACAGGAATTACAGCTAAAATGTAAAAATAAAAGATGATAATGAAGAAAGAAAAGCTGACTGTCATAGGGTTGACTTACCCTATAAGATTTCAAAATATATCCCAACATAAAACATAGTAAATAGTCAAAACCTCATGAAGAGAATAAAAATTCCAGAAATTGACTAAAAATATTTGCAGAACATGAGGTGCTTGGACGTCTTAGTGAGTTAAATGCCTGACTCCTGATTTTGGCTCAGGTCATAATCTCAGTCAGGATTTTAAGATTGACCTCCATGGAGGGCTCTTGCTGGGCAAAGAGTCTGCTTAAGACTTTCTCTCTCTCTCCTTCTGCCCCTACTCCCCCACTTGCACTCTTGCTCTCCCTCTCTAGAAAAAAAAATTGCAGAACTTAATATAGCAAGAAACAAAATAAAACTGATACAACATGAAAGAATCACTAATAAGTGATGCGCTAACAAATGCATAGCAGTATTTATGACATCATACATTCGTATTAATTCTGGATGACTCAGTCATTCAACTCATTTATCAATCGTAAAAAGAAAAGAAGAAATGGTTTTTCCATCCCAGATATGAGCTGGGGATAAAACTGGAGCTACTGAAGAAACACATTTTATTATAAAAATAATATTTTGAAATATAGTATTAGGTTTTATAATGTCAAACTTCACTAATAACTAGATAAATTACAAAAAAATACAAATTAAATTACAACAAATTACAGATTGCAATATAATGTTTCTCACCCAAAGTGGCTGCAATATAATGTTTCTCACCCAAAGTGGCATGAAAATAGGGAAAATATTTAAGGCTGGGAAGACTGTGGTTAAAAGGGTGCTTGTAGATACTGCTCGTGAGAGTATCTATTGCTAAAAAGAACCATCACAATGCTCCTACCCATTGGTTGGTTTCTATGTGTTATTCTCTAATAGAAGAAATCAGAGTTCCTTGAAAAATGGCTTAACCTAGCGCTGGGGCAGGAGAAGTAACAGCTGAACCTAGACTACCTCATGGTGCCAGAGGGAAGGGGAATGAGTAAAAAAAGTAAGGGAGTAAGTAAGAAAGAACACAAAGGAGTAACTAGCCTATGGGTGGGCAAACTGTTAGAAGGCCACTGAAAACAACCTGAAAGAGCTCCTAATGGCTAACTCCAGAACAGTTTGAGCCTCAAATATATATTATTATAATAGTATTAGATTATAAACTAAAAAATAACATACATATTCTTGAGTCTACACTGATACGAATTGATAATTGTAAAAATGCACATGTGGGAGAGAAGGAATAACTCTTCCTTATAAAATAATTCCACTTCTCATGATCTGACTTTGGGGAAAATATCAGGGATATAGTAGAAGACTTCAACATTCAAAGATGTGTTACATGTTAACTCAGTGAAATTATAATAATTATATTTCTGAAATAGTGGTTTCTCTTTTGATGAATTCGTTTACAGTCATTGTAATCTCATTTCCAGAAAATGCTTCTCAGGAAATATCCATTATATAATGATATGCAGGATATCAAGAAGTACATCTATATTTACAGTGTGTACTCCAGTTTTGTTACTCTGTGTGTGTGTGTGTGTGTGTTTGTGTGTACGGGTAAACATCAGGTATGTTAAAAATGTTTCTGTCTGATTGAAATAAAAAGATAAAACTCATACATAGTCCTATTTGTTTACCCTTGCAAATTTTTTAAATTCTTATTTTTCTAATAAAATTTAAAACTACAGGTAAATTGGGGCACAATATAATTAGCAAATGTGTATCTCAAAAATCTTCATCTGAAATAGATTGCGAGATAGTGTAGGTAAAAACATGACTTTTGGTTATTCATTTGCCTTATATCAGCACAAAAAACCACTATTAATTTCTCTACTGCATTGCTTTATGTGACAAAAATCAGGATAGAAACTGAAAATGCTTTTTTCCTAACTTTAAGAAGTCTAAAACAACCGTAAGTATTTTATTAGTACATTATTATTACATAATGAAAGTAAATTATTGTTAAATGACTGAATAAGCTAATCAATCCCACTCCAACTATGCAGTAGCATTCATAATCTATCGTAGTATACTTGAGCACAGATTCATCTGTAAAGCATCTATTTGTAAATGTTATACATCTTCTTTTAGGTACCGATGTCCTCTCTAAAACATGAACTCTATACACAATTGTCTAACCTGTAAAATGTTAACAAAAGCTTTAACTTTGAAATTATTTGACAATATGATATTAAATCATTACTAGACTAAAGTGTGTATTTCATTTTATATTTTTCAAGTGTTTTATCTCCTGAAAATGTTGATAACATAAAAAAGTATGCATGAAATAAATATGGATCATAAATTGAAAATAAAATCACTTAGAGGGCACTATGCTATACTTTGACTTTAACCATCCATAAATCCCATCTAGCTGTGAATTCTACATTGACAACAGCTTCTGTCTGTTTTATACTATATTCAGACAATGCCTCACATTCAAATGAAAGTGATTCATCTAATCTTACCAAATATTACCTACCAAATATTTTTACTCTTTAAAATGTAATTTTGATCCCACAGAAACAACCTTCTGATAAAATACAAGATATAGGTAAAATATATAATTTCAAATATTCTAGAACTCTTGTCAATGAGAACTTTTGGGGAACATCAAAACAAATATGGCAAAATTCAGTACCTCTCATCTTATTTCTGCTAAAAGAGTATTATGCCTTGAAAACCCATCAATGGACATAACAAGCCCCTAACATGATTTCAACTTCCTTACCTCATTTTCCAGAGCTCAGCATATTGTCTGGCTTATGGCTATAGTCAATAAATGTTCAATTAAAGAAAACTGAAGTATACTACTTCTTTATGACATCAGTTATGACAAGCTTTCACTTTGATTCATGTAAAAGTTATGGGGCTGACATAGAATCTGACTGACATTAGATCCATTAACTAATAAAACTGATATTATTAAAAAAGAAGATCCCCATATATAGTTAAACTAAGTAGGTATAAACATAATGAATATTAGTATAAACTTTTCCATGTGAATGTACTATAGAAGATGAGGACCATCTATAGTAAGAAAACTTTAGTTTATAAACATGATTTAGAAATAGTTCTACTGTTAATCAAGTAAGGAAAGATTGATGTTTCACATAATTAAACTCCTGGTGAAAATGTGAGTAATGAAAAATCAGGAAAACAAATTGGGAAAACATAAATTTAATTTTATAAGTGTCCATATTTCCTTCTGACTCATTTTCTTAAAGTAACAGGAAATGCAGAATTCAGAAGAAGAGAGTAGGGCAACACTGGGTATTCTCTCCAAACACTTAAGTTACCAAAAGGGCTGGGACTACTTTAACAGCAGTTCTTACCCCTGTAAAGAAATGCAGATATTTGTCTGGGTTTTTGTCATCAAAATTAATCAAATTAACAACAACAACAACAACAAAAAAAGGCGAAAAAGCCATTTATAGGGACACAACCATAGTTAAAATTTGATTATCATATTTTCTGGTCAAGCTTGTAATAAGCCATACTTTTGAAAGTATTTATATATCTGTGTGTCTGCCCTTACACACATATAGACACCCACATGTGTATGTAACTGTTGTGTGTATACATGTCTTCATGAAAACTGAGACTTACTAATACACACAAACATATTCTTCTTATATGGAACCAAACCTTCTTAAAGTTTTTGAGTTAATTCACAAAAAATATTCCCCAGCACAAGGTAAAAAGCATTTTATCATACTGCATTCTTTTCAGGAACCATTGTGGATACTGTGTCCTGATATCTGTAGAAGTTTCTAGGAGCTTTAAGAGCAGATGCTTGTTTTGCTTCCTAAAAAATTTTGGAGGACTGTGTCAAAGTAGATTAAATTTGGTCAGAGTCTTTAAAAGAAAACACTCTTCTTCTTTCAAGAAGGTTTTTATGTAGCAAAAGAAAAAAAAATGAGCATTGCAAGCAGTTCTGAAAACACAACTGAGATGCAATTTGATAAATAGCCTTCTATCATCCAAGCCAGAGCAGTAGAAAAGCATGCTATCAGCACTTTCATCAAAGGCACTATTGACTCCTCTTTTTCTATCTCATTTTATCATGACTTTCTCATTTTGTTTACTCAGTCAGTGATTGGGAAAACATGACTCCTTACCCCTTGGATGAGTTATGACGGGGTCCACTAGAGAAGGGTCCTTTTCTCCATCTTGGCTGCCACCACCACCGCCTTCATTGCTGCCATCTCTTTCAATCAGTCTATCAACCATGGCAATAATGCAGTTCAGGCTTTTCCCCACGTTGGCCCACACCCTATCCTGAAAAGAGCATAAGTATCACTACACATTTTTATTGCAAAATCAAGATAAGGCAAAATCTGACGAATCCATTTTAGAGAAGCAGGTAGAGGAAGAATCATAAGAAAGCAGACTCAGTGATTAATTCTAATACTCCCATTCACTTGGCCAGACTATGAATATATAAGAAGAAATCGGTTTCATCTTAATAAAGCAAAATTTAAGTCCTATAAATTTTTTATTTAGATCCTTACTTTTTCTAAGTCATAAAGCAATGATGAAATACTGTACAATATTAATCCATAATTGAACACAACCTATGATATTTTAAACTGGATGTATCTGTTTCCCTTACCGACACTTAGTGGGAAAGAAAAGACACATTTTTTAAAGAATAGCTATAATTTGCATTCAAACTCCTTGTTTTTCCTTTTTACTGTGATAACACACATAACATTGTTTACCATTTAACCGTTTTGAAGTGTACAGTTCAGGGGCATTAAGTACCTTCACATTATTATATAATCATCACCACAACCATCTCTAGAATTTTTCATTTTCCCAAAATGAAACTTTTGCCCTTTCAAAATGAACTCCCCACTCTTCTCTCCCCCACCACTGGCAACCATCATTATACTTTTTGCCTCTATGGATTTGACTGCTCTAGGTAACAGAAGTTCTTGAAGTGTGGTCTTTACAACACCTTTAACAGAATGACCCGGAGAATTAAAACACAGATTGTCAGCGCCTACTAAGTCAGTCAGAACCATTACGAAGAAGGCACTCTAAACTGAATTTTGACAAACTCTTCAGGTGCTTCTGACCACTTTAAATCTGAGAACTTCTACTCAATATTATGTGCTATGGCCATTAATGTCACTGTGGCGGATTTATTTCTTAGGAAGCAGCCCCTACCACTAGGGGGCCTCTTTGTCTCCCAACTTGACAATTCTGATTAGCATTCATTTTTGTTTAGGGCAATTCACAACACTCTAATTCATAAAAGTTGTTATTTCTTAATAAAAAATTCAAATGTAGTTATCATTATGGTAGTTTCTCATCCATAGTTTCCCTTTGTGCTCTTCTCTTCATATCATTTAGATGGAGTCACTGACTTTCCAAGGGTGATGGCTAATTTTATATATCGACTTGATTGCATCGCAAGATGTCCAGATAATTTGGCTAAACATTATTTATGTGTGTGTTCGTAAGAGTGTTTCTGGGTGAAATTAACATTTGAATTAGTGGACTCATAAAGCAGTTTGTCCTCCCCAGGTTGGGTGGGCTTCACTCAATCCACAGAAGACCCGAGAGAGAGCAAAGATGTGGAGGCAGTCAAGATGTGATCCTTCTTGCCTGATTGACTGAATCAGGACATTGATCTTCTGCCCTCAGTACTCCTGGATTCTTAGGCTTTCAGACTTGGACTGGAACATATATCACAGGCTCTTCTGGTTCTAAGGCCCTTAGACTCAGACTGAATTATACCACCAGATTTCCTGGGTCTCCAGTCTGCAGATGGCGAATCTTGCAGATGGCAGATCATGGGATTTCTTGGCCTCCAAAATTATGTGAGACAATTCCTTATAATAAATAATATGTATCTTATTGGTTCTATTTCTCTGAAAGACCCTAATATACATATTAGGTGTATCTTACATATTGCATAAGAACCAAAGGGATTTTGCTTTTCTTTTATCTTTCACTGTAATAGAGCTATTTCAGAGCTATTTGGGGTAGCACTTGATGCAAAGAGAATAATCAATTAGTATTTATGATTGGTAAAAATATTTTATTTCTATTGGTAATTTTTATATTTATGAATTATAAATATAACTTACTTATATTTATGCATATTTACATATATTATATTACATATAATATAAATTTATATATTAATTATATATTTATTTTATAAATTATAAATCAATTGGTATTTAATAATTAATTAGTGTATATATATATGTAATACTCCTTAGTAGTTTATACATTTTTACCCAAATACATATTTTTATCCAAGTTAATTTTACTAGTTTATAAACATGGAAACTAATTTTGGGTAAAACAAATCTAGGAAGAAAGAACTATAATTGAGTTTAGATTATTGGATGATTGTCTTATAAAGACTAACTTAGTTGAATAATATAATATTAGTTGAATAATGTAACAAACAGATATGGGAGTGTACAGATATGTATACTATAGTCGAGGGGGAAAAGTAGAACATTCAAAGTTTGAAAAGAGAAGTTCGAGGTCCATCTACATGACATGCTACCTTGGGAAAACTGCCTCATTTCTGGGGGAGCTACAGTTGGTTCATCTAGAGTTTAGAATGCCCTGCCAACCTCACCATGCTGCAGTGGGAGCCATACAACATAGTTTCCATGAAAGTGCCTGGAAAACTATTACAATTGGCAAAATCATATCCTATTCTTGCTGGCTTTCCTAAATGAATCAAACTTGCTTTTCATCACCTTCTAATCCAGGGTATGAAGTATGCTAATAATCATAAATAATCATAAAAATCTTTCCTCTAAAGAATTCTTCCACCAAAAGATTACAAGTACTTCCTACCTCTAAGGGAAACTAAGATACCAGTCACAACCATAAATTGCTTTATGCCCTGCCTATTGTCTGAGAAATTAGGTGTAGGCGCTCCTCAGCTATGATCCAGGAGACCTAAGGAAGCTCACTTCTTCTGGGATGAAATGTGGAGAATGGTAAGCAAACTGAGGTCCTGACATCATTCATACTGGGATTTGGTAAGGAGCTTACATTTCAGACCACAATAACAAACTTACTGGTCCCTATTCTGAATATGGCTTAATTTCCACCAGCAACTACATCTTTAAAGCGTTGAATGGAAAAAATGGCGTAACTCTCCCAGTTAACACTGGGAATAAACACTGTTATTAAGGGGGGAAAATGGGCAGAGGGTTATCCTTAATTTTCCAGATTAGATTTGTACATTGGATACATTTTCAACTCTCCTCTTGTTGCCCATGTTGGGAAGAACCAAATCATATTGCATGCTGCATTTCTTATATAAAGTAATACTAGGGGTTAACCAACTTCTTTTAATTACATTTTCAAGGGTGAGAATATGAGAATATATAAAAGGATAATTTTGCATTCTAACCCTTTTTTGTTCCTCCTTTATAGATAATTTGGGCTATAGGATTATACCCACAGAAATAGTAATCTTTGCAGTCAGTAGAGAGACCTTTATTAACATGAGATGCAGAGTGAAGTATGTTCACTGGATGAGACCAACAACCATATGGTAAGAGGTTAGATGGCAAAGAGCAGAGGAGCATTTAAGTCATTAAATACATAGGGGGCACATAAGCTGGGAGGATGTTTGCTGGGGGTGAGAAACTGAGTGGGATTTTATGCAAGACTGATAGATAATTCATACATAATCAAATTTATTTTTTATTGAAGACACACTCAGTAGGAGACCCCAAGCAGACTCAAGCTGGTCTTTATGTTTTGGAGAGGAAATCCTACCCGGCTGGTGGGGACACAAGCTGAGTTTTGTTGGTCTCTGTTTCTTTTTCCTTCAGCGCATCTACAAAGTAGATTATAAAGTCATTAATTTGCATTGTTGTCTCTCATACCAGTCTAGGAGTTGTTTGAGGGCTGTGTATTCACGACACTGAACAGGGTCTGGAGGAAAGGCAGATAAAGAGAAATGGAACAAAAGAGAGAGGAGAAGAAAGAGGACTCCAACCCAGAGGCAGATTGAGAGCTGCTATTTATTTTCACCTAGTATATGAAATTAGCTTATCTACCTTCAAAACCACCACAAAAGTTCAACATTATGGACCCAGTCTACAGTGGTGAGGAGACCTCAGGTTAAGAGATGTTGAATAACATTCCACATTAAAATGGGTATAACTAAATTAGAAATTCTACTTGGTTTTGGAGACTTGATTCTTCCCCTAGGATTTCCCACAGAATAGTGACACACAGTAGGAATTCTTCTTTGTGAGATTACTAAACTCCAGGGACAGGCTAGACAGAGGAAAGTCAGGAGAAGGAGCCACAGGAAGGATCAGGAAGAAGGTACTCTTGCTCACATGAGCAAGAGTACATGTCAGTTATCTGAGACTTGAAAATGAGTCCAATGGCAAATCACTAAGAGATGACTCTGAAAAGGACAGTCTGGTCACATTGTGCTCTTAAGTTTGAAATCAAGAGGGTCATACAATCAAGGATGGAACAATCATTTAGCTAAAAGGTCAATGAGCTTGGGTCAAAGGACATAAGCGACTAACATAAAGAGAGGACAGTGTCAGCATCAAAACCCAAAATCTACTCATGACTGGGATACAAAACAAGGAAAAGGTTATAGGGAGGGAAGATAATTAAATTTCTAGGAGATAATTATTAATTATTCTTAGCAAAATCATTACTTTGAAACTAGGATGATAAAATGGATAGGCAATACTCTTGATAGGAAACCTTGAATATCTGATTTCTCCCCGAAAAAAAACATTTTCCATAATACTTCTGTGAAAGCATTCACACAAAGGAAAATGACTGTCAAAAATGCATTCCAATTCTGATCATTTTCACTCATGAGAACAGTCCATGTGGAAGCTTCTTTTTGCTTAGATTGCTAGTATGTGTGTAGCCTACTCCATTTTTCCCCTACTAAGATCACAGACTATTCCCACAAAGAGAAAAGGCTGGTCAGTAGGGCAAAGACAAATGGAAGCATAAGAATGTGACTATAGTACATGGTGCTTCCATCCTTCCCCTTTTCGGGTCATGGCTACTACCCTAGATCCTGCTAGCTCCTCTGCCACTGGGGAGTTTTCAAAACAAAAGAAAATAAACCAAAACCAAAAGCAAACTAAAACAACAACCTATTAGAAAAACTGAAGGCTGGACTTTTCCCCTGCTCCCCAGAAAATAGCAGCCATGATCCTGCTGTCTCCTGCTGAAGTAAATAATGGCAAATTGGTTGGTTACACTCTACCCTTTATTAAGTGGAGCCTAGCTGGTGTCCTTGACCTTAATGGAGCCTTTAGACAATCCATCTTCTTGGAGGCCAAGGGCGACAGGGAACTAATAGCAACATTTATTCCACTCAGAATCAGATGTTGATTTTCATCCTTATTTATTTCTGCGTTAGGACCTAAGCTAAGGTGCGGGCAAAGCTTGTGGCCACAGATCCACAAATTTAATGGACTTGTCAATGAGTAGTCAGGGGGACCTGGCAAAGTGAGCCATGAGGGCAGGGGACATGGTGCTTATTCTGCATGCCACACATCTATGAGATTGGTCCCATTGGATTTTTTCCAATTTTTCCAATTTTCTCCTTTGGATCAGCACTTAACCTAAAAAATAAAATTAAAAAAAAGTTTAGCATTGCTTAACTAATCAATTTTTCTGGGACCAATTTTTGATCAGGAAGAATGTGAAGACTGACTGAGAACTGAAATGGGGGTCCAAAGTAGCTTTGTTGTATCTATATCTCTATGCACAATTTCCCACCTGTCATTACCAATTTTTGAGGACTTTGATTAGAATGGGCAGGCAAATTAATATAGGCAATCACATCTTCAAAGAGAAGCTTTAGTTTATCCTTGATTTGACTGAGAGGAAGTTGCACTCAACTGGCCTCCTTCCTCAGTACTACAAACCTTCATTCTTTCAATAGTTTGCTGGCTTTTCTCTCTAAATCCTTACTTGGCCAGACTGTGGGGTGAAAGGAATTGCACTTAAAATACTCTGTGGCACAAACCAGCACACATACGGCCCACAGTAGGTAGTACACACACACACACACACACACACACACACACCTGCACACATGCATACAGACATGCATATTGTGTGCATTGACAATAGCCAAACATGTGATATCCACCAGAATTAAGGGAAATTCCCCAACCTTTGCTTCCTATTGATCCTCCTGCTTAACTTCACCTAATTACTCCTGTAAAAAAAATCCATGGCCTTTGTTTCCTCATAACCATTCTGCTGGTCACATCCTGAAATTCAGTCCTAACTGAATAGTTCTACAAGTGGGTTCAGCTAGTCAGCTACTGTTTCTTTAACAGACTTCTCCATATTCTCCTGATTTGGCTTTTGGCCAGACCCATACTCAGCTATCACACAATCAGGTCTACACATGACGGCATGTTCACTTTATCCATCACCATCAGTCCTCTCATCAGGAGCAGACCTTCTACTGCAGCAACTATCCATTCTTCTCTCAGCCCGGAGGCACCGCTGCAGTTGTGTCAACCTACATAATTCTCCCTATTTCTCATCAATCTTCAAAATGAAAACTTGCCCAAGTCAGTCTCCTTGCTGTCTTAGAAACATGCTATTAATTAGCTCAACATATACTTTCTGGGCATCTGCTACAAGCTTGCTCAGTGCTAAACATCAAAGATATGAAGGAAACCTTGGAGGAACTAATATTTCTATCTTGACACATACTGCTTTTTATGCTTAGAATGCCTTCTCTCAACTTCCATCAATCCAAATTCTCCTCCTTTAGTTTCATCATGTCCAAGAATGGTTGACTCTGTTCTCTCTGCTTAACAGTGGGCTCGATGAGGGAAATGACTATCATTAATTAATCCTTTTATTCCCAGGCCCTGGCAATCAAGGTAATAGAGAAAAGAATGGATAAATGAGTGAATGAATGATAAAAGAAGCAAGGAAGGGATGATTTTTTTAATCCTCTCCAACCTTTATGTATCTTCTTCCTAAATATTTTTGACATGTTTAATGTGTACTACACAACTATCTCCATCTGGGAAAGATTCTGTACCTTTCAATATCTCTGCTTATTTTATGATTTCTGGTCTTTCACTTGAATTAGATAATATGGCTTTTGGAGGATCCATACTTTATACTTTATTTGTTTTCCCCCAAGTACCTATAGCACTATCGCACACTATTGATGCTTAATTAACATCTGCTGATTGACTTAACAAGCTGTGACTTACAAGTAAAAAATACAACTGCAGTATTATCACATGAAACTTCAAATTAAAGTTAGAACCAAGCTTGTACTCTGAATGACTGCGTTTGATCTAATAAATGCCACATAAATGCTAATGCTTTTAATTCAGTGAAGACATTACATAAAGCATTTAGTAACAAAGAATCCACTGATTAACTAAAGCTTTTAATTTTAAATTAGTAATTGGATGTTATCTGCACACCATTAGATAGTTGCACAACTGGCTGAATTATATGACGTTATTGGTTAGTGTGTTGCATGCAATCAATTTCCAGGATTAATTTTTTTAACAGAATGTACCCTAATATATCAAGTCAATAGTCTGCCTATATACATGTCAGCACTTCTTTTTACTTATTTATGTTTGAAAGAGAGAGAGCAAGGGAGTGAGCATTAGTGGAGGGGGGAGGGGTAGGTGGAGAAAGATAATCTTAAGGACACTCCATGCCCAATGGGGAGCCCAATGTAGGGATAGAGCTCACGACCCTGAGATCATGACCTGAGCCAAAATCAAGAGTAGAATGGTTAACTGACTGAGCTACCCAGGTGCCCTGCCTCAGCATTTCTTTTAACTATTCATTAAATTATGGAGATTCAAAAATTTCTATATAAAAATAATGTCTCACTATTCACATTAGAATGTACTAATGTTTAAGAGCACTTGATTTGAATGTAATCATAAATTTATAAAGAATGTGTGTATATTCATTCAAGTTTACATATTCATTATACAAAGGCAAATGAAAATATCTGATCTTGAATCAGGCATTGTAAGAATCAATAATGTATCCAAGGAAGATGATGGTATTCAATATAATACCACAGGAAAGTCACCACTACATTGATAGAAATAAAATATCTCTGTTAAAAACACTAGTTTGAGTTGGAGGATGAACTGCTGATTCAGCAAATCCATTTATTCATTTATTCCTACATTAACTCTGAAAAATACATTGAACTAGTGTGTATAAAACACTGTATTAGGTACTATAAAAAAGGGAACTGAAGGTGAATGTATTAACTTCATGTGGGAAAATCAAGAAATTGTCAGGATTTCATGAATATGCATGCACATAAAGATCTCATTTGGGGTTTCTTTTCTTTAATAGAACATTTGTGCATTTTAATGGACAGTCATGAACTTTGCTTAATCACCTTTTGTGGACTTTAATATTGGATAAGTATTCAAAGCACATTTCTTCTGAGTGAAATGGACTGGAGAAGTTCAGGAATGTTTCCCATCCATCAAAGAAACAGATGATAGAACACATTTCAGTTGCCACATAGGGAACAACTTAGCTTAATACTCCCTGTCTTTACCTGCCCTTTTTGATGGGGTGAATGGATGCTTCCAATATCCCACTCTCATTATAAGTTTAACAAAACCAGGCAACCCTATTAGGGATGAAAAAGAAAAAGCTGGGAAAGGGGAAAATAGTCATTTCCAATCATATTTGCTGGGTAACATGTGTGTAACTAGGACCTTTGTAATTAGCAATTGAAAAATCAAATAAAATTAAAATTGCCACCACTGTGTTTCTGGAAGCTTCTGAAGGCCTTAACTCATCATGTTCTATGTTCTTCATTATGTCATTTGGTCATCTCTGATGTTCTGTATCTATCTTGAATTTTACTGCTTTCTATGTTGGGAGGTATTGGAAGAGGACTTAAATAGTTACCTCTCAGATTGATTATGATGCTAGGAAATATGTACTAAGGAGAGAGGGATATAGCTGGGTGCTTTTGACTAGAAGAGAAAAACAAAATCCCCAGAAGAATTCATGAATTCTAGTAAAGGAAAAGGCACAGAACAGTCCAGAGACAAGTTAAAGTTGAATAGTCCATGTTTCAAAATAAGAAGGTAAACAAGAATAATTTGATGGCAAATTTCAGAGCCATTAATTTATTCTACAAATAAAAGATGAGTACCTTTTTGGTGCAGATAGCCTGCTAACTGTGGGGAAACAGCAGTGGTCATGATACAGACTTTGCCCCTTAGGAGCTTACTTTATTGAAGATCATGAACACATGGAAGAAACAGATACATTAACAAATGATTATAATTCAGTATTCATGAGGTTGTGGCATCACAAGAGGTAAGAATAATGCTTTATTACACAAAATATTTTAGACTTGAATGTATATATATATATATACATATAAATACATGCATCTCTCTCTATAACATAAAATTGGGAAATAAATGGCTATAATTTAATAGAAATTTTATTCATTTAGGTAACTAAGCTATAAGGTGTTGCTTTAGAAAAGTTAAATCATAAGTTAATATTTTGTTGTCTATAAGAATTAATTACCTCTAAAGAATGAGATTTATTCCCTTCCTATTACGATCAGGTCAATGGCTTCACATAAAATAATTCTAGCCAGTCAGAGGACTAAACAAGATCTCTTTGAATTATTAATTTGCATAGGTATCTCTGCATTATACACAGCCTGAGCTATTTTCCCTAGAGATAAGGTCTAAGATGAAAATAGAAGATGGCAAGTGCAGTTGAGAATACAGATCCCTTCAGACTGCCTGTGGAGGTATCTGGCTGGCTAAATACATTTTGCCTTTAATATAATATTTTGCAACTATGTATGCTTACGGTTATTAATTATGGCAATATAAATAGTTCTATCAATACTCTTGGGAAGCTTAAGCATTATATTTGTTCTGGACATCATTAGAGAAAGTTGTAGTACAAAGTGGAATGTGAGATGTTAGTAAAGAACATGCCAGAAAGTGGTTTATGTAAATCTCATTGAAAAATGCATTCTTTGGGAATACTGAGTTACAGAGAACTCACACAATGTTTTTTCAGGTTATATATGACTTTACTCACTGGATGTCTGACATAAATATTACTATAAATTTATACTTTTGCTTCTATAACCTATAAAATTATTGAAAATTTATTATAGATTAATGTGGATCATCTATTGTGCTTATGTGTTGTGAACACATTTTACCATAAGAAGTCATAGCAAATGTTCCCTTACCTTAAGCAAGGGAATAAAATTTAAAATTTGATTTACATTTACAACACAAAGAAGGGAATTAATTGGGTAATTTGGATGGTGAAATGTTGCCTGTTATAGGAATTTAGTTCAACTAAAAAAATGGGTTTGGGATATGACTAAGTAATAAGAATAGTTTTTCTACTTCTGCTCTTTGCTGGAATGGATCAGAATATAAAGGATCAGAAGTTTATCTTTTTTTTTTTTTTTAACAATTTTTGAATGAGGGTAGACAGATTTAGCCCCGAACCCATCAGTGTAGTAATGTTGAAGTTAAATCATAGTGTTCTAGAGAATAGTATAATTACTGGAAGCCACAAAAACTGGGTCAACTTAATACTTTAGTTGGATGACATGCTTTCATATTTTGGACAAACTAATCTTGGAGTCCCAGCTGCTAGAAGCATCTGTTGTATAGATAAAGAGAAAGAAAAGCAATATGTCATTTTTACCAGATAAAAGATGAAGAACATTATATTAGTTTATTTCTTTGCACAGATTGTCATAAAATCCCCACATTCCTTTGGGTTTAATTGTTTACTAACTTTTCAGGAAAATAAATCTTTAAAGCATTCAATCATTTAATAAGAAAATTCAGCAAATAACAGACATTTTTTTTTTGTCGGTGATTATTTTAGTTTCAATCTCTTCCATATTGACTAGATAATTATTATCCAGATTCATATGTCATCAATTCTGCCAACAAAACAGGTCGAAAAAGAACAGCCTCACTCTAATTTAGAATTAATAGAAATTCTTTCTCTTAACCTCAAAAAGAAAGATTTTTATATAAACAGAGTAGAATTCAAGAGTAATTTACAAGTATATATTTACTTTCCCAGTATTTATTACAAGAAGTTTAAAGACAGTTGTTCAAGTTAAGTGATTGTTAAAACTACAATCATTATAAGACATTAAATAAAACAATTTTTTTAATGGAGCTACTGTAATCTTATGTGCAAATCTAAACCAACTTAAATGATCAGAAAATACTTTCGTATATCACAGAAACCTAACTAAATTAACTTAAAACACTGAATTATTTTAGGAAGTTGATTAAACATGTAATCAGTGCTGAAACTTTTCTAACACCTAATTAACTAAGAAAAGTGGTTCACAAAGTTATGTTTCCAATCCATTTAATAGCACTGTCTCTAAAGACATTTTCAATTAGCTACATTTTCTTTGGATTTACTCAAATTTTCAAAGTTAGAAAAAGCTTTGAAAATAACATTAAATGGTTATGACTTTGGTAGATATTTTTTAAGTAAGGGATTTCTATCTTTTAACCAAGGTATCTTTTTAACAGAAAGTGTTTGCTATGTTGTGTAACAATCAAAGTTAGTTATATTTGTTCATAGAGTCAAATTAGGAGGAGAGAGTTAGAAGCAACTTTTCTGAGTGGGAAGGATTTTCCTTGTAATTGTGGTAAATTTAGACAAAGTATTCATATACTTTCTAGCAACAGTAGGTTCCGGAGGAAATTCAGAAATTATATCAAAGAAGATAAAGAGGGGGATGGAGATCTTTATTATTATTCTATCCTTTTGCCTGTGAAGGAAACCAAAACAGCTGAGAAACTGACAGGACCATTCCACACCAACGGGAAGAACAAATCAGTCTGACTTTTTCCTAGTGTCAAGACTAGGAAAGTGTTCCCAGAAGAATAATAAAAGATAAATCAATAACCACACAGATTCCTACTGCAACATTGGCGGGTCCTCCATGAGGACCAAAATTCTTCCTAATCTTTCCAAATGTTGCTTGTAAGAGCCTGTACCCACTTTCTTTGGCACCAGTTTGAAACACGTTACCCCACTCCTTAGCCTGTCCTCCTCGTCCCTTTCTCTTTGCACGTGATTCTGCTTTAAGGATAAATAAAGCACTCGGGTTAATATTCAAACTACACAAAGAACTCATACAACTCAATGGAAATAAATTTTAAAAAGTGGCCAGAGGAATGGAATAAACATCATTCCAAAGAAGACATACAAATAGCCTACAGGCCATGGCAACATGCTCAACATCACTCATCATCAGGGAAATGCAAATCCAAACTACGATGAGATGTCACTTCCTACCACTTAGAATGGTTAGACAAGAGATACAAATGCTGGGTGTGGATGTGGGAAAAAGCGAACCCTGTATGCTGTCCTGGGAATGTAAATTGGTACAGACACTGAAAAACAGTGTGGAGGTTCCTCAAAAAACTCAAAATAGACAGGCCGTATGATCCAGCAATTCCACTTTTAAGGACGCATATGCCTGAAGGAGAGGAAATCAGAATCTCAAAGAAGTATCAGCACCTCCACATTCAGTGCAGCATTTTTTATAATAACCAAGATATGGAGAGCAACCTGAGTATCTATTAGCAGATGAATGGACAAAGAAAATGGGGTATATATGTGGATTATCATTCAGCCATAAAAAGAGAGAAATCCTGCCATTTACAACAATACGAATGGACCCCGAGGGCATTAAGCTCAGTGAACATAAGTCAGATGGGGAAAGAAAAATACTGTATGACTTCATTTATATACGAAATCTAAAAACAAACAAAAAACAAACTCATAGAAACAGAGAACATGTTGATGGTTGCCAGAGGTGAGGGTAGGGGGTGGGATAAATAGATGAAGGGGGTCGAAAAGTTGTAAGATAGTAAGTCATGGGGATGCAATGTATAGTGCGGTGACTATAGCCAACAACACTGCATTGTATATTTAAAGTTGTGAAGAGAGTAGATGATAAAGGCTTTCATGGAAAAATAGATCAACTATGAGGTGATATATGTTAATTAAATTTAATGGCAATGATTTCCCAAGTCATTATCATGTATACCTTAAGCTAATAAGGTGTTACATGTCAGTTGTATTGAGACACAACTGGGAAAATATTTTAAACTAACACGAAAGAAGCCATCCAGCTTCACCCAGCGTCCCCAAAGTGAAGCTGGTCTTTACACTCTCCCTGCGGTCTCAGCAGGAAAGCCCACTTTTGCCCAGGACTGCTCTCCACCTGCAGACTTGAATCATTTCTTCCCTTTGGAAAAAGGGCCTCGCGCTACAGTCATCACCTGTCTGCTTCTCAAATGGTTTCTGGAGTATAAACATGCTCAGTTTCCACCATCTTTGAAGCAAACAACTAACGGTATAATAAACAACTAATGGTATCATGGTATATACCAACTAATGGTATAATAAACAGCTAATGGTATAATCATGCACACACACTCTCTCCTTATACATCAGGTCCTGTGTGCCCGTCCGAAAGTCATTCATTCTCTTTCCTGAAGGATTAACTTTCTATTCCCTTTAACATCTTAAGAACTTTACTTCTGGGGGTGCCTGGGTGGCTCAGTGAGTTAAAGCCTCTGCCTTCGGCTCAAGTCATGATCCCAGGGTTCTGGGATCGAGCCCCACATTGCGCTCTCTGCTCAGCAGGGAACCTGCTTCCTCCTCTCTACCTGCCTCTCTGCCTGCTTGTGATCTCTGTCTGTCATATAAATAAAAAAAATCTTTTAAAAAAAAAAAAAAAGAACTTTACTTCTGGGGATCCACATGGCCACCAGACTCCTTCCAGCTCTATCCTGTTACAACCTGGAGTTGCTCTGCAGTTTTCATTTGTCTTTCCAAAGCCTTGGATAGGCCATGGAGTCCTCGTGTCCCTGGGTGTTTCACGCTGTCTCCAGCACGTGGCACAATCAACCAGGCAGAGCAGGTGAGCAGGAACATAGACGGGCTCACCACAAACCTCATCTGCTCACTGCACATTTCTCACGCCCTTCCTTCTCTCCCCACCGTGAAAGGGTCTGTACATACAATCTTGAGCGGAAGTCATATAAGCAGAGCTTATTTTCTACCAACTGGCTCTCTCCAACCTTGGTCACAACATTTTGTAACTATTGGCTAGTATGTTTTATCCACCACGAGACTGAGTTCTAGAACCTAAGAATCTAGTGTGACTTACCTTCCTCTTTGCATCACTACAATACAGAAGGTCTCAAAGATGATGGAAAGAAAAGGAAATAAGGAGGGAGGGCAGGAGAGGGACACTTTGGAGCAGCAGGAAAATAGTGAGGTGTGGGGAGGGTTTGCAGGACAGTGGGGTGAAAATGGAACTGGAGGTGATTATGTGAAGTGAAATAAGTCAAGCAGAGAAAGATAATTATCATATGATTTCACTTAGTTGTGGAACATAAGGAATAGCATGGAGGACATTAGGAGAAGGAAGGGAAAAATGAAGGGGGGAAATCAGAGGGGAAGAAGAACCATGGGAAACTATGGACTACAGGAAACAACCTGAGGGGCTTTAGAGGGGAGGGGGTTGGGGGATGGGTAAGCCTGGGTATCATGGAGGGCACAGATTGCGTGGAGCGCTGGGTGTTATATGCAAACAAGGAATCGTGGAATGCTACATCAAAAACTAATGATGTACTGTATGGTGACTAATGACTAAAATAACATGACATAATAAAATAAAAAATAAATAAAATATACTAAAATACAAAAAAAAAGAGAAAAAAGGAAAATGATCAAAACAAAAGGCACCCAATTTCAAAATTCTCACTTCATTTAACGTAAAAACAGAAATTATTTGTCAAAAGGTTAACATTATATGTTTCATTAAATGAAAGACAAGTTATTTTCTGTATCTACTCAAAGCTTTAAAATTCCCAATACACATTTTATGCTAGATCCAGTCTCCCCATTTACCTCAAGGGATAGTATTAATCCCCATAAGACTATTTAATGTGTGCATCTGAAAAAGGACAATGTACAGTAATAATACTGAGGTAATACAAAGCATTTGCCTAGGCCTTTCCAGGTAATGGGGCATTATTGCTCAGGTAAGTCATTTATCTCATGATCACCTGAAGAGATAAACAGAGCAGGGGCTGTTATTTTCACTTTACAGTTGAGAAAATTGAACTTCAGAGAGGTTAAGAGGTACATACGCCTTGGAGCTGTGAATAAATTGAAGAAGAAGGTGAAGGTAAAAAAGGGAAATATTAGATTTGCTCTTTTGAAAATGCTTCAGTGGGAGAAACGCAATCTTAATCGGCAGCAACAAATACTTATTCAGCATTTACCTCTTGGAACCCAGCTCTGTCTTTCCTGTGATAGAAATTTTATCAAAAGAAAGAGCAGGCATCACTTCATAGCCCTTTAGACAGCAATTTTTTTGAGAGAGCCGGGCCTTTCAAATAATTTACTCCCTGAATGCTCTTAAATCCTAGGGTGGCAGGAAAAGTAATCATTAACTATTTACCATCTATATGTCTGGAATACTATTTTCTTGGTTAAACTCAAGATACAGCAAACAGCTTCCTCTCCAGGTGTGAGGTGTGCATACTTTGGGGATTTCCTGGATAATCAATATGTGTTTATTCAGGAATAACACTGTTCCCCTTTGCCCAGGACCTTCATGTTTCTCTTATTCTGTCCCACTAGAGTTCTTATTACCACGCTGGCGTGTGTGTGTGTGTGTGTGTGTGTTTGTGTGTGTGTGTGTGTGCTGGTTTTTTTGTTTTGTTTTGTTTTTTGTTTTTGTTCTTGTATTTTTGCTTTTACTAGCTATTTTCAGAGGCTTTTATGTAACCATCCTTTAGCCAATTTTAAAGAACCTGGAGCAACATCTTCCTTTAAATAATAGAATCAAGAACAGGAAGGATTTAAGAGATCTCTACGTCCACTGACATTTAAATGCTCATACTTCTTGAAGGATGTCTAGACTGAAACACTGGATTGCAACAAGAAAATATTTGCAACAAGTAGTGGATTTTGAGTGATTTATTACTCTTTTCCTTAAAAAAACACCATTTTAATGGTTTGTATTACCTTGGCAATAAGTACAGAAAAGTGCTATAGAATCGTATAATTATGGCATCTTTGCTTTTATGACATTTAGGTTATATATATATATATATATATATGTTTATTTAGGTTATATATATATAATATATATATATTATATATATATATATATATAAATTTTTATGCTAAATGAATGTGATCAGGAATAAAACTTGCATTCATAATTTGCCACCAAGGAAAAAAAATGTGGCCTACTTATCCACAATCTGTATTATGACTCCTTTCCAACTTGTTTTGATGAAAAGCAGAGATGCTCATCTTTCTTGCTCTAGTTTTCAGGCTTAAACCTGAGGAGGCAAACGATGTGCATGACACTTACCCACTCTTCCTCATCATAGTCTGAATGGTGTGGTATGGAGTCCTGCCTTCTCATCGGCGCGGGTGGGTCCTGGGGACAGCTCTCCTCTGTGCTGTTCTTAGGAGACGGTGATTTCTTAAGGACACCTCCTGGTCTGGCAGTGTAGAGGGCCAAAAGAGCACTTCTGACCAGCTGATCCTTGAAGGCATGTACAAAAAGCTCTGTCTGGAAAGAAATTGACAAGGATTAGAAACACCGTGGTAGGCATCCCAGCACAGAGCCATGAAAAGGTCAACAGCAGATTTGTTGGCACATATGTGGTGTGCCTGGTGGAAAAAGTACAGGCAACAGAGAGAGAAAATGATTCATACCAATCAATGAAAATAGTTGAGTTTTGGGATGCTGCCAAGGCCTTGAGTCCTCCTGTTCTGAAAGCTAATGCTTTGGTTCCATGGGCACTATAAACAGCAGCTGTCTCCTCAGCCCCCTCTCTTTTAGTTCCAAATTCTGTCTTTGAAGATGAATTTCACTAGAGATAATAATTTGAACACCATCTACCTGCTACACTTTTCAAGTAATTCCAAATGCACCTTAAAAGAAAATGTGGTGAGACTGTGTATATTCTGTATTTTAAGCAGAAAGGAAGGCTAAAGAAAGGATGATACATCTGAAAATAGACACAGAAAACTTTTTTGCTTCTTAGCATCATGGGTCACTTATTTGTGGAGCATAACAAATAGCATGGAGGACATGGGGAGTTAGAGAGGAGAAGGGAGTTGGGGTAAATCGGAAGGGGAGGTGAACCATGAGAGACTATGGACTCTGAAAAACAATCTGAGGGGTTTGAAGTGGCGGGGGGATGGGGGGGTGGGGTACCAGGTGGTGGGTATTATAGAGGGCATGGAGTGCATGGAGCACTGGGTGTGGTGAAAAAATAATGAATACTGTTATACTGAAAATAAATAAATTAATTTAAACAAACCAGTAGAGATAGCACAGGCAATATTCTCATGAAAATATTTGTTTTTTTTTTTCCTTATTATCACTCCCTAAACTGTCTTCCTCCACCAAATGTTGCTAGTGATGCTCAGTGTGAATGAGGCTGCTGTGAAACTTGCCATGGCAGATTTTTACAAGCTGGTGGTAAATACTTAGTAAGTAATATAGAAATGACGGCTTCCCAACAATAAAGAACTTGACAGTAGTACTTTGCAATTTTCTGATGAAATGTTTAATAGCTTCACCCTACTCTACTGGAGGAGGTCATAATTGATTTTCTGTATTGTACTATGCTTGACGTGCACGTGGTCTAATAATTTACTTAGTTAAAGCGTAGAGAAGTAACTCAAGCACTGACTCATATTACTAACACATTCACACCTGGTAATCTGTTAGGAAGGAGCCCTTTAACTCAAAGCATTATTTTGAAAATTACAAGCATAATTTTGAATACTAGTTGATACCATCACCATTTAATGAGAAACTTAGATGTAATGCTGACTTCACCACTGCTCTAACTCAAGGTAATCCTTTATTGAGGCATTCTCAATGTGCAGTCAACAGTGCCACGTCTAAGTAATAGTTACTAAATTATCCCTAAAAAACTCCTGTTGTGAGTGTCAGCAATTCAAGAAAACCAGCTAAACCCCATGCAAAACAACTTCCTAATAAGACTGTGTTATATCTACACAGTTAAGCCTTTGCAATCGATCACGAAGTTCCAGAGCTGGAGGAGACCTTAAACTCAGACCTCTTCCTTAACCAGAGAAGGAAACTAAGAAGCAAGAGTGGTGCCCTGTCCGGGAACAAACAGCTTACTGGTAATACAAATGGCATAGAGCCCGAGTTTTCTAACAAATTCAGTAGCTTTTCTCGTTACTCCACACCACCTACCCACCCACCATCACCTGCATGCTTCTGTCCTCCCCTTCTTTCTAAACCCCAACCTCCTGATTGCTTTGGATATCTATCCACTCTTATAATTAATCGTGTCTGCAATTGCCAATGTAACTGTCTTCACTGTTAAACTTTACTGGATGCTTTTAAATACTCTTTTAATCTATTGGTCATACTGAGAGTACTCTGAAGGTAAGCAGACAAGAGATATTTAAGAAAAGAATATACAAGAATAAAAGGTTGAAAAATATTTTGGTAATAAATTAGGAAAACAAAAGAAAAAGGCAGCTTATACCAAAAAGGCACAAAGAGAAGTGTTAATTGATGATCACAATGAAGTGTTAAAACGAGAAGGAAAGTTACCAAAAAATACTGATGAAAAATTTAGCTAGACAGTACTCAGACAAGGCAGTATAGTTAAAGCAAAATGGGGAAACATGTTATTTACATAATTTTTATACACCATGGATGGATCCATCAATGTGAATTTAAATATTTTAAAATGCAAATTTACTTCCATTCAGCTTAACTAAACTATTTCTTTATTGATAGTTTCAATAAATTCTTTTGATTTATTTTTAGAGCAAAACAGCTTGCCTTCTTTGAATTCCTGCTACTACAGCTCCAGTCTCCATAACAGTCACCTAATTACTATGGAGCTGAATATCTATTCACACCCAATGAAATCTACAGTTCTTATAATTGCCGTCATTTTCTTCCCATTGCATGCATGCACAGAGATTCCACTTCACTTATTCAAATCTCATTTGGGTCGATTTATCACCAAAGACATCAAAAATAATACACCACATTCTTGCAGTTTTACAAACCAGAATTTTCTTGAGGGTAGCTGAATGAACGCAAAAAATCTTAGAGAAACACTTTGTGTCTACATTGAAAAATTGATTTGACTCTTTGGAAACTTTCTGAATCACCAAGATTCTTTGCACAGAATTGTACTTTTTTAGAAAATAGCTAAATATTCCATTGCTATAACCATACGATGTACAAATTTTCTTGACCAGCAGTACTTAGTAAATGTAGACCAATGTAGACCCTGATGCTTTGCAGTCAAAATAAATTAGCTTGAAGAGATTAATGTAATCACTCGATTCCCATACATCTGAACATTGCTATTCTTGCAACTGAGATGTTATTAGGGAAGTTTAAATCCTAAGAAAGATGTGACTGTGTCTCTGAATTGCCCATTGGCTCAAAGTATTGAAAACGTTTTCCTTTTCTGACTCAGCTCACACTGCATTAAAGGAAAGAAAAAGGGCTGTCTAAATGTTATCCTAAGGGTAGGAAAAACAATTTTTTAAAATAGTTTAATAATATAGTAAAAAAAAAAAAGCATAATCTCTGTACCTAAGGTAGATCATTTTGGTTGATATTAAAAGAGAGAAATGTTATCTTAAAAATGAAATGTTTTCTTGCCTTACTGACATTTTTCCAATTCATATTTTTATACAAGTGTTCTTCAAAGTAACATACAGAATTATTTGCAAGTATAATACCAGTAAAATTACCTCTCCTGGGGGTGAATTTCCTAGGTTCCTAAATATCAATGGCAGAGGAATAGCTAAGAATATGTTTATTTAAAACCACCCCTTTTAACTAGTGATCTCAACAAATTACACAAAGTATCAATTTATTTAGAATCTTCTTTTTCAACTGAAAAAATTCAGTGATGCCTAATCGCACCTGCAATACAGAAGTAGCCCATGACATAAACGGTTGATTATTATTTTAGTAGCCATGTATATTGCAAAAAAGAATCCTGTTTATTTTTTTTCCAGACTCTACCACTCCTTATTGTTCTGCACCCAGTTAGCTTCATCTGTTTCCATCAGCTACATCGGTCCCTCTCTGATACCATTTGATTTCTTTTTTATTATTGAGGTATAATTGACATTAGGTATTATCAGTTTCATGTGTACAGTATAAGGATTCAACATTAGATATACTGCAAAATTATCACCACAATAAGTCTGGTTATTTTCATTTTTTAGAGACTTATTCATTTAATTGAGGGGATGGGACAGAAGGAAAGAATCTCTCAAGCAGACTCCCCAGTTAGTGGGGAAGCCCTACACTGTTTGATCCCAGGACCAGTGAGGTCATGAGTCGAGCCAAAACCAAGAGTCAGTTGCTCAACAACTGAGCCATCTAGGCACTTCCAGTTTGATAAGCCTTAATTATTTCACAGGGCAATAGTGCTATACACTGGAATTAGTAATATGTGTTCAACATTCCCCAAAGAAAAGAACACTGAACTTTCAGTAGAGTTACTTGACATCTGGGCAGATCATAGGAATTATTCACTTGACCTTGGCTAAATCACATAATCACTTTTCCCTAGTTTGCACAAAATTACAACGCCTATTTGTGAAACCCACGTGGTAATTCATTGTAAACTGTGAAGTGCACTCTTCTATTTATGCTCCATGCTCCTCTTTCTTGACTGATCTTTTCAGTTTTCTTTCTTGACTCCTCATTCCAGGCTCCTTTAAAATATAGTAAGTGGATCCTAAAGAAGCTTAAACAACTACCTTGAAAGCATTTTTTTTTTCTATTGGTGATAAAACTCATTTCTCGATATCTTCAACTATCTTTATGCCCCAGTCTCAAAAACCCATCTCTACCCACCACCAGCATTGTCACCTATTTGAATCTGAAAGTCTCTCAAGATTAGAAGTCACAACCTGATCTCAGGTGTTTGAGCCCGATGCGGGGCTTGATCCCAGGACCCTGCAACCACGACTTGAGCCGAAGGCAGAGGCTAAACCCACTGAGCCCCCAGGTGCCCCTCCAGTGTTTTTAATGAATGTATTCTATCTTTTCAAATTGCGTTTGAATGACTTGCCTTTTCATTTTTTTAGTAGTGTCTTCTGACTAGTGTCTCCTGGAAACTTTAATGGATGTTTTTGATTTTGATGATGTCTTATGTATCATTTATTTTCTTCTTTTGGTTCCTACTTCTTGTGTCCTAAGAAATATTTGTCTAACCCAAGATAACAGAAATTTTCTCCTATGTTGTCATCTAGACATTTGTTTGTTTGCTTCTTTCTCTTAGCTTGTATATTAAGATCTATGATCCATTTTAAATTAATTTTTATAGATGTGTGATGTAAAGATAAGGAAAGGTTTTTTTGTGTTTTTGTTTTTTGTTTATTTTTTGTTTTTGCCTAAGGATTTCCAATTGTTTCTGAGTTTTATGTTAAAAAATGTCATTTTCCCAGTGAATATTCTTTGCAATTTTATCTGAAGTTATTGAAATATATATGTGTGGATGTATTTCTAGATTCTCTATTCCATTCCACTATATCTATACTTACACTAATAAGTTACAAGCTACATAATACATTGGGTATTACTTTCATTTATTTTTTCTAATTTTTTTTTCTTTTTTTTGAGAGAGAGAGGGAGAACCTGAGTGGGGAGGAGGGGCAGAGAGAGGGGGAGAGAGAGAGAGAATCTCAAACAGATTCCATGCTGAGCTTGGAGCCCTCACAGGGCTCAATCTCAGGACCCTAAGATAATGACCTGAGCTGAAATCAAGAGTTGGACGTATAACTGATTGAGCCACCCAGCACCCTTGGGTATTACTTTTATTTTAAAGAGTAAATATGTTTAAGTAAATTAAAGTTTGAAATTTTTTATAACTGTCCAGATATTTACCATTTCTGGCACTCCTTATTCTTTTGTGTAGATCTGTTTTTTACATGTTATCACTTCCTTCTGCCTGAAGACTACTTTAAAATTTGTAATAGTGAAAGTTTTCTATGAAATCTCTCAGTTTTTATTTGTCTACAATGGTCTTTATTTCCTCTTTATTTCTGAAAGATAATCTTTTGATATAGAATGTGTGTGTGTGTGTGTGTGTGTGTGTGTGTGAATACTTTGAAGATATTACTGTATTGTCTTCTGGCTTACATAGTATCTAATAAGAAGCCTGTGAGTAATTCTTTTCATATCTCTTTTTCTTTTTCTCAATTTTCAGTTTATCTTTGTTTCTCAATAATTTAATGGTGATGTACCTTCATTTTTCATGTTTATTCTGCTTGGAGTACATTGAGCTTGTTGGATCTATAGTTTCACTGTTTCATTGAATTTTGAAGATTTTCATCACTACTTCAGCAAATATTTTTCTGTTTTCCTCTCTGCTTCTTGCAGCACTCCAGTTCCATGCATACGAGACTTCTTGGTATTGTTCTGTAAGTCATTTTTGTTCTATTTATGTTTTCATGTCTTTTTCTCTCTATATTTAAATGGTTTCTATATTTCTATATCTATTCTATATTTCTGTATCTCTATATTTAAATGGTTTCTAATACTATGTTTGCAAGTTCACTAATTATTCTTCTCAAGTGACCAATCTGCTAAGCCCACCTACTATATAGTTTTTAGACATTATATTTCACAATTCTCTCATTTCTATGTTATTCTTTTTTAGATTTCCATTTTTTCCTCACTGTTTATGTACTTCTCAGCTTCCCTAAATATATGGACCATATTTATAATTGCTGTTGTAAGGTCCTTATCTGCTAATTTCATTATTTCTGTCATTTGGGGTCTCTTTTGGTTGCTCAATCTTTCTTCTGGTTATGGGTCATATTTTCCTGCTTCATTTTTGCTTTGTATATGCTTATTTCACCAATTAAATGTTTACCATTTAAAGAGGAATATAAAAAGAAGAAATAGAAATACTTTCACAAAATTTCATTTCATTTATTTATTTTTATATTCCTTTATATATACTTTCACCAACTCTAAATAAAACAAACAAAAGAACCTCTACTCATTAAGTTCTTCTGTTTGGTTTGGAACTGAGATAGATCTAGGGGTATTTGAAGTAAACAAAACTAAGAATTCCTTCTCAGTACCTAAGTGATCAACAAAATCAATATACTATGTGTATCTTCAACTTCTTAGTATACCAGCTTCCTGGCATTGTCATTAAAAAAACAAAACAAAACAAAACAAAAACCCAAAAAAACCAGCATATTTCTTAAGAAAACCCTGAGTTAAATGTTAGAATAAAATGTTTTGTTTTCTTTGTTTTGAATACAGTAGGGTGTTTCAGCGTATCATGTTAAGGTTAAAGGATACTAGAAATCAGAAGTTGTGAGATTTTGTTAAATATAATGTGAGCTTAGCCTCTAATATTGTAATAAAATCCTGTTATTGTTACCATTTAGCAATTGTCATAATGCGACACAACCCACTTTTAAAAATTTTAGATGGTAAAAGTTAAGGGCCATTTCTATTCCTATAGCTTCTAGTCCAATACCAAACATAATTAAGTGCTTGATACTGTTTTTTAGTGAGCAATAATAATAATGATTTTCTAAACAGGATTTATCAATCTCTGTGAAAAAAAGAATGTGATGAGCTTTAAAGCTAAGGTCACATGGTTTCACTTACTTGTGGGGCATAAGGAATAACATGGAGGACACTAGGAGATGGAGAGGAGAAGTGAGATGGGGGAAATCGGAAGGGGAGACAAACCATAAGAGACTGTGGACTCTGAGAAACAAACTGAGGGTTTTGGAGGGGAGGAGGGTGGAGGGTTGGGTGAGCCTAGTGGTGGGTATTATGGAGGGCATGTATTTCATGGAGAACTGGGTGTGGTGCATAAACAATGAACTTTGGAACACTGAAAAATAAATAAAATAAAATAAAATAAAATGAGAAAAAGGAAAAATAAAAAAATTATGAAAAAAGCGCTAATGTCACATATATATCTAAGCTATTAGAGATAAATACCCATACATTGGTCTATACTTAGGTCCTTAGTTTTTCAGTTTGAATTTCAGCACATTACTTTTTTCTCCCTTTTCTTTTCCATAGTACTACATACTTTCAGTCTAGCAGAAAGGAAAATGAATTTTTATCACATCCTATTATTAAACTTTCAGGTCTTATGTTAAAAGGCCTATCCTTTGTCTTCTCTGTTCAAGCTATTCATATAAGCTTAGAGCCTGTCTTTTGTTATGACTCTAAAAGATTAAATAATTTCTTTATTGTTTTCATGGATTAATATGCAATAAACAAACCCAGTCATTTATCAGAAGATATACTAAATTAGAACAATTTAATTGAGTTTGTGCTCATTAGGACATGAAAAAATTATAAAACATTTTTATTCTCATGGATTTTCAGTTTTGTCTTCCCCACTCCCACCTCCACAACCTTACTTGTTTCCTTCACTGCATATGCAAGTGTCCATCATGGAACTCATGGAACATTTCACCATACTGTATAGCAGTTAAGCTCACAGTATCTGGAGCTAGACTCACAAGGTGTGATTTTTGGGTGCATATATATATTTCTGTACCTCAGTTTCCCCTTACTGTATAAAATAAAGATATAAACAATACTTACTTCATAGGATTAAAAAGATTAAATGTTGAAAATAATAGTGTCCACTTCTTGGACTTGTGGAGAGTTATAATACCTCACTTACAGTTATTAAAGTGTAATGCTAGCTATTATTGTCATCATCATTAGAATCATAAATAACCATTATCATCAAGAACCTTGAATCTCTTGGGAAGACAAGGAACAGACCTGTGTCTTATTCCATTTTGCCCACCTAGTGTCAGAAACCGCACCTGATAATTAATACGAACTCAGTAAATATTTTTACTTTTCATAAATTGTATTTTGTTTGTTTGTTTTGTTTTGTTTGTTTGTTTTCGTTTGTTTGTTTGTTTCCACCAGTAGTTGTTCAGAGGGATGGAATTTTGCTGGGGAGCCTTAGTCTTATGGCTTGGTTATCAGTAACAGCAGAGATGACACGAACTGACTTTAGATCTACAAATATTGCTGCTCTGAGATTCTCTGAATATGCAATTGTCTCTGTTGTCCTTTGCTTTCCACCCCAGACTCTGTGCATATATTGATCTGATAACGTGTTCTTTGCTATCATCTCCAGAGGCAACATGTTACCTAAGAGGAGAGATGCCATCTCATTACAAAATAATTGAATCCCTCCTCTACACTACCCATGGGCTGCCCTTAGCCTTCCCCAACCTCCCCAGCCTAGTACAGAGAACTTTCCCATATTTGACTATGGAGTTTCCTTGATCAGTATGACCATAGATAATCCTTTTTATGTATTGAATATGCCACATGAATGAATTCCAAAGAAAACAACCAAGTACTTATTTTGTAAACATGACAGTTCAGACTCTAAAAGAAACAAGAGGCTTCTCAACAAAAAAAGGATTTTTATGCTCTAACCCACAGTGTGAAAGACCCTGATCTCAAACACAAAATGTCTTAGGGGCGCCTGGCTGACTCAGTCAGTAGAGCATGCAACTCTTGATCTTGTGATGGTTAAGTTTGAGCCCCGCATTAGGTATAGAGATTACTTAGAAATAAAATCTTAAAACAATAACAAAAAAATGGAAAATATTTTAAGCTACATCTTTCTAATATTAAATTATAATAAGATTTAAGATGCCACTAAGAATATTTACATTTTATGCTAAGTTCATGGATCATACGTTCTTTTAAACCATAAATTATTAGCCAGCCATCTTGATAGATTATGCAAAACTCTGTTAACTTCAATAATTCTTTGAAATTCCAGGCATGAGTTCTTAAAATAATGCATGGCTTGCAAACTCAACCTAAAAAAATTCCCCCTGATTTCAAGGTCTGACAGATTTATGAGTAGATGAAGTCTGTCTACTTAGTAGAAAAACAGAGAGAAGAAAGTTGGAGCAAGGCTGAATTACAGGAAAAATACACACCCTGTCCCATCCCCCACCCCAATCATTGCAGAAAGTTGTAAATAAAGGGTCTATGAAATGACAAACCCCTGCCCAATGCACAGGAAGAATATAAATATTGTTCTGTAATCACTGCAGTTATGTCCTATTTGCTAAGATTTTCTACTTAGGTGAACCCAGAACCACCTCACATCATCTACAAGTCCAAAAAAGCAATCACGAAACTGAGATTATGTTATTTTACTATATACAACACTCTCCTCTTTTCCCCACTTTTTTCTAGCCATGACCTATTTATTGACTATTAGGATACTGAAGTATTACTGAAGAGTATGTCTAACAAAAAGAAGTTAAAATACTTTTAAAAAGGAAATGTCAAAGCACATATATTACACAGAGGATACCAGAAAGATTTTCCATTCCAGAGTCAACCAGACCTGGGTTTGAACCCTGGTTTTGTTTGAACCCCAGGTTTGACTCTAGCTCCATGATTTCACACATCTTTTTTTAATGACTCTGAGCTTCAATCATTGTCCTGTGTGAGAAGGAGATAATATGTATCCACAATTTGAAAATTAAATTTTAAGATTAAATGAAACAATGTAAGCCATAAAGCACAATATTTGGCAAAGTAGGGTATCTGTGAAATGTGGGTCAATTTTTTTCTTTCCTTTTCATGATGGAAGTACCTGTTAAATCATGGAAAGAATGCTGCATTTTGAACTAGAAGACTTAGGTTGTCATTTTTCACTTTTTAATTTATGAGACAATTCAGTGGACCTTGTTGAATAGATATGAGCTAATTTTTAATGAAAATAGATATTATTTTTTCTATAAGAAAAATATATGGTAATGTACACTTTAAAATGTTCAATAAGTGCCAGGTATTAATATTATAAATTAACATATATGGATCAAAAATATATACATATATAATACCCAAGTTTTTATGAATCTGTTCTTTAGAGACATGACAAACTATAGTTACTTTATTCTTAAATGATACCTTTTTTTTTTTTTTTTGCTCAGTTTCTTCAAGGTCATATTTATTGGAACTGTCTCATAATAAACTGCAAGATGTCCTCAGAATGCGAAGGTTAAGGATAAGTATATTGGAATTGGACTCCAGGACACCTGGTTTTGTATTTAAAATCAAGCTGCAATTTCTCTTTTCCATTTTGGATCTCTCTAAATCGTTCAGCTGCCTTAATTAGATATGGAAGTTGATGTTCAGTATTTACCCATGCCAGACTACCTTACCTCTTTGCATGTACAGGTGCAAGTCATCCTTGAAAAAATTAAGGCTTAGGTCCCATTACATTTCCAACAATAGCTAATATTTTTGGAAATTTTAAAAACCTTCTCCCAGTAGATAATGTTGTAGAAAGCAAACCAAGGCAGAGGAATCACCCCACGCTACTGATAAGAATCCACATCAAAGTTGTGCTTTCAAATGAAGTGACACTCCTATTCAAACATAGAGCCTCATATGCATAAAAATTAGTTGGTCACCAGAGGAAAATAAATTAATTTTCAAAATCTAATTTAACTCATTTAATAAGACCATGAACCAAAGAGAATGAAAAATGTCAAGAAAAAGAGGAAATATACCTCAGCCAATACTAGGTTTCATTTCCTACTTAAAAAAAAATTAATGCTTCGTAAGATTTGAGAAGAGAATGAGGCCTATTCATTTTGATCCTCTGGCAACTCTTTGAAGCTTACATTTTAACCTGGTCTATTTAACATTTCCAGATGCTATGAAAGGCAATGTATGCAGAAAGCAACACCCATGGGGATTTGGGTATTTCACTTTCCCCACTGTTAGCAGTGATTTGGATCTTACTTTTTCTGAAAGCATCTTTAAAGAATTCTTCAAGCTGTCTGGAGAATGCTGGCTTGCAGAATTAAGCAGTAGGTCTGCATGGGTTGCTATCAGAGGTTGGAGCTGATTGATGTTGCTGAGAACTTCTTTTGCTTTGGCTGTGTTTTCAGGCGAATAGTAAATAAACTGGTATCCAGTACTGGAACAACAAAGATAAAGGCAAGTTACACAAAAAAAGCAGAAAGCAATTGCAGCCCTTAGTACCAGATGGCAAATGAGAAACTGAACTCCAGATAGCATGATTTCCTTTTGAACAGATAAGAACTATTCTAAGAGGTTTTCATGATGTCCTAAGAGTTTTTTTAAGCAAAATGACCAAGATATTTTTTAAGACCAAGATTGTTTTTCAAAGATTTTAAAAGTGAAATAAATCAAGTTTTGCTCAACTACAAGGAAGAGTCTTCATAATTACATATGTCAGGTATTAGTATTCAAAACAAATTATTGTTCATTACTAATAAATTTGAAGTCACATTAATATGGAGTGAAAGTATGAGCTTTTATATTCAGGCTAATTTGAATGTAAATCCTGGCTCTGCCACCTACTAGCACGGTGACCTTAGGCAGGCTTCAGTTTCCTCCACAGGAAATTATGAATAAATATACAAGAATTCTAAGAGGTGGGTAAGCTTGGTTAGAATTCATGTGAAATGCCTACAAAAGTGCCTAACACAGAGCAAGCATTCAGTAAGTACTACCTATATTTTCCCCCAGGATATACATGGCAGAGTGAGTAAATTTTAATAGCTGGGAAATGGGGAGAAAATATATTAATGCCAGGAAAATCTATTAATACCAAATTATATTAATGGGCATAAGGAGAATTTTATTGGCTAGAACAAGAATATTGATAGCATAAAAAATTCACTAGGCTATTTTATCATTACCCAATTTGTTCCTAGTGGTTTCTCATTTCAGTTGTAAAGAACAATCTAAAAGGGATCACTAAATAAAGAATTACTGACTTTTATAATCCTCATCTAAGAATTGATCAAGCATACTGCAGGGGTAAGGATTCCATGGAATGAAGGAATCTTTTGATAAGGAAAGACACAGGAAGCATTTCGGCCGGGGAAGGAATCAAACAGCAAAACACTAGCCAAAGTGAAAGAAGAGGGAAATGCCCTGGGCTGGCCTGGCGTAGCGCCGGCCTACATCCCTCTGCATCCACTGTCAAAGCATTTTTCATATATCCTGCACTCTGTGATGCGTACTTATCGAGTATTTTCTCTACTTACCAGTTAAACTATTAACATTCCCATAATTCCATTTCTTATTTAGAAATATTAGAATCCAGTAAGAAAAATCAACAAGTAGGGAGCACTCTTCCTCCTCTTCCATTCACACTAATGACTTTGATGGGAAGGTATCGGTTTCCTCGGTAACACAACACTCCTTTTTGTAAACCTATAATGACTGTTCCTATTGTTTTATTTATATATTTATTTATTGCACTGATTGAAAGAAAAGTCCTTTGTCGCCTGGACTATTCAGAAGATAGGACAACAAGCTGACGAGGGATACAGGTTTGTGAAGGCTAAGAAACACTTCAGCAGTGTGTGACACTTAGAATTTGCTCTTAATTCTGTCCTTACAGACTTCTACATTTCAGAAGTGGGAGCTGAAAAAATAAAACACACCATAACTACTTATTGTATGTATTTCTCTCTCTTTTTTTCAATATTTTATTTATTTGACAGAGAGAGATCACAAGTAGGCAGAGAGACAGGCAGACAGAGAGGGGGAAGCAGGCGCTCCGCTGAGCAGAGAGCCCCATGTGGGGCTTGATCCAGGACCCTGAGATCATGACCTGAGCCGAAGGCAGATGCTCAACCCACTGAGCCACCCAGGTGCCCCTACTCTATGTATTTCAATGCAAATTAAAGAAAATGAACGAAGAACAGTGGTGAGGAAGAGAAAGAAGATAGTCATCCCTGCCAATCACCTATACCTTTTTCTGGTTCATCTGATCTCGCTCGGGAGTGTGCGAAGGCCTCTAACAAAAATCACCACCTTTGATGTACCCCTTACTCATCTGTACTCAGACCAGATACAAGGTTCAATCCACCACAGTGGATCAAGAAAGCAAACAACTCCGTGTTATTTTTGCAAAGAAAGAGATTATCTAAAGATATTAGTGGGTCGTGGGGGTGGGGATGATGTTTGATACCCAGCACCTCTAACAGCAGAGAAAGACTCTAGAGACTCGACAGAGAAAGAACATGTAGTAGCTGCTTGGTGGTCCCTTTCCACTATTCTGCTCTTCCTGTCATAATTTGCTTTCTGCTGTCAACTTCTGGGAACCTACAGGCCTCCCACAGCTTAGCTCTTGGAAAGCAGAGTTCTGGAGGCCATGTGTGGTCTTCTAGCTTTCTCGTCCCATAACTGTCCTCTTTGAGGATGTCATGCGTGCCCTCTCATAATTCAATCCCAGGCATTCTTTGGACTCCTGGCACCATTGCTTTCCTTCTTTATTCATCTCATACTTTCCTAGCAGTTCATTGTTACTTTATTCCTGAATTTTACCTACTTTCATCATCATTATTATGTTTAAAGATTTTATTTATTTGAGAGAGAGCACATGTCAAGGCATGAGAGCAGGGGAGGAGGGGCAGGGGGGAGGGAGAGGGAGGAAGAAAGAATTCCAAACAGACTGGAGCATGGAGCCCCACAAGAGACTTGATCCGCCCCCATCCTAGGACCCTGAGATCATGACCTGATAGGAGCCAAGAGTCAGATGCTCAACAGACTGAGCCACCCAGGTATGCTTACTTTCACTATTTTTTCCTACATATTTCTTACTCTGCACATTTCTTTAGCCTCTCCTCTCCATTCGAGTCTACTACACACATTTTCAACATTTATTTCTTACAGGTTCTTTATTTCTACATGTTCTAATTAATAGTTCAGTGGTCCTCAAATTTTAGCAGGCATACGATTCACTTGTGGATGAGGAGAGGGCCTGGGTGTTTGTTTGAAAAATGCAGATTTCCTGGCAACACTGAAAGATTCTGCTTCAGTGGACTGTAGCACTGTAACAACCAGCTCAGGAAATGCAGATGATGCAGAGGCACAGCTGAGCACGTTTAGAGACACTTGCTGCCCTTGCTTTGTTTGTGAATCCCCTCTAAACCCTTGGTCTTGCTACGTCATGCCTCTGATAAAGGTCCTTTTTCTCGTTCTAAGTTTCAAGTTCCTTGTTCCTTAGTTATTCTCATTTCCATGATACCCTTTACAAGGCTAGCTTTGTACTCCATCTTTATATCTAGCTCATGTTGTTTTGCTTCCCTCTCTTTACCAGCGCTGCCTCCCCTCACTATGTTCATCATCCTTTCCTCTTTTCCCTCCCAGCATAGTCCCTTCCTCTTCCTCTCCTTCCCCAGTCTCCATCGTGGGATGCTCCCAGAACTCCTGCCCCCTGCTCCTAAGTCAGTCTCCATTGAGCTAAATAAACTAGCAGGCTTTGGTTCTCCCCATTAGGTTATTTAATGATGAGCATCTTACCTAGTGAGGTAGAAAGATTCATTCTCCACAGTAAAAGCCAATGTTGATGTCCAGGATGAAATAGTATGGTATGGAAAAAAAAAAGATCACCACCCACAAAATAATTTTAAGTGTGCATAAATTTCCTTTACCTATTCAGTGCCTTACACTTTAAACATGTCATGTATTTTAACAGTTATAGCTTTTTAAATGGAAAGTTATGAGTATAATTTAATTACTGAGATAAAAATAATATAGCTAAACTCTATTTTATAGTGGTCTGAAATTTAAACTGAATCCAAACACTTGAACTAAATATCAATCAGACAAAACCAGAAGAAAGACAAAGTATTTGCTTGGACAAAAAATATTTTATAAGATGTAAATATAGCAAATCTTGGACAATGAAAATTGAAATTAATTTCATACTATTTTTCTATTGATGAAGCAGTGAATTAAAGTGTGTGTATATATATATACGTGTATATCTATCTATCTATCTGTATATATACATACTTAAATATATATCTATTTAATTATATATCAGTTTAATTAGAAAATATGCATGTCACATACACACTCGTAACTCACAGGGGCATGTACATGTTTTTACCAGGGATGTCATATTCTGAAGTTGTAAAGAATATGAAATAACATTCATATTCATAGACTCTAATTGCTAACCAAAATACAACTAAACCAATGGCTGTATGTTCTTCTGTGTTTATTCCACCTCATTTGCTTTTTGCTGGTCCTCCTTATCTTCTCATCCTCTAGTGTTGGCCCCCTCCAAAGCTCACTCCTTGGGGACACTTCTTTTTGTTAGTCTCCATGCCCTTCTTAAGTAATTCCATTTAATCTTCTGGTTTAAATACTTCAGTTGTGATGATTCCCAAATCCACTTCTCTAGCCTAGACCTCTTCCCCGAACTCTAATTAAAAACAAACGCTCTCCTCTTCACAGTTCCCATTTATCATGTCCCAAACTGAGGTCTGTATCTGCCCCACGTCCTCAACAACAGCTCCTTTTATACATGTTCCCATCTCAGTTAATGGCAAGTCCGTTTGATGTGGCATATTTCTCTTTTCTTCCTCTTTTATCTTTACCCATTACCCATTATCTTTACCCATTTTCTTCCTCTTTTATCTTTACCCATTAAGAAAATTCTTTCTGTTCTTTCAAAACGTAAGCAGATTTCAACCATTTATTTCCACACTCACTGCAACAAGCCTGGTGTAAGCCATCATCTTCTACCTCACAAACTGATCTTTTCCATTTCCATTTCTTACTCTAAGACCCGAAATCCTTGATTTACACTTAGGGTTGAAGGAGGCAGGGGGCAGGTGAGGAGAGCAAAATAAAGCAATTCTCCCTTAGCTCGCTGCCCACACCCAGATCCTGGGACTTGCTCTGCCACTTATCTGCACCTTTCCTCCCCCATGCCACCACCACCTCCACCCTTAACCCATTTGCCCAACCAAGCCATTATGTTGGTAACTAGAGTCATGAAAGAACATAGATTAGAAATGAGGAAGAGACAAGGAGGAAAAAGTGAAGGAAAAGATCAGGGAGGGGGCACAGGCAGAAGAGGATTAGGGTTAAGAAATATAGAAAAGAATGATAAAGAATAATGGTGCCTCTGCTTCTGAGGCAGAACTTAATCTCCAGAGAAAAACCTAAGGACTATTTCCACTTATTTTTTCCCAACTCAAGCACTACTTGTGAAAAAACGATCTCTTGAATCCTAAGGGAGGGATAGACATTCTCTCAATTCTAACTGAGAAGAAAACTATGCGGATAATAAATGAAAATTTACACCTTAGTGCACTTGAATATACCCTTTTGGCTTCACAGGGTTTAACAACGTGCTTCAAGAAATTGTAGAAGGTAAAAACATGCTTCTCTGTTTTCCCCCATGCATCCTTCCTGTTTTTTGCTGAAGTATAGCTTAGATAAAAGAACTAAGAGGAAAACGGTATTTGTTTTGCTTACCTTGTATGGATTTCACTTACGTAATTACATTAGTTATATGATCGAAGCTTAAATTAATGTTTATCTTTGAATCAACTCTTTTTAAAACAAATATTGGTTTCACAGAGATTTTAGTCAATGTTTTGAATAATATACTTGATTCTGCCATTTATTAGCTTTGTGACAGGTAATGCTAATTAAGAGGGAAAACGTCCTAAAATTCATTTCAGCTCAACTTACCCTCAAGGAAAATCAGCCTATTTTCTCGATTACAGTGGCTTCTACTATCCCGCTTTTCAGTTTGAAGTTTTTTTTTTTTTTTTAATATTTTATTTGTTTATTTGATAGAGAGAGAGCACAAGTAGGCAGAGTGGCAGACAGAGAAGCAGACTCCCCATTGAGCAGGAATCCCAGGACCCTGGGATCATGACCTGAGCAGAAGGCAGATGCCTAAGGACAGAGCCACTTAGGCACCCCTTCAGTTTGAAGTTCTTATCAGCAATTTCTTAACCATTAAGACCTCTTTTCTATATACAATATTTCCTTAGCTCTATTTTTGCCCTTTCAAGAATTTTCAGGCACTTTTATATGACCTTTAAATAAACAAAGTCCCATATGATTTCACTTCCTTCCATGGCCTATTTCCATTTATTCCTGAAATCACTTGTCCTAATTCCTTTGCTAGCTTTCAAGGGTCTGGTCACTTCTATTTCTGCCTAGTATGGCTTCTGGTATTTTCATGCTCACTCCTCTGCAAAGGTGTCATTGCATAATATCCAAATCATGTCCTCTGATTTCCTCTCACCTCGAAAACTTTTCAACTCCATCCTGGACTATATCCATTTGCATGCCTAATACATAGTAAGATTAAGTACAAGAATAGAAACCATTCCCAAATACACTGTCAAAGTAAAAATTTCTTTGACTGTAAATGATCATGAGGAGCCTTTCTGGGGTGATGAAAATGTTCTAAACGTTGGAATGTGATGATGATTGCATAACTCTATAAATTTACTAAAAATCACTGAATCATATATCTGACCTTATCATATCACCAATCATATCACTGACCTTAAAACAGGCAGTCCCAGGGTATAGTACATAAGCAGAGAGTTGAATAGTGGTTGCCAGGGAAGGAGGGAGGGGGAGATAGGGAGACATTAGTCAAAGGATACAAAGCTTTGGTGACACAAGGTGTATAAGTTCTGGAGATCTAATGTACAGCACTATGACTATAGTTAACAATTCTGCATTGTATATTTGAAATGTGTTAAGAAGGCAGACCTCAAGTGTTCTCACCACAAAAAAGAATAAAAGAAGACAAAGATGAAGATGAAGATAAGAAAATAATAACCATGTGAGATGATGGATAGATTAAATAATTTGTGGTGATAATTTCAAAAATATAACACATAACAATTGCATATTATATATGTTATATGTTTTATATATATATAATTTTTATTTGTCAATTACACCTTCATAAATCTGGGCAAAAGTAAGCAAGTGTTTCCAGAATATGGTATTACAGTGTTGGTCATTATGAGTCTAGGATAAGAAGTCAGGAAGGTAGAAAATATATTTAAGAGACATTTCATTTTTTCCCCATTAAACCTAAAGATATTTTCATTGGGAGTTCTAATAAAGCAAATTTGTACTGTGGAATTTATACTAATAATCCAAATCTCTTTCTTTCTCTCATTTTAATAGCCAATAATCACAGAGTCTACATTACAGGACTAGAATTATGCTAAATGCTTTGTAAAGATTATTTTTATTTAATCTTGACAAAACTTTGAGCAACAAATACTATTCCATCATACAGATATGGAAGTTGGAACTTGGGTAGGTTAAGTAACTTCTCCTGGATCAAACAACTAACATGGATGGTAAAACTAACATTTATCCCCAGGTCTTCATTATCACTCAGTTTGAACTCTTAATTATATTTTACCACCTCATGAACATGATTTGGCCTACTTTAAATTTGGAGAAATTATAATACAATAACTAAAACAGGAAACATCTTTTATTTAGTAATATAATGGTAGGTACAGCCTATAAATATTAAAATAAAAAACCACTGAAGACATTCACATCTAATTAAAGCTCATTACAGAAGATGTATGAGTCTATTTTATAACACAGATCAGACTAAAGAATAAATTTGAAAATCATCTCACAATAAATTGCTTTCAACAAATATTTAATGACTGCTACTTGGTGAATACACCAAGAGGTCTTTCTGGTGGATGAGTATGATGATGCTTGTCCTCTAAATGCCACAAGCCAGGGCTGGTAGCAGAGAGGAAGAAACAGGGAATAAATAACTTTTTTTTTTTTTTTTTAACCTCACTCATCTTCTCACAAGACCTTGCAAATTTAAATATCATTTGAGTAGCCATAGTTTCAGAGCTTTTAACTAACAATCCTCAGTACTATGACTCTTATATTCTTGTGAGGTCAGACATTCATTTAAAAGCAATGTCACATGGCATCGTGACAAAGGATGTCATATGGCTTCTAACTTTCTATGTATTTTGTAGTTGGAGATTTTTTTTTCATGTCATCTAGTTCTCCATATTTGCTGGAGGGAGAAGTAGAAAAAGGATTTTACAAAGACATTTCTCTCATTGTACAACAAAATAAGAAGGAAGAGAAAGTGCCTGGGTGCCTCAGTTGATTAAGCGTCTGCCTTCCGCTCAGGTCATCATCCCAGCATCCTGGGATCAAGTCCCACATTGGACTCCCTGCTCGTTGGGGAGGTCTGCTTCTCCCACTACCCAAACATCCCTCCGCCTTTGTGATCTCTGTCTTAAGCTCTTTCTCTCTGTCTCTCAAATAAATAAATGAAATCTTAAAAAAAAAAAAAAAAAGGGAGATAGAAAACAAAAGTATCCTAAAAGAACTAGAACCCTGTCTGCATCTATCTGCATCATTCTACATAAACTTAACTATCCCTTCCAAAACATTCACCCATGTTTAGATTGACGTCTTTGTATATATAATTTCATGTTTTCTTGCAGGTACAGTTTTGTTTGTTTGTTTGTTTGTTTTTTAAGATTTTATTTATTTATTTTAGAGATAAAATGAGAGGAGAGAGCATGAGAGGGGAGAGGTGAGAGGGAGACCCCCCCACAGAGCAGGGAGCCCAATATGGGACTAGATCCTGGGACTCTAGGATCATGACCTGAGCCAAAGGCAGTTGCTTAACCAACTGAGTCCCCAGGTGCCCCCAGGTACAGTTTTAATATACATGTCTACATAATTCATAATCCATACACTAATTGAAATGACTACATAGTGCTCTACTCTAATGATGCAAAGAGTGCTTATTCATTCATTCAAGATGTTTTTAATATCTTACTATTATAAATAGTAGAATATTTAAAGGATGATCATCTTTGAAAACTTTACTTTTTCCTTTTATTATTTTAATTCCTAAGTGGTTTTCCTGAGGTGTATTGGGCAGGTTATATAGAGAGAACCAATGTCTACAATTATTTTTACTGACTACTATACAAAACAATTTCAGGCAGTTTAAAATAGTGTTAATCACCATATCAAGTAATGTATTTTTTGTAATTATACAGGTGAAGTGATTATCTCTTAAAATTATGTTCTCATTAAAGCCCATAAAGAGTTGAATGGACCAACTTTTTTTTTGTTTTTCCCCCTTAAATTTCTATCTGGTGGGCAGCAAGATTATCTATTAGTAGTTAGAACTAAAATTGTTCATTTATTAAGAGCTTATATTTTGTGTTAAATATCTATTGATTGCATCAGGGTGAATAAGTATAAAAGAAGAATCTGAGAGTGGGGACAGAAGTCTAATTTTCTGGTCTGATTCTATCATTATCTGTATAGGTGATTTAATCTTTGATCTCAGTATTCTCATCAATAATAAAGTAAATAGGGGAATTTATGATCTTTGAGATTCCTTATTGGTTCTAACATTTAAGAGGCTCTTTAATTGGAAAAAAAGCACAGACTCAACAAAATTATTTTCTTATTTCCCAACACTTATTTTCATATTGAATATATACAGCGGACTTTATTAACTTAGCAATGGAAATCAATGGGTTATTTCCTGTACTCTCTTTCCCAGCAACCTGTGCATTTACTTAGTTGTATAAACCAGAGTACTAAGAGTTCCTCAACCCTGCCTAGCCTTCCTAAGTTTTCATTCAGTTAGATTTAAATTCTATAAAAGTTTTCTTAAAATCTCTAACTCCATAGTCACCCATTTCCTCTCTCCATTAGTATTATAATGGATTAATTGTTTGCTCTTCTTCATGCTTTTCATGTGGTTCAAAATACAAATCTAATCCTGTTAATCCTCAGACAAAAACCTATCAGTGACTCCCTACAGTCTACTGGATGAGCTGCCAGGACTTGATATAGCAAACAAATACCCTTCAGATTTGTCTCTTGTCCTGCCCACACTTATATTCTTTCTCTCTCTTCTCTTTTTCTCTCTCCCCTTCCCTCCCCTCATCTTCCCACCACCCTCTTTCCTCTCCCTTCTCCTCTCCCATCCCCCACTTTTCCTCTCTCTCTTTCCCTCATTTCCAGATTCTTTACACTCTTGGAATTTTTGAGCCAAGGACAGTGAATGTCATCACCATACATGTATGTGCTGCACAGAAACTTGGAAGTCTTCCTTGATTACCCTAGATTTTTACCTCCCACTCCAAACAAACACAAAATCTAAACAATTGCTAACCCCTCCCAAGTATCTGTAACCAGTCTCTTTTTTTGTATCTGTGCTGACACCACTGGAAGCTAAGCCATCTTTCTCCTGATAGAACCACTGCAATAACTACTTATTAGCACAGACCTCATGACAGGGGAGAAGACACTGAATTGTTCAGGCAAAGTCCCATCTAACAAAGATTTTGCAATAACAGTTTTTTGTTTGTTTGTTTGTTTGTTTTTTATGCTACGCAAGGCAGTTGTGTGATTCTTCCATGACATAGTCCCATACAAACCTTTTTCTTTTCTTTTCAAGTTAATACTTTTACTACTTTAAAGCTCTGGAAAACATAGTGTTTTTTATTTTCTGAGAATTTACTTATAGATGACTTTCTTTTCTATTGTTTGCTGTCTTTGAGACCAATCGATATTAAATATCTAAACTAATAGAGAAATTTAAAAATATGCTGGAAATTTCTCAGTGTTTAATCTGAGTACAAGAGTTCTTCTTTGGATTAAATGCATACTAGTTGAGATGACATTACAGTGTCATGATTTAAATTTTTTTTTTTTAGTTTACAATGAAGGAGAAATACAACTTTGGATTTTTAAAAATAAGTCCTCAAACCATATTATCTTTTCATATTTAGTTTTTTAAGTAAGAAAAGCTTCTTCATGTAATTTGCTTATTAGATTTCACATAATATCTTTTAAGTGCTAATCTTCCTGCTGATTACTTTTTCTCCCCGATAAAAGCAGAAATCATATTTTAATAGTTGTAAAATTAAAACGTTTAATTGTGAAAGTCAAATTATGCAAATTATCTTCCTGAGAGATAGTGATGATATACTTCATAAATCTTTCCTTAAAATCTCAAGATTTTAACCACTCTTTCTAATAATCTAATGATTTCAAAAGAAATCAGCCGCATCTATAGTGCAAACAAGGAAATGGAAGGGTGAGAAGTTCAATGGCTTTCTGAAATCCTCAAATAGGATTGATGATGTGTTTTATCATTTTAGACACTTTTCTCTTCACCAAATTTATTATCACTAGAAATTCTAGGTCATTTAACAGACTTATTTTCACTTACAATTAAAGTCATTTCTTTAAGGGAAAGATTTAATTTTAAGAATTCTGCAATTGTCATACTACATACAGTGTTTTTTGCCTACACTTCAGATCACACTTGGCTTCACAAGCTTTTTGGTTGGTGATTGGAAAAATGTCACCAACTGAAATGTTAAAGTCACTACTGCATTACTAATATTGAATCAGATTTTACGCGAGGCTGATTTTACAGAATTTATTATCTATCCCCTTTCAGAACACATAAAAGTATTATTTTCCCTTCCTAGTGAGGTGCAAGCAAACACTAACGTTCTAATACTTGAAAAAAAAATGGCTGCTTTTAAAGCTTATGAGACATTTTCTACAAATATTCTTCTATTTCTATTTCCCAACTCCACAATTATTTCGTATGTTTCTGCTACCTGATACAACCACACTGGTCTATTCAGGCAGAGGAGAGATAGTCCTGTGATAGGTAATCCTTTCACTTCTTTTATTCACCCCCTCAGCAAACACTTAGATGTTAGCTCCTGAGGATACTGTGGTAAACCACACACATGGTCCAGAGGGGAAGACAGACAGTTAGGGATGATTGCATACAGAAGTCTTAAAGCAGCAGTCTAGCCAATGGGTCAAAGAAGGCTTTCAGACAGCCCTGAAACTGAGGAAATTTAGTCGGGTTCATATAGAGGATGGGGTGAAAGATGAAAATGGAGAAGAAAGTGGGACCAGATGACACATGAATATATTATGCACCTTGAACTTTATACTCCAGGCAAGAGGTAGCTAAGAAATATTCAACATTATGAAATCACAAGACTGCATCTGTCTTTTGGAACTATTACTCCAACCAAAGTGAGAAAAACAGATTGGATGAGAGCCAGTCTGGAAAGAGATTAATCTCTTAACTTGCCAAATTAAGAGATTTGGCAGTAGAATATTTAAAGGATGGTGATTTCATGGGTTAGAATTGTCCGAACCCATTATTTATTATTGAAATAAATGACTTCCTGAAAAATAAGAAGGTGGAACTGAAAGAACTGATTTTGTTTTATTGGAAGAGGAAGCAAGGGAAGAAAAGTAGTCAATGATTTCCAGATTCTAAATGAACATCTAGGTGAACGGTGGTGACGTTTATTAAGAAAAGAGATTCTCAAGAGAAGTTTGAGGGAAAGAGATCGAGAGATGATTGAATATGTTGACAATGAAGTGGTTGGATGATAGCATTAATGTAGAGCTATCTGCTAGATGGTTGTCAGTGCGTGTCTGGACCTCATGAGCCATAGCTGGGCTTCACACAGAGATGGTGTCAGTAGCCCAGAGCTTGAGAATATGTCGGCAATTAGGCATTTTATCCACATTGATACAACTATTTTGGAGGGAAACATGGCAACATCTCTAAAATTTACCACCTCAACTAAGAAATTCTACTTTTAGGAGTTTATCAAAAAAGAAATACAGTTTTTAGGGACATAAAAATAAGGGTGTATCCTGTGAACATGTGTAGTTATAACAAAAAAATTAGAAATCACCTAAATGATCACCAATATTGTATTGTTAGATAATTATGCTACACTTAATCGATAAAATGTACATAGCTTTTAGAAAAAATGAGATCTACATGAATTGAAATGAGGCACTGCCAAAACACTTTTCTGAGTGAAAATATACCTGTTTACATATTTTACATAAATAATAGCTAGTATCTGTTAGGCCCTCATTAAGTACCAGGCACTGTTATAAAACATTTGGTGTATATGAAATTATCAAATCTTCAGAACAACCCTATGAGGTAAGCAGTACTTCCAAACCACAAATGAGGAAACTAAGTTATAGAGAGGTGAGGCAGTTTGACTAATGTCACAAAGCAACTCTGTGCCCAAGCCACGATTCCATCCATTTAGGGAGTGGAGTCTATGAATTTCTAAAATGAAAGTTTCTGCATTAACCTAGAATGCAGCCAGAAAAAAATAAACTTAGTTATGGAAAGTTCAAGAACATCATACTCCCTTGAACCTTGAGTTTGCGGACTGAGTCACAGCCATTGAAAATTCAAATGGTTGGACACCTAGAAGAAATTACACAGGGAAATACATTTAGCTGTTCTAACTGATTTATTCTAGGTAGAGATAGCAGAAGTAGGCTTTTCAGTTTAAATGCTTCTTTATTCTTTAAATTTGTGTGCTACAAGCAAATCTTGTTTTTGTTATTCTCTTTAGTTAAAAAGAGAATAAAGAAGGAGAAAAACTGCATCACAAATTCATTTAGGATCATATTCAACTTAGAAATATCCTTCTATTCCCTTCTATCACAGGTAACTCAATGCCTTGCAATCCTAATCATGCCGTTTGCACAGTATGTTGAAGTCTCAACATGACTATTTATTTAAACACAGTTTATTTTCTTGTTATTCCAAACCATACGTATGTAAGAGATAAAAATCCACTTTCTCTGGAAGATTTGATGCTGTTTATACAGGGAGCTAGCTACATGCAGGGAACTGTCACGGAGACATGGGCCATAGTTTTGGCAGCCCTCACTTTGTATTGGCTCAAAGATGAACTGAGCAGAGAGCTAAGAGTGGCTGAGGAAGACTAAATCATAGGTGGAAGAAAATATATCCCCAAGGAATCAAATTATAATCTACACGAAGAGTGAAATTGCTATCTCCTTGAAAATCACGTATTGCCAGGTGTTGGTTCAAAAGAAAAAAATGAATGGGTAGATACCTAGTCTTTATTTCCATAGAGCCTGTATGATATAAAGTGGGTTTTTTTTTTTAATGTGGTATAAAGTATTTTTTTCAAAAGGAAAGAAAATATATTTGGAAGTGAATAGGACATGAATTTTAACTATAACCTATAAGACTGATATTTTAAAATAGACTACCTTTGGTGGATTGGTCATGACTTCCAAAGAACCACAAACACTTAGATTTTTTTTTTTCAATGTAGAGCATTCAATTGATATACTTTGAAGAATTAACCATTTTAAACCATTCTGAATTTTTAAGCTTATAAGAGAAAAAAAATAAGGGTGTAAATTATATGTGTAAAAACGAACTAGATGAGACCACACCTGTATGCCAGCAGGGACTGTCTTGTTCAGAAGGTGGATTAGAGGCAATTTTAATCTTTATTTTGACTTTTCTACATTTTCCAATAAAAATACACATAAAACTGAAATAATTCAATTTAAAAAATGGACAGAAGTTACAAACAGATATTTCTCCAAAGAGAACATATAAATGGCTAACAGACACATGAAAACATGCTCTATATCACTCATCCTCAGGGAAATGCAAATCAAAACACAATGAGCTATCACCTCACACCTGTTCAAATGGCTAATATTGAAAACACAAGGAACTATAGTGTTGGTGAGGATCCAGAGATAAAGGAATGCTCTTGCACTGTTGGTGGGAATACAAACTAGTATAGTCACTGTGGAAAACAGTATGGAGGTTCCTCAAAAAATTAAAAATGGAACTACCTTGTGATCCAGTAATCACACTACTGGGTAGTGTGCTCTCTGATAAATAAATAAAATCTTAAAAAAAAAAAAGTGTGGTATATTTATACGATGGAGTATTATTCAGCCATATAAAAAAGAAAGAAATCTTGCCATTTCCAGTGACATGGATAATAGAAAGTATAGAAAGTATAAAAAGAAAAATACCTATGATTTTGCTCATGTGTTGAATTTAAGAAACAAAACAAATGAGCAAAATAAAAAAAGAGAGAGAACAAGAGACAAACCAAGAAACAGACTCTTTACTATAGAGAACAAACTGATGGTTACCAGAGAGGAGGTGGGGGGGGGGGATGGGTTAAATAGTTGATGGGGATTAAGGATGGTACTTGTGATGAGCACAGGATAACATATGGAAGTATTGTTTCACTATATCATACATTTGAAACTAATATTATACTGTATATTAACTACACTGGAATTAAAATTAAAAAAGGAAATAATTAATAGAAAATATTTTTAAATTCACATTATTTAAAGATCAAAATATTTCTAATGAAAAGATATATGGCATGATCTCTTGGTACACAGAAAATATAAACAGAATCGTGATCTCAGACTAAACTGGTCTGCTAGTGAACAAGACAAATTTCTAAGAGAAATCCAGAGATCAAGCTAGAGATAGCAAAAGAACTTCAGTAGAAAAAAAAAAAGAAAGAAAGAAAAATTCATTCTCCAAACAAATCATGGATGCAGTCTTACTCCTTTCACTGAATATATTTGAATCACTAATTCCGTTTCATTTAAAAAATGAGAATCTTAGTCTTAAGTATGAAAACGAAAGGTTTAAAACAAATTTTTTTGTAACTACTGCTTAGTTACTGGAGAGAGTACAAAAAAAGATAAGTTGGAAAACTGTTTTGTTTAGACATCTCAGCTGTTTATGTTTTATTTCCCCAAATTAAGCAGTGGTTAGTGATTCTATCAGAAGGATACATATATCAAAGGTAGTGGTATGAGGTGTTGCATCCAGGTCCCATTTCTGGCTAAATGAATGCCTGCCTCACTATAGGCTACACAGAGCTTCCTTGCCTAATGCAATAGTTTTCCTTTTACCCAAGAAGTCTTCTTCCTAAAATAGAGAATGAGGAAACATCTCCTCCTTACAATAGGAAAATTTCCCTCAGGGTTTTTGTCATATGACTACATAACCATTGATCTCATAAAGGTAAGACTGGTTTGTTTAACCCTTTGTATTAATATTCTGCTTTCCGTTAGAAAAGTCCCCCGAATTATAATACAGACTCAGGTTGTGGCAGGCTCAAGGCGAGCCTACAATATTCCTGTCAGTAAAATTTTAGTTCATTTTCCTTATGACTTTTCCAAGTGATGGCATGTGACATTAGGTCATTTGCAGGGAGTTGGCTCTGAGTTTACTCCAAATGAATAGGCAGATCACAGGGAATTAATATTTTCACATGAAGTTGACATTGCCCTTCACTGGCACTTTTTCTTCTTTATAAAGATTCTTGGTTTTCATAAGGTGCTTTTTCATCTTAAGGAAAAGGTTATGTTTTGAGGTCATGATCCTACTCAGTCAAAGTTCTGTCTGAGCCTGAAATTCCTGCTGAAATCACAAATGTTCAAAGCAGGCAAAATATGTGTTGTTGTGGCAATTAACCCCCTTTCTTTTAAGCAACAGCAGAAGTAAAGAATTGATCATATTTTGGGGGAGGAATCCACAAGCTTTAAAGAGCTTCCATGTAAATTACTGACTCCAGGAAAGTTTGATGTAACATTGTTTGATGTTTCATGTAACAACTGAATACACAGCCTACAAACATCCTAATTTTGGTCCTTTAGAAAAATAACGTGTGCAATTAGGGTTTTGTCTCAGAAAAATCTCATGTTCATGGCATGAAAACCCTTATAATATGTTCAATTTTATTTGTTCACATGTTACTCAAGCCCACGTTTTCTCAGATCAAAATTGTTATATCTTTATTCTGATCTTGGTGCTGTTTTGCAACTATTAATGATTTTGGGATTCTTTAAAGACACATTTCCACTAATCAAGATGTAATATTTTTCTTCCTATATCAACAGATACTACCTTGTATAAATTTTCTTTCTTCGTGATACATCTCAATTGAGAGTCTATATTGAATATTTTTCAAGTGTAACTCTTCTGTGTCACTATTCTTGTTTCTATTCTCCACGCCCCATAGTTTTCTCCCAGCACTATCCACTCACATCTATCTCTTGCTACACATCATTCTTACCTGGGAATCTTTTAAAACATACCCATACCTGGGCTTTATTCCCATGACTTTCACTAAATTTGTCTGGGGTGATATCTTGGCAGAGATAAAAATGTTCTAAAGCTCCAGAGGTAATTGTAATATGCAGTCAAGGTTGAGAAGCCCTACTTTATGTAATACTGATTGTACTGAATTATTATTATTTGTGAAACTTGATCTCCCACTGGTGTTTTCAGCACTTTAAATCAGAGACTGTAACTGATTCATATGTGAATTCCAATGCCTGCCGAATTTGAACTTGTATACCAAATACTCTCTGGGAAACTCCAAAAGATCCAAATTTATCTCTTCATCAAGGGAATCACAAACTGTTACAGGAGTATCACACAAGAACAAACCTAATACATCATAACCCTGACCTAATAAGGCTATAAGGGGAGTAAAAATAAAATATTAGGAATAGGAAGTCAAATCAACTTGGGAAATCAGGAAGACATAATGGAGAGGGTAGAATCTTAGGACGGATGATGCACGGAATTTTGAATAGGATTTTGTGTATGTTTTTGACAGAAAGAAACAGAAAATAGGGGGAAGATGAAAACAGAAGAATTTCTTATATAAGGGAAATGAGTAAGGAAAGAAGAAGAGGTGGAAAAGTGTGAGGTCCATTAAGGAAACAGTTTATATAGCATTTAAGAAGCAACTATAGGAGAAGGTGTGATTGGTGAAAGTAGAAAGTTGGTGGAGCGCAATCACAGATGCTTTGAAGGCCCAGTGGATGACTGTGGAACCCCTGAAGGTTTCTGAACAGAGAAATACACTCAGACACTTGTTCTTTAAAAAGATCACTCTTCTTATTAATTATCTTGTAGCTTTTAAAATGCATTTTTATGTGATCTAAGCTACATTATAAGAACACTATAAGCGAGGCTTGCTCTTTTTAAAATATTTTATTCATTTATTTATTTGAGAGACAGAGAGAGAGAGACTGAGAGAGAACATGATCGCAGGGGGGGAAGGAGTAGAGAGTGAGGGAGAAGAAGATTCTGTGCTGAGTGCGAGCCCAACGTGGGGCTCCCCTCCAAGACCCTGAGATCATGACCTGAGCTGAAATCAAGAGTCAGAGTTTAACCAACTGAGCCACACAGGCGCCCCGGTAAGCAAGGCTTTCTTATACTAAAACCCTTCTCATTATGTATTCAATGTTTCATCAAAAGACAGATCCCTGAGGAACAGACACATAAATTACACATGTTCTCACAGGACAATAGTTCATTAGCATAGCTAAGATGAAAATAAATGGAGGTGAGGTAGTGTAACAGCTATAGTCGATCCCTTAAAAAACTGGCCTAAAATATTTGACTGTCTTTTGGGGAAGTAGCAAAAGAACAGAGCTGAAGAAAATTCCTTCACCTAATGTGCTTTTCTGCACTGCCAAATGTAAATAAGTGTGTTAGTCTAAGTTACTCATTTCATATAGTCATATTTACTCCTGTTATTGCTTTTGACTGACAAATGCAATATTTGTTGTTGGAAGAATATACAGAAAAATAATTAGCATAGTATGATGTCACTTCATGCTGGAAGTCTTTGTTTATATCACCTCTTAACTTGATGGACTGGCTGAAACCATACTTATCTGTGTATTGCCTCAGCAAGCCGTATTTGTCCTGTATCACTGCCCTATGGAATACTTTTTGAGATTCACACCATACTGTTTTTTAATTAAAAAACTTCTTTGCATTTTATCAATAAAGTCATTAGTAAAATAATGGGATAATAACACATATGAAAAACCTAAAGCAAATTAATGTTTATAAGCATTGGATGCTCTTTTTCCTTTTATTTTAAATTTGATCCTAAAAGTGGTGTGTGTTTGTGTGTGTGTGTGTGTGTGTGTGTGTGTGTGTGTGATTATAGGTATATAAACATCCCAGTGAGAGGTGAGGAATAGTAAAAAATTCAGATATTCATGGAGATATTTAAGACTCAAAAAATATTATTCAGAATCTAATCACACAACTCAATATTTTCTTTAATTGTATAGTAGCATATAGTAGTATTTTAGGATTTTACAAAGTTAACACAGTTAGGTTCCATGTATCATCATATGCTAACTAGATTTTATGTGCCCTGTGGACAGTTTTCAGTCTTTTAACTGTGTTATAAACTCTAACATTTGATTGAGAAAAACAAATAGATTAGATGAATTCTCAAGATTAGAGACTTCCAGTTCCGGGCAAGATGGAGTAAATATAGTCTATTTTACTTCTCTAATTACAAAAAATACTCTAGACAAAAGCTGTAAGTCATTTATCAGAAGAATCTAAGAGGTGGAAAAATGAGGGCAATCTGACTGGGTGCCTTCGGACTCAAGGAATAACATGACAGTGAGTTCCATAGTTTTGGTTTTTTTTTCCTTGTCTCATATCCCAGTGATGCAAAATGCCAGGTAAAAGTGGCATCCAAGAAAAGCCAGACAACTAGTAAAGGGTGGCCAGACAGAACAGAAAAGTTTCACTCATACTTGTCTATTCTGTGGGTGATATCAGAAAAATGGCAGGTTGCTCCCCCACTTAAATAATGGTGCAGCAAGGGGTCAGTGAGAAAAGCCCCTCCCTGGTACAGTACCTGGATAGAAACCTGTATTCCACTCCCATCCCCATTTCAGCAAAGAGATGGCATCCTTTCCCCGTGAGGTCTGTGATAACTGGCTGCCCGCCTCCATGACTTAAATAGGAGCGCCTCTCCCCTCAGAGCCCCTGGTTGCAATTCTGATTCCTACTCCCTGCTGAAATAATAAGGCAACAGAATAACTCTCTGCAGCAGAAGGTTTTGGGGGAGGGTGTGACTATTACGAGATCACCTGAGGGAGTTCCTCGGTGGTAATGGAATAGACCTTGATGATTAGTGGAATAGTCCTAGTGGAATAGTGGAATAAAGGAATTAGTCCTTTGATGATAGTTACTCTAATCTACACCTGTGATAAAATTTCATCGAATTCTATCTATGTCCTCTCAACCAACCAACCAAACACGAAAATGAAGCCTGGAGTAATCTGAATAAGGATTATATCTAAGTTAATAGTATTGTACCAAAGTCCATTTGTTCTTTCTCTTTCCTTCTCTTCCCCCTCCTCCCCTTTCTTGCCTTCCTTCTTTTCCTCCCTACCTCCCTCCCTTCCTTCCTTCCCTCCTTCCATGCTTGTGTTTTTTTTTTTTTTTTAATGAGAGAGAAGGAGAGAGAGTGAGCGAGCATGTGAGTGGGAGAGGGGTAAGCAGTACAGAGAGAGAGAGAGAGAGAGAGCACGCGCTAATCTTAAACAGGCCCCATGCCCAGTGTGGAATGCAGTGCAGGGCTCCTCTCACAACCCTGAGATCATGACCCCAGCTGAAATCGAGACTCAGAAGCTTATTGGACCTGAGCCACCAGGCAACCCCCAAAGTCAATTTCTTTAAAACAAGAAAAAACATATAGCTCTATTATTAGTTTATATTTAATATAATAGTATATTACTTATTCAATTCTAACTTACTTTAAGTAATTTTTTTTTTAAGAGACAGTGCCAGCAGGGGGAGGGGCAAAAGGAAAGGAGAGAGAGACTCTCAAGCAGATTCCTCCCTGAGTGTGGAGCCCAAGGCAGAGCTCCATCTCAGGACCCTGAGATCATGACCTGAGCTGAAATCAAGAGTCAGAAGTTCAACCAACTGATCCACCCAGATGCCCCAGTTTGAACGCTTCCAAATTTCTGAATGCTTTCTTCCTGAACATCTGGACACTGAATAACAAATGTGTTACGTGATAAAAACTTTTTAGAAAATTCTGTTTCTGCCACTCACATTTTCTAATACTATTACTAAACCAACTATGATTAAGAACAACTATTTTCCCCTAATTTTCAAAATTTGGGACTGTAATCCAAGAAGAGTAACAACCTTAAAAAGAAAGGAAATTTACCCTTCACACCTGAATAACACTCTTGATGGTTTACATGAATATATGCATATTACAGGATAAACTCAGTATGTGGGGGTCAGTATGTGGGACTGAACTACCGATGCAATATTTTAAAATAACTGAACACACAAAAAATTGAAGTATAATAAAATTATAAGTGACAGTGATAATACTTTGGTTTTTGTGTTATGCCTTATCTCTAAGGAATACAAGATTACTGTTTTAATCTCACCATTTAACAGAGTTCTACATTGATGTCTCTTTTTCAAATGACACAATTAAATGATAGGCAGTTATGTGCCTGGCCTTCAGCCCCAGTGGAAATCACTAGTATGGTCAGAGTCATAATTGGGACTCATGCTCTCCATCAAGTGTCTTGGGCTTCACAGTTAAAGTAGATCATTTTCAACTAAATCTCCACATGAATACCATTCCATTGAATGAACCATAGTTGATACCAGAATAGATCTTATTTTTTGGTAGCATAGTTTCCAGAAGATTTTTCTGCCAGCATAGTGCTACTCCATAAGCAACACACTCAGGCACTTCATGTATTCTTTTCTTTTTTTTTTTTTTTAAAGATTTTATTTATTTATTTGACAGACAGAGATCACAAGTAGGCAGAGAAGCAGGCAGAGAGAGAGGAGGAAGCAGGCTCCCTGCTGAGCAGAGAGCCCGATGCGGGGCTCGATCCCAAGACCCTGGGATCATGACCTGAGCCGAAGGCAGAGGCTTTAACCACTGAGCCACCCAGGCACCACAGGCACTTCATGTATTCTAATTTCATTTTTGTTCCAATATTTTCTTGGCCATTTGGCAACTTGAAGGTACTAATGGGTTGGAGATGTCAAGAACTATTCATTGCGATGGACCAAGCTTCTTCATCCTAACCTTATAAACAAACTTTCCCAAAGGGAAGGTAGTATCATTAATGCATCATGTCATCACTTACTTTCTTCTTTCCATTTCAAATCGATGGAGTAGTTTCCGAAGACCACCATTCTTAAATCCCTGAAAATGGGCAGCTGGGGCTCCCACAGTGATGACATCGTAGAGAGCATCTGGAACAGGAATGGACAAGGAGATGAACACTTTGCAAACATTTGTCTCCAGCATGCTATCTGCATTGAAGCATACATGCTGTGGGAAGTTTGAGAAATTATTCTGTTTAATTTTGCAGGAATAACTATGAACTCTCATCTCAAGGGGGCAAGAGGAGCTAATCAATCTTTCTAAAAGCCACCTGTGCACCTAAACAAGTCAAAATATTTCTTTGATTTATGACTACATCTTAATTATATGCTACTGTGTGGAACAGTATGTTCCCTCATTCTTCTATATACTTACTGAGATAACATGTTAATTGGTCTTTTGTGTATTTTACTTTATTGAGTTTTGCATCATTTAATTTGCAATCATATTGAAATTGAACAATAATGAACAATCTTTACAGAGAAAATTTACAGAGGAAGAACGAAAATATTAATTCATCTTGGCTCAAGGGCAGAACAGTACTAGTACATTTTTTAAAAATCTATACAGAGTAGTTTCCTGTCTGTGTATACTAAATCTTACACAGTTTTGAATGCAAGCTTTTGCAATTTTCTTAGATGACATGGAAAGAATACATAAAATGTCTCTAGATCTATTTTCCACCAAGATTTTTTGTATTTTTTAATAAAAAATCCATACATTTAAATTGAAACTCAATCCTTTGATCTTGAAAGCCATCAAGTTTGGTACATATTAAGTTTATTGCTCAAAACATAGCATCATTTTTACCTTCTAATGAAAAGTATCCCCATAAGAAGGAAGACAGAGTGAACATCTCTTGTTAAACTACATTTTATTTGAGAAACCTAATTTCATAGTAGATCCTTTCCAAATTGATTTTGGTATTGACACTGGTTGTTTTTCAGTTCCCATTTACAGGGAAAACATAAATTATTTTATTAGCTTCAGGTAAACACCATAACTTCTTTATACTGGTTCAGTCCAAAGGCATCTAAAATATTTTTCTTAATAAAAAATGTCTTCAAGTGAAAGTCTTCAGGAGAACCGAGAGAACTCAAGGTCACATAAACAAAAGAAAACAATACAGAAAGCGAACAAATTAAAAAAAAAAAAAACCCAGAATGGGACCCAAATCAACCTATCAATAAGGCACTTATTGAACAGCCATCAATAGATGGCTAGAGTGGTAATCTCTTGCCCTTTTAAAAAGTCGCTAATAAACTAGAAGTTAGCTTTTCTTAATATAGCAGAATATTAGACTTGCATGAAATTTAAAGACTTTATTATCCAAGAGATATTAATCTAGGGTTATGAAAATAGTTTCGGGAAAGTTCATAAGTATGTGAAAATTGTATATCTGTTCTACTTCATGGAAAAGGGTCACAGATTTCTCAAATGGTCATGAAAGCACCCAAAAGTTCCCAAAACAAAATTCTAGTCTACCTTCATTTATCTGATGAGAACTCTGAGAACCTTGAGAAATGACCTGCTTTGTCTGAAGTGCCAAAGACCTTACACCCGCAGTCTTCTGATATCTAATCCAGGGATGGAGAGCCAGGGGTTTAAATTAGTGACTGGAACCTAGCAAAACACCTGACCACAAACAAGTTGCTAAGGCCCTTTGCAGAATCTTAGAAGAAGAGGCTCATATACAGGAAGAACCCCAAACTTAAGTTGCACTAGCTTCCTAATGAATCTGACTCTTCAACTCACATATAGTCTCAGCATTTTCCAAAGCTACTTTCTAGAAGCAGAAATTTTCTCTTTGTTCATCATCTACTCTGCTCAGGGGAATTTTAGTCACCTATGAAGAAACCATGAAACTTGGAAGCAGCAGGTAAAGGAAGAGAAGCAAGTTACTCAAATATTGTCTACTCTTCATAATAAAGCTGATTAATTTTAAATCTAAAAGAAGGCCTGTGTGCTTCTTGAATCCAACTATAATGAAGAACTTCCAAAGTTATAAACAAGTTCTTTCATATCCAAAGTTCTGACTTTTACTTGTTTCCATTCTTTTTTTTTTTTTTAAATAAACCATGCTATTTCTCATGGTCTTTCTTTTTCTTTCTTTCTTTCTTTTTTTTTTTCCTTAGATTTTTTATTTATTTAAAGATAAAAGAGAGAGAGATCACAAGTAGGCAGAGAGGCAGGCAGAGAGAGGAAGGGAAGCAGGCTCCTTGCTGTGCAGAGAGCCAAACGCAGGGCTCAATCCCAGAACCCTGGGATCATGACCTGAGCTGAAGGCAGAGGCTTTAACCCACTGAGCCACCCAGGTGCCCCTTGTTTCCATTCTATTTCCTGTTTGTGAGCTCATCCATGTTGTAGGTGTTCAAAAATGTCAATAAATAAATATTTTGAGGCTCATTTCAGTTTCTCTTATATGTCCTTATAGATCATGTAAGGTATTTTTTTTTATTGAAGAAATAAAAAAAATTATATATACTATCCAGAAAAAAAAACATATTGGAATCTGAAATATATATATCTCAATGGGATGAGAATGAATACATATCCATCCATGGACAATATTCTATAAAAGAATAAAGAGAATTTATGATAATTCACATGCAAAAGAATGAAATCAGGCCCTTGTCCTATGGCATGCACAAAAATCAGCTAAAAAATGGATTAAAGGCTTAGACATAAGACCTAAAAGTATAAAACTCCTAGAAGATAACAGAGGAAAATTTTATGATGACTGGTCTTTACAGTGATTTCATAGATGCAACACTAAAAGCATAAGCAACAAAAACAAGCAGGACTACATCAAACTGAAAAGCTTCTGCATAATTAAGGAAACTATAGACAAAAAAGTCAACATACAGAAGAGGAGAAAATATTGGCAAATGATATATCTGATGAGAAGTTAATCTCCAAAATATATAACGAACTCCTATAACTCCATAGTAAAACAATTAATAACCTGACTAAAAAATGGGCTAAAGGCTTGAATAGACAGACATTTTGCAAAAGAAGACATACAAATGGCCAACAGGTATATGTCAAAATGTTGAAGGTTATTATTCATCATCAGGAAAATGCAAATCAAAACTACAATGAGATACCATCTCACACCTGTAAAAATGGCTTCAATCAAAAAAACAAAAGACAGTGAGTGTTAGCCATGATGTGGACAAATTGGAATCCCTGCACAGTGTAGAACTATCATGCTTCAGCAATACCAGTTCTGGGTATTTATACAAAGGAACTGAAATTAGGATCTCAGAGAGATATGAGTGTCTCTACGTTCATGTAAGCACTATCCATAATAGGCAAGATGTGGAAACAACCTAAAGCCCATCAGTGAGTGAATGGATAAAGAAAATGTGCTGTCTATGTATAATGGGATACTATTTAACTTTAAAAAGAAAGGAACTTCTGTAATATGTGACAATATGGACAATCCTTGAGGTTATTAAGTGAAATAAGCCACAGAAAGACAAATAATGCATGATTCTACTTGTATGAGGTATCTAGGCTAAATTGCTGTCAATGTTTCTATAAAATTTGAATTCAGTTTTATTTTTTATCTTTGTTTTTTAAATTTGAAATTTTAATATGCTAAGATAGGAAGAAATACAGAATTCCTTTAAAAATGTCTCACCACATGAAAAAAAGCAAGCCTAGTAACTCTGTGAGATGAATATGTAAATTATCTTAGCTATAGTGATCATTCGCTATACATATGTATAGCAAAATAACATATTTGAAAATATACATAATTTTTATTAAAATACAAAAACATATTTATTGTTTAAATACTTTTGAAAATTTTTATTTTTGAGATAATTTTGGATTTCCAGAGTTGTTGTAAAATTAGAACGCAGTTCTGTATACCCTTCACTATGTTCCTATGTTAATATCTTATACAGTCAGAGATTATCAAGACTAAGAAATTAATCTTATGCTATAACATTAAATAAAGTAGATAATATGTTAAAATTAGTTTTTCCCTTTGTTCTTTACCCTTTGTTCTTTCAGGATCCAGTCCAGAACTCCACATTTCATGTTGCTATCATGTAGTCTTCTCCAATCCATGACAGTTCCTCAGCATTTCATTTTTGACCTTGACACTTTTGAAGAGTACTGGTTCCTTAATTTGGGTTTGTCTTATGTTTTCTCATAATTAGACTGAAGTTCTGCACTGTTGAGTAGGATACTATGGAAGTGATATGCCCCTCTCAGTGCGTTATAACAGGGAGTATGTTAAGTTGATATATATTACTTCATGTTAATTAAACTTGATGCATGGGTCAAAGTGCTGACTGCCACTATCTATAGTTGATTCTTCACTGTAAAGTTACTAAATATTTAGAGAAACATATTTTAAGACAGTACAATATCCAGTTTCCTTTTAGACTTGTGCCCACTAATTTTAGCATCTATTGATATATCTTGCCTGTGGCAATTATTACTGCTACGGTTGAATGGTGATTTCCCATTTCCCTCATTCCTTCCACGTTTATTAATTGGAATTCTTTTGGGAAGAATAGTTTATCTTTCTCCTTTAGTTTATATATTCAGCTATCTATCTACCTATTCATTTTTAAATATTTATATATTCATTTTAGAGAAAGAGAGAGAGAAGGGGGAGGGATAGAGGGAGAGAGAGTGCTTAAGCAGACTCCCTTCTACATGTGGAGCCCCACACAGGGCTCAATCCCCTGTCAGACCATGATCTGAGCTGAAATCAAGAGCTGGTGTCTTAACCGACTGCGCCCCCCTGGTGCCCCTCAGTTATTTATGAACATCAGTATGGGCTCATAGGTATTGGTTTATGATCTAACACTATCTTTATGTTTAAGTTGTTCTAGCTTTGTCCGTTGGGAACTCCTTTCATTGGCTTGTAACTATTTATCTATTTCACCCTCTCCATTTGTTGCCATCATTGTAGTTTGTTTCTTAGCACTTCCTTACTTTCTAGAGCCACCAGATGCTCTAGACTCACGTATATTTTCCCTGCCTCAGCCCTAGAATCAACCAGTTTTCCAAAGAGCCCTAGCTCTTTTTACTTGAGGATGGTGTTTAGAAATCAAATACTGGGGGCACTCTGGTCAGCTAAGTGTCAAGATCTCAGAATCCTGAGATCTAGCTCAGCATTGGGCTCAGCACTCAGTGGGGAGTCTGCTTGTCCTTCTGCCTTTTCCTCTCTCTCTCTCTCTCAAACAAATAAATATCTTTTCTTTTAAAAAAAGAAATCAAATACTGGGGGTAGGTATACTCATTCTTACTGCTTTCAATTCTTTCAGTGCCAGAGGTAGGAAGTATATGCATGTATATGCGTACTAACTTGTACACACACACACACACACACACACCCCTGCATCTGTACATCTATATTAACAACAAGCCCATAAGTCCATATTGTTACCTCCTACTTCAGTTCAGCATTACAGGATTCCTTCTAGCCTGCCTTCCTTCTTTATTTCTAATTTCTTTCTCTGATATTGAGAAACTGGACTCTCCCTACTTTATATTTACAGATTTGGTTAACCATACTATACAAATAAAATAGTTTTAGAATTGTTAATTCATACCTCTGTAAGAAGTAAATATACTAACAAAAGTACAGTGTTTGTATTCTTTTTTTAAATTTAGCCTTATATGTTTTCTTATATCAGATCCTTTATTTCCCATTATTTTCATTAAATTATAATTTTTGTAATTTTATTTACCATTTGTTATCATTTTAAACAATATATTAACAGGAAGTTAACAATAAAGCAGATTGGGAATATGAAATTCTAAGGAAAACTTACAAATCATTAGTAGCACAACAATCAGGATTTGAAAAAAATAAGAATGGAGAGAGAGCAAATTTCCTCATACAGTTATATGTTTTCAAGGGCAAAGTGACCAGGAACTAAAACATAGAAGAGTTTCCCAAGTATTTCTTACTTTTGAACTTCATAGAATACATTTCAAATAGGCAAGTAAAAAGTAGTACTGTTGTTTCAGCACAGCTAGCAGAACTGAATACTTTATCTATATTCCAGAAACCTTTTTTTCCCATTTCCCCACCTCGCAAGCCAACCTTGATATTCCATTAATACCAAGAGGCTTTCTCTGTAGAGACAATAAGTAGGGTTTATGTCTGGATTTTGAAAGAGCAAATAAGGTCTCTCTTGCCTCTCTCACTTTTCTTTGTTGCCTTTTGATTCTATCTACCTTGATTAGAATCACTCCTCAAAAAGGTGGGATCATTAAGTATGTATTTTGTAGAGGCTCAAAAAATTTAGGCATATATAATCTTTTCCTTCATACATTTGAGATCTCCAAAAAGCTGCTTTGAAGTGTTAATTTTTAAACACTGATAACTGTGATATTGTGATTTATAATGTAAAAAAAGAAAGCCAGAGGCTCAAAATAGTCACTTTTGTCAAAGGACCCACATCAGCAAACCAAGGCTTTATATCTAACCTAACTGCAGTTTCAGCCTCCCAGGAATGTAACCTTTAACCAGTCAACATAGAATTTCTTGGTCAGCTAGGAAATTTTACTAAAAGATCCCTTCCATTCCATTAGAAGGATGACTTTGGGGGCGCCTGGGTGGCTCAGTGGGTTAAGCCGCTGCCTTCGGCTCAGGTCATGATCTCAGGGTCCTGGGATCGAGTCCCACATCCGGCTCTTTGCTCAGCAGGGAGCCTGCTTCCTCTTCTCTCTCTCTCTGCCTGCCTCTCTGTCTACTTGTGATCTCTCTCTGTCAAATAAATAAATAAAATCTTAAAAAAAAAAAAAAGGATGACTTTGCCTCAAATAATGGATTCCTTTGCCGATAATTTCCTTTTTTCCCCACTTGCTACATTCAAAAAGCTTTCCTTTTTTGCAACTCTATAGGGCTCTCTTTTATTTGTTAGATAGGATGCTGCCTGATTCATGAATCATTCAATAAAGACAATTCGAACTTCTAAATTACTCAGTTGAATTTTTGTTGCTTAACAAGGGTAAGAAATAAATATATTTGGTAAATATCCTTGTTCCCTTTTCTGGCAAGGTGGTCCTAAAACCCTTGGAATTTCCTAAGGGTTGAGAGCTTTAAAGATGTCTTTTCTTATATTAAAGAAGTGACTTTTGGACCTCCCCTAAGGACAGAGCCTGGTTGTCAGGGCACTCAACCAAGTAATTAAAGGGTCCGAATTTTCTATCCCTTCTCTCTACCCAGGCACCTGGGAGGGGAAAAGAGCTGGAGATTGAGTTCAATTCCCAAGGGCCAATTATTTAATTAATCCTGCCTGTGTAATAAAATCTCAAACAAAACAAAACAAAACAAAAACAAAAGGACTAGGTTTGGGGAGCTTCTGTGGTGGAGGTGCTGGGAGGGAGGCGTTCAGAGAACACGGAAGTTCTATCTACTTTCCCTGCCTGGCCCTGTGCATCTCTTCCACCTGGCAGTTCCTGAGTTACATCCTTCTATAATAAACCAGTGTTCTAGTAAATGAAAGGTTTTTCTGACTTCAATTAGTTGAACCCAAGGAGGGGGGCACATTTGATTTATAGCCAGATGGTCAAAAGTACAGGTAAGAACCTGAACTTTTCAACTGGCATCTGAAGTGGAGGGCAGTCTTGTGGACAGAGCCCTTAGCCCATGGAATCTGATGCTATCTCCAGGTAGATAATGTCAGAACTGAGTTGAAACTTAAGACACTCAGTTGGCATCCATGGAGAACTGGGAAACTGATGGTATGGGAAACCCTTATCTTCACATTGGAATGGTCCCACAGTCATTAATAACTAAAGAGTGGCTCTGAAGGAAACAATTAGAAAGTAGCTACTGAATGTTATTCCCAGAGTTTACATGAAGTTAAGCTGTCCTGTTCAGCTATAGGTTTCTTTGGTTTATCACATGATCTAAAATGAGAATAAAAACTGTATACAGCTATATAATCCTTAGGTTTGAAATCCGTTCTGGCATACTTTACACTAATTACTAAAATTTTTAAATACCATACTTACTGGAAAACACAAAATTATGACTCTTAGGAGTCTTAGTATTTTTCAAATGGTATTTGATAATTATTATTTACAAATATCACAGTATTGGAAATGCTGGGTTTATCTCTTTGGCCCCTTCATCCTGAATGCCACTTGCAATTACTATGAAAATAGTAGACAGACCTAGGTAGAGCATGGGATTCATTTCCTGGTCTCTTAGTTTAGTTAATAAAGAATGGTATACACTTAAAGTACCGTGTTCAGTCTTGGCTAGAGCACTTGTACTTTTTAAAATTTAGTTAGAACTAACTGAAATTTATTGTATTCCTCTAAGAGTGAGCATATAGAAAAACATATAAAACTAATAATCAATAAAAAATAAAACTCTAAGGGAACAATCTGATCAGTAATATTTGTCTCATTTAAAAATTTTCCTTACTTTATCCTGCTGTTTAAATTATGTATCTTTATGATATTCAGCCCTTAACTCTATAGAATAAAAGCTTTCAGATTTTTGGTACTAAGAAACAACTACAAAAATCTAGATGGACATATATTTTACAGAAAATTTGAGCAAAAAAAAAAAATCAGTGGTTCTTTTTTCTTTCTTAAAATAACATAATTTGTTTTTGACAGTTTTTTTACAGTTTATATATCAAATATACATATTTGATAGTTTAAGTCTTCTTCTTTTGATAGTTTATATCTCAAAAATTGTCCTAGGCTTTGTGAAAATGGCATCATACATAGCACAATGTGGAAGTGGAATTCAAGTTGTTGAATCTCATCAAGCTACAGATACTAGTTTGGTTTGAAATTTAATAATAGGGCTGCCTCATAGCCTTTAAAAAGCCACTTAATAATAGATATGAGATAATAAGTCTATTTTTTTTCCCCAGAAGATCTTTTTAAAATTCCTGCAACTATAAAAATAGTGGTAATGAAAGAAAAAATGTAGACATGCTGATCTCATTTCAGGGAACAATTTAACCATAATCCCGGACTTCAAAATGATCCACAAAATGACTTTGTCATGAATCACAAAACAATAAGGAATTTTAAGGGAAATCTATTTCAAAATAGTCCAAACAATTTACCAACATCATGAAACATCTAAAAGTAATTATACTTCATTGATGAGTTGGTATACCCAAACTAAAGATACAGAAATCAGGGAGTTCTAAACAGCTCCTCATTTGTTCCTTCCCTCAATACGGAGATTAGAAAACTAAGGGGCAGAGAGGTTAGCTGACTCATCCATACTTACACAATAAATTCTGGCTTATGTCCTACCTGTTTCCAATTATAGTTTTATGATACATTTTTTTTCTTTCTTTTCTTTCCTCTTTCTTTCTCTGTCTCTCTTGTTATATATTACAATATGCTATTATATATCTATAACATAAAATAAAATAACTTAGAGAATAGTATTATAAGAATCCATATTTTATAATATTTATCACTGACCCTCTATGAAAATAAAATTTGAGGTGGAAAATTTTGTTCTTAAATTCAGGGTTTTTTCTTTGCTATTGTGACTGCTGTCTAAGATCTCTATTGGGATTGTATTTGTTCCATTTAATTTAAGTAATGAACAAGAGTGAAAAATTATTGGGTCTGGGGGCATCTGACATTGAATGGAGGTTATTTCATTTGTCAGTATGAGACATGACAACATTAGTTCTGCTCAGTTACTTGTTTCTAGAGCTAGACATTAGCCTTGTCTTTGGTGAATCTGCCTCATATTGTTTGCAAAGCCGCCTCTCCAAATATAGCAGGCATATTAATCAAATGCGGATTGATGTAATTTACTAATGGTAAGAATGAAAATAAATCTAGACTACATCCAAATAACTCACCAGTGAAATACCAAGGCTTGGCCAATCTTACTTGCATCATTACCTTGCAAAATGTTGTCTGTAATTTCAGCTAAACATTCAAATCAGTAAACATGGATCTTAAATAAATTTAACCGCAATTCATTTAATGTGCTGAATACATGTTATATAAGTAAGTAGAAATTTGATTGACTGCCATCTACAGTTTAAACCATTTTATTTTGTAAATAAGAAAACCAATGCTCAGAAAAGTTATTAACTTGGTCAATGTCTAAGAAGTAAGTGGCAGAACTCCAAAATTCAGTCAAGTTTTCAATTTATATTAAAACATATAGCTGGTGATGCAGTCTATAAGCACTTACTTTATCTGAATTCCAATCTCAAATAATAAATTTTGAACTTATTATAAAATCATAAATATTTTAAAACATGTAAGCTTAATATTCAATATTACATATATGATATGTATACCACATATATATGATGTATATAAAATTAAATACATACAATATACATATATATATATGTACACACACACATACACACATATTTATATATTTATATATATATATAAAACTTAAATGAGTAACCTTGGGGGAAAAAACCAGTATGCAGTAGAATTCAGGACCTTTGCATTAATTCTTGGTCATTAAGATTTTTAATCTTTTCCCACATTTTCTCCTTTAGGTCTTCAAAAAGAAGTCTTTCTGAAAACTACAGTCTCAAAAACCCTCTAGTTTAAGAGTTGTACCCTAGTTCTGTAACATGAAAATTTTGCTTTTCTCTATACTACTTGATATTTGTCATCACAAAGAAGAAATTCCTTTATATATCTTGTTATTATGGGTTGATTTATGCTTCCCCGAAAAATACCTTGAATATGACCTTATTTGGAAATATGGTCTTTACAGATGGAATCAAGTTCAAATCAAGGCTTTAGGACAGACCCTAATTCAAAATGGTGGTGCCTTTACGGGGGAAATTTGAAACCAGAAGTGAAGAATTCTTTTTTTTTAAGATTTTATTCATTTATCTGGCACAGAGTGTATGCGTAAGCAGGGGAAGCAGCAGAGGGAGAGGGAGAAGCAGGTTCCACACTGAGCAGGGAGCGCAACATGGGACTTGGTCCCAGAACCCTCAGATTATGACCTGAGCTGAAGGCAGAAGCTTAACCAACTGAGCTACCCAGGGACCCCTGTCAGATAGCCTTTAACTCTCGTAGCTTATTATTAGCTGATACTTTGGTTTTGATGATTTTTTTTTAATTTTTTATTTTTTATAAACATATATTTTTATCCCCAGGGGTACAGGTCTGTGAATCACCAGGTTTACACACTTCACAGCACTCACCAAAGCACATACCCTCCCCAATGTCCATAATCCCACCCCCTTCTCCCAAACCCCGTCCCCCCAGCATTAGATGTTATGTTCAAACTACTGACAGATACTCAGTAATCAATTAAGATTTCCTAAATGCTTTGGACCAGTCTATCTCATTTTTATTTTAGTTCTTTCATTGACATAATTTTTGGTGAAAAGGATCCAAGTTAAAATTTCAGATAGTTGTTAAAGGTTACTGAAGCTACTAAAATTTTACATTTCCATAACTACACTTACACCTGCATATTAGCTGGTTGTATAAACACAAATGTATGCACAAACTCAGAAAAATGGTTAACTTTTCTGGTTGTGAAATTTCAGATGATTCTGAAGCAGGACACAGATTTTAACTTTGTAAAACCTCTATATTGTTTTACAATATGGAACCTCTATATTTGTGACAATAGCTACAAAATAGGGTGTTAGCATGAGTCTCTAGATGTATCTTTGTATGTTTGCATATCCATACACTTACCACGAAGGACTGGATGACCTAAAGTAAATTTTGGATCCCTTGGAAGATGGGTACTAGTAGGATGACCTTAGCATTTATCATTAAATAGAGAGACTTTTGAGAGGGAAGAGAGGAGAAGAATTTTTTAATAAGGATGTAGGACAATAGTCATAATATGGGACTTTTGCTGTGTGTGAATAGAGGCAGATAATCACTCTGTTTATGCACAGAAATTGGTGTAGCAGTAAGTTAAAGGAAAAGGGAGGGGAAAGAATATTTTAAAATCTTTTTTTCAAAGAAATAGCAAGGAATTATGTAGAGTAGCAAGGGATACAATATGATATTCACCTTATTCAATACTCAATATTCAATAATCACTTACTGAAGTGGGGTGCCTGGGTGGATCAGTGGGTTGGGCCTCTGCCTTCAGCTCGGGTCCTGATCTCAAGGTCCTGGAATTGAGCCCTGCATCGGGCTCTCTGCTCAGGAGAGGGCCTGCTTCCCCCTCTCTCTCTGCCTACTGCTCTGCTTACTTGTGATCTCTCTCTCTATCTCTCTCAAATAAATAAATAAAATCTTTTTAAAAAAAAACCTTACTGAGGTATGTTTATAAAAAATCTATACACTTTTCTTTGCAAAATGTTTCTCATGTCTAAGTACAGTAAAATACTCCACCACTTTTTTTTTTTTCTGATAAATATCCTTCTCACAGAGAAGGGGGTGACTGTTGACAATCACCACTAAGTCAGAAAAATGGCCTATGAGTCCATCTCTGGACTTTGATTTTTCAAGTTAAGCATAAAATGAACAAGTATTATTTCTCCTTTTCCCTTTTTTTTTTAATTCAAACACTGGCATGCATGGTTTCAGCCATCACTGAGACTACTTAAGGATGTTTTCATTTGTTTTGCATATTCACCTGTAACTCAATCCAAGTGCCACATTTTTAAAGTAATGTTCAGAAACACAGCAACAAAAATACTATAGTACCTTTGTAGTATTCAGGGTCATTATCAACTTCAATTGTTTCATCTTCATCTTTACATAATTCTAAAATTTTTAATTCTGCCTGTAGTCAAGTTTTTTTAAAAAGTACATACTCAAATAATTTGCCCACTTAAAAAAGAATATTATATACACTACCTTTCAAGTGAGGGCTGTGTACATGCATTCTTTGTAGATGTAGATTTATTGGAACAAATTCTAATGTTTTCTCTCCTTTGCTGCTGCTTGATTTGAAAGAGGACCCTAGGCAGAAAAAAAAATTGAATGTTAATAGTAAATGAATAATAAATGTGTGTGGCAGGTACATTGAAGAGAATGTTTGACATGGAAAAATATTATAAGGATTTCAGAAAGAAAAATATATCTTGTATAAGCTGCTTTTCTTTATAGAAATTCAATTTAAAAAATTCTGTTATTCTTATAATAATCCCATGAGGTAAAATAGGGAAATCTATTTCTTCCTGGTCTATCATGCTGAGATGTTAGAATGAGAGATAAAAAGATTTTTAAAATTTTTTGGCTCTTCTATATCCATAACAACAGTGTATATTATTGTTTTCACCTAACATACATGAAATGCAATTCAGTTTGAATATATAAAAATGTTATTGCTTTCATACCTGTTTCCTTGCTAAGTTCTGTCAGAATATCTTGGTACATATTCACCATTTGATCACAGTGAGTAAGGACATTTTTCCGTAGATTGTCCCAGTGTGGAGAAAGCTCGCCAAGTTCTTTTAACTCCTGGTTTCTGTTAAAAATATAAATGAGGAGAAAATATTTATTTTGATCTTAAGTCCACAGACAAGGAACACCTAATAAACATTGCCAAACTAATTAGAAATTGATTCACCATCCATTTCCAGAAAGTTCTATGCACTCATTAGGGAAAAAAAAAAAAAATTCCCCCACATCAGCCATAATAATATCTTTCAGGGTATGTCTCCTGAGGCAAGAGAAACAAAAGCAAAAATAAACCACTGGGACTACATCAAAATAAAAAACTTCTGCCCAGCAAAGGAAACCACCAAAAATCCTGAAAGGCAACCTACAGAATGGGAGAAGGCATTTGCAAATGATGTATCCAGTGAAGGTCTGGTATCTTAAATGTATAAAGAATTTATACAGCTCAATATCAAAAAACCAAATAATCTAACTAAAAAATGGGCAGAAGAGGTGTATAGACATTTCTCCAAAGATGACATACAAATGGCTAACAGACACGTGAAAAGATGCTCGACATCAATCATCATCAGGGAAATGTAAATCAAACCACATGAGAATCACCTCACACCTGTCAGAATGACTTAAAAAGACAAAAAACAAGTGTTGGTGAGCCTGCAGAGAAAAAGGAGCCCTCCTGCACTGTTGGTGGAGATGCAAAATGGTATAGCTACTGTGGAAAACAGCAGAGTCTCCTCAAAATGTTAAAAATAGGGATGCCTGGGTGGCTCAGTGGATTAAGCCACTGCCTTCGGCTTAGGTCATGATCTCAGTGTCCTGGGATCGAGCCCCGCATGGAGCTCGCTTCTCTCTCTCTCTCTCTCTCTGCCTGCTTCTCTCTCTCTCTCTCTGCCTGCCTCTCTGCCTACTTGTGATCTCTCTCTCTGTCAAATAAAGTAAATAAAATCTTTTTTTTTTTTTAAAGATTTTATTTATTTATTTGACAGAGAGATCACAGGTAGGCAGAGAAGCAGGAAGAGAGAGAGGAGGAAGCAGGCTCCCTGCTAAGCAGAGAGCCCGACGCGGGGCTCGATCCCAGGACCCTGAGATCATGACCTGAGCAGAAGGCAGAGGCTCAACCCACTGAGCCACCCAGGTGCCCCAAGTAAATAAAATCTTAAAAAAAAAAAAGTAAAATAGAACTACCCTATGATCTAATAATTGCACTACTGGGTATTTATACAAAAAATACAGAAATACTAATACAGAAGGATATTTGCATCCCTATGTTTATTGCAGGGTTATTTACAATAGCCAAATTATAGAAGCAGCCCAAGTGTCCATCAATAGATGAATGGCTAAAGAAGTGGTACATATGCAAATATATACATATATATAGAAATGGCATATTATTCAATCATAAAAATAATGAAATCTTGCCATTTCCAACAACATGAATGGATCTACAGAGTATGATGATAAGTGAAATAAACCAGTCAGAGAAAGATAAATACCATATAAATTTAAGAAAAAAAAAAAAGAGAGAGACAAACCAATAGACATACTCTTAACTTAGGAGAACAAACAGATGGTTACCAAAGGGGAGGTATGTGGAGGGGGAATGGGTGAAATAGGTGAAGGGGATTAAGAGTACAGTTATCCTGATGAGCACTGAGTAACATATGGAATTGCTGAATTATTATATTGTACACCTAAAATTAATATAGCACTCTATGTCAACTACACTAGAATTAAAATAAAATTTAAAAAGTAATTTTAACACAAGGGAAAATATGAATAGCTTAGGTCACACAAACATTAAAGTTCTGGACATTGCTGCTATAAACATTCGGGTGCATGTGCCCCTTTGGATCACTACGTTTGCAACATGGGGGCTTAAGTGGGTAGGAGAAGAATAAATGAAATAAGATGGGATTGGGAGGGAGACAAACCATAAGTGACTCTTAATCTCACAAAACAAACTGAGGGTTGCTGGGGGGAGGGGGTTTGGGAGAAGGGGGTGGGATTATGGACATTGGGGAGGGTATGTGCTTTGGTGAGTGCTGTGAAGTGTGTAAACCTGGTGATTCACAGACCTGTACTCCTGGGGATAAAAATATATGTTTATAAAAAATAAAAAATTAATTTTAAAAAAAAACATTAAAGTTCTGTATGTTGAAGAGGTGAAAAAAATACAAATTAATGAATATTCTCACTGATAAAAAATTCACAAAGATGACAAAAACTTGCCAAACACACACACACACACACACACACACACACACACACACGGGACAGTCAGTTAAAAAAGAAACATTAAAACTTCAATAGAAAAGCAGCTAAATGCTAGGCTTCAGTCATCGAAAATAAAATTACGTGGAAAAAATAATGTGGGACGGGCTCTCTGATTATGTCTGAAAGAATAACAAGATATTCAAGTAACCCAGTTTATACATAATACAGCTGTAAAATTTTTTTTTTAAGATTTTATTTATTTATTTATTTATTTAACAGAGAGAGAGAGAGAGAGAGAGAGAGAGAGAGAACAAACAGGGTGGGTGGAGGGCAGAAAGAGAGGAAGAAACAGGCTGCCCATAGTGCGGGAAGTCCGATGCAGGCCTGGATCACAGAGATCATGGCCTGAACTGAAAGCAGATGCTCAACCAACTGAGCCACCCAGGCATCTTGCTGTAAAATTTTTTAAAGGCCCATAAATGGTATAATCAGGTATGATTTATTGGCCTCAGTTTCTCTCAAGAAGACAATTTAAGTAAATGCAGTATGCATATGGTTTGTTTTTTCTTTATCAAAAGGAAGAGCTAATCATGCCATTTAAGTTTTAATTATTACCTTTTATCTAATTCTCTACCCTTTAGCCAAGTTAATTCAAATAATCAGAATGCTTTTTTAAATTATAATGATAAATGGTCTAATATGCTGCCTGGTTAGATCTCTTATTCATTTCTGTAACCTTTTACCAACAACATTTTCATGAGGCTAATTTAACTAGCAATAATGAACCTTTTTTGCTATTTTGGCTGTGAAACATGCTAAATACCAAGCTAATAAATTCAGAAGATGTAGAATCTTTAACATCCTGTTAAATGCAAGAATAATGGATGGTGTGCAAAAATGTGACTTGCCTTCAAATGTTTGTAGCTGCCTTTGTTTTGTTTCAAAGGGGATGCAGTATGGTACTGTTGCATCTTTTATCTGAGGTCTTTACAAATTTGTGAACATTAATCTCATTCTTAACTTTTCGACGGATTAGGTTCCATTGCACAATATTCATGGGAAAAGATTAATTAATAGCTGTTGAGGGTAAAGAAAGTTCATGACCCAAGTTGAGACAGGTGGGGGAGCCTGGAGAACTGGGGAATCCAGTTCTCTGTGTGCACTCAGATAGCAGAGTATTCAAATTCAGGACAAAACAACACTAACCAACAAAAACAAATTATTCCAAAAGCCTGAGATATCTAAGTCTAGAAGAATCTGGGCAATTAGGTCAGATGTGAGCAAGATAGCCATGTGTGATATGTCAACTTAATACATAAGGTTTCAGGCTTTACTTCCAATATACTATTACAATGAAAATATTAGTTAAGTATTCCTATTTAATACTAATAGATGTACCGTGGGTCTACAGTTTATGTTGTCTCTGAATCCTTATCAGAAAGAATAATGAAAAGAGAGGTGGCAAGGGAGAGAAGGAAGGGTGATAGTGAAGCCACTGAACACATTGTAGGAAACTGGGATGGGGTACATCTCCTTCCCTAACAGAAGCTCAGCAAAAGGAGGTGAGAGAAGTTTAGTGTTTTGGGGGAGTGACTTGAGATAAGCTGAAAGGAGTCCATAATCTGCTGTTTAAAATTTATTATACTCCTTCAATATGTCAAAGATTATATACTGAAATATGCAGATGAAACCTGGTATTCACCGCTCATTTGTTCTAAATGATGGCACTGAACAGCTACACATTCCAAAAGGGAAAAACAACCAACATAAGGTTTCTTTGCATTGAAGAAAACTCAAATACAGGGGACTATAGAATAAAGGTATAATAGACCAGAGCAGAGTAATGAAAAAGTTAGAAAACAAAATGGGACATAGTAAGAGAGTAGTTGTAAGTTTAAGAAAAATGAAAGACATTAATTACATCAATGCATTAAAATAGATTGAGTAGGGGGGCGTCTGAGTGGCTCCAGTTGGTTGAGCATCTGCCTTTGGCTCAGGTTATGATCCCAGGGTCCTGGGACCAAGCCCTGCATTGAGCTCCCCGCTTGGCGGGAAGCCTGCTTTTCTCTCTCCCTCTGTCCCTGCTTGTGTTCATCTCTCTCTGACAAATAAATAAATAAAATCTTAAAAAAGAAAGAGACTGAGTGGGTACATTGGTGTCCCCAAATTGGGAAACTTTTCAGTTGGGAAAACAAGAGTTGTTTATACTATATTTTAATTTGTTACTCAGCGAATAAAGCTTTGACATTGAAGGACCTTGCTTTGTATCTCAAGTCAGATTCTCTAGAATGTAGACTGGGATCAAGCAGTCCGAGGTCAGCAAGGGGGAGGTAAGAGGGGATGTTGTAGGACAAAGAGAAAGTAGACATCAAGTGGGAGGTTACCGAGTCAGGCAGAACTTCACAAGAAAACATGATTGGCTCCTTGGTCATGTTAACAGCTCCGGATAACTTATATGGAACTAAAGCACCTTAGAAAAGTTTATTAGATGGAAGGAGAAACATTTATATACCAATTCCTTCTATAGTATTTCATTCGTAAAGATTCATTGTATGGGACATTAACCCCTTGGCACTTCTAGTTGTCTCTTCTGAGTGGCTACTGAAGAAGAAATGTCCCAGTAGAGAGAGAAGTGTCCTACATCTGGTCATAGGTACCAGAACCACTCTGGGTCTTTCCAGGGTAGATGTCACTGGGGGCATGTTAATATCTGGTCTTCACCCTGGGCGGAGGCCGAGACAGCTGGTGGTGTTGAGACATAGGTGATAATGGTGGCAGTATCTGAAGCCCTCCATTGAGCAAGTAGGCAAAACCTGAGCAGAGTTTAAGGTTGAGCCAGTATAAAAAAGTACACCACCGGTGCCCATGGCAGACCACCCCCTGGAGAACTTAGACTTCCATCATTTCTTGATATCCATGTAGCATATAAAACAGCATCCTCATATCTTCCCTAAAAGGGAGTTCAAGTATAATCCTTCAAAGTGATGGCCAGATGCAATTCTCCCAAATGAGGTCATGAACCATGCTACAATATCTGATATTTCAATGATCTTAGGGGGCCTTAGTTGATGTTCCTCACTCTCCTCTATCACTCATTCTCGATTTTCCTCAGATTCCTCTAGTACTTCAGCTGGTCTAGGTTGCTGCCTTATGAAGTGACCCAGACATTAACCCCAGTTGATTAGGTCCTTGGTTTTCCTGCTCTTATGGAATCTTAGTTGCTATAATTTCTCAGTCACCTCTGGGCATGGAGCACACCAAAGTACTAGACATATTTCTCTTTGCTCAGATTATGAAGATACTGTACCTATTGTGGTGGTAGGTACAGTAACCCTTGCTATCTTTGCTAGTCCACCGTAGTGAAAAATGCATGATAACCAGATCACATGTGAACCAAACATAGCTTCCAGATGAGTAGGACTCTTTATGGGTAATGGACAGAATTACCCCATCCCATGCCTCAAGAATCAGGATTCTAACTGTCAAAGTCTAAGGTCGTAGGGAAAGGAAACACAAATCCACTAATGGGACATTGTGATTGATTGAAAAAAGGGCTCACCCCGTTTCCCAGAGCTGTGTGTTCTACCTATAGTGGGCATAACATCTTCTATTGGCTGTTGGTTTAGCATACAAACTTCATCCTGGAGGTCAGTACTCCAATCCTGAGGTTTTGTCCCCCTACAGTGGTGCCATAGCTGAAATTTTCATGATTAATATTATTCCACTATTGTATCAGGTTTGTGGCTTTTGGATGGTGGGACAAGCTCACTGTCACACCTCCTTTTATAGCAAGTGTCGTTTGGTAGGAACAATGTTATGTGGGACACTGTATCATCAGACCAGGCATTGTACAAGCAGACCAAGGCGAACCATCAGACCAAGGCATTGTCAGATGTGGCTGATGGCAGTGGCACTGTGAGCAGGAAAGACAAGCACATATTCAGACTTTGTTTCACCTTCTTAGGACAAATTGCTGTCCTCTCCAAGTTCAAGGGGATCCAACTTAATTGGCCTACCACCAAATAGTTGATGGGTTTCCCCCAGGCATGGAATCCTCTAAGCATCCACTGTCAGTTATAGATTAGTGGCTGGTTAAGCACCAGACAAAAAGTCTTAATGATAATATGTATCATAAACAGAGTTCAAAAAAAGCACAAGTATTTTTGTGCCTCTATGATAAAGGTCTTTTTGTGTACATGTCTATATGTTTTATGTTACCGATTCCCCCTATTATTTGCCGTTGTGCCAACAGATGTTAGAGGTGGAGTGACCATATGTGTCACTTTATACCTGTTCTTGCACCGTGATTATTCCAAAATATCCTGTTAAACTAGCCAAGTTATAGGACACAAGAATTAATAGAACTTTTTTGATATAGTTAAAAAAAAAACTACTACAAACTCACAGAATGTTGCAGTTGGAAGGAAGTTCAGAGAATAATTTGAAACCTCTTGTTTCACAGATGGAAGCATTTAAATTAAATAGCTTTTTAGTCTTGGAGTCACTAGAATACCAAGTCTTTTAGACTATAATCCCCATGAGCACTCTTTCCTCACCCCATGTAATTCCCCAGTGTAAAAACAAAGGTGAACCATGAGAGACTATGGACTCTGAAAAACAATCTGAGGGTTTTGAAGGGACGGGGGGTGGGAGGTTGGGGTACCAGGTGGTGGGTATTATAGAGGGCACGGATTGCATGGAGCACGGGGTGTGGTGCAAAAATAATGAATACTGTTATGCTGGAAATAAAAAATAAAAAAAAAAATTACAGGTAAAAAAAAAAAAACAAAGAAGCACACACACACACAAACTAAACTAAAACACACAAAAAACGTAGTGCCTTGTTTCTGAAGGTACTTAATGAACATAAGCTGACGGAGTGGAGTTTGGAGCTAGTGGAGCTATTGACTTCTAGGACTACATTTGTAAGCTTTCATGTACTTTTAAAGTTAACTTTGAACAAAAGATAAGTCATAATTCAATACTTCTACTTCTGAGCCTTTTAGTTAGAATGGCACAGCTACTAGGTATGCCTTGCATGAAAACTGATATTCTCTAAAATATGTTCAAGTACATACTGGTGTCCAGTATTATAAGACCCATAGAGAGAGCCCAGTCTCTGCATTTCTCCACCACATTTCTCTAGGGAGCAATCTTGGCATTGACGTTACAGTTAAATACACATCTTCACTAAGCCTTTGGTGTGAATGGTGAAAGAGATGAGCTGTGTAAATGCATTTTTAATCTACAGAAAAATATTTTTTAAAAATACTCCTTCCCTCTATAAAAATTCTCATTTATTTACAGTAACAACAGCTTCTGCTCTCAAAAGCTGTCTCCTTCAGTTGGAACTTTACAACAATAAGAGCAAAAATGTCTTTCTGAAAAATCCACTGCTCTCCTAACCACATACGGTCTTTTTTGAATTCATTACTTTACTCTCACTAGAGCTCTACCTTTAAAACAAATCTTCTAGGAGACAGGCTAGGACTCTCTTAGAGTCCAAGAGGTAGACACAAAGATGTTGGAAAGAAAAGATCGAATATTCAAATATTAATAAGTCTAGGCCTCTTATACATTAAACATTCTTTGGCACTTACTGCCATCCATTCCTTTTGCTTTGCTACCTAAAAAAATAAAAGGTAAATCAGATAAAATAAATCTCAAAGGAGGCAGGTGTTTGCTAAGCCTTACTTGAGACATATCTTTTTTTTTTTTTTTTTTTTTTTTAGAAATATCTTTATACTCTGGATTTTGGTATACCAATTGTAAAAGTATGAATGATATTCTTGATACTTGATGATATATTCATGCTGATCTCTGGAAATAACCTTATAATGCACTTTTTGTCTACATGGAGTGTTTTGTCTTCCTTTGTTTAAATAGTTTAAAAATGCTTTTTCCTCTTTAGTGAAGAGGAAATGCTTTTCCTCTTTAGCAAAATTGCACTTTCTGGGGTCACTATGATCCTTTGAACCCTCCTTCCATAAAGGAGCACACTACTAAGTACATAATAACATGCTTGAAACACAAAACTTTTGACTAGCATAAAGAGAGAAATGAGATTAAAAACAAACAACTCTAGGAAGAATGAAGAAAAATAACTGAACACAAAATAAGTCCTAGGGAAACTGGAAGACATAGCCAAACCTGCTTTAACATTTTTACGTATAATACTTAATAAAGCATTTGCAAGAACATTAAATAGATGAATAGTTTTTCAACTTTATTCCCTATACCCCCAGGGCTGCTGTGGCTAGAGGGACAGGGGAGGGTGTTGACAAAAGAGAAGTCAAGTACAGGAACAGGCATCAGGCCCTTTTTCTTACTCCAGTCAAACACCAATTCCAGTTAAAGTGTTTTAAATTAATACTGAAATTCCATGTGCAGTTCTGTATGAAAACAAGTTTCTGCTGCTAAAAAAAAAAAAAAAAGAAGAAGAAAGAAAGAAAAAGAAAGAAAATTGGGTTTAAGATCACTAAAACAATGTAGTTTAAAAAGGAGAAAGTTGATCTTGTACTTAAAACAGTTTTAAAGCCTACCGATGATGTATTCAAGGAGGAATTCCAACGGGAATATTTGCTCTGAGCCTCTGAGTGTAGCAGACTTGTCTCATTCATTCATCTTTTTGTCCTACCACAGTTCTTAGTTTGGGGGAATTTTTCAAGATAGGCCTGTGGACTGACTGAATGAAAGGTTTGCTTGCAGATTTTTATTTTTTTATTTTCCTGAAGTTTGAGAGAAAGTCAGGATATAATCTAACCTAAAGTAGAATGTTGAGCTCTGCCCCAGATAAAATGAATAAATGCAATAGATAAATGAGACACTGTTGAGTCCTCTAACCTTGTATGATCTAGGTCCATAAATCTGGATTAGTCAAGTCTTCCTTAGGGATGGAGAAAGATTTGAAAGTGTATCTTCATATAGCACTTCTTACTGAGATGATTAATTTATGTGTCAACTTGGCTGGACCACAAGGTATCCAAATATTCAGTTAAATGCTATGGTAGGTGTTTCTGGGTGAGATTAACATTTGAATTGGTATATTGAGTAAAGTCTTTGCCCTCACTAATTTGGGTGGGCCTCATCCGATCAGTTGAAGGTGAATAGAGCAAAATGCTGTCCCCTCCCTGAGTAAGAGAGAAGTCCTCTTGACAGACTGACTTTGAACTGGGACTCTAGCTTTTTATTGCCTTTACAATCAAATTGAAACACTCTTCCTGGGCTTCAAAATCACTGGTCTTTGGACTAGTACTATATTATAGATTCTCCTATGTCTCCAGCTTATGGACTTAATCATGAAGATGTTAGGACTTGTCAGCCACCGCAATTATGGAAGCCAGTTCCTTAATAAATAATAATAATTTAATAATAAATCTCTCTCTCTGTTTTTGTCTCTCTCTCTCTCTCTACACACACACACACACACACACACACACACACACACACACACACAGTATTAGTTCTGTTTCTCTGAAGAACACTCACTAATACACTACCTACACAGGGATTCCAACACAAAAGCACAAAAGTATATGTTCTTCTCTGTTTGGTGCCAAAAGTTGGGGAAAGGGGATGGGATGGAAAAATCTAGAACACAGTTCAAGCTCTTTTATGGTCTTTTATCTCTCTCAGCATATTCTATAGATATTCTTGGCTAATCTTCAAAAAAGAGGAAAAAAAGAATGAAACTGGACCAGTTTCTTACATGATACACAAAAATAAACTCAAAATGGATTAAGTACCTACATGTAAGACATGAAACCATGAAAATCCTAGAAGAGAGCATAAGCAATAATTTCTCTGACTTTGGCCACAGCAACATCCTTCTAGATTTCCTCAAAAGAAAAATAACTACAGAGATGGTTAGCTCATTTAAGGGACATGCCCAAGAAATCTCTGAGGCCAAAGCACCACATATGAACACCTAATTTTATTAAAATTGTGAACCCAGAATAATACAATTTTAAAATCTGGGTGTGCAAACTCAAAAATTCCTGAATTTATGAAAAGTAATCATGGTAATGAAGAGTACCTGAGAATAATAATTAATTCATTTATAAGAATGTAGTAAGACCTAATAGCCTGATACAAATTTATATACAATAGGCTATGGCTCAGTAAAAAAGGCATTAAAACGTTATTGGAAATTGTTATTATCTAAGTAAATAGAAACACTTCCCTACAATGGGCTGCACAATATCATTCTGTAGAATAAAAAGAGCTCTACAAATTCACCAGAACCTTCTAGTAGTTATCATACTGATACTACATGTGGGTGCTCACGGATGCAAAGTGTACTAGCCAAGCTGCTTTCATTCATTAGGCAAAATCAGACCTTAAATCAAACCCCAAAGAAATCATAACAGAAATTGCCCATCAGGAAAAAAAAATTAAATATTAAACAGTCAAACACTAGATGACATAAATGACTGGTGGGTGGCTTCAATTTTATAAAGTGGTTGGGAGACAACATAAAACTGAGCAAAGTTCAACTAGATGTCAAGATTCACAATATTTTTCACAGTTATGTTCAACCAACAATTCAAGCTGTCTGTGCTTTAACCCATACAGGGATAAATATGGCATCCATAAATCATGGGCTTTTTTAAAAAAGTGCATTTAATAAAAAAATGATGATGTGGAAAACACTGTAGTCTGTGAGTCACCCTTTCACTGAAAAATGACTGGCTAGTCTCAGTGGTCATTCCCTCTGATTTTCACTTGACATTAAACGAAGTGGCTGTTGTATTGTATACTAAGGAAGGTTCCAAGTTATATGCAAAGACTAAACATCAGAACCCAGTAACTACAGGATATAGCTGTAATCACAGAAGCAGTGTATCTGATAAATAGCCAGATTCCATCATTTCACTTTAGGTAACTGCATTGGAAAAAAAAAAAAATGAGGGATAATAAGCATGTCTTACTCCACTCCTAAAAAACTATTTGTTGTTCCTGATACAGGTGAGTATGTTTATTTATTTCTAAGTAACATCGTATTTACACTTTGAAGTCTATTTTAAAGTTATCAAATATGGATGACATCTTCTTTTCTTTTTTTTTTTTTAAGTATCTTAAAGCTTGGTGCTCTGAGCTGATGTTTAAAGTGGCACATACGTGAAGTTTCTCTAAAATCCCCATTTATCAATTACACGCCTTTTCATTCTGAGTACCCATGAAAACTACTAACTGTACCTGAAAGTTCAACTAGCAAAGCAAGAAAATACGTTGGCATTCTCAGCACCTTCTTATTATTCCTGCCCATAATTTTAGAAATTGAAAACATTTTCCTTTCCAATTTCCATCCCTGGACCTGGAGTGCAGACATCACTCAATTCAGTTTCACAAGTAGATGGCATTCAAGTGGCTGCAAAAAAACGTGTGGCAGTAGGGTTCTTCAGTGGACACCATAAAGCTTTCCAGGTAATCACAAATACTTCTGTATAGAACATATCTTTTCTTATGTTCAAAGCAATCCTTGGAGATCATTGTTCCAGAGTCGGACTGAGCACAATTATAAATTCAGTTGCATTGGCACTCAATAGCCACATAGCTATATCATCCTCCACAGTCCGCTGTAGGATATTTCCATGATCATGGAAAGTTCTGCTGAACAACATTGCTCTAGACAAATGAGAAGACTGAAATGAGAAGTGATTTGTTCAATGCCATATTGCTAGTAAGAGGCAGAATCAAGACCTGTGTCCAGGTTCTATGACTATAAATCTTGTTCTCTTTTTTATTTTAATTCCCGGGGAGTATGGCTTCTTCCTGAAGAGGATGACTGAAGTCTCTCCCTGGGGGACTCATCTGAATGCAGCTTCCACCCAGCTCCACAGAGGGCTCATTCAAATATTTTGCTGTAGTGTTCACTTGGCTGACGTAATTGCCAAGAATGTCAAAAACAGGACAAAATTCTTATTTATTTTCTATTCATTTGACAAACATTTATGCAGTGTTTATTATGCTTATTTATGCCAGGTGCTGTAATAAGAACTTTACAAATATCCATTCGTTCAATATGCACAACAGCCTGTTGAAATAGGTATTATTATTATTATCCTCATTTTATTAGTGAGGAAATTGAGACTTAGAGAAGACAAGTAGTTTTCCCAGCGTCGCCCAGATTGTGAGTAGCAGTACTGGCATTAAGCTCCAGAGCTACGTCTTTGGTGTTCGTATTTTAAACTACTATGCTAGATGGACTCTCCGTTAGAAACATTATGCAATCTCATTCCCACTAGAAATAACTGTGCAGAATGTGTATCTAGATACTAACAACTTGGAAAAAAAGAACAAGAAATCTTTTATCTTTTACCTACAAGGGTAAAGTAGAAAGCTTGAGGTCAAAGTTCTCATTCTCCATTTTAAATTCTAATGGATTAGGAAGAAAGAAGAGTTTTATCTTGTAGCCCTTCTTTTTCAAATTACAAATGCCACTGTTGGTTATTGTACATTCGTGCTGCCCAGTAAAACTCTCTGTGATGATGGAAATGTTCTATAGCCGTGCTGTTTAATATGATCGCTACTAGCCATATGTGACTATCAAGTATTTGGAAGGTCACTAAGGTAACTGAGGAATCGAATTTTTAATTTCATTTAATTTAAATAAATTTTAACTTGAGTTTAAATAGCCACATGGGGCACGTGTCTACTGCATCAGCACAGATCCAGATGGTTCAAGGGAGAAGCAGTGAGGGCTCCTTCTTTTCTTCTGAACCTCATGAGCACCTACTATGCTCTGTATCAATGACATATACTGACGTGTTCAGTCATGAAGGCCACAATACTTGAATCACCCTCAGCACCTTACCTCCAGATATCATCCACCATGGAGTCCTGTGGATTTCAGCTGCTTAAAAACTTGCAGATGTATGTGTATTTCTCCATTTCTCCCACTACCATCCTAGTTTAAGCCACCATTATTACCAGCCGAGGCGACTGTAATATCCCCTAAATTGTTTCATCCCTCCACATGTGCTTCCCTTTTGCTAAACACAATCGTGTCATTCCTGCTAATGGTTTCAGTTGTTCTTAGGAAATATATTACATTACTGGGAGCTTACTATATGCTAGGTAGTATGCTAGACTCCAGAAAAGCATAAGAAGATTGACAAGTTCTTCCTTTTCTGTAGCCCAGAAGGCCCTAATTCATCTACAGCCTGACTCTCATCCCAAGATCACTGCCTCAGGTCCAAACACACCAGCTTTGTGGCTTAAGACATGCCAGTGCTGCTTTTCTGCCCACTGGGAATGTGTGGTACCGTATAGTGCACGTATCTATGAGATATGCTAGGTTAGTAAGCTAAAGGAGATTAAAATAAATTATAGACTCAGTTTTCTGTCTGAAGCTCTAGAGCCCTCAGCTAAGATCAACAAAAATAATAGCTTTCATATATGGAGTGGCTGCTATATACAGGATTCTTACACAGATGCTAAGAGCATATTAAAGACCTATGTGTGTGCATACTGGGCATTTATTATCAATGCTTCACTTTAAACCTTAACATCACCATGTGCATTCATTATTTAATCCCTTCTTTACAGTTGAGAAAACTGAAAATTAGAGTAGTTAGGTAAATTGTGCCATGTCACATAGCTATTAAGTGGAGTTTGGGGAAGCCAGCTTTCAAATCACAGCTGTACTTACACACACACACACACACACACACACACACACACACACCCCCAAAACAAAACCCTGAACTGTCCTGACTGCTCATGTAATTACTACAGTAGGCTTGTAAGGCAAATGATAACATTATTACCTATAACAATCTGGAAATCGAAAGATCAAGTAATTTTCTATAATCATAAGCATGTACTGAGTGGCAGATACAGGTTTTTGAACTAAGGTCCATAATAATTCCAATTCTGTGTTTTTATCATTACAACACACTTTCCTCCATTCAATCCATTTTAAATCAAGAATCTTGGTGCAACAGGAAAAAAAAAAAAAAAAACCTCTAAATGAGTTTTGCCATATTCATTCCTGTGCAGACATTGTAATATCCAAACACCAAAATAAAACACATATTTCTACCACCAGTTTGATGATACTAAGTGCTCTACAGGACCTCTCATTAAGTGATCCCAAGAAACCATAATGATGAACGTAACGACACATAGCATCTGCCCTCAGTACGGGGAGGCAGTAGGGCTGGTTGTACTTTCCATGATAAGTAACATACACACAGTATTCCAACTGAGTGTCAACACTGCATGAAGAAAAATGAGCAGAAGAAACAGCACTAATCAGGTATGAACCACCAGTGGCGTTCTCACATATTTTTTATTCTTCATCTTTGGATCTTTCGGACTTATGATTTCTCTCAGAGAAAGCAAGCAAGGGAGACAGAGAAAAAAAAAAAAACAAAGAGAAACAGTGAAAAAGAATGCCATAAAACATCTATGAGATTCATTGGTTTGACGTCTGTTTGATATATGTGAGACTTAAACAGAATGGCTAGCTCCCTTTCACTTTTCCCACTAATCAATGTTTCTTTAAGGTCAGTAAAGATTTTCAGTGTGCCTTTATTTCAACCAAGTATGCAAATGTCGATAGACCTCTCAAAAGACATGTGCTTCAGCCACACCAGCATATATAAGGCATTGAATGAGGCTGGAGAAGTAGGTAGACACAGGGTCCTTTCTACTTTGTAGGCCATGTGAAGAGGAAGCCTTATCTGTTGATAAATCTTGCAACAAAGTATGTAGATTACATTTTAGAATGTTAGATCATGTCAAATGGACGGGTTGGGTCACTGTGTTGTACAATCCTACTGCGTATCTTTTTGTATAGTGAGGATGTTTTTGAAAAAGAATTTACCTGGATATATTTTAGTTCCAGTTTATAGTTCTTAATATATAATTTTAACACTTTTAAAAAGGAACTTCTGTAGTGTTATCAGTCTGAAATAAATGGGACTTTTTTATGAAATTTGTAACGTGTGTTAAGATAAAGTACAAGGTAAGAAATATCTCCTGCATCTCTTTCAAACTAGATATGATGCTTAGGAAGCCAATTTAACCGCATATGATAATATTTAAGTAAGCATGTAGAACACGTCTCTCAAACATTTATCTCTCTGCAGCAACTAGGCTTTCAGCCTAGGATCTCAAAATATCATACCAACAATCTTTTTCATATATAGGAATACATTACATTCAAGAAATAGATTTGGGATATAGGTATATAGGTACATAGAACTTAGAGTTCTATAATATTTCTATACAACATAGAATACGAAACATCTGAAAATATAGTGTTGAAAAAATTGTTTGCCCCATTGATATAAAATACTTTATCATTACAAACTTAGAATATGTATAATATTTACAAACACTAATATACAAGACAAGGCATGTACATTCTTCCAAAGAAGTAGTAATAAAACTGTATGTTCCAGGGGTGCCTGGATGGCTCAGTTGGTTAAGTGACTGCCTTCGGCTCAGGTCATGATCCCAGGGTCTCAGAATCAAGTCCCACATTGGGCTCCCTACTGAACGGGGAGCCTGCTTCTCCCTCTTCTACTCTCCCTGCTCATGCTCTCTCTCTCTCTCTCTCTCTCTGTCAAACAAATAAATAAATAAATAAATAAAATATTTAAAAAAAACAACAACAACTGTATGTTCCAACACTATCATATTTTTCCCTACCAAAGTATTTTGGTACATATTTTTTATATTTTACTTACAAGATTGTTTCTCTACATCATACACACAATATTTATGTTTTATATAAGACCCAAGAAAGTCTTAAAGTTAATTCTTATAAAATATTCTTTCTTTTCTTCTAAACTCCCAGCATACATGCCAGAAAGCTTCTTTCTTGCCCCACCTCTGGGATCAAAAGAGAAAAATATAGGATATAAATCAAACTATTTGTTTTCCTGGAGAGTTTTATGGACCATGGAGTTCACTTTCACTGAATATTTCATTTCTTTAAAACTTTTTGTACTGAGATAGGTTTTCAAATATTGTCTTAAAGTGTAGAAGGTGTACTTTTTTGATAAAGCCAAACACTATATGGTCACAGAACCTCCCATCTGAAAGGATACTTCGCACACCATGATTTAACACCATATTTGTAGCTGTCATGAAGCTTCAAGTCTTACAAGTACCATCATTTTCTCTAGTAACTAACATATTTCAATGTAGACTGAGCACAGCAAACCTTTGAAGTAGGACAAAATCCAAAGAAAACACTCAACATAAACAAAATATGTGGCAACACTAAAACAAGCTATAAAAATTTTATAGGTGGTAGTTTGGCAAGACCTACATAACTTGTCTGTGTGCAACCCAAGCTGAAAGACTATAAAACTTAAAGCATTATAAACACAGGCAACGACACACATAAACACACACACACACACACACACACACACTTTCTGTGTATTTAGGATCTCTGAGTTGTCTTTAACATGTCATTCTCCTGTCCTTTTCCATTGTAACAACACCATAATAAGCCATTTGCCATTTCTCCCTATCCTTCAGACATGCTAGATCAAGGAACTGGTTTACTTTTTAATTACTAATCCCTTATGTGTAATTTAGTAAACTGCAGCAAAACTTCCCCTCTTCCCTTCTGAACACATTATTCTTTTTTTTTTTTTTTAAGATTTTATTTATTCATTTGACAGACAGAGATCACAAGTAGCATAGAGAGGCAAACAGAGAGAGAGGAGGAAGCAGGCTCCCTGCGGAGCAGAGAGCCTGATGCGGGGCTTGATCCCAGGACCCTGAGATCATGGCCTGAGCCGAAGGCAGAGGCTTTAACCCACTGAGCCACCCAGGCGCCCCCTGAACACATTATTCTTGTATGGTTCTTAAGAGGTTAAATATCAGGGCTCAAGGAAACTCTTATTGGAAATCTGCATTTTACAATATTTTCAATCAGACTGTGTGAGTCTGTAACATGTATTTTAAGATGATAAAGTTACAGGCAGAAAAGCCATTAATAGACTGTTGCACTATCACAGGCAAGACATAATGGTTGTTGGGATTAGAGTAGGTGGAGTGAACATTAAAAAAATGAATTAAGGGGCGCCTGGGTGGCTCAGTGGGTTAAAGCCTCTGCCTTCGGCTCAGGTCATGATCCCAGGGTCCTGGGATCGAGCCCCGCATTGGGCTCTCTGCTCAGCGGGTAGCCTGCTTCCTCCTCTCTCTCTGCCTGCTTCTCTGCCTACTTGTGATCTCTGTCTGTCAAATAAATAAATAAAATCTTAAAAAAAATGAATTAAAAAATTCATTACATTGTGCATCTGAAATTAATATAGGTTATATATCAATTATACCTCAAAAAAAGATAAAAATAAACAAAACAGAAATAAAAGCAGCATGTAGTCCATGCAAGAAGTCTGTTTCAAAAAAAGAAAGAAAATAAAAAGGACAAATAGGAGGAGTAGAACTGACAAGTCCACAAGAATTCTCTTTCAAAAAACCAACAAAGTATATTAATCCTTATAATAAGCATATAAAAGCTAAATGAAAAACTACAATGGTGTATTTGTATGTATAAAAGAAGATTTTAGCAGGCTGTATTCTTGAATGTCAAGAGCAAATATTCCAAACATGTCAGATTCTTTTGAATTTTGTTGTCACTGTTTAAGTTTCTTAATTACTTTAGTAATGACAATGGAGAGGCATGGAAACTGGTAAGTATTATAAGGAGGTAAGAAAGGAATGGAACACTGAAAAAGTGATATTGAAGAAACTAAGTTTTCAGAAATGTGGCTAATTTGGCATTTCATTTTATAAATGTAATCAAATAAATTCCAGGTAATTAAAATTTGTAATGTAAAATAATTGAACAAAAATTTTGAAAGGATTAATACTGAACTAAACTCAAAATAAAGACAAACTTTCTAAATATCTCAAAGGCCACATGGAGCCTGTAACATCTCAGTGGTTATCTGTCATCCCATCATAGAAACCACTAAGCATCTAAGGGACACTACAAGGAATGAAGGATCTTTTGTCACTGTTGCCATGAGAACACAGTAAGACCATTCTCATTTACCTACGTATTTTCTTGAGGTAGGGAAGGGGGGAAAACTTCAATTCTAAATGACTGGTAATTTTCCAAGACAAAACAAAACAGAACAATCATCCACAATTTTTTAGACCAAGCACGAGGGAGAACCAAATTTTGAAGAGACGTCACTGTTTGAAAGTAAACTATTTAAATTAAAAGAAATCAAGATATGGTTAACTGGCAAATCTATTCTCTGTCATTTATTTGTAAAGTTTTATGTATTTGCTTTCTATTGCTATATAGTAAATCACTGTTCTATCCATCATCATCCATCATCCGGAGATAATCATTGTTAATATGTTCGCATATGTGTAAGTAATGCTCTAGTATATATCTAGTCTATTTTTCTTCTAGTCTTTTTATGTATCCATAAAAATTCCAATGCAATAATTTTCACTGTTAGTAGCCTACACTTTTATTTAACATTATTGTTAGGGTCCGTAATCAAAGGAGCAAGACCAATAACAAAGCGAAGGTCAAGCAAAGCTTTATTTCGCGCCAAGCATCCAGAATCAAACCGACTGGTTGGGGCTGTCTCTTACAAAGAGGCGACCCCTCCCAGCCTCACAGACTAACTTTTATAGAGGTGATTGAGCCTGGCTATACACAGGTGGCCAATGAGATTGAGGTACACAGAGAAAACTGCACAGTCATGCTAGGTCAGCAACCCACAGAGAAAACTGCACAGTCATGCTAGGTCAGCAACACACAGAGAAAACTGCACAGTCAAGCTAGGTCACACACGGGTGGCCAATTGAATTTCAATTTACCCTAGTAGATATATGCACACCCCACTGATTGGATGTCTCCACCTGGCCTGTGTCTGGGCTTCGAAAGTAAGTTCCTCTGGGAGGGGCAGGGTCAATCTAAGTTCACTGCATAAACACAAAATGGCTCCCTCTGGCTAAGTAGGCCCTTACAATTATGTAGTAGAATCACAGATGTATTCATAATAATACACTCAGATATGCAAGGAAAATAAAGGGTGATACCAAGGGATAACAGCCATGGGGAACAAAATTCTGCTTCCAATAAGAAGGCTTACGAAGATGAGAATATATGCAAAAAATAAAGACACAATATCCCCTCTAGGTGGTAAATTTAGAGGAATTTTACTTTTTCTTTTTAGTATTCTCTTTATTTTTTTACTATACTTTTTTTATGTAGTGTGCATATATTAATTTTTATGGAAAAATCCAATGTAATATAATATAATTTTCCCAGGACAGACTTCCAAGCATGCAAAAGAAGCATTTTGCACTGTTGTGAATGTGAAGTGTTGAAAGACAACAGCACTATGGCACCCGTAGTCTTCATCAAACAAGGTAAGGGAGTTCATCTAAGTTCTGGGCTTTAGTGGGGAGGTAAAAGCAAGTAAAATACTTTCTGGGATCTGAGTAAGACTAGGATTAAAAGAAGCTGAGAAAAGAACATCACAGTAAGGGTCCAGGCTGTCCAGGCTGGAGATCCCATCCAGTCAAGAGAAATGATATAAGTTCTTTTGTGAGACAAACCCCACTCATATTTTTAATTTATTATATTGTGATATGTCACATAAATTTTATAATATAATTTAATTTTTATACATCAATTTATAGTATATTATAATTTTAATGAAACGATTTTCTCATTGCATGGAATAGATCTTCAAGTAAATTTTTTAAGGAAGTTTTGTGAGTGGCATTTTTTGAACTCCTAAATATTAATGTCATTTCCATCACCTTCACTCATAAAATATTCATAACCTGGCCCTATACAATAAAGTAGGCCACTGGCTTTTCCTCTCAAAAATCAGTAGATGTTATTGTATGGGCTTCTGTAGGGAAATGTAAGGTTACCCTGATTTTACCATGCCAAAGAAAAAAAAAAACACCAGACCTGCCTAAGTTTTTACTGTTTTCTTTCAAGCTTTTGCATGAGTTTTTCTTCCCCAAGAACACTTGAAATTATTAAGTAGTGCCCAGCTCTGTGCCTTGTATATCTAACATCTTCTCTTTCATCATTCTGAATATTTTTCACCCTCATTTAGCATTTGAGATGAGCTTACCATGTTTGCCTTCCACATTATGGATATAATTTCTCAGTGTCAGCTCTGTTCTTTTCTCCTGGCTCTGTGGACTTAATTTGGTTGCTTCATTTTAAAATTTCATTATTCCCTCCATTTATCCCCTCCATTTTACAGCATTTTCCCTAAAGCGTGATAATTATTTTCCATGGAGTTCTGGTTTTGTTTCATAATAACCATACCTTCTTACACTCTACTGAGATGGCTAGTCAGTTTTTCTTTTTTTTCTCCCTATCTTTCCTATTTCCCTTTTGAGTCTTCAGCATGATTTTTTTTTTCCCTCTCCTCTTCTTTACAAAATGTGAAAGAGAAATATTTGATTCTTAAAAACTAATTATAAAAGATTTACCTAGAAAAGGTGATGGAGAGAGTGGAGGATATGTGGAATACGCTGCTCTTCACAGTGCCTAGCCAATTTTCAGACCTACCGGATATTTTTTTTTAAGATTTTACTTATTTATTTGACAGAGAGATAGAGAGAGAGAGAGCACAAGTAGGCAGAGCAGCAGGCAGAGGGAGAGGGAGAAGCAGGCTCCCCGCTGAGCAGGAGACCAATGTGGGATTCTGTCCTAGCACCCTGGGATCATGACCTGAGCCTAAAGCAGACATTGAACTGAATGAACTACCCAGGTGCCCTGAGACCTATCAGATTTTTATATACTTTAGTTTTAAGGACTGAAATGGGCTTTTTCTCCTCTGAACAATTCCCAGAGCATCATGATTATGAAGGAATTCAGTAACTTCTCAAAAGCAAGGTGTTATACTAAGTATTTTGTAAGTAGAACCTTCCCTCTTCCCTTCCCAACACATAATTCTAGTACCGTTCTCAGAAGTTACATAAGAGACTTAAACAGAAAAGGTGGTGGAGAAGGCAGATGGTATATGGAGTAGCTGTTTTCTCCTTATTCCCTACTCAGTATTTCCTCCTGGGATTTACTGTCAGTGAATGGCTAGACGGAGAGACATTAGTAGGAATGGAGAGGAGATAGGGGTTAAAGATAGCACTGTGGAGGACTGTAAAGTACTAGACATGCAGAAGGTCAGCTGCTCAAGCTTTAAGGAAGTTTCTAAACTGATGACAGAAGCAGATAGAGGATGGGCACCTGGGTGGCTCAGTCCGTTAAGTGTTTGACTCTTGATTTCAGGTGCAGTCATGATCCTGTGGTCGTGAGATCAAGCCCCATATCGGGGTCCAGGATCAGCAGGGAGTCTGCTTGGGATTCTCTCTCTCTCTCCTTCTGCCCCTACCCCCACTCTCTCTCAAATAAATAAGTAAATAAAACTTAAAACAAAACAGATAAACAAAACAGACAGACTGGGGCAACATTAGGAGTCTTTCTCTTCATCCTCTTTCTCACTAGCTTGCTGTATTATTAGATGAAATAGCATTAGTGGTCTGTCAACTAAGATTTTTAACCCTGGGCGCCTGGGTGGCTCAGTTGGTTAAGCGTCTGCCTTTAGCTCAGATCATGATCCCAAATGGGGCTCCCTGCTCAGCAGGGTGTCTGCTTCTCCCTCTCCTTCTGCCCACTCCCTGTTCATGCTCTCTCTCACTCTCTCTCTCAAATAAATAAATAAAATCTTTTTTTAAGAAAGATTTATTATTTTTCATTTTAATAATGTGGTAGTATGTGTAGTATGTTAATAGATTTCCATATCTTATGAATGGCCACCATTTTCCATTTTTTGTGTCTTTATGGGTTATTTTTAAAATTTTAGTTCCAGAATAGTTAACATATGGTTTTATATTCATTTCAGGTGCACAATACAATGATTAAACAATTCCATACTTTACTCCATGCTCATCACAATAATTGTACTACTAGTTCCCTTCACCTATTTTACCTATCTCCACACCTACATTCCCTCTTGTAACCATTTACTTGTTTTCTATAGTTAAGGGATTGTTTTTGGTTTCTCTCTTTTTTTTTCTTTGTTCATTTGTTTTGTTTCTTAAACTCTGCATATGAGTGAAATCATATGGTACTTGTCTTCCTCTAACTGGCTTATTTCACTTATCATTATATTCCCTAGATGCATCTGTTTGTAGTAAATGGCAAGATTTCGTTCTTTTTTATGGCTAACTCTATTGTATATATATACCACATATGCTTTAACCATTCACCTATTGATGGATACTTGGTTGCTTCCATAATTTGGTTATTATAAATAATGTGTCAGTAAACAAAGGGGTGCATGTATTCCTCTGAATTATTGTTTTTGTATTCTTTGGGTAAATATCCAGTAACAAGATTAGTAGAATAATGGGGATCCCAGAAGAGAGAAAAAAAAGGGACAGAAAAATTATTTAAAGAAATAATAGCTGAAATTTTCCCAAATTTGGGGAAGGAAACTGAAATTTAGTTCTAGGAGGCACAGAAATTCCCCAGCAAGATCAATCCAAGAAGGTCTATGCCAAGACACACAGTAATTAAAATGGTAAAAGTAGTTATAAATAGAGAATTCTAAAACCATCAAGAGAAAAGAAAACAGTTACATACAAGGGAAACCCATAAGGCTATCATTGGATTTTTGAACAGGAACTTTGCTGGCGAGGAGAGTCTGGCATGATATAGATATTTTAGTGAGAATTTAGGACTGGCTAACTTAGATTGAGTTATCAGGAGTCATTTTTAGGGCAATGTCTATCTCTAACTGCTTAAATCCACCACATCTATCAACTTCTTTTCTATGGTTCTCAGCTGAAATAAAAGCACTGCCTATGACCTCATGCTTTTCTAAGGAAACCTTCCTTACTGTACAACACCTGTGAGGAAGAGTTATCTTTCCCAAACCTTCCATGTGAAATGTAATCTTTACATGACACTAGTAGGAATGGTTCTTAGTGTCATAATCTCGAATATAACAATGCTGAAGTTGATACTTCTTTTATGACTTCAAAGATACAAACTCCCTAAATTGGCTTATCCTTCCTGGGAATTTGTTTTGCCCACTACATGTGCTTACTACTAGCTCTGGGAAAGGATAGTACTGAATAATTTGGCTTATATTAATTCATCCTTATAGGCAGCTCTTATAGGTAGTCTGTTCAGGTTCCTGAACATGCTACAGCTTCTCTTGTCCTGAGTCAATAACTTTTATCTGATTTTTGTGGCCTGATTATTCTCAATCTGCTACTCTCAAATATCTATCTTCTGTTTCTCTTTTAATCTTTATTTTCCTAAATCCAGGTTGTTTCTTGCAACCCAGTTTCCTGCCTAATTTTCTCTAAAATCCAGGCTCTGCTTTTTCTTTCTCTTACTCCTCAATCAGAAATATAGTATTTGTGCAGTCATTCCTACCCTAAAATATACTGTCAATACTGCCAAATTTGACCTACCTTGTCCATTGTTTGCTCACTAGTTTAGATCAATACAGCATGCTTGGGGACTATAGAGTCTACCCAAAGGGCACACTACTATTAGGTAACTGGTGTATTAAAGTGGACATAGGCTAGAGATCCAAATTTTAGACATTTTACACTTTGCTATGTATTTCCGCAATTACAAACATTACAAAAATATTTCTGAAATTTATGGTCTTAACAGTAATATAATGTAGTATTCAGCATTTTAAAATCACTAGAGGTTTATAAGGCAGAAAAAGAAATTATTTGAGTTGTCATGCCTCAGAGATATTCTTATTGACAACCAGTCCCCAGATCTTTCTGTTTTATTACGGCAACATATTTAAGTTTGCTGTATGACAACACTGTCCATTCATATAGCATACATTATCAGTCATCTAAGGGGGTGCCTGGATAGTACAGTCAGTTAAGGAGCTGATTCTTGATTTCACCTCAGTCATGATCTCAGTATCATGAGACGGAATCCTGCATTTGGCTTCATGCTGGGCATGGAGCCTGCTTAAGATTTTCTCTCCCTGCCTGTCCCCCACCCTCTCTCCCTCTCTTTTAAAAACAATAAATAAAGGAGTTTTTGGACCAAAAACATCTGAAAGTCTTGTTACAGATGAGTAGTCCAAAGAAGAGTCAAGTAGGAATTTCTTGCAGAAACAGTAATGGTAAGCAGATGAGATAAAGATAAAAGGATTATTAGCAAGGTCAAAACTCAAGTGATTGGCTAGATAGCAATTATACAATAGAAATATAATGCGAGCCATAATGAGAGTCATATATATAATTTTAAACTTTCTAGTAGTCATATTTTTAAAGTTAAAAAAAGCAGGTGAGATTAATAACATATTTTATTTAACCCTAATATACTCTAAATTTTAATATATCATTATAAAGTCAGTCTATCCGTTTGTGGGATAAGAATTCAAAATCTGTATTTTATCCTTAAAGAACATCTCAAATTGGACTAGTAGCATTTCAAATGATTAACAGACAGACATGGTTAGTGGCCATCAACACTGGACAGTTGCAAGTCTAGATTTTTACATTATCATTATACTTTAAGAAAAAATATTTTCTAGAAAAAAATGTGAGAGACAATCATAAATTATTTTCTCTTACCTACACAAATCTTCTTTTATGTGAAGAGAAATCAATTCCTTAGGAATATGAAAAGAAAGTATGCTCTCTGACATCTGCTCCCGGATTCGCATCCACTTATTGTCAGATGTGGGAAATCTATATAATTTACACACCGGGTTCTTTAGCACTGAGAGGGAAGAAAAACACAACAGGTTAATAGTTAAATTATAAATATATGCCCATTAGAGAAAGATCAATTAACAAAATCCTTAATCAGTGTATTGTTGTAATTGTTGATTTAATCAAGAATTTGTTTTTATCATAATGGAACAGTGTATTTGAATTTCTAAGAATTTTGTTTTTGTACTTTTTTCAGTAGCTTCTGGGACAAGTAGTCTTTATTAAATTAAGAAGTGATACATCAAGTTCCAAGTCATAAATGTGGCTATTGTGGCTTGCTAGTTTGCCACCTATTAATTTCTTTCTCTTCTAAAGATTTTGTTAAAGCATATGTATTTATAAATATACATGAAATATATATATTAACATTTAATACATAGAAAAATAATATTTCTTAATTTCTTCTGATAATTGTTAGTCAGCTCTGCTCACTTAGACAGTAGGTGAGACATGTTATTTCAGAGGTTTCAAATAGCCCCACTACTAAAATTGTTTTGTTTCCTAAATGCTAGAAAGGTTTATTCATTGGCTTAAGAGCTATTACAGTTCAAATATTATGCATACTTTAGTGCCAATGAGTCAATAATACACTTTCTAATATCACATATTACCAGAAGCAAGACAATGAGGTTATGAGCAAACTGTATTTGTGGATGGGAAGTGTTTAGGGAAGAAGTAACAAGATCACGCCATCAATGATTTTAAGATTTAGGGAAAAAGTGGAGGGCCAGATATTAAAATAATATTTGATACATTTTCATGAGGCCTTCTGCCACACTCTCCAGCCATTTATTTTGGGTCAGAAATTTATTTCCACTGCTGTTGAGCAATGACTGCCTTTGTTATACTCATGCACCAAAGCTTAGTGGGTAAGAAAATACCAGTCAATTGCCAGTAAAGCATCTATAATTATTTGACTCCAGTTTACCAATAAAGCTGATTTAATTGATACTGAAATGAAGCATGGGTTAAATGGGCCAGGTCTCCTCAAAGTATAGGGTAAAATTCCTTTCAAAAATTTAATGTCCTATAAGACCATATCTCATTCACTACTTGGGTAAATATACAATAGCTTTTGGAACATTAAAATGAGAATCTATTCATCCATTCATCTTCAATCATCCATTCTCAGAAGTATTGTCTAGACATCATCATTATCAGAATTAATGCTATATCAGAAACGCTGATCTCAAACATCCCATTCTTCAACAACCAGGCTCAAAGTTTCCAGTATACCTACTTATCCACTGCTAAGAATTAGCCAGTGTTTACTTTTCAAAAGCACCAATAGAAGCCAGAAGACAGTAGAATATTTCCAGCATGTTGAGGTAAAATGTTTAAAATCTAGAGTTGTATGTACACTTAAAAAAAACAGAAATAGAATCTAGAGCTATATATCTAAAGTGATTATATTTTTAACATAAATATTAGCTCTAAATTTTATCAATTATATTATATCACAGATTCATAATTATATTTATTTCCCTTCTTTTTTATTGAGGTGATTGACATATAACATTACATTAGTTTCAGGTGTACAATGTAATGATTCAATATTGTATGCTGTCACAAAATGATCACCACAATAAGTCTAGTTAACATCTGTCACCATCATAGTTATAAATTTTTTTCTTGTGATGAGAACTTTTAAGGTGTGTTCTCTTACTAACTTTCAAATAGAGTATTATTGACTATAGTCATCATGTTCTATATTATATCCCTAAGACTTACTTATTTTATAACTGGAAATATGAACCTTCTGATACCCTTCACTCATTTCAACCATTGCCACCAGCTACCTCTGGCAACTCCCAACCTGTTGTCTGTAACTATGAGCTTGGTTTTGTTTTGTTTTGATTGATTGATTGACTGATTTGATTCTACATATAAGAGAGCTCATATGATATTTGTCTTTCTGTGTCTGACTGATCTCCCTTAGCATAATTCCTTTAAGGTTCATTCATATTGTTGCATATGGTAAGATTTCATTCTTTTTTATGTCTGAGTTATATTCCATTACATATAGTACACATTTTTTTTAAAAAAGATTCATTTACTTATTTATTCATTTGACAGAGATCACAAGTAGGCAGAGAGGCAGGTGGTGGAGGGGGGGAAGTAGGCTCCCTGCTGATCAGAAAACCCCATGTGGGGCTCGATCCCAGGACCCTGAGATCATGACCTGAGCCAAAGGCAGAGGCTTTAATCCACTGAGCCACCCAGATGCCCCAACACATTTCTGTATCCATTCTTCCATCGGTGGACACTTGGCTATTACAAATAATACTGCTATGAACCTGGGGATGGCATGTATCTTTTCAAGTTAGTGTTTTTATTTCATTTCATTTCTTTTGGATATATTCCTAGAAGTGGAATTGCTGGATCACATAGAAATCCCATTATAGACTTTCTGAGGAACTTCCATACTGTTTTCCATAGTGCCTACACCAATTTATATTCCTACTAACAGTGCACAAGGGGTCCTTTTTCCCTATACATCCTCTCTAACACTAGTTACTTCTTATCTATTGTAATAGGTGTGAGGTGATCATTCATTGTAGTTTTGATTTGCATTTCCCTGATGATTAGTTATATTGAGCATCTTTTTATGTACCTGTAGGAGATCTACATGTCTTCTTTGGAAAAATGTTTATTCAGGTCCTCTGCCCATTTTTAAAACTGATTGGCTTTTTTGCTATTGAGTTTTATGATTTATTTATATATTTTGGATATATTAGGCCTCATCAGATATATTTTCTTACATCTGAATTATAAGCCAGCCAATAAAAGAAACTATGATATCTTATTAATTTTTAAAGTTACAATGTTTCAAAGATGTAAGAATTTTACTACAATCTCTACTGTTCTATCTCGAGTTTGAGAATAAAAAAAAGTATGTATTGAATTTAACATACGGTCAGTCAGGTTAAACCATTGATGGGGTGTCATGAATTCTAATATAGCTAACATGATTAGGAACATAAACCCGTTTTTTTTTATACTAAGACAAAAAATAATCTCTGAAAATGTCCAAATTTTTTCTTAGTAACCTAAGTAAATATTCAGTTCCTTGGCTTATGTATACTCAGCATATGTGCTGCTTTTAAACCTCTGGGTTTGTTTTTTTTTTTTTTCCTTCAAGATTATATGGAATTTTTGTAAGAATCCTTCATTTTTCTTGCCTTTTATAAAGCAATAGTTATTTTTTAAAAAATCTGTATTTTGAATCAAATTACAAAATATAAAATTTTTCATTTTCTCAGTTATCCCAAAGCTAGTCTTCCCACTTTTGATCACATTGTTTTTAATTTAATGCTTTTCGGTGTGTTTAAATATAGATCTTCATTAAAATAGCTTATGCAGAAATCAAAGGCAGTTGGATTAATGAGCTCCGGAACTCTCCTCTGACCACCTGGTACATATCATACAAGGACTCTGTGGGAATGCTGCTGCTTTTAAGGAAAACACTTGGGACGAATTAAAAAAAAAAAAAAATCAGTCAACTTGATCATCCAAAAGAAAATCCCAATTATGTTCTCCATCTAATTTTTACGTCATAGATTATGATCATTTGAAACTCATAGGTTTCAAAACATTAGTACCATTTCTAGAATTGCTGCTCTTCTCTTTGACCTCCTGTTGAGTTTGTAGGTGTTCAGAATGGTTTGATAACTATCTGGCTGAACTCCTGCGACCTGATGTCATCTCAGTCTGCTACTCCTCCGCCATCTTGACTCCTCCTAATTCATTAGTACTAAATCAGTATTTCAATGTAGCTATAGTGGGATCCACCTTACAACCCAATTTAATCCAGAAGCATTCCTTATTAAACACCTACTATGCATAGAATAAGAACACCTACTCTGTATCTTAAAATACCATATAATGGAATATGATTTAAAAATGAAAAAAAAAATATGGCTCAACATTTTATTATCATGCAAATTTATTGCACTAGTTACAAAAAAGACCAGATAATACGCTCTTAACTCAAAATTCTTAAAGTGTTGATAATGGGGAGATTTTATCATCTTCACATAATAGTAAGGCATGGTATTCATGCACCAAATACTGAACAATGGATCATAAATGATGAATGCTTGTGTCAATTTTTTAAAGTTTCTTCCCTACAGAAGAGATACAATTCTAACAATTCTGCACACTCATTCCAGCTATGGGAATGAGTCCATCATTTTCAGCTCTGGCTCTTTATTGATGCCAAGTTTTTCTTTATATAGAAGATATATTTCTGACCATACAATAGGCCTGTCAACTCAGATTACTATCTAATATCTATTATAAATTCTCTAAAGAGACCCCTGTGTGTATGCTTTTCATTTTTTTCACTGCTTTTGCCAAAACAATTGCTAAAAACATTGTGTGACAGATTCTGCCAAGAGAAAAATAGTGGAGATATTTTGGACCACATCATGGTCTTGGGATGACTTAATAAGAGTAAAGTTCTAAGCTGGTCCAAATATTGATACATTCCCCTTGAGAAAAATAGTGGAGATATTTTGGACCACATCATGGTCTTGGGATGACTTAATAAGAGTAAAGTTCTAAGCTGGTCCGAATATTGATACATTCCCCTTGAGGTTAACTCCCTATGGTGAGCACAGTTATGGAAAATAAAAGGCAGATCCCCCCCACCCCCACCAAATTGCAGCGCAACTCAAACGTCTATATTTTTCTCAGACGTTGTAGCAGGGCTTCTTTAACAAGGTAATCTGCTCAGCAATTGCCAAAGCCAAGTTGTTCCAACAATGAATTATCAAAATAAAGATGCCAAAGAAATGTTCAACAATGCCAACACATAGACAATACATAAAGTAAAACAACAAAGCATGGCTGTTAAAAGCAAACTAGGGCAGAAAAGATAAACCAGAGACATACCACAGGGAGGACTTTTTTTTTCCTTTTCCCTGTGCTTGTTTTAGGAATTTTATAAATTTAGATTCAGGGACAAAGGGTCATCAAAAAGCCAAATGCTTATTTTCTCTAATTGTCCTTAATATATTTCTCTAGAGGAAGCTCATCTGTGAACTTTCTTGCATTCAGGAGGTGGTAGAAGTCACGTATTTAAATGGATTCTGACTTTATTGGCTTTAAGTCTTACAAAAATCATTAGTTTAATGTCCTACAGATTGTTGTAGAGAATTCATTCTGTGGCTTTTAACTATGCAGTTGTTTAATAGTTTAATTATTCTGCTGAATGTACATACATTGCCTGTTTTCCAAATGCTACATTATACTTACTAAAGATATGTCTGTGTAATCCAATTAGATACTGACATTCCCTCATTTGTACTTGGAAATATCTTAGATTTATAGACATCTGAAATGTAGGTTGTCTCTTTTTAAGGTTGGATAAGAACTGAAAAACCTAAATAGAAGTCACTAAAACACTATCCTAAGCATGGTTATGGAAAAGAGATGGCAAGAAGACATGAGAAGAACTTGGAAAATATAGCAAAAAGAGATCTCTTTAAAAATAATAAAGATGGAGGGGCATCTGGGTGGCTCAGTAGGTTAAGCTTCTGCCTTTGCCTTGGGTCATGGTCTCAGGGTCCTGGGATCGAGCCCTGCAATGGGCTCTCTGCTCGGTGGGGAACCTGCTTCCGACTCTCTCTCTGCTTGCCTCTCTGCCTACTTGTGATCTCTGCCTGTCAAATAAATAAGTAAATAAAATCTTTAAAAATATATAAAGATGTGGTATATATACACAATGGAATACTATGCATCCATCAAAAGAAATGAAATCTTGCCATTTGCAACGATGTGGATGGAACTAGAGGGTATCATGCTTAGCAAAATAAGCCAATCGGAGAAAGACAACTATCATATGATCTCCCTGACATGAGGAAGTGGAGATGCAACGTGGGGGTTTGGGGGGTAGGAGAAGAATAAATGAAACAAGATGGGATTGGGAGGGAGACAAACCATAAGTGACTCTTTTTTTTATAATTTATTTTTTATTTTCAGCATAACAGTATTCATTATTTTTGCACCCCACCCAGTGCTCCATGCAATCCGTGCCCTCTATAATACCCACCACTTGGTACCCCAACCTCCCACCCCCCCGCCACTTCAAACCCCTCAGATTGCTTTTCAGAGTCCATAGTCTTTCATGGTTCACCTCCCCTTCCAATTTCCCCCAACTCCTTTCTCCTCTCTAACTCCCCATGTCCTCCATGCTATTTGTTATGCTCCACAAATAAGTGAAACCATATGATAATTGACTCTCTCTGCTTGACTTATTTCACTCAGCATAATCTCTTTGAGTCCCGTCCATGTTGCTACAAAAGCTGCCCTTCAACGGACGAATGGATAAGGAAAATGTGGTCCATATACACTATGGAGTATTATGCCTCCATCAGAAAGGATGAATACCATAAGTGACTCTTAATCTCACAAAACAAACTGAGGGTTGCTGTGGGTAAGGGGGTTGCGAGAGGGGGGTGGGGTTATGGACATTGGGGAGGGTATGTGCTATGGTGAGTGCTGTGAAGTGTGTAAACCTGGCGATTCACAGACCTGTACCCCTGGGGATAAAAATATATTATATGTTTATAAAAAATTAAAAATATATATATACGGAAGGAAAAAAGAGATAAAATCAATTGTTAAAAAAAAATGAACCCCTGAAAATGGTTTAGTTACTTTTCTCTAGGTTTGTTATAAAATCTAAATTATGTTATTGTTTGTCTTGTTTTTTAAAGAAGAAAAGGAAAGAATAGACTAGAAAATAGGATATAAGCTGTATTGGACAAAGTACTGCTTTCCTAGTCTAGCCAAACCTATAAGTTCTTGGCCCTCCATCTTCAACTTAAGGCCCAGAATCAGAAAAAATGACTACAGATGTAAGAATAGGATATAAAGATAATATTTTGTGGGCATTTAGCCTCAAGTTGATGATAATTGGTGAGGTTAGTGTGTAGAATTTGGATTTTAGATTTTAGATGGTCAGGAAATGATTTGTGTCACTCTTTCCAGTTTGAATGATTTGCTCTTTTCATTCTAGTTCAGTGATTAAAGTAAAGGATACCACTAGTAAAGGTAGAAGGTGGCTCAAATTTCACACTGAGCAATCTGAAATGACCTATAATTCTCTGAATTCAAGTTGTTCCTCACCAGTTTCTTCTGTTCAAGGGATTCTCTGCATCTCAAAGGAACACCCCTCTTTGTTGGCTATAAGTAAACTCAGCTGTGCTAGCACCTCCTCCAGGAAGCCTTCCTTGGCTTCTACCCATCCCTCCCTATAGGTTTGTCTTCTTTGTCCTTCCCATCCCCATCTTCATCATGGTTGTTACCAGTTGTGCTACAACTGACTCATTATTCCACGTCAAGCATTAGAGTGTGAACTTTGTGAAGGCCAAGACTGTGCTGTTTTTCTTGTCCTCATTTTATCTCCTACACATAGCACAGTGCCCAGTAAATATAAACATTCCACAGACATAAGCTTAACCCTTGGAACTCAATGTTTCCCACCATTACTTTCACCAAAAAGAGAACAGTGAGAGCACCAACTGTGTGAGTTGAGAGGGGAAAATGCAAGAGTAGGAATAAAACTGAAAACCTCACTTTAAGGAAGCACAGGCATCGGAATGAAGAATGGAAAAAACTTGAGAAGTAGAAAGCTCTCCTCACATTTGTCCACAAAATGTTAGCTTTTTCACCATATCATCTTCTTGCCTTTATTTTTCTTCCAGTTTTACCTAAGATGCCTAAGATGGGCCGTGGAGGAGGTAGTGGACTTACTACAGGAAGATAGCTGAAACATTTAAAGGTGTATAAGAGATGAATCCATTGATTATTAGATAATGAAATTCACTCTTCTACTGAAGCTATTTAACACTCTAAATATATTAGTACTCCATAATGAAAATGTATGGAAATTCCAAAAGAGCAAAGTTAATAGACGCTATCATATTTGTTAAAACAGCAAATGGCAGAGAAATCTAGTGAGTAAATAAAAAGGATCAAGGGCAGGTATTCAAAATGGCCCCAAATTTTATATAGCAGACACTTACAGATACAAGGGCAACATCTATTTAAATTAGTATGGGGAAAATACAACAGAAATATCTTTGCTTATATAAAATGACATCATCTAAAAATCAACAAGTTAGTAGATTTCATAGCTCATGAAGGAAAAGAAGGAAAGGGGGAAACAGGGAATTTGCTTTTTGGATGGAATTCATGAGAACTTAAAATGAGTAAAGAGGGACATTTTTAAAAGTATTTTATTTATTTATTTGACAGAGAAAGACACAGTGAGAGAAGGAACACAAACAGCAGGAGTGAGAGAGGGAGAAGCAGGCTTCCCGTGGAGCAGGGAGCCCTAGGCAGGGCTCAATCCCAGGACCCTGGGATCATGATCCGAGCAGAAGGCAGAATCTTAACACCTGAGCCACCCAGGAGTCCCAAGAGGGACATATTTTTAACAATCTCTTATTATGTTCTGCGTCACGCATGGCTTTGGATAGGGATGTTAGTGAGGAGAGTATTATCTCAATATTTAGGTACTGTGAAAGGCAGCTAAAATCTATGGTGTCATATGAGGCAGGAAACATTTTTTTTTTTAAATAATTTCTATACCCAATGTGGCGCTTGAACTCAAGACATCAAGACCAAGAGTCTCATGCTTTACTGATAAGAGGCAGAAAACATTTAAAAATGAGAAATTGATCAGGGTGCCTGGGTGTCTCAGTCACTAAGCGTCTGCCTTCGGCTCAGGTTATGATCCCAGCATCCTGGGATCAAGCAGAGTTAGGATCCCTGGTCAGAGGAGAGTCTACTTCTCCCTCTCCAGCTCCCCCTTGCTCTTGTTTTCCTCTCTCACTGCCTCTCCCTCAATAAATAAATAAAATCTTTTAAAAAATGAGAATTTGAAAGTAATTTATCTGAAGTATAAACTGAATTGATAAGATACACTTGCTATCAGTCTTTTGACAAGTATTTATTGAGTTCCTATTGTATTCTGGCCACGGAGATACAGAAATAAATACGCAATGTTCTTTCTTCTTAAATAGCATATAATCTAGCATCTTCTGCAAAGTAGTAGATGGCTTAACTCTAATTTGAGAAAAAGAATCAAAAATATAGTGGCCTATTTTGAGAAAAAGTATGATTTGTCTGTGAAGCAAGAAATGCAAAATACCAATAAATTCTCCAAACAGGAAGGGGACTGCATGGATTTAGGACTGAGAGCGGGGCAGTCCCCTCATTTTTATTTTAGATTCCAACTTACTCGGTCACAGAAATCTCAGCTGTCAGATATACCCTCTGTGAATATGAAGGACAGTATGCCCGTTAAATTACGAAAGTGGTCTTCAAGGAATATAAAGGATAATTTCATGACTCAAGAAGTATGGAATTCAACCAAGAAAGAGGCTGTATCAGATCTAATGCTTGCTGACAGGGGAAAATTCACTCAAAATGGGAAGAAAGGAGGAAACGTTGTGATAGGGCCCATTAGCTCCTTAGATTTGGCATAGTAATGGAAGGGTCCATGGGCTGAAGTACTCTGCAGCATTATACTTTCACAAGGAAAACTGAGAGAACTCGGACTCCAGAGAGAATTATCTTCTTGACAGAATTTTGAAAAAGCATATTTCTGATCAGGCTTACTAAACAGAAATAACCTCTAAGAAAGACAACTGTAACAATGACAAAAAAATTAATATGTGACTCCCTCTGAAATGGATTAAAATGAGTACTTTTATGAAATGTTTCTAAAAAGAAGGTGAACAGGATAAGCTAAATTATGCTATATCGACTTCAAACACATAAGAGCCAGAAAAGAAAGTCAAAGGCTGTGCAGGTTACTGTGGTCATTTTAAAAGAATCGATGTCGACGGGTCTGACCCAGGTATTAGAGTCACACTGCTGGTTAGCAAATCCAGGCTTTGACACCAGTTCTTCTGACAGCCCGTCTGGTGTGTTTATATTAACGCCACAAGAGCCCATTTGTTATTGTTCTGGGGCAGCCAAGTTCCTCGGCTGATGTGACTTAGCAGGGCATGTGAGAGGCCTGACTGTACTTCCCTACTCCCCATCCCATCACCACCAAGCAGTTTTAAGTGTTCTCACTATCAGTTTGCTTAAATGAATAAGCAAATAATGAGAGATGGCAATCTACTGTTTTAGCAACTTTATGGTACGACTTACGTGGTCAGAGTCAAACTAAATAAGAACCTCGCATTTCTAATACTTACCATGTCTTCCAGCATGTCTAGTTTCAGACAATGTAAGTGCACCAGCAGGAAGGAATACATCTCCCTATTCAGCCAAGACTCTTACCTATCTTTCTTAAGGAATTGCAAGTTCTGCCCTCCTCCCACTCATCCTTACTCTCCCTCTGCCCTCCATTCCCCTGACTCCCAACATATAGGTTGGACTTGCAAGGCAAGCAGGGCATGAAAAGGGTGAGAACTTAGGGGGAAGAGCTTTTTTCTTGTTAGTCTTACAATAGATAAGTGAATTTCCTGAATAATAAATTAAGCCTCTAGAGATATAAATAGAATAGTGAAGAGCTGCTATGAGATATGACATTCTCTTCCATTCACTCATAAGTACTTCATAACTCACTTGAGGCTGGCAAGTTCCATATAACACATTAATACAAAGACTTGAAAAGAATGTCAGTAGCTCCCTTTGCCTACAGATTTAAAAAAAAAAAAAAAAAAGAAAGAAAAGAAAAAACCACACACGGGAATATAATAGATTAATTCCAAAGTTGCTGAGTTGAGATAGAAAACTAAATAGAATAAAAGACCAAGGTATGCACAGGCCAAACTCATACGTATTCTAAACCCACACAACGCACTTTCATATTTTGAAGAGAAACATTTCATACAGAGCACAGTTGTAGTTTAAACACATTTTTAAAAATCTAGCTTTATGACATTTGACTTGCATTTACTATTTATCTTTCCCTAATATAAGAAGGCTCAAAGAAAATACCTGTGGCAAATACCCAATGCTCCTCTGGGTTGTGTGGACTAAAGACAATATGCAATAGCATTAGAACTAAGTGGAGAATCACCACCCAACTGCCACCTCCATAAAAGCAGAAAGGCAGGAATCAATCGTCTTCCACTCTACTAAGTAAGTATAGTTTAATTACAGAACGCAGCTGTCTCCATCAGTTTCATGTCAGTTGTCTTTGTCATATTACAACTTATGAATCGGGAATAGTATCCTAGCAATCGGGAAGAGTTAGTACACTTCTAAGACTCATGCCTTACGGATTTTATGGCATGGGTATGAGGAGGTGCAGATTTATTTTTTATTATGTTTCTTCTGTCTCTTCTTCCTTAAGTAATATATTTTCTTCCTTAGAAAGCCGTTTTTCTCTACGAAGTTTATATTAAACTAATCAGTATTTTAAAATGGCATGGGGGCTTAAGTGGGTAGGAGAAGAATAAATGAAACAAGATGGGATTGGGAGGGAGACAAACCATAAGTGACTCTTAATCTCACAAAACAAACTGAGGGTTGCTGGGGGGAGGGGGTTTGGGAGAAGGGGGTGGGATTATGGACATTGGGGAGGGTATGTGCTTTGGTGAGTGCTGTGAAGTGTGTAAACCTGGTGATTCACAGACCTGTACCCCTGGGGATAAAAATATATGTTTATAAAAAATAAAAAATTAATTTAAATTTAAAAAAAAATAAAATGGCATTTCTTTGTGCATAAAAATTACAAGATTCAGATGAGTGAATTATTAAAAAGTTATCTTATAATTATAGTGTAGATGATTGTGGTGAAAACCCTATTCATTCAAACGTATTTAACATGAATTTAATATGTCCCACGTTCAATTTTATTTCTCGAAATTGGCATTTAGTAAATTCAGTAGGTTATCTGGATACCTTAAAGGATTAAAGTTTTGGTCAATTTTTAGATGTTAAACTAAATGTGAGGAGGACCATTTGAGGATATATTAGCTATTTTAACCAGCTTGAAAACTTATCAAGTACTTTTAGGATCCATGGCTGTCTGGGTAGACCCATCACTGTTCATCGCACATCCCTCTCAATATTACGTCCTAAATGAAATGAAATTAAAAATGTCATTTGCTCACAGGTTAAGGAGCTGCTCCTCTTTGGTATAATCCCTCATTCCATGTAAGTATAATTCATGATTTTTTGCTGTTGTTACATTTTATTTTGCATTCTGTATAATCATAGTTGAAGAGTTGCCTTCCTTTTATCCATTCCTTAATATAAGAGATTGTTGCCAATGAAAAACTGCTAATAATTTAGCAGGTATCTATTACTAAGCCTTTGAAATTCCATATCATTCACTAAGGTGATTATTATTCCAGCTTTGCTATTGTGTAAACATATGACATGACAGTGTTAGGAAAATATTCAGGCTTATTCTGCTGTTGCACCAACTTTAATTAATGTTTTTTGTTTTGTTTTTTTAGTAAAAGCATGGCCTAGTAATTAAGAGAAAAAGGCTTTGGGATCACAACTGAATTTAAATTCTGGACCTGATATTTGCCAGGTAGGTGACCTTGACCAATTTCCTCATTTGTAAAAGGAGGATAAGGACAGTGCCTTTTTCACAGCACAGGTCAGAAGGCAAGCCAAGACACAGAAGGCATTTAGCCTGCTGACTGCACTAGTCGTTGTTTACGCTTAGTATTAATGGTAACATAATTTACATTTTCATTAAAAAGTAGATCCATAATTTACATACACATATTATCACATTTTTAACTGTACTATAAGTTTCAGTTTTATTCACAAAGTTATCATTTAACACATGGTTTAGTGCCTTGTTGAAATTCAAATATATTACTGCAAGCAACACATTCTATACATACACTCCCAGGAATGTATAAACGCGCATATGAATTTTTCCTACTGAATCCATACATCTACTGTTTTAACAACTCTGTTTTGAATTCTATAATTAGAAAGTCAACCTTTCTAATTGTTGGAGCCTGGGTGGTTCCGGGCCCTGAGCAGGGAGTGTGCTGCTCCCTCTCCCCTTAACTCCTTCCTCCTCCCTCTGGATCATGCTCCCTCTCTCCCTTTCTCTCTCTCAAACAAATAAATAAAAGTCCAACTAAATAAGAGCTTCATATTTCTAATGCTTACTGTCCTCTAATGTGTCTTGTTTCAGATAATACAAAATCCAGAGCTAAAAGGAATTTTTTTTTGCCAAATAGCCAAAGTATTTTTATATCTTTCTTATGGGATTCTCATGTTGAATAAGGGACAGACAGGCTAGGTAGGGGGAGAGGGGTAGGGGGCCATGAGAAGGAGATATAACCAGGCTCACAGAAATCCCAGATTTGGAGAAATAGACATGATATTTACAAGAACACCTTATTTGTTCTCATGATAGTTACAAGTCCAACCTGTTCATTCTAAATATAGACCTGGTATTCAATAATCCACCATGATATTGACAAGAAATTTACCAAGTTCCATGGTCAGTTTCCTATAAAAGATGGACCATGAAAGCCCTCAATGGCAACTCATTGAGGAGTTGCCTCACTCACTTTGGAGAGCTCTTTTCTTTCTTTTCTGTTGTCACCTTCACTTTAACTTTCACTTCAGTCTTTCTTGTGTCCCAGATTCAGTCTTCCTCTCCATGAGCAAGAACCCAGGAACAATGTCTATCCCTACTCCACTGGTGATGATGTTTCTAGTGATTACCAGTTCATTTGCTTGGTGTCCACAAATGATTCTGTGAGGATGCTGCCCAAGTTTAACACTGAGTTCACAGAAATTAAAACTTACCTTCATATGAAACTAACGTAAGTTTCCTAAACTGAGATACATACCTGCATTCAAAAAAGGTAAGTTATCTTTTCCGTTCACACTTTCTGGGGCTGTACATTCACATACCAGTGTACACTAGGGAAGAATAAAAGAAAAAAAAACACATATGAAAATAATTAAATTAAGAAATGAAATTCTTCCATCTTGTTTGCAAAATATGAGGCTATGCACATGGTTTCAAAAAGTTTTGAATGACATTTTTGTAACACTATTTTCAGCTTTATCTTTATTATGAAACTTGTTTAACTTGTGATTATTTAAACATCTATATGATTGTGTTGCATAATTATAGATTACATCTTGGTTATCGTTAAAAACTACTTAGAAAGGAAAGCAAAAAATGGACAAGGATTATCCCCATCATGCTAGAAATCTGTTCTTAGTGCAGCAAATCACATTGATAAACTGAATGGTTTTACATTTCTGTCACCTGGGATAGTTTTGGATCAATAAAAAGCAAATTATTTTCTAGATTTTTAAGTAAAAGCTTTAAATAAAAGATAAAATATGTTGTACCATAAAATTACATAAGGCAAAAGATGATTTTCATCTGTGGCTAAAACAATGCACACACTTGTTCATAAACTGTAAGAAACTTTATAAATAAATTGATCTCTGATTTATAAATTGCTGACTTATAAATAAATAATTTGTAAATAAGCTGATCCAAAGATCATGAATCTAGAATCTATGATTAATAGATTATGCCATGAGCTCTTACAGAACCAACACTGCTCTGGACACAGATAAGAAACACAGAAGAGCACATTGCAATGGTCCTGGGGAGTGAAGCAGAAATGGGTAACAATATGCCAGACAACGCAGCACTAAGTGATGGACTCTCCTTAACTTCCTCTGAAACTGTAATTAACAGAGGAAGCACCTCTTCTGGCCCCAGGAAGCTGACAAAAGACTTACTCTCACACAGACAGATACCAGCAGGACTGACATTTGTTTTTTCATGAGTTTCCTTCTATCTCTAGCCAAAAAAAGGGTGTGTGTGTGGTAGTTTGAGTAGAGAGGAGAGTGAATTTTTAGACTAAATATATCAGACCTAAACAAACAAATGGAAATAAAAGCAAAACCCATAACTCAGAAACATCTTTGGTGAAGAGTTATGAGGGAAGCAGCCAAACCTCTGTAGCATGCATGGCTTTGCTCAAGAGACTCAAAAAGGCTCAGGTCACCCTCCCCAGCAGGGTGTATCAAGATTGCTTGGGTTATCTCTGAACTGTCTCCCTCCACTCTTTCTTCTCCAGGCACTGGCCCTCTTGGAGACTCATGGTCACTGAAGTCACTGTTAATGATGGAATGCTTAAAACTATCAAGCATTTTAAGAAGAAAGATAATTTAAAGCATTGATTTAAATATTACTTCTGTATTTGTATAGTCCACTACTTACTCCCCCATAATAAACATGCATCACATTTCTTTCTTTCTTTCTTTCTTTCTTTTTTTATTTATTTATTTATTTATTTTTTTATTTCCAGCATAACAGTATTCATTATTTTTGCACCACACCCCGTGCTCCATGCAATCCGTGCCCTCTATAATACCCACCACCTGGTACCCCAACCTCCCACCCCCCGTCCCTTCAAAACCCTCAGATTGTTTTTCAGAGTCCATAGTCTCTCATGGTTCACGGGCATCACATTTCTTGATAGGGAAAAATGTGCTTTCATAATTTCTTTCGTGCTTCTATTGAGGTTCGCTTTACTGAATGAATGAATAACTGCAAACAGCTTTTAGAATCTGATGTCCTTTAAATCATTTTCCTGACCAAACCAGAACTCAGAGGTGATCCTTTCTCTTACTCCACAGCTATTTGGAAAATGCACTTCCCAAATCACAGAGTGATGTGCAATGATGCTGGGGCATACTTAAAATTCTTTATTTCTCTTATTCCCAGTATTTCCTCTACTCTTTTCAGTCCATACAGGGATGTTAAAATAATCTTTCATAAACTTTATATTCATCATACCAGTGCTCTGCTCTACAATGTATGGTATTTATTTACTGGCCAATCAAATTCCGTATTCTCAGACTGGTGTTCAAATCCTTTCGTGATTTGTCCTTCATACCCTTCCGCATAATAACTAGGTATATAGCTTCGAGCCATCCTCCTTTCCAAACAGGATTATCATCTACAATATAATTTATAGAAATGGTTTATATTAAACCCTTTTAGTAAGGAAGTCCATAATTCATGGGGATCAGGCTATTATCTTGAGAAACTGCTTCTCTATGTGGAGGGAGCCCTCCTCTTCATAATCAAAGTCAACTTTCTGTTTCCTAACAGAGGTCTATATTATTTTACCAAAGGATATAGAAATAGAACTTTCATACATTGTATCTTCCATCTACACTAGAAGGCAGATATTTAGAATAATTTTAACCTAATATCATTCTTATTTTGCATCTTTATTGTATTTTAAAGCTTTACTATTACAATGCTCTTAAGATTTAAATCCATGGAACATAAGCAGAAAAATCCAATAAATATTTACTAAATTAATATTTTTATATTTGGACTCTAATTATTTTCTTCAGTTGTTTCCCAAGTGTACTGTCTGTGTCACTATTTAAATTGAGAGTTCTGAAGCCAAGAACCACAGTGCTTATTTCCTCAGCCTAGCTTATTTAATTTTTTTACAGTTGAACCTAGAATCATTTTTATACTGTGCTACATGCTACAGAGTATGCAAAGATTAAAATGACTTGGAATCATTAAACACAGGCTTAAGGAGGCCCGAGCTATGTATACTGTTTATTGCTGTCATTATGGTGGATATTTTCTGGGTTACGCACTTCTACTGTGTGTGCTCTCAGTGCAACAATTTTATATTTGTGACACTGAGCAGGAGTAACAAACACGACATGCTTTTTGTTCCCCCACAGCCCTCACTGCAAGCCTACTGATTTTGATGAGTGCTTTAAAAAGTGTCATTTGATGGTAAGTGTGACCATGAGGAAGACATATAAGATATATAAATTTCTTGGAGTTTAATGATGTTGACTATCAACTAACATACTTTGGGCTAGAAAATTAACCAAATTGTAAGGACGACAATGATCAGAAAGGACAAAGACCAGTACTTCTTGGCTCAGCACTTCTACATGTGCTAGTTTATTCCTCAAATTATGGTTGCCAAAGTTTGGCCTGGAGTCTTCAGGGGTCCCTGATAATGTTTGCCTTTGCACCTTCTGCAACATCTGGCACAAGGGGAAGACAAAAATCACTTTCATAATAATATGAAAGCACTATTCATCTGCTTCTCTCTCTCTTTTATAAGCTTATAGTGGAATTCCATAGAGGCCCTAATACACTGACAGCTAATGGTATGTGTGCTTGTGTACTCTTGTGCTTTAAACAATTCTTGTTTGAATTACTAATACGATAGATGTCCACAGGTATAACCTAAGTAAGCAAATTCTGTAATACAGTAAATATTAATAGGTAAAATCCACATAAATACCAATTTTAGCAGTGTAAAGTATGCAAATTGCTACACTTTGGTTATCTAATTCAGTCTCATAGTTTAAATACCATCCAAATACCAGCTGACTAGTCACAAATATGTAATTCTAGCTTGGACATCTCGTGAATTCCAGACTCAAGTCTCCAACTGCCTGGATATATGCATCCCTTTCAAATTTTAAAGTTAACATCTCAAAATCTCTGGTCCTTCTGCACCTGTTCCTTTGATTTTTCTTCATCACTACAGATGGTAAGTGTATTCTTTGGTTTTCTTTGGTACCTGGCGTCTGGCCACATTTCACTTTCTCTGATTCACTTCATCAACTCATCTTCATTTCTGCCTTGAATCTTTGCAATGAAGAGGCTCCATTCTTCTGTCCTTGCTTCTTTTCAGGCCATACTCAACACAAAAGCCAGGACAGTCCTCTTAAAACATGAATCAGATCATTTTACACCTGTAGTCAAAAACCCTCAACTGTCTTTTCACCTAGCTCAGAGTCTGGTGGTCCATAAGGGAGTATACAATCTGTCTTCCCTGCCTATGGACCTTATCCTCAACTCCTTCCATTGTCCTTTTCAGCCCCCAGTTCCAGTCATTAGAGACATGCTGCCACCTCAGGGTCTTTGCCCCTGCTGCTAACTCTACCTAGAATTCGTGTTCCTCTCAGATGCCCATTTCTTGCTCCCTTATTTCCTGCGTGTTTCAGTTCAGATATCACATCACCAGTGAGTCTATCCTTGAACACCCAGCATAAAATGGTCACAGCCCACACTCTCTAGTCCTTGTACCCTTATTTTTTTTTGATAGCATATAGTACCATCTGATCAACAATACATTACTTGCTTATTTTTTTATTGTTTAATTCCCTAGAAGGCAGCATCTGTGTCTAGTTGGTTCACTGCTGAACATCGAGAACCTGGTAGACTGCCTAGAACACAAAAGGCAGTATTGTTTGATAAATGAATGATGAATATTACATGTCTGCAAATATAAAATAAGTTAAGTTAGTTATATTATTTTCACTTCTGTATTTGGGAAAAATAAACCGATGGAACTTTTCAAGATGGTCCTTAGCTCCCCTAGGATTCTACCTTTTCCCTGACCACGGCTAATGAATATTCGATTAAACACCACTTCAAAATATGGGCGCTAAATGACCTGAGAAGAGCCACGAAATACTAGTCAGGTCAGGCTCGTAGTAAAAATAAGATGTATATTACTCTACTAATACCATCTCTTTCACCGTTATAAATACGTAAGGCTTTTCTTTCCTTCTGCAGAAATCACCACTAATTTGGTCATTGGTACAGTGCCATGTGCCACATTCAAATATAATAAAGACAGTAAACAAAAGGGGGACACAAGGCAGGAGCTGAATTCAGCCCCAGCAGAGCCTCAGTAGAGGATGTCTGTTAACAATCCCCCTCCCCTGACAAGAAGCCAAGTCCCCTCTGTGGCAGGGCAGAGCGGAGGGCAGTGGCCATCTCACTAGATCCTGTTGGCTGTTACTTACATTGGTTTTCCTACCTATCACCTGATTTGATCATTTTCCTTTTTCATTTTTCTTTCTGTAGCAGCATATTTTTTTCTTGACTCTTTAATTGAAAGGTTGTTTTTAAAAAAGTTTCTTCCTCTTTCCTTCATAATTCTGCACTCTTTCCTGCATCCTCTCTCTAGTTTTTATTTATGGACCAATTAGTTTGTACACAGCCTTATATGCAGCCAAATTTTATCCTTTCTCGGAGACAAATTTGGATTTTATTTCTTCCAGGTAAAATTGATGTCATTTACTCATTCACTCATTTTTCCTGTGCTAGGCTCTATCCTAGGCACCAGGGGAAGGGTAAAGGAGAGAACAAAATAGAAAAATACCTTTCTCTCATGGAATTTAATTCTAGTGGAGGAAATAGACAATAAATGAGATAAATAAATATATGTGAGATTGGACAATGGGAGGTACAAAATACAAAAATGATGTAGAGAAAGGAGATAGAATGTTTCCAGTAGGCATGACAATTTTGGATATAGGGCAGAGAAGGCAGAGTGAGAAGGTCACAGTTTGCAAAAAAAAGAAGACTAAGAGGAAGTGGGGGAATGAAGCACATATTAACCCCGGGGAAAATGCTAAAAAGGCAGATGGAAAAACAAAGTGAAAGACCTGAGTTGGAAATGCACCTGGAATGTTTAATAGACAGCCCAGAAACTAATGAGGCTCGATGGAAGTGAGCAAAGAACAGGAGAGGATGAAGAAAGTAATGGCGGCCGACACTCGCAGACTTTAAGTAGGTCCCCGAAAGGATTTAGGTTTATACTTTCAGGGAGTTGAGAAGCCACTGGAGGAATGAAATATTCCGTGTTACATTTTAATAAGTGCTCTGCTGAGAAGAGACTATGATGATGGGGGGTGTTGGGAAGGAGGAAGAAGGGACATTTAGGAGACCACCATAAACACGTATGTGACAGACAATGCTGTAAGAGGGAAGGGTTCAAACTGGGTTCTGGATATATTAAAAGTCAAAATCAACAGGATTTGCTGACATACTCACTATGCCTATGAGAGGAAGAAATGAGTCAAAGATAATTCCAAAATGTGAAAAAAAAAAATTGGATACCTAATGCAACATTTCACTTATTATATGAACTTTGTAAAATGTCCACATTACTGTTTCTCTTGTGAATTTTTCTTTCTCTAGCTATGTGATTTTAACACTTTGTCTTCTATCAGTATGTATGTCCAAGTCAAATAAAAGTTTGAGTGGGGCATCTGGGTGGCTCAGTCCCTTAAGCGTCCAACTGTTGGTTTCCGTTCAGGTCATGATCTCAGCATCGTGGGATCCAGCCTTGCATCAGGCTCTGTGCTCAGCAGGGGGCTTCCTTGAGATTTTTCTCTCTCTTCTGCTCTCCCCCACCCCAAACCACTTGCTTGCCTCTCTACCTTTCTCTCACTTTCTAAAACATAAATAAAATCTTAAAAAAAAAAAAAAAGTCTTGAACCAGTGTAGTATGGTGAATGACCTTCTGAACCATCTTTCTTGATGAGAACTGTATCATAACAATATGATTTAAGGAAACAAGTAAATTAATGTGAGAGAACAGAACTTGGCTTTTCATTTATATTTTATTCCAGGCTCTGGAGGTTTTATGAGATTAAAGATTCAAATATATTTACATCAGGGATATTGTTCGAAACTGGATTGTGTTCCTCAAAATTCATTCTGCTGAAGCCCCAACACCCAATGTGACTGGATTTGGAGACAGCCTTTATGGAGGGAATGAAAGATCAAGAAGATGATGAAAGTGGGGCTCTAATCCTATTGGGCTGATGTCCTTACAAAAAGAGGAAGATACACCAGAGCTCACTGGCTGTCTCTGTGCTCATGTGCCAAGGAAAGGCCATGTGAGGACACAGAAGGAAGTTTGCATGCCAGGAAGGGAGCCTTCACCAGGAACAAAGTCATCTGGTATATTGACCTGGTACTCCCTGGCCTCCAGAACTATGATAAAATACATTTTTGTTGTTTAAGCCATTCAGTCTGTGGTATTTTATTATTATGGAAGCCTAAGCTAATTAAAACAGGTACTATAATCTTCTACCTACTTCAATTTATGCCAGCAATGACATGTGTCACTCACCCACATGACTGGTGCTAACAGTTTCATTTCTTTCTCGTCCATTCATATAAACTCCAGAGAGTAGTGTTCTTTTACAAATAACCTCAATTTCAGTCCCTTTGTCTTGTCCTGTGTTTCAGTCATTCACTAATTTCAGGACTTCAGTCACCATTAGGAGATTGTGTTAATACACTTCATAGAGATTTTGATTAAGCAGATCTGCAAAGGAGTTTGCGTGTATCTATCAAACACTCCAGAAAATTCTGATAACCCTTTGTGAAACACCGAGATAAAGTTATTCCCACATAATTCTCCTAAATATTGTGCACAGTGGACCTTATTACATGTTCTTCATGAATTATGAAGATTCTGAAGGCTTGCCAACAGAGTTTATTATAACTTCATAAAAAATTCGCAAAAGGTCAATGTTTACTAAGAACCCAGACAGGACAGAACTAACACCAACAATGATTGATATGTTTATCATTTTAGTCAATTTATGACTCGTACATGGTACATGCTGACACTGCCACCTCCTATTTCTAGAACAGTTCAGTTAAGTCTTTTTAAGTTCACATTTCTAAGTCAGAAACATTATGTGGGGCTTTGATGGGGCATATTCCTGGGTGTCAAGTTCTCTGTTTATGAAAAGAGTCTGATTCAATTTGCACTGCCTCATAATAGCAACACAGTAAAGGAGTCAGGGGGTGAAAATAGAGACGTGACTAGTAATAGATTGGGAGCAGTCAGAATAGGCCTGTGTTGAAATGGGAAGTGTTTCTGCTACTGGTCTCCTGGCATTCTGCCACAGGTCTAGGCAGTCTTGTCTGTCTATTTTTGTACTCAGTCTGCCAATTGGCCTCCAAATCTTTCCTCCTTAATCTTGATGCAAGCATTCGTGCAGTGATGACTAATACCCATTTTATACAGAGCTCCAAAGGAAAGAGGGATCGAATGAAGGGGTCCCACAATTGGGGACTCAGAAGCACACATCCTAAGAGCCACCACTGGTGTTCTGAATATACAAACCTTGAGAGGGTCTGCTGCAAAACTCAGGACAGCCCTCCCTTTGTCAGGCAAACTGATTCGAACTTTGAGCCTCCCTGGAATATTCTCAGGAACCTCACTATGCTCTGAGGGAGAGCAGGGGAACAGAGAACAGTAAGGCTTGGGCCAGCAGACCAGACCTTAGCTTATTCTGGGGCAAGAACAATATTCTTTTGAAGGGCCATCTTAGATTTCTTTTGTAAAGTCAGTATTTGTTGTGTTAGAGAAACACCATTTCCCATGTAGATGTTTCCTCAGCACCCAAAATCAAATATGCTCCCAGATAAGGGCCACTAAGCCAGAAAGTAAGCCACTAAAGGCCTTATCATTAGAAAATACTCCTTTATGAAAAGGTAGGAATTACAGTGTATATACAAAATCTTTCCTGAAAAGATGCAGTTTTGAGTCCCTCCCCTGTGGCTCAGTAAAGTAGGCAATTGCATTCCTAAGACAGGAATTTAGGTTAATACTTATATCAAGTTTCTCTTTCTTAGAGAAAAGAAAGGAGAAGTCCTGGACACATATTGATATGCACTGGGACCTTTATGCTCAGCTTCAAGGAAGCCACTTCACCTCCAGCTGGTGTCGCCCCTCCTCCAAAGCTGTCCCCGCTGCTTGGCGCTATTTCTTACTTCTCTCTCTGCAGTTTCATAAGGTGCAGCATTGTTAAATCTGTGCTCCTGCCCATACAAATGAAATCTAAACTCAAATTGCATCTCTTTCTAAAGAGTTTTGAGAGTGGAGAAGCGGTGACTTTTGGCAACAGCCCTCCCAGAATCTTCTGTGCAGCTCACTGTAGGGTTAATTAGGGCAGAATGCAGCAGTGATCAATACTTTTGTTCCAGGTGAGAGGAGTCAGTGTCAACAGGGGAGGGGGGGGGGCAAAGAAGAGGTGTTTCTGAATGGCGCCTGGCTTTGCATAGTTCCTTGCAAATAGACCCTCTGGTTCAGCAGATGAAGCCTACTTAGGGCACTTCAGTTCCAGAGCTGATTTCTCATTTGGCTTTCGAATAATGACATTTCATAGTGCACAGGGTTGTTGATGATTCTGGCATCTGGCAAAACTGATCACTTCTAATTTAATGTGTGCATTGAGCTGACTGAGACCCTACCTTTTGTCCCTGCACATCTGTGGTGATGTGGTCGGCTTCCCCATCCTCAATCTCCCCCATCTTCACGACACTGACTTCTATGGTGCCAACAACTTTGCCACCATCTGAAGTTCTGCAACCAAAAATAAATGAAATGGAAAGGTAAGCATCTTCTCTCTCCTTAAAGTATGCTCAAACATGTTTGTTTTCTAAAACCACAAATATTGCTCTTTACCTTCATTAGTTTTAATGAAACAGATGTATTTTTAAAACATTCAAACGTGTTAATAGTGTTGTTGTTGTTGTTTTTAATTAAAAACAAAAACAAAAACCTGGTTAACCACGAGTTTATGAGGTAAGTGCATGGACTGTCAAAGCTACCTCAGGGCGGTGAAACCTCTTACAGGCTCCTGGAAGCAGGCACAGATATCATGCGTCGGTGTCCTGTTTGGCAACATCATATCCCCACAACAGCATAAACCGTGGAGCTACTCTACCAAGTGTATGGGATGTTGTGTACATCAGTTAAAGAAACCACAGCTGGGGAGCCTGGGGGGCTCAGTCTGTTAAGTGTCTGCTTGAGGCTCAGGTCATGATCCTAGGGGTCTGGGATAAAGCCCCACATTTGGCTCCCTGCTCAGTGGGGAGCCTGCTTCTACTTCTCCCATTGCCCCTGCTTGTGCACTCGCTCTCTCTATCAAGTAAGTAAAATCTAAAAAAAAAAAAAAAAAAGAAAAAGAAAAAGAAACTATAGTTGAATAAAATAGAAAAATAGAAAAAAATATAAACATCCCTATATTCCTTTCTGACTGGCCATCGGCCACAGAATCTGATTCTGTGCCTTTTCCCTAACGCCATTTTTATTCCTAAGACACTACGCAAAGGAGGTTCTCTCCCAGCAAACATAAGAAAAGTAATGTATATGCAGAGCAGAAGTTAACCAGAGATAATTTAGTACAACCCTTTACTTCATCAGATAAAGAATCAGAGACTCGGGGCGCCTGGGTGGCTCAGTGGGTTAAGCCGCTGCCTTCGGCTCAGGTCATGATCTCAGAGTCCTGGGATCGAGTCCTGCATCGGGCTCTCTGCTCAGCGGAGAGCCTGCTTCCCTCTCTCTCTCTCTGCCTGCCTCTCCATCTACTTGTGATTTCTCTCTGTCAAATAAATAAATAAAATCTTAAAAAAAAAAAAAAAAAAGAATCAGAGACTCAAAAGGATGGAAAGAATCAACTAAGGTAACCAAATGGCAAAATGGGAAATCCGAGTTTCTATCTTTTTCACATATATGGGTCATTGAAAAACTATTTAATGATGATGGTTATTTTATTATTAAGCTTTTCATCTTCATTATAATCGTCAACATATGAATTTTCTGGTGAACAATAATGAAATATAAAAATAAAATGAATAACCATTAAGATTCTCTATGTTCATTTCCTGGGCAAGAAAATATACAGAATAAATGGGGCCATCATAACATGGGAGAATTGTGAGACATACTGATATTTTCCCCTTGACTCTCATTTTGAAGATAGACAGCAAGCCACTCCATAGGTATGACATTTTGCCATAACTTCTTTCTTAGGCTAATTGATTAATATTAGAAATGTGATACTTATTTTTTTTCTTTTTCTCAAATTTATTTTTAATTGGGATACAAATGGTGTCTTTCTTACAACCAATTTCTTCTAAATGTCACTATTTTGTCATTCAAGATGTCAGAAAAGAGGATTAGGAAAATTTGTATCAAGTATTTTTCCAAAATGCTCATTAAAATAATGAATACGTTAGGTGAAAAGGAAACCAAATTATGTTATTAGATCATGGCAGGTTTTTCTCAAAATATAGAAAGCATAAATTAAAACACACCTTTTGAATTATGCTTTTAAGGAAACTGAAATAGGAAAATTCTGGTGACATATGCATACCTACTGTCATAATGTAATCAAATAAAAAACTGTTTACATAGAAAAAGAAAGTGATTTCTTGTTAAAATGAAGACTTCTTATTAAAATATGAAATATGATGCTTTTGATGACTTTCAAACCAATGGAAATCATCATATTGACTCGATTATTTGCAATTAATATAGAAACTTTAAATATTCATCACAAAGATGTGTATATAGATGACACTATATGATGTTGTAAAACACTGCATTAGCTCCAATTCTGGGGTAGCTTATTCATTATACCATTTTCCCACTGGAAAATGAAGTAATAACTTGTCATAAATCATGATGTGACTTAACTCTGTACAATTATTTAGTACCTAATAAATAAAGACTTTAATAAGCGCTCTCATTGGCACTACTAATAGCTTTTTCTAGAGGTTTGCAGTTTCTTTTTCCCCCAAGCAGATCATCAATAACAATTACGGGTATCTTTTCCTTCTTGTAGGAGTTGCTTAAAAATTTTTGCTTGAACAAATTGAGCTAGATTCATTTTTAGGAATGCAAACTTATGTATAACTTGCTAAATTTTTTCACTGAATTGAATCAAACAATGCCCTAATGATTTGAAACAGAAGGTAGGCTTTTCAGAGTCTCTCCAGGCCTCGGTTATAAACCAATACATGCCATGGTGGTTAAAAGTGTGCACTCGACTTATTTCACTCAGCATAATCTCTTCCAGTCCCGTCCATGTTGCTACAAAAGTTGGGTATTCATCCTTTCTGATGGAGGCAAAAAAAAAAAAAAAAAAAATAATAATAATAATAAAAATATAACAAAACAACAGCTATAATATAAGCCCAATATACATTGTGTGGGTATGTCCTCGAACACGTTAACTGTACTTAAATAAAACTATTTCTATTTAAAAAAAAAAAAAAAAAAAAGTGTGCACTCGAGAGTTTGGCCTCCCTGCTGGCTGCATGACCCTGGGCAAAGAACTTAACCCACATGGAACTTCATTTGTAAGGATTAAATTGTGGCATGATTGGTGTAAAGTGCTCAGTACTTTACTCATCACTCTTTCCAGCCCTCATCTTCATCCTAGTAGCAGAACAGTGCTAATAGTGCTAGTCACAGCAGCAGCATCAATAGACTCTCTATGTCATTAATTATAAGATATTTGATTTTAAAGATTTTATTTATTTATTTTTTTTATTTTGACAGAGAAACAGTAAAAGTAGGCAGAGTGGCAGGCAGAGGGAACGGGAGAAGCAGGCTCTCCACGGAGCAGGGAGCCCAATGCGGGACTCGATCCTAGAACCCTGGGATCATAATCTGAGCCAAAGGCAGCCGTTCAACTGAGTCATTCTCTCCAGAAATTTTATTAGAATATGCATCTAAGTCTATAGTAAAATATTATAGGATCTCAAGTTTCATTTCTTTTTTTTTTTTAAGATTTTATTTATTTATTTATTTTAAAGAGAAAATGAGAAAGAGAGCACAAGAGGGGGGAGGATCAGAGAGAGAAGCAGGCTCCCCACTGAGCAGGGAAGGGAGCCAGATGCGTGACTGGATCCTGGGACTCTGAGATCATGACTTGAGCTGAAGGCAGTCACTTAATCAACTGAGCCACCCAGCCGCCCCAAAAACTTCATTTCAAACAATGATTGCATGTTCATTAAAGATACAGAGACTTAGTAATAACAGATATTATGAAGCTTACATACCTAGCAGTGCAAACAATACAAGTTTGTATCAATTACAATGCGGCTGTATCTTTCAAAGTTTTAAGCAATGTACTATGGGAGGGAGCTTCTGAACTATAGCTCTGTCTAGTCCTGTTAAACCAATTATATGGGGGGCTCTTCGATGGCTCAGTTGTTGGGCATCGCCTTTGACTCGGATCATGATCCTGGGGTCCTGGGATCGAGCCCTGCGTCTGGCTTCCCGCTCTGCAGAATAATAATATTCTTATATAATAATTATAATAATGATAAAAAATCTTAATGAATCTTTAAAAACAAAACAAAACAAAACACAAGGATAACAACAAAAACACCACAATTATCTAGGGCCCCTGGGTGGCTCAATCCATTAAGCAGCGGCCTTCAGTCCTGTCCTCTTCATGGAATCCTAGGCTCAAGTCCCACACCAGGGAGCCTGATGTGCTGAGCAGGGAGTCTGCTTCTCTTTCTGCCCTTCGCCCTGCTTGTGCTCTCTCTCTCTCAAATAAATAAATAAAATCTTTTAAAAAATTATCTGAATATTTTAAAAATAATTTTAATGCCTTTGGGCAGAGCAGCAGGCAGAGGGAGAGGGAGAAGCTGCATTTTATCTTCATTTTGTCTTCTATAGGTTACCACTTATTCCCAGAGTGGAATCAAAACAAGGAGCTTGCTTAATCTAGTGATCCTAGAATGATTCTAATTTTTTTTTTTTCCCAAAACCATTTTGGATAGGGAGTTTTGGCTACCCTAAAACATGTCTCTTCATCTGAGATTTGTGGAGACAAAATGGGGAATCCAAGTTATAACTAAAGAGCTGAATCCAAGACACCCAAAAGCACGGTTCATCCCGGCAAGGGACTGGAACATAAAACATGGAAGCTGTTTTCTATTTATCCTGCAACAATTTAACACACACAAAGTACGGATATTCAACACTTCTTTTCAGTCAGGAAAGTCAAGTTTGAAATATGTATTTCATGTTTCCAAAGGCTGTTTCAAAGGTGATTTCCTACAAATTAAGAAAAAAAAAATCAGGGACACCTGGGTGGCTCAGTGGGTTAAGCCGCTGCCTTCGGCTCAGGTCATGATCTCAGGGTCCTGGGATCGAGTCCCACATCGAGCTCTCTGCTCAGCGGGGAGCCTGCTTCCCTCTCTCTCTCTCTCTGCCTGCCTCTGTCTACTTGTGATCTCTCTCTGTCAAATAAATAAATAAAATATTAAAAAAAATCATTCTTCAATGCTTAATTATGCTTTCAATGTATCACCCATCAAGGTTGGGGGGGTAGTAATAACAGCTTAACCATTAATCATCACTAATATTCTGAATTTAGTGGAAATCATCATATCTACATGAAAGATATGTGGAAGAGACACCTGGGCTAGGAATCAGGAAATCCAAGTACTACTTCCAGCTCAGCCACTAACTAGCTATGTGACCAAAGACGTAACACTTTAGATCTCTGATTTCAGTCTCCTTTGCTGGAAAATGAAGAGTTGGTCTCTAGCAGCTCTTATACAATATCAGCACTCATGTGCACTGCTCTCATTGCTCCTGTGCTTCCATCATCTGCTTCTATCACAGACGCCACAAGCCATCATGGACCGATACAGCCTCAGGAAAGAGCTCAGGTGTAGTCCAGCCTCCCCTCACTTCTCAGCTTCCCATCCTTCCTTCCCCACAAACAAACCAAACAAGCCAAAGGCATGCCGAACCGGGGACATGACTAACCACTTAGAGTCAAATAAAAGGGCTGGTTTTTCTTGTAATAGCCAATGGATACATATATACTTGACTACCATTATGACACAGCATCTTGGCATTTATACAAAGGTACAGATTTGACTGAACCCAGCCTCAAAAGTGATTTTACACACGTTCCTAGCCATTTATGTGGCAATAAGAATAGGCTGCAGTAATAAATAACCGTTTCAATCTACATGAACAACAGCAGCAAAAAACTGCCATTTCAGAACCTGACAGATCATTAGCACTGTTTAATGCAGAAAGCTGTAAGAGAAGTAAAACATGACTAGTTCACAGCTGATACAGTATTTCTTTCAATCACAACATCGAAGTTTCTAATTAAACTTGGGAAATACAGTAGTCCCCCTTATCCCTGGTTCTGCTTCTCAGTGTCACCTTCTGATTCTCAGTTACCTGTGCTCGACAGAAGAAGTTCTAACATATCACTGGAAAACAAACAGTTGCCTAACACTATGTCACAACACCTCTGTCATTCACCTCACGTCATCTCATCATATAGGCATTTATCATCTCAAGAAGAAGGGTGAGTGCAGTAAGCTATTTTGAGAGAGAGAGAGAGAGAGACCAAATTCACATGGCTTCTATTATGATACATTGTCACAATTGTTCTAAATTATTGTTGTTAATCTTTTCCTGTGCCTAACCCATGAATTAAACTTTATCGCAGGTAGGTATGAATAGGAAAAAAAAAAAAAAAACATAGTATATATAGGATTTGATACTATCCACATTCTCCACTGGAGGTCTTGTAAGCTCTCCCCTGCGAATAAGGGAGGAGGGCTATTGTCCACCTAAATATTTAACCATGCCAACAAGATGGAAGACAAAGTAGCAGAAATTTTCAGCAACACAAAGCTGTTCTCCCTTTCACTCAGATTTTCAGCATACAGAGTAGATTAGTGATTAAGGTTCTTCAAAATCTGCCTTTAAAATAACTCCCCTAATGGCTTCTAATGAAATATTCAACCTCACGGGCTGAAACATACCAACATTTTTAGAGGACTGAATGAAAGGAGGTGTAAAACGGTCTCCTACCAAAGAACAATTCCTCACCACCTCCTATACCATTCCTACTAGAGCGAAAAGAAAAGGAAAAACAACACAACACAAAACAAAACCTCTGGAAACGTTAAAGAGCAACATGTAAATAACTGTTCTGTTTTGGAAATGCCACAGAGATGCGAACCAACAAATGACTCTAAACATCCAGGGAGAAACCATCATTAGCATTGTCAGTTTTTGTGAATATAAAGTAGTCTTGGTGCTAGGCACAGGAATCTTCAGCTGTGAGACATGCCTTGCATTTAAACTGTCTAGACATGTACCTGGAAAATACAGATCTCACTGGGGCAGGAAAATAAACAAAGGTCATAGGTGAACAAATGGAATTAGTGAGTGCGTGAGTGCACCCTGATGATCTTTCTGGTGAATGCATTTACCGGCAATGCTAGATTTACTTAGGGCTCAAAGAAGTGAGAGTTCCATTAAGTATGTATAACTAAGCACACCTCTATTCTGGCTGAAATTCATAAATGTCAGAAGCCCTATAATACTTTCAAACTCATACTCAAATAAAACTTTCAGTAGTTCTTCACATTATAGCTTACGCACTCTGAATTTTTTCCCTGGTTTTCTCCTCCATGCTCATTATGAGCCCTCTTTCAGACATTCCATCCACTATTCAACCATCCCTTCTACAAGGATCCATCTTAAGTCTCTACCCCTAGTCTGTCCTCATTTCCTGATCTAGAACTCCAAACTCCTTTTGTCCTGATATTTTATATTCTATAAGCTTGAGACTTAACTCTCCCTTCAAATCCAACTCACTCACACCAAGAGCATATCATTTTCCAAAGACCACCACCACCAAAGAACGTTCCTTCTTCACCCATGCCTTGCCCCTGCCTTCCAAGGTGTCACTAAACCCTGCTGACTAGCCCTCTACAATGTCTCTTGCATATGTCCCTTCACGATGGCAACTACTTCTACCTTTCAGGGACCTTCTTTTCTGTTCCATCAATGTCAGGTTTTCCTTTTAAAGCATCCCTGCCACTGTATTATATTCTTTCCTCTATTAAAAGTCCTTAGAAGTTGTCTAATGCCTACACAGAGACACTGAAATACAGCCTGTCTTTCAAGGCCTTATATCAAGACTTGTCAAGGGTTTTGGGCAGCTCAATAGTTTTGGTCTGAACTGATCCATGCCAATGTACATACCATTAAATAATGAAGGATGGCTTGGCCAAAAATGCAGTGAACTTTGAGTAACAAAGGCCTTGGTTACTCTATAGTAAATAGTGGTGTGACCATGAGCCGGCAATGCAGCACCTCTAAAGATGTCCTAGTTATAAAATATGAACAAACAAAACCATCTTACTTATCTCACAAGATTGATGTGGCTAAAAACAAAGGATCTTAGGTATAAGTGCAAGAATGCTTTAACGTATGGTAATGATTACTACAGCTATATAGTCTGGGTCGCAGAGCTTCACGAGCACATCACAAATACATTGGCTATCATTTTTCAGACTAACTGGGAAACAGGGTCTTCTTTATTGCTAAAAATAGTACTATTCAAATGTAAATAATTATCCCAATACAAATAAATTGTTAAAGCACATCTTTCAAGGGGCGCATGGACAACTCAGTCGGTTGAGCATATGACTTTTGCTCTGGTTGTGATCCCAGGGTCCTGGGATTAAGCCTCCTGTTGGGCTTCCTGCTCAGCAGGGGGTCTGCTTGTCCCTCTCCTCTGCCCCTGCTTGTGCTCTCTCTCCCACTCACTCTCTCTCAAATAAATAAATACAATCTTTTAAAAAAAGCACATCTTTGCCTCCTCATGTGTCTATTAAATAAGTAAATATGGTAAGTTATATTTGGAAACTTGATTCAGTGTAAATATGAAGTATAAACTCTTTAAATTATAGACATATCCTTTAAGTGAGGTGAGAAAACAAGATTGGCGCCTTGTAAATGCATTCGTCAGGATTCGTAGGCAACCCAAATTATGTAAAATTAATAGGATGCCATGGTCTGCTCACTGGTACGTAAAAGTACTGCAGGTAGAACAAGTAAGCACACTCTACTCTCCTGCATCCGCTGAATGCAGTATAAAACCCAGATGGATGCACAGACTCAAAGTAAATAGTACCAGGCATATTGTGGGTAGATCAGAATTTTACATACCACTGAACCAGCCGTGAGTTCACTCCTTTCCCCAACTGTCGTTCCCAATCTGTACTCAATAAAGCCCCAAGCCTAGGGATGGGCAATGGGGTAAAAAGATAGAGCTTCAGGAGAAGCCCTCAAATTCTGGCACAAAGAACAGAAAAGGGGTTTCCTAAGGAATTTCCAGAGGAATTGGGAAATAACTTTTCTTTTTTCCACTCTCTCATGTCCCAGCCTCCAAATAATCCAGTGGTGACATCGGGGAGGAATTGCAGAAGCCTAAAATGATGAAAGAGGGAAAGTCTCCTCTCTGGAATTGAGACCCTAAGGGTGTAGGGTGAATCCCTGCTACCTCTCTCTTTTCTCCTGCTTCTTCGCCCCAGAAGAGGGTGTAGTTGCATAGCAGAAGGAAGAAAATAAACCCCAAGCTTTCTGGCTGGAACATCTAAAAGGGAAGCCACAGGAAACAGGAACATGCCAGGGAGAGTGTGAAGAGGAAGGAGTTCAAGAAAGGGACTTCTTCACATTGTTCATAAATACCCGGCCACCTCAAGCTGTGCTTGCACGACTCTAAGTAGCTTATCAGAGACTTTGGAGAAATAATTTATGGACTGGACCATCCCCCCAGGTCCCACACTGTCACCTGAGTGACAAAGATGAAGGACAGGTTCTAATGATACCACAAAAGCTTGGAAAATATAAATGATATTGAAATTATTGTACTAAGTTTCACAGACACAATTTCAACTCACCAATAATCTGGCAATGAACAACTGGAAACTGAAATTTTCAAAAAGAGTATCATTTATGGTAGATCCAAACAAAGTGCTTAAGTGCAAAAATGTCTAAAATTTATATGCTGAAAACTACAGATGCTGTTGGAAGAAACCAAAGAAGATCTAAATAAATGGCAAGACATGCCATGTTCAGGTATTGGAAGACTCAGCTCTATAGGGATGTCAATTTTCCCCCAACTGATCTATAGATTTAATGTACTACTAACCAAAATCCCAGCAAGATTTTGGGAAGCTATTGATAAGCTAATTCAAAAGTTTTAAATAAGGGCAAAGAAATAGAATGGCCAGAGTAATTTTAAGAAAGAAAAAAAATGGAGCATTTGTACTTACTGATTTAAGACTTACAGTAAATCTACAGTAATCAAACTGTGTTGTGTTGGTGAAAGAGCAGATATAGTGTCAAATGAAACAATATAGCAGCAACATAACCAATTTTTTTTGACAAGGTTACAGTCAATGCAATGGAAAAAGAGTAAGCAGTCTCTTTGACAAATGGTATTAAAATAATCAGATATCCATCTAGGGGGAAAAAATGACCCTTTGCTTAGATTTCACAATGGAAACAAAAGTTAAAATGATTCACAGATCTAAGTGTGAAACATAAAAAGTATAAAATTTTAAAAAGAAATATAGGAGAAAATCTTCATAAATTGAGCTTAGTCAAAGTGTTCTTCAATATGGCACCAAAAGCATGATTTAAAAAAGAAATCAATACTTCATCAAAACTGATAACTTCTGCTCTGTGAAAGATAATGTTAGGGGCGCCTGGGTGGCTCAGTGGGTTAAGCCTCTGCCTTCAGCTCAGGTCATGGTCTCAGGGTCCTGGGATGGAGCCCCGCATTGGGCTCTCTGCTCGGCGGGGAGCCTGCTTCCCTTCCTCTCTCTCTCTGCCTGCCTCTCTGCCTACTTGTGATCTCTATTTTTCAAATGAATAAAATCTTAAAAAAAAAAAAAAGATAATGCTATGTGAATGAAAAGACAAGCTATTGACTAGAAAAAAATACTTGCAAATTATGTATCTGGCAAACAATTTGCTTCTAAAACTCATAAGGAGTCCTCAAAACTCAACAGCAAAAAAGGAAAAAAAAAAAAAGAACCCCCTAATTAATAAATGGGCAAGGTTGAACCAACATATCTCAAAAGGGGATATACAGATAGCAAATAAGCCATGGAAAATTTCTTAACATCGTTGGTCAAAAATTAAAGTTTTATGGGATGCCACTATACACCTTAGAATGGCTAATGAGGATGAAGAGCCACTGAAACTCTCATAAACCCCTGGTGGGAGAAATAGCAGATTGGGTTTTTAAACAACTCAACACACATGAAATGACACAAATATTCCAATCATAAGTATTTACCCTAAAGAAATGAAAATTTAGAGTCATTGAAAAAACCTACAGATGAGTATTTTACCAGGTCCATTCATAGTCACCCCAAATTAGAAACAACCAGAAGGTACTTTAATGGGAATGGTTAAATGAACTTTAATATAGCCATATTATGGAATTAGTAATTAGACAAACAGTAATTAAACAAACAAACAAACAAACAAAAAACTGTTGATACACATGACTTGGATGAATTTCAAAGGCATAAGACTGAGTGAGTGAGGCCAATCTCAAAAGAATATATAGTCTGTAATTCAATTTATATATCCTTCTGAAAAAGATAAGAGCTATGGTGATAGAGAACATAAATTGTGGTTGTATGGGTTGGAGTGGGTGGAGGCATGAATTAAAGGGGCCATAGGAGGGAGTTTCTCTGTGGTGAGAGAATAGTTCTATTTCCTGATTGTGTTGGTGGTTACAAGAATCTACACATCTACAACAATAAAAAGTCAATTTTTATGTGTGTTAATTTACAAAATATAATGAATGAGAAAGGACATAGCCATTTTCTCTGATAATGAATTAATAGCAAATAAAAATAGCCATTTAGTCTAGGAGTAGAGAATCCGAATCACTAAAAGGTTATCCTATTCTAGGTGAATGAAATGTAATTTCTGGCAACATAGATTTGAAATGGCAGAGTCAAAGTGTCAATTTATCCCATGCTCTATACTTGCAAGACATCTGCTGACAGAGATGTGTCATATGAGAGAGAAAAGTTCACATGAACCACGGGACATTTCATCAAACTGGAGAGTAAGGTGCTCATGCAGGAAGTTCAGTGAATTTCCCAAGCCAATGGCCCCAATTCACGGAATGAATCTACCATTTAAAATTACTTACATTTAGACCCACAAAAGAGAAACTATTGCTAAGGCTTTTTGTTGGTTCAATTTATTTTATTATATTTATTTGTCTGAATTTTTATTTTCAGTAAGAGAAAGAAAGAAAATTAAGAGGAAAAGAGCACCTATTAAGCAAAGACCATCGGAGGAGAAAGGAAATAATAGGGAGAAAAAACCCATAACAGGCTATGCTTAGATTGCTGGGGAAACCTGACTTAATGCAGACATTTTTTTTAAGCGTGCCTGTGCATGTGTGTGTGTGTGTGTGTGTGTGTGTGTGTGTGTGTGTGTGTATTTATCTATTTACATTTTTGAGACCATTTTTTTCTCTTACTAAAAATAGACCTGCTCCTGGAGCAGCAACTCTTTACAAGAATGGTTTGTAAATGTCACTAAGCCAATCAAAATATTCTAAGAGGGGCACCTGGGTTGCTCAGTGGGTTAAGCCTCTGCCTTCGGCTCAGATTATGATCTCAGGGTCCTGGGATTGAGCCCTGCATTGGGCTCTCTGCTCAGCAGGGAGCCTGCTTCCTCCTCTCTCTCTGCCTGCCTCTCTGCCTACTTGTGATCTCTCTCTCTCTGTCAAATAAATAAATGCTAAAAAAATATTCTAAGACATTGTGAAAACATTGCACAGATAATAGGCATGGGATTTTAGACAATTTTTAAATAATTAGTATTATACTAGTGATGGGTCAATATTTAATACTCAAATTTTGATTTATACATATTTTTATCAGGGTTGTGCTTTTGGGTTTATGTCAGTTTCTTAGCGGGAGGAAATAGTGATGAGGTTTTTTTTTTTTTAAAGCTAGAATTAAAAAAGTTATACAGTATATGGTCAGAGTTTTGCAGTGTATAAACATAATTTTAGAGTTTAATGTAATTCAAACCTATGTAGTAAGACACTCACTAAGCTTTAAATTGCACAACTGGGCATGCGCTCTGAAACCAAGCAATTCTTAGTGTCTATATTTTTATGCTTAATTGGATTTGGATTTGCTTTACATTCTTCTGTTATTAAGTTATAAAACAGTTTGGTTTTAAAAATAGCTTTTTCTTTTTTTATCCTTTAATATGATTTTAATAATTAAATAATTTAATAATTTTAATCCAAAACTCTTTTTAATCCAAAAACCCTTTAAAAATAAGGTCAAAACCCAGGAAATATTAATTCATTCACAAAGATTTATTAAGAACCTACTATGTTGTAAGCACTATTTCACACATAAGGATAGTTGCAACCGAGAACAAAACCAAAATCCACGCTCAACTTTTCACAGAATTTGAACTTTCATGGTAAACAGATAAGTGAGACATCAGAAGATGATAAATGCCATGGGGAAAACATTAACCAAAGTAAGAAGGGCTGCTGCTTTATATTCAGTGGTTGGGAAAGGCCTGTCTAATACAATGCCATTTGAACAAACACCTAAAGGAAGGAAGGAAGCAAGCCATATATCTTTCTTGGGGGAAAATCTTTTCAGGCAGAAGACACATGGTCCAAAAAGCCTTGGAACCTGGTTTCCATATTTAAAGTGGTTTTTTTTTTTTTTTTAAGATTTTATTTATTTGTCAGAGAGATCACAAGTAGGCAGAGAGGCAGGCAGAGAGAGAGAGAGAGAGGAGGAAGCAGGCCTCCCACCAAGCAGAGAGCCTGATGCGGGACTTGATCCCAGAACCCTGAAATCATGACCTGAGCTGAAGGCAGAGGCTTTAACCCACTGAGCCACCCAGGTGTCCCTGGTTTGCATATTTAAGGAAGAGCATGGACACCATTGTGGCTAAAGCTGGGTAGCACAGAAGGAAAGAAGACTAAGTAAGAGAGGTATGCATTATTTTTATTTTGCTCCATAACACATGACCACAAACTCACAATTTCTATAGAGCTGAGGTCTGGGCCATGTCTTCAACTCAGGGCCGCAAGAAAATGAAATCAAGATGTTGGCTACACTGCAGTCTCATGCCTCATGGAGACTCTAGGAAAGAATCCACTTCCTAGCTCATTCAGGTTGTTGGAAGAATTTATTTCCTTGTGGCTCAATGACTGCAGCCTCCATTTCTTACTAGTTCTCAGCTGAGATTACCGACACTCAGCGACTAGAGGTCCCCTCAGGGTCTTACCATGTGGCCCTCTCCAAAGGCAATATACAGAGAGCAGATTGCTTTCTCAAGGCCAGCAGGAGAATTTCTTTCTCTAGTCTGCTAGAGAAATATAAGAATATATATATAAAAGAAATAGAAGAATCTTATACAAGATTCTCCCAGCCACCTAGATATAATGACCAGAATGATTTTCACATCAGCTTTGGCATATGGGCAATCTAATAAACAGAGTAACTATCTCATCATATTCACAAGTCCCACCCAGACTCAGAGAGAAAGTATGATGTATGGCCAGTACACCAGGGAGGTGGGAATCTTAGGGGACATCTTTGCATTCTGTCTAACATGAACAATGGTGGATGACGTCAGCTAGATCTCCATAGGCCACTGTAAGAACTTTGCCTCTGTGAGTGGGGTGACAAACTGAAAGAAGATTCTATATTGACACGAGTTTTAAAGTGAGAATCTGGGCTTAAGTGCAGAGAATAGACTGCAGGGAAGCAAAGAGAGAAACATGGATGTGAGTTAGAAGAAATTAGGATGAAGTTGAGACACACCAGATTCTATTTTTGCTCTGAGGGTAGAAAGAACTAAATACTATGACTGGTTGGATCTGAAGAATAAGAGAAAGAGGAATCAGACACTAGCAAGTGCATGAATGATGGGAAGGGCAGAATTGCAATTTCTTGAGATGGGAAGACTGTGAGAATAAATAAGATTTTAGGGCAAGGTGTAAGCAGCAAACAGGAATGAGGACTTCAGTTTTAACATTCCAAGTGTGAGACATTTATTTAAAGGTCAAGTAAAGATATCAGGTGATTAGATGTGAGAGTCTGGAGTTCAAGGGATTAGTCAAGGACAGAGATAAAAATAGGTATCATCAGAATACAGATGATATCAAAAGCTTTGAGAGTGGGTAGAAGTGAGTGAATGAATGCATGAAAATTGAAAAGTCTGTATCTAGACTCATACATAGGACACCTCAACGTTTAGAGGTTAGGGTGATAAGGAGCAACATGCAAAAGAAATAGAGAAATAGCCAGCTTCCTATTGGTATGAAGGAATAAAGTTCAGTATCTCAGATACCATCTAAAAAATGTGTTTTATGGGGACGCCTGGGTGGCTCAGTTGGTTAAGCAGCTGCCTTCAGCTCAGGTCATGATCCCAGCGTCCTGGGATCGAGTCCCACATCGGGCTCCTTGCTCAGCAGGGAGCCTGCTTCTCCCTCTGCCTCTGCCTCTGCCTGCCGTTCTGTCTGCCTGTGCTCGCTCTCTCCCTCTCTCTCTCTGATAAATAAATAAAATCTTTAAAAAAAATAATAAAAAAAATAAAAAATGTGTTTTATGGAGATAGTGATCCAGTGTGCAGATGTGCCAAGGAGAGGAACATTGAGAACTCTCCACTGGATTTAGCAACATGGAGGCAATTTACTCCTGATCATGACAAAAGCTGTTTAAGGTAAATGATAGCAATGAAATCCTGATGAGAATGGATTCAAAAGACCACCAGCTGCGGGGAGGGGGGTCAGGAGAGGGTGGTAGGGTTATGGACAGTGGGGAGGGTATGTGCTATGCTGAGTGCTGTGAAGTGTGTAAACTGGGCGATTCACAGACGTGTACCCCTGGGGGGAAAATATATTATATGTTTATAAAAAATAAAAAAAATTTTAAAAACAATAAAAACAGATATTGAAATGATTTAAAAAAAAAAAAAAAAGACCACCACAGCAAAATGGAGACAGCTCTTGAAATGGTTCTTCTATACAGAAGAGTAGGGAAATGGAGCATAAATTAGAAGATGTGGGGGACTGGGGGAAATTTTTCATGCTAACAGACTTGATCTAGTAGAGAGGGAATAACATAAGACACAAGGGGCGCCTGGGTGGCTCAGTGGGTTAAAGCCTCTGCCTTCAGCTCAGGTCATGATCCCAGGGTCCTGGGATCGAGCCCCGCATCGGGCTCTCTGCTCAGCTGGGAGCCTGCCTCCTCCTCTCTCTCTACCTGCCTCTCTACTTGTTATCTGTCTGTCAAATAAATAAAATCTTAAAAAAAAAAAAAGACACAAGAGTAAAAGGGGATAATGTTCTCAGATAGATGAGAAGATATGGAATCTAAAAAGCTTGTGAAGGGATTGACTTTAGACATCAAGCAGAGTTCATTTATAATGGCGGGAAGGCAGGTGGAGTGCATGCTGGTAGGTTGGTAAATACAGTGTGGGAAATTGGCTGCAAATGAGGAAGAGGGGAGATATTGTGGAGGTTCTGGGAAGAAGGAGGTATAAAATAATGGTCCAAGACAGTGGGAGAGCAAACGGACCAGGGAAATACAGGACCACACAACAGTAGCGAGGACGCTCTGAACCAAATGAAACTTGTAAGCATGGAAGTCAGGTTATCCTAGCTCACTCAGCTGCGAGGATGCATGTATGGAGTAGGTGAGCTAATGGTTGAATTTATCCATTTTTTGTTATAGCCTTTATTTTTATTTTATTCATCATCTACCTATCCATCCATCTACCTACCTACCTATCCTCTATTTACATTTATCTATTTTGCCCAGGAAGTATAGTAACTGAAGATTGGCCCAGGAGTTGGGGAGATATTCGAGGGAATTGTTTGGTGACTCCTAAGTGATGGACCATGGAACCTCAACTGGATAAGAAAAGAAGAGTGGGTATGGGGGAGGGGTGGTGAAGAGTACAGACATGACTACAGCATCAATGAGTTGGTTCAGCCAAAGAACAACGAGAAAGAGTATGCTGGCACGATGTGAGACAGAAGTCAGAAAACAGGGGCACCTGGGTGGCTCAGTGGGTAAAAGCCTCTGCCTTCGGCTCCGGTCATGATCCCAAGGTCCTGGGATTGAGCCCCGCATCGGGCTTTCTGCTTGGCAGGGAGCCTGGTTCCCCCACTCTGTCTGCCTGCCTCTCTGCCTAGTTGTGATCTCTGTCAAATAAATAAATAAAATCTTAAAAAAAAAAAAAGAAATCAGAAAACAGAGTCCTTAAAATTAAGACTCTGGAGGGGTGGGATTAATGACAAGATCTAGGGGATGACTATAGGAGCGGGTTGCTGAAGTAGGGCAGAGAAAGCCTGACAGGCCCACAAACTGAAAGGGTAATTTATGTGGCTATTCATGCACAAGATGTAGGAGAGGAGTTGTGCTGAAGGCAACACAGGGAATCACAAGTCAAACTCCTTGCGGAAAGAGGAGAGTGGCGTCATTAGATGACCTTAGTAAGACGGGGAACCTAAGGGCATGCCAGAGGCCATGAGCTTCACACCAGGAGAGTTTTCAGGAGAGGTTCATCCCACCCCAGGTATGAAGGGCAGCCACTTGACAGGGCTACAACGGAGAGAAGCAGCTTCTAGTTAAGTGAATAGAAATTACTGACAGTGCTGGTGGGGCTGAGGATGGACCTCAGGCATCAGAAGACACCTGGGGACCAGAAGACCCCAGGGCCAGGGTAGGGAGTAGACAAACAGGGAAAATGACGGGTGGAATGTGGGCAAGGGACGGCCTGGGAATTCAGGGCTTCTGTGCGGTCACAATGAGGAATGGTTACTGCCGCAATAAGGAAGTACAGTTTAGCTAAGGCAGCACTAATTTTAAAGTATTATAAAGGCCTGAAATTCCCCATTTTCTTACTTTACCTTGCTCTGCTATGTAGTCTTAACACGGCCTTGTTGAATCACCTGGTAATTATTTTAGAGGTCAAAATGGGACTGATTCACAGGTAAAGTGGTTGAGATACAACAGTAAAGATTCCTACAGAACTTTTTTATTAAAAGGAAATAAAGTAATTAAATCAAAGTTCAAGACACTGCTACAAGGCAACAGTATACTGCTTTTATTCATGCTAAATAGATTTTGAAGATACATTTGAAGAGATCAAATGTCCTGTCCCAGTTTTTCAACATAAAGTGCATTAGAAAGCCATTTATGATTTCTCCAGATATTACCTTTTAAAACATTATTCTAAGATTTCTGATTATAAGACAGTTTACCTGCTAATAATTAAAAGGTCTTCATCACTTCCCTAAAAGAGAATTCATATAAGAAAAAGAATGGGTTTTGGCCAGAAGTAGAAAGACTGTAAAAACTGAAGGTCACAAGAGTAGAATTTTCAATTCAAGAGCAATTGCTATATATCCTTTTGAAAATTTTTGAGAAACTGAAGTCTGTGTTCCAGACAAAAGTTTCCCTCACTTTATATAACCTGGATACAGCTGTTTTCTCTTTTTTCTTCAACTCCTCAGAACTCAGAATTAGGGTTAAATAAAACCAAAGAATGTAGAGCAGAGAGTAAGTATCATCCAATTCATTTTGTAGAAACTGAGGCCCAGAGAAACCAGGAGACAAACTCAAGGGCACCTCCCAAGTCAGCAGCAGTGTGGGGGTTGGTCACCAAAGTGTAGAAATCAGAAGGCCACTTCTGATTTTTTAAAACTGGTTTCTGAACACCAAAAGATAAAATGGTGGTGATTTATTTTTAGCTGCTTGTCAACATGTCTATCATCCTTATCTGAAAAATCTTCATAAAACTGTGGTTATAGTTTAGTCCTCAGCAGCCGGCTCCCGAGCTCTGAGGCAACTTGTCTTCTGGGCTATGTGATTTTTCTTCTTAGCAAGAAAAAGTCTTCTGGGGATCATTCTCTCTCTTCTTTTAAACTTTGTTCTAAGACTGAATTTTCCCCTAGAGCGGCGTGAACTTTCTTGTCCGTGTCTGGAGTTACTTTCTTTACATACTGAGAGAATTGTTTCTTGTTGGCAGTATCATCTTCTCCCATTAAGTAACATGTGGAATCTGGAATGTTCAGATCAATGATAGCCTTCCAAAGTACTGCTGCGCTGAATTTCTCACTTTCTGAATCATAACCAGGGACCATTTGGTACTGTGAGAGGCAAAAAAGCTTCTTCCCACAGCTCCCTTCAGAACCCCCAAAACTTTATATCCGGTGGCAGTTGTGGAATGGACAGCATCCAAAATACAAAATGACTTCACATTATAACGTGGAAGGTCACAACTATTAGCCACACAGACTGTCACAACCCCTTCTGTTACAGGCACAAGCCGTCCAACAAATGATATCTCCATCATTTACATAAACTATTCTAATCTATTTAATTTATCCTGGATTACTAAGCATTCCCAAACATCGTAATCACTTTTACCCTCTCCCCTTCTTCTAATTTTCACTTGGTCTCTCTTTAAGTAGGTCTTATTCTTGGCAACTTATTCTTGAAAACCCTATCCTGTAGAACACAGACCTATGTCTGTGGCTAACCACAATGGCAGGAACTTCTATAATTTAATTCATACTAGTAACAACAAGAAAACACATTTGGTGAAATAAGAACATGTTTTGAAAGTCTATTCCAATGACTCTATCAGGGTCTAGTAACTCTTTGTTTTAGTTTGCTCACGTTGCCGTAAAATACAATTTTCTATGTGGCTTAAACAACAGAAATTTATTTTCTTCCAGGTATAGAGGCTGGAAGCTGAAATCAAGGTGCCAGCGTGGTCAGATTCTCATGAAGGATCTCTTCCTGATCTGTGACAGATGCCTTTTCACTGTGTCCTCACATGATAAAGAGAAAGAGCAGGCTCTCTCCATTGTGAGGGCCCCCTCCTAATGCCCCCTCCACATAACCCTAACTGCTTCCCAAAGACCCCATTTCCAAATAACTCACAGTGGCGGTCAGGGCTTCAAGAGATGAATTTTGAGGGGATACAGACATTCAGTCTGTAACACTCTTAAAACCTCTAACTTTAGAAATTGCTAGAACATAACTCAATATTGGTCATTATTCATTACTTTAGTTTTATTCATAGAGAACCCATCTGAATTACATTTGCAGATGTCTGGAAAATTTTATCTTAATATGACTTTGATTACTGAATCTGGCCCATCTTTCTTGATTGAAATAAGTCTATTATTGCATCCTTAAAAATTGCTTTGCCTATAAATTATCTTCCCTCTCACCCATTCTATTTTTGTTTATTTTCTCTGAAACTTACTAGCGATGTGGTATTGGACAATTTACTTAACACTTTTAAGTTAATTTTTTTCATCTATAATAGTGATATTAATATCACCTACTCATAAGATTTTTTGAGACTTAAAATGAGACATCCTGAGCAAACACCCAGTAATTATTATTATTTTTTAGTGGTGGTACTGCGGGTGAAAACGGTGGAAGAAAGGAGGGGACACAATTAATAGTAGTATTTTGAAATCTGAAATATTGCTTGGGTTTAGCATCTGCCTCCATGATTGTGAAATAATAGAAATATATATTATATTCTGTGCCTAGTAAAAAACCCTTGTAATTTCCTAAGTGATAAGAGCACTGGGAGCATCTTTTGTTCTAACATTTTGTCTTTCCTGACACAGAGCTCTTAAATCCCTTGGAATTTCCTGGATGATAAGAGTATTTTTGTTCTAAGGAGGCAATGTTTGGTGGGCTCCTGGATGGGGGCTGGTCACCAGAAAGACCAAAACATGATTAGAAGCTTAGAATTTTCAGGCCCACGCTCTACCTTCTGTGAAGGGGAGAGGGGCTAGAAGTAGGGTAAATGACTAAAGCTACCTATGTGATCAACCTCCATTAAAATCTCAAAAGTCCAAGGCTCAGCTAGCTTCTGGGTTGCTGAACACATCCATGTACTAGGAGGGTGGAGCCTCCCAATTCCACAGGCATCCCCCACAGCTGGTGATCAGAGATGTCAGAAATAAAGTGTTCTGTGTGAGTGGTTAAAGAAGAAACTCGCAGGAGTGTTTTCCTTTGCATGAGACTGTTTTCTGAAGTATCAAATTACTATTCCTTCTCCCAATGTGGTTTTATTTAAGCCATTATATTTTTAATGTTACCGAACTTTCTCTTCTCCATCCTAGTATTGCTGAATAAATTGGAGTATGAAAGGACTTTGTTGAGAGCCTTGAACAGATTCTTTATAAAATATCTTTTGGTCAATGAATTTTAAAACTGGATCACAGGGTACTTCTATTTTTAACTTAAAAAAAAAAGATTTATTTATATATTTGACAGAGAGAGCGAGCATGTGGATGGGGTGGGGTGAGCAGAGGGAGAGGGAGAGACAGACTCCTCAGGCAGACTCCTTGCTCAGCAGGGAGCCTGACACCGGGCTCTATCCCATGACCCCAGAATCATGACCTGAGCTGAAATCTAGAGTCAGACACCTAACTGACTGAGCCACCCAGGCACCCCTATTTTTAACTTTTTGAGGAATCTCCACCCTGTTTTCCAGAGTGACTGCTGATAACTTTCCCTCTTAATTTCTTCATATGCTTGCTTCTCTTGACTACAGTTTAAAATATTTTCTGAGGCTTTACCTGGTTGCTTTATTTTGTTTTCTCCATTAGTCTATTAATTCATTCTTACAAACTTAACTCATCTAAACTTGATAATGTTCAAAAGTGAACTCTCAGTCTTTCTCTTAAAACCTGCTTCATTTCAGCCCTCCCCTACTAAGTTAGTGGCAATTCTACTGTTTCCACAGTCTAAACGAGAATCTTTGGATTCATTGTTGTTTCCTTTCTTAGACCACATCCTTGTTGTCACCAAATCCTGTTCATTCTGCCTTCAAAATATATCCAGAATGTGGTCACTCTCAGCACCTCCAAACTACTCCAGGTGAAACTCACCATCACCCTTCACCTGGGTTAGAGCAAACACCTGCTACTTGGCCTCCTGCTCCCTCTCTTGCCCTGTGGTGAGTCTATTCTCCACACAGCTCACACTACAAGTCTGCTCATGCCTCTGCTCAAAACCCTGCATGACTTCTGGCTGAACTCAAGAGTAAAGGATGAAGGTAACACAATGGCTTTCACTCCTTAGAGCACCTAGACCCTTGCCACCTCCTTGGCCTTCTTTCTTTGACTGTCCTCCTCGTCCTGCTCATTCAACTTTGGCTTCATGGGGCTCTTTACTGTTTTTTACATTGGCTACAGCAGCAGGACCATCACCACTGCCACCATCACTCTGCAGCTGAGATCTGCAGGGTCAATTTCGCCAAGTTTTTGTTTATATGTCCCCTTCCCAATGTGACTAGCACTAATCGCTCCCTGAACCGTGGGTGGTTCACCTGCTGACCATAGGTGGAGGACGTGTATGACCTAAGAAAGAATGGTATAAACAGCCTTGAGTTGGTGTAGACTCATTTTTGAAATAAGAGAAAGCTATTTAGGCTTTGTGCTACAGGACACTCATGCTGATGACGATGATGATGATGGTAAAGAGGACCAGTGTGGATTGGGTACTACATACCAGGCCCTATGTCAGTTGCATTGCCTGTATTACTTTCTAAAAATCTCAATATCAGCGTTATGAGGTTTTCTCATTCTCAATTACAGGTGAAGATTATGAGGTTTCCTCAAAAGTCTAAGCAGTACCTCTGTTTCTAAAAGCTTCTTAAAACTGGATCATGGAAGGGGAGTCTTTTAGTAACACAAAAGTTATCCAGTAAAAATCAATACTTTTTCTTTGTATAATTCACTAGTTAGGTCCTCTCAATAATGCAAAAACTATCCCCCAACCTCTTTTTGCCTGCAACCCTCACCCCTTCTTCCTCATCTCCCCAGTCATCCTCCTCTAAGCATATCATAGTCCTAGATGGTGACAGTCCTCAGGTTCCTAGAACCAAGAACCTTAGCGTTTACCTAATCATTAAATCCAAAGTCTTCATTTTTGAGCCAATAAAACTGAAGCACGTGTGTGCACACATGCACACCCACCCACCCAACCCCCCCCCACACACCCACACATACACACACACACATTCCTTCTTGAAGTTAACGTCTAGTTAATGGCAGAGGGATGATAATTTTTAGAAGTAATGTGACTTGGTTTCCAGTCATAGCTAATTTAACATCTACACAGCCATCCTACAGCCTGCATTGGACCCTCATGAATCAACTTTATGTGCGGATTAGTAATATGAATCGTTCAAAAATAGAAAGGGAAAGTTTTTCCCAGAAAGAGTACTCATGCGTTGTTATAATATGTTGCTTGTTCTCCATTCTTTGCCTCTCTAGCTTCAGGGTTGTTCATGATGCTATTCTTGAACGCAGTTCCAGAAGACAACCCTCCTTAATCTCTTGGAAATTCATCAATCCTCCTTCCTGACTGCATCTCTCTAAAGAGAAGGCAGTAGAAGGAAGGTTTGTAAAGCTTTCATTGTGGAATGGACCTGGAGTGTATAAAAAAGGAAAAAGACTCTCCAAAAAATACATACATCCATCTTTTACTGACCTTAGCTCTGAAACACAAAGGAAAATTTGCTGCTGTAGCATATCCATGACTAGCATTTTTGAACTCAAAGAATTTACAAAAACATCAGAGAAATTAACAAAATTTTATAACTAACAAACACTATGAGACCAATTATATGTGTTTTTACCATTTCCTCCTAAATACCCTTTATTATTTAAATATATTCTTCAAATGAATTTGGCAGGAAAGATAAGATCACTTACAACAAGAATAGTACTTGTTTCAAGGACCATTGGGGGCTAAAGGGAGGAAGAGATGCATGAAAGAGTAGGCAGTAAACTTATTTTTTCCTATCAAAATATAAAGGGATCTTTTCCTTAAAATCTAACTTATGAACACATTTTTAAATCTAATTTCAGTGGCATTATTCTGATTAGTAAATGATATTTACTCATGGGGAAATCTGAGCAAAGTAATTAGCATTCCTGGTGAAAGCAATGGAATTCTAACTCCCTCCGATGTTACAGTCACAGGCCTAACAACCTTAAAGTACTTTAAAGGCTATATCATAGAAGCAATAATAGAATTGGTCATAGAAGCAATTCATTTTTAGTGGTACTAGAGGTATGTCTCAATAGCCAAGAAATTTAGTGTTAGCTGGAAGTCTGCCCAACAAACAAGCAAACCCAAGGACCCTTAGACACTGTCTCTCCTATTAGCTGTGTAAGTCTTTAAAATATCTTCAATTTGATTCTAGATGAGAAAAAATAACCCCCACCATACACCATTTTTAAGTTTAGGATTGAAATTTTCAAATCTGCTTTGAATGAGAGAGACTGCATCAGTGTTGAAAAAGATAAAAATGAAGATAAAATGAAATTCAAGTTATCTGCTCTGCTCTTCAATGGGTGGATGGGAATTAGACCAAGTTTATTAAGGCACCTTAAATTTGTTTTTAACAATCAATTTTATACTAAGTTCAAAGAAATGTGCCTATTTACTTTCCAATTTACATGTGTGAACCTAAGAAGGAAGCAATATTCAGCATGTATCTATAAGCAAATCTGGTCATTTCCTTTGCTTATAATAATGTGATATATGTCCAGAACCATTTAGATCAGGTTAACTTAAATCTTCATTCAGTGATTTCAGATAATTTAAAAACCTTCTTCATATGCAGGATATAAAACTCTCCCATAACGTAGCAAATTCATCACTGCCCCTCAATGTTATAAAGAAGACTCTTTAATTACCTAATTTATCTATCAGGCATTTGGGTATTTCTATTAGGCATTTCTTATTCTAATAAGGTTATGTACATTGATCAAGGAACCCAAAAGATCACCCATAAAACAGGCTGAGGCCATTATTAGAAGCAACTATCCCTCATTACAGTGCAGCCTACAAAACAGTTTGCATACATTGAAAGAAATTTGCATATATTGGTACTAAATGTAATTACGTTCAGCAAAATAAACTTGTCTATTCTTTCTTCTTTCTCAGTCTACGTCTTATCTTTTTATCTTTGATTTCATCCTTCTAGTCTGCATTCTTAAAACCTCTTTTTTTTAAATATTTTCTAGTTTCCTTATCTCCCGCTAATAGAATCATATTTGTCTTCCTTTCCTGACAACTCTTCACCTTACTGAAGTCTTACTGCAAACAATCTCTTTAAATGTACTTTCATTATGAGATAGCTAAACTACGTTACAGAACTAGAGACATCAATGAATTTTACTTAATAGATAAGAGTAAAAAATCCTTACCTGGAGCATGCTATAAGGGGGAGTACAATGTAAAGGGGCAGGTAATTTTCTTTCTTTTTTTAATTTAATTTTTAATTTTTAGAGGGAAAGTGGGGGAGGGCCAGAGTGAAAGGGAGAGAATCTTAAGCTGGCTCCATGGTGTTGCTGGACTGGATCTCATGACCCTGAGGTCATGACCTGAGCCAAAATTAAGAGTCTGATGTTAACTGACTAAGCCACCCAGGAGCCCCAGGGCATGTAACTTTCCGTATTCCCTCAGGGATGGTACCTCCAACACAGCTCACTCCTATGTATTAAATAGAACTGACAATGCATAAATAGAAGAGCAAAGTCAGATCTCACTGGAAACACAATTTACAATGGCGACTTTCCAGTGATCATGAAGCCTCTGTTAGCCGGGACGGTGATGTGTTTTGACCTGCTCTTCAGGCACCCACTCAAAAGCCTGACTGTCATTTGGTCACTGGAGACTGAGAAGCCTGAGTGGGCAGTGGTGGTGACCAGAACTTTCCACTGACATGCCTGGAGACTACTGTTTCTAAGCTCCCAATAAGAGTAAATCTGGGAGGGGCGCCTGGGTGGCTCAGTGGGTTAAAGCCTCTGCCTTTGGCTCAGGTCATGATCCCAGGGTTCTGGGATCGAGCCCCGCATCAAGCCCCGCATGGGGCTCTCTGCTCAGCAGGGAGCCTGCTTCCTCCTCTCTCTCTCTGCCTGCCTTTCTGCCTACTTGTGATCTCTGTCTGTCAAATAAAATAAATAAAATCTTTAAAAAAGTAAAAGAGGTGTTCTGGATGGGTAAGACTTATTCTTTGGGTAAGAGGTACCCCAAAATGGAGGAGACATAATTGGTTATCAGTACGGGACAGAATTGAAGGTGCACCATCGACACGTGCAAACATTGTTTTGCCCTCTGGTTGGCCGAGGTCGAAACGAAGCTCAAAGCCCCAACAAGAAGGGTTCCAGAGAAATACAAAGTTTCAGACTCCACCTTTGCAAAGTGTAAACTGTGCACAAGCCACTATACATGACAGAGGAAGTGGTGATCAGTGTCAAGGGTAATGTGTGGTTGCAGATGAGGCTGAAGAAGCAGACTTACTATCTTGTATTTCTTGGCCGAGGTTTTTGCACACAAAGTTCATAAATGTGCACACATACAGGGTGGGGGGTATAGGAAGGGACATAACATTTAATCAGATAAGTAATTTTAGAAAGGATGACTTGAAAAAAGATGCTGAGATTTCTAGCTTTGGCTATGTCGAGGTTATCTGATGGTTCTTAATTTAACCCAGAAAGGAAAAGCATCAGAAAGCACAGCTTTCACAGGGAGAACAAAGTTCAGTTGGGGTTGTTACAACTGTAGGTAATCGTGAAAATAAGTGTATGTCTGCTTATGAGAGCTGGAAATACATTGGTCAATGAACACAAAAGAGACAGCATGTTTTTTGTTATTCCTTTCTTATAGCTCTGTACAAATGTCACAAACAGGTTCTACACAGCTCTTGACATGGATGTGAAGTGCCACGGGGCAGGCGATACTCAGGGACAGGGGGAGGGGGATGCATAAAAGAGGGGTGGGTAAGGGCATGTTTCAGAGCAGCATAATGCGCAGGGGTGGAGAGTGGATAAGAGTGAGTGTTTATGTAGATGAAGACCACATGCCTTCCTACTGATGCCTGTGTTAGAAACAGGCTTACCGTGGGGGAAATGGTGGATAACACATATAGACGGTCACTCATGTATTTCTCTGAAAAACACCTGGTTGTTCTCGTTCGAAATCAGCACTTGCACATTATGCAGCTGTGTTTCTTGGAACACAGCAGCTGATAAGCTGTTAATAGGTGTTCCATGAAGGAAGCTCCTTGTGTTCAGATTAGTTTGGGAAAGCTGTGGGCAATGTCTATCTCTGGAGAGCCTCAAAGGGCCTTGAGGACTAACGAAGGCACTGGTAAGTCCTCCAGGAAAGTGACCCTCTTCATTTTTTTAGTAGAGGATTTTCAAACTTATTTTGACATAAAACTCCTTCATTCAAAAGGACATAGATGAATGGATATTACTCAGCCATCAAAAAGGATGAATACCTAACTTTTGCATCAACAGGAATAGGACCGGAGGAGATTATGCTGAGTGAAATAAGTCAAGCAGAGAAAGTCAATTATCATACAGTTTTACTTACTTGTGGAGCATAAGGAATAACATGGAAGACATTAGGAGAAGGAAAGGAAAAGTGAAGCGGGGGAAATCAGAAGGGGAGATGAACCAGGAGAGACTATGGACTCCGGAAACAAACGGAGGGTTTTAGAAGGGAAGAGATGGGTATTAAGGAGGGCATGGATTGCATGGAGCACTGGATGTTATAAGTAAACAATGAATCTTGGAACACTACATCAAAAACTAATGAAGTATTGTATGGTGACTAACATAACACAATAAATTTTTTTTTTAAAAAAAGGAACATATACAAATAACTGAAAGGATATTGGTGTTAGAAAACAAAATAAAACAAAACAATGTTTAGAAAAAGCTGATATAAATGTCCAGAGCAATAGAAATGTAGGGTGATAATGAAGAAAGTGACTTTGGTAAATATGGGCAAATCCAATACCAAATTTTCAGGTCAAATATAATTCCTTGCAGGCCTAGTCATTCCTGCAAATTATCTTCAAAGCTAAATTAGCTCTCAGACTTCTTAAGAAGGTAGGTCTTTGTGTACAGATATTAACTTCATGTGATTTGCATTTTAAAAGAGGAACGATTTCAGGCTTTTCTATACAAATGGAGAAGCTATTAAAGTGTGCTCTAAGTATGTGCTGTCCCTTCAGTGACTGAAAACTCTAATTTGCAATCTGATGAATATGACATCTTTTGAATAATGCAAACTAAGAAAGTGCTAATTGGTTTCCATGGTCATACCTACAGCCTCATGAAAATGGATTAGGAACATAAAGAAAAATGCAGAATATAGAACTGCAGTGCCATTTAAATTATAAATGAAAGACAGTCTAGTTGAATGAAATGCCAAATAACAATAATAATGGTAATTTTAATAATAGGTGATGAGCATGATTTGCACCTGCTTTGCATCAGGTACTGTTTGATAGGCTCTGTACAGTATGTCTGAGCATCATCTGCAAAACAGAACACAATAAGACCTGAGGCTAGGCCAGCTAATCAATAAAAAATAGATAAATATTATAGGTCACATTTATTGAGCACTTACTTTGTGTCAGGCACCACTGTAAACCTCTCACATTAGTAAGTCTTGTGAGCCTCACCAGAATCCTGTTGAGATGGGAACTACTGTTCTTCCCATTCCACAGATGAGCTCACTGAGGCCAGAGTACTCTACCCTCCTTCTAAGCAAGAGAAGAGCAAGACTCGGGTATGTGTGTATTCAAATGTGTCTCTAAATCACCTGCTCTTTCAACTTCTCCACTGTTCTGATCTCATGATATTTGTACACTTTGCATATTCCGATCATATACTAAATTGATACAATTTTAACAGTAATTAGAAAGTGGCTCACATTAGAGCCTTTTGATAATTTGTCCCCAAAGGACATTGATGCATAATGAGTAGGAGAAGCAAATGCCTCCACTTCTGCGTTTGTTGTCTCCCTTTATTCTCACAGTCTGGTCCTGAGAAATGTCACTCAAGTTTACTTCTGTAGACAGTTTATGATATATTCAGCAATAAAATGCATCAGTAAGCTCTAACAACCATTGACACTGTGTTACACTCTTGAATTTCTGTCCTGATTTCAATGCTATATTGTTAAAGTTTTAAGCAAAAAAAAATTGTTTTTAAATTTTTGGCCAACTTTGTTTCTGTTTTAACTAAACTGTTCTCTATATGCCTCTTGCCGGTATTGGCCACCTGCTAGGAACCCATATCTGATATTACAGGGATTAAAGCCAGAGTTTAGGTTTCAGGTATCTATTTCTCAAATAATAAAAACAATATTTTCAGATCCAAAGTTAAATTGACCCCTTTGCCACTGATAATTTTAGAGTATTGTGGATGTTACATTTTAAGAAAGAAATTCAGGGGTGCCTGGGTGGCTCAGTCAGTTGAGCGTCTGACTCTTGGTTTTGGCTCAGGTCATGATCTCAGGAGTCACAGGATCGAGCCCTACATGGGTCTCCACATTCAATGGAGAGTCTGCTGGAGAGTCTCTCCCTCTATCCCTCTCCCCTCCCCCTTTTGCTCTCTCTCTCTCTCTCTCTCTCAAATAACAAATAAATCTTTAAAAGAAATGAAAGAAAGAACTTCAACAAACTAAACAAGCAAATGAAGCAAACACTGAGTTATGGTTGAGGGAATTAGTTTAATCCAAGCAGCAAGGAAGACAGTACTGACAGAGTGCTTTTCTCTAATGCAAGACAGTGCACAGGACTTTACTACATTTATTAATGGCTCAGAATTACCCTCAAAGGGAGGTCATCACTCTTTCTGTTAACAGATGTTACAGAGAGAGGATAACATGCCTCGGGTGACACAGCTGGTGGCAAAGCTGGGACTCGAACCCAAGTCTGGCATAAAAGCCTGCTGTTCTTTCTACTACATCGCACGCCTTCCTCAGAAAAAAAGGAGAAAAGATTTAAAGAAGGACAAGAGCTGCTTTCAAATGTGATCAGAGCAAAAGGCATGAAGCTTGTTCTCCTAAACTCCATGAAGGAGAGTGGGGGCCATGCCAAGGACATTAAATTTAAGATAAGAAAGGAATACTTTTCTAACACTCACCTGTCTGTGAGTGTCTGTGGCCTCCTGATTTTGCACTCTCTGTCGCTAAAGCTGTCCAAAGAGAAGCCGAAGTGGCCAGATCTCTTCTGTTCTCAAAAATTATTTAATTAAGATTCTAAACAAAATATATATTCTCCAGGAGATCCTTGATACCAAGGACACTTCTCTCTTAATCTCCCATTTTCCATCCTGTGCCAGCTGTGTGATCTAAAGAAAGTCAAACTGTGCTCCTCAGCTCACTACTTCTTGTAAAGTAGGAAGGTATCCCGTTCCAGGCAAGGTTATTAGAAGATTGGATAAGATGAGACAAGTGACATACTTAATCCATCATAAAGCTCAAATACCTCTTCTTGCACATGTACAAGGTCAGAGTCTGTCAGAATTGGAGGCAGTTTCTGTTACCTCCACTTGGGTCATGCCAAAAACCGTGAAGGAAACACTCCACAGATGCAAGGCTTTCTTTCCCCTTACAGGTGCATCTGGATCAACCACGAGTGTGCACTTGCTACTGTCTGGCATGTTTTCCTGCTTGATCACTCCCCCCCCCAAAAAAATGCAGAGTTCTGATGCATTGCTTTCAGGGTTTATAATGTGCATTTTTGGTAAATTCTATGCAAAGACGTCAATGAAGTAGCTTATGCATGCCATGTTCATCTTCTGACTTTTCCATTGGTGCATTCAATAAAGTATAATACTATTCTGTTTTATAATAATCACAGATATGATATTCCCTCTCAATGAGGTTTTTTTTTTTTTCAGCTGCCAAAGTCTATTGCTCTTAATATAGAAAATGTTATAGACATACATAAGGATTAGCGTTGTGGAACCATCAGAACTTTCTGCTGTAATCTTACTTTCTGATATCTAAAAAAGCTAACTGCAAGACTTTGAAAAGAGAATGAAATATATTCAAAATAAACATGACTATTCAAATATTTGACTGTACATTCTTCTGAAATTCAAATAAATATTGATAAGAAAAGATGTTGTTAAAGAGGTATGCATCATACATAGAATTTTAAAGACTTTAATCTAATGCTTAAATTAAGAAGACTTGCATAATTATCACTTGCATATAGGAAAAGATGAGTGATAGAAAATGAAAACTATGAAAATTTAATTCCAACTGAAATGAAAAAGAAATTTATCCTTGAAAACTCTTCTATCTATGGCCACTGTTCATCACAAAGACTGTAGGGGTTCAGATATAGTCTTGCATTTCAGTAACAAACTTATTCTGATCCATTGCCCTGTGGGCTAAAGAACTCCCAGCCTGTGAGACATATGTGACAATTTCATCTTTTTATCACTCTTGGGTGTGCTTATGTAGAAAACTGCATGCCATAGCCCAAGGAATCCCTCCTTATCATTACTTCCAGCTCTCAAGCTAAAAAAGTGATTTTGGAAGATTCAGTTAAAAATATGTGGTTTTTTCAAAAATGGTTTTCTTACTTATAGAAACAAAATTGAAATGTGTATCTCTGTGTGCGTGCCTGTGTGTGTGTGTGTGTAAGAGGGTTAAATTAAACAAACCAAAAACTAAAAGCTAAACACTTCGTGATTTCGACCTTACCTTCTCTAAGCACACACATTTGACAACAGTAGAAAATAAGTATTCATAGATTGTGAGAAAGCAAAATAATCCTAAAATAATGTAGATGCACAAACACATACCCATCCACACAATCTATGACATATTTATATATGCATAAATATGTACACATATAAATGCTACATAAAACGGGAAATTTAAAAACAAACAGTAGGCCTGTATTGTTTATTTCTTTCATAGTCTCTCCCACACATCTGGGTATTGTAAAATATTACACCATATGTCTATTTAGGATCATGGAACTTTATGTTTTATGTTACATGACAGCACGACTGTAAATGTGGCAGAAGTAATAAATGAAAACAAATTTTCTTTTTATGAATAAATTCAAGAATATTTTGCCACATCCATTTTGATAAAATTACATAAATGTTTGCTTAACTTGGAGGGGTTACATGCAAAAGATTACAGAAGAAGTAATAGAACACTAGTTAAGTGCTCTATTGGAAGTTTCTGCATTAAGGTAAAGTGGCCTGCCCTGAAATAGTAAATTCCAAATAAGGTTTTCAGCTTTTCAATCATGTTACAATCTATCCCTCACTATAACTCTCGAAGTTACTTGTCTCCGATATATTCTAATGCTTTGGCTGCCTTATATGCATTAATTTAGGTGGATGCCATTCAGAAATATATGGTACTTGGCTTACATTCAAGCATCCGTACAAATATAAGGAAGTTGTCCTCATGAATCAAAATTCCAGCAAGTAATTATTGAACCTCTACTATGTCTTGGGCATATGAAATTGAATTTTAAGACAAAGCATTAGGACAAAAGAAATGAGGCCCCTGAAACTCTCCAAAGGACAGAATATAAAATAGAGAAGGAAACAAAGATTCTATTAGCTTCCTAGGAGGCAGGAAAATAAAACAGAACAAGCTCTGGAGGCAGACCAAATTGGACTCTAATTTTACTTGTACACTCACTGGCTGTGGGATCATAGAAAAGCGGCTGCAACACAGGGATGATAATGCGGCATAGATTCAAGATCATGCGTGAGGAGCACCTCATACCTTGTTTGCACGCTAGTAGATGCTCAATAAACAGTACGATTTTTTTCATTATTAGTGTTATTAGTAACACCAACTACAAAAGATTACCTACCACTGTGGTTAGCATATGGAAAGGTCTTCATAAGTGCTTGCTGAATGAATGAGCACTGAATTTAGCCTAAACTGTGAGGAGATAGGCAACGAAGGTCATGTGCAACGAGACAAGGTCAAAACACATCCATCTGTCTCACTTCTTCCGAGAAGAATATCTGAAAAAAGAAGTTTCACCCTTTCCCCCTCCCCCCTTTATCTCTGCCTTTGTGGTTGTTTGAATACTTTAAGAGCGACGTTATTTTTCCCAACTGCTAGCACCATTCCAGGAGTCAGAGGTAATCTTGCCATTCTCTTATTAAATAATGAAACAGGACTACGATGCTCCAAATTTCTGCTTGCATGGCCCTAAGACATTCAGGTAAGTTTAGCAAGGGCAAATGACTGTCAGGTGCTCAGACAGCAGCCAGGCGTGGGGCCTGAGGATGCCGAGCTTCTAGGGTGAGAGCAGATTCCGCAGGTGTCCCACAGCCTCTCCCTCCACCAGGCAGGCTGGCTCCCACTTTCTGCCATTACGGCTCATCTGTCTGAGTTCTTCATGGCATGTTGACACTTATTATGTCTTCACTCACTGTAAGACGAGGCACTGTGGTGAAACCGAAGTGGAAGAAACCGTGAACGGGTGGTCTTGCACCTGAGTGCTGGCTTTGTTTCTCCATTACCTCAGTCACATAATGTGTGATACGCTTTCACAAGTTCTCAGTTTTCTCCTTTGTCAAAACACACAAGAAGCAGGTCACTAAAGTACAGACTTTGCACTTGGAAACGTGTGCCTCTGTACCTTGGCTTTCCCCTTTATGGATACTGTGACTTTGTGCAAATCACTGAACTGCTTTTCACATCTCACTTTCTTAATTTATAAAGTGACATTAAGAATAAGGGTTGATGAGGCAATATCTCTAAGATACTTATCTGAGCATAAAACATGTAGAAACTTCCTTCTCTCCTTCTTCTTCTTCTTATTACTATTATTATAAGATTATCTAGTGTCTCTCAGGCCTTCGTTTGTAATCCTCCATACAAGGACCTTAGCTTGTTTACATTGCAGTAGGAAAGTCAGGGAGATGTGGCAATGAATTCAAGAATAAGAACAGAAAATATAATTCAGATCTACAAGAAGTCAGAGGAGACAGGAACACAAAATGTAGGCTAGCAAAACAAAGTAAATACAATACAAAAGTAAAAGGGTTAGTACTAAATAAAGATATGTCCAGTTGCGATGCTAGAACACTCAGACAGGAATTTAGTAACTAGGTATTTAAAGGAAGACGACTTCTATGAGTAGGCACCACTTTGCGTAGTGGAGGGATTTTCCCTAATGCATGCAAGTAAATTTTGTTCCATAACTCGAAAAAATGGACTATATGATATTTCATGAAATTTGAGTCTAAATCTATAAATAAGACACACATTTCTTGCTCCTTTCAATCTTCTCTGGGAAAAAAAGAATTCAATCCCAAATTCTGTTAAAAAGTTCAAAGCACAAATGGCATAGTAGCCCCATTAAACGATGGTGGTCTCTGGAGTTTGTCTGGGAGTTTTGGGACTGGAATTGTCCGAGAAGAAACAACTCAAAGGGACGGTGAACACAAAACTACATAGATCTGGGGGACGCTTACTATCAGAGAATGTTTGTACATGATTATTTCTGTGTATTTGTTTCATAGGAATCTGAGAATGCTACAGCTTTAAAAATAATGACTAGATGGGGCACCTGGGTGGCTCGGTCGGTTAAGTATCAGACTTTGGATTTTGGCACAGGTCATGATCTCAGGCTCATGAGTGGGACTCTGTGCCCAGTGGGGAGTCTGCTTGAGACCCCCTCTCCACTCCCTCCCACTCTGTTCACCCCCACTTTCTCTCTCTCTCTGAAATAAATAAATAAACCTTTTAAAAAATAATGACTGGAATCTAAAGGAACAAAATGTAGATATCATCAGTTCAAAGCCATATTAAAACAAAACAAAAGAAACAACTGAAAAAAAAAAAAAAAAAGAAAGAAAGCTTCTTATCCCTAACCTGATGTTCTTCCAGTAGAGTACTTTGGAGACTCACGAGCCGGGGGAGAGAAGATGAATCACATCTGAAGTAAAAAACATGAAGTGTCTGAAATCAAAAGGCTATGATAAGTCTGTAGAGTGTCTACTCACGGAGAGAGAAATTCACAAATTTGGCAAAGCATGAAAAGGGAGGGAAAGCATAACAACCCAGCCATTTCAAAATTAATTTCAAAAAAAATTTTTTTTCTAGAAAACCCAATTCTTTGTAGTTACACTTGTTTTCCTTTTATATAATCAAAATCAAATGAGGATTAGGCAGAGGTGTTAAGATCAAAAGTGGAAATAGGTATTGATTCTATTCCTTGTTTGCTTACAGGGGTAGTATTCTAAACTTGACCCTTCCCTTCCTGTTCTGCCACCTTTAGGTTTTCTTTGAGTTTACTAACCTTCATTTTACTAAGAATTCATTGGTCCCCTGATTTCTGTTTCAGAGGAAGTGTCTAAAGGTGCAGCGTTGTGCTGATGTTAATGGCAGTTCTGGAGAATCAATGTGAGTCGTCAGCAAGAGGATGAATGAGGGCTATGCATCCCATCTAGAAAACACGGGGCCTGCTAGTAGTCCTAAATTAACTTAATGCTTGACATCATATTTCGTGAATCCAGGGGCGCTCTTGTCAGGTCTCCTCACCGCGCTGGGCACTAACACATATTTCTAGAGTATCAGTGACATTGCTAGCTGGACTTTTTAGCTGATCCACACAAACTTCAAGCTGAATATCACCACAGCAAAATTTCATGGGGAACAACACCACAAAACTGTGAAGATTTTAAAATGTCTTCCCAGATAAAATTTAACAACAAGAACAACAAAATAGCAGATGTTTAAGAGACATAGAGAAAGACGATAATGGCATCATTAGAACCCATTAACACTTATTTTTTCGTATGAATATGAGCTACTTTAAATTACTTTATACTCCCCTAAGTCAAAAATGCAAAACTATAAGGATCAGGAAAAAATAGGAAAAGGAGACAGACCTCAGTACAGATTTCAGTATAAGCCACAGCATCTTTACTGAAATAAATTGTTTACAAGTAGGTCCTTGCCACTGCAACGCAGAAGGAAAGCCCACTTAAGACACCGTCTCTTCCCTGGAAGTGGTCTCTATGTTTCATCAAAAGAAGAACATCTTGAGATTTACAAGGACTGTCCTATACAATTCTTACATTTGTTTATACTATACAAATACTGCAAGGTATATATTATGTGTACATAATTATAGGAGTTATTATATACTTATAAAACAGCATACTATTGTTTAGAATGTATAATGAAGTTTTTTAAAAAAGTTTATTCTATTTAACATTCTTCTAGCTTTAAAAGATTGGGAGGGAGACAAACCATAAGAGACCCTTAATCGCACAAATCAAACTGAGGGTTGCTGGAGGGTGGTGGGGAGGGATAGGGTGGCTGGGTTATGGACATTGGGGAGGGTATCCACTATGGTGAGTGCTGTGAAATGTCTAAACCTGATGATTCACAGACCTGTACCCTAGGGAAAATAATACATTATATGTTAATAAAAATTTAAAAATACTGCGTAACTTCCTAAAGATCATTATCTGGTCTTCTCTCTCAAAACAAATGGTACTCATATTCAAAATTACCTCTGCTCTACTGCTTGCTTCAGTATGAGTCTGTTTAATGTATGTTTTATATTTAATAGGATAGAAACAAAACAAGCTTAAAAAAAAAGAGAATAATCAACTTCCCTTCCATTATCATAAATTTGCAATGTTGCCACTAACAAACATCGTTCAAACCCAGAAGCTTACTTGACTTAAAAAGTCACATTTCAATAAGTAACAGAAAAATTATTCAATAACTTGCTCATTGTTTCTATTCTTACTATCAAAGAATTTCATCAGTTTAATGATCATGTCTTTTCCCCCACCCCCATACGGACTGATAACCTTTGACAACGCGAAACAACTTCAGTGTGAACCTGAACCGTTGCTGTTTCATTGTAACCTGCTGCTGTGGAGAACATGAGCCATGTGAGAGCTGACCTCTAAACATCTGTAAGAATTGGGACTTTCAAGCCCAGCCATCCTTCAGTAAATGTCATCAGCTCTTCACTTTATAGCATTTCTGCGGACAGAGAGACCCACCTCAGGCTCAGGACCAGCAGCTGCTCCTTTGACTTCAGAAGCTCCCCCACTTCAAAACTGGCATAGCCCAGGAAGCTTCGCTGAAAATAAGACAGAATGGTGTCCATTAACTTCAAAAGTCCTTAGTATCTTTGCTGTCACACCAACCACACAAAATTAGAAGAATGAAATGTTGACTGCATGAGCCTGACAAATATTTCACTTGCAGAGATACAATCAGAACTGACAGAGATACGATAATCGAGCCTTCTCGTGGGGTGAAGTCCAGGGGAGCAAATGGTGACTTTTCCATTAAAAACAAAGAGACCAGGAGCCTAGAAAAGAACAAAATGTGTAACACCGAAGCCAGGACTTTTCTGTGAGTTTTCTTCTCCTATGAAAACTGGGAGAGAAGCAAAGATGATAAACTTTCAATATTTACCAATGCCGTCGTCGTTCTTATTAGAATTCCTCAAGTCACTGGCAGCAACAACTTTGTATTCCAGATATGAGCAAATCTGTTAGTTGGAGCTATTTTTATGTGGGACTCTGTACAAGTTATAAATAGAAATGCTGTATTTCTCCCCCATCACAGCAACGTTTAAAAGCATTTGTTTCCTTTGTTTTTTCTATACCAGCATGGGACAATTTCATTCCAATACACAAAACAGAAAGGTACTTACTCTGTTACATTTTCTAAAATTGCTTTTTTAACCTATCATACTGGCTTGGCTGTTGACTATCTACGAATATCTCCTTTCTACAATTTTTGACTCATAATGTAAAGAATAAAACTCCAAATTGGTTTTTCTTTTCCAGGAAACAAATCTTTCATTTCTTTTTAATATTCTGGGCTACTTCTGATTTAAAGTCACAATATTATGGTATACCATAAATAGTGTTTCTCGTTCTCCCCTCAAGGTCAAGAAGTAAACACGAAAATATCAAACCCATACCATCTCCCATTGCTGCCTTACATACTGTAATACTCTACAAGAAGTCAACCCACTACATTTTCCAGAGCATTCTCTTTTCATAGCTCTGTTGCAGGGCTGCCCTAGAATAAGAGCTTGGGCTTAAGGAGTCTAAGCACAATTGGGTCTTTTCAGCCAAAAGTGTGAGGTTATTTCATACACAATAGGCTGCGTCCACACTTAGTGATTATTAAGCAAAAGAAAGACATGCTTTAGGTCAAATTTTTTTTCTCCCTTTTTTTCAATTTAGAACTGTTTCAAGAAACTTAAAGGCAAATACTGTTAATACAACTCAGTACTAAAGCTGGAGATGTCTACACATTAGCAAGGATAAACCCAATGAACTAACTTGAAACTCACAGAGCTGGCTTAGACACCAACTCACCAAAGCCAGAAGAGCATGAGACTAAATTATTAGGAGAAGGACGTCAGGTGAAAATACTATTTGTGGCAAAGCTCTGATGATACGTCAATGAGTGATGAAATGAGAGTAAGTCAAGCTACAAAAAGAAGTCCAAGTGCTATATGAGTGAAGCATGAAGGGATTTAGGGTAACTTTTCAGCAAATGGTATAGTAAAACCTGGGAGAGATCCTGCTGAAGAGAAGCATTAATGTCACCTCATGAGCGATAACTACTAGACCATCCTTTTTGAGCACCCCTTCCCCTTCCCTATTTCTTATCCTGCTGTATTTTTCTCTATTGGCACCTATCACCATAGGACATATTATTTTTTTATACATATACATATTTTATATATATATTTTTTCTTTGCTTATTTTGTAACTCCTTTGAAAATAATCAAGATTTGAAGCTCCACAAGCAGCCTTATTTTGTTTTCTCACAAACTCCTACTGCCTAGTGCACAGTAGGCATGTAATAAATTTTTCTAACAATAAATGAGTGAACGACTGGCATAAAAACTAGCTTTCAAGATAGTCATTCTATTAGATATAGATATCAGGATGTTCTTTCTGCAGGTATTTACAAAGTACTATAATTCGCTATCTGGAAAATGAAAACAATTTTAACTTGTGGATTGTATATTGTAGTGAATTTCATTGTAGCATGTGGTAGTTAAGCATGTCTATCCCACTTCCTCTTTCCCTGATTATCGGAGTTTTTAAATCACTCTTTATTCTCAAAGAAAACTCTTTAACTGATGAAAGATTTCATGATGCCTCAAAATTTCCAATGATTTTCTCTCTGTCTATTGAAATGTCAAAGGTATGGATGGTTTTGGAGTGAATAAAACAGACCATACATGTCATGAATGTTACTGAGGTCTTTTCATCAATAAAAGTGACAAATGCCCCAGAATGGAATGTAGCAATGAGAGACAGGTGGAGTGGCTATTTCCAGACATGAGCCACACACACCCCGTGAGGCACAGCTGCCTGTAGAGTTGTGACCACAGCCGCTGAATGTCTCCTCTGTCCACCAGATCAGGGGCTGCTATGGAAGCAGGACTCTGGCTGGTCCATCTCTGAGCCATGCCCGGTGCCCAGAACAGAAGGGCTGCCTTGTATGCCTACTGCCTCATTGTACATGTTTGCAGGGGACCAAGGACAATGCCTATGGGTCTAACTTTTTTATCAGAACTGGCAGCCACAGGCTTCATCTCAAAAGATAGCAAGACATTTTACAGAAATCATACAATGTGTTAGAAACTAGTTTAGGTAATGACATTATAGCACTGTGTTATGAAAACTTGTCAAACCCAAGGAGGTGTTATTTAGATATAAATATTATCTTTTTATTCTACAAATAACTGTACATGGTGACTATGTGTGGCATAAAGGACATTAATGAAATCCCTGAAGACAGTGGGTCATGAAACACTAACAATGGCTTTGCCTCTATATTGACTTTCTGGTAGGTGTTTTTTGTATTTGCTTGATGTCAACATAAATAAAACCCAGCATTCATTTACACGGATATCTACTGGACTCCTGTAAAAGAATGAGTTAGAAGGAAACAGTCTTCTCTGTTTCTGAAACCTAAATCCCCATGAAAAGAAAAGAGCACACTAATGCTAATCTAAGAGAGTAACTGAATATAAAGCTGTTTTATCTTTGCTGTCACTGTAATCGTAACCATGGAATAGCAGAGACATCTTTAAAAAATTTAAGTCTCAAATATAACTCAAGGAACAAGCTTACCCATCTTGTCTTCAGTGCTGTTTCTAAAATACTCATCTTAAAGGTTTAAAACTGGGAGGTCTAGTATCAGTGGAAAAATGTGAAAGACAAACAAAAAAATTAAAGTCTCACTAGAGTTGGAGCTCAGAGGTCTGGAGTGTCATGTTAAATGTTATTCTGTCAAAAAATGGAAATATGGGCATTTGAATCACTTCTCCCAGCCCCCAAACAGGCTATCCACTAATGGGTATTGTCAGGCCTTATTTCTCTGTCTTCTCGCTTGCAAATCTGTGGTCTTGAATGAGTTACTTCATCATTCCGCGTCATAACCGCTGTAGGAAAAAGTTGCATGTGATAACTCTATCTTTCGCATAGTTACTGTTATAAGAATCAAAGTAAGCCAGGCAAAGCTCTTGGTACATTGCTGGGAAAAACAGGAAGTTAAAGGAGTTAACTGGCTTACACATGGTCCCAGAACTAGTTAATATGCAGATGCCAAGTTGGAATCCAGGTTTCCTGCTTTTTAGTCTAGCATTCTTTTATCCCCATTACACTGGGCTTTATTTCCAGGACAGGTGGCAATTCTCTCTCCTTCTGCCAGGCTCTCTACCTGCTCAACATGGGTCTCTGGCCTTTTTTTACCTGCTCAGGAGAGAGCGACACTCAGAAAGATCATTCTGGGTACAAGCGCCCAGAGCAGATGATCATTGAATTGCTTCCTACATAATTTCAATCTCTCACCTGGCTGGAGAGTGATAGCAAGCAGGGGGATGGGGCGGGGAAAGTTGGGGCATCTGCTTCAATCCCAGTTCCTCTCTATAGGGAGTGTAGCAATAAACAGTTTATCGTACCAGCCCTTGCAGGGACTCTGAGCAAGTCACAAGTATTCAGATTGCTTCTGGGGTTGCATAGGTCTCTGCAGCAGGCCCTCAGTGTTCCCTGATTGAGCTGTACTATATAACGAGCCACAAGATGTATAGCTCTGTACACCTTGCTGTGAGCTGGCCTACCCTCTGTCACCTATGTTCATCTCACAAAGCCTCTAATCAAAATAGAGGGTTCCTGTATACCACAATTTCCAAGAGACTCCCAAGTTTTACCAAGTACTGTGTAGAACTGTACGATCCAATGGAGAACCATTGGTTCAGGCATGAGGCTTGTGGCTACTCTGAATTGAGATGTGCTGTACACATAAAATACACATCACATTTATATAACATGGTATTTAAAAAGAGTGTGAAATAGAGCATTGCTAATTTCTTGTATTGATTACATTTTGAAATGATTATATTCTGTGTATGTTAGGTTCAACCAAATACTAAAATTCATCTTGCTTGTTCCTTTTTTAATTTTTTGAAAGCATGGGCTGCTAGAAATTTTGAAATTATATATGTGGCACACATTTGTGGCACACACAATATTTCCATGGAAAAATGCTGGCTTAGAGGTTAAATGAATATATCAATAATACTTTGACCTATTCTTATAAAACTATCTACAGGAACTGTGGTACAAGTCCAAAATGCCTTGGAAGAGCCGAGTTGATAGCATGAGGCTCATGCACAACATGCCCTACATGTAACTCACAGGGCAATCCTTTTTTCATAGCCCATGTACTTCTTCTTCAGTGACAACCCTAACAGATATGGTTCTACTGTTTCCCATCAAATAGGCAGGGAAAGAAGATACATGAACTACTCACACTGGAAAAAAAAAAAATCAGAAGGACAAAAAAGAGACTTGGGAGGAAATCTATTATAAGTGGACAAACGGTCCAAAGAAAACATTAAAAAGCATTTTAGGGTAAAGTCATATATTTAAAAATTACATCTTTACTAGGAATATACCTCAAAAGGTCTCAGCACATATTGGTATCTCCTTCCCTAAGACAGCAACAAAAGGTCTGGGTATATCCAATAGATGTTGCTTAAGAATGCAAAGAAATGTACAGAACATATTTGAACTATTTATAATAAAAGATTTTAGCTCATTTTTTAAATCAGAGTAGTCAAGAGCTAGAGTTCTTAGATGGTTGTAATGGCAGAGCCAAGTCTGGGCCAAGAGCTAAAACTCTCAGACCAAAGAAATATTTTGAGGATTAAGTGATGAGATATAAAGTAACCAGGGCTCCATGACTGGTGCTTAAGATGTGGCGATTCTTCTCTATCCACAATATTGTGTACTCTGAGGGTATTAGAATGCCAGAACCTGTGGACTCGGTCTTATTTAGGCTCATTCTTACTACACTTGAGACCTAGGTGTATAATATAAATGCCATTTTACCGAGTTCTGATGTGTCATAAAGTGTACTAGATTTTTACATATTATTAAGACTTATATACCATTACAATTTGTTTTAGATGCCCCCTTTCATTTTGGTGGTTCTAAAAAATTTAAGATGGTTGGCAAACCAAAATCATGGTATGCTTTCTAACTCATTCAATACATATATCATAATTTACTAGTTCCCAGACACAAAGCTAGGGTTATTAGAGTGAACAAAATAAGGGGTGCCTGGCTGGCTCAGTGGGTTAAAGCCTCTGCCTTTGGCTTAGGTCATGATCTCAGCGTCCTGCGATTGAACCCCGCATCAGGCTCTCTGCTCAGTGGGGAGCCTGCTTCCCCCTCCCAACCCCTGCCTGCCTCTCTGCCTACTTGTGATCACCCTCTGTCAAAAAACCAAAACAACAAGAGCAAAAAATCACTTTAAAAATAAATAAATAAATAAATAAATAAATAAATAAATAGGCTCTTTGCTCTTACAGAGTTTAACATGTAGGATGAGTGTGCAGACATTACCAATATCTAATACCTATTTGGCTCACTTTTCATTACTAATAGCACCTTGATTTTGTTCCAATGGGAACTGACCCAGATTCTCTTCTGCTTGGGCACTCCTATCTTCTTAGTGATAGGTACATGTCAATATACCAACTGAAATTTCCCCAAAGTGATTGATTCGCAGAATTGAAGGAAAAAGATCAGCTGCCATTCGTCCTTCAGTGTTTTGCCCACCTGGACTGTGACTTCTGAAGGTTCAATGTTTAGACTGGACAATACTCTAACAAAGGAGGAGCTGGAGGTAGATAGAACCTGGTTGCTCAAAGTCATTTTTTGAGTAGCTACGGCCTTGGACCATTATTGCAGATCTTTCTAACATGAGAAAAATGAGTCTGTTACTTCTAAGCCACTGTTTGTCAGGTGACTTGGTTCTGAATGCATTCCTAACTGATTCAACAGATATGTCACAGGATGTCAATTGAGAATGTTCTTTTGATCCAGGCTGAGTCTTTGTCAAAGACAGTATTCTAAATACACCATGGTATCAGTTCAGAGAACCTCCAGTGCTTGGAGCTAGCAACCTTCTCACAATGCTTCAGAAGAAGCCAATTTAATGGTGCCTGGATGGCTCACTCGGTTGAGTGTCTGACTCTTGATTTTGGCTCAAGTGATGATATCTGCCATGATAGTGGGAAACAGCATAAATGCATAAACGAACATATTCAGAACAGACAGTTGGTGAATTTGGCCCCCAGGCTATAGTTTACAGACCTCTGACTCCTGTGGATCTCTTAATCAGTCCCAATTGGAATATATTTGAAAAAGTGGTATGTTTAAATGTCTCAAATTTCCTATCATTAAGAACACTAGCATTTTTTTTCAGTAATTACTTTTAAGCTGTTTTCAATTCACTCAATATTATAAAATTTTCAAATACAAAACTGCATTAAATACAATCTGTGTTCAGTATTAAAGCTAAAAAAAAAAAAAACCCTCAATATGGACGATGTTACCATAGGTACCACTTTGACTTATAGAAATTTATTTATGGGACTTGGGTGGCTCAGTCAGTTAAGCATCTGACTCTTGATTTCAGCTTAGGTCATGATCTCAGGGGCATGAGATGGAGCCCCGTATCAGGCTCTGTGCTCTCCTCCTAGAGTCTAAGTGAGATTTTCTCCCTCTGTCCCTCCTCTCGCTTATGTGTGCATATATTCTCTCTCTCTCTCTATCTCTCTCTCAAATAAATGAATAAATCTTTTTTTTAAATATTTTATTTATTTATTTGTCAGAGAGAGAGAGAGCACAAGCAGGGGGAGTGGCAGGCAGAGCAGGCAGAGAAAGAAGCAGGCTCCTGGCTGAGCAAGGAGCCCAATGTGGGACTCGATCCTGGGACCATGGGATCATGACCTGAGCCAAATGCAGATGCTTAACGACTGAGCCACCCAAGTATCCCAATAAATGAACAAATCTTAAGGAAAAAAAAGTCAATTTAGAGACAATGGTCTATTAGTAACATGACATGGCCAGTCGATGTAAAGGTAGTGTTGGAAGGGAGTGAAGGTGAGTATTTCAGGAGATGCACTATTTAGGAAATGAGGCTAATTTCTTCATTCTATCACATCCAGGAAAACAGCTTCAAGTCAGAGGAGTCAGTCAGAGTCCCCTCTGACTGGGGCCTAGAGAATTATTCGACCTGTACCCAGGGGAAAAAAAACAATGAGAAGGTCCTGATAGGCACGAGAGAACACAAAGTGCCCCATTCCTTCTCCTTCACGATCAAATGCAGAGATGGCTGACCTTCTTCTCCATCAGTTCAACTCAAGCTTTGGTGCATGTATTGGAGGGCCCCCTTGGCAGGTCCAGATGGCGGCTGTTGCCAGTGACGAAATGATCAGTACGTAAGACAATGCTGCACACAAAAACTGGAAGAAGGTTCTCAACTGCCTGTAGGATTGTGGGGAGTTTCCCAGAGGCCTTACAATTGGCTCAGTCCCATGGCCTCTTTAGACCCAACTTTTTTCTAGGCTTTTTCAACCTCTCTGCACAGATCCCAGGGACTCAGCCTGCTGGGCTCTCCCTCAGAAGTTGCCACCACCTACACCAGGCTTTTCTAAGCAAAAAGCTTGTTTTTCTCTTCCTGCTCTTCCAATTTCTAAAAGCCGTGATACGGCGGTGCCGACGCAGCGGGAAAACCTTTGCAGGGTTTCGCAACACCGGACTGCACTTTGACGACAGCTTCCGTTTGGACCTGTGTTACGGTATAGCAGGAAGCAGAAAACAGCATAGACCCGTGGCTAGTTTGTTCTCTGCCTCCTTCCTGAAGCAGGAGAGCTCACGTCTGTGATTTCCCTAGCCTTCTGTTGGTCCAGGAATGCTGGCTCTGAGTTGCCTCTCAGCTACCTGCAGGGCAATTTCTAGACTCGTCTCTAGCAGGCTAAAGTGAGTATGAATCCATTTGAGGGTGATTTCCCAGAGACAAGGAATGACTTCCATATAATTCACCAAATATGTGACAGTGCCGCCTTGCGTTGTCACACCCTGTTAATTTAACTCAATTTCCTTTGTCGGCGATCAGACAACAGAAGGTCAGCGGAAAGCCCAAAGATCAATTTAGAAGGGACGCATGTGCCCTTCAGAAACATAAGAAACACTTACCCCAACCTCTGGCAGGGGATCCTTATGCTCAGGTAGGACACTGGTTCGAACCTACAGAGAAGAACAAACATTCTCCGTGTGACTTTGAAATAGAAACCAGTGCACACAGGTGCTGGGTGTCATTTTCCATCCTAGGCATCGATTCGGACTCTGGGGTTAATCATTACTGAAGGCACCTGGGTGTACCATCTGCTGCGGTACGGCAAAGCTGTCCTTTTATCGTCGCTAAGCTTCCTGATTTTCCTAAGTAGACAGAACTGCCAGGTCCTCACCCCATCACTCCTCACCCAATACAGAGGTATCTAGGCTTAAGGTGAATTACCTTTAATCTCCTCAAAAAGCAGCCCTCGTTCCGTATTCAAGGGGAAGGAGAGAGCTGTTATAGAGAAAGTCATTCCATGCAAGCTCAATAAATATTTTATTCTCCAAATGAGCACCAAAACCCACAGTCTTTATAGGATATCCCTCCCACTTGAGAGTTCTGGGCCAAATTGTCAGATACCATTACCTAAATTCATTTGAAAACTAATTCTCAACTGGGGGAGAGGGAAATAATGTAAAATAATCAGTCATCTGGGGAAGCTTTTCATATGTTTGAAAGTGTTCCAAGTGAAATATCAACTCCTTAGATGATAAGTAGGCATATATCTTCCACTGAGCAGTGATCCTTAATCCTGGCTGTACATTAGAGCTACCTGGGGACCTTTCAAACTCCTGGTGCTCTCTCCTGCCCCCAGATATTGATTCTAATGTACAGCTGAGTCGATGTTTCTCTAAGAAAAAAATGTTTCAAATGAAAAGGAATCACGACGATCTTTCTCACTTAAGAAAAAGCTAGTAAAAGCAAGAAACACCTAAAACCTAAATCTAGTATATCTTAATTTGAAGTAAGGATTAGATAAACACATTAAATGAATACAGGGCAATAGACAAGCATACTCTGTTTAACTGGAGAGCAGAGGGAAGCGGGGATGGCTGGGAAGAGAGGAACCCTAGGCACACGTGTTTGATCAATAGTTCAGGGGGTCATTTTCACAAAATCCCTTTGGAGTGCAACACTGCCAATCATAATTCTCTTGAAACCCTTTAAGTCCTGACATACCTGACTATACCTGGTCAATTCTCTCCAGTGGAAAGGATACTTATAATAGGGCTCATAATGTCCGAAGACTTGAACTAGCTCCTTAGGGCCTGCTCATCTTTAACACAGTTTCCACTTCTTGGAAAAAGCCTCAAGCCACGGGTAAAACACTGCATTTTAACTTCCAGCTTAATGCTCTTTCTTTGTGTCTTCATGACAGACCCAGCAGTATCACTTGCACAATTTGTCAGTCATTATGACTCAGAATTGTTCACAAGAGCACAAAATAAATGACAGGAGAGATCCCAACAGAGTAATCAACACAATTTGCAGAACACTCTCAACTCGGGATTTCACGACAGGGCTCACTGGCTGAGAGCAGTTGCAGTGTGGGAGCTGCACTAATGTTCTTTGGTCCAGAATGTTCAGACGTACCATTCAGTCTCATTATCTGAAAATCATTAGCTGGCCTCAAAGGACGAGGAATCTACGTATCAACAGGGGAGACTGTAAAGGACCATAGAGTGTGTGCATATATATGATCTCAATCTCTCTCTCTCTCTCTCTCTCTCACACACACACACACCACACACACACTATATACTTTCTGTCTCTCTCTCTGTTTCTCTGTCCCTCTCTCTCTCTCTCTCTCTCTCTTTATATATGTATATCCTTATGTTTGTGTAGGACACTGGGTTCAAACCCATAGAGGAAAACAAACATTTTCTGTGTGATTTTGAAATAGAAACCAGAGAGAAAAAGAGAGTGAGAGAGAGGGAAAGAGAGGGACTAGTTCTCCCCCTTATCCACAGTTTCACTTTCCAAGGTTTCATTATTACCCACAGTCAACCACCAAATATAATATAATGATATAATGTTGTGTGATATGATGTTAAATAGGGTAGAATGATATTGACAATTACTGCAATATGGTCATTACATTTATATTGATTTTTATCAGTAGAACAATTATTCTTTACAAATAAACTATTTCAGAGGAAAAGAGAGATTCTTTTTTTTTTTTTTTAAAGATTTTATTTATTTATTTGACAGAGAGAAATCACAAGTAGATGGAGAGGCAGGCAGAGAGAGAGAGAGAGGGAAGCAGGCTCCCTGCTGAGCAGAGAGCCCGATGCGGGACTCCATCCCAGGACCCTGAGATCATGACCTGAGCCGAAGGCAGCGGCTTAACCCACTGAGCCACCCAGGTGCCCCCCAAAAGAGATTCTTAACACAAAGTTGTATACTATGAAAAAATCTGAAGATATCCATGGACTAGTTTGCCATTTCCAATGTGTGTACATGTGTGAAGGAGAGAGGGAGAGATAGAGAATGAACTTCCCTTTACATAATACAAGTATTTTTAAAAACTACACGGATGTCACATTTTCCTAAATCAAGGCATGCTTAAAACTAGCAAAGATCCTGATTTAGAGGAATTGAAAAACAAAACTTTTATAAACCAATTTTAAATTTTTATACAGTCAGATTTTCACACCCAACATTTGTTTAAGATAGTCTATCTGGGTAGGTCTAAAACTTTTAAATTTAAGGTCAATGCTACAGATGTGTGGTATATAGGTTACACATTGATGATGCTTTTTCTTGCATAATCTATATCCCTCATTAGAATGAACACATGCTAGGTGGCAAGCACTGGGTTTGTCAGTAAGTAAAGTTCCATTTCTTCCCTTTGGGACTTTGTAGACTAGTGAGTGAGACAAATATATGAATAAATCCAGCACAAAGTAATACATACTATTATGAAAATGTGAGCATTTTTCTGTGGGCATTCAGAGTAAGGAATAAATCAGACTGTGAATGTTAGGAGAGGCTTCACAGAAGAAGTACTCTGGGTTTTGAAGAATGAGTAGGAGCTTTAGGCAAGGAAGATCACGACGACAAAACAAACAGGGTATTGTATAATGAGCATATGTCATGGAGTTGCAAAATGGCATTTGTATTTGGGAATGAGTGAGTATTCTGATAACAGCATAACAGGGGTCCTTTGGGGATGTAGCAAGAGTTAAATATGTTTAGGAAGAGATGTTGGGGCCATTTGGTATCTATCATGTTATAGAAATGGGACTTTATGCAATTCATAGGTGATAGGAAATCATGTAAGACATTTGAGGAGAGGAGTGACATTATCAGAGCCCCTGAAGCATCCCAACTCTGTCCTGAGTCACAGTGGGAGAATTATTTAACCTCTTCATGCCAGTTGCCTTTTGTCTTTACGTTAGCTATCTTTAGCATAGGGTACTAATAGACCTCATAGGTTGCTGGAGAACGTCTTTTTAGCACTTGGAATAGTACCTGATGCTGAGAGGGGAAGAAAGGAGGGAGTGAAAGAAAAGGGAAGAAGAAAGAGGAAACTGGGGGGAAGGAGAAAAAGAAAAGGGAAAAGAGGAGAGAGGAGACAGGGAAAAAGCAGAGGGTAGAGACGGCTGGAGGAATAGCTCACTGGGGAAAAAAAAAAAGAAAAGAAAAGAAACAAAAAAACAACCCTGGACAGATTTAGATGAGGCCTCTTGATGAGGAAGGGGTGAAGCCATGGCTGTCACTGTAACATGTGGAATATTCCAGTTCATAGGCAATGTCAGGCCTCCTGAGATTTACTGGCTTCTTTTGGAATTCATTTTTTCCTTTTTTGGTCTTATTAGCAGTACTTCTCCCTGGTTTTCTTTATCATACCCCACCCCCATCCTTCCTGGAACTTAAGAATGTCTGCCGGACTACACATTTAAAGTTCTTATAACTTCCTCTTGTCTAGACTTTTATGATATCAAATAAAGAAAGATCACTTAACAGAAGTGATCATGTAGATTATATATTCCGTCTTGAATATTTCTTAAGTTTCTTGTAAAACGAATTCATTTATTTTCTCCATAAGCTGAAATGTCTAGATACTAAAATTACCTTGAAAAATGAAAAAAAATATACCAGGTAGCATATAGTGACTTATATTCAATCTTCCATAAAATCCCTATAGACTAGTTCATAAACTTTAATGGTCTCCTAAGCCAGAAGTTACCCCTGCAATGGATGAATATAGCAGTCTAGTACTCTAATCCGGGAGAAACACTCCTTATTTTAGCCAGCCTTTTTACAAAGACCATGGGCACCGCTGCCTGGAGCATACGACAACGGTGGGAACTGCTGTATTCTTTATAGGTGAGAAGAATGCCATGCACCCTTCAGTATCCAGATCCAGAAAAGGAGAGGACCATCCTGCCATGACTCTATGCACCAGGGTGTCCATACCTGGGCGTTGGGCAAGTGCATCTCCTCACTGTTCAGGGAAGAAGGAGAAACTTTTTCCTTGGAAGGGCTCAGCTGGAAGGCAGAGGGGTTGTATTGCAATGGTGCTCCAACACCCTCCGGGCAGGGAAAGGGCCCAGATCTTCTTCTTAGACCACTGTCACATCTGATGGGGCCTCTGATAATGAATGCATCATTGAAGCACAACTTTTTCTCTAATAAAAATGTTACTCCGGTTCTCTATATATCTCAAATTGGAATATATAATTTCATAACATTTACTTGTTCCACAAGGAATGAGACACCAAACTGCCTCCATATTCAAACGTGTGGAAACCTGATGGGGACAGAAATGTTTAGCCCCCTTCCACAATATTAATTTGGGGGGAGGATGCTTCTCAGTTAGGACTATATGCCTAGGGTGCCTTGTTTTGAGAAACAGCCATGTAACGTGTTCTCACCAATAGAATATATGTGTAAGTGATGTTTGCTGCAAACAAACTGGACTTTTCAGAAGTGGATGGTGTATGTCCTCTCCACTGTCTCTCTCTCCTTGCAAGTCCAGCCCTTGATAGACTGCAGAGCTGTAGGTGAGAGAAAGCCATCTGGCAAGCATCGCTCCCAGTATTAGATTATTAAATGACTGCATCAGTTTGCTACTGCTGTGTAACAAATTGCCACAAATTTAGCTGCTTCAAACAACATCCACTTATTAACTCACACGCTATATATAGGTCAGCAGTCCAGGCCTCATGTGTCTGTTTCTCTGCCTTGGTCTGACAAGGCTGAATCCTCATCTGGAAGCTTGTCTAGGAAAAGGCCTGCTTTCAACTTCTGCAGGCTATGAGCCGAATTCAGTTCTTTGCAGCTCTAGGACCAAGGTTCCCACTTCCCATCTGGGAGCCACTATCAACTCTCGTAGAATAAGACACCCTTATTCTACGCCATGTGACTTCCTCCACCTTCAAGTCCAGCAACGGATAACCTACTTTGCAACAAATTCTTCTCACACTTTGGATATCTGGCTTCAGGATCCACTCTCTTTTAAAGGCTTACCTCATTTGGACAGATTCTCCCTACCCCCTCAAGATCATCTCCCTTTCTTAGGCAGCTTTCATCAGGCTTCTTGCTCAGTGGGGAGCCTGCTTCTCCCTCTGCCTCTGCCTGCCGCTCTGCCTGCTGCTCTGCCTGCCTGTGTACACTCTCTCTGACAAATAAATAAAATCTTCAAAAAAAAGTAGGCGCAGTACCATCTTTAGTGGGGTGAAAAATGTGCTATCCTAAAACAATTGTTCTTAATCTTGACTACATGTTAAAAATCCTCTGGAATATTTTTTAATACCAGTTTCCAGGCTGTGTTCTAAAATAATTAAATCAGAATCTCTGAGGGAAGGATCCAGGCAGCAGTATTTGTCAAGGCTCACTTCCCACTTAATTCCAATGCATGAAGTTAAGAACTACTGCTGTAAAAGAAATGAGATTGTTTTGAGTGTGGGCCTCATAGGTCCAAATCCTATGACGGTTTGGAAAAAAAGTAGGAGACAATGATCTGTCAATGAAATGAGGTACTCTTGGAAAACAAATTAGAAAAAATAACAGACTTCCAGAGTTGGAAGAGGTCTTCGACATTATCGGGCAATGTTTCTTAAACTTCAGTGTGCAAACTCATTACCTACTCGTCTGCAGCTGGTCAGGATGGTCTGAGGACCATCCCTTACAAACTTGTTATAGAAATGCACAATCTCAGGTCACTTCAAACATACAAAATCACCGTCTTCGTTTTAATAAAGTTCCCAAGTAATTCATACACATGGTCAAGTTTGGGAAGCTCTGGTATAGAAGAGTACTTATGAGTGAAATACGTCACAGATGAGAATGGTAGACGTTCATTTGCACATGAACATGCTTGAGATAAGGAACAGGGTTTATTCTTCTGGGTATGAAGATATTTAGTATTTTTTTTTAATGTCAAGCATCTGTAAAAGCTCCAGATATTATTTTTTATCACAGATGCCCTTTCCTTTGTTATGCAAATGGAGAAAGGATTGCTCTCACCATCAAGTTAGGGACTGACTTAGCTGGAATTCTTCTGAGACTCAGGCTCGTGGGCTGAATCTCCACTTCTCTCACCCCTTCATCCCCACCAAAACCCTAATTTCAAATTCACACGGTGAAGCCTCAACCACCAGGAAGTACCTCAGAATGTGATTGTATTTGGAGACAGTGCGATTAAGTTCAAACGAAGCCATTAGAGTGGAACCCTAAGGCAACATGGTTGGTAAGAAGAGGAAGAGATAGCAGGGGTGTGAACATGAAGGAATGACCAAGGGAAGAGCCAGCAAGAGGTGGCCATCTGCAAGGCAAGGAGGAGACCTCATAAGATTTTATCCCTGTCAACATCTTGATCTTGGACTTCCAGATTCCAGTCCTTCAATTAAAAAAAAAAAAAAAAATTCTGTCACTTGAGCCACACAGTCTGTGGCAGTTACTTACAGTACTCTAGTGAGCGAACAAAGATACTCAGTCTATCCATGTTGTAGAGGGTATGATACCCACATGACCAACTAGGACTTCCCACCAAGAAGCTCTAGTTGAGGAGTCTTTGGCCCTCACCTCTAAAAGAATACTAGAGATTCTCAGAGGTCTCTGCATGCCTGTTTTGCACTGTGCCCCATTCAGCTTCAAAATCTGGTAAATGTCTTCAGAGGCAGAGCAGCCACAAGTTTTGAGTCCCCTTTGGGCTCCAAATCTGTCATTTCAGCTACACATAAAACCCGAAATCTCTGCTGGTTCTCTGTCTGCCAGCTGCCACCTCATGTTAAGCAGAGCCTTGATGCTCAGACTTCGAGCTACGGGGACGATCTGTAAATACCCCGCAGGTGAAAGAGAGCTTTTTAGTCCCTGTGTGTCAATTCACCACCATTCCCTCTAGCACCTTCTCTCTTGCCTGTCTCTCTCCCTGTGTCCTAAGCACTGTGAAACGGTGGGAGCCTTCACTTCGTTTTTATAAGACTTTGGCCTGGATCTTTAGCCTCCTGCAAAGCTCAGAATTCAGCAAGTCTCTTCTGACAAAAAAGTGTTCACTGACTTGAAGGTGATGAAGTTTCAGTTTCTTACATCCTTCAACATGCGTGCTGAGAGTTTTACTGATTTTTCTTTCTCCAAGCAGCAGCAGCCCAGGGTCTAGGCAAAGCCATATTCTTCAGCTGACTCTCCGAATCAGCAAATGCCCAAAGAGAAAAAAATCACAGGCTCCTGATAGCTCAACTTCAAAAGTCTCTCTTTCTCTGGGATTTTAGTTTATCTTGTTACTACTTCTACCGCTTACTTGATGATGCCTTCAAATGTGGTTTTTGTAATATGCCTGGCTTGTTTCTAGGTAGTGTTGGATGAAACAATGCCTGCCCCACCCACAACATCCGACCCAAACTGAACTTAACATCTGAAAGTTACTGGAAATTTAAAGACTCTTCCAAAGGTGTGGTTAAGAGATAAAAAGTGATTTCCCACAAAGCATAGTTAAATATGACTGGAGAGGGAGAAAACGCCATTACACATTGGTCTACTGAGTGAAACCTTTGGTAAACCAGTTACAAATGCATAATTACAGGTAATTCGCCTAGTTAAAACAGAGTTTACCCTGAAGCCTGAGCACTATACAAAAATAATCCAGTAACTATTGAGTGTGACATGTTGGCTTGGTCTTTACTAGATAAATGTGATCATCTTTCCCATGTCAAAACATATTAGAGGGGCTGGGTACTCAGTCGGTTAAACATCGGACCCTTGGTTTCAGCTCAGGTCCTGATCTCTGGGTCCTGTGGCCTCAGAAGGGAGTCTGCTTAAGGATTCTCTCCCCCTCCTCCCACTCATGCACTCACACATGAGCTCCCTCTAAAACAGATAGATAAACCTTAAAAAATATATGAAATTGTGTACACAAGAGCATTCTATGAGCTTCTAAGCCTAAAAGGATAATAGACAAATATAAGCACTCTTTTAGTTTGGATGCATGGAGTCCTAGAGTTCGCTTAAGCATGGATGTTCACACCACAGCTCTCCAGTCACATGGGTCCCTTTATGTTTAATCGGTGGCTCTTTAAGACTTTAATTTTGCTATATGAATGCACCATTATACTAAATTCTACCAGTCATACAGGAGTCATGTGGTTCTTCGGGTTAATGGTGACTGCAAATGTGACTCCAGAGTCTCATAACTCTGAGTGTCCCCGCCATTACCCACATTTTATTCCATTTCCCTTTCCAACTATTACAGAGATCTATTATGGGCAGGTGAAAAAAATACTGAACGGCAAAAATATCTTTAGACATTCCTTTCCTTTGTCAGAGATTATTGGAAAGATACACGCTGGGCTGAAAATATGAGATGCTGAAACTCAGGTCTAGTTTCAAGGAAGTCAAAGAAGTCTTGATACGTCTGTTCTGAGGGTAGGACCCTCTGCCTACATACCCTCCTGGATCTTTCAGAAAGGGACACCAGGCCAGGAAAGGCAGCACTGTTTGGACCCTGTCAGGCTTCTCATGTTGCACCAATGAGCCAAGTCTGATCAGGACAGACCTCAAAGAGTTGTATGATGTAAAGCCATGAGATTTTTTTTTTTTTAAGTATTAAATTTAAGATCAAGTGTAAGTATTAAATTTTAAGTGTTAAGATGTTTGGGTATTTTTAAGATGGAAATAAAGAATAAAGGAACTCCTTGCATTGCAAAAATGCAACTTAAAAGGCGTTACGGGCCTTGAACACATTAACTGATAATTTGCTAAACAGTCACTCATTCTTGAGACCTTCATTCCTGCTGACTTCCAGAGCCCCACAGGCAGCTCTAGCGATTGCACCCTTACATACGGTGCTCAATCCAAACAGCATGTATCCATATTAACCGCTTTTTGTCGGGTCACACCTCCACCACTGCTTGCTACTCCTATCACCCTTCTTCTCCTCTATTTCCCCAGTATTAAAAAAAAAAAAAAAAATTGTGCTGGAAAAAGCCATTAGAACTGATCCCTTGATTCCAAAATTAGACCAAGATTGAGTATGAGCTACCCTAGAAAATTTCTACCTTGTAAAGAAATAATATAAATCTTAAAAATTGATAAATAGGATAATCAAAGGAACCAAAGGAAGTAACAACTCCACTCTCTGGACCTACGGGTTAATTATTTCAGAGGTGCGTGCATTTTTTTTTTTTTACCTGTATTATCTCATTTAATTCCTGCAGTTCTGTGTTGTACTATTACTGCTTTGCCCATTTTACAGATAAGAAACCTTAGTTTCAGAAAACTGGATTAATGTGCCTGGGGTCACTGCAACAACAAGCTGTAGATCAGACTTCAAATAGTTTAAAAGTCTTCCAAAGTCTGCACCCCTTCCCCTGCAGCTTGCCTCTTCTGAACCCAGACTGATGGTGACTTTAATTGTCTTCCCTAGGGCTGCTTAATGAGAGTTTGAAAAGACAAAAATCTATTAGCCTCAGGGAATAGAAACAGACACAATTTATCACATTGCCAGACTCAAAAACACCATCCTTACGTATTAACAGCCCCCAATTAAGACCACAGTCATGAGTTAATGAACAAGCCATTAGATGGAGAACAGTAATATCAACACAGGCACATGTCTATTAATCTGTTGCTCACTGAAAAGTCATTAGTTCCTATACTACAAGGCTAAATAATTCCTAGGTAGCTTTAAAACAAAATTATTGTGATGACATTCAGTATTTTAAGTGATCATTTACAACTCAGATTTTTCTAACCCCAGCCAAAAGAAGACACCAAAGCCTGGGTAAAGATCAACTGATTTATAAAATCAACCCCCAGAGTGTGTGCGTGCGCGTGTGTGTGCGCGCGGGGGCTCGTGCATGAGTGATTGAAAACAAATGGTGTATACAGGCACAGAGGGGAGGGGCTTTCAGTGAGGTTATCCAATGAAGACCGTTCAACCCTGGGCAAAAATGGGATAACTGCAGGAACTCTTCTCTACTACCGCTCTAGTGTCTCCTCTGTAGAATTCTACCGAAGTATCTAAGAATCTGGTCAGTAGGCCACAACACTGGCTCTCTGTGAGAAATCACCGGAATGATGATACCAGGGTCCTGCTTGCTTCTGTTCCTTTCCTTGATGCTTCTAATTCGCTTCAAATTTTTCTTTCACTGCACTGCCTTCCCATTTGATACTCAAAACAACCACATGAGAAAACTGAGGCTCATGGTTTTTTAGAGGTGGGTAGGGGCAGGAGGGCCGATGAAGAAAGAGAATCTTAAGCAGGCTTCGCACCAGATATGGAACCAGAAGTGGGACTTGATCTCACAACACTGAGATCATGACCCGGGGCTTAAAGTTTAAGTAACTTTAAACCTATAAGTAGAGGAGCTAGTATCTCATTTTGAATGTGTAGTGTTCTAAAACCAACACTTTGAACCCCTCTCCCGAGTTGCCTGAAGCTTGGGCTGAAATCGTACTACACATCTATTACACAAAAAGCAATGGGAAACCGAAGTAGAAGTCCCAGATTCCCTGCCCAGAAGGAAATGGGATTGAGGCATTTTAAAAAAAACAGTAGGGATGACTCTTCTCAAAGGAACAGTTACAAAGTGGCCAGTCTACTGCATGGCTCAGTCCCTCTTGTCTTAAAAGAGCAGAGGTGTTCAATCCCATGTTGTAAACTCTTCCCAGGAAAGTAATGACAATACATAACAATGTTTCTATAGGAAAAATGTATTTGACATTTCAAAAGATTGATTTACAAAACTGGGAACACAATCTCATTAAGTTGAGGGCTCATTTTACTCTCATAAACCAGGTGCACACGGAGTCCTGTGATGTGGGAGAAGTAGCTAGGACACAAAACGCCTGCAATTTATGTCTTATTCAAACCATAGATCAGCAGTTCTCTAGTGTGGTACAGTCGGAGGACCTGCAAGGTCAAGATTATTTTCATAATAATTCTAAGATGGTATTTTCCTTTTCTACTCTTCTTTCATGAGTGTGCAGTGGAGTTCTCCAGAGTGCACAAGAAATGTGAGTTCACCAGACTGCATACTGAAGCAGATAGGACAATGTGTCTCTGCTAGTAATTGAACATTAGGAGTGCCTGGGTGGCTCTGTCGGTTGAGTGTCTGCCTTTGGCTCTGGTCCTGATCCCGGGGACTGAGCCCTACATCAGGTTCCTGGCTCAGCAAGGAGAGTCTGTTTCCTCCCTCTCCTTCTACCCCTCTCTCCACTTTGTGCTCTTTCTCTCTCTCTCTCAAAAAATACATAAAATCTTCCAAAGAAATCAAATAGTAAAGGGATTTGCAAAGTGGTAAAACAATTCCACTCTCTCAGTATACTTCTTGAAACTTCCAAAATACAGTAATTTTAAAAACGGGCATTATTTAGATTAACCTGTAAGGGTTTATTATTTGTTATTTTAAATAAATTAATAAAGGTTGAAAATTTTTCCGAGCTTTATCTATTATTGTTTTAACTTTCTGAGTTTTAATTTTTAATGTGGTAAGCATGCCGTTAGTTTAGTTGAGGTGGTCCATATTTTATTTATTTAATTTTTTTATTCGAGTACAGTTGACACACAACATTACATTAGTTTCAGGTGCACAACGTAATGATACGACAACACCCACAGTTACTAATCCACATAAAAGCCCTTTGGGATTCTTGATATTTAAGAGTGTAAACAGAACCTGAAACCAATAGTTTGAGAAACACACTGACCGTCACTGGCGATCCTCAGCATTTAGGATTTGCCTTTCGTATTTGCTAGGTCAATCTTAAGTTTTTAAGCATTTTTTTCCCCCTACAGAGTTTCTTTCAGGCATGGATGTGATGTTTGCTACATGTACCCCTAATCCAGCCACCCTATATCACTGTTTCCCTGAACCCGTTGTGCTCTTACCTACGTCCGTGCCTTTGCATATGTTGGTCTTCCGCAGCCCCAACCCAGTGCACATTCATCTTCTCACCTTGGTTGATTTTTCCCCCATGGCATTTATCATCTTCTGATGTCTCATTTATTTGTTTACCATGAAAGATCAAATTCTGTGAGCATGCATTTTGAAGTTGAGCATGGATTTTGGTTTTGTTCTCGGTTGCAACTATTCTTATGTATGCAGTAGTGCTTACAACATAGTAGGTCCTTAATAAATCTTTGTGAGTGAATTAATATTTTTAAAGGAGCGGGGGAGGAAAAGAAGGGGAGAAGAAGCAGAAGGGCAGTTTGCTCAATGAAAAACAAGGGAGAAGAGTATTGGAGGCCAAGACAGAATCTTGCCCTGAGGCCTGAGTGACTAAAAAAAGTGGCTGAACAAAAGGGAAAGAAACCCGGAGATAGAGTCAAAGAAAGGCAGGGTTCTAGTAATAAGGTCTCTTCTAATGATAATGGAGATCTTTAGCAGGATTTTGAGCCAACTGATGTGATCTTTTTCATATTTTATGAATATTAGATTGATTCTATATGGAGAACAGACTACAGAAGGTCAAAATGGAAAAGATGAACAATAGGACTCACTTGCAAATTAGAGTCTTATTACCATTATTCTACTTTTTCTGGAGTACAAGCCAAGCTAGGTATTGAGGTTTTAGAGGGATAATCACTGGGTAGCCTCAAGTCATTTATTTTGTTCCAAATATTTATAGAAATCACTTTGATACTGACAGAGAAATTAAGTTGGTATATAAATTTCCTATGTATATAATTACATCTGTGAGGATAATAATGTTCAACTGGCCATAAGAGTATTTGTAAATGAATATAATTATTTTAATAAATTTAGCCTAAATAATAAATGTACTACTTACATCCTATTTACATTATGGATACTGAAGAAGAGCACAGCTCCCGAAATACAAGAATATTTAGAAGAAGCTTGGTACCCTAATGCCTGAGGGAAGTCAATGTGCTGAAAAAAAAAATTTACGCCCAAACTGAATGAGGACAACAGAATTATAATTACTGAAGCAAATTTTATGAATAAGGTGATTTATGGATGGATTCAGCACATCTGGCAAGTATCTGCGGCTGTAGTATTTGGAAGCTATCTTCATTGTTGTATCTTTGCATTTGAACCATATCCGCAGCCCGATGGCAAGTAATGATGCACAGGATGGAAGAATATAAAAGAGAAGAAGGACACCTTTGATTTTTAAGCCAAACCTCTGTGCTAGCACAAAAGACCCACTAAGAGGACTGATGAAAAGCATCTTTCTACATAGACACAATTGTGCACATCGCTGGGTCTGACTTAAAATATGCATTGGCAATCCAGCTCTGGGTTTTTTTAAGTTAAAGTGTGTCACACTCTACATCTTCGATGGGGCGGCAGCTGAATGTTGAGATGGCATTTCCATTTCTTAAAGTTTTTCTGTCTGTTTTACCATGGGACCTGGAAGTCAGCGCCAAGTATGTACACACACACACACACACACACACACACACACACACACAAATATTCGGTAAAGCAATTCAATTTCATTAAACTATAACTATTCAACAAATGCCAAAATATTCTTATGCCCTCAAACCATACACGGCTTTAATATGTATCTTCTCAGCTATCTAAGAACCTCACTGTCTCAAGGAAATACCTGAAACGTAGAATCTTAACACTTAAAATTCTTAACAGTTGGCATATAATGCGTATTTTGTGTTTAAAGTAAGTTTATACTTAATAATCTTGCTGCCCCAGTGCCTAAAGAGGAAGGCTACATTGGAGCGAATGGGATGAAAAAGTATGAGAGGAAATTAAAACTACTAAAACTAAGCGCGTGAGCAAAGTCCATTCACAGGGACACAGAGACAAGGGACATTTTCATAAATTCTTCTTATCAAAAGTTGTACTTTTAACCTTCCACTTCTTAGAGTGAATTTTCCTTGGATGTTTCCAAGAAGAAACTTTCAATTATTCTCAAAGAAAGGTGTTCATTCTTCCAGAGACTAGATGAGACCAGATGAGACCACAAGCAGGAAAATTCAGGGGCTTTAATCTAATCATGCTGAATGGGATTCTGCCTTTAAAGACAGTAGTGTGCCCGTAAAGTGTAACAATTGGGTGGGGATGGGAGGGGCAGCTATGATTTATAGAGTATGTCAATTTCCATAGAGTAAATACTCCCACCCTGGCCTGTTTCAAAGCTACCGGTTTGAAATAACTGCATGTGGGTGTTACTAAGATATTTTGCAAGATGAGGTTTCCAGGACTTGTTCCAGCCTACCAGCCCACCAGAGGATCATTGTTGGGGAGAGAGGCAGTGAGGGGTTTTGTTGGGGTTGTGGGACAGGAGTAGGGGGACAAGGAAGTCGGGGGGGAGGGAGTCAGCACAGCAGAAGTACCAGGGAGGGAAGGTAGATGTACTGAGACCCAGCAGTACTGTGAGCCTGGCTTGGCAGAGCTCAGGCATGGATTTCAAAAAGAACTTAGTATAATACAACTGTACTCCAATCAGTAATTTGAAAATGAAACCCTCTTCTGTCTCACATCTCAGGGGTAATACCGTGTCTCAGAAACCAATGATGTTAATTAATTTTAAACTCAGCAGAATTCAAATGTCTGTGGGAGAGGTGACCAGCACCAGCTATTTAATCGGATTTCTCAGTAGCTGCTGAGAAATTTTTTTTAAATCAATGGAAACTTCATGGACAGGACTGGAAGAGATTATGCTGAGTGAAATATGTCAAGCAGAGAGAGTCAATTATCATATAGTTTCACTTACCTGTGGAGCATAAGGAATAACATGGAGGACATCGGGAGATGGAGAGAAGTAAGATGGGGAAAATCGGAAAGGGAGACAAACCATGAGAGACTGTGGACTCTGAGAAATAAACTGAGGGTTTTGGAGGGGAAGGGAATGGGGGGTTGGGTGAGCCTGGGGGTGGGTATTATGGAGGGCATGTATTGCATGGAGCACTGGGTGTGGTGCATAAACAATGAATTCTGGAATATTCAAAAGAAATAAAATACAATGAAAAATTATTTTAAATGGCAGTACTAAATCCATTGCACATAAAAAAATTTTTAAAAAAATAAAATCAATGGAAACTTTGGCCATGGGAAAGATGCAGAAACATACAAAGAATCTGGCTTATGAGAACCGGTCTCATGACATATCTGGGCTCCGGGGTCAATCTGAAGTGCCCTGGCAGCTAGTACTGGATGCTTCAAAATTTTCTCTATCTTTGGAGTGTTTGATTGTGGTCTTTACAGGCCACAAACCATGTCATGCATCAGTGTTTAGACAAGTATGTTCACTGAATGTATCACCAAGCTGGAAAACCCTGAGGTTGTCAGTGTATCCTCTGGTCCATAAATAGACATTTCTTACCCACACTTCTAGATTAGAATCTGAGCTCTTATAGAAATCTGCCAGTAAGGAATTTTAAAAATGTGTTCCAATTAAGCCAACTGAAATTTCTTTAAGAGAGTTAACCATGCCAATACTCTTACCTCCTTAAAAAAGCTAACTTTTAGAACAGCTGTCTAGTACAAGTTTTATTTCACAGTGTATTCCTATGTAATATGACAGCTGCATAGTATGACAGTTTGTGCTTACAGTATCACATTTCAGGGACTTCAGACAATTTTGTATGTAAAAAAAGAAATTTATGACACTATAGTGAGACTTTATTCTTGGCTTTTTTCCCTTTCTTTAAAATAAAGCATAAGTAGGGTAAACACGGCTCGACATTTAGTACAGGTTTTGTAATAATAGATTGCCAGCTTTCACAGAAACACCAATATTCATAAAAAGAGCAATGGAACAGAAGACTATTAAGTGCTATTTTTAAATAAAAAGAAATATTTCTCAATGACCTTGGGACATGAATAGATAAACTCATTAAAGAAGAAGAAATAGAAAAGTACATATAGTGGGGAAGTTAAAAAAAAAAAGAAGGGAAAAAAAACAAGATCACATTCATCATCATGAAGACCTTTGTCAGAGTGTTCTATCATTTATGAGCTAAGAGGCATCAGGACTAGAAAAGGCAGGAATCACTTAAATCAAAACTTAACAGGTGCCTGGGTGACTCCATGGGTTAAACATCTGCCTTTGTCTCTGGTCATGATCCCAGGGTCCTGGGATGAAGGCCCACATCAGGCTCCCTGCTAAGCCGGGAGTTTGTTTCTCCCTCTACCCCTGCCCTCTGCTCATGCTTTCTCACTCTCTTAAATAAATAAATAAATAATAAATAAAATCTTTAAAAACAATCAAATTTTTGCAAAATTAAAATTCTATTTTTTCCAGCTTTACTGAGGTATAGTTGACCAAAAAAAAGCCATATATATCTAAGGTATAGAATGTGATGATTTGATATATGTATACATTGTAAAATGATTACCACAATCAGGTTACTAAACACATCAATCACCTCACACTGGTCACCTTTTTTTATGTGTGGTAAGAGCACTTAAGAACTCTCTTTGCCAGAGCACTCTGACAAAGCACTTGCAAGCATATGCTGCTGTATTGTCAGTTGTAGTCACCACACTAGACATTAGTTCCCCAGAACTTCATCTTATAATTGGAAGTGGGTTCCCTTTAACCAGAATCTCCCTGGTCTCAAAATCAGCTCAGAATGGAATTGGGCCTAAACTCAAAGTTTTATTTTTTCTTTAAGAACTTTAAAAATCACAGACATATATCCACAGTGAAAACCTGGAAACACACAAGACAGATTACCTGGAAGAACCCATCTCAGGTGCAGTTTGATCACAGATACGAGGAGGGCATAGGGGCTGTCCAGCTGGATTTGCTGGGGCCCTAAGTTACTGTCTCTGCTCTGGTTCCTCAAGGCCAGGCATTGGATCAGCAGCCCAGCAATCAGCTGGGAGCTTGTTAGAAAAGCAGAATCTGAGGTCCTGCCCCAGATGGCTGAATTAGAACTGTATTTTACAAGCTCCTCTGGCGGCCCTGAGTGCATTCAAGTTTGAGAAACCCTGGAACAAGGATGCAGTCTCTCAAAAGAGAGGATGGTTTGCTTAGTGACCATATTTTTCCTTTCAAGCCTGTATTTTTCAAAATCAGCTTTGTAGAAATTAGGAAAACTAGAAAAATGATAGTACATTTAAACACATATAAAGATAACATTTGAAGATGTTACATCACAATGAGGTTCACACGTACCAGAAGGGAGGACTTGTATGTAAATGCCTTCTAATCCCAAAGCCTAAGTTAACTGCATGACCTTGTCATTGTGACAGGACTAAATTTACCTGTCTTTGTTTGTTTGTTTTGTTTTTTAATACACGCTGCATTTAGGCAGTCGGTGAATTGCCTCTGAATACTGACTGGATAAATTCTTTAGGGAGTGACCACACCTTTGGCAAAGGCTCCCAAGGCACTGCTCCCTGCTCTTCCGGCCTCCTCAGCTCTCCCAGAGATAATGTCTATTACTCAAGCAGATGGCCTAATGCTCTGTCTGCTACTTCCTGAGAAAACTGTAGGAAAAAAAAATATGAAGTCTGTCTAAGGGTCCAAGAATTCCCAAAGCAGCTGGAGGAGTTATAAAAAGAATGGCATTTGACCATTTCCATGGGAGCTTCTTCACTTCTCCCATTCTCATTATTAATAGTAACTCAGATCAAACCTGTCAAAAAAAAAAAAAAATCTCTAGGGAATTGGTTCTTAACATCTGCTTGGGGCCCAGGAGGCTTCTATTCCCTAACTTCAGCTCAGGTCCTGTTACTCGTCTAGTCCAATCTACCTTGTGCTGAGCTTTCACCCTACTTCCTCAACTATCACATTTGTTAGAAGTTAGCTCTTCTTCCTTATAACCCCAAGCTTCCACGTACACCTTAAGGATGATCTGTTTTGCATATACCAGAAAGAAAGCAGTATCAGTGCAACTCTAATCTTTATTTACTATATATTCGGAATTCTTGTTATGTTATTCATGTTTAGATTCTCAACAACTAAATGCTATGTGAAATTTTAAAATAGCACCTTCAAACACCCTTGCATGATAGGCGGTATCAGTCCTCATACTGCAGAATATGGAGAATGAAAAACCGATGGACTTTTAAAAAGCTGTTAATCTGTTTTTGTCAGAAAGAAAACTGCATAACCATATAAGTATAGTTTAAAGAGGACAAACTAACACCAGTTTAACCTCCATGGAAGGAATGCAACATGACCAGCAACCTTCTTTCTGAAACTTTTTCCCAATACTATCCCAATCCTCCCCACCAGAGATAAGCATTGTTTTTTTTATAATGGTTTCTTTTCTTTTCCTCAGAGTACTTCTACCAAAAACAGACCCCTAAACAAAAGAACATGGCCTTTCAATTGTCTACCTGTTCACTTAATATAAAATACATAAATACAATATATATATTCCTCTGTCTTATTTTGCTAACTCAACATTTCTTTGAGGTTTATCCAAGCTGTTGCATATAGCTCAGGTTCATTTATTTTCATTGCCAGATAGTACTTTATTATTTTATTTCTTTTCAGTGTTTTAGAATTCATTGTTTATGCACCACACCCAGTGATCCATGTGATACGTGCCCTCCTTAATACCCACCACCAGGCTCACCTAACCTCCCACCGACCCCCTCTAAAACCCTCAGTTTGTTTCTCAGAGTCCACAGTCTCTCATGGTTTGTCTCCCCCTCCATTTTTTTTTTTAATTTTTTAACTTTTTTTTTTTTTAAGATTTTATTTATTTATTTGACAGAGATCACAAGTAGGCAGAAAGGCAAATAGAAAGAGGAGGAAGCAGGCTCCCGGCTGAGCAGAGAGCCCGACGTGGGGCTCGATCCCAGGACCCTGAGATCATGACCTGAGCTGAAGGCAGAGGCTTTAACCCACTGAGCCACCCAGGCGCCCCTCCCCCTCCATTTTCCCCAACTCACTTCTCCTCTCTATCTCCTAATGTCCTCCATATTATTCCTTATGCTCCACAAGTAAGTGAAACTATATGATAATTGACTCTCTCTGCTTGACATATTTCACTCAGCATAATCTCTTCCAGTCTCATCTATGTTGATACGAATGTTGGGTTTTCATCCTTTCTGGTGGAGGCATAATACTTCATTGTATATATGGACCTTATCTTCTTTATCCATTCTTCTGTTGAAGGGCATCTTGGTTCTTTCTACAGTTTGGCGACTTTGGCCATTGCTGCTATGAACATTGGGGTATAGATGGCCCTTCTTTTCACTACATCTATATTTTTGGGGTAAATGCCCAGTAGTGCAATTGTAGGGTCATAGGGAGCTCTATTTTTAATTTCTCAAGGAATCTCCACACTGTTTTACAAAGTGGCTACACCAACTTGCATTCCCACCAACAGTGTAAGAGAATTTCCCTTTCTCCACATCCTCTCCAACACATGTTGTTTCCTGTCTTGTTAATTTTGGCCATTCTAACTGGTGTAAGGTAGTATCTCAATGTGGTTTTGATATGAATCCCTCTGATTGCTAATGGTGATGAACATTTTTTCATGTGCCTGTAAGCCATTTATTATATGGCTACATCATAATTTATATATCTCTATTACTCTTGGTGGATATTTAGATTATTTCCATGTATTGGCTGGAATGAACTGCTACTATGAAACTCTTGTATTCTGCAGCACATGTACAAATCACTTTCCAGAAGAAGAATTATTAAGTTTTCAGAGAGATCACATCTTCAACTTGACTAGAATACTAAATTGTTTTCCAAAATGCATATATCATTTACCTCCAACCATATGGAAATTTTATATCTTTATTGATACTTGAAAGTACTAGACTTGTAACATTTTTGCCAACTGTTGATAGGTAATTATACCTTATTGTAGTTTTAATTAACATTTTTCTGATGACTAATAAGGCTGATTCCTAAATGTTCATTGGTCATGTAAGTGATCTCTTTGGTAGAGCACTGATTCAAACCTTTTGCCCTTTTTCTCTATAGGTATTTATTTTTCTTTTTTTTGTTTTATTTATAGGTGTCCTTTATACATTTTATATTTGCAATGGATCTTTTTAAAAAATTTTTCTTTTAAAGATTTTATTTATTAATTTGACAGAGATCACAAGTAAGCAGAGAGGCAGGCAGAGAGAGAGAGGGGGAAGCAGGCTCCCCACCGAGCTGAGAGCTCGATGAAGGGCTCAATCCTAGGACCCCAGAGATCATGCCCTGAGCCAAAGGCAGAGGCTTAACACACTGAGCCACCCAGGCGCCCCTATGCAATGGATCTTAGTCTTTTGTAATTTATATGTGTTGCAAGCGTTGCTGTAACCTGTTTTTGTTCATATTTGACTGTTAAATGTTCATATTTGAAAGCATTAGGACAAAGTGAGGAAAAAGTAGTATATAATTACACACATTTAGAAGAATGTACCTAATATTATTATCTCTAATTTTGCATTTTAGAAGTCATCTGTCAGCACTTACCTACCTGCTATCAATGATATCATCCCCAAATTGCCAATGTGTTGCTTTGCCAGTGCTTTCAAGACTCTCCTCCACATGTGTCGACACCTTGCCTTCCCCAGAATCCTAACACCTGGATACTGACTTATATCTAACCAATACTCTAATAAAAAATTCAGTTGGTTAAATGTCACACAAGAGACTAATTATCCAATTGTTCTAGTAGTTTATAATTAAAGGCAACCTAGAAAAAAAAAATAACATAGTCTGCATAGCACAATCTGCTCATTTGCCTTCACAAAAGGCCCAACTTAATGAGTAGGTCATTTTTTGTTTTTCCTACCTTTTGAAATCAACAAAGTAAGACTCTCAAAGCCTAAATGCCTCCTTCGTAGTAAGTATTTTCTGTTCATCTATTTTGATTATCACAAGCCATAAAAATAACACTTGTATTTCAAGATTCTCATTTCCATGTCTTGGAACTTGTGCCAAGTATACCCAATCCTATTTTGCTACTCCAGGTCACACATTCCACCCCTTTCTAGCCTGTCTTCTGTCTCTGGAAGTTGAGCTCGGTGGGCTACATCATAGGGCTTTCTTGTCCTCCGGCTTTTGGTTGGGTCCTGATGGTGCTAGGGGTTTCCAGAGGGGAAGGAGAGGTCAGAATATATATGCCCTTGGCTCCCTTCCTGAGAGGCAGTTTATGGCCAGCCATGCCCCTTCACCAAGGGGCCTCCACTCAAGTGGGTCTTCTGGAAACTGCCCCCACTTCTCTCTTTCAGACGTAGGAGTGCTAATAGCTCTATCATTATTAAACCAGGTTACTGCACTACTCGTTGTGGTTCTACTTGCAAATAGTCCCTTTGTAAATACACCCTCCTGGAATTAACCTAATTTGCAAGTGCCATCTGTTTCCTCTTGGGACCAGTGACTGATAGTGACTTAATAGCCATGCTTGTGTGCAAAGAGAATGAAAACAAAGCATTAAGGTAGGTTACCTTAGGAACCTTAGCAAGGAAGTGTTGCTTTCCTGGGCTCATCTATAAAGCATGCAGAAGCACAGGGACTCTTTCCTGTGGAGCTAGCAGAATAATCAGGGAACACAAAAAAATATGTTGGGTCCTGGGAATTTAATAAATGATGAAGGACAAAATTAAAAGGATGGGTTCCTTTTACTAGTACTAGGTTGTAGAACCCAATTATCTGCTAGCTGGATAGCCTTCAGAGGGGTGGGGCAAAGCACTTCCCTCCCACAATTCACATCCTCTTGCCCAACTCATTCATTCTCACTACCACATTTTGAAACTGAAGGAGACATTATTTAGTGTAGGAAAGTAAACTATGTTTCAAGTGACCTCATAAATCCTGACTCTGAACTTCAGTTTTTTTTTTTTTTTTCCCTTTACCTGTGGTTTTTTTTTTTTTTTTGCCTCTCTCTCTCTTTCCGTAAAGAAGAAAAAAAAAAAAAAGCAGTTTAGTTCCTGCTTATTTATCTATTCCCCATTTATAGATCTCTTATTTTCTCATGCTTTGATACAGTATTAAATAACACAACATTTTCCTCTTATTGGTAGTTCATGCAAAACTGAAAAGCAATTATTAAGCAGAAGAACAAATTAAAATTAGCTACATGAATTCCTCAGAGTACTACAAAGAAATATTTTTCTTTCTCAGCTACAACACTGTCTTCTTACAGAAAAGCCTTATTATTTATATACTACAGAAATGAAAGTCCCTCCAAACTAGGGTGTGTTTAATACCACAGAAAGCACATCAAACAGAGAGATCTTATTAACTGAAATTACTAACCGGGAATACATGAGGTATATCTGGTGAAGGGAACAGCAGTGGGAGCTTTTCCATCCCTGTTCACCTACAGGAAAGGCAGCCCAATTTCCACAGGAAAAAGACAGGAAGACTTAGTTTGAAGATCTCTTGCTCCCTGAGCTACTAGAGGCTATAACAGATACCAGAAGCAACAGGAGATGCGAGAGCCAGCCACTCTCCCCTCTGAGTAAGGCTCTTTCTCTTCTTTAAAAAACACGACTCCATGTGGGGTCCTCTCGAGCCTGTCAGCACAGAGGAGCCTCTGAAGGCTCCCTTTGTAGTCAGTCTTTACCATTAGGAGAAAAAGACAATTGTAGATCTTTTGTTTTTTCATCTCCATTGTGAAAAAAAGGACCTAAAACTTCGTAATTCTAGCACCCTACTCCAAGAACTTGAAGTGCAGTTCATAATGCATTTGCCGTTATTTTATAGACATTCTGATAACAAAGATTAGGATCCACTTTTTAAACAGACAAACACTACACATGTTCTAGTGTGCTTACTAGTGAATATATAAATATACTCATTTGAAGGAAAGCCACTTTCCTCTCTCCCTTGGCCCATTCATTACTTTATTGAAAGCAAAGGTGAGTCTCTTTACTCAGTGTTATTTGGTCTAATTCAATACTACGCTTATTTATGTTTCTAAGCAGATGTGATAAAATATGCACCTATTTTATCTTAAGAGGTAAATTAAGATTAAGAGAGCCCCCCCAAAAATTGAAAGAAATTGTATCAGTTAAGTTATACATTGAAAAGTAATTGAGGGGCGCGTGGATGGCTCAGTCAGTTAAATGTCTGCCTTTGGCTCTGGTCATGATCCAGGAGTCTCAGGATTGAGCCCCCATATAGGTGTCCTGCTCAGTGGGGAGTCTGCTTCTCCTTCTCCCTCAGCTCCTCACCCCCTGCTCTTGCTCTCAATCTCTCAATCTCTAATAAATAAATTAAAAAATTCTCTTAAAAAAGTAATTGAACTACATGCAGACAACCTTTCATAGTTGTATTTTATGTCATTTGTATTTTATGTAGATAGGAAAATATAGGACTCAATACATGGGTCTTTAAGTTAGTAACATGTAGTTGCGAATTCCAGCAGCTGTGTGACCTTGGTGAATTTATACTCAATGTGATCAACAAACCTCAGGGTGGCTCATGATCCCCGTCTCCTAGTATTCTTGCCCCATGTACTCCCCTTGCCCTGAGTGTGGACAAGATGTATGACTGGCTTCTAATCTTGAATACAACAAAGGTGACAGAATGTTAATCTTGTGATTGTTGGGTTACATGGCAAAGACGATCAGATGTCATCCTGTGGTTATATTGCATTATGTAAGGCTCTGTTTTTAGCATACTGGAGCCAGAGATCTTCCCTGTATACGTGATGAAGTCAATGGCCACGCTGGGGAAGCTCACATGGCAAGAGAACCACTGGAAGCTCCTAGGATCTGAGGCAACCTCAAGTCAAAAGCTAACAAAAGTATAGGGGGTCACTGCTGTACTGCCACAAGTAACTGAATTTCTCCAAGGACTAAAAGAAGTGAGGAAACAGGTGCTTCTATAGATAAGCCTCCAGAAGAGATCACAGCCTGGCTAATACCTTGACTGTAGACCCTGGACTCCATAAAGCCCATGTCCTGACCCAGGGAAACTGCGCAGTATAAGCATGTAGTAAGATGCTAAACTTGTGATGGTTTGTTAAACACTCATCTACTCCTCAGGTTCCTTATGTGTAGAACAGAAAGAGTAGGATCTCCCAGAATAGTCCTTAGCATTAAATGCTGTACTTTTTAAAACACACACATCCCAGGACCACAATCATGGAAATCTGTCAAAAATCAGTAGCAACATTATTAACTGCTAGCATATGGGAAAGCAAAATCTTGCAAGAGTGACTGAAAGGCCTTAAGAAGATGTGAGTTCTACTGATGTCAATAGTAAAGATTTAGTCCAAGTATTGATTAACCAAGAACTTGACAGATCCAATATTATCACATCTGATTTTTGGAACACTAAAATTGAGAAATGGAAGAAATTGGCCTTGATCTTCCTCTCCTCAACCTTTCAAGACCTCTCCATCTTTCCCCAACAGGCTCTCAGCTGTTACATGCTCAGCTTTTCTTAGAAGCTGGGTATGTTGAGGATAAAGAATCTATTTCAAGGCAGGAGATCTTAGAGTAGCTTGAGCCACATCAGAAACACAATCACTGCTTCTGCCAGAATGTGAGAATTGCTGCATATTTGTACAAAGAATTAAATTAAAGTTACTGGGAGAAGTATATAAGAATATAAACATTTTCGGGGTGCCTGGGTGGCTCAGTCATTAAGCGCCTGCCTTCAGCTCAGGTCATGATCCCCAGGTCCTGGGACTGAGCCCTGAATAGGGCTCCCTGCTCAGTCGGAAGCCTGTTTCTCCCGCTCCCACTCCCCCCTGCTTGTGTTCTCTCTCTCTCTCACTCTCTCTCTCTGTCAATTAAATAAATAAATAAAATATTTTGGAAAAAAAAAAAGAATATGAACATTTTCATAATATATAACAATTCCAACATAGACTTCATACATTTTGTATAGAGAAATTTTGCTGAAAAAGCATTCATGTTCCTTAATGGCAGTCTGAACTATCTTGCTTACTGCCTTGATCTTGAAACTGAGCTTTATTTATTACTCTCATTTTGATTTCAGATCATTTTAATTACCAATAAAAAGCTAGTACCAATGCCGAATGGATTATTACTTATGTGGATGCATTTAAAGCTAGAATAGTTAGTGGCCTCATTCCAAGGGTTCTATAAACCATTTTTATAAGTGAATGCTATCATAAAGAAATTTGGAAAGAAACCCTCTTATTAGTGGAGAAAGGCAAACCAAAGAATGACTACTACTTTAAGTGTGTCAAGTACAAATCAACATCATTAACTTAAAAGGGTAGTATTTCATCCATCCCTCTGTTTATCATTAGAAGAGAAATCATCAGTGAGAAGAAGAAGGATTTCATCTCTATCCTGTCAGTTCAAAGAATGAATTAGAAGAAATTTGAATATTAACAACACAGAAGCCCATGGGAAACAATTTGTGGTCTCTGCTCATTCCTCTAGAGAAAATGGGATGCTTCCAGTGTAACCACTCACACAGGAACCAGGGGAACTGGTCTAACTAGCAGTTAACTAGGGATCTCAAGATCTGATCAGACTTCACAGCCCATTTCATACACCGTAGTGACAAAGATATTGGCAGTCTAGAGATGAAGTGACAGACAGATATAGGGCATTTATTTAATGGATTATAAGAATATCTTTGCTTCTGAGCTCACATAAATCCCTATACCTGTGAAGGCTTGAAAAATACCTGAAAGTTTATAATAAATCAAACTAATGTAAATTGTCCATCCACTAAACTAGGGAATTGGAGTTTTGCCCATTTTTTAAATATGAATTCCATAGTCAGTGTTCCCAGCCGATTGGATAGAACAATGACTGATGGTTCCAAACCACCCCACCTACCTTTTAGGGTTCCTTTTATCTACCCTATATTCTGATGTATTTACCTCCGCATCACCAAGGATGCCAATGAAGTCGAATAGTTAGCTATTCGTGACAGCTCAGTCACTAATTAATTGTAAATTTGGTCAAATCATTTAATCTCTTTGACTCTTTGTCTCTAGTAAGAGAGTAACCATTTCCTTTACTCGTACCCTTTGTTTGGTGCCTCAGAAGCGATAATACATGTAGAAATAGTAAGGTACTCTACAAATTTAACATAAAATTACTATAAATACTAGTATTACATTTCTGGCCCATAGATAGCTCTTTGAGTATCACTTCTGCTAAGTAATAAGCTGCAACCTAATAACATTTATTAACAATGAAATTTCCTGTGCTTTTTTAGCTATTTTTAATATTGAGTGTACTTCGGGTGTCTTTCTAATAATGGCTATAATTTCATTTTAATCCATTAACATTCCCTAAAATAGTCCCCTTATTTTATAGCCACATAAATAAGAAAAACCTTTGCAGATGGAAAAGAGAGCATTAGTCTCCTTAATACCAAGAAACTCTAGGAGGAACCAGACTATTGAACAGGGCAGCTCAAAGGGAATTTAATATATATATACATATATATATACATACATATATATATATATATATATATTTGTGTGTGCGTTTCTGTGTGTGTATGTTTGCGTGTGTGTTTGCAAATGTCTATAAGGTATATGTATTTTTAAAGATTTACATATTTATTTGAGAGAGAGAGAGAGAGGTCATGTGCATGGGAGAGGGGAGGGGGCTGGGAAGAGAGGCAGAGGGAGAGAGAGAACCATTTTTTTTTTTAAGTTATGTTCATTTAGCCACTGTATAATACATAATTAGTCCTTGGTACAGAAGAGAGAATCTTAAGCAAGCTCCATGCTCAGCACAGAGCCCCATGGGGACTCAATTTCACTATCCTGAGATCATGACCTGAGCCAAAAACAAGAGCAGGACACTCAGCCCCTATCATGTATATTTTTACAAGAAGTGTTTCATAGGCCCTTTACCCAAATCTTGAAGTTTAGAAACTCAAAGGATGGCATGATAATGGAAAATGTAAATGTGACAAATTTTTCTATTTCCATCATGCCTATTCAGCATAATCACAGAGTTCACAATCATATAGCTTCTACAAGGTACAAATTTACATGAATAGAAAAAGATACCAGATAAAGCAAGAAAATCAACTCCTTTTCCAGCAATACATTCATCAATCATCCAAGAAACAAGAACATAACTTTGTTTGACAATGCAATAAACACTCACGTCATTTAAGATGTTGATAGTTTTTCTTTAAAATATAAAGATATGAAATAATCCTTACTTTGCACATTTCTTTTGCCATCGTATGTCATTCAGTTAGCACACAACAGTATTTTCTCTATCTGGAGTATTTTAAAATAAAACATTGTTCTCTTGTTGCCTATCATCTCATTTCATTTGTACAGAGTGCTTTACAAGCGCTCCTTAAATTATTCTAAGCTGACTTTGCTTGGTTCCGCTTCTTTCTATGCAGTCTCAAATTCACAACTTACTAACATTGACGTGCACCTAACTCACTTATATTTGAGGAAATATGCACAATATAAAAGTCTTTATGGAGGTATCTATGCATTACAAAGGCATAATATTATTCTTTAGGAGAAGAAGAGACATTATAGAGTAATAGATGTACTTATAACTAATTAGACTCTATTATAAGACACACTAAAGGTGACAGATCTCTAGAAAAAGAAGACATTTCTTGATGAGAGGAATCTATAGTGACTATCAGAGAATTTTCTTCTGATGTTAAGAAAAAGTTACAGTGAGGGGAAATATTGTTGAAAAATAAAGCATTTGAAAAATAGTGACAAGAAACAGATTTGGAGAAAAATGCATACTCTACATTCATAAAGGTGTGACAGGAGGCTCTCAAATGCTATGTATGGCTCAAGGGATGTGGTGATGTGCCTCAGTGCAGATGACTAGAAATGGCACACTCACACAAGCACATACTTGGTGGGACATCAAAACATGAATCACAGCCACACTAACTAGAAAACATAGAAACTGAGCAGAGGGAGATGGTTCATTTAATTCAAGTCAAACTTAAATATTTCAGCTCCCATAAATTCCAGTGGTCTTCATTAGAAAACAGTCACAGTTGGGACACCTGGGTGGTTCAGTGGGTTAAGCCTTTGCCTTCAGCTCAGGTCATGATCCCAGGGTCTTGGGATCGAGCTCCGCATCGTTCTCTCTGCTCGGCGGGGAGCCTGCTTCCTCCTCTCTCTCTGCCTGCCTCTCTGCCTACTTGTCATCTCTCTCTCTCTCTCTGTCAAATAAATAAAAAAAAATCTTATAAAAAAAAAAGGAAAGAAAACAGTCACAGTGTTTCTCATACGATTTAATTTAGCAACGATCAAAAGAACCAGAATAACCAAAGAAAACAGACGATTTATGCTTACACAGATGAAGGTTTCCAACTGCCCATTTCCCCCACAATTTTTAATGCTGCTTCTTCAGTGTATACCTAGTCTAGTAAGTAAACCTTTGGGTAAATGTTTTCTAGATCTTTCTTTTTCTATTAAGTGTTGTGGCAGTTTGGGCAAACTGTTTCTCACCTCAGCTGTCCACCTCAGTTTGCTGATGTAAACATTCGGTTATAAGTGATCAAGTCATGCGTATGTAGTCATGAAAACAATGAAATGGAATTATAGAAAGAAACAATAGTAGGAATAGCTCTAGTTTATTGGACATCATTATCACATATTACATAGTGCTGAGATGAACACTTAGATTTAAATATACATGGTCTCTGTAACCTAGAAAGTTAGGAACTAAAACAAAAATAACACATCCTTATTCTTTTCCAAGAGGAGAAGTACATAGATCTTCCCTGTTGGTTTCCTAATTAAATCCAACCACTAGGACTGTAAGATGAACTGGTCATTAGCTTTATTCCACTTCACTGTACTTCTTTTTGAGTCTTGCTCTCTATCACTCAATAATTTAAGGAGACTTTGGGAATAAGAAGGCCCACGGAAGGAATAAAAAAGGCAAAATGTTCTCAAACATTAAATAACATGAGTGAATAGAGGTTGAGATGAGACTAGAAAAAAACTGACACATTGATGATGTGGAAAAGGATAAAATTCTCTTTCATAAACCAAACCAGATAAAAAAAATAATGTAAGAGATACCATCTGGGATGAGCAATAACAACCAAAAAGTGTAAATTAAAGCCAAGAACAGAAAAGGGACAAAGAATTTTTCTTAAAAAAAAAATTATAATAGAAGGCTTGAGAGCTATTTAATAATTTTTCTTTTTTTTTTAAAGAGTTATTTATTTATTTGACCGACAGAGAGATCACAAGTAGGCAGAGAGGCAGGCAGAGAGAGAGAGAGGAGGAAGCAGGCTCCCTGCTGAGCAGAGACCCCGATGCAGGACTCGATCCCAGGACCCTGAGATCATGACCTGAGCCGAAGGCAGAGGCTTTAACCCACTGAGCCACCCAGGTGCCCCTATTTAATAGTTTTTCTAAATGAAATTATGGCTCTAGCAACTCAGCAAAAAAGACCAAATTAAGACAAATATTAAATAATTCAAGGCTACACTATGTAAATAATTGAAATACCAGATCAAATTGGAATCCTTCAATATTTTTACGTAAAGGGGGAATGTGGAACAGCAGAAGTATCTGATAATACATGTGGACCTGCTAAGAAGCAGAGTAGCTCCACAAATGTAATCCTTCCCATTTGAGAGGACACAGAAGGCAAGGCCAAGGGTGCTGCTGCCCGATCACTGACAGGTTCAGACACAACAGGTATAAAAGATACCAGGCTTCATTAAGTTCTATAGTTGTTTTACCTTTCCATTTTGCTCTGTGCCTCCTTCCTTTACAAAAATGTGGAGGCAATCTCTCTGCTAACCAAAGTGTGGTCTTGGTCTTGAAGTGCCCAGATAAGCAACCATATTTGATATTTTATTCCATTTTATTTATTAATGTAATGTAATGTAATGTAATGTAATGTAATGTAATCCATTGTAAGGTCATATGATAAATGATATATTTTTCAAATCATACAGATGAGTGCTTAAAGAAAAGATTGATATCACTTTAATTTCAATGCTAATAGAGATTCAATAAGTATTTATTGATTATCTGCTATGTGCCATCCAGTGGTACCAAAATTCTTCACCTACCTGCTTAATAGGGATAACATGAGGAGAGTCTTAAAAAGTCAGAGGTAGTATGCATTACTTTTTCAGATGAAAGTGCTGTATACATTCCAGTCACCTGATTATTATTTGGCCAGCGCTTGGAGTGGAAAGTATAGCCCTTATCATTATGAAGCTCTCAAAGTATTGCATCATGGCTACACGCAAAATGAAGGCTGGAGTAAGTCAAGTCAATACTTGTTTGAGCACCTGCCTCAGGGTCAAAAAATTCACAATGAAGTTAATTTATTCACCCTTAGCTAAATTAGCAATGACACTATTACTTTCATTTAAATTCCCAACTGGAAAAATCAAAGTGAAAAATATTAAAATTCAAAAACACAATTTAAAATAACTTATTAATAAAAATAACTGAGCAAATGATTTCCATGTGACCTCTTCTCCCGAGACTCTCTGATAGCATAATATAAAAGACTGGAAATGAAATATGAAGGCACTTATGAGATGGGGAGAGACTCTACTAGGTGAACATTTTCTGCTAGATTTAGGTCCATAGATAATAGCAAAGGTGGTTCAGCAAAAGGGGACATTCTTCTTTAAAGAGTAGCAATAAGGTCACAGCACTCACACCTGGAGGTTAAACATCCCCATCCTAAATCAGAACAATTTCCTGCTCCTCTGAGGGAAAGAGAAGGGACAGGAACTGTAATGATCAAAAACACGAGAGAACATCTGAATACGACAATCCATCAATTCTGCTGTATAATTATAAAACAAAATCACACCTCCATCATGTGTCTGCATATACATTCGCACATTTTCGCAAAGTGCACACCAATCACAAAGATAAACTATGAACTTCATCTGATGAATATTCTTCCATCTTAAAGCCTTTACTTATGACATAGGGTAGTGTGGGGGCAGGGGCATTAAATCTGAGGAGGGGTGCTGTAAAGAGCCCTATTCCAACCCTGCTACTGCAAAGAGGTCACCAGGGAGAGCCTTTGTTTCTGTCAGTCCTTGAATCAATTGTTCCATTATTAATTCTCTTGGCGGGGGAATGAGAAATGAGTTGACTTTTGCCATTTCAATGAAGGTTCTCACCACCTAGTCACTTCAGTGTTTGGTCTTGTTTAAGGAAAATATTTCATTTCTGGAATATTTTACCTTGAGACTGGTTATCATTAACCAGTCAACTGTGGACCCAAATCAGGTTAATGCTGGAGCTCCAGTACCAGCCAGCCCCACCATCTAATTCTTTCTCAGTATAGATGATTAAGGAGTCACTGGGACTCATTAGCATATGGAAGACCTCTTCTCTATTCTCTCTCTCTCTCTCTCTTTCTCACCTTACAATGAACAAGTGCAAATCTAGGATATAAGGAAATAAAAGAACGCTCTCAAATGAGCTTAGCAACACACTCATCTAAAGTAACAAGGCTCCAGGTTGGCAAATTCATATGGACTCAACCTGGGGCAAGAATGGCCTAAAATATCCCTAGTGAACACTTTGAGGTAAGAGTCCTTCCCTCTAAAGCTGCAGAAGGTTAGCAGAGCAAAGCTTCATCTGTCTCAAGAATTCCCATGTCAACTTCAGGGACTGCCCACTCCCAGGAGCTGTTCTGCTGCAGAGAAAAGTGGTGTCATGGACTTCACAGCCAGCTCAGTGCAGAGCTGGAGGCTGATGGTCTGAGAAGCTAGTATTTACAGTTCAGCCTTGCCAGCACCAATGAGGAAAGTGGAGCAGATGTTATTTTCCTCGTGTTTCTACATTACTTTGGAAAGAGAGATTTTTCCTGTTCCTCTTCCAAATTTTTACCATATTTGGCTCTTTATTAGCCATTGCTACATACTCTGTCTAGTAGCCAAGATCATTATGGTGATAGACCTTTATTTACAATCTGAGTTAAAATAAATTAACTCGGGTCAATGATCAGCAGTTTATCTTAATTTAGATATAATTTTGATGTCAAAGAAGATAGCCCATCCTTGACATACCTGTTATTACTTCCCTTCAGAGAATAAGAGCAACTCATAACCAAGAGATAAAAGCAAGATTTGTGAATCACTTTCCAAATGAGGTGGGCGGGAGAAAGACGACATGAAGTGGTACCATTTTCTGCCCTGTTTGTTGTACTCTTTTTGTGCGTTGGGAAAATCTTCTGTGACGTGGTAGCTTATCACTAATCAGTACTCTAAGAGAATGCAAATCAAACTACCCCTTACCAAATAGCTCAAAATCAGAAAGTGATTTGGACACCAGAAGAATCTCATGGATCAGCGTTTCCATTTTCTTGCAGAAGCATAAATATATTCGATTTCATTGAAAATATAAAATACAGGACTTTCCAACATCAATAATTTACAAAAATAAAATGTTTTATAAAGATTTATTGTATATTGACAAAATGTTTTTTGAAGTGGAAGATTTTTTTGGGCAATAAAGGAATAGCAATCACTCTATCTGAATGTAATACCAAAACAATGTCCTTTCTAAAAAATCACCTCTTTACATCACCCCACACCACCCACTGCCAAGCAATCAGGGAATCACATATCCTTCCTTATTGTTCAGAGCATTTAAAAATAGACAAACCAAGAATTTTATGCTCTATTGATTCCAGATCTTCCTGAAATCAGTATTGTCAGAGAAATTGTTAAAAACAAAAGCCATCATCAATATCTGACTGGAGTATCTCTTTATTCTCTTTAATGTAAGAAGAAATAAGGAGACTTTTTTTTATTTTTTGAGATATTCAATACACTCTAAAAATAATCATGCTGCAGGACACAGACTGTTATCACCACAATGAAAGCTACTTCTTATGTCCTTAGATACTATCAGCCATAGAAAAAAATTACCATGACATGTGAAGCTAAAGAACTGGGATTCAATGTTGCTTTTTCCACCATTAAGAGCAGCCTACTCTATTAGCCTTTCTCAGAGCACTCTGGGGTATGCTATGTCATCTGGAGCATATGGTATGCCCTTGATTTATTTAAGCAAAGTGATAAAAGTGGATCCACTGTCACATTCTATGTTCAATAATTGGTGTCCACATTTCCATTACCATCACTGTAAGATAATTTAGAGATCAATCAGAGGACATAATGTATAACATTCAACACTGCTCTTCTTGATCATTCTTTCAATTATTTCCTTTGGCAAAAGAACACAAAACTGAAACCTAAGTCAGTTTCTCTTACATATCACCAATATTAATATAATTCAAATGCTCACCCCCTGCCCCTTACACTAGATTTACCTCTTCTATATTAATATTCTTTTTAAAAAAATATTTTATATATTTATTTAAAGAGAGCATGTGTGAGAGAGAGAGAACACAAGCAGGGGAGAGGGCAGGACAGATGCAGAGCGACAAGCAGAGTAGGACTCGATCCCAAGACTCTGGGATCATGATCTGAGCCGAAGGCAGATGCTTAACTGACTAAGTCACACAAGCACCCCTATATATGAACATTCTAATTCATACTCTGTTATAGCAGAATAAGCATATTTATTCATCAGCCATTGAGCCTCAACTGTAAGAGGCTTCTCGCATGGTGCAAATATTAAGTACCCTGCTATTGGTAAGATATTTGATAACACAGAAGTCAGTTAAGAGTACCTATGCCAGAATTTTTTCCCAAGATTTCAAAGAGCAAAAAGTTAATGATTATAAATGTCTTCCTTTATATTGCAAAATATATTCTACGTTTGTGTCTCAATTTTCTATGCAGTTTAACATACAACTGTGCCAGTGACGATCTCTCAGCTCCAAGTCCACTGTCTACACTCCATGCTGTGTTGCTGGGGCTGGGACTTTCAACACCATAGTCCTGCTTTTCCAACTGGCTCTACGTTAGGTTCTTCCCCCAAGATGTGCTGGATGGAGACCTGGACAGCTAGAGGGCCAGTCCTTCCTGTAGGCCAGTCTCCTTGCAGATCTAAAGAGCATCATCCTTTAGAACCTATGCTTCTTTACCCTGCCTATACTTTTTTACACCAGGAGCAACTGTTCCATTCTGTTGCATAAGCCAAAATCAGTGTGCACCACTTCCAACGTCTGCAGCCCTCATGAGACCTCTCAGAGATATGAGTGCTAGCTTTCCCCTGTTCCCTGTGTAGAGTAGATTTCAGGCCCTCGGGACGTTATGGTCCAACTTCCTTAGTAGTGAGCTACATTTTAGCTCTACTGATGCTTTCCTCCAAGGTTCTCAGTTTTAAAATCTACAACCTCTCTCCTTTGCTCCTCCAGCTCTAGAGGTGGTCGCCATCTCTTGTATTTGCCACCTTTGTGATAGTTTTACCTCATAAAAACATTATGCCTACTTAATTACTTATATTCATGCTCAATACATATCAGTATCTATCTTCAGATAAATAGTGTGGTTTCTGTCTCCTGACGGAATGGGAATGTGATTGACTCAATGACCCTATGGGGGCAGTAAGAGCAAGCATTATTGTCCTCACTTCACAAAATAACATTTCAACCCTAGGAAAGAAAAACCTGGGGCTTGAACTCAGTCTTCCAACTCCAGTCTTGGCATTCCTTCCATCAAAAATGCTTGTGTAAGGTGAATACAGTACTTCTTACCTTACACCATGTGTAAGGTGAATACAGTACTTCTCACAGATATTCCACGTGTTCAGTAAGACAACATAAAAAGTATATAAGGTAGCCCAGATGACTATTAATGGCTATATAAAGTCAGATTTTTACACAAAGTCCCAGGTTCATTTTTATATCAAAGTTCTCCAGTTTAAACCCATTCTAATAATTTTGAGAGTTTTGCCCAAGATGTATTCTTATTCCTGCAGCATAATAAAGAAGCAAGATCCGTTAAACTTGAGCCCACTGAAGAATGTCAAAACCACAGTTGTGAGCTCATTATTTTCTATACAGCTTTAACAGTGGAATTTCAAAAAGCAAAAGAAAAATACTAAATAAAATGTAGCTCTCAGGATTACATTTGCTTGCTGCCAAATATTCTATAAATATAAAAACAGATCCTGGAAGCTGCTGTTTAAAATGAAAGTAATGAATCTTTCCTGATGGGGTGTTCAGTGAGATTTTCCAGACGTGGGCTTCCTTACTCTTGTTGGCCAAGAGTGTGTTTTTTCCTGCTGTCTGTTCAGCGAATGTGCTTCTAAAGGCTGCTTTGTGTTCCTGTAAATTACAGGAGTTCCTTTACCATAGGCCCTGGCAGCAAAGCCTAATCAAGTTGAAGGAAGCACCACAAATACTTCCCAAGTGGCCTTCCACAATCGGCAGCTTTAAGACAGCAGCAAAAAAAAGCAAAACAAAATCTACAAAAGCAAATGCATCAACTTTTGTTCTTCCCTCATTTCTTTCTAGATCCTCAGGACTGAAAAACAATAAAAAGAGATTAAAAGTACAGTCATCTCTGTAGTAACTATGCTACAGAAATGTATTAAAATATTCTGTATGAGATGAAATTCGTACTCTTAAAGATTTCGAGAGATAGATAAATAGATATTATGTTCCTATGTCTCACCAGGAACTTAACAAAGTCCTCTGCTAATTTAATAGGATTGGACTTCAACTCTCTTTTGGTGGCTTATGGAACATCGTTGCAATCAGAGAACAAAGTAAGAAATGGGAAAACAAACGAAAGAAACCCTTCCACTTCTCATAATTGCTGTCCATTAATTAACACCCATGGAAAGGCAACGCCCCATTTTTAGAGTCCCCACATTATCGGGATTTGCCATCAAGAAACTGATGTTCATGGCAGCATCTGGGTTGCGTCTGCATGTTGACGAATGCAGACCACTTTGCGAGAGGCAGCATCCTACAACAGGGATGAGCCAAAGTATCCGTGGAAACTTTGGTGGATGACAAGTGGCTTATTCAATTATGAATAGAGTAGCTTGGAACTAAAGCTCCCAGCTCACTACTCTGATAACCAAATCCCTATTTACTTGACTTTGGAGATTATTATATACCTTAGACCGCAGAAGCCAAATATACTGCCACAGAGCGCACACTACAAGGATGGAAGTCACCAAATTCATTTTTTTTTTTTTTTAATGTTCATCAGAAGACAAAAAGTATCCATGTCTTCAGTCTTTAACTGATGAGCTGCAACTGTGAATATTCCACTTTCATCCTGTTAACATTTGTAGAAGTATTGAATAGAGACGAGGCTAATGTATTCATTGGGGAGTTGTCAAGATGTTAAAAATACCAAAGTCCATATACCGCAAATCTGTTTTTAAGTTGTGTGTATAAATATTAGCCTCTAGGGGGAACCCCAGGCTCTTCACCTTGATTTTCCTAAAGGCTAAATCAGAAAAAGAGGAGGAATCTCTATTCCCCTAAAAGGAAATGAACTGGCTAATCAGATTATAGGACATTGATGGGAGCATGTTTTGTATGACTGGAGCTTTCAGAGGGTTTCTAAGTCAGCCTAACTGATTACTTCTCTCTTCAAACTCTATTCCTTTTCTATGGCAAGCAGGCTGAATCACTGCCCTGAAACCCCTCCCTCCATATATATCTATGTATGCACATATGCATATACATGCATACACACATAAACATACATACACATGCATAGTCAAGGGCACCCAGGAAGATCTGATTACTGCCTTTGCTCAGTTATCCATTTCCATGTTTTTGAGGGAAAATACTGTATAAAGAAATATTTAGTATTTCTGCTGCACTGGCCATAATATCATAGCACTGAAGATAGTTCTCTAATTTCAAATAGTATGCAGAATAACATAGTAGTGATGGTAGTAATAACATAGTAGTAATGGTACTGCACAGAGTACCATTAACTAGTTTTGTGATAGGGGCACCTCTTGCTCTACGAGTCCACTTTCCTTGCTAAATGGTTTCTAAAGTATCTGCTGGTGCCAAAATTCTATGCATTTAAATCTTCATCAATTTATTTCCAATGCTAAGTGAAATTTTGTTCAACTCTTGGCAATCTAAGTTACTTCCCCACTGGGTGATTTCATGGACCTAATACCATTCAAAGTCATGGAGCAAAACCCAAAACATTTAGTAAACACATTAGAACTCAAGTCAAATACATGTGACCAGTCAGATGCAGAGACCTGGAACACAACAGCCCAAACCCACCTAAACAAGACAATTCTCCACAGCAAAGTCACAGTCTGCCCTTAACCCAGCATCGTGGGTAATGCATGATAAGTCTTCTTAGACCCTTGGGACCTGGGCTCAGCAAATGTTCATGCTGACTCTTACACCTAAAAATGCAGTGGAATACACAGACACCTTGCACAAATCACCTTCCTGACTGTGCCCAGCAGCTTTTCATCCGTAAGTATGTGGCAATCCAGGATAGGTTTGGATAAGCACAGCCCATCTATATGCAGGAGATACAACATTTTCACAGGAAAAGCAGAGTAGGAGGATTCTTGTTACCCCATATACTTGGAACTCTCACTCATTTCCATTTTGTATCTTTTATCTATCCTGGACACTCACGGAATAAACTTGCCAGAACAATTCAGGGAGAAGACAAAGAAGAAAATTAGAATCATGAATTCCAATTCTTCCAGAAAATCTAACTATCAAAATAAACTGGCATTATGAGATACAGAGCAAAGAACAATCTTTTTTATTTTGGTGGGGAGGAGCAAAGGGAGAGAGAAAACACCAAGCAGGCTCTATGTCCAGCGCAGAGCCCCAGGCAGGACTCAATCTCAAGACCCTGAAAGCATGACTTGCGCCAAAATCAAGAGTCAGAAATTTAACCAACGGGGCCACCCAGGTGCCCCAGGAGCAAAGAACAATCTTAACTGCATTAAATCCAGAGTCCTCACATTCCAAATTAGGAAACCGTAGCTCAGAGAGGTCCGGTTATTCACTGCAATGATCTTTGTTTTGGGTTTACCTTAGATGCTATTATGTGAATGGGAAATTCTGCTTGTGCTTCCTCCAGAGTTCAAATATACTCAACTACAGAAGCGTGGGGTATCAGTTTACCTATTTCTGCATAACAAACCATTCTGGATATTTAGTCCCTTAAAAAAATAATGCTATATTATTTCTCAAGATTCTGTGACTGCACTGTGTAGTTTTATTCATCTCCTCTGGGCTCACTCATGGAACCCAATTAGCTAGTCACTTGGTGGGGCTACATGCTTTAAAATGCCCTCTCTCCCATGACTGAGGCCACAGCTAGGATGGCTGGAACAGCTGTTAACCTCTAGTATTTTCTCTCCGTGCAATGTTTCATCTGGGTTTTTCACATGCTGCTGGAGGTATTCTAACAAGGCAAAGTAGAAGGTGTAAGGCCTCTAGAAATAGAGGTTCAGAAGTCCCATGAAGTCACTCTTGCCATATTCTGCAGATCAAAGTAAGTCACAAGGGCAGGGCAAAAATTCAAAGGGTAAGAGAGTAGACTTCACTTCTGTATAGGAGGGGCTGCAAAGATTCTGTGTTACATATAATCTACCAACCCAGACAGAAGAGGTTTAATTAGAGGCAAATTTGGTTTCCTTTGTTTTCAATAGAATATATCCTTAGGGACAAAGGCCACTGATTCATGATTTTAGATCATTCATCAGTTTGAATTTTAACAAACAGAAACCATACCAATATTCTGCTTCTATACAATGTCTACATCACACCCAGCACTCACTAAACACATAATCATAACAATGGGGACAGAAGTATGCCCAGGCGTGTTTCCCAGAAAATAAACTAGACTTGGTAAGTTTATTTATTAAACACATATTCCTATCTATTATGAAAAGTTATGACCTTCTCAGCTGAGAAAAGTAATTACTTTTTTGCACATAGAATCTTTGTATTAAAACACAAAGGAGATTCTTTTGAACTTTTGTTACAGGTTTCTGGCAATACTAATGCATTCGAGGCAAGCAGTGTCCACTTGTGCACACTTTATGAAGCCACTCAGCTTATCAGAACATGGGGCTAAGGAAATCAAAGCTCTGATCCTCAAGATAGGCCAATTAATTTCATTGACAGAACCCCTTTTTAAATAAAGACAGCCTTGATCACTTCCCCTCCTGTAGAATTCTTTTTTAACCTTCAGAGAAACAGACAGTATAAGTCAAATAATGCCTCTCTTAAATGCATCTATTCTCACAGGTGCTCTAAGGTTACAAATATAAGAACTGTGCAGTTGTATTCACCAGAAACAATTAGTTCACAGCATCTAAAATAATAGAGCACTGGAGAAAAGATACAGATCACAACCCACATTCAAAGGGAGAAGGTACCACATTAAGGGATCTAAACAAGTATAAAGGTGGTGAGATTTGCACTTCACCTTTACATACAGGGTAAGAGTTTTGCCAGGACAGAAGGGGAGGAAGACATTCTAGATAGAAGGGAGAGAGGAGAGCAGTGAGTTTAATTAAACCAATAAACACAGATGAGTGGCTGGTATTATGAGGATGTAAGTTCTAAAAAGAGAAAACTCATGAGAAACAAGAGTACAAATGTAGCTTGGAGCCAGAAAATAAAAGAATTCGCCTTACTTTAGAACCTAAGGGGGGAGCTGATGAAATAAAATAACTAGAGTGGTATTTTTAGGAAGATCCTTCTGATAGCAATGAATATGGTTGATTACAGAGGAAATGACTGGTTAGGAAGAGAGGTTAGGCGTCTACTACAATAAACCACATGAGAATTCTAAACCCTACAGCCATGAGGAAGAAAGATCAAGAGCACCAATGGACAATTAACATGTGAAAGACGACATATGATCTCAGAGACAGGGGTCAAGTACAGAAAGAATAGAAATCTTACATTAATGTTTGAAATGAGGAGGAAACAGTGTGAGGAAAATACAAATTGTCTCACTACCTTCAGTTATCTAGACTGTAGTTTCTAGAGAATGATATTATGCTTTCACAGGTCACCTGATGAGTCTGGGGACTTCATGGTGATCAGTGCATTAGAGCAGTGACAAGGCATGGGAAGGAAAGCAAATAGTGGTGTTGGAGCCTCTGACATTCATAGGAGAATCCGGTCAGCATGATTCCACAAATTTCTCCAGCTGCATTCAGTACTCTGGGTAGCTGCAAGTATCTGAATGATGGAAATTATCCAGGCTTGGAACCAGAATGACCCAAGTAAAGGAGGTGAGAGAATCTAGGGTTCTGCTAAGTCTATTTTTGAAAACTCTCATTCTATGTTTGTGGCTAAGGAAGGAGATCCAGGAAGCCAGATTGAGAGGGCAGACTGACCAGGCAAGTGGGAGTGGGTAGAAGTGCTATGGATCCTGGCTGGTGGGGAAGTAAAGACCAAGCTCAGTAGCCCTGCTGAGAAGCTGGAGGAGAAGAGGCAGAATGAATCACCCCTCTCATAGCAAGTACAAGTGCGGGCGGGCAGTGTTCTGGCTTCTCTTTCTCCTCAGACAAACCTCAAAAATAGTGTCATCTATGGGCAATAGGAAAAAGACCTCACCTTTCTGTAAGAAAGGCCTCATATTCATGAACATAATATGGGTATCAAATGAGGTGATTTAGCATTAGCATTTTATGATTTTTGTGTTTTAGTCTATAGTAATTTTTCTCTCCTGACCTCTTAACTAATTTGTAATTAATTTCAAACTCATAGACAACTACAGAGAATAAGAAAACATAATATAACAAATATCCACATAACTCCCATTAATCTGATCATAACATTTTGCCATACTTGATTTAGTTCTACTTGTAAGGAAAGATATAGATAAGGAAACACATTAAGCCTTTTGTGTTTCCTTTCTTAATCCCATTTCTCTTCCTCCAGTTCCAAAAATAGTAACTGTCCTCAACTTAGTTTTTATTGCTCCATGCTTTTTTACATCTTTAGTAAATCTGTGTTCATCTGTAAGTTTTTACTTCTGATGTCTTGTTTTCTGCAATGTGTGTAAAGAATTCATTCATTTTTTAACTACCATACTAGTATGGATATACAATTTATTTATTCATTTTATGTGTGTGAGCATGTAAAGCTCTTGCAATTTTATACTAATACAAAGCAAAAAAAAAAAAAAAAAGTGTTGCAAAGAAATTTTAGGAGACTGTGTGACAACCCTGCCTGAACTTTGTAATTATATGGAGAGTTCAAAATCCAGATACTCTATTCTAGTACGAGGCAAGGCTTTCTGTTTTAAATCATGACAGACCTAGAAAATGATCATATTTATAGAGTTGAATGGACTAAAGAGAAAAGGTTACTCATAAATAGTCAAAGAGCACCAGCCACTTCTGCCTCACCAAACACTCATGGCCACCCTAAGAGCTGAGAAGAATCAAATCTCACTGGATTGAAAACCTTTCCCAATTTCTAGCACAAGAACATGTAGGTAACACTGGTTGAGCAGCTCCGATTAGAGCAAAGATTCTCAAATTTGGCTGCCCATTAGAATCTGCTGGGGAGCTTTAAAAAAATCCACTTATATCCAAGTTGTACCCTAGGCCAATTAAATTAGAACGCTGGGGAGTAGGATCAAGACATCAGCATTTTTTAAATCTTCCAGATTCCAACATGAAGCCAAGGTTAAGAACCATATTGAGTTGTATCTCCCTCACTTCCCTCATTATGAGATTCATTGGGAAAACTTGTTACTATGTATTTCCCAAGGCCCCAGACTCTTTAATGGCCAGCCTGGGAAGCTATATGCACAAAAATGCCTCACGTATATACTCTGAAGCAAAACTGCTGTGTCTCAATTGAACAGCAGTGAGGAGGCTGCATTAGAGCCACTTGAAAGCCCCTATTTGCTGGAACAATCAATCCAAGCAAGTAATCTTGCCTTTCCAGATAATATCCTTTTCTAAGTGGCTGCTCTGACCTATTTTACTTCAATGATTGACCTGGCGAGAGTTGGAAGAATCAGTTTAGATCCCTCAGAAAGGAATCCCAGCTGAGTGTTGTTAGCTTTCTCAGGGGCTTCCTGAGGTAGCCGTTGTTGGCACTGCTACACCACCCATGAGCGTCTACCATATTGTCCATTGTGCTGGGAAACCACCTTTGAGATTCCAGCCACAGGGCTCTTTCCTGCCTTTTGAAAAGGCAGTAAAAAAGGCTGGTAAAGCACAGGCTCTGGAATGGGTCTCTGGTTCTCTTTGGTCTCCACTCACAACTAGCTTTGCAGCCCTGGGCCACATACTTAATAGAGCCATGTCTTGGCTCCTTCATTTGTAAAAAGTGTGACAGTAATGATAGTACCTAACTTTATACTGTCATAAAGCATAAATAGAGGACTAAATAGAGAAATAGTTGAAATGCCTAGAATTTAAATGCTTAACAAAGGTAAGTTTATTAGTTTACATTTTCCAGTTCTCCCTTTGTTCAGGTGTTTTCCTATGTTCATCACCTAGAATTCTTCCCATTGTCATCCATCCAAATTTCTTACCCTAAACGATTGTAGCAAAGGAAAACCAAGTTGTAAAAATACCAAAATGGTTAAACTTTTCTCAGATAACAAATTCTCTGAATATGTTTTCCAAAATATATTAAGTACCTTTCTCTCCATTTTTGTCACCACCATCAATAGATAATGTTGAGAGCTCTTAATTCAAAAGTAACAATTCGATTGTGTCTAGTTTAAGCTTTGTGCTATCATTTTTTTTTAGAGATTTTATTTTATTTATTTGACACAGAGAGATCATAAGTAGGCAGAGAGGCAGGCAGAGAGGGGGAAGCAGGCTCCTGGCTGAGCAGAGAGCCCGATGTGGGGCTCGATCCCAGGACCCTGGGATCATGACCTGAGCCGAAGGCAGAGACCTAACCCACTGAGCCACCCAGGCGCCCCACTTTGTGCTATCTTGATCCTATTTTTTTTTTCAATGATTTCTAGGTCTTAGTATCTCATAACCTACTGTATATGACCTGTTGTAAAGCTAAAATAACCCTTTTGGGCAGGAAATCCATTTTCATTCAGTCTTGCTGAACTTTAATGCCATTTTTTCTAAGTATGGATTTTGTACTCATTTAAAAGACTGGGACTTGTGAAAACTATCATTATTTAGTATTTAGTGTAGAAATAACTTCAAATATTTAAAAAATAAACTAGAATGTTAGGATATGTTTTCTTTTAAGGTAAATTTCATATATAGGAGGAGCTTTTAATATATAGGAGGAGCTTACTGAGGTAATTTTAATCATAAAATGGTCTCCATCATAGACCCTGAGATCAGGATTCTGGTAACATATATATGAATTCTGGCTCTAATGTAAATATAAAAATATTTCATACATACCAGTAATTAAGTTAATATTTTCAAAGGCCACTATCTAGAAGGATGAATAGGCAGCCAATCTAGCAGGTACAAAATACAGTCACATTATAAGGTTTGGTCACTTGCTACTATTATTAACAATATTTACTACTTTGTCTTGTTCCTGACATCTAAAACCATCTGTTTTTTCATGCAGGATAGAAAGGTGTCAACAACAAAGGTGTTTCCAAACCATCACTACAGGAGTAAAGATATTTGAGATCTGGGAAGTGCACAGAAAGTCATCCTGAAAAATACATCTCAGACATTTTTATTTTCAAAGACTACATCATATTACAAAGCCAAGTGTAGGTATTGGTACACTGAAAATAGTTAATACTAGAATCCCTTTGTAGGCTATGAAGAAGTTAGGTCATTTCAGTGACGGGATAATGTCTATGTTAATTCTACAAATCCCACAGGAACCAGGTCAGGGATTTACATATTGTAGGAAAGGAAAACATAATTTTATATAAGAGTTGAAGATGATGATTATGGTGACTACAATGAGAGAATACCTTTTAATTAAGTCAGTTCACCAAAAAAGTGATTATCATTTTTAAAATGCCAACTCTAATATCCAATAGTCATGCAAGTAGTTTGAAAAAGCTACTCAGGTTACTCAAAATCTGTACCAATTCTATTCTTGTAGGAGCTGAGTTTGCATATTTATAAATATAAATATTTATATATACACACCTATGTAGTTATCTCATACAGTTTGTGTATATGTGTTATTTTTTGTGTGCACCCTTTCAGTGTCATCCTTGATACTTTCTCTTTACTTAACCACTTTATTCTATTGTTTACTAATCTATTTTGTCTCCTAAGGATATCTAAAATAACCACTTCTCTCCATTCCACTGCTACGATGCCGGTCCAACCATCACCATTTGCTCAACATATTCATTCCTAACCCCCCTTAGTCCATACTCCACATAATAGCTAGAGAGATCATTTAAAAATACAAATACAATTATGTTTCTTCTCTACTTAAAGCCATCCAGTGGTTCCCTAAGTCAGATAAAATTAAATTAAAATATTGTCAAGACTCTGAATGAACTGATCTCACCTGTACTGCCAGCCTGATCTCTAACAAAGGCACAGGGAGTTTGAGTTGGTGGAATGGACATTACCGCTTGCCCACCTCTTGTGAATTTCTTCCCTATTCTCAGAACCCCAGTTTTGTCAGGATTGGCAATTTCCCCAGCTTTCCTTGTCATTTAAAGTAGTTGGCCACCATATTTCCGTCAATGAGATGTAAGTGGATATATATGCTGAGAGACTTCCCTCAAGTTTCCAGCTGAATAGCTCTTACTCAAAGATGCTTTTCCCTAGTTATCCTTTATAACATTAAATTTCCTCCTATTATTATCTCAAAATCCCATCTCTTCTTCACATTGATTACAATTTTTAATCTGTTGGTTTGTTTGTGTCTATCTGACTCCAAGTTTCATGAGCATAATGAACACTCATGCCCTATTTACTGCTATATATTGTCACCTATCACAGTAGGAGATTAATATTAGTGGACAAGGTATATACTAGTAGACAAAAGAATATGAAATAACTAATTTTGTAAGTCTTTATTAGAAATCCGTATGTCAACTAACTTTGGTCTTATATTTATTTTGTTTAAGGTATCATGCTTGGCGATATGGAAAATAGAAGAACAAACACAACATGACTTCAAAAAGCACTAGACTAGTACAAGAGAAAAACATTTACTCAAATAATCAGAAAGGGCAGCAAGTGATATCAACATGGAACAGTTACTATATAGGAGTTGGGGAAGCGGGGGCGGGGAGCGTGGAATCCCTAATGACTGGAGTGTAGGAAGGTCTCCCAGGAGCATGCCTAAATTGACTATGAAGTTGAGGACTTTTATTCCAATGGAGGAGAGGCCGAGGGTGAGTGGGTGGGAGGGAAACAGCTCAGATGGAGGAAACTAAAAAGTCACTTCCAGAATTACAGGTTGTGGGTGAAAAACTTTAGTAGCCCCTTTAAAAAAAAAAAAAAAGGCAAAGTAAATATAGCATTCCATTTATTGATTTGCTCAACAATTAAAGGTGTAGCTCATTAAGAAAAAAAGGAAAAGAAAAGCAAATACATCATTCCATTTGTTGATTAGCTCAGCAATTAAGGATGTAGCTCATTAAGGACAAAAAATAGAAAAGGTAAAACAAATATATCATTCCATTTGTTTGCTTCCTATAACAATTTAGCTCGAGGCAGCACCTGGTGAAGACAGTTTGGTGGAAGGAATAAGGGTGACTCTGCTTTAATAAGGCTTATTTAAGAAAACAACCCATAGATACAGAAGAAAGACACAGAGAAGAAACAGGATGTGGTGTCTGGCACAAATTCAAATGTTCAGTGGAGGTAGGAAGGGGGACTGGAGTAGTTAACACATCTAAAATTTATGCATGTCTAAACCGGGAATTACTGGACAGAAAAGAAAGAAATCAGTCATAAGGGTGAGATTAAACATTTAACACAAAGGTAAAAGGAGAAAAATGAATAAGTACGGCTTTGGAATCAAGTTTAGTAACCTGTGACACAGTCTGGTATCACATGTACATGTAGACACACAGGCAACTGTGACAAATTTTCAAATCATTACAAAATGAGTTACAGTGAATCATCTATTTCACTTGTGTGTATCAATGTAAGAAACTTGGAGAGCCACTCTTTCAACAGTATCCTGTAACTAACATCATTGGAAGGGGTATGGGTGACATGTACCTGCGCATATGGAAAGGTATAAGTTATATAAAATTATATAGAGTTTTATTATTTTGTGTGCATATGTAGTCATGTATATATACTCATAGACACTCATACATTTCTAAATACATTACACATCTCACAGACTATTCCCACCTCTTGAGTATTTGACCCTCACAGTGCCTCCAAAGGCTAAATACTATTATTACTCTGCTGCACATTTTTTAGATATGGAAGTAAACACGAAGAAAGGACAAAATTTGCCTAAAGAAACAGAGTCAGATAGTGCTCAAAGCCAAGGAGAACCGTGATTTCAAAACTCGTTGGGTCTAGGGATCCTTCTATTACATTTAGAACAGCACGAAGACATCTCGTCTTGCAGTGGGTGGAAGAATGGTTAAGGTGGTGTCTCATATATAACACCGCCCTAGATTTATACATCACATTTCTCCCAAGGGGTTTTCAGATACTATCTCATTTGTCTTCCAACAGCTCTGAAAGATAAGTAGGGGCAGGCAGGTTCATCTGCATTTCCCAAGATGGATTATCTGAGGTAGGGAAGGTTGAAGGCACAGGGAGCTGCTGAGCTCTGCAGTTATCAGACTAGAATCTGAGAAGCTGTTCCTTCCCAGCGCTTTTTCTACTGATCTGGTTAAGAGAATCCTCTGAGGGGAGGTAGTGGGGGACAGGGTGTGAGGTTGGAGGGGTTCCAGAAAAGAGATAAAGCTCAGTTATTTTACTGTTGCTCTTTCTAACACCTCTCTCTGGTGCCTCTGCCCACAGGAATATGAGAACAGGTAAGGTTATCTTAAATGGGATTTTTTCTGTTACTCCAAATTGCTGATTAATGTTTAATGTTAAAAACATAGAGAATCTAAGTACCCTCTATGCTACAGAGAACTGCAAACAATAAAGGCTTTTCATCTTCAGAGCTTTATTTTTTTTAATTTTGTTTATTTTTTCCTTTTTTTAAAAAATTATGCTATGTTAGTCACTATATAACACATCATTAGTTACTGATGTAGTGTTCCATGATTCATTGTTTGTGTATAACACCCAGTGCTCCATGCAATCCATGATCTCCTTAATACCCATCACCAGGCTAACCCAACCCCACACCTCTCTCCCCTCGAAAACCCTAAGTTTGATTCCCACAGTCCATAGTCTCTCCTGGTTCGTCTCCCCCTCTGATCCCCTCCCCTTCATTTTTCCCTTACTTCTCCTAATGTCCTCCATGCTATTCCTTATGTTCCACAAATAATTGAAACTATATGATAATTGTCTTTCTCTGTTTGACTTATTTCACTTTGCATAATCCCCTCCAGTTCCATTCATGTTGATGCACATGGTAGGTATCCATCCTTTCTGATGGGTGAGTAATATTCCATTGTACATATGGACCACATCCTCTTTATCCATTCATCTGTTGAGAGGCATCTCTGGTCTTTCCACAGTTTAGCTATTGTGGACATTGCTGCTATGACCACTGGGGTGCATGTGGCCCTTCTTTTCTTTACGTCTGTATCTTTGGGGTAAATACCTAGTAGTGCAATTGCTGGCTCATAGGGTAGTTCCATTTTTAACTTTTTGAGGAATCTCCACACTGTTTTCCAAAGTGGCTGCACCAACTTGCATTCCCACCAACAGTGTAAGAGGGTTCCCGTTTTTCTAGAGCTTTCTAAGGCAGGTAAAGTAGCTCTACTACCCATAACCATCACTCTAGCCTCTTGACTTCCCTCGTCTATTAAAAAACACAGGGAGGCACCTGGGTGGCTCAGTGGGTTGAGCTTCTGCCTTCGGCTCAGGTGATGATTTCAGGGTCCTGGAATCGAGCCCCCATCCGGCTCTCCGCTTGGGAAGAGAAGCAGGCTCCCCTTCCTCTCTCTCTGCCTGCCTCTCTTCCTGCTTGTGATCTCTGACTGTCAAATAAATAAAATCTTTATTAAAAAAATTTAAAAACACAGGGAAAGGAGAGAGGAAAGAGGTCATCAAGAGCCATAGATTCTTGGCCTCATGGGAAGTAAAATCTCCTCCTCGTTTATAAAGAAGCTAAACAAGAGGGATCTGAGAGAACCCCAAATGGAGACTAGGATTCTAGATCTCACTGGTTTCCCTTAGTGCAGGGTATTCCTAATTTCCCTGTATCTGTGCAAACAAAGTTAAAGTAGGTTGACAGAAGACCAAAGACAGAGGTCATTTTAATATTGCAGCTTGTCCTTTTAGTATTTGGTTCCCATAATCAAGTGTGCCTCTTTGAAGAAAACTGGACTGGAACCCTCTTACCGACATCTCACAGAAAAGGACTGCTAGCCAAGTGAGAGGCCTCAAGTAGGAGGAGGATATGGGATCCACGATCCATGATCAAGTTCTAGTGACTGTGCAGAAGAGAGGCCCCCCATCAGAGCTCTCCAACAAGTGCACGAATGCCTGCCTTGGGAGAGCCACGGCCTCAGAAGTAGTAATGAACAAAGAGAAAATTACAACAGCTTAGTCAAGTAAGAGACAACTATTCTTTCTCCTTTCCTTTCTCCCCTCCTCAGCACACAAGGAAAAGTGAGAGGAAGAAAGTGCCCAAAGGCAGGTCAACCAATCTTGGCCAGAGCTCCCAAGTGAGGAACTGGTCGGACTGGGACTGGAAAAGCAAGCCAGGCCCCCTCCAGATGGATCCGGAAGCCCTGAGCCTGGCTCATGATGTTGGAAAGGAAAGTTCTATGTAAGAAATGCACTTGGAAATTTCAACTGGACAGAATTTGAATAATGGGAAATGACTCGAGAGCTATGGTATCTGCCTAGGATGTCGTTAAGGGAACTGCTACCCAGCTGGGAGGAGGAATTTGACATTACACAATAGGGGAGCAAAGACTGGTGAAAAATAAAACCATTTCATGTTTGTTCCCCATTGAGCTGAGTCTTCTCAATAAACTAGACACATGCAGATGCAAAAATCAACAGAGACCATGGAGAAGGAAGGGCAGGTTCTAATAGCAATGGGAGAATATTTTGTATGTTTCTCTACAGAGATAATGGACTAAAATAAAAACAACCCATAAGTCATAGGCTGAGGACATACAAAGAAGTATACATTGGCAGCCTGCTCTTTCAGTGGAAACTGCAGTTTTCAGACTCCTAGTTTTATACTCAGATGTGGGCAGTGCACATTGAAGAATCTAGAGAGGTTTACACTTGACGCTACAAGGAACATTTATTTCAGACATGTGGCTACATCAATTAAATGCGATGTGTATTCACAACATTAGTCATTTCACACAGCAGCTCATTATAATGCATTGCCTTGCAAAAGCAGCCAAGATTCAGTGAGGCATAAAACCACAAAGCATCATTATAGATCATACATCACTATTTTTTAAAAAATATGTTAAGTTTTTACAATGGTTTTCTTTTCCAGATTACTAATACTCATCAAAAATAACATTTTCCTCACCTACTCAGGGTAACTTCCACTTGACCTTACAACCTGATCATATAAATTGACCCTCTAAATACCTTAATTCAACAATAATTTTTAGAAGTGTCTTTCCACATTATAAAAAGACAACTATAATTTTTGCATAAATACTAAAGAATAAATGGCTCTATAAAATATTATCAGAGGAAGCAATTTCTAATTTTAAAAGAGTCATTAATTAAGTTTCTGCATGAGAATAACTAAGGTAAATCACATAAATGAAAAAGGAGAAATAATGTGCAATATGATTATATAAATGACCGTTTTAATGTTATGTAGGCAGATTGTCACTCAATAATCTATATGCAGCTTAGCATTATTCCTCATGGTGTCTGAGTCAATAAAAATATGAGAATTCAGTGTGATTTCAGTTCAGCTGAAGGAAGATCTCTTTAACACATCCAATGAGAGATACAATGTGCTGAGGCATGGCTGTAGACTCAGAAAATGCAAAGATAAATAAAACATAGTCAATAAAGAGGAAACAGTGGAATGAAGTTTAAAGGTATCACCATCAACATAGTTCTAGATAAAACAAACAAATAAACAAACAAATACAAAACAATGTATTTCCTGACCGAAGCAAATTGCATTTGCTGCATCAATCAAGGCCCAGTAAGAAACAGATGGCACACTCAAAATGGTGTGACTGAAGAGGATTAATAAAAGGAACCTCTTCCCAAGTGTATAGGAGGGTCAAGAAATGCACGATGGCCCCATGAAGCACCAGAGAATGTAGCCGCAGCAGTTGGTCTCCACCTTAGGGGAAAGAACAAGGAAGGGAACAAAGACTGAATTTACCCAGGACCCCCTGAGAGACAGGGCCAGGAGTATTGCCAATGACTGAACAAGGACTCTGGAAGAAGAGGAAAGAAGCCAATAGTAGAAACCGAGTGAGAGCAGGAGTGGGAAGGGGGCTGTACATGGTCAGCTTTCTCTCTCCTGCCATGCTCCAAGCTCTAGAAGAGATTTACATCGGCTGGACTCCATGCAAAGCTGAAAAAAAGAATGCTCAGATCCTGAGGTAGGTGAGGCATGCACAGGACAGAGAAGTGTAGAGAATGGTTGTGGGATGGTGTGGGGCAACACAGGCAGAGCAAATAAAATAACCAGCTTATTTGTTCAAAGGGAATTTAGAATACAGTCAATACTTTTGTTCATCCATAGTTTGAGGTTTCAAAAATCTGTTTTACATTTAAGTGAGATACAATGTTGAACATAGAAAAATTTGGAAGTTTTGGAAGAATGTTTTAGAATACTCTAGTCCTGGGATGCCTGGGTGACTCAGTCAGTTAAATGTCTGCCTTCGGCTCACGTCATGATCCCAGGGTCTTGGAATCGAGTCCTGCATGGGCTCCTTGCTCAGTATAGAGCCTGCTTTTCCCTCTGCCTTCTACTCCCCTTGCTTGTGCTCTCTCTGACAAATAAATAAGTGAAATCTTAAAAAAAAAATAAATACAAGACTCTAATCCTCAGAGTATCTGACATCCTGACATGACCAGTCCACCTCACGAATCATCAATTAAAGAAATAAACGCCAGACATAAGCTTCCTATTGCCTGGTGCTACTCAAAACAGGACGATAGCGCTAAACCTCTTCAGTATAAAAGACATGTTCTTTTCCCTAACTCAGTCCTGAAAAATCTTACCTCCATCTTTCTTTGTTTTTAGAAAACAAATTTGTTACATGTTAGGCACTCAAATGACAAATTATTCTACAGGCCTTTGGTGACTCAGGAAACAGATAGGAGGAAATATAAAGAGCTAGAAAAATGTAATGGATAATTTAGATTAAGTGAAATATTTTTATTAAGAACAAGTGATGATCGGGGCGCCTGGGTGGCTCAGTGGGTTAAAGTCTCTGCCTTCAGCTTAGGTCATGATCCCAGGGTTCTGGGGTCGAGCCCCACATCGGCCTCTCTGCTCAGCAGGGAGCCTGCTTCCTCCTCTCTCTCTCTGCCTGCCTCTCTGCCTACTTGTGATCTCTGCCTGTCAAATAAATAAAATCTTAAAAAAAAAAAAAAAGAACAAGTGATGATAAAGCGCATTTAGCATTAGGGAAATGAGAGTGAATTATTAGGCATGGACAGATTTACCCTAAATAATGACATTGTCACAGTTCTGTTAAGGAAGATCTGGTGAACAGAATGGAATGTTAAGTAAGAGCTGTATTATTGGAGGACTGGGAGATTTGTCTTGATTATTGACACTTGGCTATGAACAGGTCCTTCCCAATAATACGTGCCTTTTACAGTATCATTGAAATGCTTGGAATTGATATCCATGCTTTCCTTCACTAGTCAACTGCTTATTCTCATTTCTCACAACCCCATTTAAGAGAGGGACTGCATTTTTGATATAAAGGAAAAAAACACGAAGGCTTTGCCAGTGGGCAAATGAGCAAAGCTATGGTTCTTTCCACAAATGAGTAGATAATGAAAATAAAGGGGCATAGCATGTTATAGGAGCTCTCCTCTGAGGATGCTAGTTGCACTTCTATCTCACAGGAACAAGGAGCACAGAATATTCCCCTGGGCATCATTAAAGGATTCTGGTCATGCTGGCTGCTTGCCTGCACCAGTTTATGTTGTGAGGCTTGATTCTCTGGGGAGAGTTGTATATGTCAGAGGATATAAAGGGGGATGCAGAAAAAATAATTCCTCTGATAGCCTCACATTGGCTACAAATATTAGCTCTTAATTATAATCCAGACATAATAAAATAAGAGAAATTTCTTTTAGGTGATTCCACCTAAATAGAAATCATCATAGAAATGCAAAATTCAGTTTGTACCTGGCCAATTACATCGCAGGTCTTTACAATTAACATGGTCTTATAATTAGTTCGGAACAATTTCATGAGTAGCAGCTGAGTAAGCCAATAATTTATAGTGGTAAAAGATACTATAAAAGCACATTCAGAAATAAAAAGAACAAAAAGAACATGCACAAGGATGTTAAGAAGGTTAGGGGGATTTAAAAACAAAACAGAAAACCAAAACAAACAAAAAAAAATAATAAAGCTCTGTTGTTGATTTTCACTTCTAGATGGTGTCCTTGACCCCTGCAGCATCCTTGTGCCATGGCAGATTATCATTCGAACCAATGTTATCTGAAACATATTAATGGACAACCTAGAATTCTTAATTCAGAGAAGGATAAGGGTATGGATGCAGTAGATGTGAATTAAATAAAAACAAAACAAAACAAAAAACTCAAAAACTTTGGAACAATCCTTAAACCAACAATACTCATTAACACAAGAATTCTTGTCCATGTTTTCTCTCAGGGAAAATGCTGACTGGACAACTGATAATCTTCCACAACCAACCTTTTCTTTTGAATCTCTGTGAGAAAACTCTGTTCACAGTATGCTTTTACCAATTCCCTGGTTTTGATCTCAGTAAATGCTTTACATTCTTCTTGTGTCACATGAGACCCCCAGAGGAGATAGGTTTTGTTTTTTTTTTCCCCTGATTTCTTATCATAAAAATGAATTATCTTTATTTGGAATACTTCTAATTTGCTTCCCCAGGATGCATGTCCTATATTTTCACTGAGTCACATGTTAGGTTAGTTTGTCCATAGATATTTCTATATTACATTCTTTTTTCTTCAGTTGTTTCCATTCACATCCAGAAATGTAAGCTCAATAGCTTTTGTATGATTTTTAAAATATTTTTTCTAAGATTGTATTTATTTATTTGAGAAAGAGAGAGTGAAAGCATGGTGGGGTAGAGGGAGAAGAAGAAGAAGCAGCAGACTCCCTGCTGAGCAGGGAGCCAGACATAGGACTCAATCCCAGGACCCTGGGATCATGAGCTAAAGGCAGATGCTTAACTGACTGAGCCATCCAGATGCCCCAGCTTTTGTGTGATTAATAACTGCATGATTTTTTCCCACCTTGTCTCAAGTAGTTTAAAGATACAGGAGTGACCTTTCTTTAGCACACAATCTCTCAGAACTTCCTCTAATTCTCAACTTGGCTTCATGTAAAATTTCTAACAGATACTGTCAAATATTGAAGGACAGGGATGAAAATAATTACATATGTGGAAGCTTGGTGTGCCAGGAACTCTGCTAAGGGCCCAATACGACTAATTCAACACCCTTAACCTACGAGGAGGGTTCTCTTCCTATCTCTATTTCACAAAAGAGGAAACTAAAGCTTTAGTGATGTTACTTAAGATGTGTAAGGTCATATGGTTGGTAACTGGTGGGGTCAGAATTCAAACACAGATCTGCTTGCCATAATGGCTTGTCTTTTTAACCTTATGTTCTTCCGCTCCCGATTAACATGTAATAGCAAATCTCCTCCAATCACCCTATAGACGCTCCACGCAGGGTTTGAGACTCTATGCCAGGTTCATAGTCCTGTCACTACAATAAGGTTAGAGGTCTACACCTGTTTTGCAGTTCTATGTAGTTTATGTATTTGGACAGATCCCAGTGTGTCCTCTGGATTGGCGGGGCGGGGGGGGGGGGTATGGTTTGAGTCCTTTATGAGTTTTATCCTAGGCTAAATACAGTAAACCAGCATAACAGAAAACAGAGGGTTGGAGAAAACTGCATGCCAGGCCCACTGATGGACAAGTAAGAAGCCCACCACACTTCATTTCTGTCCCTCCATACCAAAATACCCAAACATACGAAAATCTCACCCCTATATGAAGTAACCCCTCTCCTAAGCTATGTTGCCTTTGCAACCACGTGAGACCAAGTGGTAGAAAAACTTTATAAATGAAAAATAACCCATGCAAAAGAGGTCACTGTCTTTGCTTCTAGATTTAATTCTTCTCTCAATACATCTTCCAACTAACAGTGTAAAATTAAGTTATAATTATAATAATAAATGGCTTAGTATCAAGTGATTATTCTCCTCTGTATTGTTTGGTAAAAGATTTATTTATTTATCTTAGAGAGACAGTGAGAACACAGAAGCAGAGAAAGGGACAGAGGGGCAGGAGAGGCAGAGAGAGAATCCTGAGCAGACTCCCCACTGAGAGCAGAGTCTGATGCGGGGCTAGATCTCACAATCTTGAGATCATGACCTGAGTCAAATCAAGAGTCTAATGCTTAACTAAGCCACCCAGGAGCCCCTCTCTTCTGTATCTCTAATTTTAAACATTGACTTAAATTCTGGTATATTTAATAATACCATCATCAAATTAAATTCAGTTGGCTTTGGTATCTCAAAACCAAATAATAATGTCCTTCTTTTCCAAAATTCAACATTTTGGACAATAATATCTTTATTCCTTCAATCACAAAATATTAGTAATTAATGTCTTTTTCCTTCATGTTCTGTATAATAATAACTGATGTCTATAAAGTATGTAAACATTTATCCAAAAAAAAAGTTGTACATATTTATTTGTTCATTCAAAAAACCCCATAATATGAGAAAATGAAGTTACAGAGTGATAAAAGATACTACCAGCAATTCAATAGGCATACAATTTAGTTAGAATGACATCATATATAACAACATAAACAAAAACAAAAAACAAGGAATTGCCGGAATGTATGTTTGTACAAATTCTCATTAAATCAGAGAAAATTATGACCTAAATAAGTGGAAAAGGACATCAAGGAATGTTTTCTAAGTTGCACAGGAAAAATAGGGAGGGAGCGTAAGAAGAGAATTGGTGAAAGGAAAAAGGGTGACTAATAAAGGAATAGAGACATGATAGGATATCCAATGATCCAAGAAAAACAAACCTGCAGAGGAAATATGGGAAAACAAGCCTCAAGGTGATTGTAGGAAAGAGGAAAAAAAAAAGACATTTACTAAGGTAATAAGCTGGGGTTGCTTCAAGAAGAGACTTGGATGCCAGGCTAGGGAGCTTGGACATTCTCCGTGGGTGACAGTGAGAGAGAAAGGGGACGAGGGACAGGGAGCCAAAAGGAAAGAAAGATGGAAGGTAGGAGGAAAGGAAGGGAGAAAATAAAAGGAAAAAGTGGAGGAAACAGTAGAGGATGTCAGTTTCTCTAAGTCAGCACCTAAAGTCTCTAGGGGTTGTTCTTGCTGAAGCACATCTAGATCCTGGTCCTTCAATATCAGCTGAACTCTCGGGGTTCTGATTTTTCCCCGTTCTTGGCCACATTCTCAGACAGCTTCTTTCCAAGAGACAACAAAACTGCTGAGAACCTCAGTTCACATCCTAAGAAGGAGGTTTCTTCCTCCAATGCTTCTGAGAAAAACACAATCCCAGTAGATAAGGTAATGTCTCATTGCTCTGGCTGAGGTCAAATGGCAAGAAAACGCATGATGGAACACACTGGTAGATCAACAGAAATAGACATATTGAACACTTAGACAATATTGCAGCTTACATTTGTTCTGTCATTTATACTTCCTTTCAGAAATGAAAAGACCTGATACCAGGCCTAAATGTTAAGGTCACTGACAGCCAATACTCAAACCCATGTGTGTTCATCCCAAATGTCTGCCTTCATCACAATCAATTACCAGCCTGGGACAGCGTCCAGCAGGATGCTTTGAAAAATTACTCCCTCTCACGAAGCACACTAATCTCTGTGCGATGAGTCCCCACGGAGTTTGTCTAGAGTTCTAAAGTCTCTTTTAGATTTTCCTTAAAAATAAATCACCTTGACAAAAGTAGTTCAGACTCTGAATAGATTCCCCAAGACTTACATCTACATAATAATGCTTTGCATTAAAGAAAAGGAAAGATGAAAAATACGATAAAAGCAGCAAATATCACTTGGGTTTGGTTCTGAGCTGGAAAAGTGTCCAGAGGCCTGGGAGGCATTTCAGTGAAAGGCGGGTTTCCCTTCCCAAGTCCTTACTCTGTTTCCAGTATGACTTCTGACAGTCAGCAGGAAAGTGTGCCTCTGTCTGAGCAGCTTGACGTATTCCCCAGGACAAAAACTAAGGCTGACAACATCCTTCCCATTCCAATCGTCAGCAAAAGTGTTTCCTCTCCAGGAAAAAGTATTAGCTCAATCTTCTGGTACTGGAAGTGAATACCTGAGTATCTTTACCACGCTGAGTCCTGCTTCCTTGATAGTACCACAAACAGTATCTCACAAGACAGCTTAGGTAGATTTTACCTGAATCTTGGCCCTGAACCAAGGACTTAGCCTCTGTCTCTGCCTACAAATAAATAAATACAAGGACATGCGGTGCACTTTTCTTCTGGACTTGAAATACAGAGGGTTTTAAAACTGAATCATTTATTTTCTTTGCCAAAAGAAGGATCAGTTTCAAATAGCCGTAGGCTTTAACAATTACTATTTTGAAAATCTGACACTGTGTTATGCAGCATAGTGGAAAGAGCTCTGATTGAAGAGCCAAGACCTGTATGTGTCATAAATTCTATTTTTGCATCTATATTGAATAGATTGGTGCCCTTTCATAAAGCAGAAAGTGTTTGAGAAGATGAATAGAGTAACAACGTTTGACCTTTTAAGGTTCTGAAAGCCTAAGATCATAAATCTCAAATGCTTAGAGAAAAATACATTTTAGTGAAATTGTTCGAATTGCTCCCTTTGAGACCTAATATATACATGTAAAAACATTCTTATGGTAAAATATAATAGGTATCTAGACAATAAGTATCATTTACCATGCTACTTATGGACATTTAAAATGTAGTGATTAAGAAGGGCACAGACTAGAGCTAAATGTCTTGGTTCCTATCCAAGCACTTCTACTTCCAAGTTTTGGCTCTCTCTGTGCCTCAGTTTTCTCACCTGGAAGATGGGAGACATTACTAACAGTATCTATCTCCTTGTGTTTTGTGAAGATTAAATGAGTAAATATATGAAGCCTAGAGAACAGTGTGTGATACAAAGTAGTGCTATGAAGGGATTGTTGTTATGATGAGGATGAGGATGATTACACATAATTACAAAATATAAAAACGTATTTAAACATAAGCATGTAAGCTAAAGATTCTTTTAGGAAACACCATCTTTTATTATATTCCAAGTTGAGAATCTTTCTGCAGTCATTGTTAAAGAAAACAACAAAAAAAAGGTAAAATGAAAATGATTCTAAAGTTCGTTATGGGGGTTTCCTGGGTGGCTCAGTGGGTTAAAACTTCTGTCTTCAGCTCAGGTCATGATCCCAGGGTCCTGGGATCAAGCCCCGCATCGGGCTCTCTGCTCAGCAGGGAGCCTGCTTCCCTTCCTCTCTCTCTCTTGCTGCCTCTCTGCCTACTTGTGATCTCTGTCAAATAAATAGATAAATAAATCTTTAAAGTTTGTTATGGTGTTAAAATATAAACATCATCATTATCATCATGATAATATTAAAAACAACAGCCACAGCAGTGAGCAGGCAGTGAGTGGTGACTGTATGTCAGGCACTGTGCTAGATTTACAGCGATCACCTCATTTCATGTTTATAACCACCCTGTGTCATATTTATCATTATCACCATTTCATGTGTTTAATGAACTGAAACCAAGAATGATGAAGTGACTGCTCATGCTTACAGAATTAATAGGCTTTAGAGCCTGGAAATAAGCCCTGCTTCAGATGGGTATAGCTTACAATCCTTTCCATAATCTCAGACTATTGTTCCAAACAAAGATACACTTTTCATCCTAACATTCTTTTTCTTATAATTTTTTGCAATTATCTGGATTTCTTAGCAAAACTCATTTGGGTAAACATTTTGGAAGACATAGAATAAAGACTGAAAAAACAAAAACAAAAAAGGACTTGCACTATTTTTGAGACGGTATGGTGAAAGAGCATATAAACCAGAATTGAATGTAATTTCGTATATATTCTTTCTCTTGTTCTTCCATACAATTGTCTTTTATTATAATTCTTTTGGATTCCTGCATCTTGTCAAACTAATTAAAGTAATCTTTATTGATATTGTTATAAACATCAAGAAGTGTTTAGACGGTACTCATGTTCCTTAAGGAAGTCATATTACTGGTGATTTTCACATAACAATTCAATTCCCATCAGAATCTCCAAATGCATCAAAAAAATAATTCTCAAATCTACTTGTTACCAGAGAAGCCAAGCATTCCATTATTTCTCACTTGGTAAACTATTCCAAGAAAGGGATTGTAATAAATATACTGCTACAGAGGAAATTTTCTAATTAAAAATAATAATAATGATAATTCAGGAATTTCAGGTAAAGGCAAGACAAATTACCAAGCAATCTCCAGCTCTCTGTTCTGGAGCCTCCCATTACCCACTACCCCAGAATTCCAGAATTCCTGGGGACTCCCACAGCTTGTTTAGGTGGCCTAGATCTCTACAAATGTGTTCAGTTCACCCTGAACTAATCTCTTCCTGTATATCCACTCATACTCCTTCTCTCTTTCTTGTTTTGCTAAGTAGTATTGATACAGCATCAGCATTCACATACCCCTTAATCCCTTGGACTCTGGCTTTTTCTCAGCACCTAACTATTTTCTAAAAGGCTAGTGATCTCCTAACCACTAAATTCAGTAGTCTTTCTTCATATTCCTTAATATCTCTGTAGATTTAGGCAACATTGCCCCCTAATTTGGTTTTTGGATATTGCACTAACTGGTTCCCTTCATTTTTTTCCCCCATATTGCTTTTTACCTTTTCCCCCCTTTTTTATTTATGTAACACAAATTTATTCAGGAACAAACAGTGGATTAGAAATGGGGATAAACAGACAAATAAGATGGTCCCTATTTCAGCAGTTCACACTCTAAACAGAGCTAGACCTATAAACAGAAGATTTTGGTACTGAGGGATAAGGCTTTTTTTAAAAGATTTTTAAATTTACATATTTATTTGAGAAAGAGAGAGCAGGGGAGGAGCAGAGGGAAAGAGACAAAATCTCAAAGCAGAACCTGTACTGAGTCCAGAGCACAAAGTAGGGCTCGATCTCAAGACTCTGAGATCAAGACCCGAGCCAAAATCAAGAGCCAGCTGCTCAACCAACTGAGCCACCAGCCACCCCACATGGTAAGTCTTATATTAGAGTACTGACTCCCAAAGAATGACCAGAGGACCAACAGCAGCAACATCACATGGGCACGTGTGAGAAATTCAGCTTTGTGGTCTGCAGCCCACATCTACCAAAGCAGAAAGCTAAGGTAGTATTTGTTGCTGTTGTTGTTGTTTTAACCGTGGTAAAAAGGAAAAAAGAAAAAAAATATATATATACATATAACATTAATCATCTGTACCATATTTAAGTGTACAGTTCAGTAGTGTTAAGTATATTCACAGTTTTGTGAAACAGATCTCCAAAACTTTTTCGTTATGCAAAGCTGAAACTCCACACTCATTAAACAAGAGCTTCCCTTTTCCCTCTCCTGCCAGCTCTGGTAACCACTATTCTACTTCCTGTTTCTATGAATGTGAATGTTTTAGATACCTCCCACATGTGGGCTTACAGAATTTGCCTTTTTGTGACCTTCTTATGTCATGTAGCACAATGTTGTCAAGGTTCTCCATTATACCGTTTGATGGGATTTTTTTCTTCCTTTTTCAGGCTGAATGATATTCTATTACACATAAATGCCTCATTTTGTTTATCCTCTCATCCACTGATAAACATTTAGTTTGCTCTCACCTCTTGGCTATTAAGAAAGGTGCTGCTTTGAACATGGGTATGCAAATATCTCTTTGAGACCCTGATTTCAATTTTTTTGAAAATTTTGGAAACAAGAAACAGGATTGCTGGATCATATGATAATTCTATTTGCAATTTTTTGAGGAACCTCCATACTGTTTCCCATAGCAGTTTCACTGTTTTTCATTTCTACCAAGAGTGCACAAGTGTTCCAATTTCTCCACATCTTAGCCATGGAGAAATAACACTTGTTGTTTTCTGTTTTTGTTTTTGTTTTTAATTTTTTAAACTGATCTATTTGTTTGTTGTTTATTTATTTGTTTTTACATTAGCCATTCTCACAGGTGAGAGGTTACTTTTCACCTTTTCATTTTAAGATTTATTTATTTATGAGATAGAGGGAGAGAGGGAGAGCATCCAAGTTGGGGAGGAGCAGAGGGAGAGAATCTGAAGCAGACTCCCTGCTGAGCCCAATGCAGGGATGCAGGGCTTGATCCCACCACCCACAGGATCATCACCTGAGCCAAAGCCAAAACCAAGAGCTGGATGCTCAAATGACTGAGCCGCCTGCTCTTCACCTTTTTACTGAGATCAATGCTCCTCCACATTGGTATTCCCCAAGTTTCTGACTTTGTTCATTTTCTCCCTTGATTCTCTCCTTTTCAAAGATCACTTCTGTAAGGATGCCTTTCAAATCTTTCTTCCAAATCTTGTGGTTACTTGCCTAATTCAAAAGTCATTTCCCAGTTGCCTCTTTCTTGCACATTCCAATACAAAAAGTTTGGAAGAACAGATGCTTGCTTTATCAGAATCCCTTGCTATATTACGGAAACCATAAGATACAATTCTAGTCAAGGAGATCCAAGAAAGAGTCTGGATCAGAGTTGGTCTCCTAATGTAAAAGAGACAGAATCCGATATACTACACCTTTTCCATTTGCTGTGAGAGAAAAAAAAATAAGGAATAATTATTTAAGCTACTGTTAGGCAGATGCTTCTAGACAATATAGATCTTGTCGTTTTCCCTTAATTCTATGCACCTTTTTCCAAACGCTTGTTTAGATATTTCCACATGGATAGCCCATCTGTCAAATTTATCATAACAAATATCAAATTGATATAAAGAAGCCCATGTATTCATCATCTCTTTAAGCTTTCTTAATACATGCAACCTTTTACAGAATAAGCATAAAAATATTTAAGTGAATTAATAAATTGTGACACAACTAAACATAGGATAGCAAATAATCTGTGGGAACTTTTAATTAGAGGAAACAGCATTAAAATACATAGCTCTTCCCCTTACTTGTCTAGTCTTATCTTGACATTATCAGCATCCTAGGATAACATCTCATGATGACGATATGGCTTAGCTCCTCTTGGACGTCCAGTTCTTCAAGACTGAAGACTTGCATTCTGTAACCCAGCTAACCTGAGATAAGTACCAAAGAGACTATCATAAATGGTCATAGCTATTCCACAGCAACCTAAGGTATGCTTATCCAAATAGAAATGAGCAATCATAAAGCCATCAGGGCATTTTACACCATGAGCAAGATGCATTATCCAAGGTAGTTAGTCCAGAGATGCACAGTGCCTTCAAACCTCTCCTTTTTTCCTTTATTGAAAGTCTACTTAAAGAGGCACTAACCACACTTATAAATGTGATTATCCTCAGCAGTGGATGGATTGAAAGTCATCATCAAACTTAATTTACTGGAAGAGTTAGGGACCTTAATATCATTCCTGAGAAACTTCCTACAGTCCAATGGATTCAACAGCAGAAGACTGTGATGTGGTGATTTTAATGTGACCCTCAGCAAATTGTTTAAATTTACTTTCCAGCTCCCTGACACAACAGGGCCCTGTGTAACACAACAGGATTCCTAGGAAGATCAAATGTGATACGGTATGGACAAATTCTTCGTAATCTTGGCTTTATGTCATTTATTTGTTCTTTACTTTCTGTGATGTTCCAAAAAGAATTAGCACTATTTAAAGAGGAAGTGATATGTGTTGCTAGGATAAAGTAAAATCATTCTCTTCTTTAATCTGCCATCTAGGAACACCACTCGTAGTTTGTTCTGATGCTTAATTAATAAATAACACTCAAAACTTTCCTTCTATCTTTGATGTTTCTGAGAGTCTAAATGGTTAAACCATTTTCCTATTAAAAAAAAAAACTTTTTTCACAATTTTTGGGTGGCTGTGGCCTCAGAAGTTCTTCAAACAATCTCATCTAGTTAAGCATTCATGAATTTCCTGAGGTCAGGCTAGAGAAGAAACATTCTGCTAATCTTTTGTCTAACAAATGTCCTTAGAAGGAAAATGAAGTAAGTTTGTGAGGAAGGTGGAAAAGAATTCTTTATTCGCTGCTTTTTACTTGCTGCTCCATCCAAGGTCAAAGAATCCTATAAAAGCCTTTCTTTTTAGGCAGTTTGAATGATGTCTCAAAAATCAAACCAGATGATGACTCAGAGTTGGAAGAATGAAAAAGAGGGACAAGGTGATTCGCTGGTCAGCCCATTAGGTATAAGTATGACTTGGAAAGTGAATCTTAAAGAAGAGGGTTTTTCCTCTCTCATATTCTTTCTTACAGTGGTTTCAGAAGACAGACCCATAAGTGCACCACTATTTGTAACTCTTAAATCAGAAAGAGAATCAGGTATCAAAATGACTGCAATGGAAAATATGGGCATGCCTCTGCAGTAATCATCTTTTTCAGTTTTTCTCCCCTTTGGAAAGACACACTCACTCAGGAAATGAATGCTGGAGTATCAAACTGCAGAGTGCCAGATTAATAAAATGCTAAAATAACAACAGAGAAAATAGATTCTTATTTACTGCTGCTGATGTGTTCAAACTGAAACATGGCTGGTGCACAGCACTGGCTCTGTACCCAGCCACAAACCACCAGACAAGAACCACCGGGATATCCAGACAAATCAGTTCACTGGAAACATGGCTAACCTTGGGGAGTCTGATACCATGAAACCGCCAGTCCTTCTCTTGGAAATACATCAATGTCCCCCAGGAAAGAATGCCCTGAGGGCAAGAATAATAACTGAATAATATCTGCAGTAAATGAGGACGGGACTTACATTTCGACTACTATTTTCATTCCCAAAGCACTTTTACGTGTGTTAGTCTATTTTCATTCCAACAGCAGACAGACCAGGACTTATCATCGTTTTATGGCTGGGGAAACTGAGCCCTCAAATGGGTAACTTGTCTAAAGCTGCAGACTAAGTAGCAGATCTGAGATTAGAGCTTCCGATTCTTTGCTCTCAGTGTGGCATCCCATTTGAGAAGGAATCTTTGAGGGGTCAAAGGGTTATATATACATATATATTTTAAGATTTTATTTATTTACTTGACAGAGACAGAGGTTGCAAGTAGGCAACCTGCAAGAGGCAGGCAGAGAGAGAGAGGGAGGAAGCAGGCTCCCTGCTGAGCAGAGAGGCTGATGCAGGGCTCGATCCCGGGACCCTGAGATCATGACCTGGGCCGAAGGCAGAGGCTTAACCCACTGAGCCACCCAGGTACCCCAATATATTTAAAAAAAAAAAAGATGTATTTATTTGAGAGAAAGAGAGAACGCACAGGCAGGGGTGGGGAGGGGCAGAGGGAGAGGGAGAATCTCAAGCAGACTCCCTATTGAGTGTATAGCCCCCCACGGGGCTCCATCCTAAAACCTGAGATCATGACCTGAGCTCAAACCAAGAGTCAGCCGTTTAACCAACTGAGCCACCCAGGTGCCCTAAAGTGTTGTATTCTTGATGCCCCATTTGAAATGTTCTCGCTATAATTCTTTCCAACACTCTGTGCACATCATTTTTCCCATAATAGCATTCAGAAATCTTCTTTTTATAGCCACTGATGGGGTTTTCAGATGCGTCTTACACTTTATTGCAGTTCATCTACGGTTTGGCATTGTCTTTTTTTCAGATACTTCTCCAAATTGCAAGTTCAAGGTCAAGGAAGCTAGTGCCCAGGGAACGTCAGTACTGTACATATATGCTAGAGAAAGCAGAATGGAGAAGGCACTGAAGCAGAATCTGAAAGATACGCTTCTGCCTTTAAACTTGCACTAACCAGGGGCGCCTGGGTGGTGCAGTCCTTAAGCATCCCAGGTCAAGGGCCCAGGGTCCTGGGATCAAGCCCCACATCTGGCTCCCTGCTCAGCGGGAAGCCTACTTCTCCCTGTCCCACTCCCCCTGCTTGTATTCTGTCACTGAGTCTCTTCCTGTCAAAAAAAAAAAATTTTTTTTTAAACAAAAAAACAACAAACCTACACTAACTAGAAGGTTTCCATTTACAAAGAGAGGAAAATTTCTCTGAATACTAACATTGCCTTAAGGATATTTTTGGCTTCTTTCCTTTTTTTGGCAACAAATGAACTTGATCCTGGAATTTAAAGTTTAAAGCCTTACTTAATGTTTAAAGCCCTGCATTGCTCAGTGTACATATTCATATTCAAAATTTGGGTATATGTATGTGTAAATACACACATACACACACACACACACACACACACACACACACACACACATATATATATATATATATATATATATATGCAGTTGTCTAGAGTTTCTGTCATGAGGCCTCCATTTGTTTCTGAAATAGTCTGAGACCAGAGCAAGCTGCTATGTACAATTCACTATACCTCAACTTAAATTCAGGAATGAAAAGCAAAGGTATAACATACAATATATCAAATGCTCTGAATGGGGGCTGGCTGCAGGTTGAGGTGGGTGATCCCTCGTTCATGTCCAGTACAGATCCTCTTGGGAAAATGCTTTCAGACATTTTAAACCACTAATACGACTATCACTGTTCTTTTCATAAAACCAAAATAGCAATTTAAAAATATCAGAATATTTAAAATTGTAAATATCCCTACAGATCCCATATCTGATTAAACAAATATCCATAGTGCCTTCCGAAGGCTGCTTCCTCTATCATGCTTAAAAACTACAACGCCAGTTTGTATGAAAGACCAATAACTGCGTGAATTCACACACCGAATTCCTCAGGACGTGGTATAAGGAACAGCTGCCACCTTAACATTTGGCTCCAACTTCAATGAGCACATCTTAGAGGACAGCTTGACTTAATGCCATGAAACCTAAGTAACCTGGCTCATGGCAACATGAGAAGAAAATCTTTGTGGTGTAGAAACAGATGTCCCTTAACAGTGTTCAGGATGTGACATCACCTTCTGCCTTGGTGTACATGACTCCTCTTGGTAAGTTTAAAAATAATTTTCACGTGAATTTAAATACCAGCCTGAACTTAGTTGTAATTATTCCATTCAGATGGCTCTAAGGAAAACCTACGTTTCTTTAGAATTTCCTTTTGTTCCTGCTGGGCTGCATATATAAACTTAAGGTAATTAAAAGCTATTCCTAGCTGAAGAGGTCTAACTTCTTAAATCACTAGTTTCTGCTCCTTTCTCAACAGAAGAAATGTTTTGGCAACATGTCACATCTCAGCCCTGCAAAACCAAGAGAGAATGGGAAGCTGAAGCCAGACACGTGTCCTCAGTGCCCAGGTCGGTCTGCTTCTGGGGTGGCCCTCATCAGATGGAGCATTCACTAAGCCTCCCCATGCACATCAGCTGGGCCAAGAGCGCTGCCGCCTGAACGAGATGGGGCAGGCCAGCCACTAAAGGCTTGAGACACCGAACAAATGGTAACAACTGGGGGATACTTGAAAGCTGTAGGACTGAGAGAAATAAACTGAAGCAGAAATAACTCCGTTCAGAGCCCAAGTTAGACTCACATATTGCAGCGGTCAGTAATCTTAGCAGGTAGAAGGATAAACGCTCCTAGGTTGACGTTGAACTACAAGTCACTGTACAGCTTACTGTCTCTAATGTAGCATGGGAAGCTTGTGCTTCCTCCTGAGACTGCAGGTCCTAGAGACGCCTATGAGTGCCCCCTCAGTTGTTTCGGGCAGTTCCCAGGGGGCTTCATCAAGTATTACAGAGGATTGCCATTTTCCTCCTCTTCTGCTCTGGCCCGGCTCAGTGATGTGCTCGGCTGCTTCCTCCATTCCACACAGGTGATCCCTGACGGTGGGTCCTTCCCATCTCCCCAGGCACTGAAGCCCCTGCCCTGTCCCCACCAGTCCTTCTCCAGGCTGCCCCTTGTTAATGACAATTCCCTTTCCTCCAGGACCACCCACAGACCCGCTGCATTGACTCTCCAGGACGCAAAAGGAACACTCCTCTTAGGACAATCTATTTTGTGTAAAGTAATGGGAATGACGGTCAGTTTTGAAAGATGCATTTATTTTATTAAAAATAAGGAAAGCTTTCAGAAAATCCATGGACATGACTGTGTTGTAACTACTGTAATTCATGCTCTCCTTTCTCTCTTTCTTTCCTCTGCCCCCATCATCCGACCCCACCTCCCCCACCCAATCCACGGCCTTCGTTCTCCGGCATTTTCTATATACTTGTGACAGTCATCCACAATTGTATATTTCTTAAAGACAAAACCAACGCACACATGTATATAAAGGCATTTTTTATTATTAGGGTTTTTTTTTTTAATGGAATTATATTACACACCCTTTTTGGCATCTGCTGTTTTCAATTTCACAGTCCCTCCTGAACCTTCCAAGTCTGCTTTTAGAGCTCCGATTAATTACGACCACTTTTCCTAAGGTTTCCTAATATCCCTAGTTTGGACACACCAGAATTGATTCATTCGACATTCCACTACTGATAGGCATTCATCCTGTTTCCAATTTTTCACTATTTGAGCAATGCTCAAACATCCTTTTCCATATATCCTCAAGGACAAGTCTTTTACTTGTAAGAGGTTAATAACCAGGAGTAACATTGCTAAATCAAAATGGACACTTACTTTCCACTTTTATAAATGCTGGCAGATTGTTTTTTTTTTTTTAAGTTATAAAATTTCACATTAAATCAGCAATGCATGACAGTACACTTTTTCCCACATCCCTGCCAGCAATGGTCTTTAACTTTTTTGTCAGTTTATGAGTAAAAATTGATGATCACATTGCTATCTTAATTTTGTGCTTCCAAGAAAATATAAAATGTTTCCAAGAACATTTTTTAACATGGGGTTCAATCCCAGGACCCTGAGATTATGACCTGAACCAAAGCGAGAGGCTTAACCCACTGAGCCACCCAGGAGCCCCGCTAATACTTTTTGTATTAAACAATCCTTCCTTCTCGCCTGCTAAGTTGAACCATTTCATGGAGTTAATTATCATGTATCCTGGAATCTGCTCTTGGATGTGATATTCTCTCTTACTTCTCTGTTTGTTCATTCTTATAATCAAACCATATATATTTGACTGCAGTAGCAATATGTTTTGTTTTGATGCCTGATCAGGTAAATCTTACTATTTTTAAAATGTTCTTGGCTATCCTTGGATATTGATTTAATAAAGTAAATTTTAAGATCATTGTATCCAATCCCCCAAATCCTTCTCCTTAAAATACTTGTATTTTATTTGAAATTATATTAAATTTATAAATTGAGTTTAGATCAGTTTTATGCTAATTATAATTTTTTTCTAACACAAGTTTTCCTATTGGTAATGATCTTATTTTATAGTCTTCAATAAGACTTTATACTTTTCTATGTAATTTTTTCTATAAAAGAAGGAAGCTATTGATTTTAAAATATGCTGATATTTTTTATAACCAACCAACTTATAAAATCATATTTGGTCTTTATGTAAAGTCTCTTGGGCTTTCTATATATTTTAATCATATTAATAGAGAAATAGTTTTGCTTTTCACCTTCCAAATTTTATATAAGTAATATAATTTTCTCATTGTATTTTCTACTGTCTCCAAGAAAATGTTGAATGATAATGTTGAGAGTGGTTAATCTGGTGTTTAGTTGAAATGACTTTACCATTGCATTGTTTAGAACATTTATATTATCTTATCAGGATAGATTTTTATATTTCTATAATATAATCTATTTCCTTTTTATTAGATGTGGCCACTAGATTTATTAAATGCATCTTTAGCATCCATTAACAGAATCAAATGAGTTTTCTCCTTAAGTTATTAATAAAATGGATCTTTTTTTAAAAGATTTTATTCACTTATTTGACAGAGAGATACACAGCAAGAGAGGCAACACCAGCAGGGCAAGTGGGACATGAAGAAGCAGGCTTCCTGCTGAGCAGGGAGCCCAATGCAGGACTCGATTCCAAGACCCTGGGACCACGACCTGAGACAAAGGTAGATGCTTAACAACTGAGCCACCCAGGTGCCCCAATAAGATGGATCATGTTGATAGATATATTGATACTGAACCATTTTTGTTTTTTGAATCATATTTTTCTCTTTCCACACAGATGAACTCTACTGAATGCTGTTTCAATAATTTATGTACCTTTGTTTTTAATTGAAATTTGGTTCTTGCTTTAAAAAAAAAAAAAACACTCGTCAGATTTGGGTATTAAAGTGCACCCTATGTTGTAGGCTGTATTCTTAGATGAAACCTAATTGCCTAAATTTTCGCTCTCTTATGATGAGACATTAGAGAGCTTCCTAAAACTTCTGGGCAACACCCATCAAATAAGATTTATATAGACATGACTAACTTCCAGTTTGTGGACTCAATGCACTCAAACAAGAATTACCTGGCAACTCCCCCAACCACTCTTTCCAGTGATAGCTCATGCTCAAAAACTTACAAGAGTAAAAACTTAAAAGCCATTCTTGAATATTCAATGGAAGTACGACTCAGTCGAATAAGAGTCCATAAAGAAACACAGGGTAAATTATGTTTCTCTATGTTGTGACTAACATTAATTAAGTGTCCCAGCTTTGAAAAGAGAATGGAAAGTGGCCCCTACCTCATCATTTCTATTTTAATTGAAAAAAGGCAAATTAATTCTAGGTATTGTTGTGTTGTTGTTGTTTTCAAGGAGGTTAAACAATGTTTCTACAACTCACATATTTGTAGATAGCCAACTGTGAAAATACTCAAAACACAGTTCTGCTGATCTACATGAAATAAGGATGTGGGCCCTTTATAGTCAAACAGCCACTCTGCGAAGGCCAAAGATTTTTTTAAGAAACATACTTTACTTCATGAGTCAATTTGTTTTCTTATTTCACTCTCAAATAGCCAGTCTTTCTCCATGCCAACATCATTATTTTCTAATGGAAAGTAAGGAGGTATTGAATACTCTTTCCTCTATGGTGGGAGCTCAAACAAAAACAAAAACCAAACAAATCCCTGGACAGTTGATACAGAAGGAGTACTGTGCAAAGGCAGACAGTAGCACAGAGAGAAAACAGGAGTAAGAGAGAAAGGAAAACCAATGTAAAGGGTAGCATGGAGTGTAATGTACTTGATATGTGAACAACAGAGGAGGGAAAAACAGGAAGTAGAGATGGAAATGCAAATATACAGAGAGTAGGATAAGTGCTAAAGGAAAGAATTTAAATTTGTAGTACTTCCGCTTCTGGTTAAGATGCAAAAACTTGCAAGAGAGACCGTCACCCCTATAGGAACACTAGGAAGTCAGATACACTACCCAATCAGTTTTTGCTAAACCCATCAGAAAACTAAGGGTGTAAATAAAGCAAAATAAAATGCAATCCAGGGAATGACAGGCCCTTCTTGGAGGAAGGAATGCCCATGGCCCTGTATTATTCCTGACTGAGTAGCAGGGAGAAGACGATATTCCACAGACACCAGCTGGATTTGCAATAAACTTTTAATGATCACATTACCTGGCATGAGAGATCTGAATCCTGAAGAGCCCTAGGCATAGCATGGGTCTTGCCCAACCACCTACTCCTTCCCACTGAAAGTCACATACTTAAGGAGTACATTTCAGTATGCAGGAGAGCTGAGAGAATCACCAATGCGCTGCACAGGGCTTTCTCCAATGTGAGGCAGAAGAGCAGAGGTTGATTCCACCCACCCCCAGCCCACCCCGCAACGCACAGTAGGCTGAAGCTTGAGAAAGAGGTGAGACTGCTACAAAACGAAAATATTGCTAGGGGAATCCAAGGCTGTTTTAACTTACAGAGACAATTAATGTGATTCACTACATTAACAGAATAAATAAGAAAAACATTTGAGCATCTCAGTATATACCAAAAAAAGTCACTTGACTAAACTCAACACTATTCTTGATAAAAACTCACAGGAAATTGGGGATAGAGGGAAATCCCTCAATCTGATAAAAGACATCTATGAAAAGCCTACAGTTAAGATCAGCTCTACTGAAAACAGGAGTTTAAAACTATATTTTTAAAAATACCACCATGAAAAACTATAAAAAATACCTAAGTCTTAAAATGTATTATGACCATACAAAAATGATCTGAACACAAATATATGGCTAATAAAATTTAAATACCTATATAAATGGAATGATATGCCTACCATACTTACAGATCAACAGACTCAATATTGTTAAGATGTCCATTCCCTCCAAAGTAATCTACAGATTTAACACAATTCCATTCAAAATCCCAACAGTCGTTTTTTTAATTTTTTTTTTTTTAAAGATTTTATTTATTTTTCAGAGACAGAGGGAGAGAGCGCGAGCGAGCACAGGCAGACAGAGAGGCAGGCAGAGGCAGAGGGAGAAGCAGGCTCCCTGCCGAGCAAGGAGCCCGATGTGGGACTCGATCCCAGGACCCTGGGATCATGACCTGAGCCGAAGGCAGCTGCTTAACCAACTGAGCCACCCAGGCGTCCCCCAACAGTCGTTTTGAAGAAGTTGAAAAGCTATTCTCAAATTTATATGGAAAAACTAAGGCTCTCAGAGGCAAAACAAAAACAAAAACTTTGATAAAAAGAACAAAGCTGACAAAGATAGAGGACTTAAATTACCTGATTTCAGGACTTACTATAAAACTACAATAGTCATGTTATGTCATGAAGTTAGACAAAATGATCAATGGAATAGAACAGATCATCGAGAAGTGGATCTACATCTATCAGTAGACAATTGAATTTCTAGTCAAAGTACCCACTAAATTTAGTGAGGAAAAAAGTATTTTTGACAAACAGTGCTGCAATAACTTGATATCAACATAGGGGAAAATGATTTTGACTCCTATCTCATCCATAAATGTAAAGGCTGGAACAATAAAACACTCTGAGGAAAGACCCTGGAGAATAGTCTCGTGACCTAAGACATAATGATCTTTGGAGGCACAAAAAGCACTAATGAAAAGATTGATAAACTATACTCAGAATTTAAAGTCAAAATACATCATTAAGGAAATTATAAGACAAGTCAAAGAGAGGAAAGAGGACTTGTAACACATATATCCCCCCCCCTTTTTTGGTAACACATATATTTATAAAAGCACTTACATCCACATATATGAAAAGTTCCTTTAAATTAACAATAAAAAAACTCATTTTTTAAAAAGGGAAAAGTCTTGAGCAGAAATGTCATTTGAAAAAAAAAGAGGGGTTCCTGGGTAGTTCAGTCAATTAAGAAAGCATCTGACTTTAGCTCAGGTCATGATCTCAGGGTCCTGGGATCAAGTCCTGCTTCTGGCTCCTTGCTCAGTGGGAAATCTACTTGTCCCTCTGCCCCTCCTTCTATCATTTTCTCTCTCTCTCTCTCTCTCAAATAAATAAGTAAAATCTTTAAAAAAAAAAAAAAGATAGATGAATGGCCAATAAGCACAGGAAAAGGTGCTTAATGGAGTTAGTCATCAGGAAAATGCAAAGTAAGACCCAATAAGATAACCACTTCATACCCACTAGAATGCTAAATGAAGATCAACATTATCATCATTGGTGAAGTTAACACAACTCTCACACAGAAGAGTAGAATAAAGTTATACAAAAACTTTGAAGAACAGTTGGCAGGTCCTAGAAAAGTTAAACATGCATCTGCCCTATAACTTAACAATTTTAACTCCTCAGTATTTACATCTCATAATAAAAACAAATATCTACATGAATACTTGTACGGGAATGTTCATAGACACTTTGCTCATTGTTGTCAAAAGTAAAAGTAATTAAATGTAGAGAAACGTAAATAAGAGAATCAATAAACAAATTGTGGTATCACGACAACATAATACTATTCTGTAACAATTCCATTTAGCAACATATATGAACCCCAAAAACATATGTTTAATAGGCACAAGAGAACACATATTATATGATTTTATTCACTTAAATTTCAACAAGCAAAACAAATCCATGCTGGTATATATGGAAAAGTGGTTGCCTCAGAGTATGTCGAGTGGCTATTGACAAGAATGGGGCACAAAGGAACTTTCTGGAATGATGGAAATATTTTATATCTTACATTGGGTAGAGGTTGTGTGGCCCCCATGCAACTATCAAACTCATTGAACTGAAGTTTAGATCTATCCATTTTGTTATATATAAATTAATCCTCAATAAAATATAAACATGCTCTTTATAAATACATACCATTCATCAACAGATAAAAAAGGAAGTGAAATTATTTGTGGAGGGCAGCAGCATTTTAGAATCCTCAACTACTTCTGTAAGGAATTGATAACTCCTCTTGCAAACTATGTTACAATGGAGACCAGAGCATTACAAAAGGCAAACTGAGCTAGCAAGCTGAGAGGACCATGCTTATATATACAACAGGAAAGGGCCAGGTGATCAAAAGCAAAAGTTTAAGACATAAACTTAACCATTTTACAACAGGTAATAACAGCTATTCTTTCATGAATACTAGCTGGCCACTGCATAAAACTTATTTAGATATTTACAATTAGTTATTCATGCTTAATCTAAATGCTTAGACATTTTGGATATATTTTTTCCCCCTACACTGGCATACTAACATTTTTTCCCTCAATGAATCAATTTTGAAGATCCAACTGAAAAATGCTTTTAAAGCATCAGCTGAAGTCAAAATGCCATCGTGTGGAAGCAGAAATGAGGGTAACCCTAAGAACATATGTATCCTGCAGAGAAGGAAGGATCTTTGCCTCGGCCTACTGAAGTTTGCAGAATCTCTAATTTTTCATCTTTAAAATGGGCAAGGTAATACTTCCCTCAAAGAATTTTTTGGAGATTAGAAAAGAATCCATGTATAACATATTAAACACAGTGCTTGGCATGTTTTTAGTGATCAATTTTATCAATTTCTTTTTCTTACCAGCTGCTCTATATCTTCTACAAGGAGAAGACAGGCTTAAAGAATTTGTATCTCAATGAATATAATTAGACCTAATCTTCTAAGAAGTTAGTGTAGAAAATCAAACAGAGTCAAAGTATACTAAATGTAAATCATTTTCTTTTCCATAGAGAAACACAAATAACTTAACTAGACACTTCTGTGTAAGGAATTGTGCTATAGATTAGCTTCCTTGGACATATAACTCACACAGTATAATAAATTTACATCCAATCTTGATAAGATCATTTTTTTCTGAAAGGTACAAATGGAGAATTGCTAGTAACTAGCATTAAAAAATATCCTAGGACATATATCCTCACCTGAAAAAAGTTCCATATTTACTGTACCCAGGACTCTGTCCTATAAACTAGACATCTAACAAGTTGGGGGTGGAGCAAACATTTATTTCCTCTAAAATCTAAACAAATGTAGCAATGTGAACTTCTGCAAAATACATAGAAATTCAAATTTCTATTGTGAGCAAAACCAATTTTGTGACCTAATTATATGTCAGCAGATTGATGGCTATCCTCAGTGTGGTCTTGAGTCTTGTTCAGTATCTTCCAAAACACAAGTTGCATGGGAAGGAAGGAAAAAAGACAAAATTTTATATTCTTTTCCTATGTAAATTTCACCCTCTTCTGAGTTTTTTCTGAAAGTCCCAGCTTGATTCCCTAGGGCTGATTGTGTCTATGTTGTTTCAGTTTCCAGGAAGTTTAAAACAGAGCAATTAACTTCAGTATATATCCAGAAGATATATACTGTTTGAACACTTCACTGTTTGAACTTGGGCTCTCCTATCCTAGCCATAGGCTTCAATTTCAAGTTAAAGTCCCTACCCAAACAGCTGGACGGGAGAGCTGCCCATTCTGAGAAAACAGTTTCCTCAAAAAGAGGAAAATAGTAAAAAGGTCACTCTGATTTTAATAATGACCCTGTCATCCACCATAACCCACCTCCCCACCTGCCAAGCATTATCTATCCACCTGCCACAGTGTAAGACCTCCTGCGGTGAAGCAGGAGGATGAAGGATGTTGGAGGAGGAAACAACAATGCTTGTGAATGGACAGACTCTTCTCGTTGGTTACAATGATGAATTGCATATTTGCTGAAGTTGCTCAGTGAGATAATCAATCTTAGGTCTAATGTTTAGAAGCATACAAGAACAACCAGTTACATAATGGCTGTATCAAGGGCATAGACGAAAGGTTATCATTTCTCTTTAAAAATATCTAATATTAATAGGTATTTTAATGGATATGAAATGGCAAAGCAACACATTTATTTGACTGATGAATTCCAAGTAATGATAAATTCAATAGGAACGGGCAAGCAACTTAGTCATCTGACTCAACTCATTAGTTTTTAGTCAGTAGAAAATCTCATTGTTCTGGGTCAGCCTAACATGATCAATGATTTGTTAGGATCAAATATTTAAACTACTTTTAAATACATGCAGAAAATTTATTAATTTTCTAAAACACATATGCATATTCTCATTTCTTAGGCCTTAAAAGTGATATGATCTGAAATTTTTTAGGTTGTTAAGTGCTCACAATTATAAACTGTACTTGAAGACCACTTCCTGCGTCCCCCCCTGCCCACCCCCAACCCAAAGAAAATCTTAAGAAGTCAGAGAACAAGGGCCAGGATAAAGACTGTATGTCCATGAGTACTATTAGCATATTAATAAACTGTATTTCTATTTACACTTCCATCACCGGGGCTAATTGTTAGTTATTCTGAGGAAGAGGTTATGCCTTAATTAACAGCTCTTAGTAAGTGAAAGCTGGTTGCATTTCTTAAGTATGTTCACATTTCACAGTCTTATATCATAGCAGGGATCCAGTTCATCCAATACTTTTATGTGATGACACCTCTGATCAAGGAAGGAAGTCTTTAAAAGACCTTAAATAATTAGCTTCCAGAATAGAAGCCGACAAGAAGCATAATTAATGAGTAAGCTAATTATCTATCCATAAAGCATTAACATCCATGCACATTTTAAATGAGGGAGAGTAAAGGGAATAGAAATACCTTAGATATCTAATATTTCTCTCATGTTTCTAAGGACTTCACAAAATCAAGAGTTCAGGAGAAACATTCATTTCTGTAACATTCATTTCTGTAAGGTCTAGAGGTTCCTAGACCTCTGCCCTTGCCATAGTCTACCCCCAACTATGCCTTGGGACTGCTGGGGGGACTGAATCTGATTGTGTGCTTGGAGGAACAGAAAATCCCACAGCTCCCATCACCTAATCATTTCTCTGCTTACTAGTCCCCTGCACAGCTGCATCAACTCCTCCCACTACCTATTTGAACCATAACCTACATGAGGGCAGAGTTTAAAGTGACATTTTCCCCAAACAAGGTATGGGTGATTCTCTATGTCCAGCAGGACCGCTTAGCCTCAAAAGGAACTCTGGTGGAAACTAAAGGCCTCTTGGCCTTCAGAGTGTTCCCTGACATGTGTTTCCTATGGATTATCAACAGTGCCATGCTCTCCTGCCTTGAAACCGACAGAGCTTCACCAGGACTGGAAAAATTTAAAGGAGAGGGCCCCTTTTAAGCCATTCCCTTTTCAGCACCTACCCAAGAGCATTATCTTCTGTCCAGGAATTTGAAGAATGGCTTCTAGAGACAGTGTGGGGTCCTTGACTGTCTAACCAGGCAGTCTGATACAGATGGAAGAAAAGTCAGACACTGCAGGAAGACCAAAGAATTTAGGACGAAAGAGCACGGGGGCTTTACATGACCTCCCCACAAGGAGGCCAATTAAAACGTGTGCCTAGGGACACTTGGGTGGCTCAGTTGGTTGGACGACTGCCTTTGGCTCACGTCATGATCCCGGAGTCCCGGGATCGAGTCCCGCATCAGGCTCCCAATTCCACGGGGAGTCTGCTTCTCCCTCTGACCTTCTCCTCGCTCATGTTCTCTCTCACTGTCTCTCTCTCTCAAATAAATAAATAAATAAATAAATAAATAAATAAATAAATAAATATCTTAAAAGACAAAACAAAACAAAAAAAAAAACATGTGCCTAGTGTTTCTCGTTAGCCCCTCTGTTTGCTTTGGTGCCAGGAACAACTTCAGGAAAATAGAGGGAGTGTCTCTCTACACAGTATTGTCCAGGAATAAACTGTCCAAATAGAGCACTTTGTCAACCTCCTGTTGTAGAATAATTACAGCATCCAGAAAGTTTTAAAACAGTATAAAAATTTCATCTCTTGTCCTTGCCTCATGCCTACACTATGACTCCCTCAACAACTCCTTAGACCAACAGCAGAAAGATCAACTAAGACATCAAGCCAGCCTTCCTGAGAAAGAGAAAAATCTCTTCTGAAAGCTTTTGGTCCTAACCAGTTGCCAATTTGGCACTAAACCCAATGAATTGGGTGTGGAAGGATGTGGGGTGAGGGGGATCCTGAGTAAAATATAAACATAAGACAAGCATAAACAAAGTATAAATGCCCTTTTTGAAAAATGCCAGTTATATCCAACCAAACCCAATAGTTTGGAAAAGCCTAACTCCTTCTCCCACTGCCCCCTGAAAAAGAAAGAAGTACAGTACTTACAGTGTCATGAGATTTATCCTTGACATCATAGACTGTTAACTTTATTTTGGTCTCCTCATAGATGGGATACTCAGATGGGAATGTGACACCAGTCAAAAACAGTGGGTCTCTTGTTCCCTGCAACAGCACAAGCAGACAACTTTGATTCCATAAAGTAGCAACTGCAGTCGGCAGCATGCAGGGACACATGAGAACACAGCAAGTGTGTCTGAGTCTTGTCTGTTTTTCTAGGAAATAGCCCTATTGGAAGAGAGATCTGAATCGCCAACTGATGCTCATGGGTGACAGCAAGGCCCAGAGCCCAAATTCTGATAGAGCTATAGATAGTAAATGGCACGGCATCAGTGTCTGTGCTGCTAACAGTCTGGAAAAACAATTTATTTTCATTATATGCAGAATCCTTCCTTAAGGTCAGTTGTCAGTCCATTTAGAATAGATTTAATGGATTTGACCTGAAATCCATGCAAATAAGCTAAGATATTGACTGATCAAATTAAAATGAAGCTATTTTCTCATAAACTACCATTTACTTCCTTTCTGTGATGATTCAGTTGAAAGCCATGCTCTGATAATGTCCATTTGTTTTTAAATGTTCAGCTGTGTTTTTTCTCAGACTGATCTGAAAACTAATGAAAGAAACTAAATATGATGGATTTGGGCCTATGAAATTACTAACATAGGATGCAGTGCCCTGGATATTTCCATGCCTCAGAATTAATTTCGAGAGAGCTGACATCCCACATTAAATTTTACATCTATATTGTCAAATATCATTGAGATGTTTGCTAGAATTTAGTAAACCAAGTGTCTTTGAGTTTCTGAAAGCCCGAGTTATTTATTTAGTCATTCATTCTTTCTCCTTTTACTCAACAAATACTTCTTGTTCAGCTCTGTGTTAGACACTTTGGAAAAAGACAGTCAATAAAACAGCCCAAAACAGCTATGTGTGTTCAAACATAAACAACTGAAATGTGTCAAAATCACTTCTTTTAAGTTTTGACAATATACATATATTTTAAGAATAATGAAACTGGAACGATATTTGAAATTTTTTTCATAGAAATGAACAATTTTACAATTTTAGTCAAGTTTTCGCGGTATGAATGAGAATATTTTTGTTAATTCAACTACAGCATTAGCTACAAATTATACCAGCATTGGAACCTAAAGTTTCCAAAGGGCATATTCAAGGCTACATGCAGGAACTGGGTCATTCCCATTAGAGAAATGAGTCGAGTTCAGTCTGAATCATTTATTCCGGCAGCCAGGCACAGGCTGGCACTGAGCAAACCCAGTCTGGGGCAAGCTACTTCGTTCCTTACAGAGAAACTCCTCGGTCAAAATAGACAGGGCTTACAAGTCTGAAAAAAAGCATGCAGAGCTAAGGAGTTTGAAGCACACTTTCTGTAGTCCCAGATGTTCCAGTATTTCTCATTCACTAAGTTCGTGAAATAAGTGTAATGAGAACAAAATAATCAAAAGGGAAACACTTCCTCTTTTGAATCTGATCCAATACAATAACACGTTTCCTCCCGACACATATTGAATGTTATATTAGTAACAATAAATGTAAATAGGAAATCTCTCATCTGATGAGTAATATTTACACCCTTCAGCTAGAAACATTCCAATTTCTCAAATTAATCATCTACCTTTCTTTGAAAAACATGGTACATTAAAAAGACACACACACAAATAGCAAATAATATAAAGTTTCCATCAGCAGACTGAAGAACACAGGAAAAAATGAAAAGTACAAGAACACTTAACTTCTCTGGGGGTACTTTATGACTCTTTTAGTCCTCCCAAATTAAGTATTCGTTACATTTAATTTTATATATATATATATATATATATATATATATATATATATATATATATATGTATGTATATATATATATTTTTTCTCCCCCCCTCTACTTGGTGATTTAAGGATCCAAAGTGAGATTATTTTTTTCTCCTTACTAAAGAAAAAGAAAGTCTATGAAAAAGGCAAGCTTTTCTCTCATCTGTTTATTCTGGTAAGTTAGCAATGCTTCATAACCTCAGGTATGCTTTCCTAAATAACAGAGGACAGGAACATAGCACAGCTGCAGGCCGGGGACTGACTAACTTCAGCTGTTTGCTCAAAGTCAGAGAGAGGCTGAGAAGGCGACGGCGCGGCAAAGGAAGGCAGACACCCAGCCCGCTCACTCACCTCCACAATTTCCGTGCTCGAGTATCTTGTCAGACCCTGCTCCGCGGGGTGGATGACTGAGATCTGCACCAGTGTGTTCAGCTTCCGATCACGAACGGGGGCCACCAGATCCTTGCATGCTGGCAATGACAGAGCAGAGAGAGAGAAAAGAAACTAGCACCGTGTCTCAGGGAAAACTTCTGTGCGGAGCTGGAAGTAAACTTAGCGACGGCGCTGAATGAAATCTCCTGGGACTCGGGCTGATTTTTACAGAGGAAGTCCCTTGGAAGTACCTTACAGAAATAGGAAGTCACGTGCTGCAGAGCTGAGAGTTCATTTCCACTGACCACGGTTGCCGCTCCTGCTAGTCTGCACCGCCCTGGGATGCCAGGTCTGACGTGTGACTCCACACACAGCTCTGGGACTTGAGCGACTTTAATTAGTCATGAAACCCTGGGCTTTAATTCACACTCCCAGACAAAGTAAGCTTAGTTGCGCTACATCCAGGAAACTTTATGCTGTTCCTTATTGACACTGGTGGGAATAGTTCAAATGTACCAGTGCACTCTGTCTTGGCTCTAGCAATCTACTGGATATGATCAAACACAGCAACAGAAAACTGGGGAGAGCCCCTACCCCACCAAAGCTGCACATAAGCCGCAGGCAAGCGGCAGAGGAGACAGAGGAGGGGTTAGAAACGCCCTCTGTCTGGGATTCTAGCCAAGTCTGGGAGGGAGAAATGTGGAATAAGGATGGGTTAATTCTTGCCCAGGGGCCACAAATGTAGGAACTTTCCTTTGAGACACCAGGCTCACATTACAGAAGCTCAGCACCATACCATATTTCCTTGAATATTTTCTCCTCCCACAATCATTCCCTCAATTCAGGGGGGAAATCCAAAAATGTATTCCTTTTCAGCATGTCCAGTGTCCCTGGCTTTGAAATAGTAGTTTTACTACCTGCAGCTGGATGGCTAAGTCTGCTATAAAGTGTCCTCATCAGAGGGGGTTCGAGTTATGCCCAGCTGGTGTCTTAAGGCAGGCTGGAGGAGACTGAGCTCTTCTGTCTGGGTCCCTGGGTGAGAAGGAGCTGCGCTCTATTCCATCCTTAGCCTACACTTCTGACTGCGGCAGGAAGGGACAGAAGGACAGTGCATTTAAGCTATATTCTGTCACTGCAGCAGTTTCCAGAACCTTCATCTGCTGGGACAGAGGTACTAGGCTTAAATCCAAAACTTGAAAGCAAAGGAAATTTTAAATGTAATTATCACCTTCAGTGGCTTACAGATCATCTCATTTATAGAAGCAAAATGGGGTAGAGGGAAAAGCAGGAGTTTTGGGGAGCGCCTGGGTGGCTCAGTGGGTTAAGCCTCTGCCTGCTGTTCTGCCTACTTGTGATTTCTCTCTCTGTGTCAAATACATAGATAAAATCTTAAAAAAAAAAAAAAAGCAGGAGTTTTGGGATCAAACGGGTCTGTTTTTTGGCTAGTTCTAACAGCTAGGCAATGCTGGGCAAATTTCTTACCTTCTTAACACTTCTTCCCAGACTTTGAGATCCTTTTAGTCCTGTATAGTATTTTGTCATGATTTTTCCTTATTTAACCCACCTCTATTTAAATGCCTCTGGCAATACAGGAGAGCTTAGGAAAGCACATGTGGAAAAAGTAACAGCTACAGTTTTGCCCCTCCCTATTTTTTTTTGAAGCATTTTGCGAATTATCTTTTGACTTCTCAAAACAGAACTTTGAGTTACTCTCTCAGTTTTGCATATTAAGAACAAGAGGCTTAGAAACAGTAGGGGCTCACATTTCCATTATTAAAACCCTGGTGGTTTGTTTACATCATTCCCCATTAGCTCCATTTCTTTTCTAGCATACTGAGTTCCTCTCCTCCACCATGGCCTCTCTCTTCTGAAGACCCACTGCCATGATTCTCTCTTGTCTGACCCAAGAGATCTACAGTTTTAGGAAACACTGATGCGAGGTTTCAACATCAATATATCTCCGGAAGGGGGAAAAAAAAAAGTTAGATTTAGATTTGTACTGTTCTTTGATGGTTACTCTGATCATCTCCTCTATTTGCCTTGTGAATGTGTTTAACTTCATCACTCATTCGCTTGGTTATCTGTTCAGAGTGTACAGCTTTCTCTCCACTTACAGATATTGACTCTATCTGTTCCTGGATTTTAAAGCTAGAGTTTATTTGCTTCAAACACATGCATCTTGCCCTCTTCCTTGGTTGTAACCTCATTTCTACCTGATGAGCTTATGACACCTTTGCTCAAAATAAGTTACTCCTTTTCAGATTTCTTATCAGGCTTGACTGTGGGCTGTGGTTGTTTCCCAGAAGTGAGCAGCTGTTCTCCATTTTATCAGTGAAATTCTCAGACTCACTCCTAATAAAAACAGAAAATCTTCATTAAACTGAAATGTTCTGTCCAACCCAATTTACAGATATCCCAATACAGAAGAAGTAAAAAGAGCAATAATGGCACTTTGTAATTCTCTATTTTCTATATCTAAAAACGGGCACACAAAACAAAAACTGAACTCACACCTTAGGTAGCCCATACCTCTTTTCTTCCCAACAGCCTAGAGGATTTTCTGTTCCCTCATGACTATGCAGTAAGATATCATGGAAAGACCCTGAGATCATTCAGAATTCCTGAGCTGTATTCCCACATTCCTTGTTTTTTAGTTATGTGATGTTATGTGACAAGCTCTTAGACACTCAATTTCTTCATCTGTTTACCTGTCTCTCAGGGTGGAGTTGAAAAAGATTTTAGACCCTTTTTATTAATAGACTTTTCTATGAAAAATAAATTTTACCAGTATCCTTCTACTAATATTTACCAATGTAAATATCATTTACCAATATTTTATTATTTTGTAAAATGTTTTTTATTGACTCAGTCATATTCAGATAACTCTGTAAACATGGTCACCAGGTCCAAGAATTCTTGCTAAATACCAAACTAGTGCATGAGTCATTGCATTTCATATAGTGAAACCCATACACACCATGGATCTATACATACTGAAACTGTCCCACTGGAGGGTGATAAATGGTGAGTGATTGGATTGCTTCATGGAGCTATTATTCATTTGATCACCATAAAGTCTAACCTGCATAAGAAATATTTGGTAGCCAATAAAGAAGCCTGGAAACTACATTTCTCAGTCTTCCAACCATACTTGCCACTGCCCATTACCCAAACAAAACTCTCCTCTACATAAATGGCATTTCTCAACTCAGAAGACTAAAGGCACACTTTGGGTTTTGCTTCTCTTGTTCTGTTTTATTCATTTAAAAATTTCTTGAACTAAATGGGTACTTAATAAATGCCTCTCTGACCTCATTCATGCATCTATCTATCTACTATCTCTAGATATAGATCTATATCTGTATCTATTATATACATATATAGATATATTTAATGTTTATTACTGCCTTTTTACTGGTTTTGTTTTGGACTGAGCTATTTTAAAATATTCCCAAAGTCCAAAAGAGTTTACATATACAAGATGCTGATAGGTTAGGGTTCAAATGTGCTTGTATCCACTAAATAGTCTGTTTTATTTTTTACTGAAAAGGAAAAAAAAAGGAGCAATATGGAAGTAATGAGTATTTTTTTAAAAAAAAAAGCTATAATTTGAAGATTTATTTAAGAAAAATAAAACAGCTCTGAGCTACTGGTTTTTTTGTTTGTTTTTGGTTTTGTCTTTTCTGTTAACTTTTCTATGGTAACTAGCAACATGAGGGTTCACTTTCTACTGCCAGTGCTTTGAATGAGATGCCCACCGGCATCCCCAGCTCAGATTCATACAGGAGCCAGACAGCTCTCACTCCACGGAAGGGAATCCTTGGTATAAGCGCAAGGATAAAAATAAATGAAGCTTCAGTATCTTGGGGGAGGCCCAGACACTGAGCAAACTGGAAAGCCTACACTGTATTAACAGAGGGGAATTCAATTCAGATTCATTGCCCGATGAAATGAAAACCCACTGCGGCTTGATTTGAGGATTGGTCCAGGGCTTGAAATCCCAGTCATCACTGTGTAGGCTAAAGCCATAAGAACCACACGATGTACCTCTGTGACTAGATTTGGCCTAAGGACCAGAATTTTCTACCCTCTGCTCTAGATGCTTCAAGCAACTACTTGGAGTCTTAGGAAGATAGCACAGACCATCTTTTGCTTTTGTAGTTCTCATGCACGACGGTGCAGAATCTAAGGGACAAGGTCTGCACAGTTCTTGTTAAGTTAAATATTGTCTCTATCCAGAAATGCTGTTTTCATAAAATACCAGCTTCCTTTTCATTTGGCCATCATTTCTAAATCATGTCAAGTCTCTTGAATCCACCCCGTCTTGCCAACATTCTAGCCCACTTTGGCCGGAAGCCTCGAACTGTCTCTAGACTCTGCTGCCAGAGAGTTCAGTCCCAGCAATAACCATCAGAAGCAGAACACAACTGTTCATTCAGGTGCCTTTGAATTCAGCAGCATTGGCCAAATCCTAACGTTCTAGGACCTTCAATGGATATGGAGTGTGAGAATAAGCAAAGGGGCCTGCCACAGGCTTCCACAAGAGCAGGGACAGGAGCCAGTGGGGCCCTATGAATTCACAGTTGACTCCAAGCACCTCTCTCTTTCTCTTAAGAGCTCTTTCTTCTTTGAAGTCAGGTCATTTCTCTTGCCTCACTCCCTTTCATTTCTCTTCTTGTCATTCAGTATCAGTGGCATCTTACAAAGTGTATCCTCTTTCCTCCAGAACAAAGCAATGGCCACAAGCAAAGGAGACGGGGGTGGGGGCAGGGGACTTTGACAAGGATTTTCACATCTCTATTTTCTGTTTTTACATCAGCAAAAAGAAAGTTAAGCTTAGAGGAGAAACCACACAGTATAGCATAAAGAACATAGAGGAATGGCTTTTTTACTTAAGATAATACTATATTTGAAAGCTGGATCCAGCCTAAGGGATTATTTGACTTTGGATAAATTATCTCTTTGAGTCTCTATATTTTAGTCTTTAGAATGGATGAAAAAGGACATATTTCATAGATTTGTTATAAAGATTATGTGAAGCAATGCTAGGCACAATGATGTTGTTAACATTAATATGAATATAGTTATGTCTTGACACAAAAATGGATTTTACTATCCAATATTCTTATGGTAGTTAAATGTTTAAGACAGTCCAGGTTGGTCCTAATTTTGTGTAACTTTCTGGTTTTTCAGTAAAAAGCATTTTATTAAATTCACTACTGTGATTTTGGGGGGGGTATTTGCTTGTTTTTATATAGGTAAATAAAAATGTTTTAAAATCTTTTGTGGGATTATTTGTTAATTTCAGATCATAGGTATCATTAATATTTTGCCTTCTGTGAAATCCGATGTGTACACTTACACTTGTTAATTTTACCTCTGACTAGGCTCTTCCAATGAAGAAGTCAAAAACAACAGAAGCTTTATTTTCTGTCTGCCAGGCAGATGAGCTACATGTAAATTTTTGTCAACTCACCCTATGAGCAGGGGTTTAACTGGGAGGTTAGTGTACCTTTATACTGAGAGCAGTGGCTCACAGGGAGGCATTATCTTAACACCTGAGATGTCCCAACCAGTTATGAAAAGAATTGCTCCTCTGCTCTGTGTACTTCTTTCATCAAAGAGGAAGACTGCAGGGGACCCTGGGGGGCTCAGTGGGTTAAAGCCTCTGCCTTCAGCTCAGGTCATGGTCTCAGGGTTCTGGGATCGGGCCCCACATTGGGTTCTTTGATCAGGAGCGAGCCTACTTCCTTCTCTCTCTGCCTGCCTCTCTGCCAACTTGTGATCTTTCTCTATTAAAATAAATAAATAAATTTAAGAAAAAGGAAAAAAAAAAGGGAAGACTGCAAACGCTAGTAAGCTGTCTTTCTCTTGCAATTAAAAATAAACGTTATAAGGGCACCTGGGTGACTCAGTTGGTTAAGCGACTGCCTTCAGCTCAGGTCATGATCCCAGGGTCCTGGGATCGAGTCCCACATCAAGCTCTCAGGTCCATGGGGAGTGTGCTTCTCCCTCTGACCTCCCCTCTCATGCTCTCTCACTCTGTCTTTCTCTCAAATAAATAAAATAAAATAAAATAAAAATAAATATTATAGCTAGAATGCAATATAGCCTGATGGAAGCATACCTTCTCCTTTGATGAAATTTTATCTCTTGTCTCTCCATAGTGAAAATGGAAGGGATATATCCATGCCCTTCAAGAGCCAAAAAGTCCAGGGCATTGAAGATGAGGGATCTTAAATAGAAAAGCAGCTTTATATGGTGAATGCTGTGAAATGTATAAGCCTGATGGTTCACAGACCTGTATCCCTGGGGCAAATAATACATTATATGTAAATAAAAGAAAAGAAAAGCAGCCTTATACAAATAGGGCTTTAGGGAAATAACCATCTGGCTTCTAGGCTCCTTCAATAGCACCATTCTTACTTATCTTACTATGGCTGAGAGAATTAGCCACTTCCCCAAGGCTGTGGGAAATGCTCTGGGAGCCTAGAATGCAGTTTTTTTAATTTACTTCTCAAATTCTTTTTGTTTGGTCAGGTTTCTTATAAATGTCACATATATATCTTTCTCCTTGTACTCCAGAAAATTAGATGCCACTAATCAGCTGATAAGCCAATTTGGGTTATGTTTCCAGTCCAATAAATTACTGTACTCCATTATATGGTTTCACAGTTACCATCCTATACCAGTGATTAAATTGAGATTACGCAAATTTATAGCATACATTAAAAAATGTAACACTTAAAAAGCCGAACAGCCCTTTTCTAATTGCTTTCCACTATAAAACGTATAATATGCTTTCCTGGTTTTGTCTCTTATTCCTCTCTGTTCTTTATTCTTCCTTTCTCTCCAGAATTTTAAGACAACAATTTTTGAAGTCTAGGCTTCCAACCTCTACAGTTCAGATCCCCTGAGTGGATTCAGAAGACAGTACTGCTTCGTTCCCAGGGCACTGCAATCCATGACAATTCAGTTGTGTGTGGTAAAATGGCAGAAAGCAGAGTGTATCTGCTTCATATTAATATCCACAAAATGAGATTTTCCTAAGTAGTTGGGAATACTCTATTCACTTTTAAATATTTTCTGAAGGCTGCTTCTTAGAAAAATGTGGCTTGATATCATACTGACTGATTCATGGCCATTAATGTATACATTCTATGCACATTCAGTATTCTCTATAGAATCTTTAAGAATCTTTAATTAATTGAATCTAGTATTACATCTTGCCATGCCTGTTCATTTTAGCATATTTTCAGCTAATCAAGGCTACTTTCTGTAATTTTTCTCATTTGGCATTTTCCCTTTGTGTTCTCTTTTCTGCCATCTCAAATTTGCATTTGAGAAACATATGTTTCTCTCATCACTGTGAAAGAGGAGGTCATTGAAGACATCACTGTATATTTACAAAATGTGGGGCTATTAGGGTCAGGAATACATCTCTTTTAACCCACAGCTTTTTCTTCAATTAAGCAACTGTTTGTAAGTCCTTATAGAGAAAAAAAAAAAAAGTGTTATTTCCCCCTTAACTGTTGTGTGGAAGATTTTAATTAACACATACTTCCCTCAAGAATATGTGAACCATGCATAACTGTCAACATAAGAAAATTTGTTGGAAAATTTTTAAAAATATATAAAAGTTGGCATAAAAATATTAGAATGTTTAGAATTCTTTCTCTTCTCCTTTTTTTGGTTTTATTTTGTCTTTTAAGACAATGAGTTAAAAAAAAAAGGTCCCAAATTCAGTATCAGGGCCTGACTTTTCAAGGAGGATAAGTACTGTCCCATAACATGAACCAACAGTATTAATTTTAGGTTTTTAGAAGGTCAAAGGGAAATAAGCAATTCAGTGTTTGAGGTTGAAGATATAAATCCAAGGGGTGCCTGGGTGGCTCAGTCAGTTAGCTGTCTTAATTAACTGAGTTAGTAACTGAGTTAACTGACTTAACTCAGTCAGTTATGTGTCTGCCTGTGGCTCAGGTCATGATCTCAAGGTCCTGGGATCAAGCCCAGCTGTGGGCTCCCTGCTCAGTGGGGAGTCTACTTCTCCCTCCTTCAGCTCCCCTTTGCTCTCTCAAATAAATAAATAAAAATCTTAAAAAAACAAAAAACCAAGAAATCAATGCACACATACACACACGGGAAAAAAAAAAAAAGCCATCCTCATGCAAGAATGTTTTAGACATACTGAAATAATGCTATATTTTGGGCTCCTATATTACGACAATAAAATGCTAATATCAAACAAATTTTAAGGTTGTTCTCATTTAAGATAATACATGAAGCATGCAAAGAAGATGGGAGCTGGGGGGCAGGAAGCAAAATGTACTGTATACTTACACTGTGTCAGGTAGCAATGGTTGTGTTAACTTTGGTTGTGTTAGCACATGTCCAGAACAATAGTGTGCCTGCTGCTGCCTCATTATTCCACTAAATTCCATCTCTTTCTCTCTTTTTTTCACTAGTCAGTCAGATTTGTGGATCACAACACGTGGCTCAAAGATGAAGACTATATTTATTAATTTGCTTTTTACTAATAGCAGAGTATTCAGCAGTATCTAATAATTTTTCCCAATAACATCATTCTGTTCTGTCTGGTCCTCTGCATATTCAATGGCGATTTAGTTTTGTAACAACGATTTTAAGACTCTCAATACTCTGATAATAGAACCCAAATAAAACATGAGGAAAGGATGAGACTAATGCCTTAGGGAGGAAGCAGATGACAGAGTTATTGAGGAATATAGGCAATAATCTGCAAGAGGGAATTTAAAAGATTTTGTTAGAGAAACATTGCTTTGGAATTCTTGCTACACTGAGACTGAGTATTACTGCTCCTAAATTTCATTATAACTGGTTGAGTTATAAATTAAGCTGATTTCCTTCATGTAAAAAGCTAGATTCACATTGTATGGAAAAAAAAGTCCCGATATTTTTTTTCCTTTTCCCCATAACAGAATAATATACAAATATGTCACCATATCTTACGCATATCTCTGTGTGTGTTAAATAAAAACATGTTGGCCTTTAAGATGAAAAAAAAAATGGCTGAGAAGATGAAATTCACTTCCTTAGTGTGGAACATGACACATATGAAAATAAACTACCCACTCAGTACCGGTTCTGAATTTAAGTATCATTGAGGAATCTAGAGAGAGAGAAAAAAGAACCTCTTCCTGGAACAATGGTGCTCTCGGGAAATGCTCTTTGATTGTCTGTGCTCTGGAGCACTGAAGAAGCCAGCTGTACAGAAGACAGCATATTTGCATATAAAAAGAACAAATTTTGTTCACATCACTGTTGTCAGTACCAGAAGACTCCCATTCTCCAGCTTGTCCCCAGCTCCCTCAGCTTCTCTTATGTCATTCCTCAGAAAATACTATTTTGTCTTGTTTTTTGTGACTATTACCTTGGTGACTGAGACTCCATCCTCAGACAGTTGAATTAAAAACAAGTCTGGGGGCACCTGGGTGGCTCAGTGATTTAAAGCCTTTGCCTTCAGCTCAGGTCATGATCCCAGGGTCCTGGGATCAAGCCCCACATCTAGCTCTCTGCTTGGCAGGGAGCCTGTTTCCTCCTCTCTCTCTGCCTGCCTTTCTGCCTACTTGTGATCTCTGTCTGTCAAATAAATAAATAAAATCTTTAAAAAAAAAAGTCAGTGCCCATGTCTCTTCAAGTTTTGATATCCAGCCCATCTGCTGAAGGCCCCACACTGGTCTGGCCTCATCACCTCACAATGGATATAGACTTATCTCTTTGAGCGCAAACTCCAGACTCACGTTCCACTTCAGAAACAAGTGCTTGCCGATTTCTGCTGCTCTTTTCAGCAGAAACATATGTGCCGCTTAAGAAAGGAGGAAAACGTTGTTTCAAGAATGGAAGCAGGTCCCTCCGAATACTAAAAGAAATATTGTAAGTCAGTTAATGGAAATCTCTGGTGTTAAAACTAGGATAGTGGAAGTAAGAGGAAACAATCCAGAGAACAACAGCAAGCCTTCTACCTGCCCAGAGGCCAAGAGGGCAACATTTTCCCAAGACTACCAGTTTGACATGGGAACCGACGGGATTCCTATCAGGGTAAGAGGGGGGCCCATCAGTGGGTCCAGAAGGGCATGTGGGTTAGTGAGTAGCAGCTTCCTGCTTCTCTGTTTTACCTCCAAACCAAGAGATGAGGCCAGTGGGGCTATTGGAGACACTTACAGGAGGGGTGGCAGTAAAGTCAGAGCCTGAATCACCAAAGATGGATGGCAAAGAGAAGTGCACTCAGAGTTGTTGAACTCTAAGGGCACAGAATGATTGATGTCTAGGAGTTATTTGGAAGGCTGAGGACAAATAAAGGAAATAGGGGTCTGGAATGTTGCCTTCAGGGGTTGATGGTCTCCTAAAAGAATCCATTTGTTTGGGCAGGAAGTAGCAAGCAATCTGGAAAGCAGTTGTTCAATCTGGACATCTTTACACACAACACATTGACTCATGGTCTGGCTTTCACCAAACCCTGAATTGAGGCAATTTTTAGACATGCCTTCCCAAACCAAAATATTTTAGAAAAGTTGCATTGTATATATTACACTTAAGGGTTTACATTTTAGGAGGTGTTGCTTAAATTAAGATAATTAAAAAAAATTTTTTTCAGGAATATTATTTTTTATAAATGTGCTGCACTTAATATCTATATGTGGAATTCATAGTATTTTTGCTGTCCCTTGAACTGCTGTCCCTCTAATGCCAAATATTTTATAAGCAGTTTGAAAGCATTACATCAAAGCTTTACATAAATAGAAAATAAGAGGGGAGAAGGAAGAATGGGAGGAATAGATGGTCCTGAGGGGGTACTTAACCTCTTGTTTTACTTGTCTCCAACTAGAACATCATTTGGGGTAGGAGAGTATTGAAGAGCTTGAAGAATATAGCACCCCATCTTTCTTGAATCTCTTGAGTCAATCATATGTGTGATTTTCCTGTGGACAAGAGAACAATCAGGCTTTCAGGGTGTCAGTTCTCCTATCATAAGACGGTTGGCTCACAGGAAGTAAAACAAGGTTTTGGTACAGAAAAGCTAAAGCTAGAAATGACTAGTGATCCAGGAGACATAGAACATGAGAAAGAAGACAAGTGAGTGTGTAGGTGAGAAAGCGAATGTGGAAAAGACTAAGGGCAGGAAGGATCTAATTATTTAGAACAAAATCCACAAGTTCAACACTATGTGGAAAACTGTGTAGGTTAAAAAATTTGAAAAGTAGAAGACAGTGGTTCTAGGAGAATCAGAGTTTGAAGGAAACAAAGAAGATACTTCTTAGAAAAATTGTGATCTCCAAGGTGAGCAGTTCAAATATAAAGCGCACCAGAGCTCCTGCTAGCGGACTGAAGAGGGCTTCAGAGCCTTAGCTATCCAGGACACTTCAGAACAAAGCAGAAGTAGTTTACATGATTCAAATTAAAGAACCACCTTCTCCACTCTTCCAGGATATGTGATACACTAGGTAAGGTAAGAATATGAGATACCCTTTGTTTGAAGGTCTTCTTGATAGTTCTTACTTGTTTTATGTAGTAAGGTTCCCAGTCATAGATCCCAGTCCCAACTGGGTGACTGCATTTGTGATGGAGTCTCAATATTCTCATCTGGAAATGGGGATGGTAATTAGAGTTCTCCTCACGGAGAATTTGTGAAGATCTGATTCAACATGTGAAAAAAAAGAAAAAAAGGACTGAATTTCTAACAACGTACTAACATTTCTCACTTTCACATATATTTGCTCAAACACCCTGTGAAATAAGAATTATAATCCACAACTTACACATAAAGAATCAGAGTTTGGGACAGGGTAAGGGATTAACCCAAGACAATAATTAGAATAATACCTCTCAGTGATCACTTATACATCTAGCACCATTTTTAGTGCTTTAAGTACACTATCTCAGATTAATCCCCAACCCCTGCCCCCAGTAAAAATGAATTTTTTAGAGTCACACAGGCAGCCAGTAGCAGAAATAGGATTCAGATGCTCTCAGGATGACCGTGCCCCCCATGGTCTCAAATGCTGCCCTTGTATTGTCTTCTCTCAGGGTTATGCAGTATAGGCTTAAAAGTAAGCTCAAACCTCTGGACCCAGAGAATTTCTACTATTTTGGTTTTCTGTTATGCTTCTTGTTATTTGTTTTTGTATGCTTTTAAGAACATCTCTATAAGAAGATTACTTGCTTTGTGATGCTCTCATAACCCCAGAATCTTGAAGTGACTCTGTGAAGAATTTTAGGCATAAAATTCTACACAGGTAAGCAATTGCCAGCTACACAGTCTAGTTACAGAATGCCCTTGTTCGGCTCAACCTATGACTGATTCTTTCTGTCAGTTCTTTCTAGAAGATTTCCAAGGGCAGTAAGGCTCTATCTCTCCTAATAACTTGTTAATAACAAAATACCAATGATTAAATACTTGTATTTATTGGGACTTTTTAAATGAGTTACTTTTTACAAATAATTGTGTTAGCAATAATTACAAAAACATTTCAAGGGCATATCTAAATATATACACTTATTTTATGAAGAAATATGAGAGGAAAAAAGCAATGGCATTCATGCATGCATTCAGTTCATGGATATTTATTGAACATCTAAATGTACCCAGCATGATGCTAGGTGACAGTTTCACAGCAGTGAACAAGAAAAGAAGTTCCCTATTTAATGGAGCTTATACTCTAGTGGGACATGAAGTTTAAAATAATAATTTAGTGAGAATTTTAAATAGGGTGTTTAAAATTGAGTGTTGGGAGGGAGGGTTGATCAGGAAAAGCTTCTCTGATGAGGTGATGCTTGAGCCGTGACCTAAAACATACCAAGGAGCCAGCTCAGAGAGGACAACAACTGTGAAAACCCAAATTTTTGGCTTGTTTGAGAAGCAAAAAGACGACCAAGGTCGATGAAGAATGAGCTAGAAGGTTAGCGTAAGTATGGTGAGAATGGCCTGCTTCTCAAGATCTTTATAAAATGTGATGGGATATTTCAATGTTATTCTAAGTGAAATGGAAGCCATTGGAGGATTTTATCTAGGGATGTGAACAAATCACACTGATAGTTTGAAAAGATTACCAGGGCTCTTCTGTCGGGTGGGGACCATGCAAGGCAAGAGCAGATGACAGCTTCCCATAAGGACTCTCCTAACTGGCCCCCGTGAGAGCTGATACCTGCTCAGAACTGAACAACAGCAGTGGCAAAGAAAGGAGTTGGTCAAACTCAGAAAATATTTTCAACATAGAAATTATAGGACTTGGTGATGGATTTAATGTGAGATTAGGGGAAAATAAGATTCAAGAAAGGGTTATAGTTTGGGGACTGGCATAACTAAATGGATAGCGATGCTCTTTATGCAGATGGGCATCATGGAGGAACAACATTTTGGGAGGGACAGGAATTAGAATCAAGAGATCAGCTTTTAGATGAGCAAGTGGAGATAGCTACCAGCCCGTTGAAAATGGGAGTTGGGAGCTCCATGGAAAAGTGAAGGTAAGAGTTACAAATTTTGGAAACAAAATAAATGTTGCTTAAAGCCACTGACTGTGAAATTGCTTAGAGTGAGAGGGTATTTAAGTTTTGTGTGGCATTACAGCTGATATTCTGAATTTGGACAGGTTTTGACCTGGGAATATCTTTTTCTTAAACGGACTTCTGAGACCTTACCACTAGAGATAACAGCCAAGAACAATCTTTTGTCCTTGGTAAAGTAGGGGTAATAGGAGAATAAGTGGTAGAACACTTGAAAAGCTTGAACACTTGAAAACATAATGCAGCTTTCTCACGCCTGGTATAAGACCACAGGCAGGTCACTTAACTCTGAGAATCAGTTTCCTCCATTGTGAAATGGGCATAGTACCACTTATGCCAATTGCAAAAGATCAAAGCTCAAGTAAGAATCATTTGGGAAAAGACGGTTTTGTACATTAGAAATGTGAAGGGACTTTTCTTTAATTCTGCATTCCACTCTACTAGGTCTCTTCTCTTCCCCATGGCACGGTTCCCAGGCGGCCGAGGATACATTTGGATACCATCTGCTCCACAAGAAGGCTGACTGATAAATTTCAGTCACACAGACAGCAGCATCAGGGGATCTTGCTGCCTCACAACCTCTGTGGATTTCAACTTTATGCAAAGCAAAATCACCTAATGAACAAAGCCCCTAGGTAGTCCTGATTCCCCAATTACCCATAAATAGCAACAGATGCTGCAGAGGTAGACCTGTTCCAGTGACCAGCGGATCTCAGTAATTAGACAATGGAAGGATAAAAGTAATTAGGTAAATCACACAAAAAGAGTAATAAACTAGATCGGGCATGTTGATCATGGATAAAAGACACAAATAAAGGTAGATAGTGAGCATTTTAAAAACCCATCTAATTTAACAAATAATTCGTGAAACGTATATGAAGAATCAGTTTTGGTCTGGGAAGGCAGACCTGGTCAAAGACCTCCTTTAATCGAAAAATCCTATGTTATATTACTCAGAAAGAAATGTGATGAGAATAAACATACTTTATCACCACATAACTTTAATTAACTGATACGGTTGCAGTAAACGGGAAGTGGGAAGAGAAGTTTGATTTCTCATATACTTCTCCTTTATTAACGATGTCACAGATCTCAACTTCCTGAAGAGTGCCAAACTAGAATCCAGACCTGTGTCAACAAGAACAGGCTGTGCTCTGACTGCAGCACACATTCAATCCTGAGACTCTAGAAACCACTACCCACACAACAGACCTGTTAGGAGGCTCTAATTGGTTCATTTTCTCTTCTTCCAGTTAAATCTCTAATTATTTCAGCAGTACAAAAACATAATGCAGGTCGTAGATAGCCTTTAATGTCTTCTCTTTCCCATTTCTGCACTTTTAATACTCAACCACAAAGAACATGGCCTTTGGAGTTAAAATCTATATTCTCTACCTCCTAACCTTATACCCTTGGGCAAGCAACTGAATTTATCTGTGAAACATGAATAGTGAGAAGCACCTAAAGGGTCAGTTGTAGAAACAGAGATAAAAAAATGGCCTAATAACTGGCACTTAGAAGAAGTTCAATAAATGATGGCAATTATTATTCCCCAAAATAAAGTGTTAAGACCTCCTGCTCAAGGAAATCCTCATTGAATACTCACCCAAGGTTATATTCCAAATAATAAAGCTTAACCAGTCATTAAGTATATGTCAGATACCAGTTTAAGTGCTTTATGTACATTAACTTATTTAATTCTAACAAAATCTTAGAAGGTAGATACTGATACCCTTTCCATTTTATAGATAAGAAGACAAAGATTCAGAGACACTGTGTAATTTTTCTAAGGTCAAGTAGCCAGGTGGTAACAAAGACAGGATGCAAATGTTTGCAGTTGGCTTCACACTCCCATCTCTTACCTGGTGAATATTTTGCCTCCCCACTCAGACTGTAGACTGAACTCTGAGCCTGAAATGCAAATCCACTTCTATTTGTTGTCTATTATTTTTGTTGTGCTGTTGGTATATGGTTGTTCTGAAAATGTCTCCTCAAATATATTGCAAGTTAACCGATGCTGTCAAAATTGAGGTAGCTTAAAGAAAGGGAAGAGTCTTCTGTTTGCAAACTCTGAACAGGTAGGCAGTTGTCAGGGGCACAGCATGGCAGCAGAGTTTACTGAGTCTAGCTCAGCATGGCTAAGCCTTTTTTGAATCTCATCTAGCATAACCCCAAAGTCAGTAAGACTCAATTGTTCCTGATACCCAAATACAATTTGCTAGCAATAGACAATGTTTAAAGGGTTGTGTTCATTTAGAATTTTAAATCCAGTTTCTAATAATGTGCAATGATTATAAAATATTGCAACAGAATTCCTAGAGTCTTAATTTATTTTTGTTGTGGGATTATAAGTAATAAAGAGGGATACATAAGTGAGCATTAAATGCATCACCTTGGAAAATGAGCTCTAGGTTTTTGTTTCATGAAATTTGCTACTTCCTTTGCCTGAATTGTCTCTTGTTTTCCTTCTATACCAACTGAAATCCTGCTTATCCTTCCAGATCTGGTTCAAATGCCACTTTTTCTGAGTTGTTCTGATGCCACAGTTATATTTAATTACTGTTTACTCAGTATTTCTATAGTTGTCAGGGTATACCTTTTGCCCTTATCATAATCTGCGTAGCATTGTAGTTGTCGTCACTCCTAGAAAGTCTTGGGAAGCAGGAATCATTAAGAAAGGGATATATCCTGGTGTTTAAAAGCAGGAGCTTCAGAATCAGAACACAACTTAGATCATTCCTTCCTTCCTTCCTTCCTTCCTTCCTTCCTTCCTTCCTTCCTTCCTTCCTTCCTTCCTTCCTTTTAGAGAGAGAGAGAGAAAGGATGTGAATGGGGAGAGGTGGGGCAGAGGGAGAGAGAATCTCCAGCAGCTTCCATGCCCAGCTTGGAGACTGACTCAGGGCTCAATCTCCTCACCCAGAAATCATGACCTGAGTAGAAATCAATGGTTGGACACTTAACTGACTGAGTCACCCAGGTACCCCCTCAACTTGGATCCTGACTTTGTCACTCAACTTTCATAAGATCTTTGGAAAGTTGACCACTGGGAATTTTAGATTTTTTAGCTCACAAATGAACATAATATGGGAGAGAATGCTCTGTATTCAGATTCCTGGGTTCAAATCTTGGGCTCATTACTTGACCAGTTCATGCCTGTTTCCTTTCCTATAAAACAAAAGTGATTGATAATGGAACAATTATCTCATAATTAAATTGTGAAACTTAAAGTAATCAATTTATGTAAATTACTGAGGACAATTTATGGTAAACAAACACTTGATAAATGTTAGTTATGTTTAGTGTTATCACCTTGTGGAGTTGTGGTGAGGAAAACAGGGCATTCTGTTTGTAAAGAGGTAACCACCATTTCATAATACCATAAGTATCATAGATTCTCAGAAAATGGTAGCTACTCCTGTGCTATTACTGTGATCCCAGCACTTTGTACAATGCCTTGTATTTAGAAGGTTCCCCCAAAATTACTGTTCAGTAGAAAACCATGTTTTGTAAGGGAAGTATCATACTGCAAGAATCAAGAGAATGGTCAGCTAGGTATGGTGAAGCAACAAAAAAGGACAAGCACAGACATGATCTAATTCTTACTAGATACTTCTATTACGGCGGGAAGATGATCTTACAGCCTATAAGAATGAATATCTTATCAGTAACAATTAAATACAAAAATACAATTCTGTGCTTGATATTCCCTTTAGCTGGAGCAGCATACTGTGTTTAGGGTGAAAATACTAAAGAAGATAGACTAAAATCTTCCATTTTCCCATTAGAGCTTTAAAAAAAAGTCAGAGCTTTATAATCATTTATAGAACACAGACCAACAGGAAAGTGGAAGTGTGAACATAGGAGAGAATTGGTAAGTTTGGCCTCCTAGGATTTTTTTTTTCTTTTAGAGAAACATATAAAACAATTCCTGATTTATAGCAATTCGTAAAGTATGAATGGACCTGACATGCAGGTTAATGAAGGCCCTAGCAAGCTATAAAATCTGTGTCTATAAAGAGATGAGACTGCTTTTGTGCAGCTTGTCAGTCTGAGCACATTTTAATACACATTTCAAATTCTGAATGCAGAAAACTGATCGCATAATTTACCTGACTTTTTGAGGGTTTTTGTTGTTGTTGTTGTTGCTGTTTTTTTTTTTTGTTTTGTTTTTTTCCTCTCTAACCAGGCTATGAGAAATATAATGGCTCTATATTCAAAATCCAAAGTCAGTGCACATAACCTTACATATGATTCAACAGTAGAACAAAGTATTTAAAATCAACACCCTCTTGGGCAAAGGCTTAATAACCTTCCTTTCTGAAATTCACTCTAATATTTGAATTTACCTACCTAGGGACATCTTGTCATTGTGCCATAATGTAATGTTGTGATAAAATTGAATTTTAATTACTGAATTCTAGGATGGTACACACCATGTACCTAGTATAGCTGTACAGTGGGTTGCATATCCATGAGACTGCTTTTTTTAAATCTTAATTTCCATAGAAAAATAGTTTTCACAAGTGGTAAATTTCAATTTGCCTATTTAGTCATATTATGTATGGCAGAAATGGCATGGCTTACGTAGTGAATGTGAAGTTAATTTTTTATAAAATGCTTGGAATCACTAATTTTTCTATATATACCACTATTCTAAAAGACCAAGAAGTAGATGAATCAAGAATCAAGTCTGAGAACACATTTTCCATTTTCTCTTCAAGGAAGACAAGGTGGCTGGCCTTTCTATATAAAGTTTGGTATAATATTAAATAAGTACTTAGGGCATGCCTTTTGCATGTGTGTGTTCTGGATGTGAAGTCTTTTTCTTGTTCCAAGCACCAAGAGTCTGTTTATGCTGCTCTCCGAGTCTGGAATGTAATTCCTCTTTTCCTCTTCCTATTCTTAATCCTATTTTCATACTTGAAGAAGTGATTTCAGTTAGTCTTCCTTAGGAAGACATTTTTGACTACTCCTTCCTCTAGTGGTTTGATTCTTTACACAATCTCTTTTATTATTAGTGACCCTAAAAATCACTTAGCTTTTAATGGTCTCTTAATGATTTCAGGAGTCTTAATTTGACCTCTCTAATTATGCAATGAGCTAATTGAAGATAAAAAGCAGAATTTTACTCCTTTGGCTATGCCCTTTTTGTTGTTCAGCTTACTCAGGTTATTCATTTTTATGTTTTTATTTTTTTTTAAGCTTTTATTTATTTATTTATTTATTTATTTATTTATTTATTTGAGAAAGAGAGCATAAGCAGGGGGCAGGGGCAGAGGGAGAGGGGGAGGGAGAAGCAGACTCCCTGCTGAGCAGGGAGCCTGATGCAGGACTCAATTCCAGGACCCTAGGATCATGACATGGGCCCAAGGCAGACACTTAAACATGCAGGCTATTCATTTTTTAAAATGACAACTCCTGACTATGATATCTAAATGGGCACATTGCAGAGATTTTGGCAGATACGAGAAAGTAGAACAAAGGAATTAAGAATTCTCCTAACTTGTCATAACCACAGTTAAAGACACTCATACCTATTCTTCCAATCTTACTCTTTTGTGCATACAAAGAGAGTTAAATAAGGGTCATGTTGTACATGTAGTTTGTTATTCTGCTTTGACAATTTTTATATTCTCTTGTTCGATAAAATATCCTTCTGACAGATCATTCTTATGATTGTATGGCATTCCCTCTTAAGATTGTATGTTTCATTATAAAAATTAAACAACATATGTTGATTGACTGTTAAGTTGAGAATAAAATACAGTGGCCTGTACTTTCCTTTTTTTTTTTTTTTTTGGCTTGCTCTTTCTTTTACCCATTCTGAATTTGAGGTGTTAGCAGAAAAGTCTAGAAATGGAATGATAAAATGGAAATAAAGAGAGTTAACTATGTCTGAAAATGTATGATGATATATGACCATGTTGCCGAGAAAACGGATTTATTTCTACATTGTCTATTATTGATTTTTATCTATGACAGCTTTCACTATATTACTATGAAAATTATAGCCGTTGCTATAGACTTCTCAATTTTAGAGAAAACTGAAAAATGAAGTGAGTCTCTGTTAAATAATTTGAGCCTTAGATTAGCCTGATTTTATGTACTAATAAAACATTTAGGGGAGGAGTCGAACATTTTCTTTCAAAAGGAAAAAGTCTCTGGAAAAAATTATCCCATAACTTAAATATGGATTCTTAAAAGATGAAATACTTTTACAAAAGGTAAGGGATTTAACAATTTGTTGGCTTTGAAACTTCTCTCTCTCTCTCTCTCATGCTCACTAGAAGCTTGGCAGCACCCAATAGCCAGGGCAGATCCTGTTACTCTGTAGTTAGGGAGCGAGGGAGACTAGAAGAGGCCGTGGGGCCAGGATCTCAGTGGATCAGTATTTCTTCTTTCCCAGAATTCTCCTAGTCTGACTTTGGCATTCCAGTCATCCAACAAGTGGTTCTTCACTATTCTGTCATTTCCTCTGAGGCCTTTCTTTTCTTTTTTTTTTTTTTTTTAACTACAAGACCAGATCAACTCCTAACTTGGTTTCATTCGTGATCAAACCAGCAACCCAATTCATTACCCTTGAGCCCCAGTACTCCCATTTTTACAACTCTATTACCTGCTACATAAATATTTACTATAGTCAGGCCCTCCTGCTGAGAAAGTCACTTGGGTCTTATGTTTGGTATGGACACTTTCCAAATAAGTTTCCACATTCTAAGTCCCTTCAGATACACAGAGGCCTTCTTTGACTTTTATATCTAAAATAGTCCCACAAGTCAGGAAATGACAGATGTTGGTGAGGATGCAGAGAAAGGGGGACCCTCCTATGTTGTTGGCAAGCTGGTACAGCCACTCTTTGGAAAAGAGTATGGAGCTTCCTCAAAAAGTTGAAAATAGAGCTACCCTACAACCCAGCAATCATACTACTGGGTATTTACCCTAAAGATACAAATGTAGGGATCCAAAGGGACACATGCATCAGAATGTTTATAGCAGCAATGTCCACAACAGCCAAACTATGGAAAGAGCCTAGATGTCCATCAACAGTTGAATGGATAAAGAAGACGTGGTATATATAAATACAATAGAATACCATGCAGCCATCAAAAAACCCCTTGAAATCTTGCCATTTGCAATGGCATGGATGGAAATAGAGGGTATATTATGTTGAACAAAATAAGTCAATCAGAGAAAGATAATTATCATATGATCTCTTTGATATGAGGAATTTGAGAGGCAGGGCGGGGGATCATGGGGGTAGGGAGGGAAAAAATGAAACAAGATGGGATCGGGAGGGAGACAAACCGTAAGAGACTCTTAATCTCATAAAACAAACTGAGAGTTGCTGGGGGTAGGGGGGTAGGGAGAGGGTGGTTGGGTTATGGACATTGGGGAGGGTATGTGCTATATAGCAAGTGCTATAAATTGTGCCAGTCTGATGATTCCGACCTGTACCCCTGGGGAAAATAATACATTATATATTAATATAAAAAAAAAAAATAAAATAGTTCCTACATCTCCCAAGTCAATTACATCTCCCCCAAACATGTTCTATAGAGTTGTTCTGTTTACTATCTACATAGAACTTAACACTGCTTGAAATTATTTACTTACAAGTTTTCTATGCTCCCAATGCAATATGTATGAATGAATGATATGTACTGTTAGAGATTTCACTCCAGCATCCATGCCTTTTCATTCCTATCGTAACTGACACTGAGGCTGTTGATGTCTACAATGTGTCTTTCAATGCACCCTATACCTAGTCATTGGTTTCCATTAGGTATCAGTCATCAAGGTATAAATTATTTTAAGAATATAGCTTCATAGAGTCAAATAAAGAACACAAAGAACAAATGCACCACACACACACACACACACACACACACACACATATACACACCATCTCTTCTATTTTAACATACATTAGTAGCTATTGTTTGGGATTTATAATATGTAGTATCCACATAAAAATATGAAAACATACACATAAGTATTCTATTGACTTTGGATCCAGTAAATGAAGATGTTGTCTGCTCTATATATTTTCCATAATGATTTCAAAAGAAATGTACCCAGATTTTAAGAAGTGATCTCTCTCCTTCCTTCCTTCCTTCCTTCCTTCCTTCTTTCTTTCCTTCTTTCTTTGTCTCTCTCTTTCTTTCTTTCTTGGAGAGAGAAAGAGAGAGAGCGCGCGCAAATGCAAGCAGGGGGAGGGAGGGGGAAGGGCAGAGAAAGAGACAAGCAGACTAGCCTGCTGAGCAGAGAGCCTGAGGTAGGACTCCATCCCATGGCCCTGAGTTCTTGACCTGAGCTGAAATGAAGAATTGGGTGCTTAATCCAGTGAGCTGCCCAGGCACCCCATGATCCCTCTATTCAAATGTTTACTTTGTTAAAATAAAAAACAATTTTATTAAACTGTAAGAAAATCTGTGTTCTCTTGAGTTTTTAATTATTTCCCTCTTTGTGGACATAAAAAAGGTATCAACGCATTTAAATGAAAGAATGAGAAAAATGTGGAAGTAAGGTTGCAGATATAAGGGTGACTTACATAATTTAAATTCAGTAAACCACTAGAAATGTAATGGCAATGGACCTGAAATACTCACTTTTTCAGTAAATGCCGAACTTGGGTTCTCAAGACATTTTTAACCAATTAGCTTGCTCAATTGACTAAGCATCTCCTACCTCATTTACTTGAATAAAGATGTAGCAGAGGAACTTCAGCAAGATACAGTGATTTTATAATGGCATACAGACGAGGCAGAAACAAATCCTCAATGGAAAATAACATAGAAAGCAATATGACACCTAGGAAAATTAGTGTAGCTGTTTTCCCAATTTAAAAGCAAAACCATTGAAATTCTCAATTTATTTAAATATTTTGGCAAGAATCAAGACTCAAATATCAATAATTTAGTTGAAAGATTAGGTGGAACAAAAGCCTCTAACTTTAATTCTCTAAAAATTTTTTTTTGTGTTAAGATGTCTTTTTTTTAATTAAATGCATATGCATTTTTAAATAATGAAAAAAATATTTAAGAAACTATTATTCTTTCATTATTATGAAGTAAACTAGTTAGTAGGTGAGTTGTAAAGAATATGTGGGATTAAAAAACTCAAAGAAAAATGTACCAAAAAATACAGTAAAACATACATGAGTTTAATTTTAATGACCTTGAAAGAGTAGTTTTTAAAAGTCTTCTTTTTTTTTTAATTTAAGAAATACTACGATTGAGGATTTTAAAATGCTAGAAGCATAAAAAAGTTTGGGGAATTTATCATCCAGGATCAACAACACAATTTCCTGAAGACTTTAATAAGTTTGTTTACTTGTAAGACATTTTTTTTTTCCACATGATAAGATAAAATTATCTTTGTTAAGAATTCTACTGGTTTTTTTGAATAAATATGATAAAAGAAAATTGAAGTTTTTTTATGAGAGGAATATTATTATGAACAAATTCTCACAGCTGCTCCTCTCTTAAGTCTTTGATTTTAAGCCAGAAATATAAGTGACGAAAACATTGTCATTGAATTTGACTGGGCTTTCAAAACAAAACCAAAAAATATAGCTAGGTCTTTGAACAAGACAGATAACTTCATTTGCAAAAGAATATGCATTTGGCCTAGGCTCCCTGTCTCTTGAAAGCTGGTCTCCATGTTTGACTAACAGCCTCTCCTCCAATTGTCTTTGCCGCCTTCAGGTTTCCACCTTGTTCTCCAGGGTGTAAACAAGAAGGTTTTATCTGTATTTTGAAATACACTAAGTTACTCTAATATATCTTTACTCCTTGAAGTCCTAATAAAAAAGTAAAGAAAGAGTTTCCTCCCTTAAAAATGAAAGGTAACTAGATAAAATCTCAAGTAGCAAGTTATATTGAGTCAAGAGGTACCTAGGCTTCTTTTGCTAACTCAGCTCCCTTTCTGAAACAAGTTCTTTCTAAATCTGACACCATCTGAGAACTCTCTAGAAAAAATATATATAACTTTTGTGGTGTTACCACAGAAATTTCCTGAGTTTTCACATTTGTTTTTTAATACCTGGGAAAATTAAAAAATACAGACTCCTTAACTTGCAGCACACTTAACTACATTTGTAACAAAAATTAAAAAAATTTTTTTTTAAATGAATTATGCCAAAGTCTAGAATGCTGACAGCACTAAGTGTTGGTGAAGATGTGGAGTAATAGAAACTCTCATGCATTGCTGGTGGGAAGGCATAATGGTACAGGCACTTTGCAAGACAGTTTGGAAATTTCTTACAAAACTAAGTATATTCTTATCACATAACAATGTGTTCCCTGGTGTTTATCTTAGGATGTTGAAAACTATGTCTACACAAAAACTTGCACACAACTTTTTTCATAATTACCAAAATTTGGAAGTAACTAAGATATCCCTTATTAGGGATCCCTTAGTGAGTAGACGAATAAACGATGCTACATCCAACCATTGGAATATTCTAATGAACTATCAAGCCATGAAAAGACATAGAGGAAACTTAAATGCACATTACGAAGTGAAAGAAGCCAATCTGAAAGGGTTACATACTGTATGATTCCAACTATACGACATTCTGGAAAAGACAAAACTAGACAGTTAAAAAAAATTAGTAACTGCCAAGGGTTAGAGGAGAGAGGGATGGACAGTCTGAGCACACAGAATTTTTAGGACAATGAAGATACTCTGTATGATATATTAGTAGTAGATATATGCCACTATACATTATCCAAATCTGTATAACAATGTATAACAACAAGAATGAACCCAAATGTAAACTATGGACTTAGAATAATAATGATGTATCAATATAAGTTCTTTAACTGTAACAAATGTACCACTCTGATAAGGGAAGGTATGAATTTATGGGGCTAGAGGGCATATGGAAAATCTCTGTACTTTCTGTTCAATTGCGCTGTGAACCTATTTTATATAGTTATATAATATAACTATTATATAGTTATATAGTTTTTGTCCATCTCAAAAAGTTATACTTCAAAATATAATATTTTGAGCAAAGGGTATAAATTGAAACCTATTTCATCATATAATGAAAATATATATTTGGAATAATTGAGACTTCAAACTACTAAAAACTACTATAGATAGTAAATGTACATATTTTAATTCTCCCATAACTTCAGAAAACGTGTATATTAATATTTAAAGATTTAGATATCTGGTCTCTGTATAAGAAATTGAATACCTGTATTAGTACTCTATAATACCTCATTGTTTTTAAAACATTTTAGTATTATAAAAAGGAAAAACCCTCTCTAAATGGTTCATATGAACCACGTTTTTAGCGTCTTCAAATACCATTTTGCAGCTAATTCCCGAATGACATTTTGCAGTCATGCAAATTCAGACACAAAGCAGGTCCCACTAACTAGCTAAGCAGTGGATCAGCCACAGAGTGAACATTTTTAACTCATCCATGGACCAAGTTACAAATTTCTACATGTGACAGATCTTTAAAGTTGCTTAAGCAAATCAAAGTTTTGAATTATAGTTAAATTTGCAAATATTAAGGATCTGTCCACAAAATCAAGGTGGAAGAGAAAGGAAATTTTTCAATATGTGACATTGAAAAAAAGAGGCAGGAACCTTGTATATGGCATAAAGGAGCACTACATGAGATCAGTCTCCAGTTCGAGGAGGAAATAAACATGGATTTTGAGAAATGCTGGTTAGCAGCAAAGTCCAGTCACTGTATTAGGATGAGTAGGATGAGTGCTGGGGTCCAGATCTGTGGTCAGCTGACCTGATTGAGAGGTACAACTCTGTCACCACTGAAACCTATACCCTTGGGGTAGTGAACTGACCTACTCCACAGCTCAGATTCTTTATTTACAAGTTGGGAGAAGTGACATCACATAGAATGATTCCCCCCACCCCAGCTTTATTATTATTATTATTTTTTAAACTGATGTATAATGAAAACAGTGTTGTGTTAGTTTCAGGTATGCAATATAATGATCCAATAATCTCAAAACATTTCTCAGTGCTCATCATAAGTGTACCCTTAATCTCCTTTATTACTTTACCCCTCCCACCACCCACCTCAGAGTAACACCTTAAAGAATGAAAGCTTTTTATAGAACAATGTTCATAAAAGTTTGTAAATTATATAATGATATAAGTAGTAATATAATGATATAGGCACCTAAGGTTATAAACTATATATATAAATTACTATTCTATTTATCAGTATAAATAAGACAGAATTCCTTACCAAGGATGAACTCCAACTGTGGTTCATTTGGAGTCTTCTGAATACCTATAAATAATGAGTAAGAATTCAGATGAAAGGTATTTAACTTATTATGAAAAATATGTCAATATATATTACTATGCTTCACCCTGCCCAGAATGTATAAATACATTATTTGGCAGAAAGAATTACCTCAGTTAATTGTCCAAATTTATAAGCAGTCCATTTTCAGGGAGTACATATTTGTAGCAGAACTAAATGTGGCTAAAGTTTTGACTGATCTACTTAGCTCTTTGGCTATAAAGAAACTGAAAAAAATAATTGTTTTTTATAGCTTTGACAAGTTTAAAATGTATTATTCAATTGTTATTTTCTCTTAGATGCATGTAGACAGAGGCAAAGCCTTTAAAAAGATGACCTCACAAAAATACTCTCTTATATAGATTTTTCTTTCAAATCAGTCCAGCCTGCTGTAAATAGTAAATTATTAATTAAAGAGCTATCTCTAATAAGGTGATGAAAGACATTATGGTGGGTGGTTATACTGCCAACTTACTGATAGCTCAAATCAATGTTCTGATAAATGTCTCTATTCCTTTTTTCTTGATTTTTAAGAAATCTAATAACATTGCTAAATGATTTAGAGTGAAGTGAAGGGATAGTCTGAGAACAAAAGTAGGGCTGAGAACATGTAGTGGTTACAAGGTAGCAAGATCAGGCTGTGGCAAGTGATAATGTGCTATAACGTGATAATGTGCTATAATGTGATAATGTGGATATCCGATGGCCACACACATCTCAGGGGCTTCCTAAACAAAAGTGGATGAGAACTTGGATGCCACTTATTATGACTCATGGGTGGTCAAACTAGCAGATAAAATTTATGTAAAAGTGAATCATTTGGTAATAAATGTAAGGACATTACTAAAATAATTTTCTTATTTATTTCTACTGGTATATTTACCAAATACAATTTAAACTTACTACTAATACATTGTTAGAACTACCTCTTTGTACAAAAACTATTTTTATTTACAGGGTTAACACTTTAAAAAATATTTTATTTCGTTGTCAGGGACTAAGAGAGAGAGAGCAAGCACACAAATGGGAGAGGTGGATGCCTTAGTTGCTCAGTCCCATGTGGGCTCCCCGCTCAGTGGGGAGCCTGCTTCTCCCTCTCCCACTCCCCCGTTTGTGTTCCCTCCCTGGCCATCTCTCTCCATCAAATAAATAAATAAAATCATTAAAAAGACAACAACAACAAAAACAAACAAACAAAAAGGAGAGAGATGCAGGCAGAGAGAGCAGCAGACTCCCCGCTGAGCATAAACCTCCCCCCGCCCCCCACTCCCAGCCCCCATGTGGGGCTGGATACCAGGACTCTAGGATCATGACCTAAACCAAAGGCAGATGCTTAAGCAACTGAGCCACCCAGGCATCCCCAGAGTTAACACTTTTTTGCATGATAACCATTTATTTTTCTTCTCCTGTTGACATTTAACAATACCATGGTTAAAAATTTTACACTTTCCAAGAGAGATGAGAGTGACAATCATTAGGTCAATTTCTGTTCTAAGTAGTGTGATTTTTTTTTAAAGTTATTAACTGCTGTAAGCTTTGACAACCAAATTTCTTAGAAAGCTTTTCCAACCAATACTGTTTTCTAAAGATTATTTTTATAATGTAAATTAAAGTCTTCTGAAAAGAAAAAACACAATTCATATTAAAAAATAAAACAAACTCTAGAATTTTAAGCATGAGAGAAAACACAATTTTTCCAAAGATTTTAATTACTTGAGTAGGACAAAAACCAATTCTAAAGCCCAAATGCAAATCTTGGCAAATCTCCTTGCTTATTTGATTTATGTGACTTAGTGCTTTCAGGTATAGCAGTGACAATTTACATGTCTAGGGTAACCGTTGTGCCCTAGTGCTTTTAACTTACATGCTGTTTATTTTTATTTTTTTTTTAAGATTTTTATTTATTTATTTGACAGACAGAGATCACAAGTAGGCAGAGAGGCAGGCAGGAGAGAGGAGGAAGCAGGCTCCCCGCTGAGCAGAGTGCCAGATGCAGGCTCCATCCCAGGACCCTGGGATCATCACCCAAGCGGAAGGCAAAGGCTTTAAACCACTGAGCCACCCAGGTGCCCCTACATGCTTTTGATTTTAAAGAGAACATTTCTATGTTAAAAGAATAATTCCTTTAAAAAATATTTATTTATTTATTTGACAGAGAGAAACACAGTGAGAGAGGGAACACAAGCAGGGGGAGTGAGAAGGGAGAAACAGGCTTCCCACTGAGCTGGGGACCTGAAGTGGGGCTTGATCCGAGGAACCTGGGATCATGACTTGAACTGAAGGCAGATGTTCAACAGCTGAGCCACCTGGCTGCCTCCCCCAAACAATAATTTACATGAGATTATATAAATGCTAAATACAAGTTGTACTTAAAAAGTATTTATTAATGCCTTAATACACATTCAGGAACTTGGTTCTACTTTGTGATATTTAACCATTTCATAAACTATCATCTATCTCACTCAAAATAATGGGGTGCCTGGGTGGCTCTGCGGGTTAAGCCTATGATTTCAGCTCAGGTCATGATCTTAGGGTCCTGGGATTGAGCCCAGCATCAGGCTCTCTAAACATTTGTGTTTAGTTGATCTAATTTGCATTTTCAGAGAGTTATAGAAAAGGGAACATACACTTACTTGTGAACTGGAAGTCCCCAGTATCATTTGCGTGGGGTGTGGGAAGAAAGTGCTGGCCTTCTTCTGATGCTCCTTCCTCTTTGATTTCCATGATCAACTTTCACGCTTATTTAATCTCCCAAATTTCTGTGTCCAAATGTTACTGACAATGATTCCTGGTTTAATATAGATGTTTTTTCACATTAAAGGTCTATATTCCACTCTGAAATTCTGCATTTAGGAAATAGAAAAAGCAAAAATCTAGGTTATTTCAGAGTTTAGTATAAATAATTAAAGATAGGTATAAAATTACAGATTCCTTCCTGCCTATTTCACTTTTATTTTTAAGATCAACCCACCCACTTAATGTGTCATAAACTCTAAGTTAAATGGGTATTCTCTATGCAATTATTTTATCGTCACATGAGGGATTTGCAGATCCTGAAAGCTGTATTCTTTCTCTTCTAGTTCATTCTGTAAAATAGTAGATAGCAATAGGGGCTGCTAACTTAATATGCATCAAATTTAGCAGCAAGAGCAGATAACATCTTGTCAAGACATTAGCATGTGTTACCAAGGTGGATATTACTATTATTCCTTCCATTAGAACTATGCTTTATGCTCATGCCTCCATCCACCTTTGTTAGAACATTATTCATGAGCACGTAAAGATAATTTGGCATGATACTCTTCTTCCAATTTGAGCCAACAAGTTGTACAAGAGAGTTTCCAGCCTCATCATTATCCATAGACTCTCTTGCTTCTCTGCCTGATTAAGTTTTAATTGGTTAATGATCAGGGTATATGGTGAAAAGAATGAATCACAATTCTAAACAGCTAAAGCTCAAGGGGAAATGAAAATAATGGTAACATGAAAGTCAGCATGGGAAAAAAAGACTCTCCAAGAATTTAATACCCTATGCAGATAGCCTCAAATAATTTCAAATTTATTTTGACATTTAGCCTGATATACATGACCAAGAATGAATTAGAAAAAAGATCAATGTTGTTTTGAGTCAAGTTACCACCTGAATTAAAATGTATAAAAAAATCTTTAAATGTCTGCCCAATGTTATTTAAAGAGATAGCGACAATCAGGTTTGGTTTGGAATAATGATTTGGTCTCCAACTTCACTAATCCACAGCCTTAGTCTTTGTTGTTTTAACAAAGCATCTTCATTTGCAATTCTGCTCTGGTTTTTAAAGATCCTCTGGCAAAAATTAAATCCAGAAAGCATCTTGAATCTTTAGAAAATATTATAATAAAGTTGCAGATAAATACAATTCGTTTTTCAGGATACAACCAAGAATTAAAAGCCTGGGTAAAGGGCCATTGTGCTATCAATTAGACCAAATCCATCAATTTGAAAATTTATATGTATATATAGATATAGATATAGATATATTTTTTAAGATTTTATTTATTCGTTTGACAGACAGAGATCAAAAGTAGGCAGAGAGGCAGGCAGAGAGAGAGGCAGGCAGAGAGAAAGGGGGAAGCAGGCTCCCTGCTGAGCAGACAGCCTGATGCAGGGCTTGATCCCAGGACTCTGGGATCATGACCTGAGCCGAAGGCAGAGGCTTTAACCCACTGAGCCACCCAGGCACCCCTGAAAATTTATATTTTAAATTAAGATAATTATTTCTATTTTTTTATTTTCTATTTTTAAATTTTTTTTTCTATTTTTTAATTTCTATTTAAATTTTGAAGTTGACTCTGATAAGGACAGACACATATTCATGGAACCATATTCTATGACAAATTCATTAGCATTAGTGGGATAATATCCGTGGCGGCCATGCATGCGGGACTTGGATACAAGGACTTTGTTAACTTCCTTATATTTCTTCACCAAAAACTCAATCCCTAATCTTGATCAGTTATCTTAAAAATTGAAAAGGAAACCTAAATAAGGCAATATGGGTAAATCCTAGCAAAACAATGGCCTAGCACACTATGATGAATAATTCATAAAATAAATGTAAACTCTCTGTGTGAGTGAGTGTGCACTTCTGGGTGGAGGGACAGGACTGAAGATGCCTACAAACACTAACTTGGTCTCCTTACAGGTATATCTCACTCATTCAAAACTGAAAAATAAATTCATTTTCACAGAGAATGAAGCCAAATACATAAGACATGGATCATATGACAACCTGTTATGATTTTAATCATTTTCATTCTACCCTGGTTGCATCTGAGGAAAAATTTCATATATGATACCTACTAACAAGGGACATTCCTCAGAAAGAATCAGTTATGTTACTAGAAAAGCTCTAGATAACCACTGCATTTTCTTGGTGGTAAATACAGCATTTACCTACAGTTATGGTTAAGTACAATAGTTCCTTTTCTTTGTCTGTTTGGAAATTTTTTGGTTGGGAGATCATGCACAAGAATAGATTTAATTTTTACATACCACAAATATATTTTATTTTATGATTTTTCCCCACAATTGTATTTTAAAAAGTCAACTAGAGGACTAAACTTAATTCTTAGAGCAAAAAGAAGCTGCATGAAATATACCTATTATAAAAGAGTGACATGATTATATTTGATTTTTAGAAAGTTTACTGGATGTCAAAGTAGAGAATGTACTAGAAGTTGGAAACTTAATAAGGTAACAAGCTTGTTTGGAGGTTATTTTAATATTCTAGGAAAGGAAAATAATAAAAATAATCTAGGTCAAAATAGAAACAGATGACAAGAGAAGAGAATCTGGGTTCCAAAGAAAATTATTAAATGGGGTAAAAGGCTATTTATTCAATGGAATTACCTAGCCTTAGAAATGGAATTAGAAGCACTTTAGAATTGAAATGATGAAAGAGAGGAATTTCAGGTAAAACCAATAAATTATGGACTATTAAACTATCTGGAAGTATAAAGAAGGAAGGATTTTAGTAAAGGATGATGAGTTTAGTTCTAACAGTGTGGTTTTTGAAATGTCTTAAAATACCCAGAAAACAGTTTTCATTCAGAAAACAGACATGAGTCTGGATTTTAAGGGAGGTATTAAGTCTCAAAAAGCATATTTCTAGAAATCATTGACTAATAGTGGAAATCAAAGATATGCATAAAGTCACTGAAAGCAAGTGCATCTAGTGAGAAAAAAGGATGACTGAAGATTGAACCTTAAGGCACAAAACCATTCAGGGGCGTGAGAAGAGAAATTAGCTAGTAAAGGCACTGGCAGTGACAGGAGGAGAAGCAGAGAAGAACAACTGAGGAAACAATGTCATCACTCTATTTAATGGGTGTTTCTCAAGTAAACAAGGTCATTAAATTAAGAGAAAGTAGCTCCCAGCCCTTCTTAACCAGAAAGCCTATCTGAGAAATTGAGTCTACCTTGCAGTAGTACCTTCTCTTTCTGCCCAAGCAAGGGAGCCAAAAATACCTTCTGATGACACCTCCTGGAAGATTTATAGACTTAAGGTACTCAAGCTGAGAGTCTGGCAGACAAAGCTGATCACCCCCAGAGCAAAGCCAGTATAAAGTGTTCCAGTGCTACATAGAGACAAGGGATTAATTCACAGACAAGGCTGAGGTTAGCTCCCATTCCTCTCAACCAGAGAACCTGTTTGGGAAATTGAGAGTAAATAGAGCAGCCCCTCCCCCTACTGCCTAGTCAAGGGAGCTGAGATATACTATAGAGGTTGTCTTCCAGCTCCATCCAAACTGAAGGCCTGGCAATTCCCGGAAGCTGTGTGGACCCGTGGCACTCCAGCTGAGAGATGGACAGTCAGAGCCAATAGTTTGCAGAACAAACTTAGTGGCGGTGCTGTGTTTAGTCAGGGAACTTGGGGTGGGGCTTGTCTTGAGTTAAGAGAACAACAACAAAAAAAGCTTTATGGCTTCAGAGCTGCTTTTCCCACTGCTCCTGGGAAGAGAATCTAATTTGTAACCCCACTTATCTCTAATACAACTTTCAGTCTGTCCAACCAAGGAACCTAACCAGAGCATGGGGAAATCTGCATAGCTCATTCAACAGCCCAATATACAGTGGCACTTGAACAGAGAGCACAGCCTGTGACTTCCCCTACCTGCAGAGCAAAACTAGTTACCTCATCTGACCAGGGAATTCAGTGCACACTCTGGCTTGATTCAGGTCCCCAAACAAATTATACAGGTCCAGAGCCCCATTCTACTGCCCTGCCAGGCCAGGGAAGTCAATTCATAGCTCTACCTACTCTCAAATATTGAACCCAGTCCTGACCATCCAGTAAGCCTCACCAGAGAATCCAAGCAAGCATGGAGCCCAATCCTACAGCTTCAGTTGGATAGGAAACCAAGCCCATAATACTATAAAAATATTTTCAGCCAGTGGCACTCACTGCAGACACTCCCTTCAGAATTTGCCCCCCAAAAGACCATAATAGCAGGCCCCACCTGCGCAAGGACATTACCAGAAGACAAACCCAGAAACCCAAGCTGAGTTGACTATTGAAGAGCTGTCTCTACCAAAGAAAATTTGTAAGTCTAGGAGAGGAGCTTAATTATTAAAATAAACAAATAGCATTAATAAGGACACAAAGATTAAACACACACACACAAAAAAACAGGTAAATATAACATCACCACATCACCACATCACCAAAGGAAATTAATAAAGTTCCAATACCTGACCCTAAATAAATGGAGATCTATGAACTGTCAAATAAAGATTTAACAACAATCATCTAAAGAAGTTTAGTGAATTACAAGAAAGCACAGACACACAACTAAATAAAATCAGAAATAAAATGCATGAGCAAAATGAGAAGTTGGATAAGAAAATAGCTACCATCAAAAAAACCCACAATTAAATGGAAATTTTAGAGTTGAAAAATACAATAACTGAACTGAATAACTCAATAAAGAGTTTTAAAAGAATCTGACCATGCAAAAAAAAAAAAAGAAAAAAGAAATCACTCACTTGAAGGATAAGACTTTGAAAATTACCAGTCAGAGAAGGAAAAAGAAAAAAAGAATGAAAAAAAGTGAAGAAAGCCTACATAAATTATAGTAGAGAATAAAAAAAAAAAAACAATATGCACACTATGAAAATGCCAGAAAGAGAAGAGAAAGAAAAAGTGACAAAAAGTTATATATGTGTGAAGTAGCATGGCTGAAAAGTTCCTGAATCTGGGGAAAAGAAAAGATATGGACATTCAGATCCATGAAGCCCAGAAGTTCCTAAAAAGTTAAACTTAAATAGGGTTAAACAGAGGCACAGTATAATTAAATTGTCTATAGTCAAAGATAATGAAAGAATTTTAAGAGCATCAAAAGAAAAGAGAAAAGTTATATACAAGGGAACCCCCATAAGAGTATTAGCAGATTTCTCAACAGAAATTTTTCAGGACAGGAGAGAATGTAATGATATATTCAAAATATTGAAAGAAAATAACTATCAGCCAAGAATTCTATACCCAGTGAAGCTATCCTTCAGAAACAAAGGAAGTAAAAAGAATTTACTAACAAACAAAAGTTGTGGTTATTTATTACCACCAGACCTGCTTTACCAGAAATGTTAACAGGTGTTCTTTGAATGAAAGTTAAAAAATATATATATATATATATTGGGTACCTCAGGGGCTCAGTCAATTAAGCATCTGCCTTTGGCTCAGGTCATGATCTCAGAACCCTGGGATCAAGCCCCATTTTGAGCTCCCTGCATAGAAGGCAGTCTGTGTCTCCTCTGTCCCCTTTCCTCATTCATGCACTTTCTCTCACACACAAAAATAAATAAATAAAATATTTTTAATAAAAGAAAACTAATTTAGATAATAAAAATATAAAAAGTGTAAATCTCACCAGAGATTTAATGGTAAATATAGAGTCATAGATAAATTCTACAATCTGGTAATAGTGGTGTATAATTCACTTACAATCTTAATTAGAAAGTTAAAAAAAAGTAGTTTAAAGAATCATAACTACAATGATCTCTTATGAGGAACACTATTAAAAAACAAACAAACATGTAAATTGTAACAGCAATAGTCTAAACTGTGAGGTGGAAGAGAAGTAAAAGTGTTAATTCAAAAACTCTATTGAAGATAAATTGTTATCAGTTTAGAGTGTTATAAATTTAAGGTATTTCATATTTTTCTAAAATATATTTTTAAATTTAAGCTTAAAATAGAAGTTTAAGATCTTTTAAGATTTTCCCCCATAAGGAGAAATCCTGTAGTAACTACTCAAAAGAATATGACAAAAAACTCAAAGCATACAAATACAAAAAAAAGAAACTTAAAAAAGACAAGACAAAACAACAACAACAATAAAACAAGGAGCAACAGAACTATAGAACAACTAGAAAACTATTGACAAAATGGCAAAAATAAGCCCTCACTTACTAATAATTACTTTAAATGAAAATGGATTAAATTCTCCAATAAAAGACACAGAATTGCTGAATGGTTTTTAAAAATAAGATCTATCAATATGCTGTCTACAAGAGACTCACTTGAGCCTTAAAGACAGACTGAGAATAAAGGGATGGAAAAAGACATTTCAAGAACATGATAACCAACATAAAGCAGGGGTAGCTATAATTCTATCAGACAAAAAAGACTTTAAATTAAAAATGGTAAAAAGAGATAAAGAAGATCATTATATGGTGATAAACAGATCAATACATCGAGAAAATACAATTGTATACACTCAATACTGTAACATCTAAATATATAAAGCAAAATAAAGCTGAATCAAAAACAAACAAAACAAAAATAAAAACAAAGCTAAACGGAAAAATCAACAAAAATACAATAATAGTTTGGGACTTTAATACCCCACCTTCTGCAATGGATAGATCATCTAGACAGAGAATCAGTGAGGAGCAAAGTGGATTTGGACAATATTACAGACCAAATGGAATCATCAGAAATATACAGAACATTATGCCCAACAATAGCAAATGTTTTTTTTTTTTGTTTTTTTTTTTCACAAGATGACATGGAACATTTTTTAGGCTAGACCATGTGTTTGGGCACAAAATAAGTCTTAGCAAATTCAAGAAGACTAATACTGAAACATCATGAAACTAGAAATAAAAAGCAAGAGGAAAACTGGAAAATTCACACATGGAACACATGGAAATTAAACAACATTACCCTGAACAGCCTATGATTAAAGAAGAAATTAAAGGAGAAATAAAAATATTTCTTCAGACAAATGAAAAGGGAAACATAACATACTAGAACTTGTGAGATGCAGCAAAAGAAGTTCTAAGAGAGAAGTTCACAAAAATACCTACATTAAGAAGCAAGAGAGATCCCGAATAAACAACCTAACCTGTACTTTAAAGAACTAGGAAAAGAAAAACAAACAGTCAAATTCATTGTAATAAAAGAAATCATAAATATTAGAGCAGAAACAAATGAGATAAATAACAAAAAAATAGAAAAGGTTAACCAAGAGTTGGTTAACTAAGATTAACTAAGAGTTGGTTCTTTCAAAAAGTAAACAAATTGACAAACTCCTAGCTAACAAGGAAACTCCTTTCCTAACAAGGAAAAAGGAGAGAGGACCTGAATCAACAAAATTATAAATGAAAAAGGAGATACTATACCTGATAACACACAAATTCAGAGGACCATAAGAGATCATGATAGTACCTGGGTGGCTGAGTCGGTTAAGCATCTGCCTATGGCTCAAGTCATGATCCCAGAGTCCTGAGAATAAGCCCAGCATCAAGCCCCCTGCTCGATGGAGTCTGCTTCTCTCTTTTCCCCTGCCCCTCCTCTACTCTTCTCTCTCTTTCTTTTTCTCAAATAAATAAATAAAATCTTTTAAAAGAAAGAGAGATCATAATAACCAACTGTATAACAATAAACTGGAAAACCAAGAAGAAATGGAAAAAGATTCTTAGAAGCATACAATTTACCGAGACTCAGTAAATAAGAATAAAAATATGAATAGACCAATTACTAGTAAAAAAATTTGAATCAGTAATCAAAAGTCCCCCAATAACAACAAAAAAGTCCAGAACCAGATGTTTTCACTGGTAAATTTTACCAAACATTTAAAGAATTCACTCCTATCCTCCTCAAACTCTTCTAGCAACTTAAAGAGGAGGGAATACTCCCAAACTCATTTTGTAAGACCTATGTTATCCCAATACCAAACCCAGAAGAGACAATACTAAAAACAAAAACTACAGGCTAATTTCCATGATGACTATAGATGCAAAAATTTTCAATGAAACATTAACTAAATCAAATTCAGCAGCACATTATACACCATGGCCAAGTAAGGTCTATTCTTAGGATGCAAGGATGGTTCAACATATACAAATCCATCAATGTAATAGAACACATTAGTAGAATTAAAGGAAAGAATCACATAATTTCATGTAACAGGTGCAGAAAAAGCATTTGCAAAAGTTTAAAATCCATTCATGATAATAACTCTTAAACAAATTAGTCATAGAAAGAACATAACTCAATACAATAAAAGCAAAAAATGACAATCCCATAGTTAACATCATAGTCAATGGGGAAATGTTGAAACCTTCCTCTAAAATCAGGAATTAGACAAAGCTGCATACATTCATGACTCCCATTCAACATAGTTCTAGAAGTCCTAGCTAGAACAATCAGGAAGAAAAGGAAATAAAAGGAATCAGAATGGGAAAAGAGCAAGTAAAACTCTCTATTTGCAGATGACATGATTTTATAAATAGAAAAACCTAAAAACTCAACCAAAAAGCTGGTATACCTAATCAATGAATCAATACTGAATTCATTAAAGTTGCAAGACACAAAATTAGCATTAAAATTCAGTAGTGTTTATATATACTAACATTGATTTTTTTAAGATTATATTTAGTTGTTTATTTTGGGGGGATAGAATTGGGGGAGGAGCAGAGGGAGAGGGACAAGCAGAGTCCATGCTGAACATAGAGCCTGACTCTGTGCTCAATCCCAGGACACGAGATCATGACTTCAGTCAAAATCAAGAGTCAGACTCTGAGAAACAAACTGAGGGTTTTGGAGGGGAAGGGTATGGGGGGTTCGGTGAGCCTTGTGGTGGGTATTATGTATTGCATGGAGCACTGGGTGTGGTGCATAAACAATGAATTCTGAAAAGAAATAAAGTAAAATTAAATTTTTTTAAAAAGTCAGATGCTTAACTGACTGAGTCACCCTGGTGCCCCAACAATGAATTTTCTAAAAATGAATGAATGAATGAATGAATGAATGAATGAATCCCATTTAAAATAGCATCAAAAACAATAAAATACTTAGGAGTAACTTTAGCTAAGGAGGTGAAATTTCTCTACTATGAAACCTACAAGACATTGATGGAAGAAATTAAAGAAGACACACATAAGTGGAAAGATACCCCATATTCATGCATTGGAGTAATTAATATTGCTAAAATATCAATACTATCAAAAGTTATCTATAAATTCAATGCAATTCTTATCAAGATTCCAATGGCATTTTCTTAACCAAAGTAAAGAAAAAGTACTAAAACATAGATGTAACCACAAAAGACCCCAAATAATCACAGAAAGCCCAAGAAGAACAAAGTAGGAGATGTCACACTTTCTGATTTCAAGCTATACTAGAAAGATATAGTCATCTAAACAGTGTGGTAATATAAAGACAGAGCAATAGACCAATGGAACAGAATCAAAAGGCCAGAAATAAATCCAAGCATATATGGTCAACTAATACTTGACAAGGGAGCCAAGAATACTCAATGGGAAAAAACAGTCTTTTCAATATATGGTGTTGGGATAATTGGATATTCATATGTAAAAGAATGAAACTTGGGGCACCTGGGTGGCTCTGACAGTTAGGCTCTGACTCTCAGATTTGCTTCAGGTCCTAATCTTGTGGCTTGTGAGATCAAGCCCCATGTTGGGCTCCACACTCAGAGGGATTCTGCTTAGATATTCTCTCGCTTTACCCCTTCCCCCACTCTCTTTCAAATAAATAAATTTTAAAAATGAATAATACTTAACCATTATTTTACACCATTCACAAAAATTAACTTAAAATAGATTATTAAAGACTTAAATGTAAGAAACCATGGAACTCCTAGAACACATGGGAATAAAGCTCCTTGATGTAGGTCTTAGTAATGGAATTTTGGATATGACACCTAAAGTATAAGCAACAAAAGCAGAAATAAGTGAGTGGGACTCCATTAAACTAAAAATCCTCTGCACAGCAGAAGAAACCATCAATAAAGTGAAAAGATAACCTATAGAATAGTAAGAAATATTTGTGAACCAAACATATGAAAAGGGATTAATATCTAAAAATATGTAAAAATCCCATACAATACAATATTAAAAAACAATAATAATCCAATATAAAAAATGGGTAAAGGACCTGAATAGATATCTCTCTAAAGAGGGTATATAAAGGCCAATAAGTAAATGAAAAGATGCTCAACATCACTAGTCAATAGAGAAATGCAATTTAAAACCACAATGAGATATCACCTCATGTCTGTTATAATGGCCATCATCAAAAAGTTAAGAGATAACAAGTAATGCCATAAATGTGGAGAAAGGGAACCCTTGTGGGAACTATTGGTGGGAATGTAAATTGGTATAGCCACAATGGAAACCAGTATGGAGGATCCTCAATTAAGAAAAAAAAAAATAGAATTACCATATGATCTAGCAATTCAACTTTCTGAAATATATCCAAAGAAAATAAAAACATTAGCTGAAAAAGACATCTGCACCTTCATATTCATAACAACATTATTTACAATAGCCAAAACAGGGAAACAACATAAGTGTCCATAGACAGATAAATAAATAAATAAATTATGGAATGATATATACAATAGAATGTTATTCAGTCACAAAAAAATAAGACAATCCTATCATTTGTGATGACATGGGTTGACCTTGAAAGCATTATAAGTGAAATGTCAATGAAAGACAAATACTATATGATCTCATGTATATCTCGAATCCAAACCACACACACACACACATACACACATAGAGAAAAAGATCAGATTTGCAGTGACTAGAGGCAAAGGGTAGGGGTCATGAAATTGGAGGAAGGTGGTCAGGAAGTAAAGACTTCTAGTTATTAGATAAATAAGTACTAGGGATACGAAATGATGACTACAGCTAAAACTGATATGCAATATATAGGAAAACTGTTCAGAGTAAGTCCTATGAGTTCTCATTATACAGAGAAAGTTTCTTTATTTTATTTTATTTTTATTGTATCTATATGAGAAGATGGATGTTAGGTCTACCATGGTAATTATTTCAATATATAAAAATCAAACCATCATGCTCTACACCTTAAACTTATACAATGATGTAGGTCAATTTTCTCTCAATAAAACTGGAGAAAATAAAATAATATAGAAAAAAAAGCGATGGCTTTTCTTAAAAAGAATGGGGATACTTGAGCATATATAAATGCTGAGAGGACATGGCCAGAAAAACAAAAGAGAAATTGAAGATTAAGGAGAAAGGGAGATGATTGATGGGGCAAGAAAAAATTAAGTTATATAATCTGCTGTAATGAGAGAAAGGGGGGTATGAAGATAAAATGAGGCATGATTTGAAAAGTATGAACAGAAATGAGGATATTCTTCCCAATGCCCTAATTTTTTCTCATTCAAAAGTAAGCCATGTTTATGAATTATGGAATGCAAAAAATTTCTCAACCTGACTTCAGAAGCACAGTATATAAAGGAAATATTAATAAATTTGACTATATTAAAATAAAAAAATTCCATAAGTAAAAGATACCATAAAAAGTGAGGTAACAAATTATATACTAGGGAAATTTATTTGTAATGCAGAAATTTCAGCTTCACTTTAGAATATACAAAAATGTAAAGACTATTATTCCCACTATAAACTCAAGAAAAAGCTGAATATATAAAAATCACAACTTTTCCTTAACTACTCTGAAAGCAGCAGTCTCAGAGGAACTAACTAGCCTGATATCTAAGAAAAAGTAAATGCCTTCATGGAACAGAGCTTCCCTCCACAGAAGAAGAGATGTCAGGCCTCACATAAGCTGGTACGAATTCAGCCAGAATATTTAATGACTTACTGAAAGTCAAGAGTGGGCTACTATCAAAGTCCAGAGATACTTGAAGCCATAAACTCAAGGGTAATCTGCATTCACTAACAGACTTTTCTTTATCCTCACTAGATGCTCAGGAGAAAGACTGGAAACAAATTGGGAATCTGGATAAAGCATCCTTTGGTGATTCAAGCCTCTGAGAGGGAAGCTGGGAGTCTCTGAAGACACACCACTTGGATCATCCTCCCTGTAGAACAAAAACTGCAGACTGTTGTCATCAGGACACAAGTGAAGATTCATTGCAGTCAAGAGAGATCAGAGATCCTCTGATACTCTATTGCTAAGAGAAGGACAGGACCCCTGAGAAAGCCTTATCCCCAAAACCCAAGAATACAGATTTTGCCTAAAGTCAAGGCTGAAGTAGTACAACAGAGAATGTCTCTAATCCCAACTACCAGTCCAGCAAACACTGGACAACTAGTAGCAGCAGCCTACCACGGAGGGAGGTATAAAAGCATGAACACCGAACCTCTGTTAGGTAGAAGCTATGAGGAAAAGCCTGAAATAGAGAGTGGAGAACAAAGTCTCCAGCCACTCAAATGCCACTCTAAGTACAAATGAGTGCTTGAGTAATTTGAAACTGGTGATGAACGGAAGGTAGCCATACCAACAACAAAACCCAAACCCAGGTCAGTTACTGACTAGGTTGACTCAAATTAAAGACTTAGTAGAAAAAGAGAAATTCCCACTTTCCGGCATAAGTACTATTTATTTCATATGTATTATCTTATATACCACACAAAGAAGATGAACACAAAGATAAAGATGAAGACAAAGAAAAATAGTTAACAGAAAAGGAGAAAAAAAAAAGGCAATCAAGAGAACCAGATTCATATACGGCCCCAATGTTGGAACTATTAGAAATAGAATATACCAAAGACTCTAATGGGAAATGTGGATGGAGTGCCTGCGCGGTTCAGTGGGTTAAGCCTCTGCCTTTGGCTCAGGTCATGATATCAGGGTCCTGGGGTCTAGTCCTGCATGTGGCTCTCCACTCAGCAGGGAGCCTGCTTCTCCTTCTCTCTGCCTGACTCTCTGCCTACTTGTGATCTCTCTCTCTCTCTCTGTCAAATAAATAAATAAAATCTTTAAAAAATATGGGTAACTTGCATGATCAGATGGAGACTTTTAGCAGAGATAGAAGCTACTGGAAATGATTAAATGCAAATCCCAGGGATATAAAACAAAAACAAAGATAAAGAATGGCTTTAACAATCTAATTAGTAGAAATGATACCATCAAGGAAATAATCAGTGAACTTGAAAAGAGACTAATAGAAATTATCCAGACTGAAACACAAAAGAAAGAAGTGAAAAGGCATGAGAACATTCAAAAACTGTGACACAATGATGAACAAAAATGTATGTATTATTTGAATCTCAGAAGAAAGAAAAAGACATGATAGGTATTTGAAGAGGCTGTAGCCCAAGATTTTCCCAAAATCTTAAATATCCACACATCAATCTAAAAAGTACAGAAAATACTAGAGTAATGACATATACATACACCAATAAACAAATAAGCAAACAAACAAAAAATTCCATCTATATTGTATTCAAGCTACTGAAAAATGAAAATAAAGAGAAAATTTTAAGACAACCAAAGCAAAACAAAACACAAATTACACACAGAGTAACAAAAATAAGAAAATATTTTGGATTTCTTGTTAGTACATAGGTGACATTGAAAGTTCTGAAACAAGGGGCGCCTGGGTGGCTCAGTGGGTTAAAGTCTCTGCTTTCAGCTCAGGTCATGATCCCAGGGTCCTGGGATCGAGCCCTGCATTGGGCTCTCTGCTTCAGCAGGGAGCCTGCTTCCTCCTCTCTCTCTCTCTGCCTGCATCTCTTTTACTTGTGATCTCTGTCAAATAAATAAATAAAATCTTAAAAAAAAACAACAACAAAAAGAAAGTTCTGAAACAGGAAAAACATCAACTCCAGATTTTTTAAAAGTAGAAATAACCTGTAAAAATTAGGAGGGATAAAGACTTTTATCCAGACAAATAAAAACTGACAAATTCATTATTATCGGAACTGCACTGCAAGAAATAACAAAGGAAGCTCTTCAAGCAAGACATAACAATACTTAGATCTCTTTTGTATCTCTTAGATATGAAAGAAATGGAGAGTGCTACAAATGGTATAAATGAAAGTAGATGTTAATTTCATCTTTTCTGACTAGTGAGTATAAAAGATAATTGCCGAAGGCAGAGGCTGGCACACTTCTGTGAAAGACAGATAGTAAATATTTTAGGCTTTTTGGAATACGCAGTTTCTGTCACAACCATTCAACTCTGCTATGGTTGTGTAAAAACAACCACTGACAATACATAAACAAAGAGGTGTGATTGTATATAATATTTCATTTGTAAAAGTAATTAATTTCAGGATTTGGTCTACAGACTAGAGTTTGCTAACCGCTGGCCTAAAGCAAAAACGGTAGCGATATATTAAATGCTTATGACATGTAGAAAAAATATATATAACAATAGCAAGAAGGAATGACAGGGATGATTGAGGAGTTATTGTTCTTTAGTTCTTACACTAAAAGTATAGTATGCAATTATATCACTGAGATATTTGAAGGTAGACTAATTAATAAAAACATTTATGGTAATTTGGGGAGTAATTACTAACTTTTAAAAATAAGTATAAATAATAAGCCAATCATGGAGGTAAAATGGAATAACAAAAAATACAAAATAAATTTAAAAGCAGAGGAAAAAAAAACCAATAGCATAGAGAATACATAGTAAAAGGTTTGTTTTTAATCAAACTACATCAATAATAACATTACATGTAAGCTACACACACATAGACACACACACACACACACACACACACATACCCAATTAAAGGAAAGAGAAGATTATCAGCTTGGATATTAAAGAATGGATTATATGCTTCATATTTATAATTAAAAACAATGACATGAATAGGTTAAAAGTAAAAGGACTGAAAAAGTTATATCATGGAATCACTAATCAAAAGAAAATTGCAGAGACTATATTAATACCAAATAAAATAGATTTCATGTAAAGAATATGAGCATTATATAATGATAACATGGTTATTCACTAAGAAGATGTAACAATCTTAAAGGTAAATGCACCTAACAGAACTTCATAATATATGAAGCAAAAACTTAAATACTTCTCAAAGGAGAAAAAATAAAACTTAAAGAAGAAATAGATAAATCCACAATGATATACTCAGAGATGCCAACATTCCTTTCTCAACAATGGACTGGACAAGTAGACAAAAAATCAGTGAGGATATAGAATACTTAAATAACACTACCAACAACTTGACCTAATTGACAGTTACTACAAATCTCGTTCAACAACAGAATATACACTTTGTTTCAAAGTACACATGGAATATTTACTAAGATTATATCCTAGGTTGTAAAACAGACCTTAACAAACTAAAAAACTATGTGTGTGTATGTACATTTATATCAAAACCAGTCACTACACTACATATCAAAATGTGCTTAGAGGGAGATTTATAGGATTAAATGTTTATGTTAGAAAAGAAGTTCTCAGATCAATAATATAAGCTAAAAAGCAAGTCTACGTCTAAGGTTATATTCTAGAAAAATTCTTGAAAATGTACACCAGAAGACAAAGGAATTTTCATATTAAATCAACTTTAATTAAAAAATATTAAAACAGGCTAAATGCCCATCAAATGCCCTTATGCCTAAATGTCCATAGGAAAATGGACAAATACATTGTAACCTTTTCATTTTATACAAAATGGATCTTCATTTCATATATCAACATTAATTAACTTCGCAAAGTATAAAGAAAAGAGGAGAAAGAATGAGGGGGGGCAGGAAGACACAGAGAGGGCTGTGATTGTACTTATAGAAAATTTATAAACACGTAAAATGATACTCTAGTTCTATGTTGTGTAGGGATACATAAACATGAAGTACAGTCACAGAGATATGCACGATAAACACTAAAATCAGAATCTTTATGATGTTTGGGAGGATGAGTATAAGGGATGTGATCAGAAAGGGGAACAGAAGAAACTTAATAGTTTTGGGAAAGTTTCATTAAACTGAGTAGTAGGTAAAAAGTATTTTCTATATTTTTCTTTATATCCCTGGTATGTCCCAAATTCTCATTGTAAATTTAATTAGCTAAAAAGGCAAAGTCATGTGTTGAGAGGAAGTGGGAAGGAAATTGGGTAGGAGCTTGGAAAAGAAAGATAGAGTTTGGGTTTGCCAGATGAGGGAACAATGGGGGCAGACTTATGGGTCCAGCAGGGCCTAGAGACCACAGATCTGTAGTGGTCTCAGCCTGACTATCTCTGTGGCTTTCTCCAACCATGCTCAGCATTATCATTGAGGAGGATAGTTTAGTTGACAGTGTAGGGTTTTGGCCTGCTGGTGCAGTGAGAGAAGAGTGCAACCAAGAATATAATAATACAAATATGACCAAACCGCTTTTAGACTGGATTGGGAAGTCATTAAAGGGGAAGATGTAACAATACTGGAAGATGGGAGAATAATTCAGGTCTGAGTGATGAGAAGTCTAGGGGACTGCCACAGGCATACATGAGTCGCAGAAATTGTGTGGTATTGTTGGTCACTAGCACTAGTAAGAAGAAAAAGCTGTGCATCGTGAGTGTTCAGGGGTTATCTCCATGGAAACTGAAATCTCCCAGGAGGATAGAAGGTAGGACTGGGAACTAGGGGAAGGCAGTGTCTACTAGGAAAGTCTTCTTCCTGGAAGAAAGCAGGAATTTGGCCAAAGAGCACAGTAAAAAGGGTAGAGGTGTGGTACAGCTAGACATCCGTAATCTTAAACAAGGTCCTAACAGCTTAAAGGGCCTCTTGTGACTACTAGGAAGATAGCAGCCCTGCCTCCAGTCTCTGTAGTATATGGCCAGTCTATATTAGAGCAGGCAGCCTGGAAGAAGGAAACCCCAGAAAACCAGGTTTCCATTAAGACCAAGAGACTAAGGAAACATTTTCTGAAGAGGTAGAAAGTGAAAGAAACTTTTTTCATTGGAACAGAAGACCCCAAGGATATTATGTGACATTTTAAAAGTGAGAAGATCAGGGGAAGATTGAGTCATGACTAACTAAGCCCATACCAAAATAAGGATGACACAAGGGGCAAAGGACACTGGGCAGGAGGTACGTGTGGTTTAGGTGGCATCCCAGGATGACAGGAGGTAAAGCATCATACGATGGGCTGTGGTCAGGTTCTAAGCGTACCTCTGGTTAAAGATGTTCCCTAGCCTGTTCAGGCTGAGGTCCAGTCAGGCATTGTTGGAGGGTTGCTGTCACTATGTACCTGTGGCTTTTGTTTAGGTTTCCAAACAGTGCTTTGATATAAAATGTTGAATAAGTGATTATTTCTAGCAATTTCAAAAATAGAACAGCAATGCTCTATTATGGTGATGGTATAGCCTTTCAGTAGTTAACCCACTAAATGTGTTCACTTCATGCCAGTATCCCAAAAGTTCTGAAGCCAGGACATTCTGATCAACCAGATATATTTCACAATGCCAGATCGCTTTACCCTCTGCACTCCCAAAATTTACAAGATGATGGACAAGGCTTGTAAGGATCAGCCATATGCTATGTACGAAGAGGTAAAACCAGGTATATGATGCAGATGGGGATTTACCTCTACCTACTCAGATTCTTTTTCCTCACTGGAAATGTCAGGGTACTTTGAAGGCTACCATCTTTGTAGTATAATGATATTCAAAGTTCTGCAACCAGGCCCCTATTCTCACTAACAGGGATTTATTCTAATTTACATCATTTGAAAGGAATAGAAGAATTGAAAAAATGGTATCAGATAAAAGGTTCCTTTTGTGGAAAAAATGGCATAAATTGGCAAATTTGATATTTCACCTGAAAAAAAAAAAAAATACCAGGCATGTATTTAAGGTCAAGGCCTTCTTTCCTAACCCATGAGGCCCTTGACTAGGCAGAAGATAACTGCTGTTAGAGCCATGAATGAACATTCAGGGGCAACATTTCTGCCTGGGAAAACCAACTGTATCAGTAGAAAATTTAATTCTCCACATCATCCATATGATTTTGCTACCAATATTAAATTCAATACAAGCCTCCTCATATTGAATAAGGAGAATAAAAATGAGAGTTATCAGGGCTCCAGATGGACCAAAAGTCTAGCTTCTGTTAGTCAGCAATGTTCTCCTCATCTTTATCACAAGGAAGTAGCACTGACAGACTGAAGAGCAACAAATATTTTAAGGTTTTTGCCACTCAAGATGTGGTCCCTAGACCAGCAATATGCATTACCTGGAAGTCTATTAGATGTGCAGAACCTTGAGCCAGATCCCAGAGGTGATAAATTAGAAACTTCATTATGGCATAGAGGATTTCCATCTACATTCAAGAACGAGAAGCACCATTTTAAGACACAGAAGACTACCTAGAATCCATGCTCATAAACTGGGAGAAGTGAATATGGGATTCCACCAAATAAAGAGCCAACATGGGCTAAAGGCCCATATCACTTAATGGAATTTCTAATCTGGTGTCAAGAGCTATCAAGGAACCTGGGCTTAAGTCTCTCTAGTCACTGGCTTACGACCTGCCTTATAGGACTTTAATTTCTACCCAGAATTTTATAATCTGGATTGGCTGCCTGGGGCCCTTGACACCCACCTAGAGTTTTATTCCCCTATTTGTTGGCCTCTTTGTATTAGACTTTTTCCACTGACTAGCCCTAACCCAACCTTGATGGTATCTACTCTTTCTTCTTTTGATCTTTGCTTTCTCCAGCCTTAGCTCAGCTGCTGGACACTTGACCAGATCAGACCAAGGCACCTCTGTTAAATACCTAGCTAAACAGATCCAGGTCACTGTTTAGCTAGGAGAGTGCTGGAGGCACACTTTGGAGAGTGCTGGAGGCTGGCTAGGACATGTATTATGTAGCTCACAATAAGAACTAGTGTCTTAATGTCAGCAAAAGCAAGATCATCTAGAGTCCAGCAATTTACTGAACATGTCTGGACTGGAGGGTCTTAGGATATACATTGATTCAAACTACAGTGACACATGAAAACAGGGTGGAGGGGGGGAGGATTTAATAACAATTGACTAGTGTGGTACACTTCCTTTTCTTTTCTTGTAAATACCATATCAAAGGAGGTTCTACTAATATTCACTTCTACCACTGCTTTTGAAATTCACTTTAGTCAATAGCAGTCACAATTTTCTGAGTATTTATGTGCCTTTTCTGAGTATATATTATGTGCCATGCTCTGTTTTTTCACATTATATACATAACATTAATCTTTATAACAGATTTAAGTTGTAACTCCAGCTTCATAGGTGAAGAACTGAAGGTTAAACAGTAATTTGCTCCACTTATTTGGATAAGTGAGAAAGTATATTTGAATTTCTAATTCCAGAGTCCTTTCTTTATTCTACCTGCCATCATTTTTTAATTTTATCTTACAAAAATCCTCAAAATTTTATTATTTTAAAAAGATACTAGGGCAAATGTAGAGAAATTGGAGGAAGATCTAGGAGACATTTATTTTATTCATATTATTTTCTTTCTTAAAATAGAAATCTCTGGAAAACTTATAAGATAATCAATATAGCCTTTAATGCTTAAGTTCCAGAATCCCCAGGAAAGACCAAAACAAAGCAAAACAAAATGAAATAATGCACCATGGTAGGTATTTTTATACTTCTGTTTATAACATTCTATCTCATTGAGACATACTCATCTATATAACTTTTACTTGGTCCTGGTGTGAATATATTTTCAGTGGACAAGCTGCCATGAAAAAAAAAAAAAAACCAAGAATAAAAATTCTAAATAATTGAAGCTCTAAATAAATAAAATTGAATATTAACAAATAATTGAAGCTCTAAGTAAAGCTCTAAGGGTTTGAACATATCCAATTCTCCAGATCCACCATTTTGGTTACTTAACAAAGGGGTAACATTTTCTTCTTTTGTGTGTTTGAATCATGGGGCTCCCTTTTGGAGACTGCAGTCTCAGTCAAGAAATATTGCTGAGTCAAATGCATATTAAATGAATACTCACTAAAACTAGCAAAATTTTGATGTTCCAAAAGACAGAATACAAAGCAGCAATGCGGAGAATCAAGGTCAATCTGTTGTTGCTCATTTCTCTCAGATTAAGATAAGAACAATGTTGGTGTCCACTGTATTTAATGCAGAAGAGAGAGGCTCGGCCAATCCTTGTGGCAAGTCCCCTTTAGTCCTGAGAACTCAGCATCACGCCAGATCTGCACCATATTTTACATAGATTTTTAACAGTGACCTGATGTTCTGAGGGGGAGCACTTGGACCAACTTTGGAAATGTAGATAGTCTGCCATTTAATTTGTTAGATTTTGCTGGGTCCATCATAACAATGAAAGCATCCTGAAGAATTGCAAAGTGTAGACATCAAAACATGCTTGATTTGATTTTATTCATCTCTTTGCAACAGGTTGGTTACATATACCTTCCCATCATCACTCTAAAATATTATAATCAAGTGTTGTCATAGAATATAACATTGAGGAGACTTCAAGAAACCAGTGGTTGTCTCATTTAAGGAATGGGAACAGTCAGGCCTAGAAATGAGGTAGGACAGCTCCAGGGGCCCAGCTAGTTAGTGCCAGGATTAGAGACAAAGTCTTTTGTTCTGAGCTTTTTACCTTTTTCTTCAGGGCGTGACACTCTTGTGCTTCTCACTTGTTATACAAAGGAAAGGAACTTTCATTGGATATTCCAGAAAAGACAGAAATCTCACAGAAACTTTTTCTTCTATAAATACCTCATGCGATGTATTGGATTTTGCTTACTTAACAAAAAGTTGTAAAACCTGGTCTTAAGCCCCAAAGACACTTTTAAAAAATTGCTATCACCCAGCAAAGGTTTAAAGAAATAATACAAGAGGGTTATACAGCAGTTCACTAGATGTCTGGGTATTTTTAGTGTCCTTCTCTGTGATCTGGAAAACTAAATAAAGGATAGGCGTTTATTGTCTGACAGGTTTTTCTCCCTGGTACTTTTTTTTTTTTTTTAAAGATTTTATTTATTTATTTGACAGAGAGAAAGAGAGAGAGAGAACAAGCAGAAGGAGTGGGAGAGGGAGAAGGGAGCCTGACGGGGACTCGATCCCAGCACCCTGGGATCATGACCTGAGCCGAAGGCAGACACTTAATGGACTGAGCCACCCAGATACCCCTCCCCTGATACGTTTATTCAACAAACGTATATTCCAAATATAATGACTCCTAGCAGCCCATCTCAAGCCTATCTTAAGAAGCAGAGATATACAGAAAGAATTTTAATTTGGCTAGAGGTTGATTTTTTTTTCACCTGTACTGAAGAAGAGGACTCCGAGGAAGTGTGCCTTGGCAACATCAAATGTCTCAAATCCTTATGCGCACTGTTGCATCCAAACACCCAAGGCCAGTTAAGCACCGTGTGCTCAAGCAAGACTAAAACTGAAACTTTGATTATATCCGCAGGACATTTCTAATGTAGACATCAGAAGTTATTAATTCATAGAACTGACTGAATTCCTTATGAGGATACATTTCAAGTTCCAATTAGTATTGACTAAATTATCTATAGTTTCTGATAATTAGTTGCTTATTTTCTTTTGAAATTTGAAATTTCAAAGTAAGACAGATGCTAAATTTAATTAAAATTTTATCTTCTGCTTTTTATGACAAGAATAAACGTATATATGTGATAATTTCACTTTAGCTCTCCAGAGAAGTTCACAGAGTGCCTGAGGTTATCTACAAAGAACATGATACAGTATAACTAAGTTTTCTCATTCGTACTGCCTACTGCATAAAGATAATGAGTCTCAGGTCTTTCACTGCAAGCAGGCCCCTTACTCTCCAATATGCACAAAGTCACACATTCTACATTAAAATGTTTACTCAATAAAACTGCACTACAATGAAATTAAGAGCAAACAATATGTAATGAAAAAAGAAAAAAAAAAAGAGAGAACTCAGTTGCTAAACCTGAGTTGGACAGAATATTATAAAAAGAATAAGCCTGAGCAGTAAGGTTCAAGCCATTATTCCACCTGCAAATTCTTCTAACATTTCTCTAGTGAATCTCATGGAACTTAAGGAAATCATGGATTGATTTGACAAATCCCCTTTGTAATGCGGGTTAATCTTTTGTAATCAGCTAGAGTATATTAAAGATTGCCACTAAGACAATATGATATCCAAACTCAAATTTTATGTGAAAAGTATGTCATTAATTTATGCCTGAATACTGAATAAAACATGTATAAACTTTCCTTCTACCTCTCCCATCTTCTCAGTCTCAGACTGAAGCCCTACAAGTTCTAGGATTGCTTTGATCCCATGTATAAAAGGAAGGAAAGTAAATACCACAATCATGAATTCATAGGATATGCATTTATTGAGCATCTTCTATATGACATACAGTGTGTAAATAGACAAGTTTCTTTTTATATTGTCTTTGCCAAAGTACTGGTTTCAAGACTTTCAGTAGAGTAACCAACAAAATACCTACCTCCACATCTTTTTCTCCCTCCTGCTTCTAACCCTCTGCCCCATTTCCCCTCTACCCCTCTACTCCCACACATATTTTAGCACTTAACATTTCCTGGCTCTTTTCCCTTTAGTAAAATACGCTTGAGAATTTCCTTACCCTTTATCCTTTGTCTGAAAAGTTAGCAAATGTGTCTTTGTTTGACTATTTCTTGTTATTGTTCTGTGGTCTTTCTTTTATAAATTAACTGTTAGTCTGGTATCTGGTATCTGAATCCCTCTCACTTGTCACTTACTGTTACAGTAATTTGTCATGAGAGAGGTTGTACAGCATTGTGGTAAAGAAACTTATTTTGGGGGCAACTGGGCTGCTCAGGCATTGAACATCTGACTCTTGATTTCAGCTTAGGTGATGATTTCAGGATCCTGGGATGGAACCCTGTGTCGGGGGCTCAGTGCTCAGAGGGGAATCTGCTTGGATTCTCTCTCTCTCTCTCTCTCTCTCTCCTCTTTCCTTTCCTGAGCTCACACACTTTCTGTCTCTAAAATAAATAAATAAATCTTAAGGGAAAAAAAAAAGAGAGAAGAGAAAAGAAAAAAGTAACCTATTATGGATCTAGAATGTTGAGTCTCTGCCACTTACTCTGGGACATTGGGCAATGTCCTTAACCATACTATCCCTTAGTTTTCTCAACATAAATTGGTAAAATCGTGATACCTACCTAATTAATTGCAGAGAGAATTAAATAAATTAATATAATATATGCAAAGTTTTTGGGCATTCCATTTCTAGCAAAGATGGACCAATGCAACAAAACACTGTACTCCACTGATTAGAAGTAAACACAAAAAGCAAGCTGCCTAAGGATTTTAAAAATAAACAAAAGCAGGAAAATTGTGAAAAGAAGCTAAATCATGGAGCAGTAAACCATATGAAGGTGAATTTTTCACTTTTCTTGTGCTTTTGACCTGAAGGCAGTCCCCATTTCTTGGCATAGGCCATAAAACTGGGACAGTTTTTTTTAAAAATTGAAATCATGTAATCATGTTTTCAGAACACAATGGTACTAGACTAAAATACAATAACAAAAAGGTATCTGGAAAACTCAAATGTTTGAGAATTAAGCAATACAGTTCTATGTAACCATTGGACCAAAGAGAAAGTTACAGAAGTAATTGTGAAAATACAAATAATCAAAATTCGTGGGATGCAACTGAAGTGGTACTGGCAGAAACTTAGAATGCTAACATTAGAAAAGTCTTAAATCTATGATCTAAAATGTCATTTTAGGAAACAAAAAGGAGTATATTAAACTCAAAGCAAGCAGAAGAAAGAGAATAATAAAAACAAAAGCAGAAATCAATGTGATTGAAAATTAAAACAATTGAGAAAATCAATGAAACCAAAATCTGGTTCTTTGAAAAGATAAATAAAATTGATAAACTCTAGCCAGATGGACTAAGATTAAAACATGCTATAAATTACAATATTGGAATAGAAGAGGGGACATCATTATAGATCATTGACCTTAAAATAATAATAAAGAGAACTATCCTGAAGAATGTGAAGATTTAAAAAGATAACAGATGAAAGTGAACAATTTCTTGAATGCAAATTACAAAATTTCACCCACGAAAAAATAGATAACCTGAATGGTCCTGTACCTATTACAGAAATTGAATTTATATTTAAATACTATAAATAAAACTCCAGGTTATATGTCATTCCTAGTGAATTGTACTGAAGATTTGAAGAATACTAACAAATCTACCCTCAAACTCTCAAATCTAATCTCAAGCTCTTTGAGAAAATATAAAATGGAGAATACTTCCCAACTCATTTTATGAGGTCAGCATTATCTTGACAGAAAAGTAAAGATGCTATAAGAAAAGAAAAATATGGACCGACATGTCATGAACTTACACAAAAATTATCAACAAAATCTTAGCTATAACAAATATAATCAATAGTATATAAAAAGTTTTTTTCCCCCCCCAGGACAAACCAGCATACAGAGGGTTTTTTCCAGGAATGCAAAACTATGTTAACGTTCAAAACTCTATTAATGCAATTCATTGTATCAAAAAATAAAAAAAGAAAAACATTTGATCATCCCAAAGATACAGAAAAAAATACTTGAGGAAATTCAACGCGCATAAAATAGAACTCTACGATAAAAAACTCTCAGCAATATAGGAATAGAAGGAAAGTACTTTAACCCAATAAGGGGATCTATAAAAATCCTACAGCTATCAATAGAAATGAATTATAAAAGACTCAACACTTTTCTGCTAAGATCAGGAATAAGGTCAGACTTCCCCCTTTTTTTTTTTTAATACTTTCCAGTGTTGTCTTCAATTTCATTCGGTCAACTAATGCAATAAGTCAAGGAAAAGAATTAAAAGACATACAGATTGAAAATGAATAATGCTATTTGCAGACAACATTGTTTCTACATAGCAAATTTTATAACCAAACTCAGACAGCTGATGTGACTGTAGCCCAGTACTCATGGCCTAAATTCATCTTAGCAGTAATACAGATACCAATGTGGAAGCAAACAGTAACCTTGGCAGAGGTTCACTCCTTTGGTGAGTTTTTTAGTAAAAGGAAACAGAACAAAGTAGAGGATGGAAGAAAAGAGCCATTAACATACACAGTTGAGTTTCACTGACTCCATGTCCATGTTACTTTCCACAGATGGGGAATAAGGGACACTGCCTGAAAACAAACAAACAAACAAAAGGGGCCTAAGATAGTTATCTCAGGAAATACCTGAGACTGCTTCACAGAGATGATACTTAATTGGACTTTGAGAGATTTGTGCATCAAAAATGTAGGGATAGATAAAAGGGAAGGAAAAGAGAAGAGAAGTTAAAGAAAAAAGTCAGAACAAAAGACACAAAAGAAGGAAACATTGAAAAAGTTGACGAAAGCAAAGACAAAAAGCTACAGAGATAGAATATGCATAAACAACAGGAAGTTGGCTAATCTGATCGGAGCAGAATGCATGGAGAAGCAGCAGGAAGTGGGGGCATTATCACTGAATTAAATCATTCATAGGGAGGACAACTGCTTTTGCTTAGGATGTTAGATATGGTGTTTGTAAACCAGGAAATAGGACAATGCAGGTTACGCTCTTCCTGGCACTGTTAATTCACTGTTTTATTCAATTAAACCAATATTAATCAAGCAACTATCATGTCTAACAGCATGCAAAGTGCTATAATTCAGAATTATATGCCACTATACTTTTATATTGGGCTTTACAATCTGATGAGCAGAATCCAATGTATCTATAAGAAAAAAAAAGTTTGAGTAAAGGGATTTATGAATCTACTTTTGAGTCTTTGTCTCCAGGATACAGAATCAACAAGTACTTTTTGACTGTTTTGTATTTGCATTCTTCTGGGCTAGATATTATTTTATGTATTCTCAAATTTAGTTTTGTTTCCTGTTACTTCTTTCTCTTCTTTCTTTCCTTTCTAGAACTTAATATATCTAGATCTGCTACTATATACTGTTCAGTGTATAAGTCAAAAGACAACTAAGACAGAAACCATGTTGCATGGGATTTAAAATTCCATTATAGAGATGGCTAAACTGAGATTGCACATGGTTAGAAAATGTGTCCAAGGTCAGACAGGGAATAAGTTAGGGAACAGGGATTCAACTCAGGCTTCAAAACTTTAAAAACATTGTTTTTGCCCTGAGCACTATATAGTTCCTAGAAATTACAATTGATAAAGATGAAAAGACTAGTCATTTGGTTGGGAAAATTCCTCCTGAAAGAGAAAACAGCAAGTTCAGTTTCATGCCAGATAACGTGTTCCCCAGCGGCCGACTCATTCCATCTGGCTAAAATATTATCAATTTCTATTTTTATCCCTACTGTCATGTTTTCATGTTGATCTTTTTCTTTCTTTTCTTTTTCTTTTTCTCTTTCTCTTTCTTTCCCTTGCTATTTCAATTAAGATTTCTAATTAGATTCCAAATTTGAGACATCTCTAGTAAAAAGCGAATGGCGAGAGCTGTAATTAAAGGACAGCTGTCTCTTGTCTTTCTGGGAATGAAACAGGGCTTTTTGTTCTAAGTTACAAAATTCTAGGGAATTCTTCATGTATTTTTCTTATTGTCTTAAGAATAACTGAAATTATTGTCTTAAGTTAACTGAAATGAAAAATGCTGAATTGATTTTAAAAAAGTCAATGCCCTTTCCAATGCAGATGCTTCTCAGCACCTCTCTTCTGGAGTAAGTGTAGGTTAACTCTAATATTCTGGTTCCTTGACACTTTTATTATTATAAATACAAAATCTCCCCACTTTATACAAAATCAAGTCGTTCTTAGGTGCTAATGTAAGCACTACCCCAAGTCATTTTCCTCATTTTAAACTTTTTTTTTTTTTTAAGATTTTATTTATTTATTTGACAGAGAGAAAGAGAGATCACAAGTAGGCAGAGAGGCAGGTGGGATGGGGGGGAAGCAGGCTCCCCGCTGAGCAGAGAGCCCAATCCAGGGGATCATGACCTGAGCCGAAAAGAGAGGTTTAACCCACTGAGCTACCCAGGCACCAAGACTTTTTTAAATTATGAGAACAAATCAAGGTGAATAGGATATTTTCAATGGAAAGGAATAAGGTTCCCAGCAGCTGAGATGCAAACACGTTTTTATGGTTTTCCTTTGCCTGATTTAAGAGAACAAATATTACTAATACTGATAAAGAGAATTCTTTAGTAAGACCTTACTCCATATTATTTTCACATGAAAATTATAATCAGGATTTGAAACAATTAACCATATAATTCAGGTCAAGAAAAATCTTCTGTCTGAAAAACCTAAACCAATGAAGCAAAACAGATTTTTTTCTTCTAGCTTGAATTATCTAGATTCTAGCAAATTAGTAAATTATCTATTATAATTTAATGTGCATAGCCACTGAATAGTTCAAATTACCTAAAAGGCAGGCCAGCCTCAGATGTATAAAGAACTTTTAAAAATACATATTTCCAAGAAAGAACCTTTGGAAACACTGTCTAATGTAAAGCCTCTGCCTTCGACTCAGGTCATGATCCCAGGGTACTGGGATCGAGCCCCACATTCCCCTCTCTCAGCTTGTTTCCTCTTATCTATGCCTTCTTCTCTGCCTACTTGTGATCTCTATCAAATTAATAAATAAAATCTAAAAAAATATATTATTTTCTAGAGAAAGTCTCTCTGTTTAACCAGTTTACAATAGATTCCCTCCTTGTCTTTTAGTACTTTCTCCCACAAACTGCTATTTCTCTTCATAGCACTTATCACAGTTTTTATTCATACGTTGATATTTGCTTATTTATTTCATGTCACTTCCACAAGACTGTAAGCACCTTAAGGGCAGCAATGGACCATGCTGTTTTGTTCAATTCTATAAAATCACCAATTATTTGTTGTGTTTGCATATAACAGGCCTTTAATGAATGTGTTAATTTAATAAAAAATATTGTTATTACTTAATTCCTTCACATTTCTATCTAGGCTTGGCCTTCCTGAAACTCTCAAGATTAATTTAGTCTATACCTAGAAATCAATTCCTCTTCAGGATATGGTCAGCCATCTATAACATACAGTCACACATATTCTAAGACACCAAAGTAGCATTTTTGTAAAACTAGCAATTTTGTAAAATATTTAAAATGTAAAAACTCTAAGATTGAATTATTCATCAATCTAAATGAGTATTATGTTAATTAATTACTGAGAATCATTCTTGTACCTGCTTTACTGTTGTATTCCTCAAATAGCTCTGCTATTCGATTATTGCTTTGCTAACTTTAGAGCTCTGTAAAGGACAAAGGACAAAATGTTAGATCGTGGTGTTTCACTGGGAACTTCTCTTACTAATGCAGACCTAGCTAAAATATTTCATATGTTCCTAATACCCATCATTCCAAACTTGAAGATTTACCATCACAAAATCATGGGATATAGCTATTTCTTATTTATATTCTTCTTTTTAAAATTATTTTTATTAACATATAATGTATTATTTGTCCCAGGGGTACAGGTCTGTGAATCAGCAGGCTTACACATTTCACAGCACTCACCATAGCCCATACCTTTCCCAATGTCCATAACCCAACCACCCTATGAGGAAGAATTATAGCTGACCCTTATTTATTTGCTTACACAAACCAGGTGCTATTCTAGGTTGCATGTATTAATTCATCTATTCCTCATCACCACTGGTGAGGCAAGGGTTAACACAGCAGGCCCAAGTTACTCAATGCACATTCCAATGCACTGCACATTCCATGAAAAGCCTATCTACAAGATTGGCCTTTGGCCAGGTCCTGGAAGATAACCTCTGAGCTCTTGAAATAGCCGGCTTGATAAGAGAGTTTTTGTATGCCTGTGCCTTGGCCTCTGTTCTTTCAGTTTGACCAGATACATTTACGGTGAACACCTGTTTTCCTTTGGGGGAAGGGGAGGCTAAAGCCTGAGTAGCTGAGGTTAGTCATAGGGTGCTACATGTTTAGTGACTGACCCCTAATGAAACTACATGACTGACCCCCATTAAAACTCTAGTAATCAAAGCTTGGCTGAGCTTCTTCCCTGACAGACCACATGCCACACAGTTCGTCACACATTGTCTCTGGGAGAATGAAGCTCATACCCATGGGATTCCACTGGGAAGGAACACCTGGAAGTTAGCAGAGGGACTTTGCTTCATATATTTTACCAATTATGTCATGTTGTTTATCAAAATATTTATAGTTATCTGTCATTCAGTAAGTGTACCAAGAAATGCAACGTGGTTCTTTTTTCTTATTTTATTATCAGGAATAATTTTCAAATTGTAAATGTATTATTAATTACCAAAATTTCATTTTATCTGTCAAAAAAAAGAGTAATAACAATAAGTTTTATTATTAAATTGTTCTTTAACCACTATACTTTATTCAAAACAAACTTTCCTTCAGCCTTGTCAATAATGCAAATGTGACATAAGATTTTCTCATGTTCTCATATATCTCTCACCATTCTAAATGGTTTTAATTTTTGTTTATTTTTTATTTTTTTAAGATTTTATTAATTTGGGATGCCTGAGAGGCTCAGTTGGTTAAGTGTCTGCTTTTGGTTCAGGTCATGATCCCGGAGTCCTGGGATTGAGTCCCGCATTGGACTCCCTGCTCAGCAGGGAATCTGCTTCTCCCTCTGCCTGCTGCTCTCTCTCTCTCTCTTTCTGACAAATAAATAGATAAAATCCAAAAATTTTTTTTTATTAATTTGTTTATTTGAGAGAGAGAGTGAGTGAGAGAGAGAACACAAGCAGGGGTGCAGGGAGAAGCAGGCTACACTGCCCAGCAGGAAGCCTGATGCAGGGCTGGATCCCAGGATTCTGGGATCATGACCTGAGCCAAAGACGGATGCTTAACCAACTGAGCCACCCAGGAGCCTCTCTAAATTGTTTCTAATATGGGGCCGAAAGCTACAGAGTTAACTACAGAGTTAAATCACACCAGGTACGCTTACTTTGGGGAAAATAAAACACTTTATCATGCTTTTTCTTAAGATATCTAATTTTTTTAAGCCTGATAGAACCAGAATTGCTTTCAAAGTAAGTGTTTGAAAAAATAGTTTCAGAACAGGAGAAAGCATGAAGCTAGTCATTCAGTTGCTACTAAAGAAAATGAATTGCATGGAGCACTGGGTGTTGTACATAAACAATGAATCTTGGAACACTGCATAAAAAACTAATGATGTATTTTATGGTGACTAACATAACACAATTAAGAAAATGAAAACCATCAATTGAGTTTTAAACACAGAAGATAAAAATAATTTACCAATTATGTGGAAAAGTCTTAAGTTTGCTATAGTTAGCTTTATTCGGGTAGACTTTGCATAAAGTGCTTTGGTGTAATTAGTCATTGCTGCTAGGTGTATGAGGTAGATGCTTTATTCTAACACTTGAACAAAACTGTAATTCATTCTCTTACCTTTCTTTTAATCCACCCAAGACTAAGCATTGTTCTCTGTTGTACATACTGTGGATGATAGTGTCTTTCTCTTTTCTTTTTTTTTTTAAGATTTTATTTATTTATTTGACAGAGAGACAGAGAGATCACAAGTAGGCAGAGAGGCAGGCAGAGAGAGAGGGGGAGAAGCAGGCTCCCTGCTGAGCAGAGAGCCTGATGAGGGGCTCGATCCCAGGACCCTGAGATCACGACCTGAGCTGAAGGCAGAGGCTTAACCCACTGAGCCACCCAGGCACCCCAACAGTGTCTTGCTCTTATCATTTAAATAGACTGCACACCTCTTGATACTTTGAGGTGTCATTACATCTGCAGAGGTAATGAGTCTACCTTGCAATGTGGATGTACAGAGGTCAGTGTACTCTCATATGACCCACAGTGTCTAAACAAGCCCTTGAAATAACTTTAAAAAATATGCATAGAGCACGCAGAGCAAGGGCAACACCTCACATAGTGATGATGAAATATATCAAATATAAACCGGATAATTGTGCAAGTCCAAAGAATAAGTTTATGATGCAGAAGGACCAACCGTATTATGTAAGCCTGAGTCTTTCAGACTCATTTTGTCTCCCTTATGGTGCTATACTTTGTCAACTTTCATCATGTAGCAAGAACCAGTATTTACCCAAACCCACCAAAGTGTGTGGTCACTTTAAACAAACATCCCACAGAGTTAATGCCAATCAAAAGCCTTATTTAAGACTTTACCAACACCTTCACAAAACATGATCAAGTAGATCATTAAGCCTTAATTAGGTCATAAAAGTTTATCTGTAAGTTGAAAATGTAAAACTTTATTTTGAACAATTTCTGGATATTAAGTTGGATTAAACATTACTGATTAGAATTAAAATATGGAATATTAAAAAAATTAGAATATGGATGCCTAAGTGACTAGTGAGTTAAGTATCTGCCTTTGGTTCAGGTCATGATCCCAGGGTCCTGAGACTGGGTCCCGTTTTGGGCTCCTTGTTCAGCAGGGAGCCTGCTTCTCCCTCTCTCTCTCCCTCTCCCATGCCTGGGTGCACTCTTGTACTTTCTTTCTGACAGATAAGTAAATAAAATCTTAAAAAAACAATTGGACTAGACTTTATTGGGCTCCACCTTATGTTATCAAAATTGGTGCCTTCTTTGGTTCCTCTATCCATTCCGTTTGTGGCCCTGAATGATATTTTCATCAATCATATACTGCCTCCTTCTACCCCAGTGCCCTGGTGTGACAGGCATGTATGTTAATTCAAAGCTTGTTATTTGCCTTTTCTATATTGCCCCATGAAAGAAAGCTGGGCTTGAGGTGCCTTTTTGTTGTTTCCAGACAGTCTGGGTGAGTCCAGGGGAAGATCTCCCCTCAGAGAGAGGATTGGGGATATTAGGCCAAAGGCAGGAGCTGAGTGGAATGGAGTTGAGAAAAGATCAGGGAGAGAGCATGCTGTGTCTTTCAGAAAATTGTTTGATAGGAAGGTCCTCATCAGTTCTGAAAAACTCACACATTCATCCCTTGAAAGATCCAGCAGTTAAAAAACAAACAGAGAAACAAAACTGCAAAATGCCCTTGGGTAACTTCAAAGCCGTCAGGAAGTAAATACAGGAAATGAAGGAGAAACCATATAATATAAATAAAAGCTACCCGGTTTATAGACTGTTGTAAATATTTAGATAAGACCACACAGCTAACAGAAGCAGAACCTGTCTTCAACCCAAGCCTTTGGTTCTAGGACTCATTCTCATAACGACTAGACCAGGCTGCCTATTTTGGAAGGCAGTGTAGACCATGTTAAGGATTGGACGTTGCTTTCCAGGAGACACCGAAAGTTTTTTTTTTTTTTTTTTTTTCTTAAAGATTATTTACTCATTTTAGAGAGAGAATGAGTGAGTGTGGGGGTGGGAGGGGCAGAGGGAGAGGGAGAGAAGCCCAAGCAGAGTTCCCGTGACCGTGCTGCTGGACGCAGGGCTTGATCTGGTGACCACAAGATCACCTGAACTGAAACCCAGTCGTGGCTTAACTGACTGAGCTATCTAGGCTCCCTGAAGCTATAAAGATTTCACGCAAGAAACAAGATGATCAAGGTTGTGTTTCAGCTGGAATAGTGAGTAGCCCTGAGAAATGGAGCCTGGAGGAAGAAGACATTAGAGAGGTTAATTTGGAGGCTATTACAAAGCTTTAGCAGGAGATGATCAAAACGTAATTTAAAGCAGTGGTGATAAGGATAGGGAGTGATAGATTTCAGAGATATTTTAGAGGAAAAGTGGGCCTGGTGATTTCTTTTTGTGGGGAATAAAAAGGAGATTTCTCCGAGGTTTCATTAAATCAATATAGACATGTACAACGTGTAACTTACTGATTTTGTTGACCTAGAAGTTCAACCCTTTATATTGACTTACCTGCTTTTGCTTTCCTAGCTTTTTGTGCATGGCTTGTGGTATGAATTGGAACTAATAGTCCAAATATCTAAATACACGTAGAATATAACCACTAATTAGTACCAATGCAGAGAATTAAATATTTGAGAATATTTTCAATACACTGTTCTATCCAAATATGAGTCTTCCAGATTACAATACAGCTATGCAATGCTCTGATATTAAATCTCAAAAACATCTAAAAAAAAAAAAAAAGCTTGCCTCATATATGATATACATAGCATTAGGATCTAAAATAATTAACTGTCTCTAGAATAGATGTGAAATTTAATTCTACCTTCAAAAGCAGGTTTTCAAAAATCTTATTTTAGTTTCCCAAGTCCCATCCCTTATTGTAAAGACAAAGTAAAATTTAGCTGACAATGAGATTATTCTCAACATGATCTTCATATTAACTAAAAAACTACAAAACATTCTATTAAAATTAATAAAGTGACTCAATAGAAGTCTTAGGATGTGAGGTGAATTTGTAACAATGACTTTCCATATCATAGCAATAAACAGAAAATAAATTTTCAAAATAAATGAATGCAACTCCCAATAGCATTGGTGATCTTGAATCACTATCGCAGTAATAGCAAAATTAATAAACTACTTATGAATAATTAGGTAAATAAAATTATAAAAATCTGTAAAGAGAAATAAGAAACTATAACAAATGCATGAATAGGAAAGTATTTACAAGATAAATACCACTTATTTCCAAACTAATTAATATTTTTAGCATAATTCCAATCAGAATTCTAATGGGAATAATTTGGGAGCCTATTAAAACTTTCTAAAGTTCATATGAAGAAAGAGTCATGGATCATAACAAAAATTCTGAACTTGAATACTAAAGGGAGGTTTTGCTCTCCTGATAAAATACATTGTTGTGATACATTTAACGCAGGTAGAACTGGCTTAGAAATTACGTACAAACTACTGTGAAAATATAGGTAATTCCAGAAACATCCTATTTTATGCTTTCATTCAACAAATATTTAATTCCAATCATATACCAAGATCTATGTCTCTTAAAGGAACCCCAATTCTTGTCCTCAGAAAGTCTGATGTAAAGAAACTAAGAACTATTTTCATTATGGTAGAAATTGAGACAGATGGGCATTGGACTCTATGGATGCATATATGATGGAAACCTAAAGTCAGTGTATGATAAAATGAACACCACAAATTAATGAGAAGGGAAGGATTTTTTTCATAATGTTGATATAATTTGTCTAACTTTTTGGAATAAAATCAAATATGTCCCATTAGACATAGATATAAATTCCAGATATACCATGGCATTAAATACAAATAAAATATAATATAAAAAATGAATAAAAATGGAATTGATTAAATGCCCTTTTGAAGAAATCAGTTGTACTTCTGAAGCTTGTAAGTGGCAAAAGAAATAAAAAAGAAAATGCCTGGTAGATTGAACTATGCAAAAAAATTTCCCTACATAAAAAAAAATTATTTGCAACAAATGCAATGCACCAAAATCCATTTTATATATATACTGAATACCAAAACACCAAAGGATACCTCACAATGAAGAAACAAGTCATTAATGAACATATGGAAAACGTTCAACCTCATTAGTACTCAAGGAAATAACCATTAAAACAATGACTGACAATATTTCATCTAACAAACTGGCAAAGAAGAAAAAAATTTCATGCTTAGTGCCATTTTGAAATTTCTTTGAATGACATTTTCAACCTCTAAGTGCTCCAGAGGTATTCCTACCCTGTCCCAGAAAACCTAGGAAGTCTTCTCACCATATATAATTAACACAAAATACTCATTTAGAGCACAACATATTTTAACAGAATTAAACTGTAACACCTTTTTGATAAGTGACTATCAAATATTCATCATGGTATGACAGGAACAATGCCGAGTTCTTAGAAGACATGCAATGCATGTAACGAATATTGAACAGAAGAATTAAAGAGGCTGTTTCTTCATTGTCAAAGTAAATAAAAGTGTGGTGTCAGCTTCTCAAAAAATGCTCTCAGACTGTGATCTAGTAGTTCTAACCCTGTGTTGCTATTCTAAGGAAATAATCCTAAATAAAGAAAAAAAAGTGTATATACAAAGAATTACTACAATATGACTTAAAAGGGAAAATGTACAAACAACCTAAGTATTCAGAAAAAGAAGTCATTAAAAATGTTGTGTAATATTAATTTGATGGGATATTATGCAACCTTTAAAAAGAAGTCTAAAAATTAAGGCTTAACGAGGCTTATACCAAAATGTTAAATGTAAAAAGCAGGATTTACAGTTGTATATTTTGTACATAACAGGTATAGCGTAGCAGGTTAACACCAAGCATAAAATCCCATTTTCTCTAATTCTTAACTATCTCTATGAACAAGTTATTTAGCCTCTTTAAGCTTCAGTCTTAATTTATAAAATGGAAAAGTAACAATAGTGCCTTTCTGAACGTTATTTTGTTATTTTTAACCAAAAATTAAATTAGATAATTCAAATAGTGTTAACAGTATCAATCATACAATAAGCATCCAGTAACTGAAACTCTAGATTTTGAATTATTAAATAAAAACAGAACTTATGCCTACCAGAAAGTCTAGACGTTAATGTATCAATATGTTGGAGTTTTTGAATGGTGCATTTGGCTGCTTAGAACCTTTGGAACACATCTCCTATATTTGGGAAATGCCCCGCCTTACAAGTTTATACATCACCAGGATGGATGCCAGTATTCCTCACATGTCTAAATTATCCCTCCAGGGGTATAAGCTAGGGTGGAAGCATGTGACCTAGGCTTTGCTGATAAGATACTGTTTTATAAAGCTTCAGTTCCGAAGCACAAGATCGACAGAACCTTGAGATCCATCCTGAGAGCTGACATTTCTGCTCTCTGAGGCAGTAGAGGCAGAGAATCAACCTCCAGGCCCACATCAAAGATGGGAGTGAGGGCGACTGTGCCAGAGGCAGTAACTGGAGGTTTGTTCTGGGGTGGTGCTCATTTGTTTGGCTGGTCTCAAGAGTTCCTGAGCAGGCAGCCCTTACACCTGAGCCTCTGTTCATTAAGACTTCTTTTTTTTTTTTTTTTTAAGATTTTCTTTCTTTCTTTCTTTCTTTCTTTCTTTCTTCCTTTCTTTCTTCCTTTCTTTCTTTTCCTTTTTTTTTCTTTTCTTTCTTTCTCTTTCTTTTCTTTTCATTTTTTTTTTTTAAGGTGGAGAGGGGCAGGGGGAGAGGGAGAGAATCTAAAGCAGATACCACACTAAGCAAGGAAGTCCTATGCAGGACTTGGTCTCACAACCCTGAGATCATGACCCGAGCCAAAACCAAGAGTTAGAAACTTCACTGACTATGGGGCACCTGGGGTGGCTCAGTGGGTTGAAGCCTCCGCCTTCGTCTCAGGTCATGGTCCCAGTGTCCTGGAATCGAGTCCTGCGTCGGGCTCTCTTCTCAGCAGGGAGCCTGCTTCCTCCTTTCTCTCTCTGCCTGCCTCTCTGCAAACTTGTCATCTCTGTCTGTCAAATAAATAAATAAAATCTAAAAAAAAAAAAAAAAAAAGAAAGAAAGAAAAAAAGAAACTTCACCAACTAAACCACCCAGGAGCCTCAAGACTTTAATGGCCCCTACACACATTTGCCTTCATCAGTCCTTTGTGTGTGTGTGTGTGTGTGTGTGTGTGTGTGTGCATGGGCAGAAGTGCACACACACATGCGCATGCACACATACACACACACCTCCCTCTCTCTCTTGAGAGGGAGGTGTGTGTGTGTGTATGTACATATAATTATAGCTAATGACTTATATATGGTTTATATATATTACATAATTATAACTTATGACTACCTTTTTATAAAGATAAATATAATACTATTATGTAGTAAATTTTTTTCAAAGTAAAATTTCTATTTTTCTCCAGTTTTTTAAAGAAATTAAAACATTTTATTGAGCCCCTAACAGCAAAGAATGTCATTGGTACAGTGCCCACTGTATCTGCTGGAAAAGTCAGTCCTACCTCATGTATTCAGATGAATTTTTTTTTCTCTAAACTAGCTGGAGTCTATTTGGTGTTTGCAGGTATGAAACCTGATTATATAGATGATGAAACTGCAGTACAATTTTTACATTTTCTCAACCTTTTTTTTTTTTTTAATTTTCAAATTCTTTGAAAAAGCATGTGTCACCAGAGAGAAGATGTACATTAAGAAAAAGAAGAGGGACACCTGGGTGGCTCAGTCGGTTAAGTGGCTGCCTTCAGCTCAAGTTGTCATCCCAGAGTCCTGGGATCCAGTCCCGCACTGGGCTCCTTGCTCAGCAGGGAGCCTGCTTCTCTCTCTACCTCTGTCTACCTCTGCCTGCTACTCTGCCTACTACTCTGCCTACTTGTTCTCTCTCTCTGACAAATAAATAAATAAAATCTTAAAAAAAAAGAAAGTAAAAGAAGAAAATCTGACCAATAATGTATCATCAGTACTTTATATCATTAAATGACAAACTTTACATGCATATCTCAGAATCTCAAGCTGGAAAGGGACTATAAAGATCATTGTGGGAAAAAATGTCACTGAGTCTGATCACTCATGCGCCTTAAATCACCTCTACCCCATACCCTGACCAAGATGTTAGAGTCAATGATACTGGGCTCAGTAGTCCCATATCTCAGGAAGAAAACCAGATATTCTATCACTTGATGGCTTTTAAAAAAAAAATTTTAAAATTAACATATAATGTATTATTAGCCCCAGGGGTACAGGTCTGTGAATCATCAGGCTTACACACTTCACAACATTCACCATAGCACATACCCTCCCCAATGTCCATAACTCAACCACCCTCTCCCTAAACCCGGCAACCCTCAGTTTGTTTTGTGAGATTAAGAGTCTCATATGATTTGTCTCCCTCCTGATCCCATCTTGTTTCATTTTTTCCCTCCCTACCCTGCAAACCTCCCACTTTGCCTCTTAAATTCCTCATGTCAGGGAGATCATATGATAATTGTCTTTCTCTGACTGACTTTTTTCACTCAGCATAATACCCTCTAGTTCCATCCATGTCATTGCATATGGCAAGATTTCATTTCTCTATCTCTTAATGGCTTTAACAACTAGAAAGTTCTCCTTAATACTGAGTCATAATACATATTCCTTAAGCTTCCTCTTCTTCCCCTTGAATGCATCTCCAATATCTTAGTATTCTTTATGCTCCCATTTTAAATACCCAGTATCAGTACCTTGGAATCATTGAATAGCAATCCAGCTCAAAAGACCTTTGTATCAGGTGCCTGGGTGGCTCAGTGGGTTAAGCCGCTGCCTTCGGCTCAGGTCATGATCTCAGGGTCCTGGGATCGAGTCCCGCATCGGGCTCTCTGCTCAGCAGGGAGCCTGCTTCCCTTCCTCTCTCTCTGCCTGCCTCTCTGCCTACTTGTGATCTCTCTCTGTCAAATAAATAAATAAAATCTTTAAAAAAAAAAAAAAAAAGACCTTTATATCAACTCCATACACTTACTAATTTGATTCTACATCCATCTACCATTCTTATGGGGAACGTGTTGAGCAGAAATGTGTTACACCAGAGCAGAGATGTGAATTGCTGAATCAGAGACACTGTCCATTCTTTCTCTTCAGATCATAAACTCATCTTTTCTTTGACTCTCACCAGAGGAGAATAAAGTTACACTGGGCCATAGTTTTAAAAGAAATTTGGAACCCAATGCAAAATGCTGACACTAGTATTTGGAAAGGAAAACCTCTCTTCTGCTTTGTTCTTCTTGAAGCAGATAACCAAAATGGAATAGTGAAAACTATACAAACATGGGAATTGGAAAATACAGATTCTGAGTCCTAGTTCTGCTACTAAATCCTTTATAGCCTATAAAATCCAGATCTCTCTGTTCCTTTTGGGATAATTTAGGTAATTTGACTTCTAATAATGAATTAGATCCTAAGTCCAAGCTCTACAAAGGAGTAAAATTAAAATAAAACTGTTGAACAATGTAGGGTCATTTGTATTAAGATTTCTTTCAACTGATGAACAGGAGAAGTATTCAGTGGTATTGAAATTTTTTTAAAAAATGCACTATTGTTAGTTATCCTCCTGACTGCCACCAGGTATGCATTTTTTCTGTTCTTGGAGCCTGAAAAATCTATGTGTCCCATTTTCACAGACAAGAGTTGTCACCACCTAAAAAACCTGTCTATATTAACTGAAAATCCTATACTTTAATTCACTCATTTAAAAAATACTGGATTCTTATATAAGTTATGGTAATGCTAGCTTTTAAATAGCTAGCCATGAAATCTCAATCTTGTTTGTATTATCTATTGGTCCAATTTTTGGCTGAGGAGGATATGGAAGGAGTTCTTTTTTATGAAGTCCTTCAGGAATCTGGGCTGAGAGAGTCTCCATCATCTTGCAAGCAAGTGGCTTAGCCATCCTGAACATGGAAATCCATTAAGGAAATGAGGGAAGAGAGAGAATGAGGATCATATGAGAGCCTTTTATAGGACAGGTCTGGACATGGCACATACATGATTCCTCTGAGTGCAAGTGGGGCTGAGCATTCATAACTCTATTCTTTAGGAGGGAGCCAGGATCTCCGCTGGACCAGCTGACCATCTCCATCACAGTCCACCATCAAGATGTTATGAAGCTCAATTAGTCCAAGGAAGATTGCACACATTTGTCTATACCAAAGCTAGATAACTAAATAATGAAGGAAGTATAATGAATGATTTGATAATCAGGGCTTTGGTAAAATTGGTATAATAATTGAAGACAAGATGATAATCAGAAGAATGTGGTAATTATAACCTGCAAGCACTTTAGGAAGGACAGACAACAGATATCCAGGGGAAATATAGTTCTGTGTGAGAAGTATCAGAAACATCTTCAGGGCAAAAGTCATATTAGAAAAGGGAATTTCTTGGGGTGTTATTTTCATAGTCATATAATAAAAATATAAAAATACTCCTCAAGCTGAAGTTCAGAACATTCTCTATGTGGATTTTGTCTCAGCCATTTTCAAAATGGCTTTTGTTTTGTGGCTTCTGCAAATTTCCTCTGTCGAGAGGCAACTTTCATCAGGTGGCTGCCCATTAGAACTTCACCAACCCAACAAAGCCTTCTCATCTTTATGCTCCTCTAAATTCTCACTCCCTTGGAACTCTCATTTATTTATGTTATGATGTCTTGTTATGTGGTTATTTATTTGTATGTTGTTATATTAATCTGTTTTTTCTGATTGTACACTATCATATCTCCTTTTACATATTAAGAGGTTAAAATTGTATTGAGTAATTAAAAAGGTGAGCTGATTTATACATTAAACAAGTTGTTTTTAAACATGTTGTATACCAGAATTACTTGAGGACTCAAGAGGTTCAGTCAGTATAATTGGGGTATTTTGTATTTCTAAAAAGCCCACAGATGATTTGATTTCACCGGCTTTGGACAAAACAGGATTAATTCCACTGAATCTGAGGTAAAATTGTAAACCACATTTCAGACAAAAACACAAAGAGATCAGTGATTTTAATTACCCCCAAATAAGTTGACAAGTATATGATTAAGTACTAGAAAATTTAGAGAGGACTGGGATCTATTTCTTGGTAAAAGTAGTTAAAACTTCTCAAGATGGAAACATCTATCTACAGAATTTTGTGTATTTTAGTGCATAGGAAGTAGTAAAAGACATTACTGTGAGTGAGCTCCAAAGTAATAATTATCACAATAACATTACCTTTAGTACTCTCATGAGAGTGAAGAAACAAAGAAATAGTTAAATATTAGAGAAAAAGACATATGGCAGCAATATGTGGGTATTAGTTGGGAAATCATTTTAAATTAAAATGGAGAAAGTTAATAACCTACAAAAATCCTAGTGATTGCCTATTAAGTCCCTTACTACCAGCCCAGGAAAAAAATGCATGTTGTGGATTAAAATTATGGGCATGTATAATACAGGAAAACAATAATATTGTAAGAAAAAAGGTACATATTTTTGTTGTTTAAAGTTCAACCAGCTCTGTCAAATTTGAGAAAAGGCAGCTTTAAAATTTTGCTATTTTTAGGAGCTTCTTGCACAAGCAGTAAATACAACCAGTCAAATGCCATAAACTGTCACCTGTTAAAAATCATCTTTCAAAACATGGAAAGACAGGCAGAGTGAGATGACAGGAAAACCCTCAAAATACCCAATAGATCAAGTATCATCTGGTAATAAAATGTTTTTCCCCCAAACAACTTGAAAGATTAACTTTCAATGAATGTCAAAACAAATAAAAACACAACTAAAAAAATATATCAGAGGAAATGAACCAGCTACAGATGATAAATTCATGATTATGGTCGACCAAAGAGAACCCTTAGGACTTAGGACCAAAACAAACAAAACAAAACAAAACAAAACAAGGACAGACTAAAACTGATCAGCAGTTTCCTTTGAAAGGAAAGATTTTAGGTGAAACCACATATTGTCCTCTAAAATGGTAGGTCTGAAGTGAAGAATACAATAATTATACAAAAACAAATGATAGAAGTTAGTTTCCACATTAGATAGGGTTTATGAGGGCCTAATATATTAAGGCCAAACAAAGATGCCAAGAACTAAGAACAGACCAGAATGACTTCTCCTAAGGGAGATGGGATCTAGCAAGCTATTGAGATATATGTTCTTACAGATTTCTTAATGTGTGCAATAGGGAAACCAGGATTGGAAAATCCTGATTGTTCTAGGAAGAAATTCAGTAGCTGGGGTTATGTTTGAGCAGCAGACACTTAGAGATCAGTGTCAAAACACACAACACTACTGGGTTCATTTCAGTGTAGCTCTATGACTGTAGACTGGAAGGTTGGTATTGTAGTTCCTGGAAAAGTGTCCTGTACCAGAGCAGCTGATCCAGTCTGTGAGCTTTCCCCTAAAATTTGCATTTAGTGACTATTCTCTTAGCAGCCTGAAATCAGCCATGGTGGGAGTATTTATACCTGGAAAATGGGTGAACACTAAAACTTTGGACTTCTGTTTTCCAGAAAGCCAGTTTCTCAGCACATTACTGCCCCCACAGGCACTTGTTCAAGACATCTATGTACTATGACTCCAAAAGAACAAAGTAGAGGAGACGTACTAAAGAAAATCCAAGAAGGATAATGATAGAGCTCTGAACCTAGATTAGATGTTGTCTGATTTTATGACAAAGTCCCTCTGAGATAGTTATCCCATTTAGGGAAGTGAAGATAATTAAAATTTGCATGAATATGATATTTTTTGGTAGATCCAGATATGGAAGACTTCATACCTCTCAGGACAGGAGTCTCTCTAACAAAAAATTCAGAGGAGTTTGTTCAAAAACAAATCTCTGGACCAAAATCAAAAGGAAAGAAGAAATTCAGATGCTGGCAAAGGTATTTGTGCGACACAAAGGAGACAACAAAAAGGGTCAATTTAAAAAGCAGATTGAGGGGAGGAGTCAAGATGGCAGATAAGTAGCAGGCTGAGGCTACTTCAGGTGGCAGGAGATCAGCTAGATAGCTTATCTAAACATAGCAAACACCTATAAATCCAATGGGAGACCAAAGAGAAGAAGAACAGCAATTCTAGAAACAGAAAATCAACCACTTTCTGAAAGGTGGGACTGGTGGAGAAGTGAATCCAAAGCGATGGGAAGATAGACTGTGGGGGGAAGGGCCATCTCCTGGCAAGCGGCGGAGCAAGGGACCACAAAATCAGGACTTTTAAAAGTCTGTTCCACTGAGGGACATCGCTCCAGAGGCTAAACCAGGGTGAAGCCCACACGGGGTCAGTGTGGCCTCAGGTCCCGCAGGGTCACAGAAGGATCGGCAGTGTCTGAGTGTCGCAGATTTTGCAGGTATTAGAACGGGGAAGCCAGCTACAGAGACAGAGCCGAGGAGTGAGCTCTCAGCTCAGGGTTACCTTGAACCGGTCACAGGCTCCATGAGCTCAGAGTGCGGCCGGAGGCCAGGGAGACGGGAGTAATTGGGCGCTGTTCTCTCAGGGTACACTGAGGAGTGGGGCCCCGAGCTCTCGGCTCCTCCGGGCCGGAGACTGGGAGGCCGCCATTTCCATTCCCATCCTTTGGAACTCTACGGAAAGCATTCAGGGAACAAAAGCTCCTGAAAGCAAACCCGAGCTGATTACTCAGCCCGGACCCTGGTAAGGGCGGTGCAATTCCGCCTGTGGCAAAGACACTTGAGAATCACTACAACAGGCACCTCCCCGAGAAGATCAATAAGAAATCCAGCCAGGACCAAGTTCGCCTACCAAGGAGGGCAGGTTCAAAACCAAGGAGAGCAGCAGAATTCCAGAGGAGGAGGAAACAAAGCACGGAACTCTTGGCTTTCTCCCCATGATTCTTTAGTCTTGCAGTTAATTTTTTTTCTTTTTTTTTCTTTTCCATTTTTTTTTCTTCTTCTGCTAAATTTTTTTTAACTTTTACCCTTTTCTTTTTTACCGTTTTTTAACTAGTTTATCTAATATATATATATTTTTTATTTTATATATTTTTTCTTTATTCATTTTCTTTTTTTAATTGTTTCTTTCTTTTTTTTTTTTTTTTTCCTGAACTACTTTTTTTCCCCTTTCTCCCTCCCATGATTTAGGATCTCTTCTGATTTGGTTAAAGTGTATTTTCCTGGGGTCTTTGTCACCCTTTTAGTATTTTACCAGCTCCTTCATATACTCTTATCTGGACAAAATGAGAAGGCAGAAAAATTTACCACAAAAAAAAGAACAAGAGGCAGTACTGAAGGTTAGGGACCTAATCAATACAGACATTGGTAATATGTCAGATCTAGAGTTCAGAATGACGATTCTCAAGGTACTAGCCGGGCTCGAAAAAGGGATGGAAGATATTAGAGAAGCCTTCTCAGGAGATATAAAAGCCCTTTCTGGAGAAATAAAAGAACTAAAATCTAACCAAGTTGAAATCAAAAAAGCTATTAATGAGGTGCAATTAAAAAATGGAGGCTCTCACTGCTAGGATAAATAAGGCAGAAGAAAGAATTAGCAATATAAAAGACCAAATGACAGAGAATAAAGAAGCTGAGCAAAAGAGGGACAAACAGCTACTAGACTACGAGGGGAAAATTCGAGAGATAAGTGACAACATAAGATGAAACAACATTAGAATAATTGGGATTCCAGAAGAAGAAGAAAGAGAGAGGGGAGCAGAAGGTATATTGGAGAGAATTATTGGAGAGAATTTCCCTAATATGGCAAGGGGAACAAGCATCAAAATCCAGGAGGTGCAGAGAACCCCCCTCAAAATCAACAAGAATAGGTCCACACCCCATCACCTAATAGTAAAATTTACAAGTCTTAGTGACAAAAAGAAAATCCTGAAAGCAGCCCGGGAAAACAAGTCTGTAACATACAATGGTAAAAACATTATATTGGCAGCTGAGTTATGCACAGGGACCTGGCAGGCCAGAAAGAGCTGGCATGATATATTCAGAGCACTAAACGAGAAAAACATGCAGCCAAGAATACTATATCCAGCTAGGATATCACTGAAAATAGAAGGAGAGATTAAAAGCTTCCAGGACCAAAAAAAAAACTGAAAGAATTTGCAAACACCAAACCATCTCTATAGAAAATATTGAAAGGGGTCCTCTAAGCAAGGAGAGAGCCTACAAGTGGTAGATCAGAAAGGAACAGAGACAATATACAGTAATAGTCACCTTACAGGCAATACAATGGCACTAAATACATCTCTCTCAATAGTTACCCTGAATGTTAATGGGCTAAATGCCCCAATCAAAAGACACAGGGTATCAGAATGAATAAAAAAACAAAACCAATCTATATGTTACCTACAAAAAACTCATTTTAAGCCCAAAGACACCTCCAGATTTAAAGTGAGGGAATGGAAAACAATGTACCTTGCTAATGGACATCAGAAGAAAGCAGGGGTGGCAAGCCTTATATCAGATCAATTAGATCTTAAGCCAAAGACTATAATAAGAGATGAGGAAGGACACTATATCATACTCAAAGGGTCTATCCAACAAGAAGACTTAACAATTTTAAATATCTATGCCCCAAAGGTGGGAGCAGCCAATTATATAAATCAATTAATAACAAAATCAAAGAAACACATAAACAATAATACAATAATAGTAGGGGACTTTAACACTCCCTCACTGAAATGGACAGATCATCCAAGCAAAAGATAAACAAGGAAATAAAGTCCTTAAATGACACATTGGACCAGATGGACATCACAGATACATTCAGAACATTTCATCCCAAAGCAACAGAATATACACATTCTTCTCTAGTGCACATGGAACATTCTCCAGATTAGATCACATCCTCGGTACTAAATCAGGTCTCAACCGGTATCAAAAGATTGGGTTCATTCCTTGCATATTTTCAGACCACAATGCTCTGAAGCTAGAACTCAACCACAAGAGGAAATTTGGAAAGAACACAAATACATGGAGACTAAACAGCATCCTTCTAAAGAATGAATGGGTCAACGAAGAAATTAAAGAAGAATTGAAAAAAATCATGGACACAAATGATAATGAAAACACAACGGTTCAAAATCTGTGGGACAGAACAAAGGCAGTCCGGAGAGGAAAATATATAGCGGTACAAGCCTTTCTCAAGAAACAAGAAAGGTCTCAAATACACAACCTAACCCTTCACCTAAAGGAGCTGGAGAAAGAACAAGAAAGAAACCCTAAACCCAGCAGGAGAAGAGAAATCATAAAGATCAGAGCAGAAATCAATGAAATAGAAACTAAGAAAACAATAGAACAAATCAACCAAACTAGATGCTCATTCTTTGAAAGAATTAATAAGATTGATAACCCCCTGGCCAGACTTATCAAAAAGAAAAGAGAAAGGACCCAAATAAATAAAATCATGAATAAAAGAGGAGAGATCACAACTAACACCAAAGAAATAAAAACAATTATAAGAACATACTATGAGCAACTCTACGCGAACACATTTGACAATCTGGAAGAAATGGATGCATTCCTAGAAACATATAAACTACCACAACTGAACCAGGAAGAAATAGAAAGCCTGAACAGACCCATAACCAGCAAGGAGATTGAAACAGTCATCAAAAATCTCCAAACAAACAAAAGCCCAGGGCCAGACGGCTTCCCAGGGGAATTCTACCAAACATTTAAAGAACTAATTCCTATTCTCCTGAAACTGTTCCAAAAAATAGAAATGGAAGGAAAACTTCCAAACTCATTTTGTAAGGCCAGCATCACCTTGATCCCCAAACCAGACAAGGATCCCATCAAAAAAGAGAGCTACAGACAAATATCCTTGATGAACACAGATGCGAAAATTCTCACCAAAACACTAGCCAATAGGATTCAACAGTACATTAAAAGGATTATTCACCACGACCAAGTGGGATTTATTCCAGGGCTGCAAGGTTGGTTCAACATCCGCAAATCAATCAATGTGATACAACACATCAATAAAAGAAAGAACAAAAACCAGGATTCTCTCAATAGATGCTGAAAAAGCATTTGACAAAGTATAGCATCCCTTCCTGATCAAAACTCTTCAAAGTGTAGGGATAGAGGGCATATACCTCAATATTATCAAAGCCATCAATGAAAAACCCACCGCAAATATCATTCTCAATGGAGAAAAACTGAAAGCTTTTCCGCTAAGGTCAGGAGCACAGCAGGGATGTCCATTATCACCACTGCTATTCAACATAGTACTAGAAGTCCCAGCCTCAGCAATCAGACAACAAAAGGAAATTAAAGGCATCCAAATTGGCAAAGAAGAAGTCAAATTATCACTCTTCGCAGATGATATGATACTATATGTGGAAAACCCAAAGGACTCCACTCCAAAACTGCTAGAACTTGCACAGGAATTCAGTAAAGTGTCAGGATATAAAATCAATGCACAGAAATCAGTTGCATTTCTCTACACCAAAAACAAGACAGAAGAAAGAGAAATTAAGGAGTCAATCCCATTTACAATTGCACCCAAAACCATAAGATACCTAGGAATAAACCTAACCAAAGAGACAAAGAATCTGTACTCAGAAAACTATAAAGTACTCATGAAAGAAATTGAGGAAGACACAAAGAAATGGAAAAATGTGCCATGCTCCTAAATTGGGAGAATAAATATTGTGAAAATGTCTATGCTACCTAGAGCAATCTACACATTTAATACAATTCCTATCAAAGTACCATCCATTTTTTTCAAAGAAATGAAACAAACAATCCTAAAATTTATATGGAACCAGAAAAGACCTCGGATAGCCAAAGGAATATTGAAAAAGAAAGCCAAAGTTGGTGGCATCACAATTCTGGACTTCAAGCTCTATTACAAAGCTGTCATCATCAAGACAGCATGGTACTGGCACAAAAACAGACACATAGATCAATGGAACAGAATAGAAATCCCAGAAATAGACCCTCAACTCTATGGTCAACTAATCTTCGACAAAGCAGGAAAGAATGTCCAATGGAAAAAAGACAGCCTCTTCAATAAATGGTGTTGGGAAAATTGGACAGCCACATGCAGAAAAATGAAATTGGACCATTTCCTTATACCACACACAAAAATAGACTCAAAATGGGTGAGGGATCTCAATGTGAGAAAGGAATCCATCAAAATCCTTAAGGAGGACACAGGCAGCAACCTCTTTGACCTCAGCCACAGCAACATCTTCCTAAGAACATCACCAAGGGCAAGGGAAGCAAGAGCAAAAATGAACTATTGGGATTTTATCAAGATCAAAAGCTTTTGCACAGCAAAGGAAACAGTTAACAAAACCAAAAGACAACTGACAGAATGGGAGTAGATATTTGCAAATGACATATCAGATAAAGGACTAGTGTCTTAAATCTATAAAGAACTTAGCAAACTCAACACCCAAAGAACAAATAATCCAATAAAGAAATGGGCAGAGGACATGAACAGACATTTCTGCAAAGAAGACATCCAGATGGCCAGCAGACACATGAAAAAGTGCTCCATATCACTGGGCATCAGGGAAATACAAATCAAAACCACAATGAGATACCACCTCACACCAGTCAGAATGGCTAAAATCAACAAGTCAGCAAATGATAGATGCTGGCGAGGATGTGGAGAAAGGTGAACCCTCCTACACTGTTGGTGGGAATGCAAGCTGGAGCAACCACTCTGGAAAACAGCATGGAGGTTCCTCAAAATGTTGAAAATAGAACTGCCCTATGATCCAGCAATTGCACTACTGGGTATTTACCCTAAAGATACAAACGTAGTGATCCAAAGGGGCACGTGCCCCCGAATATTTATAGCAGCAATGTCCACAATAGCCAAACTATGGAAAGAACCTAGATGTCCATCAACAGATGAATGGATAAAGAAGTTGTGGTATATATACACAATGGAATACTATGCAGCCATCAAAAGAAATGAAATCTTGCCATTTGTGACAACATGGATGGAACTAGAGCGTATCATGCTTAGCAAAATAAGTCAAGCGGAGAAAGACAACTATCATATGATCTCCCTGATATGAGGAAGTGGTGATGCAACATGGGTTGTTCAGGGGATAGGAGAAGAAGAAATGAAACAAGATGGGATTAGGAGGGAGACAAACCATAAGTGACTCTTAATCTCACAAAACAAACTGAGGGTTGCTGAGGGGAGGGGGAATGGGAGAAGGGGGGTTGAGGTTATGTACATTGGGGAGGGTATGTGCTATGGTGAGTGCTGTGAAGTGTGTAAACCTGGCAATTCACAGACCTGTATCCCTGGGGATAAAAATACATTATATCTTTATAAAAAATTAAAAATTAAAAAAAAAACAAACAATTCATCAACACAAAGAAAAAGAGCAAGAGAAGAAGAAAGGAACAATGAACTACAAAAACTACCCAAAGGCAAATATTAAAAATGACAATAACTATGTATCTATCACTAATTACTTTAGGTATGACCTAAATTCTCCATTCAAAAGACACAAAGTGAAAGAATGGATACAAAAAAACAAGATGCAACTATGTGCTGCCTACAAGAGACTTACCTCAGACCTAAAGAGTCATACAGACTCACTGTGAGGGGATGAAAAAATATTTACCATTCAAAAGGAAGTGAAATTTACAATTGTACTAAAAAAAGGAGAATACGTAAGAATAAACTTAACCAAAGTGGTGAGAGACTTGTATTCTGAAAACTGTAAAAATGGGTAAAAGCAGATGAATATGATACAAACAAATGTAAAGACTTTCCATGCTCATTGATTTTAAGAATTAATGTTGTCAGAATCACCATATTACCCAAAGCAACCTACAGATTCAGTGCAATTCCTATCAAAATGCCAACAACATTCTTCACAAAAATAGAGAAATAGTACTAAAATTTGTATGGAACCACAGGAGACCCCCAATAGCCAAAACAATCTTAAAAAAGAAAAATGGGAGGTATCGCAATTCTGGATTTCAAGATAACTACAACATGTAGCAATCAAAACAGTATGATACTAGCACAAAAACAGGCATATAGATGAATAGGAAAAAAAATAGAGACTCAGAAATAAAATTACAATTATATGGTCAATTAATCTATGACAAAGAGGCAAGAATGAATACCCAATGGAAAAAAGACAATCTTTTCAATAAATGGTTCTGGGAATACTGGACAGCTACATGTAAAAGAATAAAACTGGACTACTTTCTAACACCATACACAAAAATAAACTCAGAATGAATAAAGATTTGAATATGAGACCTGAAACCATAACAATCCTACAAGGGAACACAGGTAGCAATTTCTCTGACATTGGCCACAGCAACATTTTTCTAGATGTGTTTCCTAAGGCAAAGAAAATAAACAAACAAACAAAAAATAAACTATTGGGGCTACATGAAAATAAAAAGTTTTTGTACAACAAAAGAAACAATCAATGAAACTAACAGGCAACCTACTAAATGGGAGAATGTTTTGCAAATGATATAGCTGATAAAATGTTAACATCCAAATTATATAAAGAACTTGTATATACATCTCAACACTAAAAAGAGAATCAAATTAAGAAATGGACAGAGGACCTGAATAGACATTTTTCTAAAGACATATGGATGGCCAACAGACACATGGAAAATACTCAACATTACTAAATGTCAGGGAAATCCAAATCAAAACCACAATGAGATATCTCCTCATACTGGTTAGAATATCTTAAATCAAGAAGACAAGAAACAGGTGTTGACAAGTATGTGGAAAAAAAGGAACCCTCATGGACTGTTAGTGAGGATCTAAACTGGTACAGCCACTGTGGAAAACAGCATGGAGGTGCTTCAAAAAGTTAAAAATAAAAATACTATATGATCCAATAATTTCACTATTGGGCATTTACCCAGGGAAAATGAAAACACTAACTCATAAAGACATACACACCCCTATGTTCATTGTAGCATTACTAAAAATAGCCAAGATATGAAAGCAACCTGAGTGTCCATCAGTAGATAAATGGATAAGGAAAATGTTGTAACCCCCCCCCACACACACACACACAGGATGGAATATTACATGGCTATAAAAGGTGTGAAATCATGCCATTTGAGACATGGATGGACTTAGAGGTTTTTATACTAAGTTAAATAAGTCAAACTGAGAAACACAATTACCACAGGATCCCACTCATAAATGGAATAAAAAATAAATAAACAAAAAGTAGAATCTGCACTATAAATACAGAAAACAAATTGATGGTTACCAAAGGGGAAGGGGCTGGGAGTTAGACAAAGTAGGTAAAGGGGAGAGGGTAAATACTGGCTCCCAGTTATGAAATGAGTAAGTCAGAATAAAAAGCAGAGCAAAAGAAATATGGTCAGTGATATTACAATAGAATTATAATGGGACAGATGGTAGCTATATTTGTGGTGAACATAGCATAGCATAGTGTATAAACTTGCAAAATCACTGAATTGTAAACCTGAAACTAATGTAACACTGTGTGTCTACTATACTCAAATATATATATAATACATATGTACACATATACATATAATATATATATTATACAAATATATATATTATATGTATATATATGTATTTTAAGTCACTTGCAGTTACCATGCCTTATTACTGAGACTGGCATTTTGTGTAACTGATTTTAACCACTTTTGCATAGATTGACTAGTAGAATTTGAAAAGCTCTGCTAAAGAATATTTAGCCTATTATACTGTAAGTCAGAATTTAGCCAATACAGATGTATGTTAATATTATTATGCAAAATGTGCACATTGTTACCTCCTAGTTAAAATAGAAAATAAAAGTTGCTTCATAATATTGAAAATGTGTTTGAATGTTAATATCTATTAAAAAGAATAATTGTAATCTAATAGTGATTTCATTTTATGATACAATTTATCAGTTCGCAAATGTTTTCTCTGAGTATGATGTAAGAGTTTTAATTGCAATAGTTTTTCATTTGGGAGTGTCCTCTGATATTAGGTATATTAGAAAAAAGTTATTTCTCCAAAAATAGAACATTCTAATATTCAAATAATTTTATTTTGTAGTTATAAGGTTAATAGGGCCTGTTAGACGAATGTTGTGTTTTGTTTTATGTAAGATGATATCATTTTGCTTTTTTATTAATACAGAATATGTTTTGTTTAAATAAATAAGTTAAATGGAAATAAAAAGAAAGAATAAAATATTTCTACTGTTCCTAAAGAGATGAAAGTTACTTAAGACCTGAAAATATGTGAAAAGTAAGACTGGAAAAAAAATTGTGAGGCAGAACATGTGGTCCTCACTACACTATTACAAGGCCCACATAACCACTGAGGAAACTGATTCTACCAAGCTTTTGAGGGGTCCCCTTTTCCCCCCTAAAATCCAACACTGGACAAAATATATTGGCATTGTATTTTTGAGCATCTTTTAGTTGTCATATGTTGGAATTACATAACTCTGCTGAAATATATTGGCTATTCATAATTTGAGGTGAGAAATAAAAAACAGTGGATTGCTACCTTAGGGTATCGCAAGGCTCTGGAGTTCATTCATACACTACCCTAGTCTATTTCAATACCCCCTGTCAAATAGATTGTTCTGTGATGATGCAATTATGTTCTATCTGTTCTGTCCTAAAATGTATCCATTGACTACATCTGGCTATTGGGCACATGGAATGTGCCTAGTGTTACTGAGGCACTGAATCATTATTTAATTTGATTTTATTTAATTTGACCCTAATTAGCCATGTGCAGCCAGTGGTCACTGTATTGGACAGGGCAGCTTTAGACGTAAATTACACTTTCCATCAGATACACAGAGGAGCAATGTCATTCTCAACTTCATGAATAAAGAGCAGGACTTCTTGGGAACCAACAATGTCCTCCTCCATAGGGGCCAGACTTAACTGTGATGAGCCATAGGGCTACCTGTCAAATCTAATGGGTTAAGGGAACAAAAAGAACATGGCTGGAATGGAGGTGGGATTTCCATTCTTCGGGATTCTTATTTTTAAAAGAATTGCACTAGAGTAATACTTCTGACTTTCTCTTTACTTGGGCTTCTCACTCAGTTTTGAATCAGAAGAAACTGTGCATTCTTTTCTGCTTCCTATTTTTTTTTAATTTTTTATTTTTTATAAACATATATTTTTATCCCCAGGGGTACAGGTCTGTGAATCACCAGGTTTACTCACTTCACAGCACTCACCAAAGCACATACCCTCCCAATGTCCATAATCCCACCCCCTTCTCCCAAACCCCTTCCGCCCAGCAACCCTCAGTTTGTTTTGTGAGATTAAGAGTCGTATATATACACAATGGAATACTATGCAGCCATCAAAAGAAATGAAATCTTGCCATTTGCGACAACATGGATGGAACTAGAGCGTATCATGCTTAGCGAAATAAGTCAAGCAGAGAAAGACAACTATCATATGATCTCCCTGATATGAGGAAGTGGTGATGCAACATGGGGGCTTAAGTGAGTAGGAGAAGAATCAATAAACAAGATGGGATTTGGAGGGAGACAAACCATAAGTGACTCTTAATCTGCTTCCTATTTTGTGGTAATCCTAGAACAATGGGCTCTGCGTTTGTTCAGCTCCATCAGACTGGGTGGCTAAATTTAATTCTAGAATGAAATATTCAAAGCTCAATCTAGCATCAAATATGCCATATCATCCAATCAAGCTTTTATCAACAATAAAGCTGTTATTTAGAGCTCCATTTGTCTGATTTCTATGCCTACTAATCACTTAAGTTCCAAAACATGAAAGGAAAAGAAAATCAACTTATTGACAACTCCCCCCCCCCAGACCTTGAAACTATTTCTGATCATTTATTGGCTTTAGTATTTAAAAATTTGTCTCTGTGGTGGACTGGGCTTGTTCTGAGAGAGACTACTTAAATGACATTTTAGGCATATATACAAGCTATGTGTGCATCAGTTTGTATCAAGGCAGCCATGAACCAGAGGAGTAAATCATATGAAAGTGCTTTGTCCTGAGATTAAAGAAAGCCTTTCCTGACCTCCTTGAGTTGGTCCATCCTACATTGTTTGCTTTAATGGTATCTATTCTCCTTTGTGACACATTACATCTTAATTTGTATGATTCATTAATGGAGAATTTATAGATTCTACCAGAGTGTATGCTATACAAATTTCATAAGGAAAGAGAATTAAGTGTATCTTTAATTATCATTTATTTACAACACTTGGAATAATAACTAGAATATAGATGATATGCTCAGTCAATGAATAATGCAATGTTTTTATTTAATGACATAAAAGATTATCCTTAGTATGAGAAAAGATAATGATGCCAATTTAATTTTGGCTTCTTTTACACATAGTCCCCAGAAATAAAGGTCCTGCAAAAGGAGAACTCTTGTTTGGAGGAGTATAATAGTCTCCAGAAATACAAAATTAATAATGGTCATAATGATAGGATCCAATAATATTAACTACATTCATGCTTTCTTCTGTTCTGTTCCACAGATTAATGCAAAGGATCTGACAATAGAGTAAGGTAGATAATTCAAAGTTCATAATCATGATGTTCAGGTCATGAAAACAAACTCCTTTTGTTGACTGTCCTTATGTTCTGACATTGTGCCAAGTAGTCTAGAAAACACTCTAGAAATAGAGTCAGCATAGAAACAGTTTTTTTTACTTTTATTTTAAAAACTCACTTTGCCATAATACTGCCCCCCACCTCCTGACGTTCGGTTCATACAGCAAAGGCCAGTGAGAACTCTTTGTGAATGGATATTACTACTGGACCTAAGAAATAGTGATATTTGATATTCTTTCTTAGGTTTCCACTTCTGCATCATAGTTTCCCTAGGTCCTAGTCAAGTCAGTAAACTTGAAATATTATGCTTTATGGGCTAATGTAGAGCCATGGACGTATTTTGGATCAAACTGAAAGACAAGGAGCTAAAGCAGAATTAATGTTACTATGCAATTATAGGCAGTAGGGAAAGGCGCCTGCTGTCAAGTGGTGAGCAACAACCAGAATAGATTTGTGAAATTCAGGAACACTCACTCACTTGCAATTCTTAGAAATTCTTGGAGAGCGGCCTAAGTTTCTTAAATAGAATATGGACTCAAGATTATTGCTATTTGAATACCAAAGGAAAATGTGATACTAAAATGTGGTACCTCTTACCCCTAGAATCTTGGGCTCCCGATTAAACAGGCCAGGATGGTGTCTGGTAATCTCTAGACTACTTCTTGGGAATATGAATCTTCGTGTTGGAGCAGTTGATAAAGATGAGATAATTCATGCATGATAACAGGGTTATCTTAAAAATATTGGAAAAAAATGTCCTGTCCTAGAACATCTAATGTTGTTCTTTTATCACTGTATCATAAGAAAAGCACTTTAAACTTAAAAAGATCCAGAAAATAGCACCTAAAGCCATCCGGTGAGTGATGTATGAGGCCTGCCATATGCAGTCAGATTAAAATGGAAAATTTTTGCTAACTTGGAAACAGAAGCTGATAAATAGTAGCCATACAAAAAGGAGCAGCTTAAACAACTGATATAATTTAAAAAATTTTTAAAGATTTATTTTTTTTATTTTTCAGAGAGGGGTGGGGAAGCAACAGGCTGAAGGAGAAGCAGGCTCCCTACTGAGCAAGAAGCCCAATGTGGGATGTGGGACTTGATCCCAGGATCCCAGGATCATGACCTGAGCTGAGGGCAGATGCTTAACCAACTGAACCACCCAACCAACTGTAAATTATGTGTCTCATAATTTACAAATTTAATATAGATTTGTTCAACAAATTTCAAAGCATTTAGGACAAAAATATATGCTTTAAGGAAATAAGATAATCAGTATTTTATTAACACCAATTAAAAATTCATGGAATTCAATAGAAATTCATTGTGACTATATACATACATTTCACAAGAATTTTTCAAGTATATGAGGACATAAACCACAGACAATGATCAAAGGATATCTTAGATATAGTCTATCTTTATAGTTGAAAGCACAACTTCTAATATTTTTACCCTAAGGCATCTAATAGCAAACTCTAGAATTAGAAGAGCCTGAGTATATTACCATTTAAATTCCAGAATATTTTAATTAATTTATTTTTTAAAAGATTTTATTTATTCATTCAACAGACAGAGATCACAAGTAGGCAGAGAGGCAGGCAGAGAGAGGAGAGGAAAGCGTTCCCTGCTGATCAGAGAGCCTGATGCATGGCTCGATCCCAGGACACTGGGATTACTACCTGAACCGAAGGCAGAGGCTTAACCAACTGAGCCACCCAGGCACCGCAAATTCAAGAGTATTTTAAAAAGCAACTTAAACAATAACTGATAACTAACTTTCTGAAAGAAAACATTAGTAAATTAAATAATTCTTTAGAAAAATGTCTCTGTTCAGATACAATGGAAACAATTGTGGAAACAATTGCAGTTAGGGGTCTTGTATTTAGCTGTTGATTAATAATGATTTCTACTATAAAAAATAAGCAATCAAGGGAGAACTGAAGTTATCAGAATGTTAATTTGTCATTTGGGCACTAAAGCAGAGATTATCATCTGCAGAGAAACTTTGTTCTGTATGAGATTTCAACAGATGAGTCTGCTCCTTATATAGCAGATGGAAATAACTTTCAGAGAAGGTATGCACAGATACATTTTTAACCTGACACTAAAGGAGATACTCCTTTACTTTGACGGAGGAGACTATGATCTTAGGCCAGAAAGAACAAGACATATCCTTAATCTTCTTTAAAAGTTTTTTTAAGCACCATGCTAGAGTAGAAATTTTCTCATTTATAAACAAAACAAAACAAAAACAGTAGTTAACTTTTAGACTGATAGTCTATACCTCTAAGTTTTTGTAGCTTATGAATGAATAACATTCACTCAAGAGATGTTTTTCAAACTCTGAGTTTTGTTTGTGATGTTTATCACATAGAACAATACTCCATCATCTGAGAAGGAAAATAATTTATTTTTCATAACATTAGACACTATTTCATTTGATCTTCAAGACAGTCCTAGAATGGATAAGAGAAAGTATCATTATTTCTTTTTTATAAAATAAAAATGTCAATCTTTAAGAACTAGCAAATGTATCAGTAGCTGTCTATTTTTTAATGTTTACTATGTGAACTGCTTTAATGGGCCCTTAGCTAGGTTAAGGAACTGGGATCAGAATGGATCTGTCTGATTTTAAACCCATACTCTTAACCCACTATATTTTATATTTCCCGTCCAAGGTAACACACATTTACTACTAGAACCTACAATTAAACTCCCTAACTAGAGTTCTTCTGATTATACAAATTGCCTCCCACATCCATCCACAACTAAACAGCTGGCACCAGCTAGCCATTCACTACATTCTTTTCCCTTTGTTCCTATGTACACACCTAGATTACCCTTCCCAACCTTCTGTGCAATTACACATAGTCACATGACTGAGATCGGGTTGATAGTGTGTAGATAGATGCTTTGTACATTTGTTCCAGACCTGACCTAGTAATTCTCCCACACACTTCTCCTTGTTCTTCCCCATAAAAGCAAAGACTTATTTCCCTATATTACCATATATTTGAAGGCTTTCTACCTACCAAGAACGGTCAGATTGCAATTTGTATGAAAAGAAGAAGTAAACTTTTCTTCCCACAAACTATTAAAACTTCAAAATTTCCAAAGGGACTGCAACATTTTACTCCCACTAGCAAAGTATGAGAAGTCCAATTGTTTTACATTTTCACCAACATTTGGTGCTATTCATCTTCCTAGTATTAGATATTCAGTCCATACGTAGTGATAAATGTGGCTTTAATTTGCATTTTCCCAATAACTTGTAATTTTAAGTATTTTCCATGTTCATCACTCATTTGTTACATGTTCACTTGAAACTCTCTATTCCAATCTTTTCCCCATTTTTAATGGGGAAGATTATCTTTTCATTATTTTGTGATAGCGGCATTATATTCTAGATATAATGTTTTGTCAAATACATTTTAGTTGGAATACTTTTTTGTCAGATATATTTTATTCCTATCAGTGATTTACCATTTCATTTTCCTAATGGTTTCTTTCAAACAAAAATGTTTTATACATTTTTAAACTATAATTATCAATTTTTTTTGATTGTTTGTTTTACTATTTATTAGGGTTCATCTCCCGCAAAAGTTCATGAGACAAATCTACTTTGTTTGTTTTTAGAAGGTTTGCATTTTAGCATATTCAATTCAAAATATAGTTCATCTAGTGAGAGTAAGCTGGTGTTCATTTTGTTACCTAAATTTATCCAGTTCCAACAACATTAATTGCAAAGAACTTTCTCAATGATTGCCTTGGTTCCTATATCAAAAAATCAAGACTATAATATGTAGGTCTATTTCTAGACACACTATGTTGATCCACTGACCTGTTTATCTACACGTATGCCACTAGATGGATCTTAATAGCATTACAGTAAATCTTAAAATTAGGGACTGAAAATTCCCTAACTTTGTTCTTTTTCAAGGTATTTTGTCTATTCTAGGTCTTGTCTATTGCCATATAATTTTAGTATCAGCTTGTCAATTTCTACCTCCAGAGAAGACTTCTTGGATTTTAATTGGGATTGTATTTTAATTTACAAAGCAGTTTTGGGAGAAAAGACTTCTTAATTGAGTTAATCCATAAACATGGATTAAAGATTTTCTTTAAATTCTCTTAACAAAATTTTATAACATTCATTTCAGAAGTCTTACATATATTTTGTTAAAAATCCCTGAATATTTTATATTTGGGGAATGCCTTTATAAATAATGTATCCAAAATTTATCTTCTAATTGTTTCTGCATATATTAGATTTGTATAAAATTGGCCCTATATCCTATGAGTTTTCTATATTCATTTATTATTTCTAGTGGTGGAAATTAAGATTTCTTGTTTTAATCTTTAAAATATTTATTATTTATTTTTTTGGATTTTATTTGAGAGAGAGAGAGATAAAAAATGAGCAAGGGGTAGGGGCAGAGGAAGAGGAAGAAACAGGCTTCCCACTGAACACTGTGTTCCATGCTGGACTCATACCCCAGAACCCTGAGATCAGGATCTGAGCTGAAAGCAGATGCTTAACCTAGTGAGCCACCCAGGTGCCCCAGAAATTAAGATTTCTTACATACATGTATCTTTTCTGAATAAAGACAATTTTAATTATTTCTTTGAGTTTTTATGACTTCTGTATCTTTTATATTTTTTTCCTATCTTTTTGCCTTGACTGAGACCTCCAATACAATGTTGAATAGCAAACATACTTTTTCCTGATCTTAGCTAGAAAGTATTCAACATTTTAATTTTAAATACGATGCTTTCTGTAGTTTTTATCATGAATGGTGTTGAATTTTTCAAATGCTTATCCTATACCCATTGAGTTGTTCATATAATTTCTTCCTTTCTTCTGCTAATGCGGTGCAATATATGATTAATTCTTGAATATTAAAAAAAATCTTCATTCCTGGGGCAAACTCCAAATGCTCATAATATATTATTATTTTTTATATAAAATGGAATTATTTTGCCAATATTTTGTTAAGGATTTCTTGTCTCTGTTCATGAGGGATAATGATATGTATTTTCTTTTAATGTGTTTAGTTTTGCAATCATGATGTCTTCATAAAGTTGGGTATGAAGTGTTCATTCTTCTTACATTTTATGAAAATTCATGAGATTGGAAATTTTTCCTCCTTAAGCATATGATATAATTAATCAGTGAAGTCACATAAGCCTGGAGTTTTCTCTATGGGAAGGTTTGGAATTATAAATGTAATTTGTTTACCAGATACATGACTGCTCATATCTTGTGTTTCCTCTTGTGTCAGTTTCGACAAGATGATTTTTTTAATGTTTAATTTTAGTGTTTAATTTTTAAAATTATTTTAAAGATTTTGTTTTTAAGAAATCTCTGTACACAATGTGTAGAACTTAAACTCACAACCCCAAGACCAAGAGTCACATGCTCTACTGAGACAACCAGATGGCCCCAAAAAGCTGAATTTTAAATAAATCCTCCATTTCACTTAAAATTGTCCACTTTTTTGCAACATTCTTTTATATTTCTCTTGACATCTTTAAGGTATGTGCTATTATCCTCTTTCAAATCCAGTATTTATGATTTGTACTTTCTCATTTCTTGGTCAGTCTTGGTAAAAGTTTATCAGTTTGATTAATCCTTTGGAAAAAAACAATACTTAGCCCTTGAACATTTTGTCTTTTTTAAAAATTTCATTGATTTCCTGATTGTTTATTATTTCCTTTCTTCAACTTTGGTTTTAATTTCCTCTCCCTTTTTTAGCTTCTTAATGTGAAAAGTTAGGTCACTAATTTGAAGTGTTTCTTCTGTTCTAATATAAACATTTAAAAGCCTTCATTTTTTTTCTAAGTACTACTCTAGCTGCATCCCATAAATGTTATGTTGTGTTTTAATTTTTACTTAGATTAAAGCATTTTCTAATTTTTCCTGGGAATCCTTTTTTGTGCCTTAAGTTACTCAGATATGTGCTACTTAATTCCCAAGTATTTGGTCAGTTTCCAGGTCTCTAATATTTTTTCTAAATTAATTCTACCATACCTATTATGATCAGAGAAATTATTATATAAAATGTCATTCTTTTGAAATCTTTTGAAGCTTCTTTTATGGCCCAACAGATGGTCTCTTTTGGTGAGTGCTCCATGAGTCCTGGAGAAGTGTGTGCTCTGCAGATGTTGAGAATAGTATTCTACAAATATAAATTAGATCAACCTGATGGTGTTTTCAAGATTTTAATAGACTCACTGTTTTTTGTTTGTTTGTTTGTTTGTTTAATTTTTTATTTTTTATAAACATGTATTTTTATCCCCAGGGGTACAGGTCTGTGAATCGCCAGGTTTACACACTTCACAGCACTCACCATAGCACATACCCTCCCCAATGTCCATAACCCCTCTCCCCTTCCCCCAACCCCCCCCCCCCCCCCCAGCAACCCTCAGTTTGTTTTGTGAGATTAAGAGTCACTTATGGTTTGTCTCCCTCCCAGCAACATGGGAGCTTAAGTGGGTAGGAGAAGAATAAATGTTTTTTTTGCTTTTTTGTTTTTTTGGTTTTTTTTGGCGAGTGATTCTATCAATTCCTGGAAGGGAATATTAAAAATACTAAATATGTCTAAGCATTTGTGTATTCTTCCTTCTGTTCTGCCAATTTTTGCTTCATGCATTTTAAGCTCTGTTATTCAGGTACATATGTACATAGAATAGTTATGTCACCTTATGTATTGACCTTTCTAGCATTATGAGATATTTCTTCTTTTCACGTAATAATCCTAGTCTTGAAACTACATCAGCCTTCAAATTTCTCATTATTGTTTCCACATTACATATTTTCCCAACCATTTACTTCAACATATATGGGTGTCTCTATATTAAGAGTTCATCTCTTATAGATGGCATATATTTTATTTTATTCTGTTGGATTTGCATGAATTTTTATAACTCTTTGTATAATGTTTTAATTTTTTATTAATTATTTTTATTAATATATAATGTATTATTTGCCCCAGGGGTACCGGTTTGTGAATCATCAGGCTTATATTCTTCACAACACTCACCAGAACACATACCCTCCCCAATGTCCATAACCCAAGCATCCTCTCCATACCCCCGCCCCCCAGGAACCATCAGTCTGTTTTGTGACATTAAGAGTCTCTTATGGTTTGTCTCCCTCCCAACCCCATCTTGTTTCATTTTTTTCCCTCCCTACCCCCAAACCCCCCATCTGCCTCTCAAATCCCCGTATCAGGGAGATTGTATGATAACTGACTTTCTCTGATTGACTTATTTCACTTAGCTTAATACTCTCTAGTTCCATCCATGTTGTTGCAAATGGCAAGATATCATTTCTTTTGATGGCTGCATAATATTCCATTGCATATATATACCACATCTTCTTTATCCATTCATCTGTTGATGGACATCTAGGTTCTTTCCATAGTATGGCTATTGTGGACTTTGCTGCTATTAACATTTGAGTGCAGTACCCCTTCGGATCACTACCTTTGTATCTTTAGGGTAAATACTGAGTAATGCAATTGCTGAGTCATAGGGTAATTCTATTTTCAACTTTTTGAGGAACCTCCATGCTGTTTTCCATAGTGGCTGCATCAGCTGGCATTCCCACCAACAGTGTAGGAGGGTTCCCCTTTCTCTGCATCCTTGCCAACATCTGTCATTTCCTGACTTGTTAATTTTAGCCATTCTGACTGGTGTGAGGTGGTATCTCATTGTGGCTTTGATTTGTATTTCCCTGATGCCAAGGGATGTAGAGCACTTTTTCATTTGTCTGTTGGCCATCTGGCTGTCTTCTTTGCAGAAATGTCTGTTCATGTCCTCTGCCCATTTCCTGACTGGATTATTTGTTCTTTGGGTGTTGAGTTTGATAAGTTTTTTTTAGATTTTGCATGCTAGCCCTTCGTCTGGTATGTTATTTGCAAATATCTTCTCCCATTCTGTCAGTTGTCTTTTGGTTTTGTTGACTGTATCCTTTGCTGTGCAAAAGCTTTTGATCTTGATGGAGTCTGACTAGTTCATTTTTGCCCTTGCTTCCCTTGTCTTTGGTGATATTTCTAGGAAGAAGTTGTTGTGGCTGAGGTCAAAGAGGTTGCTGCCTGTGTTCTCCTCAAGGATTTTGATGGATTCCTTTCTCACATTGAGGTCCTTCATCCATTTTGAGTATATTTTCGTGTGTGATGTAAGGAAATGGTCCAATTTCATTATACTGCATGTGGCTGTCCAATTTTCCCAATACCATATGTTGAAGAGGCTGTCTTTTTCCATTGGACATTCTTTCCTGCTGTGTCGAAGATTAGTTGACCATAGAGTTGAGGGTCTATTTCTGGGATTTCTATTCTGTTCCATTGATCTGTGTGTCTGTTTTTGTGCCAGTACCATGCTGTCTTGATGATGACAGCTTTGTAATAGAGCTTGAAGTCCGGAATTGTGATGCCACCAACTTTGGCTTTCTTTTTCAATATTCTTTTGGCTATTCAAGGTCTTTTCTGGTTCCATATAAATTTAAGGATTATTTGTTCCATTTCTTTGAAAAAATGGATAGTATTTTGATAGGAATTGCATAAATGTGTAAATTGCTTTAGGTAGCATAGACATTTTCACAATATTTGTTCTCCCAATCCATGAGCATGGATCATTTTTCCATTTCTTTGTGTCTTCCTCAATTTCTCTTATGAGTACTTTATAGTTTTCTGAGTACAGATTCTTTGCCTCTTTGGTTAGGTCTATTCCTAAGTATCTTATGGTTTTGGGTGCAATTGTAAATGGGATTGACTCCTTAATTTCTCTTTCTTCTGTCTTGTTGTTGGTGTAGAGAAATGCAACTGATTTCTGTGCATTGATTTTATATCCTGACACTTTGCTAAGTTCCTGTATGAGTTCTAGCAGTTTTGGAGTGAAGTCTTTTGGGTTTTCCACATAAAGAATCATATCATCTGCAAAGAGTGAGAGTTTGACTTCTTTGCCAATTCTAATGTCTTTTATTTCTTTTTGTTGTCTGATTGCTGAGGCTAAGACTTCTAGTACTATGTTGAATAGCAGTGGTGATAGTGGACATCCCTGCATATTCCTGACCTTAGGGAAAAAGTTCTCAGTTTTTCTCCTTTGAGAATGATATTCTCTGTGGGTTTTTCATAGGTGGCTTTGATGATATTGAGATATGTAACTTCTATCCCTACACTGTGAAGAGTTTTGATCAAGAAAGGATGCTGTACTTTGCTAAATGCTTTTTCAGCATCTATTCAGACTATCATATGGTTCTATTTCTTTCTTTTATTACTGTATGGTATCATATTGATTGATTTGCAGATGTTGAACCAACCTTGCATCCCAGGAATAAATCCCACTTGGTCATGGTGAATAATCCTTTTGATGGACTGTTGGATCCTATCGGCTAGTATTTTGGCGAGAATTTTCGCATCTGTGTTCATCAAGGATGCTGGTCAGTAATTCTTCTTTTTGGAGGGATCTTTCTCTGATTTTGGGATCAAGGTGATGCTGGTCTCATAAATGAGTTTGGAAGTTTTCCTTCCATTTCTATTTTTTGGAACAGTTTCAGGAGAATAGGTATTAATTCTTCTTTAAATGTTTGGTAGAATTCCTCTAGGAAGCCGTCTGGCCTGGATTTTCATTTGTTGGGGAATTTTTGATGACTGCTTCATTCTCCTTATGGTAATGGGTCTGTTTAGGGTCTGTTCAGGTTTTCTATTTCTCCCTGGTTCAGTTGTGGTAGTTTATATGTCTCTAGGAATGCATCCATTTATTCCATATTGTCAAATTTGCTGGTGTATAGTTGCTCATAATATGTTCTTATAATTGTTCATATTTCTTTAGTGTTGGTTGTGATCTCTCCTCTTTCATCCATGATTTTATAAATTTGGGTCCTTTCTCTTTTCTTTTTGATAAGTCTGGCCAGGAATTTATCAATCTTATAATTTTTTCAAAGAACCAGCTCCTAGTTTCATTGATCTGTTCTACTGTTCTTTTGGTTTCTATTTCATTGATTTCTATTCTGATCTTTATGATTTCTCTTCTCCCGCTGGGTTTAGGTTTTCTTTGCTGTTCTTTCTATAGCTCCTTTAGGTGTAGGGTTATGTTGTTTACTTGAGACCTTTCTTGTTTCTTGAGAAAGGCTTGTATCGCTATATATTTTCCTCTCAGGACCACTTTAACTGTGTCCCACACATTTGGAACAGTTGTGTTTTCATTTTCATTTGTTTCCATGAACTTTTTCAATTCATCTTTAATTTTCTGGTTGACCCATTCATTCTTTAGTAGGATGCTCATTAGCCTCCATGTATTTGAGTTCTTTCCAACTTTCCTCTTGTGTTTGAGTTCTGACTTCAGAGCATTGTGTTCTGAAAATATGCAGGGAATGATGCTAATCTTTTGATACCAGTTGAGACCTGATTTGTGACCCAGGATGTGATCTATTCTGGAGAATGTTCCATACGCACTAGAGAAGAATGCTTTGGGATGGAATGTTCTAAATATATCTGTGATGTCTATCTGGTCCAGTGTGTCATTTAAGACCTTTATTTCTTTGTTGATCTTTTGCTTGGATGATCTGTCCATTTCAGTGAGGGGGGTGTTAAAGTCCCCTGCTATTATTGTATTATTGTTGATGTGTTTCTTTGATTTTGTTATTAATTGGTTTATATAGTTGGCTATATAAGTATATAGTTGGCTATATATTAGGGACATAAATATTTAAAATTTATATCTTTTGTGGGACAGACCCTTTGAGTATGATATAGTGTCCTTCCTCATCTCTTATTTTAGTCTGGTTTAAAATTTAACTTATCTGATATAAGGATTGCACCTCAGCTTTCTTTTGATGTCCATTAGCATGGTAAATTTTTTTCCACCCCTCACTTTAAATTTGGAGGTGTCTTTGTGTCTAAAATGAGTTTCTTGTAGACAGCATATTAATGGGTTTTGTTTTTTTATCCATTCTGATACTCTGTGTCTTTTGATTGGGGCATTCAGCCCATTTACATTCATGGTAACTATTGAAAGGTGTTAATTTAGTGCCATTGTATTGCTGTAAGGTAACTGTTACTGTATATTATCTCTACTCCTTTCTGGTCTCTGACTTTTAAGCTCTCTCTTTGCTTAGAAGACCCCTCTCTATATTTCCTGTAGGGTTGTTTTGGTGTTTGCAAATTCTTTTAATTTTTGTTTGTCTTAGATGCTTTTTATCTCTCATTCTATTTTTAATGATAGCCTAGCTGGATATAGCATTCTTGGCTGCATATTTTTCTCATTTAGGACTCTGAATATATCATCCCCGTTCTTTCTAGCCTGCCAGGTCTCTGTGGATAAGTCTGCTGCCAATCTAATATTTCTACCATTGTACATTATAAACTTGTTGTCCTAAGCTGCTTTCAGGATTTTATCTTTGTCACTAAGACTTATAAGTTTTACTGTTAGATGACAGGCTGTAGAGTTTTTATTTTTTTTAATTTTGTGGGGGGTTTTCTGTTGTATATATAATGTTTTTGAATAATATCTTTAAATGTTATAATTTACATCCTTAATTTATCATACTCTACTATTATTGTATTACTTTAGGCAAAATGTAAGAATCTTACAACAACAGCATAATCTCATTTGCCCTCCTCCTTTCTGTGTTCTATTGTTGCCATATCTTATAAATATGTTATTTTATTCTAAGCAGTCAGTTTTCAGTTAAAGAAAATAATAATATAAAATGTAGGCTTTCATATTTACAAACATATTTATGGTTTCTAGCACTGTTTATTATTTCCTGTTGACAAAAGTCTATATAGCATCACTTCCCGATAGCCAGCAGAACAGACTTTAACCTTTCTTTTGTGGTGCAGATCTGCCTACATAGAATTCCCTCATTTTGAAAAACGTGATTTTACCCTCAGTTTTGTTGCATATATTTTTAGATATATAATACTGATTGAATTTTTGTTTTCTTTTTAAAACTTTAAGGATAGGGACACCTGGGTGGCTCAGTTGGTTAAGCAGCTGCCTTCGGCTCAGGTCATGATCCCAGCGTCCCCGGATCAAGTCCCACATTGGGCTCCTTGCTTGGCAGGGAGCCTGCTTCTCTCTCTGCCTCTGCCTGCCGCTCTGTATGCCCATGCTAGCTCTCGCTCCTCTATCGCTGACAAATAAATAAATAAAATCTTAAAAAAAAAAAAAAACAACTTTAAGGATTTTTTTTCTAGCTGTCATTATTTCTGAGAAAAAAAAAATCATTCATAATTTGTGTCATGGCTCTCCCATGTATAATGTGCACTTTTTTTATGGAAGCTCTGAATATTTTTTTCTTTGTGTTTGGTTTTCAGCAATTTAGCTATGTGTCTAGAGGTGATTCCTTCTGTACTCAAGCTACTTGTGTTTTTTTTTTTTTTTTAGTTTCTTCGTTCTGTGTATTATGTTATTTTCAGCAAATTTGGGAAGTTTCTGACCATTATTTATTTCAACATTTTATTGCCCTAACGTTTTCCTTTTTCTGGGATTCTATTTTCACCTACTAGGTCTTTTGACATTACTTTAAATGTAACTGAAATTGTGTTTGTTTAAAAACAAACAAACACCTTCTTTTTCTTTGTTCTTCAAATTGGATAGTGTCTGTTGATCTGTAATGTTCACTTACCCTTCATTCTGCAGTTTCACACTGCTGTTAATTTCACCCAGTGATGCATTTTAAAATTCAGATTTTGTACTTCTTTTTAGTTCTAGAATTTCAGTATGATACTTTATCATGCACTTTTTCTATAGTTGCTTTAAACTCTTAAATACATTTAAAATAGCTATTTAAAATTATTAATATAGACAGCCTGTGATGGTTTTAGTATTTTATTTTACAACATCTTGGTCATCTGGGTTTCTGTTTTTGTTGACTACTTTCCCTTTTGATTCTAGGAAACATTTTCTTCCTTCTTTACATGACCAGTGATTTTCATTTTGTTTTATTTTATGATAGCCATTGCAGATTTTACACTGAAAGGAGTTTTGACTATGGTGTTTTCCATTAAATAATATTTAATTTTGACATGCAGATAAACTCCTGGAGGACCCTCCCAATCTTGTTGTTTGTCTTTTTGCCCTTTGTTAGGAAAGATTTACTCTCATTTTTTTTTAAACCCAGGATGTGGCTCTTATTCTATGGCATGGCCATTATTTCCAAAGCATAATCTTTCTCGGGTTTCAACTGATTGAGATGTTCAGCAATCTTTTTCTACTATGGATGGCTGAACAATCATTTTCACTAACATTCCACAATTTCTGGTATCTATATTCTACTCTTAGTCCCACATGAAATCTTACCCTATCCTTGCACCAGAAACCTCAGCCTCAACTCAGTGTTTGTCTTCTGTTCTCAACGAGATCTCTACTCTCCACGTAGGATTGCTTTCCTGCTCCAAATCAGAAACATTGAAAAAATGTGAGGCTCACCTCACTTTTTTTTTTCTTTTTTTATAAGTATCAAATTCTTTCCCTGTCTGTTGCTTGATAACAGCAGATAGTCATTTGTTACATTTTGTCCAGTCTGATAGTTGTTTACAGTAGAAGGATAGCTTGAGAAACAGTTATTGTGTCATGGATAGAAAAAGTCTTATATCATAGGCATCTTAATGATGCATATTCTGTAAAGGTCCAATGAAGTTCTGAAAAAGTAGAATATCTTAAGTCTATTTTAAGATTATATATTTATCTACAAACAGAGATATATCTCCAAGTTATTTCTATAATAATTGGATCAATTTATAGTACCATTAGTAATGCAATGGAATACCAGCTTCACTACAGAGTTATACACACTAATATATTATTTTGTTTCATAATGAAGCAAATTCAGGATAATGTGAATTCAGTATTAATGTTTGAAAAGGCAGAGTAGCAAGTTAATAATTTAATATCTGCACCCCTCAAAGAATCAAAGTTTTTCTCTGATCTCTTTTTTCCAGTAGCTTCCTTCTGCCTATAGCTAGCCTGGATTCTCAGCCTACAGTTTACCCCAAACCCTTAAGTGTCCATAGAAAATGGGTTCTGGTAGCTTCTCATTGTCAACTTGACATTATAATTTTACCAGGAGGGTTTTCAACTGATTTTTAATTGTGAATGAAGTGATAATAATTTCGCTTCCAGAGGCTTTTGGTTGAGAACCTTAGTTTCATTTAAAGCCTCAAAAAATACTACATAATAAACTAGCTGTGCATGTGAAATCCCAAATTCTCTAATTTTGTTCCTTCTATGCTGAATGACCACTAAGAGTTTATTGGAGTAGTGCTTTTCTTTGGTAAACCCATGATCCTCAGCCTCCAGACAGAAGAGGAAAATACCACAGGGAAACAAACAGCTGCTGTCTTCAGCTCACTTTGGACATACTTTCATCACTCCTGACTTTTCTTGTGTCTAGTACGCATTGGTTCCACAGCTTTTAGGTATCTTTGAAAATATGATTTTTATAACTTATCTTTTATAGTTTTTTCAGCAGTTTTGTTGACTTTACAAGACTTACTACCTATTATTTTGGCAGAAGTCCAGTTTTGCCATTTTTAAACTTTATTTTTTTAAGATTTTATTTATTTACTTATTTATTTATTGGAGAGGGAAAAACTGTATGAGAGAGCAGGGTTAGGAACAAAAGAAGAGGGAGAGGGACAAGTAGACTCCCCACTGAGTGTGGAGCCCCTTAGGGGGCCCAATCCTAGGACTGGAGCTCATGACCCAGGGGGAACCAAAAGTCCACTGTTGAATCAACCAAGCAACCCAGGCATACGTAATTTTGATCTTTATATAAGTATAATTACATAACATATATTCTTTATTAGTGTCTGGCTAATTTTGCTCAGTATTATTATTTGTTAGATATTCATCCATTTCCTTGAATATTTATTCTCATTACTGTAGATTACAGTATCATTGATTACACCAAATACTGTGGATAAATCTACAAATACTGTAGATTACAGTATTATTGATTACACCAAAATTTATATATGCATTATATTGTTAATGAGTATTTAAGAAATTTCTACTTTCTAACTATAATGAATAGTGTTACTTTGAACATTCTTATAAACATCTTTATATAAATGCACACTTGTTAAGTGTACACAGTAGTAGAAATTCTGGGTCATGGGGAACACATGTGCTTATGTTCAGTAGCTATTGTCAAACAGATTTCTAAGTGGTTGTTCCTACTTAATTTTCACCATTAGTGTACGAGAGTTTTTATTTGTATATTTTTAATTTACTATATTTTCTCTCAAACATTTGTCATATTCTTATTAAGTCATTGTTTTTCTTATTGTTTTATGCAAATCCTTTTTATGGTAAAGACATTAACCATTGCATTTCAGTGAATATATACCCATATACTCTGTTCATTGTATTTAATCTCATCTATGCCAGGCATAATGTGTAGATAACTAGATTATTCACACTATGAATTATCCACATATATGCCTCAGTCCTTACAGTAAATAATTAAGCTTTAATTTTAAGACAACAATAAATTTCTTATCAGCAGAATTACCTATCAATATTTGATAAAATGATGTAAAATATCACTTTAAGACAGATATGTATAAAATAAATTAAGAACAATGTAGATTCACTATTACTCATTGGACAGATAGAGTTACAAACTGGTGAATAACAAAAAAAAAAGAAGAAGAACAAGGGGTATCTGTATGAAAAAAAATTTATAGCTATGTAATAAGGATAACGTGAATCTGTAATTAATAAGGTGAAATTTCATGCCTTACTCTGACCCTCTATAAAATACCTTATGTGAATGTTTGTAGCTACAATGTTTCTTTAGCATGCCCATCTGAAACAGGCTTCTTTTACACCTGATACTTTATTAGCCATGTCACATTTCATCACTTCAGCTGTGACTAATACCAGGTAATAAGTAAACAATGTTGAGCTCCAGCAAGCCTATCTTAACTGTAACTGTTAGAATCACATAAAGGCAAACCAACAAGCAATGCAATATGCCCAAGTTACATTTATCTTGATATTCAGTAAAACCAATTTCCAGCACAATCTTCTGGAGAATTTACATTTAAAAAAAGTACAATAGAGAATCAAGTCTACATCTGCTAATGATGAAAATCTCAAGTTTTTATAGAAGAGTTTAATAAGCCCCAAGACTTCCAAACAGGCTTTTAATTCTACACAGTGTTTCATTGCATTTAATCTCTGCCTCATCTCAAGTATATTTTAAGCAAATACTTTATTGACTAAGCACAGGGTAAATAAACCAGAGTCAAAGTTGTAAATAATTACATCCATAAACAGCACTCCACTTAGAGAAAGAAAATTACGTCTAAATTCTTGGTTTGCTTTCAATTTTATGGACTTTTTCAATGTTATCTTGAAACAGCCACATTTTCCAGTAATAGACTTCATCCCCTCCTACCAGTCTATTATCAGTCACATCAGTCATTGCACTGGAAGTCTATGGCATACTCAGCATATTAACTAATAGAAGAACGAAAAGGCTTACCCCTACTAATATGTGTCCTCCCACTAGCCATTGGAAATGTGTACAAAAATTAAACAAATTTTCCAAGTAAGCTTACATAGATGACTATTTACAGTTATGTGATCTATGACTTATTTGGCACAGAAAATGAGAAAATGAAATGAAAAGACAAAGCTTCAGTTAAAAGACATATTATACAGAGGAGGGGGAAGAGAGCAGAGAAGTAGGAGATCCTCTTTCAACCAGTCCCCTAAAGTGAGCTAAATATCTACCAGAACACTCTGAATACCCATGAAATCAGCCTGAGATGTAAGATTATATACTTCTGGATCTCTGTGGGGGCAGAAGAACATCAGTGGAGAGGTAAAGTGGAGAGGGAACACTCGGACTGATATCAGAGGATAAACAGAAGGGGAAGGGAGCCACTAGAACCAACCCATTGGAAAGTAATACCCCAATATGAGAGTGCCCTGTGATTGGGTACCGGAATTAACTTGGAGACTGTTAAAATCACTCAAAAAGAGCAAAACAGACACATAGACCAGTGGAACAGAGAAGAGAGCACAGATATGGACCCTCAACTCTATGGTCAAATAATCTTCGACAAAACAGGAAAAAATATACAGTGGAAAAAAGACAGTCTCTTCAATATATGGTGCTGGGAAAACTGGGCAGCTATATGTAGAAGTATGAAATCGACCATTCTCTTACACCGTACACAAAGATAAACTCAAAATAGATAAAAGACCTCAATGTGAGACAGGAATCCATCAGAATCCTAGAGGAGAACATAGGCAGTAATCTCTTCGATATCAGCCACAGCAACTTCTTTCAAGATATGTCTCCAAAGGCAAAGGAAACAAAAGTGAAGATGAACTTTTGGGACCGCATCAAAATCAAAATCTTCTGCACAGCCAAGGAAACAGTCAAGAAACAAAGAGGCAACCCACGGAATGAGAGAAGATATTTGCAAATGACAGTACAGACAAAAGGTTGATATCCAGGATCTATAATGAACTCCTCAAACTCAACACACACAAAACAGACAATCATATCAAAAAATGGGCAGAAGATATGGACAGACACTTCTCCAATAAAGACATTCAAATGGCTATCAGACACATGGAAAAATGTTTATCATCACTAGCCATCAGGGAGATTCAAATGAAAACTACATTAAGATATCACCTTACACCAGTTAGAATGGCCACAATTAACAAGACAGGAAACAACATGTGTTGGAGAGGATGTGGAGAAAGGGAGCCCTCTTACGCTCTTGGTGGGAATGCAAGTTGGTGCAGCCTCTTTGGAGAACAGTGTGGAGTTTCTCAAGAAATTAAAAATAGAACTTCCCTATGACCCTGCCATTGCACTACTGGGTATTTACCCCAAAGATACAGATGTCGTGAAAAGAAGGGCCATCTGTACCCCAATGTTTATAGCAGCAATGGCCACTGTCACCAAACTATGGAAAGAACCAAGATGCCCGTCAATGGACGAATGGATAAGGAAGATGTGGTCTATATACACTATGGAGTATTATGCCTCCATCAGAAAGGACGAATACCCAACTTTTGTAGCAACATGGATGGGACTGGAAGAGATTATGCTGAGTGAAATAAGTCAAGCAGAGAGAGTCAATTATCATATGGTTTCACTTATTTGTGGAGCATAACAAATAGCATGGAGGACATGGGGAGTTAGAGAGGAGAAAGGAGTTGGGGTAAATTGGAGGGGGGGGGGTGAATCATGAGAGACTATGGACTCTGAAAAACAATCTGAGGGGTTTGAAGTGGCGGGGGGGGGGGTGGGAGGTCAGGGTACCAGATGGTGGGTATTGGAGAGGGCACGGATTGCATGGAAATAATGATACTGTTATGCTGAAAATAAATAAATTTTTAAAAAAGAGCAAAAGATATTAAGGGGCAACTGGTGGAATCACGCAGTCATGGGCATGGGCCTAAGCCAATGGTCCCAGGACGGTCACCCCTTGTGACCACCCATGCCAGAGAGAGCTGGGCGGGGCCTCCTGTCCATGGTCCCTGAGCCCATGGCTTTCCACTGCTTGCATCACCATTTTGGCTGGGCACACTCCCGCCCGTGCCTGAGAGAGAACAGTGTGGGCTTTGGCCCGCAGTGTCTGGGCCTCCAGCCTTCCATGACCAGCTGCAGGGTCTGAGTGCACAGAGCCTGCACATGAGAGATACCAGCACAGACTCCTGTCAGGATTCCTCTAGCCACAGCCTTCCACAACCCGTGCTACTGCAGGATCTGAGCACATCTAGCCCGCACCTGAGAGAACCCAGCATGAACTCTCATTGGGGTCCCTCAGCCCACAGCCTTCCACAACCTGCACCTCTGCTGGGTGTAAGCACAACCAGAGTGGGCATGGACCCCAAATAGCAGTCCCGGCCATGGCAGTCACCCGGGTTCAGGCTGGCCCAGACCAATGTCACTCCCAGTTTTAGTGGCACAGAGTGCAGAGACAAGCAGGGCCTTGGGTGACCACTGAGATAGTGGCTGGGGGCCTGCCCCACCTGTGGGAGGTTGTGGTATTCAGCAGAATTTGCAGAGAGGGACTCTGTGTGTTCTGGACATTCACAGGGGAACAGACTAAAGGTTCTCTCTGAGGCAGAGGTCTGGGTGCAGACAGTTTGCTTTCCACTAAACCTCCAAAAAGCCAAAAAGTCACAAAAAGCCATGAAAGAACAAAAACCTCCAGAGAACAAAAGCCTAAAAAAAAAAAAAAAAAACAGTTTCCACAGAGCCAAGCCCCTTGATGGGTGCAGGGCAACTCAGCCCAAGCAGGACTGACTGAAAAACAAAGCGGCAGGCCCCTCCCCAAGAAAACAAGCCAAAAGAACAAGAGGACAACCACCACAGGGTCCCCATAAAACTATAAAACCCAAACATCAGGGGAAAACAATGTATTAAGCTCCTGGTATTGCCCTAAAACCTGTACATTTCATAGATACAACTTTTCTTTTTCTTTCTTTCTTTCTTTCTTTTTTAAATTCCTTCTTACAATTCTTACTTTTTGAATTTTTTTTACCCTACTTACCATTACAACTAGAAGTTTAATATAACATATTTCATAATAACTTTTTAACTTGAAAATTTTCATACATATACCTGTGTTTTTCCTTTTCTTTTTTTTTTCTTTTTTCTTTTTAATACATATAGATATAGGCTTACCCTATTCAATACTTCAAAGAAGAACTTAAACAATTCATGGAAACCAATGAGAATAAAGATACTTCAGTCCAAAACCTATGGGATATGGCAGAGGCAGTCTTAAGAAATACATAGCCATCCAATCCTCCCTCAAAAAATTTGCAAAATCCAGAAAACACCATCTCTCTTTACACCTTAAATAATTGGAAAATCAATAACAAATTAAGCCAAACACACACAAGAAGGGAAATAATCAAGATTAGAGCAGAGATGAATGAGTTAGAAACTAGATATACATTAGAAGACATCAATGAAACTAGAAGCTGTTTCTTTGAAAGAATTAATAAGTTCGATAAATCACTAGCCAAACTAATCCACAAGAAAAGAGAGAAGACCCAAATTCATAAAATTATGAATGAAAGGGGAGAGATCATGACCAACACCAAGAAAATAGAAACAGTCATCAGAAATTATTATCAACACTATAAGCCAATAAGTTAAGCAACCTAGATGAAATGGATGCATTCTTAGAAAACTATAACTTCCAAAACTGAATCAGGAAGAAATTGACAACCTGAAAAGACCACTTTCTAGTAATGAGATTGAAACAGTGATCAAAAACCTCCCAAAAAACAAAAGTCCAGGACCTGATGGATTCCCTGGGGAATCTTACCAAATATCCAAAGAAGAAATAATACCTATTCTCATAAACATGTTTCAAAAAATAGAAAAAGAAGAGATACTTCCAGACTTTTTCTATGAAGCCAGCATTACCCTGATCCTCAAACCAGGCAAAGAACCTACCAAAAAGGAGAATTTCCGACCAATATCCCTGATGAATATGGATGCTAAAATTCTCAACAAGATCCTAATCAATAGGATCTAACAGTACATTAAACAGTTTTTCCACCATGACCAGGCGGATTTATCCATGGAATGCAAGTGTGGTTCAACATTCACAAATCAAACAATGTGACAGAACAAATCAATAAGAGAAGAGAGAAGACCATGTGGCTCTTTTCTCTTCTCTTATTGATTTGTTCTTGATGCAGGAAAAAACATTTGACAAAATACAGCATCTGTTCCTGATTAAAATGATTCAAAGTATAGAGATAGAGGGAACATTCCTCAGCTTCATAAAATCTATCTATGGAAAACCCACAGCGAATATCATTATCAATGGGGGGAAAGTGGACAATCTTCTCTTTGAGATGAGGAACACAATAAGGATGTCCACTCTTGCCCCCGTTGTTCAACATAGTACTAAAAGTCCTAGCAACAGCAATCAGACAACAAAAAGAAATAAAATATATTCAAATTGGCAAAGCAGAAGTCAAACTCTCTCTTCATAAATGAGTGATACTTTATATGGAAAACCCAAAAGACTCTACCCCCAAACTATTAGAACTCATACAGCAATTCAGTAATGTGGCAGGATACAAGATCAATGTACAGAAATCAGTTGCTATCTTACACACTAACAATGAAAATATAGAAAAGAAAATTAGTGAATTGATTTCATTCACTATAGCACTAAGAACCATAAGATACCCAGGAATAAACCTAACCAAAGAGGTAAAGGATCTGTACTTGAGGAACCACAGAACACTCATGAAAGAAATTGAAGAAGTCACAAAATGATGGAAAAGCATTCCATGCTCATGGATCAGAAGAATAAACATTGTTAAAATGTGTACTGTCCAGAGCAATCTACACTTTCAATGCCATCCTGATCAAAATTCCATTGGCATTTTTCAAGGTGCTGGAACAAACAATCATACCTGGAATTTGTACGGAACCAGAAGAGACCCTGAATTACTAAGGAAAGGTTGAAAAAAGAACATAAAGCTGGGAGCATCACCTTGCCTGATTTCAAGGTTTACTACAGAGCTGTGATCACCAAGACAGCATGGTACTGGCACAAAAACAGACACCTAGACCAGTGGAACAGAGTAGAGAGTCCAGATATGGACCCTCAACTTTATGGTCAAATAATCTTTGACAAAGCAGGAAAAATATCCAGTGGTAAAAAGACAGTCTCTTCAATAAATGAGTGCTGGGAAAATTGGACAGCTATGTATATAAGAATGAAACTCAACCATTCTCTTACACCATACACAGAGATAAACTCACCCAATGTGAGGCAGGAATCTATCAGAACCTAGAGTAGAATATAGGTAGTAGTAACCTTTTTGACATTGGTCACAACAACTTCTTTCAAGACACGTCTCCAAAGGCAAAGGAAACAAAAGCAAAAATCAACATTTGGGACTTCAGCAAGATCAAAAGCTTCTGCACAGCAAAAGCAAATAGTCAACGAAACAAAGAGGAAACCCACAGAATCAGAGAAGATATTTGCAAATGACATAACAGACCATGGGCCGATATCCAAGATCTATAAAGAACTTCTCAAACTCAACACCCAAAAACCAGATATTCACACCATAAATTGGGCAGAATACATGAACAGACATTTCTCCAAAGAAGACATGTAAATGGCTAATAGACACATGAAAAATGTTCATCATCACTAGCCATCAGGGAAATTCAAATCAAAACGACATTGAGATACCACCTTACACCAGTTAGAATGGCCAAAATTAACAAGACAGGAAACAAATTGTGTTGGAGAGGATGTGGAGAAAGGGAGCCCTCTTACACTGTTGGTGGGAATGCAAGTTGGTGCAGCCACTTTGGAAAACAGTGTAGAGATTCCTTAAGAAATTAAAAACAGAGCTACCCTATGACCCTGCAATTGTACTACTGGGTATTTACTCCAAGGATACAGATGCAGTGAAAAGGACCATATTTATCCCAATGTTCATAGCAGGAATGCCACAATTGCCAAACTGTGAAAAGAGCCAAGATGCCCTTCAACAGATGAATGGATAAAGAGGTGCATATATATGGTTCATATATACAATGGAATATTATGACTCTATCAGAAAGGATGAATACCCAACTTTTGTATCAACATGGATGAGACTGGAGGATAATATGCTGAGTGAAATAAGTCAAGCAGAGAGAGTCAATAGTAGTATGTTTTCACTTACTTGTGAAACATAAGAAATAACATGGAGGACATTAGGAGAAGGAAAGGAAAAGTGAATTGGGGTAAATCGGAGGGGAGACAAATCATTAGAGACTGTGGACTCTGAGAAAAAAACTGAGGGTTTTGGATGGAAGGGGGTGGGTGGTTGTTTGAGCCTGGAGGTGGGTATTAAGGAGGGTATGTATTACATGGGAGCACTGGGTGTGGTGCATAATCAATGGATCTTGGAACACTGAAATAAAATTAAATTTAAAAAACATATTATGCATATGCAGTATGGCTATATTTATAAATCTTTAAAGGTACTTCAAATCATGATATAACTAGCTTATTTCCCTTTTGCAACTTAATTTTTTAAATATTTATATTTACTTTTATTTGGTGATTAAGTCACCAAATAAGTCAGGGGAATAAGTCAGTGCCAAAAATGCCAACCCAAGCAATGTATGGTCACAATTCAAATATACCAGACTTGTCCAATCACACCATTTTTCTAATGATTAAAAATCACTTCCCACAAAGCAATGACAGAAATAAATGAGAGATTTGTAGCTACAAGAAAGTTAAGGATAACTCTGATTTTATGAGCAAGCCATTGTCATTATAAATAATATATCTATTTAAAAAGTTTTATTTAAAAAGAAATGAACTTGAAATATTCCTGTTTAGATCAGAAGAAAATATTTACAAGGCATTTTTTGAATATTAGAAAACGTAACTATGAGTTGGAATTGTCAAATATAAAGAGGGCAACCTAAAGGCAAACTTGTGTGTCTGTGTAAGTAGCTAGTCCCAGGGTTTAAGAGAGGAAAGCAATTTTCCAAAATGTACAAAGCATTTTGAAAAAATATTTGGAAAGACTTTTCTCCCTGTAAGGACTGCTTATCAGCATATTTGTAGTTAGATAATGCAGAAGCTATTTCTTTATTCCTGCGATCTGCCTTGGATCTTCAAGAATAAAGAATACTTTTTCTATAAAAAGTATTCAACCTATATCGGGAGCCGGAAATACATTTAATATCACTGAGAAAAACTCTGGTTGTTTACTTGACTTACCAACAAGCAAACAACCCAACATTCTGAGAGTGGAAAAAAATAATAATCATGGAAAATAATAGTCAAATACCAGAAGGAGTTATTGTTAGCATATACCACTTGATTAAAAGGAGATTAAATCAGGAAATATGATGGTTTAAAGCTATGCAAAAAAAAAAAAAAAGAATAGGCTTTAATTGTATTGATTTGAGTGGATATATAAACTATAGTTTCTTTTATTGGACAGACTCACTGAGGCCAGTGAAGATTTCATTAAGTAACACAGGTTATAATATAATTTTGCTTTTTATAGTAATTTTTATTTAGACAAAAGCTAGCTTTTGTCTAAGACATACTGAGCAGGAATAGGAACTGCTTTTACCAGAAAACTGAACCTGTAACTATTCAGGCATCCCATGGAATAAATTATCCTGGGAATAATGTTATCCATCACTTCGCAGGGGTCATTATTGTTGAAAGATACCAATTACCAATTCAACAATCTTCCAAATATTCTGCCCTTTAACCAATTTTTTAAAAAGATAAATTTGCAGACTGTTAAGAAATTATTTAGACTCTATTTTATCATGAAAGAGTAATCTATACACTCCTTACCTTTACTTCTTTTTTCCCCTTCCTTGACCCTGAAAAACCCTATTATTCCAAAATACGACTTATCATTGAGATTACTAGTGACAGCCTAAAGGCCTCCCTACCTTCCTCCCTCCTCACCCCAATCCTCTACTGCCTGGTCCCAAGCTTTCCTAATGTGCCTCTCTATAGCTTTAGAAAATTATGATAGTCTCATTGAGAATGAGAAAGGATTATAGAAACAGCAAGATAAATTTAGGAGTTCCATTCCCTCCACAAAGTGCTCTAAGACTTTTGCTAATAGCCAGTACTATCAGAAACTAGGGATGCCAAGCACAAGAGAACACACATAAGCTTTGTTCCCTGAAGTATAGCGCTTGGCAAGATTCTGAGGAACTGGAGCCCAAGGGCAAGGCTGGATAAACTATACTTCTGGAGAAAAGCTTGACACATGAAACTATGTCATTCTTAGAAGGCTGACTTAATAAACTCTGGTGTCCCCTGAATACCAAAGGATAGAGAAAGTACACCAGGTGAACCGAATCTCTCTGCCCTTGAGACCATGTGATTACAGAGATAATTTAGAACTGAGTAACTTCTCAAGAATCAATTTAATTGTCAACTCTTTCTCTGTTTCTTTGATATATAAATCTTCTCACAGTCTATGGCCAATTCTACAACCCAGGAATGTCTTTCTCAAGAACTGAGGAGCCATCATTTTGAAATGTGGAGCATCAAGAAAAATAATGCCAAGAAGACAGAGACCATCTGAATAGGCTTCTATCTATTAAAGAAATGGAATAAATAATTGGTAACCTTCCAAAACAGAAAGCAGAAAACAGATGTGTTCACTGGTGAATTCTATCAAACTCTTGGAAGAAATTACACTAATTTTCTACAATCACTTTCAGAGGAGAGAAGCAGAACTATTACCCAACTTTTTCTATAAGGTCAGAATTACTCTAATCCAAAATCAGGCAAAAACATTATATTTAAAAAAAAGACACAGACCAACGTGTCTCATGAAAATAGGTGAAAAAAATCCTCAATATAATATTAGCAAATTTAGTTTTTAAAAGTATAAAAAGAATCATACATCATGACAAATTAAGATCTATCCCAGGTATGCAAGGCAGGTTCAACACTTAAAAATCAATTAATATAATCCATCATATCAATAGGCTTAAGAAGAAAAAAATCATATGACCATATTGATAGACATAGAGAAAGCATTTGACAAAATTCAACTTCTATTCATGTCAAAATCTCTCAGCAAACTAAGAATATCCTAGAAGGAAACTTCCTCATCTTGATAAAGAATATCTAAAAAAGTCCTATAACAGCCTACTTAATAGTGAAAAACCCAAGGGTACCTAGGTGGTTCAGTTGGTTAAACGTTTGCTTTTGGCTTAGGTCATGATACTAGGGTCCTGGGACTGAGCCCCACATGGGGGTCTCTGCTCAGTGGGAAGCCTGCTCTTCCCTCTCTCTCTGCCTGCCACTCCCCCTGCTTGTGCGCTCTCTCTCTCTCTCTCTCTCTGTCAAATAAATAAACGATTTTGTCAAAAATAGTGAAAAGCTGAAAGCTTTCCTAGGAACAATGAAAGAATGCCCCCCCACAAAAAGATTTTATTTATTTATTTAATAGAGAGACACAGTGAGAGAGGGAATGCAAGCAGGGGGAGTAAAAGGGGGAGAACGAGGCTGCCCCCAGAGCAGGGAGCTGGATGTAGGGCTCAATCCCAGGACCCTGGGATCATGACCTGAACCTAAGACAGACACTTAAAGACTGAGCCATCCAGGCACCCCCAGGATGTCCCTTTTCACCACTCCTTTGCAATACGGTAGTGGAAAGTCTGTTAACACTGTAAGATAAGAAAAGAAAATACAAGATACACGGATTGGAAAGAAAACATAAGACTATCTTTGTTCATAGGTGACATAATAGTCTGTAGAAAATCTGAAAAAAATAAAATGACAAAAACAAAACAATGCATAAACCCTCCTGGAATTAGTGGGTGCTTGCAGCAAGGTTGTAGGATATAAAAGTCAATTGTTTTCCTATATACCAACAATTTACAAATAGTACCTTAAATTACAAATTCAGTATCATTTATATTAGCATCCTCCTCCCAAATAAAATACTTGGGTATAAATCTAACAAAATGTATGATACGTATGAGGAAAACTATAAAACTGATGAACAAAATCAAGGACTAAATAAAGGGAGATATATTCTATATTTATGGATAGGAAAACTAAATACTGTCAAGATGTCAGTTCTTCCCCAATTTGATCTATAGACTTAATGCAATTCCAATAAAAATCCCAGCAAGTTATTTTATGGTTATAGACAAACTAATTCTAGCATTTTTATGAAAACACAAAAGACCGAGAATAGCCAACACAATATTAAAGGAGTAGAGCAAAGTTTAAAGTAAATCTTGACTTCAAGATTTACTATAAAGCTACAGTAATTGAGACAGTGAGGTATTGCCAAAATAATAAATAAATAAATTAAATGGAATAGAAAACCCAGAAATAGACCCTTGTATTGTTGACTGATCTTTGAAAAAGGGAAAAAGGCAATACAATGGAGCAAAGAGTGTAATCTCCTCAAGAAATAGTGCTGGAACAACTGAACATCCATATGGCAAAAAAAGAAAGAAGAAAGGAAGAGAGGAAGGAAGAAAGAAAGAAAGAGGGAGGGAGGGAGGGACAAAAAAAGAAAGACAAACTACATACAGACTTTACACCTTTCATGAAAATTAACTCAAAATGAATCTAAATGTAAAACACAAAACTATAAAACTCCTAGAAGATAACACAGGAGAAAACCTAGATAACCTTGAGTTTGGAGATGATATTTCAGATAAGTATCAAAGACACAATCCATGAAAAAAATCATTGACAAACTGGACTTCATTCAATTTAAAAACTTCCACTTTGTGAATGATAATTATCAAAATAAGTAGGAGACCAGCCACATCCTGGGAGAATATATTTGCAAAAGTCACATCCAATAAAGGACTATTATCCACCTATACAAAGAAATCTTAAAACTCCACTACAGGAAACCAACTTGATTGAAGAATGGGCAAAAGACCAGAACAAACACTTGAACAAAGAAGATATATAAACAAGCTGATTAAATAAATAAATAAATAAATAAACAAACCATGAAAAAATGTCCCACATCATATGTCATCATAGAAATTTAAATTAAAATGAGATACTACTATTTACTGATTAGAAAAGCCAAAGTCTAGAATGCTGACAATGCCAAGTACTAGCAACGATGTACAGAAACAGGAACTCTCATAAATTGCTGATAGGAGTGCAAAGTGTACAGCTACTTTACAAGACACTTGGCAGTTCCTTAACAAAACTAAACATACATTTACCATATGGTTCAGTAATAACACTTGTTGGCATTTATCTGATGACACTGAAAACTTATGTCCAGACAAAACCCTGCCCACAAATATTTATATCAGCTTTATTTACACTTGCCAAAACTTGAAAGCAATCAAGATGTTCTTCATAGGTGAGTGAAGAAAAATGTGGTACATTTGGACAATGGGATATTATTTAGTGCTAAAAAATGACCTACCAGAACATGAAAAAAACACAGAAGAAACTTAAATGCATATTAGTAAAAGAAGCCAACCTAAAAAGCTAACTACTATATGATTCCAACTATATGACATTCTGAAAAAATAAAAACTATGGAGACAATAAAAATATCAGTGGTTGCTGATGGGGACGGGGGTGTTCTAAGGAATGAATAGGCAGAGCACAGAAGACTTTTAGGGTAGTGAAACTACTCTGTATGATACAGTAATGATGAATATATGCCATTATACATTTGTCCAAACATATATTGTACAATACTAAGAATATATCCTAAGGTAAACTATGGATTTGGGGTGATTATTTGCATTTGTTATGAATGTAGTTTCATTCTTTGTAACAAATATACCATTCTGGTGAGTAATACTATTTGGGTGACTGTGCATGTGTGGAGATAGGGGGTATATGGGAAATCTCTGAACCTTTTCTCTGTTATGTTGTGAGTCTAAATCTCTTCTAAAATATAGCCTTAAAAGACTAAAAGTAGGGTGCCTGGGTGGCTCCAGTTAAGTGTCTGGCTTCAACTCATGTCATGATTCTGGGATCCTGGGATTTAGACCCATGTTGGGCTCTCTGCTCAGTGGGGAGCCTACTTCTCTCTGTCCCTCCACCTGGTGCTCCCCCTGCTTGTTCTCTTTGTCTCTGTCAAATAAATAAATGAAAGCACCTTCTTTTTTAAAGGCTGAATAATATTCTATTATTTGTATATATATTTTATATCCATTCATCCGTGGGTAGACATTTTCATTGCTTCCACATTTTGGCTATTGTAAATAGTACTACAATGAATATAAGTGTTAAGTCTGCAAATATCTCTTAAGATCCTTAAAAAATAAGGAAATTGTGTCATATGTGACAAAGATGAACCTTTGAAGATATTAAACTGAGTGAAATAAGCCAGTCATAGAAGGACAAATAATGCGTGATTTCACTCATATAAGACATCAAAAGTAGGGAAACTCATAGAAGCAGTAAGTAGGATCATGATTAACCATAGTTTGGGAAGCAGAAAATGGGGAGTTCCTGCTCAGTGGGAATTGGATTCAGTTATGCAAGATAAAAAAGTTCTAAAGATCTGTGGTACAGTATTGTACTTATAGTTAACAATGCACTACCTTCAAATTTTGTTAATAGTGTAGATCTCATGATCTCATATTTTTGTTTTTCTTTTTTAACTACAATTAAAAACAACAAAAAAGTAGTGCTCCTATTTTCCAGTCTTTGTAGGAGGGTAGGTACCTAACCTTTAATAAACACCAATTAGTAAACCCAGATGGACTAATCACATTGACCAATTTGCCTGATAAATCCTCAACAGCTCATCAAGACACTTAGCTGTTGGGTCCTATATCACAGCCCACAGATATAGAAATTGCAGTGGCTTCTACCCTCTGTGGAATATCCCAATAAACCTCAGCTGCAATGAATTAACAAAAATAAACTTTGCATCCATTCTGGAGGATTGACAGCCAGAGATAAGAGGAATATTAGAGTAATCAGAAAACCTGCCCAGAAAAATAGAAAATCTTCTGGAAAAAAAAAAAAAACAAAAAACTAAACTAAATGAATATTTGAATAAAATTTAGTTCAGCTCATGCATATACATAAGCATGTTTCTATAAACATGTGCATGCATACATGCAGAGAAAAAAAAAACTTGGTTTCCAAACTCGAGATTTCATTAAAATGAAATGGAGTAGATTATTGCCACCAGGACACAAAATCATGGCTTGGAAGACCAAGAGTTATATTACAAAGCAGATCAAAACTAACAAACAAAAAATACATTCAGACGGAAAATATGAGGGAAAAGATAAGAGATTTGGAAGACAGAAACAGTAGAAATATATCCTAATGATTGAAATTCCCCAAAGATTAAAAAAAAAAAAAAAAAAAAAAAAAAGAACAGCTGGAGGCAAAGTTAAACTGAAGACAACTGAATTAGAGTAGAAGAATAATTTTCCTAAGTGGAAAAATAATATAAATGGGCATTTTAAGTGGCTCACTAAGTTATAGATTTCACTGATAAGAGAAGACATATTCTTAGGCCTGCGCAATCAAAATTTCGCAAGTCTGAAAACAAAGAAAATAAAATATGAGCTTAAAAACACAAAAGAGGGGCGCCTGGGTGGCTCAGTGGGTTAAAGCCTCTGCCTTTGGCTCAGTTCATGGTCCCAGGGTCCTGGGATCGAGCCCCACATCAGGCTCTCTGCTCAGCAGGGAGCCTGCTTCCTCCTCTCTCTGCTTGCCTCTCTGCCTACTTGTGATCTGTCTGTCAAATAAATAAATAAAATCTTAAAACACACACACACACACACACACACGAGTTGCTTAAGAGAAAAGAAAACCAGACTGGAATGAGATTTCTCATATGAAGCCCTGTAGAGTGGGTTAAAATTTACAACTAATTGAAAGACAAGTCTGACAACACTAGAATTCCTTTACCAGCCAAAACTATCCATCATCCATAACAATGAAACAACAGTATTTGAGAATAGGTAATAAGAGAGAGGTTATCACCCATATATAGTATATGAAGAAAATACTTGGAAAAATACAATCAGATCAGATCAGAAATTTCAAAATGAGGGAAGAAGAGTCAAGCAAGTAATAGTAAGTAGGTTGAAATACTTGGGTCCTTGATCATGAGTCCTCAGAAAGTAAAAGTAATCATTGATAATAATGGAAGAGTACATAACATAAGGTAGTTTGAAACTATATATATAAAAATAACTGTTAGCCTTTATGTTCTCTAGACATAATAAAGTTAAAAATGAAATGAGAAAAATATACCATTCACAATACTTATAAGCACTACAAGCGTTTCAATAAAAATGATATGAGACATATGATATATTAAAAAAACTTAAAATTGTATTAAAAGTTATTAAACAACATCTGAACCAAATAGGAAGGTCCTTACGCGTGGGAAGCCATAGCGTCATAAAAGTAATAATTTTCCCCAAAGTTAGCACACACATTTAATGGAATTACAAACAGAATCCTGAAAATGTTTTAAAAAGAATTGGATAAAATAATTCCGGATTTACAGTGGGAATAGGTGTCCCACAACAGTTAATAAAATCATGTTACAGAAGAACAATGAGAAGGTACTTAAGAACTTATGATAAAGCCACTACATTGTTACCACAATTGTTATGTACTGGTGTAGAAACAATGGAATGAGAGAGCTAGAAATGGATCTCACCATATGTGATCAGTAGAAAAAGAATAGGTTATGAAAAAATTATGTTGGAACAATGAGCTATCTAAAAATATAACAATTTTTCCCATTTTATGCCATATGCAAAAAACAAATTCCATATTAATTATAGACTTAATTGCAAAAATAAATTAAACGGCAACATATGTGGTCAAGGGATAGGAAAATCTAGACAAAACTGGAAGCCCACAAGTTATACATATGTGATTTTAAAAGGCAGGACTCTGTAGAACAATCTGAGGGGTTTGAAGTGGTGGGGGGGTGGGAGGTTGGGGTACCAGGTGGTGGGTATTATAGAGGGCATGGATTGCATGGAGCACTGGGTGTGGTGAAAAAATAATGAATACTGTTTTTCTGAAAACAAATAAATTAATTAAAAAATAAAATAAAATGTAAAAAAAAATAAAATAAAAATAAAAGGCAGGACAGCTCAATAGAAATATGAATGAAGAACTCTGAAAGAATAGTTCACAGAGGAAAAAGATTTAAATTTACCAGTACTTGGGGGAGATGCAAATAAAGCACCATGAATTATCTCTTCCTACCTATTAGGTTTCTAACTATTGAAAAGATCTGTAACACCAAATAACAGGTATATAGGAGGAATAAGCACTCTAATGCATTTCTGTGAGTATGGAGAGTTATAGCCTTTTTGGAAAGCAATACAGCAACATCTATTAGAATTATAAATGCATTTACTTTTCTACCATGAAATCCCACTACTGGGATTATTTCCATAGAATAAAAGCCACAGTTCATTAACAGTTATGTACAGGATGATTATTGTTCCTCTGTTCATTTTCACCAAAAATAGACACAAAAACAAAAACCTTGTTACATGAATGTCCATATATAGGGCAATGAATAAGTGAATGATAACATATCATATAATGGAATTTTATTTAGTCATTAAAGAGAGTGAATTAGAGATTTGCCAGTTGATCTGAAAGTATGTCCTTTGAAGGGTAGCAGAATACGTCTCCCCAAAATATGCCACTTTGATAATGATTGTTTTGAACTGCAGGTCATTGAAAGGTATCAGATAGAAGAAGAAAAGCTCTCTGCCCTCCCCCTGAACTACCTGAAAACTGAACATAAATTCTTTTTGTGAAGGTGCCTTCTTCCCTTTGTCCTGGAGTGAGAAGGGATAACAACTTTATCACTGGAGGCGAGATGGCACTGAGAAAGAACCAACACAAACCAACCTTACTAATGAGTCTTACTTACCATTAGTTTCATGTACACTTACCTCTCTCAATTTGCTGCCCCTGGAAGGCCAAAGTCCTTTTCCTTTGTCTTGTCACTTCTCTACAAAATTATTACTCTTTGCTAAGATGCTACATAAGCCCAAGTCTAACACCCTTCTGAGTTATTCATCAGAGGTTTTTCTTGCATGAGGTACACTGCCTGTGTTAATAAACTGTTTTTCTCTTGTTAACTTGTTTCTTTGTTAGTTTAATTTAGAGAATTCTGCCAATAAACCTAAGATGGGTAGAGGAAAAGTTTTTCCTCCCCTGCACCTATTCAACTCTCCTGTTGAATAAGAAAAGGAAGGTACAGAAAAATGAATGAAACACACTTTTTTATGTTTTGATAATTGCAATATGATTACAAATATACATACAGATGCTTACAAATCATATAAAAATTATATCATTATACAGTTATATAAAATGGAACCATGGAAGGATAAATATTAGGATGTCACCAAGAATTTCCACCCTTTGCAGGTGGTTTGTGTGGTGATTAGTGTTGAAGATGAAGGAGAACATTAAAAAAAAAAAATCAGGCAAAAAAAACCCCAACAACAACAGATAAAAAGACTATTAAAAATTGAAAAGTATACAAATATGCAAAATTACAAATAGGGACATAATTTTTAAAAATTACAAATGATGGTCACTCTCTTGTTTTTAAATCTCTCTCTCTTTGGTGATTAAGGAAATTTCCTGTGGGAATGTTGAGGAAATAACAGGAAGGCAGTAGGCCCACAGGTTTTGGTACTGGACAACCAGAGTTCATGTCCTACCTTGTCAGTAACTGGACGTAGGACTTCCATGGATTGTTTACTTTTCCAAACTCAAAATTTCCTCATCGACGCAGTAAGCTTTTGAGAATAAAATGTGACTATGTAATTAAACTGCTTACCAGAGTGCCTGGGACATATTAAGTGCTCAATAAATATTGACTATTAATATCATTTTTATTACAGTTACTGCAAACTAATGAAATTTCAATCTCAGAGGAAAGGAGGACAGGTGGGAAGCAAGATGATTTTGAAGTTCAAGTGTAAGTGATTTGAAATTGTCCTGTTATATTTTATTTTTTTTTAAGATTTTATTTACTTATTTGACAGACAGAGATCACAAGCAGGCAGAGAGGCAGACAGAGAGAGAGGAGGAAGCAGGCTCTCCACGGACCAGAGAGCCCGATGCGGGGCTCGATCCCAGGACTCTGGGATCATGACCCAAGCCGAATGCAGAGGCTTCAACCTACTGAGCCAAACAGACGCCCCTATTTTTTTTTTTAAGATTTTATGTCCTGTTATATTTTAAATTCTCTTTCCTTTGTTTTGATTAGGTATAGAAAGTTAAAATCACTTAATATGGTATCAAGATCCTTAAAATCAATCCCTCACCTAAGTGCAATGACTCTCCTATATCCAGTATTCTGTTTGTTTCCCAAACAATTCCTGTAATACCTACTCAGAGAGTTTTGTTTGGGTCAAAAAGTGAACATGTTGACACATTTATGATAACCTACTAGATACCAGGCACTGTGCTGTATATAGCAATACTGAAAAGTATGCTCCACTCCCCACATTTTGCAGATAAAAGAACTAATGTCCCCATAGTTTAGATGAATATCAAAAGTTTGTTTTGATGTTTGGTAAATCCAGTTTCAATCCCCAGGCATGTTCTAACACAGTTTGTTGTCATCAATGTATATTAGTGCTGTATAAGCAGTAAATAGTCTACAAATTTAAATGTAGTTGGATTTTTAGTGGAAGTTTCTGTTGCCATAGAGTCTTGGCTGAGGTCCTAAAATTGAAGATAGCAGGTGATAAATGTACTTCACACATTCTAAAGAGAGTTGCTAGGCACTCCTACCCAGACTTGCTGAGATAAATCTAAACATGTCCTTACCTTCCTTTTTTGTCACCTGCCATCAGTCCATCTAAAGTTGATAAGGTATTGGGGCTCTTTAGAAAACTTCTTAGCCTAGAAAAGAGGAAGGTTGGGCTTTTCACCCCCCCATATCCAGACTATGATCAAGAAGCATCCCATCATAGAAAGAGACAGCTATTGGGCATATGAAACACAGAGCACTATGTCAGATTATAAGAGCACCAGACAAGAGATACCTTTTAACCTTTAATGCTTGCAACTGTTCCTTTACTTCTAGTTCCTACCCCTTCCTACTTCCTCAACCATGGAAGATCCACAGCTACAGAGTTGTGGGATAAAAGAACTGTGAGAGCAAAATGGAGAAAGAGTAAAAAAATAGATAATGTCCTCCTCCCCTTCCCCACTGTTGATCAGTTCTTGTGTCAGAACTGAGCTGGAAAGATGGCAGATGTCTTAAACTGAATTAGAGGTGAAAATTATAATATGTAATTGTACATATTCTAAATATATTCAGAAAATTTCTAATACCCAAGGAGTATTCCTCCTGGAAAGATCTGGGTTCTTTCTGAGATCTTCCCCAGTGACTGAGAAAGAAAATTCAATGAAGTCTATTAGAGGGCAGTGGCAAGAGAAAGAATAAGGCTATTTCATGATTATCTGTTATTGACTGGTGATATAAGAAAGCATTACTTCTACCCTCTGGTTTTTCTAATGTTGTTCACTTATGTTGCCCTTGAAATTCTGCCCCACGTCTTGTCTTGCCTTCCACAACATTGTCTCCATACCTTTCACAATGTCACTGGATAAATTAATATTTTCTTCTTGCTCCCATAGCCTTAAACCCTATTCATTATTTACTATTGTATCCAAGAATATAGTCAGACTCCTTTGAAATAGTGAGCTCCTTAAGGGTATGGCATCTTGCCTTTTAATTCCCAGTGGTGAGCACAGTATCTTGCTCATATTAAACATTTGATACTAGCTGATTAAACTGCTATGGAATGAAGAGATCACTGAAGTCAGCCACAGAATCCAAGACATTGTCTATCACCTGTGTCCCTGTACCTCTAGAGGATAAGTCCAGAAAACTTCCGCCAGGCAGCAGAACAGTTTCTGCTTTTCTGAGGACTTGTTAGGTAAGAGTCAAGATGACTCTGATATAGCTGAACACCCATGGAAATAGAGTCCCAGGGTCATCCATGTATGAAGCAAACTACAATTAAGCTGCTACTATGTGTCAGCCATTAGAAATGAGAAATGAAGACAGCACCTACCCTGTTATTTTAACTGATAATGTTTACAACTGTTTAAAATGGATCTCAGTTTGGAAAATGCATGATCATCATTTGCTGAGAGCAATGGCAGCTTAAACTCAGAGTTGATGAAACCCTGGGTGTGAGTTGTCAGCTCTATAAAATGAAGATATGAAAACTTAGGTAGGCATAAACTGAGGGCAATAAAGCAGGTCATGGAACCAACAGCAGACCTTCCTACACACTTTTTTACTGAGAAAGTGTGATAGCTGCATAAATCTCAACCCAACCACTGACTTAAGAATGACATGTCCTAAATTCACCCTAAGTATAAAAGCATCATCGTAACCATCACCAAGATGGTTTTACCATTCCCATCAGCTTGACTAAATTTTAGACAGTTTCTTTCTGTCTAAAATTAGACAATAGCTAATTAAACCCCACCCCAATCCTCAACCTCTTTTGTTTTAGAGTATTTATTTAAAAAAAAATTTTTATTAACATAGGATGTATTATTTGTTTCAGGGGTACAGGTCTGTGATTCATCAATCTTATACAATTCACAGCACTCACCATAGCACACACCGTCCCCAGTGTCCATCCCCCAGCCACCCCACCTCTCCCACACCCCTCCCCTCCAGCAACCCTCAGTTTGTTTCCTGAGATTAAGAGTTCCTTATGGTTTGTCTCACTCTCTGGTTTTGTCCCTTTAATTTTTCCTCTCTTCCCCCATGATCCTCTGCCTTTTTTCTCAAATTCCACATATCAGAGAGATGATATAACTGTCTTCCTTTTAAAAATTTGCAATTGTACTATGGAAAGAACCAAGATGCCCTTCAACAGACGAATGAATAAGGAGGATGTGGTCCATATACACTATGGAGTATTATGCCTCCATCAGAAAGGACGAATACCCAACTTTTGTAGCAACATGGACGGGACTGGAAGAGATTATGCTGAGTGAAATAAGTCAAGCAGAGAGAGTCAACTATCGTATACTTTCACTTATTTGTGGAGCATAACAAATATCATGGAGGACAAGGGGTGTTAGAGAGGAGAAGGGAGTTGGGGTAAATTGGAAGGGGAGGTGAACCATGAGAGACTATGGACTCTGAAAAACAGTCTGAGGGGTTTGACGTGGCGGGGGGGTGGGAGGCTGGGGTACCAGGTGGTGGGTATTATAGAGGACACGGATTGCATGGAGCACTGGGTGTGGTGAAAAAATAATGAATACTGTTTTTCTGAAAATAAATAAATTAATTTAATAAAAAAAAATTGCAATTGTAAATTCTTATTTTACTCATTTGATATGTAAATATTCTCCTAGCCTCTAGCCAGTTTTACAACTCAGGAATATTTTTCACAGGGAGCCATGGGTCATTATTTTAAAATGTAATTATTAAGAAAGATAGTACCCTTATCTCCCAGTATCTGTGGGTAGGTAAAGAGTCTAACCTCCATAAGCATCAGTGAACAAACACAGATAGCCTAAACACATTTCACAGGAACCAAGTGCCCCACTAAGCCCTCCCAGTACTTCTCTGTTAGTTCATCACAGTGCTTAAAACTCTTCTCCTTTTTGTTTCCACAGAGTTGAGTTTAATCTTTCTTCCCTATTGCAATAGTCTTGATAACATTCTTCCTTGTTTAACTCTGTTCAGTGTAATTTTTGTTTGGCAACCACTGTATAGAACTTCACAAAATAGTCATGGTAATAACTATGATTAATAAAAAAAAAAAATTTAATACCATTTCTTGACACTATAAACCATGATTTCCAACCAAGGGTAATTTTGCCCAAAGGAATCATTTGGTAAAGTATGGAGACCCTATAGGTTGTCACAGTTAGGAACAGAAGCAGGAAGTTTGCTATTGGCATATAGTGAGTAGAGTTTAGGGGTGCTGTTAAACATTTTAAAATGCACAGGGAGTCCCTCATAACAAAGAATAATTTGCTACAAATGTAAATAACACCTATTTGAGAAATCCTTCTATAAACAACCAGGATCCTAAGAACACTCTTCTAGGTCTCAGCCTGGCCAAAGAAATTAGTCTGTGCCAAAACCCTGCACTAGATTGTTAGACTATATAGTTTTTAAAAGTAGCAGAAGTAGACAACTAAGAAATAACTATAAATAGCTCCTAGGGACTCAGAGTGGTTAATTCATTTGGTTTTGGCTCAGGTCATGGTCTCAGGGTTGTGAGATTGAGCCTCTGGTTGAGCTCCATGCTCAGAACAGAGTCTGCTTGAGATTCTCTCTCTTTCTCCCTCTGCCCCTCTCCTTGCTCTCTCTCTCTCTCAAATAAATAAATAAAATCTTTTAAAAAATAGCTTTGGAAGATAGTATTATTGAGAAACATGAGTAGAACAAATACAATTTAAAGAATATTGAATTATTAAGCTAATACCAAGTGAGTCTGCATTTTGCATTGGTGTAGAACATGATGCCCTTGTTGATGGTGTCCAGGTTCTCTACTAACTGTAGCAACATAAACCAGGTATTCAGCTCTCATGTTCAGTTTTCTCATGGCTATAAAAGAGGAATCAGGGTCCCTCCCTCACACTATTGTTGTAAAGATGCAGCGATATGATGCATGCTCATTGCTTAGTATGGTGTCTGACTTAAACTCTCAGTACAATAACAATTTTAAAATTGCAATAAGAAAGGAAAATAGAGGTCCCAGAATTGACTACTTAATAAATAAATGAGGAAATAAGTGACATCTAATTAAGTCCTAAGTTTGTCATTTACTATTTTGAGACCGAGCTAACTCTTCAAACACCATTATTTTTATGAGAGTTGAAGATCCAGATAATCCAATTTGTGGGCTTGCTGAGTCACTCTGGACTCTTAATCACATGAAGGTATTTCCAAGTAAGAATCTAATTAGATGTTTAATTAGTCTATATAGGCTAATGAACTGCCACTCTGCCACTAAATCCTTTAGAGGTTCATGTCAGCCAGTTTAGAGACACAGTAGTAACTATGATTAATCCGATATAGACTGCCACCACCAATCACTGTCTTGCTGACCAAAGACTAGCCTTCAATTAACCCAAAGCCCCCTAGGAGAAATGTTATGTTTTCAGATGCTCTCCTAACTGGCAAGTTAACCCAAACAGGTTACTTGATTTCTTTTTCATTTACTCAAAAAGTAGTTATTGTAGCAATAATAAAGAACAAACGTATATCTAATTCACTTGTGGCACATTGATTTCATTTTATTTGGCAAGTTGACAATAAAAAGAAATTAAACACCTTCCCTTCTCCCCTTCACACACAGGTAGAAAACCCATACCAGGACAGACTGGCTTTAAATGGTTCTATGTAAATTAATTGGACTTATTTTGTAATGTAAAGTTATAGCCCATCCTCATCAACTGCACTTGGAGTAAAAGACAGATATTATGTCTCATTTTTGTTTGTCCCACATTTAAACCTTCTATTATTTGTATTTGTCTTATGCATTCTTGGAAATATGCTAAAGATTGTCTGAGTTTCCTCAAGAACCACATTTTAAATTTAAAAATGCATTGGTAAATGAGAAATAAAAGTATAAAATCCCTTAAGTCTCCACTCAATAATACATTACTAAATCAATATATAAAGAATGTTTTTAAACTACCAGACTACAGGAAACTAAGTTTAAAAACAGTGGATATCTTCCCCCAAATTTTCTAAACTAATTTATCCTTTAAATAGACTTGTCAGTTTCAAATTGAACATGACTTGGGTTTCTGAGATCTTGGGAAATGAAGAATATCTTGTTTCATTTTCTAGTCTTACATAAAGCAGAGTTGTATTAAAATTTTCAAATTTCTTCCCTCTTTATGAGTTCCAGAGGGTACATTTTGGTTAGTTCAATATGCTATTCCTACTTTAACTTTCTCATAAGTTCATTTTTCAATTTCATCCTAAAAATTTTAGTCAAAGAATAAAATCTTCAAAGTGCTAGTAATCTCTAATATACTTTTGAAAAGGGAAACATGAAGTATAATTCCAATAAAGTACAGATCAGGACATAATGCTAAGAAGAACTTAAAAGAAATTATTAAAAGTGGTACAGAATTACCCTTTACAATAACCTTAACATGAGGGCAAGTGATTTAACATTCTGCCTAAAAGGAAAAACTTTTTACCATCTAACAATCATTTATAGACATTGTTTAGAAGGACTTCTGTAAATAGGTTAGTACCAGTTGTAGATCCAGAGCTTACAAAAGCCAGCTTGTTAGTTTGGAAAACAATACTGTTGTCTAAGTAAGAAAATGTTTTAACGATTTCAATCAGTGGCTCCCAACCTTGGTTGCACATTAAAATTACCTCTGGAGCTTTTAAACACTCCAATACCTAGACTACCCCCAGATCAATTAAATAAAAATACCTAGGCTGGGAAGAAGGCATTGGTATTTTTAAACGCTCCCCAGGTTGATTCCAATATTACAGTCCAGGTTAGGAACAGATGCTTTAAAGAAATGGAAAATTTAATAATAGCATAGAGTTAAAGGGAATATATGGATATATTTTCATAACTAAAATCTAATTAGAGTAGAAGGAAGAATTATCTCTCTGTGCTCCCACTCCACAGCTATAACTTTCAGAATGAGGTTTAAAGCCACTATTGGAGTATATTTTTAACCTTTTTGTTTTCTTTTATTACTCCAGAAAAACATTTAGATAATTTCTTACGTGTATATTTAAGTTGATGCAATTTGCTTTGATATGGCCATTTATAATACTCTAAAGTATGAACATAAATATTGTAATTTCAATGGACTCTGACTGAAACAGAAGATTCAGTCACCAGAAGATGCAGGCAACTTTTTTCCTCAAACATAGAACAAAAATATGAAATCTGGTATATAAGAATATCATAGTATAACAGAAGAAATAACTTTTGACTCCATAGATTAAATCTTGTAAAAATCACAATGACTAATATATTAACTTATTAAAAAGTAGTTGAGACCCTTTTAGCACCCCACTGGGCCCTGGAGATACATGTTACCTGAAAAACAGAGCTCCTGCTATCATTGATGGACAGCTGGTTGACCTGTAGGTCAGGCCATAGATTTTTTATCCCACCTATATAGTCACCATAAACTCAAGATATTGTTAAACATTAGTAGTATGTCAACTTCCAAATGAATTACTATTTGCTTATGTTTGTCTGTGTAACAAATTTTCAGATAATCTTGATTGATATTCAATAACTTTCTTTAGGTCCCATCTTTAAAAAAAAAAAAAAAAAAAAAAAAAAAAAACAAGAAAAGGGGTCCCTGAGTGGCTCAGTCAGTTAAGTGGCTGCCTTCGGCTCAGGTCATGGTCTCAGGGTTCTGGGATTGAGCCCTGCATTGGGCTCCCTGCTCAGCAGAGAGCCTGCTTGTCCCTCTTCTTCTGCCTGCTGCTCTATCTGTTTGTGCTCTCTTTCTGTCAAATAAAAAATATAATAATAAAATCTTTTAAAAATAAATAAATAAATAACCAAGAAAAGACTGATAATTTTAAATATTAAAATTATTTAATAGTTAAACTTATGCAAGTTTCTGAAAAAAATATATAGTAGATGACTCTCATATCTCTAACTTCCTCAAATTTGTTTCTTTCTTGCTTTCTTACTGTCTCTCATTTTAATCATCATTACTGTTATTTTGTCAGCTATCTAGACAGAGTCTCTAATACATAACTTGAAAATATTTCTGAAAACAAAACTAGCATTGGAAAATTATTATTGATCCACTTAGAATTTTTTCAGTTCTTAATTATATTTTCTGTACAAGAGTAATTTGTGCTCATTATACTGTTTTATAAGTACAAGAGAAAATTACTCATAATTCACCATGAGAGCAACTATATTTAATATTTTGACATCTTTACAAGTTTTCTCTCTCAAACTTTTACAGTTAAAGTCATATTGAATCTAAAATTCTATATATTATTCCATTGGTACAGCTTTTTAATTTACATCCTATTTTAAGGATTTAAAAATGTCATTAAGAACTCTTTATCAATCTCACTTGAAAGGGTATATGGCTGAAATTGTTAATATTACAGAGTACCTCAAGATCTTCAGAATATTAATTTAATAAGCAAATATTTACACACACTGCTTTATATGTACCAGATACTATTTTAAACACTGAGGACAGAGAAAGAACAAAGATTCCTGCCTTATAGAGTTTATATTCTTTTAAGAAGTAACAGACAATAATAAATAAGCAAATAAATAAATAAATTAAATAATTTCACAGAGTGATTCTCATTTTAACAGTCATGGGATTCTGACACTAGATAGGGAGCTGGTTAGAGAGGGGAGGTGCTTAGAAAGATACCCATCTCCAAGTAGATAGTTTCTACTTGGAGATGGGTATCTTTAATATAATGATATTAAAGATGATATTAATGATATCTTTAATATCATTAATCAGATTTAATCATATCTTTAATATCATTAAATCTGAGATTTAATAATAAGCAAGAATCAACCATGTTTGAAACTCAAACATATGCAAATGCAAGAGAAATGGAATAAAGCTACCTTCCAGGAAATTCTTTGGAACAGATCTTCATGAAGTTACAGGCAAAAAGTGAGCAAGTCTTGAAAATGCCCCTTCCTCACCAGTCCTCATGTTGTTCCCCTTGAATCAGATCTCATTCATTCCTCAGAAGCCACTTAGAGACCAATTACTTTATTACATGTCACCAATTACAAGAGAACTGATAAAGCCAAATTCTTCCCCCAAAATTTCTAAGCAAAGACATAGAACATAAGATAGAATTAAACTTTGTGCTATCCTTTATTTTTACTATGAATTATTGACATTTCCCAGGATTATTGACATTTAAAATTTGTGTTGCTATTATTGTTGTTGTCAGTTTTGGAGATGAAATGTACTGGCTTGTACAAGTGGTTTAATATTGCAGTAAAGACTTTAAGCTATGGACGGATTCTAACAGCTAAGACTTTACCTAAGGTACTTAAACCAGCCACAATTTCCTTAACCCAATAATAATAATTTGAGTTTTAAACGAGATGGTGCAGAGAACTCAGTCTAGAGCCTGAAAAAACAAGTCTTTAGAGAGGGAGGGAGGTGGGGAGAAGAGACTGAAAGAGATTGGCGGGGGAGAGAGATAGCATATATGTGCGTGTGCACATGTGTGCACACTCGCATAACACCTTGAGGTTATTTTAAATATTGTGTGCATAAATATCTTACTAGTAGCAAAACCAAGGCTTAATTTAGTTTGCCTTCAATGGCCTCCTGAAAGTGCATTGCTTAGAAGACTGAATGTGTTCTGCTGACAGAGAAGAACAATCCACCAATGTTTACATGGATGGATTATATAATGTGGGACTTGGGGAATTTAAAATCCCAAACTCCACTAACTCTTGGTCACAGATGTGATGCTAAGTTTCAAACAATCACATTGGGGCATGAAAAAGAAATGCTAAGGTCTTCCTAATTTTTCTCATCTTTTCCTGTTATTCTCAAAGTTCTTACTAGGTGAGAACTCCCTCCACACTAACACAACTATTTGCAGGGACACTGAGGACCAGCACTACATATTTGGAATAGAACTCCAAAAGGCAGTGAGATGACAGAATCCTGCACCCAAGGAAGGGAAGGAATTTAGAAAGAAACAAATAAAGTAGCTTACACATTGTCTTCCTCAGAAACCCAGCAACCCTCAATAAGAGTTACCTCATAGTAAGGGAAAGAGGGCTAATCATGTGAGCTTGAACCAGAACACTCCATTTTCCCTTTGATGACCAAAGGGTTCCATACCTGATCAAAAAACCTTGAAAACCTCTGAGCCAGTAAAGCTCTTTGTAAACTGTAGTGTGATTTGCAAATGCTAGTTGCTAATATTATTACTGCTGTTTCTTGGTTCCTGTGACAATTTAAATGCTTTTTTTTATTGGGAAATTGTTTAATTAGATAATAAATCTCAAGAAGAGGCATTGTTCCAAGTTAAAGATTTATTTTTGTCTCCACCATTCTGTGCAATAAGCCCATTTAAAATGCTTCCTAAAGGGATTCATTTAATGGAGGAAGCTGAAGCATTTGACTAAATTTTTCCACCACAAATTTAATTCACATAGGATCAACCCAGTTAGTCATCTAGAGTAAAGAAATTCACCACACTTCCTGGTTGTTATGAGAATATCCAGGAAAATATTTCCTGCCTCCCTCAGTTAGAAATGAGGCCCTTAAGGATCTCCATTCAATTACTTCAACCTACATATTTAATGCCAGGTTATAGACAAATGCTAAAGAATATAGAAAAATAGTAACAACAGGAATCCAAGTTAACTCAATACTCATTATTTGTCCTAGAAACGAACAATACAAATATAGAATAGTGTGTGGGACTTAAGTCAATAATAATAGCAAAGCCATATAATGCTTGCTATATACAAAGCACTGGTCTATATGCTTTATAAATATTAATTCATTTATTCCTCACAACAACCTATGGACTTAACACCATGATTATCTTCTTTAAAGATGAAGCCTAGGGAGAATAACTCACCTACCAGAAGTCAATGTTGGAGCTAGGATTCAAACCTAGACGATCAGTCTAGAGATGATCATACATTGTTTTAATTTTTAGTTTCAGAGGGTTTGGGAATTAGAAAGTATATTTTTATCTGAATTTTTCCAATTATAAGTATGCTTTAATGTTTGATGTCTTCCTTTTGCCCCCTGAATCCATAACCCATATTTTTCTCTCTTGCTCTGTGCTTCAGAGTCTGACCTATATGAGTAACATTGATAGGCTTCCAGCTGGGTTTAGTACTGGAGATTAGAGGTCAACAGGAGTATGAGGACAACATATTTATTTTCCTGGTTCCTCCTAGTCAGGTCACTACTGGTCAGCTGCATCCCTCTTTTGAAACCACAACACTTCAAATGACTCACTTCACTCTGGATTCTGCTACCTCTCCCTTCCTCTGCCCCTAAAAACCTGAAGATAACAATAGTTCTCTGTTACTACAGTTGCTAGGGCACTGAACCATATTTGTTATTTTCTCTAAATACTGACCACATCTTTGTAAATAGGCTTGTTATTAAACTTTCGTCAAATCAGGAATCTAAGCATTCATCTTTTCATCTAGTTTATATATGACTGGACAAAAAGATAAATGCAGTATAACCCTCACTATCCCCATTTTCTAAGTTCTGCACAAAAGACTCAGGAAATAAATTCTAGAGTTATCCAAAGAGAGCTCCATTACTCCTACTACAAGTCTATATAAAAATTATTTGTCAATTTTTTTGATTTTTATAAGAGGCCAGGAATTGGGGTCTACAAATAGAACACATTTTAATTCTAATAACAGTCATTGGGTCTGTAAAATATCCTGAGTGTCAAGCAGCAAGGCAGTAGCAGACCTATTCATTTTGGATGTTGATCTCTTTGAGGTGGATGACCTTATTGAAGCCTTGACTCAGGTGTCATAAATCAGGTACTTAGCCTAATTAAGTATAAAAATATCTGATGCTTTGCAACTGATAAAACTGGATGCTGACTTCCTGGAATCAGATAGTAAAATACATCCAGGAAATGTAATCCCATGGTACAGAAAGATACCAGGTGCATCCTTGTTTCCCCTTCAAACTAATTAGCCATTCATCAGAAACAATGTATGTCTATGAATATATCTTGGTCTCAAAAAAAGACTAAACATCTGAACTGACCTTAACATCTCTTATTCAAAACATCTCAAGTTGATCTTGTCATTTACTTTGACAGCTCACCTTGTGAGAGTAGAGATTATTTCCAATGAAAGGATATAAGAACAACATGCTGAGCCATAATTCCAAAACTATGGTTACCCTCCTTTTCTTCTCCTTTGATCCACCTTTATAGTGCTCATAACTCTTCACTGCTCCACTCCTGGTTTTCATGTTGAAGGTCTAGCTTTACAGCTATGATTCAGCTACTTGGCTAGAATGATGCATTTCTTTTCACTATGACTTGATGTTTGCAAAGTTAAAGTGTGTGGAGGTAAATGACACACTGTCTTTGCTTACAAACCTCATTGTTTCATCATCAACATGTGTCACAAGAGTCTTAAAACATATGAGCATGTACATCTACCAGTGGAATAGATACAAGTTGACATCTCTCTGAATTACAGTTTCATGGAGCAATGGTTGGAGATGGATGCATAATATTGATCCATTTCAGCAATAAGTATCTGGGGAATCTCCTGGGGGTACTTCTGAACTGGCAAGGAACAATGATTATGACCAAATGTTAAAAGACAAGAACCCTGGGCCCTGCTTTTCTAATTCTAGCTCTGTCACCTTCTTGATGTATGGCACTAGAGCTACCCCACCATAAAATGACACCTTTCTATATGACCTAGACTTCAAAGTTATTGGTATGAACAAAAATGATTTATTTGTATAGATGGCAATAGCAAAACCTCTGTGCTACTTCACCTTGCAAAAATCAGTCAGAAAATATTTTCAGTGATTGAGATACTCATTGTCCTGAAACAAAGACAGGGTACAGTGTTTCATTCAAATTATACATGTTTTTTCTTTTCCTCCTTTCCTTTAGTAGCCAGCTTCTAAGGTAGTCTCCTCCAATAACCATCATTTTCTGACATTCACACACTTACATAGATAGTTCTCTCCCACATTGGATACCTGTATATCCAATATGATATTGATTTCCAAGGTTAGTTCATCAAAGCCATTTGACCTCTTCCTTGTTCCTGTATCATTCACTCTAAGAGAAACCAGCTGCAGTGTAAGAGCATATTCAAAGGGATAGTCCAAATGATGAGGAACTGAGGCATCCTACTGAAAGTCAGCACCACCTGCCGGTCATATAATTAAGCCATCATGGAAGCAGATCTTCACATCCCAGTCAAGCCTTCAGATGAATGCAGCATCTTGACTGCTACCTCATGAAAGATCCCAAGCTGGAATCACACAGCTAAGATACTCCTAAACTTTAGATCCACAGAAACTGTATAAGATAATAAATGTTTGCTGCTATAAATCACAAAGATTTGTGTGTGGGGGGGGAAGGTGATTTGCTGTAGTAATAAATAACTAAAATACTATCCATTCTGATTTTCTTTATACAAGGTTTACCTTTCCACCAAACCTGACACTACTCACCTATTTTTCAAGCAAGACCTTCTTATTGGTATGGCAAAATAGTGAGGAGCAACAGGAAGGCATGATCACTTTGTCAAAGACACAATGTTAGTGAATTAATATTCTAAGATATATATGTCCATAGTTACATCTGTTCAATGAAAGTCAAACTGAAAAATGTCCTCGTCCAAGAAATTGTTTACAAAAATAAATACTACATGCTTATCTTCATAATGTATACGTAACTCTAATTTACGTAGATAATTTCATTGTCTTATAATAGCCTAAGTGGAATACTGGTGATGTCATTTTATTACCCAGACAGTTATAAGTAGTGAGTTAATGTTCTGTCATTAACCCCTGTTAACTGCCAGAATCGAGTCATTTTATTTCAACAGATAGTGAAACAGGTTAGTTAGGCAATTAAGAGGAGCATCTGGCTAAAATACTGCAAAGGTCTTCCAGTGCTCTTAAACCAAATATGAGTTTCTTTACTGGCAGAAAAATTTCAAATAATTATTAATTGTAACTTTATTTTTTGATTCATAATAACATTATACAAAGGGTGCTGAAGCACCTAAAGTAGATAATGTATCATTCTTCCCTACCTGCCTTCTACTCTGTATAAAATCAATTTATCATTAACATTTCAGTTCAGTATTAAATGGTAATACAATTAGAGAAGCTATATCATTACTATTTATATCACTATACTTCCCTGACTAAAATAACAAAACAGATGAAAAATCACATCTCTGAAATCTTTTAGGTGCCTGTATAATTTTTTAGTAAAACTATTTAAAAAGCTGTTTTCAGCATTAGATTCCAACATAAGAATAAGTTTGAAAACACAGATTACTTTCTTAGTATTAATGTGAATTTCTCATAGGAATGTCAAAATTCTAAATTAACCTGAATAATATTAAAAGTATTGAATTATATTTCACAAGATTTTATCATATACAAATTTAGTTTCTGCAAAGCGCAGAAATTTTCTCTTATGTAAGTCCCAAAATGATTTTTAAAGAGCTGTGGAAATTATAATAAGATAAAAAATTCAAAAAGAATGAGATTCAAATGTTTTATCTTTAAGCAAATAGACACAAAATTTCACCAAATATAAAATGGTATAAATGGTAGAAGTTAGGAAACGAGAATCACAGAGTGCTTTTCTGAAACACTCAAATGGACAAGGGTTAACTTATTAACCCCTGTACTGGATCTTACATATCTACTTTAAAATTTTGATATTTCCATCAAACATCTGCATTTAATATATTGTAAATTGTCAAAAGGTAGTAATGAGGGAAATTTCTTTCTGATACTAAGTTTGGCTAACAGTGTTTTAGGTGTGGACAATGAAAAATAAAATGTAAGTCAATAAATTTTTGCTTAATCAATTTTATTAATTGTTGTGTCAAATTATACCCTTATAAACCAAAGAGATATACCTACTATTTATAAATCTTCATATGAATTAATTATTTAATAAAATTGTGAAAGGATTTATACTCAAAATAATTTCAAAAGGGTTGAGTTCTTTGAGAAATCATTTGTCATTTAATTCTGGGAAATCATTTAATTCTGGGAAATCTTGTGCACTGGATTGTATGAGACTTCCTATATGTTAGGAAGCAATAATTTCTCTTTAGATATTTCACAATACTTGTTGGATGAGGTGAATGAATAAATGAAGAAAAGAAGTTTCCAGCAACTAGTTCTGGCAATGTTTTGTCATCATTATATTCCATTTGTTTGAAAAATACTGTTAACCCTTGTATTGATCTTTGTGTTCTTGAGTTTTGCTTTTTTATTTCCATATAAAATTATACACAATGATTGCTTTCACTACATTCTCCCCAAAACCTACACTGAGTATAATGGTTCTCAGAAAAATCAAAGCTATCAAAGTATTTATTACATTTATGTCCATTACATGCCTAGTTATAAGGAGTAAGACAGGTACTAATTCGAGGAGATGGAGAATATAACCATAGAAATCAAGTTAAATTATATGAAACAATTAGGGAAAGTTAAGAGCTGTGATGTATAACAGCATTTCCCAAAAGATCCTTGAGATGTTAATAGATGTTTTATTTAAAAAAAAAAAAAAAACTTCTATGGTCAAATAAGTTTGGGAATTATTTCATTAGACATTATCCTCTTGGCAATTCACAGTGCCATTAGCATACTAATGGCTGAAAAGTTTTGCAGCAAAGAAAATGGCTGCATTTTGACTAAGCCAGAATATTCAAAATCTTTCAACATGGAAGACTTCATTAAAATGTTCCCTTTTGATCACAAAAATTTTACAAATGAAGAGAAAAAATAACACAAGTGTTTGCCACATTAATTTAACAAGCATTTAACATTTTGCCATATTTGGTTCAGATTTTTTCATCTAAATAATAAACAAAAGATTCCTTACACAAGGCCAACCCCCATCCCATTTTCCTTCCTCTTCCACATCCCAAAATTGGTATATATTATTCTTGATCATATATTTACTTTAACTTGTATGTTTGGATTCACAAATAATATATAGGATTCCTGTGTGTTTTAAGTTTTTAAAAACTATCATTTTCATACACATTGCAATTTACTAATTGTATTCAACATTATGTATATGAGACGGATTATGATAATACATATGGATTTGGTTTATCTGTTTTAACTGAGGAATTATGTTCTTTGTATAAATAGACCACAAAAATTAATTATCCAATAACCTATTAGGAAAATGTGGGTTGGGGGAGGGGTGCTTTAGTCAGTAAGTGTCTGCCTTTGGGTCACGTCATGATCTCAGGGTCCTGAGACGGGGCCCCTCTCCTGCTCAGCAGGAAGTCTTCTTCTCCCTTGCCCTCTGTCTGTCACCCTTGCTCGTTCTCTCTCCCTAATAAATAAATAAAATATTAAAGAAAGAACATATGTATTGTTCTCAATGTTTTCCTATTCTTAAGAATGTTGTGATATGGGGCGCCTGGGTGGCTCAGTGGGTTAAAGCCTCTGCCTTCGGCTCAGGTCATGATCCCAGGATCCTGGAATCGAGCCCCACGTCGGGCTCTCTGCTCCGAGGGGAGCCTGCTTCCTCCTCTCTCTCTCTGCCTGCCTTTCTCCTTACTTGTGATTTCTCTCTCTCTGTCAAAATGAATAAAATCTTTAAAAAAAAAAAAAAGAATGTTGTGATAAATGTCCTTGCACGTAAATCTTTGTGTGTCTGTTGAAGAAATCTTTCAGAGTATTTACCTAGAAGTAGAATGAATAAGTCATAGATACCCACATTATCAATGCTAGTAGATATTTCAAACTTCTCTCCAAAGTAATTAAACAAGTTACACACCAGCACACCACAGGAATTCCCAGGGATTCACATCTCTGCAAATGTTCAGACATACTAATCTGATGTGTATGGACTTATATAATGCTGATATACAACATTAATTTCCCTTATTATTTTTGGATCCTGAACATATTTTCATAAACATATTGGCCACCTGGTTTCCCTCTTCTGTGAATCATGAAGATTTAACAGTTACTTATATATTTCCTTAACTAATCCTTCACTGTTCAAATCCACTACAAATAACTTTCCTGGTTTATGGTTCAACTTTCATTTTTAAAAATTTTTTTTAATATTTCAACAGGTGTTCATATTTACCACTCATGTGACATTTGTACCTTGGCATCTTATGTCTTATTTTAAAATTTTCAGTTTTATTTTTCACATTGAGGATTTTATTCCATCTGCTATTTATTTGTGTATTATGTCACACAAGCATTTAATTGCCCAAGTGACATTTCTTGATTAATCTATCCTTTCTGTACTGATTGCTAATGCCACCTCATACATACTAAGTCTTTGTAATATAAAGGAGATCACTAGTAGCTGAGAGAAGGGAGAGGGTTCACTATTACACTGACCCAATCATGCATGGGGACTGCATGAAAGAGGTGGCCTTCAGGCAGGGTCTGAACACAAGATGGACATAAAGACATGGGTTTTGGTGTCAGACAAATGTTCATTTATATCCTTTCTGTAATACTCACTGCAAGCGAATTAATCTTGCTGCAAATAAAATTAATCTTGCTGCAAATGAATTTTTTCCCTTGTAAGTGGGGATCATACAAATGATCTAGTAGCATTATCTAGTGAGATAATATATTTTAAAATGGTTACTATATAGTCTTGCATATAGCAGGTGTTCAAAGTGGTTAGTTGTAGTCATTGTAGTTCCTACTATGGCTAGCCGTAGTGATAGGAATGGTAGTAAGATCTAATTAGATCAAGTTCTATAAGTTCGAAAAGCTAAAACAAATCTGAAGGACATTCTTAGGAAAGCAGAGACAGCACTGGGGAACTGTCTGATTGTAAGGTAAGAACTGGAGATGCCTCTAGGCTGCAGTTTGGAGGACAAGATGTAAGAGGAATTGGAGATACTAGTTTAGGATTGATGGTCTCAAAGGGCGGTTCCAATAGCAGCAATATCTGAAAACTTGTCAGAAATGCTAATTCAAGACCCCAGACTCACTGACTCAGATACTCTGACCAACATGTGACCCAGTAATGGCAACTGGTTTTAACAACCCCCACCCGGCTGCATGGATTCTGATGATGTTCAAGTTTGAGGCCCACTGGTTGGGAACACGATGAGTAAGAGCTGGTGCTGAGAAACCATCGTGAACACGAAGCATGAAGAAATTTCTGAGCTGCAGATATGGATTTCTCACTTAAAGAGTGAAACTCTCCTTTTCTGATACCTTTCCTTGCTTCTAGTTATTGGTTTTATTGTACTGAATGGCTTCCCAATCTAAGCATCATCTCCCAGCATTCAAGTTCTCCTTGCTGTCTACCTACTGAGCAAAGCAATGCCAACTTTGCAATTCTTAATCACTCTGTCCTTCCCACAATTTCTCTCCTGCATCCTTTACCCTATTTTCAGCTTGGAGGCTCCTCAGGGAAGAAAATTTGTCTGGCACAATTTCATTGAACATTAAATACCATGTGTACTGACAGAGCTTTGTAAATAATAATTGAGGGTAATAACAGCCTAGAACCCAGATTTTATTAGCATTAAATATTAAATATAAAATGGTTATCCTGGCCATTAAATATAAAATGCTTATCTATCTATCATCTATCTATCTATCTATCTATCTAATCATGTATCTACCCTTCTCTGACCCCTGAAAGATAAAAGTCAGTAAAGAACATGCTGTATCTGTACCATTTAAGAACACTTTTATTTTAAAACTTATTTCATCTTGAAATCATTAAGTTTGAGCATGAAAAAGAGATGAGCAGTAGTCACAGAAAATATTCACCTGTTTTCGGATTTTTCATTATGTTTTTAGGGAGTTTTACCAACTCTTTGGTAGAAATCAAGGTGGAGAAATAATGAGAGATTTCAGTTTAACAGTCTATCAGAGGTCTGGCTAGAGTATTAGTTTTGGCCATGATGTGCCAATCAACTATAAAAGATCAGCTCAGCCTCAGTGACAAGAAGACATCTGAGATAAGTTCATCTACCATGACATGCTCTAGAGTAGGACGCATACAGGAATAGCACCTGCATTTTACACTAGTGCTGCCTTGTAACATCTTGGGGTCCATGTTTAATTTTTAAAAAATCCAGTTTTTAGGAACTTGAAACATGTTACCCCATCACTTAAAAATACAAGCTAATCCTGGTGTGTTTCTTATTATGTTTTTTCTTTTACTTTATAATCTGTATATCAATGCATGTACACATGAGAACTTAGATCTATAAAATGTATAGGATAGCATGTAAAAGGTAGGCCAATAAAATATATCTTGTATTATCACTTTATATAACATGTTTAATAGTATATACAAATTTAACCTACAGTGAAAAAGCTTTAACTTTTTAAAAACATTTTGAATAATTGAATACTGCTGTCTTTGTGATGTGAAACCATGATTCCTCACAATGAAATCAATATACTTTGGTCTTTAATTTATTGACAAGCATGACCTGAAGTTTGAAAGCAAGTTCTAGGGTTCAAATTGCCTGTTAATATTGTTAAAGAAAATTTAAACTATTACTCATGTGAATTTTAAATGCTTGAAAAGAAAGAAAATACACAAAACAGCTAGCAATGATTTTATCTTAGTGGAAAGATAATGCATAATTTTTTATTTATACATACTTATTTTCTGAATTCCCTATCACAAAGAAGTATTATTATTCATTATGGTACCAATGTTAGTAATAAGATACAAATGAAATATGTACTTGAATTTGCATGCCATCCTTGCATAGGGGCCATGCTTATCTTCTCTGTATCATTTCAATTTTAGTGTATGTGCTGCTGAAGCAAGCATGAAATATGTACTTGGAAATAGTTATAAACCTTATTCAAGCTGTACCAGATTCCTACTTATAGAACTCATACCAAAACACACACCCACACAAACACATACACAAAAACATATTAGCGATGTCTTCCTTAATGATTAAAAAATAAGATGTCATGAGCAGCAGCAAGTCACAGTGATAATCAACATTGTTTTGAAACATACTCCTGAATAGGTAGTAAATGCAGGGGTGATGTTTCAGCAGTCATGAATTGATAAAAAGAGACAATCATGTGCAGGCACTTTATATAGGTAGAATTTCAAAACCTTATAAAAACTAGTTTTCTTTTTTAAATGAAGAGTATTTTGCATTGCCATCCCTTGAGCAACTTCCTATGTTGTAATATATAGACTTGGGATGGCAAATTAACAATTCATCTGATGTGATAATTGGGATAGTCTATAGCAGCAGCTCTGAAAGTGTAATCCTAGGAGCCCTAGGGATCCCAGGGAACTTTTCAGGATCTCTGTGAAATCAAAGCAATTTTCAATACATTATTCATCTTTTTTACTATGTTGGCATGTGTCCTCTTTCACTGTGTGGCCATTTGCACTGATGGTACAAATACAATAATGGGTAAAATTACTCGATGCTTAGAACAAATTGAGGCAGTAGAACCAATGCGTACTAGCAGATTTTGTGTATTTCATCAACATGCACCAAAGTTTATTTTAAGAATATCTTTGATGAATTAGTAAAAATTCATAATGCTTACATTACATCTTGGAACTTAAAGACGTGCTTTAATACTCTCTTTGACAAAAATTAAACATAGAGTTAAAGGTAGAATTGCAGAATTGTATACTTTTATATAATGAAGTAGATAGTTGTATTAGTTATCTATTTCTGAACAGTTTGTGTCCACACCGAGCAACTTAAAGCAACATACATTTATTATCTTGGTTTCTGTTGGTCAGGAATTCATGTACTGCTTAGCTGGGTCCACTGGTTCAGGTTTCTTACAAGGGTGCAATCAAGGTGTCACCTGGGACCACAAGCATGTCAAAGTCTAACTGGGGAGAAATGGACCCCTCCCCATTTCCAATCTTATCCATGTGGTTGTTAGTAGGATTCAATTTCTTGGGGTGCTTGGACTGAGAACCTCAGTTCCCTGTAGTTATTGGCTAGGAGGGCACTCTCCATTCCTTGCCAGGTTGCTCTCTCCATGGGGGCAAGCATTTGAGAAGAACCAGAGAAATTCAGCAAGATGGAAATCATAGTCTTTTATATCCAATCACAGAAGTGACTCTGCCTCACATTTGCCATACTCTGTTAGAAGCAAGTCACCAGCTCCAACTCTCTCAAGGAGAAAGAATGACACAAAAGCATGATTTCCTAGGGGCAGAGATCATTAAGAGCCATGTTAGCAGCAGTGTTCATAATGGTCATCTATGGGAACTACTGTTTGCGTTGCAAGTTGAACTATCTGCTCTTTTCATTACAAACCACTTTTACTTGAAAGAATAATTAACCTAAAAACTATACTTATGCAGGCTTGAGTATTTTGCTGATATTTGCAGAACTGAGTATTTCTTGAAAATAGAGCGTTTTGTTACTTCAAGGAAAATAAATTCAGTGGAATTTGAATATCAAAAGAATGTTAGAATTTTGTAAAACTTGTATCTGGCAATAGTGTCTTAACAACTTCTTGATACATAAAAATCTCTTTTACAGGTTTTGTTAGCAATACGAAAGAATGTTGGGTTTGATATTGTATCATGAAATGTGTTGGGGCACCTGAGTGGCTAGGTGGGTTAAAACCTCTGCCTTCGGCTCGGGTCATGATCCCCAGAGTCCTGGGATGGAGCTCCGCATTGGACTCTCTGCTCCACAGGGAGCCTGCTTCCTCCTCTCTCTCTGCCTGCCTCTCTGCCTATTTGTGATTTCCGTCTGTCAAATAAATAAATAAAATCTTTAAAAAAAAAGAAAGAAATGTGTTAACATGTAAAAGATCTGCAAAACTCAGTGAATCAAGGTTTTTCAGTTGACCAAATGGATGTTTTTCCAGAGACAGGCACATGTCCATTTAAGGTGCAAGATAGACCAATGGTTTTAGCCATTCTGACAGGTGTAAAGTGATATTTCATTATGGTTTTGATTTGCATTTCTCTGATAATTAGTGACAGTGAACATCTCTTCATGTGTTTATTGGTCATCTTTTTTTTTGGGGGGGGGGATGTCTATTCAGTTCCTCTGCCTTTTTTAGTTAAATTATTCGTTTTGGTGTTTGTTTTTTTGTTTTGTTTTGTTTTGGTTTGGTTTTGAATTGAGTAAGTTCTTTATATATTTTGGATATTAATCCATTATCAAATACATCATTTGTAAATATGTTTTCCTATTCAGTAAGTTGCCTTTTTGTTTTGTTGATCGTTTCCTTAGCTATGCAGAAGATTTTTATTTTGATTTAGTCCCAATAGCTTAAATTTGTTTCTGTTTTCCTTGACAGAGGAGGCATATCTAGAAAAGTGCTTTTATGGCTTCTATCAAAGAAATTACTGCTTATGTTTTCTGCTGCGAATTTTATGGTTGAATGCTACGAAATGTATAGAATTGCTGAAGTACTATATTGTACACCTGAAACTAATTTAATATTGTATGTTAACTATACTTGAATAATAAAAAAAGACAGACCAACGGATCTTATGTTAGCAGTATGAGAAGTTCATTAATATGATTTCAGTTCCACATTGAAATTCACTTTTAAAAAACTACTACTTACAGAATTCTAGTGTAGTATCAAAGAAGAATATCCACAATTATCTGAAAAGGGTATACTTCTCCCTTTACAACCATATAATATAATTACATGAGGCTGGATCTTTTCCATATACTTCAACCACAACAAATGGCAACAGTTTGAATGCTGTGAAAGCAGATACGGGAATCCAGCTGGCTCATATAAAGTTAAACATTTAAAATATTTACAAATATGTATAAAAGGACCACTCTTCTCATAAAACTATTTTTGCTTTGGAAACTATAGTTTTTTCCTTAAAATATTTTTATGTGGACATAAAATGGATTTATTTTTACGTGAATTATTTAAGGATGTCTATTTTAATTGCAAGCATGATAAAAATTGATAGATAACCCCACATAAACAAGAACTCTTTGGGATGTCAAGAAATTTTAATATTGTAAAAAAGATCCTATGGTCAAAACTTTTGAGAACCTTTGGGCTAGATTTAGCTACGTTGACAAAGTAGCCCTCAAATCTCAACAGCTTGCACAAAATGATCTCTCATTCACACTACAAGTACATTGGTGTTTTCTGAGGGAATGTGGTCATTGTTTTGTCAGGAGACCAGGCTCATGGAGAATATATTTGATCAAGATTCTATGTTCACGGGGGGCCTGGGTGGTACAGTTGGTTGGACATCAGACTCTTGGTTTCAGCTCAGGTTGCAATCTGAGGGTTGTGATCTCAGAGTCGGGGGATCGAGACACCTTGGGCTCCGTACTCAGCATGAGGAGTCTGCTTGGGATTCTCTCTCCCTCTCCCTCTGCTGCTCCTTCACCCCTCAAATAAATAAATAAATCTTTAAAAAATTTCTACAGTCCAATAACAAGAAAAATGGCAGTATGGTAAAATTTGCAAAGGCTTAGAAATGTTACCTGGAAGTTACAAATGCTACTTTCACTAACTAGTCGTCTTTCTAAGAAAGTCACATGGTCACACTTCACTTTAAGGGGGCAATAACAGTTAATTTTGCCATATACCCAAAAGAAAATCCAGCGAACAATATAATGAGTGCCATGTATGCTAATTTTAATCCATACATACATGCCTGAAGCACTGAGTTAAAAAGGATTATGAGGCTGCATCTTAGACATCTCCAGATGTTTATTAGTTTTTATTGCTACTGAAACAACCTATCACAGCTTTCGTGTCTTAAAGAAACACAAGTGTATTTTCCTATGGATCTAGAGGTCAGACATCCTAAAATCAGAGTGTGGACAGAGATGCACTTCTTCTGGAGTCTCCAAGGAACAATCAGTTTTTGGTTTTCTAGCTCCTAGAAAATGTGAACTATAGCAATATTTTTCCCTTAAACCAAAAGTAATTGAACACTTAAGGCACCATTGTAAATGCTGGAGATGCTAGGCTGAACAGAAGTTCAAGTCCCAGCTCTTACAGGGCTTAATTCTAGTGAAAAAAAAATGAAGAGATAGATAAAAACACATCTGTATTAGGAGATTTATATAGACAATGTAGAAAAGGCAGGGAAAAGTAACTAAGAATGGTATGACAGATACTGTTTTAGACAAGGTGGTCAGAAAAGGCCTTTGTGATCAGGCAATAATTGAGTACATCCCTGATGAAAGTGAAGAAAGAAATCACAGTGTCTGGAGGCAGAACATTGAGGCATTACAAATAGCAACATTAATGTGGGAGAATGCTTAGAATGTCTGAGAGATAGCAAGGAAGGCAGGGTGCTCTTAGAGAGGAGGAGAGGAGGAGAGGAGGTCAGAGAGTGAGCTCGAGGGCAGTAATAATGCAGTGCCTTAAGGACTATGAAAGGAACATAGCCCTTATTCTGCAATGGGCAGCCAAAGAACCATTTACTTACAGGAATGTTATAATACAGGTGACATTTTTCAGGGATTGCTGACAACTACGGGGAGACTATAACCCAGGGACAAGCTTAAGAGCCAGAAGACTAGTCAGATGGTCATTGCAATAACATAAAATAGAGATGATGTTGATTTAGATGGGAGCTGTAATGGTGAAGGGGGTGAGAATTGTCTGGATTCCAGATATAGTTTGAAAAAGTCAATAGATATTCAGATGGATAAATGATGTGGGTGTGAAAGAGTCATTACCAAGGTAAGTGGTCACTCTTTAAAACAGAAAGGAAAAGAAGAGGAAGGTGATGGAGAAGGGGAGGGGAAAAATGAAGGGGAAAGAGAGGGGAGGAGAGGGGAGAGGGAGGGGGGAGAATGGAAGGAAACTGGAGGAAGCCTTCATCTAACTTCTCAGTTGAAAGATTTTTGTATCAGAATGAATAGATTTTCCTGGAAAACTAATACTGTGACTTAGGGAAGTCCTTGGCTATCAGTCAGAAGAATGATATACTTTATATAAATAAAAATGGTTATCTAGCATCAAAAACTTGAAAGAAAATATAAAAACTTGAAGTGGTGTTAGACAAATTGACCGCCTGTAGCTGCTTGTGCACATTTGTATAGTCTATGAGAAATAATTTCTCTTTTATGAGTCCAAAGTGATGATGTAGCTTTCAACATTATTACAACATGATTTACTATTATCTAATCCACACCTGAGTAAAATGGCACTGTACTTCTCTGAACAGAATACAATTTCTCTTGAATAGATTTTTTAACAAGCCTATATGAAGGTCACATTTTCTGTCAATTCCAGTCTCAAGCTAAGGGGAAAGTCCATGCCAAATAAAGCAAGACACTAGACAGAGGTGGACTGCTTCTCCACAAAGGATTTGCTAGTGCCATTTACAAAGAACAGTTCTCCATTTCTTTGCAAAAATTGATATTAATGCATTGATTAAGCTGGATAGAATTAATAAGCATATATATTATTCATCCATCTTTAATGCACAAGAATATTTTAAACAAATGATGTTTTATTTTAATTTACTTTTGTTTCAACAGCCAGACATTGAAGCCTGAGTCATGCTGCACTGAGAATAGACCTCAGAAAATTGTGTTATAGATATTTAATTCCTATTTTCAATTCATCAACTTCCTTTTATTTTCTGATTATTATTAGCATATATCCACTTGTCCCTGTTGCCACCATTACCAACCTGACACAAGCTAGAGTCATCTAGTCATCTGTGGCCCAATAGTAACAAGATCTTCCCACCTTATCTCCACATTGATCTTTCCCAGGTCCAATCCTTCTTTGCAGAGCAATTGGAATGATCCTATTCAAAACTCCAATCACATATTATTCTTCAGCTTAAGAACTTTCAAAAGCCTCCTAGTTCACAGGATAATGAAAACACTGGAGACCTGTAAAGGCCTGTCACTGGCCTCTCCATCCTCTTCAGGAGGAGGTCCCTGCTCCTCTTACAGCTCTGGTTGTGTCCTTTTCAGGACTAACTCTGCTTCCAACCATCCCACCATCTTTGCATAGATTGTGCCCCTTGCTGGGACACTACACCCACATGCTCCTAGTTCATCTCTCTTTCAGATCTCTAACCCTTCTGTTCTTTTTCAGAGAACATTTCTCCAACCACCCCACTCTACTCCAACAAGAGGAGATCTCCCTGTTATGTGCACTAATTATCCCATACTCCTCTAGCTCACAGAACTTAGGAAAGTAGCAACTTTAAACTGTGCAATTATTTAATGAATGGTTGTCTCTCTTACCAGACAGCAAGCTTCAAGAGGGAGGGACCCACGTCAGTTAAAGCTCAGCAGCCTGCCACAAAGTAAGATAGATATTCAGTAACTATTTGAAGAAAAATAAATGCATGTATAAATTATTCACAAAGCAAAGGAAACATTTTATAAAAGAAGAGTAAGAGTAAGAACAGAATATATCAAAATACTTGAGTAAAAGTGAAACATATATTTAGAATCTAGAAATTTAAATAATCAGCTATAATTGTGAAATGGATAATTGGATGAAAAGAAGCTTGATAAATTCAGATCTTTTAATTTTGTTCAAAGGCCATTCATCTGTTCATCTCCTGCCTTATGGGTTTGTGGAAAACCTTACCTTTTTTTTTTCCCTGTATGTTAAGAGCTATAAACCATAATGGTAAGTATAAGGATTTTTTTACATTAGTGCTAAGAAAGAGATTCAGAGGCCACTAATTAATGCACTTAGAAAGCAAATGAAACACATGGCAGAAACAGAGACTCGAGAAATAAGTGAATCAGAAAATCATTTCAGTGCATGGTGCCTAAAATTATAGGTCTAAAAAGTGATTGTGCCATTCACCCTTTTATCTTTGGAGGGCAATGTTCAAAATGTATTGCAAATATATCCTCAGTCTTACAATTTGAATGGGTTCAATTTCAGTTGCATGAATACAAACACAAGACAAATGTTCTCCCTGCTCTGCAACAATCATAAAGTTTTTCTTAAAAGACAGTCTGCTTTCAAATCAGTGTAGGACAAATTTGTGCATCATTCTAGGAGGACTGTACAGTAGCTCTTTGTCTGATCTTTATTTAGCTTAAAGATTCAAAACAATAAGCTTTCAAACATTTATCTTGTTAACAAATAGAAATCAATGTTGCCCTGGATTCTAAAATGCACAAAAATACTTCTAAAAATTGAATAATAAAAATAATGTTGAGTTTTAAAGTTCACGTTGGTCAGCATCCCCTATGAACATAGCAAGAATTGTTGTTGACTTTTTAAAAAAAGGAATAAATCCATTTTATTTCTTTCTCTCTCTCTCTCTATAGATAGATAGATAGATAGATAGATAGATGTCTCTATATATATTTATATAGAGAGAGTTCATAAGCAGAGGTGAGCAGGGGAGATGGGTAGAGGGAGAAAGAGAGAATCTTAAGCAGACTTCTTGGACACAGGACTTGATTTTACAACCCTGAGGTCATGACCTGAGCCAAAATCCAGAATCAGATCCTTAACCCACTGAGCCCTCCAAACACCCCAGGAGTAAATCCATTCTTCATAACTTATCTCAATTCCCATATTATACTTTTTAAAACAAAGTGAGGTGAAACAGAGCAAAATTGTAATAAAAATTTCACCTTGATCTCATTAGCAAAATACTTAAACAAATGAAATAATGTGTTTATAAGAAGCTGCAAGAATACAACCTGCCTTTGAAAGTTGTGGTGACAACTTGTAAACATCCAAACCTCACATTTGCCTCTTTGAACACATAGAACCAGGGCCAGTGTTGTAATCATCAGTGCCAGTCAACCAAATATTTCCTTTCCCCCCTTTTCTATGCACACAGTAGGACTGTATTTATTAGGATAACATAGCCATGAACTTGCTCTGACCAATGAAATATTAGAAGTTATGGGTGTAATCTTTGAGTAGATGCTTTGATAGCTAGTGCACAATTTGCAAGGTTTCTTTGCCACTGCCACTGGCTGAATTTGCTGGGAATGGTAGACACTCATTCATCTTGGTTTCCAGTTGTAAAGATTTTTATTAGCACCCTGGCCAATCCACTGTAGACATGTATCTTGAGTGAGAAATATTTTTGTTCTTCTAAGTATTTTGTTCTTCTAAGTCTTCTAAGTCTTTAAATCTTGAATTTGTTTATTTCTCTACCATAACACAGCCCATCCTATGTGATCCATACTTGCAAATTCAAGTCATCAAAGATACTTTCAAATATTGTATTATGCTGATGCACCTGGGTAGCTCAGTGGGTTAAGCTTCTGCCTTTGGCTCAGATCATGGTCTCAGGGTCCTGGGATTGAGCCTCACATCAGGCTCTCTGCTCTGATCTCTCTCAGAAGGGAGCTTGCTTCTCCCTCTCTCTCTGCCTGACTCTCTGACTACTTGTGATCTCCCTCTCTCTCTCTCTGTCAAATAGATAAATAAATAAATAAAATCTTTAAAAAATTCTTCTTGAGAGATATATCACTCATATGTATGTACATATATATATGTATTTGAGAGATATATTTCTCAAATAAATAAATAAATATAAATAAATGGATATATATATTTTTATATGGGCATCACAGAATAAAATAGATCCAAGTATGCAAAAATTATATAATGTCATCAGGTTTTGATTTATTCTTACCTTTACATCTTTTTCAAATTTTCTGGTAATGTTTTTAACCTAAGAGAGGAAAACTATATATATTTCTATAATTATCTAATAGCAAGTACATCTGTTGTACTCTTTTTCACAGGTATGGCATAATTTAATTGTTACTGAAAATAATACCATTTTTTCTTAAAATACATTGCCTGGGAAGTAAGGGTTCATTCTCTAGTGTCTTCCAGTGTGATGCTCATATTAAAATATCTAAAACAACTTCAATTTTCATGCATTACCAAAAAGAAGCACATATCATCGTGAGGGATTGTACAAATGACTACACTTATGTACAATTTGTCTAGGAATCCCAAACATTAGAAATGTCATCAGTCAGTTGGTGATTCAACAAAAGTTCTCTGAGCACCTGGAAACACATCTTTCATCTGCTGCTGGTATTCCTTGAGTTAAGTAACAACTCCATGATAGAAGCTGAAGGAGAGTTTAGTTCATCCACCTACATGGAGAGAGCTAAATCTGATTTTCTTGCTTCCAGATAAATGTCAACAATTTTATGTCATTTAAACAAAAACAAATTTCCAAGCAGGTACTCCCTTCACTTCAGGCAATCTACCATTTCTGTACCCATGGTATATCTCTAGACACTTCTTATGAGGGTCTGTACATAAATGAAAGTAAGCTCTATGACAGGAGAGCAAAAGTGAGCAGTTTCTTTGCCATGGTTATTATTCTTCATTTATTAAGTAGAAGTGCGGGAAAAGTAATCAAGTTATAACAGTTCTCTCATCTGTAATACAGGGTTAATCTCATTAGTTATTTCAATGGATTGTGAGTTTAAAATGAGCCAATTCATACAGACTGCCTGGCGCCTAGTGTTTCCTTAATTGTAATTGTTTTTATGGTAATTATATATATATATAATGTATTATTTAATATAAACAATTTATATAACAGATATAATAATACATATAATTTATATAATATATTATATATAAATATAATACAATGTATAATATGTATTATTATCAATAAATTATATATGTATAGATATTTCCCAAGTTCATCCCTATCATCCTCTTTTTTCCCACCCCATACTCTTTTTTTATGGAAATTTTGCTCAGTCTCCAGGCTTCCATTATCAATTCTAAAAAAGAGCCAAAACATACATACTCAACCCCAATTTTCAAGCTGTTATTTCCAATTCCCTTTAGAAAATTTTCAAGTGGATATCCCATCATTTCTCCAAAGTCTATATATTTATATCATGTGTAATATCCCCAATCCCATGCTGGCCTTCAACTTGGATGAGGATGGTGTTTATTTTAGGACCTGACTTAGAGGGGTCTGCTCCTACCCTTTTCTGACTGCATTCCTCTCCACAGAGCAAAACTTTGCAAGACTAAAAAGTGTCATCACTATACAGAGGATCTGTATACAAACTATACAGAAGATTGAGGAAGCTCGACCTTCAATGGAATTATATTCCGATAAACCCATCATAAATTGAAAATACCTTAAGTCAAAAATGCATATAATACACCTAACCTAATGAACATCATAGCTTAACCTAGCCTACTCTAAATATTCTCAGAACACTTACAGTAGCCTACAATTGGGCAAAATCATCTATTATGAAGCCTATTTTATAGTAAGGCATTGAATGTGTCATGTAATTTGTTGAACACTGTACTAACAGTGAAAACCAGAATGGTTATATGGGTAAAGAATGGTTGTAAGTGTATCAGCAGTCACACTTGTGAGTTCATGGTGACTGGGAATTGTGGTTCACTGTTGCTACCTAGTATCACAAGAGAGTACCCTACTGTATATCACTAGCGCAGGAAAAAATCAAAAGTCAAAACTCAAAGTATGATGTTTACTGAAGTTGAATCAGCTTTGCACCATCATAAAGTTGAAAATTGAACCATCATAGGTTGGGGACCATCTGTATAGTTATATCATAATTGCCCTATTTTTTCAAAAGCAAGAAAAACTATTGACAGATTAATAGTCCAAAAGTAAGTTTCCCAATTAACTGTATAAGAATTAAACATTCAATACTTGGTTCATGAAAACTAAAGTTTTATATTTAATATTTCTATAAACAATGTTAGCTGATTTGCTAAATCTCTTTTCTGTCTATACTTTGATAATTAATTAGCTCTCCTCCTTCTCTCCATTTTCTACTTCAGAAAACATTTCTGACTTTAACTTCTCAAAATTGGAACTGAACAATTTCTAAGCAGGAAAAGATAAATGACCATTAATTCAACTGATAATTAACCACCTGAAAATCAACAAAAGACTGTGTCATCATCATTTCCTGTCTTTCTACAATTTTAGATTTTATTTTCCTCCTAGTAGAAATTGTTATCTTCTGAAATCAAAAGACGTGGCAGCTGCACATAGAGTAGCGTGCCCTGGCCTCTCCAGAACTGAAGATGCCTCTTCCTGCACTTCTCAGCATCTGGAAAGCTAGGATCTTCCCTCCTGTCATCAATGAACTTGACTACATGCAGGCAAAATAGCCAAGGATGGGAGAGCTGATGTTGATTTTCTTGGCTTCCTCTGGTGAAGGGCAGGTCACTTAAACTTTTCTAGATTTCACTTACCTCATCTCTCAAATGCATAGCCCTCTCACATCTAAACCTCTGCTCCTATCTATGTGACCTATCACTTTGTGGAAATTTGAAACAAATGGCAAAGGACACTATTAACCAACTGAGCCACCCAGGCACCCCTGCAAATGACATTTTTAAGAGTAAAATGTTCAATAGACTTTTCCTCATTTGCATGTGTATAATGATTCATGAGACCACTTGATTTGGGGAAACATGATAAAGAAAGACAAAAACAAAAATAGTAGCTAAACAAGTAAACTCATTTAAAGGATGAAACGAAACCTTGGTACCATTGATCTATTTTCATAGGATAAGCTCTAATCAAGGAAGCAGATACACATGGCATACCAGGCCTTGGCGCTTTCTAATTATCATCTATAAAAGCCTATGTTTCAGCTGATAAGTGTACAGTTTCCAAAATACCTCATGTTCTTCCTCACCTACAACTTTACAAATATTTTTTTTTTTCAGAGTTGCCTCATTTGTCTAGAAAATCCCTATACCTACTTGAAGATGCAGTTCCCCCCTTCAAATAACCTGCCCTCATAATTCACAGGCAGGATTAACTGGTCACATGTTTGTCTATCCTGATAGACTGTAAGAATCTCTGTATTTCCAAACCTAACATAGAACTGGGCATACAGATGGGATTTAATGCAATTTAATAAATAATATATAATTACTCTTAGTAAAAATATTTTTTAAACTTCTGCTATTATTTTTTTCTTATAGTTTGACATTTTATTACTATTCCATGGGAATTTCTAAAGGTTAACTTTTTATCTTCCTTGTGCTCCTGTTATTATGATCTTAAAACTGTGTTCCTGCCACAAAAAGTAGACAGCCAAGCATTACTTCTATCTCATGTATTGGAAATGAGCTATAGTTTTACCTAACGTGTTTTTCGTTTTGGCCAAGTATTCAGTATGATGTTTAGCCACACCTAATGTCTTGCACAAATCTTGCATTTCCCCTTCAATGTTCTGTTGATGTTAAAAACCAAATTGTGGTCCATGAAACTGATGTTTATAGTGTATACCCTTATGGTTCATGGTAGTCAGTAGTTAACACCTATAAGATACATTTTATAGAAAAAGTTGGAGGTACTTGAAAAAAATTACAGTCTAGAGAATATACTATGCCTTTCTTAAGTGATTAATTTTGGAAAAATTATTTTAGTTTGATAAATACTATCATGTTGTTAATATCAATAACCTTCATCAACTGTCTAAATAGTTTTTTGTTGATACCAAATATATTGCTCCAAAGTACAATTTAAGATAAAAGTCATTAGCCATTTGCTCAATGCTGAAATTAATCTTTAAAAATACCCAATTCAAAAATGGGAAGAGCATCTGAATAGACATTTTTCCAAAAAAAGACATACAGGTGGCAAACAGACACATGAAAAGATGCTCAACATCACTAGCCATCAGAAAAATTTGAATCAAGACCACGAGATATTACCTTACACCAGTCAGAATGTCTAAAATAAAAAAGACAAGAAATGAATGTTGGCAAGGATGTGGGGAAAAAGAAACCATTGTGTACTGTTGGTGGGAATATAAGTTGGTACTGCTACTGTGTAAAACAGTATGGAGGTTCCTCAAAAAATTAAAAATAGCATTAAGGAACCACATGATTGATGAGCACTGAGTGTTATACACAACTGAAGAATTATTGAACACTACATCTGAAACTAATGATGTACTATATGTTGGCTAATTGAATTTAAATTAAAAAAAGAAAAAAAGAAAAGTAAGAAAAAAAGAGAAAAAAACAGACATAATAAATGATCCCAAAATTTTAGTACTGGGTATTTAATCAAGGAAAATGAAAACACTAATTCAAGTATATGCACCCCTGGAGGAGTCAAGACGGCAGAGAAGTAGCAGGTTGAGACAACATCAGGTAGCAGGAGATGAGCTAGATAGCTTATCAAACCATTGAGAACACCTACAAATCCAACAGGAAATCGAAGAGAAGAAGAGCAACAATTCTAGAAACAGAAAATTGACCACTTTCTGAAAGGTAGGACTGGCGGAGAAGTCAATCCAAAGCAATGCGAAGATAGACCTCGGGGGGAGGAGCCGGCTCCCAGCAAGCAGCGGAGCAACAGAGCACAAAATCAGGACTTTTAAAAGTCTGCTCCACTGAGGGACATCACTCGAGAGGCTAAACTGGAGTGAAGCCCATGTGGGGTCAGCGTGGCCCCTGGCCCCCTGGCGTCACAGAAGGATCAGGGGTGTCTGAGTATTGCAGAGCTCACAGGTATTATAGCAGGGAAGCTGGTTACAGAGACAGAGCTGAGGAGTGAGCTCTCAGCTCCAGGTTACCTTGAATGGGTCAAAGGGTGCCTGAGCTCAGAGCGCAGTTGGAGGTCAGGGAGATGGGAGTGATTGAGTGCTTTTCTCTGAGGAGTGGGGCCCTGAACTCTCGACTCTTCCGGGCCAGAGCTTAGGAGGCCGCCATTTTCATTTCCGTCCTCTGGAACTCTACAGAAAGCGTTCAGGGAACAAAAGTTCTCGAAAGCAAAAAAAAAAAAAAAAAAAAGTTCTCGAAAGCAAACCCAAGCAGATTACTTAGCCTGTCCCCTGGTAAAGGTGGTGGAATTCCACCCCGGGCAAGACATTTGAGAATCACTACAACAGGCCCCTCTCCCAGAAGATAAACAAGAAATCCAGCCAAGACCAAGTTCACTTACCAAGGAGAACAGCAGAATTCCAGAGGAGGAGAAAGCAAAGCATGGAGTTCATGGCTTTCTCCACATGATTCTTTAGTCTTACAGTTAATTTATTTATTTTCCTTCTGCTAAATTTTTTTAACTTTTACCCTTTCCTCTTTTAACATTTTTTCAACTAGTTTATATTAACAATACCTTTCATAAAAAAAAATAATTTTTTGAACCTTCGTTATTATATTCATATTTTATCCTTCATTGTATCTAACATTAGTTTTTGTATACACATAGGGCTTTTTCCTCTAAAAAATTTGGGGAGCAATATCTTCTAATAGATCAAAATATGCCCTAAATCTAGCTCTGGGCTTGTTCTAGTCTCCAGCCTGAGCAAATTCTCTCCACTTTCTTTTTCTTTATTCTCCCAACCAACTTATTTTACCAACTCCTTTTGTAGAAATTAGGAAAAAAAATTTTTTTTTTCATCTTTATAGGCATATTCCATCCCTTCAGTGTGTTTACACTTATATATGTTTTTCATTCTTTAAAATTTTGGGAGGTAGTTTCTTCTAAAAGACCAAAATATTCCCCAAATTAAGTGAGTGACCCTGTTCTAGTCACGAGTCTAATATATATATATTCTTTTTCTTTGTTATATTTTTTATTTATTTGTTTTCCTTTTTAAATTTTTTTTTTCTGAAATTCTTTTTATCTCCTTTCTCCCCCCCCCGCCATGATTTGGGGTCTCTTCTGATTTGGTTAAAGTGCATTTTCCTGGGGTCTTTGCCACCCTTTTAGAATTTTGTTTGCTCCTTCATATATTCTTATCTGGACAAAATGACAGAGCTGACAGTAAGCTCACAGCTCGGTGTTACCTTGAACCGGCCACAGGCTCAGTGAGCTTGGAGCGGGGCCAGAGGTCAGGCAGACGGGAGTTACTGGGCGCTGTTCTCTGAGGGCGCACTGAAGAGTGGGGCCCCGGGCTCTCAGCTCCTCCGGGCCGGAGACCAGGAGGCCGCCATTTCCATTCCCATCCTTTGGAACTCTACGGAAAGCGCTCAGGGAACAAAAGCTCCTGAAAGCAAACCCGAGCGGATTACTCAGCCTGGCCCCTGGTAAGGGCAGTGCAATTCCGCCTGGGGCAAAGACACTTGAGAATCACTACAACAGGCCCCTCCCCCAGAAGATCAACAAGAAATCCAGCCTAGGCCAAGTTCACCTACCAAGGACTGCAGTTTCAATACCAAGGAGAGCAGTAGAATTCCAGAGGAGGAGAAAGCAAAGCACGGAACTCATGGCTTTCTCTCTGTGATTTTTTAGTCTTGCAGTTAATTTAATTTTTTTCTTTTTCATTTTTTTTCTCTTCTCCTAAAATTTTTTTTAACTTTTACCCTTTTCTTTTTTAACGATCTTTACCTAGTTTATCTAATATATATATATATTTTTTATGCTTTTCTTTATTCGTTTTCTTTTTTTAATTCTTTTTCTTTCTTTCTTTTTGAACCTCTTTTTAATCCCCTTTCTCCCCCCTCACGATTTGGGATCTCTTCTGATTTGGTTAAAGCATATTTTCCTGGGGTTTTTGCCACCCTTTTAGTATTTTACTTGCTCCTTCATATACTCTTAGCTGGACAAGGTGGAAAAATTCACCACAAAAAAAAGAACGAGAGGCAGTACCAAAGGCTAGGGACCTAATCAATACAGACAATGGTAATATGTCAGATCTAGAGTTCAGAATGACAATTCTCAAGGTTCTAGCCGGGCTCGAAATAGGCATGGAAGATATTAGAGAAACACTCTCCAGAGATATAAAAGCCCTTTCTGGAGAAATAAAAGAACTAAAATCTAACCAAGTTGAAATAAAAAAAGCATTAATGAGGTGTAATAAAAAATGGAGGCTCTCATTGCTAGGATAAATGAGGCAGAGGAAAGAATTAGTGATATAGAAGACCAAATGACAGAGAATAAAGAAGCTGAGCAAAAGAGAGACAAATACTGGACCATGAGAGGAGAATTTGAGAGATAAGTGACACCATAAGATGAAAAACATTAGAATAATTGGGATTCCAGAAGAAGAAGAAAGAGAGAGGGGGGCAGAAGGTATATTGAAGAGAATTATTATAGTGAATTTCCCTAATATGGCAAAGGGAACAAGTACCAAAATTCAGGAGGTGAAGAGAACCCCTTCAAAATCAATAAGAATAGGTCCACACCCCATCATCTAATAGTAAAATATACAAGTCTTAGCAACAAAGAGAAAATCCTGAAAGCAGCCCGGGAAAAGAAGTCTGTAACATACAATGGTAAAAATATTAGATTGGCAGCAGACTTATCCATAGAGACCTGGCAGGCCAGAAAGAACTGGCATGATATATTCAAAGCACTAAACAAGAAAAACATGCAGCCAAGAATACTATACTCAGCTAGGCTATCATTGAAAATAGAAGGAGAGATTAAAAGCTTCCAGGACAAACAAAAACTGAAAGAATTTGCAAACATCAAACCAGCTCTATATGAAATATTGAAAGGGGTCCTCTCAGCAAAGAGAGAGCCTAAAAGTAGTAGATCAGAAAGGAACAGAGACAATATACAGTAATAGTCACTTTACAGGCAATACAATGGCACAAAATTCATATCTCTCAAAAGTTACCCTGAATGTAAATGGGTTAAATGCCCCAATCAAAAGACACAGGGTATCAGAATAGATAAAAAACAAAACCCATCAATATGCTGCCTACAAGAAACTCATTTTAGACCCAAAGACACCTCCAGATTTAAAGTGAGGGAATGGAAAACAATGTACCATGCTAATGGACATCAGAAGAAACCTGGGGTGGCAATCCTTATATCAGATCAATTAGATTTTAAGCCAAAGACTATAATAAGAGATAAGGAAGAACACTATATCATACTCAAAGGGTCTGTCCAACAAGAAGATCTAACATTTTTAAATATCTATGCCCCTAAAATGGGAACACCCAACTATATAAACCAATTAATAATAAACAACTCATTGACAAGAATACATTAATAGGGGAATTTAGCACTCCCCTCACTGAAATGGACAGATCATCCAAGCAAAAGATCAACAAGGAAATAAAAGCCTTAAGTGACATATTGGACAGGATGGACATCACAGATATATTCAGAACATTCCATTACAAAGCAACAGATTACACATTCTTCTCTAGTGCACATGGAACATTCTCCAGAATAGATCACATCCTCGGTTACAAATCAGATCTCAACTGGTATCAAAAGATTGAGATCATTCCCTGCATATTTTCAGACCACAATGCTCTGAAGCTAGAACTCAATCACAAGAGGAAATTTGGAAAGAACCCAAATACATGGAGACTAAACAGCATCCTTCTAAAGAATGAATGGGTCAACCAGGAAATTAAAGAAGAATTGAAAAAATTCATGGAAACAAATGATGATGAAAACTCAATGGTTCAAAATCTGTGGGATGCAGTGAAAGCGGTCCTGAGAGGAAAATATATAGCAATTCAAGACTTTCTCAAGAAACAAGAAAGGTCTCAAATATACAACCTAACCCTACACCTAAAGGAGCTGGAGAAAGAACAGCAAAGAAAGCCTAAACCCAGCAGGAGAAATCATAAAGATCAGAGCAGAAATCAATGAAATAGAAACTAAGAAAACAATAGGACAAATCAACGAAACTAGATGCTCGTTCTTTGAAAGAATTAATAAGATTGATAAACCCCTGGCCAGATTTATCAAAAAGAAAAGAGAAAGGACTCAAATAAATAAAATCATGAATGAAAGAGGAGAGAACCCAACCAACACCAAAGAAATACAAACAATTATAAGAACATATTATGAGCAACACTACACCAAAAAATTTCACAATCTGGAAGAAATGGATGCATTCCTAGAGAAATATAAACTACCACAACTGAACCAGGAAGAAATAGAAAACCTGAACAGACCCATAACCAGTAAGCAGATTGAAGCAGTCATCAAAAATTTCCCAACAAATTAAAGTCCATGGCAAGACGGCTTCCCAGGGGAATTCTACCAAACATTTAAAGAAGAATTAATTATTATGCTCTTGAAACTTTTCCAAAAAATAGAAATGGAAGGAAAACTTCCAAACTCATTTTATGAGGCTGGCATCACCTTGATCCCCAAACCAGACATGGATCCCATCAAAAAAGAGAATTACAGACCAATATCCTTGATGAACACAGATGTGAAAATTCTCACCAAAATACTGGCCAATAGGATCCAACAGTACATTAAAAGGGTTATTCACCATGACCAAGTGGGATTTATTCCAGGGCTGCAAGTTTGGTTCAACATCAGCAAATCAATCAAAGTGATATAATACATTAATAAAAGAAAGAACAAGAACCATATGATACTCCCAATAGATGCTGAAAAAGAATTTGACAGTGTACAGCATCCCTTCCTGATCAAAACTCTTCACAGTGTAGGGATACAGAGTACATACCTCAATATTACCAAATCCATTTATGAAAAACCCACTGCAAATATCATTCTCAATGGAGAAAAACGGAAAGCTTCTCTGTTAAGGTCAGGAACATGGCAGGGATGTCTGTTATCACCACTGCTATTCAACATAATACTAGAAGTCTTAGCCCCAGCAATCAGACAACAAAAAGAAATAAAAGACATTAGAATTGGCAAAGAAGTCAAACTCTCACTCTTTGCAGATGATTTGATTCTTTATGTGGAAAACCCAAAAGACTTCACTCCAAAACTGCTAGAACTCATACAGGAATTTAGCAAAGTGTCAGTATATAAAATCAATGCACAGAAATTAGTTTCATTTCTATACACCAACAGCAAGACAGAAGAAAGAGAAATTAAGGAGTCAATACCATTTACAAGTGCACCCAAAACCATAAGATACCTAGGAATAAACCTAACCAAAGAGGCACAGAATCTGTACTTAGAAAACTATAAAGTACTCACAAGAGAAATTGAGGAAGACACAAAGAAATGGAAAAATGTTCCATGCTCCTGGATTGGGAGAACAAATATTGTGAAAATGTCTATGCTACCTAAAGCAATCTACACATTTAATGCAATCCCTATCAAAATCCCATCCATATTTTTCAAAGAAATGGAACAAATAATCCTAAAATTTATATGGACCCAGAAAAGACCTTGGATAGCCAAAGGAATATTGAAAAAGAAAGCCAAAGGAGTATTGAAAAAGAAAGCCAATGTTGGTGGCATCACAATTCCAGACGTCAAGCTCTATTGCTAAGCTGTCATCATCAAAACAGTATGGTGCTGACACAAAAACAGACACATAGATCAATGGAACAGAATAGAGAGCCCAGGAATAGACCCTCAACTCTCTGGTCAACTAATCTTCTACAAAGCAGGGAATAATGTCCAATGGAAAAAAGACAGCCTCTTCAACAAATGGTGTTGGGAAAATTGGACAGTCACATGCAGTAAAATGAAACTGGACCATTTCCTTACACCACACATGAAAATAGACTAAAAATGGATGAAGGACCTCAATGTGAGAAAAGAATCCATCAATATCCTTGAGGAGAACACAGGCAGCAACCTCTTGGACCTCAGCTGCAGCAACTTCTTCCTAGGAACATCGCCAAAGGCAAGGGAAGCAAGGGCAAAAAGGAACTATTGGGATTTCATCAAGATCAAAAGCTTTTGCACAGCAAAGGAAACAAACAGTTAACAAACAAACAATTAACAAAACCAAAAGATAACTTACAGAATGGGAAAAGATATTTGAAAATGACATATCAGGTAAAGGGCTAGTATAGAAAATCTATAAAGGGCTTAGCAAACTCAACACCAAAGAACAAATAATCCAATCAAGAAATGGGCAGAGGACATGAACAGACATTTCTGCAAAGATGTCTTCTTTGCAAGAGACACTTGAAAAAATGCTCCACATCACTCGGCATCAGGGAAATACAAATCAAAACCACAATGAGATACCACCTCACGCCAGTCAGAATGGCTAAAATTAACAAGTCAGGAAATGATAGATTCTGGCAAGGATGCAGAGAAAGGGGAACCCTCCTACACTGTTGGTGGGAATGCAAGCTGGAGCAACCACTCTGGAAAACAGCATGGAGGTTCCTCAAAAAGTTGAAAATAGAGCTACCTTATGACCCAGCAATTGCACTACTGGGTATTTACCCTAAGGATACAAACGTACTGATCCGAAGGGGCGCATGCACCTGAATGTTTATAGAAGCAATGCCCACAATTGCCAAACTATGGAAAGAACCTAGATGTCCATCAACAGATGAATGGATGAAGAAGATGTGGTGTATATATACACAATGGAATACTATGCAGCCATCAAAAGAAATGAAATCTTGCCTTTTGCAATGACATGGATGGAATTAGAGGGTATTATGTTTAGCAAAATAAGTCAGTTGAAGAAAGACAAGTATCATATGATTTCCCTGATACAAGGAAATGGAGATGCAACATGGGGTGTTTGGGGGGTAGGAAAAAAATAAATGAAACAGGATGGGATCAGGAGGGAGACAAACTATAAGTGACTCTTAATCTCATAAAACAAACTGAAGATTGCTGGAAGGAGGGGGGTTCGGAGAGGGTGATGGGGTTATGGACATTGGGGAGGGTATGTGCTATGGTGAGTGCTGTGAAGTGTGTAAACCTGGCAATTCACAGACCTGTCCCTGGGGATAAAAATACATTATATGTTTATAAAAAAATTTAAAAATTTAATTTAAAAAGCCAAATATATGCACCCCTGTGTTCCCTGTAGCATTATTTACAATAGCCAAGATATGGACGCAACCTAAGTGTTCACTGATAAACAAATGGATAAAGAAAATGTGACATAAATAAAAATTTATATATAGATAATGGAATATTATTCAGCCATAATAAAAGATGAGATCTTGACATTTGCAACAACATGGATGCACCTAGAGGGTATTACAGTGAAAAAGACAAATACTATAAGATTTCATTTATATGTTAAATCTAAAAAAATAAAACAAATGAATAAACAACAAAAAAGCAGAGGCAGACCTATAAATACAGAGAACAAACTATTGTTGTCAGAGGGGAGGAGAGTGGTAGGATGGACAAAATGAGTGCAAGGGAGTGGGAGATACAGGTTTCCATAACGGAATGAATAAACCAGGGGAATAAGAGGCACAACATGGGGAATATAGTCAATGACATTGTAATAGTGTTGTATAATGACAGATGGTAGCTATTCTTGTGGTGAGCATAGAATAAGGTATAGAGAAGTTGAATCACTATGCTGTACACCTGAAGTTAATGTAACATTGTGTGTCAACTGTACTCAAATTAAAAAAAAAAATACCCCATTGGAATTCTGTTATTGTTCCTACATTTGGTTATGCTGAACTCTGGGGAGAGAAGGGAGAGAAAATGAAGTAGTACGTGTCTCCCACACATGCGGCAATCATCTTGGACTTCAGTGTGTGTAACCAGCTCCCAGAACACCTCCGTCTGAGGTCTGAATGGGACTGATCTGAGGGGAGTGCTATAGATATTTGGCTCTCTCTTAATGTAACTTTCATTTTTCCATCTGAAACTACTCCAACCAATCTCAAATAATTTTCAAGGGGTTTACTAGACATAAGTTTCAGGAAATAAAAGATATTATGGTAATCATGCTTAATTAACAGCACAATGGTTGTGATTCATAAATAGCAAGGGAATACTTTCAAATTAAGCAATGTGTACATATTCAAACTGAAAACTGCTAAGCTCTGGAATATCAGCAGACACAAATTTCCAGAGATGGGAATGGGAAGTGAGAGAAATAGCGCCTAGGTCGGGTGTGAGAGGGGGCAGAGAAGTTTCTTAAAAAGAAGTCAAAGTAGATACTTTTGATGGAGTTTGCATACATATATATAAGATGCTGCCTGAATGAACAAAAACAGAAGATAAGCCAGTTCTCAGATAGCAGATGTTATACACACACACACACACACACACAAGCCTACATATGTGTAGAAAGAGAGACAAACAGACAGGGAGGGAAGGAAAATGAAAAATATCTTACCACACAGACTCCAGAAATATTTAATAATTACTTCAAAATTTACCTAGAATTTTTCAAATCTTCGTTTCAAAATGATGCAATAAAAAACTACAGTAAGCTAGAGTACAGGATGTATAAATTCTTATTTCAAGAAAATTATCATTCCCAATCTTTTTTTTTTTTTTTTAAATTTCTGTACCTTAAAAAACAACAAGAAACCCCTCACCTGAACTTTAAGGATTCTGGGAAATGATCATCATGAATGACCTTTATAGGACAAGCACCAAAAAGCACAGCTTCCCTTTCACTGTTAATCATCTACCTAAATCCTTATGTAAGCGGCTTCCCATACTCCTTCTTTGTAAGCATTATTTTTTTAAATATGGAACACATTCAACACCGACTGCTAAATTGGTTAAATCCACATGGCAAGAAGGGCAGCCAACAATCTGGAGTGTGTTAAAAATGGTAATACATTAAAAATAATTTCTTGCAAACTCAGTGACAGGGCAGAAACTTATAAAAATAATGTTGACATTCTAACTATATTCTAGTAAATGCATCAGGATTTTATGTATGTGAGTATATATACATATTTAAAATCAGATATTATAGGAACTTACATAACCATGAAGCTAAATTCTTGAACTATAATCTTTCAAGCAAACTCCCATTTATGTTGCCTAAATATTTGTAACACTGGGTATCATAAGTCCTTGTGATATCATAAAAAGATGCCTTGAATGAATATGCCAGTTGCAGAAAATATGACTCATACTAAGTATTGCCTTAAAGAATTGGAAAGATTCACTTGCTGTAAACACCAAGAAGCATATAAATTGCACCTTGGCGAAAAAGCTACTTTGAAATTTTAGCTAATTTCAAGATGAGAAGTATCTTCACATGTCCGTATTGCAGGCATGAGCATGAAGGTTAAGGAAGTCTTTCACCAAATTGTTTTAATAAAATAAATTCTTTATGGAAATATGACTTCTTTTAACTTAGATGCTGCAAGAAGATCTTTATAGTTATGAATGGCACTTCTTTTCTTTTTCTTTCTTTCTTTTTTTTTATTTTTTTAACCAATGGACACAAAAAGATTCAGTTTAAAAAGAAAAAGAAAAAAAAGAGAGAGACAATGCTGAAGTATGAAATTACATGAGCTTGATCCTGGCTCTGTTTGGGCCTCTTTTTCTGTATAGGCATACCTCATTTTATTGTACTTTGCAGATACTGTGTTTTTTACAAATTGAAGGTTTGTGTCAACTCTGCATCAAGCATTATTGGAAAATGCTATTTTTCCAATAGCATTTGTTCACTTTGTGTCTCCTGTCACATTCTGGTAATTAACCCAATATTTCATACTTTTTCATGATTACTATACTTTTTTTTTTTTTATTTCCAGCATAACAGTATTCATTATTTTTGCACCACACCCCGTGCTCCATGCAATCCGTGCCCTCTATAATACCCACCACCTGGTACCCCAACCACCCACCCCCCGTAGGAGAAGAATAAATGATTACTATACTTTTTTATGGTGATCTGTGATTAGTGGTCTTTGATGTTACTATTGTAATTGTTTTAAGATGCTGCAAACTGCAACCATATGAGACAGCAAAAAACTGGTATCGTGCATGTTCTGACTGCTCCACTGACTAGCCATTTCTCATCTTTCTCTCCTTCTTGGGGCCTCTCTATTCCCTAAAACACAACAATATTAAAATTCATTCAGTTAGTAACCCTGCAATGGTCTCTAAATGTTCAAGTGAAGGGAGGAGTCACACATCTCTCAGTTTAAATGAACAGCTAGAAATAATTAAAATTAGTGAGGAAGGCATGTTGAATGCCAAGACTGGCTGAAATCTTGGACTCTTGCACCAGTTAATCAAGTTGTAAATGCACATGAAGTTATTGAAGAAAATTAAAAGCGTTATTTCTGTGAACACATGAAAAATAAGGAAGAGAAATGGGGCGGGAGTGCCTGGGTAGTTCAATTTAGGCTTAGGTCATGATCCCATGGTCCTGGGATCAAGCCCCACATCAAGGGGGTGCCTGCTTCTTTCTCCCTTTGCTGCTCCCCCTGCTTGTGCTCTCTCTCTCAAATAATATCTTTAAAAACAAAGCAAAACTAAGCAAAAAGTGAAACAGACTTATTGCTGATGTGCAGAAAGTCTCAGTGGTCTGGATAGAAGATCAAACCAGCAACAACATTCCCTTAAGCCAAAGCCTAATCCACATCAAGGCCCTAATTCTCTTCAGTTCTATGAAGGCTGAGAGTGGTGGGGAAGCTGCAGAAGACAAGCTGGAAGCTGACAGAGGATGGGTCATGAAGTTTGAGGAAAGAAGCCATCTCCACAATACCAATGAAAGAAGCAACAAGGGCTAATGTGGACGCTGCACTAAGATCCAGCCAAGACAATTCATGAAAATGGCTACCCTAAACAACAGATTTTCTGTGTAGAGGAAACAACCTTATACTAGAAGAAGATGATATGGAAGACTTTCACAGCTTGAGAAGAGAAGTTAATCCCTAACGTCAAAGCTTCAAAAGGCTGACTCTCTCAGGGGCTAATATAGCTAATGACTTTCAGTTAAAGCCAATGCTCATCTACCAATCAAAAAATCCCAGGGCCCTTCAGAGTTATGCTAAATCTACTCCGTCTGTGCTCTACAAATGAATACTAAAGCCTGGATGACAGTGCATCTCTGTACAGCACAGCTTATTGAGTACTGCAAGCCCACTATTGAGACCAACTGCTCAGAAGAAAAGACTACTTTCAAAATATTACTGCTCATTGGCTATATACCTCGCCACCCTAAAGCTCTGATATAAATGTACAATGAGATGAATGTTTTTTCATGCCTGCTAACACAACATCTATTCTGTAGCCCACGATCAAGGAGTCATTTCAACTTTCTCAAGTCTTAATATTTAAGAAATACATATCTCATGAGGCTCTAGCTGCCATAAATAGAGATTCCTCTGATCTGGGAAAGGTCAATTAAAAAACTTCCAGAAAGGATTCATCATTCCAGATTCCATTAAGAACACTAATGATTCATGGGAAGAAGTCAAAATGTCAACATTATAGAATTTTAGAAGAAGCTATTTCCAGCCCTCAGGGATAACTTTTAGGAGCTCAAGACTTCAATAGAGGAAGTAACTGCAGATGTGGTGGAAATAGCAAGAGAATTAGAATTAGAAGTGGAGCTTGAAGATGGGACTGATTTGCTGCAATCTTATATAAAATTTTAACAGTCAATGAGGAGTTGATTCTAATGGATGAAGAAAGAAAGTGTTTTCTTGAGACAGACTCTACTCCTGGTAAAGATGCTGCAAAGATTGTTGAAATGACAACAAAAGATGGGTAGAATATTACATAAATTTAGTGCTTCTATATCAACCAAGTTTATGTAATATTCTAAATCTTTTCTTGTCATTTCAATGATATAGAAGCAGCAGGGTTTGAGAGGACTGACTCCAATTTTGAAAGACATTCTACTGTGAGTAAGTGTTATCAAACAACATCAAATACTACAGAAAAATCTACCATGAAAGAAAGAGCCAATAGATGTGCAAACTTCATTTTAAGAAATTGTCATAGCTATCCCAACTTCTAGCAACTCCTACCCTGATCAGTCAGCAGCCACCGGCATTGAGGCAAGTCCCTCCACTAGCAAAAATATTACAACTTGCTGAAAGCTCAGCTAATATTTAGCATTTTTTACAAGTTATTTTTAAATTAAGGTTTGTACATTTTTTAGACATAATGCTATTGTACATTTAATAGACTACCGTGTAATGCATGTATAACTTTTATATGTGCTAGGAAACAAAAAAAAATCATTTGACCTGCTTTATTACAATATTTGCTTTATGAGAGTGGTTTGGAACAGAGCCCACAATATCTCCAAGATATGCCTGTACATGGGGGGAAAAGTTACAACTCCCCCTCTCTCTGCCAACTCTTTCTCTCTCTTTCTCTCTGTCACACACACACACACACACACACACACATACACACACACACATCACCCTGAGGAGACGTTCATTTGTTAATCATGGCTCTAAGATAACAGATGTGAACCAGAGCTCTTCCTCCTTTCACAAACCAGAAAGTTTGGATTATCTCCAGGTTGAGAATACAAGACTTGCTTCAGGCCGCTCACACCACCTGCTACATGTTTGCTGTACTTGTCACCCAGATACCTGAGTGTCTGGGGAGGTCATAAAACAGCTGGATGACATTTATTTTGCATACCTACATGGCAATTTAACAACAACAAAAAAGCATTTCTGACTGAAGCAAAACATGTTTCAAAGTATATTTGAGTGAGGAATGTGACCAGACAAAAGGTTACTGTCTTTGAAGATTTATTTGTATTAGGTCAACCAGTCTGTCAATGAGGTCAATTATAACAGATGATCAACTCAACAGAAGTCACGGTAGCTGAGCTCAAGTTGAGCTTGACCAGCCAGTTCAATCAAAATACTTGATCAATAGTCTGGAAAATAACATAATTTAAATTACTGCTGCCTCCTTCCCCTTGCCTCAATTTATTCTTTCTCACATTGTCTTGTTGATGTGAGAACAAAATCTTCATTACTCAATCCAGACCAGGGAGTCTCAAAGTTTCTTATTTGATTCTCCCTGTAAAGTTGCCTGGGAGGGCCTGGTGAGCAGGAGACTGGCCAGATTGAATAAAATCCCACACCATTCCCCAGCTCCAATACTCCAATTTTTTTTTTTGAATCTGTTTTATATCTTGTGCTTCTATTAAAGGTCTTTGGTTAAAGGGGTCTTTGGGGGTAGGGGGAGCTGACTGGAAGAGATAGGCTTTGGATTTCTGATAAAATCATTAGTACATTTTAGATAACTTTTATAAATACTAATATAATATATAGAAGGGAAAAAAATCACTAAGCTTTTAATGAAATGAATGATTCCAGAAAGCATTCTTTATGAAAATAAAATGTCTGTTCTGGATACTGGACCCACTTCCATCCCCTTCCTATGTTCTGTTCCTTGTCAGAATTGCTAAACATGGTAGCAAGAGTCTGAACTTCTCAACTTCTCAACTTCCTTACTCCGATGTTCTGTATGCAATTTAGTTTCTGCCAGGGATATTTCTCATCCTGAGATCTGGAGAATGCAAGGGAGACAATGACACTTAGAAGTGCAGATGGGCTCTAGCAGATGTGGGTGTCAGTGGCAGTTGGACCTCATGTTTTTCACTTGCTTGGTGGTTGGAGGGAGGCTGTGACTTGGCAGCAATGCAGCTTAGGTAGCAGCAGTTGCTGATCTCTGGAGCCCGGAGTGCCGTAAAAGCTTTGAGACCAAAAGTCCTGTGGTGGCTTCCTGACTTCTACTCCTCCAAATTGTTAAAGATTTTTGTAAACAATTAATCTTTATATTAAACCCATTTTTGCCTGAAGTACCTAGCACTGTTTCTGTTGAAGTACCTAGCATTGTTTTCTGTTCTGTTGCACTGAACCCTAACTGATACAATGCCACCATTTAGGAAAAATAATGTGTACTCTGTAAGCATTTCTGATGATATTGCAATTTTGTTTACAGAGTGTAACCCTGATGCTGATACCTCTATTCTCTTAGTTTTCTCCTGTATCATCTCATTTTATCTTGTTCCAGACACAGATCTAAGCATTGTTTTAAATTCAAAAACTTCCTGCAATCATGGCCTCCCCTACCGTTTTCCTTCTTTGTTCTCCCTTGTCTTTATCAGGCTTCCTCATTCCTCTAATACACAAACATCTTCCAAGAATGTCAGTTTCCTCCCTTCTTTACCATACGAAATCATTCACTGTCCCAGCCTCTACCCCCAACTTGAATAAGCAATTTCATTCTAATAATCTATATGAAACAAAAGGAAATCTTTAGAACTTTGAAGGTTTTCTTGTTCTGTTTTCGTTTTGTTTTGCTTTTCAGTATGTGCCCAACATTTTACTCTTTGCCTCAAATACCTTGTCCAAATTTTTCTTCTAAGTAAATATAATTCTCTTCTTAGGCAGAATTCTGTCAGAAACAACAACAAAAAAACCTCTTCTTCATTAGAGCAGAAATAAAGAGCAGACTGTCCAAGAATTGTTCTCTTTCACAGCATAGTGTTGTTGATGAGAAGTAGTGCCCAGATGGCAGCGACATTTCCTAGTCCCCTTATAACAAGTTTTCACCAAGGGGTGTAAGACAAAGTGATCTGTGATCTAAGGAGTTTATGGATCTAGTATGGCTTCCCCACATTATCTCCCCTTCTAAAATGACCCTGAAGCCATACATTGAAGATAAGTGGATCCAGCCCATCTGCACTTCTAAGTGTCATTGTCTCCCTTGCATTCTCCAGATCTCAGGATGAGAAGACTCCTTGGCAGAAACCAAACTGCATCCAGAACATCAGAGTAAGGAAGTTGAGAAGTTCAGACTCTTGCTACCATGTTTTGCAATTCTGACAAGGAACAATACATAGGAAGGGGATGGAAGTGGATCCAGTATCCAGAACAGACATTTTATTTTCATAAAGAATGCTTTCTTTCTGAAGATAAATGCACCTTTGAGGTTGAAGGTGACCATACCCCAGAATGACTATGTGGAGAAGAGTTCTCATCATCCGTGCCTGCTTACTGCATTAGGCAGTGACATAAGCCAACAATAAGCTTTTACTGTGTTCAGACAATGATGATTCGGGGTGTCATTTGCTCATAAGTATCTGGGGGTCATTTGCTAAGGCAATTAGCCTTATCATAACTAATTCAAGAACAACTTTTAATTTCAGTACCTAATGAACATGAGTATGTGCTTCTAGACTTTACTAAGTAGCCTAATCGAAATAATGGTACTAAAATTGTTGACAGACAGAGTTTATTCAATAAGTAGATGTGCTGAGAAAAATGCTATCCTTTATCAAAATAAGTCTATTTTCTTAAATAACATTAAAAATATTTTTTATTACCAGATGCCTCGGGTTTTGAAATAATAGTGTGTTTTGTGAATCTACAATACAGAAAAAGATCTTGATATTCTTACTTCTCAGAGCAATGAATAGTATGTTTTGAATACTGAATGTTTAGAATACTGTTTTGGGAAACAATGAGATTTTAGCACTAGGGTTTTCTTGTTAATGGAGTTAAAGGAGAGACTAATACCATGAATTGTGCAGATCTCCATAATTGGGGAAAGACACTTCTTTAAAAGTAAGGAGCATTTAAAAAAAAGAAGAAGGAGGAGGAGGAGGAGGAGGGGGAGGAGGAGGGGGAGGAGAAGAAGAAGAAGAAGAAGTAATGAACATAAACATTAAAGAGCAATGTGTAGAGCAGGTTTTCTCAAAAGTCCATTATTGATATTTTAGGAAGGTTAGTCTTTGGTTGTGAGAAGTGTTCTACATGTTAAAGTATGCGTAGCCCCAGAAATGACCTCTATCCACTAGAGGCCAAGGACATCAGAGTAAGTGATGACCATACCCCAAACAATTTGCTACATACAAATTGTAGCAATTCAAAACCTCCTCAGATTTTGCTAACTCTCTATGGAGAAAGAAAGCAGAATCACCCTCAGGTGAAAAAAACCACTGTTACGGAGGACATTTAGCATAATTTTTAAACAACAAAAAAAATCTGCATTTTTCTTCTTTGTTATCTCTCTTGATAAGTTACTTTTTTAAAGATTTTATTTATTTGAGAGAGAGAGATAGTGCGAGAGAGAGAGAGAGAGAGCACAAGCAGTGGGGGAGAGCAAGAAGCAGGCTCTTTGATGAACAGGGAGCCCTATGTGAGGCTCAATTCCAAGACTCTGGGGTCATGACCTGAGCTGAAGGCAGATGCTTAACTGATTGAGCCATCCAGATACACCAACAGTTCTTGATAATATAGTTTATTCTTAATTTCAGAAAACATTTTAAAAAGTCAATATTGATATCTTGGTTAAAAAGATGATAAAATGTGAGATTAAGAGTCACTTATGGTTTGTCTCCCTCCCAATCCCATCTTGTTTCATTTATTCTTCTCCTACCCACTTAAGCCCCCATGTTGCATCACCACTTCCTCATATCAGGGAGATCATATGATAGTTGTCTTTCTCTGCTTGACTGGGGATAAAAATATATGTTTATAAAAAATTAAAAAAAATTAAAAAAAAAATTAAAAAAAAAAGATGATAAAATGTGAGCTGAATTTTAATAGTTAGATTGAGCTGAAATGTCTCAGTCACCCATACCTGATTCTGTCTATAACTGGCATTATGTAACACCTGGCTGAGCCCTGTTTAAAATTTTAATCAGTGATTTGGATAAAAGCATAAATTGTACCTCCTTACATTTACAGGTAATGCCAAGTTACATGAAACAGAAAATGTATTAGTTGACCGAGTCATATTTTCCCCAAAGATTTTAAAAGAGACCATGATGGGTGACCTAATGATTAATATTCTGGTCTGTGATTTAGCTCTAATATTCAATAGTATATGCATGAGTAGGGAAGCAATTTACACAGAAAAATGTATAGATGCTAATTCTCCGAATTTTTAATAAGCCAATATTTGAGGTAGCTGCTGATATTAATGCAGTATTGGGCTATATTAGTAAATATGTACTCTCTAAATCATGGGCTAATAGTCCCATTAGATTCTCCCCAACTCTACCTGAGTATTTGATTTATTTCAGTGGGGCAGGTTTTAGAGGAGTTCAGAAAATTTAGAGTTTGTGATCAAGGAGAATGATTAAGAGTGAGAAGGCTACAGAAGTTATAATATATTTAATAGGTTGGTTTAGAAACTTATCTTGTTGCCATGAAAAAAACAAAGGGAAAGCCATAAAATGTCTTAATTTATGTTTTTCTCTTTAAATTAATTATCTAAAGATAAAAAGAAAAAAGAATTAAGAAAATAAGCAAGAGAAGGTATTGGCGGGGGGGAGTCCTTGACCCTGTCCACTCTTTTGCTCCAGATATGTTGGGGAAACCAAAAATAGAGGAGATCTGTGCCCAGCAACTTATCTGGAGTCCTTGGGGACAACAGGCTCCTGGGGACATCCACACCACATTGGCACATGCATCATCATTATGTGGAGGAAATCCTGAGGAATATCAGGAATGTGATTGTCCACAGTCGTCCCAACCCAAAGAGAAGTCATTTTCTTCCTGCAGCAGAGAATGTTGTGGAAGAAAAGCTAAATATTTCTGTGCACCATGAATTATGTAGATCTTAGGAGGACGGAAAGGAATGAAAGAGGGGCGGGAGGGAGACAGACAGAGAGGATGCTAATAAATCTAAAAGGGCAAAACCCCTTTGAGGTACCCACTACAAGATCACACCACCTTTTGTCCTGAATATCTTAGGGAGAGATGGAAGTGAAGACTCTGAAAAATGAAAATTAGACCAAAAAAAAAAAACAAAACAAAACACCCATGAGATTCCTTTCATTGGATCATGAATGACAACTGATACTGCAACAGAAAATGACATTGACTATATGGTCCTTACTTGGCAGAAAAATAATCAGGAGATAAGGCAATAAAGATTATGACCTAGGGCCAGATGATTTTGTACATAGGTCAAAGGCTAAATGAGAAACAAGTCCTCATGTTGCCCACCTTTATTCCAGAAAAGGACAGAAGCCCCCCAGGACTGAAGTGTCACCTAGAGTGGAGAATATAGGGTGATTCTGAATTTATGGGGAACTAACAAGGATAATGTTTGCTACCATGAGGCAGAACTGGGGTTTGAAATAGACAGGTATATAAAGTCACATTTTTTTACCCCTAAGTTTTGTGACCCATCAAAGTTAGACCCTCCTCTTTAAAGAAACGAGAGCTCTACCCTCAATTTTCAGCTGATCCTTTGCACTTATATCCATTCAGTAGCTGAAAGCAGATTCTGGATAAACCTAGGCATACTCAGTTGATTTCAACCTCTTCCACAATATACCCAAGTATATTCTTAAATATTAAAGTAACTTATAACCTAGCATATATGCCAGGCAACCAGTAGAAATTATTACCATTAATAGGGTTGTAAACATTTTTATCACATTTCCTTTTCAGCATTTCAGCTTTGGGTTCCTTATTCTGTTCCCTCTTAACGCCAAATAATGTTGTTTAGGAAGATAGAACTTTTTCACAGAGTTCCTCTGTCTATTAGTATTACTAGACAGACTCTAGTTATCATTTTAACATATTAGGGATGGAATAAAAAGAATTTCACAACCATTTTATTGGTTCAGGACCAGAAAACAAAACAAAACAAAACGAAACACACTACAAGATCATGCCTTTTGTCCTGAATATCTTAGGAAGAGATGGAAATGGAGACCCTGAAAAATGAAAACCAGACCAAAAAAACCCACAAGATTCCTTTCATTTATTGATCCAAGCCTATTGAATTTTCAAAGAGTAAGGTCAAATTTGTGTGAAAAGACAGGACATGTTTTGTTACCCAGACTCAACGTAGCTTTGGTATGGAGACTCGATAAGGTGGTATGAAGAAGAACAAAATCTCTCAGTAGCTAGAGTATCACAGATATGGAAATTCTGGTTTTGTTTGTTTCTTCATTTGTTTGTTTTAAGTATAGTTGACACACAATGTTACATTAGTTTCAGGTGTACAACATAGGGATTCAACAACTCTACACTTTATGTTATGCTCCCCACAAGTGTAGTTGCCATCTCTCACCATACAATGCTATTACAGTAGCATTGACTATGTCCCCTATGCTGGACCTTTTACTCCCATGACTTATTCCATAACTGGATTTTGAACTAGACTAGAGAAACCCAGCAATCGTGATTCTTGACTTTCTATTTTCCCAGACTAGAGCTTCTGTTCTTTTGTGTGTATTTCCCTAATTGTCCTAGAGTTTCACAGCAACCTAGGCATAGAGATACCCCTCTTCGGGATGCCTGGGTGGCTCAGTTGGTTAAGCCACTGCCTTTGGCTCAAGTCATGATCCCAGAGTCCTGGGATCGAGTCCCGCATTGGGCTTCATTTGGGCATCATTCGGCAAGGAGCCTGCTTCTCTCTCCGCCTCTGCCTGCCTGCCACACTGCCTGCTTGTGTGTGGGTGCTCTCTCTCTCTGACAAATAAATAGATAAATAAAAACTTAAAAAAAAGAGAAATACCCCTCTTCAAAACTAATTCATTAATTAGTTAATTTAAAAAAAATAAAATAAACACCCCTCTGCCACTTGGGTGAAGCCTGAGACAGCCTTTGTGTCTACAGGAAGTTTTGCTTTATAATAAAAGTAGTATGTGTTGAATACCTTTGTTTTTCTAGGAGTGATGCTTTATGTACATTATCTTATTTAATATGCCTTAAGGAATGTGTGTGTGTGTGTGTGTGTGTGTGTGTGTGTGTATAAACAATGCATGTGAATATATCTCTCTATTTTTTTTTTTGAAGGAGAGCATTGAGGTTAAATAATTTGACAAAGATCAATAACACAACCAATAATAAAGAAGTTCAGTTCAGTAGCCAGGTATTTTGGCCATAAAGACAATATTTTTCCACAATCCTTTTTCAACTTCTTCCTCTCTTTTATTTAAATTAAGAAGGATAATTTACCACTAGCTTGGACAATAAGACAGGATGGGGGTCATAGTGTTTGAGGTATAATTAGTCCACAACCTATGGAGCTCCTGGTAGAGATTTCCTAAAGCCAGCATCTCTTTAGGCCAAGAGCAATAACAATACCTAATCTAGTAATGAACACTTAGGTTAACATAATAGATAATATTTATAGAGCATTTGGTACATGCTGAGTATGGTGATAAATAGTTAACTTGAATTAATTAACTCATATAATCCTCAGAACTGCAAAACAATGATATAGATGCCAATATTACTGCCATTCTACAAATAAGGAAACCAAAGCAAAAAGGAATCACCTCATAGCTGTAAATCAGATTTAAACCCAAGAAGCTGATGAGAAAGAGAAAAGAAACATCTCTGCAAAGGAGGATATTAGGTAGTCCAAAGGTCTATGTGGGTTCTGGTTGGTTAACACCCCTGGGTAAATACACCAACGTACTCTGAATGGAATACAGGTTTTTAGGCAGGAGCCCAGATAAGACGGGCCAGGACAATGGGTTTGACCCAAGGAATACATGCCTTGAGACTAGCAGAGCAGGCCTAATTCAGGATCAAAGAACTATTAAGCATGCTTTTCTATTAATTTTATTTGTGCCAGTTATCAATGTATTGTCTCACAGCTCCAAATGCACCCTTCAGTAACTGCTCTGAGAAAATGGAGTGAGCTTTTTAATAATATATACATTTTTCTATTGTCAGTAGGGAAGATGTTAAGCTTTGTGAGTAGAGGGCACTACAGAGACTGCAGAAGAAAGGGTTTTCCCTCCTGGTTCTTGTGTGCTTGCTCATTGCTCAGCTGACTCCTGAAGCATGAAGGTTACTCACCTACCCAACTTCTACAACAGGCATGGCTTCGTATGCACCATGTTCCTGCAAGACATATAATGTCCCGAACCTTCAGCTTTGGCAGTGTATGTGGCTTCTCCAGTGTCCAATTCTTCAGCACAAGTTATTTCTCCAGTACTCAGGAACTGCATAAATGGCTGCTTATCCAGGGTCCAGATCCTGAAGTTCTGATTGTCAACACCACGCATCACTAGTAGCTTTCCCTGACATGCCTCTCAGGTGGTTTTGGAGAAAAGTGCTCTGGGGATACACCTTCCTGTAAACAGAGGGTCGATTTCCCATAATTTCTGGAGGACATATTTCCAGCGAGTTCTGCCAGTGAGGCACCAGAACTTCTCTGCCATCCTAAGCTGTGGCTTTGCCCACTCCAACAAGATTTGGATGTCAGGCTTGGAGGCAGGAATGAGGAAATAGTCCTTAAGCACTCAATGCCAGCCCCAGAGGAAATACTTGTATCTTTTATAACTACTTATTATTAGTTATTGTAATCCTCTCTTAAAGTTGTTAATTCTTTATGTTAAACTTCCTCTTTCCAAATTGAAATGTGGTTTCTATCTCCTGATTAGACCCTGACTGAAAGAGTAATCAAAAACTTTTTCCCTAGTATAGGATAACATGGCATTCCTTATTAGGAAGTGAATAAATCATCTCATTTTACAAATATGAAAACTATCTAACAAAAAAAACTAGCAGATGCTTTGAATCTCATCTCTGATACAAAATTTAAATTTCTGGTAACCTTTAAATAATCTTTCTTATCTTTATTTGATTAATACACATGAAACAACTGCTTAAGATGGCCTGTGAAACTTAGTTCAGTACTATGGATTGAATAGTAAAGAGTTAAATTTTATAAAATACTTTTCTCTTCTTGGGTTACAAATAATCTTAGCTTCCAGGGCCACAGCAATTTGATACTTGTTTCTTTTAAATAACCAATTTCATAGGAAGTTCATTTCCCTCTCAAGTTAGGAATGCTGCAAACCAATAAAGTCATTTTACCAGATCAATATAATGAGATTTTTTTCTAATACACATATCTCAGTAAAACTAAATAAGACGTTACATATACCAACAAAAACTCCCTGAATAAATTCATCTTTTCTAAAGTGCAAACACCATAAATCTTCCTTGTTCAAAATGAGCATCAATTGATTTGATCATGTAATAAAAAAAATAAAGTAGCAGATGTTCAGTGAAAGAAAAAATGCACATTTACATGCTCAAAACAGTATCTTTCTCATTATTATGGGTGAAAAAGCCTTTTGGAAATATCATACTTCTTGGGTCTAAAAATTACATTAATGAGAATTTGGAGGCCCATTTCTCAAGTACTGATACATGTGCACAATTTAAAGTGTATTTTGTTCACAATTACATATTAAAATATAATATTCTAACATTTAAGGTATTAATCCCAACAGAAAACATTACATTATCGTTGTTCACATTTTCAATCCTTCTATTTCAACCACTACATAAATGCTGTTTCCAATTAAGTTTAGTGGTGCACTTTGTTCTATGGTTTAACTCTGCTGTTACTGTATCACTTCTTAGCTAACTGCAATTTTGGTAAATATGAGTGCTTCTATTTTCAAGCAAATGAATTTTATGCAAACTCATTTCCACTGTCATATGATTGATTCTCCTTTAGCATTATAATCTATTATATTTGTGGATGATAGGCAGAAAATGAAATGGAACTTTTCTTTCTGATAGAGCTAAATCCATTAGTGAAACTTCAAACTGTGTAGCTAAAAGGTCATTTTATTTCATCATAGTATAAGTGTTCTTTTTTTTCTTAATCTTAGAATTCAATTACAGAGTCCACATTAAAAAAAAATTCCCAATGATACTTAGTAATATTTGTTCCACTTCATTGCAGGACATTTTTTTAATCTTAAAATCTGCAACTCTTTCCCAAAGTTTAAATTGCAATGATTTTCATGTGGCCTTGGTTATTTTTAACTTTGAATGTTGACAGATTATATGTTATATACAATTATTGAAATATTTCTGGAATATTTTTAAACTGTATGTAAAAAACCTACCTGGCCCATAAAAAAATGGATTTTAAATATGATACAACAAATAAAATGCCAAGAAGTTAAAGATAATAGGCATTGAAGGAAGTGTGAAAGTGTCCCCCCAGAGGAACCCAAGGAAAAGGCTGAGAAGACTGCCACACGGTTATTGTAGTCCCTAGTTTGTGTGAAAGTCTAAAACAAGGAAAGACTGGATTGCTGTGAAGAAAATCCTGTGTAGAAGTTTTCTCTGCAGAAAATTGTACCCTGTAACTAAAACCTAGAGAGGGGCTTTGCAAGGGGCCTATGTAGAAGGTATAAAGTGTGACTACCACAGGCTGTGCATATGTGGGTGGGTGTGTGTGGGAGCACAGAGAACTAATATCTGACTTCTTCCTATGAAATCTACAAGAGGAGAAATGGGATGACTAAGTGCTCTGGCAGCGTAACTCCAGGGTTACTAATGTGTTGGCATCAACCTGGCTTTCAAAGTTCATCAGAACAAATTTGTAGTGTTTTCTGTGGTTTCTATGTGGGAACACATGGAGTTCAAGCAGGCCTAGGGGTGTTATGACTTCATGAGGGGGAGAAATGAAGGGGGAAAGAGGATGGAAAGTGACCACATGGTGGGGCCCACTGTAAAACCACAGGCAGAGTGGGTTGCTGCCACTGGATAGATGGAATCCTTTTCTCAAGTCTTGGCAAAGGTTGCCATCAGAAGGGATCTTCCAAAGAACTTATGGAAGCATCCTTGGAAGAAAAAAATCCTGGTAGAATAGGAAAGAACAAATCAGATTGTGATGTTATCACTCAAGAAAGAACTATCTTCATGTCCTTACATTGCTCTCATCCACCTTATTTTTACTCTGATAAGATTGAAGGCAATAGCCCCAGAGGGGAAGGAAGGAGAGAGGAGCCATTGTGGAGAAGATGGATCAGACTTGACTCCCACAAACAAGTGGCCCACTAAAACTGTGCCTCAGCTGGAGAAGGGAACCAAATGAAGATTGAATGTTGACTAATACATTGGACTAGACAGCCTATTTTCTGAATCGAGACTGTATTTTGTATATAAAGTGACCTTAGGACTTCCTATTACCCAATAGTAATGAACTTGTTGGAGTTTTCTCTCCAGTAATAGAGCAAAAACTTCTACTGAATACATTTTACAGAGACATTGGAAAACAAAATCAAATGGATTTTATGGTTACATTCTGGGAGTTGTACTTTTTCAGTTACATATTTCTACAAATCTACATTTTGCCTCTCAGGGACCCTGATTATAGATGTGTATAAACAAAACAAAACAAAACCAGAGTCACCAGTAGGCGATACCAGAATGCAATGCATCAGGGAAACAGCACCTGTATTAATTCAGGACTTGATAGGGTAAATATGCAGCACACTTAATACCTAGTGATCACAATAACGATGATGATGATAATGATAATACCTAGTATGCGCTAAGCACTTAACTTTGAGTGAGTCACTATCTTGAATACTTTATGGTGGGGACTTGTGAAATGCTCTCATCAACCCTAGGAGGTAGGTAATGCTTTTACCCCCCTGTAGAAAGAAGGTAACTATGGCAGAAGGAAGGTAACTGAGCAACTCACACAAGGTCATTGAGTAAATATTAAATGACAGAGACCTGAAACTCTCAACCAGTCTTCATGGGAACTGAAGAGAAACAGAAGCAAAGAAGACATGAGGAGTCCACTGTAGAACCCCTGCTCTGACTGAAAAGGCAAGCTCACTTGTGGACAACTACTTATCCATTCTTTAGTTCCCAGAAAGCCTCCTGTACCCTCAATTACATTCATTTTCACACAATGTTTTAGCTTGTCTGTGCAAAGAACAAGAGATATTGGATCTAATACAGATACACAAAATAGTCTGTGATTCAAATAATTTGGGAGGTCAACTTCAGGAAAAATGACAGAGACTTTCATTTTTCAGAATCAATTGGTTTCACTTTATCTAGAAATGTTTATTTGGTAGAATAAAATACCAACAATGGAGTCCTTCTGACCTGAGTATTATGTCCCAAATGGAGAAACTGAGGAGCCTGAGGTAACCACAGTGATAGACATCAGACAATGTATCACTTATGAGTGAGGGACTAATAATGTCACACTGCCCCAGAGATGTCCAAAAAGTCAAACGGTCTAGTGAAAATGGAAGTGCATAAAAGCTCTTCGGTAATATATTTGTAAGCTATTATTGTTAACTAGAAATATGGGAATCCTCAAACAATATTTTAAAGTTGTTTATATCCTTAGTTTGAAAAAAAAAAAAAAAGCCACACTATTCAACAGTAATGCAACTTGGACAAAACACACACCTGAGTACACAGAAGAAACAGTCCAAAGGAATGTTGAATTCTCAATACTTTAATTGTCGATCTTAAAAAAGTTATGCAGACTTTGTGAATAATATTAACACACTACAGAAAACTATAAAGAGTATAGAATGCAGGGGTGCCTGGGTGGTTCAGTGGGTTAAGCCTCTGCCTCCGGCTTAGTCATGATCCCAGCGTCCTGGGATCCAGCCCCGCATTGGGCTCTCTGCTCAGCAGGGAGCCTGCTTCCTCCTCTCTCTCTCTCTCTGCCTGTCTCTCTGCCTACTTGTGATCTCTATCAAATAAAGAAATAAAATCTTAAAAAAAAAAGAAAATAGAATGCAGCTATAATCCTTGCCATGCAGACACAAATCCTATTAATATTTTGCGCTCCTTTTCAAAGTTAAGAGCCTATCATAAATTCCTTCATCTAGATTATATTGTTTAACTTACTATTTTCAGCATTTTTTCCCCCAAGATTCTTCAAAATAATACTTTTGGCTCCGTATATTTTGTATAACAATACGTATGTTCTCTAGTCTCCTCTTCCTGATTCCATTGCTTTTTTGAACTTTTTGTACTTTTATAACCAAGACGATCAGTACAGTAGGTAAGTTCCAAAAGTGAAGCAGTTATTTCCTGCAAATTCAGAGAGCTTACCCTGAAATCAATAATTTTTGTGCGAATAGTTCTTTCTAGAAGAGGCTCAGAAATCTTTGAGAATGCTAGCCAGACCATTTTTAATAATAAAACTTCTGACAAAATAGTGACAATACTTTAAGCCTCCCTCCAAGTTCTGGGGATTCCTCAGATACATTGAAGGACCCTTCAGCTTCTGAACCCCCAAATCCTTGCAGGATTGCCTGAGTAAAATTTAAACATTAACTACTTATGAGTGGCTCCAGCACTCCGCACTAATTTTCTGCAACCCAATTAGAAACACATGACAAAAGGAAAGTGACCTTCATCTTGTGAATTGCTAGCAAATCAGAGAGTGAAAGAGCCAAATGGGCCAACAGAGGTCATCGAGTTTATGCCCCATTTTATATCTCAGGAAAACTGAAGACCATGAAGGTTAAGTGACTTGGCTGAAGTGACACAGTGTGCTGAGCGAAGCTGCTCAAGGCCTGGCTGGCAGAAAAAGACTGCTTTTACCCTTCCTTAAAGGAAAATGACCTCTCTAGTCATTTACATTGCAGTAATGATTTCTCACTCTCTACTATATCATGTTTCCTTACGTGTGGAGAACAAATCTGGGGACCAATTAAGAATATGATGTGTTATATTTGTTTTCTTCTTGAAAATAAACTATTATGGGGAGAAATCATTGGTTTTGAAATATTCAGGTAACAACAGCTCAACTTCATGAATGTATCACCACTGTTTTATCTGAGAGCCTAAATACTTAAAGATTGAGAAAAAGGCTAAAATCCCTCAATGTTCTTTTTTCTTAAACTTTTCTCTTAAATATTTTATTTATTTATTTGACACACAGAGAGAGATCACAAATAGGCAGAGAGACAGACAGAGAGAGAAGGGGAATGAAGGCTCTCCACCAAGCAGAGGGCCCGATGCAGGGTTTGATCTCAAGACCCTAAGATCATGGCCCAAGCCATAGGCAGAGGACCAACCCACTGAGCCAACCACGTGCCCAATCCTTCAATGCTCTTGAAGAGAAATAGGGTAAGGATTGTTATTAACATGAGTTACATTTGATGGTGGAAAACAGGCTCACACTCAACATTACCGTGATGGTGGTAATGTTGGAGAGAAGCTCGCAAGGACAGCTTTGGAAAGCAAACACATCTCTCAAGCTGTCCAGTGGCTGTGAAGCTATATCCTTGGAATGCTGAAGTGATGGAAGAACCAACTCACCAAGTACCAATCACTAAAGAATAATATTTCCAGCATGGGTGAACACAGAGAGTCATGAATTTGATGGCAAATGAGTGGAAATTGTAAGTACTAATCTGAGCATTTTAAGCTTTTCTGTCAGCAATGGAATAATAGCCAAAACATTTCAAAGAACACAAATATCCAAACAAAACCAAAAAAGTCATCAAAGGAAAAGTCTACTTCTTGAAATGTAAGTGATAAGATCAATATATAAATTAGCAGAAGAGGCTAACTCAAATGGTCCTGTTTTACAGAGGAAAAACAATATGATATGAGGTTAACATATTAAAACTTAAAATACATATTAATGAGGGAACAAACCTAATTGCTGCCATAATGACCTAGCTGAATTTTTTAATTTGTAAACCCTTTCTGGTATTGGTAAACACTTCAGTATGAAGTCGTTATTTTGATCAAAGCTTTATAGATACACTAAAGCTTCACTCTATAGACTCCTTAAAATTTGGTCACTCTAGATGCCATTTTTTCAGTATAGCAGAGGAATTACCTTTCTAAGTAGCAATACAGCCTATACTTTTTTACACTTAACATTCTGACAGAAAATCATTCTAAAATACATTAAACTTTATGAGGCCTTCCTTAAAAGTACATTGGGCATAATGTAATTTTCCTTGATGACCCAGAGTCATCATTATGAATATTAATTATCATACTGTGCTGTAATAAAATTATTTCTGTAAGGTCCTCAGAAATGTATGTTTTCTATTGCCCTCAGAATGACAGAATGTCAGAATTAAGCAGGACTTGAGAGTTTGTCCAGCTTTCTCAATTACAGATAAGGACACTAATGTCAAGAGAGGAGTGATATGATTTAATTAAAGGGACATAAGCAGTGACCTACCCCAGGTCTCCCAACTTCTTATACAGAGTCCTTTCAATTCCCCCACATCCTATACCACAGTCTGTGTTTTCATTAGTTTCTTTGCCTATTGTTTTATGGTTTTCTCTCCTGCTTGCTATGTTCTATGCTCACTCACGTCACTGTTGCCGGTGATACAATCTCCTCACCCCTGTAACTGCGCACTCTGATGAGTTCTGGTGCAGTGAGGGGGTGCAGGGAACCCATGGTCCTCAGAGGGTGATGGCTGCACACTGGGTTCTGGGGAACACCTGGGTAAAATTTAGGAGAGTGATCTAAATTTTAGAAAGAAAATAAACCTGGACCCCAGTCAGGGGGTCTAACCAAATGTTGGACTTGAAGTTATGGAGCCAAGTGGGGAAGGGGTGCAGGAACCAAAAATGTCAAGCATGAGGTATGGAAGGAGCAAGCTATGGGAGGTAACCTAGGTGAATTCAAAGGACAAAGACATCTGTTCTTTTAACCTCATTCTAGGGTGACTATATTTTGAAAGTAAATGTAATGGGTGGGAGAGAGAGTCCCTGCTTCTTAGTATAGCCCCTCAACCAATCCAAATTGGGCCTGACTTAGGAAAACACCCATCCCTTGGATGGTTGGATGTGCATCTCATAGAGATGTGAATGAATGACGTGAGGAACTTAAGAAGGGGTAATAAGACATTAGGATGTAGAAGGCATGGGGCCTGTGGTAGTTCAGAATTCTTATTTGTTTACTTCCTGGTAACAGCTTTTCCTGGCCTTGTCCCAGAGCCCTGAGATTTAAAAACAAATTCCAGTGGCGCCTGGGTGGCTCAGTGGGTTAAGCCGCTGCCTTCGGCTCAGGTCATGATCCCAGGGTCCTGGGATCGAGTCCCGCATCGGGCTCTCTGCTCAGCAGGGAGCCTGCTTCCCCCTCTCTCTCTGCCTGCCTCTCCATCTACTTGTGATTTCTCTCTGTCAAATAAATTTAAAAAATCTTAAAAACAAAAAACAAAAAAAAACAAAAACAAATTCCAGATGAGTGAGAGGTTACCTTTGCTTTGGTTTCCATGTCAATAAACAGACCAGGCAACAACGCAGTATAGTGGCAGAAGGGAAAAGAGCATTTTAAAAGCCAGCTATATTTGAACCTGTTTTAACAGGATGGCAAATTCTTACTTTCTGAAAGAATTGGCCCTTTTTCTAAAATGAGGTGACTGAGGCTCCCAGGGGGTAAAGGACTTGTCCAGGGTGACACAATGGCAAGCCATTGCCTCTGATTGAAATGATCCAGTATTAGAATCCTACACTCCAAGGGGTGGTCATAGGTCAGGTTTTATCATCTCAGAGAGGAAACTGCTCCCCAGGTGGTACGCAGAGCAGAATCTGCTGTGCTTTCTTTCTCACTCTTTTCTGTAGTGGCAGAAGGAAGGTTTGCTTTGCTGCATAGTCTGGAAGACAAATTGGTATTCTCTGTAGAAACAGACAGGATGATTCATGCTGTGCGGTACGTAATTAAGGTGTGTGAACTGAAAATGAGCAAACCAAGATGTTAGTAATCTTAGTAGAAGAGTGGTTCAAGAGGGTAGCCTACCTCATTCTTTATTTCATCCTTTGAGGTAGGAAAGTCACCTTCTCTAAGATAAGGGGATGTACCTAGAATAGAAGTTATTTTCAAGTTTTTATCTCTCCTACCTCATGATCTCTCAGTTCTAGCACAAAAAAAGTACGTTCATATATATGAATCTTTTATTTCATTGTCAAGAAACTAGGTTTTTCTCTTATCCTCTGTGCTTTGAAGTAGTTCATTCAATCCAAACTATTGAGGCTTTACAACTTACTAGAGGACCAAACACTTCAAAGCCACGTATTAAGACAACGTGGTTCCTTGCTTTCACAAAAGTTCACAGTCTAGTTGGAGAAACAGAGATGTAATTAAATTACATGGGTACTTACCTGACTGTGTCACTCTGGCTAACATGGTTAAATTTCATAATTCTAGTCTCCTCAAGAATAAAATTATAACATTTACCTTGCCAACTGTATTATGAGTATGAAAGAATCAATGATATAAATCATTGAGTAGTGTGTTTGGCATATATTAGGCATTGCTCCCCAATTAGAAAGTGCCAACATATGGGGTGCCTGGGTGGTTTAGTTGGTTAAGTATCTGGCTTCTGATTTTGGCTCAGGTCACAATCTCAGGGTTATGAGATGGAGCCCTGCCTTAGGCTCCATGCTGGGAATGGAGCCTGCTTAAAATTCTCTCTCTCTCCTCTCTCTTCCCCTACCCGACTCTCCCTATAAACAAACAAACAAATAAATACATAAATACGTAAGATAAAAATTTTTTAAAAATTTAAAAAGTGACAACACAAATTTATAAGTGTTCCAATCAAGGAGTGACACCAAGTAGGAAAGACAAAGGAAAGAGGAAGCTATTCTTTCTACAAGTGGACATTCATTACTTTAGGACTACCTGTCCAATTTCCTTGGATAATCTCCCATCCACCATGCTCAGCCATGTGTTTCCAAGGGAGTTTATACATTTCAGTCCAAAGCTTCAGCAGAGTCTGGGTTACAAAGGGAGCCTAAATACTAAATTACAGTGTCTTAAAAAATGGAAAGAATTAGTGGGGCTTTTTCCTTTTATGATTTCCTCTCTGAGATTGCACAGAAGTAAGAGGGAGGAGAGGAAGGAGGGTGGAAAGATAAGGCAGGAAGCTAGAATCCATCGTAAAAATGTCCAAGGGGCATTTTATGGCAAGGGTTGACTAGTATAAAACATAGAACATTGCATTGCTTGTATTTAAGGATGTTCAGTCTTTTCCGTCTCCTCAAACCTGTTATTATTCATCCTGCACACAACAGAATTGTGTGTTTCTAATTATTCAGTTATTATTATTATTATTATTATTATTATTAATTTCTGACAAATGAGGCAAGTAGAGCTCTGTATCTGTGTTGATACAGAATGGAACTCTCACATTCAAGGATTGGTACATTGATCTGCAAACTAAATTCAGCTGAAGCAGAAGCTTCAGGGACATATAGCCAAGAGAATGTCCATGACACATGGCAAACTTCAAAAAGTTGATGGCAAGAGACACAAGGATATGGAATAGTGATTTGAGCCAATTTTGTCTATGTTTGAGGAAAGAGATCCCCTGGCTGATGCTGGGGTTTTATTTTAAGTCCTTTTCAGGTTCATTTGAACTCTGATGCAATAGACAGTTTGAGTCCCTTGTTTGATTCCCTGCCCTGGTTCTGAACCAGCAGCATATAACAGCCAAACTGTGGGGGGACCATTTCAGAGGAGTAGCAATTGACTAAGCACCAACTAATTAGGTTACGGGGCTTCTACCACAAAGTCACAGGGAAGTTGTGAAACATTCTCTGAAATAATATAATTTAGGTGAGGAAGCTATTTAAGATCGAATGTTTGTGGCATCATACAATGCTATGTGAGCTCTAAGGAGCACACTGTTTACATCTCGATGGGCATGTGCACCACCCAGAGATTTTGTTCAAATGAAGATTCTGAGGAGCAAGTCTGGGATAGAGCCTGAGTTTCTGCATTCCTAACAGTCCACAGATTGTGTTGAGGCTCCTGGTCTGGGGTCCACACTCAGAGCAGCAAGGCTAAGTCACCTCATGAGATAACAGTAGAGGCACCTGACATTCATTAAATAAGTTAACCCCATCATAAATAACCTTCCTTAAAACTTGAAGTCTCTTGGGGAGCAAAAAGAATGTTCTTACTGGAACTCTGCACCAGCTATCAGAAGACAGTGTCAGAGAAATGAGATTCCTACAGCAGATTGGTAAGTAGAGGTTTTTGAGCATTTGGCAGGCCTCCCATATTACCGAAACCCAGGGATCTGCCTGGAAAGTATAACACCAAGGACTAGAGAGAAATTAGAGAAGGAGCAACATTGACTTTCAGAGAAATATGCAGAGTATAAAGAATAAAACTAACAATTGCTACTATTTGTTTAATGTTTATCATCTGTCAGGCACAGGTTTAAGTATTTTATCATTTGATTCTTAATATCATGGTAACTCCATAAGGCAGGAATAATTGTTATCTTTATTTTAGAGATGAGGAAAATAAGACTCAGAAAGGGCAAATTACTTGCTCAAGGTCACACAGCTGTTTGAACATAGTCCTGCTTTACACTACATGCTCACAACCCCCTATGCTCCCTCCATCTTCAATCTCCACTGTTCCACTAAAACAGATTTTGTTATGGAGATCTCCATGAAGGTCTCCATGATTCAAGACATAATGGACATTTTTGGTCCTCTAAGGAACACTGGTTGCTCCAGACCCTCCTTCTTTCTCTGAGTATTATCTTCCCCTGATTTTCAGAGCATCAACTCTCTTTGTTTCTGTTCCATTTCCCAAGAATTACTGTCAGTTTCTTTTCAGTATCCTTCTCCCTTATCAGGCCACTAAGGCTGGGATTCCTCAGGGCCAAGGCAGAGTCTCTCCTGTGTGCCTGCATTGTAGTTTCTTTCAATAGACAGTATTGACCATTATTTCTTGGATTATTACCTCTGCTCAGATGACTGTAGCTCTCCAGCCTCTCCCAAAGTCTAGACTCAAGTATCTAAGATGATGCCTTTATTTGTATGTCTGAAAGTTAGGTCAGATGCATTCTACAACTAAGCTCAAGATGGCTGCCTCCATCTTCTCTCTCCACACAACACCTTGTAGCAGAGGCTGCTGTCTGTGTCTTACCCATAGCCCTCTGGGTTTATTATTTCAGTTCCTACCCCCAACTTCCAACTTGCAACAGTTGCAATTCTTGTCTGAAGAAATGGAGCTCACTCTGACTCTTCCATATGGCAAGTAGAAGTGATAGAGAATTGATGTCCACCAGTCAGCTAATAACTGACAGGAGAAGGGCTTGGGCATAAATATCTCAGTTCCTTTTCTTTTCAGGTGGGATAACTCTGGGGACACAGGTTCCATACTGGCTTCTAGAGTTACCTAACAGGAATGAACTATTATACTCCATAGTAAATTCCTTGAAAATATCTCTTGTATGACCTACCTCCCCTTCTCTGTCTCATTTGCTCACTTCCCCATTAGCATTTCCTGGGATCAACCCCCAAGCAAGCCACTCACCTTTAAACCTGTTTTGGGCTCTGCTGCTGGAGAAGATCACACCAACATACACTTCCACCTGATTTTCTTCAAGTCCTCCCTTCTCAATGAATGGGTGTACCATCATCCTAACTCCAGTGGCTGAAAACCCAGGGTCATCTTTGACCCTTTCTGTTTCCTTATAGCCCAGATCTACTATCAATAAAACCTACAAATTATATCTTTTCAAGAGCTTCAAAGTGTCCACTGCTCCATCTCCTTTATCCCCTTCTATTCCAATCACCAGTCATTTCTCACTTGAAAAGGTAAAAAATCAAAACAAAAACCAAACAAAAAATACCTCTAACTGTCTTCCATACCCACCCTTGACACCCCCCCCACACACACACACAAATCAGTGTACAGCAAGAATATTGTACAAACTTTCTCATGTCACACTCCCCAAGTCCCCCCTACTTAAACACTTTGGTACATTTTGGTGGCTTTTAGGTTAATGATAGACAAGCCTAACCAGAAGACAAGGCACTGAGGGATTTTTTTGCTTTCCTTTCCAGTTTCATTTTGCTTCAAACTAGCCCACACCCTGGGCTCCACCCAGTCTGAACTTCAAAACTATGCTTTTGTACTTTCAAACTCTCTAATGGATTTTAGTGAAGTGTGAAAACAATTTATTTGGTCAGGATCAGCATTTTATTTTAATGAAATGGGATAAGAGAAACACATCAGTGTTACTTGTTAGAGTCCCCCTCCTCCAATTATATGTGTACTGTATCACGATGAAAAACCTATTTGTAACCAACTATTACACTCAGAAGAAGTTTGGAAAAATCATGCCTTAAGCATACTGTGTTCTCTCCTGCCACTGAGCCTCAGAAGATGCTGGTCCCTCTGCCTGGAGAGCTTTGCCCTAATTCTTTGCCTGGGAATTCGTAGGCACCCTCCTAATATCAACTGCATCCGTGCTGGGCTCCTAAGGACCTGGTGAAAACCTCTCCTGCAGGAGAGGCACATAGGTAAGGAGAATTCTACCTACTCACTGGGGAGAATTAAAAGTGAAACCCATGAAGAATCAAAATATTAGGCTGCAGGATGGTTATCAACCATATTGAGGCAAAAGATGTCTGGGAGAGAGGGCAGATAGTAGAGCCTACAGAAGTTTCTAAAGCCATCTGACTGCAGTCATAGCTCTTACACAGGACATTCTGGCATACTGGGAAGAACAAATTGGAGCCTGAGAAAATAGGACAAAGATAGCATATTTAGAAAGTTAGTCAGAAGCCCAGGTGAGAGCCAGTAAGCGTATTTGTAAAGATAGAAGCCCTCGCGTGGAGAGAAGAGCAGACCAGAAAAATGTCAAGGAGGGAGAATCTGTAAGACTTAGTTACGATGCAGTCTATCTCATGTATTTATTAGACCCTAAAGAGTTGTAAATGGGCATTTTACAGTTGATTTAGTCTTCAGAGCCAACTTATTTGGGTGAGGGCCCTGAGGTTGCTTGAAAAAAAATTTTTTTAAACATTTCTGTTTCTGCTCACTGGCAGAAAGTACATATATTTATTTTTTCCTATTTGGTGAGAGAGGAGAGTTCTTAGCTGTAGGTGACCTGTGGAAGCACACAGGACTGAGATGAGAGATGGGACAAATTTAAACCTCTTAGGTGTGGACAAGAAAGCTGGGGCTCAGAGCTTCACTGGCTTGCAAGCCAGGAGTCCTAGCTACAATCAGAACCCAGGACTTCAACAGCCAGAGGACGGCTTTGTCCATAAAGCCATGCATGGTCAAAGGTATAGTTCCTGAACAGCACCCGTGGGAGTCTCTCCTCTTTCCACACCAGCAAGACTAGGAGATTTTTCTGGTCCACCAAGTCAGTTCTCTTTCCCCTGCTGCCAAATGAGTTGGGACATCACCACATCCCACGGCCCCTCCAACACTAAGGCAGGTATTGCTGGGCTCCTTGACGCCAGACAGGAGTTCGACTTGTATGAAACTAAAGAAAACAGTCACCACTTTTGAAATGAGGACATGGATTACAGTTATGGTGACAGAAATAGGAAAAAGAGAAAAATGTTAGAGACAATGTGAAAAAAAGGTAAAAGAACTTAATGTCTGATAAGGTATAAGGGATAAGGAGAAAAGAAGAAGTAAGGAAGAATGCAAGACTTGTAGACTGGGAAGAAAGCAGGTACTACTGACCAAAAGGGGTCACCTGGGAAGGAGACATAGCCCAGGTCACAGAGAGAAAGACCATTAGCTCAGTCTGGGTAAGTTCATTTTGACAGGAGGGCAGGATATGCATGTGGAGATTTCCTGCTGATGTGTTATTTGGGAAAAATGTTTTATATCACCTGAGACAGTTTTATTTCCACTTTGAGTCAGAAAGGTGAGCTTAGCAGTTATAGCAAGAAGAATAAAGGCCTAAAGAGGTGCACAAATTGCCGAGGAAAGTATTGATTGCAGTTTTGATCATCTAAGCTCATACCTGGGAAATGGGCACTATCTCCCCATATATATAGGCTGGAGAGGAGAAGACAGAGGGCTGAGATGGGCTCTTCTTCTCTTTTCACTGATGTATCAAAACCAATACCACACAAAACTGCCCTGCTGTTACCACTGGGAGCCGGCAGCCAGATATCATAGATATTTCCTACCACTGGGAGCCGGCAGCCAGACTCTGGTTTATACCCAGAGTATTTTTCACATAGCTGCTCAGGCTGAGAGAAGCTTTCAAAGAGGCTGCCTGGAGAAGTTGACGGTGCAAGGGGGGACGTCTTCATAGGCACTCACAGCTGCTGACATCTCTGGAGGAAGGCTGGCAGTTTGCAGGGTAGGACTGCTGACAGAAAAAAATTGTGGGGGGTAGGTATAGTTGTGAAGAGAAGAAAACCAAGAAAGGGTTAAAGTTGGAGCTGAATTTAGGTTCAGATGTGAAGACTGACATAGACAAGAGGCAAAGAGGAAGAGTGTGTAAAGCTCTGCTACTTCCCAGAACTGCAATTTCTGTGAAAGTCAGACTCACCACAGAGAACTGAAGAGACACAAAGGTTTTGAAGTTCATCTAGTTCTCCCTCCCCCACCTCCCACAAACACACAGACCCACGCCTTCCACAGAGGAAGTGACTGAGCCAGAGGGGTCACATGACCTGCTGGTGGTCACACAGGCAGCTGTCAGTGGTAGGGTCTGGCTATACACTCAAGATTGCAGACACCTACTCAAGGGTTTTTTCTTAATGTCCACACTATATCACAAAACCTATCCTAGCTGGGTAAACATAAACCCCCAAACTGTGGAGAGTCATTATGGTATTTGACAAATAGAATAAATTATAAAGGTAGTGGTAGGAAATATCTATGATGAATAATAAGATGGAATTGATATAACTCACATGCCAAATAATATATAAAAATAGAATTGAAGTCCCCAACATAGGTCTATTAGAGATAGTAGTGTTCCCCACTGCACCATTCTCTAACATCTGTTCCTGCAGAGCTCTGGTCTTGTCTGTGGGCTCAGTCCCTTACCTCCCTTCCTCAGTTCTGGTTCTTCTTCCAGAGCCATGAGGAATGCTGAACAGGTTGTGCAGCAACAACGTCAACACCATTTCTAACCTTTGTATTTGAAACATGCCTTCTCCAAGCTGGTGTGACCTCACTCCCCTGTGCTTCTACCTCTAAGACTCAAATTCCTTAGCAGGCTCTAGATCCATATCCCTAGTACCCACCAAGACAACCATAATTGCCCTTTTCAATCTTAAAATCTTGTTCCCGGTCTTTCATCCTGAATTCTACATGCTACACCTACACCTGTCACCTCACACTTCTGGAAGAGCTCATAGGCACTAAACATGGCACCAATCCTCTGTCATCTTCACAACCTTCACTCCCAAATTGCAAGACCATCCTGTGATCTCAGGCCACTCATTGCCTGTTCTGTCCCTTATGGCTTGCTATCCAGGCTGACCCTGCTCTGTCCTCTAGGTTCACAGCATTTATTTGACCTTGCCCCCTACCTTCCCTCCCCTCCCCATCTTCCAAAATTAATAGTCCTGGCCCAAATAAGACACTGACAACAATTTAAATTTGGCAACAGAAAATAAGGAAAGAAGAAAGATGATATCTACATGTTGAGGAAATAGGGCTGCATCTAGAAACAGGTATTAATAATATACCTGAATATAAGGCCTAAAAGTGAAGAAATTATCCAATCTATAGGAACTATTCAGGCTAGACTAGGTTGCTGCTCTTAAAAAATTTACCTGGAAATCTCAGTGAAATAACATAAGAAAGTTTCATTTCCTCCTCCTCATAAATATGCAATGGGCGTTGAGAGGTGGTGGAGAATTTGCTCTATGTAGGAGTTGGAACCTGGGTTCAAGGAGGCCTCAGTTTCTTGAAGATTCATCACTAGGGACAACTTCCCCTCTTTGTTTTCTGGCAGCTGAAGGGAAACCCAAGGATCACAAGGGGGTTTTCATAGTCCTGACCTGGAATTAACACATATTACCTCCTCTCACTGCTCATTAGTTAGAGATCGGCCCATGTGCCTCCCATCTCCAAGGACTCAGAGCAGCCTTACTTCTCCGTGAAGCCCAAAGGAGGGGGGAAGTTGACACCCAGAATGCTAGTGGTGTCCAAGGCACAGTAAGTCTGTCATTGTGGCTCTCCAATTCTTACAGTGGTTGGTTAGCTAAAGGGCAAAGGCCTTCACAGTTATGACAATGCTCCTCATATTTAGCTGACAAAAAGCAAACTTTTTTTTGCAGTGAGATGTAAAGAAATGAATATGTTCTCACTGACTGATGAAATGACAGGATGTGTGTTAAGAGCCAGAAAGAACCTGAGGTAGCAGAGTGGTTATGCTGCCACCATTTTATTTTACTGTCTGTTTTTGCTTGTTTTATTTTTGTAACTTGAGAAGCATTTTTCTAATGTTAGTTTTTAATGTGTACCTTGTATTTAATGAACCAAGATTAAAAATGGAGCATTTACCTCTCATTTTTATGATTAATTGCATGTAATATTTGAGAGCATAAAAGAATAAGGATGTCTTATTGAAAGCAACTTGTAATCTATAAAGAACTCCCCAAACTCAACACACACAAAACAGATAATCATGTCAAAAAATGGGCAAAAGACATGAACAGACACTCCTCCAAAGAAGTAATACAAATGGTTAACAGACCATGAAAAAATGTTCATCATCCCTAGCCATCAGGGAGATTCAAATCAAAACCACATTGAGATACCATCTTACACCAGTTAGAATGGCCAAAATCAACAAGACAGTAAACAACAAGTGTTGGAGAGGATGTGGAGAAAGGGGAACCCTCTTACACTATTGGTGGGAATTCAAGTTGGTGTAGCCATTTGGAAAACAGTGTGGAGATTCCTTAAGAAATTAAAAACAGAGCTACCCTACGACTCTGCAATTGCACTACTGGGTATTTACCCCAAAGATACAAATGTAGTGAAAAGAAGGGCCACCTGTACCCCACTGTTCATAGCAGCAATGGCCACAGTTGCCAAACTATGGAAAGAACCAAGATGCCCTTCAATGGACGAATGGATAAAGAAGATATGGTCCATATATATGATGGAGTATTATGCCTCCATCAGAAAGGATGAATACCCAACTTTTGTATCAACATGGACGGGACTGGAGAAGATTACGCTGACTGAAATAAGTCAAGCAGAGAGAGTCAATTATCATATAGTTTCACTTACTTGTGGAACATAAGGAATAATATGGAGGACATTAGGAGATGGAGAGGAGAAGTGAGTTGGGGAAAATTGGCAGGGGAGACAAACCATGAGAGACTGTGGACTCTGAGAAACAATTGAGAGGTTTGGAAGGGAGGGGATTGGAGGGATGGGTGAGCCTGGTAGTGGGTATTAAAGAGGGCATGTATTGCATGGAGCACTGGGTGTGGTGCATAAACATGAATTTTGGAACACTGAAAAAAATAAATTAAATTTAAAAAAACCCAAAATAAAACAAAAAATAAAGTGTATCCATCTCAACCAAAAAAAGAAAAAAGAAAAATGAAAGCAACTTGTAGTTTCTTCATATGGAGCAGGGTGCCAACTAGTAAAATCATACCTATCAGTTTATCAATATATTTTGTGGTTTAATTCTAGAGTGCCACCTGCACATTTTTACATATTGAAACTTTTAATCATAGTCCTTTATAACAAACCAAGGATAATTCAACACATGTATTAATTATGATACTAGTTTGCCTAGACCTAGAATTAACATTAAATGCTCAGTGTATAAACTGAACATTTTGCAAAAAGTACACCAAAATAATGAGAAAAGAAAGCTGCTGAATTACTCTTTATTATTGCTTCCTCTTGTTCCTCATATTACATGTTGAAAATGTTTTGAGTTATTTATTTACATTTAACTCACAGAGATAGCTTTTATACCCACTAAAATAAAGTTCACAGTAGGATTAGTGTGGCTGTCACTTTGCTCATCAGTTTTCCTGGAGACACCTGGGTGGTGTATGAGGAGTGGACTGCCCCCAGCATCCTCACTTCTCATAACATCACATCAGAGGACAAGCAGGAAATACAAGTAAAGAAATATCTTTTTCTTCTAACTTCACAAAATGGGGTTGATGCAGCACCATTTTCTTTGTGGAGATGACCCCAGAAGTGTGTTGACAACATTTAACCCTCAACATTGCAAGCCTGTAGTTTGCAAGACATCTTCTGAAAGCTCTTCTGCCACAGCCCTGTACCTCTTCTAAACACACCTAACCCCCCATGGGAATGACAGACTTGTCCTGTCCTCTCTTCTACAGCTGTGAGGACAGCCAGCCCTGTGTGTATGTGGCATTTAAGATCTTCCTAATCCTGAAAGCTCATAAATGCTGGTATTGATTTTCTAAAAAATCAGCCTCACACAGGTTAACAAAACCTTTACTCTCATTTTGCTAAAAACTGAAGTGATCCTTTTAATATCCTGCTTTTATATAGGGAATAGTTGCCAAACCAGAGAAAAATACTTAGGACAACCAAACTGAAATTCAACAGAATATATAAAGTAGAGCTAAACCCACTAATGGAATAACTCAGTTATTTGCAGAAGATATAAAATTTAAATTTTTTTTCATCAGGTCCACTAAAAGACAAATTTTCTTTTTAAATTACAAATCTCTACTCACTAATTTTTCTAAATATATTCTCTGGTGGATAAGAGTGCTTAAAAATGATATCTGAGATAAAATAAAAATATACTTCTGAAACAGAAATCAACTCACAAATTTTTTTTTACTTGAATTGATACCCATTTTATAAATGGAAAAACTGAATGAGAAAATTCATATGACTGTTTCTAAAGTTGATTTGTGAATGGAACAAGAAATAGAATTCTTTCCCCCTAACTTTAATTCAAATGTCTGATTCAAGTTTTGTTGGCACTCTTCCTGTTCTAAAGATCTGTACCAACTAAAATGCTTATTTATGCACACATTGTAAGAAAGATTCTAACTAAAGTCTAAAAAACATTTTTTTTTCAAAAAGTTTCTATGTACATTTCAAATCTCTAGCATCATATCTAGGTTTCTTTTTTTTTTTTTTTCTCTTTTCTTTTTTTCCTTGAGATTCTCACAGGGGAAGAAAAGAGGGGAAAGGAGATTTCACCAGAGGATAGTTCTGACCTAGAATGAGGGAAGGAAGACGTTTAACATGAAGAACATCAGAGACAGATGTTTAAAAAGGTGAGTAAGGGGATATTAATGTTATTTTGCATCATGTGGATGTAAAGAAAAAGTTACCAAGTTTTTTGTTGCTTGAACAAGGACAAGGATTTTCTTATAAGGCTCTGAAATGTTTTATAGTTGGAAAGTAAGGTGAAAAACAATAACTTTTGGCACTAAATGATTGTTATCAGGCTCACCACCTTCAATAAAAAGATACTTCTGTTCAATTTCCAATCACATCAAATTCTCATTATAAGCAGCTAAGTCCCATCTCTTCATGAGCCAGACTGTATCAAAAGTAGCAGCTTTATGCATTAAGTTTTGCAACGTACACTTACATCCCATATATCCCAGGTCACAAAGTAAATTCTATGATGTTTTCCCCTTGGTTAATGACAGGCTTTGATGCTAAGCTTCAGTGAGGCCACAAACAGGAAAGCAATGTGACTAAGGTGTCCTCAAAAATAAGAAAGAAATTATTATGTTGCTTCTTAGAAACAGAAATGTCCAGTTCCCAAGTGCTTGCATAAAATCCATTTTTGTGTTAAAGAAAAAAATCAAAGACTGCTGAGAGTTTAATTCAGAATCCATGAGGAGGAAAATTAGAGAAATAAGGCCAAAAAAAAAAAAAGTCCCTAGTGTAAAACTTAAAAGCCTACTTAATAATTTCCATGCCCTTATTGCATCTCATGTTATTTGCAAATATCAGATATTGTTAGATTTCCTTCTAAGGTCTGGTGAGAAAACGAAATTAAATGCCAATAAAGTTAAAGTTCCCAGACTGACCCATGAAAATCAGGACAAGAAGGCACAAACTCTAATAACGAATGCTAGGGCTCAGAGCACGAGCTCTAAGTCAGAGTGTAGCCCACCTTACCAGTGAAGAGGCCAGCAATCTTGACCTTGGATTGCTTTGCCCTTTAAGGAAAGTTCTTTTTAGCAGTGAAGAACCCCTCTAGTAGGCACAAAGATAAATATCACTTTCAAAACAGAAAATAGGTCAACTGATACGACAGAATGAAAGCAAGGTATTGTCAATTTTTTAAGGCAGTAAAGCTGAGAATGAAAGGTAACATTCAAGGATACAAGGATGGTACATTTTCTGATAGGTAGCATTTCCATTCTCAGAGTCTATAGTTTGCTCTGCTTGGGAACGTTGGCTTCATGTGAAAGGCTTAACCAAATCCAAGTAATTAATTAAATGGTACATGCCTGTTTATATTGCCCATGAATAGATGCAAAGGGTACTCTGGAACAGGTGACAGAACTAGAGAAGAAATAGTAACATTTGGCAATGGAATGGTTTGAAGATAAAATGAAATAAGAATATTTACAAGGTGAGAGTGATGGTAGTGATGAAATATTATAATCCATTTACTTATAAATGACAATTATAAATTTATATACATTAGACCCATGCAGTAGATTACAAAAATAGCCATAATACTTTGTATTGCCTCCAATCAAGAAGTGAAGTCTACCTGCCCATCATGTATCTGGGCTGGTGTTGTAATTTAATAAGTGGCAAAAATGATTTTGTGCCAGTTCTGAGAATAATACTTTTTTAAATTCTTTTATTTTTTATAATCATATAATATGTTTTTATCCCCCAGGGTACAGGTCTGTGAATCGCCAGGTTTACACACCTCACAGCACTCACCATAGCACATCCCCTCCCCAATGTCCATAACCCCACCCCCCTTCGCCCAACCCCTCTCCCCGCAGCAACCCTCAGTTTGTTTTGTGAGATTAAGAGTCACTTATGGTTTGTCTCCCTCCCAATCCCATCTTGTTTCATTGATTCTTCTCCTACCGCCTAAACCCCCCATGTTGCATCACCACTTCCTCTGAGAATCTTTCAGTTTTTCTTCCCACCTCCTTCTCCCACTCTTTCTCTCTCTCTGTCTCTCTCCTAGAACCTGCTGCCTCCATCTGAACACACCTCAAGACTGGTCAGTCTAGCCTTCTACAAGACGAAGGAGTCACTGCAAATTGTCACTGCTCTAGCCAAAATCACCCATCCAAAGCCACCTGAAGCGACACCACCCAGCTGGCCAGCAGCTGATCACAGACAGGTGAATAGTCCAAATTGTACCAGCACAAGAACTGTTCAACCGATCCCAGCCAAACTGTCAACCCACAGAATTATAAGCTAAATAAGTTGTTGTTTAAAGCCTCAAAGTTTCGTGGTGATTTGTTAAGCAATAAAATTAAAGGACAGAATCCATACATTCTAAGAAGCTTCATATAAGTCTATAACTCAAGTTGTCAAAATTTTATTATTAACTACATGCCAGGCATAATGACAGAGGTCAGTAGTGATACGTTCAGGCAACAGAGCTCCATGTTGCAAAGTCTGTGCAAAGGAGATCAGGAAGTCTTGCAGCAGAAGGCATCTGAGTGAAGACTTTTAATATATTTATGAATGAGCCAGGTGAAGTAAGCAGGGAAAAGTATTGTAGTTAGGGGGAATGGTAAAGGTATACTGAAGTTAAACAGCAAGATCTAAGCAGGAAGGTACAGAAATTTATATTACAGAGTGTAAAGTTTTAGTTGGGGCATCCAGGAAATGAGGCTAGAGAAATTAGTGAGAACAGCACCATGGAAGGCTTTGGCTGCTCTCATAAATACCTTGGGATGATTGATATAGGTCTAGGCCAGTAGTTCTTGAACATTAAAGCACATGAAAATCATCTGGTCATGTTAAGAACAAAAATTTCTAGGCCTCTATCACTCATAAATTCTGATTTAGTAACTATAATGGAGGCCAGACTTCAGGCTGCAGATTTTTTAAATTCACATTTTTAATAGGTAATCCCGATGGGGAAAGTGTGATAAAGATTGTTCATGGACTACACTTTAAGAAAACATCACTAGGCAATGGCAGGTCTCCTGGAGTGATTTTAAAAAGAGAGTGACTTGAGCACTCTCTCTATTATTTTCAGGTTGTTATTTAGGACTGAGTTTTCTGACTGTGGTCTGTTTAGGTAACTTAAAGGCCCGGTGGTGACAGAGTTAAGAATAAGAGAACTGCACAGTGGTAGTAAGGCTGGGGACCAATGCATGAAATATTTAGGAGGTTAGGTTGCCAGAGATTTTTGTTGATTGGAGGAATGGATGATGGAGGGGAGCGGAAATGTCTAGGATGACTTCCAGATTACACGAGATTTGAGATACCTTAAAAACACCTGGGAAGCATTGCTTTGCATATGAGAAGTACTGATTAGGAATCATCAGTATACAGGTGTAAACCAAACTATGGGAATGGGGGAGATCCCAGAAGAGCGAATAGAGTGAGAAGAGGTGAGGCCCATGACAAAGCCTAGAGGTCATCAGTACTCAAAGGACACCTAAGAGACAAAGAGTGGCTTCAGAGGTTGTGAAGAACCACCACAGAATTAAGTGAAACTCATGGCTCTGCTGACATTGCCAGAAATCAGCCCTGTCCCCAGGCAACCTGCCATGTGTGCTCATACTACTTAAAAACTAAAAAGTGTCCTTCAAAGTCTCTTGTGATCTTTGCTATCCTGTTTCACTAGTTTCAGGCACAGAAGACTGCAGAGAGTGAACTGAGGAGTTAAAGTATAGAGGTGAAAATAATCTACAACAACACTTTTAAGAGAATGTAGAGTATGCAGAAAATTATAAATAAGAATGTAAAAAAAAAAAAAAAAAAGAACTACTTATGCACTTTGGTGAACAACCTTGCTGAGTCTCTTGCCCATATATAATTTTAAATAAATTAGATATTTGATTTAAACTTTATTATTAAATATTAATGTAATACATAGAATATGTAATAAAAATGCCTCTTTTTCACTCAGCAATATTGTCAGCCTACATATTAATAATAATCTATATCAGGGCCTGGAAACATTTTCTAAAAAGGGTCAGATAATAAAAGTTTTAGGGTTTTTGGGCCATACGGTCCCAGACGAAGTCACTCAACTCTTGTCTCTGCACTGTAGCATGCAAGCAGCATTAGACAATAAGCAAATGGGTAGACACAAATGATCTGGCCCGTAGGCTATAGTTAGACAAATGTTGATCTATATGATAAGTTTTAATAACTTCATATTGCTTATGGCTGTAACATAAATTTAGCCAACCTCACTTCAAGAAATGTATCCCAAGTAGATTTTCACTGTTTGAAAATGTTTGAACCAAATATACTTAATACAGCCTTATACATTTTCATGGAAAATAGAAACAACATAAATGTTCAACAAAAGGAGATTAATTAGGGGCTCCTGTGTGGCTTCAGCTCAGGTCATGATCTCAGGATCCTGGGATCAAGCCCCATGTTCCACACTCAGCGAGGAGTCTGCTTATCTCTCTGTCCTCTGCCCCTACCCCTGCTCATACTCTCTCTCTTTCTCTCTCAAATAAATAAATCTTTTTTTAAAAAGAGATTAATTAGGTAACTTTTGATATACATAATAATTAATTTCAAGGTTCCTAAATGGTAATGTTATTTCTAAGTTATCTTGCCCCTAACTCAGATCAGTTTCTTCAGTTGCAGACACCTGAATCTTTTTTAAGTTTTTATTTTAATTCCAGTTAGTTAAAATACAGTGTTATATTAGTGGCATGTGTAGTATATAGTGATTTAACATTTCCATACATCATCCAGTGCTCATCACAAGTGTACTCCCTAATCTCCATCACCTTTTCTACCCCCCAAACCTTCCTGTCTCAAAACCATCAGTTTTTTCTCTATAGTTAAGAGTCTGTTTCTTGTTCTCTCTCTCTCTCTCTCCCCCTTTGCTTGTTTGTTTTGTTTCTTAAATTCCACATGTGAGTGAAATCATGCCATATTTTTCTCTGACTTACTTTGCTTAGCATTATATTCTCTATCCCATTCATGTCTTTGCAAGTGGCAAGATTTCATTATTTTTCATGGCTGAATACCATTCCATTGTATATACACTGGTTTTTATATGGGGACTCTTGGCTATTGTAAATAATGCTGCTATAAATACAAGGGTGCATGTGTCCCTTTGAAGTAGTGTTTTTGTATTACTTGGGTAAGTATTCAGTAGTGTGAATGCTGGATCATAGGGTACTTCTAACTTTTTGAGGAAACTTCATACTGTTTTTCAGAGTGGCTACACCAGTTTGCATTCCCACTAACAGTGCAAGAGGGTCCTCTTTTCTCCACATCCTCACGAGCACCTGTTGTTTCTTGTGTTGTTGATTTAGTCATCCTGACAAGTGTGGGGTGATATTCAAAATCAATGATATGTGGATTATCATGTTACTTTGACTTCACCATGACAGGGAGATCAGTATGTATAAAATTATAATACAACATAGTACATTATTTAACTTATAAAACTTATTCATACTTCTTCAAATGTCCAACTAATGTTCTTTTTTGGTCCAGGATCCAAGGCAAAAATCATACTTTACATATAGTTGTGTTTCCTTAACCTCCTTTAATATGGAACTGGTCCTCAGTCATTCTTTGTCGTGACTTTGAGAATTCTCAAGACTACTAATAGTGAGATGCCCTAATGCCAGTGAGTCCACCTAGTGCCCAAATCTTGGTTTGTAAATACAATTCTCCAATACCAGAAAGCTGTGAGTCCTTGGAGAAATATCTGGTTGTAGAATTAGGGCAGGGAAAGTACAAGATGAGCCTGAAATATCTTATGGTATCAGAATATATGGAAGTAATTTAAAAGGTGGAGAAGGATGGACACATTTGAAAAATATATAGGAGCCAACCTGAGGGGAACTCCCAAAGGCCAAATCTGGAAAAACTGAACAAGAAAATAAATAATGATTGTGACAGATTATAATCTAAGGAATTCATTTGTACTTACAATATAAATAATGAAAGAAAAAATCAATGGATAAATATAGAAAAGCATAAACTCTTCCTTACCATATATTTCCAACTAGTTTCTGTAGACGAAGGAATGACTGAAATTGAAAATCAAAATTGGCAAACACCACAGTAATAATTGTTTCAGACAGAAAACATCAGTGGATGCTAAAATTAGTGGTGAAAGTGTGATAAATAACAAGATACTTAAGTATTCTCAAATTATGTCCTCATAAGATCCTTACTGTGCCCAAAGAAATATAGCAACTTTGCAGTGGAGAAACCCAGCAGCCATCACCTTCACCAAGTTACCATTTTTAGTAATGGAACAAATAAACATCAAATGACTTCTGAAATGATATGCTGAGAAGTTCATAATCTTAGTTTCTGGTATCTTTGCCAAAAATGCAGAGCCTTTATTTAAATTTTGAGGAAGTGTCAGAGAAAATGTATTGATTGTCAGAGCCTAATCAAGCTAATATTAGACACATGAGGGCACACTCATGTGTTAGAAGCTCTTCCGGTTTGGCCTTCATTCTTTTCACAAAGAAATCCATTTAAAGAGGTTTAAGGAAAAAATTACAGGATGAGAGTCATGCCTTAAGAAGATTAAACTGGCTGCAGATAATAAGATACAAAATCAAGGGTATACATAAATGCTATAGAAGGTATTTGTGCCTGTTAGGAATCTGATATATTATTTCAAGTGCACTGTCACAATAACCTCAACAAGAGTAATGGCCACAGAAATGGTGGAGAGTAAGCTAAGAAATGATATGAAGAAGACTCAAAATGATTTTTGCACTCATTGAATGTGAAGGGTCTGCAGAAGCAGTGAAAGGAAGATCTCTGTTTACTACACTGAGCAGGCGGCCGGAAAGGCCAGTCTCCAGTCTGGGAAAGAGAATGATTGCATTTTCCATTAAGAAACTGAGCTTGAAGAGAACATGTAACTTGCAGTGCTACAAGGCCAGTAAGAAGCAGAATCAGTACTTAAACCCAAATCTTCTAAGTTCAGAAATTTCTATGGAGAAAGAAAGAAGAAAAGAAAGGAACAGAGGGAGGAAGGAAGGGAGGGAGAGATTTCTATGGCCTACATGAAGTTCAATGTATATGGAGACTCTGCAAGCGATTAACAAGAACTGCAAGCTTCTGCAAATGTCAGTCTAAGTGCACGCACAATTACATATATGTGCAAAACTATAAGCAACTCGTAAAAAACGTAAAAGAGAAAGTGAAGTTCCCCTTTTATCTCTGAGTTCCACTGTGCTTTATCTAGCAGTAAAGTCCATGTTCCTTAGTTTCAAGTAAGAGCAGTCCTGGGCTTTCAAGCAGTCACCTGATTGACTGTCAGAGCCTAGTCAGTCTCAGAGATCAGTGTTTTCAGTGCAATCATTTACATGTATCTGATCCTGCACATTCAAATATGCATATATAGGTTAGAAGGAAAAGACACTGGTGTAGGTAATTTCATTTGCACTAGGTTTCTCAGCCAATGTTAAGAGCAGATGGGAACTGGAGTTTTAGGTTTCAATTCCCTATACAAATTGGCAAAACTGTTACATCCTGAAAAAAAAAAAAAAGAATCATCCTTTGAATACATTTAAACCTCCGTACAGCAACATGACTGAGATCAGCTCTGAGGGTGGGCAGAAGACCCCATTGTTCAACCCACTGGGTTTTAAGTGACAGCTTAGTCTCAAAAAAAAATAAGAGACAGAAGTTGCTGGTCATGAACTACTTGTTATTTTTCCAGCCATTTGCTCCTGGTAGTAGGAAGAGGTGGTGGTAAGCCCAAAATCTGCCCCTCCAGCCTTCCCTTAAAGGGAGATGATGAGGTACTCCTATTCTCAGTAGAAAGGGTAAAAATGAATGAGAAAAATCTCTTCATTCTAGTTAATGCATTCAAAGGTTGAATGAATGAATATATGCTGAAATACATAATGTGATTCTCATTAAAATATCGCCCCCCCCAAATTTCTAGGACCTGTAAGAACGATGAAGTAAATTCATGCACATTGGGCAAAGTACATACACATAGAAAGGCATATCCCTAACATTACCACAGTGCTTGTCTTAAATTACCACAGACAAAGTAATCATTTTTAAACTCTTCTCTAACCACAGTTCATTACATACTCTAAGGAAGGTTTTTCATTATTCCTGTTTATTTATTTATGCTCCTGAAAAGGAATAAAAAACATTTCTAATTCAGGTACTCTCAAATCATATTCTACCTTCTTGCAATTAAAACACAAATTTACTTAAGACACTGCTTGCCTAAAACAACCGTGTTTTCAAAATAGACACTTTGTGAAATTTGTTAGTAACAGTTGAATGCTTAGGGACAGAGCAAAGCTTCAATTAAAGGATTATAGTTCCGGAGCTAAAACAGAAGTCTGTATGCTCAAAGCCAAGCCTTCTTTCCTACATTCATTGGCTCTGATTTTAATTCGGTTTTGATTTTTCTTTTCCCTTTTCTCTTTCTTTTCTTTTTCTATTTACTGTTGGGTAGATCTATAAGTTATAGGGGAAAGAGTAGTCTGATCTTACCAAGAAAGTTGTTTTTCTCAAGTTGTTTCTTGCATTTTCAAATCAGTTCTCAGCTCCAGCCTTACTTTCAGGATCTGAACCTTCATTACTTATGGTGACTCACCAAGGTCCAAAGTCTGCCCCAGCACTACCTGAATGCTTGAATCACCCTGGAGTCAGCTTGCTTATGGGAAACTCTTCCAGTTTCCCTCACATAAAAATGGGATTTATAAATGTCTAAGCAATAACTAAATGGAGAAATAAAGAAAGGACGTGCCTTTTGGATTTCAGTGAGGTCATCATCACTTCCTTTCTCTCTCTCCTTAATATCATGTGAATTTCTAAGCATCCCAAAGAAGTTGATGAACATGGGGTACTTTGTGGGTTTTTCCCAAAAATACTCAAAAGTGACAACTCTCAAAAAACAATGGTTTCTTTCCCATCACCCCTACATTAAGAGAAAAGAAATACATTATTAATCTTGTTAGGTAATCATAGATATACTTAACAGCTACTGAAGGTATTATTTGATAGGACACACTTCAATATACAACTCAGCACTATCAAGGAATTGAGGCAAAACTGCTTCTCAGTTGGAAAAAATATCAAATAGATACTTTTGAACTTCTCAGTAGGTAATAATCCAGTAAGTCTGGGAAACATTTTATAGGAATATGGAACAAATTATTTTCGTAATTGCAAAAGGATTATTAATACTTATAGGTCAGTTGTCCTGACCTTTTCAAATGTAACTATTTTGCAGAAAATAGAAGCTAAATATAAATTAAGTTGTGATTTTCTCCTAAAAAATTTTAGATGAATGAGATAGTAAATTAATGATTTAAACATTCCACCCACATTTTTAGTCTGTATATGCATATGAATAAGAAAGAGTATTTTTGAATTACACAGGATTTTATACACATATACATTCTGTTTCTCTGTCTAATAAATTCTAGATGGCCACTGGAGAGCCAGATGGAAAGGGAAGACTACCTGATCTTCCTTTATTCATTTCTATTTTGACCTTATATTTGCAAAAACTGAAGGACAATTCTGGCCAGTGTTTGTTCAATTCTATAACCTTCTGAAACAGACAGTATCAACTTCATAACAGTGCCATAATTATTTATTCCCATCAGAGCAGAGCTGCTTGCCTGATGAAAACACAATTGGAAAAAATTCCTTCTTACGTGGCAATTGTAAACCATCTGCCGTATTTGGGTTTTATAATATGCAGCAAAAAAAAAAAAAAAAAAGAGTAGAAACAGAAGTTTCCGGGACAACAATCATCATCATCTAAGAAGTACAAAGGGCCCATACTATCAGGGAAAGGCACACAATTATAACCAGCAAATGAACATGCAGAAGTATTCACCAATGCAGATGAAGATGGGTTATTATTGTTTTATACCTAGTCCTTTGTATGATTTACTGTGTTTCCAACCCATCAAGAACTGATTTATTTACTTTTCCTTATCAACAGCCACATAGTGCTATGTGATAAACTGTTCTAAGTGCTTTATAAATATCAAATCATTCAGTTTGCCTAACCTTTTAACATGAGCATGCCTATTTTACAGATAGGAGGAACAAAGTTAAAGAACCAGGATTGAAACTCAGGCGATCTATAACAGGATCTCTGTTCTTAACACTGTGCTGATGACTGTCTTCTTTCTTACTACACAGTCATAAAAATTTCTCCAAATATGGGTAACTCTTTAAAAGTGAGGATTAGATTTTAAGATTAAATTCAAAGTTAATACTGAGATCCACATTTACATCCTGGTATTCTGTAGTTCAAGAAATATGTGCTTTCTTTCCTGCAAAGCTTTTATATAAAACACAGGGGGACACAAAAGAAAAGATGATGTTTTCCTCTCACCACTGATAAAGAATACAGTAATTAGAGCCACTAAATATAAACATATATATATATATGCATATATATATACAAATACTGCCTCTCATACATAAATTTTCTGTATATAGGAAATATATAGGTCAGTAAAAAAAATAAACTTTATTTTTCTTCCCTCTGCCTACAAAATATGATTTATTGTTTTAGATGACTAACGAGGTTCAGGAAGCATTAAGACCCTCTCATTAAAAAAACATGTAGGAAAAAGCAGGAAATAAATAAAACTAAGAAAAAATTAGTTTGTGCCTCCCTATAGAGAACTACAGTATATGCTAAATAAGTCAAATCATCTTTCAGTGTCCATGAAAGAACAGGAAAACAAAACAAAAGAAAATTGCTTCTTTATGTATTTGTTTCATGCCAAACACTGAACTGATTTTCAGTGACATTAATAATATGTTCTTTTGCTAAACAAAAGCATCCCAGGGGTCCCAGACTTTTTTTTCCCCCCTCTTTCTCTTAAAAACAAAATAAAACAAAACAAAACATCCCTGCATACTCATTTCAGGGCAACTAGGAGGCTCAGTTTGTTAGGCATCCAACTCTTTTTTTTTTTTTTAAAGATTTTATTTATTTATTTGACAGACAGAGATCACAAGTAGGCAGACAGGCAGGCAGAGAGAGAGAGGAGGACGCAGGCTCCCTGCTGAGCAGAGAGCCCGATGCAGGGCTCAATCCCAGGACCCTGGCTGGGATCATGACCTGAGCGGAAGGCAGAGGTGTAACCCACTGAGCCATCCAGGTGCCCCAGGCATCCAATTCTTGATTTCAGCTCATTCAATTCTTGATTTCAGCTCAAGTCATAATCTCGGGGTCCTGGAAGTGAGCACCAAGTTGGGTTTCATGATCATCAGGGAGTCTGCTTGGGATTCTCTCTTCCCTCTCCTTCTGCCCCTCTCTCTGCTCACATGCATGTACTCTCTCTCTTTCAAATAGGTAAATCTTAAAAAAAAAAAAAAAATTCCCAGATCCTCATCTGAAAATTAACTTAGAGCCCTCATCATACCTGTTCCTTTATCCACTGAAAATTTTCAGTGCATTGTGAAAAATTAAGAAATATTTTACTGCAATTTTTTAAATTAGGAAGTAATAGGGCTAACATTGCTTTAAGTGTTATAATTTGGGCAGAGGGATAAAATACAAACTGAAATTTCGGTTGGCATAATTTTCAGCTAATTCAAATGGGGGAAAGACTCAGTACCCTACAAAAGACTATAAGCACCATGAAAGTAGTATCCGCATTGATTCTGAACTTGGCAGGAAACCTAACGTTAAGAAGATGCTCTATGGCTAAAGCCATTTTAAAGTCAATTTAAAAGAAGAAAAGAAAATGTATTAGCAATGATTTAACGATTTAAGGCATTTTGACATTTTTGCATATTAGTCCTTTTACAGAACTCAGGTGAACCCTTGATCACAGATTTTATCACCTGTATCATATCCACAGCACTTGCGACCTGCTAATGAATTGCACTTCCTTCTCCCTCATTTCAGGCCTCTTTCCTCTCTCCTACATCCCAACACACACCCACCCATGAAGGAAGACCTATCCTCTTCCAACCCACAACAACCGAAAGTCTCTCATCAGATAGTCTCTCTTATTCTAAAGTTGTATCTTATTTTTTTATCTGGCTTCCATTGCAATTTTTCTTTGCACCCCACCTACCCAAAGATTTCCAGAAGTCCTCACTCAATCCTTTGCTGTCTCCCAGAAATGGGAGAGTGCAAAGTGGGAAAAGTGGTGGAGGGGAAAGGAAAGAGAGGCCTTGGTACCCCTAGTTGGAGGCATTAGGCATCCAAAAAATCTTCAAATCCACCCAGCTCTAATCTTCCTCATTTCTTCCCTATCTTCATCCCTCTAATTGTTTGTCTGGATCTCCCATCTTGACATCTCACCCCCATCCATCTGGCTAACTGGAGCAATATTTGAATTAGTTATGTAAATAGAATAGCTAACTTTATTCACATGGACTGGTTAACATTTATGTTTAAAATAGACCAATAGTGATTATATGTGCTCATAATCACCTAAGAATCTTTATTGTAAGTTTTTTTTAATAACAATACTCCATTCTTACCATGTGCTCAGTCTTTATAAATTCTTATATAAACAACATAATCATGCCCCTGCAATAAGAAAATGATAGCTTCACATCTTTCTAGAGATTGAAAACATCAGCCCAAATATGAAAAAGTTTTAATAACAGCCATGATATTAAGTAAAATGATACTTTGACAGTCTTGGCAAGGGAATGGTAGACAGTAAATTAGAATCAGACTATTCTGGCTTAAAAAAAAAAAAAAAACAACAAAAAAAAACGGCAGTTAAAGAAAACACAGACCTATATTTTAGCCAAATGGTATTTTTAAAGGCTATGGTGAAAAACAGTGGTTAACCATGTCTGGTATGTAAAAAGCATTCAGTAAAAATTCACTAATTGAATAAATGAGTGAATGAATTAATTAATTGCTTTTCTGGTTTATACCAGGACTATTAAACTAAATTTAGAAATATTTAGCCATTTTCTACATTCTTCAGTTATCTATTATTGCTTCAGAAATAGCTAATGATAAAGATTTCATCATCTTCGATTGCCAGTAGTAGGCCCTTTTAATTTTATCTTCTCTCTTCAAAGCTCTTCCTGTCTTTGAAGATTGACTGTCATACTGTCCTGTTGCTGAATTCAATTAGATCTTAAAAGCTCTATATAACTGGGTCATGAAACTATACCATTCTGCTCAATGCTGGAGTTTTCAGGAAATGATGCTGCCTCCCTTATTCGAAGAGGCACTGAGGCATTGCCCCGCATCTCCAGGGAAGGGCTGAGGGCCAAGTATAGCTGTGCAGACAAACTCCGGGCTGTCTCCACTACTGAAGTTTCCCCCCGTAAGGAGTGAGAAATTAACACTAACGCTGTGATGCAGTAGTGCACTTAGGCTCTTAGCCATCCTGAGGAGTTAGTGGGAAGTTGGAAAGACTGAAATACAATGTTGCTTCTCACAACCACACTTTATTCTGGCAGAAGCACAAGTCAGTGACAAACTGCATATGATTATCATTTACAGAAGAGGACTCTCTGCTCCTCTTCTTGTAGGATTAGAATGCATAGAGAAATTAGCAAGGATTTAGTGATTCGGGATTTTTTAAAGTAAGGAAATTTTTATCTAGGTGAGAATATTCCAACTCCCCCTCTTGTTAACTCTCTGAATTTAGACTAGAGTCTTCCTTTTCCTTTGCCTGTATCTCTTTTTTCTCCATTATAAAATGTGACGGAATAATATTTGCCTTCCAGTTTGGTGAGTCCTGTGGTTGGCACTTAGTAAATGTTCACTGAAAGGGTGATAAGCATAAATAAGTATTCAAAAAATGTAAATAAATATATAGTTACATATTATTATACAATTATATTGTATAATTATAAATTATATATATTATATGACATACATTATCCTATTATACATCATTATTATACATTTATATAATATACAAATTAATGTATATAAATAATTAAATATATAATTTAATAAATGCATGACTTATATAAATATATTAATTATATAATGCAAAAGTTATACAAATTAATACAAATCATTTGCATAGTATATTATGTGTAATATATTTATGTTTGCTTGTATATGCTTATATGTATTTTGAAGAATTACAGTGTTGGGGAGAATAGATGATTTTGCATAGGTTGCACAAGATGTGGCTTTCCGTACCCCACAATGGTCTCCATCTATTGCCATCCTTACCAAAAGACTCCCAGTTCCTTCAGGAAGAAGAGAAATGGAAATACTAACCCCAGTACCCAGTCTTCTGTCAGTTTTATTTGTCCCTTTTACTGTTCTCTGTAACCTCTTGCTTTCTACAGTGCAGAACTACATATTGACATGGTAGTGACTAAAAGTGGGGAGAGGCCCCTGGGGATGGTCAACCAAGCACATATGTAAAAAACCTGAAGAATAGTTCATTGTTGTATTAGGCGAAGTGGTGTATGCCAACCCACAGAGCACTTTCAGGAGGATGGGGATCCAGAAATGACCTCTACGGTCAGTTGGTGTGTCCCTCTGAGCAGCTTTCACTATGACCCAGTCTCTCAGGACATATCTTATGTGCATTATTTTTACTGACAGAAAATACTCCTCCTGAATCTTCTTGCTTGAATCTTGTGCCACCCAGTTGTTTCTTTCTTTTCTTTTCTTTTTTTTTAAAGATTTTATTTATTGGGGCGCCTGGGTGGCTCAGTGGGTTAAAGCCTCTGCTTTTAGCTCAGGTCATGAGCCCAGGGTCTTGGGATCAAGCCCCACATCAAGCTCTCTGCTCAGCAGGGAGCCTGCTTCCTCCTCTCTCTCTACTTGCCTCTCTGCCTACTTGCAATCTCTGTCTGTCTAATAAATAAATAAAATCTTTAAAAAATATTTTATTTGACAGAGAAAGAGACAGATCACAAGCAAGCAGAGAAGAAGGGGGAAGCAGGCTCTCCACCAAGCAGAGAGCCCGAAGTGGAGCTCGATCCCAGGACCTTGAGACTGTGATCTGAACCGAAGGCAGAGGCTTAACCCACTGAGCCACCCAGGTGCCCTGCATCTTTCTTTTAACAAACCTTTCCCTCTCCTTCATGTCCAGGGCCCTACATCCATTTATGTCTTGTTTCTGGCAAGGATAGGCAGCAATTCTTTGTTCTTCAAGACAGTATAGCAGACAGAGGAGAATTTTGTTCCTGAGGTAGGCTATCATGGTATTTCGGCCTGAAGATAAAAACTTTAAAAATCAGTCATACACTTGGTTAGAGAAGGGTAATCGTCACTGGCTTGTTCCTCAACCTTATTATGCTAAAAAAAAAAAAAATGTATGTATGTCACTCTCTCAGTCTTAAATTCCAATTTTGAAACATTTCCAACTAGGTACCTGTGTGGCTCAGTCAGCTAAGCGTCCAACTCTTGATTTGGACTCAGGTCATGATAATCAGGGTTGTGAGATCAAACCCTTTGTCTGGTTCAATGTCAGTGGGGAGTCCGCTTGAGATTCTCTCTCTCCCTCTTCCTCTCCCTCTGTTCCTCCGCTCACTCAGGCATGCATGCTTGCTTCCTCTCTCTCAAATAAATAAATAATTCTTCTAAAAAAATCTCCAGCTATTAACTCTGACTTGGATCACATTAGTGTTGTGAAAAGAGGCCTTCTAGAGGATTCAGTGCACCATCGTAGATTCCTTGTGCTAAATCACATGTCTATCAAGTTTAGCTCAAGAAAGCCATGAATGATTTCTGACTGCAGTCTCTCATGTGGACCAGTGCCATCACCACCTGCTTTCTTGACTTTAATCTTCTCCCCATCAAACCTATCTTGAATTATACTGACAATCTGCATTCTCCAATTTTCTCATGTCTTTTTACTTAGAACTTGTTGGCTATGCATGTACCTATTTATTTGCACAGAATTCTACAATTTACAGAATACCTTTATATGTATAATTTTAACTGGTTATTTTAAACAGGTAGGGAAAGTGATATTATCCCTATCTTACAGGTGACTAAAGTAAAATTCAGAGGTATTAGGAGACATGACTGAGATTATATGACTGAGATTATAAAATCTGAACTCATCCATTTCCAACATTAGATCTAGTTGTTTACAGCTAAACTTTCTCATCTCACTGTCCCCCAGCTTTATCTGGAGAGCTGGTTCTCTCCCTGAACTCTGTATTCCCAGCTTGGAATATTCTTCAGCCTTCTGATTTTCTGTGTTTCCTGACCTAGACTCTGTTAGACTTTCATTTACTTAAGCTCCAGTTCATACCCCACCCTTCTTCGAAGCTTTCCTACTTGCCACCAGCCTAGTATGATCTTTCTTCCGTGAGACCCCTGTGTGGTTATTTTTCATCTCTTATGTGGACATTATGAGCAGGCCCTCGTGACATTTAACACTGTCTTTCAGCCTTACCCTGACTGGATAAAGTTACTTGAAGCTTAGAGAATGAGAATATCCCCTGAGGTACCATGTTCTCCTGTCATTTTCTGTGGTGCTGTCACTGGGGACAGAAAATCACCAACTTATCAAGAGAGTACTTTTCAAAATTGTCAGGATTCAACTCAAATATCCTCTCATTGATAAAGTCTTCAAGCTTTCTCATATCCTCACAGTAACTAGTACAGGCTTCTCATTTAGCACTTAATACGCTTTTTGTTTGTTTGTTTGTTTATACACAATTCCCTACTTTCAGTGGCATAGCTCCGTGGACATAAGGAATGTGACACTCATTGTGACCCACTATGGCACTGAGTTCAAATAGAGACTTCATTAAATATTACATTGCAGGCTGACTGAAAGAAGGAATGAATGAATGAATATGTAGATTTAGTAGCAACTGGAACACAGACTCCCTTAATGACAGCTAGCACTGAGAGCCTCAAGCTATCCAACAAAAACCTTGTTAATCCTTAATTGGGCTGAAATAACTTTAACTCTGAGAGGGGTCACAGGAAGAGAAATTTACTGTGGAATATGGTTTACCTTAGGAAGTGTTAGCCACATCATTTTGGCTCTCCATTCAGCCCCAAATCCCATTTGACCCATAGTTTAGCAGAATCCTGATGAGAGGCCAAATAAAGAGAAAAAAATAAAAAAGAAGAAGAAGAAGGGAGAAAGAAAGAAAGATAAGGAAAAAAGGAGAATAAGAGTTCCTACTGGACAGAAACAATAGATGGATTCATTCAAGGAGAAAATCAAAACAAGAACTATAGCAATGTTTTTTTAAGACCTACTCTATTTAACATATGAGACTAGTGGGCCCAGAGTAGGTTGTGAGATGACCAAGATTAAATAACTAAACCAAAGTTTTCAACCAACCATCTACTTTTCTACCATACCTCACTTTCTTTCTGATGTTTCTATTGCTGCTATATTATGAATTCAAAAGTTCCACAGAAACAAATAATGACATAAACATATAATAATAACACAAATAGTTCCTATTTTCTTATCAAGAAGGCAGAATGTTCAGAATACACAATGCACAGAGTCTTTGTCAGTATTAAGAGAGAAAGCAAGTGTACAATGCTTAGGACAGAGATAGCTTATTGAAAGCACTCAAGTATTACTATTATTAGCAACTATCATCTACCTCGGACTCATGCCTGCTTCAACATAGATCTTCCTGGAAAATCTGGCATGAAAACAGAACTAGTACAAACATGACGTATTCAATACTTGTCACAAAAATGAAGCTTATGATAATTGTGCTCTATCATTACACCCTTGACCCTGTGGTTACTACTATGTATATCACCTGCTTAGTGGCTCAAATAATTCAAGGTGCTGGATGAAAAATTACATATTGCATGTGCCCAGGTTACATTTAAGAGATTTAATCCCTGACTGTGCCCTTTCATAGCTGTTACAAATCCACTGAGCTGTAGAGTGGGCACTCTAATGCTTTTTAACTAGGCTGGATATCATTTGTGGTTTCCCAGTAGTCCACATGTAATACAGTTACATTTCCACTCAGTACCCAGGTGGGACTAATTTGTTTACCTAACAAATATTTACTGAGCTTCTGATATGCACCAGGCACTTACTTAGTGCTGAAGCTATAGCAGCAAGCAAGGCAGGCAAAAATTCCTCACCAATTAGAACTACATTCTAGAGGAGGAATTATCCAGAATAGTAAAAGGCAGAAAAAAAGTGTTTACTCTTTGGAAATGTCATCTCCTAACCCTCAAAATAAGCTGCTCTTACAATGGAAATAAATAAATTTTTATAAAAAGCTGTCTTTTACCTTGACAGTATACAACCTATCAAGATCTTAAGCATGGACTTCTACATTATGACCAACAGTTTTCCCTGATATATGCCTCTAACTTCCTTAATTGTACAAGGGAAACCAAATAAGAACAATATACCAAAAGATAAAATAGAAATAAATCTAAAGATAATAGTTATAGATAAGTTAAAGCAGAAATACCAAAGCTTTAAAAATAATTCATAAATTATGAAATAATTTATGAAATAAGAAAGATACAAAAGTCACTTTTAGGACCCATTCACCCAATCTTTATCATTCCCATCACCCTTTCTTACTCTGGTGGTTCAACCTAAGGGTTTTAAAACAAAAGCAGCATTTGTAGTTTACAATCACACTCAAGGGTTTACACTGCAACCTATCACTTCCTCCTCCACAACTGCTACAATGGAATCAAGTCCAAACCTGGAATTTTAGATACAAGAAAAAATTCAAATGTAACAGAGAGGGACTGCCTGAGCACTAGCAGAATGTGCTATATTTTCTGTTGTGAGAGTCTTGCTATTTGTAAGTATTTTATTTAAAAAGACATAAATGATTTATAATAAGGATAATATTGGAAAAGGCCAATGTTTTTCAAGTTCAAGGACCTATTCTACACCACACACACACACACACACACACACACACACAAAGCAAACTCAGGTCTAACTAATATGACACCCATTTTACGGATAAGGAAAGGCAGCACTGAAGACTAACATAACTTGCCAAAGTTCAGATGACTAGTAAATGCCAGAGCTGGGACTCACACTTCAACAGTCTGCTGCTGACAATCACATGCCAACCTGTCTTTCTTAATACAGTCAGTTCCATCTTAACTCATGACTCCGTGAATTACTTTCTGCTCCCTCTTCTTATTTGTGTTTCCCTTGACAAACAGAAAAACTCTTGCAAGACAGGAATTAGGTTATGCGATTTTACGTTGTCCACAGAGATTAGAATAGAGTAAGACATAAAAGCAACCTGCAACAAACAACTTAAAATCCCCAAATTTTGCTTGGCTCTTCCAGTATCATGGGTATTTATAATGAGGTCTATTATAAATGGTATTATTTATATGAAAATGTTTTATGAACCAAACATGAAAATGTAGAAGAAATGTCCATAAGATAGTGATAACTTTAATTTTTCTCTTAAATACTCTACTGAAAATTAATTTCTACCGTCTCTGGGCTTTCTAAACACAATTTCTGAACTTTTACTATAAGATTTATCCCATTTGGCCTCAATTTGAGCTAGCTCACTAGAGTTGATAGTTATATTTTCAGGAAATTTGTCAGCTATTAAACATAGCCACGATTTTAAAAAAGTATATTATGTAAACTTATAATTTAATAAATTATATTAGAAACAAAAAAGGAATACTCAGAACTCATTACTCCTAATTAATTTAGAAGATTTTACTGTTTAGGCTCACATAGCTTGATTATAACTATATGGTAGAAAAGCCATAAATTGAGCTGCAGAGCACCTCTTTCTAACTTTGCAGAGAGCTCATGTTAGTACTTGAAACTGGCCATGATAGGAGCATTTTCACCATGAATAACAGAGAGCACTACAAATCAAGACTGAACCTGTTGTTTTATCGATTATCTGGAATTAAAGAGGCCACAGATAAAATGTTAATCATGCAAATTAAACTTAAAAGTGTTTAATAGCCTAAAAAATGGCAACATCATAGATAACCATATGTTGGCAAGGGCACAAAAATTGTGCAAAAATCAATGAAAACATTATTTGAGAATCAATGGCTGTGTGGAATTTAATAATATATCACATATTTTATTATTATTATTTTTTTATAAACATATGTTTTTATCCCCAGGGGTACAGGTCTGTGAATCACCAGGTTTACACACTTCACAGCACTCACTGTCACAGCATGGAGGTTCCTCTCCACAAATAAGTGAAACCATATGATAATTGACTCTCTCTGCTTGACTTATTTCACTCAGCATAATCTCTTCCAGTCCCGTCCATGTTGCTACAAAAGTTGGGTATTCATCCTTTCTGATGGAGGCATAATACTCTATCCCCAGGGGTACACTGTTGGTGGGAATGCAAGCTGGTGCAGCCACTCTGGAAAACAGCATGGAGGTTCCTCAAAATGTTGAAAATAGAACTGCCCTATGACCCAGCAATTGCACTATTGGGTATTTACCCTAAGGATACAAACGTAGTGATCCGAAGGGGCACATGCACCCGAATGTTTATAGCAGCAATGTCCACAATAGCCAAACTATGGAAAGAACCTAGATGTCCATCAACAGATGAATGGATCAAGAAGATGTGGTATATATACACAATGGAATACTATGCAGCCATCAAAAGAAATGAAATCTTGCCATTTGCGACAACATGGATGGAACTAGAGCGTATCATGCTTAGCGAAATACAAAATATTTTATTATTTTTAAATTATGTGCCACCTTTATATCTGTAAGGTATTTAATAAATGTATGCATTTGTATACCTTTATGCATATATGCACATACACTCTATATACATACACAAACACAGATATGTGTGTGGGGTTTGTGAGCAGAATTTTATGAAAATTTTACTATTTGTAATAGAAAGAAAAATGATAGTGTAGGAACAGAGAGAGAAGAAAAGGAGAAACTACAATGGAGCATACAAAGTGGTGTGGCAGTATAAGTATATATCCCTTGGTGATTGAAGGTATGGAATATGATACTTAATCTAGTTGTAGTCAAAAGAATGGTCAGGGAAAATACTCCACAGGAAAGACCACCTGAGCTAGTTTTGATGAATGAACAAAAGCTAGCCAAGACAATGTTTGGGGAAAAACAATTGCAAAGACACAGAGGAGATAAGAGAATGTGTGCTTGTGTGAAAAATTAAAAATTGTTTAGGATACTTCTAGTGGAGCATGTATATAGAGCATAGTAAGAAATGTGTCCCTTTCTTTGTGTCTTCATTGTTGACCAGCAGCTGCATTTCACTTACTTGTGTATGTGTCCTAGAGTACAAGACAGAGCTTTATACATCATAGGTACTCCATCAATACTCTAAGACTTGAGTAGCATAGTGTTACTTAGTTATAATAATGCAAATTATTAAGTAATACTTGGTGTTACAATACAATATTTAGTGTTATGATAACATAAATTGCATTTAATACTTAGTTTTTATATTTTCTCCTACTTTATTTTAATTTCTCACAAAAAAAGAAAGCAGAGTATATAGGAAAAAAAGGTGTTTTATATTTCTTGGCCCTGTTTATCACTAACTAACTATAAAGTCCTCTTAGATTTTGAGGATCCAAGAAACAGCTTCATAGAAGTAATCATTTGAATTACTTATCTATAAACTAGCCAATGCACTGAACTTAGACAACTATTTTAACCATCCCTTTATAGGAATGCTTGGCTGATCTAATAGCTCCACTTTTGGTCATTTTAATTTGAATGACCAAATTACAGTCAACAATAGCCAACTTGAAAACACCCACCCAGAGAAATGTTTTTCCTCTGCAGGTTGGAACACGAGGGATATACAAGCATTTATGTTTAAAGATGTAAAACATGTAAGTATAGATAGAGAACTATCAGTATAATAAAGGTCTCTCAGTACTTGGTGGTAAAGACAGGAGGTCCATTCAGAAGGTCAGTGACAGTCTCCACAGAAGCCAGTCAAAGTAGTATTTATATGAATGAAGTCATGTTTTATCATTCCATGAAGAATAGATCTACCTCTCAGTAGCCGATTTATAACCACTAAGCTTAGGGCAATCTAGTAATCTACAAGAACAGTAGTGGATATATGAACTAAAACAATAATTACAACATGACTAACCCAAATTTTTTTTAGTAAGCAAATAGGTATGTGAGCAAAATAATATGCAGAATGTTTAATTACATATTTATAATAAAAAATCACTATCATATAAAGTAGATTATTTAACTTTAGTTTAAATAGTAATTTATTTCCCTATAAAGAAGCCTATTTGGGAAACCAAGTATGTTACTATCTTTTGCTGTGTAACAATATCACCACATCTTATCTGGGTCCTCTGTTTAGGATCTGACAAGGCTGCAGTGAAGAAATTAGCCAGGATTTTGGTTTCATGTGAAGCTTGACTGGGGAAAGATCTATATCCAAGCTCACTAAAGTTATTGGCAGAATTTGGTTTCTTGTGAAATTCAGTGCTTCAGCAGAGTAGTGAGAACTTCAGTATTTTGTTGATAGTTGGCCGGAGGCTACTCTTGGTTCCTAGAGGTCACCTGCACTTCCCTGTTAAATGGGGTTTTCAACATAGCTCATTAATATCTCAAAGCTACCAAAAGAGACTCCAGCAAAATGAATGCTAAAATGTTATTTAACAAACATACAATGTTATATAACATGCTACATACATGCAATTATGAATATTCTATTATCTCTTCCATCTTCTATCAGTTAGAAACAAGCCACAAGTTCCACCCACACTCTAGGGTGAAAAAATCTCACAAGAGTGAAACTAGCAGTTGGGGATCACAAGGGCCACCTAAAAGTGTGTTTGCCATGAAAAGAGACATCTCAATAAGAAAAAAGAACAAAGAATCTATAAAAAAACCAAAAGCAATTAACAAAATGGCAATAGTAAGTCCTTACCTATCAATAATTACCTTAAAAGAAAATGGATTGAATTCTCCAATAAAAAGATGTGGAATGGCTAAATGGATAAAAATACAAGATATAATTATACGTTGCCTACAAGAGAAATACTTTAGACTTAAAGACACACTTAGCCTGAAAATAAAGGGATGGAAAAAGATATTTTAAGTAAATGGTAACCAAAACAAAGAAAGAACAGTACAAAAATGAAAGCAGGAGTAGCTATATTTCTATCAGACAAAATAGACTTTATACTAAAAATAGTAAAGAGAGGGGCACCTTTGTGGCTCAGTTGGTTTAGCGGTCGACTCTTAATTTCAGCTCAGGTCATGATCTCAGTGTTGTGAGATGGAGCCCCATGTGGGGCTTCATGCTCAGCAGGGTGTCTGCTTGAGAATCTCTATTTCCCTTTTTTCTTCCTCCACTTCCCCCGACTGCCCCTGCACCCTGCACTCTTTCTAAAATAAATAATTCTTAAAAAAAAAAAGAAAGAAAAGACACAAAGAAGATAATTATATAATGATAAAAAGGCTAATCCATCAAGGAGATATAAGGACTATAAAATTTATGTACCCAACATTGGGTTTATTATCTAAATATATAAAGCAAAAACCCAAAGCCATAAAACAAAAAAACAGAACTAAAAGCAGAAATAAATAGTAATTTCAAGAACAGTTTGGGACTTTCATACCCCACTCTCAACAATGGGTAGATCATCCAGACAGAGAATGAATAAGGAAAAGAATGGATTTGGACAACATTATAGACCAAATGGGCCTAACAGATATATGCAGAATATTCTATACAACAACAGTAGAATAGACATTCTTTGCAAGTACACATAGAGCATTTTCTAGGATAGATGATATGTTAGGCCACAAAACACGTTTTAACAAAGCCAAGATTAAAATCATAGCAAATATCTTCTCTGATCACAATAGCAAGAAACAAGAAATCAGTAACAAGAAGAAAAAATGAAAAATTAATGGACAGAAGAAATTAAGCAACAATCTCCCGAAAAATCGATGGATTAAAGAAGAAATTCAAGGGGAAAAAGGGACACCTGGGTGGCTCAGTCAGTTAAATGTCTGCCTTCAGCTCAGGTCATGATCCCCGGGTTGGAGATCCAGCACTGTATCTGGCTCCTGGCTCAGTGGGTAACTGGCTTTTTCCCTCGTCTGTCTCTCCCTCCTGCTTATGCTCTCTCTCTATTTCTCTTTCTCAAATAAATAAATAAAATCTTTTAAAAAGGGAAATAAAAAAAAATTTCTTGAGACAAATGAAAATGGAAACATAACACACCAGAACTTATGGTATACAGTAAAAAATGTTTGAAGAAAGAAGATTATAGCAATAAATATTTACATCATGAAGCAAGAAAGATCCCAAATAAACAAGCTAACTCTATGCCTTATGGAGCTAAAATAAAATAAAATAAAAACTGAACCCAATGTTAGCAGAAAAAAGGAAATGACAAAGGGTAGAACAGAAATAAATAAAATGGAGAACAGAAAAAGAATAGATTGACAAAAGGAAAAATAGAAAAGCAAGATTAACCAAACTAAAAGTTCGTTTTTGAAAAGATGAACAAAATTGGCAAAACCTTAGCTTGACTCTCTAAGGGAAAAATAGAGAAGACCAAAATCAACAAAATTATAAATGAAAGGGGACATTACAACTGATATCACAGAAACACAAAGGATCATAAAGGTTCCTATGAACAACTATTGCCAAAAAATGGGAAAATTTGGAAGAAATGGAAAAATTCTTAGAAACACACAACCTACCAAGATTTAAACAGAAAGATATAGAAAATCTAAGTAGGCCAATTATGAATAAGGAGATTGAATCAAAAATATGTCAATGAAGAACAACCTAGGGCTAGATGGCTTCACTGGTGAATTTTACAAAGAATTTAAAGAATTTACATCAATACTTCTCAAACTCTTCTAGAAAATGGAATAGGAGGGAACACTCCCAAACTCATTTCACAAAACCAGCATTATCCTGATACCAAAGCCAAAATAAGGGCCCTACCAGAAAAGAAAACTACAGGTCACTATCCCTGATAAACATAGATGCAGAAATTTTCAACAAAATACTAGCACACCAAATTCAGCAACACGTTAAAAAAGGATCATCACTAAGATCAAGTGGAATTTATCCCTGAGATGCAAGGATGATTCAACATATGTAAATCAACCAATGTGATGCATCACATTAACAGAATGAAAGAAAAGAATCACATTATCATCTTAATTCAGAGAAAGAATTTGACAAAATTCGATGTTCATTTATGATAAAAAAAACACTTGACAAATTAGACATAGAAGGAATATATCTCAAAATTATAAAGGCTATATCTGACAAGCTCACAGTTAACATTATACTAAATGGTGGAAAGGTTGAAAGTTTTCCTCTAAGATCAGAATAAGAGAGGATGTATGTATTCTTATGATGCCTATTTAACATAATACTAGAAGGCCTAGCTATAGCAATCCAGCAAGATAAAGAAACAAAAAGAATAATAAGTAAATAAAATCATAATTGGAAAGGAAGAAATAAAATTTTCTGTATTTGCAGATGTCATGACTTTGTATAACTTTTGTTACAACAAAAAACTGCTAGAAATAATAAATTCAGGTAAGTTGCAGGGTATAAAATTAACATTCAAAAATCAGTAGCATTTCTATGTATCAACAGTAAATTTTCTGGAAAAGAAATAAAGGCATCAATCCTACTTACAATAGCATTAAAAACAAAACAAAACAAAAATACTTACGAATTATTTAACCAAAGGGGTAAAGGATCTTTATTTTGAAAAGTACAAAATGTTGATGGAAGAAATTGAAGAAGACACATGTAAGTGGAAATATATCCTGTGTTTTATGATTAGAAGTGAATATTGTCAACATTTCAATACTACCAAGTCATCTATAGATTCAATGTAGTCTCTGTAGATTTCAATAGTATTTTTTTACCAAAGTAGAAAAAATATTCCTAAAATTTTAATGGAGCCACAAAAGACCCTGAAAGAAATCCTGAGAAAGAAGAACGAAGCAGAAGGCATCACATTTCCTGATTTCAAGCTACACTAGAAAGTTACAGAAGTTAAATTTAAAACACCATGGTACAGTCATAAAAACAGACAAATACACCAATGGAAACCAATGGAACAGAATCAAGAGCCCAGAAATAAACCCAAGCATATTCAGTCAACTAATATTTGACAAGAGAACCATGAATACTCAATGAGGAAAACACATTCTCTTCTTTCATCTTATCCATTTTTTTCTGAGAAAACTGGATATTCATACGTAAAAAACCAAAACTTGATCCCTATCTTATACCACTCACAAAAATGAACTCAAAATGGGTTAAAGACTTAAATGTAAGACCTGAAACCATGAAACTCCTAGAAAAAACATAGAAAGAAAGCTCTTTGACATGAGTCTTGGTAACTATTTTTTAGAAATCACATCTAAAGTACAAACAACAAAATCAAATATACACAAGAGAGACTATAGTAAACTAAAAGGCTTCTGCACAGCAAAAGAAACCATTAACGAAGTGAAAAGAACCTATGGACTGAGAAGAAATATTTGAAAGATATATCTGATAAAGGGTAATATCTTGAGTATACAAAGAACTCCTGCAACACAATGGCCAACAACAACAACAACAACAAAACCAAAAACAAGAAAACCTAAATAATCCAATTAAAAATAGGCAAAGGACCTGAATGGACATTTTTCTAAAGAAAATGAACAAATGGCCAACAGGTAAATAAAAAGATGCTCAAGGTCACTTGGCATTAGATAAAGGCAAAGTAAAAAATACAATGAGATATCACATCGTGCCTGTTAGAATGGCCATCATATAAAAGGTAAGAGATAATAAATCCTGGCACGGATGTGAAGAAAAAGAACACTTGTGCACTGATGGTGAGATTGACACAGCTAATATGAAAAACAATACAGAGGGTCCTTAAAAAATTAACAAAGCTACCATTTGATCCAACAATACCTCTTCTAGGAACATATTCAGAGGAAACAAGATTCTAGCTCAAAAAGATACCTGCACCCCCATGTTCATAGCAGTGTTATTTACAGTCACCAACACATGGAAACAACCTAAGTGTCCACCGATACATACATGGATATAAAAGTTGTCATACAGGCACATCTCATTTATTGTGCTTCACTTTATTGAACTTCCTAGATCACTGCACTTTTTACAAATTGAAGGTTTGTACCAATCCTGCATGGAATAAATCTATTGAAACCATGATTTTTTGTTTGTTTGTTTGTTTTTCCATTTTTTTTTCCAAAAGTATTTGCTTACTTTCTCTTATTGTAACATTCTGATAATTCTCCAAATATTTCAAACTTTCCCATTACTATTATATTTGTTATGATGACCTGTGATCCTTGATATTTGAAGTTACAGTTTTAATTGTTTTGGAGCACTATGAACCATAACCATATAAAATGGAGATATTAATCAATAAGTGTTGTGTGTGCTCTGACTGCCCCACCCTCCAGCAGTTTCCCTGAGACACAATGTATTAAAATTAGACCAGTTAATAATCCTACAATGGTCTGATAAGTGTTCAACTGAAAAAAAGGGTCACATACCTCTTTCCCTTTAAATAAAAAGCTAGAAATGATTAAGCTTAGTAAAAAAAGGCATGTCAAAGACTGAGACAAGGCTGAGAGCTAGGCCTCTTTGCCCCAAATAGCCGCATTGTGAATACAATGAAAAGTGCTATTGCAGTGACCATATGAATGATAAGAAAGTGAAACAGACTCATTGCTGATATGGAGAAAGTCTGAGTGGCCTGGATAAAAGATCAAGCCAGCCACAACATTCTCTTATGCTAAAATCTAATCCAGAGCAAGGTCCTAACTCTCTTCAATTCTCTGAAGGCTGAGAGAGGTGAAAAACCTGCAGAAGAAAAGTTGGAAGCTGGCAGAGGTTAGGTCATGAAGTTTATTTTTAATTTTTAATTTTTTAATTTTTTTATTTATTTGGCAGAGAGAGGGTACAAGCAGGGGGAATGGCAGGCAGAGGGAGAGGAAAAAGCAGGCTCCCTGATCCCAGGACCCCGGGATCATGACTTGAGCTAAAGGCAGATGCTTAACGAACTGAGCCACCCAAGCACACAGGTCATGAAGTTTAAGGAAGACGTTGTCTCCGTAACAGAAAAATGCAAGATGAAGTAACACGAGATTCTGCAGCAAGTTACGCAGAATATCCAGCTAACATAATTCATGGAGGTGGCTCCACTAAAGTGATTTTCAGCATAGATGAAACAGACCTATTGACAGAAGATGCCATCTAGAACTTCCTAACTGGAGAGGAGAAGTCAGTCTAGCTTGAAATCTTCAAAGGACAGGCTGACTACCTTGTTAGGAGCTAATACAGCAAGTGACTTTAACTTGAAGCCAATGCTCACTAACCATCCTGACAATTCTAGGGCCCTTCTGAATTATGCTAAGTCAACTCTGCCTATGCTCTACAAATGGAATAGCAAAGCCTGGAGGGCAGCGCATATGTTTATAATATGGTTTACTAAATATTTTAAGCTCACTGTTGAGACCCGCTGCTCAGAAAAAAAGAAATTCTTTCAAAATATTATTGCTTATTGACAATGCATCTGGACAGCCAAAATCTCTGATAATGATGTACAATGAGATTAATGTTGTTTTCATGGCTGTTAACACAACATCCATTCTGGAGCCCATGGGTCAAGGAGTCACTTTAACTTTCAAGTCTTACTATTTAAAAAATACATTTCATGGGGTGCCTGGGCGGCTCAGTGGATTAAAGCCTCTGCCTTCGGCTCAGGTCATGATCCCAGAGTCCTGGGATCGAGTCCCACATCGGGTTCTCTGCTCCGCAGGGAGCCTGCTTCCTCCTCTCTCTCTGCCTGCCTCTCTGCCTTCTTGTGATCTCTGTCTGTCAAATAAATAAATAAAATCTTTTGGGATTGGGAGGGAGACAAACCATAAGTGACTCTTGATCTCACAAAACAAATTGAGGGTTGCTGGGGAGAGGGGGTTTGGGAGAAGGGGGTGGGATTATGGACATTGGGGAGGGTATGTGCTTTGGTGAGTGCTGTGAAGTGTGTAAACCTGGTGATTCACAGACCTGTACCCCTGGGGATAAAAATATATGTTTATAAAAAATAAAAAATTATATAAAAAAAATTAATTTCATGAAACCATAGCTAGCATAGATAGTGATTCTTCTGACGGATCTGAGAAGAGTCAGTTGAAAACCTTTGGGCAAGGATTCCTCATTGTAGATGTCATTAAGAACATTTGCCATCCATGGGAAGAGGTCAGAATAGCAACATTAACAGCAGTTTGGAAGAAAATGATTCCAGCCCTCATGGATGAATTCAAGGGATTCAAGGCTTCAGTGAAGGAAGTAACTGCAGATGTGTGGAAATAGGGAGAGAACTAGAATCATGAAAGGAGCCTGAAGATTTGACTGAATTGCTGAAATCTTATGATAAAATTTGAACAGATAAGGAGCTGCTTCCAATGGATAAACAAAATGGATAAAAGCTTCTTTAGATAGAACCTACTTCTGGTGAAGATGCTATGAAGACTGTTGAAATGACAGCAAGAGATGTAGAATATTGTTATGTAAACTTCATGGATAAAGCAGCAACAGGGTTTAAGAGGACTGATTTCAATTTTGAAAGAAATTCTACTGTGGGTAAGTCTTACCAAATAGCATCATATACCCCAGAGAATTCTTCCACAGAAGGAATCAGTGTGCAAACTTTATTGCTGTCTTTAAGAAATCACCACAGCCACTGAAGCTTCAGCATCCACCACCCTGATCTGTCAGCAGCCATCAACATTGAGGCAAGACCCACCACCAGCAAAAAGATGACTCACTGAAAGCTCAGATGGTGGTTAACATTTTTTAGTGACAAAGTATTTTTTTATATTTTTTAATTAATTTTTTAAATTTATTTTCAGTATAACAGTATTCATTATTTTTGCACCACACCCAGTGCTCCATGCAATTCATGCCCTCTCTAATACCCACCACCTGGTTCCCCCAACCTCCCACCCCCCGCCTCTTCAAACCCCTCAGATTGTTTTTCAGAGTCCATAGTCTCTCATGGTATTTTTTTAAAAATTCATTTATTTTAGAGAGACAGAGATAGCACAAGCAAGGAGTGGGGCAGTGGGAGAGGGAGAGGAAGAGAATCTCACGTAGATTCCCCCAACTACAGAACCTGATGCAGGGCTCAATCTCATGACCCATGAGATCATGACCTGAGCTAAAATCATGAGTGGGACATTTAACCAACTGAGCCACCCACGTGCCCCAACAAAGTATTTTTTAATTAAGTTATATACATTCTTATTTTAGACATAATGCTATTGTACATTTAATAGAGTATAGTATAATGTGAACATAACTTTAATATGCATCATGAAACCAAAAAAAATTTTTTTGACTCACTTTATTGTGATACTCATTTTATTTTTTAAATTTTTTTAAAGATTTTGTTTATTTATTTGACAGACAGAGATCACAAGCAGGCAGAGGGGCAGGCCAAGAGAGAGAAGGAAGCAGGCTCTCCGCAGAGCAGAGAGCCCAATGTGGGGCTTGATCCCAGGAATCTGGGATCATGACTGAGCCGAAGGCAGAGGCTTTAACCCACTGAGCCACCCAGGCACCCCTATTTTTTAAAATTTTTTTTTAAATTTTTTATTTTTTATAAACATATATTTTTATCTCCAGGGGTACAGGTCTGTAAATCACCAGGTTTACACATTTCACAGCACTCGCCAAAGCACATACCCTCCCCAATGTCCATAATCCCACCCCCTTCTCCCAAACCCCCTCCCCCCAGCAACCCTCAGTTTGTTTTGTGAGATTAAGAGTCACTTATGGTTTTTTTAAAAAATATTTATTGATTGATTGATTTGACAGACAGACACAGCCAGAGAAGGAACACAAGCAGGGGAAGTGGAGGAGGGAGTAGCAGGCTTCCCACCAAGCAGGGAGCCCAATGTGGGGCTCAATCCCAGGATCCTCGGATCATGACCTGAGCCAAAGGCAGATGCTTAACGACTGAGCCACCCAGGCACCCCTATTGTGATATTCATTTTAATGTGGTGTTCTGGAGCAGAACCTGCAGTATCTCCAAGGTATGCCCATAATGTGTAACATGATGACTATAGTTAACACTGGTGTATGATATGTAACAAATTTATAAGAGAGCATACCTTATGGGCTTTCATCACAAAGAGAATTTTTTTGTTTCTTTTATTGTATCTATATGTTATGAAATGTGTTAACTAAACCTATTATGGGACTCATTTCATAACACATGTAAATCAAATCATCGTGTTGGACACCTGAGACTTATGCAGTTAGGCATGTCAATTACTTCTCAATGAAACTAGGTGGAAAAAGCTTAAAAAGTCTATTTGTTCTCATGTTTCCAACAACATGGGAATACACAAAATTCATGAACTTCTTCCTAGAGCAATACTTAAACAGAAAATTACAAGGTTTTCCTTTGTTGATGTCTTATCTCTTTGTCATTGAACATCCAACTTTCTTCTGATTCTTAGATACTGTTTGAGTTTGTTATGGCTACCTAACAAAACACCACGGACTGGAAGATTTAAACAAGAGAAATTTACTTCCTCACACTTCTGGAGTCTAGAAGTCCAATATCAAGGTGTTGGGAGGTTTGGTTTCTCCTAACACCTTTCTCCTTGGTTTACAAATGGCCACATTTCCCTGTTTCCTCACATGTTCTTTCCTTTTTGCAAATGCATTCCCCATGTCTTTCTGTGTTCAAATTCCCTCTTCTTACAAAGGCACCAATTAGATTGGATTGGGTCCCATTGTAACTGACTCATTTTAACTTAGTCACTTCTTTATGGCCCTATCTCCAAACATAGGCACATTCGGAGGTACTGGTGGAGAGGGTTTCAACATATGAATTTTGGGGGTCATAATTCAGCCAATAACAGAAGCTGTCTTCTAGAAATGTTGCAATATCACTCAGCCTACAATTGGGTCTCACTTGTCTACTACCTCTATGAAGTGATTTACCCATTCTGACTGCAATCCATTACACTTTCATGTGAAACTTAAGCTCTAAGAAAGAAATTTTGTTCCTCTTAACTTTATGTTCTTGGGGAATTTGTGACTGTGGACTCCTATGACTGAAAAGTAGACATGCCTTTATTTTGTGATTTATCCCTACCAAAAAGACACACACACACACACACACACACACACACACACACACTGCAATTTTGCTGAACCTACTATGTTAGACATTGTATTGAAAATGTGCCTTAATTCTTCTAACAATCTAACATTTTATAGGGTCCCTAAAACAAAGCTACACAGTGTCTGCATTCATGGAGCATCATTTAAGGAGATAATATGAAGGGCGAGGAGGCAGGCATTAATTAAGCAAGCAGATAAACACTTACCGCATAAGCAACATGAATTGTGGAATGCGATACATGGTAGGAAGGAGCTATGAATGTGAATGTTGGTGAAATGTGAATGCCCATAGATTAGGGGAGGGGAAACCTACTTTATATTGGGTGGTGAGGGATAGCCTCCCAGAGGTGAACATGCCTTACTTGAAGCCATAAGGATAGTAAACAATCAATGTAAAGAGTGAAGAAGGGGCGCCTGGGTGGCTCAGTGGGTTAAGCCACTGCCTTCGGCTCAGGTCATGATCTCAGGGTCCTGGGATGGAGTCCCGCATCGGGCACTCTGCTCAGCAGGGAGCCTGCTTCCTCCTCTCTCTCTGCCTGCCTCTCTGCCTGCTTGTCATCTCTCTCTGTCAAGTAAATAAATAAAATCTTTAAAAAAAAAAAAAAAAAAAAAGAGTGAAGAAGAGTGGTTCTCAACAATACACCAGCAAATGCAAAGACCCTCAAGGCAAAACAGACTTTGTTTGAGAACCTAAGGTAAAGTACAGAAAGTGGCAGGACATGGAATGAAGAATCCAGGTCTTGCTGATGAGTCTAGTCACTGACACATACAAGCATCTAGTCGAGAAAGCAGGCCCCATGAAGAGCCTGGATGTGGATGACATTCTTGGGTTCCAACCCCATCTCTGCCACCGACTTCCTGTGTTAACCCAGACCCAACTTCCCAATTTTAAAAGTATCAAGTGGTAATGGCATTTGCAGGTTACTGCAAAGACTATATGAGTTAAACAACATAGCCCTTGGTTTCAGGCATGCAATCTGTGTGCAGCAAATATTACCAATCTTAACATGAAACAAGCTCAACATACTATTTACTCTCTTTGTTACTTCCTCTGTTAAACCTGCATCTAAAGATAATCTAGTAGTTAGAAAGTTTTCTTGATTAAGGATCTCTAATTGAGAGATCTAGTTTATTTGGGGAATACTAAGACTTAAAGACCTCATCAATAACTGTGGTTAAAATGAGGTATTGATTCTGCCAAGAAAAAAATATCCAGTGCAGGTTACAAAGAATGTGCTCATTTGGCCCATTTTTGTGTCCAAATATTAAAAGAAAACAAATATATGTATTGAATATCCAATCTTCTCTCTTTAGTTTTTCTTTTCCCTCAAAAAAAAAAAAATGCCTGAAATATTTGGTGGGCTTAGAAAAGGGAATATGTACCATTGTGTGGGATAAAATTAAACCAGAGAGAGACACACTAAATAAATTGGGTCAAAATCAGGTAACCCACCTCTCACACAATTTCAGCTTCTGGGGCAGATTAGATGGTAGTGTTTCATAGTTCAGCAGGCCTGATGCATTAATTGACAGAAGGAACTTTGTATTATTAGATAGCATCTGGCCCCAGTTCAGGACCGTTTGTAATTGCACAATATGTGCAAAGAGTAATTCAGGACTCTTTCCTCTAATTTCCTCACTGTAAGATTTTTGGAAGAAATATGTCTGAAATAGTGTAGAATATGGGCTAGAAGGGGGCAGAAAGTGGCATATCTTGTCATTATTTTCAGTATAAAAAACAGGACGAAAGAAAAGAGAGCTGAGGAAAATCTGTCAGGTTTAGAAAAACATACTTTTGTTTACTCTTTGAAGAAAGGATATGAAATCTGGGAGGACAAAAAATAAGGACATATTTTATATTCCTCTAACAGCTTTAGGGAGTTTTTCTCCAAGTTTTGTACCATACAAAGGAATGTATTCAAGTATTTCTAATAGCAGATAGCTTTAAGATCCAGCTTCCCAAGTCCTACTGGAAGTCAAGGGCAAGAAAACAGACTACCCAAGTTACTGTTAGATGATCACTATGCTATCTTTAAAATCCTCAAAGTCAGCAGACAACAATTCTCCGTGAACTTTAGGTTACAACTGAAATAGGTAAGAGTTACATTCTTTCCGTAATAATTATTTCTGATAATAAATCTTCCTTCAGATTACCTGATGGGAAAAGAAACTACTACAATTATTCTAAATTGGGCAACAGTATAGGCATATTGTTCTTTGTATGAGATTATTCCAGAGTCTTGCAACAATATGATTCCTGTTCCAGCTGATCTTGAGTCTATAGGGACTGGGGATAATGAAGAGGATGCTACTAAGAAATTACTAGAAATAATGGCTAGCATGAGAGGTTCACCATCTTCTGCAATTATGTTTAAATGAAAGAATATTAATCATGCCAAGGAAAAGGGCCACTTAAAAAAAATAAAGATACGTTACAAATGTGCATCGTGGGAGCCAGCAACTGCTATATTACCCAACAGTTTGGCATGCACATGAGGCCCATGTTGATTCTCTTCCCAAACAGATTACACATGCTGCTGCCAATTTGCTCTTACTGTAAGGCCTTAGTGGTCTTGAACACCTTCTCTGATCATTTCCCTAATCTGATGAAAACATAATTATCTAATGGTTAAGAAAATAAATCTACTCATGGATAGCTACAGGATGGAAACAGCAGATGCTACAAAATTATAAGTAAGTCTTTACAGGCCCAAGACTGGACTTAGAATCTGTACTCTATGTTAATACTATCAAGTGAAACAAAAAAACACATGAGAAGAGAAAGAAGCACATGTACTTTCAATTGCTTTAGTTAGGTTTGTTCAAGTGGGTGGAAGGAAACCCAGGTAACTAGCGGTCTATAAACTTTAAGTAATATGCTCAAAAAATATTTTGCTCTGTGTGCGGTGGTGGCGGGGGTGGGTGGGGAGAAGCTGAGGGAAATTGCATATTGGAATTTACGTCACCTGGAAGTAGAGATATTCCAAAAATAATTCAATGACTCATAAAGGGAAAAGTGCTAGCTATTAATAGTAGTATAATCTATCTCTAAAGAATATGGTCTAACCAAAGAGTAAAGAAGTTCTTTTGTAAAAGCTTTTGATAGTGAGTAAGGTGAGTATAAAATAGAACCTTTCATAAGATGGGCATGGGCCGGTCCACTTGAAAGAGGCATGGTACAACTTCCCTATTTAATATTCTTTATACTTGTTAATCTGTGACTGCTAAGCAAAAATCAGGAAAAAAATCAACTTCCCCCGTAAGTTCCCTATAAAACCAAAGTGAATAACAGTTTGTCATAACATACTAAAAGTTTGGCAGTTTGTTTACTGTACATTTTGCTATTGGTGTTTAATGTATGATTTCTCCTAACTGGAGATTAATTACCATACATATTGGGTTATACATATATGATGCAAAAAATATGATGTAAAAATACTACACTTGAGTCTCACTTTTACCAGTTTGTTAACTGTGTGGCCTTAATCTGAATCTATCTGGGCCTCATTTTCTTTATCTGAAAAACAGATAATATTGCACCTCTCACCTCCAAGGATCAAATTAAATGTATGTGTATCTTTAGCTAACCTTGCCAATGTCTTTTCCTCTGAATGCCGCCATATTCATTTTTAGGCTGAAATTACAATGAATCTGAGACTCTACCTGCTTAAGGGGGAAAAAAAAATCCACCCCTCTCAAAGAGTTATCAATTTATCTCAACCGCAGACATTCTCCCTCTTCTGCTCTGCTCCCATTTACACTTCTGCTGCCCAAATCCTGCTAGAAGGGAAGCTTCCCATCACCTTGCAGAATGCAGCAGTTGTGAGAACACTTTTGTTCTCTGCCAAGTCAACTGATGCAGTTTTTACTGAAGCAGGGCTTGACTCCTTGCAGAGTCAGGAAACAGTCTTCTTCCCAATTCTGTGATACGCTTTGCACCAGGGCCATGCACAACCCCACCAGCTAGAATGCCTCACCTTTCTCCTAGAATCCCAGGCTCCTGAAAAGAGTCTTTATTGTGAGTATCCCCTCTTGTTCCAGAGGAGACCACCCAATTCAAGCAACCCAATACCGAAGAGATGTCTCGTCTTTCCTTCCAAACATCTGCCTCCTCTCTTTCCTCATCTCAAACAAAACCCCTGTTGAGGTTTTCCAGTTTCCGGACACGAAGCCCTGAGTAAATACATGACTGCCAACAAACACTGGAGGTAATTGTAAGGGGCGAGAGTGATGTACAAATAGCACGTGAGATTCCACTCAGTCAACTGAAATACCTGTTTGTGTGTGAATGCATTTCTTTATCCGAAAATATATCATTTAACAAGTCTATTGAAGTAACTGGATTTGTGATGAGAAATCAAGAAACAATATTATTTGTTTCTCAAAGTAGCTTTCAAAGCCCCACTTCCCTTGAATAACTCAGAAAGGTCTCAAAGCATTTTCTGATTCTTTTTAGGTTTTAACAATTATATCATGAAATATTCAACATTTATATTTCAATCAAAATTAACACTTAATCTCGGTCAGTTGAATGCTTCTCTTTCTCCCACACCTCTAGCTGTTGTCTCAGCCTGAAAACCTGTGGTGATTCTGTCCTTTACCCTCATTGTTCTATATGCTCTGTACTCTCCTGACCAGAATAGATGAAGAGAAGAAGAGTAAGAGTCTTGTTTTGTTTAAAAAAAAAAAACTTTTTAAAAATATACTATTTTTCAACAGTCTTAGATATACAGACAATTGCTAAGATTGTGAAGAGAGCTCCCACGTATCCCTTCCTGTTTCCACTATTGTTAAATCTTACGTTAGTATGTGCAACTGTTATCAATAATGAACCAATATTAATTATTCTCATCATTAAAGTTCACACTTTGTTCAGACTACTGTCTTTCTATTCCAGAATCCCATTCAGTATAACTTATTGCATTCAGGCTTCATATCTCTTGCCTATGACACTTTCTCAGACTTTCCCCGTTTTTGATAATTAGTTTGGGAAAAGACCAGTCACCTACTCTATAAAGTGTTGGGATTTGCCTGATGTTTTTCTCATGCTTGGATTGGGTTTTGGGGAGGAAGTCCATGGAGGTGAAGTATCATTTTCATCCCATCACATCAAGGCGACATGTTATTGTTATGACTTACTACTCTCAATGTTAACTTCAATCACCTAGACAGGGCATGTCTAAGCAGGTTTCTTTGTTATAAGGTCACTCTTCTTTCCCTTTTTCCATACATTAGTTTTTGGAAAGAGGTCACTAAGTACAGACTACATTTAAGGAGTGGGAAGGATGGTCCACTTCAAGGCAGAGCATCTGCACAAATTATTTGCAATTCTTCTACATGGGAGATTTATCTATTTTCCCCTATTTACTTTTTTGTTCAATCATTTAGCTCTGTATGGATTTATGAGTAATTAGTTTATACTTTGAATTACAATCCAATATTACTTTATTTTGTTATTTAAAGCATTCTAGCTTCAGTCACTGAGAGTTCTTCCAGTTGGCTTCTGTGTCCCTCTAACATATCCTTAGCATTGTGTGTGTGTCTTTCAGGACATTGTTGTGGTTTGTTGTTGTTAGCATTTCTTATCTTCTGGCAGTGGAAGACATTCTGTGACCATGTTATGTGTTCACTCTCCCAGTGCTAGACTCAAACCACTTCTCCAAAGAGCCTTGGTTCTTTTTTATTGAACAATGATATTAGATATTTTGTTTTGTTTTTCCTCATTTTAAAATAACCACTAGTATTTCCTTTATGGATACACGATAATATTAAATTTAACTAGTCATTGACTGGTTTGCATCTAGGATTTCACCATTCAGAATCTGAACCCCAGTTCTAATCTGTAACACCAGGAGAAAAATATTAACAACCCTATATGCTTCAAGCATTGTAAACAAAGTTTGGATATAAAGCAAATGAAGTGTTTGCCATGACAAGAAAATAACACTGCACTAGTCGTTCCTTAGACTAGATCTTTTGCCTTCTGTTGGATTCTTTCATGAAGTAAATTTTTAGAAGCGTGTTTACTGGGACAAACTGAGGAAAATTTATACATGTTGCCATTTAGTACTGTGAAATGTTTGTGTCAATATCCAATGCCAACAGCAATAATTAAATAATAGCCAATATTTTTCAAATATTTCTTTTGTATTGTTTTATACTACTACTCTTAAAAGTGCTTTATTTCTAGTAACTCATTTGTCTCATAAATGTAAGATAATATAGATACTACTAATATGTAGTTACTATTATTATTATTATTATCAACCCCATTTATTCAGATGAGAAAACTGAGAAACAGAGATGTAATTTGCCCAAAGTTACATGACTAAGAGAAAGCAAACTTTGAATCCAGGCAATCTGACTTCAGAACTGGGAATTTCACTATTGCCTCTCATTAGGCAATTACATATGATATATCAAACATTTAGATAGTAAAGTTCTGGCAGGCAAAAAGAGGAGCATTAATTACAATAAAAAAAAAACTATTTCAAGATTGCTTCAATTTTACTTCTTTGACTATTACTACAATGACTTTCCCATGTTCTTATTGTTGTCATTATTTTTGCTTTATTTGTATTTTCTTTTTTCTTAAAGAATTTATTTATTTATTTGACAGACAGAGATCACAAGTAGGCAGAGAAACAGGCAGAGAGGGGGAGGAAGCCAACTCCCCACCGAGCAGAGAGCCTGATGTGGGGATCGATCCCAGGACCCTGGGACAATGACCCAAGCCGAAGGCAGAGGCTTTAACCCACTGAGCCACCCAGGTGCCCCTGTATTTTCCTTTAAGTGAAATGCTTATTTTGGTATATTTTTGCAATAATTAGTTGAAATTACTTTTTAAGTTGGAGTATGTGAGGTTTGGCACATTATTTAATTTTTAGTGATAAGGAGATGGAAATTGAGTCTTTGCTTTCTTGGTGGTATTTCTTCTCTCTCTGGCTACTTCTTTCTCATTCTTGCTCTCTAATGAAGTTAGCCCTTGGGCAGCTCCAACAAATAGTTTCACTCAACAGGCACCTTCTAACTAATAGCTGCCACAACTACAAACTAATATATCAGTGACAGAAGTTCCTGTTTGTGAACTTTTTCTCATTTCCCTTCTCCAAATACGCTCCTCCTCCAAAAGATCCACTATAGTGTGGAAATGTCAGAGATTAGTCAACATTTTTACCATAACATAATAAAATCTCAAGGTATAAAATGTATATAGTCAAACTATACTTAATGTGAGTGTAAAATGTGTTAACCAAAACTGTATATTTTGAGAGGAAAAGAGAAAGCTGTATTTATTTTTACTCTGAGTCAGCAGACATACCCAAAGCTGTCCTAAACAAACCTTCACTATACTCATCCTAGTCATGGTCAACAATCAACTTAGCAATGCACAAGGGTTTAGGCAGTCATTTGAGGCTGTTCTTTGCTTCCACTCTTCACATCAGCACCTTGCCCTATACAGGTCACCTAGCAACAGTTCCCTTGTTGTAAATCCACTTGACTTCTTCTTATAAAATGCTGAGGTAGATTTCTCCCCCCCAACCCCCGAAATGGCTGCCATAATTATTCCCATGTTCATTGACCATTTGATTCTGCTACTTATCCCATTAAAAGGTGAAGTTTGTGTTTCCTCCCCCTGAGTTCAGACTGGTCTTGTGATTTTCCCTGACCAATAATAACATGATGTCCGGGTCCCAGGGCTCCAGAGACTTCACAGCTTTCTCTGTTGCCTTCCTGGGATTCTGCCCAGAGACCACTTCAAGCAAAGAAATTCGGGATGGAATCCTCAGCTGCTTGGCCAATCTACCCCAGCAGAGACCAGCCCCAAATCACAGACACTATGAAAGACTGAGTCCAAGAAAAACCAACATAAATACCATCCAGTCAACCCCAGAATTATTAGAAATAATAAATCATGTTTGTTTGTTTAAGACTTTTGGGTTGATTTGTTATACAACAAAGGATAAGTGTAACAAAAGTTTAAAATAAATTATTTTTCCCTCCACATTTCTTTAGACACTTAAAGTTTAATAACTATAATAAAGCTATTTGAGATTTATCCAAGGTATCAATTTTTAAAGACTGTGCAGGTTTTAAAGCCACCATAATTCTTAGCAATGGTATTTCTGATACCAAATAAAGCAGCAAACTTGCCCTTGTCAGCTCTTTGGTATCAGGTGGAAACCAAAAATGTGCCAAGTCAGGGACCTTTCTCATCTCTCTATAGGTTTCACAACTACACAGATTAAAGGGCATTATTTTGTGCTTTTTGTTCTGGCCTCCAAGGTTAATATCATCTCAATTACCCTCAAATTACCAACAGTTTTCCCTGTCTGGGCTCCAAAACCACTGTTCATTCATTAAAACCTCTATTATGATGGGCCAAGTATGGGGGTAAAGGGATTACATCATGTCCTTCAACCTTCCCAAGGTCTCCTGTAGGTGACACAGGATAGAATAAAATTCCTTGCTTTGGTGTCCCCAAATAGTAACTAGAAGGATAGGAACTCCATTTCACGGATGATCTCATACGAGCACATGTGAAATTTCCTATTTATTTGTATGTATCCTAATGTCCAAATTAAAAGGGTCTGTTGAAAGAGCTTTTCTATCTGCCCTGCAGATTCCACACTTTTACACATGTGCCACCATTTACTGGAGTTAAAGCCCAGATGAGACTAATATCAGATCTTAAACATTTCACAATAAATTTTACAGGCTTTTCAGATAGTGCCAGGAGAAATAATAATTGAGATAAATGCACAAATTTAGATGACTGAGACCTAGGTAATTTTTCACTTGAACTACTCTTTGTTTGAATCACTCAGAACTCCCCTTTATCCTAAACTAGATAATCCCTTCTGAAATAGGATTAAATTCTGGAAGGTGATTGTCAGCAAGTTTCAAAATCAGACTTACTGCCATATAAAATCCCTTTATCTGTAAGCATCTTTCTTTTGAGGAAACTCAATGAATAACATGGTAAGTGTCCTTTAAGAATCAGTGGTAACTCATTAACAATTTGTATTCACTGTGGTACAATATCTACTGTCTGCCTTTAAGGCTACTATGCTTTTTTTGGAATACCAGGAGCTGTAACAGGCAATACCAACTAAAGCTCCAGTGAGCTGGAAACTAACTCCCTTTTATAAACAAGAACCTACAGTTTGATAAACAAACGCTCCCAACTCCATAAAAATTTGTTCGAACACAACTATTATTCTAATAAAAAAAGACCAAGATAAACTTCCTGCATCAAGAAAAACTACATAATTTAAAAATATCAGATTAAAACACAGCTGTTCAAATATATATTCTCAAATATTTTGGAACTTAAGAATGTTTGGTAAAGAAATTTTTTTATCGTTTTATATGCAACATTCTGGCTTTGAAAGTGCTAAAATTCCAAGAGGAAGCTGCTGGCAATATTTCTGTTTCACCAAGAAAATAATACTGAAATCAGTTTACTCTGAATTCACATCAATTTGTAAAATGAGAAGTACTGAAAATTACAATATCAAAGGCAAATTTTTTAAAACACAAAAAAAAGCAATGACTTAAAATGGTTTTTGAGTTTCAGTTTTGATTTTTTTCATATTGTGAAAGGTTATATACTTAGTATAGAAGAACTGGAAAATCCAAAAAATTAAAAAAATAAATCTAAAGTGTAAATAGAATAAATCTATATAGCATTATATTAATAAAGTTCATTCATGCTATATTTTATACTGTTCTTTTAATTCTTATATATATGGTGCTACAACAAAAATATAACATTATATTCTGATTTCTTTTACTCAACATTTTGTCATGAGTATATCTCCATAAAAATATTTTTTAAGAAAAAAAGAAAAGCACAAGTTCTAATGCTACATCAATTCTACCTTATACATATTGAATAATTTATTTAACCATTTCTGCTTTTTGTTGGATAGTATGGAGAAGTAGACAAGCATTTTATTTATTTATTTATTTTTCCCCTTAAAGATTTTATTTATTTATTTGACACACAGAGATCACAAGTAGGCAGAGAGGCAGGCAGAGAGAGAGAGGAAGGGAAGCAGGTTCCCTACTGAGCAGAGAGCCCAATGTGGGGCTCAATCCCAGGACCCTGGGATCATGACCTGAGCCGAAGGCAGAGGCTTTAGCCCACTAAGCCACCCAGGTGCCCCAAGCATTTTATTTAAATATAAAATTAGTTACAAAACTCAGTATAGGCAGAATATAAACTATACTAAAGCCGATAGTGATAACTTCTTTATTTTCATACCCTCTGAGAACTCTCTACTTGATTTAGTTAATGTGAAGTACTTATAGGTTGTCATGTGTGTGTTTATATGTGTGTGATGCAGCTGCACATGTTTTTAAAGTGCTCCAGTTTTAGCCAACACAAAGCTTGACACCAACGTTGGTCTGACAGATCCCTTGGTCTCTAGAGAATGTAGATTGGATTCTGGTCTTTCAATCTGATCCAAAACAAAAACTAGAAAAACTCTAAAGTTGTTTTTCAGATGTTTGTGTACAAAACAATTTTTTTTTTATAAACATATATTTTTATCCCCGGGGGTACAGGTCTGTGAATCGCCAGGTTTACACACTTCACAGCACTCACCAAAGCACATACCCTCCCCAATGTCCATAATCCCACCCCTTCCCCCAAACCCCCTCCCCCCAGCAACCCTCAATTTGTTTTGTGAGATTAAGAGTCACTTATGGTTTGTCTCCCTCCCAATCCCATCTTGTTTCATTGATTCTTCTCCTACCCACTTAAGCCCCCATGTTGCATCACCACTTCCTCATATCAGGGAGATCATATGATAGTTGTCTTTCTCTACTTGACTTATTTCACTAAGCATGATACGCTCTAAAGAAATGTACAAAACAATGTTTAAACTGACAATATGTTAAGCCTCTATGTATAGACTTTCATTTTTCTTGCACGATATTAACCTTGTTCAACGAATAATTATAGAGAAAATACACAAATGTATAGAGAAGATATACTTCCTTTAAAAAAAAGTATTAAAAAAAAGTATTAGTTTTTTCTATATATAAATTTTTTTAAATTTATTTATTTTCAGCATAACAGTATCATTATTTTTTCACCACACCCAGTGCTCCATGCAATCCCTGCCCTCTATAATACCCACCACCTGGTACCCCGACCTCCCACCCCCCCCTGCCACGTCAAACCCCTCAGATTGTTTTTCAGAGTCCATAGTCTCTCATGGTTCACCTCACCTTCCAATTTACCCCAACCCCCTTCTCTCTAACTCCCCATGTCCTCCATGCTTTTTGTTATGCTCCACAAATAAGTGAAACCATATGATAATTGACTCTCTCTGCTTGACTTATTTCACTCAGCATCATCTCTTCCAGTCCCGTCCATGTTGCTACAAAAGTTGGGTATTCGTCCTTTCTGATGGAGGCATAATACTCCATAGTGTATATGGACCACATCTTCCTTATCCATTCATCCGTTGAAGGGCATCTTAGTTCTTTCCACAGTTTAGCGACCGTAGCCAATGCTGCTATAAACATTGGGGTACAGATGGCCCTTCTTTTCACTACATCTGTATCTTTAGGGTAAGAACAGAAGGTATCAAGTCATATCCCCTGTTAGGGATGGAGAAGTGAAAAGGTTGTTCCACTATTGTCTTTAGTTGTTTGATAATCTGTTTTTATACATGGATGGTTATGTTTCTGCTCTAGGGCACAAAGAAAGCAGACCCTCTTAGACTAGGACAGCAGGCAGCATGCCCAAATGTCAGCATCAAATAGGGTTCTATGCTCCCCAGGCACTCCCCACCAGATATTTTCTCTTATCTATTTACTGCTGTATCTTCAGGACATAAGGCAAGCATTTAAAAAGTGTGTGTGTGTGTGTGTGTGTGTGCGCGCGCGCGCGTGCTGGGAGGGGGCAGTGCTGCTGTTGTTTGTTGAATGAATCACTACTTATAAACAGCCACAGTGATGCCTACACTTGCCAACACATTTCCTGAAAATAAAGGGAGAGATTTCCTTTTGGAGTTTCTAGGCAGAACTGCCAGGTCTTCTTCCCTTCCTTTCATCTCCTCGCATAAAGCAAAAAGCCAGTAAAAGGGCAATTATTCCTCTCTCACCTGCATGGAAATACCACACCTTCCATTTATAATGTGTTTGGAGAAAAGAGGTATTAGAAACAAATATTATAACATAAATGGCCTAAAAAAAGAATTTTTATTTTTTTTATGTCAGCCATCTCAAATATGAAGGATTCATAAGCCTCCTACATCTTCTAACAATTCTTTCCTAATCAACTGTAATCTTCCACCCATTGCTCTCAAAGTCAGTTTCTAGCTTGTCTCTCTGATTATTATTACTAAAGATTCTATTTATTTGTCAGAGAGAGAGAAAGCACAACCAGGGGGAGCAGCAAGCAGAGGGAGAGGGAGAAGCAGGCTCCTCCTGACCAGGGAGCCCAAAGCAGGACTAGATCCTGAGACTCCAGAATCGTGATTCCCTCCTCAAGTCCTCAACAATTTTCCAGTGTGTCAGTGTATGTAATTCACCTTGAGGCTGTGAGGCTGTGTGGGAGGTTCAAAGATCCCAGAGACCGCCTAGTAATGGATGAGGGGCTAATTTAATTCACCATCCAGGTCCTATCAGATGCACAATACTGTCATGCAAAAGTCATAAAAATGAACTTAATGTTTCAGTTAAATCAGAACAAAGGTCTGTGAGTGTGTGATCATATGCATGTTTTGATTCTAAGTGACTGACCCAGTTGTCTCTCCTTTTCCTCTCTAGGCAATTCTCTTTTCCCCTTCTCTGAAAGAGTATTATGCTCAGCTTCACACTGTTGGATACCATGTTAATCTGAAGTATTTAAAACTTCGTGGGATGCCTGGGTGGTTCAGTTGGTTAAGCATCCAACTCTTGATTTCAGCTCAGGTCGTGATCTCAGGGTCATGGGTTAGAGGCCCATGTCAGGCTCTGCTCTTAGTGTAGAGTCTGATTGTCCCTCTGTCTCTGCTTCCCCCACCCCCCACAAACACACTCTCTCTCTAAAATAAATAAATAAAATTTAAATACATATATAAATAAATAAATGAATCTTCACTGATAGGGATCTGAAGAAAACACTTTCCCAAATGGCTTTGCTGCTGAAAAGGATCATGATCTAAAATGCTTTCCCTAAAAAGCTTATCTAGAGTACCATCTATAAATACCCATTGTGCTGATAACTTCCTAAAAACCATTTATCTGCTTAGTGATACTTATTATCCTAATTTCACACACACTTATTTTCTCTTGCCTAGGAAAATTATTTTTTTTTAAATTTTCAGCATAACAGTATTCCTTGTTTTTGCACCACACCCAGTGCTCCATGCAATCCGTGCCCTCTCTAATACCCACCACCTGGTTCCCCCAACCTCCCCCCCCACCCCCGCCGCTTCAAACCCCTCAGATTGTTTTTCAGAGTCCATAGTCTCTCATGGTTCACCTCCCCTTCCAATTTCCCCCAACTCCCTTCTCCTCTCTAACTCCCCTTGTCCTCCATGTTATGAGTCAACTATGTTCTTAGTCCTTTTATTACTGCTAGTTTTTTTGTTTGTTCACTATCCCTGTCACTCCCATGCACCAGTTGAAACAAGAATATAATCATAATTCACCAAGAAGTAATGTATAGAAGCCTTCTAGCATAGCATTGTCCAATAGAACTGTCTATGATGATGGAAATTCTATATAATTTGCACTATCAAATTATAATTTGCACTAGTTACTTCTATCACTAGCATATCTGGCTACTGAGCACTTATAGTGTGGCTAGTAGGAATGAGGAACTAGATTTTTCATTTTAGTTAATTTAAATGACTACTCTATTGGACAGTGCAATTTTGATATACTCAATACTGTTAAGATTATGTATTTACTGAAAATAGAGGTTAAGTAAATAATATTCAAGATAAAGTGACATTTATTTATTTTTTTAAAGATTTTATTTATTTGACAGAGAGAGACACAGTGAGAGGGAACACAAGCAGGGGCAGACGGAGAGGGAGAAGCAGGCTTCCTGCTGAGCAGGGAGCCTGATGCAGGGCTCGATCACAGGACCCTAGAATCATAACCTTATTCAAAGGCCAATGCTCAATGACTGAGCCCTCGAGGTGCCCCTGAAGTGACATTTACTTTAACAGTAAATGCTTCTCTCACTTGCAGTTGATAACTCTGGGTAAATACAACAAGATTTTGGAAAGAATATTTCCCAGGAGTCAGAAATTGTGTGTTTGTAACTCCATTCCTAACTAGTTGTATGGCATTGGGAAAATTGCTTTCTTTCTCAGGGCCTTAAAAGTTTAAAACATGGGATCACCAACTTTGAAATTACGAGTCTGTATTAGTCTCATACATTTTTTTAAAGCTTTTGTTTATTTATTTTACAGAGTGAGAGAGAGAGAGAGATCACAAGTAGGTAGAGAGGCAGGCAGAGAGAGAGGGGCTCCTCGCTGAGCAAAGAGCCCCATACGGGACTTGATCCCAGGACCCTGAGATCATGACCTGAGCTGAAGGTGGAGGCTTAATCCACTGAGCCACCCAGGAGCCCCTCGTCTCATACTTTTAAAACTATCTTGAGGATGTTTTTGAGGATCAAATTAGAAAAAGTACATGAACTAGAAAAGGGGCACTTTAATTCATACGATTCAGGTTGCCAATTCTTCAATTTACTAGGATCTGGATGCTGAAACACTAATTCATGAGTTTTTCTAGATCACCACAGAATATATGTCGGTATATAAAAATAAGTATCTATAACATTTCAGATCTTATGTTGTTTCATTTGCTTTAAGGAAAAGCAAATAATGGCAAGCATGTAACATACAATAGCTATGATTTAAACACTTTATCTGGACCAAACATGTATAAAATAAATATTTTTTTATTTGTGTACAAAAAATAAACTGGCTTCTCAAATGTTTCAGTTATCTGAAGGACTCATTTCTTCAGCCCACTGTACGGGATGCATAGGTGTGGCCAACAGTTCTGCAAAACTATCACCTTCAGGAGGACAGGTGGAGAAGAAGGATATTTTCCAGTTGTGCTTCTCTCATAAATTGAATTGGAAAACAGACTCTATCCTTCTTGTTTCTGCCTCCAGAGTGGGGATGGGGCACGTCCAAATAGGTGCATAAAATGATCCACTTGTATACAGAAAGAAAATATTAAAACTTCTGCTTTACTATTTATTTAGTGTTTATACTAAAAAAACTAAGAGAAATTAAACCTTACAAACATTTCACACGCACTGTGTTGAAACTAATTCCCTACTGCAATATCCTTTTTTTCCTTCCCCACTTAGTAATGAAACCCTAACTTTTAGCTTGATTTATTGTCACTTAGAATAAAAGTTGTCATTTTCTGATACTCCTTGCAGCTAAATTTTGGCTACTGTAATGCAATCATAGTGCTGCTGCTTAAAATGTGAATGTAATGAGTACAGATCCAGTAACAACTTTGTACCATGAGACAAAAGACCCATGTGAGGACGGAAATTCAGAAAAGAGCCTTTTATATGTTGACCTCGTGAAATGACCAAATAGACTGTCAACCTTCAGATGTGATGTGGAAGAAAAGTTAAATTTCATCTTATTGAAAACACTATTCTCTGTTTTAAATCATTGTTCTATTGGATGTCCCTGAACCTAAGCTTAACTGAAACATAGATTTGTTAAAACTGCATTTTAATGTGCAAATTAATATACATATAACACATGCATGTTCTTTTTCTTTTATATTATATATAGTAAAATTGTTTCAAGATTACAGGGCTAAAGGATGGTACATGCTACTACAAGGGTTATATCTACTTTGAATTAATAGAGCCTACTGGGTTACCATCAGACATATACTAATAACACAACAGTAGATTCTTTTTTTTTTAAGATTTTATTTATTTTTTTAAGAGAGAGAAAGAGAGAATGAACAAGCAGGGAGAGCAGCAGAGAGAAGGGGAGTAGACTCCCTACTGAGAAGGAGCCTGATGAGGGGCTTGATCCTAGGACCCTGAGATCATGATCTGAGCTGAAGGCAGATGCTTAACCGACTGAGCCACCCAGTAGATTCTTAATATTTGTGGGAAACTATATCTATACATCCTTGGTAAAATTCATAATACATACATCTTTACAAAAACCTCTGAATTTTTCAGAAATATATTTTCTGTCCAGTCTCATGTTCTCTGAATATATTTGTCCATCACATACTACAAAGAAAAATGTTTAAATCACTACATAAAAAGCTATACAGTGGGGTGCCTGGGTGGCTCAATGGATTAAAAGCCTCTGCCTTTGGCTCAGGTCATGATCCCAGGATCCTGGGATCCAGCCCCATATAGGGCTCTCTGCTCAGTGGGGAGCCTCCTTCCTCCTCTCTCTCTGCCTGCCTCTCTGCCTACTTGTGATCTCTGTCTGCCAAATAAATAAATTAAAAAAAAAAAAAGCTATACAGTAGCAAATGGAGAATGCAAAAATTATCAATATATAGAGGCTGACAGCCATCTAGATTCACTCATCAGTTAACGACTTAGTCCCACCTATCAGTCTCACAGTGAGTATTACTCAAATCCATATCTTAAGTTACATTTTAAAAATCATGTGTCATGATCCCATTAGGGATACTTGCATATGGCAGAGTCCTCCAAGTTTGAATACACAAATACCAAGGGTCTGTGTATCTAATTAGCCAGTCTCCCACTGCATTGCCTCATGCTATAGGAATATTCTTGGTTAATAGAAGCTCATGCTTAAACTCAGTGGTGATGGCTGAAGCAGGCCCTCACCTGGCTCAAGCGGCTCAAGCCAAGAGCCCTTACATTCTTAATTCATAACCATTCATTCTACTCAGTGGCTTTCCTTGAGTCTACAAAAAGGTTCCATGCCTACAGCCACTGTTTCTACTGACAAACTGACACTAAAAAAGACAGATCCTCCTCATTCCCTGGGTGTGGAGACAAAACATAGCTGACATACATTCACTTCAACTCACGCATTCACAGTTGATGTGCATCACCTCTGACACCTGCAAACAGGGATTGCTGCTCACTGCCCAGAGTGTACTCTCCCTTCCCTGCAGCAGGACTTGTCCTACCTCCTTGGGCAGTCCACAGCAGGGAGCCACATTCCAGCCAGATTTTCACACCCAGATGGGATGCTAAACAGTCATCAGGGAAAATGAGATTCAGTAACATGATGAGAGAATGCTCTGCCACTAATTTCCCAAAATGTAGCCATGAAGCAATAAACAAAAAGCTGGCATGATTCCAGGCACTAAATGCCTACTTCTTAAGCACGTTGTCTCTTGGAGTTTAGAAGAAACAGTGCAGATGAAAGGGAAAATGACTCTGATTTAAATCATGGGTTAAAATAGTCAGCTGCAACATAAATCCTGTGGAAAACTTTGGGTGGAGGATGCCCTAATTTTCCCTCACCTTGCCTTGCCAAGGTAGATTAACATAACTTCCAGGAAATGCAACAAAGAGAACAGCATGTAACCAAAGTTGCAGTTCTCACATCACTTGTTCTTCTGGGTTCATCTTCTTTTGTTGAAGATGGACTACCAAAAAGTATTAAAACATATCAATTTAAATATCACATTTAAGTAGCAATGTGGCAAAGTGTCATCACACTGATGAAACAGTAATTCAAATCAGACATTCTGGAGGGAATTAAAGAAAATGTAATTTCATATAATTTATTTGTTTTCCAATAGTTAGATTAAGAAATGGATATAAACAAAACACTGCATCTCACAAGTAGATCATAAGAAAAGAATGGAGGAGGGGCACCTGGGTGGCTCAGTGGGTTGAAGCCTCTGCCTTCGGCTCAGGTCCTGATCCCAGGGTCCTGGAATCAAGCCCCACGTCAGGCTCTCTGCTCCATGGGGAGCCTGTTTCCTCCCCTCTCTCTCTCTCTGCCTGCCTCTCTGGGTACATGTTATCTCTGTCTGTCAAATAAATAAATAAAATCTTAAAAAAAAATAAAGAATGGAGGAAATATATTTATTTAGTTACTAAAGTAAGAATTATTTCTGAAATATTTGGGTTCACATACTTTAATACAGAATTATAATTCTGGAATTCAAAGTCAAGGAAGAGCAGTAGGACCCATTTAGCCTAATACGTTTTTAAAGGTGATGAAACTGGATCTTTAAAAAGATAAGAAATCTCCACAAAATTACAGGTGATTAGCAGCAGACTCAGAAGAAAAACTCAGGTCTTCAGATTTTGTTCAAATTTTGAATCTTTATTTTTTTTCATTTTTCTTATTCCTCCTGTATCTCTGAGCTTAACCTTTTTATTTATTTTTTTTCCCAAAGACTCACTTAAAGCATATCCTTTGAGGAGCTTTTTTGGGATGATGAAATTACTCTGTATCCAGATTTTATTAGTTCTTACACAAGCCCATGCATGTATTAAAATTCATACAACTCTATACTACAAAAAGTAAATTAAAAATATCCCAAAAATAACCTTCAATGTTATTGAAAGAGCTGATTTTATATCCAGTGTATATGAATTTTTCATACTATAATTTCTTAGGTATTTTCCAATGGAAAACCAAGAATAAAATGACAACTCTTCGTCCATTATTCACTGATTTTGTTGTATTTGGTGGGCTACCATTTTACCATATCCAATTTCTCTGTAGTCAAATATAAATGTAAAATAAGGAAATAAAAATGAAGTGTAAATCCTTCCTACTTTTGACCAAATATACCATTATTAAAAATAAATTTAAAAAAAAAATCTGTGTGTGTGTGTGTGTGAGAGAGAGAGAGAGAGAGAGAGAGAAGCAGACATTGACCAATGGAAAGGTAAGCTATATGGATCTGCTAAAAATTTAGAAAATTATCCATTTAGGTCAGTTTTAAACAGCTCATGGTGAAATAGATGATGATTACAGCTGCCTGCCACTTACGGAGTCACTGTGCACTAGACATTGCATCAGATGGACATCAATTAAATCTAGTCCAAAGTAAGTATTCAGGAGAAAAAGGAGTATTTGTCACTGTCAATCATCTGTATTTATTGCAAACATAGAGGATGAATGCAGAAGTTCACAGCAGAGTAAAAAGGACATGATCACGAGAGTCAACATGATTCTAATTGCAACTCCACTCTTTCTCACTCTGAGCTATTTGACAAGTTTTGTTTTGTTTTGTATCCCTGAACCTCAGTTTTCTCACTGACAAATTCAAAAATGTTCCCTTCTTTGTTGGATAATTGTGTGGATGAGCTAGTGTGATGCATATAGTAACAGTTACCATTTATTTAGTTTTTGCCATTACAAGACACTGTTGTTACTGCTTTAAGTGGAATTATTTATTCATCCACAGAAAAAGTCTAGAGACAAATGCTGTTATTATCCTCATCTTATAGATAAGAAAACAGACACAAAGGCTAAGTAACTTACTGAAGATCATAAGGTTGGTAGTTAAAAATTGAGATTTGATACAAAAGTTGGATATTCATCTTTTCTGATGGAGGTGTAATATTCCATTGTATATACAGACCATATCTTTATCCATTTGTCCGCTGAAGGGCATCTTGGCTCCTTCTACAGTTTGGCGATTGTTGCCATTGTTGCTATGAACTTTGGGGGTAGAGATGGCCCTTCTATTCACTACATCTGTATCTTTGAGGCAAATACCCAGTAGTGCAATTGCAGGGTCATAGGGAAGCTCTATTTTTCATTTCTTAAGGAATCTCCACACTGTTTTCCAAAGAAGCTGCACCAACTTGCATTTCCAGCAACAGTGTAAGAGGGTTCCCTTTCTCCACATCCTCTCCAACACATGTTGCTTCCTGTCCTCTTAATTTTGGCCATTCTAACTGGCGTAAGGTGGTATCTCAATGTGGTTTTGAGTTGAATCTCCCTGATGGTTAATGATGATGAACATTTTTCCATGTGACTGTGGGCCATTTGTATGTCCTCTTTGGAGAAGTGTCTGTTCATGGATGGGGCTGGAGGAGATCATGCTGAGTAAAATAAGTCAAACAGAGAAAGCCAATTATCACACAGTTTTACTTACTTGTGGAGCATAAGGGATAACTTGGAGGACATTAGGAGAAGGAAAGGGAAAGTGAATTGGGGTAAATAGGAGGGGGAGATGAAGCATGAGAGACTGTGGACTCTGAGAAACAAACTGAGGGTTTTGGAGGGGAAGATGGTGGGAGGATGGGTAAGCCTGGTTGTGGGTATTAAAGAAGGCACATATTGCATGAAGCACTGGGAATGATGCATAAACAATGAATCTTGGAACATTGAAAAAATAAAATAAAATAAAAATAAAATAAATTATTTAAAAAACCCTGAGATTTGGGCCTAAATATTCTAGTTCTGGAGTCCATTTGATTGAAGAACTTCACCATTATTGTCTAGTGTATAAATGACTTGGCACAAAGTGGATGCTGAATTAATGGCTGCTGCACTAACTGAAGCTTTTTATTTTATTTTTTTTAAAGATTTTACTTATTCATTTGACAGACAAGTAGGCAAAGAGGCAGGCAGAGACAGAGAGAGAAGGAAGCAGGCTCCCCACCGAGCAGAGAGCCCGACGACGCGTGGCTCTGATACCACAACCCTGGGATCATGACCCAGCCGAAGGCAGAGTCTTTAACCCACTGAGCCACCCAGGCGCCCCCACTGGTTCTTTTTTAAAAAACAATTTTATCCCCAGGACTACCTATTTCTTGCATTGTTGATTTTAGCCATTCTGACATGTGTTAGTGTATGTCTCATTGTCACTTTTATTTGCATTTCCCTGATGATCAGTGGTGTTGAGCATCTTTTCATGTGTTTGTTGACCATTTGTGTCTTCTTTGGAAAAGTATCTCTTCATATGTTCTGCCCATTTTTAGTTGAGTTATTAATTAGCTGGGTGTTGAGTTTAAGAAGTTCTTTATTCACTTTGGATACTAACCCTTTATCAGATATGTAATTTGCAAATATCATTTCCCATTCTGTAGATCGCCTTTTAGTTTTATTGTTTCTTTTGCTGTGCAGAAGCTTTTAATTTTGATGAAGTCCCAATAGTTCGATTTTGTTTTCCCTTCCCTTGCTTTAAGAAACATATCTAGTAAGAAGTTGCTACAGCCAATGTCAAAGAGATTATTGTCTATGTTTTCCTCTATGATTTTAATGGAGAGGATGTGGGGGGAAAGGGAACCATCCTACACTGGTGGTGGGAATGCAAGCTGGTGCAGCCACTCTGGAAAACAGTATGGAGGTTTCTCAAAGAGTTAAAAACAGAACCACCCTATAATCCAGCAACTGCACCACTAGGTATTCACCCAAAGAATAAAAAGATACTAACTCAAAGGGACACATGCTCCCTGATGTTTACAGAAATATTACCTATAAAAGCCAAACCTTAGAAAGAGCCCAAGTGTCCATTGACTGATGAATGAATAAAGAAGCTGTGGTAAAGAAAGATAATGGAATATCCCTCAGTCACAAAAAAGAATGAAACCCTTTCATCTGCAATGACATATATGAAGCCACAAAGCACCATGCTAAGTAAGTCAGTCAGAGAAAGACAAACACCAGATGATTACACATAGCACCCAGCTCTCAACATAAGGGCCCTCCTCAGTACCCATCACCATTTAGCCCATCTCCCCACCCACCTCCCCTCAAGGAATCCTCAGTTGATGGATGGCTTTAAAAGTAAAATAGCAACAGCAGAAAAAATACTTAGTAAACCTGATAATGAGTTGTGAGAAAACAGTTAAATGAAGCATAAAGAGGAAAAGAGGAGAAAAATGCCAAAATGACAGTAAGGAAAGGGAATATATATGGGGGTCTATAATTTTGGATAATTTGAGTAAAACAAAAAGAGCAGAAAATAGTAACTGCATTATTTGAAAGAATACAGAGTGAGAACATTCCAAAATTGAATGAAGACAGTAAGCCACAGGTTTAGAGACTATGCAAACACAAAGTTCAACAAGTAAAAAGACACCTACAGTTAAACACATAGTAAACTGGCAGAAAATTAAAGGTAAAGGAAAAAAAATCTTTAAAGAGAAATTTTTAAAAAAGGACTAACTTGAAAGTAGCAACAATTATACTGACAGCTAACTTATCTATAGAAAAAGTAAGTTAGCTTGAAGAAATAAAATGATATTTTAATGTACTTTAAAAATACAAACCAACCTAGAGTTCTTTATGAAAACTACATATTTTTCAAGGATCAGGGTGAAATAGAGATATTTTAGCCAAAAGAAAAAAAAAACCTAAAAGAACTCATGAACAGTAGACCTACATAAAAGGAAACAATTAATGATGTACTTGATACAGATCAATGAAAATATAGGATTAGAAATACAGGAAGAGGGGCTCCTGGGTGGCTCAGTGGATTAAGCCTCTGCCTTTGGCTCGGGTCATGATCTCAGTGTCCTGGTATGGAGCCCTGCATCGGGCTCTCTGCTCAGCAGGGAGCCTGCTTCCTGCCCCCCTCTCTGCCTGCCTCTCTGCCTATTTGTGATCTCTGTCAAATAAATAAATAAAATCTTAAAAAAAAATAAATATGTGGATGTATATGAATGCTAATGGGACAAGATAAAAAATAATACCTTTTCAATTTAAATATAAGTGAAGAATTAAATATCCAACAATAAAAGCATTACTTAAAGAGGAAAAGCATATACTTAAAGACCAAAGCAAATGTGCTTGAATTGTCAAATATGTTGGGAAAATGCCAATTAATTTTCAGTTTTAATAGGTAAAGGATGCATGTTGTAAACATTAGAATAAATACTTAAAAAAAAAATGGTGGAGGAATATACGATTTCTAATTTGATAGGGGGAAAAAAATCAACCCAAAGGGAGGGAAAAAAAAAAAAGCAGAAAGGCCACAAAATAATGTTAGATTTAAAAACAAAATTTAAATGATTATAGTAAACATAAATGGATTAGATTAAAATATTTAAAATTTAAAAGAAGATAGACTGAATTAAAACATCTTAGCAGGGGTGTCTGGGTGGCTCAGTTGTTAAGGCTCTGCCTTCTGCTCAGGTCATAATCAAGTCCTGGCATCAAGCCTCACATTGGGCTCCCTGCTTGGCGGGAAGCCTACTTCTCTCTCTTCCACTCCCCTTGCTTATGTTCCCTCCCTTGCTGTGTCTCTCTCTGTTAAATAAATAAATAAGTTCTTAGAAAAGTTAAAAAAATATTTTAGCAATGATAAAAATATCTAAATTATGAATACAAAGAAGATTGCAAATAAAAGAATGGGAAATAATATGCCATGAAAATCATATCCAAAAGAATGCAGCTGTAACTCTATCACATAAAGGAACCTTTATTTTTTTATTTTTTTAAGATTTTATTGTTATTGTTGTTGTTGTTATTATTATTATTATTATTATTATTATCTGTATTGTCAGTGTATATGGTCAGTATTGTCAGTGTTCTAAATTTTGGCCACTCTAAAAGGGGTATAATCTCATTATTGCCTTAGTTTGCATCTCCCTGATAACACATGGTGTGAAGCATCTTTTCTTACATTTATTTGCCATCTGTATATCTTTTTTGATGAGGTGTCTGTTCATGTTTTCATTCATTTTTCTAATAAGGTTGTTTGTTTCTTCTTGAATTTTAAGGGTTCATTGTATATTTTGGATAACTGTCCTTTATCAGATCTGTCTTTTGCAAATATTTTCTTCCAATTCTTATTCCCTTGACATTGCCTTTCATGGGGCAGAAGTTTTAATTTTAAGTAAGTCAAACTGACCAATTATTTCTTTTACAGGTTATATTTTTTTGTGTTTTATCTAAAAAGTCATCACCGTACCCAATATGTGTAGACTTTTCCCTATGTTTTCTTCTAGGTTTATAGGTTTGTGTCTCCTCCTCCTCCTACTTCTTGTTCTTCTTCTTTCTTCCTTTTGTTTTTGCCTATGGATTTTTAGTCATTCCAGCACCATCTGTTGAAGAAACTATCTGTTGCTACATTGTATCACCTTAGTTTCTTTGTTAAAGATTAGTTTACCATGCATTTATGCAGGTCTATTTATAACTCTATTCTGTTCCACTAATCTATCTGTTTATTCTTTTACCAATTTGACACTGGCTTGATTACTGTCACTTTATAGTAAGTCTTAAAGTTAAGATAGTGCTTGCTCTCCATTTGGTTCTTCTTAATTTTTGAGTTGATAATTCTGGGTCTTTTGCCTCTCCATATAAATGTTAGGATCAGTTTCTCCACAAAATAATTCTAAAATAATTTTCAGGGATTTATATTGGAATTGTTGTTAATCTACAGGTCAAGTTGGGATAAACTGACCTATTGAAACACTGAATCTTCCTATCCAACATGGAATCTCTCCACTAAGTTTTTCTTTGATTTCTTTCATCAAAATTATAGTTTCCCATATATAAATCTGATACATATTTTTCTATATTTTTATCTAGAATTTCATTGCTTGGATTGTTAATATAACAGTAACATGTTTTTAATTTCAAATCACACTTATTCATTCATTGCTGGTATACAGGAAAATGATTAATTGTGTATATTAATCTTGTATCCTGCCACCTTGCCATAACTGCTTATGAGTTCTAGGAGTGTTTTTCTAATTCTTTAGTATCTTCTACATAAATGATCATGTTGTCTGTGAAGAAAGAAAGTTTTATATCTTCCTTCCAGATCTATTTAGTTTTAATTTCCTTTTCTTGTCTTATTGCATTAGCTAGGACTTCCAGTAGATGTTGAAAGGCATAGGTGAAGAAGGGAAATCCTTGCCTAGTTCCTGCTCATAAAACTTCTAGTTTCTCACTATTAAGTATTATGTTAGCTGTAGTTTTTTTTTTTTTTTTTTTTAATAGATGCTTTTGATCAAGTCAAGCAAGCTCTTCTCTATTCCTAATTTGCTGAGAGTTTGGTCATGATGGAAGTTGCATTATGTCAAATATGTCTTCTGTATCTACTGTTATCACATGATTTTTTTCTTCTGTAGTTTGTTGATGTGGTAGGTTACATTAATTGATGTTTAAATGTAGAACCAGCCTTGCATACATGGAATAAATCTGATCGTGATGTATAATTCCTTTTATATACTATTTGATTTGATTTACTAATATTTTATTGAGAATTTTGCATGCATATGCATGAAAATATCAGCCTATAGTTTTCTTTTATTGTAATGTCTTCTGCTTTTTGGTATTAGAATAATGTTGCCTCATAGAATGATTTGGGACATATTCGCTCTGATTCTGCTTTCTGGAAGAGATTGTAGAGAAATCATGTAATTGCTTCCTTAAATGTTTAGTAGAATTCACCTATGAACTTATGTAGGCCTAGCATTTTTTATATTAAAAAGCTATTAATTATTGAGTTAATTCGTTTAATATATATAGGCCTTTTTAGACTTCCTATTTCTTCTTTTTTTTCTTCCTTTTTTTAGACTTCCTATTTCTTCTTGAGTGAAATTTGGCAGATTATGTCTTTTAAGAAATAAGTCCATTTCATCTAGGTTATCAAATTTGTAGGAGAAAGTTATTCATGTTAAAATGCCTCCTCCTGAATATTTTCACAAGTATTGATTCTGCCTTTTCTCAGAACACTCATTAATTGAATACTCATTGAACACTCATTAATACAAATATGTTTCTAAGGCACAATTTACAAAATATACCATGTACATCAGGTGACTAATGGAAATTAAAAAATCAAATAGTATAGTCTTCCAACCATGACCTGGATCAGAATGACTTAGTTATCCCTAGTTCTTCGTGTTTGAGTTTGTTTTATTTTATCAGTGAGCATTCTGCTTGTTGTCTTTAAATGGAAGCTATTAATATCATTGTGACAGGAACTATTTGAAGAAAGAGAGGTGCATAATTGCTGGATATTTTCTGTTTACTATACATGTGTCTCTTCCATTTCTAAAAGAGACCATACAGGAACTGAAGTTACAAAGTAATGGTCTAACAAAATTTTTCCTGCTTATTGTAATTTAATTAATTAGTTAATTAATAAGTGAAAGATTAAAATAAAAACAACACCTCAGAGAAATATTAAGGTAGACAGGATACCAGGACTATAGGTATAAACTAGGATTATCACAGGCAAATGAGGAAAGCAGCACATATTTTCTATAGTTAATGAAATCATTTTTTAAAATTAATTTATTTATTTTCAGCATAACAGTACTCATTATTTTTTCACCACACCCAGTGCTCCATGCAATCCGTGCCCTCTACAATAACCACCACCTTGTACCCCAACTTCCCACCCCCTGCCACTTCAAACGCCTCAGATTGGTTTTTAGAGTCCATAGTCTCTCATGATTCACCTCCCCTTCCAATTTACCCCAACTCCCTTCTCCTCTCTAACTCCCCATGTCCTCCATTCTATTTGTTATGCTCCACAAATAAGTGAAACCATATGATAATTGACTCTCTCAGCTTGACTTATTTCACTCAGCATAATCTCTTCCAGCCCTGTCCATGTTGCTATAAAAGTTGGGTATTCATCCTTTCTGATGGAGGCATAATATTCCATAGTGTATATGGACCACAATTTCCTTATCCATTCATCCATTGAAGGGCATCTTGGTTCTTTCCATAGTTTGGCAACCGTGGCCATTGCTGCTATAAACATTGGGGTCCAGATGGCCCTTCTTTTCACGACATCTGTATCTTTGGGGTAAATACCCAGGAGTGCAATTGCAGGTTCATAGGGAAGTTCTATTTTTAATTCCTTAAGGAATCTCCACACTGTTCTCCAAAGAGGCTGCACCAACTTGCATTCCCACCAACAGTGTAAGAGGGTTCCCCTTTCTCCACATCCCCTCCAATACTTAATACAATACCGGCAGGTTTATTAGTGGTACTACAAACTAATTTAAAAATGTAAATGAAAATGCCAAAATAGGGACACCTGGGTGGTTTAGTTGGTTAAGCAACTAGATTCAGCTCAGGGTATGATCCCAGGGTCCTGGGATCGAGTTCCACATCACATTCCCTGCTCAGCGAGGTCCCTGCTTCTCTCCCCCCCCCCCCCCACCGCTTGTGTACTCTCTCTCTCTCTCTCTGTTAAAATAAATAAATAAATAATCTTTTTTAAAAAGTGCTGAAGGAGGAATCAAGATACTCTTAAAGAAGAGCAACTGAGTAAGAGGACTTCTTTATTGCAAGTCAAAAATTATTGTAAAGGATCTGTACTTGTGGAACTACAGAACACAACACAGCATGGTACTGGCACAAAAACCGACATATGGACAAATGGAACAGGATAGAGAGCCCAAATATGGACCCTTAACTCTACGGTCAAATACTCTCTGACAAAACAGGAAAAAATATACAGCAGAACAAAGACAGTCTCTTCAATAAATAGTGCTGGGAAAATTGGACAGCTATGTGTAGAAGAATGAAACTCGACCATTCTCTTACAGCATACACAAGGATAAAAAACTCAAAATGGATGAAAGACCTCAACATGAGACAGGAATCTATCAAAATCCTAAAGGAGAACATAGGAAATAACCTCTTTGACATTGGCCACAGCAACTTCTTTCAAGACATGTCTCCAAAGGCAAAAGAAACAGAAGCGAAAATTTTCTGCAAAGCAAAGGAAACAGTCGACAAAATGAAGAGGCAACCCATGGAATGAAAGAAGTTATTTGCAAAAGACAGTACAGACAAAGAGCTGATATCAAGATCTTTAAAGAACTCCTCAAACTCAACACACACAAAACAGAGAATCACTTCAAAAAATGGACAGAAGACATGAACAGACACTTCTCCAAAGAAGACATGCAAATGGCTAACAGACATATGAAAAAATGTTCATCATCATTAGTCTCATCAGGGAGATTCAAATCAAAACCATACTAAGATACCTTACATCAATTAGAATGGCCAAAATTAGCAAGTCAGTAAAGAACAAGTGTTGGAAAGATAGTAGAGAAAGGGGAACCCTCTTACACTGTTGATGGGAATGCAAGTTGGTGTAGCCACTTTGGAAAACAGTGTGGAGATTCCTTAAGAAATTAAAAATAAAGCTTCCCTACGACTCTGCAATTGCACTACTGGGTATTTACCCCAAAGATACAGATGTAGTGAAAAGAAGGGCCACCTGTACCCCAGTGTTCATAGCAGCAATGACCACAGTCACCAAACTGTCGAAAGAACCAAGATGCCCTTCAATGGACGAATGGATAAAGAAGATATGGTCCATATATACTATGGAGTATTATGCCTCCATCAGAAATGATGAATACTCAACTTTTGTATCAACATGGACAGACTGAAGGAGATTATGCTGAGTGAAATAAGTCAAGCAGAGAGAGTCAATTATCATACGGTTTCACTTGTGGAGCATAAGCAATAACATGGAGGACTTTGGGAATTGGAAAGGGGAAGCGAGTTGGGGGAAATTGGAGGGAGAGATGAACCATGAGAGACTGTGGACTCTGAGAAACAAACTGAGGGTTTCGGGTTAGGGGGTTGGGTGAGCCTAGTGGTGGATATTAAAGAGGGCAGGTATTGTGTGGAGCACTGGGTATGATATATAAATGATGAATTTTGGAACACACACAGAAATTAAATTAAATCCAAAAAATAAATAAATAAATAAATAAATATTTTCTTCCATTAAAAAAAATTATTTTAAAAGCACAGTAATTAAGGTAAGAGATACTGGTACAAAAATAAAGTAATGGATTAAGGGAATTAAACAGAATGCAAAAATAAAGTTGAAGGGTAAAGATATTTTTTCAGTAATTTTTGCTAAGACATTTGAATAACTATATTTTATAAATGGTCTAAATATAGAAGAGAAAACAATAAAGCTTCTAAAAATAGTATATGGTAACATAACATCAACAACTCAGCATAGAGAAAAAGTTCCCTAAAAGAATTCAAGTAGCACTAAACACAAAGAAAATGAGGGATAAATTGGAAGAACTTCTGTTCATCAAAATTCACAGTAAGAGAATAAATACATAAGCCAGAAAGCTGAAGATTTTTGCAATATAGACAATGAGGAGTTCCTAACAAATTAAAAAAAAAAATTCCTAACAATTAAAAACCAAACAAACAAAAAGCAATCAACACAATAGAAAAAGAGCTACAGGCCTTTATATATCATTTGCAAAGAGTAGATAGCCAATTTGTCAATAATTATATGAAAACTTGCTCAAGCTCATTAGACTTCAGAGAAGTGCTAATTAAAACAACAAGATACCATTAGAAATCCACTTAATTGGATAAATTTGAAAACACTCTCAATCACCACTATTGATGAGGATGTAAAGCACTGGGACCCCTTTTTTTGCTGCTAGGGGGAATATAAACAGGTATCACTTTGGAAAACCATTTTGGCAATATTTGTAGGTAGACATAACCTAAGATGTAATAACTGCATTCCTAACTATGTTCCCATCAGAAATATGCACATGTGCCCCAAGAGACATGCACGGGAATATTTAGAGCAGCATTATCTTTAAATTTCCAAAATGAAAACTCAAATATCCATTAATAGACTAGATAGCTAAAATGTAATAAATTTACATTTCATAAAATTAAATGCTATACAGCACCAAAAATTTTAAAAACTATAGCTTCTTACAACAGCATAATCAATATCATAAACAATATAGAATAAAAATAGAAAGACAGACTTGTGTGTGCTTCATATTATTTACATAAAGTAAGTTCAAGAACAGGACAGGTTATAGAGAGTAACTAGTCAGCATACATGCTTAAGTGGTAAAACTACATTTTTAAAAAGTCACTAAATCAAGTGATTTAATTATATTTGGGGAGTGGAGTTAGCAATTCCACCAGGATGCAAAGAGAGCCTCCAGTTGGCAGGCAATGTTTTATCCTTGACCTGATTGATGACGGTTCCCGGGATGTTCACTTTGTTAAGTTGTGGAAGAGTATGTTTTTATTTTGTGCAATTTTCTGTATTTTTTTTATACTTCAATTTTTTACAAAAAGATAAACTCTACTATAACAGTTCCTCATTCAAGCCTCATTCTATTTCATTATTTGGAGTATATCAAGATTAGGTTTTTTTGCCTGAACTATTTTCAAAGCTTACCATTAAAGTACTTAACCAATTGGGTGGAAGTTTGGGTGAGGATTTCATAAAATTTCAAAGTTAAAGGGTGCCTGGGTGGCTCAGTGGCATAAGTGTCTGCCTTTGGCTCTGGTCATGATCCCAGGGTCCTGGGATCAAGCCCCACATCACGCTCTCTGCTCCACGGGGAGTCTGCTTCTCCCCCTCACTCTCCCTCTGTTCTCTCTATCAAATAAATAAATAAAATCTTTTTTAAAAGTTAAGACTGAAAGCAACAAATTATTAAACAGTAAATGTGATGATGAGTAACATTTTTCCTATCTGAATCACGTGTGAACAAGAAAATCAAGACAAGGGTGGGAAACTAGATCAACTCCCATATAAGAATGTTGCAGCAATATTTTCTTAGGAGAATATCAAAGATCCAGCAGATGATATTCTCTCTCTTCAAAGTATTTAAAATTGTGGACCATTACTTCTGAAATCATTTCACAGGAAAATGGATTGGGCTTAGATTATCAAACTTAATTAAGATAGGATTTTTGCCCCACTTTAATGCTTAAAATAATATTATTGTCAACTAACTATAATTACTTATTAACTTAGCTTAACTAGCTTTAACTAGCTTAACTAGTTAACTTCAGCAACCTAATACAACACACAATTCAATTCCAGGAAATATTTTATTTATTCTGTGACTGCATTTGAAGACCAAACAAAACATTTGCTTTATAATATTAATTTATTCCCTGGAGTAAGAAAATGCAAGCTCTTTCTTACAAATTATATGATTGTATGATATAATTACTGAAAATCAAGATGTGGTGTCTAAAACTGTTGACATTGTATGCTGCTAGTTATCAACAAATAAAAATATAGAAGAGATATTAGGTAATAGGGTCATTGATTAATTTTAAATTTTGCCCCACTCACAATTATAACCATACAAAAAAAAGAAGAACATTTGTAATCTTTAATAGGAGTTTCAGGAAATGTATAGTTGATAGAATTGGAGAAAATTTCAGTGTAAGAAATGTCCTATTGATTGAAGAGCTCATAGCATTTGGCAATCTAGGATATAGCGGTGATCTGAGAATGGACTATGGCTGTGCAGTAGTAGAGGCAAAAGTCAGAAAAAAATTGAGTAGATCATGGGGGAAGAGAGGAAAAAATGAAACAAGATGAAACTAGAGAGGGAGACAAACCATAAGACACGATTCACAGACCTGTACCCCTGGGGATAAAAATATATTATATGTTTATTAAAAAAAAAAAAAGACACTTTAATCTCAGAAAACAAACTGAGGGTTGCTGGAGGGAAGGGGGCAGGAGGGATGGGGTGATTGGGTGATGGACATTGGGGAGGGTATGTGCTATGGTACGTGTTGTGAGTTGTGTAAGACTGATGAATCACAGACCTGTACCCCTGAAACAAATAATGCATTATATGTTAATTAACTGAATTTAAATAAAAAATCTAAAAACCAAAACAATAACAAAAAAAAAAAGAAGAAAAGAGAAAGAAAAAAAAAAATTGAGTGGAAAGCAAGGCAGGGGACACCATTTTTAGTCTCCATATATCCCTCCCCCATTCTTTCAGTATAAACCCCCCAAATTTAGCTAGACATGCAGATGTCCTAGTAAGACTAGATTCCGTATCCTCCTTGCAGTTATATATAGCTATGAGTCAAAATTTTGGCCAATGGGATATAGTATTTGCTACTTGCGTGCTCTCCACATCTTCCTCCCCTCCCACTTTTAGGAAAACAGACATGACAGTCAAGCTAAAGAAACATTTTTAGAACATGAAGTGGAAGCCAGGTGGTAAGGCTGGCAAAACAAGAAGATAAAAGCAGTCTGAGTCCCTGCCACTGGAACTGTCATACCAGCTCCAGGTGGCTTGCTCAGACTGTCAGATAAGACAGAGATAAACACCATCTTCCAAACCACTGCCATTTTGTTCTCTTTTACAACAAGTGAACCTGTCCTAGCTAATACTGCAGACATTAGCTCCAAGGAAAATGGAGACATATAGAAGAAAAGTAATGAAATTATAACATACTATATGACTCAGTTGTCAGCAACATGTAAAACTGTAAACACAGTACATCAATTTCACCAGACTGTGATTATAACTTTGCTGGTGGATGGGAAGGGTGTGTTTAAGGGAAGATCTGAGAATTCAATCCTCAATGTCATGGACAGAAGATAATAGATCATGCTTAAAATTGAGTACATAAAGAGTTAATAGGCCTACTATTAAGGGAAAGAAAAGAGGAAATGCCAAAAGAAATAGCTGAAACAGTTGAAAATATTTGCTTCTGGGGAGTGGGGTTCAGAAGCCAGGAGGGGTGGAGCAGTGCCTACCAGTTTTTTATTGTTGTTGCTGTATCTTGAAGTACATTTTAACTACGTGCATATATTATTATTTTAAAGAAAAACAGTTTAGAAATGAAAGGTAGTGAATATAGTGACTGAAACCCAAAACATATGATGCCTGACCCAGCTCTTTCCTGTTTTTACAGGTACAAAGTAGACAGAGGACCTGAAGGAAGAGATGCCAAGAGAAGAAGTGGGAAGGTCAGCAAGGATAGCTTGGGATAAGAAACACCATTCATCTACATCACAATTTTGCCTGAAGCCTGCCTAGCGGTGTGTGGAGAAACAGATGTCCTCAGAGATGATTTATCCCTTTTATGGACTCCAGTGCATGTAGCTCAAAAGAAATCCTGCAGGCAAGCCTATATTGTATCAGTATTCCCCCCAATACTTACCCACAGTAGGGAAGGAGAACTGTTGTTGAAAAGGTGTGGGTGTTAAATAGAACAGATCTGAACTCCAGGCCTCTCTCATTCTCTTATCATCAAAATCACCTTCAATAGGTTACTTAACCAAGCCCCAAGTTCCTTATAAGTGATATGGAAGTGGTCTCGTCCTCACTCGATTAATGTGAGAATCAAATACTACAGCAGACAGAACACCGGATTAAGGAACCAAAGCAGGTGTTGATAAATGTTACTTTCTTCCTGTCCTTCATTGTTTTATTGTTTTCCACTATTTGTAGCAAGCAACTGGTGATTAGTTAGTCCTAAATAGATATATTTTTATTGACTGCATAGATGCATATTTTCTTCCTCTCTCATCCCAGTTGGATTCTACTCTGAACTTCCAAATGCTTCAAAATTTGAGACATAGAATCAATTTCTTATAAAAGGACTCACTACCTCTCCGCACCATCCCCTCTGTAAAAAAGGTATTTTCTTGGTTAGCTTGTCTAATACGGTAGGTACCCTGCTAAAGTGTAACATATACCTTTGCCACAAGGCTATCAAACTAAATTGGCTCAGATTAGCACCAAAATACATAAAATGAGTTAGTGAACTGAGACCATAAGGAGCAATGTTCTCTTTCCTCTCTGCTCTACACTGTTCCTTGCAAATACAATGATAATGAATAAATCTTAAAGAGACCTACAAACTCAAAAATACTATGGAATTGTATCATTTCAAGGGAATGCCAAAGGACTTGCTTATTAAATTTTTCTTGTTTCCTATTTCACATCCTTTTGGATTCTAAAGCTCTTGTTTTCAAGCTGGACTTCCCTCTTTCCCTAAGTATCTTCATGTACCTAATATTACAAACAAAACAAAACAAAAACCGCAAAAAAACAAAAGCAGGGCTACAATTCCACTTCTATTTGAAACTCGATTACTCAGTTAAAGTCAATAAATATGTCTGAAGGCATTTTGGAAGAGCTATGGTCAGCAAGGAGGTAGATAAAATAGTGAGCAAGGGAGAGATTTATTCCTTAATGTTCCAAAGAGTAAAGAGACACAAATATCCAAACAAGTACCATTCACAGCCAATCAAACCCAGTGCCAGCATGAGGGGGCATGATCCAAAAAGCTTCCAAAAAGAGAGAACATGTAACTGAGGGAGTTCCTCAATCTAGTACCTGCATCAGTCACTTTCAGATTCATCTCATTCAGCTCTCATAATAACCAATGTTATGAAATGAAAAGTTACAAATTTGATCTAGAATTCAGGTTTTGTCTTCTAATCCACTGTATTTCAGCATAGTTTCAAAAGTCAATTGTTTTTGAAAAAAAAAAGACAATTAAAAAAAACCCTCTTGTGAATCCTTTTATTATTGCTCAATGGCATCAATTCCTCATTAAAATAATGAACTATGAAAATCATCTCACCTGGTGGTCCAACTCAGTAGGCGAGCTTCATTATCTCCACAGTTATATACTTCTTGTCATTTTATTTTCTAAACTTTCATTTACAGGGAAAAGTAGATTAACGGTTTCTGCCTTCAGTGAATTCCCATTTTCTTTTGGAGCACACCATATTTTCAATGAACCATACTCTTTTAGAATTGGTCTAGATCTAAATGAAACAATCCTCCATGTGCTCATTTTTAATATCTGGCTTTAAAATCATCTGACAAGTGCAGCTAATTTTGTACATCCTGTATGTTAAGTGCTTAAAGGTACCTGAATGAATTATATTTCTAAAAAAAAAACCTCTTTGCCTTACATTTTCCATAATTAACTAGCATGAGGTTATGGTTAAGTAACAAGACTTAAAAGGATACTGTAAAGTTAATGAGTGGCACGATTAATTATAGGAATATAAAAATTGGAATCTGTGGCAACATACTGTAGGTTATAAACTTAATTTAATTTGGTTTTTCTCATTTACATGCATTATTCCTTTGAAAGTCTACATGAAGGGCATGGGAACCTTCCTCTTATTCCTAGCCTATCTGCTAATTTCACTTGTATACTACTAGCTTCCTGTATTTTCAAATTAGCAAGACTTATTTTCAAAAACAAGACATTTTCAATTAGAAAGCTAATAGTATTTTTTCAATCCTGAAAGCGATATATTATATAGGATATTTGATTGATTAATTCTGAAATGCAAGATACAGGTAAAATCAACACTAAAGAATGAAGGCAAAATTAAATCATAATTCTAGGGAAGATTTTTAAATTACCTATTAGAGAAAAAAACTATATAGGCAATGATAAAGTTCAAAGGGTCGTGTCATAAGGAGCAATTGTCCCTGTTCTGAGAGAGAAGAGCACAAGAGGAAATAAGCTTACCTGAATGGGAAGAAGTCAGAGAGGGAGACAAACCATGAAAGACAATGGACCCTGAGAAACAAACTGAGGGTTTCAGAGGGGAAGGAGGTGGGAGGATGGGGTATCCAGGTGATGGGTATTAAGGAGGGCATGTGATGTGATGAGCACTGGGTGTTACACACAATGAATGAATCAAACACTACTTCAAAAACTAATGGTGTACTATAAGTTGACTAACTGAACATAATTTTAAAAAAGATTAAAAACAAAAGAGCTTAAACATAGTATGAAGAATTTCTATCAAATTCCTAATATTCAGTCCATAGTGGATATCAACTAGGTGCGATAGAATTCAAAAAATAGGGTACAATGTCAATACTAGGTAATGTTCGAGAGTCTTTCCACTTACAATATCAAATCTTTTAAGATAGTTAAACCACAGGAACTTCTTAGTATGGCAATTCTTCTAGAACTGAAAAGTCCTTTAAAAACACACCTCAGGGTGCCTGGGTGGCTCAGTGGATTAAGTCTCTGCCTTCAGCTCAGGTCATGGTCTCAGGGTCCTGGGATCGAGCCCCACATAGGGCTCCCTGCTCAGCAGGAGTCTGTTTCCCCTTCTCTCTCTCTCTGCCTGCCTCTCTGCCTACTTGTGATTTCTGTCTGTCAAATAAATAAATAAAATCTTTAAAAAAAAAAAAAAACACACACCTCAATCTTCCTTTTATGCTGTAGTAGATTTTAGGGATGATTATTTAAAACAGGAGTCTTTTAGCCCCATTCACCTGTAGTGTAACATCTATTGACCAGGAAATAGTGAGGCTTTACTTTCATCTGAAGTAATAGATGCTGGAAGACTTCTCCTCAAAAAAGGAGACAGTCCAATTGAAACCATTAGTGGATGCACTGCTGAGGGTAAGATATTAAAAAGTGGGGCCCAGTAAGTTGTGCCATGGGCTCAAATCTTCCACATGATCAGATGGGGATTGAGGTAAGCAGGATTCTAAAATACAACCAATCAGAGGAGTGGGAGAGGTAGAACACGGCTCCCTCCCTGTGTACCTGTGGTCAAGCTCTTAAAAACTTCCCTGCACCATCCTCATGCTTCCTTGTTGGTGTCTCATTATTAAATAACATCACATCTTTGGAGTAAGCATAGTTATAATCTTTTGTGACTTTGATGGCTAACTGTCCACCAAAATTTACTCTAATTCATAGCATGGTGTAGATTCTGGAAGGTGGCAGCCCAATCAGAGATACATTTCGTATTTGTCCATGTGAATCGTTCCCACTGCTAGAATGTAAAAATGGATTGTGTCTTCTCCAGTCTGAAGCACTGAAGAAGGAGATAAATCAGAGGCAGAGAACTTAGAGACCCCAGGGGATGGTGGACTCAAAAGGTGAAAAAAGCCTGAGTTCCCTGAACAACCTCATGGAGGAAAATTGCCTACTAACTAGAAATACCCACATTGGACTCTTGCAGACATGAGAAGTAAAGAAAACTTGGTGTGTATTAATTGAGACAGCTAAAGGAAGCCTATAACTCTAAATCCTAAAATAAAGTAAAAGAAAAATACAGATCTCTACATTTTGCAAACGACATATCAGATAAAGGACTAGTGTCCAGAATCTATAAAGAACTTAGCAAACTCAACACCCAAAGAACAAATAATCCAATCAAGAAATGGGCAGAGGACATGAATAGACATTTCTGCAAAGAAGACATCCAGATGGCCAACAGACACATGAAAAAGTGCTCCATATCATTTTTTAAATTCTTGGTTATAGAAATGCCAGATAAATGGTTATAATCCTAAAATAAATGGGATGGTCTCAAAAAAGAAAAAATATAATAATTGAAAGGCATTTCTTTCTCCAAAACATTTAATAAATATTGGCAGTCAGAAATAAAAATCAAATAAATAAATAAATAAATGTATGTTATTAGAATAGGTTGGGATCCCCTGTAGAGATAAACTATCAAGATGAAGAAAACATTCAATTTACTAACTAAGAAATTGAGATTAAAAACATAGATGGGGTTGAGAATGTGAGAAAAAATACAAAGGATGTTTGGTGCTTTTCTAGAACAGGCATACACAAACAAGTTATTCCATCTCAACTTTATCGTCCTTGATATGGTTACTATCTTACTTGTTAAAATATCAAGTCAGATAAAAGATATGACAGCACTTGAAAAACTGTCAAGTACTTTAAAAAGTAAAGCAATATCATTGCTAATAAATTAATCAGAACAGTTCTGTAGACATTAGGATAATTAAATTATATTAACTTCATTTACCTTTCAGATTAGATTTGGAAGCTCAAGGAAATTTGTAATTACATATTTTAATATAAGAAACAAAAGTCTAGGCATAAAACATGAGTGAGGATTAAATGTGTGATAGATTTAAGACTGGGTTAAATTGACATTTTAATGCAAAGAATATATCTTCTTAGAGAATAATAATATTGAGACAAAGAGATTTTTTTCAGTACAGGGAGTAGGTGGTTTTAGAACACAACCACTTAGTTGTATATTTTGAAAAAAAATCTACCTGGGCATGTAGGTTCTTGGGCTTAGTTCATGATCCTAGAGTCCTGGGATGGAGCCCTGCAGTGGGGAGCCTGCTTCTCCCTCTTCTGCTCCCCCTAATTGCACTCTCTCTCTCCCTCTCTGTCAGGTAAATGAAAAAAATCTTTTAAAAAAAACCTATCCAATTTGCTGAAATAATTATATTTACTATTTCTTAAATAATTTATTATCCCACAAAGGAAAACTAATAAATTTGAGATTTGTATTCATTTACAAGTTGAAAGACTATTTTAATTGTTTTGATCTGTTTCTAAGACTTTCTATAGCAACTGTCACCATAGTTTTGAGATTTTCAGATAACGCTATTAAAAATTTTTAGAAACCTTTCAGTCAGTGAAAATTTTCACTCTGTTAAAATTAAAGCATATGGGATATGGGAAGAAAGTGAAACAAAAAAGGGACTTTTAAAAAATGTTTGTTTAAAAGAACGAATTATCTTGGAAATGCATTTCTGGATAGTCCAAAAAGTGACAAAGGACTAAAATGCATCAGACAAATGTTATATTTGTTCAAATAAACTATATTTGTTTGGTTATGTGTTCTTTGAGGTAGTGAGTACAACTTGACTTTTCTCAGGAAGTGAAACACCTTACTCTCTGGACTGATGACTTTGTCTACCTGAGTGATCCACGAGGCTAATGCTTTGATCTGAACAGGAAGGCATGAAAGGCCTCTGCCTTGGAAGAAATCAACTCAGTGTCTTGTTGATTTATCCTGTGCACTGTCATCCATGCCATTTGTTCCAAGACTTGGATGGTAGTAGGTTAAGCTATCCCATAAAAATATTTTCATCAAGGCTTAGAGAGTCTGGCTTGTGACTCACCTACATAATTCCACTGTGCTTGAGGCCCATCCTGCTACTTAACCTTACCCAGGCATCCCTATTTCCATCTCAAACTATTTGTTTGGCCTGCTGGTCCCTGAATCTCTTTGCCAGTTCTGCTGCCCACTGCCGCCATATCAGCTATGTCTCTTTTGGGCTTTGTTTACTGTTCCACCAAGGTTTCACACAGTCCTGGGGTCATTCCTTCTTGGCCTAGACTGGGTTGTTGCCATCTGATACCTGGTACAGCTACATATACAAATGGCAATGCAGGGGTCCAGGATAGAATATCAGTGAAGGAAACTGTGGAATGCCAAAATCAAGTTAACCCCTTTCATTTAGAAGCATGAAACAGACAACAAATAACAATAAAGGAATAATAATCACTTTTATACTTACTAATTATAATTATGAAGATTAAGTGTTAAGAATTTAAAGTAAAGCACTAATAGAAACTGGATGTAAATGTTTCAATTTACTAAAAGAAAACAAAGAATAGAGACTTAAGAGCAAAAAAGAAAAATCAAAATAACATGCAAAACATAAAACATGAACAAGACAACTGAAGGAAGAAATTAAATATCTTACTTCCTTGAACCAAAATCCTAATATATCATATACCCTTTTTTCCTCAGAATTTTCAGTTCTAAGATTTCATTTTAAAGAAGTAGTGATTGATATGTCAACGGCAGCTACAAGGTTATTCACTATAACTTTGTTTACTGATGCAGAAAATGGAAATAATATAAAAAGTCAAAAGAACCAATTAAAAAATTATAATACAGTGATATAGTGAGATGCTACTTCCCTTTAAAGATATTTCTATAAACTATCTGAAATGATATGAAGAGTCAGAATATTTTCTTATGTAATGAAGAATACTAAAAACAATAGATCAATCTCATATAAAAAAATAGTTATTTCACTTGATAAATAAATAGTGTATACATTTACATATATATACACACAAATTGAAAAGTGTACTGTCATTTGCAAATATTTTCTCCCATTCCGTGGGTTGCCTCTTTGTTTTCTTGACTGGTTTCCTTTGCTGTGCAGAAGCTTTTGATTTTGATGAAGTCGCAAAAGTTCATCTTCGCTTTTGTTTCCTTTGCCTTTGGAGACATATCTTGAAAGAAGTTGCTGTGGCTGATATCGAAGATTACTGCCTATGTTCTCCTCTAGGATTCTGATGGATTCCTGTCTCACATTGAGGTCTTTTATCCATTTTGAGTTTATCTTTGTGTACGGTGTAAGAGAATGGTCGAGTTTCATTCTTCTACATATAGCTGCCCAGTTTTCCCAGCACCATTTATTGAAGAGACTTTTTTCCACTGTGTATTTTTTCCTGTTTTGTCGAAGATTATTTGACCATAGAGTTGAGGTTGATATCCAGGATCTATAATGAACTCCTCAAACTCAACACACACAAAACCGACAATCATATCAAAAAATGGGCAGAAGATATGGACAGACACTTCTCCAATAAAGACATACAAATGGCTACCAGACACATGAAAAAATGTTCATCATCACTAGCCATCAGGGAGATTCAAATTAAAACTACATTGAGATATCACCTTACACCAGTTAGAATGGCCAAAATTAGCAAGACAGGAAACAACATGTGTTGGAGAGGATGTGGAGAAAGGGGAACCCTCTTACACTGTTGGTGGGAATGCAAGTTGGTGCAGCCTCTTTGGAGAACAGTGTGGAGATTCCTCAAGAAATTAAAAATAGTGGGGCGCCTGGGTGGCTCAGTGGGTTAAAGCCTCTGCCTTCGGCTCAGGTCATGATCCCAGGGTCCTGGGATCGAGCTCCGCATCGGGCTCTCTGCTCAGCAGGGAGCCTGCTTCCTCCTCTCTCTCTGCCTGTCTCTCTGCCTCCTTGTGATCTCTGTCTGTCAAATAAATAAATAAAATCTTTAAAAAAAAAAAAAAGAAAGAAATTAAAAATAGAACTTCCTTATGACCCTGCCATTGCACTCCTGGGTATTTACCCCAAAGATACAGATGTAGTGAAAAGAAGGGCCATCTGTACCCCAATGTTTATAGCAGCAATGGCCATGGTCGCCAAACTGTGGAAAGAACCAAGATGCCCTTCAACGGACGAATGGATAAGGAAGATGTGGTCCATATACACTATGGAGTATTATGCCTCCAGCAGAAAGGACGAATACCCAACTTTTGTAGCAACATGGACGGGACTGGAAGAGATGATGCTGAGAGAAATCAGTCAAGCAGAGAGAGTCAATTATCATATGGTTTCACTTATTTGTGGAACATAACAAAAAGCATGGAGGACATGGGGAGTTAGAGAGAAGGGGGTTGGGGTAAATTGGAAGGGGAGGTGAATCATGAGAGACTGTGGACTCTGAAAAACAATCTGAGGGGTTTGACGTGGTAGGGGGGGTTGGAGGTCGGGGTACCAGGTGGTGGTATTATAGAGGGCACAGATTGCATGGAGCACTGGGTGTGGTGAAAAAATAATGATACTGTTATGCTGAAAATAAATAAATGAAAAAAAAGAAAAGTGTACATCAAAATATTAAGAAGTATGGGGAGGTTTACATAAAATCCATAATTCCTAATTCTAATTATTCTGCAAGATACACATTTTTGCTTCAGCAATAAAATAATAAAAATGTATATGCAATCTCAGATTAAAGAAAATTTTAAAAATCTATTTATAAGAGATATACCTAAAGAAAATGAATAATGAATAATGATTTATACTGTATGTTAACTAACAGGAATTTAAATAAAAACTTGGGAAAAAAATAAAATGAAAGAAAAATTTAAATGTAAAAAGATGAGGGGCACATGGGTGGCTCAGGTCATGACCTGAGGGTCCTGGGATCAAGCCCTGCATGGGCTCCCTGCCTAGCAGGAAGCCTGCTTCTCCCTCTCCCACTCCCTCTGCTTGTGTCCTTCTCTCGCTGTGTCCTTCTCTGTCAAACAAATAAATAAAATCTTTTTAAAAAATAAATAAAAGTACAAAGATGAAGAAGAGTACTAAGTTAAATTAAAACAAAAAGTAATTATCTGAGGGTTTTGAAGGGACGGGGGGTGGGAGGTTGGGGTACCAGGTGGTGGGTATTATAGAGGGCACGGATTGCATGGAGCATGGGGTGTGGTGCAAAAATAATGAATACTGTTATGCTGGAAATAAAAAAAAAATAAATAAAAATAAATTAAATATTAAAAAAAAAAAGTAATTAGAGATGAAAGCAATTTTAAACATAAAATATGTAACAGTTATAGAAACCAATCATTTTTATATTAACATTAAGATTGGAAGAGATAATCAATGAAAAAGTACCCCCTTTAAGCTTTTCTTGTTTTTTTTTTTTTTAACAAATTCAGTAGTATTCCTACTCACAACCTAGAAACAGGGAATAACATTTTAACAACAACAACAACAAAAATCAATCACATGAATTTTCTTTTTCTAAAATTTTTCAGGTTGTTCTAAGATTCAGCCCTTGGAAATAAATTTTTTTTAATTTTTTATTTTTTATAAACATATAATATATTTTTATCCCCAGGGGTACAGGTCTGTGAATCACCAGGTTTACACACTTCACAGCACTCACCAAAGCACATACCCTCCCCAATGTCCATAACCCCACCCCCCTTCTCCCAACACCCCTCCCCCCAGCAACCCTCAGTTTGTTTTGTGAGATTAAGAGTCACTTATGGTTTGTCTTCCTCCCAATCCCATCTTGTTTCATTCATTCTTCTCCTACCCCCTTAAGCCCCCATGTTGCATCACCCTTCCTCAAGCGGAGAAAGACAACTATCATATAATCTCCCTGATATGTGGAAATAAAAATTTTTAATGTGGGATTGATATTCTGTCTTTGTGTGTGTATGCATGCCTGTGCTTACTTTCCTTGCTGCTGAAGAGCTACAACTTATTAATGTCCAATGACATCACCAGCATTGGCCTTGGGAATAAAAGGGTAGAGAAGAGTGCTATCTTTTAATTTGCTAAAATCCCTTAATGAGGACTAATAACCCTTAATATTCATTTGCTTGATAAACAAGCCATTTTATATGAATGGAAGGTCAACACAGCCTGAGGCTATTTTCATGCTGTTCTGTTAGATTTTTAATGGCGGCAGGAGTTCAGTAGCTATAAATACACACACCAAATGCCCACCCATACATTTAAGCATGGACTTCATAAACAAAGGAAATCATTGAACATGACATGTCTGTCAACACCTGTCTTCCTGAGGCTGGATCAATCTTCATGATCTGGCACTTGAAAGCCTAAATTCTGGAGCTATGTTGACCATTCTCACAGCATAAGGGGCTATAGAACCACCACCAGATGGGTCATCAGTAAGACTTCTAGCTTGCATGGTATAACTGGGGGCAGTTCTCAGTATCTGCGTACCTGCTCAATCTTTCTCTACCCCTGGTACATTCATCTAATCTTCCTGCTTTGGCTTTTTCTTATCTTCTGACAGGTCCTCCAGTCTCTTTCTTCAGAGCCCTGACCCACTTGGCCAGGACTTTATTATCTATGTATTGGAAGGTTCTACCATCATCAGATACTAATCACGATGCTGATGGAATCCAGCTCCACAAAGTGGAGACAGCCAAGCCCAGTAACAGTAAAACACTGACATGTTTGACTATGGCCTTTACCTGGACATAGCAGAGAGGCTGGGAGTATAGTTTCTGGAATCAGACTATTAGGTCCAAGTCCTGTTTCAGTTGCTTACCGGCTGTGTAAATTGGAATGAGCCATTTAGCTTCTCTAAGTTTTGTCTCCTTCTGAGAAAATGTCTCCAGGGAGTTTATTTTAGAAATTAAATGAGATCTCACGTAAAGAACCAGGCATATGGCTTGCACTTTATATGTCTAGGAACAGTCTATCCATGGATAGTGAAAAATATAAGGCTTTCAAGAGCAAGAAAAATGACAAGAGTTCACAGGCCCTTCTGGCCAAGAAGGAAGTCTCAGAATAGATGATTTCATAGAGTTAATTGGCTATAGAACCAACTGCTGGGATTATGATTCAGGGTTAAATCTTTGTCCTCTAAAATATAAAAACTAGAAGTATAGGTATTTATGCCTAAGGTCAGTGGCAAGGAAAAACCAAACTACCTTAATGTAAACTTACTTGAAAAGCTAAGATAAGCCTGAAATTTCACCGAACCATAAAAGAAAATTCTAGAGATCTAGATGGGAATGAGAATGTAGACGTAGGTAAAAACACTAATGCTCTGGGGTTTGGAAGCAGGCTATACGGAAAGTCACAGGGTCATTGCAACCACCTTTGCTCTTGAACCATATAAATCCATCCTAAGTACTGCTGATCCACCAATCTCCCTAAAGTGCAGCTATGATCGTCTGCCAAGTTGTCTCTCAAAGCCCTTTAATGTATTACAGAATTATATACAATATTTTCAGCATAACCTCATGGTATAAGTCAACTTTCCTTTGCAGACTTTATCCCAGTATATTCCTGCCCATACTTAGCACTCCAACAAAACAGACTGAAACATGCTATGCATTTCCTGCCTCCTGGTTTCTGCTGTGAAAATTTCTTCTTCCTGAAAACCTCTTGTACTTTGTAAATCTGTTGCAACTCTACCTATCTCTACATATCTCTACATATCTACCTAACTCTACATATCTCACTGTATGATAGTGCAACTTGAATTAGGTAGAACATATGGATCTAGAAAACAAAGGTAAAGATACGTATTGTGCTTCTCATCTCCATAAATTTAGGTTCTGGGTACATGGGTGGCTCAGTCAGTTAAGCATCTATCTTTGGCTCAGGTCACCATCCTGCAGTCCCAGGATAGAGCCCCACACTGGGCTCCCTGCTCAGTGGGGAGTCTGCTTCTCCCTCTCACCTTCCCCCACCATGCTTTCTCTCACTCTGTCTCTCTCTCAAATAAATAAATAAAACCTTAAAAGAAAAAGAAAAGCAAAACTTTAGATTCTGAGGGTTTAGAAGTCTTAATTCCCAAAAGTAACAACTTCTACCAGGGAACACAATAAAAGCCCCATTGAACCATTTAAAAGTTTTATTTTACAAATATATAATTTTTTTTAAGATTTATTTATTTATTTATTTATTTGACAGATAGAGGTCACAAGTAGCCAGAGAGACAGGCAGAGAGAGAAGGGGAAGCAGGCTCCCTGCTGAGCAGAAAACCCGATGCGGGGCCCGATCCCAGGATCCTGGGATCATGACCCAAGCCGAAGGCAGAGGCTTTAACCCACTGAGCCACCCAGGTGCCCTTTTACAAAGATATAATTTATATACTGTAAAATTTACCTTTTACAAAGTGCATAATTCTGAGTTTTGTCAGATGCATATAATTGAGGTACCATTACCAAATCAAGGTATACAATAACTCCAAAATATTTCGTTAGTATAACACAGTATGTTAGCTAAACTGGAATTAAAATTAAAATTTAAAAAGAAAAAAAAATCCTCATGCTGCTTTGCAATCAACTCTTACCTATTCCTTGATGCCTAGCAATGACTGATACTGTTTTCTTTCCTTATAGTTTTGCCTTTTCCAGAATGGAATCATACAGTACAGTATGTAACCTTTTAAGTCTGGATTCTTTCACCTAGTATAACTTATATTGCTCTATATATCAGTAGTCCATTCCTCTTTACTGCTTAGTAGTATTCCATTGTATGAATGTACCATAGTTTATAAATTAACCAATTGAAGGATATTTGCATAGTTTCCATTTTTTTACTATTATGAATAAAGCTGCTACAAACATACAAGTTTTTGTGTACTTATGTATGTTTAGAAGTTTCCATTTCCCTTGAGCAAATACATAGGAGAAAGATTATTGAATCATATGGTAAGTATATGTTGATCTCAATAAGAAACTTCCAAACTGTTTTTGAAAGCAGCTGTTCCATATGCCTACCAGCAACATTTGAGACTTCTGAATATTCTGGATCCCTACCAGTTCTTGGTATTGGTATGGTCTTTTATTGTCTTTTTTCTCTACTCCCTCCTTAATTTTAGACATTCTAATAGGTCTTTGTGGCTTTAATGTGCTTTTCCCTAATGACTAATAATACTGGCCATCTTTTTAGGTACTTAATTTTTATCTGCTTACCTCTTTGGAAAAGTGTCTCTTCAATTATTTTGCTTTGGTTTGGGTTGTTTTGTTCTCTTATTGAGTTTTGAGAGTTCCTTATATATTTTAGAATATAATCCCTATACCAGATGTGTGTTTTACAAGTATTTTCTTCCCATCTGTGGCCTGGCCAGTCTTTTGAAGAGCAGAAAATTCTAATTTTGATAGTCTAATTTATAATAATAATAATTTATATTTTATTTATAATAATAATTTGTGATAATCTAATTTATAGTTTTTCTATGGATCATGTTTTTGGTATCATATCTAAGTAATCTTTGTACCAAAGGTCACAAAGATTTCCTCCCATGTATTCTTCTAGAAGTTTAGCTTTTACATGTAGAGCTATGATTCATATAGAGTTATTTTTTATATATGGTTCATGGTATGGATTCAAGTTCATTTTTTGCATATAGTTACCTAATTTTTCCAGTATCACTTGTTGAAAAGACTACCTTTATCCAGTGAATTAGTTTTGTAACTTTGTCAAAATCACTTGATTGTGTATGTATAAACCTATTTCTGAGGTTCCCAGTCTTTTCTATTCATCTATACATCTATCCTTTTTCTATTACCACACTCTCTGGATTACTGTAGTTTTATATTTTACACTAAATCTTGGAATTAGATAGTGTGAGTTCTCTACCTTTTCCCATCTTTAAAAAATATTTCAGCTATTCTAGTTCCTTCACCTTTCCAAATTTTAAAATCAACATGCTGGTTTCTATTTTTAAAAATCATTCATATTGAGATTGCATTGCATTTACAAGTAGTTTAGAGAGAGTCCTGTTGAATATTGACCTATAAATTCTGCCCATCACCCTTGGCTCTTCATATCAAAATACTAGTAGACAGGGAAGGAGTTATACTTCTGTGAGTGTTGTTGACTGATTGTCATGAGGAGGTGAGGATGTTGTTACTCAGTGAGGACATTAAATAATACATTTGCAATCTGTAGATGACTTGGGCAATTCTTTGTATTCTCTTACCCAATGTCAATGGTAAGTTGGCAAGTATGATGGTGGACCTTAGCCTGAGATAGGCAAGGGGAATTGGAGCTCAGACCCCTTAAAGACTTGGATCAGCTCACTAGCTAAGCCATAAAGACCAGTAGAGGTTCCTGCCAAGGGTGAATGTAATCCAGAATGATTACAAGCTGATGGAGTATTAGTTGTAGTAGAAGCATGACTAAAGTTGGTCATACTAACTTTCTTTTTTTGTGTTTAGCCAGGAAAAGAAACCAACCACAATCCAGGAAAAGCTGTTCTAGATGAGGAAAGTTACTATATAAAGCAAGTGAATCTGGGTGGAGCCAGCACTTAGATAAGCTGCCAGGCCCCAGACTCATTTTCCTTGCTGCTAAGACTGTTGCCTGTTGATAGGTCATAGTTCAGTCTTTAAGCAAGGCCCAAATGGCAGACAAAAATTGTATCCCTAGGTTACACTTCTATCCAGGAAGAGCCTGCTTCCAATGACTGGGCCCCACATCCTTCCTTAATTTAGGGCCATGTCCAAAGCTCCCCATAAAGTCAACAGAGGCCTCCCTATATTGCAATTGCATTCTGTCATCTTCTCCTTTTGTCCACCTTTCTTCCAATTTCTTATGAGGGTTATCGTCAACGTACTTTTCAGTTAACTTTCCTATCCCTCCAAAAATGTAAACGTGCTCAGAATCTGGATGCTCAGAATATCTCCTAAGACACACCTGCATGCACTCCATCTCTAGAGCTCCTCTTTGAGTAAGTGTGAGGTGCAGTCTAGGCCAATGTGATCTTAAAGCTTTCTCAGGTGTTTATGATGTGGACTTGGGAACTACTGGCATTATGGATAGGGTTTTGTAGTGTTTTGTAGTATTTTGATCCAATACTGGTAGTAAGTTTTCAAGAAACTTGAAAACTTAGAGTATATCGAGAAAGACCTTAGAGTATATCGAGAAAGACTCCTGCCATATTGAGATCTATTAATAATGAAATATGAATTGACCTTTTCAGAAGAAATAGAAATAGAAAGACAGACCATTATGGCATTATTTATTAGAAGACTATGCTGATGGTCTCTTGAATGAAGCCCATGAGGCCTGCTGACTGGCCATTTAGAATATAATAGGAAGTGAGTCATCCACAGGTCAACCATATCAGACCACCTCTAGTCCTGCAACATTTCTGGTTCCTGCCAGTTAATAAAAGTAATCTTGTTTTGCTAGGTGGATTTAATTTTAAGTATCCGATAATGTCCAAAATAATAGTAAAAATTTAAGTTATGTTCAGGAAAGTATTTTTTTAGATGGTATAGACTGTCTCCAGCATATGTTTCTCATTAGGCAATTGACTTTGTGTGTGATCTTGGGGAAAAAATGTAGATCCCTAGGCTTTGTTTCCTTTTTTACTTTTTTTTCTTTTTTTTTAAATTTAGATGTTGAGATAGCTATTCTTCAGGCTTCTTCTGACTCTAAAAGATGTTGATTCTGAGATGTGCTACTCCAAAAAAAGAAGACTAAATATAAAGGAGATCTGCCACTCAACATAAAAAGATACAGAAAAGGTTAGTAAAAGGAAAATTGTATATATCACCATCCATTCACAAGTTAAACTTTCAATCTGTATTTTGAACTGGAGAGAATGTTAGAAAACCTGTCCTCAAATTAGTTTATTTTAGACATGAATAACTGATCTAAAGTTAGACCACCATTCAGTTAGTAGAACATCTCATGCACTCAAACATTTGTTATTTCCTTTAATTGTGCAATGAAGAATTGTATAAAACACTCCAGAGACATCTTCTCAAGAGACATTAATTTATCTTTTCTAATCCCTAAATAATCTCTCTAATGATAAGGCTGAGGGAATTACTGTATTGTTCTAAGGGGGGAAAAAGGAAAGTTTAAGGGAAAATGTACTTCCTTAAACAGATTTCCTTCATCTAATTCAAGTTATTTTTAGTTCTCAAAATGTCACTGAAACAATAAGATATCCCTGGACCTGCAGTGTTTCAGGGATAGCCACTGCCGTGGACTGGAGTGGGGAAGAGCTTTTATCTGCTTTATATACTATTAATATATTATACTTCTGAATATGATTTCTTTGGAAGACAGGGTCCTGCTGTTTTAGCAAGTCAGGAAAACATCTATCTAAAATCCAAACACTTGAGAAGACAGTTAATATATATTCTTTAAAGCAGGGATCTTAATGGGATCACCAGAATCCCCTAAAAGTTTCTGGAAACTGAAATGGCATTAAAAATTTCAGGGCTGGGGTGCCTGGGTGGCTCAGCGGGTTAAAGCCTCTGCCTTTAGCTCGGGTCATGATCCCAGGTTCCTGGGATCAAGCCCCACATCAGGCTTTCTGCTCCACAGGAGCCTGCTTCCTCCTCTCTCTCTGCCTGCCTCTCTGCCTACTTGAGATCTCTGTCAAATAAATAAATAAAATCTTAAAAAAAAAATTGCAGGGCTATTTTTTTTCCCCTCTGGTAAAGTCCTGCATGAGTATTTACCTACTGAAAGACATATTATTTATTAGTAATGCAGTATTCTTTTTTTAAAAGATTTATTTATTTATTTTAGAGAAAGATAGATCAGCGAAGGAGAGAGGGAGAGGGAGAGAAAACTGCAGCAGACTCCAAACTGAGTGCAGAGCCCAAGACTGGGTTCGATCTAATGACCCTGAGATCATGACCCAAGCCAAAATCTAGAGTCAGATGCTCAACGGACTGTGCCACTCAGGAGCCCCTAACTTAATATACTTTGTATTTCTCCATTCCTAGTGTTAAATTTATTTTTAAAATTATGTATTTAGGTAGGTTGCATGATATCTCTGAATTTTATTTCAGGATAGTAAAGCATATTCCAAAATAGTATTTATAGAAAGGTTGAGATTCACTAAAAGAAGACCATTATAGGAATTGTGTGTCATTGGCATGTGGTTAATGGAGACAGTTTATTCTCTGGCACCATCAGCACTTCAAACCCATCTAGAGGTTTGAGTTCTACACTTCATCTTAGCCAAAAGGCTAAGAAGCAATAGAGGTTTGAGTTCTAGAAGATGAAGAGTTGACAAGAGATCATCGAGCAGAAAACACTATTCTATGGGAGACTCCTTAAGATTCTATATAAAGGAACCAATCCTTACCCAGAAAAACAAATGATCACTCCCACTGTATGAAGAGAACATTCCCCTTAAGTCAGGCAGAGGGCAATAAGACCTAGATACCTTTTAATACCATTCACTGTGTCAATACATTTAATACACCAGGTGATGGGTAATAAGGAGAGCACATGATGGGATTAGGACTGGGTGTTATATGCAACGGATGAATCATTGAACACTGCAACAAAAGAATTATGATATACTATATGTTGGCTAGCTGAACATAATGGAAAAAATGGATACACCATGATCTTATTTAGACACTGGAGACTTGAGCATTTAAATTTAGAAATGGGTGACAACTTTTAGTGAAGATGTAATGTCTCTCTTATCTGTTCCATTTTCTTTTCAGCCATGGACAAGCTGGCTGGTTTTAGCCAGCCTTATTCTGCATCCACTTTGAGTTCTGATTTGGAACCATAACATCACAGTGCATAAATCTAATTACTAGTCTTAGATGGTGAATTCAAACCCGGCTTGATTATTTTTAGACTAATTTTAAAATGGCACTTTAACATAAAATATTAAAACTTCACATATTCCTATTAATTTGATTTTCTCACTTTGTGCCAGGAACCCCAGCCAAGAAACCAACAGGAAGGCAAATCAAAATATTTCTTGCAGCTATACTGCATTCCGAGATTATCTACTCCATGCCAAATCCTATTGCCCATTCTTACCTATCACATCCCCCAAGGGAAGCACTTTAACTAACATGATCATTTGTTTTAGGTTTGTTTCCAAATTAAAAAGACATTTAGTTTCCCCTTTAAAATAACTATTGCCAAACAACCTGAACCTTTATTTATAGCTGGCTATTCATTTCTAATAACCACGAAAAGGAAAAAAGATAGAAAATCATAGAATCAAAGATGCTTGCTTGACATGAAGCAGTTTCCAGCAAGTGCATATTTTAAGCCTTTTTATTTAATGAGTTACCTGCAAGCTAGTTAGAAATTGAAGTCACTTCTCCAAAGAAGACATACAAATGGCTATCAGACACATGAAAAAATGTTCATCATCATTAGCCATCAGGGAGATTCAAATCAAAACTACATTGAAATACCATCTTACACCAGTTAGAATGGCCAAAATCAACAAGACAGGAAACAACATGTGTTGGAGAGGATGTGGAGAAAGGGAACACTCTTACACTGTTGGTGGGAATGCACGTTGGTGTAGCCACTTTGGAAAACAGCATGGAGATTCCTTAAGAAATGAAAAATAGAGCTTTCCTATGACCCTGCAATCGCACTACTGGGTATTTACCTCAAATATACAGATGTAGTGAAAAGAAAGGCCACCTGTACCCCAGTGTTCATAGCAGCAATGGCCACAGTTGCCAAATTGTGGAAAGAGCCAAGATGCCCTTCAATGGATGAATGGATAAAGAAGATATGGTCCATGGGTATTAAGGAGGGCACGTATTGCAGGGAGTGCTGGGTTTGGTGTATAAACAATGAATCTTGGAACACTGAAAAAAAAATTAAATTAAAAAAAATTTTTTAAGCCCTCTAAAACAAAACAACAACAAAAAAGAAGATATTGTCCATGTATATACAATGGAGTATCATACCTCCATCAGAAAGGACAAATACCCAACTTTTGTAGCAACATGGAGGGGACTGGAAGAGACTATGCTGAGTGAAATAAGTCAAGCAGAGAAAGTCAATTATCATATGGTTTCACTTACTTTTGGAGCATAAGGAATGACACGGAGGACATAAAATCCCACTTTCCTGTAGTTTCACTCAGTTTATGCTAGAATTAACTGCAATTACATGCTGCTTTAAACAGTCTAAAGCACATGTTTATGTTAGTACCAGTTTTTCTAAACTCTGTACCGTCTTTTAATGAGCCATGGGTCTGAGGTCAATATCATTTCCTAGCACAGGCATTATATCCCTATTATAATATAAAGAAGAGAAACATCCTGTTCAGGGCAACTGATTCCACTTAACCTGAGGATGCCAGGACTGTAAGTCTTAAACATGGAATAGTCTATTGAACCAGACCAGATTTTATGAATTCTAAGTGCAATTTAATGCTGAGATGAAAGGCATTGCAAGCAAGTGTGGCTGTTTCTCCTCCTCTGCTATGGATGCTATTTAATTAGCTGCCCTTGAGTAACTGGGGAAAGCTGAAGAAAAAAGAGATTATATACTCAGGAAAGGTCAGGTGTCTAAAGCTTAAAATGAAAGAATACATTTAAAAGTGTCATTAATTTTGGCATTAAAGCAAACATGTGGATAATAGAAGTCAAAAAAAAAAAAAGAAAAAAAGAAAAGAGGAAAAAGAAAAGGGAAAAATTAAAGGCTTTTCAAGGAGGTAGATGTCTGTTTAAGCCAAGGAAATGAAGGTTGCTAATGATAAAAAAAAAGAAAAAAAAAGCCCATAATAGGGGAAGATTTATAGCAGAAGGCAAAGATAGTCAATTTGTTCTAATGTCATTTTTAATCTGCCTTGAAATTTCTTAAAATTTAACATAACAAATTGTATTGTATGGCATTTTAGTGCTCCATGTACATTCAATCTTAATAAATACAGCTGGCAGATATTGCTGTCTATGCTGTACAATATTTCATCATGTGTAATTACCCCAAGTCCATACAGAAACAACTCCAAAGTTCAGTCACAAAAAGCACTATTTTTTCTACCCAATGTGCAATTTAGTCTTAATATATACCTTTGGGAGGTATTGTATCCTCCATTTGTTCTAGTGCTTTGTGAGTTTTAGCCTCATCCTTGAAACAATATCTCTAGTAAAATTATTTCATCTGCTTCTGACATTTGAAAACAAATGTTCTAATGATGTGGAAAATGATTTTACAAGAAGTTAATTTATTCTATCAATTTCCACAACTTCTCTAGTTTTTTTGACACATTTTTCCCCCAGAGAGAATATTTAATGGAATTCCTTGACAGGAGACTCTCTTTTTCCCTCTCTCCCTCCCTCCCTCCCTCACTCTCTCCTCTTTCTTCCTTGTGGTTATAAAACAATACTTACCCAATTTAACCTTAACAAGGATTGTTAAAAAAAAAAATAAATAAAGACAAAAAACAAAAGCAACACCTTAAAAATCTGAAGTATTATTATATCCTTTTTTGAAGTTTCTGTCATTGATGTCCATAAAATAATAAACATTAGAAAAGGGACAATATTTCTACAATACATATAAAATATATTAATGATCTTTAAAACTATTAAATTATGTCACTGATAAAATACATGTAATATTCTATATTCCATTAAAGTATCATCACTGGGGGCATCTGGGCAGCTCAGTCAGTTAAGTGTCCTACTCTTGATTTTGGATCAAATCACAATCTCAGAGTTGTGAGACTGAGCCCTGCTTAAGCCCCTGCTAAAATTTCTCTCTCTCCTTCTCCCCCTGCCCTTAGTGCCTCATTCTCAATCTCTCTTTAAAAAAAAAAAAAGGGGGGGGGATCATATCATCACTAATTCACCTATAATAATTTCTACCTAAGACAGGGTCACTTTCATTCAAAGACATGAATGACATGGGCTGCAGAGCAGGTTCATTACAAAAAAATTTGAGAAGCCAGATAATTGGGTTCACTACACTGATACTTTCCTGTACATCACTGTTATAGAATAACTTCCTCATCTACTAGCCAGGATTTAGGGATAGATGAAAATAAAACTACAGTAATTTACAGGATAAACTCAGCAACTTATTTTATTGGATAAAATAAAGTTAAAATTACATTAATCAAGATAAATAATGCAGCTTAAGTAATAAAATGAACACTAATTTTATATTATTATAAGAGGTCAACAGAGTCAGTATTTTTAATTATCTTGATGTACATACAAAAGTGTACAAATTTTTTCATTGACTCGATCACTACTCTATCATCTATTCTATTTCATTCAGACAAAATAATTAACTAGCCTTATCATGGAGTAATCATGTAGGCAAAAAACAAGAGCTAGGAGACGAAGTATACTTTTAACATACAGAGATGATACACCAACACATTCCAGAATATTGTCTTCATGCAATGCATGAAAATAAGGAAGTACAAGTTGATGCTAATTTTATGGTATAATAATTTTTAGTTGGAAAGAAAATAATCACACTTACAGGCTTGCCTTATAATTTTGTGTTAATGTTAAATATTTAATATTTGTTTTAGAACAAAATGTATTGCCTTGCTTCTACATGAAACCTACTTTCATAAGTACCAATTTTTCTGTATATTTATCCAATACAATATTGATTTTTCCTCCCACTAGCACCTAGCATTTGTTGTGCAAAAAGATGGCAATAAATAAGTTGTTAGATTAATTAAATTGTATGCATAGGTATCTCTGTTAAGAAAATGTCAGGAACCTGTACTTCCTAGAGCTGTTCCAACCCACCTGCTTTCATAATCAGTGAAGAGACATCAAACTCTAGCTGTTCACCAATACAAGATAGAAGTTTCAAGATAAACTTGAGTTCATCAACATTCAATCGATAGTTCATTACTCGATATATTTATTTTTCTCACGGACAAAATGTGACTATCAATACTTTTTGGATTGTTCTCACATTTTATTGAAATTATTTTGAAAATGATTTAAGATAAAAAATTTAATTTTATACTCTTATGATTATTATTTAAATATTTACAGAGGTATTGAGTGAAAATGCCAAAAAGTTAACAATGAATTTGTGCACTGAGTATAAAAATAATTTTTCTGTAAGACTGAATCTAGAGCACTGGAAGTTGGGATATTGTGAAGTTCAGCAGAGCACAATCCAAATAAATAACTTCTTACAAATTTATCATTAATGTGCTACAACTGATTAAATAAAATATAGGTAATTCTATAAAAATAGTGATGGCTCACTCACTGATAGTCTTTGTCTTCCATGTCAGATCCCATACCTAATGTTAAGGTGGTTACTATAGTTCTAACATATACTGCACAGTTGAATATCTTTAGAATAATCATGTTGATATTCCCCTTCAGTCCTAAGAAAGCTGGCAGGGACCCTTCCTGTGTGCAGAAAAGAAATTCTTTAGTAGAGAAGTTACATGCAATCTTCTGAGATTGGAACAAGGCTTTTTCTTTGAGTATATCCATGGGGAATTGGTGGACCACAGTTTTTCCTAAATGCAATGTAACCGTGATGCATCATTTCAGCTTGGATGTCTCCAAAGTGAAATGATGCATGACGGTTACATTGTATTTAAGAAAAACCCCAATAAAGAGTTAAACTGGCAGGCTTTGCATGCTCAAATCCTATACATTGCAATGAAAGGACCTGTTCTTAACTGGTTCCTGGGAGGTAATTTCTAAACTCTTGGAATATCTTACTTGATAAGACTTTGTATACCTGAGACCTCAGGCCATGGCATATAGGTTATGCTAAGAACGCAGTATACTGAATGCCTCTCTTCTCTCTCTCTTTCTTTTTTAATATAACTTAATTTTATTTTATTTACTTTGGGCTCTGGAGCACTGTATCATTTTGACCCAGCAGAGCTAGACACTAACTAAATAGGTCAGGTCAGTCATGTTGCCTCCATGCCTATGTGACTGAACTCCAATATAAACCCTGGACACAAGGTTCAAGTGAGCTTCCGTGGCTGGCAAACGTTACACATCTCACCTATCACTGGTGCGAGAGTTGAGTGTTCTCCATATAACCTCACTGTGAAAGGAACACTGAAACTCATGCCTGGTCTCTTCTAGACACTGTCTTAGGTACCTTTCATCTTACTGATCTTAATCTGTATCTTTTTGCTGAAATAAACTGTAACTATGAGTATAACAGCTTTCTGAGTTCTGTGAGTCTTTCTGGTGAATCATCAAACCTGGGGGTGGTCTTGGGGATTCCCAAAACAAAAGTGAGAATTTAAAGATACTTACAAAACAATTTATATAGAATAAATCTAGATTTTTAAAATTGTTATCTCTTTGTCTTCCCACATCAACTTTGGCAGTTTTTATGGATTCTTTTCCAAAAGATTCAAATTAATTTTAATTATTTTGATTAACTTATGAAAAGACCACAATTCTTTTATTTTGCATTCATATTTTAATAATTTTCAATGTCTTAATTTGAGTATTTAATGATTATAACAACCATTTCTAAACAAAAAGAGTATAATCCCTTGAAAAACAATAACAAAGTTCCCTACTGCAGCAAGATAGAAAATATTTCCATTGAGTATTGATGTATGAAGGTAAAAATATCTTCCTCCCAGGGATTCTGACCATGGAATTCTGAGAGACAGACAGGGGAGTGATATCTGGCATTTCATTATCAAAAGAAACAGTATGCTGTTTTGGAAATTTGGTATTATAAAAATACTTAAGGGGCGCCTGGGTGGCTCAGTGGGCTAAGGCCTCTGCCTTCAGCTCAGGTCATGATTTCAGGGTCCTGGGATCGAGCCCCGCATCGGGCTCTATGTTTGGCAGGGGGCCTGCTTCCTCCTCTCTCTCTGCCTGCCTCTCTGCCTACTTGTGATCCGCCTCTGCCAAAGAAATAAATCTTAAAAAAAAATACTTAATAGAAAATAACTTTGGTACCTATATGATATCAATCAGTAGGATTGTAAAGAAGTAAAAAAAAAAAAAAAGATTATTTTAGCTTTTGGGAAAGGAAGAATGTATTATACAATAAAGGTATTGCAATTATTATATATCACATATGTATTCACACATACATATGTGATAAAGGGAGAAAGCCTCTCAGAATAATTTATCTTTGCAATTTGAGATAACATTTTCTAGATAACTTAAACACCTCAATCAAAACTTTTCTTAAGCATTTTTTTTTTGTTGTTCTCTAACAATACTGCCTTGAACTTCTATTTTTTTTTAAAGGTTATTTATTTATTTATTTGACAGAGAGAGATCACAAGTAGGCAGAGAGGCAGGCAGAGAAAGAGAGAGAGAGGGGAAAGCAGGCTCTCTGCTCAGCAGAGAACCCGATGCGGGACTCGATCCCAGGACCCTGGGATCATGACCTGAGCCGAAGGCAGCGGCTTAACCCACTGAGCCACCCAGGTGCCCCATGCCTTGAACTTCTAATATAGCACATGTGTATTACATATACAAACAAGCTCTTCCTGTATTTAAATGCTGTAGCTCTAGAATAAAAGGACATCTTTTCTCACTGTGTTTTGTGTGTCTGGTGGGAGGGGAAATACCAGAAAAGTAAGTTATAAAAACTTCTGTAAGATACTCAGAGCACCAAATAGGACTTCTTGGTGATGGTGCCTTCCAAGGGACATCAGTAGAACATAATACAAAAGAAAAAAATGCTGTCTACCACTTGAAAATTAACAGGACTACTTAACAGGTTCATATAGGACATCACATGACTACTAACTTTGGAGAAAGAAGCCAGACAAATGCCTTTTTCTCAAGTTATTATGACCATATGTTTTATTCTCCAAGCCTGGAAGATCTGGGGATATATGATTACATATGTAAACAAAAAAGAGAATTTCAATATAATCAATTAATTATTACAACAGGTATAAATATAGGGTGATTTTTAAAAGGGAGTACTATGCAGCCATAAAAAAACCCAAAAAAACCATTGCCATTTGCAATGACTTGAATGGACAGAACTAAAGGGTATATGTTAAGCGAAATAAGTCCATCAGAAAAAGACAATTATCATATGATCTCACTGATATGAGGAATTGAAGAAACAAGACAGAGGATCATAGGGGAAGGGAGAGAAAGATGAAACAAGATGAAACCAGAAAGGGAGACAAACCATAAGAGACTCTTAATATCGGGAAACAAACTGAGGGTTGCTGGAGAGGAGGGGGTGGGAGTGATGGGGTGGCTGGGTAATGGACATTGGGGAGGGTATGTGCTATGGTGAGTGCCGTGAATGGTGTAAGATTAATGATTTACAGAACTGTACCCCTGAAACAAGTAATACATTATATGTTAACAAAAAAATTTTTTAAAAATTCAAAAAGGGAATATCAAAACCAATCTGCTGGAAAAAAGGAAGAGAATTTGGGAAAGCATTAAAGAGGAATGGGCACTTGAGTTGAGTCAGGAAAAATGAATGTATGTTTGCCAGGTAGCAACAGGCTTGATGGACATACTAGGCAAACAGAGAGTGAAAAGAGAGCCATAGTATTTTTCAGGACTAGATGTGATTTGGGGAGGCTAAAGCATAAGGTATTTATGGAGATGGAGCGACAATAAATAAGTCAGGGAAAGTATAACTTATATTTTTTCCATTACAAAACTCCTTCAATTCATATACATAAATAAAACTTTCTTTGGGATATTTGTGTTAAGCATGTTTGCAAATGGAGCACTTGCTGCCATCCAACAAGAATTCCCAGTGGATAGGTTTCCCAAGATTTCATGTGGCTTCTGCAAAGCAACACAAAATAAGACATTCTTAGGAGGAAATCTGAACCTTTATGAATGGCTCTGCCAAAAAAGATTGCACATATTTAATCCTTCATGGGAAACCAAGATATTAATGCCAGAAAGTTTCATATAACGTATCCAAGAGCATATGATTGGGTGCTGCAGAGTTATGAATAGGTCAATGTTTTCAGACTGGAAGATTACTCTAAGTTGACAACATGACATCTACTATAAAGAGGTCTTTCCCTCTACTCCAGTACTTAAGCAAGAGAGAACTCCACTACCAGTAATTCCCAAAAAGCTCTACAGCCACAAAACTGAGAAAGACCCGAGAATTTAGGAAAATGGTAGAAAGGGAGTTTGAAATTAAGAAATCAAAAAACAAAAAACAGTCTTTCAGTTTGATTTAGTAGAGCCATTAATACTTGATTGGATTTTCCTGAGAGTTCAGTGGCATTATTTTTGAAAAGGAATCTTGATATTTAGCAACAGACATTTCAGCTTAAAAGAAAAAGCCAAAATATCTTTAATTAAATATATGTTGGTCATAGTAATCCTACATGAGATAAAAGACACTTCTCCATTACTAATTATTTGGCAAAATTTAACGGGACTAAATTGGCATAAGACTACAAAAAAAGTTAGCCAGCGTGATAGTTCAAACCACAAAAGGTCCATTTGAAAGCTACATGCTAGTTATATATAAATAAAAGGAAGTGAATTAAAGAACATATGTGTGACTTAAAATGCCTAAAATTTAAGAACATATATGTGACTTTGAACACCTCTAAAATTTAATATATTTAAACTGCTGCCCAAAAGGTGGAAATTTATTTTTTTTTTTACATTATTTCCTGAGTCAGGCTTAAGTATGTCTTCCATAACTCTGAAAAGCATCATAGTCAGTGAGGTACCAAAGGAATGCTGTGGGTTCATATATGCTGCTTCCCAATTTTACAAGCCATAGCAACATTACTTAATAGTAATAAGCTGACTTCTGCCAACACAGTCCTATACTTGCCTGAGGCAGGAGAATATATAGCACTTTACAAGAACGTTTGAATATTTACCATTTTATACAACCTTCCTGACTTCAGAGAAGAGGTAAGGAAAAAAAAGCCAATTACACTTTAGAAAAATCCTTCATTAGGGAGACATTTTTAGTGAATAATATTCCAAAGACTGTTCAAGGGTAAAGAAATGTTTTATAAACAATAAATATTTTAGTGGCTTCCATGGTGAAAATTTCATAGTATGGCTTTTTGATATGGTCTACTTTCATTCTACTGAAATTCCACTATCTACAACCATTTCTAAAAATACAAATGATTAGGAGTTTTCCTACCAAGCTTAAGTTGTCTTTAAACTCCCACATCAATTATACTTTCTCTAGAATCAAATACATTTCCATGTGCAAATTTATCCATAGCATTAAAAATATTTACCAAACAACTGACTTAAATAAGTGAGTATATAAAAATATGCATTGCTACATAATAACAAAAAATTAACTGCATAGAATATATGAGCCATAAATAGATATTTGATTTTAAATACTGAGTTACTGAAGTTGGTAACAAACTATAACGCACAGGTTTACAAGTTCCAGAAGGCATATTTTCAACATTGGGTATAACTGAACCCCTAAACTTTGATCAGATTTTCCAAACTCTAGAATCAAGTTGGAATTGAGACTTAGAATGCTTCTAACACACTAAGACTGCGGTTTCTACTCCCTAGATAGTCCATAAGCTTTTGAGAAATTCTCTAGAATGCTAAAGTTTAAAATGTTTAAGTGTGGTTAAGTGAAGATTCCAGTTCTCAACTAACAAAAAGTTAAAGTTAAGACAATCTCCGGGAGGAAATGACAAAGTTACCAACCACAGGTTAAGATCCCTGAGTAGGGAGAAATTCTGATGACCGTTTTGCCCCTTGAATAAGCAATCTATAGTTGTATCTTGGGTCAAAGTCAAGAAACAAAGTTCAAACTAAACCAGACTCAGTCTAGTTGGCTCTCTGAGTATCAGCTGCCCTGATACTCAGTAGTCAGGATTCACAATGAAGGCTGGAGTACAGGTGATGTCAAAGAATCACAGGGACACTTTGAGTAATAAAACACAGACCAACAATGTCTTCACACCATTTTCATGCAAAGAAAGATCAGTGATCCCTAAACTACTGTTCGCCTTTGATAATTCCTATCAGCCACTCGGAACTTCAATGGAGTATCTAATGTGTTTTAAAGTGTATAACATGCCCAAGAAACAACTTCAGTTATAAAAGATAATTTTCATTTATCCTTGGGTTTCATATATAATTTAAAATTTGGAAAAATAAATCTTCGTTAAGAGAAAAAAACTCTGCGAGAAAGATTATGTGTCTTCTTTATCTCCATTCACTAGAAGCTAGATAGCAGGTCATCCAAACCAAATATTGAAGAGCAGTATATATCCATTTTATAGGAGATAAGGGATGATGACCCAGACTTGTTAAAAATTAAGTAGTTTTGGAGGTAAAAAATCAGATGTATGGCAGGATTTTCTTTCCCTTTCACTGGAAAGAGTCACAGTTTCAGGAGGAAAAATAAAAATCTCAAAATTCTTGAAAAACCCGGTAAGAAACAAAGAGTTTTGCCACAAGAAAAATAGGGATTTCATTTTTATTGAAAGCCCATGAGTGCTGAGAGTTACTTAGAAGGAATAACAAATAGAAAAAGATATGAAACTGACCCCCTGACAAGGAATCAAGAATATACTCCAAGGCAGAGAAGAACCGACAGGATTATGCCAAAGGATGCATGAGATTAGAAACATTATTTGATTATTTTTACTAATTAATTTTTAATTCATTTCAAAAGGGTTTCAGAAGACTTTCCAAAATAGCTACAATACCAGAGCACAAAATTTATGAGAAAAAAATGGAGAAAAAGAGAAAGTAACCATTCAGAATTCAATAAGGCTCTGATTGGGGTTTGTATACAGAAATAGATAAGCATAAGTTCTGCTAGGGTTGCCTGAGCTGGGAAGCAAATTCAGCTTTCACTTTTCTAGAATTCAAAGCAAAATGGGACATAAGGGCAATGACATTGCTAATTCTTTCTTTTATTCAGTCATCCTTCTTCTGGAAAACCCCTGAAGGAAAAACAGATACCTTGGGCTTGTTCAGGTCATGAAAGCTGTGAAAGTTCTTCAGGCAAAATCCAGGCAGGAAGATGGCAGCCAGAAACAGAAAACATGTGGAAAGCATGGAGGTGGGCCATGGGCTTGTTTGTGCCACATTTACATTGCTAGGAATGGAGGACACAGTCCAGCTGACTATCAATGATATGGATGTTATTTGCTAAGACACTCCCAACAGTGTGGGATATTGTGGGATTCTCAGCCACCATATGCATCCCACTCTTCTGATCCTTATCAGACTCAAGCACTATCTATACTGTCAGGGAGACATCTTCCTTGTCCCTGCACCCATCTCGGCTTTGCCCCTCCTTTTAGCCTTCCTGTTTCTCTTTCTGCCTAGCTCTTTGTACCGTTCTATGAACCATCCCACCATGACAGACTTGAGTGAACTTGGCCCTATGTCTCTTTGCCTCCAAGAAACAACTCTTGGCTGTCATACTGTCTGCCTTGCTCATTCTCCTAAGACCCACAGCTTGTGAATAGACACCAAAGCTACACTGAAACTTTTTCTACAGACATCTGCCCTTTCTAGAACATCATTTTTTTCTTATCTTAGTTTTTTTTTAAATTTTGTCTTCAAAATGCTTTGCAGATTCATTTCATCATCAGAATGAACCCTGTAATCAGTATAAAGTCATCCTCTTTAGTAGCTAACTGAAGGTCATTTCCTATATTATTTATTTTCTTTGTGAATATTGAAATGAGAGCAAGATCTTGATAAGAAACACTGCAAAACTATGTACAATTCCCTAAATACACTACGATATTTCTTGCCTCTATGACTCTGCACATGTTATTTCCCTTTTTCTCTGGAAAGCCTTCCCATAGTATTTTTACCTGGAAAATACCCTTCCTTTAAGACTCAGCTAGGAGATCCTCATTTCTGGTAGATATCCTGAGACATCTTAGGTCCTGTTTTTGTATCACTGCTGTACATAGTGTACCCACTGATGGAAATGAATCTTTCAGATATACACTAATGGAAATGAATCTCTCACAGCAATTAAATACATGTTTCTTTGTTACGGACTTCTTAGAAGACTAGTACCCAGGATCAAGTGAAGGTCCCAGAATATTGGTAGACAATAAATATTTGCAAATTGATGGAATTTTCTGAAATTGCAATCTTTTACACAACTAACGTGTTAAGAGCACTTTCAACAGTTAGTACCAAGCTGCTCATGACAATCTATTTCTGTAGGTTTAAATCAAGAAATTATAATTCTTTCAACAGAATTACATAGACTCTTTGTTTCAGAGTCATTTTACAACAAAAAGTCCATAAAACATTTGAAGAGCTAATCACAATTCTCTACTCAGTGGTATTAATTCTCAAGATCTTTGATACTAAACTTCTTTAAAAAGTAGCCCAAGCTGATGGTATAGAATGAGCCACCATACAACTCACATTCTAAAGCATTAAAAAAAGCCTCACACTGATATGAGGAAGTGGAGATGCAACATGGAGGTTAAGGGGGTAGGAGAAGAATAAATGAAACAAGATGGGATTGGGAGGGAGACAAACCATAAATGACTCTTAATCTCACAAAACAAACTGAGGGTTGCTGGCGGGAGGGGTGTTGGTAGAAGGGGGGTGGGGTTATGGACATTGGGGAGGGTATGTGCTATGGTGAGTGCTGTGAAGTGTGTAAACCTGGTGATTCACAGACCTGTACCCCTGGGGATAAAAATATATGTTTATAAAAAATAAAAAATTATAAAAAAAATTAAAAAAATAAAAAATTTAAAAAAAATTAAAAAAAAAGATTGGCACACCTATAAAAAAAAAAAGCCTCACAGTTGTTAGAAAAAAACATTCATAAGGAAACAAATTCTACTTTACATAAATGTACATGTTCATGTACAGCTGAGTAATTCTTTAGAAAATATTCTATATTCCCTCCTTCCTTCTAGAATTAAGTTTACAAGTAAGGACTAAATTCTGGTTTCATGGAATTTTAAAAAATCAAACAATCTTGCCTTATCTTGCAAGATAGATAGATAAATAGATAGAAGGCAATTACCATCAGCATAACAAAATGTACTGATATTTATACATTTGATAACCTTTTCCACAATAAAATACCCTGTATATACTTTGGAGTTTTGTTTGAAAAGTGAATGACATACTCAGCTCTGTATTGGTGACAAGAGATCTAGTCACCATCAGGACCAGGCCTTCCACTTAGGATCTGGTTCTTAATATCCTTTCAAAACACAATAGGGAATCTTTTATTGATCCATTATTATTTGATTCAGGTCTGTTAAAAAGCATGAAAAAACTGCCTAAGAGCCTGAGCCAACCAGGTGTCATGCAGGTATAGAAAGGATGCTGTGGAGTGTCTTGGCCTAAATATAACATGGAGAAAATTGTTTCAGAGGTAGTTCTTGTTCTTTTGCACAAAAAATAAATAAATAAATAATAATAAAAATAATAAAAAATAAAATAAAACAAATAATACAAACAATGAAATGAGGAAGATATACAAGACCAGAAAGACATATTTAAAAATAAAAATAACAGTCTTTTAATTTCAACTTTTCATTCCCCAACTTCTTCAGTGGTTTTATCTACTGTCTACCCCCTTCTGCATCAGTTCCCCACAGGAGACCTGGCTGCCTTCAAAATTTTCTTCACTTAAAAAGACTAGGTTAAGGGGCTTACTGTGCTCTTGATTTAGTGTCAATTTAACATTGAAACAATCTTGAAAGAAGCCCACTTCCCTGCAGGGAGCTGTTGGAGAATTGGCAAAAAGGACCAGAGAAAGAATTGTAAATGCTTGCCTCCCATTCCTCCTAGAGAGCCTCCCCTGGTGCCTTCAACTTCATTAGAAAAGCCAATTTAGGCTTTTTAAATGGCTCCCAAAACTGACTTTTCTATCCCAGTGAATAGTGAAATTGACCTCTTTGTAAAGCACAGCAAGGGCTTAGAAATTAGTCTAGAAGACCCTCAGCACCTCCCCCTTCACCCACCTCCAGAAACCAGGATCCAGGAGCGCAGGACCACTTCCCTGGAACCTATTTTTAAGAAGCCTACCCTAAAAGCTGTTTATAGCCAGCAACTGGTCTCTTTGGCATTTTTTTTTCAAATTATGCATGTAATTCTGTGTTATCATACAGTGTACAATGCTGTGATGACCAGTCGACCTGCGGGACTTGACAGAGCTAAGGACTCGTCAGGAACCATCTGTTTAGATCCATCACTGAGACTACGAAGCTCTAAGTGCACCTCCACCCTCCAATGTGTCTCATTTCCTTCTCAGCTGAACATTATCTTTAGCTGTAACTGTCACTACATTTTCTAGCAAATTCTAAAAGCCCAGGGAGGAAAAAACCTCAAAGGAAAATGATAGCCCTTTTGACACCAACACTAGAATGTGTTTTTGAAACATTTTAGAGAAAAAAAAAAAAAAGACCAGTGGATCCAAAATGCCTAAAAAGGGGCAGACTTTTCATTGTTAGTTTTAGTTACTCAGGATCCACATAATACAGCATATGTCACAAGGTCCATGTTTGGAAAACATACTACTGGAAAGATTTCCCCTGATTAATACTTTAATAGTCAAATTGTACCTTTTTAATAGGGTCAAACAATTAGAATCAGGCAGGGAGAGGGAGACCACTAAAGAAAATATCAGGGCAGGTACCCTGAGTCTCAAAACCATTCCTAAAATTGCACCTACTTACCCATTGACAATCTAGATTTAGAAACAACACAATCACAGCATCCTAGTCACCTCATTTAGGGAACCTCAATTTATCCTGTGACTCTTGAGTAAACTGCTTTCATTCTCTCTTCTCTGTACTTCCTCAGGCCAATTCAGGAAACAGGTGGATACTCCACAGGAACAAAGTCCCTAAACTAATGACTTTAGATGACAAATTCTCCTTTGTTCATGCCTTCCCTTCAAGGAGCTCTGTGGAAGCTCTGAGAAAGAAATGTAAGGGAGAGCCAGAAGGTTAGGTTCTACTTCTGACTCTGCCACTCATCCCAGACAGGCAGCCCTTCACTTTTCTGGACCTCATTGTCTCCTCTGAAATGCATGGGATGTGTTATAGACAACCTGAGCACCACCTTTTGACTTAAAATCTATGCAAAATTACTCAGTGTTCTTAAAAAAGATTAATACTGAGTCTTACACAGAAAAGAACCTTATGGACCATGTGAAATGATTTCTTTGTCCCATTAGAGACCTCTGTTCAGAAACCACAGATGAAACAAATCAGGCTGGGTTCTCAGCTGCCTTATCATTACTTTAAATAGATTAATGGAAACAAATAAAAACTACTAGAAGAGAAATTAACATTTAAGGCAAAAAAGAATACAGAATATTAAGAGAAAGCATCCCTCCTACCATTTTATAATTCACTTCCTTCCATTTGCCAACAAGACTTACCAGTGAGCTTAAAAATATTCTCAAATTAAATTTGCTAAAATAGTCTCCATTAAATTACTTAACATGCTTGAAAAATATATTTGCTTTTACTAAATGTAGGGGCATACCAGCTGAAGTACCTCAGGAAAGTATTTTTCTCTAGTAGGAGATAAAACTAAAAAACAATAATTTTCTTCATTAAAACCCACATATCATTATCAGTCCAGTTATAACATAGAGAATTTGCAGGTTGCTTGCAGGTGTGTGGGGGATGTGTAGGGGGTAGGTAATCTCCAAAAATTACAATGAAATTTATTGTATCTAGAACACCTTCTTTTTTTTTTTAAGATTTTATTTATTTGACAGAGAGAGATCACAAGTAGAGAAGCAAGCAGAGAGAGAGAGAGAGGGGAGGAAGCAGGTTCCCCGCCGAGCAGAAAGCCCGATGCGGGACTCGATCCCAGAACCATTAGATCATGACCCGAGCTGAAGGCAGAGGCTTAACCCACTGAGCCACCCAGGCGCCCCTAGAACACCTTCTTAATAATTTATATTTTTAGTGCTAAACGACCCCTGTGCCTGTGTGGTAAAAATTATAAAACCACCTATATGTTGTACAAAGCAACACCTGGCAAAATAACCTCAACTATGGATACATCAAAATCATTGACCCTGCTTCAGTATTGTACAAAGATACGGAGTTCTGAAATTGAAGTCCAACAATAAACCAGGAGACTGAGGAGTCCTAAACATGGAGCTAATTCTGAAACATCTCTGCCAAAGTCAAAGCATGTGTTCTGTTAGCCAGGAGGTCCAAAACAAATGATTTTGCTAAACTGAATAACTATTCTGTTTCCCTAAAAATAAATTTTTAAAAAATTAATACATTGAAAAAAATTAATAATGCTGAAAACATTTTTCCCCATGCAAAAGATCTGAACGTCTTAGTTCTTAATGTGTTTTTTTTTTAAGCAAAGGATCAAGTATAATGCAGCTGTCACTTTCTTCATGCAATTATCTATAAATTAGCAGTTCATTTTTAAAATACTATGCATAAGCCTATGATTGGAAATAACTGGTTGAAAGAAAAATAAGATGTTGTATTGTGTGGTTAGCAGCATGCCACAAAGCCAGGAACCTATTCAACACATATGATTTAATAAATTGTGCAGCAGAATTTAAATATGTTACATAAAGCTCATTAAGGCAGCTACAGTGCTCTAGCCAGCAGAGCACTAAGCCGTCTGTGATCTATAATCCAGCTGCAACTAAATCTTAACTATCAGTCATAGGTCTCAGAGGTCACATACATACCATTCACACAAATTACACCAATGTTCTTAACAGGATGTTGGATTGCAAGGGACAAAACGGGCCAGAAAGAACTTAAACCCAGACACTTCGATCAGGTCAGAGGTCAAGTTCCAGGAGAACAAGCCAGGATTTTGAGAATTAGACAATTGCCCCAAGAGGTCAGAAAGCCACAAGAGAACTTCGTAAGAGATCCTCATACAACAACCAAAGTCATTCCATAACTGTGCCAGGTGGCTTGAGGAAACGATTATAAAATGTGAATACTGTTATGCTGGAAATAAAAAAAAAAAAATTAAAAAAAAAAAAAAAAAAAACAAAGGGAGAGATGAACCATGAAAGACTATGGACTCTGAAAAACAAACTGAGGGTTTTGAAGAGGAGGATGGTGGGAGGTTGGGTGAGCCTGGTGGTGGGTATTAAGGAGGGCACATATTGAATGGAGCACTAGGTGTGGTGCATAAACAATGAATCTTGCAACAATGAAAACATAAAATTAAATTAAATTTTAAAAGGACAAAAAAAAAAAAAAAAAAATGTGGCTTCTATCCCCAGAGAGCACAAAATCTAGCTGAGGGAACGGAATATATCCACATATCATTGGAAGGCAATAATGGACCCAGTGCTTAACTCTGTAGCACAAACACTACTTTTTCCCACCTTGTACTAATTTCTACCTCCTACACAAACTACACCACCAGTGTCTACCCAACGTTACCACTTCACTGCCTACCCCCAAACTGTCTTATCCTGGCATTCGCAGTGTCTATTTCACCCCCAAATCCCACCTTATCATCAGCTACTACTTGAAAAACTCTGGACATTTCAAAATGAGGCACTGAGTTATCCATTTTTGCACATCTCAGTTCACCAAACCCTTTGCCAGCCAGCCAGTTGAGAAGCCCAGTGAGGGGGCAAATTGGATAACACCAAGGATAACCATGCGAAAGCAGGTTTACAGTTCCACTCTTTTATTGTAAAATTACTTATTATATTACTTCCTTTGCATGTTTTCCTTGTTTTTATAAAAGTACTTACTTCCAGCAAGGAAGTCGATAAAACCTTGTTTGCAGCCACCACACTCCATTGTATGCATTTATTCTTAGAATGGTAAGTCAGAGAGAGTGAAACACAATAGGGAGGTTGGCAAGCTGTCACTTTCTTTTAGTTTAAAAGTATGTCAGTTATAGTTTATTATCCCAATGATGAATTTTTTAAAAATTTCTTAGAATCTCCTCATCTACATGTTGATGTCAGTTGTAAGCAGCCTAAATTGTTATTAAATTATCTGTTGTACAATGTTACATAATTTCCAAGAAAACAAGACATTCAAATAATAGACTTCTAGTGAAAAGAACTCTGTGGCTAAACATAAGCCAAGTAACCCCAATCCCACCCTCCCCAATGATACTGCTTAGCTTTCCCCAACCAACACCATCAGCCCCATTCCTGGAAAAACTAAATTTATGGACTTTTCATTAATTAAAAAACAAAAGTCTGCTATCAATTGTGAAACTGAATTATATATATTAGCATATAAATCAAAATAATACTCTAACAGAATAGGTACGCTAAATTTATTATTTCTGGCAGTAGATTTTAATCACAGGATAATGTTCTGTTCATCTTCTCTTAAGAATCCCATCCAAATTAGATAAAACTATCAATCTCAACTGAAAAAGGTTTGAACAACATATTCTTAGTGAGCTTTTCTATATGATTAAATGACAAAAGCTTATTGTTTTTCATTACTTTATGTGGTTAGACCATACACTGGGAACCTATAAGAAAAACAGGAGCTTAACTGCCCTTATCACACACACACACATAAAAACACAGAAAAGGAATAAATCATGTGAGTTGATAAATGTTAATTACCTTATTTTGATAATCGTTCCACAATGTGTGTGTGTGTGTGTGTGTGTGTGTGTGTGTGTGTGTGTCTATCCAAACACCAAGGGGGCATCTAGGTGGCTCAGTCAGTTAAGTATCTGCCTTGGGCTCAAGTCATGATCTCAGGGTCCTGGGACAAGCCCTGCATCAGCCTCCCTCCTCAGCGGGGAGTCTGCTTCTTCCTCTCCCTCTCTTTCTATGGTCTCTCTCTCTCTCTCAAATAAATAAATAAATCCAAGTTTAAAAAAAGTAATTTAAAAAACACCACATTGTACACTTCAAATACATACAATTATATTTGTCAATTTTCCCCTGACAAAGCTGGAAAAAATACTCAAGTTGAAATGAATCTGTTTTTCTTTCTTTCTTTCTTTCTTTTTTTTTTTTTTTACATCAAGATAAGCAACCGCAGTCATCTCATAAGGGCAACTATTTGTCTGAACACACCCTTCCAGTAAAAGAAAATAATGCAGTTACAGATCTTTCAGCTTTTTAAGACAAACTCCTGATACAAATGTTATTTTGATAAATTTCAAGTCAAATAATTTTTCATGAAATATTTCTCATAGAAAAAAGACATAGATGAGATAAATGTTTAAGTATATTACACCAAAATGATATGTCATCATTTCTCTCTCCAGCATAATTCCTGTCATGAGGCTGCAATTTTAATTTCCAGAGATGATTCTACCTCTCCTCTCTCAAAGGATTTTTTCCTACATTAGAACCACTCATTTCTATAACCAAACCCTAGATGTCATCATTACAAATATCTAGAGTCTCTGTACCTCAGTTGCAAGCATCTCATTTATCAATTTTTCTAACTTACTTCCTATCACTAACAATTTTCGAACTTCATCAGGATAAACTGAGTAGTCTATCTCCTGGCCTAAAAATCTCTGTGTGATCTTTCAGACTTGATGCTAGGTAGTTAGAAAGGTTTTACCTGGCTGGCCTCACAGGGATAGGCAACCTTCCCCACACCAGACCTGATGCACAGCTCAGGCAAGACAGTCTCTGAAGGGACCTGTTGTGAGGGACTCAGGACCCCAAGGCCAGCCATGCTGTCAGACATATCTATATTCTTGGCTGAGCACCATTATTCTGTGGACTTTTTATTAAGAACTGTTGGGCTATGGCCTTCCTCGGGAATGTCTGCCTAGACCTTCCTATTGGGAGGAGCAGAAGGGAACCTTGAAGAAGTTTTTCTTCACACTGTTAGTCCTTCCTTTTTGTCCTTTTCCCTGGGTCCTGGGACCATAAGACTGTAGTAATTTTTTTATTTGGGACTTCCTCTGGTAGTAAAGTGATTCCTCGTATCTTTGTTGACCACTGACCACCCAGCCAGCCCTGCTCACATGGAAATATGGAACAGGCATGTCAGTGCTTTCTTTGGTTTAGCCTCTTCTTTATAGTTATAATCACTAAGTGGTTAAAGGTTTGACTTAATTTTTATTTTGGCTTATTGTCTTAACTGGCTATTCTGATACCTGGCAGCCCAACTCAGTTCTCTCCCAACTCAGCTTGGTCCATAAGATCTGCAATCCATTGGACTACCACTGGTCAGCATAGACTACTTTATCTCTTCATGTCCTTGACTCCTTTCTTACCCAACGTGAATGACGTGGTTGGCATTTAAATACAACCTCTTGTTCAAACTTCAAACTACCTTGAGTCTCTGGCACTTCATCATCTCACTTGAGAAAAACACACACTTGGTAAAAACATCTTCCCACCTACTCTATACTTCGACCTGTGCAGTTGTGAATGTGTCTGGAGAAAAGGTCATATCCATGCTGACTGATGTCACTTTATATCCATGATCTTTATTTCCAATGTTTTCCTAACACAGGCTAGCAATTGTACTGTACATCCCCAGTACTTTCATTTTTCCACATGCCTCAGGGACTATTAGATACCTTTGTCTCCTATTAATGTCTAAAACCTTCTCCTCCATCCTTATGTTTCTTTGACAGCCTTGCTTTCTACTTCAATAATAAAATAAAAGTAATCAGAAGGTATACAAGCTCCTACCTCATATACACCTTCTTAACTTAATTTGCACCTGCATATTCTGAGCCTGCCCCATCATTATGGGTGAACTCCATAAGTTCTTGGTTAAAACCAATCCTTTAATTGCAGATCTCAACCCTTTTTGATTACTCAAGGGCATCATTCAACATTTCTTTCTTTTTTCTACACAGTTTCTTATTCTTAACCTTTTTTCCTATCAGCATGCAAACATGCTGCTATATCTTCCATATTTTAAAAAATGGAAAAGAAAAACTGTTTCTTCAGCAACAATGCTCCTTTCTCTACATCCCTGTGTAGTAAAACATCTTGATAGATTTCCCTGTATTCTTGGTTCTTAAATTGTCTTTTCTATTCTCTGAAACTGTTCTAATCAAATTTTGCCTTTTTCTCTCTATCAAAATTTCAGTTGTCATGTCACCAACAACATCTCTGTTGTGTAATGATGGCCATTCAACCATGATTTAATAACTAAATAATTAAGTAGGTTTTCAGAAATGGAATTTTAATTTGCCCCTCTAGTTAAGATAGGATACAAGGATGATAGGTTATCTTCAGTCTATGCCCATGGTGATGCCACATACTAACTTCTAAAGCCTCAAAGGGGAGAATAAAGTTTAAGCTCACTAAATGAGGAATCTGGCTCAGTCTTTGGGCATTTATATAATAAAATTGAGGCATCAAGTTATAAGCTGCCATTGTAACTTATGAAATGCACTAAATGGAGAAGTTGTATGGTTTATCTTTCTCATAAATGCACAATACTGAGTAAAATATGATATTAATAATTCTTCTCTGTGGTATATCTGGTATTACTTCAAATTGGCCATAGGGAAGCATATTTCAGACTCCATGACCCTAAGAGCACTAGTCAGTCAGATTTCTATAGAACTATATCTTTGTATATATTTCCATTGTAAGTAAAGAATTTCTCTTTGTCTAAATATATGTTCTAAATTCTATTAACCCTTTCATCCCATCCTATAAAAAATGAAGAACATTCTTACTTAAGAAAACACCTGGCCATTATATTTTTGCCCAATTTATTACTCATTTGTTTTTGCCCTGGCTCATTGGCAAAGAACTAAAATCTTTGATTCTTGCATTGCAGCAGGTGGTTTTTTTTTCCTACCTCAGATTATAATCTCTTCTTAGAATCTTTCTGCAAAATTATTGTGTTTAAAAATCAGTGAAATGAAAAAAAATCAGTGAAATGTCTTAAATTTATATTTTTCATGCTAATTTTCAGTATAAAGACTAGGTCAAGAATATTATTAATATTGCATATAATAATATTGATAATCAGATAATTTAAACATTCATTATTTCAGAACATGTTAAGATCATATATGAGGCAAAGCTAAGACTGAAAACAACAGAAATTTGCTCTGTTACCTTAAGCCATAATGAAATTTATTAGGGAGATTTCAGGGCTGATGAGAGGCTAGAGGGCCATTCTTGGAGACCTGGTGGGAACAAGTGAGCTGGAAGAAGGCAGTGGAAATCACAGAAAAAGTCACAGTGAGAACAGTCTGGTCAGCATGTCATTCATTGTTAATACAAGCTCTGCATGAAAGTGTCAGGAAGGTACAGATGACGGTCATGATTACCCCTGACTGTCCTAGGCAAGAGGAGACAATTCTGTTTCCATAATGTTTAGTGGACACTCCCCCTTACCTGGTGCTTGCACAGTAGGGGGTACCCTAAAAGGGAATTGGTATAATCTGAAACCTCACCTTTTTCCTTGCTAATCAATCCTTCTTGTTATTATTTTTCATTCTCAGGGTGTTTCTTGTTTCTGATGCTCATTTCTTCCCATTGCACCTGTTGACATGTGACTGCCTTTGATGTGGTTGGATCTGTGAGGCATTCCTTCAAGGATGGCCTGGAGTTGACCTCCATGATTTTCTTTTAAGATCTATTTATTTTAGAGAGAGAGAGCATGAGGTGGGGAGGGGCAGAAGGAGAGGGGGAAAGAATAAGAGAAGCAGACTCCCTGCTGAATGCCAAACTGACAAGGGGCTCATTCAGGGGCTCATATACACCTCCACGTGCAGTTCCACATGGGGCTCCATGAGGGCCCCCTCGAGGGCCTCGAGCCAGTGCTTAATCCCATGACTCCAAGATCATGATCCCAGTGGAAATCAAGGATGGGACACTCAACCAACTGAGCCACCCAGGTGCCCCAAGGGCTTTGCCCTCTTGTTTGCCAGGTATATACTGATGTATGTGAAATTGTGGATTTTGTTTTGAATACCAGCTGGAAAGTTACCCTTTCTTCCCACTAGGTACTTTGCGAATCATTGTTTATACTCAAAGCTCCCAAAAGTCAGGGGTTGGTACCTCTACCCTGACATAAAGAACTGAATCAACTGTGAAGAACCTAAAAATCTGGCACTGTGGGGTATTTCCTTCCAAACCCTATCACAATAAACATCTGCGTTGACAGTGAACTACTGCTGTTTCTCAAACATGAGTAAATATAAGGAACATGTAGATATTGTGATAGATCAACATAAACAAAACCAGATCAGGTTATTATAAAGAAGCTCTCACTCACACTGACAGTTCACCCAAGTCAGGTCTAAGTTAGGAGTTTCAAAGACCTGTTTGCAAGCCTACTTATTGAAGATATTCCTGACTTGTAACTCCACTTTTGTCACCTATTGTCTTTCACAGGGGCAGAGGCAGAGAGAGAAGCAGGCTCTCATGATCCTGAGAGCATGACCTAAGCCTAAGGCAGGCGTTTAATGGACTGAGCCACCAGACACCCCCACCTTGCTCTCTTTCTGACCCTTTCAAGGGTATTCCCATTCTTTAATTAACACACACGACTTAGTCATGGTGTTCCAAACTGCCAAAATGCAGTGACAGAAGTGACTGGATCAGCTCCACAGCCTGGGACAATGAATTTTAAATCTGAGTAGTTTCATGAAGAGTGTCCCAACAGCCAACCTCACCCCCGGCCATCATATTGGTTCTTCCACACAAAGCTACTTGCTCACGAACAACAAATATGTATTTGAAATCTCAGGTTTTTAGTTAATAAGCAGTTCTCACATTTTATAAAGATGAGTAGATACCTTACAATAACATTAGTATGTTTTGCCGTTAGTTGTATTCAGTGGCTAGACCACAATACTAGTACAGCCAGATTTACTGTTAAGGGGACATCATGAGAGGCAAAGATGACAGGATACCTTTAAACAGATTGTCAAGAAATCTAGGGATGTTTAGAGCTTCAGGAGAACAGAAGTAACACGGGTTTCCAAATTCAGCAATGAGACCAGTGAGTTCTAGTAAACAAACTAGTACAGGGTTTGGTGCAGGGTGTTTGGTGTTTACAGATATAGTCTATACATCTATATAGATATAAATATTTATAGATACATGAGATACATATTTATGTAGAGATATATGTTTATAGATATATGATATACATATATGGTAGATAATATTATATATCTATAGATAGAGGTATCTCAAATTCTCTAAGGCAGTTTAATTTCCTAATAATATCCCATTATCCCTGAAAGAATAAGTGTGGCAATTATCTATATTCCTCAGAGTTAGTCCTAGAATAGAAAGAGGCTCCTCTCTCTGAGACAGTGCATTGTTACCAAATCCTGAAGCATACAGGAGACAGGAAATGTTCTAGCAGTAAAAGAAAGCTGATCCACGTTAGATGTAAATGGACCCACACAGCCTCTGCCTTTTGCCAACAACACCAGACTAACAAGGCAGAAGTGTGGCCAGTCTCTGAAATTCTACCATTTGAGAAATATCAATATGAGAACATTTTCTTCAGCGTGTGGAGGGACATGTCATATCCAAAATCTAGCACTTAACTTTCAAGGAATAATGGCTGTTCTTGAAACAAAAGGAGAGTGGTACCCCTTCCCAAAGCCAAGGAGGGCACACCAGTAGGAGTAACACCTACTGGTTAAACACCAGTAGGTGTTAAACACCAATAGAAGGAGGTGTGTTTCACAGTGCAGAGGATTCAAGGCTCATCAGCAACAAAGGATAAAACACGATGGCAAGATAAGAGGGCCAGACTGACAAACCACAGGAACTCGTTCCAGAACACATATGAGGCAAACTTAAAAACAAACACAATAAGGCATGATGAGGGGGAGGGAGATAAAAATGGGGTGGGGGTGATGAACAGTGCATGAACACACTTTGAGAGAGCTAATTTTCAGCAACAAATCAGTGGAAGATTTCTGTCATAAGAATGTCACTGTAAGAAAATGAAATCGCATTTTATTTCATGTTGGTGAGTATGATGATATATGAACTATATGAATTTAGTAAGCTATCCCTTGGGACATCTACTTTATTTAAAACATATAACCAAGGAATTTATGACCTCCATCACTTCACAGAACAAATGGAAGCCATCATACAGAATTCCTCTAACTTCTTACCACAAAACTTAAACCTTTATACACTTCTGCATATTTTTTTTTACCATTTCTTTCTATTACTGTAATGGATTGAAAACTTCTGTCCCTCCAAAATTCATATGTTGAAACCCTAATCCTTAAGGTGAATGTATTAGGAGATGGAAACTTTGGAAGGTAACAAGGTCAGGAGGTTAGAGCTCTCATAATGAGATTGGTGTCCTTGGAAGAAGAGGTACCACAGAGCTTGCTCTCCCTCTCTTCCACTCTCTCCCTCTACCCCCTACCCTACTCTCTTTCTCTGCCTCCACCACATAAGCACAGGAGAAAGCTGTCATCAGCAAGCCAGGAAGAGGGTACCTTCCAAGAACCAAATTCGTGGCACCATGATCTTGTACTTCCCAGCCTCCAGAAATAAATGTTTTTTTTTTTTTTTTAAAGCAACCCAGCCTGTGGTATATATGTTATAGCAGCCCAAATAAACTAATACTATTACTGTGGGAAAATTCAATTTAAAACTGATCTTCCACCAATGCTCTGTATGTTAGCCCCTTATGAGTTGTTCAAGAAGTTCAATCACTTGTCTATTCTTACCTGCATCTTCCACCTTCTCCTTTTCTATTCACATTTTACTACCAGCAGGTAAACATGCAGAAGATTATTTTACTTAACAAACAAGAACCTCTCTCTGTCGATTCCATATTCCTCACAGACACTGCCCTCACTTCTTCCACTCACAAATACCTTTAGATAAATAAAGGTCAATTCTTTACATACTTTTCACCCCCTATTCATTCTTCAATCCATGGTAATCTGACTTTTTCCCCTACTTTCCCCCAAAATTGTCCTTTGCCACCTGACCAATCATTCAATTTATTATATTTCTGTGTTCTTACCTTATTTAGCATTTTGGAAACTATGTTCTTGGTCATGGTCTCCTTCTTGAAATTCACCACATTTCTAGGTTTCTCTCTAAGTATTGTTATCAATGTCCTTCAGTGGTTCTTTCTCTCTCTCTATTTCTGAGACTATTCCTATCACAGCTTCTCCCAATCCAAACATGGTTTCTGGGAAATGGTCTGTATTCATCTGGATCTGGCAGCTAATTTGGTGTTCAGGACTATCAGTTTTCCATTGTTAACCTAGATCACAATTCCTGCAATTCCTATAGGCATTCCCATAGCACCTTAACTCTAACACATTCACGTGAATTTATCATAATGTTCCACAAACTGGCCAATCATCAATTTCATGGAAGAGGTAAAAAAGCCTAGATGTTAGCCTTCTCTCCAGTTAACCCTCAGAAAGTACCCCTTCCATCCACACTCACAAAAATAAACCAATCATACTCTCCTCACTTCCAAATACAGTCAACTTCTCTTCAGCCAGTTCTACAGCCCTAGATCATATATTGCTTCCAGATAAATGCAACTGGAGTCAGGGAGCCTAATGGTTAAGACGTTAGTTTTCTATATTGTGATTGAATTCCTCTGCAATTTACCTCTTGTGCTACTTGAAACAATTTGCTTAATCACTCTAAACATTCATTTCTTCATCTTTACAACTGGAATGATTATAAAGCCCAGCCTCATAAAACTATTGTAAAAATTAAGTGAAATAATGGACAAGATTGTGTCATAGTGCTGGAAAATACTTAGGTACTCAGTATGTGTTAGAAAGCTTTTCCAAGCTGCCAGCCTTTTTCTTCGTTTTGTATTCTTCACAACTAAATCTGTATTAATTTCCCTACCTTGATCTTACTCTGTCTCTAAGACAGGTCAGCTGGAGATCCATGACCCATGGCAGAGTGGGTTAATTCTACTGAGGAGCTTTAACCTCAATTGGGATTTAGAATGGATCATTCTAAATGGTCTGATGTTAATGATCTTCCTAAATAGAAATCATTTCTCAAATTAAAACCATTTGGTAATTCCTGTTGCTTGTGGCATAAAATGCAAAGCTATTAAAATGGTTTACCAGATCGTTCATGATCTGGCCTCTGCCACTCTCTCAGCCTTATCTCTCAACCTTTATTCCTGCCCTCTATATGTTCTCAGGTAATTTCTTTTAGTTCACCCCCAAATCTCATGCTCATGTATCTCCAAACTTTCTAAATGCAATTCTCCTCATTTGGACAACTTTTCCTCCTCCCCTTTACCTGGCTAATTCAATCAGGTTCCAGAGCTTAAGGTCATTGATTTGACTATGAGAAAATTCACAGTACCTTGCAACACCCAGAGTATGGCACTATCATAATTGTTAAATTTTCTGTCTCCCCCTCCAGGTTTTTAGGTATCTGAGAGAGATGAGGATATGTATCCATATTTATCTTATCTATCTTTGTGATCCCAGAAGCTATCAGACTTCTTAATCCATGGCAGGTACTTCACAATTTTGAGTATATCAATAAATGAATTAATAATGGAGGCTGCTAAGTAGCCTTACATGTAGGAAAGGGATGGCCTATTCATCATCTAGTCTGGTCAGGAGTATGTGTTTGTTCATAAATCTGTCTCATGTGTTTTATTGACACGAATTAATACTCAGAACTCAGTCATCAGGAGCTAGTGACCAAACCTTAAAACCATCAATCCATTAAGCTATGACCATCCTAGGCTGAAGCATACCTTCACTGCTTATTTCGAAAACAAATCCCATAGGCTGAGACTTAAAGCAGGAATTTTATACTCATATGCCTAGAGGGGCCCTGCAAGCACATAAGTAAGTGATAAGTGTCCCATAGGACAGTGGGGACTGAGCTAAAAGGAGAAAGCAGGCCTTTTCTAAACGGAACAGACATTGCTCAGCTCCAGTATATTATTTCAGGTCCTCTGGCTAGTTTTTTAAACCTGGAAATCCAAAATTTGATGTGAGCCTACTCATTTTAAAATATGGCCTATTAAAATAATAAGAAACCAATAAAACATATTGATGGGGCCTATTCAGTTATAGTGAATTACCAATTTATGATCTTGGCCTTAAACCAATGAGAAGACAAAAATCTGTGACAGCCATGTCATGTCTATGAATGTCTTTACTTTAGATTACCCAAGGACAGTTCCAGACATACCATGCTATTCTCAAGCACCTTGAGGTTAACATATAACCTCTCACTCTCAGCAGAAAATCTTGATTTTACAGATTGGTTAATGTTAGTAACAACCTTCCTATTCTTAATCTGCAAAATTGCCCATCATTGGAACCATCCAACCTCAAGGAGAGGTGGCCTTTCTCCTGCTTCAGGGACTCCCCCCACAGTTGTCTTTAACATGTCCCCTCCATTAATTATCCTCTTCTCTCAAAGATCTTCAATTTCATCCTTCTGCTCAATTCAGTGACAGTCTCCTCCTGGGGCAAGCAACCTCCTTTGGCCTACTGCTCCCTTTTTTAAATTTCCTTTAAAGTAAAGCTTATTTTTGTAGTTTTCAATGAGATTTACTATCTATTAGCATAGATTTACAGAACAAGAAGCTATCATTTTTATTGATGTATGTGAAGTTTGTTGACTTTCAAAAAAAAGTATTACTTAACGCCATTTGTTTATTTGATAAATACTCATTTGCCTAGTATATACCAAGCGCTGCTCGAGTGATCCATTCTAAATCCCAGTTGAGCTTGAAGTGACTCAGCACAGTTAAACCAATCTGCCATGGGTCATGGATCTTCAGTTTGCATGTCATAGAGACAGAATAAAATCAAAGAATGGAAATGGACTCATATTGTTTAGTCCACAAGAAATGCTGATCTATCAACATAGTCAATGTCATCACTACACACTGAGTCTTTTTTGGTGTTTTTTTTTTTTTCTGGTATTGATACCCCCATTTTTTTTTAAATTTTATTTAGTTTTTTTTCAGTGTCCCAAGATTCATTGTTTATGCACCACACCCAGTGCTCATTGCAATACGTGTCCTCCTTAATACCCACCACCAGGCTCACCTAACCCCCCAACCCGTCCCCTCCAAAACCCTCAGTTGTTTCTCAGAGTCCAGAGTGTCTCATGGTTCATATATATCCCCCTCTGATTTCCCCCAACTCACTTCTCCTCTCCATCTCCCAGTGTCCTCCGTGTTATTCCTTATGCTCCGCAAGTGAAACCATATGATAACTGACTCTCTGTACTTGATTTATTTCACTTAGCATAACCTCCTCCAGTCCCATCCATGTTGATACAAAAGTTGGGTATTCATCCTTTCTGCCTGGCTCTTTACACAGTGAATCTTTTTTTTTTTTTAAAGATTTTATTTATTTATTTGACAGAGAGAGATCACAGTAGGAGAGAGGAAGGGAAGAGATCACAGAGAGAGAAGAAGGGAAGCAGGCCCCCTGCTGAGCAGAGAGCCCGATGTGGGACTCGATCCCAGGACCCTGAGATCATGACCTGAGCCGAAGGCAGCGGCTTAACCCACTGAGCCACCCAGGCGCCCTACACAGTGAGTCTTAATCATATTATGATAAGTTTGGATTAACTCTCTTATTGATTTTCAGTTTTTTGACTACACATGGCAAGGCAGAAATTCCAAATGTAAGGGAGAGATTATGTTTCTGAAAGTTTCAACGCAAGTGCTCAAATATGATCGACAGGCATCAGAAACTGTGTGCAATAGTTCTGAGGGGAAAACTTTTGTTTTAACTGCTGTCCATAATCATGATTTTTAAATCATGAGTCAAGACCTTAGAGAAGGTTATAAAATCAATTTAGTCAGTATTTTGAAAAGAAATTATATAGGTGAATAGAAAATAAAGTGCATAACACATATAAAAAAGTAGTAATTTTGTCATATAAATATGTATATTGGTATGTGTATGCATGTACAGTAGATTACAGTATAAATATATTTTTTACTGTGGTAAAAATTGTGGTTATATATATATATATATATTTGGACTCACTAGTTTGTGTTTTACAAGCTTCAAAAATGAATAATCTAGGGGAGCCTGGGTGGCTCAGTGGGTTAAAGCCTCTGCCTTCGACTCAGGTCATGATCCCACCGTCCTGGGATCAAGCCCCGCATCGGGCTCTCTGCTCAATAGGGAGCCTGCTTCCTCCTCTCTCTCTGCCTGCCTCTCTGCCTACTAGTGATCTCTGTCTGTCAAATAAATAAATAAAATATTTTTTAAAAATGAATAATCTATATTCCTCTGTATATGCCTTTTTTATTTCCCAATCTCAATCTGTTATTTCTGCTTCAGCAAACTCACCAAAATAGCTCTTAATAATGTCACTGATGGCTTTCAACTTATCAGATTGGAAGTAACCTCCTTCAGATACATTCATAACTGAATTCTGGGCAGTGTTGAATGTTGTTCATATCTCTTTCTTAAAATTTGCATTGGCTTTGGCATGTGTGACATCTTTTTCTATACGATCCTTCTGCTCTTTCCCCAGTGTTTCCCTCAAAGTTTTATTTTCTGGTTCTTTCACTCAGTATTCCCCTGAAATGCTTGCATTTCTGCAGACAAAGCATGGGTCTCAGAGATGCCACACACACACACACTGAGACTGAACTTTTTCTCTGCCACTTATCACCTCTAATACTACTTCCTTGGTCCTGTTTACTACCACCTCTTGCCTAGATTATTGCAATAGCCTAATCATTGGTCTCCTCTTCTGTCTATGCTCAAAGAGTGGCCAGAGTAACCCTTATAAAAGGAAAGTCAGACCATCTCATTGATTTGATCAAAACCATTCACTGGCCTTGTGACCTCCTTCAGGTCTTTGCTCAAATAGCATCTTCATAGTGAAGAGCTCCAAGCCTCTCTCCTTAAACATATAATTTTATTGCCACTACAAAATGCCCTGTCCCCCTCTCTTGCTTTACTTTTCTCCAAACCCCTTGTATAAAATACTATACAGTTACTTATTTTGTTTACTGTCTGTCTCCTCTTATTTGGATATAAGATCCAGCAAGATAAGGAGGTCTGTTTCATAGAATACTACATCCCCAGAATACAGGATTGGTGGCCCATATAGGAGACCAATAATATTTACTGAAAGACTGACTATCATCAATCATGCATTCTTGTGATAATGACAGGCCTCAGAGTACACATATGTTGTGTAATTTCCACACTATGTACTATGTAGTTCTATGTGTAATGTGATTTTAAAGAGAGTTTTTAGCTATTAAGCAAAAAATAAGAAATATTTCCAGAAGTTGTCTGAAATTCATAGCCAGGTCTTTTTTTTTTTTTTTTTTTTTTTTAGTATCATGTTATGTTAGTCACCATACAGTGCATCATTAGTTTTTGATGTAGTGTTCCATGGTTCATTGTTTGGATATAACACCCAGTGCTCCATGCAATCCATAATCAGGTCTTAATCCTATGTTAGCAATGTTCCTTCTGGCTTACCTATAAGTCAAAGATACCTCTATATGGCCCTGGTTAAACAGATAATACAGATAATGTGTTAGTGATGCTGATTTTGGGTCTTTCTTTTTTGTCTACTTCATCATACACATAAGTACTTCTATTGGCCTAAAGAGTATGAAATATAGCTCAATTTCCTTCCTTTATTTTCTTTCCAATAACCCATAATTATGGAACAAAAAGGGAAAAATGCTAAAAATTATTCCTCCCATGAATTATAACCAGATCACAACCTTAGGTTTTTTTTATTCACTGCTATTGCTATTTAAAATATATTTGCTCCTGTAAAAACACTAAGTGAGCCATTAAGACTTTTCCCTTAATAATAAATACTTTTTCCCTCCATAGAGAGACAAAAAGAAAAAGTCAATTTAATCTTCTCTACTCTCCTAGTTTATTCCCTTTTAATTTTCACAAACTCACAACTCTGTCACTTAGCTATTACTATTATCCCCATTAAACAGAAGAGAAATTAAGCATGAGACTAGAAAGTTTGTTCAAGGTCATGTAGGTGTCAGGTGGAAGAGTTATGATCTGACTCTGAGATCTAAGGCATGGAAAGATATGTGCTTTATGGGACACAGGATATATCTTGAGAAATGTGATTGATTGTCAGCATGACTGACAGGTGTCTAGCTTAGATGACTAGGTGAATGATGATTCTTCCAACAACCTATAGGATGAAGTTTAGAGCACAAGTTTATCAGATCAGTTTGGGTGTAAGTTTGAGATATCTGTGGGAAGATAATTTTGAAGCTCAGAACTGTGTCCAGGCCTGGAGATATAAATAGGGAACTCAAAAGCATTTGGACAGAATTCAAAATTATGGAGACCAGTAAGTTCACTCAGGAAGAGTTCACTATGCTTGGCTAATAGAAAATAACAGGTTATCTGAGAAAGAGGCATTTTACCAGAATGAGAGAGTAAATGGAAGATTGTTATAGGCCAAAGAGTGATGGTTTGGGGGGAAGTAGATTACAGTGAACGTAATCTACTCTTCTGAGAATCAATTCAACACTATCTAGAACTCATTCAAGGGAAGGAAGTAATTCAAAACTATCTGGAAGTCACAGGAGCTTTTAAAACTTTCTTTAGCTGATCATATCCCCTTTGACACCTTCTAAAATGGACCTTTCCAGAAAGGTCTGAAAGTCTCATGTCGTAGGAAAGTCTCATGTCGTAGGAAAGACCTTGCCAGATATGGCTGGCCGTCCTCTAACTCCTCAGGAATCCTCCCGAGATAGCCCTCTGTAGGAAACACTCCATGTTATGGCCTCTTCCATCCTATCGGTGACTTGGAATCCAGTTTTTTGAGGCAAGATAGTCTGTATGGATGGATACTAATAGCGAAAGTGTTACTCTTATCAGGTGACTTCTGTGTGGAAATAAGCCCTCTTGGGGATTCATATTTTATTCTAAAGCAGAATTTCACAAAGTGTGCTTCCCTAAAGCCTAGTACTATTGAATGCAATTAGTATTACATTAAAATATGCTAAAATATAAAAGGTTCCTTGTTACACTCATTTTAGGAAATGCTGGCCTATAAACAAAGTTTAAGAAGTTTCTTTACAGCAGGATTTTCAGAGACTAATATTCTACCATACATCATAAAACTACTGGAGAGACATAAAATTCGGCATTTTCTGAAATTACCTGATTACAGGACTTTTTAAAAAAGTTATCAAATGGGTCAGAAATCTAAGCAGATATCTTCCTACGGGGATAATGCTAATGGTGGGCATTTTAGGCAATGTGGCAAATTAATTAGAGATCAAAATCAACACCACTGTAACCATACCATGTATCGCCCTATTGGAGCAGTCATTTTTTTCCACTTTACCCGCTTTCAACTCTTTCCTCACAACATGACATTAATTTGGTCACAATCACTTTTAATGGGAATAGACCTTTGCTTTAGAGTTTAAGTGTTTGCTTCCCCTTTTGATCAACAAAATTCTATGGACTGCATAAAAAATGGGATTGGGGTTTGTGGTGTTTTTTATTTCACAGTGTACATAATAACTGAGTAAAAATGAGATAAAGCTGATGAATAAACTTCATCATTGATATTATTTCCCTGCTTCTACTTACTTTTTTTTTTCTTTTATAGCTTGCAAGCTCAGTTATTACAAGGAAAATCAATAAACAAGCTTTCAAGGAAACTTATACCCAGGGAGAATAAAGAGCCTTTTGCCTTGAAGTTATTCTTTTTCTTTTTTAAGGGAGTAATATCCGCTCCACAGCCAGAGTTCACTTTCAAGTCAACAGAAGCCCTGTGTGCTCATGAGGTCTCTCTGCTGAGAGAACAGAGCCCCCAAGTATTTTCAGAGGGATATCTTTTGTTACTAGCATAACTTCTGTGAATTGAATTGTTCCCAAATTCAGGCAGGATTGTAAAAAGGGAACCAGTGTAGCCAAGAAAATAAAACATTGTCCACAAATTGAAGGATGGGGAAAGAAGGTAAGTAAGGCTACACAAAGCAGCCTTTTCATGTGAATGTAAATGAAACGTAACTTTATTAAGGGAGCTGGGATTCTTACCTCTGTCCTCTCCTGGAGTTATACCTAGGAAATAAAGACTAGATCCTTTAGAATTCTGTTCTAGGTCAAAAGATTTTTGTCATTGCATGACAGTATGTAAAAAAGATGACCTTGGACCACATGTTCAAGTTGCAAATCAACGCAGCACCCTTCAAAAGAACACAGTGAGATGATAGAAATGCTCTATAACTTTGTGTTGCTTAACATGTTAGCTAGTGGTTACACATAAATACTGAACGCTTGAAATGTGGTTAGTATAGCTAAAGAAGTGAATTGCCAATATTACTTAATTTTAATGAATCCAAATTTAAGTAATTCCATGTGCCTAGTTGTCACCATATTAGACAGCATAGCACTGGAGAATGAGAGCTGAATTTATTTGGTCAGGAGACCCAGCCATTTAGTAAGGACATAGAGAAACATGGATATCACCAAACCATGTCTCCTGGTCATTTCCTTCCAAGCAAAGTTACACCACAAAGCCAATGGCAAGAGTAAATAAAAATTGTCTGTGTCTACTTGGAAAATCAGAGTGAGTTTAAATAAAGTCATGGGTAAAAGTGGAATGGCAGTCATTGGTAGAAGGAGAGTTTGACATGTGTCTTAGTAAGACAAGAGAATCCTCAGAAAAATATATGCACATCCATGTTCATTGCATCATTATTTGCAATAGCCAAGACATAGAAACAACTTAAATTTCCATTAACAGATGAATAGATAAAAATTGTGGCATATTTATACACATTGGAATATTATTCACCCTTTAAAAAAAGAATGAACTCTTGTTATTTGCACAATCTAGATGGACTTTGAAGGCATTAGCTAAATGAAATAAGCCAGAGAGAGAAAAACAAATATTGTATGATCTTACTTACATTTGGAATCTTAAAAAAAAAAATGAGCTCATAGATACAGAGAACAAATTGGTGGCTGCAAGAGGCAGGAGTTGGGGCGGGTGGGTAAAGGGGATCAAAAGGTACAAACTTCCAGGTATGAAATAAATGAATCATGAGATCATAATATACAGCATGGTGACTATAGTTAATAATACTGTACTGCATACTTGGAAGTTGCTAAAGATAAATCTTCAAAGTTCTCATCACACACACACACACACACACACACACTGTATTATTATGTGTTTGTGACAGATGTTAATTAGGCTCGTGGTGATCATTTACCAATACATAAAAATATCAAGTCATGGGGCATCTGAATGGCTTAGTCAGTGAAATGTCTGACTCTTGATTTCAGCTCAGATCACGATCTCAGGGTTGTGAGATAAAACCCCACATCAGGCTCCATGACAGAGCCTGCTTAAGATTCTCTTTCTACCTCTCCCTCTGTCCTGTCCCCACTCATGCTCACTCTTAAAAAAAAAAAAAATCATTACTACTTGAAATTAATGTAATGTTTTAGGTCAATTATACCTCAATGAAAAGAGAAAAAGAAAAGAAATAAAAGAGAATCCTAAAAAAGAGTTACAGGATAAGAGTGTAAATATACGTGGTTGTCTAACAAATTACCCCACAATTTAGTGGTTTAAACAAATAACATATTTTTATTCATGAATCTGCAACTTGGGTGGGGCCCATGGGAAGATAGTGCATCTCTGTTCCAGTTAGCATTGCCCAAATTGTCCCAAGGCTGGGAGCTGGAATCATGTGAAGGACTGTCCCCCACACAGGGCTGGAGATAATGCTGACTACTGACTGTTGAACCATCAGTCAGAACACTTTAAAAATGGCTACACCATGAGGTCTGGGCTTTTAGCACAACATGGTGACTGGATTCCAAATGCAAGTGTCCAGAAAGAGTTTTGTACCCTCTTTATGGCCTAGCTCTGGACGTCCCATAGCATTGCTTCTGTAGGACTCTGATCATCAGAGAAGACACAAACCCAATCAGGTGGAAAGTCTTCACCTTTTGATAAGGGGTGCCGAGGAGGTACACAGGAAATGCTCCTAAGACTAGATATATTGCTGTAGCCATTTTTTTGCAAAATAACCCATCATTTTTTAATAAAATAGTTTAGGCTTCAAGTAATAGAGGCCTTAGTCAAACTAGATTAACAACAAAATAGAAACTTACTGTTTTAAGGAACTAGTTAGCTTAACGTTTCAAGTATGGCTGCATCTAGTGGCTCAAATTACATAATTTCATCTTTCTCCTACATGCTAATCATTCTGTTTCTTGCCTCTTTTGTCTCTTGTCTCTGTCTCTCTGTCTCTCTTTTTTTCTGCTGTCTCAGTGTCTTCTCCAAATAGCAGAACTAAAGATTACTGGTGATGCTAAGTCAACATTCTGACAGTTTTTGAACCTAAAGGAAGTATTTTTCTTGTATACCAAGTCTCACAGAAGGACTGTGATTAATTTGTTCAGGTCCCATGCCCACCCCTTGTCCAATTCTGGGATCTGGAAAATGAAGCTGAATTTTAAGCCAGGTAAATTTTACCTAGAAGCAAGTAATTTAATCTCACTGAACTGCCGTTTTCTCACAGGTAGAAAGCAGATTCTGATAGATTGATGGCAAGACTTACTCCAGTTTTCCCCTTTTCTGTATGCGAACAACTGCAATGTGATTCTGTGGCCTCTTTCATCCAATGGTGAAGTCTATTTCCCTATCCTTGGATTCCACGCTAAGCTGGAGATTGAGATTTGTCCAATAGAAGGTGGTTGATATAACTTTGTGCCAGTTCTGAGCATAAACCTAAAAATCTCTTACACATTTTGCAATTTGTCTCTCAGAACCCTGATACTACCAGGAGAAAAAGCTCAGTTTGGACTGTTGAGGAACGAATGATCAAGTAGAGCAAAGCTGAGTCAGCCCCGTTCTCCCAGCCAAAGTCAGAGACACATAGGACAGCTCAGCCAAGATTAGTAAAACCAACCCACAGCTGACTTCAGCTGTCTGAGGATCCATGAGCAAACCCAGCTAAGATCACCCAATCTGGAGTCCGTGCCCATGAGTTCTGCTCCTTGTGTGTGAGTTCCACAGTTTTATTATGACAAATATGCAACAGTGATACCATTAGTCCCTAAATCTTAGGACTATTCTGTTTAAAACAGTGTCTGACCTCAAAAAAGTAGTCAATAAATATTTGCTATTATTATTATCCATAACCTGCCAGTACCACACAGAATTTGAGTGTGGTAGCTTCCTAAAGAAGAAAAAGTTTCCCAAACTAAACTCTAAAAAAAAAAAAAAAAAAATTAAAAATGAGGTATCTACCACATGCTGCACGAGGTCTAATAAGGACAGAATATTGATCTATTAAATTTTTAGCAATTTAATAAATTTAAAAGAAAAAGTAAGCATATCATAATGGGAAGCACATCACTTACTGTCAGTGAAGTAAAAGTAGATGATCTCCAATGTCCTTCACACATTCTGTGTAAATTTCTAATATCTGATATATGCTCAGCTATCATATCATCAATTAGATCAAATAGCAAGCTTCTTCCTTGCAAAATGGATGTTAACATTTTTATTATATGATTAATTGCTGTTGTTAACAATATTTATACTTGTCCAAAAATTAGGACAAGAGTAATTTTATCTCTCCTAGCATTTTTTAAACACAATAATTATGTCTGACACAATTTTCAATAGTAAACTTTAAAAGAATAAATGCATTCGCTCCAAGAAATTATATCTATATATTACCTTTACAAATACTGACCCACATGCCTCTGAGCTTCATCTGTCAGTGTGAGTACTTGTACTGGGGGGAGGGGCTGTTCTTTCATAGTCACCCTTCTCACTCTCTCTCTCTTAGGTAAGTCACGCACCCAGTTACAGAACTTCAATAGAACTCTGTGGCAGTTTACAGACTCCACTTTAACTTGTAAATTCTCTTGTGAACCCAATTCTGTATTTCCATTTCTCTTTGACTTTTGTACTCGTGTATTCTGCTATTTCTTTTCTCTATAGGTCTTTTTTTTTTTTAATGGTTTCTTTCACTTAGCATAATTTTTTATTTTATTTTTTTTTATTTTTTATAAACATATATTTTTATCCCCGGGGTACAGGTCTGTGAATCACCAGGTTTACATACTTCACAGCACTCACCAAAGCACATACCCTCCCCAATGTCCATAATCCCACTCCCTTCTCCCAACCCCCCTCCCCCCAGCAACCCTCAGTTTGTTTTGTGAGATTAAGAGTCACTTATGGTTTGTCTCTATAGGTCTTAACGTGAATTGCTGCCTCCCAGTTCATCACCCACAACATACATGTATGCTAAGTGATGGTGCAATGTAAATAAAGCTCCTGGTCCTGTTCCACAATGTAACAAAAGCAGGATAAGCAGTAATCATGGCCAATTTCATTGTTACCTTTATTTTCTAATTTTGTCTTTGCAATAACCCTAGGTATGGTTAAGTAAGTCTTATTATCCTATTTACTGATTATGAGTACCAAGAGAATAAGATGTGTAGGTCACCAAATATGAAAGTACAGGTAGGATAACAGGTACAGCTATATCCACACACCAGTAAGATTAATAATGACTGTGTGGAGAATAATCAGTTTGAGACTAAATTTTGTGAAAGCAAATTTTCAGATTAATGTGACAAAATTAATATTTTATGTATATTAAACACTTACTATATTCCAATAGCTATTGTAAAAGTAATGTTGTAAGTTGATACTAGCATTAACTCAATTATTTAAGTACTTTTTTCATGGTTTTGTACAGGAAACCAATATGAGACTCTGTGGGTTAAAGAGCTTGCATTCAGTCTAGTAGCAGTAAGCTAATAAATCACCAACAGGGCATTTGAATATAGACCATCTGGTTCCCACAAGTGTCTCTGTTACCCTCTTCTGTCTCTGAAATGAAGAATAAGAAGTTAGGAGAGAGGAGAGAAGGGTAGTGGTAAATGAAAATTTATCAAGGTAGAAATAAGTAAATCATACACAGGCTGGATCATTCCTCATGTATGGGTTATGAGACAACATCTGGGTGAAGAATCAGGTGAAAATGAGGTTGGGAATATTTATGATGCAGCCACAGAAAAGTGGCCCTTGATGATCAGGTTGAGGTATTTGAGCATCTGCAATGGCCTGAAGGTAACCTTTTCAAGGTTTTTAAAAATCATCTGATACTTGATCAACTAATCACCTGAGTTCTAATTCATGACTAAAATCCAGCAGATTAGTTTGAATCATTCTGCTAATGTGAATCTGATTTGACCAGATATTAACCGCCTTATTTAAAATGATGTTAGGATCTACTGAACATTGGCCAGCACTACAATTGTCTTATTAATTTCTGAAAAAAAAAACATTTGAGGTCATCTTACCTGCTGTTTCAAGAAGTAAACAATTTATGTATTATAATTCATGGAAAACACATATTTTTTTTTCTAGGTTGTTTTCCTTGTCTACTGGTGAGCAAACACTATCAGAATCTTTGGCATCTATCAAAGTGTTCTGAGTGTCTTATAACAACAGAACACAGATCCAAGAAAGTTTAGACATGACTAAATAAACAGCACACAGATGTGGATGCTGAAAAATTAATACCACACAACCTGATGGGCTGTAGTACCAAAATGCTTCTGCAAAAACAGAATAAATAAACCCAAGCACAAACACTCATGCAATCATGGCATAAATGAATCATAAAACATTGAAGCAGAAGTTTAGAGATCTGGCATCAAATACAATGTCTGACAAACTACTCAGCTGCACACATTGTTCTTCATGTCATCTCATTGGTAGAGAGAACGTTGGAAGTAAAAGTAACTGGTTACATGTCAACAGAAACCGTTTAAAAAATAATTTCAAGATATTTTATGTTTGTAATCCTCCTCATAACTCAAAAACTGCCTCTTAAATTTTCAGAATAGGTACTTACTATTCTCAGATAAGATGTTCTAATAGAGTACCAATTTGTTGTTGTCATTAAGAATTAAGGCCACAGGAACCCTGGGAGGTTGCTGCTGACATCTAGTGGCATAATTTTTTAAATGCCAAATGCATTAAAAATATATAACTAGAGAGAGAAAGGGACAAACGTACATAAAAATGCACTTGCAAAGTCTAGTGGACATCCCATGTCATAAATTATTTGCCTCTGCCCACAATACTCTGTTTGCAATGAATTGTTCCCCTTCCAAAGTAATGTTAGCACCACAAAACCAAAGAAATGAAAACTAACGCACATGCTAAAGCCTTAAAGGAACCAATTCCCTCAAAGTTCTTAGTTCTCTACTGGGAAGTACCAATTCCCAGACAGCCCTGACTCCCGAAAGCCCTGCTCCAACCCCAACAGTCATTAATTTCATCTCCACTTTCTAAATAACAATCGCCCTTTCCACACCTAGTATTTAGGTACTTTTAGGATCCTAGCCTAAAGAAAATACTGTGAAGCGAAAATATTTTATTTCAGACTGCATATATGCAAACATACACACACATTCAAAATGGCCACAAACTTCTTAGTCATGAGGTTCAACAATTATTGCAAACTTAAAAATAGCTTTCAGGGACAGCTTTAATGGCTTCCAAGCATCAACATGAATAATGATGTATAAAAAAAACACAGAAAAAAACTGAACTTGGAAAAAATAATAAGGTGCATAGAGCATGCTTCTGTAAGCATGTAAAGAGATTTGTTTTGTAGTTTCTATATGTGTGTATGTATGTATGTATGTATGTATGTAAGGTGTGCATGTGTGTATGTGAGCAGAACAAGAGACTCTCAAGTTTTGCATGTACCCCCACTCCAAACTAGAACACTGATGAATATAGTAGGTAAACACTGATTTAATGAATGAATACATAAATGAATGAGGGGGCAAATTACAATACAACTTTTTTTGCTATTGGTTCTAATGTGAGATATGCTATAGGTATTGTCTTTATAAGGCAGGGTTTTGCTTGTGGGCAAGTGCCTTAGCTGTGTGGCTCAGGTTAGAATTTTCTTCCACGACATGTGTGCATAGTGGCAGAAGCTAATGGGTGATAGAATTGGGCAATCTTTCCTTGGTGAAGAGAATGTTTCAATAGTGAAAAATTGTTTTCTTTATAAGTTAATGTATTTAAATTTAGATTTTATTCTCATTGAAAAGATGTGATAAAAGGACAGTAGGTTCTCAAGGCAATCTTAAATAATACATAGCTAATTTAATACATAGCTAATAACATAGCTAATAAAATAATACATAGCTAATTTAACATAGCTAAATTATAACTCTCATAGTACAAAGCACTCTTTTAGCCTTTAAATATTACTTTAGTGGAAATCATGGTGATACAAGGAGTTCATTCAAAGTTTGTGTGCTTCACTCAAAGTGGGCGTAAAAATGGATGGCAAAAGAATCTTCTTTACATTCATATTAAAGGAAAGAAATCCCATGTCTGTGTCTGTACCTATATATAATAAAATGATACTTGTACATATGCACATATACACACCTGTATACATAAGAACTAATAGTAGCAATCTATGCAAATCAGTGACAGCGCAGCATCTAGATGACTTTACCAAGAGAATATGGGTTAAGGGAAAGAAATAGTTGTAGTGTTAGGAGGAATTCAGAAGGTCTTAAAGAGAAATTTTAAGGTTATGTGGGCTTAGGAATAAGGGAGAAAGATTGGGCATTCAGGGTGGAGTATTCAGCTTAAAGAAAGACAAGAATGTTTAGGATAAGAGGGATAGTAAGAGCGAGACAAAGGAAGAAATGCAGGCAGGGGATTGATGGAAGAGCTTGAAAATTATTTGCAGGACTTTATTTTAGACAGTGACATGCCTTATAGTTTTGGGAGTTTTTAAACAGGTTTTTAAAAGATGGAGTACCCCACAGATTCTATTCCTCAGAGGAATAAAACATAACAAGAACTTTTCAAATGACAAAAACCACAGAAGCCAAAAAGATTATCTAAAGCTATCATAATAGCTCTTTGTCACGTAAATCCTCTTTGAGAATTACTTTTTAATCACTTCTGTAAGAAAATGCTCTGTGATCTCTTCTCTGACTTGCACTTTAAGCACTCTTTGGGAACATATTTTGCCTGATGCTACATCTGTATTCCTGCATAGTATTACATGTATCACACACAGCACCTAATTCAGGCAATGTGACTATTATCACACCTCTTATCACATGCCATAGACATATTTCTACTTCTCCTTTAAATTCACAGCCATTAACTTACTAATCAACCCACAAGTTTTGATGATTTACTTTCCACTGTTACTTTAGGGTAGGTATGTAATAAATAATATAAAATATAAGTAATGCAGTAAGCTCTTAAAATATCACAAGATTTTCATGCTTTTAAACCTCAATAGATATTACATCTGTGTTTCCTACAGCCTGTATAATAAACTACAGTGAAACACATAACTAAACAATTTCTTTACAGTTTATTTATTAGTGTTCTTGAACTTAAGCAACATACACTAACCTTATGATACAGTTTATTTTCAACTCTTAAAACCATTTGTACTAAGTTTAGATCTTCACCTAGTATACATCAAAAAAAAATGCCAAATCCTTAATATCTCATTACAGTTACCTACAGTTAAATATATGTGAGGAAAAAAACTTGATATTCTTACATAATAAAAATAAATTACAGACATGAAATATTCTTAATGAAATTCTATCTATTTCCAGGACATATAAAACATATGTAAAAACAGCCTCTATGTTTGTACATAATCTTTCTATGGATGTATAGAAGGATATTTTGACCTGACTAGTTGAAGTTGCTTCTCTCTTTGAATGATAAAATTCAGAATATTGTGACTAAATCACTCCCTGTAAAAGAGTCAAATGCAGAATTTTTAAGTATCTTCCCATGCAAAAGTGCATGCTATTCAAACAGCTTGTTCCCTGAGCTCCATTGTCATAGTTAATCTTACACAAAAGTGTGTTCGTTTTCAACTGGGAAAACTGAATGGTCCCATTTGTCTAAAAATAACACCTTCACTACTGTGTCTTAAACTTCCATATTCTTACTAGGAGGCCAGCATTACCTTGATAACAAAACCAGATAAAGACTCCACTAAAGGGATGCCTGGGTGGCTCAGTCAGTTGAGCATCTGCCGTCAGCTCAGGTCATGGTCCCAGAGTACTGGGATGGAGCCCTGTATCAGGCTTCCTGCTCAACAGAGAGCCTGTTACTCCCTCTCCCTCTGCCTGTCTCTCTGTCTATTTGTGCTCTCTCTCTATCTCTCTGTCGAATAAATAAAATCTTAAAAAAAGAGACTCCAAAAAAACAAGAGAACTACAGACCAATATCCCTGATGAACATGGATACAAAAATTCTCAATAAGACACCAGTAAAACAAACTCAACAGCACATTAAAGATTGAAATTTAAGTGTCTATATTCCATCTGAGATAATAAATATTGAGCATCAATAATTAGCACTCTGTTGTATTAATAGAAATTTTTAATAAGATTGCAGACACCCCTATTTCAATGAATTGAAAGGTCTAACTTAGAGAGATGATGATGTGAACACCATTTTCTCCACCCCAAATACTCTTCCACATCCCACTCCCAACCTGCATATAAACACATACATGCTAAAGCATAAGCTCTTTGAGAATTCTGTCAGACCAAAGTACTTGGACTCTAGAGTATACAGAACTGTTTCTTTATTTTCATGTTGAGGAGAAGTGGGTTTTGTTACTATGTGTACACAATTCTGAAAACTCTACCATGTTAATGGAAATATCCCTCCTTCTACCTTTCTTTCTTTTACTACATTCAGCTCAAAATAAGTTTATCCATCTCTTACATACATAAAATAAAAGGTTAGTAAAATTGAGTATTAGCATATACAGACCTCTGAAAAAAGAAAAATACCACACGGATGCATCCTGGATAGTCCGTGCTCTCTTTATCCTTTATTTTCATTCTAAAGCTCATAGATCCTTGACCCTCATTATTGGTTTCATCTCATTCGGTCTTTTTTTCTGAGTCAATCATCAATTTACCCTCAACAAACACTTTACCACCACTTATCTCCCTATGCCTCTATCATATAGCTCAGCTTCACCCTCTTCCACATATGGTCCAGGTAGTTCTCATTATGTCTCTCTTCGGTGAATCACAGTTAATAGTTCAATGCAATTTGCAAAATTGCAAATTTTGGCTTTAGCTACTGTATAAAATCTGGTTTTATACAGTAAATATATGCAAAAGGCAACCCTCAATTGATGTCATTAACCATTTTTAAGATATTTTGTAGTTTGAATTAACATTTTAGTATAGATAAAACTTAAATAGAGGGCCCACAATTCAAAATCCCCTTTAGGGGAGAAAAGCTGCTTCCCTAAGGGGTTTATACATCTTTTGAAGAACTAACTGGAAGTCAGAAATAAGTAGAAACACCCCAATTTGCAATTCAGCCTAAATTTTTGTTCAACTGCAAATTAAAGTTCAGAAGCAACTTTTCTGCTAATGTCTATTAAATTTAAATGCTACCTTTATTTCAGCACTCATTTGTTTTTAGGAATTCAATGATTTGTCAAAAATAAAACCCAATTAATTCCAATTACTATGCAGCCTAATGTACATTTCAATAAATCTATTATTTGTGTTCACATACATAAAGTAATACCCTATCTTCACAGCTGTATGAATAGAAAGTATTGAGAGATGCGTCCAGTTCCCCATCACAATTCTAAGCTTTAGAAACACTTCTATAAAAAACTATTTTGAGATAGCAGTTTTATTCATAAAACATACACACATTACTTATCTGCATCTATAACCACACTTCATTTACATATACATGTCATTAAAATATTTGCATGAGTGTTCATATTCTTAGGCCAACATATGTAAATAAATCACATAGCAATTTGAAAATTTAGCAACTAAATAGGCAATCTGTTAAGTATAATCAGACATGCTATTCAGCAAGTGTATCATATAATTCAATCTTCCAAAGAAAATATATGTTTTGCATGAGGGTGCCTTTATAAAAGCTTGATGAAGTTTTCTAGGAATTTGTACTGAAATTTTCACATATTCAAAAAATAAAAGGTAAAGCCATCTGACTAATGCTTAAATGAAAGGAAAATCTCATCACTGTAACCTGATTTAGAATCTAATTGTCTTATTGTCTATCATTTGTAAATATGATACACTAATTGGGGCTATTTCCAAAGAGAATGCAATCTTCTCATCAAGATCCTATTCACATATTAACATAAATGAAATAAAAGTGTCATAAAGTTAACCATTATCCATAACGTTTGATAAGCTATATATAATTTAAAATTTACTCTTCACTTCATAGATAGGATGATCATCATAAATCATTCCCTCTACTTTTCAGATAATGATTTGATTTTTTTGGAGGGTTATACAGTAGCTAAAACCAGTGATCAAAGAAAGCCAACTGGTTTAATGTATCAGAGTTCAACAGACTAAAAAACTTATCAGTTCAAAAAAAGCATTACCTTGATCTGAATCTTCATAAAAAACAGCAGATCTCTTGCCAGGTAACACCATTTCTTTGGGTTCTGTGGGCAAAATGAAAAGAGATTAATAAAAACAATCTTTCTTTTTACTCTTTAAATACTTCTTTAAGAAGATTCATTAGTAATAAAGGTCAGAGAGGAAAATCATTTAGCAAAATACTCTGCTCCATTCAGCAGCTGCCTTGGGAAGTACTTGTTATAAATGCCAAATAGTTTCCTCAAAAGCCCCCCCCTCCTACAGCTGAGAACATGGCAGATACTGTGGCAGATACTCAGCCTTGTTTTCTTTGCTTCTCTCTCTTCTCCTATGGGAACAAAACAAGCACTTGAACATGAAAAAGCATTAGCTTCCACTCTTTCAAAAGATAAGATGTAAGCCATGTTGGGACAGAACATTTACTTGGAATACAACTAACTGAAATGGAATTGGCAATTATCTAAACTTACTTTTCTCCCTCCTGCAGTGAGTATGGGTTTTAAAATATTCATGAAAGCTTGGGTGTTTTCTTATTCTGTCTTTCCACAGAAGTGATAACATGAGATAGTATGGGATGACTCTGTAAATAATTGCAGATTACCCTGCTCATATGATGCAATTTCAGAGCTTTTCTATGCCTCAACAAGGAGGAAAACACTTTCTAGAAGTCAAAAGTATGAAAATATATCTTATTCCCTCTCTTAGCATATAACAATCTTGATGAGTATTCCTTAAGAGATTTTATTGCATCATTATCTGAATGTTCAGATTGGAGGATAAGAAATTCAAGTCTGAGCAACAGCTTTCCAGAAAAGAATGTTGCATAGTTAGGTAAGAATTTTAAATTCATCCCTTAAGAAGGTTATTTGGACAAATGTTAACAGTTAAAAGCATCATTGATTAATTGAGGACAACAGTCATTATAAGAATAGTCCTATAACTGTAATCCATATAATACCTTACTAGCTATGTGACCTTGGGCAAGTACATTAAACTTTGTAAACCTTTAAATTTCATCTGTACTATCCAAATAAGAATTCCTCCTACTCAACAGAGCTGATAAATAAATGAAATAAAATATATAAAGGATATAGGACTGATGATTATTAGCTACTATAATTATCAATAACATGATTAATATTATTATTATTGTTCCCCTTTTTTAAAAAATCTCACTACCTCATTGAAAATCTCTGCCTCTGAGCCATGTGGTGGAATAATTAAAATAATATCATGCTGGATATCACTGAATTTGTCTTTTGTTAATCAGAGTCCGTGATGACAGAAATAGATAAATAAATAAATAGTTATTGTATATCTTTGGGCAGATGGGGAAAAAAACTTTTCAGGAAGATGAGTTAAGTTGCAACCACTCTACTCCACTGGCTTCTCTTGATTTTGCTAGAGATTTTAATTTAAGGAAGGCCCCCAAGAAAGTATGATTTAGTTTAAGATTCTCTTAAAGCAACTGGCTCTTGTGTACTCGTGTCAGTATTCAATCCCATTCAGAAAACACCTCATGAGCTCCTAGTGCAAACCAAGGGTATGGACTGACTTTAGAGGAAACAGTAAACAAAAAGCAACCCCCAAAAAAACATAGTTCGGTAGAGGATTCACATCTTTAGACAATTATTTCAAGCAATTGGTGTAAATATCAAGTTTAAATCATTAAACAGTATACACTGTGTTTGAACAAAAGAAGGTATTGAAAGGATACTGTACAGTCAGGAAAGGGAGATTTTTAAAATAATCTTTATAAAGTCAGTCAGAATAGCTGAACCGATGCACACTGGCTGACAATCCGCCCTCTTTTGTCTAAGAAAATTTCACAAAAGAGAGGAACTTTGAAGGACTAGGTCTGGAAGGCAGGTAAGTAAGAATATGTCTTTTTAGGGAGCTGGGACAATGCATAGGAAGAACTGAAACATTAAAAAACAAAACAAAACAAAACAAAAACCATGGAGACCAGATTAACAGGAGACTGACTTGCAGAGCCCATTGTGCTTCTCCCCAATCTCTCACTAAAATGCTCTGAGGATGTCAAAGAAGAGAAATACTGGTAATGGCAACTAGAGAAAAGGGACAAAACATAAAAAGGTATTTCCAGTAGCTGCAGCCCTGATAGGGACAGACTAAGTAACACTGTTTTAGACTCAAACTTCATACTGTATATTTTGGAGGACACAGCATATATGATGAGAAACAGAGAAACTGGGAAGGGGCTTTGATTCACACCCACAGCCCCCAACGCCAAGTTGCGGGAATCAAGCAAACAAGTCTATATAACATCTCTTGTGGGTTGAACTGTGTCCCCCAACAAATATATTGAAGTCCTCCCCTTGCACCTGTGAGTGTGAATTTATTTGGAAATGGAGTTTTTCCAGATATAATGATGCTATATGGGAGGAGGGAAGCTTAATCCAACATGAATGGTGTCCTTATAAAATGAGACACAAAGAGAGACATATGGAGAATGCCACATGAAGACAAGGCAAAGAGATAGAGATCACCATGTGTTGAGGGAAGAAGAGACTGGAGTCAGCAAGCCAAAAAATGCCAAGGATTGCTGACAACAGAAGCTAAGAGAAAGTCATGGAACCAATTCTCCCCTAGGTTTACAGAGAGAACATTGTTCTCTCTCAACATTGTTGATTCTAGATTTATAGCCTCTTAGAACTGTGAAAGAATAGATATATCTTATTCTAAGCTACCTAGTTTATGGTAATTTGTCATGGCAGTCCTACTAAACTAATGCAGCGACTTTTGAGGCAACAAGAATTAGGCCTTTACCCTGCTCACTTGGAGCTTCAAAAAATCTCACAGTTATACTAACTCAGCAAACATATTCTCAATTTAGAATTTAGAATGCCCAGCTCCATATAAAAATCTTATTTAATGTTTTTTATTATTATGTTATGTTAGTCACCATATAGTATATGAGTGGAGAAGGGAGTTGGGGGAAATTGGAAGGGGAGGTGAACCATGAGAGACTATGGACTCTGAAAGTTTAAGGTTTAAATTGCCTTCCCTCCATAGCTAGGATCTGCTGCAAGTACAAACCAACAGCCAATGAAGAGGGATATGTTGGTCCTGTATTTTTACCCCATGTCCCTCTTCCCTAGCCCAGTTAAGCTTGGTCCCAATGCTCTGGGATATGGGAGTAGAGTGGAAAATTGAAGATAAGAAAAGAAGAGGTAACTGGAGAAGGAAATTTTACTCTCTGTCCACTGAGCTAAGAGAGCTGTTTTGTATTTAAAGCTGATTCTCAATCAGTGGATGCTTTTCCAGGTTTTTCAGGGATTGTTTCCCCCTCTCCAGTCACTGAGGAGCTTTTATGTGTACTACCTTGATATGAGTCACACTGTCTCATTTTATCACTTACTACATCCACAGTTCCAACTAACACCTTCAGCCCCTATCTGCTGAAGCCAACTCAGTCCCTGGGTAGCTCTCTGGGACAGCCTCATTCATTCATTCATTCATTCAGCCTCATTCAGCTCCCTCACATTCATGACCCAGACCTACTGCACAGGGAGCTCTCACAAACCCTGGAGAAATGGGCTATTCTCAATTCAGTAACTCTCCTTTCTCTTCCATAAATGCTCACTAGCTCATCTTGGCTTTAGAGTCATCTGAAATCAGTCCAGTCTCCACAACCACACCCAAAACTTAAAGGAACACATACTAAACTCTCACTGAGTTTTGCTGAACCACCTCTTCTTATCAGTAGGAGGAGGAAAAAAGGGAAACACCCCACAACTACATCCTTGTGTACATTCCTAATGGTCCCTCAGTTTACTCCAAAGAAATATGCCTTTAATCACTAGACTTCCCACCCTTTTTTGGGTCAGGAATGTAGGAGTTATCTAACCAGTTCTCATATTTTACAAGGGAATTTCTACAAGGTGACCTGTGTTCATAAATCATTTTGGTATTGGATAGCTGTTGTCTTAAAGAGTCAATATCTTCCCATTTTACATCCTGTGATAGGAGTTTTCACAATCTGAATTTTAAGAGACTCATGGGGGAATCAGCTAAAAATTGTATAATATGTCTACTGGATATACTCTCTTTTTAAAGTTTCTTGAGCATTCTATGAGTTTTATATACAAATTCAATAAAATATAATCAATATTATATCTCTTAATCTTCAATATAATCTCTCATCTTCAGTCAGGTGAAGTGCTCAAAAACTCCCATGTTACTCTCACCAGTTCCACTGACCATGTCTGTTCCTTCTGGTTGTGATTGAATTCTTACTTTTCAGTACCTTCCAAATTTACCACCCTGTCAAAGTTTCAATGCCAACTTCTCCACAAAGTGATCCCCAGGTACTTTGGACTTTGTTGATTTTATCACTATCTGACCTTGTGTAGCATTTATTTATAGGCAATGCATATAATTTATATTGCCTTCTTGGGTTGTCTTATGCTGTCATGTCTCTCCAACTATATTTTAAGTTCCTTAAGAGTATTTGTATTTTGTGCCTCTCACATATCTGCTTTAGTACTTGATTCAATGCTCAGCACATAGGAAGTGTTTCCTAATAAATATATGCTCACTTCCATGTACTAAATATCTATTAATAAAGATAAGAAAGAGCTAACTTTTGTGGCACAAATATCTTACCATGTCTCATATAGAAATTACATAGTAAGTCCTTATTGTTGCCACATAAAATTTAAAGAACATTTGAACAAACTAATATGTCAGACAGAACAGAAGCAGAAGACAAAGGAATATGAGAGGTGAAATGCCAACAGAAAACAAGGATGTCATTATTTGGAAATATAATCCATATGCAATGCTTTTTGATTTCTCTATGTTTGACTTCACCTTTCTGCAGGGGTAGCACTTGCTTCAGAAGGATTAGGATTGATACAAGGCAAATAAAGTAAGAAAGGAAGAGACTACAGCTTCACCAGCAAAATTCTAGATCCATAGTAAGGTGATGGTCTTGAAAAATCAGGCTTTCCTTTTAATTTTTAAAAACACAATCTTAGTTGGCATTAACATATTAGAAGTCAGAACTAGAAAACTAGATCATGAAGTTATATGATACAATTAGGGAAGAAAACTTAGGGTATGATGTAAAGAATATGGAAAACTACCTTAGGCTCAAAGGTTGTATGGAAAAGAAGACAGAAGAGGAAGAGGTCAAATATCAAATCCTCATTTCCCTCCTCTAAGTTAAACCTCCACATGAATGTGGTAATAGGAACAGTAGGACTAGCAGACTGCTTTTCAGGGCATAGCCTGGAGAGAATTCCAGACTCTCTGAGAAAACTAGCATTCAACATTTAACACTACACCTACATGGGAGCCACTAAGTGGCATTAGAAGAGGGAGGGAAATATCTAAAACCATGAATCTGAGACAGAATCCCATTATGCCCACAACCAATGTGTGGTGCCCCAGGGAAACAGAAGTTCCCAAGTACCCTAATCAGGGAATATGGGAGTGCTGAGTAGATGTGATCCCCCACCTACTCCAATGAGATCATTGTCTCCATAGTCACAATACTATAAAGGAAAGAGTAGAAAAAAGAAAAAAATTCTGAAAGCACAAACATTTACCCAAAAGTTGTCTCAGTCATCAACTGCTGGTAAAAAGGAACTTAAATGTATCTAGTCCAAGGTTGTTCTTTTACAGATGAGGAAACAAAAAAACAGAGTGGCAGACTCACCTACTCAAGAGTATTATGCAAATCAGGACAGAAAAGAGGCAATAATTTCAGTTTTTCTAATACCTACTGGAATGCCTACACACTATCCTGCATTTTTATCCAGCTCCTTTTTATTATAAATATCAGTTAATGTTATTATTCAGCTAATATTTAAAAATAAAAATTCAAATTTTATTTTAAATAAAAATATCAATAATTTTAAATCCATTTATTTTAATGAATAATGAAATACATGTAAAATTAAAATAATGAATAATGATTCCACAGAAACACTATTAGTCTCATTTATTTAGTAAATTTAGCAAGGTTACCAATTTAATGTCATTGTACAAAAATCAGTTGTGCTACCACATAACAACAAACAAAAACATAGAAATTCTGGCTCCCTGAGTGGTTCAGTCAGTTAAGCATTTGACTCTTGATCTCAGGATCATAGGCTCCATGCTGGTTGTGGAGCTGGGGGTGGAGCTGGGCCTGGAGACCACTTAGAAGAAAAACAAAGTCTACATTTAAAATAGAAATAATACCTCAAATACCATGGAATAAATCTTGCAAAAGATTTTTTTGACCTCTAAACTAAAAATTACTTAGAGAAACATTACTTAGGAAAAATAAAGCAGGCAAATTAATGGAAACAGCCACATCATGTTCACTGATTGGAAGATTCATTATTACAGGATGTTGATTCTCCCCGAACTGACCCATGTATTCAGTCTGATCACAATAAAGATCCCAGTAGTTTGTTTTTTAATTTTAAATTTACAACCTAACATTTATCTAGAAATGTAAAGGGCCAAGATTATCCAAGGTGATATTAAAGAAGAACAAAGCTGGAGGACTTCGATGACCAGATATCAAACTTGTTATAAAGCTTTCATAATTAACACAGTATGGAATTGGTGTAAAAACAAACAGATAGGGTACCTGGGTGGCTCAGTGGGTTAAGCCTCTGCCTTTGGCTCAGGTCATGATCCCAGAATCCTGGGATCGAGTCCTGCATCCAGCTTTCGGCTCAGCAGGGAGCCTGCTTCCTCCTCTCTCCCTCTCTGCCTACTTATGATCTCTCTCTGTCAAACAAATAAATAAAATCTTTAAAAAAAAAGATATATGGAACAAAACAAACAAAAAAACAAAAAACCCACACAAATTATGATAACTACTTACCCAGGTAAATTAGGCAACATAGAGCAGTTGGTAAAGGGCAATTTTTCCACTAACTGATCCTGAACAAATTATATATCCATTTGGGGTAAAACGTGAATCTTAACTCTGACACATACAAAACAAACAAACAAAAAATTACTTCAGAGGGTTGTTTCCTAACACATGGGTGACAAAACAATAAAGCTTTCAGAAAAGAGTATCTTTCCCTTTGGCGTAGACAATGATTTCTTAGAGAACACAGAAGTGGTAGCCATAAAGGGAAAATACCATACATGTCATTGCATTTAAATGAAGAATTTCTGTTTATCAAAGGACACCACATAGAGAATGAAGTGCAAACCACAGAGTATAAGGAGAAACCTGCAATACATACATCATATAATGACTCATTCAGGGTATTTAAAGTCCTACAAATCAACAAGAACAAGGCAGACAACTTGAAAGAAAAATGAGCAAAAGACACAAATGGAGATTTTACAAAAGGAGGCATTCAAATTTTCAACTAACATATTAAAACCTCCTCAACTTTATTAGTCCCCTGGAAATGTAAATTAAAACCACAATGAGATGCCACTGTGGCCAAAATAAAAAGGACAGATAACATCAAGAGTTGTAAGGATATGGAACAATGTGATATCCTGCTTGTGAAGGGCAGAGGATGGAAACTGGTGTAACTTTAGAAAACAGTTTGGTAATACCTACTAAAGGTGGTCCTGTGCACACCTTGCAGCTGGCGGAGTTCTACTCTAGGCTTATAATCACTATAAAGGCACACTGGTTGCCAAAAATTATGTACAAAATGTTCATAATAACACTCTTCATAGTAAGGGATAACTGGAAACAGTTCAAATCTCCATTAATAGCAGAACTAATTAAGAAATGAAGATTTATTCATAGAATGAAATGCCACACATTAATGAGAACGAACAAACCACAGTTACATGAACATGTATGATTATCACAAGCAATAATCAGGGTAAGAAGTTATATGCAAAAAAGCATGCATCATATGACTTTATATATATATATATATATATATATATACACATATATATATATTTATATATATATATAAAATGTGGAGGGGACCTCTTGTGGGGTAGTGACTGGGAGAGGACAGGGAGCCCAGTGTGGGACTCAATCCCAGCACTCTGGGATCATGGCCTGAGTTGAAGGCAGAGGCTTAACCCACTGAGCCACCCAGGTGCCCTGAGATTTTTTTTTTTTTTTTTTTTCAGCTACATTAGCCAGGAAACAGAGTCAGATTTTAAGTGTTATATCTGACCTTTTAAATTATTTCCTTTTGCAAATACTAAAATTTCTACCAATTTGATTCCTTTCTAATTTTCCTTTGCTTATTATTTTTTGATACAATTATTACATTTATATTTGTAGGTTTTTTTCTGCATTTAAACTTCGGGAAGAAAAAAATGAATAGAATACAAAAACACAATAAACACCTATTTATCTTTGTCTGCAAGCAATGAGATAGAAAAAACTTTTTCTTCTCTGAATTATAATTATATCTAGATCAAACATCAATAATGAAAAACTACAAAGATAATAACCAAGGCACAGACATTTTGAAATGTATGCTTAATATATGCCAGAGAAAAGGCAGAAATAAGAACAATTAATAATACTTTTTTTTTTAAGATTTTATTTATTTATTTGACAGAGAGAGATCACAAGTAGGCAGAGAGGCAGGCAGAGAGAGAGGAGGAAGCAGGCTCCCCGCCGAGCAGAGAGCCCGATGCGGGACCCGATCCCAGGACCCCGAGACCATGACCCGAGCCGAAGGCAGCGGCCCAACCCACTGAGCCACCCAGGCGCCCCAATTAATAATACTTTTAAAGCACACTAAAAAGTAAATACTAGGAACAATTAATAAAAACATTTTTCTCAAAATGATGTACTCTAATTTCACTGATAATTTTATGTATTTAATCATTAAGTTTTTCACTCTCCATTTAGTCAAAAATAATCAAAATATTTTCCCGTAGGCAATTTAGCAATAAAAGACTTAAAAAAAACTTTTATTCTTTGAAAACTACTTTTTTAATCTTTTAGTCTGAATTACCTTAGAAGTACCTTATTATTACTGTAATAGTTAAAATAAACACTTCACTGCCATATTTACCAGAAATTGTTTTGAGTTGTTGTCTTACACATTCAAGCTTCATTACAATTTTGACAGCTGGGTATACTATTATTCCATTTTACAGACGAGGAAACTGAAGAACAGTTTGGTTACCAGGTTAACAGCTTGTTAGAAATACAGAATTACAGGCACTGCACTAAACCAACTGAGTCAGAATTTTCATTTTAACAAGAAACTCAAGTGCTCAGTAGGCATATTAAAGTTTAAAAAAGCCACTTTTAGAGGCGCCTGGGTAGCTCAGTGGGTTAAAAAGCCACTTTAGGGGTGCCTGGGGCTCAGCTGTTAGGCAACTGCCTTTGGCTCAGGTCATGATCTTGGGGTCCCAGGATGGAGTTCACATCAGGCTCCCTGCTCAGAGGGGAGTCTGCTTCTCCCTTTGACCCTCTCCTTCTCATGTTCTCTCTCTCTCAAATAAATAAATAAATAAATAAAATCTTAAAAAAAAAACATTTTAGATGATCTGTTCCTCTAAACTAAAGGCTTGAATCCTTGCTTCCGCAAATTTATTTCTGTAGTTTCTGCAAAATTTATCAATTTTACCACGAAAATTTTAGTCTGTTAAAATTATTATTGAGTACTTCACTATTTCTATCAATTTTGCTGCCTGCAGTGTTACTGAATTTTACTGAATTAACTACTGAGGACTTAAAACAGAAGCTTCTCTTCTAGGGCTGTTTGAAAGGCTGTTTTGTTTGCAAGGTACTGTATCTTCCACAAGTAACTACAAATGCTATCAATTGAAAACAGGCAGAGCTGACATGCTTTAGTTCTGGTGTGTAGCCTTGTAAATGTCCATGAGAGTTCCTAAGTTAAAAAATCAATACTAGAGTAGCTACTGTTTTCTCAAAATCCTGAGAGATTTTATGCTATATTATAGCACAGTGCTGATCTCAAATCCTTTGTGAATTCTGCTCAAATTTTCTTATTTCTTAGGTATTCACTTATAAGTTGCCCTAGGGTTTTCTAGCTTTGCACATAAGATGACCTAAAAAGGTTCCAGAAAGATAATTTAGTATTACTACTAAGCTAAGGATTTTGCTCTGCCTAAAACAAACACCATTAACAACAACCAAAATCAAACATAATAACTAATAAAACCCTCAAAGAGAAACATCCATATTGAAAACCATAAAAATAAGCTTCAAAAACAGCAAATTAATGCAAAAAAGTCAACCTTAAGATAAAAGACAAAGTTGTGTGTTAAGTATTTTTTACTGTTTTAATAAAGTACCAATACTTATATCTTCAAAAAACTATTAAATTTCCTTATCACCTTATCTCTTTGCTTTGGCTCTGAATGTATTTCCAACTTATGAGCTAGCTGGGATAAAGAAGGTTAATTTACTTCAGCATATAGAATCAAGGAAGATCATTCATTAAAATTTTGCCAACAGAAAAATGAAGAATGTTTGAATGTAGTCTGGGTATTAGATATAAAAATGAATTTATTTCAATTGTGTCAGGTGTGAGAACCGTATTATGGTTACATAAGATTAATATCCTTATCTTTTAGAAACGTATACTGGAAAAAATGTGGGCTGAAATGTCAAAAAAAATTTCCAATAGGACATACAGGTACACCACTAAAAATGAAATGAAGTACCATCACTAAAAATGAAATAAAATTAAGTACCAGCTACAAAAACAGAAGAGAAAGAGAATGATTAGGAATCTAGAAATAGGGGCACCTGGGTGGCTCAGTGGGTTAAGGCTTTGCTTTTGGCTCAGTTCATGATCTCAGAGTCCTGGAATCAGGCCCTGCCTTGGGCTCTCTGCTCAGCAGGGAGTCTGCCTCCCCCCTCTCTCCTGCCTGCCACTCTGCCTACTTGTGTCCTCTCTCTCCCCATCAAATAAATAAATAAAATCTTTTTTAAAAAAGGAATCTAGAAATAACATCAATAATAGAAAAATTTTAGTATCAATGCAGGAGGCTTAAATAAGCCATTAGTACATTAAATTAAAAGTAATGAAAGAAAATAATAATGTTTCTTTCAATATTCATAATGTAACTGAACTAACAATATATTTGAAAAATGTTATGGACACATTTTATGGACCTCTTGCTCCTGCTAATCACTATGATAACTCTGTTATATATATCCCTGCTCTTAAAATGAAATAGTTATTTAAAAGAGACAGGAACACTTTTCCCACTTTCATAACATTTTTGGCTTGACCCAAGGCCAGAAGTTTTACACTGTTTTATAGTAAGCCTTTTTAGTTTATCTCCTAATTTGATTAATCAGACAGTCATTTCTTATTATAGGTGGTTTCTGTGCCTAAATGCAGTAGAATAAGTGGAAAACAGTCCAAAATTTTGGAAATTAACAGACATCAAAAAAATTTCAACTGCATTAACTTTTACTTTCTACCCCGTTCTAGGAACCAATAATTTTGGCAAAGCATATGAACATCAAAAGTAATATAGCTGGAAAACCTTGTGCAATGCTGGAAGGTAAAACCTAAACAGTATTTACATGCAAAAAAATAAATAAATAATCTAAGAAAAGAGAATTATAGTTGAATGCCTCCATATTCCACTATCAAAGTACTACAGGGGAAAAAAAAAAAGAGAGAGACAAAATTAAAAACTATACAGTGCCCAATCAGGGAATTTCTGCTTCTGGTAACATTGGCACTAAGAATTCTAAAAAGCCCTCTCCTTCAGAACATCTAGAATGCTTGATAAAATACAACAAACATACTTTAAACTGCACTGCTGAGCTCATAAGACATAAACAACCTTAAAGTGGCAGAATGAAGCAGGTTGGAAACAATAGTAACATACACATGCAAAAACATGGATGCCCTCATGTTGTTTACTATTAAAATCTTGAAGCTTTACTATTTATTAGCCTGGTGGGAAATAATGGACAAGGCTTTAGGTTTGAAAAAAGTGAGGAGTTGTAATTCAGAACCTCTAAAACCCCAAGAAAATGTACAATTTGAAAAAATGCCTTCTACCATAGGGAAGTGACAAGGGCAAACTTATCTATGGCATCCCTATCTTGGAGTAGACAAAAAGAAAATCACTCTTCTAAAAATGAATTAACTGTAGTTCTTCCCCCATAGCTTTTAGCCTTGGTTTTACACTGATTATAAATCTGGAAAAGCTTCAAGGAAAGACACTAACTTAAAGAAGCAAATTGAATCTATTCCAAAATAATATAACTTCATCTCAGACCTCTCAGAATCCCCAGAATTTTTAAAAAGCCAAAAATGAGCAAACAACGCAAAATTATACAACCTTAAAGAAAAGAGGCCTTCATAAAGGAGAGTCCAAAAAAGCAACAAACACCAAAATATGACTGCCAAGGACATCAGATTCTGTAATTGTCAGGAATATAACATAAAATGAATATTTCAAAAATCTCTAAATATGTAAAAGAAGGAACTAAAAACACAATAGAATATTAAAGTCAATTGGAATTTAAAAAGGAAAAAGGTAACGTCTAGAAAAAAATATAAAATTACACTCTCTATAGATGCATTGAGTACAAAATCAGGTACAACTTCAGAGAAAGTTAATAAACTGAAAGGTATGCTTGAGCAATTACATAAAATACAACAGAGAAAGAAAAAGTAATGGAACACACATAAGATAGAGAAAAAAATGCAAAGTTCTAACATGTGACCAATCAAATTCCCTGAAAAAGAAATAAGATAAAATGGAGGAGACGCTAGACCTCCCTGGCCTAGAGTGAGGCAAGTGAGGCAGCTAGGGCAACATTTTAAGGAGGCATTTAGTTTTCTTAAATTTTGTCACCTGGAAGAGGCAGTATCAAGAAGATAATTGGCTAAAAGTTTTCCAGAATTGAAACTTGAAATCCAGAAAATGATGTTGTCCAAGAAGGATGAATAAAAAGAAATTTACACCGGTGGCTATAGTAAACATAGAATACCAAAGACAAAGAGGTCTTAAAAGCAGCCAGAAATAAAAGATTGACTACTTTAGTAGACAGTTTAGGTGCGATGCCCAATCCTCTCTACCAGCCACTGAACTTACACCTACCTTTCTCTTCATAATTGTCCTCATATCTTAAGAGTTTCCAAACTCCCTCTGCGGACAGCCCACTGCCAAAGAATAATGAATGGATACCAAGGCCATATCCCTAACATTAACTGTGACATTTCTGTGGTACCCTCAGGATGCAGACTGTCTTATGGAATCAGGCTGATCTTCCATTAAATCCACATCTTCAGCTACCTGATTTTCCCATGTTATAATACTTCCTTAATTTTCTTTGTCTGATTTCAACAAAGCTGAAAATCCTCATCCTGGATTTGAATCTAAGAAGTGCAATTATCAGCAAGCAAATGACAAATAGAACAGCAGCTGTTCTCAAAACAAAAATGTATACCAGAAGACTGCAGAGTAATATATTTTAAGCACTGAGAAAAGTAACTGTCAGTTAAGACTCTATTCCCAAACTGTAGTTTGAACCAGACATAAAATAAATAACTATTCAGATATATCAAGACAGAGTTTATCACCAATAGATCCACATCAAGAAAATTTTTAAAGAAAGAATTTGGGACAGAAAGAAGGTAATCCCGGATGGGAAGTCTGATACAAAAGAGGGATGAGAAATAAGGAAAATGAGTAATTAATGATCATGTGAGTAGATTTAATCAACAAAACTATATTTAAAATAATATTAATAATAATTTTAATTTAGGTAACAACAAATAAATTATTTTACAACAAAAGGAGGAATATGATTGAATTTAAATTGTGATGTCTTGCCTTGTTGAGCAGGCAATAGAGATTAATTAACTTAAGATTTTAAGTATGCCAACAAATATTTTAAGGTCAATCTCTAAAAAGTAGAGATCAACCATATTAACTTCAAATCAGCAACGAATAGAAGAAAGAAAAGAATAGTAAACCTCAATCAGAAAGAACCCTTCAGAAAGTTCTGTTTCTGGCCTCAGTGGAGTAACTGGTCCTAGATTAGTCCACTCACTATAAACAATCAAAAGTTAGACAAAAATATAAGGTTAATCTTTGGGGGTATTATACAACATGCAGCCTAAAATTATACTTTATGAGTGAAAGGAAAACTCCACAATTTCCCCACCTCTCTCCATAAAAACAATTTTCCAACCTCAGTAAAGTAAGCTGAGATGCAGACCAACATATGGTCCTGCTGTGCTTAGAAGGCAGAGATTAGAGTTCAAAGAAGCTGAAGTCCCTGGAATATGCACAGCAAGGTGTCAGAAAGGAGGGAGCTGTGCAGAAGTGAGGACTCAGATGTCCAAGTAATAGTCCCTACAAGTTCGTGGACAATGACTGGGCTGTACATATGCAGGGCAAGAAAACATGATGCTTTTAGAGAGTTATTAAGAGTGAAACAGAGATATTAGAAACAGAGTATTGGAGATCAAGCAGTGCTGTTAGATTTTGGAGTCCATGCCAGTCAGAATAAAGGTAGTCCTTTAATACCTCCTAATATGGTAGATTTTTACAATGTAAGTATACATTAACTACTAGATGTACAAAAATAAAGGAAAATAGGATATGTAGTAAAGAAAATGTATCAAAATAAATGGAGATGACACAGATCTTGCATTTAGCAGATAATGACTTTTAAAAGGCCATTAAAAATAAAGAACCAATGGAAATGTGTTCAGAGAATTAAAGAAAAAATATGGTACTAATGAGAGAACAGATACTGGATCTCAGAAGAGAAATGAAAGCAGCTTTAAAAGGCAAATAGAAATTCTACAATTACAAGGAATAATAAAATTTAAAATGTACTATTATGGGCTTCAAAACAAGTTGGAGATGGAAGAAAAAAGAATTAGTCAAGTTAAAAAAAAAATCAAAGTAATTACACAATATGAATCACCTGGGTGGCTCAGTCAGTTGAGGGTCCAACTCTAGATTTCAGCCCAGGTCTTGATCTCAGAGTCATTAGATCAAGTCCCATGGTAGACTCCACACTTGGCATGGAATCTGCTTGGGATTCTCTCTCTTTCTCTCCTTTTTCCCCTCTCCCTGCTCAAGTTCTCTCTCTCTCTCTCTCAAAATAAATAAATGAATTTTTTAAAAGAAATTACACAATCTGAGGACCAGAGAAACAAATGTCTGAAGAAAAATGAGCAAATTATATACACACACACACACACACACACACACACACACACACACACACACACACACCAGGAGTCTCAAAAAGAAAAGATAACAGGACATGAAAGTATTTAAAGAAATAATGACTAAAAATATACTCAATGATGGGGGAAGAAGTGAACTTACAGAGTCAAAAAAGTTTTTAAAGATCTTATTTATTTGTCAGAGAGAGTGGGGGTACAAGCAGGGGGAACAGCAGACAGAGGGAGAAAGTTCTCCACTGAGCAAGAAGCCCTATGCAGGACTGGATCCCAGGGTCCTGGGATCATGATCTGAGCTGAAGGCAGATTCTTAACCCACTGAACCCACCCAGGCATCCCACAGAGTCAAAAGTTTGAGGAAATCCCAAAAAAGATAAAACCAAAGAAAACTACACCAAAGTATATCTTCGGTCAATCTGCTAAAAACAAAAAGCAGTCCGAGAAAAAGGCATATTACTACAGGGACCAATAAAAATTAGTGCTCATTTCTCATCTGAACAAAGTACTCCAGACAAAAATGGAACAGCATCTTTAATCTGTAAAAGGAAAAGAAATACAGTTGACCCTTCAACATCACAGTTTGAAACCGTTTGGGTCCACATATACACATATTTTTTTCAATAAATACAGTAAAGTATTGTAAATGTTTTTTTTCTCTTCCTTATGGTTTTCTTAATAATATCTTCTTTTCTCTAGCTTGTATAATATAACATACAAAATGTCTGTTAAGCTATCATTTACATTATCAGTAAGGCTTCTGGTCAAGAGTAGGCTACTAGTAGTTAAGTTTCAGGGATTCAAAAGCTACACACAGTTTGCAACTGCATGGGGATTTGGTGCCCCTAATCCCTGTGCTGTTCAAGGGCCAACTGTACTGTTATTTAAAAATTTTATATCTAGTAAAAATATAGTTCAGCACGGCAAAAGAAGCCATGAACAAAACGAGAAAACAACCTACTGAATTGGAGAAGATGTTTGTAAATGATATATCCAATAAGGAGTTAATGTCCAAGATACATAAAGAATTTATACAATTCAACAATAAAAAAGTGAGTAATTCAATTAAAAACCAGACAAAGACATTCTGCTTGTTCAGTCAGTAGAGGATGTGACTCTAAATCTTGGGATTGAAAATTCAAGTCCCATGTTAGGTGTAAAGATTCCCTAAAAAAAAAGTCTTTATGAAAAAAAAAAATAGGCAAAGGTCCTAAATAGACATTTTTCCAAAGGAGACATTCAAATAACCAACAGATACATGAAAAGATACCCGATGTTACTAATCATTAGAAAAATGCAAATTAAAACCACAATAAGGTGGCACCTGGGTGACTCAGTAGGTTAAGCATTTGCCTTAGGCTTAGGCCATGATCCCAGAATCCTGGGATTGAGCTCCTTGTCGGATTCTCTGCTCAGTGGGGAGCGTGCTTGTCCTGTTCCCTTATCCTGCCACTCCCCCTGCTTGTACTCTCAATCTCTCTCCCTCTTTCTCCCTCTCTTTCTGAAAAATAAATAAAATCTTAAAACACACACACACATACACAATAAGACATCACCTTACACCTGTCAGAATGGCTAGAATCAAAAAGACAAGAAATAACAAGCATTGGAGAGAATGTGGAGAAAAAGCAACCCTCAAGCCCTATTGGTAGGAATGCAAAATGATGCAACCACTGTAGGAAACAGTATGAAGATTCCTCAAAAGATTAAAAGTAGAAATACCATACAATCCAGTAATTCTATTACTGGGTATTTACCCAAAGAAAATAAAAACACTAATTTGATAAGATATATGCAACCCAATGTTTATTGTAGCATTATTTCTTATATAAATTCATTTATTGATGGAAACTTGGGTTACTTCCATATTTTGGCATATGCATATATGTATGTACATATATATATATATGTACATGTATGTAAAATTCTTTGTTACTCAGCCATAAAAAAAATCAGTTCTTGCCATTTGTGACAACCTGGAGGACCTAGAAGGTACTATGCTAAGTGAAATAATCAGACAAAGGCAAACAGCACATGATACAACTTACATGCAGAATCTAAAACACAAAATAAACAAAAAGCAGAAACAGTCCCATAAATAGAGAGAACAAACTTATGGTTGCCAGAAGGGTGGGGGATAAGCAAAATAGGTGAAGCAAGAGGATAGAATAATCTTCCAGTTATGGAATGAATAAGTCATGGAAATAAAAAGTACAACATAGGGAATATAGTCAATTGTACTGTAATAGAGTTGCATGGTGACACTTGGTAACAACACATGTGATGTGCATAGCATAATGTACGGACTTGTCAAATCACTATCGGTATACCTGAAACTAATGTAACTTTGTGTGTCAACTATAATTCAATTTAAAAATTTAAATATGGGGCACCTGGGTGCCTCAGTTGGTTAAGCATCTGTCTGACTTGGCTTCAGCTCAGTTCATGATCTCAGGATCGTAAGATCAAGTCCAGAGTAGGGCTCTATGCTCAGTGCAGAGGCTGCTTGAGAATCTTTTCCTCTGCCCTTCCTCCCACTCTCTCTCTCTAAAGATTAAACAAATGTAATTTAAAATTTAATTTAAAATTAAAAACTGAGGGACACATGGGTGGCTCAGTTAGTTGTGTCAGTGTTTGGCTCAGGTCCTGATCTTAGGGTCCTAGGATAGGAGTCCCACATCAGGCTCTTGCTCAGCAGGGAACCTGTTTCTCCCTCTACCTGCTACTCCCCCTGTTTGTGCACTCTCTCTCACACAAATAAATAAATAAAATCTTTAAAAAATAAAAATAAAGGGGTGCTCAGTTGGTTAAGCCACTGCCTCTGGGTCAGGTCATGATCCCGGAGCCCTGGAACTGAGTCCCATATCGGGATTCCCCTGCTCTGCAGGGAGCCTGCTTCTCCCTCTCCTCCTGCCTCTCCCTATGCTTGTGCTCTCTCTCTCTGTTAAGTAAATAAATAAAATTTTAAAAAATAATAATAAAAATTAAATTAAAAATTGATATATGTACACACATATATACTTCAAAAATAAGGTGAAACATTTCATTATAAACTAAAGTGAAAAATAATTAGACAACAAACATAAGCTACAAGAAATGTTAAAAAAAGAAGGGAAATTATTGCATATGAACAGGTAGATCTACAGGAAAGAAAGATGAACACTGAAAAAAATAGTGAGTAATAAAGAGATTATATTATTCTCCTTATTTCTTTTTAAAAAGCAATAGTAACAAAATTGTAAGGTAGAGTTTATAATACATGAAAGAGTAGAAAAATTTTTAATAACAGCACAATATATAAGGTATAAGTTAATAAAATTCTACTATTGAGTGGGTACAATACTTTGGAAATGGGAATTAGAAACTAGAAAGTAAGAAGCGTCAAATGTGAATAAAGTGGAAGGGTCATGTGTTAAACAGAATATTGACTCAAATAGAGTTTAATAAGTTAGAGATAAGATATTGTTAATCCTACAGCAAATACTGTATTGAATTTTTTTTTAAAGAGCTAAGAAGCCAAGAAAATGAATAAAACAGTATCAAAACATATTCAATTAGCCCAAAGTACTCAGGAGAGGAGAAACAAACAAACAACAACAAAAAAAAAAAACAAAAAAAGGCAAGAAAAATGGAAAAGAAGTAAGATGAAGATAGACTTAAATGCAACAAATTTAATAATTATATAAAATGTAAACAGAGATGGAAAAGCAAACAGAGGAAACAAGGGGTTGAGAAACAATGACTTGCAAGTCAAATTTTGCCCATTTATTTTATAAATATTTACTGAAAAATAGCCTCATCCATTTACATATTGTCTGTAGCTGTTTTTGTGGTACAGTGTAGGGTTCAGTAGTTGTGACGGAGACCATATGACTCATGAAGCCTAAAATATTTATTATCTGGCCCTTGACAGAAAAACTTTGCCTACCCTTGAAATAAATACTCCAATTGTATAGCAGATTTTACAAGATTGAACAAAAAAAGTCAGATCCAACCATATGCTAGCAACAAAAGACTCTTTTATTTATTTTTCTTTTTTCAGGTTTTTATTTAAATTCCAGTTTTTTAACATACAGTATAGCATTCGTTTTAGGTACAGAATCTAGTGATTCATCACTTAAATACAATACCCAGTGTTCATCACGAGTGTCCCCCTTTATCCCCATCACCAATTTAACCCATTCCCACCCACCTCCGCTCCAGTAGACCTGTTTCTTCCCTCTAGGTAAGAGTTGGTTTTGTTTTCTGGTTTGCCTCTTTGTTTTCTTCCCTACTATTTTCATCTATTTTGTTTCTTAAATTCCACCCTGGAAAACAGTATGGAATATGGAGGTTCCTCAAAAAGTTAAAAGAAGAACTACCCTAGGATCCAAACGACTCATTTTAAATTTTAATTTTTTTTAATTTTTTATTTTTTATAAACATATATTTTTATCCCCAGGGGTACAGGTCTGTGAATCGCCAGGTTTACACACTTCACAGCACTCACCAAAGCACATACCCTCCCCAATGTCCATAATCCCACCCCCTTCTCCCAAACCCCCTCCCCCCAGCAACCCTCAGTTTGTTTTGTGAGATTAAGAGTCACTTATGGCTTGTCTCCCTCCCAATATGACCCAGCAATTGCACTACTGGGTATTTACCCTAAAGATACAAACGTAGTGATCCAAAGGGGCCTGTGCACCCGAATGTTTATAGCAGCAATGTCCACAATAGCCAAACTATGGAAAGAACCTAGATGTCCATCAACAGATGAATGGATCAAGAAGATATATACACAATGGAATAAATTTTAATTTAAAGAGACAAATAGTTGAAAGGAAAAGAGTGGGGAAAGATATATACTGTAAACAGGAAACAGGAAATCTGGTCTGGTTATATTAATATGAAACAAAGTATACTTCAAAGCTAAATATATTCCAAGAGATAAAGATAGATATTTCATAATGATAAAAAGGTCAATTCATCAGGAAGAGATAATGATCTTAAACATATGTATGCATCAAAGCTCCTGAAGCAAAAACCGATAGAACTAAAGGGAAAAACAAGCAAATCCATAATCATAATTGATTTTCAATACCCCTTTTTCAGTAATTCATATAAGAAAACAAAAATGTCAATAAAGAAAAAGTAATCTTACTATCACCACCCCACAATCTTGAATTGACAATTATAAAATACTATACCCAGCAACTGCAGTGCATACATTCTTTTCAAGAACACATGTAATATTCACCATAATTCAAAATATTAGCCATAAAACTAACCTCAATATATTTTAAAAGATTGAAATATCACAGAATATGTTCTTTTTCCAAATTGAAATTAAAAATCTACAAAAGAAAAAGAAATAATTGAAGGCTAAATGATCTACTTCTAAGTAACGCATGGGTCAAAGGAAAAAAAAAAGTAATAAAATAGAAAATTTTTCAAACAGTATGACAAGAATACAACACAACAGTACGTGTGAGACATAACTAAAGTAGTGAATATAAAATGATATATAGCTTTAAATGCCTATATTAGAAAACAAGAGAGAAGTTTTCTGACTTAAGAACCGGAAAAAGGAAGATTAAATTAAAGTAAGAAAAATGAAATAAATATTAAAATCACAACAGAAACCTTTTTTATTTTAGTGTAGTCCTAATAGTTTAGTTTTGCTTATGTTTCCCTTGCCAAAGGAAATCTATCTAGAAAAATGTTACTACTGCTGATTTCTAAGAGAGCACTATGTTTTCTTCTAGAAATTTTATGGTTTCAGGTCACACTTTTTAAAAAATTTTGTTTTGTTTTTGTTGTTTTGTTTTGTTTTGTTTTGTTTTCCAGAGAGAGAGAGAGAGAGAGAGGTGGGGAGGGGCAGAGGGAAAGGGAGAGAAAATCTCTCTGAGATCATGACCCTGAGATCATGACCTGAGCCAAAATCAAGAGTCAGACACTTAACCGACTGAACCATCCAGTAACCCCAAGGTCTTTAATCCACACTGAGTTCTTTTTTGTGTATGATGTAAGGAAGTCCAGTTTTCTAAACACGTTTGTTGAACAGATTATCTTTTTCTCATTGTATGCTCTTTTCTCCTTTAACCATATAATCATGGGTTTATTTCTGGGCTCTCTATTCTGCTCTGTTGATCTATGGGTCTATTTTTGTGCTAGTATCACACTGTTTTGATTACTACATCTTCATAGTATATCTTGGAATCTGGAATCGTGATAGCTCCACTTCTGCTCTTTTCAAGATTACTTTGGGTACTTGGGGTCTTTTGTAGTTCCATAAAAATTTTAGATTACTTGTTCTAGTTCTGTGAAAAATGTTATTGGTATTTTGATAAGGATTACATTAAATGTGTAGATTGCTTTGCATGGTATAGACATTTTAACATTTGTTGTCTAAAACCATGGGCATGGAATATCTTCCCATTTGTTTGTCATCTTTAATTTCTTTGATCAATGTTTTATAGTTTAATAAAAACCTTTTGCACAGCAAAGGAAACCATCAACAAAACAAAAAGACATCTCACAGATGGGAGAAGATATTTGCAAATGACATATCTGATAACAGGTTAATCTCTAAAATATATAAAGAACTTTTTATAAGTCAACACCAAAAAATAAATATTCCAAATAAAAATGGGCAGAAGAATTCATTAATAAATATTTTTCCGAAGAGGATATACAGATGACCAACAGACACATGAAAAGATGCTCAACATCACTCACATCAGAAAAATGCAAATCAAAACCACAATGAGATATAACTTCACACCTGTCAGAATGGCTAAAATAAAAAACACAAGAAACAAGTTTTGGGGAGGAAGTGGAGGATGTGCACTGTTGTTGGGAATGCAGACTTGGTATAGCCACAGTGGAAAACAGTATGAAGTTTCCTTAAAAAATAAAAATAGAATTACCATATGATCTAGTAATTCTAATACTGGGTATTTACCCAAGAAAATAAAAAACACTAATTCAAAAATATACAGGCACCCCTATGTTTGTTGTAGCATTAGTTATAATAGCCAAGATGTGGAATCCAGTGAAGTATCCACTGATGGATGAACAAAGAAGTTGTGCTAATAATGGAATATTAGTCATAAAAAAAGAATTAAATCTGGCCATTTCCAACAACATAGGTAGATCTAGAGAGTATAATGCTAAGTGAAGTAAGTCAGTCCGAGAAAGACAAGGACCATATGATTTCACTCATATGTGGAATTTAAGGGGAAAAAAAACAAAGAACAAAAGAGACTCAAGGATAGAGAACAAACTGGGGATTGCCAGAGGGGAAGTGGAAAGAGGGATGGGCAAAACAGAAGGGGATTAAGAGAACACTTACCGTTATGCGCACTAATACATAAAATTGTTGAATCATTATATTGATATTTATAATCATTATACTGATACTTATAATCTGTATGTATACATCAGGAACTAATATAACGCTGCGTTAATTATATTTGAATTTTTTAATTTTTTTTTAAAGATTTTTATTTATTTGACAGACAGAGATCACAACTATGCAGAGAGGCAGACAGAATGAGAAGGGGAAGCAGCTCCCCTCCAAACAGAGAACCCAATGCGGGGCTTGATCCCAGGACCCTGGCATCATGACCCAAGCTGAAGGCGGAGGCTTTAAACCATTGAACCACCCAGGTGCCCCTGTACTTGAATTTTAAAAAAATCGGGTGCCTGGGTGGCTCAGTGGGTTAAGCCTCTGCCTTTGGCTCAGGTCATGGTCTCAGGGTCCTGGGACAGAGGCCCACATTGGGTTCTCTGCTCAGCGGGGAGCCTGCTTCCTCCTTTCTTTCTGTCTGCCTCTCTGCACACTTGTGATTTCTCTCTCTCTCTCTCTGTCAGATAAATAAATAAAATCTTAAAAAAAAATCATAACAGATCTTGATGAAATCCCAATAGTTCATTTTTGCCCTTGCTTCCCTTGCCTTTGGCGATGTTCCTAGGAAGATGTTGCAGCAGCTGAGGTTCAAAGAGGTTGCTGCCTGTGTTCTCCTCAAGGATTTTGATGGATTCCTTTCTCACATTGATCTCTCTGATATGAGGAAGTGGTGATGCAACATGGGGGCTTAAGTGGGTAGGAGAAGAATAAATGAAACAAGATGCGATTGGGAGGGAGACAAAACATAAGTGACTCTTAATCTCAAAAAACAAACTGAGGGTTGCTGGGGAGAGGGGTTTGGGAGAAGGGGGTGGGATTATGGACATTGGGGAGGGTATGTGCTTTGGTGAGTGCTGTGAAGTGTGTAAACTTGGCGATTCACAGACCTGTACCCCTGAGGATAAAAATATATGTTTATAAAAAATAAAAAAGTAAAAAAAAATCATAACAGAAACCAAAGAAACATTAAATAGACAAATGAGAAAATTTTTAAAAACATAAATTGGTTCTTTGAAAAGTTTAATAAAAATGATAAACTCTAAGTAAACTACTCAGGGGGAAAAAGAAGGGAAACACAAATTAAGAAAATCAGTAATGAGGGGCTCCTGGGTGGCTCAATCGGTTAAATGTCTGCCTTCGGCTCAGGTCATGATCTCAGGGCCTTGGGCTGGAGGCCCACCGAGGCTCCCTTCTCAGTGGGGAGCCTGCTTCTCCATCTTCCATACTCGTGCTCTCTCCCTCTCTTTCTCTCCCTCTCGCGTGTGCACGTGTGCATACTCTCTCTCTTTCAAATAAATAAATAAAATCTTAAAAAAAAAGAAAATCAGTAATGAAAGAATAAACATTTCTACAAAAGAAAAAAGGAAATATTATGAACAACTTTATGCCTATTAACTCAATAACTTAGATGAAATGCACATATACCTTGAACAACTCAACTTGCCAAAACTGACTCAAAGAGAAATAAAAAAATGAATGATATACTCCTTCTATTAAAGATTGCTCCAGATAAAAGAGAAAGCAAAAGAACTAATAGGGTACAGATTGAAAAATACAAAAAAGAAATCACCTCACAGCCTATAAATCATGTGAGCAACACAATTATAACTGAAAGTGTTCAGAAATAACTCAACTGCCCAATGAAGGGGGAATGATTAAGGAAACTATCATTTATCAAGTTTATGGAATAATTTAATTCTTAAAATGACACACCTCAGGAACAATGCATCTTTCTCCTTAGCACTTATGCCCACCATTAATTCTCACTTATTGTTGGCCACAATGTTAAAAACAAAGTGCATTTGGTAGTTACCTAAATACACATGTCTTAAAGAATGCCTCTTATCTCTCTCTTGCTCTAATTTTTTCTCATACCGCCTTTTAAAAATTTTTCTTTTCCTTTGTTTCCTCAAAACAAATGTCTTTGCATGGAATTATACAATTTACTTCTTTCTTAAAATCTTGTTTATTCTGCTCTATTCCCAGATTGAATTCTCTTCCTCCTAATTAGTGCTTATCCATTTCCCAGCATTGTCACTAGGTACTGAGGTTGGGGGAGGGGAGAGAAAAGGGAGGAGAGAAGGATTGTGGGAAGCACCAGGCAGAAATTATAGGCTTTTTATGACCCCACTTCAGATGCCATTGTGTATCATTTTCATCATTGTCTACGAGTTGGAATAGTCAAAACCCCTACTTACAGATTTAAGAGCAACTAACAAGCCACATCTTCAATGGCAGACATGTTAGTCTCATGAAAAAAAACAAAAAACAAAAAACAAAAAAAACAAGTGGGCTGAGACACATACATATTGGTGTATCCAAAATACAATCTGCTATGAACTCTGAATAAAGGAATGGCAAATACATAATATTGTAGTTGATATTAAATTAAGAGGATTACTAATACTCTCAAAAGTGTAAGTAACTGATTAAAGCTATTTTATTTTCCTAATAACTAAAAGGACTATAGTGGTTGAGAGCTTCAGTTTTCAAGTCAGACAGACTAGGGTTAAGGTTCAAAATAAATCACCTGATATGTAAAATGGAAATAATAATACCTATAATACTGTACTTTCTATGGTGCTATGCCATATGGTTGTTAGCACATACTAAGGACTTGTAACTATTACCATAAATAATAGCTGCGATATTTTTTAGTAAAGAATATTTGGAAAATATGAAAGTATAGAGAGAAACAAATTAATCTCTCATAATTGTACCACTCGGCAAAAATGAAACTCGTCTTAAAATGGCCTTGACAAAATCAGAGTCCTATATTTAAAGAAGGATGTAACTCAATAGGAAAACAGTGGCAAGAAATAAAAATCTTGTTCTGCACCATGTTATGATACTTACGAAATGGGTATGGCTCTGTAGGGCAGATGTAGAGGTAGGGGAGGCAGGAGTCACCTGCCCTAGGTGACAGGGTAGGATGAAGCTCCTGAGGGAGCCCGGAGAGGTCTCACCATGAAGGTGGTATGTGAGCCAGGGCAAAGTAGGAGGGGCATACAGATCACCGCAAAGCAATGAAAAAAGGTCTGAGAGCTGGTGGCAACAGTGGCTTACACACAGGGGACAGGCGGAGGGATCCATTTGGAGGGCACATGGCCTGATCAGGGGGTTCTTTCAGGGGAGTAATAAATGAGGAGTACCTTTTAAGTCAGATGATGAGCATGGATGCCAAGTTAAAGAATTTAAACCATTATCCGTATAGGTGGGTTATGACGTATACTATTGTCTTTTAGATAATTTAATGTGAAAGAAGGATCTAAATCAGAGAGATAAAATGCAAAATATCAGATGACAGAACTTAATAAGGGAAAGTTTTAAAATAGAGGAGTAAGGAACTAATATGGTATGCAAAAACTAAATATAAATATTGTAGAAAGACCTCAAGACTCTGTAGACACTTGCCTTATTTGAACTACAACTGTAAAACTACTATGATGCTGAGAAATATCAAAAAGGAATATGACAACAAAAGGTCGATATATGCTATATAATCAGAACTTGGTACAGTAGTTTCATCCATCGAGTGTTAAACATTAGATATAAGAGTAGTAAAAATAAATAAAAAAGCAAAAGTAGAAGAGTTGTTGTTGCCTTTCCAAAGTAATGAGTGCTAACAGAGTCAAAAAATAAGTCCAATAATGACAATGACCCTCAGGTACTGAGAGGGAGCTAGGGAGGACAGTGCAATAGAAGGTGGGCTTAATTATGAAAACAAAATGTATTCCCCTTGAAGTAAAAAAAAAATTCTTCCAATACATAACTTCCATGTTTTCTCTCTCTTTCAACCCAACTCCATGAAAATTCTCAAGAAGCAGTGCTTTTTAAATTCATATTCCTTAAGGGGCTCCTCAAGACACTTCTAACCCCATGACTCTGTGATCCTCTATTCTAGGAAGAGTACTTCCTGGAAGGCAGCTGAAACATATGAACCAGTGATCAGAAATTAATGGTGTGGCAGATACTATGGGCTCATCATTTATTCCATATTTGACTCTGATTTCTAATTTTTTTAAATTTTTCGGACCCTAAATTTTTTAAATTATTAAGCAAAATCACTCAGATAGGGAAGAGTTGCTAAGGTCTGGAGGATTAGTTGCACCTTCCAAAAGACACAGTTGGTTAGAAACTTGGGTTGTCTCATTCCTAACCTGGATATTGCTTCACTCTGCATATTCTCATTTCTCCATGTACTTTGGAAAGTTATTTATTTCAGTCTCCCCAAAGCATATCAGACCCCACATACATTCTGTTATGGACTGAATGTTCATGTTCCTCCAAAATTCATTTGTTGAAATCAAGCTCTCAAAGGGATGGTGTTTGGAGGTGGGCCTTTGGGAAGTGATTAGGACATAAGGATGAAGCTCCCATGAATGGGATTAATACCCTTATAAGAACAGGCCAGTAGGCTTGCTCACTCTTTTTCTACCATGTGAAGGTACAATGTAAAGTCACCCTCTACAGCTGGGAAGATGGTCCTCAGTGGAACCCAACCACGCTGACATCTGATTACAGACTTCCAACCTCCAGAACTGTGGAAATAAATTCCTATAGTATATAAGCCATCCTGTCTATGGTACACTGTTTTGCTTTGGCAGTCCAAACTGAATAAGACATATCTGCTTTTCAAAAAGAAAAAGAAATTAAACAATTTAACATTTTTAGGATGGCAATTCTATTTTATTCCTATTTAGGGCCTGCTTCATAATATATAAGACTGAGACACAAACACTATAAGCCTACAGACAACCAAGTTGAGGTTTCTTGTAAGACCTGCTGAAGAAAATAGATATTTTTCAGAGACAGAAGAACAGAAGCCAGCCACATAAGGTAAAGATCAAGGAATCACATCAAAAACTGAAGTTGTTCTATGTGGAGAGCAGAGATTTAGGAGGCCCACGTAGTCTAGTGAGCAGGGGAATGCAAACCTGAGAAATGAAATCCTGGTCCAGGAGGAAGCTGTCCTGGCAATCTTCTAAAGATCAGTGTTAAATCTCATGCATAGAGGCCACACACCATGTGTGTCCTCAGTTTCCCTTCAGTGGATCTTTTCCGCTGTAACTTGTTTATAGTCAAGACTCACAGCCTGAATTTCTGCTGAACCACCTGTCCCCGAGGCTTGGAACTATCTGTTTCCTCTGTCAGAAGTGAATACCCTGCCGGTTGCTGGAGGAGAAGAAGGAGGCTCTGTCCTTTCACAGCTTTACTGTTTAATTTTAAGCAACTAGCTGGGGAAATTCTGAACTTAATGAGCCCTTCTTTTGTCCTTGGAAGAGTCATAGAATGCAGCTGTCAGGCAGCAAGAGTTGTACAGGAGTCTTAGAGATCATCTATAATTCTTCAGCTAACATCATATTTTATATTATCAGTTGCCAATGGCCTGAGAGAGGAGACTCTACCTCCTATAAATTCCCCAATGAAGAAGGACCAGATGTGTCTTCAGTATTGGCCATATTTGCTGTACATCCTGAGAGGTCTTTGAAGAAAAGCAAATTTTCCTTTTTTCTATGAAAAAGAAAAGGAAGCACATGGATTAACAGATAGATACTAGAATTCAGTGACCCAGGAAGCACTTCCAAAGTGTCTCCTTTGAGCCCCAAAATGACTTAGAATCTATGGATCTGCTTCAGAATAGTGTAAGGAATTCCTAGCACACCTGCCCAGGTGGAAACAGCTCTATGCAGAGGAGAGCTCTAAGCCTCAGGACATGTAATAAAGCCTTTATTCTGTCAGACCTATAAATGTCACAGCCAGGACTTTTCAGTTAGAATAAACATTTTGCTGAAATGGAATGTTACAGAATATTTGCAGCATTAGTTTTATAGGACCATGCTTACAATAACTGGATTGGGCCTAACAACAATTTGTTATTTATTGAGCTAATAAAGTGACATAAATTTTATTTTGCATACTTAGTTTTTTCAAAGGTAAACTTTCATCTGTATGTGGGAGGGTAACAATAATAATGTACTCTGTCTTTGTTATAAAATATTTAAGCATATCCAACATGACTTGATAGCCAGCTTGAGGTTGCTGAATTACTTATGCTACGGGCTTTTGCACCTACTTTAGAGTGAAGCCAAAATCGATTTGTTGTCAACCTACTGATTATCATCTTGATATCAGCAGTGCAGCTGGTATGATGAAGACCAGGTCAGCCCAGGAGAACCTCTCAAAACAAATTTGCATATTGATCCCCCTCTCTCCATATCTCCTTCTGACCACATTGAAGGTTTGCTGTGATCTAGGGGCATTTAGGAGTATATGTCTTTTCAAAGAGAGAAAACCTCAAATCTTTCACAAATTTGTTTTCAAGATGAATTTTACTGGTAAAGCTCATCCACAGTAGAAAGGCTTCTCAAAGAGGAAATAAAATATTTTTCAATAAATTGTTTCCCCCATATGGATAAAAAAGTGAGCTGTATGACAATATATTTATGACAAAGATACTATTTAAAAATCATGTCAGTATCATTTTATGTTTGTGCAAACTGCTACAAAAAATTCTAGGATGCTTACTATGTGTAATGTTATTAAAAACTCTGTAAATGGCTTGTTACCTCCTGTCTGAATTCCACCTATAATTCTCTGTTCCTTTCCTTCTTGTTTTACTCTTTTTTTCTTTCCCACAAATGCTCATGTTCAGTTTTGCTGATTACTAAGAAAACCCTAGAAGGCATTACCTTGATGACTGATTTCTACCTTCAGCAACTGAAAAATATGAAGAACAAAATAGTACAATTCCAAGTAAGGTCATACGTAATGTCATGTGTGCAATCTGTGCTCATTTCCAAAGTAGTTGATCTGGAATGAAGAAGAGTGTGAATTTTTCATTGAGAATTTTCTTTTATGCCTTTTATAATTCCATTGCATCTCTTTTTCTCTCAAAAATAACTCCAAAATATTATTAGCTAGGGGTTTCTTTTGTATTCAGTTTCTCAAGTAAATGAGTCATGCTGTTCTCCAGGACATCTTTTAGTAATGAGCTTCTTTATTTGGGCTGAAGCAATGATGACCTCAAGTCCTGACAAGCAGCAAAAATAATTACTTGGAACCCAAACAGTGCATTTGTATGTGAATAAGCCAAGTGCACATTGAGATATATACCTATTTTTTCTTTCCTTGTATATTCCCTTCCTGTCCACACCAATATTTACCATTGAGTTGTATTTTTTCATAATTATGCTATATCCAGGCTTAAAAATTCTTGGAGCAGTATTTTAATGCAGCACTATGCTAATCAGCAAGATATATCCTTTCCAAAACAAAACAAAACACAACAAAAAAATTTAAATGGTTCAGAGTTATTGAGTTCAAGATTCTAATATTTGCCAATTTAATATATATATATATGCATATATATATATTTGCAATATGGATAGGTTCAGTTTCAAAGCATGATATGGCTCATGAATTTGATTTTGTAACTCATTCCTGATTTACAGAACTTATTAAACACAATGACGTTTTGAGAATAGTGGCAGGTAAAATTGCTTCATGATTCTTGTATAACTAAGCTCTGACCCATGCATGCATGGGTTTTGGTATATTTTCCTTATAATTGAGGCAAGCCAGTATGCCCAACAATAGACAGGCATGGGTGCAGAAAAACACGGACTAAAAATACCTTGCATTTCTATGGCACATCAAAATTTAAAATTACATAATTTTTCATGATTATACCTGCCCTGTATTGCACCTGCCTCAAAGGGTTGCAAGGATTAAATGAAACAAAGTGGGTAAATTCTTGACACATACATAGGTCACAATAAATGGAAAGTCTTGCTCCTGTCACAGACTTCATTTCCTTCTGCAGATGACAAACATTTTCATTCTATCTATTTTCATAAATCTGTTATGTCTTCTCTTCAGGTTAACACTGAAATCAAATAATAGCCATAGACATTCATTCACCTTGGGTTTTCTTTCTGAAAGCCACTCTATACTGCATGAATTCCTCAGACTCCATCTTACCTATATTATTTTTCTCAGTTTTTCTGATTCTAAGCTTCAACAGGATCAATTAGAAATAATATTACATAGACCTTTTACAAACTTTTTTTAAACAAATTTTTAATTTGTATTTTAAAATCCAGCTTTTAAAGATTACTTTTTCTCCCCCAGCTACTTTCCTCTGACAGTGATCTCAATTGTCCTTTTCTCCCTATTATGTCCCAATTGCAAAGTTAAAACTCTAATTCCTTTTAAAAGAGTTGTTATAAGACATCAGACTGAAGGAAAAATAAGAGTCATTGCTTCAAAGAAATAAAGATCCTCTCTTCTCAGCAAGATGGAGTATATCCACACAGGGCGAAGAATCGCAAACATAGTGTTAATCTGGAACCATGCACGGATTATAAAAAAAAAAAAAAAAAAAAAAAAAAAAAAAAAGTTGGGCTTTAATTAATTTGCTTTAGAGAGAAATAAAATGTTACCATGTGTTCAACAAAGCAGATTATTCTTCTACCTTTGACCCATAAACTGGTTGCTTGATCTTTAGCAACAAGCTACCATTCATAAAATGTTATTTTGATAACATTTTCAGTGGCCTAATAATATCTACTCTCTGAAGAAGGCAAATGTTGTTGAGCTTTCATCGTATAATGAATACTGGTAGTTGCTTACCCAGAAATTATTTCCCATGCCCAGCCCCCTTCTTCCTTGCTCACATAATCCCAATTTCATTCAGGTCTTGCTCACTAAACCCTGGTTGTTACCAGGTATCAAACCATCTATCAATATCAAGGGCAGTGGCCCCATCTCCAGATCCAGCCCTTGTACTAAACCTGGGAGTGAGTCACTATTTGTCTAGTACATTTTGCCCCTGATTGCTTTCTGCTGGGACTTGTTCAGGAGAGGGAAATAGGGGAGGGTGACTGATGAGAATATTCTAAAAACAGATAAAGAAGAAGAAAGGTCTCCTCTTCTGCTCTTGGATACTGTTATGTCTCAGCCCCCATCTTGAGGCCATGAAAGAAGTCAGCCTGAAAGGAAATGCTGGGGAGGGCAGAGTAGAAAGACAAATGTAAAGTAGGATTTTGAGGACATTCAAATACTGCCAAATTAACTAATCTTGGGACCATCCTACCCCTAGAGTTCTTGGTATATAAGATATTGAAACCCCTCATTACTTACGATATCTTGAGTTAGGGTTCATGATACTTGCAGCCAACATAAGCCTAACTAAGATACAGTGGTGTCTTTTTATGAGATGCTTGCAAGGGCCAAAAGTTGTCCATCACTTAGGTAATAGATTTGGGGGTTCTGACATTGCATTATAGCATTCTGAGAGCCACTGTCTCAATGGCTTCCATGTTAAAGGCATGTGCTATGATAACTTAGAAAGGAAAGGTGATTCAAAGCATTAAGCAAAATAATAAATACGTCAAATACGAAAAAAGTGAGAGCAATACATAATACCCACCAGAGAAGAGTAGTGATAAGTAAAGGACAGATCTGAATCTGTAATTTTCCTTATATTTATCATTCTGGAATGCCTGCCCCAAATTAATGAATCCTTAAAGGTTATCTGAATAAGGTATGTGAGATTGAAAATGATATGGGTAGAATAAAATGATGACCCGGGATGGCCAAGAGGGAATATAATAGGAATAAATGTAAAGTCTTAGATCTAGGTCCTAGAAGAAGCAGTGTACAAATTTAGAAAAGAGAAAGAAGAAAGAAAGAAAGAAAGAAAGAAAGAAAGAAAGAAAGAAAGAAAGAAAGAAAGAAAGAAAGAAAAGAAAGAAAGAAGAAAGACAAAAAGAAGGAAGGAAGGAAAAAGCTCTAGTGGTTTTGTTTCTAAATTCAGCACATAAAAATAATGTTATGAGGCTACCCAAAAATATTATGTGATCTTCCTTCCTTCACTAAGTATACTGAAGGATCTTAAGTCCCAGTTAGATATCAAAATTATCTATATCCTTTTAAAAATGCAAACACCTGGGCTCAACTACAGACCTGGTGACTCAGAATATTTTTGGAGGCAGACCTGGCTTCATGCATTTTGTAAAATTCCGTAAGCTTTAGCTGATAACTGATCTAAACTCTAGACCATGCAAGATCTGCTGAATTCATCTCTAGGCCTCATCAGTGAGACTTTATTTAGTTCTTGGAATTATATTTTCAAAAATGGCTTTTAAAAGTTGGAATGAACACAAAGAAAGCCAGCCAAGAGAGTAAAGTGTTTTGTAGGGCGCCTGGGTGGCTCAGTTGGTTAAGCTACTGCCTTTGGCTCAGGTCATGATCCTAGAGTCCTGGGATTGAGTCCCATATCAGGCCTCCCCTGCTCTGCAGGGAGCCTGCTTCTCCCCTCCTTCTGCCTCTCCCTCTGCTTGTGCATGCACTCACGCTCTGTGTGTGTGTGTGTGTGTGTGTGTGTGTGTGTGTCAAATAAATAAATAAAATCTTTAAAAAAATAATAAAGTGTTTTGTAATTATGTCATATGATGAGTAGATGAAAGACCCAAGCTTTCACTCCTAGGAGTGAAACTATGATGGAACTCACGAAAGAAAACTATATACACACGTTAGATATTTAAGATTTGAAATGTGGAAGGGGTGCTACTCCTTGATAGCTCTGAAAGAGGATTAAAGAACTAATGGGTGGAGTTAGAAAGCTGCTGATTTTAGATCAGTGTAAAGGAAACTTCTCAAGCCATTAAATGTTAAGCAATGGAAAGGACTGCTTTGAAAAATAGCGATTTTCTCATAACTACAAGTTCTCCCAAGAAGACAGATGACTAATATTCTGATATACAATCAGGAAAGCTGTAATGGGGATACTAGCTCCCAATAGGGAGTAGACCTCAACCTCTGAGGTTATCTGAGGTTATCTTTGATTCTGAGATTCTTTGATACCCTTAGAAAATATATCACATAATGATCACAGAAACATAGCTCAGAAAACAACCTTGGAATTTACCCATTAAATGTTCTTCACTCAACAAATAATTGTCAACCCTCAGTGAACAACAACCATATGTCAGACACTTCATGCAATATTATCACCAATTCTTACAGCAACCCAGCAAGACCATGTTGTTAGTCTTATGTTATAAAAAAGAAAACAAATTTTCTTTAAAAATCTCTAACTTACCTTAAGCCATTAAAATAGAAGACATAGGATTTAAAACCAAGTCTTGCCGAGGGCTCTCTCTCCTTTTTTTTTTTTTTTTTTTTTTAATTAACAACCCCCAATGACTTCTCAAGGTCAACACAATGAATCTGGTTTGGATATAAGAATTTCGATGATCTTTCACCAACCTACATTTTCATCCTTATATTCCATGATTAACCTCAATTCACTTTATAATCCAATTAAATTAAATTATTTAATTACTTGTTTCCTTCTAGCTCAAAAGTCTCCTGACTCCAAGACCTATATTAAAGCTCTTTCTAAATGTCCATCAACAGATGAATGGATAAAGATGTGGTATATAGATCCTGGATATCAACCTTTTGTCTGTACTGTCATTTGCAAATATCTTCTCCCATTCTGTGGGTTGCCTCTTTGTTTTCTTGACTGTTTCTTTTGTTGTTCAGAAGCTTTTGATTTTGATGAAGTCCCAAAAGTTCATTTTTGCTTTTGTTTCCTTTGCCTTTGGAGACATATCTTCAAAGAAGTTGCTGTGGCTGATATCGAAGAAGTTACTGCCTATATTCTCCTCCAGGATTCTGATGGATTCCTGTCTCACATTGAGGTCTTTTATCCATTTTGAGTTTATCTTTGTGTACGGTGTAAGAGAATGGTCGAGTTTCATTCTTCTACATATAGCTGTCCAGTTTTCCCAGAACCATTTATTGAAGAGACTGTCTTTTTTCTGCTGTATATTTTTTCCTGTTTTGTCGAAGATGATTTGACCATAGAGTTGAGTGTCCATATCTGGGCTCTCTACTCTGTTCCACTGGCCTATGTGTCTGTTTTTATGCCTGTACCATGCTATCTTGGTGATCACAGCTTTGTAGTAAAGCTTGAAATCAGGTAACATGATGCCCCCAGTTTTATTTTTGTTTTTCAACATTTCCTTAGCAATTTAGGGTCTCTTCTGATTCCATACAAATTTTAGGATTATTTGCTCCAGCTCTTTGAAAGGTTGATATCCAGGATCTATAAAGAACTCCTCAAACTCAACACACACAAAAGACAATCATATAAAAAAATGGGCAGAAGATATGAACAGACACTTCTCCAATGGAGACATACAAATGGCTATCAGACACATGAAAAAATGCTCATCATCTCTAGCCATCAGGGAGATTCTAATTAAAACCACATTGAGATACCACCTTACACCAGTTAGAATGGCCAAAATTAGCAAGACAGGAAACAGCATGTGTTGGAGGGGATGTGGAGAAAGGGGAACCCTCTTACACTATTGGTGGGAATGCAAGTTGGTACAGTCACTTTGGAGAACAGTGTGGAGATTCTTCAAGAAGTTAAAAATAGAACTTCCCTATAACCCTGCAATTTCACTACTGGGTATTTACCCCAAAGATACAGATGTAGTGAAAAGAAGGGCCATCTGTACCCCAATGTTTATAGCAGCAATGGCCATGGTCGCCAAATTGTGGAAAGAACCAAGATGTCCTTCAACGGATGAATGGATAAGGAAGATGTGGTCCATATACACTATGGAGTATTATGCCTCCATCAGAAAGGATGAATACCCAACTTTTATAACAACATGGACGGGACTGGAAGAGTTTATGCTGAGTGAAATAAGTCAAGCAGAGAGAGTCAATTATCATATGGTTTCACTTATTTGTGGAGCATAACAAATAGCATAAAGGACAAGGGGAGTTAGAGAGGAGAAGGGAGTTGAGGGAAATTGGAAGGGGAGGTGAACCATGAGATACTATGGACTCCAAAAAACAATCTGAGGGTTTTAAAGGGGCAGGGGGTGGTAGGTTGGGGGAACCAGATGGTGGGTATTAGAGAGGGCACGGATTGCATGGAGCACTGGGTGTGGTGCAAAAACAATGAATACTGTTATGCTGAAAATAAATTTTAAAAAATTTTAAAAAAAGATGTGGTATATATATACAATGAATACTATGCAGCCATCAAAACCCCAAATCTTGCCATTTGCAGCAATGTGGATAGTACTAGAAGGCATTATGATAAGCGAAGTAAGTCAATCAGAAAAGGACAATTATGTGATCTCACCAGTATGAGGAATTGGAGAAACAAGACAGAGGATCATAGGGGAAGGGAGGGAAAAAATGAAACAAGATGAAGCCAGAGAGGGAGACAAATCATAGGGTAGGAAACAAATGGAGGGTTGCTAGAGGGGAGGAGGGTGGGTGCAATGGGGTGGCTGGATGATGGACATTGGGAAAGGTGTATGCTATGGTGAATGCTGTGAGTTGGGTAAGACTGATGAATCACAGACCTGTACCCCTGAGGCAAAAATACATTGCATGTTAATTAAAAAAATGTTTTTTTAAAAAACTCAAAAAAAAACCACCTCTTCCTTCTAACACCATTTCTTCTACTCTCTACATCTCTTTAAACTCAAATTCTATTCTATTCAAATACAAGTTCACATGCTTCATCCTCAAGTTTCCTCTTTATCAACTCAAAATCAGTTTTCTATCCTGAGAATCCTTACTGTATTCTATACTAGTTCTCTCACAGTATTAACACTCTATTTCGCATTTATGATGTTTACGTGAGTGTTTGAGTCACATTATAACAATTTTCTATGTCTCTAGTTTCTCCTACTTATTTCTAAAATCCACCCCCCCAAATTCCCTCCAAACTGAATGTACTACCATGTTTACAGTGGTTAGTCAATACACTCTGATTAAATAAATAAATGAGGAAAAACATTGAGCTACAAAGAGTTTAAGTGATTAGCCCAGGATTACAAAAGTAATTTGTATTTTTACCAGAAGTTGAGCCTATATCTTTTTTTTTTGAGCCTGCATCTTATATAAAGCATTGCTAATAATAATATTATTTAATTATACCATGAGGCAATTCTGCTACATTCCTATATAATTAGAAATAAGAAAAGAACATATTATTAAGCTCTTAAAAGGGCAGAGGAAAAAAGGCAAAATTTTTTAGCAGAAGTCCTCTGATTTTCTTTGACAAAAATAAAAAACAAAACAGAAAATCTTTTTGCTGCCATACTTCTGAATGATATTCCACCTTAAATAATTAAAGCCAAGACTTAAGCACTTCAAACCAAGATCTGCCAGTGCAGTCACTAAATATACAACTGCTAAAGTTCACAAATATTCAGAAATCCACATTTCTAATTAAGTAGATAGTATCATGGAATTGAGAACACAGTCTCTGAACAAATAAATCTGAAAAATGCTGTTCTTATGCTATCATATTAAAAAATGGCAATAAATCATTTTAACAGCTTCTCTGCCATGTCACATGTGGAAAAGGCAAAGAAAATGTCTTTCAACTCACAAAAGAGATACACAGCGAAGAATGCAAAATCAGAGAGTTTAGTAGAAAAACATAGCAAAAAAAATAATTATAAAAGGTGACTGTTTCATATAAACTGGAAATTTAAATGAATAACCAGCAATACACTTGAAGTTAGTGTCAACATTTATAAATGCTTTCACAGCCAATTCTAGAGAGAAAAACAACTATGCTGAAAAGCCAGGATACACTTAAAGAGCAATAAATTATGCTGAAAATACTTTCAGTGACTGAATCCAAAAAAACGGGGTAGTCATGTTTTAAAGAAGCCCAATATACAATAACTGCTAATTATAAAAAAACTAAAAATAGCAGCAATGTCCACAATAGCCAAACTATGGAAAGAACCTAGATGTCCATCAACAGATGAATGGATCAAGAAGATGTGGTATATATACACAATGGAATACTATGCAGCCATCAAAAGAAATGAAATCTTGCCATTTGCGACAACATGGATGGAACTAGAGCGTATCATGCTTAGCGAAATAAGTCAAGCAGAGAATTTCATCATTTTAAATATTCAAATTGTTCTTGTAATAAATTTGGTGTAAAAAACTACTGAAAATAAGTGACTCTTAATCTCACAAAACAAACTGAGGGTTGCTGGGGGGAGGGGGTTTGGGAGAAGGGGGTGGGATTATGGACATTGGGGAGGGTATGTGCTTTGGTGAGTGCTGTGAAGTGTGTAAACCTGGTGATTCACAGACCTGTACCCCTGGGGATAAAAATATATGTTTATAAAAAAAATTAAAAAATTAATTTAAAAAAAAAAAAAAAACTACTGAAAATAAGTTTCCAAAGGAGAGTATTTCCTGAACAAGCTTTTCTCTCCTTTTGCCTTTGGTCAAGCAACTGTGTTATATCTGGGAATATCATTATCAATTACCATTCTCCTCTCTCAAATCCTCTTCTCTATCTAAATTACATACATTCTTTAAGTTTCAGATGACAGGTTTTTTGATCATTATTCCCTGAACATCCCTCACAAAACTGGATTTAGCCACCACCCCCCACCAAAAATATGCACTAGGCCTCTAATATAGCACAAAGCACACTGTCTTATCATTTCTTATTTATTTGTATTCTCCCATATTGTGCACACACACACACACACACACACACACGTACACACATGCATTCATACACACACACAGACTACAAGCTCCTTCAGGACCAGGACATAGCATTTGCTATCTAAGAATGTGGTACAAACCTAACATATTTTTCATAAATGAATACACTGTCATAAAGTAAGTAATCTTTCTTATTGGCTTAAAAACATCCACATCTTGACTATTTTTAATTGTATTCTACAATGTTTTCCATTTTATCTACCAGTCATGGTAGCAGGAGTTCTCAGTTCTATGAGTTAGAAAACAGGCTGAAGCTTTATATATGGATCCCTTTTGATATTTTTGCATATTGATTACCCTCTCTGAAAACAAAGAAAATGTAAAAAGTATTTAATTTATTTAAGTCATTTCTATAAAGGCCTTTCTACACAGAGCATCAAAAGAGCATGTAGTCAAGACTGAGAAATGTGTCTAGTTCAACATTCATAAAAATATTTTCAGATTACTGGGTCATATTTTTCAATTAATTTTGTATCTTTTTGAGAAGTGTTTACAGAGGATCTCACTGTAATCTCTGTTGTGAGAGATTTCTTTTTTTTTAAGATTTTTATTTATTTATTGGACAGAGAGGTCACAAGTAGGCAGAGAGACAGGCAGAGAGAGAGGAGGAAGCAGGCTCCCCACTGAGCAGAGAGCCCGATGCTGGGCTCGATCCCAGGACCCTGGGGTCATGCCTGAGCTGAAGACAGAGGCTTTAACCCACTGAGCCACCCAGGCGCCCCTGTGAGAGATTTCTTAAAGTCTATTCCATATTAGGAAAATTACTTGAAAGTCACTGTCAAGATAACCAAACCCACTGATACTGCTTATTTCTGTTTTTCATACATTGACAGAGGTAGAAAGATTGCACAGCCCTTTTCATCAGATATTAAGTGAATTGTGTGATGGATTCCCTGTTAAAGTGGAACATTGCAGTAGCTCTGACTTTTTGTCCATTCAGATATGAATCAGTCACACAGGAACAGTTAAGACATGTTAACACAGTTTTAGGCAAGTGTGGAACATAAACCATTTCAAAATCTTTCAGAACACAAGGCCAACTGTGTAGACATGGAAGCTGGCCAGATTCAGCTTGTGAGCCAAAAAAGACCATTCTGATCTTCTACATTCCACATAAAACCCTGACACAACTGAATTTAAAATAAAAGTGTGTTACATAGCCCAAGTCCCTGGCTTAGGAGTTAATGACCTTAACTGTCTCAGGCAGAGAGAGCTGTCTACAATTGTATGCCAAGTACACACATGCATGCCCCACTCTGCATTCCCCTGGCATTCTGGAAAACTTTTAGAGCTGGAAGGGCTCATGGAAACACTGTAGTAAATATTTCAGTGGAGCAAAAGAAATCCATGAACGTGCTCACCTTGGTTCTCCAACAGCATTTCCCCTCCACACATTCCCCCATATGTGTAGTTTGTCAAAGTTTAGAAGAGGTGGGTAAGGTAGATCACTTAGGAACTTAAATTCTCAGTGTAATTCTGGGAGCCACCATAATCCTGTAATTTGTCAAGAGTTAAAAATAGCTACCTTGAGCTAACTCCTCTGGTTAAAGCTGGTTTATGGCATATTGCCAGTAGTAAAACAATCCCACAGAAGCACTTTGCAGCAAGCCAATCCAAATTTTTCCATGAATTTCCCTGCATGGAGAGCCTAGATATAATCCACTGCTAAATACTGTTCTATTCTAAGAGACAGAACAACTAACTATATTTTCTTCAATCCCTGTAGTATAATACAATGTACATTGGGGACCTGGGGAGGAGGCAGATATACATTTGAAGATGCTGTGTTAGTCAAAGGTTAAATATCAGGACAAGAATGACATATTAGCCTCTAGCCATGTCATCTTAGAGAAGTCATTTAAAGTCTCTAAGTATACATTTCTACCTCAGTGTCATTACCTTCTTACTTGAACCTTACATACTGTGAATATTGATCAAAAGTTTACAATTAAATATATTCAATCAAGATCTTTCTCCACGTATGTGAACTTGTCAGTACTAATGAAAGGTTTTTGTAATTTTGTAAAATTCAGCACATTTTACTTATGACATAAAAATGATAGATTTAAGAGAAATATTACTCAATATTATTAATTGATTTCCTCCTTGTTTGGCTTTAATCCTCAGTCACAAGATGTAACACCAAGAAACAAACAGATATATAAATCTATAATAACATATTATATAAATACTTAAGATATTGCCCTTGCAGAACAGGATGGAAACTTCACCAGAGAAACTGACACAGAACTGAGAAGGGAAACAAGCCTGAGGATTAAAATATCAAATTCTAAGGAAGAATTCTGAAAATCATGAATATATTTAGTTTGGACTTACTGCTTTTCTAAAGGAAGAATAAAAATATCACAAGGAAATAGGAAACTACTAACAACAAATCAATGTACTAGGTATACTATCAGAGTAAAAGTGATGTCAGAGCCAATGTTAACTAAGGTTCATATTTATCTGCAACTAAGACATTTTTCAAGATAATAACATATACTTTGCTTGGTAAAAAATGAATTTAAATTTTAAAAAAATCAACAAAAAAAGCAATGTATTCCAGTTAGATGAAATTATTCTGTGTTACAAGAAAGAGAAAAAAGAAAACTCTGTAGGAAATAATGACTAACATTATTTATTGACAGCTTCCTAAAAGCACTAAACTGCTGTTTAAAATTATTTGAGCTGATCCACTTTTAAAACATTTTATTTCAAGTTCAAAAAGTTATGACAAAATGCTAATTTTATTACTCAATTTATGACAGTATAAATTTTTCTTCCCTAAAAAAAAGTTTTATCACATTCTCAAGATATTTTCTATCTCCCTTTTTAATGTGTCAGACAAAATTACACATGTGTATACAATAAACAATATGTAATTTACATTCAAAATATAAGCTGCATTTAATCTGTACTGAGTAAGTAAAAGCTTAACAAGTAAACCAAGACATCAATAAAAGCTCTTTTCTAACTAAAATCATTGTGTTCATTTCTTGACCCTTTTAAGATGGTTATTGAAAAGTATAGGAATGAGTACCTACATCAAACAGATACTGAAACCCTCAAAGGTCATTTCTTGCTTTATATAGTAATGAAAAATTCAAGGCAACTGTCAGAAAATAGCTGGCACAGCACCATACGGAGCTGACATCAAAGAAGCTGTTGATGTTCTAGTCCTTTCCAACAAAAAGAAAATAACTTCGTTGGGGCTCTGATGATACTGGGATCCCACCCTGTGAACATAACCATCTTATTTTGACAAGAACAAAGAGGAACCACCTGTTCTCCCGGGAGCATATTAGAAATCAGAGAGCCACTATTCCTCCAGAGATGTTCTTGAAAGTTACCCCAGATATCGGAAGGTTTATTATGCAACACCCAATGAATCGGTACCCATCCTCTCTATTCCTACTCTTCCACCTCCCACTATCAGTGATAATCAAAATCTACTCTGAGAAAAAATGATCCTTCAAAAAACTTAAGAAACTGGAGACCTGCAAATATATGCACCATAGCATGGATGCTGGAGCAAGGGCATGGAGAATCCTCTTGAATAAGAGGCCAAGAAGTTGGACTTGGCTAAAAAGGCCCCAACTCTTTAAAGAAGGGAATGTATGTGAGTCCAATAAAATAGAGTAGGTTGCATAGTATTCCATTGTGTATATATACCACATCTTATGCAGCCATCAAAAGAAATGAAATCTTGCCATTTGCGACAACATGGATGGAACTAGAGCATATCATGCTTAGTGAAATAAGTCAAGCAGAGAAAGACAACTATCATATGATCTCCCTGATATGAGGAAGTGGTGATGCAACATGGGGGCTTAAGTGGGTAGGAGAAGAATAAATGAAACAAGATGGGATTGGGAGGGAGACAAACCATAAGTGACTCTTAATCTCACAAAACAAACTGAGGGTTGCTGGGGGGAGGGGGTTTGGGAGAAGGGGGTGGGATTATGGACACTGGGGAGGGTATGTGCTTTGGTGAGTGCTGTGAAGTGTGTAAACCTGGTGATTCACAGACCTGTACCCCTGGGGATAAAAACATATGTTTATAAAAAATAAAAAATTTAAAAAAAAATAGAGTAGGTTGTCTACTCTGGAAACAGGCAAATAATCAAGCGTTTGAAAATAGTGAAAAAGATTTGGTGCAATGTTCTCCCAAAAATTCTAAAAGTCTTTAACAGATAAATAGGAGATTAAGCCACGCTGAGGACATAGGTGAGAGGAGAGAGCATGATACTGCATGGACCACAGCCCAAACAATTTCATGGCTTTCTGCAACAAATCTCGGTTACCCGATAGTGGAGAAAGCAGACAATTGGGTGACCCAGCATTAGAGATTAGCAAGGCAATGGAAAAGTTGAAATGACTAACCATAGGTCCAGAGGGACAAACAAGTCAAGTGAAATATGTAAGGTGCTTATAAGCCAAGATGACATAAGATGGACAGTCTAATATAAAGGACTAGGGGCACCTGGGTGGTGCAGTCAAGTAATATTCTGACTCTTGGTTTTGGTTCAGGTCTGATCTTAGGGTCATGAGATGGATCCCCATTTAAGGCTCCACACAGCGCAGAGTCTACTTAGGTTTCTCTCTCCCTCTCCCTGCTCTTTAAAATAAATAAATCTTTAAAATAATTTAAAAAAAAAAGACTGGATATGTAATTCTGTAAAATATAACACAAGAACCATGGTCACTTAGGTGTTTTCTGAGACCTAACATACACTGAGTTGTATATTGCACCAAAACACTCTCTCCAAACACAGTACAGAAAATCAGACTGGATTGATCACTTTGTACTTGGAAGAAGAGTTCCTACACAGCATCAGTAGACAAATGGATAGTCATCTCGTGGTTGGAACTAATGAATCTCCTTACCCTCTTTTTATCAGTCACCTGAGAGCCACTTTGTCTCAAAACAAAATGAACAAAATAGAACTAGGGTTTTTTTATTTGTTTTGTTTAGATTCAGAAAAGTATACAGGATTTTCCTTGCTAATATAATTTATATCATTCCTAAGAGAAAGATTAACTAAACCAGTACAACAGCATAGTATGCCACCTTTCTATTACTTATACAACCTGGATTAAAATTGAGCATTGCTTTTCAGATCATCATTATCTCTCTTTTATAAGCTAGGATTTCAACTAATAAAATATGTATGGGAAACTGTAAGAGGTACTAATTTTATGAAACAAATACAATATAAATCAAAGCTACCATTCCTTTCCAGCTAACAAGGTGTTCCATTTTTTTTCCCAATAAATACATTCATTCTTCAAGGTCAGTCTGTTGATTTTTTTTCCAGCCCATTAGATTCTCACTTAATGAGATTTTTTCTTTTTAAAGAAAATAGAGATATTGAATCAATATAGCTTCCTGTAGAAATGCATGGAGCAGTCTAATATTTGTATAAATGTCCAATCACAGACATGGAATCAGTGATAGAAATATATAAGAATACTTATCCATTTAATCAATCATGTTCCTAATACCTTTCAATTTATTTATATTGTACAGCAAACATTTTTAGAGCATAGCCCACCAGTCAATCAATTACATTTTCCACTGACATGGTTTAAAAAGATATTCAAACATAGAATAGTAACACACTAAGATGCAAGTAAAATATAAATGTTTGCTCCTTCTCAGTAATGTCTATTTAAAAATCACCTGGATTCTTATTGAATAATTCATTCATGGTGAGTCTTAGTTGGCAAAATGTGTAAAATTTTCTTGTAGAAAAATCTTAAGCAGGATGAATTCAAATGAGTGCTTCTTTACCAAAACCAAAGACCATGGGAGGATAGAGTTGGAATGGAATATCCACAGATGATACCATCCCCTGAAATGACAACAGCACTTGTGCATGTACTTGTGCATGTGCTTTTGGGGTGGGGGTGAGACAGTGGGGATGATACACAGAAATTTAAACAGATTCTTAAGGGATTGCATGACTCTAAAAGAGAGTAAGAATATCCACTTTATCTTATTTTCTACACATTATATTCATTCTCTACATTCTACACATGTAAAATAAGCTCTTTATTTTTATTCTACACCTTAGGAAATAGAGACTTAGACTGGAGGATAGAGCCACCTAAGGCCATAGAACTAGTTAGTGGTTCAGGTGACACTGGTCTCCTAGATTATGACATAAATCGCCATTCCTTTTTCCACGGCACCACTATTCAGAGGCTTCGACTGTGAAATCTTAAAAATTGAGCTTCTAAAAATGGGAAATTTCAACACTGTAATGTCTCTTCTGTCACTCTTCTACACTATTCTTCTCCTAGGGAAAAAAAACAAAACACTTTGGAACTTAATATTAGGAATTTATTTGGAGGGGAGAAAACATCAAAGAAGCAATGTACTTTTGTATTCTAAACCTAGGGCAAGGATATGAACTTTAATCTGTCAACTGTAAGTTTTAAACACAGTTAGAGTAGATGACTTATATCATACAATTTGAGACCTTTACGCCTGTTATAATCTTTGTTCACTATGGAGTGGTAGTCAAGAAAATGGGCTCTGAAGCTAGACTATCTGAGTTCAAATCCAGTCTTCCTTACTTTGCACTGTAAGACCTTGGGAGGATATTTAGCCTTTCTGTGCCTCTATTTCTGATATGATGGGGATAGCAGAAACATTTACCTGAATTTGGGTTTTTTCAAAGTAGAACCTGATAAGATCTGTGTAAGTGATTTACTTGGGAAATGTCTCTGGAAGGAGTGAGAATTGACAAGTGAGACAAAGTTCTACAGGACTATATTATCAAAGCTGTTTCTATATGCAACAGAAAGTTCATTCAGCTGGGACATTTATGAACATACAGAATGTCTCTGAGAGTTTTTGATCCAAAGGAGGGGAGGCTGGAGTACTTATCCAGCAGCTCTTGCGCACCTATGGTTGGGGGCTGCCCTGAGAATGTTAAGTCTCCTTCACTTTGTGGTAGTCTCACAAACAAATATAGTGACTTCATGCAGTTTTGGAGAAAACCTGAGACAAAAAACAGACTGACACGTAGTTTGTTTGAGGTCAGACACTCAACACAAGTCTGAGCTCACACAAAACTATCTGTCACAGCAATGACTGAGATTAGAGTTGAGTCAAAGGACAATAAGAACAGGGCACTGAAAGTACTGGCTACATTATTTACCTCAAAAATTGGAAGAATTCAATAAAGTAATTAATTTGTAAAGACTTTATTTATTTATTTGAGAGAAAGAGAGAGAGAAAGCATGAGTTGGGGGAGGAGCAGAGGGAGATGGAAAGGAAGAAGCAGACTTCCCACTGAGCAGGCTTGATAGATGCGGGCTCAATGCCAGGACCCTGGGATCATAAACTGAGCTAAAGGAGATGCTTAACCAACTGAGCCATCCAGGTGTCCCACAATAAAGCAATTCATGTTAAAGTGATTAGAATCAATCTGGTATATTATAAGGGATCGATTCATGTTGGCCGTGATTTTTATTCCTCTAATATTTACTGAGAACCTACCAGATGCCATGTATGTTGTTCCAAGTGATACAAAAATAATAATAATGTATAATTAACAGACTCTTCTCTCAAGCTCCTTACAATCTACTGGAGACAGCAGGCAAATTATCAAGCATTTGTTAACCAAAGCAATAAGCTTTATGATGAAGGCATATATTGGGTTTAATTACTACAGAAAGTAGGGAGAAACACACTCTTGCCAGAGATTATGGCAACCAAAAAGTTTTCACAGAAGATGTGTCTGTACAGTCTCGACAGTAAGTAGGAATGGCCTCAGGAGGGGAAGCATTTCAAGTAGTGGAAGCAACATACACAGAAGCATGTCACAGGTAAAGAAAGAACTTGGAGCTCTTAAAGAACAGATTTCCATGGGTGAACATGAGGAAACAAATCTGTATCATGAAAAGTCAAAGCATAGTCATCGAGGAAAAAGAGTATAATTTTCTTTAGTTTGTAATAATTTCTATGGGGAAGAGGAAAGAGGGAAGGATTCATGTTTTAGAAACTTGTTAGAAGTACAGAGGATGGATTGGTGTGGAAAAACCAAGAAGGAATCAGATAGGAGGCTACTGTAATGGCCTGAGGTAAATATGATGAAGACCAAAATTAATCTAGAAATGAGGATAAGAGGCAGAATTTATGTTTTGGTGAATGAATACATATGGAAGTTGAGAAAGAATAATTTTTCCAAGATGACCTGCAGGGTTCTGGTTTAAGTAACTGTTTAGTAATGTTCAATGAAGATAGGAAATAAAATAGATACTATGGCTCAGAGAAAGGAAGAAAACAATAATGAGTTCATTTTGCATATGCTCACTTTGAGTGATCTACCAAGCTCATGCTGTCCACAGCTGCTGTGCTTGTCTCCATTGTAAACTCAGCCAGAAGGAACACGGTGAGGTGAGAAAGACAAAGAGAGGTACCCATCATACTCCGAAGGGCACTTTGAAGTACTTCTCTGGGCCCCAAACTGAAACCAGACCTTAATGAGTATGTCTGTGGTATTTTAGTAAACTAAAACTAAGCTATATACAACTGAGTTTAAAATTCCATTAATTTACTATGACATCATTAGAGTAGATGTTAGGTGCATAATGGATGTTTTTGAATATGATATAGATGAATGTTGTGTCTGAAATACTACCACAGATGATTTATTACCCTAAAGATATGGTTCTTTCCAGGAATTTGTATGTTAAAGGTACAAATACCTTTGGATACACAGATTGAGTTGTTATGACTCATTGACAAATCTATGCTTTTCCTCATTAGTCTAGGTGGAAGAAAGTCACTAAGGGAATGGGAACTTTGATGTGAAGACAGAGGAATGGGGTTATTTGAAGCTCAGAGGTGGAGAACAGGAGGGAAAGAGACTCTAATCTTTCTTTAGAATCAGAAGTCATTATCAAGGGGCCCGGACCTTTCAGGAGGGAAGATGGACTTGGGTTGGGGGAGGGAAATAAAGGACAACTTCATTATTTCAGCTCTTTGTGCTTAATTTTCAAGTGTTCGGCATGAGGTGTGTGGTGTGAGGCAACTATAATGGAAACATTGAAAACAGACTGAGTTATGGTTGCAGAATACTGATAACAGTTTGCTTGTATGTTTGTTTGTTTGACAAAATTAGATTTTTTTTTAGTCATGAGAGTTTACCAATGAACGTGAAACATCCCCTTGGTTGGGTGTAAAGTCTGAGACCGAGGTCCAATATCAACGTTCAGTTTAAAACATTAAGTTAGACAATGTAAAATTTTATAATAAAGATAAATCTTTATTTAATCATGTTAATATAAGTAAAAGGGCTGTAATTTGTGAGAAGACCCAAGCCAGTCTCTCAGCTTATAGAGCAAATAAACTTTTCTGACAGATCATTTTTTTCAATGAATTAATAGCATTGGTTTTCCTGCCTAATAAACCGGTACCATGAGCATCAAATCTTCATCTCCTCTATTAAGTGAAACTATTCCCACTGCCCTCCTACCACATCCTTTCATTAGGCAAGTTCCTTAGGTCAGAGTGTCTTTTACCAATTATAGGCCTCATCAATTCCCCAATCTCAGTTTTAAAAGGCTCTAATAGGAATTTAAGTTTCCTCTAACTAACAAGCAATTCCATTAGAAAAGGAATGAGAGAGGAAAAAGTGATTACAGAATTAAAGAGAAAACATGTGTGCTCATCTATTCAGGACTACTCTGTGCCACATTCTCTGAGAAGCATGATATCTAAGGGGCTCATAGTCAAGCACGAGAAAGAGCCATGAGGTGTATTGACAGCTTCCAGACAGGGCAAAAATCTTTAACCAAAGAACCAATTATCTAGAGAAGCAAGATGAACTCCTGATGAGATGGCATTAGTCTATCTGTCAGTCAATAAATACATATCAAGACAGACACTATTTTAGATTCTAGAGTGGGGCGGGGGGGAACAAATGCATTCTGCACCAAGTAAGAGCTGGGAAGAAGATGAAATCATGGTAGAGGATAGCTGAGGGTGCTTTTAGCCAAGGCGGTCACGGTAAGCCTCTTTGAGGATATGGAATAGATGATCCTGCAAAGCTCTGAAATGAAAATATAGCAAAAACGAAATTTCTAGACAGGAATAAACAAGCTTCCCACATGTGAGGGACAGGAAGGAAGCCGATGTCACTGCAGCATAGTGAACAAAGGGGAGAGAGAAAGAATCAAAGGTTATTCAGGATTCAGATTGTGTGGGACCTTGGATGATGTAGTTAAGAATTTTATAGTGACTAACATAACACAATAAAATTTAAAACAAAACAAAACAAAAACAAATAACTTAAAAAACTAAATAAATAAATAAATAAATAATTTTTTTTCAAAATTTTTATTTTTTATAAACATATATTTTTATCCCCAGGGGTACAGGTCTGTGAATCACCAGGTTTACACACTTCACAGCACTCACCAAAGCACATACCCTCCCCAATGTCCATAATCCCACCCCCTTCTCCCAAACCCCCTCCCCCCAGCAACCCTCAGTTTGTTTTGTGAGATTAAGAGTCACTTATGGTTTGTCTCCCTCCCAATCCCATCTTGTTTCATTGATTCTTCTCCTACCCACTTAAGCCCCCATGTTGCATCACCACTTCCTCATATCAGGGAGATCATATGATAGTTGTCTTTCTCTGCTTGACTTATTTCACTAAGCATGATACGCTCTAGTTCCATCCATGTTGTCGCAAATGGCAAGATTTCATTTCTTTTGATGGCTGCATAGTATTCCATTGTGTATATATACCACATCTTCTTGATCCATTCATCTGTTGATGGACATCTAGGTTCTTTCCATAGTTTGGCTATTGTGGACATTGCTGCTATAAACATTCGGGTGCACGTGCCCCTTTGGATCACTACGTTTGTATCTTTAGGGTAAATACCCAATAGTGCAAAGAAGACATCCAGATGGCCAACAGACACATGAAAAAGTGCTCCATATCACTCGGCATCAGGGAAATACAAATCAAAACCACAATGAGATATCACCTCACACCAGTCAGAATGGCTAAAATCAACAAGTCAGGAAATGACAGATGCTGGCGAGGATGTGGAGAAAGGGGAACCCTCCTACACTGTTGGTGGGAATGCAAGCTGGTGCAGCCACTCTGGAAAACAGCATGGAGGTTCCTCAAAATGTTGAAAATAGAACTGCCCTCTGACCCAGCAATAATTTTTTAAAAATAAATATAAAACAAAATTAAATAACAAATAATAAAATATATAAATAAATAGTGAAATAATAAGATAAAATAAATAATAAAATAAAATAAAACAATAAATAAATAAATAATAATTAAAAGAAAAATAAATAAGTAAATAAATGGCAGTCATTCAGGTGACTGACAGCAGAAGCAAGGAAAAACAAATAAATAAAAGCCCTCTTTTATGTTTTTGATGGCATAATTTATATTTTTATATTATATATTCATTAAAAATTATTATAGTCATAAAAATTAATTAATTGATTGGTTAAAGCAATTTACATTTAATTTTAAGTAGAAGCCACTGGGGAACTTTAAAATGGGAATGCCATGGTCTAATGTATGCCATAAAGAGTTTTCTTGGCAACTGGGTGGGGAACTAGCTTTAGGGGAGAAATAATGGAGGTCAGAAGACTGATTAGGAGATTGTGACTATAGTGTAGGCAAAATGATGGTGGCATTTTTCCAAGGGAGAGTTGACAGAGGCTTAGACCAGAGCTATAGATATGGAAACAGTGAAAATGCATAAGATTCAGTATATATTTTGGAAATGAACTAGCAAGATTCATTAATTTATTAGTGAATTTGATATGGACTATGAAAGGAAGGAAATCAGGGCTTACTCACTGTTACCGAGATAAGGGAAGCTTAGTGAGGAAAACAAGGCAAGAGTTTTCTGGTCATGTTAAGTCTGAGATTCTAGTTAGAAAGCCAACTGGAGAGAAGTAGGAAATTGAATAGACAAATACAAGAGAGGTAAAGGGGAGGTCCAGGCTGAGGATACAAATTTGTGAGCCATTTGAGAGGAGATGCTTCTGAAACTATCTTAACAAGACCCAGGAGGTGTATTATTCAGCTCACATTTATGAGACACCTGCATGTGTAAAGGAGATTCTAGTCCTTGTGCTGGGATAAACAGGATGGTTGTCTTTTAGGAGCTTATGACATAGTGTATGCATGTGTGTGTCTCTGGGGTGAGAGTAAGACGTAAATAAAATACACAATACACAATACACTCTGGGGTGAGTATAAGACATAAATAAAATACACAATACAGAAGGAAATCGGTACAAAAAAGACCAAAGCAAAGGGGAGTGGAATATAGTGAAAGATGTAATTAATTCCAACTGAACAATCTGTTTCCCAGAGGCTAAGGCATTTCAGGTGACCCTAAAATAATGTGTGGATATTAGTAAGTGGATGAACAGGGAAAGGGTTGACGGTCCACTGTGGGCAATAGCAGGGAGGTGCAAAAGCAAATACAAAACACCATTGTGAAACAGGAAGGAATGAACAAATAAACACAACAGAGTGTCCAACAGTGAAGGAGGTTAGGGTCTAGGTAAGGAGAACTGCATGTACACAAATAATGAAAGTGGTTTTCCAAAGGGGTCAGAGAAGAGTGTAAAGTATGAAAGCAAATCAATACTACGAAAGCTGATGCCTTAAAGACCTAGGCTAGCAGTACAATTACTCTTGAGCTCTGAATCCGGGACATGGATACTCTTAGAAACTGATGCTGGAGAGTAAAAATTAGAGGCCTCCCACTCTAGAGACAAGAAAGAGATGGGCTTGGGGCACCTGGGTGGCTAAGTGGTTAAGCTTCTGACTCTTGATTTCAGCTAAGGTCATGAGATCAAGCGTGGAGTCTGCTTGAGTTTCTTTCTCCCTCTGCCTCTGCTCATCCTCTCTCTCTCTCTCAAAATAAATAAATTAAATATTTAAGAATGAGAGGGAGAGAGAAACAGAGAGATGGGCAAGAGATAGTAAACTGTTATGCCTGCAAATTCTAAATAAAAAAATAGGTCTGTGCTGTCTCTTGCACTTTGTAATATACCATAGCATTAATTTGACTATAATTGATATCAGGAAAGAAATTAGAACTCTAGTGTGATACTAGAGCAGACATAAAATCCAAAGGTCAGTGTCTTCTACTAAAAAATCACCTTATTTACATTTCCTATTGCACGGAAACCATTGCCAAGGAATATAAAGCCTACAAATGACAGATGATCTAGCTACCATGTACTTATACTTCAAGGTGACAGAACTCTCTAATTGAATTCAAACTGTCTCTCAAAAATCACACGAGTGGTGCCTAGGTGGCTCATTCATTTGGGCAACTTAATCTGGATTTTGGCTCAGGTCATGATATCTGGGATTGAACTTCAAGACACATCCTCAGGCTCTGCACTCGGCAGGGAGTCTGCTTCTCTCCCTCTGCCTCTGCCTCCCTCTTGACTCTCTCTCTCTCAAATAAAAACAAATAAATTTTAAAAGTCATGTAAGCTACACACATGCACACAAATGTACGTATGCACTTATGACTCTCCCTGTGTTAGATATACTGAGATATTTCTTGATCTGAGATCTATTGGCTAAACTATTTTTTACAGGAAGGGCTAATTGCCTGAACTTTGATGCATACACTTGTCAAAGACCAGACATAATAGAAGATACTGCCATCTCATATTCATTTCTGTATTCCTGAAGTTCTCTAACTTTTAGAGCATGAATCACAAAGTAGAGATTTGTGAAGAGAATATGGATGAACATAGAAACACATAAGCAAGATAATACTTATTTGCTAGTAGTAGTAGCAGAAAGGGTGGTGACCAAAATTTCTGCTGGTGCTCTTTTCCCAGAAGAAAATAAGTTGATCTGGATTTGCAGCAGGTGAGAGCCATCTGGTCCCATGGATAACGGTAGTGCATGCCTGCCCTCCAAGTGATTCCTAGTCACTGAGTTGGCCTCAAGCACCATTACACCAGATAATATTTAAAACTGAATGATAATATCCAGTATAAAACCACTGTGGCAGGCAGACACATGAAAAAGTGCTCCATATCACTCGGCATCAGGGAAATACAAATCAAAAGCACAATGAGATATCACCTCACACCAGTTAGAATGGCTAAAATAAACAAGTCAGGAAATGACAGATGCTGGCGAAGATGCGGAGAAAGGGGAACCCTCCTACACTGTTGGTGGGAATGCAAGCTGGTGCAGCCACTCTGGAAAACAGCATGGAGGTTCATCAAAATGTTGAAAATAGAACTGCCCTATGACCCAGCAATTGCACTATTGGGTATTTACCCTAAAGATACAAACATAGTGATCCAAAGGGGCACATGCACCCGAATGTTTATAGCAGCAGTGTCCACAATAGCCAAACTATGGAAAGAACCTAGATGTCCATCAACAGATGAATGGATCAAGAAGATGTGGTATATATACACAATGGAATACTATGCAGCCATCAAAAGAAATGAAATCTTGCCATTTGCGACAACATGGATGGAACTAGAGCATATCATGCTTAGTGAAATAAGTCAAGCAGAGAAAGACAACTATCATATGATCTCCCTGATATGAGGAAGTGGTGATGCAACATGGGGGCTTAAGTGGGTAGGAGAAGAATCAATGAAACAAGATGGGATTGGGAGGGAGACAAACCATAAGTGACTCTTAATCTCACAAAACAAACTGAGGGTTGCTGGGGGGAGGGGGTTTGGGAGAAGGGGGTGGGATTATGGACATTGGGGAGGGTGTGTGCTTTGGTGAGTGCTGTGAAGTGTGTAAACCTGGTGATTCACAGACCTGTACCCCTGGGGATAAAAATATATGTTTATAAAAAATTAAAAATTAAAAAAAAACCCACTGTGGGGTTTTGTTTCATGTCTTCATTTTGTTTTCTTAAACTTTCTGTTAGTATTCCTTTTAAGAGAAAAGAAGAAGGCATATTCATAAATACAGTCTCAAAGGCTTTTCTTAAAGCCATTCCTCACAGTGCTCAATAATTATTTCTCCCTTCCAACCTAGAGTGTGTAATTCCAAGATGATCAGAGAAAAACTTGCCATCTGGACATCATAAGAAAATAACTAGTTTCTGAGACGTGCCTACAGCCACCTGAACTAATGCAATCATAGTGGAGTTAGATAACACTCATGTAATCACTGCATCTGAGATGAAGGCACCTTCAGGCTCATTCTCATCCAACTATTCTTCTCTGTGACATTCCTTTAGCCTCTGCTTAAAGATCGGTAAGAAGTGTTCTATCCCCCTCCAAAGGAAGATTAGACACATTTGGACTGCTCTAATCATTACAAAATTCTGTTTTTCAATCTAAGTTGATAACTGCTTCCATTTTTTGTTGAACCCCTGGAAACTACACAAAGCACAATACCTTTATATTCAGCAGCTGAAATATATGAAGGCAAGAATTATAAACACTCTAATTACAACTACTTCATAACTATTTATTCAATTTCAAGTACCATATAACTATTCTATTTTTATTTTTTAAAGATTTTATTTATTTATTTCTCAGAGAGAGCACACAAGCAGGCAGAGGCAGAGAGAGAAGCAGGCTCTCTGCTGAGCAAGGAGCCTGATGCGGGACTCGATCCCAGGACCCTGACATCATGACCTGAGCCAAAGGCAGTGGCTTAACCAACTGAGCCACCCAGGCGTCCCAACCATTCTATTTTTAATCAACCATTCCATCTATGACCTGGTTGCCAAATCATTCATTGATTAAATCTTCTGTACTTTATGTTTGTCTTTTTAAAAAAATGAAGTCCTTATCTTAGAATTATTTTAGATTGACAGAAAAATTGCAAAGATAGAAGAGTTTCCACATACCATGTGTATTCAATTTCCTCTATTATTAATATCTTACATTAGGATGGGACATTTGTCACAATTAATGAAACTATATTGACATATTGTTATTAACTAAAGCCCATGGTTTATTCAGTATTTCCTTAGTTTTTACCTGATATCTAGGATCCAATTTAGGTATACCATTACATTAGATTTCTCTTGACTGTGACAGCTTCTTAGACTTTTCTTGGTTTGATGACCTTGATAAATTTGAGGACTACTGATCAAGTATTTTGTAGAATGTCCTTCAGTTAGAATTGTTCGATATTTTTCTCATGATTGCAGTGGGGTTATGGGCTTAAGGACAGAGACAAGAGACGTAGAGTGACATTGTCAGCACATCAAATCAAAAGTGCATGGCATATCTCACCATTTGCAACGACGTGGATGGAACTAGAGGGTATCATGCTTAGCGAAATAAGTCAATCAGAGAAAGACAACTATCATATGATCTCCCTGATATGTGGAAGTGGAGATGCACCATGGGGGGTTAAGGGGGTAAGAGAAGAATCAATGAAACAAGATGGGATTGGGAGGGAGACAAACCATAAGTGACTCTTAATCTCACAAAACAAACTGAGGGTTGCTGGGGGGAGGGGGGTCACGAGAGGGTAGTGGGGTTATGGACATTGGGGAGGGTATGTGCTATGGTGAATGCTGTGAAGTGTGTAAACCTGGCGATTCAAAGACCTGCACCCCTGGGGATAAAAATATATTATATGTTTATAAAAAATAAAAAAAAAATTTTAAAAACTGAAAAAATAATGAATACTGTTTTTCTGAAAATAAATTAATTAGTAAAAAAAACTATCAAAAGACATAACAATCAAGATTGAGAAGCAATCAAAATAAAATGAAAATAAGCAAAGAATTAAAATTTTTTAAAAAATGCATGGCATATCAAAAGTGAACATGACATTACTATTGAGGCTGACCTTGATACCCTGGTAAGGTGGTGTCTGTCAGCTTTCTCTACTGTAAACTTACTCTCCCCTGACTCCCTTTTCTATACTGTATTCTTTGGAAGAATGTCACTATGCAGAATACTATTTAAAGGTGAACCATGAGAGACTATGGACTCTGAAAAATAATCTGAGGGTTTTGAAGGGGAAGGGGTGGGAAGTTGGGTGAGCCTGATGGTGGGTATTATGGAGGTTATGGAGGTTGCATGGAGCACTGGGTACATAAACAATGAATTCTGGTACACTGAAAAGAAATTTTGAAAAATTAAAAATTAAAAAAAAATGAGTAGTTCAGCTATGCATTATGAGAGTATCAGTATGCATTATTTGGAAATCATTTACATGTGCTATTTGTCTTAGTCCCCTATTTATTTATTTATTTATTAAATCAGGTCTTTATACCTGTATGGGCCCATGGATATTTATCTTGTACTGTGGGTTACAACACAGTATTGCTTTGTTTTTTTTTTTTTTTTTTTTTTTTTGCTCGTGGAATGTTCCAGCTTTGGTTACTGGGAGCTCTTTCAGTTAGCTTTGTATTTCTCTGAAATACCCACATCAGTGGGGGAGGGTTGTTTGTTTGATTTTGTTTATTCAGTTCTATGTTAAAGTACTTCCTTATTTTTAGGTACCATAAGATTCTCTGAGATCATCTTGTATATTTTCTGCGTTATATGTAAAATCAACCATTTCTCCTAGATGGTCTGTTTTTTTTGTGTGATCTTTTTGTTTATTTTTTTTTATTATTGGAGGTAACATTAGAATCAAGCATTGAGAGTTAGGTGTGCTTATTGCTATTGGGATGAGGTTGCTTCTTGGTTCTTTCAGCTCATAGGGGAAAAAAATATATGTCTATATTTACCCATGTTATATGCATATCTAAAAATATTTCTGTATGTAACTATCTGTATCTATATTAAGCTAAACATGAGTTCATATTGCTGTTTCTAACTCTAATCCATTATCATGATTCATTCTAGCCTCCCCCATTGCTTATCTGTAAATTTCCGCTCCAACATTGAGAAATCTGGCTCCCACCATGGGTCAGCCATTTATTTAGCTATTCAATTACAGTACACTCGTATAGCAGTGCCAGAAGTGTTAACTTGTCTCCAGGTGAGAAACAACATATATAGTGTTTATGCATGTTTCTTTTGGTTTTAGTCTTATGGACTTAACTCATTTCCAAAGATTACAGCCTTCTTTCCATCTCACCCCATTCAGTGAATTGTTTCATACTTATGTAATACAGCTAAATTATTTTGTTAAATTCTGTATTCTATCCTAGAAATATCCCCAACATACAAATGATTTTTTAAATTTGCACACATTAAGTTTTACTTATTGTGCTTTAAAGTTCTGTGGGTTTTGACAGATATGCAATGTCATGTACCCATCATTATAATTTACTACAGAATTGTTTAACCATCCTGAAGTACCCCCCATGTTTCACCTATTCAGCTCTCTTCTGCTCTCCCTGAGCACTTGACAATCACTGGTATTTTTACCATCTCTATAGTTTTGCCTTTCCAGAAAGCCATATAATCAGAGTCATACAATATGTAGTGTTTCTAGGTTAGCTACTTTTACTTAGCTATATGCATTTAAGATTCCACTATCCCTTTTTGTGCCTTACTAGCTCATTTTTCTTATTGTCACCTGATAGTGTATTTTTCTTATTGATAAATAATATTCCATTATATAGATATGCTATAGTTTATTTATTCATTTTCCTAACAAAGGACATCTTGGTTGCTTTCAGTGCTTTGGTGATTATGAATAAAACCAATACAAACATTCATGTGAAGGTTTCTGTGAAGACATAAGTATTTTACTCAATTGGGTAAACACATAAACACTACAATTATAAGATCATATGTCAAGATTATGTTTTGTTTTATAAGAAACTGCTAACCTGCCATCTGATGTGGTTATATCACTTTGCATTCCCACCAGAAATGAATGAGGGTTTGTTTTGCTCCACATCCTCACCAGCAATTGGTATTATCAGTTTTAGAGGTTTTAGCCATTCTAACACCTTTCATAATGGCATGTCATTGTTTTATCTCAAAACTCCCTAATGACAAATGATGTTGGGAATCTTTTTTGTATCCTTAATTACTATCTGTATGTTTTCTTTGGTGAGATGTCAGTTTAGATCATTTACACACTTAAAAAATCAGATTCTTTAAATTTTAAGAATTCTTTATACTTTTTACAAAGTAGTCTTTTATCAGATATGTGTTTTGAAAATATTTTCTCCCCACGTGTGGTTGTCTTTTTATTCTAACAATGTCTTTTTCAGAACAGTTTTTAATTTTAGGGAGTCCAACCAATTTTTTTATTATTATTTTGTGGATCATGCCTTTGACATTGTATTTAAAAGCCACCACCAAATCCAGGGTCACCTAGGTATTCTCCTGTGTTTCCTTCTAAAAGCTTTGTAGTTCCACATTTTTACATTTACCTCTATTATCCATTATGGTTTAATTTTTGTGAAAGATGGTAAGCTCTGTGTTCAGTTTCATTTTCTTGTACATGACTGTCTAATTATTCTAGCACCATTGGTTGAAGACTATCCTTCCACCATTGAATATCCTTGGTTGATCAGTTGACTATATTTGTGTCAGTCTATTTCTGGGTGCTATTTCTATTTCATTAATTTATGTGTCTATTCTTTCACCAATCTTATGCTCTATTGATTATTATTGCTCTATAATGAGTCTTGAAATCTTTTTGTATAAGTCCATCAACTTTGTTCTTCTTCAGTATGGTATGTCTATTTTAGTTGTCCTGTCTTTCCACATAAACTTTAATCAGTATCTACAAAATACATTGCTAGGATTTTGGCTGGGATTGCATTGAGTGTATAGATCAAATAGGAGAGTCCACATCTTATCAACACTGAGTCTTCCAATTCACCAACACAGAATATCTCTGTATTTATTTAGATATTCTTTGATTTCATCAGAGTTTTATGGTTTTCCTCATATAGATTATATATATATTTCTATTTAAATTCAATTAGCCAACATATAGTAAATCATTAGTTTTTGATGTACTGTTCAAAGATTCATTAGTTTCATATAACACTCAGTGCTCATCACATCTATATGTATTTTATTAGATTTAAACCTAAATGTTTCATTTTTAGTGCCTTTGTAAAGCTTTTTTTAAACTTCAAATTCAAATTCTTAATTACTGGGATGTAAGAAAACAGTCTTAATTACTGGTATGTAAGAAAACAATTAGCCTTGTCTTGCAAAATTGCTATGCTTTGTTATTTCTTCTGGAATTTTTTTTTGTCAATTTTTTGGGGATTTCTAGATAGACAATCATGTCATCTGCAGACAAGTGCTTCCCAATCTGTATAACTTTCATGTTCTTTTATTGTGTTACTACATTAGCTAGTCTTCTAGTATTAGACTGAATAGAAGTGCTAAGAGTGGACATCCTTGCCTTGTCCAAATCTCAGAAGTATATAGTTTCTCAACATTAAGTATGATGATTTTAAAAAAAAAAAGTATGATGGGGACCCCTGGGTGGTTCATTTGATTGGGCATCTAAGTTTTGGCTCAGGTCATGATCTCAAGGTCATGGGACTGAGCCCCATGTCCAGCTCAAGGCTCAGTACAGCGTCGGCTTGAGAATCTTTCCTTTTCCTTCTCCACCCCTTTTGCTCCTCATCCTGTTTGCATGCACACACTCTCTCACTCTCTAAATAAATAAATAAATAAATGCCTCTAAAATAAATAAATACATAAATATATAAAAATAAATAAATAACATCTTTTTTTAATTAATTTTTTATTTTTTATAAACATATATTTTTATCCCCAAGGGTACAGGTCTGTGAATCACCAGGTTTACACATCTTTTTTAAAAGTATGATATGAACTATAGTTTTATATATATAGATGTTCACTTTCAAGTTAAGGAAGTTCCCCTCCATTTATAGTTAGGTAAGAGTTTTTATAATTGAGCATTGCATTTTTGTCAAATAAGTTTTGCATTAATTGGTATGACCATGTAATTTTTATTCTTTAAACTACTGATATGGTGGCTCTTTGTCTTTAAAAAGATAATACTTCTTGTCCTTCCATATATAGTACAGTTGAATATTCCACCTTTGTTTCTACTAATATAAATAAAACATGTATTAATTTTCTAATTTGATTGGAAATTTGTGCTTATATCAACAAAAGTTCCAGACTTATATTCCTTCGTGATATTTTCTTAATTTAGATATCTTTAATTCTTTACTGATGTAATTATTCTTTTATCCCTCCACATATGATGTTATGTTTATTATTATTAAGTTTCATAGCAGATTCATTTAACAAGTGTTTATTGAATGCCTTCTATGTGCCACCTATTCTAGGTGCTAAGGATTGAACACTGAGCAGACAGGTTCTTGCTCTTATGGAACTTTCATTCTGGTAAAGGTGACAAAGCATAACTAAGTCAATAAATTCATACAACAAATCCTAATATGTACAATGGAAAAATAGGGTAAGGTCTGTGAATATATTGGGATATTAGAGGCTGGGGTGCCAGTTCACTGAGTATAGTCAAGAAGAACTTTTCCCATTTAATGTGATACTTGAAGGATGAGAATTTAGTTTGAGATTTTTCTTGGACTCCTGCCATCCAGCATGTATAATCATTCACAGCTTTGTATTATTAAAAAAAAATCAACAAGATAAGGCCAAGAACAGGGCTTTGTGATTGTATTAGTTTTAAACTGTGTCAACTCAGCAAAGTGGGAATTACATTTCCCAGAATTCCTTTCACTCATGGCTCTGAGTTAAGATTGGCTACAAGAGAAATTTAGGTGAGATAGGAAAACAAAAGTAAGGCAGCAGTCATCTTTAAGTTTGGAAGGTTAGCACTGGGCCAGACACTCTTGCAGCTCCTACAGATTGATTGTGAATCTGCTGGCTGACCCCACTGGCATGCAGCAGCTGCCAGGGCCACAGGCCCATCCAAGCTTTTCCCACTCCCAGGCCAGAAGCATGTTCGGCCCCCAGCTTTCCTGCCAGATACCTCCATGATCAGAATTGGAAATATGGAGTCTGAGGCAGGATCTAGACCACACTCATCACACATTTCTATTTGTCCTTATTTTCCCCAATTTCACATCAATCTTTTCTTCCTGAGTTCCTGCAGTGCTGACTTCAGGTCCAGCAAAAGCAACAACTTACACAGAATTTGAGCCAGTTTTTACAATTGTATAAAGTCAAATCTCAAAAAACAATGCCTTATTTCACATTATTCCTAGGAGTTTCACCTCTATAACTGAACCCTGATCAATACAGGGACCCACTATAAACTCCTTTCTTCAAATGATTTATGATTCAACTTAGAGAAGACAATCATTCAATGAACCGTAATTCCTTTATCTATACTATTACCTGCACTACATTTCTGCATATGGTGTCTAAGGATATAAGGATATCCTTAGGAAATTTATCAATACCAGTCTAAAATCAAAATGATTACACCTATACCTTTCCCGAGGCCTCTCACTCTTCAAAAGACAGCATTTAAAAAAAAAAAATAAAGTTAATTTGGCATGATTCCTGGTGATCACCATTTCTAAGAGCTGACAAGTTATCCATTTAATAATTCCTTCCAGAATTTTGTAGGAAATTGTTGTCAGACTCACGACCCAGTAATTTTCAGAATTCATCTTTTTCTTTCTTTGGAAAAAAAAAAAAGCACCTCTCTGTTCCCTGTGATTCTTCAGAGATTACTAGTGGTTTTTCTCTAATCATAGCTATAAATTTTTTCTATATCCAAGGATATAATTTGTCTGACCCTGGAGACTTCTATTAATTTAAAGCAGTTTAACATGCTCTTACTATTTCTTATCAAGATTGTTACCAGCTGTGGGCTAAGGTCTATTACCCACTTGCTCTGGCCAAGTAAAAAACAAGTAGGTTGCAGCCCACAGAAGAAGCAATGCTGTTCAGTATGTGGTATACTGTGGTACTTCTCAAACACTAATGTGCATATAAATTACTTAGGATTTTGCAAAAATGTAGGGTTATCTTTAGCAAGTGTATATAGGGCTTGAGATTCTGCATTTGAACAAGCTCCCAGAGGTAGCAATACTGTTGATTTTCAGGTAGTAAGGATATAGTGAGATGCAGAAACACACTTACTGGAAAGCTAACAAAGCTCTAAGGCCCATCACTTGCACTACCTGCCTGGAGCACCGGAAGCTGCCAGGAGGTATGGAATATTCTGGGTGAATGGGACGAAACTAGGTTGCAACTAGGAAGCATCTCTACTCAAGCATTTCTGGTAAAATACTTAAGGATCTCAGAAAAAAGAGACCAAATCTTCAAGTTTTGAGTAATTTGTTGTGATTTCTTACCTCATTCTTAATATTCAATTTGTATCTAATCTTGTAAATTATTTTACATTCCTTTACTCAATGTAGGGTCCCCCAAAATATGTAAATTTCAGACCCCACAAGACCCAGATCTATCCCAGTGAAGACTATGAAATCCAGAGCTACACAAACCTGGTATTAAACACCACATCTGCCAGTTACTGTGAGGTAACGCAGACACATACTCTGGCCTGGATTTGAGAATGATCATGAAGAATGACGAACTCAGTTCAAACTTGCTTTTAATCTGGCTCATAGAATAGCAACAAGAAATACAAAAAAATATAGAAGACATAAGTTCAGAGGAGGAGTGAGTAGCCGTATTGCTTTCCTTATATCTCATGAATGTATGTCCCAAACCTGGTGGTTTTGGCAATCTCTGTGAAGGGAGAGGCCCACCTAGGCAGAGTGTTCAACAGTGGTGGACTTGTTTTATATGGGCTGGAGAGACCCTACGGTTATCCCCAATATTCCTCATTCCTATTGTTAAGAGCTTTGTGTAAACTTCTCTCCACATGACTAGCTTCTAATCAACAGAATATAGCAAAGGTAATAGAATGTCACTCTTGTGATTACATTAGATCACCCTGGAATGAAGGACTAACTCTCCCACTAGCCTTGAAGAAGTCGTAATGTGTGAACATGTGTGAATGTCCTATGGAGAGAGACACATGCCAGGGAACTGCAGGTGGCCTCTAGGAGGCCTAGCCAGGTCTAGTCTCTAGTACCTAAATCCTGTAATCCCATGGACTGAATTCTGACAACAAACACATGAGCTCCAGAAAAGAATGCAGCCTGGCTGACACCTTGATTGCATGCTGGTAACAATCTGAGCAGAGTACCCAGTTAAGCCATGCCCAGACTCTTAACACACAGAAACTGTAGCATAATAAATATGTGTTGATTTAAGCCACTAAGTTTGTAGTAATTTGTTACATAGCAATAGAAAAATTGAAAAATCAAACCATCAAACCACATTGGCACCCAGCAACCACTTATACTATTTTATGAGACAATGATTCTTCTTCTGAGGGAGGCACATCCCCCAAGCCCAATATCCTGGTTCCAGAACACAAAGTTCTTATGCAAGGCTTAGAGCTACTTCTTCTTCTCTTAGTCTGCCTTTCAGGTCTTGGGAATTTTCTGTGTACATCTTTACGGAACTCTATGAAAGACCTTGGCATAGTTTACCAGAAAGAGGAGCTATATAATTTATAAGGCCCAGGGGAATATGAAAATGTGGATCCTCTTTCTCAAAGTTTTTAAGAACTTCAGTATGGTGAGAACAGAAAATGAAACTGAGTATGGGCTCATCAGAGCAACTACTCATGATGCTGGAAATTCTACCCTATTAGATATGCCTTGAGCAGATCATTTAAACTAAGTCTCAATGCACTCGTCTGTAGAAAATGACATGCAGTATCTGGCAACACATAATACTGTGAAATGTGTGTTTTGAAGCTCCTGGTCTAGCATAGGTAATCAACAAATGCTTGCTTTTTTAATCTTCTTTTCTGTCTACTTATTATTGAGCCATCAACCTCAAGCACACAATCCTTCTTTATTCTTTTTTTCTCCTAACACAGATAATATAGTAACTTCAGTCATCCAAAGAAAACTGGTGACACGCAATGCCAAAAGATGATGATTTTTGTGACTTGTTACTTGTTTTCAGATTTTTCCTCAGAACTCAAAAAAAAAAAAAAGGCAAGTTACGTACAGATTTACAACACAGATTCAGAAAGAACACAGGGTTTTCCAATAGATCTCTGTCATCTTACTGTCTACTCTTAAAAGCTGTTAGTTAGAGAGCTTTCCCCTACCCTGAGCAATGCGGCATACTCTTATCAGTATTAGTGACACAATGATAGAGAACATCAAAGGGCTAAGTGCTGGGATTTGGAAGGAGGAGCTATAAGATCTAAAGCAAGTGGGTAGATTGAGAAAGACCCTTTGGTGTTTCTTACAAGGTAAGCATTCAACTCACCAACACTACTTTGTTGGGAATCATTATTTTAGAAAGATTTCCATAGTTTCTCTTCTAGGAATAGAAAGGGTTATGTTTACTTCCTATGTAATTTTTTGTTTGAGTCTATAGCTTTTTATAAATTGCTACTCCTTAACCTCTCCATCATATAAATTTGCGCACAGGCAACATATGACTTTTAATATTGGGGAAGAAATCAATTCATACTGAAAAAGATGGTTGGAGGCTGGAGGTCTAAATTCAGAGCGTTTATACTTGCCTGCACACATAAGAGTCAGAACCATTGTAGCTTCTAGAGAACAAATTGAATTATCAACTTATTTCCTTTCATGCAAACATGAAAGGCAGCTTTCCATGTGCATGAGAGGAGTTAATACAACTCTGATTTTTAGTGATATACCATTAGAGCCTATTCTAATTTAGTCACTAACAGAATCACAGGCAAATGTCCCTGGCATCCTAAGATGAAACTCAGAATATCTTTTCTGAGATAATTTATATATATATATATATATAAAAGACCTTCCCCTACCCTGAGCAATGTGGTATTATATACCTTCTATATTAATATATATACACATATATTTTTTTTTGAGAGAGAGAGAGAGCACAAGCAGAATGGGGGCACAGGGAGAGGGAGAGAGAGAATCTAAGCAGGCTCATGCTGACTGTGGAGCCTCGATCTCATTACCCTGAGATACGAACCTGAGCCAAACTCAAAAGTCAGACACAACAAACTGAGCCTCCCAGGTACTCCCGAGATCAATTTAATAAATAGCAGTTATAAGCAATGAAATTATTAAAATTATAGCTTTATCATAATTTTAATTATTTATTTAAATAATTATGATATAATTAACATTATTAAAATGATTATTATAATGGGTTGAATGGTGTTTTGTGGGAAAATCTAAATATTGGTAACAATGTTTTAATCATATAAGATGTCAAGTAAGTCATTTAGAAAAACATTTTTAAAATACAGATGCCATACAATTTGGGATCTGCATGGATCTATAAACCACCAATAGTAAAGACCAGAGGAGATTATTAAAAAAAAAAGACAATGAAACATTAGTAGTATATGTTTACTATCCTATCAAAATTTTTGCTTTCTACTCTTTCTAAAAATCTAGAACTCCTAGCTTTTATTATTATTATTATTAATTATTCCATACCAGTGTGGTACACTGAAGTCAATACTAGTATGGCACGCCTCTATTTTTCCTATATTCCAGATTCACAGAAAAAGAAAAAAAATTAGTGGTTGAAACCGTGAGAGGTTGGTCCATGTTCCACCTAAGAGATCAGGAGGCTGTATTTGGCTTTTAAAGAACAGAAAAGTAGACTTTGACTCTAGAGATAAAAATAAACAAAGGGAGAAAAAGAATGGAAGAAGGAAAGCAGGAAGGATGAAAAGAAAGCTAGAAGGTCATTAAAATTGCATGGTGATGTAGAGTCACAGTGGGAGAGACCTCAAAATGGATTAGCAAGGCTGTAGACATATGGAGTTGAGCTCGAAACTAAGGTGGCAGCAGGTATAGGAAGAGATATCTGCAATGCTCTTTAGAGAAATAAACTCATATTTATTAAACAAATATCCTTACTTTTATGTTCACAGGAAAAAAAGAAAGAATAGGGCAATTTCTGGCACCTCAATGACAGCTCCAACAAGTTCAGGTTCAATTTAGAGAGAATTACATCTTCTCTTTAAAAGTGAACATTATTTTCACAGTTTATTAATGTCAATTCCATAAAGCTAAGTATCTGCCTTTCAACATATGATAAAATCAAGTAGATTTTCTCATCTCTGACCTTCAACAAAATTCCAGAAAAGCAGTACTGAGGGTTCTAACTAAGGCTGAATATTAGAGGAAACTGAGAGAGAGAGGGATAGGTTGGAAGAAATGTTCAGGGATTGATAAACAGGACATACTCAAAATACAAAATGGTGAGGAAAGTAAGACAGGAAAGCAAAGTTATATTTGATCTGATACATGCTCAGGACACATGAATTTAGTACTAAGGAATTTAGGCATTAATAAATTCCAGGAAAACAACTTTCAACAAACAACTTTCAAACAAACTTTCAACTTTCAACTTAACCGAAAACTCAGTCCTGTCTAGACTGAATCTGATCTTAATGTACTTCTCATAAAGGTGTCAGAAGTTACATGATTGTTTCTTTTTCAGTTGTGAATATAAAATTAATGAAATATAGAGAGTTCCTATGAGCTCATTTATCTTAAGACCTTAGAGGCTTTAGAAAAATCAATCTCATAATGCTCACTAAATTTGTGAACTAAGAAGTATTGAAACAATGCACCATATCATTGCTGTGGCTCTTTACATACATATGAGATAATCTCAATATGGCAGATTTTCAATAAGACAGTGGTAGAGTTGGGTGCTGGCATAAGAGTAGTTGTTAAGAAAGCAGAAGTGGGGCGCCTGGGTGGCTCAATCATTAAGCATCTGCCTTAGGCTCAGGTCATGATCCCAGGTCCTCAGATTGAGCTAGAATGGGGCTCCCTACTCAGCAGGAAGTCTGCTTTTCCTTCTTCCACTTCCCCTGCTTGGGTTCCCTCTCCTGTGTCCCTCAAATAAATACATAAAATCTTAAAAAAAAATTAAAAAAAAAAAAGAAAACAGAAGTGGAGTGAGGTTGTTCACATAGAGTTTTTATTCTATAGGGGTGACTAGGTAAGCATTTCTTTCACCAAATCACAAAGAAAACTGCATTCTGCCTGTCCCGTGGAAGTTTGCCTCTGCTGAGGAGTCATCTCGCTGTTGCTCCTACTCCCATGGTCTGGACTTGACTCCTCCCCACCTCTGTCCAGCTGTGAGCAGGTTCTAACTCTGTGTAGATATGAATAGGAGGGAACAACTTTTAGTCATTATATGAAGAAACCTCATAACACCTCAATATGGAATAGGTCATCTTATAAAGAGATGATATTTCTGACACCAGACACACATGCACCATTCATAGGAACAGATAAGACACAAATATAAAGTGAATGTTTGTGGTTGGATTAGATGAATATTTCTTATCTTTGATTTAATGAAATTTGAGAATTATTTAAAAAATCACAGATGAAAAATCAGATTGGAGGGAAGATTTTGCAATGGGGAAAAGAATCTATGGAGTCACTAAGAATGAATCTTTATAAATTAAGATATAAGTCTTCATTTAAGGTATATAAAATTGACATTACAATATTAAACATATTGAATATAACAGCAAAATAAAACTTTATGGAAATGATCTTTCCATGAGAAAATAAACATTAACAATAAGAATTTAATTACTGGTGGGATACCTGGGTGGCTCAGTCAGCTAAGTGTCTGTCTTCAGCTCAGATCATGATCCCAGCATCCTGGGATCAAGTCCCACATTGTACTCTGGGCTTAGTGTGCAGCCTACTTCTCCCTATTTCTGCTGCTTCTCCTGCTTATACTCTCTCTCTCTCAGACAAATAAATAAAATCTTAAAAAAAAAAGAATTTAATTACTGTCTTTTAAAAGATTACTACAGAAAGGCCACTGCTTTACTTGCTAGTTAATGGTTCAACTGGAATGACTTATACCCTCTTTTTGTCTTGCTAACATTTTTTAGAAAAACCTTATTTTAAAATAAGTTGGATGTAAATTGAATTTAAATAAAAATAAATAAAAAATAAAATAAGGTAAAGATCTCCCCTATTAGCAATATTTATGTTAGAGGGAGGACTGCAGCACCATGTATAGACAATTTTTATTGACTTGGCTTCCTTTCCTCTCTTCTCAGTGTTTAGTTTTCCCGGTTTCATTTTTATGTGTCCCTTGTGAAAGATTAATTTTTTTAAACACCACATTTTGCTGCATTGGGATTATGATAAACAGAAATTTAGATCCTCTGCGTACTCTGCAAAACATTAAAATGATAGAAAACATGTATTAGAAAGAATAGAGAATGTAATAACACTTCATGTAGCATATTATCCACTTTCTCCCAATCCCCCCCCCGCCCCCGCACCTCTTTCTTGCCAGTTACTGAGGCAGGTTCAGCACCAAAAGTATGAGGGTCTGGGTGGGAAATAGTCAGCATAGATCAGGTTAAGAGGAATGGCAGAATGGCTGAGAGCAGGTAAATGTGTCTTGTTGGACTTACTTTATAAGAAGAAAAGATTTTAAGACTTTAAAAGTTAAGAAAAATGCCAGAGAATTTCGGTTTCAGCTCCTGCAGGTAAGAGCTTAGAAGACACAATTCCCATGTTTACAGCAAGAAAAAAGCTGACCAAACTAAAAATCAACAACTATTCTTAGACCAATCACAGAATTGAGGTTGGAGGGTAAGCCACCACCCCTGTGAAGACAGGCAAAGTACAGAGAATCATAGCCAAGAAAAGCTTACCTAGAGCAAAATCTGTTGAAGACATAAAGGCTAAAGATACCTGAAGTGCATATCACTAAATGAAAGATGCCAACCTGAAGAGGTTGTAAGCTATATGATTCCAATTATATGATATTCTGGAAATGACAAAAATACAGAGATGTTTAAAAAATTAGTGGTTGGCAGATGTTTAGAAGGGGATAGGGAGAGATGAATAGGTCAAGTACATGGAATTCTTAGGGTAATTATATTATTATGCATGGTATTATAATGGTGGATTTATGACATTATGTATTTTTCAAATTCATATAACACACAACACAAAGAGCAAAACTTAATGTTTACAAGTTTTTTTAAATAAATCATTTTGGAGATCAGGGGATCCAACGAAGTAAGATTGCCAGTGACAAATGACCCCCAATGTATTACAAATGTATAAAACATATTCACTGAATGTGGCTGGGGGAAATGATGTGGACCTAAGTGACTTTGGAAACAAATGGAATCTCTAAGACTAAAAACAAAAGGAAGCCCATGTAAGCACTGTATTCTAGCTGATAAAGTTATTCTCATAGGGATATAAGTTAACAGTTCTGAAAGAGTATACATGTAAACTGGACCAGAGCAATTCAATTAATGGGTGGTAGATGATGGGAGCTGGGTTTCTCCTATTAGGGTGAATATTTACAGATAAGCAAGAAAAGGAGACTAGAATTATTCATATGGTAATGGTTACAGTTGGAGCCATTAGTAAGAAATCATTCTTTGCTTCATATAGATAAATATACTTAAATAGAGACATGTGTTTGTGCACAGGTTAATAATATACATGCATATTTCTTTGCTATGTCAACAGAGAGAGTCTTAATGAAACAAACCTATGTAGTACTCATATCTTAGTTCTAATTCCATTCTCCAATAAAAAGAACCTGGGATCCTTGGAGAAGTAGCTGATTCTAGGACTGAAGCAAAAAATAAATAAGATCAACCTGAATCATCATGTAAGGCCAAAAAGAACAAAAACGAACCTAATAAACCCCAGATTGACGGGTGTAAAATAAGAGTATTAGGAACCAAATGTAAGAGCTCATTTTGGCCAAAGCTAGAACAACTTAAGCAATAAATAAAGTTGTATTAGATTATAATCCAAAGTATAAAATAAATATCAATGACCCCACAGAGATACAAACAAATGACTGTAAAGAAATTAATAAATCAGGGATAAGAGAGATAGCCCAAATAATTTACACAGATACTCTGCCCAAACGGAGGTAAAACATAATGCTGCACTCCTCAAGTGTGGACTGAAGGCACTGATTTCTTTCCAAGGGAATCATATGAAAAAGGGGAGGGGCTTCTAGGTGGCTCAGTCAGTTAAGCAACCAACTCTTAATTTGAGGTCAGGCCATGATCTCAGGGTCATGAGACTGAGTTTCACCTCAAGCTCCGCACTGCATGTGGAACCTATTTAAGATATCTCTCGCTCTTCCTCTGCCTCTTCCCCCACTCTCTCTAATTCTCACCCTCTACCTCTCTCTAAAAAATGGGGAGAGGAGAAATTTTACAGTTAAGAAATCTACTTCAGCCAGGTAATCAAGGTCAATATTAATAGTGAAAAATAATGTCAATAGTAGGTACCCTCAATATGATATGATAAAAATGGCCCTCCGGGCGCCTGGGTGGCTCAGTCTGTTGAGTGTCCAACTCTCAATCTCAACCCAGGTCATGAGGTCAGAATAATTGGATTAAGCCCCACAATTTGTTCCATGCTCAGCAGGGAGTCTTCTTAAGGATCCTCTCCTTCTCCCTCTGTCTGCCACCCCACATGTGCTCCCCCTCAAATAAGTGGATAAATCTTTAAAAAAATGGCACTTTACCTGTGTTATATCCCTCACCCCTCAAAAAAACGTAACTTCTATCTAATCATGAAAGCACATCAGGCAAACCCAGATTGAGAAACAGTCTACAAAATATCTAAACAGACTCTTCAAAAACTGTCAAGTTCATCAAAGACAAGAAATGAGAGAAAATGTGATCAAGAGGACTCTAAAGACATATGCCAACTAAATGTAAGGTAGTATCCTGAATGGGATCTTAAAAAAAAAATAATAACATTAGTTAAAAACAAGGATATATGAGTAAAATATGAGCTTCAATTAATAGTAATGTATCAATATTGTTTCATTAATTATATCAAAGTGCCAAACTAACATTAAATGTTAATTATAGGGGAAACTGTGTGTAGGAGTATATAGGAATTCTCTGTACAATTTACTCCATTTTGATGTAACTCTAAAACAGTTAAAAAATAAAATCTATTAAAATAAGTGCCAGGATCAGGATGACTAGAAATCCCATGTTCTGGGTTCCATACCTATACATGTTACAAACTCATTTTATGACATTAAACCATCAGCTGTTTTGTTTTATACAACAGTAGTTGGGTATTTGAATATTCAATGATAAATATGTATACAAACTCTGCTTTGGGTAAAACACTAGGTTTGTGCTTAAAAGATAAAATAGCCTCTAACAGGTAGCAAGTCCTTGCTTTAAAAAAAAAAAAAAAAGTCAACATGGGGGCTTAAGTGGGTAGGAGAAGAATAAACGAAACAAGATGGGATTTGGAGGGAGACAAACCATAAGTGACTCTTAATCTCACAAAACAAACTGAGGGTTGCTGGGGGGAGGGGGTTTGGGAGAAGGGGGTGGGATTATGGACATTGGGGAGGGTATGTGCTTTGGTGAGTGCTGTGAAGTGTATAAACCTGGTGATTCACAGACCTGTACCCCTGGGGATAAAAATATATGTTTATAAAAAATAAAAAATTAAAAAAAAAAGAAAAGAAAAGAAACTACTTTCAGGATAAGGGGGAGAAAAGATATACATATAAGAAAGCAAATAGTAATATGAGGAAACACAGCAACAACCAAGTCAATATAAGAGCTATGTAAGTTCAGAAAGATTGATGTAGACTTGCGCAATCAGAAAATGTGTCAAAGACAAACTAGTACAAGATTCATACAAGGAAGAGAGGGCAGAATAACCATCAGTTTGTTCTCTACAGTTGAGAGTTTATTTCTTGGTTTGCCTCTCTCTGCCCCCCCACCCCCCTTTGCTTGTTTTGTTTCTTAAATTCCCCCATTTGAGTGAAATCTCATGGTATTTGTTTTTCTCTGACTCACTTATTTCACTTAGCATAATAACCTAGCTCTATTTATGGCATTTATGGCATTGCAAATGGTAAGATTCCATTCATTTTTATGGCTGAGCAATATTCCAAATGTGTGTGTGTGTGTGTGTGTGTGTGTGTGTGTGTGTGTATCATATCTTCTTTATCCATCATCAGTTGATGGACATTTGGGCTGTTTCCATAATTTGGCTATTATGGATAACATTGGTATAAACATTGGGGTGCATGTATCCCTTTGGATTAGCATTTTGTATTCTTTGGGTAAGTGCCTAGTAGTGCAATTCCTAGATCATATGGTAGTTTTCCTTTTCCTTTTATTTTTTAAAAGATTTTATTTATTTATTTGACACAGAGGTTATTTATTTATTTGACTTTGGACTTCACAGCAGGAGTACACATATCATGATTTTATAGAAAGGAAATAGGTAATTGGAATATTGACATGATATATCCAAGACACATTAAGAGAGGGAACACAAAAAGCAAGAGGGAGAGGGAGAAGCAGGCTTCCCGCTGAGCAGGAAGCATGATGCAGGGCTCAATCCCAGGACCCCGGGATCATGACTTGAGCTGAAGGCAGATGCTTAATGACTGAGCCACCCAGGTGCCCCAAGTTTTCCTTTTTCTTTTAAAGGCTTAGAAGGTAAAAGTACAACATCAGCATGGGCATACTACTTGATAAGCACCACACTTCACCCTAGTTCCCTAACACCCTACACTAACACCATTGCAAGCTTTTAGAAAACTACCAACATTTCAGAATGTTCTATATTTAAAAAAAAAACGATGATAATATCTAATATTTGTATAAACTCATTGTTTTTCAAGTGTTTTGACACACATTATTAACTTTTGACTTTGGACTTCACAGCAGGAGTACACATATCATGATTTTATAGAAAGGAAATAGGTAATTGGAATATTGACATGATCTATCCAAGATAAGATGCCTAAGAAAGTGCCTGACATACTAGTTTTATTTTGAAAGTATCAATGACTTTACCTCAGAAATTTGCTGCCACATGAAGAGGGAATTTTAAATTCTGCTGTTTTATAAAGGTTCTTCTTTCATTTCATTTGATTTCAGTAATTCATCGAATACCATTTTCTATGACCAATTCACTAGGAAAAGAAAATGGCTTCATACTAGAAGGAGATTATAGTAGCAACAACTAAAATGGGATTCTGTCTATAGCATCAGCATGCTGTCCACTCGGATTCCAGGATGAATTTCACTACAGGTGGTAGGGGGCAGCCAGCCGGAGACAGATAGGTTGGGAAGGAATTGATACTGAAGTTCAGGATCAAGGCCTCCAGTGGGCCTATACCATGCTCTACCAGCAACATGGTTCTCAACTTCTTTTTTTTTTAATATTTTATTTATTTGACAGAGAGAGAGAAAGAAAGATCACAAGTAGGCAGAGAGGCAGGCAGAGTAGGAGGGGGAAGCAGTCTCCCTGCCGAACAGGGAGCCTGATGTGGGGCTCGATCCCAGGACCCTCAGATCATGACCTGAGGTTCAGCTGAGGTCACCCACTGAGCCACCCAGGCATTCAATTACTAGCTTGATATCTTCCTCACATCTTCCTACAGAGGAATTTCCTACTACCTTGTCTCTCTGTACTATAACCTCAAGGACCAAAATGGCCTTCTTTTTGCCTTCTTTCTAAGTTTTAATTATTTCCAGAGCCATAACCCCCCCCCACTAAAATCTGGACCCTGAGACTGAGACTTTTCTACATACCCACCCACTGAATACTACCCAAACCAGCCACCAATCGATATGATCCTCCCAAACACTGATTTTCCACCCAGATATTTTCACATTGCCTTACTCTGCCTTCTCACTGCTCATCAGCCCATTTCCCACAATTTTATCACCCAGTGTGGTTAACAGTAAACTTCAAAACAAACTTCAAATGGCAGAAACCAAGAGATAATTGTTTAAAAGTTGATATTGAGTTTTTTTTCACTTCTGAAACAAATATTCCTATAATGTTTCATATTTAATTTAACTGGGTATATTTGTATGTGTGTAATTTTTAAATTTTAGAATTTTTTAAAGAAAATTTTTCTCTATTTATCAAATCAATGCATGCATATTAGGGAACTTGGTTTGGGGTGGGAGAGAGAAAAATACTGACTCTACTTATCAATTAATGATAATTAATCACTTATCAGTTAATGTCTAAATGAATATTAATAAGATGGATTGAATTACAATAGTTTGTCTTATTAATTTCACTTAGTATTTTGTCATGAACATTTTTGCCTGACATTGAAAATACCTTTAAAATGTTTTTGTTTCTATCATATGAAAGTATGATCATTTATTTAATCATTTCCCCAAGGCCTTTTTCTTTTACCTTATGAAACTGCTTTAAGATGAGGTCAAACAGGGAAATCAAAAGCATTCCCATGGACTCAGAAAAAGTGACAGATTTCTTGGCCATATTCTCATTGTCATTAGAATTGAAAATGTCATGAGAGACATCCTAAATGGAAAAATCACTCCACATCCAAGCACAGCAGTCTTTCCAAGCCACAGAGCATAAGCAGAATAAGGATGCTTTCCACATCATTAGCAGAGTTGGTGTGACAACAGCACCAACTTAATTCAAACATTACTCTGACTTTCAAAACTAAAAATGAAGTGTCCAAGACATTCTTAGAAACACAAGATAAAAAGTTACCAAAAATAATCTCCAAATGGATTGATCATGCAAGTTTTCTCTATACCTTAACCTTAACTCTATGTCTCCATGACTGGACAGATATTTGTGACCAAACCAAGATATTGGCACAAAACGGATCTAACTTTTTTACTGTCCCAAGATGCCACATGAAGTAAAGAATGAATGGCAACAGTTCTATAGAACCAGGAATGGGTCAATAACACATGTTCATTTGCTTCAACACAAAGATTAAAAAACATGAAACACACACATAGAGTGTTTTTCTTCTAGTAACAGCCCATCAGAAATGGAGCTCCTTGAAGAAAATAAGTTATCCTTTGCAACACAAAGAATTAAGCAGGAACAAATCTGCCAAAAATCCACCAGACTCTCAGTTAATGAAAGGCTGAGACTGACTTGACCATTTTTGTATTCCCAGCACCCAGGCCACTGTCTGGACAAACACTGACGCACAGCAGAAACTCAATTAATATTAAATTAAACAAAGAAACAGAACTGTAAGCAGGGCACATATTTCAATGCAACTACCAATAGAGCAAAAATGAATTAAGGGCAAAATAAAGTAAAGGATGCATTTTTTGCAGCAGTTGGGGTTCAAGCCCTGCAGGTTAAAAAAAAAAAAATGCATCTGTAAGGATTTCCTCAGAGATCTCAAAGTCCTAGAATGACGGTAATGCCAAACACTCTTATCAACTGTGCATAGAAAACCGTGATTCAAAAGTCAAACAGAATATTCAAGATAAATAAATAAGGTGCAGTTCTAAACACAATGTATTTGTTACTGGGATTAATAAAACATTGTAGCAAGGTGGCTGAAAACAAATCAATATACAAAAGTCAATTGCATTTCTAAACCCTAGCAACAAAGAGTTATAAAATGCAATAAAGATACTACATTAAAATAGCATAAAAACAAAAAATAGGAATAAATTTAACAAAATATAAGTAATACCTTTATGAAAGTATTTAAAGTTTCATTTAAAATATTAAAGAAAACTAGAGCGTATCATGCTTAGCGAAATAAGTTAAGCAGAGAAAGACAACTATCATATGATCTCCCTGATATGAGGAAGTGGTGATAAATAGAAAAGAAATTAAAGAAGACTACTATGTAAAGTTCATATGACTCTCAACAGGTACAAAAGATATCATTTCTTTAAATTCAACAACCTGTACAAAGAAAATAAACCAAAGACGCCAAAGAAAATAGAAATAATTAAACACTTTCTAAACTTGATAACATGTTTAATGGCTACATACTAAAGCAAATACCATATTTAACAAAGAAATTTTTGACAGAGCCTTTAAATTCAGAAATAAGACAGAGATAACTTATCATGGTTATTTAATATAAAAAAGGTATAAGAAATAGAAAGAAGCAAAATTGTCATGTCACTATGATCATCTACATGGGAAAACATTAGAATCAACAGAAAAAAAAAACTTTGAATTAATAAAAAACTTATCAAGGTCCAAACACAGGTTAACTTACAAAATTCAGAAACATTTCTAAATTACTAATAACCATCTAGAAAATTTCATTTAAAAAATGATACCATTCATTATGGTGAACAAATTAAAACTACTAAGACATTAATTTGGCAAAAGTTACAAAAATCTACAGAGAGCAAATTTTTAAACTTACCTAAAAAATATTCATAGACTTGAATAAATGCATAATGTATTTATGAATGGAATAAACTATGCTATAAATACTCCCAAAATCAATATTCTCTAAATTAATCTATAAATTCAACATTACACTAACCAAAATTTCAGCTGTATATTTTTAAGAAGTTAAACTTATTTCATGGTGGGCATATGTGTGTGTGTGTGTGTGTGTGTGTGTGTGTGTGTATCCCTGGATAGATACACCAAGTCAGAAAATAAAAGGACTCCCTCCCTGTCACATTTTAACACAGACCACAGTAATAACAACTCTATGCAATTATGGGGAAAAAAATAAACAGTGGAACAAAAGTTCCTCCTGATAGATCTGAAAATAGAGTTTAGCAGTAAGAAAAAAACAGATTGTATAAAGTTGATGTTAGGAAATCCAGCTTATTATATGATGAAAATTAATACTATTGATCATTCCTATATTATGCACAAAAGTTGGAAAATGTGAAATAGAAAAGTATGAAGTTAACAAATATGAGAATGTTACAAATACGAAAGTATTTTTTATGAATTTAAGTGGATGAGGATTTCTTAAATAAGACACCAAACTCAAACTATTAGGTGAAAACTGATGTATTTAATATTAAAGGCTTCTGTTTCTTTAATGATGTAAATGAGAAAATTAATAGACTAGTATGAAAAGAATATAGGATATTAAAAAAATTTCTGCAAAAATAGACAATCAACCAGAAATCACATGAAGATGTAGATTCGAACTTCACAGAAAGAGAAACCTGAATGGCTAACAAATATATGAAGGTAAGTTCATACTTAATAATAATTAGAATAAAATCAAAGCAGGTGATCAATTGGTGGTGGTGAGAAGGATTGGAATCAGGGGATGAATAGAAAAAATGAAAAATTAAAACCAAATGAACAAATACCATATTCTGGTTGGTTGTATATCATACAGATATCAGTTCTACCTAAACTGATCCACAGAAGCAATGCAATTACAAGTAAAGAATCAGTGACTTGGTTTTGGAGGTATTAATTCCATCTATCCATCTATCTATCTATCCATACATTCATCTCTCTCCTTATTACAATCTTATTCTAAAATGTGCCTATGGAAGAGAAAAAGATCAAGAATAACCAAGACACTCCTAAGGAATATCAAAACAAAGAAAGAGGATGTGTCTTACCAGATATTAAGACTTATTGTGTTTAAGTTATAAATAAAGTATTAAGTATATCAAGCTATAGTTTAAGATGGTATGGATTAGGGATAGATAAATAGGACAAGAGCACTATAAAAGATCCAAAATAAAAGATATATGGAAGCTTGATTTATTAGAGACTTGAATTGAAAGTTCATAGAAAAAGGAGGAATTTTTCAATAAGAGAAGCTGAGACAAAATGGGAAAAAATAATATAACATTAGAGTTTGTACTGATAACATACACAAAAGTAATTCTATGTGTATTAAATATAAAAGACAAAACATAAAAATGTAATAAGATATGATAGAATATCTTTAATACCCTAGGGCAGGGAACAATTCTTAAGTTAAATTTAAAAAGCAGAGGTCATAAAGGAAAATGTTCATATGCCTAGATTGTATTAAATATAAGGACTTCTTCCCATTAAAAGATACCATAAGGAAAGTGAAAATTCAAAACAGAATCTGGGAGATATTTGTAATGTTTAAAACACTATCATAAAAAAATAGAAAGGATGCCTAGAAGTCAATCACAAGTGAGAAGCTAATGAGAAGATGGCAGCACTTAACAAAAGCAGCAATAAAAATGGCTAAAATATACTATGCAGCCATCAAAAGAAATGAAATCTTGCCATTTGCGACAACATGGATGGAACTAGAGCGTATCATGCTTAGCGAAATAAGTCAAGCAGAGAAAGACAACTATCATATGATCTCCCTGATATGAGGAAGTGGTGATGGAACATGGGGGCTTAAGTGGGTAGGAGAAGAATCAATGAAACAAGATGGGATTTGGAGGGAGACAAACCATAAGTGACTCTTAATCTCACAAAACAAACTGAGGGTTGCTGGGGGGAGGGGGTTTGGGAGAAGGGGGTGGGATTATGGACATTGGGGAGGGTATGTGCTTTGGTGAGTGCTGTGAAGTGTGTAAACCTGGTGATTCACAGACCTGTACCCCTGGGGATAAAAATATATGTTTATAAAAAATAAAAATTAAAATAATTAAAAAAAAATGGCTAAAATAATTTTTAAAATGTAATTTAGAAAACAATTTGGCATTAAGTAATAGGATATAAGTATGTGCATATAACATATTATATATTTAAGATACATTTGTAGAAAATTAAAAATCTTAAACATATATATAGATAGATGATAGATAGATATTTCACAAAATACTTATTTAATATCCCTTGTATTGGCAAAATATATTCCAAGAGGAGAATGGATAAATAAATTCTGGTATGTTCATTCTGTGCAACTCTTTAAAGCAATAAAAATTAATGAATAACAAGTGCATGCAACTATACAGGTGATTCTTAGGAATATAACGTTGAGTGAAAAAGCAAGCTATAGAAGAACACATAATTTTACTTATATGATTTCAAATGCATGAAAAACAATAATAATACAGGTTTAGGGATAGAAACATATATGATAAAACTATGAAGAAAAAGCAAAATCCAGTTAGTATCTACCTCTTAGGAAGCATAAACAGAGTTACAATGATAAACACCCAAGGAGCCCCAAAGGCAATGTCCTCTTAATCTGAAGTGGTAGGTATGCAAGAGATAGATGTTCTTTCATTCTCTATAACATAATGCATACTAATAAATCATTTTTTAGTTTTTGTTCAATAGGTAAAAAGAAAAACCTACAAAAGAGTGCTGTTTGAAGTTCCTCTTAATGTCCCTGGACTGATAAATTCCATTTTTAAACCTGTGCTCTCAGTTTAAAGAAAAAAATTAATATTTATTATAGCATATCTTAAAATAGTATACTATATATAGCAGGTGCTTAATAATTGTTAATTATCATTATTATCATCAACATCATCATATCCGTTATTACCCATGTAACTATCAGTGTGGCCAAAACCATCTATGACCTGACTGCTTACCTAATGCTTTAATGCTTTCTATAACCAACAAAAATGAATTAAGTTAATGAATTATGACTTTCCTCAACCATCTTTTTAATAATATATATCCTGTTGTTTTTACTACAAATCTTCTTTCTAAAACTTTCATAGTGGCAGCCTCTTTTTGTATGCCCCTTGTATGTTTCATCTCATCTTGGTCATTATTTTCAATTTAAGACTACTACAATACTTCCACATTCATGCTATTTTTTTTGTATCCATTCCTCCCAAAGTCAGGCCCCTCACCTTTGAATTTTGCTTCAATATTCACATACAATAAGTGTGAGAAGCTTGAGCTTCATGCTGTTCTATACCCTGAAGCATAAAAAGAAAATCCTAAATGCTTCCAAAGCAACAAACATGAAAAGAAAGTTCAAGAAAAGCAAATGACAATATGCCATTGTCATAATTAAATGCTAGAAAATAAATTTAGAGCAATGCCTTCAGAGTTTAAGGAAAAAATTTTGAAACTAGGTTATTTATTTTCAAATGTGGGATAAAATAAATATATTTTCATATACTCAATAATTCCATTTTTTTTTTCTTGCATCCACCTCTTAGAGGAAATCACTTGAGGATGGTTCATCAAAATGAGAATGTCAATCAAGAAAGAGAAAGACAGGGACGCCTGTGGTTAAAGCCTCTGCCTTCATCTCAGGTCATGATCCCAGGGTCCTGGGATCGAGCCCCACATAGGGCTCTCTGCTCCATGGGGAGCCTGCTTCCTCCTCCTCTCTCTGCCCGCCTCTCTGCCTATTTGTGACCTCTGTCTGCCAAATAAATAAATAAAATCTTAAAAAAAAATAAAGAAAGAGAAAAACATAAGAAATAACAGTGAACATGACTCAGAGCATAGTGAAAGAAAACCTTCTCTTACATTTGCATTGACAGTCACTTCCGGCATTGAACTTCATTGCCTTCATGCTATAACTATGCAAAATTTCATAATCATTTTAGTATAAATGCAATAACATTTCACATACATACATACACACAACTTCTTAGACAAAAGCATAGTTATATTAATATGTTTTATCTCACAATCTCCACCCACCCCACAAAAGAGCTGTACTTTTCACTGGCTTGTGGGAATTCAAGGCTATTGAGTACATTGTGCTTATCCCTGGTATTTTCTTTGCAATTAAGCTTTAGTTTAAGCATCCTACCTCTATTTATTTATTTATTTAACATATGGTGCAATATTGGTCTTTGGAATAGAATTCAGTGATTCACCACTTACACACAACACACAGTTCTCATCATAGCAGACACACTCCTTAATACCTATCAACCATCTAGCCCATTCCCCGCACACCTCCCTCCATCAACCCTCAGTTTATTCTCTGTCTTTAAGAGTCTCTTATGGTTTGTTTCCCTCTCTCCTTTTTTTCTTTTTTCTTCCTTCCCATGTGTTTGTCTGTTTTCCTTCTTAAAAAGAAGATGTCAAGGGAGAGTCAAGATGGTGGAGGAGTAGCAGGCTGAGATGACATCATGTTGCAGGAGTTCAGTTACATACTTATCAAACCATTCCAAACACCTACAAATCCAACAGGAGATCAAAGAGAAGAGCAACAATTCTAGAAACAGGAAATTGACCACTTTCTGAAAGGTAGGATATGCAGAGAAGTGAGTAAAAAGCGACGGGAAGATTGGGGTGCCTGGGTGGCTCAGGGGGTTAAAGCCTCTGCCTTCGGCTCAGGTCATGATCCAAGGGTCCTAGATGAGCCCCGTGTTGGGCTCTCTGCTCTGCAAGGAGCCTGCTTCCTCCTCTCTCTCTGCCTGCTCTCTGTCTACTTGTGATCTCTGCCAAATAAATAAATAAAATATTAAAAAAAGAAGAAGAAGCAATGTGAAGATAGACCACAGTGGGGAGGGGCCAACTCCCAGCAGGTGGTGAAGCAACAGAGCACAAAATAAGAACTTTTAAAAGGCTGCTCCACTGAGGGACATTGCTCCAGAGACTAAGTGGGGGTGGAGCCCTCACGGGCACAGTGTGGTCTCAGGTCCCACGGGGTCATGGAAGGATTGGGGGTGTCTGAGTGTAGCAGAGCTCCCAGGTATTAGAGCGAGGAAGCCGGCTACAGAGATGGAGCCAAGGAGTGAGCTCTCAGCTCAGGGTTACCTTAAACTGTGATCTGCAGCACAATCAGACCACTGCTCTTTGAGCAAGGACCCCACAAGTGGCAGATCCAGGGACAACCATTGGAAGAGCAGAGAGACAGGAATCTGCTGGTTTTGGAGACTCCAAATGGGGCTATGTGCCAGAGATAGAAATCCTCGGTCACAGGCAGGAGAGCTGGGAGTGGGGCCAGAGACTGGGGAGATGGGAGTGATTGAGCACTTTTCTCCAAGGATACACTAAGGAGTGAGGCCCTGAACTCTCAGCTCCTCTGGGCTGGAGATTGGGAGGCCGCCATCTTCATTCCCATCCTCCAGAGCTCTACAGAAAGTGTTCAGGGAACAAAAGCACCCCAGAAGGAACCTAAGCAGGTTACTCAGCCCAGCCCCTAGCAAGGGCGGTGCAAATCTGCCTTGGGCAAAGACACTTGAGAATCACAACAGGCCCCTCTCCCAGAAGATCAGCAAGAACATCCAGCCAAGACCAAGCTCACTGATCAAGGAAAAGAGTGGAATTCCAGAGGCGGGGAAAGCAAAGCAAGGAATTCCTGGCTTTCGTGCCATGATTCCTTAGTTTTGAAAAGTTAATTAATTTTTTAAATTTTATTTTTTTCTTATTCTATTTTTTTAAACTTTTACTCTTTCCTCTTTAAACTTTTTTTTTTAAGATTTTATTTATCCATTTGACAGACAGAGATCACAAGTAGGCAGAGAGGCAGGTAGAGAGAGAGGAGGAAGCAGGTTCCTCATTGCGCAGAGTCCGATGAGGGGCTCAATCCCAGGACTCCGGGATCATGACCTATGCCGAAAGCAGAGGCCCACCCAGGCGCCCCTAACTTTTTTTTTTAACTAGTTTAATCTTAACAATACCTTTCTTTAAAAAAAAAAAATCTTTTTGAACCTACATCATTATAGTCATATTTTACCCTTCATTGTATCTAACTTTATTATTTGTAAACCTATAGGGTTTTTTCTTCTAAAAATTTTTTGATATATAACTTCTTCTAATAGATCAAAATATACCCTAAATCTAGCACAGGGCTTTTTTCTAGTCTCCAGCCTGAGAAAATTCTCTCCACTTTATTTTTCTTTCTTTTCCCAACAAACTTACCAATTCCCTTTATAGAAATATTTTTAAATTTTCATCTTTATAGTCATATTCCATCCCTTTATCATGTTTACCCTTATTTATGTGTGTGTGTGTGTGTGTGTGTGTGTGTGTGTTTCTTTCTTTAAAATTTTGGTAGGTAGTTTCTTCTAAGAGAGCAAAATAGACCCAAAATCAAGTGGGCAGCTCTTGTTATATCTATCTATCTATCTATATTTTGAACTTCTTTTTACCCCCTTTCTTATCCGCATGATTTGGGATCTCTTCTGATTTGGTTAACTCACATTTTTCTGGGTTCTTTGCCACCCTTTTAGTATTTTATTCTCTCATTCATATATTCTTACGGATAAAACAACAAGGAGGAGAAACTCACTACAAAATAAACAAACAAAAAACAAACAAGAGACAGTACCAAAGGTTAGGGGCCTAATCAATATGGACATTGGTAACATGTCAGATCTAGAGATCAGAACAATGATTCTCAAGGTGCTAGCTGGGCTCAAAAAAGACATGGAGGACATTTATTTCTTCCTATCTGGAGAAATAAAATCCCTTTCTGGAGAAATAAAAGAACTAAAATCTAACCAAGCTGAAATCAAAAAAGCTGTTAATGAGGTGCAATAAAAAATGGAGGCTCTTACTGCTAGGATAAGTGAGACAGAAGAAAGAATTAGTGATATAAAAGACCAAATGATGGAGAGTAAAGAAGCTGAGCAAAATAGAGACAAAAAACTATTAAACCACGAGGGGAGAATTTGAGAGATTAGTGATACCATAAGACAAAACAATATTAGAATAATTGGGATACTAGAAGAAGAAGAAAGAGAGAAGGGAAAGAAGGTATATTGGATCAAATTATTGTAGAGAATTTCCCTAATATGGCAAAGGGAACAAATACCACAATCCAGGAGGTACAGAGAATCCCCCTCGAAAACAATGAGAATAGGTCCACACCCATCATCTAATAGTAAAACTGACAAGTCTTAGTGACAAAGAGAAAATCCTGAAAGCAGCCCAGGACAAGAACTCTGAATGTACAATGGTAAAAATATTAGGTTGGCAGCAGACTTATACACAGAGACCTGTCAGATCAGAAAGAACTAGCACCGTATATTCAGAGCACTAAACAAGAAAAAACATGCAGCCAAGAATACTATATCCAGCTAGGCTATCATTGAAAATAGAAGGAGAGATTAAAAGCTTCCAGGACAAACAAAAACTAAAAGAGTTTGAAAACACCAAACCAGCTCCACAGGAAATATTGAAAGGGGTCCTCTAAGCAAAGAGAGACCCTAAAAGTAGTAGATCAGAAAGGAACAGAGACAATATACAGTAACAGTCACCTTACAGGCAATACAATGGCATTAAATTCCTATCTTTCAATAGTTACCCTGAATGTTAATGGGCTAAATGCCCCAATCAAAAGGTAAAGGGTATCAGAATGGATTAAAATGAACAACAACAACAACAACAACAAACCATCAATATGCAATATGCTGTCTACAAGAAATTCATTTTAGACCCAAAAACATCTCCAGATTTAAAGTGAGGGTGTGGAAAACAATGTACCATGCTAATGGATATCAAAAGAAAGCTGGGTGGCAACCCTTATATCAGATCAATTAGATTGTAAGCCAAAGACTATAAGAAATGAGGAAGGACACTATATCATACTCAAAGGGTCAGTCTAACAAGAATATCTAATAATTTTAAATATCTATGTCCCTAACATGGGAACAGCCAACTATATTAATCAATTAATAACAAAATCAAACACATTGACAAGAATACAGTAATAGTAAGGGATGTTAACACCCTCTTCACTGAAATGGACAGATCATCCAAGCAAAATATCACCAAGGAAATAAAGGCTTTAATGAAACACTGGACCAGATGGACATCACGGATATATTCCGAACATTCCATCCCAAAGCAACAGAATACACATTCTTCTCTAGCACATATGGAACATTCTCCAGAATAGATCACATCCTGGGTCATAAATCAGGTCTCAACTGGTACCAAAAGATTGGGATCACTCCCTGCATATTTTCAGACCACAATGCTCTGAAGCTAGAACTCAATCACAAGAGGAAATTTTGAAGGAACCCAAATACATGGAGGCTAAAGGGCATACTAAAGAACTAAAGAATGAATGGGCCAATCAGGAAATTAAAGAAGAATTGAAATAATTCATGGAAACAAATGATAATGAAAACACATCTATTCAAAATCTGTGGGACACAACAAAGGCAGTCTTGAAAGAAAAACATATAGCAATACAAGCTTTTCTCAAGAAACAAGAAAGGTCTCAAATACACAACCTAACCCTACACCTAAAGGACCTGGAGAAAGAAGAGGAAAGAAAGCCTATACCCAGCAGGAGAACACCAGAGCAGAAATCAATGAAATAGAAACCAAAGAACAGTAGAACAGATCAATGAAACTAGGAGTTGTTCTTTGAAAGAATTAATAAGATTGATAAACCCCTGGACAGACTTACCAAAAAGAAAAGAGAAAAGACTCAAATAAACAAAGTCATGAATGAAAGAGGAGAGATCCCAACCAACACCAAAGAAATACAAACAATTATAAGAACAAATTATGAGCAGCTATTATGAGTATATATGAGTACATTATGATTAGGTATTAGATACCTAGGAATAAACCTAACCAAAGAGGCAAAGAATCTATACTCAGAAAACTATAGAGTACTTGTGAAGGAAATTGAGGAAAACAAAAAGAAATGCAAAAATGTTCCATGCTCATGGATTGGGAGAACAAATATTGTGAAAATGTCTATGCTACCCAGAGCAATCTACATGTTTAATGCAATCTCTATCAAAATACCATCCATTTTTATTCAAAGAAATGGTACAAGTAATCCTAAAATTCATATGGAACCCAAAAAGATCTTGAATAGCCAGAGGAATGTTGAAAAAGAAAAAGTTGGAGGCATCACAATTCTAGACTTCAAGCTCTATTACAAAGCTGTCATCATCAAGACAGTATGGTACTGGCACAAAAACAGACACATAGAACTACAAGACAGAACAGAGAACCCAGAAATCGACCCTCAACTCTATGGTCAACTAATTTTGACAAAGCAGGAAATAATGTCTAATGGAAAAAAGGCAGTCTCTTGAAATAAATGGTATTGGGGAAATTGGACAGCCACAGGTAGAAGAATGAAACTGGACCTTTCCTTACACCACACACAAAAATAGACTAAAAATGGATGAAGGACCTCAATGTGAGAAAGGAAACCATCAAAATCCTTGAGGAGAACACAGGCAGCAACCTCTTGGACCTCAGCTGCAGCAACTTCCTCCTAGAAACATCGCCATAGGCAAGGAAAGCCAGGGAAAAAAAGGAACTATTGAGACTTCATCAAGATCAAAAGATTTTGCACAATAAAGGAAAAAGTCAACAAAACCAAAAGACAAATGACAGAATGGGAGAAAATACTTGGAAATGACATATCAGATAAAGGGCTAGTATCTGAAATCTATAAAGAACTTCTCAAACTCAATACCTAAAGAACAAATAATCCAATCAATAAATGAGCAGAGGACATGCATAGACATTTCTGCAAAGAACACATTCAGATGGCCAACAGACACGAAAAAGTGCTCTACATCACATGGCATCAGGGAAATACAAATCAAAACCACAATGAAATACCACCTCACACGAGTCAGAACGGCTAAAATTAACAAGTCAGGAAATGACAAATGCTGGCAAGGTTGCAGAGAGAAGGGAAACCTCCTACATTGTTTGTAGGAATGCAAGCTGGTGCAACCACTCTGGAAAACATGGAGGTTCCTCAAAAAGTTGAAAATAGAATTACCCTATGAATCAGCAATTGCACTACTAGGTATTTACCCTTAAGATACAAATGTAGTGATCCGAAGAGGCACTTGCACCCAAATGTTAATAGCAGCAATATCCACAATACCCAAACTATGGAAAGAACCTAGATGTCCATCAACAGATGAATGGATAAAGAAAATGTGGTTTATATATACTATGGAATACTATGCAGCCATCAAAACAAATGCAATCTTGCCTTTTGCAATGACGTGGATGGAACTAGAGGGTATTGTGCTGAACGAAATAAGTCAATCAGAAAAAGGCAATTACCATATGATCTCCCTGATATGAAGAATTTGAGAGGTAACGTGGGGGGTTTGGAGGTAGGAAAGGAAAAAATGAAACAAGATGGAATTGAAAGGGAGACAAACCATAAGATACTCTTTTTATTATTAAATTTATTTTTTTTAATAATCATATAATGTATTTTTATCTCCAGGGCTACAGGTCTGTGAATTGCCAGGTTCACACATTTCACAGCACTCATCATAGCACATACCCTCCCCAATGTCCATATCCCCACTACCCTCTCCCGTCCCCCATCCCCTCAGCAACCCTCAGTCTGTTTTTTGAGATTGAGTCTTTTATGCTTTGTCTCCCTCCCAATCCACCTTCTTTCATTTTTTCTTTTCCTACCCCCCAAACCCCCCACATTGCATCTCCACTTCTTCATATCAGGGAGATCATATGATAGTTGTCTTTCTCTGACTGACTTATTTCGCTAAGCATAATACCCTCTAGTGCCATCCACATCATCTCAAATGCAAGATTTCATTTCTTTTGATGGCTGCACAGTATTCCATTGTGTATATATACCACTTCTTCTTTATCCATTCATCTGTTGATGAACATCTAGGTTCTTTCCATAGTTTGGCTATTGTGGACGTTGCTGCTATAAACATTCGGGTGCACGTGCCCCTTCGGAGCACCACATTTGTATCTTTAGGATATATACCCAGTAGTGCAGTCACTGGGTCATAGAGTAGCTCTATTTTCAGTTTTTTGAGGAACCTCCACACGGTTTTCCAGAGTGGTTGCATCAGCTTGCATTTCCACCAACAGTGTAGGAGGGTCCCCCTCTCTCCGCATCCTCGCCAGCATCTGTCATTTCTTGACTTGTTAATTTTAGCCATTCTGACCGGTGTGAGGTGATATCTCATTGTGTTTTTTATTTGTATTTCCCTGATGCCGAGTGATGTGGAGCATTTTTTTATGTGGCATTGGCCATCTGGATGTCTTCTTGGCAGAAATGTCTGTTCATATCCTCTGATTTGATATCCTTGATTTGATTATTTGTTCTTTGCGTGTTGAGTTTGCTAAGCTCTTTATAGATTTTGGATACTAGTCCTTTATCTGATATGTCCTTTGCAAATATCTTCTCCCATTCTGTCAGTTGTCTTTTGGTTTTGTTCACTGTTTTCTTTGCTGTGCAAAAGCATTTGATCTTGATGAAATACCAATAGTTCATTTTTGCCCTTGCTTCTGTTGTCTTTGGCGATGTTCCTAGGAAGAAGTTGCTGCGGTTGAGGTCAGAGAGGTTGCTGCCTGCATTCTCCTCAAGGATTTTGATGGATTCCTTTCTCACATTGAGGTCCTTCATCCATCCTTAGTCTATTTTTGTGTGTGGTGTAAGGAAATGGTCCAATTTCATTTTTCTGCATGTGGCTGTCCAATTTTCCCAGCACCATTTGTTGAAGAGACTGTCTTTTTTCCATTGGACATTCCTTCCTGCTTTGTCGAAGATTAGTTAACCATAGAGTTGAGGGTCTATTTCTGGGCTCTCTATGCTCTTTCATTGATCTATGTGTCTGTTTTTGTGCCAGTACCATACTGTCTTGATGATGACAGCTTTGTACTAGAGCTTAAAGTCTGGAATTGTGATGCCACCAACTTTGGCTTTCTTTTTCAAATATTCCTTTGGTTATTCGAGGTCTTTTCTGGGTCCATATAAATTTTAAGATTTTTTGTTCTATTTCTTTGAAAAAAAATGAATGGGATTTTGATAGGGATTGCATTAAATATGTAGATTGCTTTAGGTAGCATAGACATTTTCACAATATTTGTTCTTCCAATCCATGAGCATGGAACATTTTTCCATTTCTTCATGTCTTCCTCAATCTCTTTCATGAGTACTTTATAGTTATCTGAGTATAGATTCTTTGCCTCTTTGGTTAGGTTTATTCCTAGGTATCTTATGGTTTTGAGTGCAATTGTAAATGGGACTGACTCCTTAATTTCTCTTTCTTCTGTCTTGTCATTAGTGTAAAGAAGTGCAACTGATTTCTGTGCTTTGACTTTATATCCTGACACTGTACTGAATTCCTGTACAAGTTCTAGCCGTTTTGGAGTGGAGCCTTTCGGGTTTTCCACATATAGTATCATATCATCTGCAAAAGAGTGATAGTTTGGCTTCTTCTTTGCCAATTTGGACGCCTTTAATTTCTTTTTGTTGTCTGATTGCTGAGGCTAGGACTTCTAGTACTATGTTGAACAGCAGTGGTGTTAACGGACATCCTTGCCATGTCCCTGACCTCAGTGGAAAAGCTTTCCGTTTTTCTACATTGAGAATGATATTTGCAGTGGGTTTTTCACAGATGGCTTTGATGATATTGAGGTTTGTGCCTTCTATCCCTACACTTTGAAGAGTTTTAATCAGGAAGGGAGGCTACACTTTGTCAAATGCTTTTTCAGCATCTATTGAGAGTATCGTATGGTTATTGTCCTTTCTTTTATTAATGTATTGTATCACATTGATTGATTTGTAGATGTTGAACCAACCTTGCAGCCCTGGAATAAATCCCACTTGGTCGTAGTGAATAATCCTTTTAATGTGCTGTTGGAAACTATTGGCCAGTATTTTGGTGAGAATTTTCGCATCTGTGTTCATCAAGGATATTGGTCTGTAATTCTCTTTTTTGGTGGGATCCTTGTCTGGTTTGGGGATCAAGGTGATGCTGGCCTCATAAAATGAGTTTGGAAGTTTTCCTTCCATTTCTATTTTTTTGGAACAGTTTCAGGAGAATAGGAATTAACTCTTCTTTAAATGTTTGGTAGAATTCCCCTGGGAAGCCGTCTGGCCCTGGACTTTTGTTTGTTTGGAGATTTTTGTTGACTGTTTCAATCTCCTTACTAGTTATGGGTCGGTTCAGGTTTTCTATTTCTTCCTGGTTCAGTTGTGGTAGTTTATATGTCTCTAGAAATGTATCCATTTCATCCAGATTGTCGAATTTGTTGGCGTAGAGTTGCTCGTAATATGTTCTTATAATTGTTTGTATTTCTTTGGTGTTGGTTGTGATCTCTCCTCCTCCATTCATGATTTTAATTATTTTGGGTCCTTTCTCTTTTCTTTTTGATATGTCTGACCAGGGGTTTGTCAATCTTATTAATTCTTTCAAAGAACCAGCTCCTAGTTTCGTTGACTTGTTCTATTGTTTTTTTAGTTTCTATTTCATTGATTTCTGCTCTGATCTTTATGATATCTCTTCCCTTGCTGGGTTTAGGCTTTCTTTCCTCTTCTTTCTCCAGCTCCTTTAGGTGAATGGTTAGGTTGTGTATTTGAGACCTTTCTTGTTTCTTGAGAAAGGCTTGTACACAAGTCCTCTCAGGACTGCCTTTGTTGCGTCTCACAGATTATGAAACATTGTGTTTTCATTATCATTTGTTTCATGAATTATTTCAATTCTTCTTTAATTTCTTCTTTAATTTCCTGGTTGACCCATTCATTTTTTAAAAGGATGCTGTTTAGTCTCCATGTGTTTGTGTTCTTTCCAAATTTCCTCTTGTGATTGAGTTCTAGCTTCAGAGCATTGTAGTCTGAAAATATGCAGGGAATGATCCCAATCTTTTGATACCGGTTGAGACCTGATTTATGGCCCAGGATGTGATCTATTCTGGAAAATGTTCCATGTGCACCAGGAAAGAATGTATATTCTGTTGCTTTGGGATGGAATGTTCTGAATATATCTGTGATGTCCATCTGGTCCAATGTGTCATTTAAGGCCTTTATTTCCTTGTTGATCTTTTGCTTCAATGAACTGTCCATTTCAGTGAGGGGAGTGTTAAATTCTCCTACTATTATTGTATTATTGTCGATGTATTTCTTTGATTTTGTTATTGGTTTATATAGTTGGCAGTTCCTATGATAGGGGTATAGATATTTAAAATTGTTAGATCTTCTTGTTGGACAGACCTTTTGAGTATGATATAGTGTCCTTCCTCATCTTTTATTATAGCCTTTGGCTTAAAATCTAATTTATCTGATGTAAGGATTGCCACCCCAGCTTTCTTCTGATGTCCATTAGCATGGTACATTGTTTTCCATCCCCTCACTTTAAATCTGGAGGTGTCTTTGGGTCTAAAATGAGTTTCTTGTAGACAGCATATTGATGGGTTTTGTTTTTTTATCCATTCTGATACCCTGTGTCTTTTGATTGGGGCATTGAGCCCATTAACATTCAGGGTAACTATTGAAAGATAGGAATTTAGTGCCATTGTATTGCCTGTAAGGGGACTGTTACTGTATATTGTCTCTGTTCCTTTCTGCTCTACTACATTTAGTCTCTCTCTTTATTTAGAGGACCCCTTTCAATATTTCCTGTAGAGCTGGTTTGGTGTTTGCAAATTCTTTCAGTTTTTGTTTGTCCTGGAAGCTTTTTATCTCTCTTTCTATTTTCAATGATAGCCTGGCTGGATATAGTATTCTTGGCTGCATGTTTTTCTCATTTAGTACTCTGAATATATTATGCCAGTTCTTTCTGGTCTGCCAGGTCTCTGTGGATAGGTCCGCTGCCAATCTAATGTTTTTACCCTTGTATGTTACAGACTTTTTTTTCCCAGGCTGCTTTCAGGATTTTCTCTTTGTCGCTAAGACTTGGAAATTTTACTATCAGGTGAAAAGGTGTGGACCTATTTTTATTGATTTTGAGGGGCGTTCTTAGCATCTCCTGGATTTTGATGTTTGTTCCCTTTGCCATATTAGGGAAATTCTCTATAATAATTCTTTCCAATATACCTTCTGCTCCCCTCTCTCTTTCTTCTTCTTCTGGAATCCCAATTATTCTAATGTTGTGTCGTCTTATGGTGTCACTTATCTCTCAAATTCTCTCCCCGTGGTCCAGTATTTGTTTGTCTCTCTTTTGCTCAGCTTCTTTATTCTCTGTTATTTGGTCTTCTGCCATTCTTTCTTCTGCCTCATTTATCCTAGCAGTAAGAGCCTCCATTTTCTATTGCTCCTCATTAATAGCTTTTTTTTATTTCAACTTGGTTAGATTTCAGTTCTTTTATTTCTCCAGAAAGGGCTTTTACCTCTCTAGAGAGGGTTTCTCTAATATCTTCTATGCCTCTTTCGAGCCTGGCTAGGACCTTGAGAATGGTCATTCTGAATTCTAGATCTGTCATATTAGCAATGTCTGTATTGATTAGGTCCCCAGCCTTCGGTACTGCCTCGTTCTTTTTTATTGTGGTGAGTTTTTCCGCCTTGTCATTTTGTCCAGATAAGATTTGCTTTCTCCTCCTCTGGAATTCCACTGTTCTCCTTGGTGAATGAAGTTGGTCTTGGCTGGGTTTCTTATTGATCTTCTGGGGGAGGGGCCTGTTGTAGTCATTCTCAAGTGTCTTTGCCCCAGGCAGAACTGCACCATCCTTACCAGGGTCTGGGCTAAGTAACCCGCTTGGGTTTGCTTTCAGCAGATTTTGTTCCCTGAGTGCTCTCCATATAGTTCCAGAGGACAGGAATGAAGATGGCGACTTCCCAATCTCCAGCCCGGAGGAGCCAAGAGTTCGGGTCCCGTTCCTCAGTGTGCCCTCAGAGAAAAGGGCCCAACTACCCCCGTCTCCCTGGCCTCTCCTCACGCTTGTAGGAAAGCACTCAGTCTGTTGCACTTGGAGAAAAGCGCCCGGTCACTTCCGTCTCTGTGGCCTCTGGCCACGTTCCGAGCTCACCCAGCCTGTGACTGGTTCAAGGTAACCCCAAGCTGAAAGCTCACTCCTCGGCTTTTTCACTGTAGCCGGCTTCCCCACTCTAATACCTGCCCCCTCTGTGACACTCAGAAACCCCCATCCCCCCCGTGGGACGTGGGGTTATTCTGACCCCACGTGGGCTCCCCCACCCCACCCTTCGGTTTAGCCTCTGGAACAATGTCCCTCCATGGAGCAGACTTTTAAAAGTCCTGATTTCATGCTCCATTGCTCCGCTGCTTGACGGGAGCCGCCCCTCCCCCCGCAGTTTATCTTCCCGTCACTTTGGATTCACTTCTCCACAGGTTCTACCTTTCAGAAAGTGATCAATTTTCTGTTTCTACAATTGTTGCTCTTCTTCTCTTCGATTTCCCATTAAATTTGTAGGTGTTTGCAATGTTAGATAAGCTATCTAGCTGATCTCTTGCTACCTGATGTCATCTCAGCCTGCTACTTCTCCGCCATCTTGACTCCTCTCCCATAAGAGACTCTTAATCTCACAGAACAAACTGATGGTTACTGGGGGCAGGGAGGGTGCCTGGGTTATGGACACTGGGGAGGGTATGTGCTATGGTGAATTCTGTGAAGGGTGTAAACCTGGCGATTCACAGACCTGTACCCCTGGGGCTAATAATACATTATATGTTAATTAAAAAAGGAAGATGTTATATATATATAAATTAGAATATTATTCAGACATAAAGAAAGGAATCTTTCCATTTGCAACCACATGGATGGAACTAGAGTATAATATTCTAAGTTAAATAAGTCAGTCAGAAAAAGACCAAAATTGTTTAAATGGTTAAAGTGTGTCTGAGAAGTGGGATGGGGACTATGAGAGACTAGCTGGTCCTTTTCTTGATAAGTCCCTTGGTACTACTGGACTTTACCCATGTACACATAACACACTGGTCATTTAAGATAAAAAAGGATGAGTGATTAAGAAAACCCAAGAGATTCTAAGACTGGGATAAATGTCTCTTGAAATGTCATCACACAGCATAAATATTCATACTCAACCTCTATTAAATGCTTTACAACCAACACTGCTTACAAAAGGTACTTACAAAATCTCTTAATTCTCTTCCCCCCATATATATTTAGGGATCACCTTCTACCCATTTCTATCTGAAACTCATTAGTCCCAATATATTTTAAATAGTCCCAATATATTTTAAATAATTATTTGCTTTTTTTGCTGATTTTAAATTATACATATGAAAAGGTATATATACCATGGAAAAATTGGACAATTCTGAAAAATATACAGATCAAACAATCATAATCCATTCTTCAGAAACTAACTTGCACACCTGAAATATATATATATACACACATATATGTGTGTATATATATATATATAAAATATATGTGTGTGTGTATATATATATATATATATATATATAAAATATATGTTAACTAACCAGAATTTAACTAAAAACTTAAAAAAAAATTTTGAATAGAAAAAAATAATGGGAGCAACAATTTTGGGTGGGATTTTTTGTTCGTTTTCTTTCAAGATTTTACTTATTTATTTAAGAGAGAGAAAAAGAGAGAGAACATGAGAGGGGGATGGGTCAGAGGGAGAAGCAGACTCCCCACTGAGCAGGGAGCCCAGGACTCTGGGATCATGACCTGGGCCAAAGCCAGATGCTCAACCAACTGTCACCCAGGTGCTTCATGGAAGCAAATACTTTTGATACTTATCTTCAATTATCTTCCTTGTTTAACATAACTAAAATCATAACATGACTAATATTTTACATTCTACTTACAGAAATTCATATATAAAATAAAATTGTCCATGCTATCAAAAGGACTATTTAAATGTAATCCTTAAAATAAATGTTGACAGATTATAAAAATAGTACATATCAAATAGAGAAAAGTCAGAAAATAGATAAAAAGACAGAAATTAACAAGCATTTACAATTTTATAGTCTAGAGATATTCAGTTTTAACATTTTCTTATCTCTTTTCCCATCTTTGCTCTGTATATAGTGTGTTTTAATAATTGATCTATTGTATGTAGAAGTTTGTTTCCTGCCTTTTTTAAACTAAACACTATAACAAAAACTATTCCCTGTATATCAACTCTTTCATAAATATTTTTACATTTTACTTATCCAATTTTAGTTAATTCTTGTCCCATTATTAAATGCTATTAAATCTCATCCTACTATTAAATATTCTTCTTCTGATTTTTTAATTGTTCAAATTTCAAATAATAACACAATGAACATATTTGTGCATAAAAATATTTGCCTCTTTTGGATTATTTTCATTGCTTAAATTTCTAGAAGTACAAATACTGTCTCTAGGAGAAGTACAATAACTTTAGACTGTGTAAAGATCATTCTGAGTACAGTAATTGAAGAAGCATGTAATTTAGATGAAGGTGAAGTGATTTTTTGACTTATGTAAGAGGTTTCTGAATAATTAAAAATCAAAAGCAGTAGTGCAAGTTCTTTTCAAATGCTTTTAAAGTCAGTAAGAAAATATGACGCCTTTTAGGTTGAAGGTACACACAGAAACCTTAGAAATAACAACCTCCTTTCTCCCCAAAGTGAGTAATAATTTATACCAGGCAAACAAACAACTGCTGGCTTCATTCCTTTTACAGCCGATGTATCTCTATGGAAGCAGTAGAGAAGGTAACAATTCTCAGTCAACTATAAAGTACCAGTCCTTATTTACATGGCTGTTAAAGGGTTGCTTTAACAATCATGCTTCCTCTCTGATCCTAATGATTCTTGCATGGCACCAAATTAAAGGAATGGTGATCTAATGGAAGGTGGATCACTAGAAATTACAGAATCATTTTCTAAAGAAATATTCAATTACTGACATTTATATGCAGATCTCTGAAAGGAAAAGAAGAGATCCAATGACTTTGATAGATCTCCTAGCATTTTAATTACTAAAGGCAAAACCCTAATTAATGTTTTCATAATAGTTGGATTATAATCCTGAAAATATGATAGGATATTAGTAATATGATGATTATTTTTGTTTAGGGACTTGTATTAGTTACTTAAGTGTTAAATGTTGGGAGTCTCTTAACACGCAAATGAAAATCACAATGAAATACCCCTTCATCCTTGTCAGAATGGCTAAAACCAAAAACAGAAGAAACAACAAGTACTGGCAAGCATGTAGAGAAGAAAAAGGAACCCTCGTGCACCATTGGTGGGTATGCAAACTGGTGCAACCACTGTGGAAAACAGTATGGGGATTCCTCAAAAAATTAAAAATAGAAGTATCATATCATCCAGTATTCCACTACTGATATTTATCCAAAGAATACAAAAATACTAATTTGGAAAGATATGTCCACCCCTGTTTATTGCAGCACTTATACAATAGCAAGATACAGAAGCAACACATTTGTCCATTCATGGATGAATGGATGAAGAAGTTGTGGTACTATATATACTATGGAATATTACTCAGCCATAAAAAAGAATGAAATTTTGCCACTTGAAACAACATGGATTGATCCTGAGAGTATAATGCTAAATAAAATAAGTCAGGCAGAGAAGGACAAATAGTGCATGATATAATTCATATGTCTAATTTAAGAAATCAAACAAAGAAAAAAGAGAAAAATGAAAAAAATAAGATCTTTAAATAGAGCAAACTGGTGGTTACCAGAGGGGAGGTGGATGGGAGGAAGGGAGAAATAGGTGAAGGGGATTAAGAGTACGCTTATCATGATAAGCACTGTGTAATGTATATAATTGTTGAATCATTATATTGTACACCTGAAACCAATATAACACTATATGTTAATTATACCAGTATTGAAAAAACAAGTAAATTAATTTTTTAAAATGTTGAGGGTCTCTTTTGGTATATCCTTCATGGTACTATGCTTATGATTTCTTACAGCCCATACGTGATTAAAGGCACAAGATGATGAAGAAAGTAAAAGACAGCAAATTGTTCCACACTGGAAGCAAGTTACAAACAAAACCCAGAGTTTGTAGAGCAAGTCATTATAAGAATCTGAAAGATCAATATGGATGGAAAATAAATTTAATGAGGAATGTGATGGAAGAAAAACTGTCCAGACACAAAGATGGAGAGGTTGTGGGGGGCCTGGGTGGCTCAGTCAGATAAGCACCTGCCTTCAGTTCAGGCCATGATCCCACAGTCCTGGGATCAAGTCCCACAACAGGGTCTCTACTCAGTGGGGAGTCTGCTTCTGCATCTTCCTCTGCCCCTCCCCCTCATTTATGATCTAGCTCTCTCTCTCTCTCTCTCAAATAAATAAATAAATGAAATCTTAAAAAAAAAAAAAAAAACGATGGAGAGGTTGACCATAAACAGATGACAAAGGGTCTTATACACCAGGTTAAAGTAGTAAAACATCATTGAGGACATTTAAAAATGGGATGTCATCATAAGGCATAAAGAACATTCTACCTGGAGAACAAATAACTAACTGGGAGAAAAAAGAAGTTGTTGCAGTAATACAGGCAAAAGACAATAGCCAATGTTAAGAAACTAGAACTGAGATGGTGTTGTGGGCTAAATTGTGTTCCCCAAATCCAGATTTTGAAGACTTAACCCTCCAGTACCTCAGCATGTGACTACATTTGGACACAGACTTATGAAGAAATGATTAAGTTAAAATGAGGCTGTTACTGTAGGTCCTAGTCTAATCTGACTGGTGTTCTTTTAAGAAGAGCAAATATATACACACACAGAGATGCAAAGAATGTGTGCACATAGGGGAAAGACCACAGGAAGGCACAACAAGAAGGCAGCAATCTGCAAACCATGGAGAGAGGCCTCGACTCTGATACACCTTGATATCAGACATCAAGCCTCCAAAACTGTGAGAAAATTAGCTTCTGGTTTATAAGCCACTCAGTCTGCAATATTTTACTATGTTGTATAGCAAATGAATAGAGATGGATATAAATGAATGGATCTGAGAGATATTTAGAAGTCAAAATTATTAAATTCAGTGACTAGATTTAAGTTTAAATGAAGTGGCAAGAACCATCCTCTGGATAGGGGAGCTGTTTTCTGAGTCAGGGACTTCACAGGGAGGAGCAGGATGGACTGAAGATCAGCTGTAGATATGTTGAGTTCTTTGTAATTATGAGACATCCAAGTGAACATCTAATTATGGGTTAGACAATTATATAGATATATGGATCTGGAACTCAGGAAGCGAGTTTGGCTGGAGAAATGGGCCCGCACTCAACAGCATGCAGATTAGTGAAGACCCTGTTGGAGATAGGAGAACCATTGCTTGCACTTGGCAACTTGCAGATATAAGATTATAGAAATGAAAATTTCACAGATGGTTCTATGCTCCTCTGGCAAAGATCACTAAGTGTTGGCTCTTAGGTATTGAGGCAGACACTTGAATGCCTACCCAGAACACATTCCCCTTTTCTTCTTTTTAACAGGGGCTTATTTTGGATCAGGTTTCAGGCAGTAATGTGCCAAGCCCCAGGGAATGAATCATGATTGGTACATGGAAATCATTGTAATCCGCCTTCCCTTTTCCAGAGAATGTTTAGTAGGCATTTGACTTATTCATTTCCAGTGACAATATATCTGAAAATTTTTTCTTGATAAAGGGAAAAAATGTGCAAAGATATTTCCCTCTTTCTTCTTGAATTTGAGGACTATTGAGAAGATGCCACATTTTGTATAGCAGTAGTTATGTTGTGAGAAGGAGGGAAAGTCAATAAAATTGAAGAAAAGCCTCCCAGGGGGTCTGGACCTGTGTAGTTGCTGAAACAATCCTGGAATCACTCTCCACTTCTCTTGTCTTGGGAGAAAAATAATCCCCCATTTTTCGTTCCACTTTCAGTTAAGAATCTTGTTTTGTGAAGCCAAAAGCACTCCAGTAGGTACCAGAATTTCCCTCAAATAGCTCACCCACTAAATGATATGAAAAGTATCTTTTTTACCCCCAGTTTCCTTGAGATATAACTTATATACAATGTTGTTTAAAGTTAGGTTGGACAACATGATGATTTGATACACATATGTATTGCAAAAGGATTACCACAATCAGGTTAATTAATACCTCCATGATCTCATATACTTGCATATTTTTTTTTTTGGTGATAACATTTAGGATCTACTCTCTTATCATTTTTGCATATGCAAAATGGTATTATTAACTATAGCCACCATGCTGTACATTAGATTCCCAGAACTCACTTATCTTATAACTGAAAGTATGTACCCTTTAACTAACATATCCCCATTTCCCACACTCCCAGGCCCTGGCAACCACCATTTCACTCTCTGTTTCTGAGTTTGACATTTTTTAGATTCCACATGTAAGTGAGATCATACAGCATTTGTCATTCTCTGTCTGGCTTATTTTATTTATCATAATGCCTCCAGGTTCATCCATGTTGTTACAAAAGGCAACATTCCCTTCTTTTTATGGCTGAATAATATTCCATTGTGTACACTATATGTATGTGTGTATACACACACACACACACACACACACACCCCACATGGATACTTTAGTTGTTTCCATGTTTTAGCTATTGGAAATAATGTTGCATTGAACATAAGGATGCAGATCTTTCTTTGAGACAGTCATTTCATTTTATGGAAGGTCTTTGTGTGCAAGCTAAGATGTCAACTTGTTCAACTTATTAAAGCTAAGAGTCTTCAGATTTTAGTCTGAGGGTTTCTATTTCCTCTAGTTAGAAGATAGTAAGATTTAAAAGATAGTATTGGCCACCCCTTCTGTGTGCAAAAATAATAAAATTGAATAGTTAGTAGAATATAAGATATAAAACATCAAGAACCAGCTCTTTAAAATATTTTATACAATATCAAATCTTTAAATGGGTTTTTATAACAGCCACCAATTACTTAAGACACAAGTATACATTTATTTAAAAATCAGACAGTAAATTCTCAACAAATACTTTTGATTGAATTTGATGTGAGAGTCACTGAAAATTAAGAGCAAAATCATTTTCAATGTCTTTGTGAAAGAAAAAACTCACAGTCTTTTCTTTGCATTTTATCATAAAATAATTTTTTAAAAACCCAGTAATATCTTCTTTACTTTTACTTTACATTTTTTTTAATTACACAGAACTTTACAAAGTGACCTCTCTTCTATGGTCTAATGCAGGAAGAGAGATGAGAAATATGTCTATGGTTTCCCAGGGGAATTCCAAGAAAGTTTTTTTTTTTTTTAAGGATAATGCTGATTCTCTTTAAACATTGAAAAAATGTAGAAAAACGAAGAAGACCTCTCAAAATTATTTTCATGAAGTGAGCAAAACCTGATGTTGACCTTGAGGATATATACACTATTCAAAACAAACACAAGCTCTAGACCAATTTCACTTTTGACTATCACTGTAAAAATCCTAAAGAAAATAGTAACAAACAAAATCCATCAATACTTTGAAGGGTTGTGCATTATGACTAAATATGGCTAACTTTAAGATCATTCACTATGAGAAAATGCAATAATACTATTTAGAATAGAAGTATTACTTTAACACTGATGTCAGATCATGTCAATTCTCTGCCCCAAAATGTCTGAAGACTTCCCATTTCACTCAGAGTAAGAGCCAAAAATTCTTACACTGACCTAAAAGGTCTATATAATCTGAAAACTATTGTCTCTGTCTCTTATTCTCTCCTCAGTCACATGGCTCCAGCCACAATGAACAGTGCCGGTCCTCAAACAATCCAGGAATATTCCTGCCATAATGTCTTTGCACTGTTACACTCTTCTCCCACAAACTTCCACCAAATATTTGTGAGGTTAAGTCCCTCACATTCTAAAATATTTTTCTTAAATGTCACCTTCACTATAAAGCTTATGCTGCTTTAAAGTTGAAACTTTCCTACCCCCACCCCTGGAATTTCTGATTTCTTATCCTGCTCGGTGTTTTCTTTCTCTCTCTCTTCCTTCCTTCCTTCCTTCCTTCCTTCCTTCCTTCCTTCCTTCCTTCTTTCTTCTTTCTTTATAAGAATTGGTAGAGTACTTCTGTATCATCTTCTAGAACTAACTCAATGTATTCATATATCATCATTTTTATTTATTGTCTCTCTCTCTCCTGTCATTATACAAGCTTTGTCCATTTTATTCACCATATTCCATGTGCCTACAATAATACCTGGCACATAGTTAGCATTCAACTGATTAAAATAGATGACTTAATAGTCATCTTAAAATAGATGACTGAATGATTATTTAATATATCTAAAGAAAAGTCACATGGTGTTCTCCTTAGCCACTAAAAACCCATTTGGCAAGGAGGAGGAGCAAGATGGTAGAGTAGAGGATCTAAATTTCCTCTGGTCCCAGGAATTCTGCTAGTTACCAAACCATTCTGAACACTACAAACTCAACAGGAGACTGAAGAGAATAGCAGCAATTCTATGAACATAAAAGTGACCACTTACTGAAAGGTAGGACTTGTGGTGAAATGAGTCCAAGGTGACATACACAAGAAGATAGACCATGGGGTGAGGGACCAGCTCCCAGCAAGCAGTAGAGCAGTGGAACGCAAAATCATAAATTTTAGAAGTCTACTCTGGGGAGGGATGTCACTCCAGAGGCTAAGTGGGGGGGGGGGGGAGTGGAGTCCTCATGGGGATAGTGTGGTCTCAGGACCTGCGGGGTCACAGAAGGACCAGATGTGTCTGAGTGTGGCAGAACTCTCAGGTATCAGAGCGAGGAAGCCAGCCACCGAGACAGAGCTGAGGAGTGCGCTCTCAGCTTAGGGTTACCTTAAACTGTGATCCATGGCATAGTCAGGCCATTGCTCTTGTAGCAGGGACCCCACAAGTGGCAGATCCGGAAAGACCCCCCCCCCCCCCTGTTCTGGGCAGAATGGCACTGGAGCACACTGCAGAGATCTGCTGGGTTTGGTGACTCCAAATGGGACCAAGTACCAGATACAGAAATGCTCAGTCACAGGCTGGGTGAGCACAGAGCACAGCAGGAGACCATGGAGACGGGAGTGATTGACTGCTTTTGCCTAAGAGATCACTGCAAAGGGAGGCCCTGAGCTCTTGGCTCCTCTAGGGCTGAAGACTGGGAGGCTGACATCTTCATTCCCATCCTCCAAAGCTGTCTGGAAAGTGGTTCAGGGAACAAAAGCTACAAAAGCAAACTTGAGCAGATTACAAAGCCTGACCCTTGGCAAGGACAGTGCAATTCCACCTTAGGCAAAAACACTTGAGAATCACTGTAACAGGCCCCTCCCCCAGAAGATCAGCAAGAACATCCAGTCAAGACCAAGTTCACAGATCAATGAGAACTGTGAAACTCCAGTGCTAGGGAAATACACCACTTAGAATTCATGTTTTTTTCCCCATGATTGCTTAGATTTTCAAAGCTAAATTTTTAAAATTTCTGTTATTTTTTTCCTTTTTCTGTTTTTTAATATTTCCTCTTTCCTATTTTAACTATTTTATCTTATCAATACCTTTTTAAAAATCTTTTTTAATTTTTATTTTTATAGTCATATTCTATCCCTTCATTTTTTTTGTATTTAACCTTATTTTTTGTATACGTATAAGTATTTTTTTCTTTAAAATTTTTGGATACGCTTTCTTACAGACCAAAATATACCTTCAATCTAGCACATGGCTTTGTTCTAGTCTTCAGTCTGATGACATTCTGTCCTTTTTTTTCCCTTTTTTCAACTGACTTCTTATCAATTCCTTTTAAAAAATCTTTTTAAATTTTATTCATTATGGTCATATTCCATCCCTTCATTGTGTTTATCCTTATCTATCATGTACCTATCTATAAGTTTTTCTTTCTTTAAAATTTTAGGAGGCAGTCTTTTCTAATAGACCACAATACACCCAAAATCAAGAGTGTGGCTCTGTTCTATTCACCAGCTTAATCATATATATATATTTTTTTCCTTTCTTCTCTCCCTCGTTTCCAGTCTCTTCTGATTCAGTTAGTGTATATTTTTCTGGGGTTGTTATCCTTTTAGCATTTTCTTCTCTCATTCATCTATTCTCCTCTGGACAAAATGACAAGGCAGAAAAACTCACCTCAAAAAAATAACAAGAAGCAGGACCGATACCTAGAGACCTAATCAATATGAACATTAGTAAGATGTCAGAACTAGAGTTCAGAATGATGATTATAAAGATGCTAGCTGGGCTTGAAAAACACAAACAAGATACTAGAGAATCCCTATCTGGAGAAATAAAAGAACTAAAATTCTAACCAAACTTAAATTAAAAAAAAAAAACACTATTAATGAGGTGCAATAAAAAATGGAGGCTCTTACTACTAGAATGAACGAGGCAGAAGAGAGAATTAGTCATATAGAAGACCAAATGATGGAGAATAAAGAAGATGAGAAAATACAGATAAACAACTACTGGATCATGAGGGGAGAATTTGAGAAATAATTGATACCATCAGATGAAACAATATGAGAATAATTGGGATCCCAAAAGAAGAAAGAGTGGGACAAGAAAGGTCTCAAGTACACAACATAACCCTACAACTAAAGGAGCTGGAGAAAGAACATCAAAGAAAGCCTAGACCTAGAAGGAGAAGAGAAATAATAAAGATCATAGCAGAAATCAATGAAATAGAAACCAAAAGAACAGTAGAACAGATCAATAAAACTAGGAGTTGTTTCCTTGAAAGAAGTAATAAGATTTATAAACCCCTGACCAGACTTAACAAAAAGAAAAGCCAAAGAACCCAAATTAATAAAATCATGAATGAAAAAGGAGAGATCACAACCAACACCAAAGAAATACAATTATAAGAATATATTATGCGCAACTATATGCCAGCAAATTTGACAACCTGGAAGAAATGGATGCATTCATAGAGACATGTAAACTACCAAAACTGAACCAGGAAGAAATAGAAAACCTGAAAAGATGCATAACCAGTATGGAGATTGAAGCAGTCACCAAAAATCTCCCAACAAACAAGAGCCCAGGGCCAGATGACTTCCCAGTGGAATTCTACCAAATAGTTAAAGAAGAATTAATACCTATTCTCCTGAAACTATTCTAAAAAATATAAATGGAAGGAAAACTTCCAAACTAATTTTATAGACCAGCATCATCTTGATCCCCAAACCAAAGTCCCCCATCAAAAAGGAGAATTACAGACCAATATCCCTGATGAACATGGATACAAAGATTCTCACCAAAGTACTAGCCAATATGATCAGCAGTACATGAAAAGGATTATTCACAATGATCAAATGGGATATAATCCTGGGCTGCAAGCTTGGTTCAACATCTGCAAAACAATCAGTGTGATATAATACATTAATAAAAGAAAGAACAAGAGCCATATGATACTCTCAATAGATGTTGAAAAGAATTTGACAAAGCACAGCATCCTTTCTTGATCAAAATTCTTCACAGTGTAGACATAGATGTTACATACTTTAATATCATCAAAGCCATCTATGAAAAACCCACAGCAAATATCATTCTCAATAGGGAAAAACTGAGAGCTTTTCCCCTAAGGTCAGAAACACAGCAGGATGTCCACTATCATCACTGCTATTCAACACAGAACTAGAAGTCCTAGCCTCAGCAATCAGACAACAAAAACAAATAAAAGGCATCCAAATCAGCAAAGAAGAAGTCAAACTCTCACTCTTTGCCAATGATGTGATACTTTATGTGGAAAACTCAAAGGACTCCACTCCAAAACTACTAGAACTCATACAGGAATTCAGGAAAGTGTCATGATATAAAATCAATGCACAGAAATCAATTGGATTACATCACACACAAAAATAAACTAAAAATGGATGAAGGACCTCAATGTGAGAAAGGAATCCATCAAAATCCTTGAGAAGAACACAGGCAACAACCTCTTTGACCTCAGCTGCAGCAACTTCTTCCTAGAAACATTGCCAAAGGCAAGGGAAGCAAGGGCAAAAATGAACTATTGGGACTTCATCAAGATCAAAAGCTTTTGCACAGCAAAGGAAGCAGTCAACAAAACCAAAGACAAACAACAGAATGGGAGAAGATATTTTCAAATGACATATCAGATAAAGGGCTAGTCAAAATCTATAAAGATCTTCTCAAACTCAATACCCAAAGAACAAATAATTAATCAAGAAATGGGCAGAAGACATGAAGAGAAATTTCTGCAAACAAGACATCCAAATTGCCAATAGACCCATGTAAAAGTGAACAAAATCACTTGGCATTAGGGAAATACAAATCAAAACCACAGTGAGATACCACCTTACACCAGTCAGAATGGTTAAAATTAACAGGTCAGGAACCGGCAGGTATTGCAAGGATGTGGAGAAAGAGGAACCCTCCTACACTGTTGGTGGGAATGCAACCTGGTGCAGTCACTCTGGAAACCAATATGGAGGTTTCTCAGAAAGTTGAACATAGAACTACCCTATAACGCAGCAATTGCACTACTGGGTATTTACTCTAAAGATACAAATGTAATGATCTGAAGGGGCACATGCACCTGAATGTTTATAGCAGCAATGTCCACAATAGCCAAACTATGGAAAGAGCCTAGGTGTCAATCAACAGATGAATGGCTAAAGAAGATGTGATATATCTATATATCTATATCTAGATATAGATATATAGATATATAAATACTATGCAGCCAACAAGAAAATGAAATCTTGTCATTTGCAACAATGTGGATGGAATTAAATGGTATTATGGTGAGCAAAATAAGTCAATCAGAGAAAGACAAATATCATATGATCTCACTCATATGAGGTATTTGAGACAGAGGATCATAGAGGAAGGAAGGGAAAAATAAAATAAGATGAAATGAGAGAAGGAGACAAACCATAAGAAACTCTCAATCTCAGGACACAAACTCAGGGTTGCTGGAGGGGATTTGGTGGGAGTGATGGGGTTGCTGGGTGATGGACTTTGGGGAGGGTATGTGCTATAGTGAAGGAAAAAAAATTTTAAAAAAACATTTGGCAAACAAATACGCATTCTTGCTTGAGTTTTTACTCAACTAGTAGAAATTAGTGAGTAAATCCTTACTAGTATTTATCTAAAAAACATTCTTAATAGAGAAAACACTGAAGGGATTCCACTACCATTAGGTGCAAAGGTGACCACTACCATTATTTACCACTGAACTTATATGGCATGTATAAGCTGATTTAATTAGATATAGAAAGTATTTACATATATAAATAATGGACAGAATAAACATAAGTACTTGTATATACAACCAGAGTGAAAAGTCAAATGAAAAAACTACAAAATTGAACATGAGCTTAATCAGGTATCAGAATAATAAATTTTTGCACATTTATTTGAAAAATAATTCTATTTTATTTGTTATGCTGTTCTTTTTGCTATTGTAGCTTGGAACTTCTATTTCATTATATCTTTTAACTGGTAAATATAAATAGTGGAATATTATTCAGCCATAAAGGAATGACAATCCTGTCATTTGCAAATACATGGATGAACATGTTAAGTGAAATAAGTCAGACATAGAAAAACAAATACTGTATGATCCCAGTTATGTAAAATCTAAAAAAAAATTGAACTCACAGAAGCAGAGTAGAATGGTGGTTTTCAAAAGTCCAGGGTGGGAGGTATGAGAAGATATTGGTCAAAAGGTATACACTTCCAGTTATAAGACAACTAAGTCCTGGGGATCTAATGTGCAGTGTGGTGACCATATTTAACAATCCTGTATGTACACTTGAAATTTTCTATGAGAATACATCTTAACTTCTCTCATCATACACACACATAAATGCAACTATGAGGCAATGGATATCTTTATTAGCTTGATTGTAGTAATCATTTCACAGTGTACATGTTATCAACTCATATTATACACCTTAAATATATACAATTTTCATTTGTATATATTTAAGGTATATGTATTTTATGTATTGTATATGTATTATATGTATATGTATTATATATATTATATGTAAGGTATATGTATTATATGTATTGAGGTATACCTCAATAAAGTTGGGGGTTAAGGTCAAAATTAGTCTTGGTGGGCTAACAGTGAAACATCAGCAGGTTTATTTTCCTTCTAAAGGCTCTTGGGAAGATTCTTTTTCTTGCCTTTTCCAGCTTTTAGAAGCTGTCTGAATTTCCTCATCTTATAGTCCCTGTCACATTTAAGCAGAGGTGGCTGATCGAGTCTTTCTTCAATCATATCACTATGACACTGACTCTTTTTCTGACTCCTGCTTTCACTTTTTTAAAAAAGATTTTATTTATTTATTTGACAAAGATCACAAGCAGGCAGAGAGGCAGGCAGAGAGAGAGAGAGGGAAGCAAGCTTCCTGCTGAGCAGAGAACCCGATGTGGGGCTCGATCCCAGGACTCTGGGATCATGACCTGAGCTGAAAGCAGAGGCTATAACCCACTGAGCCACCCAGGCGCCCCCTGTCTTCACTTTTAACAACCCTGTGACAATGCTGTGTTCATCCAGGTAATCCAGGATAACTTCCCTATCCAAACAGCTGATTAGGAAACTGGATCACATCCACTACTTGAATTCCACTTTGCCATGTAACATAGTATAACAGGATAAACCCAAATGGATCAAAATATTTAAATGTAAAAAAATGAACCATAGATAGAGAAAGTTTGACAAATGTCTTCATAGCCTCATGGTAAGACTCTTCTAAATATGACTATGGAGGACGGTCGTTAAGGTGACCACCATCATCCCTCGCTCCCACTATTCATGTCTTTGTGTATACCCCTTCTGCCTGAATATGGGTGCACCTATAGCCTGTTCCTAACCAACAGAATGTAGCAAAGATAATGGGATGTATATAATTATTGTGGTTCTATAATATAGAAGGGCAGAATCAATTTTGATAATTCTTCTCCCTTTTCTCTCTCTCTCATTCTCTGTCTTTTGCAAACTCTAAGAATCTTATGGACAAAAAGAAATTAATTCTACCAACAATTAGAGTGACTTGAGGAACAGATTTTTCCACAATTGAGTCTTCAAAAGAACACAAGAACACAGTCCAGCCAACATACTGATTGCAGCTTTGTGAGATCCTGATAGAGGATTCTCCCCCCACCCCCTACGCAGAAGTTCCTAGACTTTTGACCTACAGAAGCTGTAAAATAATAAATGTATGTTATTTGGAGCTGCTAAATTTATGGTAATTTGTCACACAACATGAAAAACAAATTCAGTGATTCAACATTTGTAATACAGGAAAAGTAAATAAATTTTACTACATTAAAATTTCAAAACTTCAATATTGTAAAGCAAAGAAACATACACAAATATCATAATTAAAAAACAAGAATACATAAGTCAAAAGTCAGTTGATTTTTAAAGTAATTATTAAATGATAATCCCCTCAATAGATAAAGTCCCAGAAATCAACAAGAGAAAGATCAATCTCTCAGTAGAAAAATAGTCAATGGACATGAACAATTAAAAAAAAAAAAAGACATTCAAATCACCCTTAAATATATTAAACAAACTCAACCTCACTTATAAGAAAAATTCAATTAAAACTATATTGGAATACTATTTGTACCTTGCAGACCTGTTAAATTCCAAAAGGCTTAATTACACCATGTGTTGGTGAACATAAAAAAAAACTCATGCACTTTCACAGGTGGCTGGCTTTTACAAACCAGAAGGCAATTTAGTGATATCAATCAACATTACAAATACATGTCTTTGATCCAGAAATTTCACTACTTAGAATTATCCTAGGATGCCTGGGTGGCTCAGTGGGTTGGGCCTCTGCCTTTGGCTCAGGTTGTGATCTTGGCATCTGGGGATGGAGCCCTGCATCGGGCTCTCTGCTCAGCGAAGAGCCTGCTTCCCCCTCTCCCTCTGCCTGCCTCTCTGCCTACTTGTGATTTCTGTGTGTGTGTGTGTCCAATAAATAAAATCTTAAAAAAAAAAAAAAGTTGGGTATTCGTCCTTTAAAAAAAATAAAAGAATTAACCTAAAGAGGTCCTCACAATCATATGAAATAATGCCTTTCAGAACCATTTGTAATAAGATTAAAAACCTCATGTCTATTAATTAGAAATCAGTTAAATTATGATACATCCATTCAATGGAAGAGTGTGCAGTTATAAAATGACACTGAGATCTTTATTACTGATTTGGGCTGACTGGGTTACTATTCACCAGTTATTCTCAACTCCCCTACCATGATGCCTCTCCCTATGGGAGAATCATATGTATCTATCCCTGTTGAACTTCAGAAAAGATGTAACTTGCTTTGTCCAATGATGTGTGGGCATACATGTCATGTGTTACTTCAGAAGATTTAAGAGCCATAAGTCTAACACTGTTCCAACTAGATACTGTTCAATCTGCCTGAATTAAAGACAATGCCTTGGTATAGACTACAAGTGACCCACAGTAGAAACACTGTGTGAGACATAAATCTATGTAGTTTAAAGGCATGGAGATTTTAGAATCAACACAGTAACTTATCCTGGCTGATTCACTTATGCAGAAAATCCCCAAGATAGATTGGTAGGTGAAAAAAAAAAAAGTTGTACAGAAGAGTATGTATAAGTATGGCATACTCTGCCTAAAAACAAAGAGGGAAAAAAAGAACATACAAATACATGTGTGTACTAGCTCATACAAGCACAACAAATCTCTGGATAATTTTTACCGATTAGGGCCAATGGGGAACTGGGCAAATGTGAGACAAAGTTAAGAGAGAATTTGATAGGATACTTCTTTTTACATTTTTGATCTTTTCAAACCTTTAGTACATTTCTAAGGAAAGAAACATCTGTCTCTAAACCATATGTTGGCATAAAAATCTTAAGAAACAAGTTGAAAAGGTAGCAGGAGAAGAAAAAACATGAAGTCTTCCTGGGGCTTGAACAGAAACAACAATCATCTTTGCAATGATGGCCTTTTCCATAACTGTGCCTGCCTCTGACCATATTCATCTGGCAAAAAGGGGAATGTTCCAGGAGAAGTCACATGGGAAAACTGATAAATATGTAAAGTAGCATGAAGACAAGTTTAGAGAACAGTGAATTGCTAAAATGAGAAGTGTGTTTTTTTCAGATAGAGAGGGGGGATGTTAGGAGAAAAAAATAGTGACTTAATTATCAAACACCTTGACAGCTAATGGTACACAGTTTGGGCTTCATCCTTGGGATATGTAGAACTGGGTGAATGGAAAATAAAAATGCAGAGAATTCACAAGACTTCTTAAACTGGAAGTTCTATGAAAAAAAATAAGAAAATGACATAGGGGAAGTCTCTCAGGGCATTTATGATATTCCTGTTTTAAGATCCAGAGAATCATGAAGTTAGGAGGAACACAATATGTAACATTTAGTTAGAAATAAAGCTTAGTCCTAGGGCGCCTGTGTGGCTCAGTGGGTTAAAGCCTCTGCCTTCAGCTTAGGTCATGATCCCAGAGTCTTGGGATTGAGCCCCACATCAGGCTCTCTGCTCAGTGGGGAGCCTGCTTCCTCCTCTCTCTCTGCCTGCCTTTCTGCCTACTTGTGATCTAACTGTCAAATAAAGAAATAAAATCCTAAAAAGAAAAAAAGAAATAAAGCTTAGTCCTAATTGTACTCATCTTTTTCCAGTGCAACAAGACTACTTTACTTTAGATAAATAGCATGCATAAACAATTAATAAGAGTATAAAGTGAGTACATTAGGACCTAGTTATGCTACAGAAGCTTGAAGTTAACCGAGAAATTTTTTACTTGGAAATAGCCTTCGACAATGCAAACATAATCCCTATTATTCTCTAGGCTTATCTAATTCATTAATGACCAAAACACCAACAGAAATTGCTACATAAGATATTTTTTTCAGAATGCTTTGATTTCTAATGTCAAAATATTTATTTAACTATTTAAAATAGTGAAGATTTTGAAAAGCCAAAAAACTTCAAAATGAAAACAATCAATATCTTTTAATATGTGAGTACAATGCCTAAACAGCACTAATATTGTTACCTGAAATATCTGTGGATTTGTTAATACTAGAATACAGTATTTAAAAATTAAAAATCAAATATTCAAGTTGGTTAGTGAAGAGAAGACAAGGAATTTTAGTTTTTTTACTATCAAAGATATTGTGTACGAAATGATTTCACCAGTTGCCCTGGATTAAAACCTTATTACTGAAGAAGGAAAGTTTAATCTTATCAGTAAATAGATTTTTATCAGTAAAATGTGTTTTGGAATCCAGTGTATGTTGAAGGAATTTTAATGTCAAAAAATGCATAAAAAGGAAAGTGGCCTATATTTTTATTTTAAGAAAATAATGTAAAACTTTTTAAATTTTTATTTTAAATTCAGCTAATTAACACATAGTGTATTATTAGTTTCAGAGGTAGAGTTCAGTGATTCATCTGTTGCAATTAACACCCAACGCTCATTACATCATGTGCCCTCTTTAATGCCATTCACCCAGTTACCCCATCTCCCCACCCACCTCTCCTCCAGCAACCCTCAGTTTGTACAAACATCCTAGCATATATACTAGAATGTATTTTAAAGTGGTGAAATTTGAAGCAAATAATCTGTGTTCTTTCCAAGTACCTTCCTTATGACTTATGTTTGTAAGTCAACAAGACTCAGTTGAGCTATAGTCAGTGACTCTGAAAAAAAAATTTTTTCCCATTTAAAAAAAAAAACCCTATAGGATATAACATGACCTTGATCTTAATAAGAATTTATTATCAGTTGTACAACAATGTGGATCTACTTAATGTCATAGAACTATATACTTAAAAAGTGGTTAAAAAGATAAATTTTATTATGTATATTTTACCACAAAATTTTAAAAAGGATTTATCATTAAACACTTATTAATAGTTCTGCTATTTATCATTAATTATAAAATATTTCATATCTGTTTATTCTGCATCTACCACAAAATTTTGTTCCTATTGCATTAGCTTCTTTTACTAACACTGAACCATATCTTGATCCATCAGCATTATTTATTCATTGATTCAGAACATAAATATTTTACTGCCATAAATATGAGCAGTAATCTACTGAGATTAACATTTCAGTTATGGGGCCACAGCTAATATATACAATCATATTTTCAGTACTGTGCCCGTGGCTTCATAAAATCAATTCAACTAACAACTACTGAATTCCTGTCGAACACAAAGGACTCTCCCAGACACTTTTATTGTTATCTCAATATATTGTTGACTAACTTGCAAGCTTTACACTCATAATATAGGTATATTCATATATAAGATTGTTATTAACCTCATATCATAATCCCAAAGTCACTATGGTAATTTTCCAAAACCAGCTCTTGTTTATCATATGTATCATATACTTATGTATAACCCCAAAGCCTCTTTGCTCCCCACCTACAAAAAATCCTTGCAAGACAAAGTGTCATTCAACAAAGATACATATTATTTATTAACATTATTTCTTCCTGGTTTTACTAATTATCCATGTCCAGTCATAAGGGTTTTTTTTTTTTCCTAGCAATTTAAAAATTAAAGATATTACATAGATACCAGTATACAATGCTCACATTTTTCTGCACTGGCTATTAAAATACTCATCTATTTTGAATCCAGACACTTACTGCCTTATTACATGCTGCCTAAGGATATTGCCATGGAGCAAGGGGAAGGAGAGGCTGGGATAGGGCAGGGGGAATTGTGGGTGAATATGTACCCACTCCCTCCACCCACACATCCATCTGGTACTCAGTGGGGTGACCTTGGCCGTGGAGTCATAGACAATGGCTGTTACTGCCTCAGGGTAGCACAATGCGGGCAGGGTGGGTATGTGGCTGACACAGCAGGAAGCACTGGTAGAGGTGCTGCTGACAGTAAGCCAACCCAGGTCTCCATAGGTCCAGGCCATAAGGGAATCACTGACATCCAGGTAGGTGTGTACTCTGCCCTGATTCAAGGATATGGTGCCAGCTGGCCTCTGACTGCAGAGAAATCCTGACCTGGGAAGGCTGGATGAGGAGGTTATTGGAAAAGTTTGATGTGATTAATCACATCCTGACTGAGAAAGGAGCACCATAACTACTGACAAACTTCAACAAAATATCACATGGGCTTTATCTAAATATCAACCAAGGACCTGCAAATTGTCACAATGATTTGATAAATGTAAATGTATTTAAATTACAATTTATAAGACTTGATAAACTGTCTTCTGATATACACCAGTTAAGTTAGAAAACAAAATATTCTTGAAATTTTTCTTGTGTATTCATTTACATATTAATTTCTCTGACCATTTAGTCAATAATACTTCCATTTTTTTTTATCATTTTACTTGCATCACCCCACTCTGTGAAAATGAGGCCCTATATCAATATTTTCTTACTAATATTCCCCCCCTATAAAACATGGTACTGGTACACAATAAGTCTCAAAAAATTATCTAATGAATGCCTAAATAATTAAATACATATAAATTCAACAGCAGTTCTAATTTCCCAAGTCCTCCTAAATCCAAAGTCAATTCAATTTCATAAAACAAAAAGATTATGAGAACCTACTAAGTGTAAGTTACCATGGGAATTCTGAGGAGAGTATGAAGACAATTACCCAGTCCCTACCCTCAACCAACTTAAAAGTGAATGAGAGACAGAGCTTCTTTTTTTTTCTGGTTTTAATTTCTAATAAAATTTTTATTGATACAATTCATATACACAAAGCTTTTTGGGGGGTCTTCAATAAATTTTTTTTTAATTTTTTTTTAATTTATTTTTTATTTATTTTCAGCATAACAGTATTCATTGTTTTTGCACCACACCCAGTGCTCCATGCAATCTGTGCCCTCTCTAATACCCACCACCTGTACCCCTGGGGATAAAAATATATGTTTATAAATTTTTTATGGTAGTAAGACTCCACTTTTTTTTTCTTATTGTTTTAAGATTTTATTTATTTTTTTAAATTTATTTATTTTCAGCATAACAGTATCATTTTTTCACCACACCCATTGCTCCATGCAATCCATGCCCTCTATAATACCCACCACCTGGTATCCCGACCTCCCACCCCCCCACCACTTCAAACCCCTCAGATTGTTTTTCAGAGTCCATAGTCTCTCATGATTCACCTCCCCTTCCAATTTACCCCAACCCCCTTCTCTCTAACTCCCCATGTCCTCCATGCTATTTGTTATGCTCCACAAATAAGTGAAACCATATGATAATTGACTCTCTCTGCTTGACTTATTTCACTCAGCATAATCTCTTCCAGGCCCGTCCATGTTGTTACAAAAGTTGGGTATTCGTCCTTTCTGATGGAGGCATAATACTCCATAGTGTATATGGATCACATGTTCCTTATCCATTCATCTGTTGAAGGGCATCTTGTTCTTTGCACAGTTTGGTGACCGTGGCCATTGCTGCTATAAACATTGGGGTACAGATGGCCCTTCTTTTCACTACATCTGTATCTTTGGGGTAAATACCCAGGAGTGCAATGGCAGGGTCATAGGGAAGTTCTATACAATGGAAAAAAGACAGTCTCTTCAATAAATGGTGCTGGGAAAACTGGGCAGCTCTATGTAGAAGAATGAAACTTGACCATTCTCTTACACCATACACAAAGATAAACTCAAAGTGGATAAAAGACCTCAATGTGAGACAGGAATTCATCAGGATCCTAGAGGAGAACATAGGCAGTAATCTCTTCGATATCAGCCACAGCAACTTCTTTCAAGATATGTCTCCAAAGGCAAAGGAAACAAAAGCGAAGATGAACTTTTGGGACCGCATCAAAGTCAAAAGCTTCTGCACAGCAAAGGAAACAGTCAAGAAAACAAAGAGGCAACCCACGGAATGGGAGAAGATATTTGCAAATGACAGTACAGAAAAAAGGTTGATATCCAGGATCTGTAATGAACTCCTCAAACTCAACACACACAAAACAGACAATCATATCAAAAAATGGGCAGAAGATATGGACAGACACTTCTCCAATAAAGACATACAAATGGCTATCAGACACATGAAAAAATGTTCATCATCACTAGCCATCAGGGAGATTCAAATTAAAACTACATTGAGATATCACCTTATACCACTTAGAATGGCCAAAATTAGCAAGACAGGAAACAACATGTGTTGGAGAGGATGTGGAGAAAGGGGAACCCTCTTACACTGTTGGTGGGAATACAAGTTGGTGCAGCCTCTTTGGAGAACAGTGTGGAGATTCCTCAAGAAATTAAAAGACTCCACTTTTTATTTTAACTTTTTTTTTAAATTTCTTTCAGTGTTCCAGAGTTCATTCTTTATGCACCACACCCAGTGCTCCATGACATATGTGCCCTCCATAATACCCACCACCAGGCTCACCCAACCAGCTCCCCCAAAACCCTGTTTGTTTCTCAGTCTCTCATGGTTCATCTCCTCCCCAGTTTCCCCCAACTTACTTCTCCTCTCCATCTCCCAATTCCCTCCATGTTATTCCTTATGCTCTACAAATAAGTGAAACCATATGATAATTGACACTCTCTGCTTGACTTATATCATTCAGCATAACCTCTTCCAGTACCGTCCATGTTGATCCAAAAATTGGGTATTCATCCTTTCCGATGGAGGCATAATACTCCATAGTATATATGGACCATATCTTCTTTATCCATCATGGTTCTTTCCACAGTTTGGCAACTGTGACCATTGCTGCTATGAACATTGGGGTATGGATGGCCCTTTTTTTTTTTTCACTATATCTGTATCTTTGGGGTAAATACCCAATAGTGCAATTGCCTGTTCATAGGGAAGCTCTATTTTTAATTTCTTAAGGGATATCCACACTGTTTTCCAAAGTGGCTGCATCAACTTGCATTCCCACCAACAGGTAAGAGGGTTCCCCTTTCTCCACATTCTCTCCAACACATGTTGTTTACTCTGTTCCACAGGTCTATGTGAGACAGAGCTTCTTAAGAAAAATTATAATCCCTAATATTTATTTCACACTTCTGTATTGACTTTTACATTCTAAGGAAAACAGCCTCTTCAGGATATGATATACTTCATGGTATGCACATGGCCACACACCTGTGGTAGGCATTTCACCCTGGACGTGGGAAAGGGCTTATGATTTCAGGATTGTGCCTGTCCTACATTGCCCCAGAAGTGCTGTTTCCCTTAAAGCTATGGTTTTTGAGTAAAGAAACTGCACTTTCTGGCTTTAGGCCGTGACAACTGTTTCATCAACAAATTTCTTGGTTTTGCTTTGTTTTCTCCACCCCCTTCAAAGCTAGAAAATCGCATCATGTATTTCTAATACATATAAATGTTTTATTAATTCCATTAAATTCTGTTCATCCCATCCTTACAAACATGTTTTTCTTCTTGCCTAAGGTGTAATAAAGGATGTGGGTACCTAATCTTGAGATGCACACAACTCGCAGGTTTAAAGAGTTTAAGTAAGAACTAGACAACCATTAGAGAAAAACAGAAATAATTATATTACCTCACTGATGACTTATCTAAATTTATTCATAACAAAATAAGGTAAAAAAAAAAAAGACATCAGAACACCTGATTTTAATGAAATATTTTTGAACAACAAAGAATTCTAGAATCCATAACCTATTCCCAACTTTTTCAGCTATATGGATGTGACGGGTTGTATTTATAAAAAGCATGGCAATCCTTTATAATTATTAGAAGAACACCTTTCTGGAACACCTCACCAATCACAGATGGAGGATTTTATTTATCCTTTAGATGCCAAAAAATAAAAGACTTTACTATGATCAACACTAAATTCACATTCATAACATAAGGCACATCCAAGTACTTAATACCATATGCCCTGCCTCAGCTTCTCTCCACGTGCTTGTGATCTAGCTCCTGAAAATGTTAAAAATGAAATTTAAACCTCACTGTAGAGGGAGTTTCATCCATACCACTTTCTTCCTGAATCCAGAAAGATTTACATACATACTATTCATATTCCAAACCAATAATAAGTAAAAATAACTCTACCTTGCAGCCTTATAAATGTCTCATATACATGTCATTTCAAAATGGAAATTAACATGTTTTTCTAAACATCCGTTTGACAAAAGATAAAGAAAGGCCAATGGGTCTTTTAAGAGAAATCTCTCCAGACAAATCATCACATGGAGCAAAAAAAAAAAAAAAAAATCTCTAGATGAACAAAGCCTAGGGTTTACTTGTCTGAGTCAGTTGGGTTAATGCAGTTAAGGATAACACAGTACTTCTGTAATATCACTTTCTTCATGTCTTGCTTTCACCTCCATGTTACTAAGTGATGTAAATGGTGTTTTGTGTTATGTGTTAAGCTTTGCTCTATATCTTGTCACTGGCAATAAAAAAATAAAGAAATAAACAATAACACACAAAAGAGGTTGGCAAAAGAGGTTGGCAAAGCTTTCCAGTGACACAGATTATAGAACCAAGCTAATAAAAAGTTTCATTTTAAAAGATCACAGTGCCAACAACAAAATAAATGAATACTAAATCAATGATTTACAGTGTATTAGTGTCCTATATACAATAAAACCAAAAAGTAACTGAAAAACTCCACATATTACCTCTCACTTCCTTTTATTGTGCTGTATTTTGTGTCTTTGAGCAGTATTTATATTCTGAATTGAAATTTTTATTCCAAATAAAACACAGTGGTAACTACTTAAAAAAAAAAATCATGATACCAATTTCTCTAGAAACCTTAAAAACACTCCACTCCAGGGGCGCCCGGGTGGGTCAATGGTTTAAAGCCTCTGCCTTTGGTTCAGGTCATGATCCCAGGGTTCTGGGATCGAGCCCCACATGGGGCTCTCTGCTCAGCGGGGAGCCTTCCGCTGAAGGCTTCCCTTCCTCTCTCTCTGCCTTCCTCTCTGCCTACTTGTGATCTCTGTCTGTCAATAAATAAATTAAAAAAATAAAACACTCCACTCCAAACCATCAGACTGTTCCAATTTGATATTGTCCCTGAAAGAAGGGAAAAGTAACAACAACAACAACAACAACAACAACAACAAATATGGACCTTTCTCCCAGGTATGCCTAGACTGGAAAGTGGTCTGAACTACAGGCTGAGGGGGTGCTGCAAACACGACAGTGGTTTGAGACTGGCACATAGTCTTTGCCCTAGCAGGTGTTTCCCCATTGCTGTGCCAGAGGCAGAAGGAGAGCAATGGTAAAAAGCAGATGAAAGAGATAAAGGAAGACCAAGCATGCTTTTTCTCTATGAGAGAGATCATAGTTCAAGTACAAGATCTTTAAGCAAAAGCAAAATGTCAGTAGAAGATGAGGCAACTGCTGTGAGGGTAGAATATTCTTTCACCATCCACATCCTCAGCTTTTTTCCCAACACCCAATAGGTTTAAAACTCTACTAAGAGCATGAAATAATTGGCAAGCATATATTAAGATAAACTGTGAAACAAGTGCATTTTTCTTGAGGTAAAAATTAACAAAATGCTAAGATAAAAATGAAAGCAAAGATAGAAAATGGATATTACTCTCTGGTCAAGCTACCTTCTAATACCATGGCCAAATAATCTGTCCTCGTCTCCAAAATTATTTTATACAGTGATTGTACAAAGATGGAAAAAGATGTCATGGACTATTAAAATTCAATTTGGTTGACCTAAAAATTATACCTAGGATATAGGAACCAACTTGTGAAAGAGTTCCCAATGGGCAAAAATGAATCAACGTCAGCAACAATATTCATAAAGCAGTATGGGATTATAATTCAACATGAAATAAATATCCATGAGTCTACACTAAGCTAAATAAATAATTGAATAACTCAATATGGAGAGAAGAATACTCCCATGCAGAATAATTCCAAATCATGCATGTAGATTCAAGGAGATGGAGCATAACCCTACACCCCAAAACTTCTTAAGTGTGGGCTACCCAAAGAATACAATATGAAAAGTCAGAGCTTTGGGAGGGAGATAGTAACTTTATGGTGAATGATGAAAACCCCTCTTGACCAAGTAATCAAGGTTAAAATCGATACTATGAAGACATATGGATAGGATGTACCCCTGATGTAATGTGATAAGAATGACACTTTACCTCATTTTCCTCCCAAAAACCTGTAGAACCAATCAAATCATGAGAAAACATCAAATTCCAATAGAAGGGTGTTTTAGAAAATATCCAACTAGTACTTCTAAAAACTGTCAAGGTCATCAAAAACAAAGAAAATCTAAAAAAATTGTCACAGCCAAGAGAAGTCTCAGGAGATATTAGTATCCTGGATGGGATCTTGGAACAGAAAAAGAATAATGGATTAAAAACTAAGTAAATCTGGGGCGCCTGGGTGGCTCAGTGGGTTAAGCCGCTGCCTTCAGCTCAGGTCATGATCTCAGGGTCCTGGGATCGAGTCCCGCATCGGGCTCTCTGCTCAGCAGGGAGCCTGCTTCCCTCTCTCTCTCTCTCTCTGCCTGCCTCTCTGTCTACTTGTGATTTCTCTCTGTCAAATGAATAAATAAAATCTTTAAAATAAAATAAAATAATAAAATAAAATAAAACAAAAAAACAAAAACTAAGTAAATCTGAACAAACCATGGATGCTAGTTAATAATAAAAAATCAACCATTGGTTTGTTAACTTTAGCAAATATACCATACTAATGTAAGATGTTATTAACAGGGGAAACTTGATATGTGTTCTATGGGAATTCTGTATTACCTTATAATTTTTTCTATGAATCCAAAACTTTCTGAAACAGAAAGTTTATTTTGACAAAAACCACACAAATATAAGCCTATCGTGCCATTCATATGTTTTAGTTTAATAAAACAATTAACTTTTGTGCTACTCATTACATTAGATGTAAGCTGTAATGAGAAAAATTCTGACATCCCAAAAGAACTGCCTTTCTGCAGAAATTTTTTTAAATTTATTTTTTATTTTCAGCATAACAGTATTAATTATTTTTGCAGTAAATTTTTATTAGATTTTTGAATCTTATGAAGACAAATTAGGTAAGTAAACTTGATAAAACTTTATATTAATTTCTAGATATTATTATATAGACTAGCATCATTCTCAATGCAGTCTACTTTTTTATAAATCATGTGTAATATTTGGAGACAGATTTCAAAAAAGAAATGAAATCTTGCCATTTGCGACAACATGGATGGAACTAGAGCGTATCATGCTTAGCGAAATAAGTCAAGCAGAGAAAGACAACTATCATATGATCTCCCTGATATGAGGAAGTGGTGATGCAACATGGGGGCTTAAGTGGGTAGGAGAAGAATAAATGAAACAAGATGGGATTGGGAGGGAGACAAATCATAAGTGACTCTTAATCTCACAAAACAAATTGAGGGTTGCTGGGGGAAGGGGGTTTGGGAGAAGGGGGTGGGATTATGGACACTGGGGAGGGTATGTGCTTTGGTGAGTGCTGTGAAGTGTGTAAACCTGGTGATTCACAGACCTGTACCCCTGGGGATAAAAACATATGTTTATAAAAAATAAAAAATTTAAAAAAAAATTAAGATGTCTTGTTTTAAAGGAAAGGTGAAAATCTACTTCAGAAAACCCATTTTTTTCTCCATAGATAATTATTAATTTCTGTCTCCACTTTTGTCAATTGCAGGCTTTTACCCAAACAAGACACTTTTTCCCCCCTTCACAGTAGATCTTGTCCACCTACTCTGAAAGAAAGTAAAATAAAGTAAAGGCCTACTTTCTATTGTGGAAGTCATCGTGCTAAATTTGTGTCACCATCATTTCTGTGACAACAGAAGAATGACAGACTAATGACAGAACCAATATGCATGTCTTCTACTTTTCTTCCTGGGTAGGCCTTTCAGAAAAGTACCTTTCCCTTTGCACCCATGATTGGGTCTTTAGGCATGAATACCTAATTGAAGGAACATTTTGCCACTCTCCACTTGTAGGGTTATAACTTTCATAGGGGGTAATTTTCAGAATAGATTAAAAAGCAGGTTAATTTCAAGGTTGCCAATTTCCACTTATTAAGGAATTGTTCAGAACTGTTGGATTATCAAGAATATTGTGATAATACTTTTTTAAAGAATAATTAATTATGTAATCACATTTCCCATACCCTTATGTCAAATATGATATCACAGGAAAGTTAAGAGTAAGTGGGAGAAGGCAAAATGATCTACTTAGTCCTTTCCTATAGGCAACAGACCTAAACTATTCTCCATTTAAAAAATAAATAAATAGTAACTATTCTGTGGTGCTTAACTTCTTTAAAATCATATATAAATGATACATAAAATATGTGTATATCTCTGTGTATATATATACACATATGTGTGTATTTATTTTATACATACACACACAAATATATAAAATGTTCTTAGGCATCATTTGCATCTCTCATTTTTTCTTTATAGTATATTTGAATGCTCAAAGTAAAACCATTTGATTTAACAACCATTTACAAAGCATCCATTGAGTTCCAAGAGCCGATCTAGATACATATAAACAAATAAGGTACAGTCTTGTCTTTCAAAAATGTTTACCATCTAGTAGGATGGGGGCTGGGGTACTGGGTTAGATAGTATCCCTCCAAAATTCATGTCTACCTGGACCTGACTGGCACAATGTGGCCTTATTTTGAAATAGGGCCTTTACAGATTTAATTAGTTAAAATGAAGTCATATTATGGAGGGCACGGATTGCATGGAGCACTGGGTGTGGTGAAAAAATAATGAATACTGTTTTTCTGAAAATAAATTAATTAATTTATTAAAAAAATGAAGTCATATTGAATGAAGGTGTGTCTTAATCCATGATTGTTGTACTTATAAAAACAGAAACAAAAACAAAACAAACAAAATGTGCAGAGGCACAGGGAAAATACCGTGTGACAATGGAGGCAGAAATTGGAATAATGCATCAACAAGCCAAAGAATGCCAAGGATTGCCAGCAACGATCAGAAGTGAGGAGAATGGCAAGGAAGGACTCTTCTATAGAAGATTTAGAGAGAGCACAGCCCTGACCACCCCTTGCTTTCAGACTTCTGGCCACCAGAACTGTGAGAAAATAAATTTCTTTTGTTCTAATCCACCAAGTTTATGGTACACTGTTCCAGCAGCCCTAGGAAACTCATGCAGGGGATGAGAAAGATATATATACAGAAAAGCGTTTCTTTAAGAATGGATTCAGCTTAAATAGAGCCCTTGAAAATGTTGATATACACCAGACCTTCCACATCAAAATAGTTGTCCTAGATGTAAAACTATAAAGCATAAATAAGATGGGGACCAGGAGGAAATGAGATTTAATTCTTTTCTTGGTTGTTTATAGGTCTGCTCCTATACCTCTCATTATGTGCATTCATTCAACAAGGTGGCTGGTCATTCTGATTTTAGGATGAAAGTTTTTCACTGAGGTTTCCAGCCATGGCTAAAAAGCAACATAAAACTAAAGGTGTGTGAAATGAAATCATCAGTCAGAGACCTGATGGGCTTCCAGAACACAAGTGAACTGCCTACTACAAGCCTCTTAATTCCCCTTGCTTTCCCCTTGATTACCTAGACTTTTCAAAGTCACACTGAGTATGAAGTGCTTTAATCTTTGTACATGTAGCTACTTCAGACTTGCCCAGCCCTTTACTGCTTTTCATGCATCCACTTGGTATCTCTTTTCCAGGGGGCATGTTCAGGGAGGTGACAGGCTGACTGTCCTACCTGGGCCCCAACAGGCCATAATAGTGTGGAGACTAACTGGTAAGTGCTTAGTATGCCAAGGCCGACCCACACACACCACCCAGCCAGGGATTCAGCCTCCCTCACAGTGCGTCACCCAGGAAGTCGGCTTTCAACTAGAATTAAATCCGTTTTAAATAACTTAACGTGAACATTTCTTGGGTCACTTCTGTCATCATATTTGTGCCACTTTATATTCCAGACGTATCTGAACTTAAAAAAAAAATAAAATAAAACCAGCTAAACCTACTTTATGACTGCTATACAATGACATAAAAAAAGACACCAAAATAATGACAAAAGACACGAGGAAATTGGAACTTCTTAGATAAATTTATCTGGGTGGCCTTTTGGTTTCCTTTCACCAGAATTAGAAAAAATAAACAGCCAGCTTTCCAGAAAAGGAGAAGGGAAGAGGGAGAAGGGGAGGGAAGTAAGAAAGAACACTTAAATGACAAGAAAGTGACAGGGAGGGGGAAAAAATCAAGTAGTCAAAATAGCAAAAAAAAAAATAAAAATAATGGAACTTCAGTAATGTTAAAGAATGAGAAGATGATAAGAAACCGCTCCTTCTGACATTACATGAAAATGTGTGAGAGAAGCACCTTGAACAACATGGAGCTCCTGAGTCATTCTAAGGCCCTTGCCTTGCCATTGCCAACATTGCATTTCCTCTCTAATAGAACCTGAATTTCAAAGACCACCATTCCTTCACTGAGCAACAGCTGCTTTCTCAGAAAAAAAACTTGAAGCAAGCTTTTCATTCCATTATTGACCTTTTTACCACGTAAAATTTCCATGGCTTTTTTAAGGCTATTCCAGGGCTGAATTTTCTACCAAAAAAGGAAGGCAATTTTAAATACATACATATACATTTATCTTTTATGTGTGTGTGTGTGTGTGTGTTTCCAATTGTATCTTTATCTAGATTTCAGTAGAATTATAATTTCTACTGGAACCAATTTTTGCATAAAATCAGGTGAATGCCTCAAAGTCTTTATGGTAAGAACAGCACCAACAATATAAAAATAAAAATAAATATAAAATCAACAATAGAAAGATTTTGTGGGTAGGTGAGCTCCTGGGTGTCTTCCCAGCGTCTGTGCCATCCCAGAAGCCTCATTATCCTCTCTGCAAGATGCCTTTCCATACTTAACACTTGATACTTGAATTCTCTTTTCCCCTTTACCACCATGGCTCTGTTGGTCACTACTCAACTGTTCCCTATCAGAAAACCCCTTCCCCCTCACCAGTCTAGATAAAATAGCAACCACCCAACATTTCTTAACACTTTGTCCTGTTTTATTTTTGCCCATCCTGTATCTCTCCCACTGATACATTATTACATTTGGGTATGAGTTTTTGGACTACTACCATGTGAATACCACTCAGACAGAGCCTTGGTCAGTTTGGTTTATTGCATATCCAGCACCTAGAAGAACACCTGGTTCTCACAAGTTCATGAATTTTCATTGAGGAATGGATGACTTTCAGTTCGACACTGTTGTTCTGGGATTACCTTGTGGTATTTACTGCAGGAAGAGGAGTGACTCAGACCTTCATGTTCCCAGCCTTCCTAGACTCCAATGTTTCAGATCAAGAATTGAGGAGGAGAGAGATGCTGATGAAAGTAAAGAGTTCACAGTTTGAATATACAACTTCATTTTGAAATACCCAGTGTCTTAAAGACCAGGGCTCTCCTGCCTAACCATGTGCCCTGAATAAAATGTGCTAAGATGTGTCTGATCCACTTTTTTCAAACCAACTTGTAAAATCTTGGACCCCACTGATGGCAGAACATGGGGTCCGGTTAAGATTTGAGTCACTCTCTAAGCAACAGAGAAAAAATTCTAAGCACACAAAGTGGGAAGTCTTAAAATGGCAACTAGAAAATTCAAAGTGAGTCTTAGAAAATTATGAAACCGGAATTCTAAATGAAGACTTTTACCCACTTCATCTAAATCTACAGCTATCTACCAATCCGGGTGAAACACCCAGCATAATTTTTAAGCCACGAATTCTATCTGCATTCCTCCTCCCTCTAGCAAGTGAGTTCTACAGAAAAGGTATTTCTGAAGGCCTTAAAATTGTGTAATAAATAGAAAGGAAAATAGAGCAGAAAGCTGCGTTGATGACATGTCCAGATCCCCCCTCACCAGGGAATTATCACTGCTTCCTCCCTGCCCCACACCCAAACACATACACACACACACACACACACACACACACACACACAGCCAATGACAGGCTGACATCCTTGGATGACAAGGTATAGTGTGGTTTATGGTGTGATTTATGCCTCCATTGTCCTTCCTTTCACCCCCAAGCCAAGGCTAGAATGCACCTGAAATCACGTCTTTGCTCAGTCTTCTCCCTCCCCTGGCCTGCCACCTTTTCCCTTACAGCCCTTTTCCTGACCGAGCACCCCCTCAATAAGTCACAGCACCTGAATCCCTGTCTCAGGCTCCGCTTCTGAAAACCCAGAATAAAACATTATATATCCAGGTTAGGCTATTGACTTAAAATCCAAACTTAGAAAGGCTTAAATTAGATTAAATTGAAATAAATCCTACCTCATTTTAAGTATACTTGAATTTAACAGATTCTAAGTTCACAGAACTACAAAGATATTGTGTGCAGAGGAAGAACTTTTTCTACTTCAGCCGACAAGTTCATCACCCATCCAGTGCTGTGACAGCACTGGGGAGGAAAATGGGCATTCTCCATCCAAATGGACAGCTGCAGTGTCCTGGACCACTTTTTATTTTGCTCCTTTTTGCATGTATAGTTGGTTAGTTTACTTTTATTTGTGTATTTGTTTTTCATCGTTTAATATAGAAAACTTGATTCTACGGCTTAAAGAATCATTTATTTAGCCAACTCAGAGACCTTTTATTCTAATTTAAATTGTTTATTCTCTGAAGTTGTTCTTGTGTATTTGATGGATTTTAAGAGGACTCTATCTCATGGTTTCATTATAACTTTATATTGGTTATAGTCGGTTAAGAATTTAATCTGTCTCCTGCATTTTATTAGCAAACTGTGAATTATCTTCACAATATGCAAGCTTGCTTCTGGTCAGTTATTTCTTTTAGGAATTAAAGTGCCTCTTGAGAACTCGGTCAATTGCTATTTTATTTTTAGTTTACATTTTTAGTAATAACATTATAAAAAACTTCAATGGAGATAAAGTATTTATTACATTCTGTTGGGCCTGAATTCTCTTGAGGCATTTATATATATTTGATTTATATACTATTTTTTCAGAGAGCAGTTAGATTTATATTTTGGTCAGTGTTCTATTTTCACACATTATGTTAGGAACACACACAGCTTTAATTAACATTACACCACAAGGTGGCTATACCTTTTTTGGGTGACAATGTTCTTTCTTTGTTGCTTAAACTAATCTGAAGTAACAATAAGCTTAATAAAAATACACATTTCCTATATTATATTATATTATTGGTTTATCTGATTAATATTAATATATTATTATTATTTCTTTTTCAATTGTCGCCACCTATGTACTCTTATTTAACGTATTTTTAATTCTGTAGTTTATTCTGTGAATTTCCATTTCTAATTCTATATGCAAATATTTTCCTATATATTCAACACTCTTATTTAGGAACAGGTAAAATGATGTATTTTTGCTTTTCTCCACTTCTTATGTATAAAATGAAGATATTAACAAAAATTAATTCATAGAATTGTAAAGAAGAGACAACCTGGCATGTACGGAGCACCTGCTAAATGCTAACTCAAATGGCAGGGACACAGGTGTTACTAGTTCCATAGTGCAGCGGTTAGGTCCAGACACACAGCATAAATGGGTCACTGTGACATCAAAGTACATCTGAAAAAGTAAGCATCACCAAAAGACTGACTAAAGGAACTAGCATATTCTGTGGAGGGAAGATTAAATTTTGCTCTGATTGTCCATAAAAACCAGGATGAAACCCAAAGGCAGAAGCTATGGAAAGACAGCCTTTGTTTCCTTATATGGGAAAATGTCCACCAGCCTCAGAAAGTTGAGTCCCTGTTACTGGAGACAAAGCAAAAGCAGAATAACTGCCTTTCAGAGATATTGTAAAAGAGATTTTCCCCAACTGGCTGGGAAGTTTGACCAAAAGATTTCAAGATTCCTAACAATTGTTACAATTCATCCCAATTTCAGTAATGGTAAAACAAGGAAAACTAAAGCTCACTACATGTTTACTATGTGCTCCTGTGAAAGGCACTTTAAGGGCATCATCTTATTGAATCATCACTCCTTTGGGAGGCAAGTACTAAGATAATCACTCCCATTTTATAAAAAGGGAAATAATGGCTTTGATTCTAGGTCTTGGGGGGACCCAGCAGCCCTTAACCATTAGATTGTACAACTTCCAAGGACATGATATATATGACTTGGGTCTCCTCAGTAATACCAGTAGAGCTGAACCTCCCATCCTCTTTTCTACATACTCTTCTAATCTGGTTCTATTATTTGGAATTGCTTTGGTTTCAGTCAAAATATGCAAGGTCATGTTATATTAATAAAAACCCCTAAGTCTTCCTGTCTTCTACAAAGCTTTCTTTCTCATTCACTACACACTCCGTATGTTGGTGACCTGTTCTGCATTTTCTGATACTGGATTGGGGCTTATGGAGCAGCCACCATCCCAAAAGATGTTGGTGACCATAGCAAAGGGAAAATGAAAGATCTGACGTGGGCTGCACTAGCAGTTAGATGCTCAGGTAAAGGTGACACAAATTTAATTATTACTCATGAGTCACTGGTTGGAACAAGTCACTTGGCCACCCAAACACCCAGGACCAGATCGGCAGATAAATGGATAAAAAAGGATGTGGTGTGTATGTATATGCAAGAGAATATTACTCAGCCATAAAAAAGAGTGAAATCTTGTCATTTGTAATGACATGGATGGAGCTAGAGTATTATGCTACATGAAATTAAGTTAGTCAGAAAAAGATAAATACCATATGATTTCACTCACATGTAGAATTTAAGAAACAAAACAAACAAACAAAGGAAGATAAAAAAAAAAAGAGAGAGAGAGAGAGAGAGGCAAACCAAAAAACAGACAATAGAGAACACATGGATGGTTACCAGAGGGGAGGTGGGTGGGGGGTGGGTGAAATAGGTGATAGGGATTCAGGAGGGCATTTGGAATGAGCACTGGGTGATGTATGGAGTGTGGAATCACTGTATTGCACACCTTAAACTAATAATATACTGCCTGCTAACTAACTGGAATTTAAATAAAAACTAAAAATCATCATCATCATCATCATCATCATCATCATCATCATGGCCAGGAAGTACAATCTTGTGATAGCTCAGAACACTTCTGAATACTTCTTCAAAAAGAAGTATTTGGGAACAGACTACCACATTTTCACTACAAAGTTTTCAAGCATTCTTTCATTCAAAAGCTGCTGATAGGGGGTGCCTGGGTGGCTCAGTGGGCTAAAGCCTCTGCCTTTATCTCAGGTCATGATCCCAGGGTCCTGGGATCGATCCCCACATCAGGCTCTCTGCTGGGCAGGGAACCTGCTTCCCTTCCTCTCTCTCTGCCTGCATTTCTGCCTACTTGTGATCTCTGTCAAATAAATAAATAAAATAAAATGAAAAAAAAAAGCTGCTGATATCTCACAGCTTCTCAAAATATTTTTCTTAAGTATGAATGAGAGACATAAACGTCCTGTGCTAGCACAAAATTGTTATGGTACTGTCTGGTTTTTTTTTTTTTCAGTATTTATACCTCTTCTGAAAATGTAGTGTTTCTTCCAACTTGAATAAAAAATAATTAAGATGTAAAATACTACAAGGGTATATTTATCCACACCCAAAACAACCCACTGAAGTAGAGATAATGACACAATACTAATATGTAGCCTTTTTAGAAACAGAAATTGAATTTCAATCTCAATAATTTTAAAGGACGAAGATATATTTTTTAATTAACGTGCTTCATTGTTGGGGCACCTGGATGGCTCAGCTGGTTAAGCATCTACCTCTGGCTCAGGTCATGATCCCAGTATCCTGGGATCAAGCCCCATGTCAGGCTTTCTACTCAGTAGGGAATCTGCTTTTCCCTCTCCCTCTGCCTGCAGCTCCTTCTGCTTGTGTTCCCCCGTCCCCTGTCAAATACATAAAAATATAAAAAATAAAAAATTAATCAAAAAAAAATACGTAAACAAAATCTCTTTTAAAAAGTGCTTTATTGTTTATAGATATAAATCACTAAATACACTAAATGCCTGCCACTAAATATTTTCTCTTTCAAATGACCTCTACATTCAACACTCATTCACACAAAACTCGGTGGACTTTCGGTTGGTCCAGCTGGAATGGTAGCACTTTAGGACTAGAGCTGTTGCCCTGATCTGGAAGTTCCAGTGAGAAAGCAAAAGCTGCATGCAGGAGCTGTCAGTCCCCTAGGTTTTTTCCCTAAACCCCTTCTTTCCACTAAACCCTCTTGGCTTTAAGACACCAAGAGCAGTTAGTTGGTAAGTGTTGTCTTAAAAACCACTCAATTAAGTAAGTGATTACTTTGAAATTTAGAATTAACTATACTCCAAAGCTATGGGTTTTTCTGCTATGAATCACTCTTCCCAAAGGTACCGTCCGAAAGTTTTCTCTTTGTAATACGAGAAAGAGGAGATTTCTTTGGTTATGAGCTATCAGCAATCTCAACTCTAACTCATTTTCCCCAGTTCTTTATTCAGATACAGAATTTCAATGTCTCCTTCTCAAAAAGAGAGTTCAATCACCACAACATTGTTCCACGTTATACAAATGATTTTTCTTTAAATAGAGGATCTTTTCTTTGTTAAAAGAAACACATTAAGAACTAAAAAAAAAAATCTTAATTTTAATGATATAAATTAGAAATAATTCAAAATGAAAATCACTGCCTTTAGATTTGAAAATAACATTTTTTGACAAAGTGTTGAGGACTTTTTTTTTAAAAAGTCATTTGCATTTTAGCACCAGAAAAATTAAAGCTGAGAGATATACTGGAGGGGAAAAAATGATGGCAATTTTGTGTACTACAACCTTGGATTTGTGTGCTAATCTCTTTGATGAGCTAAAGTACGTGTCAAACTTGTCTAGTAGCTGTGCTTCTCATGATACATTTTAAGGGCAAGTTATTTGCATTTTGTGAAAATGATAGGTTATTTTCTTTCTTTTGACTTCTAGAAAATTTAGTACTTTTTCAGGGAGGATATAGTTACTAGATTACATGTAGTAAGAGGACTATTGATAATCTAACATCTCATTACCTGCAGTAGAAATGTCAAAAAAGAAAAAGGTCCTATTCACCTGTTTTAGATCCTTGATCGTAAGTTGGATTATTTTCACTAAATGTATTACATAAGCGTAAAATTTTACTATAACTTCATCGGGCTGGCTTCAATTTACCAACAAATTATTTGTTTTTTATTTAACTTTCAATCCAATCAATGTATGAATAAAAAGTGCCTATTATGTGCAAAGTACAGTGCTATTGGGAACCTAACAATAAATCCCTGACCTTAAGATATCTTTAATGTAGTAGAGGTATTAAGAGTTGGCATGTAAACAAATAAGCATGATACAAAGAAGCATGTGAAAAGTGTTAGAACCATAAGTGCTTTGGTGTACAGCTCTTGGAGATCACTTTCAGCCACAGAACTCAAGGACAGCTCCATAGAAGAGTAGCATAGCACCTGGATTAAACCTTAAAGTCTGGGAAGAATGTTAAGAGATAGAATTGAGAAAATAGAACACTGTGAAAGGAGAAAATGTAAACAAGCAGAGAGTATGTTTGAGAAAAATCAAGTAGTCTTGTTTGGTTATAGCACAGGACAGAGTAAAGAAGTAGGAAATAAAATGCAGACTGCAGATTCTTAGAGCCATATAACATCCAAGGTAGAAGGGATCTCAGTGAACACTTTGCCTACTCTCTTATTTTTACAGTAGTAGAAAATTAAAGCCCCTTTTCACATGTTCCATTTTTTATGTGCCCTCTATTTGAGGTAATTCTTTTTAATTTGATTATATTGCCCATTTTCCATTGATAGGCTCAAATTTCATTTCAATGCAAGTAGTTTGAGAGAGAGTTAACAAATTTATTTGGGAAATACACATACACGTGAGAAACAATGACTAGGTCTTCCTTTTTTCAGAAGATCTAACAGCCAAAATTTGCGGATGGCAAATGCTTTTCCTAAGTTTTAGTTGATTAAGTTAAGTTTGTAAATTTATTTGGCTACACAGAAGAATGAGGCTAACACATCCTTAAATTATATAAGGAAATTTCTTCATTTGAAAGTTCAGGACAATGCTACAAAAGAACTAACACCATTTTTTCCAGCATTTTATTTGAGAAGTTGCTGTTCTTTAGTATTGCTCATAGAGACATTCTCATAAGTCCCTAAATCCCCAAGTCCCAGTAGATACTGCCCTGTCCCCTTTTTCATGCTCTGAAAGTTAAATTATTTTCTTAAACTCAAGCACAAACAAGGAAAACACACGGAAAACTTTTCCCCCTCATCTCTTGAAATGGCACAATACCCATCCTCCTGCACAGGTCTGCCTCTCCAATGTTTCAGCTTCAGTGTCTTCATCTATAATAATGTTCTTTGCAACTGTTGTTTCTCCTTGGAATCTCACAGCCAGCTAATCCTGTGTTTCCATTCACTTTGACAGGAGCTCTCTCCACTATGGTCTTCACAAACTCAACTCTCCAGCTTTTGATTCACAGGAAAAATGAATAACCCAGCAAGCTCTCTCAAGTAGCCAAGATAAAGCACAATAACCATTTTCATTTTTAGAAGCTCTTGAAAGCTTGTCACTGTTGTTGAAATAGCTTTTCCTTTGCAGCTACTAAAGTCTGCGGTAGCATCTCTTTGTTCACTGGTCTGTTGGTGCCTTTCTGTAATATGCTCCCAAAGTCATCTCCCCACCATTGTTTTCAGGGCTTACTATAGAACACACATCAGTTCTCACCTTACTGCTTCTAACAGTCACTTGCTTTCAAGGTCGGTCACCTCTTATTTAGAAAAGCCAGAAATCATTTATTTCGAGGGCCAGTCTTTGGTTTGCCTCTACACAACAGTAGCTATTTATCCATCCTATTCCTGGCAGGAAGACTTTCATACACATGAGTCAGTTCCAAGTTGTCAGCATAAGAGCTGTGAATATAGATACAGATTTCACCCTAGTTCTCTACCCCGGTGCACTTAAAGTGCTTTCCTATATATTAAGGTGTTGCAAGCTCTGAATATTAGCAAAAGTTAATTTCCTTTAATCTGTTCTACTTGAAGCTAAGTCTTCAAGCCCAACCATCCAATTTAACAAAGTCACAAACTAATAGGTCCTCATAACAACTGGGACAAAAAGCCAATCATAATTTGTTACTATTCACCAGGAGAGATGCAATAATATCCCCCTCAGCAGACAGAAAAATCCCACTAACAACTGCAGCTGTTTAGAATTCTACATGTCCACATATATTATCAACGCATATATTTTTAAGGGAGGGGTAAAAATATTTAACACTGCCTGCTACATAAAGGAGAGGGAAGTCCAGAAGCAAAGTTGTATTTCCTGAAGATAAGGGCAAGCTTCAAGAAACTGAAGCTTAATGAAGTATTTATCCATTGTAGGATTGCCACTGTTCCAACCACTTCTGCCTATAGTACAACAAACTAATCATTCTCTGTTTGGACACATTAACCCCAATCTTTATTTTTATTTATAATTTTTTATTTTTTTATAAACATATATTTTTATCCCCAGGGGTACAGGTCTGTGAATCGCCAGATTTACACACTTCACAGCACTCACCAAAGGACATACCCTCCCCAATGTCCATAATCCCACCCCCCTTCTCCTAAACCCCCTCCCCCCAGCCACCCTCAGTTTGTTTTGTGAGATTAAGAGTCACTTATGGTTTGTCTCCCTCCCAATCCCATATATGAACTGGACATTTACTAGGTGCTAGAGATTATGTTAAACATTAGGGAGGTATTGGTGAAAATTGGCAACACAATCCTGGCCCAAAAAGAGATTACAATCGATGGTGAATTAAAGTAATAATTAATTTATAAATGTAAGATGATACAGGAACAGAGAATTGGAGAACTCCGAAGTACCTCAAGTTTAAAGGACAGGCAGGGAAATGACATTGAGAAGGATGACAAGGTAAGACAACAAGTGAAAAAACAAAACTGGTCATCTCCTTTCACACCAAAGTCCTAGACTTCAGACAAATTGCCATTATATATAAGAAAATGTCTCAGTTGTACATTTAAATGAACAAAAAATCAAGAAAGGCTGGGGCAAATGTTAATACCAGAAAACTAGACCTTCAATTCCCCAAGGTAAAGCAGAACTGATATTAAGGTCTTGGGTCTGTGTCCTAAAGAGAAGACGACCCTGAGCCCCACACAGAACTGCAATACTCAAAAGTAAGGTACTGTATGTAAAAGGCAGCCTGGAAAACTTCCACTCATTACCAAAGGGAATAGATGAGGAAATCTGTCTGCCTTTATCATACATCTGGCAGAAAAATAGAAAACGATGGCCTTTTCTGAATAATGGTATCTATAACTATTCTTTAAGAGTCTGAATTTTAAGTGACACTGCTCATACAGAGAAGGTTGTGGAGGTCCATGGTATTTGGCAGAAATAAATGCAAATCTTCTTTGGTCCCACAAAGATTAACTTTAGTCAAAATGTGCTCACATTTAAAAATGAACATAAACTTAATAAAACAAGCCATCATGGCAAGAGTCAGCAGGAACACAAAAAATTATAGAACTTTAAGACTTAAGACATTAGACCTGACAGATATAAGTATGGATGAGATGCTAAAGAAATAAAATATGAGATTAAAATTTGAGAAAGGAACAAGAATGAGAGAAAATGATGGAAACAAATGTGAAGAGAAAAAGAAACGAAATACAATGGGCTAAATATCTTGCCTTAAACCCTCCAGATCCTCTCTTTCCACCCTTTTCTGCCATACTCTATACTCCTGTATTTATCTGACCTGTGTCTATCATCATATGAATCATATCACGATCCCTGTCTTCTGATTGAGTTTGGCCAGTGCTGAGCACAAGCAGATCAGAGGAAGGAAGGGGACCAAGTCCAGGCATTTATAACCTTTACTCTTCTCTGAGACATCCCCAGGACTGACTGTGCCTCTTGACAGAAGCTCAGTGCTCCTGTTCTACACAATCTTCCCCTCTTCCAGTTTCCAGCAACTTCTCCCTCTCCAACAGCTCTGTCACTGTTATTCCTGAGTTTCTGCACTCTTCCTTGTGGTTCCCTTTTACCCTAACCAGAAAGAAAAGATAGGTCACTACAAAGAAATTGCAATTGGACTAACAGAAAATTCTTAATAGTAGCATAGAAGCCAGAAAACTGTGGAACAATATTTAAAAGTGCTGAGAGAAAAACAGTAAACTTGGAATTAACACTATTATTTAAGAGCAAGCCCCAAATAAAAGGAGCTTAAGATAAACAGAGAACCAAGAGCAATGACTAGTAATAGACTGATTATAATAAATATACTTAGAAAATAAAAAGCTATAGAAAAATAATTGTTAGAATAAGAAGGCTCAGTAAAGTAGCTGAATTAGGTCAATTTTTATATATGATTATCAAATAGTTAAAAATGTGATTTTTTAAGTGACAAAGGTCAATCTTATTTTAAAAAATAAAGTTAAAACAAATAATATAGTCTCCTTGATGTTTCAACATAGTTGTTACCTTGTGCCATTTCACCACAGAAACTCAATAAATAAAAACGTGATTTTTTAAAAAGATACCATTTCAAATAACTACAATAAAAATGAGGTATGTAAAAATGAAATGAACATGAGATGTAGATGACTTTTATAGAACAAATGTTTAAATTATATTGAAACACACTGAGAAAGAGAGAGCTACATTAGAATCATGGATATAAAATTATAATCAACATTGTAAGAGGCCAAGTTTATCCAAATTGATCTAAGAATTCACTGTAAATCCAATTAAAGAGGGATTTAGTTGGAAGAGAGGGATAAAAGTATGGTTGTTTATTTTTTCTTGTAATATACACATTTAATATATATAATAAAAATTTATATTCAAAAATTAAAGGAGAATCAATGTAAAGAAAAACAAAGGAAGATTTTTTTTTTTTAAAGGAATAGTTAACATGATCTGGTATTACCAAGTGGCCAGTGAAATAAAGACAGAGAACTACCCATGGAATATAACACAAAGTCTCTTAGTGATCCTTGCGAAAGCAGTTTCTTTGGAGCTATAAGGGTAGAGATCAGACTTCACTGAAATGGGAAAATATAGGAAACCCGTGGAAGAGAAATGAGGGTTGCTGGAGTGAATTATGCAGTAGAGAGGGTGTTTTACTCTTTTGAACATGTGAAAATCTTGCATGTATTCATTGTTCATTGGAAGGAAGCAGACAAGTGAAGATAGGAGAGAGAAAGAATGATGGCCATGTAGAGATCCCTAAGATTCCATGAGAACGTAAGTTGTGTGCAAAGGTGTAGGGCTTAGTTTGGCCATCCAGGAAGGAGGAGAAGATGGTGACAAGTTGTATGAGTGGAGTTGATGGGGGCGGGGGGTATTAAAAATAAAGCTTGCATTGGCTTTTATTTCTATTAGAAATTAGTGGTAAGAGAGTTTAGGGGTATATCTTCCCCTAAGAACATTTTCCAGTGCCTAACTTAGATGTTGGTAACTCCAGTAGAAAATTCAAATGGATGAACAGGAGAATCTCATACCTACACATAGATATTAATTCCACCAGATCTAGGTCACAAATTGCATGGGTGTTCCATGTAGCAGAGTCCTCATGCGTCAGCCAAGGATATGGCTTCACATTAGTGGTTCTATTTGACTCTACAAAAGTTGTTAAGAAGACAAGCTATAAGGAGAAAATAAAGTAGTAAGACTACAGCTCAGAGTGCTGTTGAGCAAAGGAAATGTTAGTTGTCTGCTTTTGCATATTAAAACATTCATCTCCCCACAGGGGAGCAGCTCCAGCAATTTCTCTGCAAATGTCTTCTACAAGGATTCACAAGGGTGAAGAAAGACTTCTCACTATCCATTAATTTAAAGAACATGGTTCATACAGATCCCCTGTGCTTTCAATGAATTATGATCAGGCTGAAACCACCAATTCCTCTTAGTGTTTGTCTAAAAGTATTTTTTCCTCTTCCTGAGATTAAGCTCCTGTGTTGGGTGATCTGCAAATGAACCTCCCCATAAAGACTGGCAAACAAATCTGCAATGGTCACGCAATGTTAGCTCACAACACTGTCTTCCGTTAAGAAATAGAAGACTTTTCATAGAATGAGATTTAATGCATGCTTATCTTAATGAAGAGTTGTCACCCAAGGTGTGCTCATTTTCTTCAAATATATTGTTCTTACAGTGTAGATAAAGTCCCACTGGTACTCTGTACTATAAGTAGCATGGCACAAATAAATCTTAGCAATGTTGGCACCATACAGTGTAAACAAATCCTTCCTAAATATAAAATATATTTTGTGCTCAAGATATACCTTCTAAGACAGTAGGAGGGAAAAACAATCCAGCCTGTACAGTGGTTTTTCTGCAGTTAGCTGCCAACTTCTATAGATGGCTGTAACCAGTGCATTTTACAGAGGTTAACATTTATTTCTATTTATGTGGAATATTCTGAATAGAAAATTCAGTGACAAGTAAAATTTTTAAGTGTGCCCAATGCATATAGAATGACCTTGTAAATGAAGCACATTGGATTCTATAGCTCTCATGAAAAACACAGCAGATGTTTCCTTCCACCTATGATGTTATTCAGGCCACAGAAAAATTTTCGCTAGAATGTTCAAAGTGCATGATTAAAGGTTTCCAATTGCTGGGCAATTTTATGCTCATATTTATCATAAATTCTCCAGATATTATATGTATTTATATTCAACAGATTGATCCAACCAGAGCCAAATAACCATTTTCCCATCTTAGAGAACAAATAAATGGCAAAGGGAAGTATCCTACAGGTATCTACATTGTTTCTAGCCAGACCTCCTCTTTGGATGGGAACCATCTCCTTCCCCTTTCATGACCACAACTCGGACAGCACACATTGCCTCTAGCACCATGGTTGCAAGCCACCCTCAAAGGGGCAATCATCTTCTTTTCTTACCAGTTTAAGCTCCAGGAAAGAACCTCCAACATAGAACTGGCAAGAAGAATATAGGGCTTCCATGTACTTCTACTACTGATATTCAAAGAGTCAGATTGCAAGAGTAGGGTCCTTAAGGGATTGGATCAGAATCTTGGATCTACCTCTTCCTAAATATGTAACTAGACCGTGTTATATTTAATTTCTGTGCCTTAATTTTCTCACCTGTAAAATGGGAGTAACAGCAGTGCCTACCTCATACAGTTGATGGGAGTAAAAGAGGAAATGTGAGTAAAGCACTCTTATTGTTCAATAAATACTAGCTATTGTTATTTTCAGCAGAATAGAGCATATATGTGAGTTATCATGAGGATTTCTTTTTCCAATTTATCTCAACCTTTTATGCTAATTCTTATCGATTAGAAAGGTGTAGTTAAAAAAACAAGACAAAACAAAAACTCTACAAATTACTCAGCCTCAAAAAGAAGTTCTACATGGTGTTTGTAATTATTTTCCATAATCCACCTGCTGAAATGTAATAAATACTTCAATGGACATATTTATATAGGCTCTGATGTAGCAAATATCCTGAAGGAGGTTAAACCATATTCAGGTCAGGTAAGTGCCAAGCACGTGGCAGGCCCTCCACAAATGTTCATTCCCTTCGCACTTCCCTCACTTTGTCCCTCACTAATTCTTATAAAGGCACATGCATAAAGGAGCATACATACGTGTGCATGTGTACACTTGTGTATGAGCACACATATGCACGCTGACATTTCAAAGACCAGATTATTCCTGGGATAGCAAGGGCTTTACTAAAAGATTAAAGTTCTTCTAAAAAGTACCATTTTTAGATCAGTTATTTTATCATACCATTACCAGTCCTTTTCATGTTCTAACACCTTTAACAGCACAGTGATTTCTTCCAAGTAGAGTAAGCCCCATTCTGCTGATTATTCATTTATCCAAAAAACATTATTGAGGCCTATCATGTGCTATGCATTCTACTGGATATTGGGGCCAAAGAGTCTCCATCCTTGAGAAATTACTAATATAGAGGAAGAAGCCACATAAACCAAACAAAGACACAAAATAAAAATACCAAATGAACAAAAATCAAATAAAGAGAAATTAAAAATAAATAAAAAATGAATTGCATGATGAAGTTGATATAACTGCATAACTATTCTATATGTCCAGACTTTATGTAATGTAATTATGTATGTAATTGTGTTCAGCAAAGGAACCTCCTTCTTTTCATTGATTGACCCTATTGATATGATTGATATGATCAATAAGCATATTTTTAAAATGTGAACTTATAGAATGTATCCATCTTAATAACATATTGTTTTCATATCACTTTATATATTAAGATTTCATTTAAAATTCTACTGTCAAAAGTTTAGAAAATACTATCAGATAACTAATATCTCAATTCCTTGTTCATTAATATAATAATAAAAAGTATTAATCATAATAATAAAAGAGCTTGAAGACTTACCATGTTCTGACATGGTACCCTAAAGACTCCTTATTATAGTTAATCTTCATAACATTTTTGTAAGTGGGTGTTAATGAACCAGTTTATAGATAAGGAGATTATGGCTTGAAACTCATCAGAGTAGACTCTGAATTGTTTTTGAAAACTTTTCTTGGCTGTGCCCATAGATAATTCCTTAGCCCTTCTCCATTTGACAGGAAAAAATAACTACATATTTGGATGAGAATCTGTACTAGGTTCTCAGTTTTCACAAAATAATGTCAAGTCTATTATTCTATTTTAAGCTGTAAGTAACATATAGTATAGTCAAACCAAAACACTACCAGAAAACATAACATTGAAGTATATGCTACCTTTTACTAAAGTTTTCTTTTATGTGATAGTACAGGTAAAGAATAATTTGAGTACTATGTAATCCATTTGGGTTTTTTGTTTTTGTTTTCTAGAAGACACAAACTCAAATGCCTGCAAGGGTTGGACAATTAACACATATAGGTGAAGTGGGTCCAGTGTAAGATAACAGAGTAATAGAGACTGTTGCTATCTGAATAGACATACCTTATCTGAATATTGAGTTAAACCCAATATTTGTTTTAAAAAATCCTTTGTCTAAGGCAATTTAAATTTTGTCTAAGACAATTTAATTTTTTTAAATATACTTATGTTGTCATTTATTCTAGAAATTCTCAATGGCTACTACACAAAAATGAGGAATTTCATCTATTATACCTATGGAGTCAATTCATTACATTTGCAATTAAAATTTTTCACTAGAGACAGAGAGCACATGCACACATGCAAGAAGCGAGAGAGAGAGGCAGAGGGAGAGGAAGAGAGAGAGAATTTCCAACAGGCTCCCCTCTGAGTGCTGAGCTTGATCAGTCAGCTTGATCTCATGAGCATGAGATCATGACCTGAGCCAAAATCAAGAGTCAGATGCTTAACAGACTGAGCCACCCAGATGCCCATGTACTTAGAAAATTTTAACTAAAAAAAAAAAAAAAGAAGAAGATTAACTTGGATAAATTCAAATAAGTTTATCTCTCTATTAAAGACACCTGCCACCTGCCCCTATCCAAGATGAATTGAATGTAGATAGATCCTTGGTTACATTTAGAACTATAATCAAGTCCTAAATGATCATTCTGAGGACCTAATAATAGGAAAATAATTAAATTAATGATTATTGATATTTTAACACTATGCTTTTGTAGTATATTTTGTGTCTTTTTTTTCTATACAATCCCACTTAATTCTCACTACAAATCTATGAGAGAGTTATCATTATCTGTACTTAATAAATGAGAAAACAGGCTCAGGTACCTTACAATGACTTTCCCCAAATCACTATGGCCTAGATTTGGAAGAACAAAGACCTATACCAGTTCTTTTTAATAAATGCAACAGTCTTTTCAATGCAAAACAGCTGTGTCTAATGCTAGACTACATGGAGTCAGAATCAAAAACATGCATGTGACAGAAAGCTGCTCTTCCTATTTGGATGGATCCAGAGCTCTTCTATATTGGGCCTCTCCTCAGTACCTCACCCAGACTATCTGATGAGAGCCTTATAATATTAAATAATTGCTAGCTTTCTATCCAAAATCACAGGATTTGGATAGAGATTTTAAATTTCCCAAAATATATTTTTCTACCTAGAGCACTTGAGATATTACATTGGATAGTATTCATATTAACAAATTTAATATTTAAGGCATACTACTTTTAGTCAAGCTCCAAAATATATCTTTCACATTATTATTGAACTGCTATAAAAACTCAGTATCTTTGCACATAGCTTTACTGTAAGGCATCTCAAATCATTTTTGGAAGTATTCAGGGAATAAATTATGAATAAATATGTAGAAATACATAAATAAAAAATACTGAGCTTCTGCCATCAAAGGACAACTTGAGTTCAGATTTTATATCATTTTTATTCAGAGAATATTGAAGTAACACTTTAATAATCAAAAACTGTCTTTTCTTTCTCCTGAATACAACAGACTACATAAAATCTTATACCCATTACTTCCCTACACTTTTCACCATGTTTGTGGAGATAAGATGACCAACCATGCCATTTGCTCTAGCCTCTCTTCCTTTTAGTCCTGAAATTCCTCAGTCCCAAACAAATGAAAATTTTGGTCATCTTACAATGGAGCACAGGAATAGTTAAACTAAAGTTCTTTGAAGGTGCCTCTTGAACTAAAGCTGTATTTTTCAGTGAATTTTTATCATTTTTTATTATAATTAATGTTTATGTGCTAGAAACAGATAACACTTTCTTTGCTGTATACTGTCTGCACTAGTCTATTTTTTCTTTCACATATTCTTTCTTAGCATCATATTACCCAAGAGATTTTGACAGGGAAATTTCAACAAGTGGTAGAAAAAGTCTCTTGAGGCTTTGAGAGGATTTTCATCACTGCTAGTGCATTGTTACTTCAAGCATTCAACTAAAAAGGAATATATAAACCCTGGCATAGAAATTAGAAAATCTTAACAGAAGCAAATTATAAGCTCTTCTCTTGTTGTCTTTTGTTGTTGATCTCGAATATTTAGCCTATGAAATGAAAAGTAGATGTTACTAGAACCTGACTTGGTATCCCATCCATGGGTCAATTTTAGGCAATCCATGCAATTTTAGGCAGGGAAATGAACACAGTCCTCACCACCTCACCTAATCCTTGTAACTCATACATAACTTACATGCACAATTCCACCACACAGAATTGCCCTTGGAAGTGATAAAACTGGAATTGGAAGTATAGATGAGAAGGCCTGAAGACCACACACACCCCCACACACACATACATAATACTTCTCCTACTTATCTGTAATTTCCTGAGACACAATGCCAGCAGAAGTAGGATCCATTAGCCTGAGATAAATAAGTTCTCCCCTTAAAAAAAACCTGGAGGACTCAAGTTAATAAAAGCAAGACATTATCTTCTGAATGATACCAGTAACAAATTGTTTAACATACCATGATCAGTGGGAAAGAGCTGGAGTATATAGCTACATAGCACTTAAGAAACTCATGAACATATTGTGTGTGTGAAAATACTTCCAGATTTCCATTCTAAAAATCTGCATAACTGGAGTATAGACACAGATGAATAAATTACAGCTTCTGGCTAGTTATCCAACCCTGCCACACCATTGTAATGGGATAAAATTGATGATCTTAGAGGCAATTATGCTGGATTTGACAACTGGAAACCAAGTATCAAACTGAGAAATGTTTGCTGCCTTGTATGCTATTGATATACAAAGTAATACATATTTTTGGACAATTTTATGACATCTCATTAGTAAGCTGTTGAAGTTGCACAATTATTCATATTGATGTTTTAAATATTTATACTAAAGGTATCTTCTTGAGATAATTTAAGTAACATGATTTAACCTAAATATTTGTTTAAAACAAGGTTGTAATCCAGTAATGGGAAAGAGAAACTTTCAGGCCTCCTGGGTCCCTCCTTCCAGGGACAAAGAGATGCCATTAGGCCAAACATATGACTATGAATGAGCAAAACTAATGTGAGCTCATGGTGCATAGAACAGGCTCTATTATTCCTTGGTCAGTCTGAAGAATGAAACATGAGAAAGGAAAGTACTTTGGCAAAATAACTGATGTCTAGTATAAGCCCTTATATATAGCATGAAAAATTCTCCATATCAAAACTTTACTGAGACACACACCAGGTTCCTGGATAAGAAGACTAGATCTTGTAAACTTGTCAATTCTTCTTAATTTCATTTATATACTCAATGAAAACTACAACTATTTTGGGGACAGCTTATCAAATTATTCTAAAATGAGTCTGGAAGAAATATCAGTGAGATTCTTAAAAGCTACACATAGACACAGAAAAAATTCAACAAGAAAAGAGTATCAATCTTATCAGATATGAAGCAAATAAAAACATTTAAACCCGTGTGATATTAATAAAAGAATTGATGGAAAACTAGACCACGCATACCAAAACCAGAAACCCACTAAGAAGGAGTGTGTATACTTACCTTTACAATAAGACAATTTATGATATTATGTGATAGAATAACAAATAAATGGGGAATGAATGGATTGATTATTCAGAAACTGCTGCTGGAACATGTTTAACTCTTTTTAGGAGATAAATTAAGTCTTATCTCATACCATACACCATCACAATGTTGGGTGGACTCAAGAGAAAAAGTCATTGAAGAACTGGATGTAAATTCTTTTAGGGGAAGAATAATTCAGGGAAATTTTAATCTGTTCTATGAATGAGAAAGTATTATCTAAGCAAAACAAGCAATAGTGGAAATATGACATTCAACTTCACTAGACACATTTTCAACTTTTATATGTTAAAGAAAATAGTATAGATGACATAAATGACAAAGAAACAGTGCCCCTAATTCATAAAGGATATTGAAAATGATGAAAACCAAGGTTCCAATACACAAACCAGCTGAAGATAGGAATTCATATAAAAAAAGTATAAATGAAAATAAGAATTTCAAAATTTTTCAACCTCGTCTAATCAAACAATCGTACAACAAGAAAGTAGCACTTTAAAGCCTAGATTTAAAATAAAATCAGCCACAGGCCAGGACCTAATTATACCACTTCCCAGTTGCCTGACCTTGGATAAGTTACTTAACCTCTCAAAAAATAAGTTTTCTACTTTAAAATGGGACAATAATATTCTTCTCTTACAGTTGTAAGGATTAAATGAGATAGTATAAAGGTCATACATGATGAATGGCCTGTAAGAGATGTTCAGTAAGTGTTATTGTTGTGATTATTGATGATGATATTGGTGGTGGTGGTGTTAACAATCATCTTCACCTTTCCCAATAACAAGATTTAAAAAAAAAAAAATATCCCTCAGCCCTGCTGAGGATGGAGATATGACTTATGTTCTTTCAGGGAGAATGGAAGTAGGTGCAGTTTTTCTGGAGAACAATTTGGAAATATGTGTTAAGAAGTTTTTAAAAAGCTCAAGCCCTTTATCCAGTATACTACTTCTAGAAATCACTCCTAAGATAACAGTGAAAAATATAGAAAAGGAATACTAGAAAATGAGGTCATACAGGAAATGCTCATCACCACGTAGTAACAGCAAAAGACTTTTACAATAAGGTAAAAGTCTAAGTTGAGAGAACAAGAGTAAACAAATGATAATGATCTATAGGCCTAACTAACAGAAAGCAACTAAAAATTGATAGAAAAATTGTTTACAGGCATGGTAAAAGTAATTTTTCTTTTGTATTCATTGTAGTAAACTAGAACAAAGACAAGCACAGTACCTGGCACATACTACCTGGTACATTGCTCAATCAAAGTGTAAACTGAATTGAACAACAAAATTGTAAGTGGAAAAATAATTAGAATACTCATTTTCTCACACACACACCCCTTGAACATAGGTTAATCTCAACAGGTCAATCTTTTGTAAGACAGTCACAGGAAATCCTAGAAAGAAATATGATGATATGTTAACAATATTGTCTTCAGGTGATTTTTTTTCTGACTCTTAAGATTTGTCTCTACTTGCCAAATTTTTTTCAATGAAGACTTATTACACTTATAATCAAGGAGGAAAATGAGTAGGGGGAAAAAAAAAAGGAAAGAAAGAATCCCAGAAATCAACTGGAAGCCAACAGGCTCAATTATTCCTCATTACACTATTCCAAGTATGTACCATTCTTCACTCCCACCCGAATATAAAATGAGAAGTGGAAATATGAATAGCATGAATAAATTGGGAGGCAGCCTTAAAACAGCCCAGGAAAGAAAACATTATAGTAAATTTCAAAGATAAAGTCAAAATATCATAGGTCTAATATTAAGAAAAGTATACAGGGGCTTTTTCCCCATATAATTCATACATATGAAAACTATAGCATGACAGATGAACCCTTTCAATATAAATTACTTGTTTTCACTACTATGGAATTATATTTTCTCTTAGACACATAATAGTCTCAAAGATTTACATAGTGGTTACCATCAGTTTTTTGAAATCTGAAAGAATTTTATTTATTTAAAATTCTAACTCTACACAAAATATAATAGGTATATTTTAGAATATCCATGATATTCTCAAAGGGGAGGAGCAACTCTGAGATTCCCATATTCTGAAATACACTCATCAGGGATAATTAGCCCAGGAACGTAAAGTGCCATGTTACCTGGAGCACAAAATCACCCAGAGGTATAAACTCTTGGTCACTGGCTAAGCTCATTCACTGAAAGGTCAGTTTCCAGGACTGGGTGATTTAAATTCATTTCAGCAAAACTATAGCTTACTATATGTCAAGTACCTGTAAGATTAATGGTAAAATCTTGACTCATGCAAACTGAATTCTTGCATGCCAAGGGTTTGCTCTATGTCTGCCTCTTTAGAAGTAAAATGCTATATAAGGGAACTGTGATGATGAGGTATAGAGTCAACATTTTTTTTTAAATAATTTTTTATTTTTTTCTAAAGATTTTATTTATTTATTTGACAGAGAGAAATCACAAGTAGGCAGAGAGGCAGGCAGAGAGAGAGAGAGAGGGAAGCAGGCTCCCTGCTGAGCAGAGAGCCCGATGCCGGACTCGATCCCAGGACCCTGAGATCATGACCTGAGCCGAAGGCAGCGGCTTAACCCACTGAGCCACCCAGGCGCCCAATTTTTTATTTTTTATAAACATATATTTTTATCCCCAGGGGTACAGGTCTGTGAATCACCAGGTTTACACACTTCACAGCACTCACCAAAGCACATACCCTCCCCAATGTCCATAACCCCACCCTCCCTTCTCCTAACCCCCTCCCCCCAGCAACCCTCAGTTGGTTTTGTAAGATTAAGAGTCACTTATGGTTTGTCTCCCTCCCAATCCCATCTTGTTTCATTGATTCTTCTCCTACCCACTTAAGCCCCCATGTTGCATCACCACTTCCTCATATCAGGGAGATCATATGATAATTTAAAAAATAATTGATGCTGAAAATGCAACAATTATTTTTTAAATTGCCCTTCATACAGCCCCTATTTTTGGTAAATAACTACTTCACAAAGGTATTTCCTTTGATATAATTTCTAGGATTTGATTTCAGAAACTCGAGGGAGGGGAAAAGCAAGTGGGACTGTGGATGACACAAGAATAGATATGATCTAACAATTGTTAAAGCCAGCTGGAGGTACTTGTGAGTTTGTTGTATTATTCTGCGTTTTATTAGATTTGAAATTTTATGTTGTAAAAATTTTTAAAAGAAACGTATTTCTTAATTATGCAATTTATATTGAATAATGTTTCCCTTGGTCTCCATTCCTACAACAGTCATGTCCAGTAAACATGGTGAAACACCTACCAAACTGATCCTGAGGAAGTTCCAGCCACATGGTCCCATTCTGGAGCACTGATGATGGAATAAATTGATTTACTCTGCCAAGACCCATAATTTAATCATTTAGCCAAAGACAGAGATATATACATCTAGATTAACCAAGAAAAATGGTGTATATAAACTTCAGTTGTCCTAATAACCAGTAAATTGTAGTGATACATAACTAATTCAATTTGGTCATTGTGCTGGCCAGGCCATCACTATAACAGAGGATAGCAAAGGATTTGCTGAAGCATCAGTAAGACAATCTGTACTTTTTTTTTTTTTTTTGCCTTGTCCCAACAGCAATGAGATAGAGGAAAAAAATTAACAATCATAGTATTCAACCCCCTAGGAAAAAAATGTTCTTTCTCAGCCTGTGTAGTGAGAGGATTAGGATTAAAATACAGTTAATATGATGTCTATTTTAGAATGGCCATATGGCTTCTTCCCTATCATGTTCACTTAATTTTCCCTTCCTTTTCTCTTACTCCATCATAAGCAGAATTCTGGCATATTTAATTCAATTAATTCCTAACAATCCCTCATGTAAGCAACCCTACATAAAAGCAGAGTATGTTAAATATTACCATCAAATCTTAAAGTCTTACAAACAATAGATCTTCTCAATATAGTGTTAAAGTTTTAGCTGCCAGTTGATTTCAATTTCATTAACACACTCACAATATAAATAAATTCTGTTTTAAAGAAAAGCTTTAATAATGAATATATTGCAATTAAATGACTCAAGGCTACTAAGCATTGCACACTGCCACCTAGTGCTAAATGTCTCTTTAACTCCAAATGCACAATGGATGTCTTCAGGAAAGTGGAAATGCTCTGTTTTGAAGCAAATTTATCCAGAAAGATAGATTGGAAGCATATTTATTTATAATTATTTCAATATAAGAAGACTTTTAAAATAAATGAAATTACACATACCATAAAATCAGCCCTGTCTTATAAATTCATGTAAGAAAGGTCTGATTAGATTAGTAAATATAAAAAACTACAGATTTTATTAATGAAGACATGAAATGTCTGGTTTTTTTAATATTATTTTTAATACTGTTCACCCAGTATGCAACATATTCTATTATGCATGTGATATATGCTGATGAGCTAGATGGAATATGTGTTTAGCTGGCAAGTTTGACATATGAAGATGTTTGAAAAGGCATCACAGGATGTTAAAAAATCACTAAAGATATTCACAAGCTTTCTTAAGGACATAACTATAATCTCACCTCATCTACAGGTTATAATTTCAATTTCAGATGCCACTGGTTTTTAGTTCTACCTTATTTTCCTAGAGGTGAATAATTTCTTTGTGTTTCAGTTAAGCTAATCACTATAGGTCATCTCGATCTTTTGACTAAAAAAATAAATCCCCATAAAAATGAAATGAGATCATTTGAAAGACTAAAGGAAGGACTGCTATAGATTATTTTACTGTCCTAAGGTAGTATATTTTATTTGCTTCATTGTATTTTGCAATTGTAGTCCCCAGTTTGGTCTACTTAATACGCATAACTACCTATTTTAAGAACTTAAGTGAAAAGTAAAAGACTCATATTTCTGTCAATTAAGTTTTTTCATAGTGAAAAATAATCAGAGGGTTTTTTTAAACCATTTTACTTAGCTTTTTCAGAATCACACACCTTTTTGAGAAACATAAAAATCTCAGGTTCTCCTTCTGAAGTACTTAAAATTTACAAATGAAAGATATATTTAAAACAATATATGGAAATTTTTAAGAGTTCTATTTTTAGTTTGATCTCATAAGATCAAACTAGAGATTTCAATGTTGACGTTACTCCAGTAATTTAAAATCAGCATGAGTATTAAGGCTTCCTGTATATCCTATAAACATTTTCCATCCTTGGAAATGTGGACAATAGAGAATGTCATTCAGTGACTTCAACATTAGGCCTTTTGCACTGATTCATTTTAATAACCACAAGGTCACATAAAAATAGATGATAGACAAATGGATGAAAAGAAACACAGGAGAAAGAAAGAAGGGAGAAAGTGAGGGAAAGAAAGACAGAAGAGGAAAGAATTTTTCCTTTAAGGGAAGTGTTACCTCCATCGCCTCAAAATCTTAATTTGGATAATTCTCAAAGGAATCTTTGATCAAAGCCACATGATCTAGAAAACTTCTCAAGATTTCCTTTAATCAGCTTAACCAAGTGACTACTGCCAAGTCTATTTCACTTAGTTCTATTAAGGCTACTTTGAGGCTCTTAGTGCTATTTTGAGGTCTTTACCACATACTCAAGAAACCTAGTTGATATGCCTGCCCAAGGCAGAAGAAAGATTTACTCAAAATATCGCAATTTGAGAAACTCAATTTGGAAAATATGACTTAAGAACACATATTATTTTGAAATCCAATTATTCACACTATGTTGGGATTACATTTATTATGACATCTCAATGTTCAGTAAATTTACAATTGAGTAAAATGTCTTAAGTTGTAACTCCTAGATATTCCCTTGGCCTTATGGTATATGGTCTATAACAAGATAATTCCAGAAAATAAGACAGTGATTACAACTATGCCTGATAAAAGGAAAAACACTGCAGTTGCAGATATATACACAACATAAATTATATTATATTATATTATATTAATCATATTACTATAAAATTTCAACAACATTTTTAAAATTCTCCTGTTAATCTACAAAGTAGTGAAAAGGTATAAAGCGAAGGAACTAACAAATCCTGATTCAAATGACAATTATGCCTGAGACTCTGAAGATTCCTTAGAATTTTCTTACAGATCTTAGTGTGTTTTTCTAGGTACATACTGCATTTAAAGTTTTGGAAAACCAAGGTTATGTGTATTTACACACACACACACACACACACATGCACACACACACAAATGCGATTGTAATATCATCATTTGGATGCATCTAAAAATAAATATTTAAGCTGAAATTATTTATCTAATAGCCTCATTTCTTAAGCTTGAATATGAACGTATGTATACTTAAGAGTGTGTCCTAAGGTCTATAAACAAGAATTTCTAACTCAACATAAAATAAGTAGCAACAAAATGGCCTATCAAGCAAATTCCCTAAGGCTTTAGAAAGATAAGACATGTTTAAAAATTAGAGAATACAGAAGAGAAAGACATAGCTTTGAAATGAACATTACATTTAACTTGAGATTATTTAAAACAGCACATCTCTATCTATTAGAAACCCCATGGTTATAAAAGGCAAAAACATATTCCACAAAGACTACAAAAATCATGATATTGGTATGTCTAATATTAGACATACTGGAATTGCATACTGAAATAAGAATATGTAATAGATATTCAATAAGCATTTTTTTAAATTCAATTTTATTTTTTCAGTGTTCCAAGACTCATTGATTATGCACCACAGGCAGTGAGCATTTTACTCACTAATTATGATTTTATAATTCTTTTAACTTTGTATTCTCAGATGTCAGACACTTACCCAGAAACAGAAATCTAGTTGGTTGCTAAGAAATATGAGAGCAGTTTGCATTTTTTTTCTGTATCTTTAGGAGAATTGCTCTCTTGGGTTTTACCTCCAAGTAGTAAAAGTTAACTCTGCTACCCATGTAGGGACCTGTATTACTTGTACTAAAAGAAACTTCCATGTCTCAAAAAAGAAACGAATTACTCCCAATTCACACAATTTAAAACAAATATCTGGGTTTTCGTCCAAGCTTAATGACTTTCCATTTCACGCAACTAAAATATAATACATTGTTTTATAAATTTAACTGATGAGTTTGAGTCTTTTCACAAAAAGTTTATGATAAATGAAGTCATTCAGTCAGCTGGCACTCCCAAAGTAAAGTTCAAATCCAACATTTTAAAAGTATTCTCTGCCTGTAACTTTGACCATGTGCTTCTTTGAACAACTAGAGGGAGAAGACTATCTCCCTTGGTCTATCTGGGTTTTCTTATGTTTATGGAAAGATCAAAAGCAAAACACGGTTACAAATATGTACATTCTAACTGGTCATTAGTTTATCACAAATAAATATTGATTTGCCTAATCAAAGAGAATATTCATCCAAAATAAGATCCATAATTCAATCAGCACATACGTTTCTTAATGACAGTGAACATTTAGACTCTCTCCACATGTAAATTTCATAACCTTTCAAGGACAATCTTCTAGATCACATTTTAAAGAAAGAGGCTGAAAAAGCATTCCATGGCAGTAACATTTTACATTACTATAAATGTAAGAGGTTTAATTTTTAACACCCACATACTTATCACAAACCAATTAATCATTTACTCTGACTTATTATCAATGTTTTACTGGAACATATTGAAACACAAGATAATGTACTTCTCTGTCTACTAAGTGAGATAAAGCGCACTTGCCCAGTCCCCTTTTTACTCAACTTCTTGCACATTTTCAGCCAGCTGCCCTGTTGCTGATCCCTTGTACCTCATATGCTGCTTTAGCAGTAAGTCAGATTACTACCACGTCTGGTCCAGGACCCATTAAGAAAATTCCTGTTACAAGTAAGGTCTTTGAAATGTAGTTTTACATCTATAAAAGGGCTATAGAGTGCCCACCTTGAGGGGACTCTGTTTTCTGGGCTTTTACTTATTTTATAAACTCACACCTTTATAAACAAGTTCTGTCTCACTGAGGGGAAGAGGGGAAGGAGATATGCAAAATGTAACACCTGGAGTCATAAAATGTAATGACCTCAAACAACACATCTCAGAAAGGGGGCGGGGGGGGGGGGGACTGGTTCCAGAGAAGGGAAAAAAAAAAAAGAGGCAAAGGAGCGAATCTGCACCACTAAAACAGGAGTAATAGAAAACCCTCTCAGGTTTTTCCAGTAAGTTTTGTGCAGCAGCAGCAACAACAACCCAATCAAGATGCGCACCCTCACCGTCATAAAACCTCCTGTCCCCAAACAGAAAACAGCGGGTCCCTCTTCACTGTGTCCTCAGGGACAGAAACCACCCCCAAAAGAAAAGAGATTTCAGAGGCACAGGGAGGGGCAAAAACAGGTATGTGTAGATCCAGCATCCTCATCTCCCTCCCAGCTACAAGCCTGAAAGTCCACTCAGGAACCAGCCCTGGCTCCTAGACACCCTTCCGCCTGGGCCCTCCCTGCCGGAGGTTGCGGAGTCAGCAGCGCAGTTTTCGGACTCCGGACAATGACCGCACCACCACCACCCTCCTTCCCCATGCTTTCACCCCAGGCCCTCGCTTTCTAACCCTATCAGCGAGACCTCATTGGGGTAGGACAAGAGATGCACCTCGGCCAAGAGGAGACGTGCCGGGCTTCTCTGCCGGAATGAGTTGCGGGGCGTAGGGTGGGGGTGGTCACGGAGAAGGGCTCCTTAGGAAAACCCAGGACAGGGGGCAACTGACACCTCAGGACCAGTCACCCTCGCTCCCGCCACCACCCCACCCCTAGCCTTAAAGCCGACTTCTGAGGCCGGTGGCGTCAGCTTGGCGCGGCCGGGATGGGGTTGAGAGAGAACCCCGGGCCACCGTGGCCTCTCTAAAAGGACTGCGCAGGTGGGCGCAGCCCTGGAAGGTCGACGAGGCCGGAGCTCAGAGTTACCCCGGGCCCAGAGAGTGTGAGTGCAAGCGAGAGGGTGAACCCACGCGCTCGCCGTGCCGAGGGGCGCTCGGCGGCAGGGCAAGCGCGGTGACAGAGGTACCCCGGCCACCGAGCAGAGACAGCTCATCCTACCCGCCGGCGACAGGGCTGGAGGGGCTACCGAGGCAGGGAGACTGGGAAACTTAATGCAAAACAGACAGCTCCCCCCGCCAGGACGTGTCCCCGCGCTCTCAGACCCGCTCCAACGCCTCTCGAATCACCCACCATCACCCACACCACCCTGCAAAAATCCCCACCGAGCCCTCAGATCCCGGGCGGATAATTACCTCTCCCGGAGGCGGAGTGGGGGGCGGCAGCAGCAGCAGACACTTTTAGCCTGACTTTCCTGCGTTCGCTTGTGAGCGTGTGCGCGCGGAGCAGGAGCTGTAACCTGCTATTTATAGACGCGAGCCTCAGCACCCGGGGCTGAGAACTGGGAGGAAGCGAGCAGGCGGCCGCGGCGGCGGCGGCGCAGGGCGCGGGCCGCGGCTCCCTGAGGCTCCCGCGGCTCCCTCAGGCGCCCGGCTCCGGCCGCGCTCGGCGCTCGCTCCCCGCCCTCCCGCCCGCCCAGCCGCGCGCGCCCAGGAGAAGTTGTCACCAGCGCGGCTGCCTCTCTGGCTGCTCACACGCCCCCTGGCACAATTGCTACTTTCTCCCCCCCACCCCCACCCTCCCTGCTCCTCTTCCTCCTCCTCCGCTTGTTCCGAGCGGTCTCCTCCCAATGTCACCAGCAACCGCCAATAAAGGCGGCAGCAGCAGCGACAGTCTCGCAACTGGCGCAGCTCGCTTCTCGCTGATGGAGTGGAGTTGGTACCCCGGCCACCCAGCACCAAATGACCCAACACGCTTGCTCCGTGAGCTGACACCTTGCACCCCGACCCTCTGCAAGCGGGGACGGTCGTCCAGCTTGGGCTGGGGGAGAACAGATGCAGAGTGGCGGTGAGGGGTGACCCGGAGCCACCACGCCGAAACGGGGGCCGGAAAAAACACAAGATTCTCTAACTGGCGGGAGGAGGTGCCCCAGACCCCGGCCACTGGCAGCGCCGGCCCAGTCTGGGGGTGAGCAGAGTGGGAGGCGGTGACCCCCGTGCAGGGGACTTCAGCTTGCCACCACCCTGGGACCCGTCTCTTGCCACTCCTTCGCCTTGGCCCGAGGTAGGGGTCTGACGAGGGAGACCTGGGCACTGACTGGGCCTCCAGCTTAGCGCAGCCCACCGCCACCCACCGCCAGCCCCACGTCGCGGCCGCTGCCTGAGGCCGAGCTGCTCCTAACCAGAGTGTGACACGCCTTTGGCAGCCCGAAAGCGTGGGGACAAATCTGCACTCTGCGTGTTTGGGGTGTCAAGAAAACAGGGTACGTAATCACGCAGCCTGAACAGAGACTAAAACTCCCCCACTTCCCAGCCAACAAGCCCACAGTGGAAGACACGCAGCCTCGTTTTTCCGGGCTGTGGGGTGTGGGGCAAATGGTTCTCTCCATCTACGCCTTACAGGTGCCACCTGGCGGTTCTCTTGCAGAGGTTTTTATCTAAACTGCTCAAAGGCAATGGGAAGGCTGGTAATGCCGAGCACCAGTCCACTCAGGGATCTTCAGCCTTTCCCTTCCCTAAGGGCACTTTAAATTCATACTTCACATAAAATAGAGTGAGAAAGCTAGTACGCATGGGTTACATTTGCCATGCAGGAATCCCGAGGTTAAGATGGTGAAGTCGATTTGGGTTAGGTCAGTCACAGGAAGTGGGAAACTCTAGCTGCCCCCTGCTGTCATTTCCTGCATCTAGACAACCATTCATTCCACAAACATTTAACTGCCACTTGTTATAAGCTTAATCTAGGAGTACAGAGGTTTTGGTGTTTGTCTGTCTGTTTTTTCCATCACTTTCCCTCAGAGCTTGGAACAATGATTACACGCTGTAGTTTCCGTAAATGTTTATGGAATAAATTAAACATTATGCTAGGCTCATTCCCTCCTTTTGCCCCTGCAGCCCTTCCCTTTCCCTCTCTTCAAGCTTTTCTGTTATGCCCAGCCATCATCACATGTACGCTAGAAGGACAGAAGAAGAAAGGTGGGAGGCTGACAGTTCCAGGCAGGCCCTTGGGAACGTGGATCACACTTAAGGAGCCTGTTAGAGTTAGATTTCTCCTGCATGGGGCAGTGCTGAACACACCCATTTTGGAGGGGTGGGGGGTGGGGAGGAAGACTATGTCATACTCCTATTCATACTTGAGGCTTGAAACAATGGATGAATTCTGCTAGTAGAGATATGCTGGCAAGATGATACAACTTTTTCATTGGGTAACAGTTTCAGTCTTTTCTTAAAATACAGAAAGATTGAAAGAATATCAGAACATCAGGGTGCCAGAGCTTTGCTACTGAATTGAAAAGATGTTTAACATATTTATCCTCTAACTTGAATGGAGCTCTGTGTGTGTGTGTGTGTGTGTGTGTGTATGTGTGTGTGTGTGTTTATGTAAGACTGCCACAGTGCCAGAAGTACTAAACTATTCCTTTTAAAAGACAGAGTTGTAAAATAAATGCAGCTAATGTCTTTATGGAAATTAGCACTTAAAGTGAGATACCCAGAAAAACCTCTAATAATTAAAATCCAGACATAGATCATGCTGACCTAGACCTTTTGCAGGGCTGCTGAAGAAAATGTGATGTACCTGTGCATGTCATCTAGGAAGTTTAAATTCTGGGGAGATACAGGAAGACAGAGAGAAAGACAAGAAGAAAGAGGGAATGAATGAGTCAGATACATATGCCACGTGGCATTTTAAAAATCAATCGATCAGCCTGATAGTTACCTTTTTTAGTTGTTTGTTGTTTTCTTTAAATAAGTCTAGAGGATTCAGATCCTTCTGTGGTTTATTAAACCCATTTTTAATGAGCCTCCGTTTTTACAAACCTTGAACTTGTAGCCACTTGTGCCCCCCAAACATAACTCCATTTACCAATGAAGGACAAAATATTTTTCATTCCCTTTTGAAATATCTTTGTATGGCCGAAGGTCTAAAACGTGATTCCCATTAGCTACGTTGCTGTCTAAAGCAATAAAATCAAGCCAGGATCTACAGGGCTGCTGTCACACCCTCCTTTTTAGTGAAGTAATTCATTCATTATTCCTGGAGATTTCTATTTCAAGTGAACATGGTATGGCACAAGAAGGACTCTACACTTTTATGATCTTTCACTATTAAAAACCTATAAAAGTAGAGCACCAAGTATGATAGATGTGTTTTTTCTTACCACAGTTGTTCATTTTTTTTAATGATAATTCTGTAGATCAAGTCATGGTTTTCATTCTAATTTTGAAAAATTCACACTGGAAGAGTTAATCTTTGATAATCATAATTAAGGTCATTTTTCCATGGGCATGCATGTGTGTGTGTGTGTGTGTATATATATATTTAAATTAATGGGAAATGTTATTAGAAATAGAAATTTGACCTAACTTAAGTAAAAAGGAGAAACCATTGTAAAGGTACCAGGTCACCCATGGAACCCAAAAAAAGGGATGCAACTGGGCCATCAGTGACAACTTGGAAACAGGGACATGCCACTAGGACTTTATCTCTCCCTCCTCCCCAACCATGCTGCCTCCTCCAATCAGTCTCTCTCTCTCTCTCTCTCTTAGGGAGACCTTCTCTGTTTCTCTGGTGTGCATGGTTACTCATAGCTCTTGCACTTCCTAGTCTATGGGCCAGTCCCAAATTCTCAAGGAAGAATTTGGTCTCAAGGAAGACCAATCATGGTCCAAAGAAGGACCATGATTGGCTCAGGCTTTGGACCCTAGTCCAGACAATCATGGCCAGGATATGGAGATTAAGCTACAATCTCCTGGCAGCTACTATAGTAATCAGGGAGCTGGTAGCGATGTGTTGAGACAAGAGGGAAAGGATAAAACTTCCAGAATGTGAGGAGGAGAATAGTCACCCCTGATCTCTACTAATTCCTAATCCTTGCTGTTCCATGAATACTGGCACAAACAGCAGAAGAAACACAAGAAGCAATGACATCTGTGTAAATGCATATGGATGTTTAAATATTGAGAGAAGCAGAATGCCTCTTGCTGATGGTGGTGCTCTAAGATGATTGTCCTAGTGGAAGTAGTTATATGGGTTTTATGATCTCTTGATGTGGAACCAGATGACCATGAAGAAGGAATCAAGTATTTCACAGACAGTTTACTTTAGCTTCTTTTATCATGGCAAATTAAATCTGAGATTTTTTTTAAATGAAGGAAATGAGTGTGATACCATTTACATTTATTGAAGATAAACATTCTGCTCTCTCATTTACATAATAGCTATATTTCTAAAATGTCTATAAATCACATAGTTGAAAGTAAATCATATTTCAAACATAATAGGGTGGTGAAACTTAGCATTTCTGTGGTCATGGACCCCTCTAAGAATCTGAAGAGAGCTGTGGACTTTCCCCAGAAAAAAATATGAACAAATGCACCCACATTTGTGATGAGATGATATTTGACATCTTTACAGTAGTTCCTTCTTATATATGATTTCACTTTCCACAGAGTCAGTTACTTGGTCTAGAAGCAGGTGATCCTCCATCTGATGTATCATCAGAAGGTCAGTCATAGCCTAATTTTATGTCACCATACCTACCTTATTCCCTCACTGCATTTCAGCATGTAGGATTTTATCATCTCATATTACCACAAGAAGCGTTGAGTACACCACAACAGAAATTTGAGAGAGTAAGAGACCACATTCACGTAATTTTTGTTACAATATAATTGTTCTATTTTATTCTTATTTCACTGTGCCTAATTTATAAATTAGGCTCTCTGGTAGGTTTGTTTGTATAGGAAAAAACAGTACATATACAGTTCAGCACTATCTGTGGTTTCAGGCACCCCCTAGGGGTCTAGAAATATCTCCTGTGGATACAGGAGGTCCACTGTAGTTGAGATCTGAAACTTTAAACATTGTCTTTCTTTTTCCTTTCTTCAATCACCCCACTTTGAACAAGTGAAACAAAGACTCCAGATACTTTAACAAAAGATTCAAATGCTAAGTATAAGCCAAAAACTTGCTTATGGTGTGCTGGCGCCTATGAGAACCTGGAGAACAAGTCCCCTTCCCACCCATTCCTGCCCTGAATGAGCCATAGATAAGCCATGGGTAGGAAAACAAAACAGAGCTCTTAAAGGGATGGAAGAAAATTGCAATGTGGAGAAGGATGTTGTATTCGTTTGCTAAGACTATCATAAAATACCACAGACTGGTGGCATAAACAACAGAAATTTATCTCTCACAGTGCTGGAGATTGGAAGTTTGAGCTTAAGATGCTGTCGTGGTAGTTCTCTCCTAAGGCCTCTCTCCTTAGCTTGAGGATGCCTACCTTTCTCTGTGTCCTCATACGGCCTTTCCTCTGGGCGCAGCACCTCCAATGTCTCTTAGCATGTCTAAATTACGTCTTCTTAATAGGACAACAATCATATTGGATTAGGTACCACCCTGAGAGCTTTGTTTTAACCTAATCATCTCTTGAAAGACCCTTTCTCCAGATACAGTCACATTCTGAGGTACTGGGCTTAGGGCTTCAACATATGAGTTTGAGGGGATGCCTGGGTGGCTCAGTGGGTTAAAGCCTCTGCCTTCAGCTCAGGTCATGGTCTCAGGGTCCTGGGATTGAGCCCCACATCGGGCTCTCTGCTCAGCAGGGGGTCTGTTTCCCCCTCTCTCTCTGCCTGCCTCTCCGCCTACTTGTGATCTCTCTCTATATATCAAAATAAATAAATAAAATCTTAAAAAAAAAAAGATTGAGTTACTTACCTAAGGCCACACAGTTATGAAAAATATATATATATATATATATATATATATGAGTTTGAGAGGACACATTTCAGCCTATAATAGGCATCGCATCAAACTCCAGAATGAGTCTTGAGGTGAAGGTGGGATAGAGATTTCCCCTTTTTGTTAACAGGGCCCAAGAGTAAAGAAATCTGTGTCCAGCTTTCCCACTGGAGTGTTTTGAGAATCTCAGTCTTAATAGAAGAACCCAGAACACAGTTTGTAAAGTGAAAATGTGTTAGTACACCTTATCTAGATCCTGAAGGGCAAAAGATTATGGCCTATCTGGCCCTCTGGGTTTTCTCATGGTGTCTACTTAGTAAGGATGGGGCCCCTGTGAGTTGTAGGAGGCCTGGAAGTTAGCTGGGAAAGAGGGCCAGCCAATGGGACAATGAAGACCCACCTGTAAGGGCAACCACATAAAATACCAAGGGACAGTATGGCCAGCTGACCAGTGTGTACAGACATGGCCACAATTCTATGGCATTGTAAATATCAAGCATGGGACCAAGCAGGGACCTCAGAATAGTCAGATCCTGTTCACTAGAGCAAGGTTGTGCTTTACTCATACCCTGAGAACAGAGACCAAGTCAGCTTTTTGGAAAATGAGAGAGGTGCCTCCCAGACGTGTCTCCCTGTATCACAGTGCTTCATCAGTCACCTCTGGGCCAGACCAGTAAGTTACCACAGAGTGAAGGAGTGAGAGGAAGAAAGGGAGTAAAAAGTATCTCAAATTGGATAAGTTTTAAACCCACTGGGGAGACACCTGGGTGACTCAGTGGGTTAAAGCCTCTGCCTTCAGCTCGAGTTGTAATCCAAGGGTCCTGGGATCGAGCCCCACATTGGGCTCTCTGCTCAGCAGGGAGCCTGCCTTCGTCCCTCTCTCTCTGCCTGCCTCTATGCCTACTTGTGATCTCTGTCAAATAAATTAATAAAATCTTTAAAAAAAAAAACTTGGTAAGTTGTAATAGGACTAAGAACACTGAATTATGTTGTCTATGCTTCTAAGTGCAAATGAATGTTTCTAAGTTAATTTTATTGTAGAAAAAATTATGTTCCAATTTTTATACCTGAGATTTACAGACTTTACTGACTTTTAAGAATATATCCCTTACATTTCTTGTTTTTAATGAATTTCAGAAAGTGCACTGATTCCACAGAATAACATTTATGACTCCAGATTGAGAATATTTGCCCCAGGGGATGTGGTTCTTTAAATCCAGTTGTGTGAAAAATCTTTTTAACCAAAAAATACTACTTATATATATAATTTTCCACTAATGTATTATTTGAAATTCTATTTTCTTAAAGAGAGTTATGTCTGTAACTTATGGCAGAATAGCTCACATGATTGTATTTAGTAAATGCCAGAAAAATAATAGACTCGTAAATGGAGAAATTATAGACAATCACTTGGTAAAGATAGCTATATTCAAAGAGTTGAGGTGAAAGTATTATGCTGCTTCACTTCAAAAAATGTACAGCTTTTTTTTTAAAAAAAAAAAAAGGGACATCTTCAAAAGCAAAAATATCTTATTTTTCTTCCTGTCCCCATTTTCAACCAAATACTTTTTATTATCTAATTACATCACTAATGGTATAAAATGAAGGACAAACTTATATATCAGACAGACTTGTGGTAAATGTTTGTGGTAATCACCTACCGTTAAGACAATCTATAACAAAAAGAATAGAGTATATTAGCACACACAGTATAATCAGACTAGTACCCAGGAAACGATACAAAATGGTCCTTTGGCCATCTATACTTTCTAGAGCAGTAGGTCTCTTAAATTCACTCACCACGCCCAGAAATAATGACTTCTAAAGCCCTGAATATCAACTAAGACAAACTACACCAATTGTGATTTCTCACATTTTCTTAGATTGCACAAAGAGAAAGCTTTAAATGTGATTACTTATTAAATTTAGACTTAAAATTCCTTAGATTAAAAACTACAAAAGGGAGTAAACAGCAAGCCAAATGATTTAAGAGCAAAACTCATTTAGAAAGCATTAAATGTATCTAAATATACATGAACATGATTATATATGTATATAATATATATATATAATCATATATATATTATATATATGATATATATATAATCATATATATATTATATATATAATATATATATGATTATATATATTATAAATGTTTGTGGTAATCATTGGTTGGAGCAACTAGTGCTTTCCAGAGCTAAGTTCACTCTCTTAATATTTTGTTACATTTTGCTCATTGCTGTCTCTATTACTTAAACAGACAAATATATCCTTCTTGGCCTGTTTTCAAAAATTCCTCTAAATGCAATCTTCCTGACAATTTACCATGCTAGGTCTCTTTTCCATGGTATAATCAAATTTTACCATCTCTTAGTGACCTGATCTAGGCTGGAATAAACCAGTTTTGATCACAAAAGCAAGACAGAATTGGATCTAACTGCATCTCCTGGTAAAACCTGTATCTCTGGAGATGCTCTCCATCAAGATGCCATTTGTTTATGAAGCTAAGATGTGTGCTTCAGGGTCAGACAAATTAGAATTCCAATCATGGTGCTCATTCATCAGTTGTGTGATCTTTGACAAGTGCCTTAAAATTTCAGAGTTTCTTCTTCCTTATCTATAAAAATGGGGAAAATAGTACCTACCTATAGACTGACCATAAAAATACTCAGGGACACTGTAAGGACATGATATGAGCTGGCATCCATCTTGCACAACTTATCTATCCAATCTCCCCTTGCCAAGACTGAAGAAGATGCACACAGAAGAGGCAAAAATCATTAAGAAAACTAATTTGTATGTTCTAGGCTAGGTATTTCACTATTACCTACGATTAGACATTTGTTACGGAGATATTGGTCAGCACCTATGAAAAGTAATACAGTTCTAGGGCGCCTGGGTGGCTCAGTGGTTAAGCCGCTGCCTTCGGCTCAGGTCATGATCTCAGGGTCCTGGGATCGAGTCCCGCATCGGGCTCTCTGCTCAGCAGGGAGCCTGCTTCCTCCTCTCTCTCTCTCTCTCTCTGCCTGCCTCTCTGCCTACTTGTGATTTCTCTCTGTCAAATAAATAAATAAAATCTTAAAAAAAAAAAAAGTAATACAGTTCTAAAGAATCTGGCTAGGGTCTGTGCCATATGAGAGAACTTTCCAGAGAATTTCCCAAATATTAAGCTGAAATGCCTTGAAGAAAACAGGAGAAATCATATATGGTGGGAAGAATCAGAAAAATCTTCATGTTTGATATGTGAGGGATTTCAGGAGGCATAATTGGCAGGAACTCCACTGGGAGACATCTGGCTGCAGGAATAAGTGAAGTCTACCTGGTGAAAATCCTCATCCTACAGGGTCTGATTAGAACATCATCTACACTGAGAAGACCATCCATTTAATCCTGTTCCCTAGCACTGTGAACCTACTTCAGCTGTATTACTTACAGTACTGGATTTGTTTATCCATGTGCCTCCTTCATTGGGTCACAAGCTCTATCTGAGAGTACAAACTATGTTTTATTTAGTTTTATGTAACAGACATTAAGATTCTGGAAAACTGAGAACTTGAAACCTAGGGAATTTTACATTTACTTATTTTTAAGTCAAATTTTATCCAACCTGAGCCTCTCACCTAACTTGCTAAAAAAAAAAAAAAAAAAAAAAAATCTGTCAGTTCTTAGGGTCTGCATTACCACTTCTGGACTTTCTGATGGGATAGGGTTTTACTCAGTCCTGGGGCATCTTCTGACCCATGACTTTTCTCAGCACCTCTGCATTCCTCACAGGATCAACAGGAACTCTGGAATTCCGCATGGCATATGAAGATCCTGGGACATCATTATCCATCCATCTAGAATCTTCCTCTGTCAATGCTCTCTAATATCCTACACCAGGCTGAATGTAAAACTTCTGAGATTTGCCATGCTTGGGGCACTTCAGCATGTATTTCAGTTCATCTACTTTCTCTCCCTTACAGATTAACCCCTAAGGGGAAAGGACAACCACATCCATTTTCCCATCGTTTTCTCATCTCCTGTCCTTTCTCCCTTCCCTGTTTTCTACTTCCCCACCCTCGGCACCAAGTCTTCTATATCATATCCTGCTCTCTCTGTTGGCAATCATGCTTCTCTTTCTTGGAACAATAATCCCAGAGAAGATGCAGAGAAAGAATTTGAAGAGAACATGAAGAGAAAATCCATCTGTGTTATTACAAAAATACTACCGCATGCTACACTGATGAATGAGTGTGTGAATGTGCACGCATGTGTGCGCGTGTGTGTGTGTGTATGATGACTAACATTTTGAAGACTTTTGATAGTTCAGAGTAACTTTTCTTTTTAATTTATAATGGAATATTGCTTTATATGACATATCCAGAAAAATATAAAGTTACAGATTTTCTTCTTTGTAAACAGAATATAAGCTTTTCACATAGAACACATTGCAATATTCTCTGAGGTGAGAGCTGAGAAATCATTACAGATAGCTCAAAAATGTTCTTCCTTTGAAACACTGCTCTTATGGGCAAATAGAATCATTTTAAACCTTAGGAAATGGTTGAGAAAATTCATCAATGTGAAAAGACAACCATTTCATTTGATCTAAAATGAAGTAACATTTTATAAGACTGAGTTTCAGTTTCATGAAAGTTATAATGAAAACAAATGAGTGACTCAACTTGTACTTTCTGTAATCATACAAACAAAATAAAACAACAACAACAAAACCCTCCTTGTCTGAGTTAGCCTTTTCTGGTTTTGTAAACAAAAGCTCTAACTGAGAGTAGATTTAAAAAAACAAACAAACAAACAAACAAAAAAACCTTGATAGATGGGGCACTCAGTAGTAAATAGAAGCACCATTATTTTAAAATGGTGAACATTTTACCAGGTTCTCCAAATAGAGGATTAATATAAACTATGTGGTTGGATTATTTTGGGGGGTGGCAGGGAACAGTGGGTACTCTGCTGGATTTTTGTAATGGTAAAGTCAACCAGAATATTATTCTACAGTGGGATGTACAAAATAGTGAGGAAGCAAAATAGCTCTACATAACAGTGGGGGAAAAAAGCTGTTTTTGTTCTAGGCCATAATTAAATCTCTGAAGATGATTGTGCTTCCTGGAGACAGGCTTTGAACTAGGGGTTAACAGTGGTGGATGAGAAAGAAACTTGATCTGTGTCTCGCTGGATCTCAGAAGGTTGTGGGGCAAGTGAACTCCAGGCAGGGACCCCATGATCAAAGGCACTTCTCTTTCAAAGATGCAAAATGCTCCCTGCATCATGTTGGCAGACCAAGCAGCATCCCCTCTCCACCCCATTCTGTCTCTATCCCCACATCTCATGTACCTTAAGAAAGGATGTGGCCTTTGTATCTTTAAAGTCCCAAGAAGTCATCTTTTGTTTGTTCTCCTTCATTGTCACTCCTTCGTGTACCCACCATTCATCTGTGAAGCGTAGCAAAATGCAGTAACAGAGTCTTAGCTGAGCCTCGGTGACTTTGTTCCCTCCGAGATGGATCAGGAGGGAAGCAATAACATGGAGAAGCAAGCCTCGAGTTAGAATCAGAAGATAATTGGTTGAGGGGACTCTGCAAACCAGAGCAAATTGGTAGAACATATAAGCATTCTTTGGATCAAAAAAATACTGGACTTCCAAAAATCAAATGGGATACAAGCTCCAACTATTTGTATCTATTTGTTGCAGAGTGGTATGAGCCCCAAAGCCTTGAAAAGCCACATATATTTGGGCGATAGTTACAAAAGACAGAAGTACACTGGGCAGACATGAAATACTAGAAATGTATGATGTTGGCCTGTCTGGTGGGTTTTCTCTCTCTGTAGCTCACCCTTTTTTTTTTTTTTTTTTTTTTTTTTTTCTGTCAGAGAAGCCACTGGCATTGCTACTATTGGGGTCCTCATCACCTTATAGTGGACAGCTATAAATGGAGGAATGAAGAACACTTGGAGGACACTGCCATTCAGAATCATAGTCTTTGTCTCTTCTGCATCCTTCCTTTTGATCATTAATACTTCTCAGCAATTTTAATTATCTGTGCTTCTTTTTGGAAGTTTCCCTTTCTCCTTCTATCATGAGATGAATGACCTTCTGTATTCTCGTCAGTCCAAATTGCAAAGTATAGCATCAGATTGACTGGGGCAATTAATTTGTCTCCTATTAAGAAGAGGGCCTCTTGCAGCAGCAAGCAACACAGCAACCTCATGTGTTGCTGACCCACGTATGGTTAGGTTAGCCTTAGATCAAGTCCATACTTCTCTGTAGAGTAGAAAGGGCAGAAAAACATTATTTCTAAGGGCACGTCACTGGGAGGATTTCAGATTGAGAGGTTCCAGGCCAGTAAAAGTCCTTAGTGAAACAAATGCACATTCAAATACAGAAGAAAACTGCATTTGATGAAAACGTACACACGTACAGTGAAATATGTTTCTGCTAAATCAAAAGAAATCAAAGAAAGAGGTTCAAATATTTGTCACCACTGCAAACCACACATGGCAACATGGCAACAGGAAAGTCAAGTCTCTTACTGTCCAGGTCAAATTCCTAATATGTGATTCATTGTTGAGCTCTGTCTTTCTAAAATAAGGAAAAGACTGTGCAGGTTTTGTTCTGCTTTTTATAATAACACATGCATTTGTGGATTTTATTAGTTCCAAAGAGAAAGCATACTATGTGAAATAGTAAACCACAGCTTGATTGTCCCTTGATAATCATATTCCGGGGATGCTGCAATTTATTTATCCAAGTATTGATGAAAGGCTAACTTTTTATTATATACCAGCCAATTTAAACCATTCTTACAATGAATAAAAAGTCATCTTTGCTTGCACAATTATACAGTTACATGGTTTTCAGCAATCTCTAAATTTTTTTTCTTTAAAATTCCCTTGGAACATGGCTGCTTTTGTATTGCCCATACTTAGATTCTTTTGGGGGGGGTGGGTAGGAATCTGAGGAATAAAATTAAAGTCAATTTTTGACTTGTTTCTATCTTGAGGTCACACAATTCACCCAATCAAAATGACTTAGTGGTAAAAAAAAAAAAAAAAGGCCCCAAATCAATATTCGCAAGACCTCTTCCATTGAGTCCCCTGGCTTCCAGCCACTGTGTTCCCTCTCTCCTTTCAATTTGGAGCCATTTGCACCCTGGTGGAGGCTCAGCCATTTCTCAGTTCCAGAGGCCCTTGGTGGGAAGGATTTAAGGACAGCCCTACTACACGAGAGGGGCTACTTCAAGATACATTTACTATTCATCCTTCTCAGAGCTTGTGTCCAGTTCTCCTGACTCAAATTTTTCTTGTTTCTGAAACCCAAAATTAAAAACAAGTGTTTGAAAAATTGGCTGTGTGTCTTAGAAATGGTACACTGGCATTTGTGAGATTTACCGTTTGTTTTTAAACATCGATATGTCTTACCAGGACATCCCGTCTACTTTCTGTTCACCAGATCCACAGTGATGATGTTCTAAATGATTGGAGCACATGATATCCTGGGGATGGGTGAGGACCCTAGAGAGCCCAAGAGCCCGATTGGAAGCCAGCATACTATGACCTACAGGCAGTCTGCTTCTGTAAATCTTATAGTCCCGAGACTTACAAGCTGAGAATGCTTTTTATTTGTTATGCTGTTAAGGAAAAAAAAAAAATGAGGAAGAAGAATACACAGTAGAGGCTACATGTGTCATACAAAACCTAAAATATTCACTGTTTGACCCTTTACAGGAAAAGTTTGCCAATCCTTGAGCCAAATTACCAGAATCGAAGAGTTGATCTAACCCTGAGTCCATTGCTGCCCCTGTTGGTTTTTTTTTTTTTCATAGAATTGTATTTGTTTTTTTGTTTTTTTTTAATTTTTTATTTTTTATAAACATATGTTTTTATCCCCAGGGGTACAGGTCTGTGAATCGGCAGGTTTACACATTTCACAGCACTCATCATAGCACATACCCTCCCCAATGTCCATATCCCCACCACCCTCTCCTGTCCCCCCTCCCCCAGCAACCCTCAGTCTGTTTTTTGAGATTGAGTCTTTTATGGTTTATCTCCCTCCCAATCCCATCTTCTTTCATTTTTTCTTTCTACCCCCCAACCCCCCCACATTGCATCTCCACTTCCTCATATCAGAGAGATCGTAGGATAGTTGTCTTTCTCCGATTGACTTATTTCACTAAGCATAATACCCTCTAGTTCCATCCACGTTGTTGCAAATGGCAAGATTTCATTTCTTTTGATGGCTGCATAGATGACTGTCTTGTTGTTAGTGTAAAGAAGTGCAACTGATTTCTGTGCATTGACTTTATATCCTGACACTTTACTGAACTCCTGTATAGGCTCTAGCAGTTTTGGAGTGGAGCCTTTTGGGTTTTCCACATATAATATCATATCATCTGCAAAGAGTAATAGTTTGGCTTCTTCTTTGCCGATTTGGATGCCTTTAATTTCTTTTTGTTGTCTGATTGCTGAGGCTAGGACTTCTAGTACTATGTTGAACAGCAGTGGTGATAACGAACATCCTTGCCGTGTTCCTGACCTTAGTGGAAAAGCTTTCAGTTTTTCTCCATTGAGAATTATATTTACAATGGGTTTTTCATAGATGGCTTTGATGATATTGAGGTATGTGCCCTCTATCCCTACACTTTGAAGAGTTTTAATCAGGAAGGGGTGCTACACTTTGTCAAATGCTTTTTCAGCATCTATTGAGAGTATCGTATGGTTATTGTCCTTTCTTTTATTGATGTGTTGTATCACACTGACTGATTTGTGGATGTTGAACCAACCTTGCAGCCCTGGAATAAATCCCACTTGGTCGTGGTGAATAATCCTTTTAATGTGCTGTTGGAAACTATTGGCCAGTATTTTGGTGAGAATTCTCGCATCTGTGTTCATCAAGGATATTGGTCTATAATTCTCTTTTTTGATGGGATCTTTGTCTGGTTTGGGGATCTAGGTGATGCTGGCCTCATAAAATGAGTTTGGAGGTTTTCCTTCCATTTCTATTTTTTGGAACAGTTTCAGGAGAATAGGAATTAACTCTTCTTTAACTGTTTGGTAGAATTCCCCCAGGAAGCCATCTGGCCCTGGACTTTTGTTTGTTTGGAGATTTTTTTTTTTAATTTTTTTTTTTTTATTTCCAGCATAACAGTATTCATTATTTTTGCACCACACCCCGTGCTCCATGCAATCCGTGCCCTCTATAATAACCACCACCTGGTACCCCAACCTCCCACCCCCCGTCCCTTCAAAACCCTCAGATTGTTTTTCAGAGTCCATAGTCTCTCATGGTTCACCTCCCCTTCCAATTTCCCCCAACTCCCTTCTCCACTCTAAGTCCCCATGTCCTCCATGCTATTTGTTATGCTCCACAAATAAGTGAAACCATATGATAATTGACTCTCTCTGCTTGACTTATTTCACTCAGCATAATCTCTTCCAGTCCCGTCCATGTTGCTACAAAAGTTGGGTATTCATCCTTTCTGATGGAGGCATAATACTCTATCCCCAGGGGTACAGGTCTGTGAATCACCAGGTTTACACACTTCACAGCACTCACCAAAGCACATACCCTCCCCAATGTCCATAATCCCACCCCCTTCTCCCAAACCCCCTCCCCCCAGCAACCCTCAGTTTGTTTTGTGAGATTAAAAGTCACTTATGGTTTGTCTCCCTCCCAATCCCATCTTGTTTCATTTATTCTTCTCCTACCCACTTAAGCCCCCATGTTGCATCACCACTTCCTCATATCAGGGAGATCATATGATAGTTGTCTTTCTCTGCTTGACTCATTTCGCTAAGCATGATGCGCTCTAGTTCCATCCCTGTTGTCGCAAATGGCAAGATTTCATTTCTTTTGATGGCTGCATAGTATTCCATTGTGTATATATACCACATCTTCTTGATCCATTCATCTGTTGATGGACATCTAGGTTCTTTCCATAGTTTGGCTATTGTGGACATTGCTGCTATAAACATTCGGGTGCATGTGCCCCTTCGGATCACTACGTTTGTATCCTTAGGGTAAATACCCAGTAGTGCAATTGCTGGGTCATAGGGCAGTTCTATTTTCAACATTTTGAGGAACCTCCATGCTGTTTTCCAGAGTGGCTGCACCAGCTTGCATTCCCACCAACAGTGTAGGAGGGTTCCCCTTTCTCCGCATCCTCGCCAGCATCTGTCATTTCCTGACTTGTTGATTTTAGCCATTCTGACTGGTGTGAGGTGATATCTCATTGTGGTTTTGATTTGTATTTCCCTGATGCCAAGTGATATGGAGCACTTTTTCATGTGTCTGTTGGCCATCTGGATGTCTTCTTTGCAGAAATGTCTGTTCATGTGCTCTGCCCATTTCTTGATTGGATTATTTGTTCTTTGGGTGTTGAGTTTGCTAAGTTCTTTATAGATTCTGGACACTAGTCCTTTATCTGATATGTCATTTGCAAATATCTTCTCCCATTCTGTCAGTTGTCTTTTGATTTTGTTAACTGTTTCCTTTGCTGTGCAAAAGCTTTTGATCTTGATGAAATCCCAATAGTTCATTTTTGCCCTTGCTTCCCTTGCCTTTTGCGTTGTTCCTAGGAAGATGTTGCTGCGGTTGAGGTCAAAGAGGTTGCTGCCTGTGTTCTCCTCAAGGATTTTGATGGATTCCTTTCGCACATTGAGGTCCTTCATCCATTTTGAGTCTATTTTTATGTGTGGTGTAAGGAAATGGTCCAATTTCATTTTTCTGCATGTGGCTGTCCAGTTTTCCCAGCACCATTTATTGAAGAGGCTGTCTTTTTTCCATTGGACATTCTTTCCTGCTTTGTCGAAGATTAGTTGACCATAGAGTTGAGGGTCTATTTCTGGGCTCTCTATTCTGTTCCATTGATCTATGTGTCTGTTTTTGTGCCAGTACCATGCTGTCTTGATGACGACAGCTTTGTAATAGAGCTTGAAGTCCGGAATTGTGATGCCACCAACTTTGGCTTTCTTTTTCAATATCCCTTTGGCTATTCGAGGTCTTTTCTGGTTCCATATAAATTTTAGCATTATTTGTTCCATTTCTTTGAAAAAGATGGATGGTACTTTGATAGGAATTGCATTAAATGTGTAGATTGCTTTAGGTAGCATAGACATTTTCACAATATTTATTCTTCCAATCCAGGAGCATGGAACATTTTTCCATTTCTTTGTGTCTTCCTCAATTTCTTTCATGAGTACTTTATAGTTTTCTGAGTATAGATTCTGTGTCTCTTTGGTTAGGTTTATTCCTAGGTATCTTATGGTTTTGGGTGCAATTGTAAATGGGATTGACTCCTTAATTTCTCTTTCTTCTGTCTTGCTGTTGGTGTAGAGAAATGCAACAGATTTCTGTGCATTGATTTTATATCCTGACACTTTACTGAATTCCTGTATAAGTTCTAGCAGTTTTGGAGTGGAGTCTTTTGGGTTTTCCACATATAGTATCATATCATCTGCGAAGAGTGATAATTTGACTTCTTCTTTGCCGATTTGGATGCCTTTAATTTCCTTTTGTTGTCTGATTGCTGAGGCTAGGACCTCTAGTACTATGTTGAATAGCAGTGGTGATAATGGACATCCCTGCCGTGTTCCTGACCTTAGCGGAAAAGCTTTCAGTTTTTCTCCATTGAGAATGATATTTGCGGTGGGTTTTTCATAGATGGCTTTGATGATATTGAGGTATGTGCCCTCTATCCCTACACTTTGAAGGGTTTTGATCAGGAAGGGATGCTGTACTTTGTCAAATGCTTTTTCGGCATCTATTGAGAGTATCATATGGTTCTTGTTCTTTCTTTTATTGATGTGTTGTATCACATTGACTGATTTGCGGATGTTGAACCAACCTTGCAGCCCTGGAATAAATCCCACTTGGTCGTGGTGAATAATCTTTTTAATGTACTGTTGAATCCTATTGGCTAGTATTTTGTTGAGTATTTTCGCATCTGTGTTCATCAAGGATATCGGTCTATAGCTCTCTTTTTTGGTGGGATCCTTGTCTGGTTTTAGGATCAAGGTGATGCTGGCCTCATAAAATGAGTTTGGAAGTTTTCCTTCCATTTCTATTTTTTGGAACAGTTTCAGGAGAATAGGAATTAGTTCTTCTTTAAATGTTTGGTAGAATTCCCCCGGGAAGCCGTCTGGCCCTGGGCTTTTGTTTGTTTGGAGATTTTTAATGACTGTTTCAATCTCCTTACTGGTTATGGGTCTGTTCAGGCTTTCTATTTCTTCCTGGTTCAGTTGTGGTAGTTTATATGTTTCTAGGAATGCATCCATTTCTTCCAGATTGTCAAATTTATTGGCGTAGAGTTGCTCATAGTATGTTCTTATAATAGTTTGTATTTCTTTGGTGTTGGTTGTGATCTCTCCTCTTTCATTCATGATTTTATTTATTTGGGTCCTTTCTCTTTTCTTTTTGATAAGTCGGGCCAGGGGTTTATCAATTTTATTAATTCTTTCAAAGAACCAGCTCCTAGTTTTGTTGATTTGTTCTATTGTTTTTTGGTTTCTATTTCATTGATTTCTGCTCTGATCTTTATGATTTCTCTTCTCCTGCTGGGCTTAGGGTTTCTTTCTTGTTCTTTCTCCAGCTCCTTTAGGTGTAGGGTTAGGTTGTGTACCTGAGACCTTTCTTGTTTTTTGAGAAAGGCTTGTAACGCTATATATTTTCCTCTCAGGACTGCCTTTGTTGTGTCCCACAGATTTTGAACCGTTGTATTTTCATTATCATTTGTTTCCATGATTTTTTTCAATTCTTCTTTAATTTCCCGGTTGACCCATTCATTCTTTAGAAGGATGCTGTTTAGTCTCCATGTATTTGGGTTCTTTCCAAACTTCCTTTTGTGGTTGAGTTCTAGCTTTAGAGCATTGTGGTCTGAAAATATGCAGGGAATGATCCCAATCTTTTGATACCGGTTGAGTCCTGATTTAGGACCGAGGATGTGATCTATTCTGGAGAATGTTCCATGTGCACTAGAGAAGAATGTGTATTCTGTTGCTTTGGGATGAAATATTCTGAATATATCTGTGATGTCCATCTGGTCCAGTGTGTCGTTTAAGGCCTTTATTTCCTTGCTGATCTTTTGCTTGGATGATCTGTCCATTTCAGTGAGGGGAGTGTTAAAGTCCCCTACTATTATTGTATTATTGTTGATGTGTTTCTTTGATTTTGTTATTAATTGGTTTATATAGTTGGCTGCTCCCACGTTGGGGGCATAGATATTTAAAATTGTTAAATCTTCTTGTTGGACAGACCCTTTGAGTATGATATAGTGTCCTTCCTCATCTCTTATTATAGTCTTTGGCTTAAAATCTAATTGATCTGATATAAGGATTGCCACTCCTGCTTTCTTCTGATGTCCATTAGCATGGTAAATTCTTTTCCACCCCCTCACTTTAAATCTGGAGGTGTCTTCGGGCTTAAAATGAGTTTCTTGGAGGCAACATATAGATGGGTTTTGTTTTTTTATCCATTCTGATACCCTGTGTCTTTTGACAGGGGCATTTAGCCCATTAACATTCAGGGTAACTATTGAGAGATATGAATTTAGTGCCATTGTATTGCCTGTAAGTTGACTGTTACTGTATATGGTCTCTGTTCCTTTCTGATCTACCACTTGTAGGCTCTCTCTTTGCTTAGAGGACCCCTTTCAATATTTCCTGTAGAGCTGGTTTGGTATTTGCAAATTCTTTCAGTTTTTGTTTGTCCTGGAAGCTTTTAACTCTCCTTCTATTTTCAATGATAGCCTAGCTGGATATAGTATTCTTGGCTGCATGTTTTTCTCGTTTAGTGCTCTGAAAATATCATGCCAGCTCTTTCTGGCCTGCCAGGTCTCTGTGGATAAGTCAGCTGCCAATCTAATATTTTTACCATTGTATGTTACAGACTTCTTTTCCCGGGCTGCTTTCAGGATTTTCTCTTTGTCACTGAGACTTGTAAATTTTACTATTAGGTGACGGGGTGTGGGCCTATTCCTATTGATTTTGAGGGGCGTTCTCTGAACCTCCTGAATTTTGATGCTCATTCCCTTTGCCATATTGGGGAAATTCTCCCCAATAATTCTCTCCAGTATACCTTCTGCTCCCCTCTCTCTTTCTTCTTCTTCTGGAATCCCAATTATTCTAATGTTATTTCGTCTTATGGTGTCACTTATCTCTCGAATTCTCCCCTCGTGGTCCAGTAGCTGTTTGTCCCTCTTTTGCTCAGCTTCTTTATTCTCTGTCATTTGGTCTTCTATATCACTAATTCTTTCTTCTGCCTCATTTATCCTAGCAGTGAGAGCCTCCATTTTTTATTGCACTTCATTAATAGCTTTTTTGATTTCAACTTGGTTAGATTTTAGTTCTTTTATTTCTCCAGAAAGGGCTTTTATATCTCTCGAGAGGGTTTCTCTAATATCTTCCATGCCTTTTTCGAGCCCGGCTAGAACCTTGAGAATTGTCATTCTGAATTCTAGATCTGACATATTACCAATGTCTGTATTGATTAGGTCCCTAGCCTTCGGTACTGCCTCTTGTTCTTTTTTTTGTGTTGAATTTTTCCGTCTTGTCATTTTGTCCAGATAAGAGTATATGAAGGGGCAAGTAAAATACTAAAAGGGTGGCAACAACCCCAGGAAAAAATGCTTTAACCAAATTAGAAGAGATCCAAAATCGTGAGGGGGGAGAAAGGGGATAAAAAGAGGTTCAAAAAGGAAGAAAGAAAAAAAAAAAAAAAAGAAAAAAGAAAACAAAAAAAAAAAAGAAAAGAAAAGAAAAGAATTAAAAAAAAAAAGGAAAACACCTAAGAAAAATGTAAAAAAGAAAAAATATATATATTAGATAAACTAGTAAAAAATCGTTAAAAAAGAAAAAGGTAACAGTTAAAAAAAAAAATTTTTACCCGAAGGCGAGAAAAAAAAAAAAAAAAATGAAAAAGAAAAAAATTAAATTAACTGCAAGACTAAAAAAAAAATCACAGGGAAAAAGCCATGAGTTCCGTGCTTGGCTTTCTCCTCCTCTGGAATTCTGCTGCTCTCCTTGGTATTGAAACCGCACTCCTTGGTAGGTGAACTTGGTCTGGGCTGGATTTCTTGTTGATCTTCTGGGGGAGGGGCCTGTTGTAGTGATTCTCAAGTGTCTTTGCCCCAGGCGGAATTACACCGCCCTTACCCGGGGCCGGGGTGAGTAATCCGCTCGGGTTTGCTTTCAGGAGCTTTTGTTCCCTGAGCGCTTTCCGTAGAGTTCCGGAGGACGGGAATACTAATGGCGGCCTCCTGGTCTCCGGCCCGGAGGAGCCGAGAGCCCAGGGCCGCACTTCTCAGTGCGCCCTCAGAGAACAGCGCCCAGTTACTCCCGTCTGCCTGTCCTCCGGCCGCGCTCCGAGCTCACCGAGCCTGCGACCCGTTCAAGGTAACACCGAGCTGGGAGCTTACTGTCGGCTCTGTCTCTGTAGCCGGCTTTCCCGTTCCAATACCCGCAAGCTCTGTGACACTCAGACACCCCTGATCCTTCTGTGACCCTGCGGGACCTGAGGCCACGCTGAACCCGCGTGGGCTTCGCCCCGGTTTAGCCTCTGGAGCGATGTCCCTCAGCGGAACAGACTTTTAAAAGTCCTGATTTTGTGCACCGTTGCTCCGCCGCTTGCCGGGAGCCGGCCCCTCCCCCCGGGCTCTATCTTCCCGTCGCTTTGGATTCACTTCTCCGCCGGTCCTACCTTTCAGAAAGTGGTTGTTTTTCTGTTTCCAGAATTGCTGCTCTTCTTCTCTTCGATCTGCCGATGGATTTTCAGGTGTTTGCAATCTTTAGATAAGCTATCTAGCTGATCTCCGGCTAGCTGAAGCAGTCTCAGCCTGCTGCTTCTCCGCCATCTTGACTCCTCCTCTGTTTGTTTGGAGATTTTTGATGACTGTTTCATTCTCCTTACTGGTTATGGGTCTGTTCAGGTTTTCTCTTTCTTCCTGGTTCAGTTGTGGTAGTTTATATTTCTCTAGAAATGTACCTATTTCTTCCAGATTGTCGAATTTGTTGGCGTAGAGTTGCTCATAGTATGTTCTTATAATTATTTGTATTTCTTTGGTGTTGGTTGTGATCTCTCCTCTTTCATTCATGATTTTATTTATTTGGGTCCTTTCTCTTTTCTTTTTGATAAGTCTGGCCAGGGGTTTGTCAATCTTATTAATTCTTTCAAAGAACCAGCTCCTAGTTTCATTGATTTGTTCTTTTTTTTTTTTTTTTGGTTTCTATTTCATTGATTTCTGCTCTGATCTTTATTATTTCTCTTCTCCTGCTGGGTTTGCTTTTGGGAGCTTTTGTTCCCTGAGCGCTTTCTGTAAAGTTCTGGAGGACGGGAATGAAGATGGTGGCCTCCCCATCTCCAGCTCGGAGGAGCCAAGAGCTCGGGGTCCCACTCCTCAGTGCGCCCTCAGAGAAAAGTGCCCAACTGCCCTGTCTCCCTGGCCTCAGGCTGCGCTTGGGGGAAAGCACTCAATCACTTGCACTTGGAGAAAAGCATCTGGTTGCTTCTGTCTCTGCGGCCTCCAGCCATGCTCTGAGCTCACCCAGCCTGCGACCGGTTCAAGGTAAGCCCAAGCTGAGAGCTCACTCCTTGGTTTTGTCACTGTAGCTGGCTTCTCCACTCTAATACCTGTGAGCTCTGTGACACTCAGACACCCCCGACCTTCTGTGACCCCGCGGGACCTGGGGTTATGCTGCCCTGCGTGGGCTTCCCCCCCGTTTAGCCTCTGGAGCGATGTCTCTCCATGGAGCAGACTTTTAAAAGTCCTGATTTTGTGCTCCGTTGCTCTGCCACTTGCTGGGAGCTGGCCCCTCCCCCCGTGGTCTATCTTCCCGTCACTTTGGATTCACTTCTCCACAGGTCCTACCTTTCAGAAAGTGATCAATTTTCTGTTTCTAGAATTGTTGCTCTTCTTCTCTTCGATTTCCCATTGGATTTGTAGGTGTTTGCAATGGTTAGATAAGCTAGCTAGCTGATCTCCTGCTACCTGATGTCGTCTCAGCCTGCTACTTCTCCGCCATCTTGACTCGCACCCCTGATCCTATTCTTTGACAAATGCCCTCTTATTCACATAAGAAACATGAAGTCTGTGGATCCACACTGTGTTGTAGTTCAGAAACTTGAAGGATCAGGCTCTGGTTCTACATATTTGGGCTTCATCGGTTCAAGAGCTACAAAACAGAAGAGCAGCCTGAGGGCAGCCATGTAAGTTCCTCAATTCTCTGACCATGCCTTGGGCAGAACACTTTAGATTTTATTTTATCATTTTTCCTTTAAGTTCTCTGGAACAGGTAGAAAAATCTACCCCACATTGTCACAATGTCCCATAATGACCAGCCTCTCTTTCCTCACAAGAAAGAACATCATTGATAGTCTTCCTATTTGGAACAACCAGGTTATGGTTTCAGTTCATACATCACAGGACATACCGGTGTCTATTTTATGACACCAACAGATTCTTTTTTTTTTTTACATTTATTTATTTGATATATAGAGAGAGTCAGTGAGAGAGGGAACACAAGCAGGGGGAGTGAAACAGTGAGAAGCAGGCCTCCTGCAGAGCAGGGAACCTGACATGGGCCTCAATCCCAGAATCCTGGGATCAGGACCTGGGCTGAAGGCAGATGCTTAATGACTGAGCCACCCAGGCACTCCAACACCAACAGCTTCTTAGCTGCCTTTGGTTCAAACCAATAAGCTAATGAGTTAACCAATCTCAGAATTTCTCTTCTTCTTCTTCTTCTTCTTCTTCTTCTTCTTCTTCTTCTTCTTCTTCTTTTTTAAGGTTTTTATTTGTCAGAGAGAGAGTACAAGATGGGGAGCAGCAGGCAGAAGGAGAATCAGGCCACCTCATTGAGCAGAGAGCCCAATGTAGGACTTGATCTCAGAACCCTGGGATCAGGACCTGAGCCAAAGGCAGATGCTTAACTGACTGAGCCACCTGGGTGCACCACAGGATGTCATTTCTTGAGAGATGGTTGGTGGCCCTTGCAATAGCCTTGGAGGGTTCAGTTGTAAAGAACAAAACCTACTCTATATGGTGTCTGTGGGAAGTCATTGGTTTTTTGGGGATTAAATGACTTATTAAATTGTTTATAAACTGAAGAGACTTTAGTCTGATCTTCCAGGAAAAGAAACCTTAAGTCATGATATGGAACGCTTGTTGCCCTGGCTATACTCAGGAAGTAGCCTGATGGATCAAGAAGTCATGGTGACAGCTGCTAGCTCCAGATCAAAGCACTTTCATCTCAGTCTGTACCAGCAAAAATAGGAGCCTCACGTCATGTTCCCTGCCATTCTTATTTCAGTTCTGGATTTAAGTCTTATGTAAAGGCGTCTGGGTGACAGAACATAAATCACGACCAGAAACATAGGAAAGGGAGATTTAGCTCACTAGCCTCTGTTGTATAGAAAGCCATGCTAGAAAGAGATGGGAATCAATTTTGAGAAAGCCAGTCTGCAATACCCACCACAGTCCCCTTTTTTGGGGGGGAGGGGATGTACAGCAGGAGCTTCCTGGGATTGGAACTCTGCCACCTGCTGACAGGATTTCCTGATGCCAACCTGCCGATCTTGCCATATCTCTATACTGACTTCTCCTCATTGTCCATTGTTACCTATTACGTGAATATCAGCCCCCTTCCTCCATTTTTTGGTGCTAAAACTGTTCCCCTATATGAACTACTTTCCTGGACTACTGGTATCTGCTTCTTCTTGTCATACTCTTTACATGCAGTATTTTGCTTGCTAAATTGAACTTTCCCTGTTCCTGCTGCGGTCTTCATCACAGTGTCTGTACTGGAGAGGAGTATATGACTCCAGCAAGTCCCAATGCAGTCAGCCTGGATGCTTTGCATTGAATCTCATGATATAACAATTAAGAGTTTTTAATGGCAGAAAAAGAAATTTTAATGGCATCAATATAAATAGCTTGCCAAATAGAACCCAAATTTTCAAAACAAACTGTATCATCTCTTTCAAACTTACCAACATAGTATTAATATTTGCAGAGTTCATATCTGGGAAATAAATAATACCTTGACACTTCCTTTTAATTCAGGTCCATACACAAGATAGTGTATGGTTTTCTTCTTTTTCTTTTTTCCTCTTTTTTTTTTTTTTGGTTTTGCAATTTTATCTTATTATTTTGTTTATTTGAGTATAGTTGACACACAATGTTACCTTAGTTTCAGGTGTACAATATAGGGATCCAACATCTCTGCACATTATGCTATGCTCAACACAAGTGTAGGTACCATCTGTCACTATGCAATGTTATTACAATACCATTGACTCTGTTCCTCATGCTTTGCCTTTTATTCCTGAGACTTATTCATTCCATAAGACAGAATACTTTTTCTGATTCAAATATTTCCTTTCATTCCCCCAAAATATTAATTTTGCTAATCAGTCATCCTTAGTTAAACAGAGTTACCCTAATTAGATGATCTCTTTTCTTCCAAACTACTCTGCTCTGGAGACATTATATTTGAACTTAAGATTTTTCTGAAGAATCTAGTAAAAAATGAATTATATAGCTTCTTTCTGTATATAATTAAATTTCAGGATGATTTTTTTTTTCTATCAGTGAATTACGGAAAGATCACATTTGCCCTCACAACTCCATGACCCTTCTATACTGGTCAGAGCAAAATTTAAAATGAGCTCATAGGAAATGTTACCCTTGTCCTACTTTGTTGAGTCACCCTAACAGCTGGTCCATTATAGGATGTTATTCTTTGTCTTGTACATAGTTTATACCAGGTTGAATATAGTATGGGTGGAGAGTACTATTTTATTGTACTTGAGATTTTTGTTCAACTGTTACTTGTGCCACAATAAAATAGGTATTTGTCCAAAACAACCATTACATACTTTTTTTGGAAATTAGGTATCCAGCATATAGTTCCAGGTTTTCTATCTTTGATGAGTTAGGAAATTGGATTTTTTGTAAATGTGTCTGACACATCTGATTCTAAAAATAAACTTTGGATTGCTCCCAGGTTGGCCTTCTGAAATTACATAATTTTCACAAGTTATTAATATCACTCAGAATTTCTCTTTCCATGCTGTTTTTAAAATCAACACATTGTCTCCCCCACTATCACCACCATCCGTAAGTCATTCTTTTTTCTTTTAAGGAGGTTCTGACTGGGAGAGGCGTTAATTGATTTTGTCTTTCTGACCAGCAATAATAGGAAATTTGGGCCCCTCACATAGCTCCTCTCCCAAGCCCACCCCATGTTTTATCAAACCCTTAAAACCAGACACTTCTAATTTGTTCTGAATTCCTTTTTTAAAAAATTATATTATTTGTTTCAGGAGTACAGGTCTGTGAATCATCAGGCTTACACAATTCACAGCACTCACCATAGCACATACCCTCCCAATGTCCATCACCCAGCCACCCTATCCATAACCCCCCACCCCCCAAAACCTCAGTTTGTTTCCTGAGATTAAGAGTCTCTTGTGGTTTGTCTCCCTCCCCAGTCCTGGATTCACTTTTTAATTGTTAGCCAGTCTTTTTCAATGCCAAAGCAAACCACATATATATATTCCCTGGTGTTTTCAACCAGGTCTGCACATGGTTAACAATGTCCCACAGCAGGCAGCATCAGTGGCTTTGGTTCTCTGCAGCTTGTCACTGTGATCAATGGATTATTGCAGCTGGGCTAATTATGCAGCAATTTGTATCGATTGTTTAGAGGGGCAGTGGTGAATCCTAGTAACTAAACTTGCCACACTAAGATTTGCTTCTCCTCAAACTATACAGACTCAAGACAATTCAAACACTTCATGAACATATCAGGTGCTCATGATTTCATGTGGTCTAACCAAACCAGGGAGGGAACTTAGCTTTCCAAGCACTTACTTGGCTTTCAAATGTGATTTAGTGACCAACGTGGAATTGACCAGATCTTTTCTTACCTGTTTTTAATTATTATCTGAATTTTTTTTTCTTTTAAAATGAAAGTAAGTGCTGAGATTATCCCTGGACTTCATTTTATATATGAGCGAGTTGGGTCTGTCCATATAATTGTGAGTTAAATTAATATCAAATAGACCTTTAGCTTTTTTTCTTTTTTATATTGAAACATTGAACTAGATGGAGCCCCAGAACTCTAATTATTTTACTTTTAAGTGTCAATTTTTAAATGACTTCTCAGTTTTGGAAAAGAAATATGTCCTTTCTGTTGGAAGAGGAGGAAGACTTTCACACATTAGGGTAGTGTTATGACTATAACAGTGACAGGACTATAGTCATATGGTTGTGTGTATGCATGTGTGTCTGTGTATGTGTGTGTCTTCAAATTGCTAGCTAAGAGCCACTGATGTTTTAAAGACAAGTACAATAGTTTCCTAAATGAATAACTTTAGAAAAGACTATTGACTAGCAAGTTGTAGGTGACTCCAGTCCTTCTTGAATTACTAAAAATAGGCAATGCTCCATTTGCTCTTTACCTAAAATAAATGAAGTTCCTCCAACTCATGAATGCTGCAATAAAAGGTCAAAATCTTTTATTCCCATCTCAGGAGGAGTGTCTCTAAAAGACACTGTGACCTATGCCTTTGCTGAGCAAAACAGCTAAAGGGATAGCAATTTTTAATTATAGTATGCAAGGTTCTTCTAATGACCTTATGACTTTGGAACATTAAAAAGCCTGTTCACTAACAAGACACAAAAACAGAAGAAACCAGAGTGAAAATGTCAATTTAAACATTACATAGGAATCCATTTAATGGTGCATGAGTGAAAGAAAATAGGTTGTATGTTTTTTTTTAAATAACCTTTTAAAAATAACTGCATTCCCTTTGCTTTCCTTATTTATATTATACTTACCTGTTATGTGAATGTGCATTTCTTTCTGTTATGCTACTGAAATTGCTACTGGATTGGCCTGTGATTTGGATAAAGTAATGTAAGACTTAAGCATAAAATTCTGATTATAGTAATAGAATAGGTATTCATAGAGAAAGAAAGATAAAATGTTTTTACTCATTGTGTCAGCCACTGGTGACTGAATTTCAGAATGCTCTATCAGGTAACCAAAATTATCCCATGTAGCAGAGTCTACCACTGAATCATTTTGAGCTACTTTCAAATATTTATTTCCTAGTTATAAAAGTATTAACACTTATTTAGAAAATTTTAAAAACATTAAAAAGATCTATCTTATTTCACTCAGCATAATCTCTTCCAGTCCCGTCTATGTTGCTACAAAACGTGGGTATTCATCCTTTCTGATGGAGGCATAAAACTCCATAGTGTATATAGACCACATCTTCCTTATCCATTCGTCCGTTGAAGGGCATCTTGGTTCTTTCCACAGTTTGGCGACCATGGCCATTGCTGCTATAAACATTGGGGTACAGATGGCCCTTCTTTTCATGACATCTGTATCTTTGGGGTAAGTACCCAGGAGTGCAATGGCAGGGTAATTTCTTGAGGAATCTCCACACTGTTCTCCAAAAAGGCTGCACCAACTTGCATTCCCACCAACAGTGTAAGAGGTTTCCCCTTTCTCCACATCCCCTCCAACACAAGTTGTTTCCTGTCTTGCTAATTTTGGCCATTCTAACTGGTGTAAGGTGATATCTCAATGTAGTTTTAATTTGAATCTCCCTGATGGCTAGTGATGATGTACATTTTTTCATGTGTCTGATAGCCATTTGTATGTCTTTATTGTAGAAGTGTCTGTCCATATCTTCTGCCCATTTTTTGATATGATTGTCTGTTTTGTGTGTGTTGAAGACCAGGTGGTATTATAGAGGGCACGGATTGCTTGGAGCACTGGGTGTGGTGAAAAAATAATGAATATTGTTATGCTGAAAATAAATAAATAAATTTAAAAAAATTTTTTAAAAATCTATCTTAACCTACCCAGAGATATTTACTATTTATATTTTGATGGATTTTATTTCAATTTTCAGTGGTTAAGAGCATGGGATCTAGAGCCAGTTCAAAGCTATTGGTAAACCTTGAGACTTTGGGCAAGTACCTTAATTATTTTGTGGCTCAGTTTCCATATCAATAAAATGCGCATAAAAAGAGAGATAATTCACGAATCCATTGACAAAATTAAATGAGGTGATACATGTAAAGTTCTTAGGAAAAACTCCTGATATATAGTGAGAATATAGTATATAACAGCTTTAATTATTATGGCTAAGGTTTTCTGTCTTATATATTTTTCTTATATTGATGATTTATTATATTTTGGAGTATCAGCAACTTAAAATGAGATTCATGAATTTCTGAAAAATTTGGAATATGTGGACAAGCATTTAAAAATAAAATTAAACTTATTACACTGTCAGACATAAACACTGTTAGTAACCTGGGTATACACTTTTAAATCATCTTTGATCATGATAGACCTCAGGTACTGCCGTTGGATTTTAAAAAACATATAATATAAATGAATAAATTTAACAAAAGTAGTGTAAGACTTATATACCAAAAATCATAAACATTACTGAGAGAAATTAATTTCTAAATGATTAGAAAGACATTCCATCTACTTGAATTGGAAAACTTATGAGTGTTAAAATGGAAATTCTTCCCAAACTGATCTATAGATCAACACAATCTATAGATTCAGCACAATACCTATTAAAATTCAAGTAGATTTTTTTTTTCCAGAAAGTGATGAGAAATGTGTAGTATGTAGTATCCCACTGGCCTAAAATGTATATGGAATTGCAAAAGACCAAAAGTGTCAAAATAATTTTGAAAAGAAGAGCAAATCAGAAAATTAGGCTTTCCATTTTCAAAGCTTAATATAAAAGTATAATTATCAAAACAGCGTGGTATTGGCATAAGGACAGACATATTCTTTTTATATAGAAATTTATTTGTTTCTTTAACAAATGATTCTTGGACAAGTGGATATGCACCTGTGAAAAAGAAATGCCCAAAGTCTAAAGGATTACAAATGGCAGAATAATAATTTGAACTGGCTCTAGAACTGGGTGTTGGCTGGAATGTGGAGAATCAGAAAGGGAAATGTAAAATAATATACAGCTGATATGAAGACCGTTTGTCAGGGGGTTCTGGGTAGCTCGGCAGGTTGGGAATCTGCCTTCAGCGCAGGTCATGATCCTGGCATCCCAGAATCGAGCCCCATGTTGGGCTCTCTGTTGGGTGGGAAGTAGGCTCTCCATTTCCCTCTGCTCCTCACCCCAGCTCGTGCTCTCTCTCTAAAAAAAAGTCTTAAAAGAAAACGCCTTGGCAGTTTCTTCTAATGTATATAAATTTACTATAACCACTCTTAGATATCTGCTCAGGAAAAGAAGAAAATTTTTATCTGCATAAAGATTCATACATGAATATTTATATTGGTATTATTCATAATGGCCAAAAATTGGAAACAACCTAAATGTCCATCAACTGATACATGGATAGAGGAAATGTAGTATACCCACACAGTGGAATGCTGTTTAGTAATAACAAGGAGCATGCCCCGATACATGTCATGACGTGGCTATTCTGGGTCTCACTTACTACTGACATTTAGCTCCTGAACAACAGATGGTCAAGTAAACAAGCCAGACAGAAGAGAGCACATATTGCATAGTTCCATGTTTTTATTTTAACATTCAGAGAAGGAAAACCTATAGGAACAGAAAGTAGATTCGTGATTGCCCAGGGCAGGCTATTGAGGATAGAAGTGAAGATTAAGAGTAAATGGATATGATATGAGAAATATTATCAGGCTATTGGAAATGTTCTAAAGCTGATTTGTGGTGCAGATTGCACAACCTGGGAAATTTAATAAAAATTAAGTGAGCTGTGTGCTTTTTTTTAATCACTTAATTTATTTTTTATTTAATTATTTATTTTTATTTTATTTTATTTTTTATAGTCAGTCAAAAAAGTGAAATGGTTATTTTTTAAATTTATTTTCAGCATAACGTATTCATTGTTTTTGCAACACACCCAGTGCTCCATGCAATCCGTGCCCTCTCCAACACCCACCACCTTGTTCCCCCAACCTCCCACCCCCGCCCCTTCAAAACCCTCAGATTGTTTTTCAGAGTCCATAGTCTCTCATGGTTCACCTCCCTTTCCATTTCCCTCAACTCCCTTCTCCTCTCCATCTCCCCTTGTCCTCCATGCTATATGTTATGCTCCACAAATAAATGAAACCATATGATAATTGACTCTCTCTGCTTGACTTATTTCACTCAGCATAATCTCTTCCAGTCCCGTCCATGTGGCTACAAAAGCCGTGTGCTTTAAATAGGTGAATGATATGATATGTAAAATATGCCAAAATAAAATTGCATTAAATAGTACCCTGATGGATTCCATCCTCAGCACTCTTATCTCTGTGTTTCAAAAACGGCATGTGATCTACATACTACATACATGGGCACATCATTGGAGCTTGTCAAAATTATTTATTTCTAATCCACTCACCAGGAGTCTTATGGGTAAGACACAGAAATCTACATTTTTAACAAAGTCCCATGTAATTAGTATTTAATCAGTCTTTATCACACTATTTTGGAAAACTTTGCTAAACATAATGTAACAAATGACATCACTGCCCAGAACAAAGCAAAAATCTAAACAGCAGGCGGTCAGTGAAACAAAAGGACTGGTTTATGAATGTGAAGCAGACAAATACACATAATCCAGAAGGTAGAATCCCTTGAGGATGCATGATTTAAGGTAAGATCTAAAATATGAGCTGGAGATAATTAGGAGAGGAACATATTTCAGTTCCACCAGCAGCTGGAAATGATAATTAGCTGCGGATTAGGAAGGTTCTATTGCTCTTCTAGGGGAAAGGGGTATAACTCGCCCTGGGTCCATATCTATCTGCAAATAAAGAGCTATTATGTTGCTAAGTAGACATGCATTCTGATGGATGTTAGAGACCAACGGGAGTAGTAATACTGAAATTACATGAAAGTTCCAACAAGAATAAACCCAACAGAATATCAAGATGACATAAAGATCTAGATTTTACTTGTTTCAATCATTCGTTTACCATTTTTCAACGAATTTAAGGAGGTATGATTTATATATCTATAATTCACCCATTTTAAGTATACAATTCACTGATTTGTAGTGAGTTTACTGAGTTGTGCCCCATTATTATAATCCAATTTTAGAACACTTCCACCTCACCAATAACATTCCTCATGCACATTACCTGTTAATCTGTCTTTCTACCATGTTCATGCCTCAAGCAGCCAGTATTCTACTTTGTAATTTTAATATACTTGCCTTCACTGGATAATTTTCTATATATACAGTCACATATTTGAGAGTATGACTTTTTTTTTTCACTTAGCATACTGTTTATGAGGTTCATCCCTGTTGTATTATTATCAGTGTTTCATTTCTTTTATTGCTAAATGGTATTCCACTGTATGAATATACATTTTCTCTAATCATCAGTTGATGGACATTTGTACTATTTCCACTTTTTGACTACCTTGTATAACATTTACATGCAATTTTTTTAAACATAGATATATGCTCTCACTTATCTAAGGTTGATGGCTAGGTATGGAATTGCTGGAATGTTTGATAAAGTGATGTTTAATTTCATAAGAAATTGCCAGTCTGTTTTCAAATTAGCTATACCATTTTACATTCTTCCCAGAAATGCAGAAGGCTTTCTGATTCCCCACATCCTTGACGATATTTGTTGTCTGTCTTTTTTAGTAGAACCATGCAATGAGTATGAAATGGTATCTCACTATAGTTTTAGTTTGCATTTTTCTAATGACTAATGATGTTGATAATCTTTTCATGTGCTTACTAAACATTCATATATCTTCTTTGGCTTAATGTCTATCCAAATATTTTGCCCATTTTTAACTTGGCTGTCTTTTTATTCTGAAGCTGTAAGAGTTGTTTGTGTATTCTGAATACACATCCTTTACAAGATACATGATTTGCAAACATTTTCTCCTTGTCTCTGGTTTGTGTTTCCATTTTCATGATGATGTCTTTTGAAGCACAAAAGTTTTGAAATTTGAAGAGGTCCACTTTGTCATTGTTTTCTTTTATGGATCATGATTTTGCTGTTATGTCCAAGAAATCTTTGGTTAACCCAAATCTTTTTTCAAAAGAAAAATCAAAAGAATAATGTTTCATGTCATGTGAAAATGACACAAAATTCAAATTTCAGTGCTAATGAATAAAGTTTTATTGAAACACACACACACACACAATTGTCTCTTGTCTTCTAAAATATTTTTTTCCAGCTCTTCTGCTTATATCTCTGATCCATTTGAAATAAATATTATGTGTAGTGTGAGGTAAGAGCCTACTGTATCTTTTTAAACCTGTATATCCAATTGTTCCAGTGTAATTTGTTGCTAAGACTATCCTTTTATTTTTTTTCCTGCTAGTGAATTGTCTTCCCTCTTTTGTGGATTATATATAAATATAAGGGTTTATTTCTAGATTCTCAATTCTGTTACATTTTTCTATATGTCTATCCTTACACCGGCACCACACCATCTTATCTGTATCTCTATAGTAAATTTTCAAATCAGGAAGTAAAACTTCTATCAATTTTATTGTTTAAATTATTTTCGTTATGCTGGGTCTTTTCACTCACTTATCATTGATGTTTAGTCTTTAAACAGCCAAATAGCTTTAAAGCTTCATTTATCTGTCAAGTGTTAAAGTCACCTGAGTGTTACATTGTTCACATAACAACAGAGATGAGAAAACAAACTCTGCTTTTGAGGCACTGCCGTAGATTGACAACTACAGGAGTACAACAGTTGTATATAAAGGGCTATACATGAGCTGATGCACTTGATTTTATAAAAATCATATATATATATATATATATATATATATATATATATGCATATATATATATATTGCCATGCCATTGAGGAAAGAATGTGGAAATATTCTGGTAAACACTTCAATATAACATGTTAGGGCAGAAGTATCTCCATTCAACTATTGTTGTTAATTCCTGATCTTTTTCATAGCACAATGATGTTTTCCATAGGTTGTTATGATAACATTACAAAATAATTGACAATGCAAGAAATCTTTGTCATAAGTATCAATTAATCTACCAAAACAAGTTAAAGTGGCTGTGTAAACTGTTATGATTGCTAAAAAGATGTAACAGTATCTCTTGGTAAATGTTTCTTTTATGTTTGATCCAGTTTTTAGAAAATATGCCAAGGATGTAACAAAAATATGATAAAAATCAGCAAGTGTTTCTTCATGTGATAGATAATATCAGATGTTTACCACTTGTTTATGCATATATTATCCAAAAAATCTTTAACGACTTCTTTATCTGTGAGAAAACCAAAATGAACATAGCAATCTCAGCAGGCCAGAAATATACAGCTACTACAAAGAACAAGATAACAATTTTTGGAATCAAACTTAGCCTATTGATTCTTGGGCACAGACTTCTATTAAAAAGCTATGGGCCACATTTTTATACAATCATATCAGTATTCTGAACTAGCTCCTTTAACCAAAAGCACTCTGAAATTATGGGAAATTTACTGGCTATTTTTCACACAGAAAGGAAATTCCTCCATATAACCCTGCACTAACATTTACTATGCTGAACTGTATTATTCATTATGAGGGATGATCGGGATTTCCTTCTACCATAGAACTTCAAGGCAGGTCATGAAATAGGACTTTTTGTAAAATTTGTCATTTGATGTTTCCTGAAATAGAAACTTTTATACAGCACCAAATCATGCCTTGACTAGATTCTTTGGCTCCCCTATTGCTCCTCACTCATGTGTGAACCAGCTGTGGCATGCCCTGTCTCTGCCATGAATCATTACAGATAGCAAGCATTATTCTCCATTGTTCACATGAAAGATGCTTACAGCAGGGAATGTACTTTAAAAAAAAAACTTAAGGTCTTTATCCAGCACAAAGATTACCATCCACTTTATGGACATACATGAAGCCCAGCTGCCTGATCTCCTTCTCAAGTAGCATAAGACCTATTTAAAGTCTTCTATAATATTAAGATCAGCTAATTTAATGAAGAAACAGCTCAACATTACATGTCATAAAACCATCTGACAAAAGCCACTTTTTACTTCCTACCTCCATTCTCTCAGGTATGCTTTTTATGTTCAGTGACAAGGAAATAATAAGTCAATTAATACTAATTAAATTAACTGACAAACCCCTTAACTTCTGAACAAAAGATTTCTAAATCCCTGAATTCCCAAATACTAAGTATGTTCTGCTAATATTCGACCAGTTAAAAGCAAGTTCTTTTCTTCAGTAATAAATTAACCATAGTGACCATAGTCGACCAAAACTGCTTTTTCTCAGCCTGTAACTCTCAGCCACATGCATGGGGAGGCACATGAGTTTGTTCTGGCAACTTTATTAAGTGTTATAGAACAGTGATTCTCAAATTTAATATACATACAAATCACCAGGGATCAAAATGTGGATTCTGATTTGGTAAATCTGGGGTGGGCTGTGAAATTCTATTTCTAACAAGCTCCCAAGTGACACTGAGGCTGCTCATCTGTGGACCACATCAAAAAATAGTAGTTGAGTTCTTGAGTGGGGAAAACATACCTGCAAGCATGAATATTTAGGTCAAGAGTGCTTCCATTCTTTCAATATATTAAATAGAAGGAGTTTTAGAACTAGAATATCAAGGAGCTGGACTTTAAGGGAGAAAAAAAGCAGCAGGCATTTGTAAGCCTAAACGTTATTGTTCCCTAGTGCAGAGCTTTGAAATGACAAACTCATTCCTTTATTCACGTATTCATTCATGCATGTGAAATATATCGAGTGCTGGCACTGTGCTAGATTCCAGGGTATAAGGTTAAACAGGTAAAATCTTAGTCTTTTTTTTTAATTAACATATATTATTTGTTTTAGGGGTACAGATCTCTGATTCATCAATCTTACACAATTCTCAGCACCTACCATAGCACACACCCTCCCCAGTGTCCATCCCCAGCCACCCCATCCCTCCTACCCCCCTCCCCCCAGCAACTCAGTCTGTTTCCTGAGATTGAGTCTTTTATGGTTTGACTCCCTCCTTGATCCTGTCGTGTTTCAGTAAAATCCTAGTAGAAACTGACAATCTCATCTAAATAAATAACAAATAGTGAGATGAAGGTAATCATGTATGGTTGCATACAAAGAGGAGTGAAGACAGAGGAAAACATGTTTCACTCTGTGCTGTGGAATGCTGAGACAGGCAGCTCAAATAAGAGTTCATAGTAAAAATCAGTAAGGATTCTTTGATGACTCAACTTGTGCTACTTCCAAGTACTGCTCTAAGCACTGTTTTAAGCACTTTAACTCTTACAATGAAACTTTAGCATAGATAAACTTATTATCCCTATTCTAAAGCTGAAGGAACAAAGGTAGGAGAAATTATGTAATTTGATCATTACATAATTTACTGGTGATAAGTGACAATAGCAGGATACTACTATTTACCAGCATATCCCACAATGTAGACGGTCCTGGTAATTACTAAGATTTCTGGCTCTCCTTTCCTTCAGGGCACATTCCTCTGTAAATATATGCATGGACACATGCCATTAAAATGTGATCATTTTAGCAACATGTGTCACTTCCAGACAGAAGCATTTAATATCCAGTGCACAATTTGTCATGCTCTTTTTACCTGTCCAAGGGTCATGGAAATACTTGTTGATGTGGAGTTGCCATAAGACCAAAACATCCTGGGATGGTGAGCCTGCACAAAAAGGACAGCATACCCAAATTGTCTCCCAGATCTATGCAGGATCTTGGAAGTGCAAGAGATAAACTTGTGTCAGTCACATAGATTTTGATATTGTTTATTACTGTAGCCTACCTTGGCCTATCTTGATAATACATTACAGCTTAGGGTTATGTGCAAATTATCCTACAAAATAGCATAAGTTTAAGTCACTGGAGGAGGGGAAGGTGTGTTGGGCAGACGTTCAAGGTGGACCTGGAAGACAGAGGCATTAAACAGATGGTAAATTTAGAAAAGTTCAGGAAGTTACATTTTCCTGGACAAGAAAGTTCTGAGGAAGAGATGGAGGAGAAAAAAGAAAAGACATGACTCTCATTCCCCCCTCCAAAGGAAGAGAAGGAATGGAAAAGGAATAAAATCTGGGCAATGCCTATTAGGGTTGCAAATGGAGTAAGTTAATCATATTCAATTAAAGGTTAAATTGAATAAACAAATTTCTGGACAGGAAATTAAAAAAAAAATTCTGCCACAAATAAGGAGGTTTAGCCACAAATAAGGAGGTAGAAGAGAGTGAACAGAGTAAAAGAAGCAAGACAAACCAGAGTAAAAACCTAGACTAGAGCTAGAGAAAATCGAAGGTATGGAAGTGGGAGAATGGGTTCAAACCAAAGAAAAGAAATAGATGTTTATTTGTGGGATATGGCTAGTCTCGCCCCCATACCTAGCATATGTTCCTCTGGGGTTTGCCTTTTCCAAAGATCTCACCTGGATGATGCCTATTGACCAGGTTCAAAGATGTGGCCTCTGAGGAGTCTTTACTTTCCCACACTCAGAATGCCCTCATCCTCAGCTCTACCCAGCCTGCCTGCTGCATCTTCAGAAAGTTCCTTCACTTTTACTCTCAAAATATATTTCTAGTTTTACAGTTTTGTACTACCTGTACTGCCACTACAGTAGTCCAGTTCAGCATAGTTCCTTGCCTAAATTATTTCAGTAGCCTCATAATTGGTCTCCCGGATTTTACACTCATGATTCTTTCTCCACACAGCAACCATAGTGACCTTGTTAGGTTAGATCATGTCGCTCCTCAAAACCATCAATTGTTCCCTATTTCACAGAGACTAAACACCAAAGACCTTCCAAGAGCCCATAATCCTCCAAATGATCTGGGGGAAATATGGTCTATCCTGGAATGCATCCTATGATTTTAGGATTTAAAGTACTTCTCTATAATTCATTTCACATTAAAAACAAAACAACAGGGGCGCCTGGGTGGCTCAGTGGGTTGGGCCGCTGCCTTCGGCTCTGGTCATGATCTCAGGGTCCTGGAATCGAGTCCCGCATCGGGCTCTCTGCTCAGCGGGGAGCCTGCTTCCTCCTCTCTCTCTCTCTCTGCCTGCCTCTCTGCCTACTTGTGATCTCTCTCTGTCAAATAAATAAATAAAATCTTAAACAACAACAACAACAACAACAACAAAACAACAACAACAACAAAATCAGAACTATTCAACAAAGATCCAAGATATCTCTTTTTATTATGTATATTTTCTGAATGGCAGTATCAGAGCAATTGAATAGAAGTGGATCTCTTCTCTCTTAGAAACACCTTGAAAAATCATAGTTCATTGTCCTTTAAAGGATATTGTGAGTTCATTTAAATAGGCTCCCAGAATCTGTTCCTTATTTAGGAAACATCTGAGTTGCAAGGTAATCAGCTGTAACAGAGATTTAAAGAAAAGGAAAAAGCCTACTTCAGCGATGGTGTTCAAAAAACACTAAAGTCAATCTCAGCAAAAATTTTTGTGCTATTTATTGCCTCTTATTCTATTTCACCACCAAATCACAGAGTGCTTCATTGTTAACCTGCAAGTATTTACTACTTACCTCATACTAAATAAGAAATATTTCCTACTCTGATCTTAAATTGAAGTGAGGTTATATCTCTGAATCTGTATACATATGCTAGAGAGATAATGAGAGTGATAAAGTGGTAAAGCAGAAAAAAATTAATCCAGAGAAAGTGAAGGTAGAAGGCTAAACTATCTCTTTGTACAGGAAGGGTAGCTAACCACCAAAAGGCCAACTAGGGAGGCCACAGAAAGCTAAAACAAAGATACAGATGTGGTTCTCCATAACTTCACTCTCTAAAACCAGAGAAAACAACAAAACTTAAAAACAGAAAGAAAGAAAAAACAGTTTGGTGATACTAGAAAACACCAGAGCCTCAACCAGAATCTGTTTAAAATAGCCACCAAATCATTTATTTGAAAAAGATGGATGGTACTTTGCAACAGATGAATGGATCAAGAAGATGTGGTATATATACACAATGGAATACTATGCAGCCATCAAAAGAAATGAAATCTTGCCATTTGTGACAACATGGATGGAACTAGAGTGTATCATGCTTAGCGAAATAAGTCAAGCAGAGAAAGACAACTATCATATGATCTCCCTGATATGAGGAAGTGGTGATGCAACATGGGGGCTTAAGTGGGTAGGAGAAGAATCAATGAAACAAGATGGGATTGGGAGGGAGACAAACCATAAGTGACTCTTAATCTCACAAAACAAACTGAGGGTTGCTGTGGGGAGGGGGTTTGGGAGAAGGGGGTGGGATTATGGACATTGGGGAGGGTATGTGCTTTGGTGAGTGCTGTGAAGTGTGTAAACCTGGTGATTCACAGACCTGTACCCCTGGGGATAAAAATATATGTTTATAAAAAATAAAAAATTAAAAAAATAATAATAAAAAAATAACCTGGAAAAAAAATAAAATAGCCACCAAATCAAAGCCAATTCAAGAAAGGATTCTGAAAGGGAACATATTATTATGCAGATCCCAAGCATCCTAAGGAGCTCTCCAAAAGTAAGTGGAAACCCAAGAAAGAAGCAGGCTGATGACCCTTGCTTGAAGCTAGGAATATGAAAAAATTGATGAGTATCCCTGATCCCAATTCAACAGGTGAAAGTGGCAGAAGAGGCACAGCTAAACAAGGAAGGAGTCAGACATGCCACCTTTGCAGGGAGCAAGTGTAGTAGAACTGAGGACAGAAAGATGATGGCCATCAGGAATATAGCTGTGTACCCAGATCTGCTGATGGAAAACAAATGCCACATCATGATATAAAAAACCTGGGAAAGTGTCTGTCCATATCTTCTGCCCATTTTTTGATATGATTGTCTGTTTTGTGTGTGTTGAGTTTGAGGAGTTCATTATAGATTCTGGATATCAACCTTTTGTCTGTACTGTCATTTGCAAATATCTTCTCCCATTCCGTGGGTTGCCTCTTTGTTTTCTTGACTCTGTCTTTTTCTACGCAGAAGCTTTTGATGTTCATCATCACTAGCCATTAGGGAGATTCAAATTAAAACTACATTGAGATATCACCTTACACCACTTAGAATGGCCAAAATTAGCAAGACAGGAAACAACTTGTGTTGGAGGGGATGTGGACAAAGGGGAACTCTCTTACTCTGTTGGTGGGAATGCAAGTTGGTGCAGCCACTTTGGAGAACAGTGTGGAGATTCCTCAAGAAATTAAAAATAGAACTTCCCTATGACCCTGCCATTGCACTCCTGGGTATTTACCCCAAAGATACAGATGTAGTGAAAAGAAGGGCCATCTGGACCCCAATGTTTATAGCAGCAATGGCCACGGTCGCCAAACTGTGGAAAGAACCAAGATGCCCTTCAACGGACGAATGGATAAGGAAGATGTGGTCCATATACACTATGGAGTATTATGCCTCCATCAGAAAGGATGAATACCCAACTTTCGTAGCAACATGGACGGGACTGGAAGAGATTATGCTGAGTGAAATAAGTCAAGCAGAGAGAGTCAATTATCATGTTTTCACTTATTTGTGGAGCATAACAAATAGCATGGAGGACATGGGGAGATAGAGAGGAGAAGGGAGTTGGGGGAAATTGGAAGGGGAGGTGAATCATGAGAGACTATGGACTCTGAAAAACAATCTGAGGGTTTTGAAGGGGCGGGGGTGGGAGGTCGGTGTACCAGGTGGTGGGTATAATAGAGGGTACGATTGCATGGAGCACTGGGTGTGGTGCAAAAATAATGAATACTGTTATGCTGAAAATAAAAAATAAATTAAAAAAAGAAAACTCAATTAAAAAGAAAATTAAAAAAAAAAAAAAAACTGGGACATTCAGGCTTCTCTCTGGATCCTAAGAACCCCTGCCTGAATGCAGCCAATGATCTCTATTCATCCAGCAGTGTTTCTGGCCTTGCTCTGAGCTACAAGCATAAAGAATTTTTATTCCTGAAGCTTCTCTGTTTATCTCAAAGACAATGGCACAGACCACAGTGCAGCTCCCTGGTATACCAAATGGCCAGCAGAGGCAGCAGCAAGGAATGTTTTACCCACTTAACCACCAATATCAACGGAGTTAGCTATTCCAGCTGTTTGTGTGTATGTGGACTCCAACAGCACATGCCCTGGATACTTAAAAAGGGGTATTAGGATACATGTGAGAAGAGCCAAGATAGATAGATTATTGCTAGTCAACTTTCAGATTTAACAGCATGCTAAACTCAACTCGCTGGATATGCGTAACCAGCAGCTTTCAAGATGGGGGCTGGAAGTACAGAGTGAAGTTCTCTCAAATGCATCCAGGTTTATTATAATACAACTATTTATAAATATTTTATTTTTAAAACATAGAAAATGTAAGGTAAATGCAAAATCAGACAGGATTTGAGGGCAGTAGTTAATTAGTTTTCTATAGCAAACTTTCAGGCCTAAAAGCAAAAGAATCAACTAACTAATTTTTAAGGAAGAAAATTAGGTCAGCCTTAAAAGTATACATATCAATGTTAATAACAAAATCTAGGGAAATTTCTAATGAAGTTACCATGGGAATAACATATAATACTAAGAATTCTATAAAGGCAAACAATTTCAAATGTAAAGAACTTGAGGAGTATAATAACCATGAGTCTTCTGAAAATACTACTTAATGATAAAATTCAACCAAACCAGTAATGGATAGAGGAGCCAATGAAATAGGCCTGGATGGGAACACTGAACTTTTGAAATTTCATAATGTCGGGGCACCTAGGTGACTCAGTGTTTAAAGCCTCTGCCTTCGGCTCAGGTCCTGATCTCAGGGCCGTAGGATGGAGCCCCATATCAGGCTCTCTGCTCAGCGGGGAGCCTGCTCCCCCACCCCACCGCCTGCCTCTCTGCCTATTTGTGCTCTCTGTCTGTAAATAAATAAATAAATAAATAAATCTTTAAAAAAGAAAAGAAATTTCATAATGTTGAAAAATTTTAAATTTGTGAAGACAAAAAGTACAATGCACAATGAACTGTCATAAGGTTGTGCATAACAAAATATATATAACACCAAAACTCATAAAGCGAAGAAGTAGGAGGAAGAGGGGGAGGAGGGGAAAACACTTTATACAGTATTAATAGATGTCCTAACTATAAATCTACCTGGCATTCCTGAAATGAGTCCCATTTGGTCCTGGTATATTTTCTTCTAAATATGTCATTGAATTCAGTTCACTGTTTATTTAAGATATTTGTATTAATAATAATATTGGTTTGTCTGAATTATTTTCTTTTATACTATTTTTATAAGTTAGATATAAATACTTCATTTGTTTAAAATAAAAGGAATGTAAAGTTTCCCAATAATTTTATCCCTTGAAACAATGTTGTTGCAGATGTTATGGTTTTTTATCCCTAAATAATGATATATACATCTCCTAAAAATAAAGGCATTACCACAATTTAACAATCATCTAATGTCTAGTCATACTCAAATTTATTCGTTTGTGCCCCCCCAAAAAATTTTAAGCCAGGATTCAATCAGCTTAGCATATCGACTTTGATTGTTTTATTTTTTTGTCTTTTTTTAAAAAGATTTTTTTAGATTTATTTATTTATTTTTATTTTTTTTTAATTATTTTTTTATTTTTTATAAACATATATTTTTATCCCCAGGGGTACAGGTCTGTGAACAGATGAATGGATCAAAAAGATGTGGTATATATACACATTAGATTTATTTATTTTGACAGACAGAGATCTCAAGTAGGCAGAGAGGTAGGCAGAGAGAGAGAGGAGGAAGCAGGCTCCCTGCTGAGCAGAGAGCCCAATGCAGGGCTCAATCCCAGGACCCCAGGATCATGACCCAAGCCAAAGGCAGAGACCTTAACCCACTGAACCACCCAGGCACCCCTGTCTTTTTTGAGGTATAATTGGAGTCTCATGAAAAATTAAAACAGTTCTTACAACATTAGAACTCTCTGGTCTTTAAGGTTTTGTTAGACTCTCCCAATAAAACCATTCAAACCCAGTGTTTCTTAGTAGGGTAATTCTTTACAACTTTCTCTACTTATATAAAAAATTGACCCGTTTAAGATTACTATCAAAATGAGAACATGATTGGTGAAATTATTTTCATAGAAAATTAGCCATTGAACTTATATTTTCAAATACATTTTCATAAAGGAGGTATACAAAGTAATCTCATATTTTTATTTTCTACTTTTTAATTTTTTATTTAAATTCAATTTAGTTAACATATAGTGTATTATTAGTTTCAGGGGTAGAATTGAATGATTCGTCAGTTGCATATAACACCCAGTGCCCACTAATCAAGTGCTCTCCTTGGTGTCCATCACCCAATTACCAGACCCCCGACCCATCTCTCCTCCAGCAACTCTGTTTGTTCCCTATAGTTAGAAGTCTCTTATGCTTTGCTCCTTCTCTGATTTTATCTTATATAAAGATATATAGATACAGATATACATATAGATATATATATATCTATATCTTATATAAAGATATATAGTTTTTTAAATTCCACATATGAGTGAAATGATATGGTATTTGTCTTCCTTTGACTGAGTTAGTTTGCTTAGCATAATACCCTTAGTTCTATCCACATCATTGCAAATGGCAGGATATTCTTTTTGATAGCTGAGTAGTATTTCATTGTAGATAAATACCACATCTTCTTTACCCATTCATCTGGGTTCTTTCCATGGTGTGGCTATTGTGGACATCGCTGTTAAAAACACTGGGGTATATGGGCCCCTTCAAATCACTATTTTTGTACTTTTGGATAAATACCTAGTAATTCAATTGCTGGTTCATGGGGTAGTTCTATTTTTAAATTTTAAGGAACCTCCATATTGTTTTCTAGAGTGGGTGCACCAGTTTGCATTCCCACCAACAGTATAAAAGGATTCCCCTTCTCTGCCTCCTAGTCAACATCTGTTTTTTTCCTGAGTTGTCAATTTTAGCCATTCTGACAGGTGTGGTATCTCACTGTGGTTTTGATTTTTATTTCCCTCACACCAAGTGATGTTGAGCATGTTTTCATGTGTCTATTGATTATTTACATGTCTTTTTGGAGGAATTTTTGTTCATGTCTTCTGCCCATTACTTGACTGGATTTGTTGTTTTTGGGGTGTTGAGTTTGATAAGTACTTTGTAGATTTTGGATAAAGCCCTTTATCTGGTAAGACATTTGCAAATATTTCTTCACATTCTGTAGGTTGTCTTCTAGGTGTTTTAGCTGTTTCCTTTGCTGTACAAAACCTTTTTATCTTGATGAAGTCCCAATAGTTCATTTTTGCTCTTGTTTCTCTTGCCTTTGGAGGTGTGCCTAGGAAGAAGTTGCTGTGGAGGTCAAAGAGGTTGCTGTCGGGACGCCTGGGTGGCTCAGTTGGTTAAGCCACTGCCTTCGGCTCAGGTCATGATCTCAGGGTCCTGGGATTGAGTCCCACATCGGGCTCCTTGCTCAGCAGGGAGCCTGCTCCTCCCTCTGCCTCTGCATGCCATTCTGTCTGCCTGTGCTCGCTCTCTCCCCCTCTCTCTCTCTGACAAATAAATAAAATCTTTAAAAAAAAAAAAAAAAAGAGGTTGCTGTCTACATTCTCCTCTAGAAGTTTGATTGATTATTGTCTCACATTTTTGGTCTTTCATCCATTTGAGTTTATTTTGTGTATGGTGTTTTAAAAAATGGTCCAGTTTCATTCTTCTGGATGTGGCTGTCCAATTTTTCCAACACCATTTATTGAAGAGACTGTCTTTTTTCCATCAAATGTTCTTCTCTGCTTTGTTGAAGATTGTTGAAGTTGACCATAGAGGTGAGGGTCCATTTCTGAGTTCTCTGTTCTGTTCCATTGATCTCTATGTCTGTTTTTGTGCCAGTACCATAAAGTGTTAGTGATTAAAGCTTTACAATACAACTTGAAGTCCAGAATTGTGAAGCCACCATGTTTGGTTTTCTCTTTCAACATTCCTCTATTTGGAGTCTTTTCTGGTTCCACAGAAATTTTAGAATTGTTTGTTCCAGCTCTGAAAAATATTGGTGTTATTTTAATAAGTATTGCATAGAATGTGTAAATTTCTTTGAGTAGCATTGACATTTTAACATATTTGTTCTTCCAACCCATAAGCATGGAATGTTTTTCCATTTCTTTGTGTCTTCCTCAATTTCCTTCATAGTGTCCTATAGTTTTCAGAGTACAGATCTTTTACCTCTTTGGTTAGTTTATTGTTAGGTATCTTATGGTTTTGGTGCAATTTTAAATGGGATAGAATCCTTGATTTCTCTTTCTGCTGCTTCATTTTTAGTGTATAGAAATGTAACAGGCTTCATTGTGTTGATTTTATATCCTGTGACTTTGCTGAATCACTGTATCAGTTCTAGCAATTTTTTGGTGGAGTATTTTGGGTTTTCTAGAGTATCAAGACACTTGCAAAGTGTGAAACTTTGACTTCTTCCTTGATGTTTTGCATGCCTTTTATTTCTTTTTGTTGTCCAGTTGCTGAGACTAGGACTTCCAGTATTGTTAAACAATAGTGGTGAGAATGGACATCCCTTTCATATTCCTGATCTTAGGGGGAAAGCTCTGCCTTTCCCCTTTGAGGATGATGTTCACTCTGGGTCTTTCATATATGGTTTTCCTGATGGTGAGATGTATTTCTTCTATCTTTACAACTCTATGGTCAAATAATCTTTGACAAAACAGGAAAAAATACACAGTGGAAAAAAAGAGTCTCTTCAATAAATGGTGCTGGGAAAACTGGGCAGCTATATGTAGAAGAATGAAACTCGACCATTCTCTTACACCCTACACAAAGATAAACTCAAAATGGATAAAAGACCTCAATGTGAGACAGGAATCCATTGTGGAGGGTTTTTATCAAGAACGGAAGCTGTTTTTTGTCAAATGCTTCCTCCACCCCGTATCTATTGAAAGGATCGTATGGTTTTTATCCTTCCTTTTATTAATGTGGTGTATCACATTGGTTCAAGGGATGCTGAACAACAGTTGCAGTCCAGGAATAAATCCCTTTTGGTTCCAGTGAATAATCCTTTTCTTATACAGTTAGACTGTATTAGCTAGAATCTTCTTAAGAATTTTTGCATCCTTGTTCATTGGGGATATTAATCTGTGTTTATTTTCAGTGGGGTCTTTGTCTGGTTTTGGGGTCAAGGTGATGCTGGCCTCATAGAATGAGTTTGGAAGATTTATTAATTCTTGTATTAATTCTTGTATTAATTCTTCTTTAAGCATTTGGTAGAATTCGCCTGGAAGCCATCCAGCCATGGAGTCTTGTTTATTGGAAGATTTTTTTTTAATTTATTTATTTTCAGCATAACAGTATCATTATTTTTTCACCACACCCAGTGCTCCATGCAATCCGTGCCCTCTATAATACCCACCACCTGGTACCCCGACCTCCACCCCCCCGCCACTTCAAACCCCTCAGATTGTTTTTCAGAGTCCATAGTCTCTCATGATTCACCTCCCCTTCCAATTTACCCCAACCCCCTTCTCTCTAACTCCCCATGTCCTCTATGCTTTTTCTTATGCTCCACAAATAAGTGAAACCATATGATAATTGACTCTCTCTGCTTGACTTATTGCATTCAGCATAATCTCTTCCAGTCCCGTCCATGTTGCTACAAAAGTTGGGTATTTGTCCTTTCTGATGGAGGCATAATACTCCATAGTGTATATGGACCACATCTTCCTTATCCATTCATCCGTTGAAGAGCATCTTGGTTCTTTCCACAGTTTGGTGACCATGGCCATTGCTGCTATAAACATTGGGGTACAGATGGCCCTTCTTTTCACGACATCCATTTCTTCCAGATTACCTAATTTATTGGCACATTATTGCTCATGATATTCTTTTATAACCTTCAGGATTTGTTGTGATTTCTTTTCTTTCATTTGTGATTTTATTTATTTGGCTCCTTTCTCTTTCGGATAAGTCTGGCCAGGGGTTTATACATCTTGTTAATTCTTTCAAAGAACCAGCTCCTAGTTTTATTGATCTGCTCCTTTTTTAAATTTCTATATCATTGATTTTGGCCCTAATTTTTATTATTTCTCTTCTCCTGCTGGATTTGGCTTTGTTTGCTGTTCTTTCTCCAGCTTCTTTAAGTGTAAGTTTAAGTTGTGTATTTGAGACTTTTTTGCTTCTTGAGGAAGGCCTGTATTATTATAGATTTCCCTCTTAGGACTGCCTTTGCTGCATCTCAAAGGTTTTGAGCTGTCATGTTTTCATTCCCATTTGCTTCCATGATTTTTTTTTGAATTATTTAATATCCTGCTTGACCGATTCATTTTTTAGTAGTATGCTCTTTAATCTCCATGTATTTGTGTTGTTTCAAAATCTTTTCTTTTGTGTGACTTCAAGTTTCTTAACACTGTGGTCTGAAAATATGTATGGTATGCTCTCAGTCTTTTTGTACTAGCTGAGTCCTGATTTGTGACCCAGTATGTGATCTATTCTGGAGAATGTTCCATGTGAATTTGAGAAGAACGTGTATTCTGCTGCTTTAGGATGAAATCCTCTGAATAGATCTATTAAGTCCATCTGGTCCACTATGTCATTCAAAGCCCTTGTTTCATTGTTCACCTTATGCCTAGATGATCTGTACATGGTTATGAGTGGGGTGTTAAAGTCCTTTGCTATTATTTTATTATTATCAATGAGTTTCTTTAATTTTGTTATTAACTGATTTATATAGTTGGCTTGATCCTTATTTAGGAGCACAAATATTTATAATTTTTTAATCTTCTTGTTAGAGAGACCCCTTTACTATGATATAGTGTCCTTCTTAATCTCTTATAACCATCTTTGGTTTAAAATCTAGTTTATCTGATGTAAGTTTGGCTACTTCGGCTTTCTTTTAATGTCCATTAACATGATAAAATTTTCTCTACCCCCTCACTTTTTATCTAAAAGAGGAACCCACTTCCATTGCGTTTAAATAACTGTTACTTTCAAATTTTCCACTAAATAGAACAAAAAAACTCCTGACTGATTCATGCAGCATATAAATATATACATCCCATTGTCTAATTATCATAATAGTATTCAGAGGAATACTCCCATAGTTTTCTGTAGCAATTCAGAACAAATATATATTTATGAAAATGTTCTTAGGAAAGTATCTGGAACATTTTTTTGCCAGGAAAAAATATTTCTAGAACATTTATCTATTCAAAAATCATTTCTTAATTGGAATTCAGTAGTGGTGGAAATTATTGAATTTGGATCTCTTAGACAACCAAATACACAGTTACAATCAGCTGGGGGTTTTTGTATTGTTCTTATTCTGTGTTTTTGCTTTTATTTTTTTCTAAAGGAATCCACTCAATTAATTTTTCTAACCAGTTTCCTTGGCTACCCAAGATAACTATTATTTAAATCATGATTGATTGGTCATCCTTTGAGAAGCACGCCTAAGATGATGCTATAGTTCACAATATCTCATTAATCAGGAAACCCACAACATTAAGAAAATAATTTATACATTGATAGATAATATTGTTCATTTTGAAATACTAAACTGATACAGGATTTTAATGTTTGTAGAAATGGATCCAATTCTTTCCTTAAAGTTTAATGTCCTGAATATAATGGTATCACTATTCAAAATCCATCTAACTCATACTTCTGAAATACCAGTGGCTAAAAGTTAAATCTGATTTTGCTTTCATAATAAAATAGTTGACCAGGAAGGAAGGCATATCAAATGTACAATTTAAAAACAAGTTGCTGAATTTAAAGTTAAGAAATTTTTAAAGATCATTGAATCCAACTTTTCCATTTTATAGAAACCAAGGTCCAGAAAAATCTACATACACAGGTTACTCTACTAAGCCAGTTTCACTTGACTCCAAATCCAGACTTCTTCGTATTCTCTGAAATAAAGCTGTGCTCTATATTGCAGGCTCTATTCACTGTCTGGATAGTAATGTCCCTGGAATGAGAGTCCACATTTAAATGTAGACCTCAATCCCACACTGAGACAGGCTTATTAAGCTCTCTATGTACCACCTGGTATATATATGACCAAGCCCAGTTAAGGCTACTGAATGTAGAGCCTCCCACTCCTCACTGTTCATTTGCAGCTATATGTATATTTGATATGTCCTTACACATCTAAAAAGTTAGCACTTTTTTTTTCTTTATATAAGTCTAATTACAACATCTCCCATTCATTGGTAGACACAATTGTCCACTAATTAACCTTGACATTTGCTACATAATCTCTCTTACAATGAAATGTGCAGGAGTCATTGTTTAATTGGATTCTATAATTAAAACAAATGAAAAATAAACCATGAATCCTAGAGTTAGCAAATCTGTGATTGTGACCTTTTTCCCCTAAAAAAAAATACCACCGTTTTTCAAAATATTGTTTAAGAATAGCTTTTGAAAATAAGATCTACATTTTGGAATGACAGATAGGTTGTTTATCAAAATCCAGGAAAATAGCACATAAACACATAAGCTGAAATAAAAATCCAGAGTGACTTTCTTGTGAAAAGAAGCTATTATTTTAGATTTGACCATGGTGATGAGATCCACTGTTTCTAACAAAGGAAAGCAGGAACTAACGAAGTTGTCATGGGTATGCTGTTTCTTACTTGATGCCTTCATTTTCTTTTTACTTTTCATATTCTGATTATTATATGACAATTTATTATTGCTCCAGTATCTTTTCTAAGACCTCAATGTATTTCTTTTGCCTTTCACTTAAATTTTCTTCTCAAAGATGCTGGTTTCACTCTGTTCAATGTGTATACTTCAGTTTTTTTCCTAACAGTTATTGTTTCATGTTCAACCTTTAAATGCAGCTACATAAGTGTATAGAAGTCAAAGCACTCCGTTTTTCACATTTTTCAGTTATCAGCTTCTTTTATAACTGCTTAAGCTCTGCTACCAATTTGCATAAGAGTCTTAAAAACCGCCAGCTAATTCCATGAGAATTTATTTCTCTGAGAGAATAAAGTACCAGTCAACGTTTTAACGAAATGGAAATGAAGCTTTTTTCATCACCATTAAGCAACAAGAAGTCGGATTGGCTAATGAAGTTTCTTATTTTACTGTTATCAACTGCATGGATTGTTGCTCACTATTTCAGTATTAAAAATAAGATAAAGTGAAATAAATAAGTCAGTTTATAAAAGCTTCAGGAAGTGAGATAACATGAAAAACTGTATTTCTGTAGTGAATAGAAGATATCCATCTTTAAGTTTGAAAATCTTTTAACTCATAGAACTTGAATATAGTAAGTACTTAATCATATTGAGTGATGAGACAGAAGGACGATATTAAGGTTTGACTGGTAAAATAGATCTGTACTGCTTGAGCAGAGCCTTTGTTAAACATAATTTTAAAAACAATCATCAATGGGGTAAAATCATACATTTTCTCACTCTGTGCTTCATTTTAGTCTAGATCTGTAATAAGAAAGTCAAGTGGAATGTTGAAATAGCCAGTTACATCAAGACAATTCTATCATGGCAATAAAGGATGTGGGAGACAATTTTCTATGAATTTAGATTTTCAACACAAACTATGTAATTTTCTAGCCTTCCATTCTGGAGACAGAGGCAGTGAAATAATCTTCTTGACTTTCTGCTGGCACATCTTTCCAAAGCCCAAATCTGAGGATGCTAAGCCCCATTCTTCAGTATCTTCCTACTCTTCATACTATAGCCTCTGGGAATAAATGTTATTGCTATTTGGGAAGAATTAAAGTAAGCTTTCTGTAGTCACTCACTGGAGTATAACTTTTGATAACAAAGGTTTCTTTTCTATCATGTTTAGACCTATGTATTCTGCACTTAATTTTTTGTCACATAGTGGGAGTTAGTAAATATGCATTGAAAGAATAAGCATGAATAAATTAGTAAGTGAATAAATGAACAGATTCTATGGTGTCTTAGTTGAGTTCTAGGTTACAAGCTCTTCTTGGAACTGAATTCAAAACAGTGAATCTTGATGTATCGCCTGGTATTTCTAAGATCTTGCCTTGCTCTATAATGGTCATAGGTATATGAACACTGCTCCTAAATGTTGGTACCATGGTTGAGTTTTCTCCCCCCAACTACATCTTCATTGTTTAACGCCAAACAAATCGCAATTTTCCTCCTACTTCTTCTTTCAGACTCCATGATGCCATGCTCCACTCACACACAGGAATTTTCTGTGCAACCCTAACCCCAACCTTCTATCTTCTTCTTCAGTCACTATCACGTAACATTCTCCTCATGAACTTTTTTCTGTAGTGGAGTTTTTTAAAAAATAAAAACAAAACTTTAAAAAAAAAGTTGTCAAGCTTATATGTAATTGTGAACAATTTTTGGCTGCTGAATTAGTTGAAAAGCTGAAACATTTCTTTATAGTAATATAAACATACATACACTTCATTGAATATTACAAATGATTAGTAGTTTGGTGTTTATTTTTCTTTTCTTTTCTTTTCTTTTTTCCTCCATAAAGAGCTAGAAAATGAGAAAAGAAGAATAATGGTGACCAATTTGTAATCAAGAAAGCTTGACCAAGAATCAGGGGAATGGATGGTGTAGAGAACAAGTTTACTCAGCTGATCTGTTCCAACCCTATGTTTATCTCCAGACATACTTTGAGTCATGGTTCTGACATTTGGCCAAATCTGAATGAAATGTACAAACTATTGATGGATATAGTTCTGAGCTAGGATCCAAGCAGACCAGGGACAACCTGTGCCAGCTTATCGCCATTGTTTATAAAAACAACAACAACAACATACAGGTTGATGATGAGCACCTAGCCTCTGTGTGCTTTCTTGGTTTCCATTACTGAGCCTATTGGTTTGAGTTACCTGACTTGGAGGGTATAAAAGACAACTCACGTGGAGCTCAGATTATCCTGCGATTAAGGCAATTTGTACATACATCGGTGGTTCAGAATCTAAAGACAAAGCACATCTTCTGTGACTGAGAATAGAAGCTGGGACTTGTGCCAGAAAGACTTATGCCTCTGGTATTTGTGCCTTTTCCCTCCTAATATACCATATTTAAACCTAAGTGAATAGTGCCATGGAAAATCTCATGGGTCCTCTTAATCATCCAACCCTGAGAAAACTGATGCAACTGACATAAATTAAAGTGTCCTTTTGTGTTACTTCTTTCAATGTATTTATCACTGATCTCAAAAGCAGATCATATTGACCAAGTATTTAGGTCAAAAACGATGCACCTGGATGGAATAAGTTTCTGGATATGCCAAACTATTCTGATTTCTGTTTCTTTGTGAGGGTGACTTATAACCATAGCTTCGGTCTCTTAAAAAAATATCAGAAATCTCCTTGTTAAAAAAGTTGACAAACTCTTAACAGCCCTTCACCCATCAAGCTATAACTTTATTTATTTTTTAAATAGATCTAAAAAGGCAGAGTCAGAATGGAAAGATACCAGATACCTTGGCTTCTTAGGTTTTGTCTCTTAGTAATTATATAGTCTTCAAACCCCCTGGACAAATATTTTATCCATAAAATGGGGGTAATGATTCCAAATCCATAAAGTCGTTTGAGAATTAAAAATAAGAGAATATATTAAAAGTTTCTAACACAGTTAAAAGCTTGATAAATTGTAATAGCTGTTACTATCTTGTTTTGAAGTTATCTAAACATATTCTGCCCTTTTGTTCTATTTCTATCATCTATGGTCAAGATAACAAGTGAGTCAAAATCCACCTGCAGTTTGTTCTAGATACTAATGAGAAAACCACCAGCAAATACTGTCCCTTTGAAACACTTCTTCCATCCACACAAGTGTCTGGATATGCCAAACTATTCTGATTTCTGTTTCTTTGTGAGGATGACTTACAACCATAGCTTCGGTCTTTGTATTATGATAAACAGGTCAAACTGCTCTAACAAGAAAGCACAAAATATAATGGCTCAGGTAAATTAGAAATCTATTTCTCTTTTACATAACAGTTCATGACAGGATGGCTCTACCAGTGCACATCAGTGATGTCGTTTACATCACTGGGTCCAGGCTAGATGCTCTCAGACTCCCTTTTCTAATTCAGTGGAAAGGGAAAGAAAAGGAGTGCATAGAGGCCTCCTTTCCAAGTTTGTGACATGGATGTTGCATATATCACTTCCACTTACACCCCACTGACAAGAATATACTCATATGGCTATACCTTGTTGCAAGAAAGGTGGAAAATGTAGTTTCTAGCTGGGTAGACCACATGCTAAGCTAAAAATCATGTCAGGTTATATTAATGAAAATAAGGGAAGATGGGCATCTGATAATAACCTTTCTTTCCTATAATTTTCATATACATTGTCTACTAAAGACAGCTACTTTCCAGGCCTAAATGGCTCCCAGGATGCAGATAGATAGATAGATAGATAGATAGATAGATAGATAGATAGATAGATCTATATAGATAGATAGATAGATGATAGATAGATAGATAGATCTCCCATATATATATAGGAAGGGGTCTCCAAAATGAGTGTGCAGACATTCCAGGAGATATGCACTATCATACATAATGGTGTTGGAAGAACTATTAGAATCATCCTTTTATTGATTAAAAAGAGGAGTATAAGGGGCGCCTGGGTGGCTCAGTGAGTTAAAGCCTCTGCCTTCAGCTCAGGTCATGATCCCAGGGGCCTGGGATTGAGCCCTGCATCGGGCTCTCTGCTCAGCAGGGAACCTGCTTCCTCCTCTCTCTCTGCCTGCCTCTCTGCCTACTTGTGATCTCTGTCTGTCCAATAAATAAATAAAATCTTAAAAAGAAATAATAAAATAAACTGAAGTTAGAACCAATCTTTTTAATCACCACATCACAAAGTTTTTATGATAGTTTTCAAAAAAATAATAAAATATATTCAACAATACAGACTCACTAAAATATTATACTAGTATAAATACTAAAAAATACTTTGGTGTCAGTAATGAGTTATTTTAAAAACAATTTTTTTTCCTTATCCTTTTTAAAGATTTTATTTATTTACTTGACAAAGAGAGACATTGCGAGAGAGGGAACACAAGCAGGGGGAGTGGGAGAGGAAGAAGCAGGCTGATTGCCAAGCAGGAACCCAATGTGGGGCTCTATCGCAGGACTCTGGGATCATGATCTGAGCCGAAGGCAGACGCTTTTGTGTGGCTTTAAATGTACATAAAATGTTGGAAGAGATGTGAATGTATATAATTTGTCATTAATAGATAATTATTTATAGTCAAGACTTTACATTAAAAGGTGTACATTAAAAGAATATGGAGGGCTGCCTGGGTGGCTCAGTGGGTTGAGCCTCTGCCTTCAGCTCAGGTCGTGATCTCAGGGTCCTAGGATCGAGTTCTGCATCGGAATCTCTGCTAGGCAGGGAGCCTGCTTCCTCCTCTCTCTCTCTCCCTCTCTCACCGATTGCCTCTCTGCCGATTTGTGACCTCTCTCTGTCAAATAAATAAAATCTTAAAAAAAAAAAAAGAATATGGAAACCACTGTTCTAATTCAAAGTTTTTCAATATACATTCTTCAAAATGCCTCCCTGGTGTACCAAGTGTTTGACGGATGATTTGGTAATTTCAGAGGGAAAAAAATTTTCACTTGTATAAATTTCACAAAATTAGATGTAATATTATCTGTGAATCCCAAGGAATTTCTTTTAGTTCTTATAAATCATTACATCATTAGGTATGCATATACACTATAAAGGTCATGCTGATCAGTCACCATAACTCATATTAAATTAACAGGTTGCAATTCATCTTAACTAACATATTTTCACATCACTTGTGTGCACATTACTTACATTTGTTATTATTGGGTTTTTATTTTTTCTATTGCACTTTATTATTATTATTGTCTAATGTCAAGTTGCTAAGCCCCAAAAGTAGAGAATATGATTCAGAGTTAGTTTTTTGAAGCAAAGTAGTAAGTACTTAAGAAAATATTAATCTAAATATTGTAACTTAGAATAACATTAATATATGTAATGAATATGACTCTAGAGCAAATACGAAATAGGCTGAGATAATTGCATCTTCAGTTATGGTTATTTTGCAAAGGTTTTGATATTGAGTTTTATTGGACCTGTGACATACTTCCTTCTGGTCCTCACAACAATTTGAATTATAAAACATTATCAAGGCTTCTATTCCATTTCTAAACAGAGCTCAATGGTCTCTTTTGTAAACCAACTATGTTTTTCTGGAACAATTACAACATATTTCTAAAGAAAAAAATTGGTGGTATTTATTATGAAAGAGGAAAAAGAAACAAAACTACAGAAGGATTATTCATTATTGCATACTTTCTAGTAACATTACAGAAATCATATTGTTGACAAGTTTCTAAAGTTACTGAAAAATATTGTGCTAAAAGAGAAAACAGAACACATCTGTCTTAGTTCTTGTTGCTATGACAGAATATTATAGATTATATGACGTAAACAACAAACATTTATTTCTCAGAGTTCTGGAGACTAGAAGTCCAAGATCAGAGTGCTAGCATGGTCAGATTCTCAGTGAGGACCCTCTTCCTGGTTTGTAGATGGCAATTGTCTTCTCATTGTATTTTCATATGACAAAGAGAGAAAATGAGAACCCTAGTCTCTTACTGTTCTTAAACAGTCACTACTCTTATCATGGGGGCTCCATCCTGATGACCTCATCTAAACCTAACCACCTCCTATAGTCGCTACATCCAAATACTATCACACTGAAGGTTTCAACATATGAATTTGAGGGGGGCACAAGCAATCCATAGTGATATCATTGACAAAATTCCTTTAATCAAATCAACTTGTTGTATTTCACATAACATTAATGGCACAAAATGTAGAATTACAAATACAGTTGTATACTACCGTATAGTTCAACTTGCATTTGGATGACACCATTGATGTAGTATGAATCAGTTCTTATAATACGCACAGTATATATATGAAAGAAAAGTGATGATTTTCTGTAACATTTAGCTGTGAAATTCCATACTACATCTGAAAAGGCCTTTTCAAAAATTATAGCTACAATATTTTTGAATCATGATGCAGTCTAGAAATGGTGTATTGGGATAAGTACTTTAGCTCTCACTAGTTGTGTGGCAAGAAAAAAAAATTATTTAAGTTTTTGCCCCAAAATACCAAACACTTGCTTTATTAATACAAAAAAATTAATAATTTCTCTTTGATTCAGTGTTGCAGGAAATAGAAATACATTTGAATAAAATCAGGTCACCATTCTTTAGTTAAAACCAAACCAAGTTCTGGCTGATTTAAATAAAAATAAACTTATTGGAGTGGTAATAAGTATTCACAGAATTAATGTCAGACCAGTGAAATAGGCTTGGGAATTGTGGGGATGAAATTGCCCAACACGAAGGATCAGGAAGCAGTTGTGGTATATCAGAACCAGGATGATGGAAGCCTGCTACTGGATCTGGCACAGAAAGCCAACTGCTTAATTCTTTTTTTCCCTCTATATAGGATTCAAATACTCCACCTTGAACAACAGAGGAAAAGGCTCCTGATAGGAGCCCTATCCGATTATAATAGTCAGACAAAGCATAACCAATGTCCAATATGCAGAGACTCTGAGAACTTTATTTTCAGCATGTTGTATAAAGAAATGGTGAACTGGGACAAGAGACCCTTCTCTATATGAAATGTACTCCATAAGAAGTAAGGTGTTACTTTTCAGTGAGCAAACCCAGTTATGTTAAAGAGACCATTTCTATAATTTCAAACTATTTCCTCAATTGACATACTTAAGGATTTATCTAGAATTTTTCAAACAGTTGAACCTTTTACATCAGGAACAAAATATTACGATGGTTAAAGACAAAATACCAGGTTTCTTAAGAAAAACAAACTGGGATGCAAATGGCTTATCTCTAAGAGTTTAACTTAATGACAGTTAATGATATTCTTCATGCCTATAGGCAGAAATTGATGACATAGTTTATGTGCTATAAAATATATTTTATTACCTTTTATAAATTCTGAAACAGAATAGAGTTAAATGAATCCCCAGAATGAATTTAGAGGGTCACTAGCCTCTACCTCCCAAAATGAAACATAAACTAGGTCTTACGGCTTCTGTATATGATCTGCTTATAATTCTACATCTGGTGCTGTTGCTTAATGTTGTCTTCAGCCTGAAAAATCTGTAAAGTCACTAGATGTATATTTGGTCTGACTATCCAGAACTATTGGCTAATTTATCAAATCCCAACAAGTTGGGATTTTCTAGAGAAATGAAGAGGAAGGAAAGAATGTAGAGCCTGGACGGTAGCTCAAACTGTCCATCACCAGATGGAATCAGATACTATTATTCTGGGAAAAATTAAAGTAATATGATCTCATTGAGATTAAACAATTATAAATACAGAAATTCTATATCTTATGTGAATTTATCTAATTTTCAATTTTTTACTTTAACACATTTAAGATTTGAAATCTCCAAGAATTTTTGGGCCTCACCTTCTCATTTTGAATGCTTCTTAAGTTCGCATGGATCACAGATGCCACACTTTGAGAAATATCACACCAGAACTTGCCTCAACTGTACCTGCAACTCTTGAGCATATTAATCTTTGCTCAACAATTGAGTTAGGACAATGGACAGCATTTAACATGGATCATATGAACACATTTAATAAGAACTTAGGCATTCTAAAATCTCTTTTTGGAAATCTGCACTAGAAAATAAGATAAGTGTCTTGCCAGAATATAGGTAGTCTTTTTAAATAGGAAATACCATGATTATTTGTCATGAGACAGTATGGTATAATAGAAAGTATACAAAATTTGGAGGTACAGTTGCTTTATTCTTGATTTCCTACCAAATGAATGTTTTGTATTGAATGAATTATTCCCCTTAATATTTCTAAGCCTCACTTAATTCCTCTGCAAAATGGAAACAATATTACCTTCATGATACTACATGAAACATAAGTATGGTAGCACTATATACATGGTAAAGTAATCAAAAATATTGCTGATTTTTCCACATATTTTCTCAATTCTTCACTCTTCCTAGAAATAGAACTAAAAATATGTTTTAATCTTCTAAAAGATTAACCTTTTATCTTACCCTCCAAGGTTAAAATTAAAGGAGATAAGCATAATCAGAAGTGATAATGTCAAGTAGATGTAATGTATCATCTTTTTCATATTTCAAATATCAAAAATAATCTCTTTTTGGCAACAATCCTAACATCAGCCAGAAATGGTAATGTTAGAACCACCATTGTACTTTTTATCATAGCGCAGGCTATATATATATATATATTTGGGATTACTTTATTTTTTATTTTTATGTCCATTGTTCATCTTTTCCAGACATTAGATCATTCAATCCATGTTATTCTGCAGTTTGCTATTTTCATACAACTTGACATCATACTATGTAACTTCTTCAAGTTCCGCCTCATTATTTTAAACAGTTGCATTACTATTCCACTATTTATACATATGTATCATGCCACACAATAATTCATTGACTTCATTTCAAATTCTTATTACATTATCATGAATTAGCACCAACAGCATTTAGATCTGCATGAAATGGGAGTAAATACATTTTCCTACTACTTGATTAAAGGCAAAATATGAGGTCTTGAGACTTTTATAAATAGATAATAAAATTATTTTCAGAGCTTGAAAATATTACCCATGTTGAATGAAGTAAAGTATACTTGTCTAATACCAATAACCCTTTTAGATTTTTTGTCCTTTCATCACTACAGATCTTAATTGAAAAAGCTAATGTAAATATAAGATAAGCTTACAAAAATAAATTATGACTGGACAAGAGAACATATTAAGAAAAAAGAATTATGAATGCCACAATGAGTTTCAATAACAAAAGAATAGCATTTACTGCATAATTTCTCTCCGATCAACAAATGTACCTCCAGGTATTGAATATTCACATCAAAATCCTAAACCAAATGAATTCATGAACCAACTTACAAATTCAATCCAAAAATAAATTCTCCAAAAATACAATATAGATCCTAGGCTATCATCTCATAGCTTTCATGTGTCCTTACAAGAATTGCTTGAAGGCAATTCTAAACTCTTTGAGATAAGCCATTTGCATCCCAGTTTGTTTTTCTTAAGAAACCTGGTATCTTGTCTTTAACAATAGTAATATTTTGTTCCTGATATACCTTCAATATGTTATTTGAGGTAGTTACAGCAAATTATCATCAAGTATATCTCCATTTCTTCCCTTTAATGATAAACTCTAGCACATTTCTGCTTGGCATGTGACCACCCAGATAGTAGCTGTATTTCCACCCTTCTTGAAGCAAGGCATAGCTAGTGACAGTACTGAATGATAAGATAGGAGCAGAAATGATGAATGCAACATTATCTCCTAAAAGTCAATGCTACTTCCCTTGAACCTCTACTTTTCCTTTTTTCATTTCCTAGAAAATGAAGATGACTAGGACAATGTCGGAAGTCATAAGTTGAAAAAGTTAGGCCTTTCCAATTAGCAACAGACCACTAACCACTGGATTCTTACACTGGAAAGTAATAAATTTCTCTCTTAATTGAGTCAGTGTATTTTGGGTTCCCTTAATTGTAGCAGGGTGGCTTATGTCTTATAAACCCATCCCATCATCAGTTGCATTAGTATTTTCCCTAAACTTTGCCCAATCCTTAAATAATCCCTCTTTAGATGCTCTTCAAGTTACTCCATTGTAAACCTGATCTTAAGGTTTATAGAACTACATCAGTAGTTAAATGCCCAGTACTTCCTGACCCTAATGAAATGCAAGGTCCTAATGAAAGGGGAAGGCATAAGACCCTGAGATAGGGAATAGCAGATATAGAAGAGGCTGATGATTCTGAACCTACAACTCTCTGAACACCCCTTGCTGAATTCAAGAAACTCTATTTCCCTCACGAATTGTCTCCTCACACTCTAAGGGAACTAATTTAATGCTTAGTAAACATAATTCAGTGATTAACCAGGAAGAGTTGCCTCACAGACTAGTGCCTGTTGTCAGGATCTAACCCAACCACTGATCATTAACTCTGGATCCCAACAATAGTGAAAGTTCTACACAGTCCAGATGCAGTATTATAAGGCCATCTCCCAAAGAGATAATCTATACACCAAAATAGAAATAACATATGCTGGCAGTGTTGAGGGGCAGGTATAAAAGTAAAATCTGAGTATTAGGTCTATATTGAAAGGTAAAGCTTGATCTAGCTGAATTCATTAAATAAAGTCTGTTCACCCAGGATACACAAATAGTGTATTAGGCCATAAACATGGCAGTGGTGTTGATAATTTGCCAAGTTGGCTAATTGAAGGTGGATCCAAAATTATCTACATCTAGGGTCAACAAATGATGGGCCATCCCTCAAATCCAGCCCTCAATCTATTTATGTAAATATTCTTATAGGAACACAGCTACACTTACTTATTTCTGTATTGTTTATGATTGCTTTTGGGCCACAGTGACAGAGCTGAGTAGTTGCAAAAGAGGTTAGGTGATCTTCGTAAGCTAAAATATTTACTATCCACTATTTACTGAAAGTTTGTTGACCTCTGATCTGCATCAGTGAGGTCAAAATGTGGAAATGCTCAAGTTACTGGAGAGGAAGGAGTTCTAAGGGGAAATGGGAGGTTGGTAGACCCATTACATGCAACTAGCTCACCACCTCAACCATACCTCATGGAAAGACCCCCAAAATACTTCTCTTACCAAAGTACTGATGAGAATGACATCAGAAGAATAAAAAGCTCTGTGATGGCTGTCCTTTGCAAGATAGAGATAATAATGGAGAATGCTGCATTAAAATTTAGTTTCGCTATCTCAGTGGAAACAACACAGTCCCAGAGGGATAGAAACCAGGTGTTGGCACATCAGCAATAAGGTGCATGCAATTAAACAATAAGCCTATGGTAAAAACAAAGTCAAACTATTTTTACCCACAAGAATGATGATGGGAATGATGAATTGATTACTGAATCATCAATGATCCCTAGAAATAAAGCAGATAGGCTGCCTATTAAGGTATCTGCCCATAAGGTAATATATGTATAAGTACATATATAAGCAGATATATTCTAGATTTGTTTATCAGAGATTTGACTCAAATAACTACAGGGGAATTTATACCTTGCCCAACCAGACCTAAGCCAGTTCACAAATCCAGAGGCTCTTAACCAGGGAGGTTGGGACCTTTGAGGAAAAACCATGCAACACAGCCAGGAGCCTATACCCTAAATCTTACCCCAGTCCTTCCCACAGGGTCCTGGTGCAATTTTACCAGGTTGACTATGCTCTTTGGAAAGAAAAATACTCAGAACTCCTGAGGCTTATTAAAACCTCAGCTCTGATCTGGTGCTAATCCCAATTCCTGAAACACCATTATCCAGAGTGGATGCTTGTGAAATTTTAGACCAGGTTCATCTAATAGTTAGCCAGTAGGTCTAGTGGGGAGAGTGAGATGAAGATATTTACTCCCCCAACTTCTTTCCTGCAGTGTAACCACTGACTGGCTGGTGTTCAAGCTCTAATATCCATACATTTCTTTCTCTAAATTCTATTAACCTCTTTTTCTCCTGGTCATTTCAGGCCTAGGTGTGGTTAAGGGAATCCTGCTGCTACTACTTCTAAACTGGCAACTCTTGTTTACCTAAACCCTATCCACATCCCTTTATAAAATTATGCTGAGTGAAATAAGTCAAGCAGAGAGAGTCAATTATCATACGGTTACACTTATTTTTGGAGCATAACAAATAGCATGGAGGACAAGGGGAGTTAGAGAGGAGAAGGGAGTTGGGGGAAATTGGAAGGTGAGGTGAACCATGAGAGACTATGGACTCTGAAAAACAATCTGAGGGGTTTGAAGTGGCAGGGGGTGGGATGTTGGGGTACCAGTTGGTGGGTATTAGAGAGGGCACGGATTGCATGGAGCACTGGGTATGGTGCAAAAATAATGAATACTGTTATGCTGAAAATAAAAAAAATAAAAGTCCCCAAATTAAATTCTCATGTTATTGTCACAGTACTATATAGCAAAACCCACAAAGCCTCAACAGTATTAACAATAAGCATTTATGGCTCATATATCTAGTATCAGCTAGATAATGCTCAGTCATACTCACTGTTATGTCTGGCAGCTGGCTGACAGTTGAACTAAGCTAGCCTCAGATCTTCTTAGTATGTTTCTTGACCTCAGGAGGTTACCCTGATATGCTCTTATAGTGTTAGTAGAAACACAAGAAAGGAAGTCTCAGCGCACAAATCCATTCCAAACTTCTGCTTGTATTCTTTCTGCTAATATTGCACTGGCCAAAGCAAGTCACATGTTTGAGCCCAGTGCCAAGGGAGATGGGTATAGCAGGTAAACCTACCTAGAGTAGAAAAACTCTGCAAAATTACATATTAAAGGGGACAGGAGGAGGAGGATAAATAATCCAGACAATCATTGCAAGCCAGTCCTCTCATCAAATTCCTCAATTTCAATGTACATGTAATGCTGATAGGATTCAAAGTCAGTTAAAGTCATTTAAGAATGCCCTTGAGTTTACCCACTAACAAATCAAAGATAGGAAATAAACCCAGGCCTTCTAGCTATAGCATCCATGTTAACCATTATTTTGCCATGGCTACTAATACAGATAGAAATAGTTCCTGCCAAAGAACAAAGGCAAACTGGAAATGTGAACCAACTTTCCAGAAGTAAAGGGGCTGTGCCACTGCTCGGGTCCTGATAGCTGGTCACAGGAACAATAACAAAAAATAAATCAATAGATGAAACGTGGTACTATCCAGATAAATATGAGAACAGGATATTAATGCAGCAGAACTATGAAAATCTTCTATAAGGAAGAATCTAAAATGTCATAATATGAATAATGTGCAGAAGCTCCAGAATTTACACATACCAGCCATTTCCTCTTATTAGCAGGAATAAGGGCTGAAGAGAAGTTGGGCTCAAATACAGGAAACAAACTCCACTTTGTATACCCTTACTTGTGACTATTAAAACTCAACTCTTTAACACAAGGGACATAGCTTAATAATTTTCAGTTTACACATTCCAGAAAATGTAGCAATCTCCTCAGAACATGACAAGAATCATTTTTTGCCCCACCTCCTGTTGATCACTATCCTGTGCATCTTCTAGCACAATTGTCAAGAGCATTTGTTTCAGAGTCAGGCAAACTTGAGTCCAAACTCTGGCTATACAACTTACCAGGTGTTTGATTCTAATTGACCTTAACTCACCAAGATCAGTCTTCATCTTTTAAATGAAGAAAATAATTAGGCTTATTTTACCAGAATTCTGAAGATTGGTACACTTAAAGAGTTATTAGAATATGTGACGCACTGTAAGAGCTCACTCTATGTGTGTACATGCACCAATTCCCCACAAAAAGGTGCTAAGATGTCTTCAAATTGCACAAGGTTTATATAGTCTTGCACTAATGGCTCTAATAGTTTCATGTTCTCTAGAAGGTGATCTTCTCCTTTGAATCTGGCAATCCATTAAATACAGTAGTTGCCCCTTATCCATGGGTTCAGTTAGCCATGGTCAATTGCAGTCCAGAAGCGGATGGAGAAGAACTGTACCCTACCACTCTGCCGCAGTGCTTATGACATTCTCCTCACTTCATCTCATCACACAGCCATTTCACTGTCTCACATTATCACAAAAAGAATGAGCACAATACAATAAGATATTTTGAGAGAGAGACAACATTCACATAATTTTTATTAGTCTATCACTAACTTGTTCTTATCTTTAGTTATTGCTGTTAATCTCTTATCATGTCTCATTTATAAGTTAAACTTTACCTTAGTTATATATGTATAAGAAAAAAAAAACATAATGTACATAGGGTTTGGTTTTCACAGTTTCAAGCATCCATTGGGGGTCTTAGAACATTCTTCCCAAAGATAAGAGGGGACTATTGTACAGTGATGCACTTAAGAACTATTGCATGTCCCCATAATCTGCAGCCCATGGCTCATATGCAATGTGACTGGCGTTCAGGGTGAAACAGTGATGTATTCAGGCACTATGTAGGAACGTTTATCACTACAATGACAAAGGTTGAAACTCACTGAGCAATTTTACCATGTTTCATGCTGTTCTAAGTGCTCCAATTTTAACTCATATAATCCCACAATAACCATCTTCAATGAAGACTATTATTATTACCATTTTGTAAAAGAGGAAATTGAGGCAAAGTAAGGGTAAATAACTTCCTCAGGTTCATGAGGGCTGGAATTTGGAACCAGGCAGTCTAGCTTAATACACTTAACACATAATCACTTCATGTTTCTTTTCTTTGCCCTTGTGGAACCTTAGCTTCTGTCTAGGGAGTGATCCCTGCCTCTTTTAAGGTTGCTTCTTCCTGTTCTCTTCTTCCTTTACCTTTTCTTTCCTAGGCTCAGTAACCAGTTACCACTGAGAGCCAATGAGAACATCACCTCCATGAACAAACCACTCAATCACACTCCATTTACTTTCATTGTCAATTCTGGATCCTCTCATTACTAAGTGTACATGCTCTCAAACTTCCATGTTGCTGCTGAGTTCCCATGCCGCAAACAACTGAGCTAGACAAAATTATCTGAACCCCATGGAGATCACCCATAAATGGATTCAGATGTGAACATACGTGTAGCTCTTGATCTAAACCATAGGTGTGGCTGGGTCAATGAATATGCCAAAAGCTCCATGGGCTTGCTGGGGCCCCTCCTTTTAGTAGACTCTGTGCAGGTCTGCAGGGTTGCACGGATGGCTCTGGTGACATCTCGATCTGTTTTCAGGGGCCCTTGCTATCATTACATGGACACTAAGAATAAAAACAGATTTGCGTCACCAATTCTGAGGACCCAAAACAGTACTATTTTTCATATTTTCACAATGCTTAATGCTTGTCTTATTTATTGTAATTTATAGAGACACCATAGATTTGAATGTTTCAGGATGTTTCATTTTATAGTAGATGATGATGCCAAGTCAGAATAGGTGACCTATGTCCTGGGCTTTGTCCTTCACCTGTTTTCTATGCCCAGATCATTTGTAAGTAACTAAAAATAATAATAATAATAATAATAATAATAATAATTAATAATAATAATAATAAATAAAGATAAGTAAAAGAAAAAGAAAAGAAAGAAAGAAAAAAGAAAAGAAAAAGAGAAAAGGTAAAAACTCTTGAGAAAAAGTGAAACCCAAACTCAATGGTCTAAACTAAGCATTTTGTATGGGCATTAAAAGATTTTCCTGAATTATCTGAGTAATTCCAGAGTCACTTTTCTTCTGAGATCTGGCTTCAGAGGGGATAACTAGGGACAGAAAATTGTGAAGGCCATTAACTCATTTTTATATTAAAGAAAGAAAGAAAATCCTTGGGATGTTTCTAGAGACTAATAAGGAAATTGAAGTTCTCTGTTTTTCATTAGTAACTATATTTATGGATGGCTATGGAGGAAACATTTGTCTTCCTCATAAGCAAAGTTTGCACCTATATAAATAGGTGCTAAGTTTTCCTGTGTATAAAAGTGCTTTAAAAAACTGAATACCTATAAATTCATTTTATGTTTTAACTTCTGAGACAAGGTAATTTCAAAAAATAATTCTATTAAATGTAAATATTGAGATTTTATTAGTTAATATTTCTATATTCCCATAAGTGGCTTTTAAACCTTACTTTATTATGATTTTTATTACCAATAAAAATTAAATGTTCACATTAAATGTCTAACATATAATTATGACTTAAATAAACTACAAAATGTTTATTATCATATTCTAAGTTTAACTAAGAATCAAGATAGTTTGAATAAACATGGACCTAAGAACAATATTTGTTTCCTTTAAAATGTGAAATTTATAGCAACTAAGTTAAAATATCTCTCAGGAAAAAGACCACATTTCATACATCTTTTACAGTAAAATATTAATGAGCCCAAGAGCAAGAAAAAGATGTGGGAGGAGAGAGATAACTGGGATTTGTGGGCATCCTGGTGGTGGCTGAAGCCATGGGACTGACTGAGAGCACCAAAGACAGGGACAAGAGAGGACAGAATGCTGAGATATCAACATTTCAAAGCTAGGAAGAGGAGGGAGGCAAGGAGTCCATGGAACAGACTGATGAAAAGTATGCAAAACTCTGTAGGGTGCACCAAGTGGAAATGGGGCCATTATGGCTGAGGAAATAGAACAAGGACACAGGAGGAATGAGAAAAATCTTTATGATGCCTAAAAGAGAAAGGCAGGATTTGTGTCTGCATGTCATACACCTGTGTGGCTAAGAGATAAGCTCCGTTACTGCTCTGAAGGTTATTATGCAACTAACACAGTGAGAGGCAACGGGCCAGGGACCAGATCCTCTTCAATGTACAGCCCAGCATGTCAGCACATCACAGGTGTCCGCATGTCAAGGAGGAGACTGTTTAATAAATGTGGGCTATTCAATGTGGGCAATTTCAACCTAAGAAAAAACTATGTCACCTATGTCTGTGGAGGCCACTCATGCTACCACACTGGAGAAAGGAAGTATAGCTATCAACTGAGGGACCCCTGTTGGAGTCAAACTCCTGGGTTCATATTCTGACCCACTCACTCACTGTGTGAGTACTCAAGAGAGTATCATCCACAGAGTGGGGCAAAAACAAAACAAAACACAACAAAAATGCAACATTTGCCTGGTAGGGTTGTTATAAGGATTAAATGAGAGAATATACATAAAGCTATTAGAACAGTGCCTGGCACAGAGTAGGTGATCATTAACATTTGTTACTATTAGGAATGAAGTGTTACACACTGCTCTAGACACTATGTGTCACATAAACTAATTCATGTGGCTTGAGTTCCAGTCTTTTCATTAGTAAGTAAAAGGACTATTCTTCACCAGGCTATAAGTGCTAAAGATGTCATATTCCTGTTTAATATGCACATAATGATTGACTTCTGTCCCCTGTTATTTCTCAAGCATTTGTGCTTGCTCAGGAAGGAGTTCTACAGCTATCTGCAGTCCCCTGGTCAAGACAGATGATGCCAAAACTCCTGTCAGTGAGCCTCTCAGGGGACACTCTGCCAGGCCCCACAAGCTTCCACTGGGGTCTGCTGTTGTCACCATCACCCATGGGAAGGGACAGGGCATCCACCCCCTTTCACACTTGGTCAGGAGATGAGAATTTCCATTACTTCTCCACCGTACAGCTCAAATCAGGCTGTAAGCTTTCACAAGTCTTCACAGAGGTTATGGAGGTGAACAAGAATCCAATCCAGGAATTTGTGTATGACTTGCTTTCTGATGTGGCTCACCCTAGGGCTCATAAAATCATCTATCCAGAATACCTTTCAGGTTTTCTCACTGTCTGCATGTGGCAGGAGCACATTGTGTGTCGAGGTTGTGGAATCTGGGCTTAATATTCAGTTCCAGAATGAGGAACCTGCTTACCAATCCTGGTTCACACTTTTAGTAAAATCTCTGCACCCTTTCAAAGATGGTTGCCCTCATCCTGTAGTCTTTTCCCAGACTGTATGAACCTAGTTTTTTTTTTTTTTATCTAAATCACATGTTTACTCAGAGCAAGGCTCCTGTATTTTACAGGCAAAGCAGCTTTAAGAGTATGGGTGGCATTTCTTCCTGGCAGGGAAAATGCATATGGGTCTGGGCAGGCAGAAGTCTCTCTGAGGATGCTCTTCATTGACTTTCCTTTGGCCTCTGCTTTGGGACCAGGATGTGGGGTGGCATACTCTGCCCGCCCTTCCCACTCACCTTCCTCAATCATCTAGTTCATGCGTCTTCATCCCTTGTTCATGGACTCATCCATCTCAATTTACTTAAGGAGTCACTGTGACTTATTTCCTTGGCCCCATAGAGTTTCCAAAATCGTTGAAGGAAACGGCCTTTTCCTACAGCCAAGACAAAATGTCAGATGTTATCATTTTATGAATCTTTAAGAAGAACCTGAGGAACTCTTATCTTTAGGCATTGAGTACTACCCCTCTAAACTGGGATAAATGTTGAGGTTCTACCCTGAGCAATGCTGACCTCTAATCACTGGCTAAAGTTCTTCTGGGAGTCTTGTGGAGCTTCTCACTTTTGCTGTCTCCTCCTTCCTTCTCTTTAAATCCGGGACACCAGGAGGATGGCTTTCATGTCTCTGCCAATCACTTCATCCTGAAACACCCCTTTGAGGTAAGGCCCAGTCTGGGGCCACTTGCTAGCGCCTGGAATAAAGCCTACTTACAGCATATTGGAGTTACAAAAGTAGGAACCACAAATTAAAACTATTTTTTATGAATTCGATACTAGAAGGAAGGAAGGAAATAGAATAATTACTTCAAGTATAGATTTTAGGATAGAGGAAATTTCACTCATTCCTTTATTCATGCCATAAATGCTTCCTTAGGAAATATTATGTTCCAGGCCCTGAGCCAGGCACTGGGGGACAGTCATGAGCAACAGCAGGCAACCCAGTCTTCATGTGACTAGTGTCAGTCTAGACTGGAGGAAGATGGACATTAATTAAATAATCACACAGATAAATAGAAAATCACCGTTATTACAAGTGCAGGTTAAAAAGTACTAAGAGAAGATGTGACAATCATTCCTGACCCGGTCTGGGCATTCAGAGAAAGGTCGTCTTAGGAAATGATGTTTGAATCTAAATTCAAGATAAGTAAAGGTTAAATAAGAGGAAAAGGGAAAGAAAGGAGAAGGGGGAATATAAAAGCCACATACTGCTTGAAGAAAATAATTGCCAAGTCTGGGTCTAGAGAGACATTTTATTACTACATGTGTATGTGTGTTGTGTTGGAAATTATAAAAATTTGTGTGTTTACATAAAAACATATTTGTACGGAGTACACAAGCAGAAATACTTTGTTTTCAAAATCGTCTGTAATGACCTCTTTGAATAGCTTAAAAGAATAATTCAGAACCAAGATGTCTTGTTAGGGTGAGGGCACTTAAAGTCAATGTATGGATTGGAAAGAACTCAGAATCTGGCTTCTGGATGCTCAGGTGCTGGCATTGGTTGTCTTGAATTAATGGCCTTAAGCAAGTCACTTCGTCCATGTGAGTCTCATTTCTCACATCTGAAAATTGAGAATGTTACAATAAATGATCTCCAATGTTATTTCAAATTACAAAATTCCATATTTCTATAATTATTGTCTGCAGCATCTGGAGACCTAAAATTAAGATAAAATAACCAAAGACTTTTGCAGTGTATCTATGTAAAAAATGGCTAGGGAAAAATTAGTTCAATCCTCCTTAGGATTAAGAATAGTTTACATTTTAAGTTAGTACCTTAAAAAGTAGAATAGGAATAAATTCTTTCACTAAGCTCTCTGTTAAGAATTATCCATTTTAAGAAAATAGAATTCATTCTGAAAGTCTGGCAGAAATACATGCTGATGGAGTCAAGGATGTAAAGGAACTAGAAACATCTTGCAATGTTACAACTCATTAAAATGCTTACTAGACCGTAGCATACAGCATCTGATAAGCAAACAGGGCTCTGAACATTGTTTTCTTAATTAAAATTCCCTATTTAATCCACTTGAAATATATAGTTTAAAAAAGAGAGAGAAAGAAAGAGAAAATTCAAAGCAGAATCATTTCTGGGAAATACTGCTCTAAGTCCTGGGATTTGTTTTGCAACTTGTAGGGCAGTTCAAGTTACATAATCATGATGTAGTTAAAAATATAATGAGGAATTGGCACTGGTCGTTTTATAGGGTTTGAAGATTGGTTTTCATGCACCATGCTTTTTTGTTATTTAAACTTTGTTACTGTCATCATTTTTCTAGCTGTTGAGTTTAACCTTTGCACACTACAGACTGCAGGACCATAGAGTGTGCACACAAACAAATGAAAAACATTACTGGGCCCAGTGATCCATAGGGCATGTCATTCCACAGAGAAGTTTGCATGAAATGAAGCCTCTTTATTTGTTTATGTGTCTCTAAGCCAAGCATAAACTGCCCAATTTATGTACCACCATCTATGACTTTAGTTATATGATTCTTAATACCAAAAAAAACAAAAAAAAAAAACAAAAAAAAAACATTTAAAGACCAAGTCTACACACAGATAAAGTAGATAATTAAATTATTTGAATAACCATAGAATCTGAGACCTGGACCAGACTGCAAGGTCTTCTAGATTAATGTTTCCAAATGTGCCTGAAAATACAAATCACCTGCAATCTTATTAAAAATCCTAAAAAATTAAAAAGTAGGAAAAGATTATTGGGTCCCCAAACCTGGCACAATTGAATTCCCAGTGGGAAAAGCCTTGACTAAGTAGTTATAGGTGCACTCAGGTGATACCTGAGAAAGGCTGATGTGGTCCAACTTCCTACCTGAAAATTAAACCCTAGCATTATGTGGTTCCTAATACTTTTTGTACATAAGAACCACCTGGGGAGTTTTCTTCATTCTGAAGTCCAATACTTCCACAGATGTACTCCCAGAATGGGGTCTTGTAACCTGGGTTTTTTTGTTTGTTCTTGTTTTAGGGGTTGTTGACTGGTTTATTAATGTTCGCAGATGATGCTGATGCTGGATTGGTCAGGCCTGGTTCGACAGGGTTTACTCTATGTCTGCTTGAATACCTCCAAGCTGAGAACCCAAATCTTTTCCACCTAAAATAATTACAACCAGTTTGTTTTCTTTACCTAGGAAAACTCATAATTCTCCCACCTCCTTTCACACAAACACACCCAATCTATGTAAGGAAGTAGATCACTTGATTCCTATTATCAATGTACTGACAGTGAGTTAGAGGTAAGTTTTTTTTTTTTTTAAGGTTTTATTTATTTATTGGACAGACAGAGATCACAAGTAGGCAGAGAGGCAGGCAGAGAGAGAGGAGGAAGCAGGTTCCCTGCTGAGCAGAGAGCCCGATGCGGGGCTCAATCCCAGGCCCCTGGGATCATGACCTGAGCTGAAGGCAGAGGTGTTAACCCACTGAGCCACCCAGGTGCCCTAGAGGTAAATTTAATAATATGGGAGGGATGGAAAAGGGAGGAGAGGGATTTAGTCAAAACCTGCTATTTGGCTCCCCAACATGGCGGGGAAGTAGGAGGAGGCGCCATTTCACCTGTACCCTAAAGTGAGCTGATTACCTACCAAAGAACTCTGATCACCCATGAAATCAGCCTGAGATCAGAATTATACACATCTGGATCTCTACAGGGGCAGAAGATGCCAGTGGGCAGGTAAAGCAGAGTGGGAACGTTGGACTGATATTGGAAGATAAACAAAAGGAGGAGGGAGCCACCAGAGGCAACAGATTGGAAACTAATACCCCAATCAGAGAGTGCCCTGTGTCTGGGGACCAGCATTAACTTGGAGTCTGGTTGAAAGCACTCCAAAAGAGCAAAGGATCATGGAGGGAAATTGTGGGAATCGGGGAGGCTAGGGACAGGGGTTTGAGTCCCCGGACCCAGGACAGCCTCCCCTGGCACTGAGCCAGAGAGAGTGTGACAGAGAAAGCAGGTCTTGGTCCCTGAGCCACCACCACGCCCTAGAACGTGTGGGATCTGGCTCCTGTGAGGGGCTGGGAGCCTCACCAGACAGGAGAACGCCACGCCCTGCTATCAGAGCCTGAGACCCACGCACCCACCCCCTCCCATAGGAGAGGTGCACACAGGTGCCAGCCCGGTGGACCTGGAAAAACCAGGCATTCCCAGCCCAGCCCCTCAGGAAAATCTCAGTGTGCAATTGCTGCTTGAAACCTCTCTGGTGGTCTGGAGACAACCACCGCTGCCAGGGACCTCAAATCAGAACCTGCTCTGCCAGCAGCTCTGCAGCACCCACAGGGGAGCAGACTGAGGCTTCTCTCTGAGAGGGGAGGTCAGGGTGCAGTTGCGTTCCTCTAAACCTACAAAAACCATCAAAAGCTGTCAAAGCGAGAGAGAGAAAAAAAAAACAAAAACGAATGAACAAATAAACTTAAAAACATCCAGAGAACAAAAGCCTGAAAAACAGGTTTCCTCAGAGCCCAACCCCTTGAGGGGGATGGGAGGACTTAACTCAGGGAACATCATTGACTGAAAACCCATGTGGCAGGCCCCTCCCCCAGAAAAATCAACCAGGGGGGGGAAAAAAAAATAGACAAGAGAACAACCACCACTACTTCATAGATACAACTTTTATTTTTAACTCATTCCCACTATTCTAGTTCATTTTTTTATATATAGATAATTTTTTGACCTACTTACCATCACAGTAAGATGTCCAGTATATCAAATTCCATAATAACCTTCGAACCTGAACTTTTTGATACATACACCCATGTTTTACTTTTGCTTTTCTATTTCTTCAATTTTAGTTTAGTTTAGTTTATTCTTTTTTTATTTTTATTTTCAAATATTCATACAGAATTAAGCTTCAAGGTAACCCCATTTCCCCAATCAATGCTACCCTTATAGGTAAACAAATTTTTAATCCCCCTTTATCTTAGGAAGGTTGAGTCCTTCAACAAAGATATCAAGATACATCCAGGAAGGATCAAAATAACCTTCCTCACCCACACTGAGAATTTATAATCACTCTCCATCTTTTTCTACTGCCAGTGATTCTGTGTATTTCTGTTTGTCCTGATAGTATATAAATCTTATACTTGGGGTTCTTTTTGATGAGTTTCTTTTATTTTTTTGCTTATATATATATATATTTTTCTCTTGTCATATACTTTCATCAGTCTTTTTGTTTCTCTGTTTTTGTTTGTATATGTCATAATTCTTACCTTGGGGCCACTTTGGGCTGAGCCCCCTATTTTATCTTTCTTTTTTTTTTTCCTGTCTCTCTCTCTCTCTCTTTCTTTCTTTTTTTCTTTTCTTTTTTTTTTCTCTTTCTTTTTTCTTTCATTTGGGTGGGGACTCCTGATTGCTCAGAAGTGTTCCAGGTGACTTGACTGCACCACAGTTGATACATCCAGCTACATCCATTCAGCCATCTCTCACCAAAATGACTAGGAGGAGGAATGCCCAACAGAAGAAAAATTCAGAGGATGGGCCTTCTGCAACAGAACTAATGGCTATTGATATAGACAATATGTCGGAAAGGGAATTGAGGCTAACAATTAACCAGGAAATAGCTAGGTTGGAGAAAGCCATTGATGACGAAACAGAATTGATTATGGCAGAACTGAAAGCCACCAGGGATGATGTTCACAATGCACTCAATGAGTTCCAATCTTATCTGAATTCTCTAAAAGCTAGGGTAACTGAGACAGAAGATAGAATTAGTGATCTGAAGGACAAACAGAAAGGATCAGGAGGAAGCCTGGAACAAACAGCTTAAAAGCAATGAAACCAGAATCAGGGAAATAAATGATGCCATGAAATGTTCTAACATCAGAATTATTTGAATCCCTGAAGGGGAGGAGAAACAAAGAAATCTAGAAGATATAGTGGAACAAGTTCTCCATGAAAATTTTCCCAATCTCGTGAATGGAACCAGCATTCATGTACTAGAGACAGAACGGTCTCCTCCCAAGATTATAGATTCTCAGAAGTCCTTGAGAGACCTAATAGTAATAATGAAGAATTATAATTGTAGGCAGGCCCTATTGAAGGAAGCTAGGACAAAGAAGCTCCTTACATACAGAGGAAAGCCCATCAGAATAACATCAGATCTGTTACAGAAACATGGCAAGCCAAAAAGGGCTGGCAAGATATATTCAGGGCACTAAATGAGAAGAATATGCAGCCAAGAATACTTTATCCAGCAAGACTGACATTCAAAGGGATGGAGAGATAAAGAGTTTCCAAGACCGACAAGGCTTAAAAAAGTATGAGACCACCAAGCTGACACTGCAGGAAATATTAAGGGGGGGGGGGAGTTCTATAAAAGAGTAAGAATCCTAAGAATATCATTGAACAGAAATACAGAGAAAATCTAAAGAAAGACTTCAAAGGTTACACGATGTCAATAAAAATGTATCTATCAATAATCATTCTCTATGTGAATGGACTAAAAGCACCCATAAAATGACACAGGGTTGCAGATTGGATAAAACAACAGGACCCATCCATATGTTGTCTATAAGAGACCAATTTTGAACCTAAGGATATATCCAGACTTAAAGTGAAGGGATGGAGAAGCATCTTTCATGCCAATGGGCCTCAAAAGAATGCTGGGGTAGTGATTCTCATATCAGATAAATTAGATTTTAAACTAAAGACTGTAGTCAGAGATACAGAAGGACACTACATCATTCTTTAAGGGACTATCCACCAAGATGACCTAACAATTGTAAATATCTATGCCCCGAATATGGGAGCAGCCAATTACATAAGAAAACTGTTAATCAAGATAAAGAATCATATTGATATGAATACATTAATAGTAGGAGATCTTAACACACCTCTCTCAGAAATAGACAGATCATCCAAGCAGAAAATCAATAAAGAAACAAGAGCATTGAATGACACACTGGACCAGATGGACCTCAAAAATATATACAGAACATTCCACCCTAAAACAACAGAATACTCATTCTTCTCAAGTGCACATGGAACCTTCTCAAGAATAGACCACATACTGGGTCACAAATCAGGACTCAACCAATACCAAAAGACTGAGATTATTCCCTGAATATTCTCAGATCACAATGCTTTGAAACTGGAGCTCAATCAGAAGGAAAAGTTCAGAAGGAACTCAAACACCTGGAAGCTAAAGACCACCTTGCTTAAGAATGCTTGGATCAACCAGGAGATCAAAGAAGAACTGAAACAATTCATGGAAACCTATGAGAATGAAGACACTTTGGTCCAAAACCTATGGGATACAGCAAAGGAGGTCCTAAGGGGGAAATACATAGCCATCCAAGCCTCTCTCAAAAAAATTGAAAAATCCAAAATACACCAGCTATCTCTACACCTTAAAGAACTGGATAATCAACAACAAATCAAACCAACTCCACACATAAGAAGGGAAATAATCAAGATTAGAACAGAGATCAATGAGGTAGAAATGAGAGATACAGTAGAACGTATCAATGAAACTAGAAGCTGGTTTTTTGAAATAATCAATTAGATCAATAAACCATTGGCCACACTAAAACAAAAGAAAAGAGAGAAATCTCAGGTTAATAAAATTATGAATGAAAACAGAGAGATCACAACTAACACCAAGGAAGTAGAAACAATCATCAGAAGTTATTATCAACAGTTATATGCCAATAAGCTGAGCAACCTAGATGAAATGGATGCTTTCCTGGAAAACTATAAACTCTCAAAACTGAACCAGGAAGAAATTGACAACCTGAATAGATTGATATCTAGTAACGAGATGGAAGTAGTGATCAAAAACTTCCCAAAAAACAAGAGCCCAGGACCTGACGGATTCCCTGGGGAATTCTATGAATTTTTCAAAGAAAAAATAACATCTATTCTCCTGAAGCTGATTAAAAAAATTGAAGCAGAAGGAAAACTTCCAGACTCTTTCTATGAAGCCAGCATTACCCTGATCCCCAAACCAGGCAAAGACCCTACCAAAAAGGAGAATTTCAGACCAATATCCCTGATGAATATGGATGCTAAGATTCTCAACAAGATCCTAGCAAACAGGATCCAACAGCACAGTAAAAAGATTATCCACCATGACTAGGTGGAATTCATCCCTGGGTGCAAGGATGGTTCAACATTAGCAAATCAATCAATGTGGTAAAACAAATCAATAGAGAAGAGAGAAGAACCACACGGTCCTCTCAATCGATGCAGAAAAAGCATTTGACAAAATCCAGTATCTGTTCCTGATTAAAACACTTCAAAGTATAGGGATAGAGGGAACATTCCTGAACTTCATCAAATCTATCTATGAAAGACCCACAGCAAATATCATCCTCAATGGGAAAAAGCTTGCAGCCTTCCCCTTGAGATCAGGAACACGACAAGGATGCCCACTCTCACCACTCTTGTTTAATATAGTACTAGAAGTCCTAGCAACAGCAATCAGACAACAAAGAGAAATAAAAGGTATCCAAGTTGGCAATGAAGATGTCAAACTCTCTTTTTGCAGATGACATGATTCTTTATATGGAAAACCCAAAAGACTCCACCCCCAAACTACTAGAACTCATACAACAATTCAGCAACGTGGCAGGATACAACGTCAATGTACAGAAATCAGTGGCTTTCTTATACACTAACAATGAAAATATAGAAAGGGAAATTAGAAAATCGATTCCATTTCCTATAGCACCAAGAACCATAAGATACCTGGGAATAAACCTAATCAAATAGGTAAAGGATCTATACTCGAGGAACTACGGAACACTCGTGAAAGAAATTGAAGAAGACGCAAAGAGATGGAAGACCATTCCATGCTCTTGGATTGAAAGAATAAGCATTGTTAAAATGTCTATACTGCCTAGAGCAATCTATACTTTTAATGCCATTCTGATCAAAATTCCACCGGTATTCTTCAAAGAGCTGGAGCAAATAATCCAAAAATTTGTATGGAATCAGAAGGGACCCTGAATCGCTAAGGAAATGTTGAAAAACAAAAATAAAATGGGGGGCATCATGCTACCTGATTTCAAGCTTTACTACAAAGCTGTGATCACCAAGACAGCATGGTATTGGCATAAAAACAGACACATAGACCAGTGGAACAGAGTAGAGAGCCCAGATATGGACCCTCAACTCTATGGGCAAATAATCTTCGACAAAACAGGAAAAAATATACAGCGGAAAAAAAGACAGGCTCTTCAATAAATGGTGCTGGGAAAACTGGACAGCTATATGTAGAAGAATGAAACTCAACCATTCTCTTACACCATACACAAAAATAAACTGAAAATGGATAAAAGACCTCAACATGAGACAGGGATCCATCAGAATCCTAGAGGAGAACATAAGCAGTAACCTCTTCGATATCAGCCACAGCAACTTCTTTCAAGATATGTCTCCAAAGGCAAAGGAAACAAAAGCAAAAATAAACTTTTGGGACTTCATCAAAATCAAAAGCTTCTGCACAGCAAAGGAAACAGTCAACAAAACAAAGAGGCAACCCACGGAATGGGAGAAGATATTTGCAAATGACAGCACAGACAACAGGTTGATATCCAGGATCTACAAAGAACTCCTCAAACTCAACACACACAAATCAGACAATAATATCAAAAAATGGGCAGAAGATATGAACAGACACTTCTCCAATGAAGACATACAAATGGCTATCAGACACATGAAAGAATGTTCATCATCACTAGCCCTCAGGGAGATTCAAATTTAAACCACGATGAGATACCACCTTACACCAGTTAGAATGGCCAAAATTAGCAAGACAGGAAGCAACATGTGTTGGAGGGGATGTGGAGAAAGGGGAACCCTCTTACACTGTTGGTGGGAATGCAAGTTGGTGCAGCCACTTTGGAAAACAGTGTGGAGATTCCTCAAGAAATTAAAAATAGAACTTCCCTAACCTTGCAATTGCACTACTGGGTATTTACCCCAAAGATAGAGATGTTGTGAAAAGAAGGGCCATCTGTACCCCAATGTTTATAGCAGCAATGGCCACGGTCGCCAAACTGTAGAAAGAACCAAGATGCCCTTCAACGGACGAATGGATAAGGAAGATGTGGTCCATATACACTATGGAGTATTATGCCTCCTTCAGAAAAGATGAATACCCTATTTTTGTAACAACATGGACAGGATTGGAAGAGATTATGCTGATTGAAGTAAGTCAAGCAGAGAGAGTCAATTATCATATGTTTTCATTTATTTGTGGAGCATAACAAATAGCATGGAGGACATGGGGAGATGGAGAGGAGCAGGGAGTTGAGGGAAATTGGAAGGGAAGGTGAACCATGAGAGACTATGGACTCTGGAAAACAACTTGAGGGGCAGAGGGTGAGAGGTTAGGGGAACAAAGTGGTCGGTATTAGGGAGGCCATGTATTGAATGGAGCACTGGGTGTGGTGCAAAAAACAATGAATACTGTTAAGCTGAAAAGAAAAAAAAAATAGGAAGGGCAGAGTAACTAAAATGGTTTAAACCACTGTGTTTACCATAAAAAATGCATTATTTTTTAGTGGGTAGATCATTATATTTATTTTGGTGAAGCAAATAAATGGATTTTTTTAATTTAAAAAAACTGCTATTTGATAGCATGAGCAGAAGACAACGAGTTTGCTGAATAAATTGTTAATGCTAACTGATAAATCCATGAGGAACATGGCATCAAACATTTTGAATACTGTAAAACACAGCTATTTAGGAATTGCCTGAAGAAAACTACTATTTAGTTAATGATCACATTTATGATTCTAAATGATGTTCTATCTAATATTATGGGAAACCATGAGAAATATGTCAGACCGAGTTTTTACATTGTTTTTCCAAATATACATATATTGAGGGCTTACTACATGCAGGCACTGGTGTTTACACCATGGATAGGAAATAAGACCATTCAAAGAGCCTACTCCTGTGACCTCTATTTAGTAAGAGCTCTTAAGGATAGAATCTATAATGAAATAAGCACATATAATAAAATACCTGGCAAAGATAAGGCTATGAAGAAAATAAATCAAGATAAGCAGATAGAGGATGACAGGAAGACTTTTATGGAATACAGCATTAGGCCCATCACCATTAGCTGGCATTCACTAGCATGATTTATGAATGTGCAATCAGCTTCCTTCATATATGATTATAATGATGCTATCAATGTTATTTCCATGTTTACGGCTCTTGTTTTAAAAAAACAGAAACAAAAACAAAAACAAAAACCTCTTCGAACTGCTCCAGACAGAGAGCTTAGCTGGTCAAGCCCTGTCGCCATCGTCGTCTTCTTCTTCTTCTTCTCCTTCTTCTTTTTTTTAAGATTTTATTTACTTATTTGACAGAAAGAGATTGCAAGTAGGCAGAGCGGCAAGCAGGGAGAGAGAGGGAAGCAGGCTCCCTGTGGAGCAGAGAAGTCCAATGCCGAAGCAGCGCTCCGTGGATGCCAGAACCCTTAGGTCACGACCTCAGCTGAAGGCAGGGCTTAACCTGCTGAGCCACCCGGGAACCCCCAAGCCCTGCCTTCTGACTATAGGCACTAGTGCATGGCCTGTCATTGTTTGATGATTTTTCTAACTTCACAGCCTGCTCAATACATTGAATCAAAATGAGTCACCTCTGTCACACTGCCATGTGTCATATCTGTCCACAGAGAGTGCCCCTCATTCATCACGAATGGCAGTTCCCTTGGTGTCACATCAACATTTCCTATGGGGTTCTCAATCCTAGATGGAGCTTCCTTCACAAGTCTTGCTATAGAGCAGCACTCCAGGTCCTGCTGCCATCCATCCCCAGCCAATGTGCAGCCAAGCAGAGCAGCACATAGCTTCATCTTTTGCAGGCTGGCTGCTTTCCAAGGCAGCTGGGAAAAGCGAGAGTGATGCAATGTTGCTGTGTATTTATATAGCGATTATTACCCTTGTGGCATGACTACAGGCTGATCAAACAGTACGTCCAAACTAAACTGGGATCAGTTTACTACCTCCCTCAACCTCCTTTGAGGAAAGAAACAGGAAAAATTGAGCCACAGATAGGTGTTAAAATGACTACTGTATAGAAATAAAGAATTAGTGAGCTTAAAATGTCTTGTATAGCATTACTATAGGTGCTGAAAAATGGTGACGCTTAGGGCCCTGCCAAATGTGCTCCATATTTTCACCAAGGGATGAGGCAAAGTCACCACATGTTATCCACACAAACCACAAACCACATCTCTCATTTATAAGATTTGTTTAGGTCAAAAGCTCTTTTATGTATGTGATATCATTGAACACTCACTGGATTTTCATGAATATACTTTTCTGAGGGTTTTTTTTTGTAGATTTATTTCTTATTTATTTTCAGCATAGTATTCATTATTTTTGCACCACACCTAGTGCTCCATGCAATCTGTGCCCTCTATAATACCCACCACCTGGTACGCCAACCTCCCATACCCCCGCCACTTCAAACCCCTCAGTTTGTTTTTCAGAGTCCATAGTCTCTCATGGTTCAACTCCCCTTCCAGTTTCCCCCAACTCCCTTCCCCTCTCTATCTCCCCATGTCCTCCATGCTATTTGATATGCTCAATAAATAAGTGAAAACATATGATAATTGACTCTCTCTGCTTGACTTATTTCACTCAGCATAATCTCTTCCAGTCCCGTCCATGTTGCTACAAAAGTTGGGTATTCATCCTTTCTGATGGAGGCATAATACTCCATAGTGTATATGGACCACATCTTCCTTATCCATTCGTCTGTTGAAGGGCATCTTGGTTCTTTCCACAGTTTGGCGACCATGGCCATTGCTGCTATAAACATTGGAGTACAGATGGCCCTTCTTTTCACGACATCTCTATCTTTGGGGTACATACCCAATAGTGCAATTGCAAGGTCATAGGGAAGTTCTATTTTTAATTTCTTGAGGAATCTCCACACTGTTCTCCAAAGTGGCTGCACCAACTTGCATTCCCACCAACAGTGTAAGAGGGTTCTCCTTTTTCCACATCCCCTCCAACACATGTTGTTTCCTGTCTTCCTAATTTTGGCCATTCTAACTGGTGTAAGGTGATATCGCAATGTAGTTTGAATTTGAATCTCCCTGAGGGCTAGTGATGATGAACATTCTTTCATGTGTCTGGTAGCCATTTGTATGTCTTCATTGGAGAAGTATCTGTTCATATCTTCTGCCCATTTTTTGATATTATTGTCTGATTTGTGTGTGTTGAGTTTGAGGAGTTCTTTGTAGATCCTGGATATCAACCTTTTGTCTGTACTGTAACTTGCAAATATCTTCTCCCATTCCGTGGGTTGCCTTTTTGTTTTGTTGACTGTTTCCTTTGCTGTGCAGAAGTTTTTGATTTTGATGAAGTCCCAAAAGTTTATTTTTGCTTTTGTTTCCTTTGCCTTTGGAGACATATCTTGAAAGAAGTTTCTGTGGCTGACATCGAAGAGATTACTGCCTATATTCTCCTCTAGGATTCTGATGGATCCCTGTCTCATGTTGAGGTCTTTTATCCATTTTCAGTTTATCTTTGTGTATGGTGTAAGAGAATGGTTGAGTTTCATTCTTCTACATAGAGCTGCCCACTTTTCCCAGCACCATTTATTGAAGAGACTGTCTTTTTTCCACTATATATTTTTTCCTGTTTAGTCGAAGATTATTTGCCCATAGAGTTGAGGGTCCATATATGGGCTCTCTGCTCTGTTCCTCTGGTCTATGTGTCTGTTTTTATGCCAATACCATGCTGTCTTGGTGATCACAGCTTTGTAGTAAAGCTTGAAATCAGGTAACGTGATGCCCCCCGTTTTATTTTTGTTTTTCAACATTTCCTTAGCGATTCAGGGTCTCTTCTGATTCTATACAAATTTTTGGATTATTTGCTCCAGCTCTTTGAAGAATACCGGTGGAATTTTGATCGGAATGGCATTAAAAGTATAGATTGCTCTAGGCAGTATAGACATTTTAACAATGTTTATTCTTCCGATCCAAGAGCATGGAATGGTCTTCTATCTTTTTGCGTCTTCTTCACTTTCACGAGTGTTCCGTAGTTCCTCGAGTATAGATCCTTTACCTCTTTGATTAGGTTTATTCCCAGGTATCTTATGGTTCTTGGTGCTATAGGAAATGGAATCGATTCTCTAATTTCCCATTCTGTATTTTCATTGTTAGTGTATAAGAAAGCCACTGATTTCTGTACATTGACTTTGTATCCTGCCACGTTGCTGAATTGTTGTATGAGTTCTAGTAGTTTTGGGGTGGAGTCTTTTGGGTTTTCCATATAAGAATCATGTCATCTGCAAAGAGAGAGAATTTCACTTCTTCATTGCCAATTTGGATACCTTTTATTTTTCTTTGTTGTCTGATTGCTGTTGCTAGGACTTCTAATACTATGTTGAACAAGAGTGGTGAGAGTGGGCATCCTTGTTGTGTTCCTGATCTTAAAGGGAAGGCTGTGAGCTTTTTCCCATTGAGGATGATATTTGCTGTGGGACTTTCCTAGACAGATTTGATGAAGTTGAGGAATGTTCCCTCTATCCCTATACTTGAAACATTTTAATCAGGAACGGATGCTAGATTTTGTCAAATGCTTTTTCTGCATCGATTGAGAGGACCATGTGGTTCTTCTCTCTTCTCTTATTGATTTGTTCTATCACATTATTGATTTGCAAATGTTGAACCATCCTTGTAGCCCAGGGATGAATTCCACCTGGTCATGGTGGATAATCTTTTTACTGTGCTGTTGGATCCTGTTTGCTAGGATCTTGTTGAGAATCTTAGCATCCATATTCATCGGGGATATTGGTCTGAAATTCTTCTTTTTGGTAGGGTCTTTGCCTGGTTTGGGGATCAGGGTAATGCTGGCTTCATAGAAAGAGTCTGGAAGTTTTCCTTCAGCTTCAATTTTTTGAAACAGCTTCAGGAGAATAGGTGTTATTTCTTCTTTGAAAAATTCATAGAATTCCCCAGGGAATCCCAGGTCCTGGGCTCTTGTTTTTTGGGAGGTTTTTGATCACTGCTTCAATCTCGTTACTAGATATCGGTCTATTCAGGTTGTCAATTTCTTCCTGGTTCAGTTTTGGGAGTTTATAGTTTTCCAGGAATTCATCCATTTCATCTTAGTTGTTTATCTTATTGGCATATAACTGTTGATAATAACTTCTGATGATTGTTTCTACTTCCTTGGTATTAGTTGTGATCTCTGCGTTTTCATTCATAATTTTATTAGCTTGAGATTTCTCTCTTTTCTTTTGGATTAGTGTGGCCAATGGTTTATCAATCTTATTGATTCTTTCAAAAAACCTGCTTCTAGTTTCATTGATACATTCTACTATCTCTGGTTTCTACCTCATTGATCTCTGCTCTAATCTTGATTATTTCCCTTCTTATGTGTGGAGTTGGTTTGATTTGTTGTTGTTTCTGCAGGTCTTAAAAATGTAGAGACAGCTGGTGTATTCTGGATTTTTTCAATTTTTTTGAGAGAGGATTGGATGGCTATGTATTTCGCCCTTAGGACCTCCTTTGCTGTGTCCCATAGGTTTTGGACCAAAGTGTCTTCATTCTCATTGGTTTCCATGAATTGTTTCAGTTCTTCTTTGATCTCCTGGTTGATCCAAGCATTCTTAAGCAAGGTGGTCTTTAGCTTCCAGGTGTTTGAGTTCCTTCTGAACTTTTCCTTCTGATTGAGCTCCAGTTTCAAAGCATTGTGATCTGAGAATATTCAGGGAATAATCTCAGTCTTTTGGTATTGGTTGAGTCCTGATTTGTGACCCGGTATGTGGTCTATTCTTGAGAAGGTTCCATGTGCACTTGAGAAGAATGAGTATTCTGTTGTTTTAGGGTGGAATGTTCTGTATATATTTTTGAGGTCCATCTGGTCCAGTGTGTCATTCAATGCTCATGTTTCTTTATTGATTTTCTGCTTGGACGATCTGTCTATTTCTGAGAGAGGCGTGTTAAGATCTCCTACTATTAATGTATTCATATCAATATGATTCTTTATCTTGATTAACAGTTTTCTTATGTAATTGGCTGCTCCCATATTCGGGGCATAGATATTTACAACTGTTAGATCATCTTGGTGGATAGTCCCTTTAAGAATGATGTAGTGTCCTTCTGTATCTCTGACTACAGTCTTTAGTTTAAAATCTAATTTATCTGATATGAGAATCACTACCCCGGCCTTCTTTTGAGGCCCATTGGCATGAAAGATGCTTCTCCATCCCTTCACTTTCAGTCTGGGTGTATCTTTAGGTTCAAAATGGGTCTTTTGTAGACAACATATGGATGGGTCCTGTCCTTTTATCCAATCTGCAACCCTGTGCCATTTTATGGGTGCATTTAGGCCATTCACATTGAGAGTGATTATTGATAGATACATTTTTATTGACATCGTGTTACCTTTGACGTCTTTTTTTCTGTAGATTATCTCTATTTTTCTGTTCAATGATATTCTTAGGATTCTTACTCTTTTATAGAACCCCCCCTTAATATTTCCTGCAGTGTCAGCTTGTGGTCTCATACTCTTTTAAGCCTTGCCGATCTTGAAAACCCCTTATCTCTCCATCCATTTTGAATGTCAGTCTTGCTGGGTAAAGTATTCTTGACTGCATGTTCTTCTCATTTAGTGTCCTGAATATATCTTGCTAGCCCTTTCTGGCTTGCCAGGTCTCTGTGGGCAGGTCTGACATTATTCTGATGGGCTTTCCTCTGTAAGTAAGGAGCCTTTTGTCCTAGCGGCTTTCAAAAGATTATACCTACTGGGGAGGGTATGTGCTTTGGTGAGTGCTGTGAAGTGTGTAAACCTGGTGATTCACAGACCTGTACCCCTGGGGATAAAAACATATGTTTATAAAAAATAAAAAATTTTAAAAAAAAGATTATACCTACAATTATGATCCCTTAATTTGACTATCAGGTGCCTTGATGTTTTTTTGGAATCTATAATCTTGGGTGGAGACCATTCAGCCTCTAGTACATGAATGCTGGTTCCATTCACGAGATTGGGAAAGTTTTCATGAAGAACTTGTTCCACTTTATCTTCTAGACTTCTTTCTTTCTCCTCCCCTTTAGGGATTCCAATAATTCTGACATTAGAATGTTTCATGGCATCATTTATTTCCCTGATTCTGTTTTCATGGCTTCTAAGCTGTTTGTTCCAGGCTTCCTCCTGATCCTTTCTCTCTATCTGTTTTTTCTCCAGATCACTAATTCTATCTTCTGTCTCAGTTACCCTAGCTTTGAGAGAATTTAGATTAGATTGGAACTCATTGAGAGTATTGTGAACCTCATCCCTGGTAGCTTTTGGCTCTGCCATAACATTTTGAACATCATCCCTGGTTGCTTTCAGTTCTGCCCTAATCAATTCCGTTTGGTCATCCATGGATTTCTCCAACCTAGCTATTGCCTGGATCATTGTTAGCCTGAATATTCTTTCTGACATATTGTCTATGTTGATAGCTGTTAGCTCTGTTGCAGAAGGTCCATCCTCTGTATTTTTCTTCTGTTGGGCATTCCTCCTCCTACTCATTTTGGTGAGAGAAGACTGAACAGATGTAGCTGGATGTATTGACCATGGTGCAGTCAAGGTGCACCCTGGAATGCTTCTGAGCAATCAGGATTCCCCACCCAAACGAGAGAAAAAAGAAAAGAAAAAGAAAAAGAGAGAGAGAGACAGGAAAGAAAGGGAAGATGAAAGAGAAGGTTCAGCCCAGATGGGCTCCAAGGTAAGATTTATGAAGTATACAAACAAAAACAGACAAACAAAAAGACTGATAAAAGTATATGACAAGAGAAAAAAATATATATATGGAAATAAAGGAAGAACCTCCTCAAAAAGAACCCCAAGTGTAAGATTTATATACTATCAGGACAAACACAAAAACACAGAAACACTGGTGGAAGAAAAAGATGGGAGAGTGGTTATAAATTCTCATTGTGGGCAAGGAAGATTGTTTTGATTCTTCCTGGATGTATCTTGATATCTTTGTTAAAGGACTCAACTTTCCTAAGATAAAGGGGCATTAAAAATTGGTTTACCCATAAGGGTAGTATTGATTGGGGAAAGGGGATTACTTTGAAGTTTAACTCTATATGAATATTAGAAAATAAAAATAAAAAGGAATAAACTAGACAAAACTAAACTAAAATTTAAAAAAAAGAAATTCAAAAACTAGAAATGCAAAAGAAAAACACAGGTGTATGTATCAAAAAGTTCAGGTTATGTACCCCTGGGGATAAAATATATGTTTATAGAAATTGTAAAAAAAAAAAAAGTTCAGGTTAGTAGGTTATTATGGAATTTGATGTACTGGACAGCTCACTGTGATGGTTAATAAGCTAAAAAATTATCTATATAAAAAAAAAATGAACCAGAATAGTGGTAACGAGTTAAAAATAAAAGTTGTCCTTTGAAGTAGTGGTGGTTGTTCTCTTGTAGTCTTTTTTTTTTTCCCCCCTTTCTTGGTTTGTTTTCTGGGGGAGAAGCCTGCCACATGGGTTTTCAGTAAATGACATTCCCTGAGTTAAGTCCTCCCGACTCCCTCAAGGGGGTGGGCTCTGAGGAAACTGGTTTTTTTCAGGCTTTTGTTCTCTGGCGGTTTTTATGTTTGTTCACTTTTTTTTTTTTTCCTCTCACCTTGACCGCTTTTGATGGTTTTTGTAGTTTTAGAGGAAAGCAAACTGCACCCTGACCTCCCTCTCAGAGAGAAGCCTCAGTCTGGCTGCAGAGCCAAAATAAGTTCCACCTTGGCGGCTGGCAAAACAGGTTCCGAGTCACGGTCCCTGGGGATGCAGGATCTTTTGCTTGTACCCAGAACCACAGCAGCAGTGGCTGTCAGCCACCACTCCAGACTGCCAGAGAGGTTCCAAGCAGGGTTTGCACACTGAGATTTTCCTGCTGGCCCGGGGTTGGGAGTGCCTGGTCTTTCTGGGTCTAAGAGCGCCCGGCTTGCACGCACCTCTTTCAGGGGAGGCTGTGGATCGCGCACGCGTTTCAGGCCCTGAGAACAGGGCGCAGGTCCAAAAACACCAGGCTGGGCCTTCGCACACCTCTCTCAGGGGAGCATTTGGGGCGCATGTCTTAGGCTCTGAAACAATGGCACGGGTCAAAGAGCGCCGGCTGGGCCTTTGTACCTCTCTCAGGAAAGGATGAGGGGTGCACGCATCTTAGGCTCTATAGCAGGGCTTGTGCATTCTGCCATCTGGCATGGCTCCCAGCCCCTCACAGGAGCCAGACCCCATGCATTCTCGGGAGTGCTGGTGGCTCAGGGACCAAGACCTGGTTTCTCCGCCGCACTCTCTCTGGCTCAGCACCAGGGGAGGCTGTCCTGGGACTGGGGACTTAAGCCCCTGTCCCTAGCTGGCCCGATTCCCACAATTTCCCCCCCACGATCCTTTGCTCTTTTTGAGTGCTTTCAACCAGACTCCAAGTTAATGCTGGTCCCAAGACGCAGGGCACTCTTAGATTGGGGTATTAGTTTCCAACAGGTCACCTCTGGTGGCTCCCTCCCCCTTTTGTTTATTTTTTGATATTAGTCCACCGTTCCCACTCTACTTTACCTGCCCACTGGTATCTTCTGCCCCTGTAGAGATCCAGACGTGTATAATTCTGATCTCAGGCTGATTTCATGGGTGATCGGAGTTCTTTGGTAGGTAATCAGCTCACTTTAGGGTACAGGTTGAAAAGGCACCTCCTCCTACTTCCCCGCCATCTTGTCCCCCCATGAATATACTTTTCAAATGGACCATACAAGTAAAATTTTAATAAAATGCATTCAGAGACTTGAAATGTGTTCAGAAAATTACACTTTATTACCCAGCAATAGAGCATGCCTATAGTTTGCTCATAATTATCCATATCCATGGGTGAAAACAACAGAATAAATGAGGATAATCCAAAATGATCAAAAACCAGTTATAACACAGTTGTACCACAGAATCCAATTAACTGCATAACCAATGTATCAAACATTTTTTTACCCATTTCACTATACAGCCTTGCTTCCCTGCTGGTCACTGCTACCCTCTCCTCTTCTTGAAACTTCCCTAATCCATGACTTCCATGACACTACTCTGAGCCCTTCTACCTACCTCTTGTTTAACTCCTTTCCTTACTCTCCCCCTTTAAAGGTGCACATATCCTAAGGTTCAAGGCTATGTACCATCATTCCCTGTATCTATTCTCCTCCTGCATGTTCTCTCATCTACCTTCAACTTTCATCTCTTTGTAGGTAGATCAAAATTCCTCATCTTCTCCCCTTTAGATGGGCATATATAGATCCCACATGGATTGCTCTATAAAGGGTATTAGAACAACTGATAATTCTTTTGGAAAAAAAATCTATCTTCGTACTGTATATAAAATTCAATTCTAGATGTATTGAAGAGATAAACATTTTAAAAAAGGTTTTTTACAAAAACACAGGTGGTCATAAAGTTTTAAAAAAGATATATAAATACATTTATAACATAAAGCAATATAATAAAAACATGCATATATATTTATAAGTTGAACTTTGATGTCTTCTGAGATGATGTTGAAGGCACAGTGAAAATTAGAATTATAAATTAATACATTACAGGTGCATATGCTTGGGTCAATGGAAAGTAACTGATGATGCAACTTTATAGTACATTTGAATGATGGAACACTAATGAGGGACAGCACATTAAATATGTCATGAATATCATTGAACATATATAAATATGGAACATAATATCAATAAGCCATTTATTATACATATTTACTTATGCTTCCATTCTGGCCATCTTATTTCAGGAGGAAATATATGATTATTTTATTTCAAATCATGGCATATGAGGGCTTTCTACATTTGTAATAAAACTCAAAATCCAAGGCTCAGTTAGTTGGGCATCCAAATCTTGGTTTCTGATTGGGTTATGATCTCAGGGTCCAGGGATCAAGTCCCATGTCAGGATTTGGTGTCAGTGGGGAGAATTCTTGAGGATTCTTTCCCTCTCCATATTCCAACCCACCCCTCACTGTCTCTAAATAAATCTTTAAAAAAAAAAAAAAAAACCTCAAAAGTCAAAAAGTAAATACTTTATTCATTTATTTATTTATTTATTTATTTATTTATTTATGGGAGGGGCAGAGAGAGGGGGAGAGAGAAAGACTTTTAAGTAGGCTCCACACCCAATGCAGAGGCTTGATTTCACATCCTTGAGATCATGACTTGAGCGAAAATCAAGAATCCGTTGTTTAATCAGTTGAGCCACACAGGTGCCCCCAATATTAAATACTTTAATATGCATTTTTTAAAAGCCCCAAAGGTTGCAATCTCTTAACAGTGATTACCTTTAATGAGTGGGAAATTTTTATATTTTATTTAAAGAACAAAAATTTTCTACTTCTTAAAGATAATTTTTTTTAAGATTTATTTGATTTTGAGAGAAAGAGAGAGAGAGAGAGAACAAGCAGGAGCAAGGGGAGGACTAGAGCAAGAAGCTGACTCCCTATTGAGTAGGAAGCTATATGCGGGACTCATCACAGGACCCTGGGATCATGACCTGAGGTGAAAGCAGATGCTTAACTGACTGAGCCACCCAGCTGCTCTCATTAAAGATAATTAATGAGCATATTTTCACAATTATTGTGTTTATTTTAAGACAATAAAAATGAAAAGTGTTGCATAGGACTTAGCTAAGCCACTAATAGTCAATGTATTTACTGGATTGATCTATTTCTCTGTAAACACCCTTTTTAAAACTGCTGATTAAAAATACAAAATATAACTTGCCTTTAATGTCTTCAATTAGGCAAGAAACAATGTGCAGAAAAGGGTAAAATTCTCTCCCCATGTTATCCTCAAGTTAGCCAGCTCTGTAAGTTTACATGAAATGATAAATATAAATACAACTAATTTAATTAGAAATTTCAAAAACAAAGGGAAGTGGTTCAAAAAAACAATGGGAAAATAAACAAATTATGGATCAAAGTAGTTGTTTCCCAAACTTTTTCCTGTAGAACACTAGCACTTCTGAACATAAGTGTCCTATTGGGGAAAAAACTGCTTCATCATATAAAAGTTTATGTGAAATCCAGGCTAAGCATGAACATATTTTTTAACTTCCAGGCTTGAAGCTCTTAACATAATTTCATCCACATGGTGAATCACTAAGAGGGAAATAGTATCCAGTAAATCCCATATTGATTTGATCATAAATTCTTTTTTCCATGATAGCTAGTAATGGTTCATGTTATACAAAATGCTTATCAATATGTCACAGAAGTTATTAAATACTAAATGATTAATTCTAAAAGTAGAAATTACAAATTGTACCCTGATTTCTTAGCTAACCAAATAAATCTAGACCCTAGATAGACTGTACCATGTTTTCCTTAGACTAAAATGGCAGCAAAGTGTTTAGAAATTCTTAAAAAATAATGTTCTATCTGTTCATCCTAACATGTACTCCAGATATTTGAATTCACATTCTATTTACCACAGCTGTATCTGAGCTTAGGGAATACTTTTTTCATCCCTATTAATCCTTTATTATTATTTAAGACATTATATATGTTTTTATTACATATCATTAAAAACTTGTTCTCCTTATGTTTAAAAGTTTCAGATCAATAGTTTTTGAGTTCAGTAATTTATGTTTTCTGGATGTAATCATACTAAAACACTGCACATCAAAACTTGTGTAGCAAAACTCCCATAATTCAAGATATTTATATTAATTGTGGTTATATTCATAAATGAGTCAAATTAAATATAGTGAATGCATTATAGTTAAACTTGAAGAGAAGAATTAGCTCTCAGACAGTCTGCACAGATGAATTAAGAAAAGCATGTGTAATATGTAGAATTGTTACTGTATACTATTGCAAACACAAATATATGCATACATATATATTTACAATGAATACACATATACATTATGAATCTGCTTTTCCTTCCCCTCCTCGTTAAAAAAATCTGTGAAAATCCTTAGTGCAATATTGTCAAGAACTACTTAGTTCTTCCTAGTATCTCTTTCCCCTCTAGACTAGCCTGCAAAACACTATCAGGTCAGGAACCACATTGCCCCTTTGGGCAGAAACTGACATTTGTATACTTTCTGATTAACATTAAATATCCTTCCTTCTTGCAATAACTCAGAGGCTTATCATTTAAGCATTCCATATTCATAATTAAATGGATTACATATAGATTACAATAATATCTATACAATGCCTTAGAACAGGAACCCAGCAAACTATAGCCCTTAGGCCAAATCCAGCCAGCACCTGCTTTATAAGTTTTACTAGAACATAGCCATGCATGTTTATTTAAATATTGTCTATGATTGTTTTCATGCCATGAACGCAGAGTTGAGCACTTAAATCAGGATCTCCATTATGGTCAACAAAGCCTAAAAATTTTAACTGTCTAGCTTTTTACAAATATATATATATATATATTTGCCAACCCCTGGTATAGACTTCAAAGCAGGTCAATTCTCTTGGCATCACTATAATTGCTATTAAATTTGGTTTTGAAATGGAATTTGTCTATATATTTGAATATTGGAGTCTCTAATCTTCTGAGCATTCACAATTATTATTAGTGAAATTGTATTTTAACTCTCTTATTGAGGAATGCAGGGAAACTATGTGTTTTCTCAGCCCTGCCTCCTGATTCAACAATGCTTGCTCTTCTGCGGTTAATGAAAAGCTCTAACCACATAGAGAACTGCTAATTCACCTCCTAAGGAAATACACTTAATGAGATATATGCAGTACTTCTATGCAGAAATCTATAAAGTAGTAGTGAGGAAATTTTAAAAGACAAAAAGAGTGAGAGCTAGAGAGAAAAAAGACATTGCCTGAAATGCTCAATTTTTAATATCTGTTTCCTCCAGATTGATCTATAAATTTAATGGAATACCAATAAAAATACCATTTGAGATTTTGTAGAAACTGCCAAGCTGATTCTATGATTTATATGGGAATATGAAAAAAAAAATACACTAAGAGAAACTTAAAGAAAAAATGTGGAGCATTTATACTATCCAGATATCAAGACATATAAACCTAAGTATTAAAAGTGTGGTTTTGCCACAAAAGAGATACATAGACCAATGCATAGAAACCACAACATAGAAAAATAAGCAAATGCATACATTCACCTGATGTATGACAAATAAATTATACTGGGTCAGTTTATTCACATAAAAAATTTAATTCCTACCTCACATAAAAATCAATTCCAAGTAGATTGTGAGAGTAAATGTTAAATGTAAAAGAGTAGAACTTCCAAAAGATAACATTTTTTAAGTCTTCCAGACTGTGGGACAGTCCCTAAAGTAGATCCCATGATTCCTGTCTCCTTTGAGTGTGGATGAGACCGGTGATTTTCTTCCAACCAATAGAATATGGCAAAAGTGAAAAGATTTCAGATGCAATGCAAGTCTCAAATAAGTTAATTTGGAGTTATTATCAAAAGAGAGATTATCCTAGATCTGACTTAATCAAGTGAAAGCCTTTCCAAGAAAGACTGGGGCCTCCCTGAAGGAGGCACTGTCTTGTGGGCCTGATGAAGTAAACAGTCATGTCCAAGAAGCCCACATGATGAAGAACTACAGGTAGCCTTCAGGAACTACTAACAGCCTCTATGACCTCAGGGTAACCAAAAGCCAGGAAAAATCCAGAGCTTTTAGTCATACCAACACAGAAAACTTAATTCTGCCAACAATCTGAATGATCTTAGAAGTAGATCCTTTTAGTTGAGTCTCTAGATGAAAATACAATCCAGACAATACTTTGATTTCAACCTGTGAGACCCTTAGGAAAGGAACAAGTCATATTTAGACTTCTAATCTATAAGGACTATGAGATAATGTTATTTAAACTACTAAGTTTATAGTAATTTGTTCAACAGCATTAGAAAACCCTTGGAAGTAAGCAAGAGTTTCTTTAATAGGATGCAAAAAAAAAAAAGTGCTAACCATAAAGAAAAAGACTGATAAGTTAAACTTCATTAAGAATAAGAGCTTTTACTCACAGAAAAATCACCATTAAGAGAGTAAAAAGGGATGGAGGACAAGATGGCCGGGAAGTAGGAGAAGGCGCCGCTTCAACCTGTACCCTAAAGTGAGCTGATCACAAAGAACTCCGATCACCCATGAAATCAGCCTGAGATTAGAATTATACACGTCTGGATCTCTACAGGGGCAGAAGACGCCAGTGGGCAGGTAAAGCGGTATGGGAACATCGGACTGATATTGGAAGATAAACAAAAGGGAAGGGAGCCACCAGAGGCGACCAATTGGAAAGTAATACCCCTAATATGAGACTGCCCTGCATCTGGGGATCAGCATTAACTAGGAAACTGGTTGAAAGCACTCAGAAAGAGTAAAGGTACGCGTGCTGGGGGGCGGATTGTGTGAATCAGGGTGGCTAGGGACAGGGGCCTAAGTCCCTGGACCCAGGACAGCCTCCCCTGGTGCTGAGCCAGAGAGAGTGTAGTGGAGAAACCATTTCTTGGTCCCTGAGCTGCCAGCGCTCCCGAGAACACGTGGGGTCCGGCTCCTCTAAGGGGCTGGGAGCCTCGCCAGACAGCGGAACACTGAGCTGTGGTAACAGAGCCTGAGATGCGTGTGCGCCTCACCCTCCCCTGAGAGAGGTGTTCGAAGGCCCAGCCCAGCGCTCTTAGACCCATGCCATTGTATCAGAGCCTAAGACGTGTGTGCGACCCACAATCTCCCCTGAGAGAGGTGGGCACAAGCCGGGCGCTCTTAGACCCAGAAAGATGAGGCACTCCCAGCCCAGGCCAGCAGGAAAATCTCAGTGTGCAATTGCTGCTTGGAACCTCTCCGGCAGTCTGGAGCTGCCCAGACAGCCACCGCTGCCATGGTTTTGGGTACAAGCAGAAGATCCTGTGTCCCCAGGGACCTCAACTGGGAACCTGCTCTGCCAGAGGCCAAGAAGGAATCTATATGGAATCTGCAGCACCCACAGGAGAACAGACTGAGGCTTCTCTCTGAGAGGGAGGTCAGGGTTCAGTTTGTTTTCCTCTAAACCTACAAAAACTATCAAAAGCGGTCAAGGTGAGAGAAAAAAAAAAAAATGAACAAACATAAAAACCTCCAAAGAACAAAAGCCTGAAAAAACCTGTTTCCTCAGAGCCCAACCCTTTGAGGGGTTGGGAGGACTTAACTCAGGGAACATCATTGACTGAAAACCCACGTGGCAGGCCCCTCCCCCAGAAAACCAACCAGGAAAGAAGAAAAAAAAAAAAAGACTACAGGAGAACAACCACCAATACTTCATTGGACAACTTTTATTTTTAACTTATCCCCACTATTCTGGTTAATTTTTTTAATATAATTTTTTAACTTATTTACCATCATGAGATGTCCAGTACATCAAATCCCATAATAACCTTATAACCTGGACTTTTTGATACCTACACCTGTGTTTTTCTTTTGCATTTCTAGTTTTTTAATTTTTTTAAAATTTTAGTTTAGTCTATTTATTCCTTTTTATTTTTATTTTCTAATATTCACATAGAGTTAAACTTCAAAGTAATCCCCTTTCCCCAATCAATACCATCCCTATAGGTAAAACAATTTTTAATCCCCCTTTATCTTAGGAAAGTTGAGTCCTTTAACAAAAATATCAATATACATCCAGGAAAAATCAAAACAACCTTCCTCGCCCACACTGAGAATTTATAACCACTCTCCCATCTTTTTCTTCCACCAGTGTTTCTGTGTTTTTGTGTTTGTCCTGATAGTATATAAATCTTACACTTGGGGTTCTTTTTGATGAGTTTATTCCTTTATTTGCATATATTTTTTTCCTCCTGTCATATACTTTTATCATTCTTGTTGTTTGTCTGTTTTTGTTTGTATACTTCATAAATCTTACCTTGGGGCCCATTTGGGCTGAACCTTCTCTTTTATCTTCCTTTTTTTCCTGTCTCTCTCTCTCTCTCTCTTGTTTTTTCCTTTTCTTTTATTTTTTCTCTCGTTTGGGTGGGGAATCCTGATTGCTCAGAAGCATTCCAGGGTGCACCTTGACTGCACCATGGTCAATACATCCAGCTACATCCGTTCAGTCAACTCTCACCAAAATGAGTAGGAGGAGGAATGCCCAACAGAAGAAAAATACAGAGGATGGACCTTCTGCAACGGAGCTAACAGCTATCAACATAGACAATATGTCGGAAAGAGAATTCAGGCTAACAATTATCCAGGCAATAGCTAGGTGGGAGAAATCCATGGATGACCAAACGGAATTGATTAGGGCAGAACTGAAAGCGACCGGGGATGAGGTTCACAATGCTCTCAATGAGTTCCAATCTAATCTAAATTCTCTCAAAGCTAGGGTAACTGAGACAGAAGATAGAATTAGTGATCTGGAGAAAAAACAGATAGAGAGAAAGGATCAGGAGGAAGCCTGGAACAAACAGCTTAGAAGCCATGAAAACAGAATCAGGGAAACAAATGATGCCATGAAACGTTCTAACATTAGAATTATTGGAATCCCTGAAGGGGAGGAGAAAGAAAGAAGTCTAGAAGATAAAGTGGAATAAGTTCTTCATGAAAACTTTCCCAATCTCATGAATGGAACCAGCATTCATGTACTAGATTATAGATTCCCAAAAAACATCAAGGCACCTGATAGTCAAATGGAGGAATCATAATTGTAGATATAATCTCTTAAAAGCCGCTAGGACAAAGAGGCTCCTTACTTACAGAGGAAAGCCCATCAGAATAATGTCAGATCTGCCCACAGAGACCTGGCAAGCCAGAAAGGGCTAGCAAGATATATTCAGGACACTAAATGAGAAGAACATGCAGCCAAGAATACTTTATCCGGCAAGACTGACATTCAAAATGAATGGAGAGATAAAGAGCTTCCAAGACCAGCAAGGCTTAAAAGAGTATGAGACCACCAAGCCAACTCTGCAGGAAATATTAGGGGGGTTTTATAAAAGAGTAAGCATCCTAAGAATAGCATTGAACAGAAATATAGACACAATCTACAGAAAGAAAGACTTCAAAGGTAACATGATGTCAATAAAAACGTATCTATCAATAACCACTCTCAATGTGAATGGCCTAAATGTGCCCATAAGATGACACAGGGTTGCCGATTCGATAAAACAACAGGACCCATCCATATGTTGTCTACAAGAGACCCATTTTGAACCTAAAAGATACTCCCAGACTGAAAGTGAAGGGATGGAGAAGCATCTTTCATGCCAATGGGCCTCAAAAAAAGGCCGGGGTAGCGAGTCTCATATCAGACAAATTAGATTTTAAACTAAAGACTGTAGTCAGAGATGCAGAAGGACACTACATCACTCTTAAAGGGACTATCCACCAAGATGATCTAACAATTGTAAATATCTCTGCCCTCAATATGGGAGCAGCCAATTACATAAGAAAACTGTTAATCAAGATAAAGAATCATATTGATATGAATACATTAATAGTAGGAGATCTTAACACGCCTCTCTCAGAAATAGATCATCAAAGCAGAAAATCAATAAAGAAACAAGAGCATTGAATGACACATTGGACCAGATGGACCTCATAGATATATACAGAACATTCCACCCTATAAAACAGAATGCTCATTCTTCTCAAGTGCACATGGAACCTTCTCAAGAATAGACCACATACCGGGTCACAAATCAGGACTCAACCAATACCAAAAGACTGAGATTATTCCCTGAATATTCTCAGATCACAATGCTTTGAAACTGGAGCTCAATCAGAAGGAAAAGTTCAGAAGGAACTCAAACACCTGGAAGCTAAAGACCACCTTGCTTAAGAATGCTTGGATCAACCAGGAGATCAAAGAAGAACTGAAACAATTCATGGAAACCAATGAGAATGAAGACACTTTGGTCCAAAACCTATGGGATACAGCAAAGGAGGTCCTAAGGGGGAAATACATAGCCATCCAATCCTCCCTCAAAAAAATTGAAAAATCCAGAATATACCAGCTGTCTCTACACCTTAAAGAACTGGAGAACCAACAACAAATCAAACCAACTCCACACATAAGAAGGGAAATAATCAATGAGAGCAGAGAACAATGAGGTAGAAACTAGAGATCCAGTAGAACGTATCAATGAAACTAGAAGCTGGTTTTTTGAAAGAATCAATAAGGTCAATAAACCATTGGCCACACTAATCCAAAAGAAAAGAGAGAAATTGCAAATTAATAAAATCATGAATGAAAAAGGAGAGATCACAACTAACACCAAGGAAGTAGAAACAGTCATCAGAAGTTATTATCAGCAGTTGTATGCCAATAAACTAAGCAACCTAGATGAAACGGATGATTCCTGAAAAGATATAAACTCCCAAAATTGAACCAGGAAGAAACTGACAACCTGAATAGACTGATATCTGGTAACGAGATTGAAGTAGTGATCACAAACCTCCCAAAAAACGAGAGCCCAGGACCTGATGCATTCCCTGGGGAATTCTATGAATTTTTCAATGTTTTGAAATATTGAAGCAGAAGGAAAACTTCCAGACTCTTTCTATGAAGCCAGCATTACCCTGATCCCCAAACCAGGCAAAGACCCTACCAAAAAGAAGAATTTCAGACCAATATCTCTGATGAATATGGATGCTAAGATTCTCAACAAGATCCTAGCAAACAGGATCCAACAGCACATTAAAAAGATTATACACCATGACCAAGTGGGATTTATTTCTGGGCTACAAGGATGGTTCAACGTTCGCAAATCAATCAATGTGATAGAACAAATCAATAAGAGAATAGAGAAGAACCACACGGTCTTCTCAACTGATGCAGAAAAAGCATTTGACAAAATCTAGCATCCCTTCCTGATTAAAACAATTCAAAGTATAGGAATAGAGGGAACATTCTTGAACTTCATGAAATCTATCTATGAAAGACCCACAGAAAATATCATCCTCAATGGGAAAAAACTTGCAGTCTTCCCGTTGAGATCAGGAACACGACAAGGGTGCCCACTCTCACCACTCTTGTTCAACATAGTATTAGAAGTCCTAGCAACAGCAATCAGACAACAAAGAGAAATAAAATGTATCCAAATTGGCAATGAAGAAGTCAAACTCTCTCTCTTTGCAGATGACATGATTTTTTTTTTAATTTTATTTTTTTTTAATTTTTTATTTTTTATAAACATATATTTTTATCCCCAGGGGTACAGGTCTGTGAATCACCAGGTTTACACACTTCACAGCACTCACCAAAGCACATACCCTCCCCAATGTCCATAATCCCACCCCCTTCTCCCAAACCCCCTCCCCCCAGTAACCCTCAGTTTGTTTTGTGAGATTAAGAGTCACTTATGGTTTGTCTCCCTCCCATTCCCATCTTGTTTCATTGATTCTTCTCCTACCCACTTAAGCCCCCATGTTGCATCACCACTTCCTCATATCAGGGAGATCATATGATAGTTGTCTTTCTCTGCTTGACTTATTTCACTAAGCATGATACGCTCTAGTTCCATCCATGTTGTCGCAAATGGCAAGATTTCATTTCTTTTGATGGCTGCATAGTATTCCATTGTGTATATATACCACATCTTCTTGATCCATTCATCTGTTGATGGACATCTAGGTTCTTTCCATAGTTTGGCTATTGTGGACATTGCTGCTATAAACATTCGGGTACACGTGCCCCTTTGGATCACTACGTTTGTATCTTTAGGGTAAATACCCAATAGTGCAATTGCTGGGTCATAGGGCAGTTCTATTTTCAACATTTTGAGGAACCTCCATGCTGTTTTCCAGAGTGGCTGCACCAGCTTGCATTCCCACCAACAGTGTAGGAGGGTTCCCCTTTCTCCGCATCCTCGCCAGCATCTGTCATTTCCTGACTTGTTGATTTTAGCCATTCTGACTGGTGTGAGGTGATACCTCATTGTGGTTTTGATTTGTATTTCCCTGATGCCGAGTGATGTGGGGCACTTTTTCATGTGTCTGTTCGCCATCTGGATGTCTTCTTTGCAGAAATGTCTGTTCATGTCCTCTGCCCATTTCTTGATTGGATTATTTGTTCTTTGGGTGTTGAGTTTGCTAAGTTCTTTATAGATTCTGGACACTAGTCCTTTATCTGATATGTCGTTTGCAAATATCTTCTCCATTCTGTCAGTTGTCTTTTGATTTTGTTAACTGTTTCCTTTGCTGTGCTAAAGCTTTTGATCTTGATGAAATCCCAATAGTTCATTTTTGCCCTTGCTTCCCTTGCCTTTGGCGTTGTTCCTAGGAAGATGTTGCTGCGGCTGAGGTCAAAGAGGTTGCTGCCTGTGTTCTCCTCAAGGATTTTGATGGATTCCTTTCTCACATTGAGGTCCTTCATCCATTTTGAGTCTATTTTTGTGTGTGGTGTAAGGAAATGGTCCAATTTCATTTTTCTGCATGTGGCTGTCCAATTTTCCAAGCACCATTTATTGAAGAGGCTGTCTTTTTGCCATTGGACATTCTTTCCTGCTTTGTCGAAGATTAGTTGACTGTAGATTTGAGGGTCTATTTCTGGGCTCTCTATTCTGTTCCATTGATCTATGTGTCTGTTTTTGTGCCAGTACCATGCTGTCTTGATGATGACAGCTTTGTAATAGAGCTTGAAGTCCGGAATTGTGATGCCACCAACTTTGGCTTTCTTTTTCAACATCCCTTTGGCTATTCGAGGTCTTTTCTGGTTCCATATAAATTTTAGAATTATTTGTTCCATTTCTTTGAAAAAGATGGATGGTACTTTGATAGGAATTGCATTAAATGTGTAGATTGCTTTAGGTAGCAGAGACATTTTCACAATATTTATTCTTCCAATCCAGGAGCGTGGAACATTTTTCCATTTCTTTGTGTCTTCCTCAATTTCTTTCATGAGTACTTTATAGTTTTCTGAGTATAGATTCTGTGCCTCTTTGATTAGGTTTATTCCTAGGTATCTTATGGTTTTGGGTGCAATTGTAAATGGGATTGACTCCTTAATTTCTCTTTCTTCTGTCTTGCTGTTGGTGTAGAGAAATGCAACTGATTTCTGTGCATTGATTTTATATCCTGACACTTTACTGAATTCCTGTATAAGTTCTAGCAGTTTTGGAGTGGAGTATTTTGGGTTTTCCACATATAGTATCATATCATCTGCGAAGAGTGATAATTTGACCTCTTCTTTGCCGATTTGGATACCTTTAATTTCCTTTTGTTGTCTGATGGCTGAGGCTAGGACCTCTAGTACTATGTTGAATAGCAGTGGTGATAATGGACATCCCTGCCGTGTTCCTGACCTTAGCGGAAAAGCTTTCAGTTTTTCTCCATTGAGAATGATATTTGCGGTGGGTTTTTCATAGATGGCTTTGATGATATTGAGGTATGTGCCCTCTATCCCTACACTTTGAGGAGTTTTGATCAGGAAGGGATGCTGTACTTTATCAAATGCTTTCTCAGCATCTATTGAGAGTATCATATGGTTCTTGTTCTTTCTTTTATTGATGTGTTGTATCACATTAACTGATTTGCGGATGTTGAACCAACCTTGCAGCCCTGGAATAAATCCCACTTGGTCGTGGTGAATAATCCTTTTAATGTACTGTTGAATCCTATTGGCTAGTATTTTGTTGAGTATTTTCACATCTGTGTTCATCAAGGATATTGGTCTATAGTTCTCTTTTTTGATGGGATCCTTGTCTGGTTTGGGGATCAAGGTGATGCTGGCCTCATAAAATGTGTTTGGAAGTTTTCCTTCCATTTCTATTTTTTGGAACAGTTTCAGGAGAATAGGAATTAGTTCTTCTTTAAATGTTTGGTAGAATTCCCCCGGGAAGCCGTCTGGTCCTGGGCTTTTGTTTGTTTGGAGATTTTTAATGACTGTTTCAATCTGCTTACTGGTTATGGGTCTGTTCAGGCTTTCTATTTCTTCAGATGACATGATTTTTTATAAGGAAAGACCAAAAGACTTCACCCCCAAACTACTAGAACTCATACAACAATTCAGCAATGTGGCAGGATACAAAGTCAATGTACAGAAATCAGTGGCTTTCTTATACAATAACAATGAAAATACAGAAAGGGAAATTAGAGAATCGATTCCATTTACTATAGCACCAAAAACCATAAGATACCTGGGAATAAACCTAACCAAAGTAGTAAAGGATCTATACTCGAGGAACTACAAAACACTCATGAAAGAAATTGAAGAAGACGCAAAAAGATGGAAGACCATTCCATGCTCTTGGATTGAAAGAATAAGCATTGTTAAAATGTCTATACTGCCTAGAGCAATCTATATTTTAATGCCATTCTGATCAAAATTCCACCGGTATTCTTCAAAGAGCTGGAGCAAATAATCCAAAAATTTGTATGGAATCAGAAGAGACCCTGAATCGCTAAGGAAATGTTGAAAAACAAAAATAAAACGGGGGGCATCATGCTACCTGATTTCAAGCTTTACTACAAAGCTGTGATCACCAAGACAGCATGGTACTGGCATAAAAACAGACACATAAACCAGTGGAACAGAGTAGAGAGCCCATATATGGACCCTCAACTCTATGGGCAAATAATCTTCGACTAAACAGGAAAAAATATACAGTGGAAAAAAGACAGTCTCTTCAATAAATGGTGCTGGGAAAACTGACAGCTATATGTAGAAGAATGAAACTGGACCATTTTCTTACACCATACACAAAGTTAAACTCGAAATGGATAAAAGACCTCAACGTGAGACAGGAATCCATCAGAATCCTAGAGGAGAACATAAGCAGTAACCTCTTCGATATCAGCCACAGCAACTTCTTTCAAGATATGTCTCCAAAGGCAAAGGAAACAAAAGTGAAAATAAACTTTTGGGACTTCATCAAGATCAAAAGCTTCTGCACAGCAAAGGAAACAGTCAACAAAACAAAGAGGCAACCCATGGAATGGGAGAAGATATTTGCAAATGACAGCACAGACAGCAGGTTGATATCCAGGATCTACAAAGAACTCCTCAAACTCAACACACACAAAACAGACAATCATATCAAAAAATGGGCAGAAGATATGAACAGACACTTCTCCAATGAAGACATACAAATGGCTATCAGACACATGAAAAAATTAAAACCACATTGAGGGACGCCTGGGTGGCTCAGTTGGTTAAGCAGCTGCCTTCGGCTCAGGTCATGATCCCAGCGTCCTGGGATGGAGTCCCACATTGGGCTCCTTGCTCAGCAGGGAGCCTGCTTCTCCCTCTGCCTCTGCCTGCCATTCTGTCTGCCTGTGCTCACTCTCCCCACCCCCCTCTGGTAAATAAATAAAATCTTTAAAAAAAAAAAAAAAACACCACATTGAGATATCACCTCACACCAATTAGAATGGCCAAAATTAGCAAGACAGGACACAATATGTGTTTGAGAGGATGTGGAGAAAGGGAAACCCTCTTACACTCTTGGGAATGCATGTTGGTGCATCCACTTTGGAGAACAGTGTGGAGGTTCCTCAAGAAATTAAAAATAGAGCTTTCCTATGACCCTGCAATTGCACTACTGAGTATTTACCCCAAATATACAGATTTAATGAAAAGAAGATCCAACTGTACCCCCAATGTTTATAGCAGCAATGGCCATGGTCGCCAAACTGTGGAAAGAACCAAGATGCCCTTCAACGGGTGAATGGATAAGGAAGATGTGGTCCATATACGCTATGGAGTATTATGCCTCCTTCAGAAAAGATGAATACCCTACTTTTGTAGCAACATGGACAGGACTGGAAGAGATTATGCTGAGTGCAATAAGTCAAGCAGAGAGAGTCAATTATCATATGGTTTCTCTTATTTGTGGAGCATAACAAATAGCATGGAGGACATGGGAAGATGGAGAGGAGAAGGGAGTTGAGGGAAATGGAAGGGGAGGTGAACCATGAGAGACTATAGACTCTGAAAAACAATATGAGGATTTTGAAGGGGCAGGGGGTGGGAGGTTGGGTGAACCAGGTGGTGGTTATTTGGGAGGGCACGGATTTCATGGAGCACTGGGTGTGGTGCAAAAACAATGAATACTGTTATGCTGAAAAGAAATAAAAAATTTTTAAAAACTGCATTAACATCTTTAAAAAGAGAGAGAGAGAGTAAAAAGGCAAGCTGTAATGTGTGAGAATATATTTGCAAACATATAACCAAAGAAAAACTGAATTCAGTAATATATTAAGATCTTCTATTAGTCAGTACTAATATATAGATAACTTGATTTTGTAGTGGAAAAAAATTTAAACAGGCACTTCACAGAAAGTATATCAAATGGCTATAAATACATGAATAGGTATTTAAAATCATTAGTTTTCTTTTTAGGAAAATGAATACTAAAACCATAATAAAAAAAATTCTCTATACATCCACTGGAATAGGAAACAATTTAAAATTAAAAAATATATATAAACTAAAGCAAATAGTGTCAAGATGTGATACAACTGGAACTCCTAGGCACTCTGCTGGTGGATATGTATACTGACACAAACTACTTCTGAAATTGATTTGAGATTATCTCCCAAAGGTGACCATACACATACTCTAGGAGCCTATAATTCAACTTCAGGGTACATAACAAAAATGTATACGTATGTACTAGAATATACATATCCTAATATATTCATATTTTTCAATACTTAGTTAAAACTTAAAAACAAAATTTCATTAACAATTGTGGTATTTTCACATAGTGTGATATATTCATATGGGTAGATAAAATAGTTAAAATGAACAAAAGATTATTACATATACAACATAGATGAATATGACAAACAAGAAGTTAAATAAAGGAATCCAAACAAAAGAATACATACTATGTGAATCCATTTACATAAAGTTAAAAAAAATCAGAACTATGGCTATAAAAACCAAAATGCTTTGTTACTTCAGGGTAATGAGTGGAGGCCTGGTAGAAAGAGTACTTCTGGGTACTGCTAAATGTTCTATTTCTTGATCAGGGTGATAGATACATAAGTTAGTTTTGTTCTGTGAAGATTATACACTTAAGATTTGTGAACTGTTCTCTATGTGTGCTACCATACAATAAAAATTAACAAAAAAAGATAAAAGTAAATAGATTAATCAGGAAAAAGCATATCAAAAGAGGAATGAAGGACTAGAGCTAATTTAGTGTGATTTTGACCCTTTCAGAGCCCAAAGAAATAAAAGAGGTAGTGAAAGTATATAAAATAGCTAAAAGATCCAGAGGAACTAAGCAGGTAGTTTCAAAGCAGGGGGAACGGATATTCACTCAAAAGGAACTCGTGATATTTCCTAAGACAGTCTTTCTTCAAAGTCTTCTGGTAATGACATGTGAAAGCTACAGACAATGATAAGTAAAGACTACTGGAGAAGACCCTGTTCTTTGGGAAAAAAGACCATTTTCCTAAAAACAGATTGCAAAGCTCAAAAGAATTTGAAATCAATATTATGTTATTATCCTGATTGTATTGACTAGGTAATGCAATAAAAACTTGAGATATGAAAAAAATGTGTTACTCCACTCCTATCCTGGCTAATTTTTATTGCATAACAAACTACTTCAAAATTTAGTGGCATGGGGTGCCTAGGTGGCTCAGTCACTAAACATCTGCCTTCAACTCAGGTCATGATCCCAGAGTCCTGGATTGAGTGCTGCATCAGGCTCCCTGCTCTGCAAGGAGCTTGCTTCTCCCTCTCCAACTCTCCCTGCCTGTGTTACCTCTCTGACTGCCTCTTTCTCTGTCAAATAAATAAATAAAATCTTCAAAATAAATAAACAAATAATAAATAATAACAAAATTTAGTGGCTTAGAGCAGTAACTTATTATATCTCATGATTTTGTGGGTCAGAAATGTGGGCAAGTCTCAGCTAAGCATTTCTTATGTTCCATGTCATATCAATTGCTATCACTTGGTGGTAGTTGACATGGGAAGGAGCCCACCTAGAGGGTCCAAGAAAACTTTACTTACCCACTAATACCTTGGCCAGGATGGCTGGAAGACAGGATGGGATCATCTAAAATTATTCATCAGAATGCTCATATGTATCCTCCTCAGAATGGCAGTCTCAAAGTAGTTGGACTTCATACAGAAGCTCAGGACTTGGTCCAGACAGTGTTCCCGGAAGTGAGCATTCCAAGTGGTCCAGCAAATCTGCAAGACTTCCTCTGACCTAGCTTTTGAACGTCTCCAAATTTCACTATCAAGGCTTTGTTTCGTTAGTCAAGCAAGTCAATTGGATGGGTCTAGTTTCAAGAGGAGGAGGGTGAACTAGGCTATTACATGATGAGGAAACAGCATGCATATACAGAGAAGAAAGGAAGTGATGCCTGCCATCTGAGAGATATACCACATCAGTTCCTTGTTATACAAAGACATTCTTCATACTGAATTAGTGGTTTACACTGCTTCAACAGAGAAAGTGCAAAGTACACAAAAAACAAGAGTCAATTTTACCTTTAGTATGAGAATGAATACCAACAACAGGATTAGCCACTGGAAGGTGGCAACAGATGTCAGCAAGGACAACTGAGAAACAGACTCCCTGCTCCTCTGGAGCTGGACACTAAAGGAAGCCCCCAGAATACATATGCATTTTCAGGGAGAATGAAAAGGAGAAAATCCCGATTGAATTGACAAATTATTGAATTGATTACATTTACCTTAAAGGACAATAGTTACATTTGTACATTTGTTCTACTAGATAGAATGGAATGGGACATATTGTTTTCAGTTGTAGGAAAATAAAATCATATTTTTGAGCTTCTAAATATGTGGGCAATTAAATCAATACTTATACAATTGCTTTAAGCTTTCATTCCTATTGGTTTGATCATCTTAACTATTTATATGCAACAAGTTAGGAATAGCTAGCTCTGATGAGTAATTTTTTCTTTCTCTTTCATTTTCCTGAAATCTTGATTTTCTTCTTATACTCTAATAGCAAAGAATAAATTGCCTTATTATTTGCTTCAATCCCGTAGTCTTGATGACTTTTAAAATCCAATTTGTCTTAGACATTAAATATTTACTATTTTAAACACTTAGTTAATTTCTATTGACTCATACACTTCTCAATATACTCCTGAGATCATCCAGTCCATTACTCCTGGAGGAGCCCCTAACATAATGCCTTCTCAGGTTCATTATTATTTGCCTTTGGATAAGCTTTTGTCTTTGAGCAGAGTTATAATGTTTCTTCAAAGACAGTTGGGAAAATATCTCTTGAGTAATCCACCATATATAACTAGAGCAAGAATAGTACTTTTGAAATACAGATATAACTTCAAAGAGTAGAATTTCAAGATGTGAACATAAATCTGTAATTGCATGTTTATTCACCATAAACACATAAAATGGTTATAGACTTAGCAAACATACCAAGAACCAAGGCAGACACAAATACAGTGTGTGTAGTCTTTCCACAAAGAAATTCTGAGTCATTTTACTAATTTTAGTTTTCCTATCTATCTATTCTATTTGTACTACACCTAAAATCCTTATACCTACCAGGCACAGAGAAGGCTCTACTCATGCTCAAATGATCTCCCCTTACACTCTTTCTCTTCCTCAATTTATACACAACCAAGAACCAGAGTGATCCATTTAGACATGTCAAATCATGTCAGCCAAACAGAATAAAGAGCATACTAAAAAAAAAAAAAAAAAAAAAAAAAAATTCCTTTATAACAGCAGACAAGATTCCTGTAGGATCTGGACCTCCATCACCTTTCTGCTCTCATTTACTATCTGTACTTCCTTCACTTCACTTTGGCATCACAGTCATCCCCTTGCTAATTCCTGCATTCTCTCATGCATGTGCTCCTCGGACTGTGACAATCTCAGCCCAGATTTCCAGCATATTTAATCCCTTTACCTTTTATCAAATCTTTACTCAAATGCTCTTTTCTTAATGAGAAACTTCCTTAAAAATTTCACCCACCAGATGCATTATTTTTTCCATAGCACTTATCACCTCATAACATACAAATATTTGTCTATTTTTATTTTCTATACCTACACATCAAAATGAGTGAGTGTAAAAAATAAAATTCCATCAATGAGGAAGTTTTTTTCTGTTTTGTCCACTGATGTACCATTAACCCCTAAAACATGCTTGGCACATAGTATGTTATCAGTAACATTTGTTGAATGAAAAAATGATGGCATAGGATATAGGTATTACTACAAAAAAAAAAAAGGTAGGTATCAGTTATGCTGCCTTTTTTTGATATGTCTCATTTTTAAGTACTAATATCCAGAACTTCTGCTTTCCATAGTGGCATAGCAAATCTGTCCATCCTACCCCCAATACTTTTTATTACTCCCTTCATCCTTTCTAAGGTACCATGACAACTATTAAATATTCCTGGAGACCTAGTCTTAGATCATGACCTCTACTTTAGACAATTATGAGAATGACATTTCTCTGTGCATGTGTAAAATGATAATAATTACTGATACTACCGGCTGGGATTACTTTAAGATAAACATCAAAATGTTTTATGTTTGTGAGGGCAAAACAACTGGTTAAAATTTCTTTAATAACTGTAATTAGTGGAAGGGAATGATAGTTTGAGACCACAAATAAAGAAAATCAGCTATACAATATTAAGAGAGTTGCAGAAATCAAATCTTTCTTCCATGAACATCCTAACCCAAATTTAATGCACAGAGGACAGTCAAGGAGAAAAACCTAGAAAGAAAAATAAAAATCTTATGACACTAAAACCAATGGCTACATGTAGCTGTAAAACATCAAACTCAATACAAATAACAACTAAGAATTAAATAAAGTATCAGAGAATAGGTTTAAAAAGTAAGTATTTCAGGAAATAACATTACAAGCCACTAACCTTAAAGATTACATGGGACTAATGCCAGATTTCTTAAAGTACATATATGACAGTGTTCTTCAAAATCAGGACTTCTTATGAAAATGATGTTTGATGAGCACAATCAGGGTCCTACTGGCTTATAAACCGCCTGCTCTTTATACCTGAATGCACTAGGGGAACAAAAAATCTTTCTGTATAAGGATAAAACAAAGTCTGTTTGGTGTTCTAGTTATTTAATTTTTATTTAAATTCAATTAATTAACATACAGTATATTATTAGTTTCAAAGGTAGAGTTTAGTGATTCATCAGTCTTAAATAATAATTCATACAATATGCAAGTAACTCAATTCAGAAAACAAACCTAGAGGCAAATCCTAAAATTATAAATCCTCTAAAAAAAATGTGGAAAATATTTTTGTGATGTGTGCAAAAACTCTTAAACAGAACACAAGTACTAAATAAAGAGGAAAAAATGATAAAATCTCCTCAAAAAAAAAAATAATAATACCCAGTGCTCATTACACCATGTGCCCTTCTTAATGCCTGTCACTCAGTTACCCCATTCCCCTACCATCCTCCCCTCCAGCAACCCTCAGTTTGTTTCCTATGATTAAGATTCTCTAATGGTTTGCTCCCTCTCTGATTTCATCTTGTTTTAGTTTTTCCTCCCTTCCCCTATGCTCCTGTTTTGTTTCTTAAATTCCACATATGAGTGAGATCACATGATAATTGTCTTTCTCTAATATATTTCACTTAGCATAATACCCTCTAGTTCTACCCATATCATTGCAAATGGCAAGATTTCATTTCTTTGATGGCTGAGTAATATTTCATTGTATCTATATTCCACATCAGTCAAACACAAAAGACTACCTATTGTGTTCTTCCATTTATATGACATTCCAGAATAGGAAAGACTAATTTATGGTGGGAAAAAATGAGAAAGTATTTTCCTCTGGGGATACAGGAAAGGTTTGACTGGGGAAGGTCATGAAGGAATTTTCTTGGTTGGTAATATCTTGATATGCATTTGGTTTAAACAAGTGTATTCATTGGTCAAAAGTCAGTGAATGTGGAGGACCTGGGTGGCTCAGTCAGTTAAGCACCTGACTCTTGATTTCAGCTCAGGTCATGATCTCAGGGTTGTGAGATCAAACCCCACATTGGGTTTCATTCTCCATGCAGAGCTTGCTTAAGATACTGTCTCTCCCTCTGCCCCTCCCCACCCTCTCTTTCTCTCTCTCTCTCTAAACAAAAACACAAAGAGAAACAAAACACCTCAGTGAATGTGCTAATGTTTGTGCATTTTACTGATATAAGTTTTATATCAAAAGAAAAATAATCCAATATTGAATTCTAGTTAATAATATGCCTGCTGAAATATTTACAGAGAAGTATGTTGATGTCTGCAATTTACTTTGAAATGCATCATAAAGATAAGATGAATTAAAGGAGGGATAAAGGGATATATATAAAATGTGATAAAACACCTATAGGACAAGATAAAAAATGGAATTTGGTTTGTGATTGTATATAATCTGGTTTTTCACTATAAAATTATTTTAATATTTTTCTATGTTTGAGGAGAATCATAATAAAATGTTTTAAAACTTAACATCTCATCCCCTACCATGCCTGATAAAATAAGCTCTCTGGTTAAAGATCCTTGCAGTCAATTGCATTTCTTAGGATGGATGATCCTGAAGAAAGTCTTGAAGAAAGACCCACAGCAGTTTCTTTTCTATCCCCAAAAACTTATTTTAGTTTGGATGAACTCTTGGTCACAAGAACCCTGGCATCCAAATATGATAAGAATATAAATACACTTTCTCCAGAAAAAGGATGACATATAAATAGACTTTTAGACTCACTGGCCTTCTGATTGCAAAGTTTTACATAAATTCACATAATGAATGTTTAGATGTAGGAATTATTTCAGTATCATTGTAATTTTTGTCTTTCTGTTCTTCTTATAAAAAATACACTGAAATTTATTTCAAGGATACTTATAAAATTAATAAAATAGTGTAAAAACTATCATAAAACCAATCATATATTTTATAGAAAATAGCAGTATAAAATCAATATTGAGAGATGTCAAATCCAAAGAAATTTATGACTCAAGAAAAGCAACTTTCTACTCTTTAAACATCTAATCTGTTCAATTTCTTGTGTTCTTGCAAGATTAAAAAGTCATTTTATTATTGCCAATTTGAAAAGGCTCTACTGATCACTGATCACACTTACAGAAACCTTTAGCATGAATTCCTTTCACTGAAAACATTTTTAATAATTGTCTATGACTTGTCTTTTCCATTTTGTTTACTCAGATTCTATCCCTTAACACTTGCCAAAACAGAACAAAATTCTCAGGTTTCCTTTGAAATCAGTTATATTATGACATACAAAGATCTATCAATTTTGGCCCAAAACAGAAATGTAAATAAAAGAAATCTAAAGATCACAGGACAGAAATTAAATATAATCCAGGAATTCAATATGCTTCTTAATAAACAAGAGCTCTCTAGGAATAAAAACAAAAGCATGAGGTAGAGTGAAACTTGAACTCCATTCACCCAGTGAGACTCTGTCAAGATAAAGATTCAATGAGGGTTTTATAATATATTTCTGAGAAGGCTCACAAAATATTACTAAAGGAATGAAATTAAGTAGGAAACAGTGAAAAAAAAGTATTAGGCAAGAAAACTGAGAAAACTGGTGAGCATCTGTCCTTCATCTTCACTGAAACAGAACAGGATGGAACCATATACAGAAGGTTAAAGAAGGAAGAACACTTATTTGATGGCCCCGTTTCAATCTTCAGTGAACTTACTGTTTCTGAGACACTGTACACCATCAATTACTCCCTTCCTTATGGAAGATACTCCTCTCTTTCCTAGTACTACTCTCTGTTCTTATCCTACCTTGCTTGGCTAGCATTCTTTTTTATCCATGGTTTCAAAGTCATAAGAGGAAGATAGTTTGGAAATGGACTGGGTTAGTCTCTCTCTCTCTCTCTTTTTTTTTCTTTTTTTACTTTTACTATTTACTTTTGCTTTTACTTTTCGTGGTTCTGCTTCTGACTACCAGCAAAAGGTGGATTTTATTTAGGATTGCATCCTCCGTGGTCTTGATGAAGTCCCAGAACCTAAGTCAGGTTCGGTGGGGTGAGGAGGTTCGGAGCCGACGACTAAAGAAAGAATTCTTAAGACGTCATTGGTGCAAAATGGTGGTTTATTAAAGCACGGGGACAGGACCCGTGGGCAGGAAGAGCTGCTGCCCCGGGTTGTGAAGGTGGGCATGTTATATACCCCACGGTTGGTGGGGGAGGTGGTGAAGGGATGGGAGATTTCAACAGAGTTCTCACATGTTAGGGAGGGCCTACAAGGTGCCAGGGGGGGAGTCTTTGCCCTTATGGCTTGATCAATGTCGTCTTTAGGTCAAGCACTAACATCAAGATAATGGGGGATTCTTGGTGGGGCATTATGATCTGGCTATCATTTACATTCCTTTCTACCCCAGTCTCCTCCAGCTTATGGTGGGAGGGGGACATTAGGGCTTCAGGAACCAAGAGTTATTTGCCTCTGGAAATTTGTGCTATTGATAAGGTAACCTCCCTGTTTAGGTCTCTAGGACATCTTGTAGAGCAAGGGAGATTCCTGTTCTGCAGGATTGCGATCCCTGCAAGTTAACTATTTATCATTTTATGGCAGTCAGGGGTGCCTGAGGAATGCTACACATATGGAGGGGAGCGGGTGAAGAGGGGGTGCAAGGTGCCAGCTTTTGCTTTGTCCTCAGCCAGCCTCCTGCTCCCTCATCATTCCCCCCTGAACAATTTTGACCCTTAAATCTTTAAGGTGGTTGAAGGTGGAAGGTCTCATCTTCTGTAACTTCTTCGTGCTGAATAGGGGCGTAGAGCTGTCCCTACCTGCTCGGGTTAATATTGGTCAGGGTAGGAACGTATAAGAGAGTTATGAAAGGTGGAGGCAGCTGAATCCAGCGCTGACTGTGAAGAGGCGTCCTCGCGCGCGACAAGGATCGTCTGCCGTGGTGTAGTCATTGTAGCAATGGAGTCTTGGCACCAAGTAGAGAAACATGGAACAAAGCAACATATTCAGATTAATAAGGCAGTAAGAATGAGAAGCCTGAAAAGGAGATTTGGCCATAGCCCTCCTCCAAGCCAGGAACTTAACCAATCACTAAAAGAGAAAGAAGGATCTTGTAGGGCCTTAATCTGGGTGTTCATATCCTTTATTAATCCTGTGACATTTTTGTGATAGTCTGGGATGTACACGTGACATTCTATCTTGATAATTGCGCGTGTGCCACCCTGGGCTGCTGTCAGGACATCCAAGGCCATCCTATTTTGTAGGACTGCCTTGCATATCTGTGACACTTCGGTATTAAGCTGGGAGATGCTATTTAGTGAATCATTGAGTGCCTTTGTAGTATATTTATTAAGCACTTCTACATGCCACATGACATCCTCTAGTCCCGCAGATGGAACAAAAATGGATGCTAAGTGATCATACCATTTAAAAACAGATCACTTCCATCTTTGTTTCAAGTTGGGGAGATTGGCTGGAGTTGTAATGGTTTTAGTAATGCGCCCATGAATCCAGGCAAATCCTAAAGTACAGCGACCTATCCACCCTGGAGGAAGCCAGGGCCACAGGTTGGTTCCACATATCCACTGGGTTCCGTTTGGAGCTGGCCACCTAATGCCAGGTCGCCTTGCCTAGTCAGTAGCAAACCAGTCAGTAGTCTGGAGTACTATTATTTGGGAACACATTTCTAATGATAGCCATTCTCGACACTGTGTGTTATTTGCCCAAGTATCATATGTATGATTTCTTTTGTTCCCAGCATAAAACTGCCTTTTAACTGAGCTGTCCAATCGTGGGTTTGAACTACAAATATGTATCCCGGATCTGATAGATGCCATCTTCAGTATAGCGATAAGGAGGGTTTCGTAACTTAGGCCCATATTTGATTGGGGAGTAATGGCTTGATAGCAATCCCCTTTCCTTCCAAATAGCTCCATGGGCATGTGGTACCAGGAAAGCATATTTGGAGTCAGTATAAATGTTAATCCTTGAGCTTTGGCAATTGCAAAGTGCTAGTGAGCACTATGGCATACCTAGCTTTTCTTATTCTTTCTATGAAAACTACTGTCATCAGAAAACCAACTGTCATTCGTATTTTTAACAGGGGCATCTTAAATCTGGCCATATAGAATAAGCAAATAAAAATAAAATAAAATAAAAAGAACATTTTTGCTCTATAGAGAAAGAAGTACAGTGGTCAGGTTCAGGCATACAGGTAACTAGGTTTAAAGTTTGACAAATTTTAAGTATTATTTCTGGCATATCTGTAAGTATGGCCCAATATTTAATTAGTTGACCTCCATCACCCACTGGTGGCCTTTGATTTCTAAGACAAATCTGGACCTGATGTGAAGTCATCACAGTCAAGGACTGTCCCACAGTGAGCTTTGAGGCTCCTTTTATGAGGGCTGTTCTATGCTTTGCTAAAGCATCTGTTTGCAATTGCACCTCAACAGAGGTGGCCTCTAGGATAAATATGACTAAGGGATGAAACCAATAAGAAGACCTTTGAGTGGTCCAACCTTAACAATATCCTGATTACAGAGGATCACTGGCAAGTGAGAAAACTTGTCAAGAGATAAGGGGAGTTCCCCATGCATCATTCAATCCACTCATAAAGAAAGTGGGGTCATCCATTATCTCCACAAGTCCATAGTTAATCCTATGGAGTGTGATAGGTTGGCTTTTAGGCAATTTCCTTATCCCAGCCACACATAAGGTGTTAGTTAAGTTATATAATTGTTGGGGAATCAATCCCATTTTTTCAGTTGTTTAATCATGTGCCACGGGGTTCTGCTAATATCCCCACAAAATAGTAAGATCGACTAAAGAAGCTATTGTGCAACTTCTCTGAAGTTTACCTCAAATTGTTTAGCTTAGGTAAACAAGCATTTAAAGACAATCAAATCTAGAATTTAACATCCATAAAGGCGTGTTACTAAAACATAATTTTTCTCTCTAAAATAACCCTCATTTACAGAGATAGCCAAATCAGGACTAATTCACTTGTGAAACAAGTCCAGTTTTAACAAACTCGGCCCATTATTTACATAAGCTCAGCAAGAACAGTGAGTGTGATCAATAGATCTTTTAGAATCTGCTTTGCTGGAACTTTGTATAAGGAATCTCTAGGTTGAACTTTTAGTAGCCTCTCCGGGCCAGAAGCCAAGCCCTGTACTTGCCATGAGGCATGCCTGCAATACCTTTGGGCGAATTCCTCTTCCGGAGACTGCACCTACCAAGGAGTGACATTCTTTACTCACCTGGTGAGGCTTCTGGGAACTCTGTAAGCAAGGTATCAGGCCAACAGTCCCAAGGGGCTTTATGGCTCCAGGTTTCATAAAATCAACCTTAGTTCCTTTAAAGCTGTCTGGTTATATCTGAGTCTTTTCAAATATGACATCCCAGTCAAAGCCTTGGTAAAATAACCCGTGTTTCCAATTCTTTCCTGTTACAAGGAGAACAGATTCTTATTGAACTTATGCAAATGACTGATTGCCATGGAAGAAAGAATACTTACTAAGACCTTTTGGTTTCAGAGGGTTCAGATAGAGAGAAAAGGTGAATGCTTTGAGCACTTTTACAAATGAGCACTTTTACATCTCTATAAGTTACAGATAACTAGGAGGGAGTATCCCTAGTCTGGAAGAGCAAACATTAGAGAGAACCAGCAATGTTTAAAGTAAGACAAAACAATAAGAGACACAACACTATAATCTTTTAGTTCATTTAGTCCCATGTTACTAATTCTGGTGAATGCGGCTTTAGTCAGTTCTGGAAATTCTTACCCATTTCAGTTTTAGGATTTTCAAGCATATCAAATATCTGTATTTGTCCTGAAAGTCCTTTATAGGAATCTCCTTGAAGATAAAACTCATTTTACCAGAGAATTAAAACAATTATAAATGACAAAAACTCAGAATGGATATGGTTAGAGCTAAAGAGACACGGGAGTTTACAATTTAGCTGCAAGGAAATCAGGTTATTTCTGTGATACATAACATTTCCATAATTACAGTATCAAGCGATGATCTCTCAAAACATTAAAACTTTAGGAAGTGCGTAGAATCTCTAGAATAGTTATAGCATTTTCCCAAATGTAACCCAAGGTTTATCACTAGTTCAGTAGTACTTCATGAGCAACTTCACATACCAAGGAAAAGCCTGAGTTAAAGAGATTTACGATTTAAATCTTGTCAACATTTGCTAAAATCTTAGAAAGTTTTAAAGCACATGCCTAAATATAATTAGGGATGTTAAACACCTGATAAAACTGAACATAAAAACTGGTTTTTCTGGGCAGGCAAAGAGAAAACCATTTACATTTTCTTAACAGCAGATCAATTGATCTAAGAAAACATTGTCCTTTTGAACAGAGACAATTTCAGTCTTGTACCAATGTACCTTTAAAACCCATTCATTTCAATCTTAATCCATTCTTGACCATAGCTAAAATTCCTTTTCTGAAGATTTCCCTTCACAAACCTTCTACAACTTTCCTTTGCATTCAGGTTTTGTCCCAAGCCATTTCTTTCCAAACAACCATCTCATTTAGGACAAAATTACCTTCCTTTACCTTCAACAAAATGTATTCCCATTCCTTAAATCTTTCTTACATATCTCCTACTTTCCTACATACAGAGTTTCCCTTTATTTCCATCAGTCTTAGTTACACTAAGCAGAACTTTGTATTCTTAGAAACACCTTTAGTTATTAACCAATTGTGAACTGTTACAACAGAATTCTTCAGGTGGCAATTTATGAATCAGTTAAGTGGAAAACAAGTTTACCAGCAGATTTAAATACTCTTAGTTTCTTTGCAGTAGGAAGTCAAAAGCACAAACCTACATCCAGTAATTAACGACTTAGCATTTTATCCTGTTTGGTTAAGACCTAGATGTCCACAATTTAATTCCATTTGTCATCCAAGCAAAACTTTAAAACTTTCAGGTTACCAAAGACTTTGAAAGCTACTTCAGCAATTACCTATTAGAACTTTGAGACAGACAATTAACCATCAGTTTAGTCATTTCTTTGCTAACAAATTTTAACAAGTAACACAAGCTTATTTGACCTTCAGTAAACTTTGATAGAATAAAAGCTTCACATTTACTGCTGTTAACTTAAAAGACACATCTTATCTTAATTAAACCAACAAACTTAACTTAGTTCCAATAGTGATTTACGTTCCACCTGGGCCCACTCCACTTTGAATGTTTACCTGAGACATGCGTGGGAAGATCTGGAGTGGGGGATGTTAGGTCCAGGGGTGCTCTTCTTGCTCCTTGACAGTGGAAAGAGAAGGAGCTGTGGTGCATGATCTAGAGGCTAGTCATGCAGGCTGCACACACGTTGGTGCAGAAACAGAAGGGGAAAACAGAGGAAACAAAGTGCTGCCAGGAGGCAGAGAAAGGATTCCCGGTTTTAGAGCTCATAAGCCCCAACAGAGGAGCAGACACCATGCTTTCCCACCAGCAAGGGGGGAGGGGTTAGGCAGTCCAAGTCAGGCCAGAGAACACAGGGAAACTTCCCCGAAACAAAGAGAGTTTCGGCAGCTGCTTGGGAATCTTCCTTATGGTCTCTGTCTCGAGTTAGACTAACCCCAGTTGGCTCCAGTTATAGCCATTAACACGGGAAGTGAGTGAGGGAGAAGCCCCCACATCTATTAGGAGAAACAGAGAAATAAAGCCAGAGTCCCCTTTGCTAGGGATGGCCCAGCAACCTGGGTTTACTAGAAGGCGGCTTATTTACGTAATTACCATCCAATATGTCAGGAGAAAGTTTACTAGATGACTCATTTGGGCAAACACATTCCGCAAAAGCCCCTTAGTCTGGGGCCCTGGTGCAGAGCAATGAAGGCCTAGGTATGAGCAATGCAGGCACCCTACGTCCATTTGCCCTGTTTCCTGCAGAGATCTAACTGATAGATCCCACTGAGGCCATGCAGTGTTACAGGAGCTCAGTCCTTTCCTAAGTTTTGCAATCCAAATTATTTCCAGTGGGTTAAAAGGCACCCCAAGGTAGAGTCCTTGGGAACTGAAGAAGCCTACTGAGGCCTTGCTTCCAGAAAAGTAATGAAGGTCCATTACCAAATCCCCTAACTCCTGGGTGGCGTCCCACACAGGGTATGTCAGAGGTTTCAGGTGTCAAAAGCAACCGGAGGCGTCCCTCAAGATACGCTATTGATCACCATCATGCCTTAAAAGGCCCTGGAGGGGTGCCGGCGTCCCTCCACTTCCCCATCGCATCCCAGGCTACAGATGGGTGCCTGGTGAATGGACTAGGAAATTGTGCCATTGTCTATCCTGAAGACTGCATACTGTTTTGCCATATTAACCCATGGAAATACTAGAAAAGTTTGGCAAGGGGAAATTACCCAATTTCATAGCTTTAGGCGGTTTGCAGAAGACACTGACGAGAAACAGTAAAGATTGAAATCCATCATGGTCTATGTGACATCCCAACACATGTGGTCCTTGCAGCCAACTTCCCTAGGAAACGGTCCCCGGTTGCGTTTTAATTCAATCGGGTACTGGTTTCGGCCGGCTCCCAGTGGAGGTCCCGCGGCCAGAAGTGGCTAGACCAGGGATGTGGAGGGGATCACATTAGATCAATCAGGAGGAAACCTCACACGGGAGTCTTAAGATTGGCAGCCGTCCTGGTGACTTAGGCGGCTGTCCCATGCCCAAGAGAGACAACTTTCTATAAGAACAGGAACAGAGTGAGACCATCGAGTTTCTGGGTCTTATTGCCATTCCGGCCAGGGTACTAGCTTATAGCCCAAAGGCAGACGTTCTCCTCCCCATAGAGTAGCCATGGGCTAGAGGATTACAGCCTGAGCAATTGACATGCAAGTGTTCCAATAAGACCATACTCCTTGAAAAAGCCCTGGAATGAGAGTACAGGAAAAGGAGAGAAAGTACTCACCAATTTTGCACCGAAGCTCAGAGTCCAAATGTAAAGACTCACAAATCTCCTGGCTGGCTCGCCAAAAATGATGAAGTCCCAGAACCTAAGTCAGGTTCGGTGGGGTGAGGAGGTTCGGAGCCGACGACTAAAGAAAGAATTCTTAAGACGTCATTGGTGCAAAATGGTGGTTTATTAAAGCACGGGGACAGGACCCGTGGGCAGGAAGAGCTGCTGCCCCGGGTTGTGAAGGTGGGCATGTTATATACCCCACGGTTGGTGGGGGAGGTGGTGAAGGGATGGGAGATTTCAACAGAGTTCTCACATGTTAGGGAGGGCCTACAAGGTGCCAGGGGGGGAGTCTTTGCCCTTATGGCTTGATCAATGTCGTCTTTAGGTCAGGCACTAACATCAAGATAATGGGGGATTCTTGGTGGGGCATTATGATCTGGCTATCATTTACATTCCTTTCTACCCCAGTCTCCTCCAGTTTATGGTGGGAGGGGGACATTAGGGCTTCAGGAACCAAGAGTTATTTGCCTCTGGAAATTTGTGCTATTGATAAGGTAACCTCCCTGTTTAGGTCTCTAGGACATCTTGTAGAGCAAGGGAGATTCCTGTTCTGCAGGATTGCGATCCCTGCAAGTTAACTATTTATCATTTTATGGCAGTCAGGGGTGCCTGAGGAATGCTACACATATGGAGGGGAGCGGGTGAAGAGGGGGTGCAAGGCGCCAGCTTTTGCTTTGTCCTCAGCCAGCCTCCTGCTCCCTCATCAGTCTCTTTTTCTTTTTATTCTTTTTTCTCCTTTCTGGATAATCTCATCCATAGATGCTAGTGATGCTTTAATTTATATTACAGTTTTAATCTCTTCCCAAAACTCCAAACTGTATTTTCCTCTTCTCAGGTATCGTGCAGGTATAAAAATTTATGTTGAAAAGCAACATTATTGTTTTCTCCAGAAAAATCCTCCATGTTAGCAACTGTGAAATGCCCATTAGATTTTCCCCCTCCTTCTCTGCCTCCCACATTTGTATTTACTTTTATTTTTATTTTATTTTACTTTATTTGTTTATTAATTATCTATCCTTTTTGGACCAATGCTTCTTGAAAAGTAAGGACACGTCTTCTTCATCCTCATCTCAGTGCCTAGAAGATTATCTAGTAAACATTAGGTGCGCAAAGTAGGAAGGAAAAAAGGAAAGGAGAGTGAAAGGAAGACATGTACAATGAAGGGAAAATAAGAAGGAAGATGACAGGGAAAGGCAGAAATGTAACAAGGAAAGCAATTAATAGAATTATTAAATTCAACTACCCATAATAGGGTAGTTAAAGTGTATAAGAGCTAAGAGCTGATATAATTCTAAAAGATAGCTTTTTGCTGGGAAGACATCATGGGAAGTCCTTAGAGTAAAAGTTAAACCCCTCAGGGCCCAAATACCAACCCATGAAAGCTTGGAGGGAGTGGGGAATAATTTACATAAAAAAGAGACAGAGTTTGAATAATTCCAAGGCAAAATAAGAGGAAAAGTGTGCAACACAGAAAGAAATAGAGAGAAAATGAAGCAATTAGGATTGCAACAATGCATTCACCCCCTTGACATTCAAATCTTCAGTGTTCTAAGAAATTTATTAAAAGTGTCCTCAGTGGATATTTTTATTCTTGAAATGCAGTCAAATGATACAATTTAAAAATCATGGTTTATGTGGGGGTAAAAAAAATATATATATGACATGAAATCTTTGGACACAAAAGCCAGAAGAAAAGGCAACAATCAGATCCGGGTTTACATTCACAGTCATATGTTGCAGTGAAAGTACTTAGACTTGCCATAAAGGAACGTGGTAGCTGAAGCATGATCTCAATCTCTGCCAGGGAATTTGATACAGATGAACAGATAGATGAAAATTATCTACCCAAAAGACCAAACCAAAGTTACAAAACCAAGCGTTCAAGATTGCACAAGGCATTGCTCTTTTCCAGAGTCAGAGACAAGGCTAAATAAACCAGCTTAAAATTCTAATAGGAATTCAAAAATTTCAGCTTTGATCTTGGGGAAGTTCTTCCTGCACTCAGAGTAGTGATGTGAACTCAAAAAGACATAAATACATGAAACTAGCACAACCTTAAAAATAGGTTCTAGCTCATATTAGCTGAATTTAAGGATATCTGTAAAAGCTAAGGGGCACTTTGGCAGTAGGACACTTGGCCACAATTAATACTTGATTAATATTCCTGCTCTCTCTCTTAACTTTTCAAGGGCCTTCTGTTCCTCAGTGTATATTTGTGTTCTCATAGCTGAGTGAGATGGAAGAAGGAAAAGATGGGAATATCTAATGATTTGAAGAAGAAATATTTGTCTGCCATATCAGGTTGTAGAAATAGAAAATTTCCTAATGGTAGGCCACTACATCCTTCATACTCACTTTGATGCTATATAGGTTAGTTTACTTCCTTAATATGGGTCAGTCTAAGTTTTATAACTTGTAATTATATGTGTTGTTTATATGAAAAATGAATGTAACCACTCATTTTGGCAGGCTAATGAGGTACAGGAATATAAATTTTTGATGTATGTGATTCTACAGAATATTCTACTATCATACTTGCTTTGTAATGAACCAAATTGCAGACCTCCAAAATATGCTGCTGCCTTATAAAAAAAAAAAAAAACATGTATAGCAATAAGTAAGAGAAGACACTTCTTAGTTTTCAATGATAGTCATCTCTGTTATTTAAAAAAAAAAAAAAGATCTGGGTTTTTTTGAAGCAGAAAAATAAGTAAAAACCCAAGAAATATTCCAAAAACTGGTGTTAGTCATCAAAATAAACTAACAAAGCCTAAAGTTCTTTGAAAGTATCAGTCTTATGGAAGTCATAACAAACTTACTTAGTGCCCACTCTTCACTATCAGCATTTACAGAACATTTTTTCACTTGTGCAATTTTCTTTGTTATTGGCATTATTCCCAGCTAGTATCCTCTCACTCTAAGATGCACTCTACTACATTTATACTTTAAGTTAAAATGTTGCTCAGATACATTACATTGCATTTCCCAATGCACATTTCCTTCAAAGTACCAATTTTTCACATGAGGTAAATGCCTTTTTCTTTGACCAAAAGATATTCTTTTTTTTTCCCCTTTAGGTCAATCATTTTTAGAAACTGACTTCTATATTATAGCACCAAAGAAAAACACTGGTTCAATTTCATTCTTCTAAACCATTCTCTTACACCATACACAAAGATAAATTCAAAATGGATAAAAGACCTCAACATGAGGCAGGAATCTATCAAAATCCTAGATCAAAACATAGGTAGTAACTTCTTTGACATCAGCCACAGCAACTTCTTTCAAGATATGTCTCCAAAGGCAAAGGAAACAAAAGCAAAAATAAACTTTTGGGACTTCCTCAAGATCAAAACTTCTGCACAGCAAAGGAAACAGTCAACAAAACAAAGAGGCAACCCACAGAATGAGAGAAGATATTTGCAATTACAGTACAGACAAAAGGCTGATATCTAAGATCTATAAAGACCTCCTCAAACTCAACACACACAAAACAGATAATCATGTCAAAAAATGGGCAGAAGACATGAACAGACACTTCTCCAATGAAGACATACAAATGGCTAAAAGACACATGAAAAAATGTTCATCATCACTAGCCATTAAGGAGATTCAAATCAAAACCACATTGAGATACCACCTTACACCAGTTAAAATGGGCAAAATTAACAAGACAGGAAACAACATGTGTTGGAGAGGACATGGAGAAAGGGGTACCCTCTTACACTATTGGTGGGAATGCAAGTTGGTACAGCCACTTTGGAAAACAGTGTGGAGATTCCTTAAGAAATTAAAATAGAGCTTCCCTATGACTCTGAAATTGCACTACTAAGTATTTACCCCAAAGATACAGATGTAGTAAAAAGAAGGGCCACCTCTATCCCAATGTTCATAGCAGCAATGGCCAGAGTTGCCAAACTGTGGAAAGAACCAAGATGCCCTTCAGTGGACAAATGGATAAGGAAGATGTGGTCCATACATACTATGGAGTACTATGCCTCCATCAGAAAGGATGAATACCCAACTTTTGTATTTACATGGACTGGAAGAGATTATGCTGTGTGAAATAAGTCAAGCAGAAAGAGTCAATTATCATATGGTTTTGTTTATTTGTGGAGCATAAGAAATAACATGGAGGACATGGGGAGATGGAGAGGAGAAGGGAGTTGGGGAAAATTATAGGGGGAGATGAACCATGAGAAACTGTGGACTATGGAAAACAATTTGAGGGTCAATTATCATATGATTTCACTTATTTGTGGATCATTAAAGAATAACACGGAGGATGTTGGGAGATGGAGAGGAGAAGTGAGTTGGGGGAAATCAGAGTGGGACACAAACCATGAAAGACTGTGGACCCTGAGAAACAAACTGAGGTTTTGGAGGGGAAAGAGGTGGGGGGTTGGGTGAGCCTTGTGGTAGGTATTGTGGAGGGCACGTATGGCATGGAGCATTGGGAGTGGTGCATAAACAATGAATTTTGGAACATTGAAAAAAACTAAATTTAAAATAAAAGAAAAAAGAAAAACACTGGTAACATTTTTTTTTTTTAACCTTTTCCTTCTTCCTTTGAATTTTTCCTCTAACATCCTGGTAGCATGTTAGATGTGTCTATATGTGAAACATCAGCATTATATATATTCTATACCAATGGGCATCAGACTTTTTCACCACAAAAGGGAATGACTGGGCTTCCTATTACCATTATGTCAAATGCAGAAGAGCAAAAGCACTTGATATCACCTCTGAATCCATGCTTTATAATTGACTTATTTTGCATGGTAAGAATAATCTTCCTCACTGTTTTCTGACATAACTGCCTCAACAAATAAGTTGCCATATTCCCTCACCTTTGCAGAACTTGTCTATCTTTCAATTCAATCTTCATGTAATAGAGCAAGGAGGAATGCTCTAAGGACCAAAAATGTCATTTATACAAGAATGTTTCTCACACTCTTTCTGAATTTATTATTCATAGTTTGAATAGAATTGAGGAAGCTTGAAGACAATACAGTGTAATTATTAACACCACAAACTCTGGAGTTAGATTATCTAAACTGAATCATGGTTCTGCTGTTTACTAGCTCTGTGATTTTGGGCAAGTTACTTAAACTTAGTGTTCCCTTGGAGCACCCATAAGATGAACAAAGTAACAATACTTTGTATAGGGTTGGTATGAGATAGAATTAATTAAAATTTGTAAAATACCTAGAACTGTGCCAACCACATAGTTTTTGTTTCATTTCTAAGTCCATAAGATGCTATAAACAACAGGAAAGAAGAGCAACAAGGACTTCTGTAGGCATTTGCACCTACACCAGCAAGCATAATCAACTAAAAGTCTACTTAATAGCAATGGGGAGGATGTTAGACTGTTATTTAAATGACTGGGGACATTGAGTTTGGGAATAAAAGCCTAGTGAGTATACAAGGGCACATCACTTGACTACATCACAATAGAGTAGTGAAAGTTTATAAAAAGGAACCTGAACCAATCTAAGGACATCTATTTCATTTCAGTAAAATAGTTGATGTTTATAAAAATGATGATAAGCATGCAAGAAGTTATTAAAATAGACAAATAATTCAGTAGAAGATGAAATACATTCTGAAAGATTTCTATTTGAAAGAGCCAAATAAAAAAATTTGGTGCCTTAATAGATACATACTCACCTCTCCAAAATACTCAGTTATCCAGAAGGATTTAACCTAAGTGGTTTTATGAGAAGATGCTGAAAGTAAAAACAAAATATAAATGGCATATTATTCATGTGAAAGTGTGTCAAAGACTGCTAATTGTCACCTACCTTTCATTCTCCAAGTTTTCTTTTTGAAAATAATATCCTTTAAAAATATATCCTTTTTGAAAATAATATCCTTTAAAAATATATCCTTTTTGAAAATAATATCCTTAAGTATATGGGGTTATGACTACCTGGTCATCTAGGGACTACATGCTGTTGTCTCTCTTGCAAATCAGTGTGGCCATGTGATTAAACTCACAATACTGGAATGTAAATGAAATCTACTGTATGACTTATGTTGTTTCCTTGTAAGATAATTGCTTGCCTTCTACTTCCTCTTCCTCTTTCCACAAGTTGTTTTAGGAATATGAAGCAAGTAATCTATCTCTACCATACAGATGAGAAGACAACCAAGGAAACCTGGCTTAACAGAAACACAGAGGAAACTGGATTCCAAGGTCAAATTGTGGAAGGAATAGAGTGCCCTATATCCCCTGGATCCCATACCTCCCTCAAGGCAATTAACATCTATCTTAGTTGAGTCAGAGCTCTTTGAAGTCTTTTTGTTGTAGTAGACTACTATTATTTTAATAAATATAAAGAAAAATGATAGAATTTAAATTCAAACCTGTATGGAGTGCAAGTATTGTGTAAGTTACTATGTTAGGCTCTATAAAGATGCAATATTAATTAGATGTGAGTTCTGCCCTCACAGAATTTATAATGCAGAAAAGATGAACTAAGTACCCAGACAATTATCATATAGTCTATGTTGCTTGTCATCTGAGGGTTATAACAAGATGCTATGGGATTATAGTAGAAAACAATTTTATTAACCTAGAGCAAGAAATCTTGAATCAGAAAAATCTTCACAAGGATGGCCTTTGAGAAGGACCTGTAATTCAAAGGATTTCAAAAGCAGAGATAAAGACATGAAGGAAAAGTATGAATGAAAGCACTACAGCAGAAAAGTGAATACCTGCTATTGTGTCCTTTTAGAATAGAGGGTAGTGTTGAAGGGCCTTGAACTATGTAAGCTGGAAAAGTAAGCTTAGGCCATATTGTGAGGAGCACTAAATTATTTTTATTATAAAATATGAATTAAACTCTTTCTATAGGCATTTTGCCAAATGCCTTATATGTACTTTCTCAATTTATTATCAAAATAAATCTTTTATATACCTAATAAAATATTTTACCTATTACCTCTAGTGTGAAGAATCTGTATCTAATTCAACAGGCAAAAAAAAAGTTTGAAGAATTATGTGAAAGTAAAGGGCACTCTCTGGGCTTCAGTAAGGCTAATAACAAGGTAGGACTATGCAGTGAAGGATGCATAGGGGATATATATATATATATATATATATATATATATATAGTCGATAGGAAATAGGAATAAGAATAGGTAATAGGAAAGGTAAGAACTGGGTGCTTAAACTAGTGGGGCTGCATTGAAACTGGAAAAGGGGATGGATTGGAAACATGAAGAACTTGGAAAATAATTCTGTGATTGTGTTTCAAATTGAATGAGAAAAGGAGGTGGGAGAAAAACCAAAGGTTTAGAATCTGAATACTGAAATTAGTAAAATAAGGAGTGAGATGTTAATAGTAACAAAAAATAGGAGGTAAGGAGGAACATGGGGCACATTGAGATGTTGACAGTCTAAGGAGAGAAACAGCTTTCTCAGTATCATGTCTTACATGCCTTTTGACTTTACAAAATTGGCTTAATGTTTTTAAACTTATTTTTTTATCATAAAAAATAAGAATAATAATATCCACCTCATAGGCTTTATTTGAGGATTAAATAAGATAATGTTTTTTGAAAAGGAGAGAAAAACACCTAGAACTGTTGATCACACACAACAGGCAATCACTAAAAGTGGCTAAAATATTTATTGTTGCTGCCACTGCTTCTCCTAAGCATTATAAAAAACTGGGAGAATGAGGTGTAGGTTTGAAAGGAATGTATGCATTGAAGATGTGAGAGTTCATGAAGTCATGGAAGAAATGAAATAGTTTGAGGAGAAAGCTTTGGGAGATATCTCCATTAAGACACATTTCAAAAACAATGAATACTGTTACACTGAAAAAAAAATTAAAAATCATTAAAAAAAAGACACATTTTAAAGAGAGACAGGAGCCAGTGAAGGAGACAGGAAGAAATGTTAGTGAGGCCAGAAGAAATGAAAAACGAGGAAAAAGAGAATCCAAAGAAAGGATGGTCAACATGTCAAATGCTGCTGAGAGGACAAAAAGAGTTGAGATATGAGAAAAATAGTGTTGATTTTAGTGGCTGAGTCAAGAAAATGCAGTTTATCAGGAAACAGAGACCTAAATGTGTTTGTCAACATGGAGGAAAGAGCTAGTGGAGGAAAAGATAAAAATTTGTAACAGAAAAAGAAAAGTCAAAGGAATAAAATCTCAAGGGAAGAAAAGAGGTTAGATCAAGAGCATAGTTGGAAAGACCAGCCTCTCCCGGTGGGAGAGATGCACTTTCCCCATGAAAGAAAATGGAGAAACAAAGGAGAAAGGAAAAAAAAAAAAAAAAGATATTGAAGTCAACTCTTCATCATGAGACAACTCATTTAAGCTGCCTTCTTAATAAAGTAATAGGTTGGTCATCTATGGAGGGGAAGTGAAATGGGTAAATTAAAGACCTGAAGGGATGTTCAGTTTAGTTTATCTTTCACATGTGAAAAGCATTTATCCAGGAAAGGAAATTATCTCTTAATATTTCTACTTTAATAATATTTTACCAAATCTATTCTTCTCCTCAATGCATTCATTTTTCTAATAATTGGAGAAAGTTTTCAGAGAAAAGCATCTTGAATGACTGAAATGAGTCATTCTCAATCATTTTCTCTCTTTAATGTCAACTCTTCATAAAAAGGAAATAAATGGTGATAATGATGGAAGGGGTAACAAATTGCACAGCATCATTTTGAAACATTCACTTGGGGGCACCTGGGTGACTCAGTTCATTAAGTGTCTGACTGCAGCTTGGGCCATGACCTCAGGGTCTTGAAATCAAGCCCCACTAAGTGGGCGGGGGGGGGGGGTCTGTTTCTCCCTCTCCTTCTGCCCCATCCCCTGCTTGTGTTCTCTCTCTCTTGCAAATAAATAAATAAAATCCATACATAAATCAATCAATAAATAAAATCATTCACCTTCCTATGGAATAACTATGATTCAATTCTTATAGATATCTTTTCTACATTCACTCTATGAGATTGAGGGTTCCCCCCCAAAATTCATGTCTAATCAGAACCTTAGAATGTGACTTTTTTTTTCCATTTTATTTTTTTTATTTTAATTTTTTTAATTTTTTTATTTTTTATAAACATATATTTTTATCACCAGGGGTACAGGTCTGTGAATCGCCAGGTTTACACATTTCACAGCACTCACCAAAGCACATACCCTCCCCAATGTCCATAACCCCACCCCCCTTCTCCCAACCCCACTCCCCCCAGCAACTCTCAGTTTGTTTTGTGAGATTGAGTCACTTATGGTTTGGCTCCCTCCCAATCCCATCTTGTTTCATTTATTCTTCTCCTACCCACTTAAGCCCCCATGTTGCATCACCACTTCCTCATATCAGGGAGATCATATGATAGTTGTCTTACTCTGCTTGACTTCTTTCACTAAGCATGATACGCTCTAGTTCCATCCATGTTGTCACAAATGGCAAGATTTCATTTCTTTTGATGGCTGCATAGTATTCCATTGTGTATATATACCACATCTTCTTGATCCATTCATCTGCTGATGGACATCTAGGTTCTTTCCATAGTTTGGCTATTGTGGACATTGCTGCTATAAACATTCGGGTGCACGTGCCCCTTTGGATCACTACGTTTGTATCTTTAGGGTACAGTAGTGCAATTACTGGGTCATAGGGCAGTTCTAATTTAAACATTTTGAGGAACCTCCATGCTGTTTTCCAGAGTGGCTGCACCAGCTTGCATTCCCACCAACAGTTAGGAGGGTTCCCCTTTCTTCGCATCTCCGCCAGCATCTGTCATTTCCTGACTTGTTGATTTTAGCCATTCTGACTGGTGTGAGGTGATATCTCATTGTGGTTTTGATTTGTATTTCCCTGATGCCAAGTGATATGGAGCACTTTTTCATGTGTCTGTTGGCCATCTGGATGTCTTCTTTGCAGAAATGTCTGTTCATGTCCTCTGCCCATTTCTTGATTGAATTATTTGTTCTTTGGGTGTTGAGTTTGCTAAGTTCTTTATAGATTTTGGACACTAGTCCTTTATCTGATATGTCGTTTGCAAATATCTTCTCCCATTCTGTCAGTTGTCTTTTGATTTTGTTAACTGTTTCCTTTGCAGTGCAAAAGCTTTTGATCTTGATGAATTCCCATTAGTTCATTTATGCCCTTGCTTCCCTTGCCTTTGGCGTTGTTCCTAGGAAGATGTTGCTGCGGCTGAGGTCGAAGAGGTTGCTGCCTGTGTTCTCCTCAAGGATTTTGATGGATTCCTTTCTCACATTGAGGTCCTTCATCCATTTTGAGTTTATTTTCATGTGTGGTGTAAGAAAATGGTCCAATTTCATTTTTCTGCATGTGGCTGTCCAATTTTCCCAACACCATTTATTGAAGAGGCTGTCTTTTTTCATTGGACATTCTTTCCTGCTTTGTCGAAGATTAGTTGACCATAGAGTTGAGGGTCTATTTCTGGGCTCTCTATTCTGTTCCATTGATCTATGTGTCTGATTTTGTGCCAATACCATGCTGTCTTGATGATGACAGCTTTGTAATAGAGCTTGAAGTCCGGAATTGTGAGGCCACCAACTTTGGCTTTCTTTTTCAATATTCCTTTGGCTATTTGAGGTATTTTCTGGTTCCATATAAATTTTAGGATTATTTGTTCCATTTCTTTGAAAAAGATGGATGGTACTTTGATAGGAATTGCATTAAATGTGTAGATTGCTTTAGGTAGCAGAGACATTTTCACAACATTTATTCTTCCAATCCAGGAACATGGAACATTTTTCCATTTCTCTGTGTCTTCCTCAATTTCTTTCATGAGTACTTTATAGTTTTCTGAGTATAGATTCTGTGCCTCTTTGGTTAGGTTTATTCCTAGGTATCTTATGGTTTTGGGTGCAATTGTAAATGGGATGGACTCCTTAATTTCTCTTTCTTCTGTCTTGCTGTTGGTGTAGAGAAATGCAACTGATTTCTGTGCATTGATTTTATATCCTGACACTTTACTGAATTCCTGTACAAGTTCTAGCAGTTTTGGAGTGGAGTCTTTTGGGTTTTCCACATATAGTATCATATCATCTGCGAAGAGTGATAATTTGACTTCTTCTTTGCCGATTTGGATGCCTTTAATTTCCTTTTGTTGTCTGATGGCTGAGGCTAGGACCTCTAGTACTATGTTGATTAACAGTGGCGATAATGAACATCCCTGCCGTGTTCCTGACCTTAGCGGAAAAGCTTTCAGTTTTCCCCATTGAGAATGATATTTGCGGTGGGTTTTTCATAGATGGCTTTGATGATATTGAGGTATGTGCCCTCTATCCCTACACTTTGAAGAGTTTTGATCAGGAAGGGATGCTGTACTTTGTCAAATGCTTTCTCAGCATCTATTGAGAGTATCATATGGTTCTTGTTCTTTCTTTTATTGATGTGTTGTATCACATTGACTGATTTGCGGATGTTGAACCAGCCTTGCAGCCCTGGAATAAATCCCACTTGGTCGTGGTGAGTTTAATGTACTGTTGAATCCTATTGGCTAGTATTTTGTTGAGTATTTTTGCATCTGTGTTCATCAAGGATATTGGTCTATAGCTCTCTTTTTTGATGGGATCCTTGTCTGGTTTTGGGATCAAGGTGATGCTGGCCTCATAAAATGAGTTTGGAAGTTTTCCTTCCATTTCTATTTTTTGGAACAGTTTCAGGAGAATAGGAATTAGTTCTTCTTTAAATGTTTGGTAGAATTCCCCCGGGAAGCCATCTGGCCCTGGGCTTTTGTTTGTTTGGAGATTTTTAATGACTGTTTCAATTTCCTTACTGGTTATGGGTCTGTTCAGGCTTTCTATTTCTTCCTGGTTCAGTTGTGGTAGTTTATATGTTTCTAGGAATGCATCCATTTCTTCCAGATTGTCAAATTTATTGGCGTAGAGTTGCTCATAGTATGTTCTTATAATAGTTTGTATTTCTTTGGTGTTAGTTGTGATCTCTCCTCTTTCATTCATGATTTTATTTATTTGGGTCCTTTCTCTTTTCTTTTTGATAAGTCGGGCCAAGGGTTTATCAATTTTATTAATTCTTTCAAAGAAACAGCTCCTAGTTTCGTTGATTTGTTCTATTGTTTTTTTGGTTTCTATTTCATTGATTTCTGCTCTGATCTTTATGATTTCTCTTCTCCTGCTGGGCTTAGGGTTTCTTTCTTGTTCTTTCTCCAGCTCCTTTAGGTGTAGGGTTAGGTTGTGTACCTGAGACCTTTCTTGTTTCTTGAGAAAGGCTTGTACCGCTATATATTTTCCTCTCAGGACTGCCTTTGTTGTATCCCACAGATTTTGAACCATTGTATTTTCATTATCATTTGCTTCCATGATTTTTTTCAATTCTTCTTTAATTTCCCGGTTGACCCATTCATTCTTTAGAAGGATGCTGTTTAGTCTCCATGTATTTGGGTTCTTTCCAAACTTCCTCTTGTGGTTGAGTTCTAGTTTCAGAGCATTGTGGTCTGAAAATATGCAGGGAATGATCCCAATCTTTTGATACCGGTTGAGTCCTGATTTAGGACCGAGGATGTGATCTATTCTGGGGAATGTTCCATGTGCACTAGAGAAGAATGTGTATTCTGTTGCTTTGGGATGAAATGTTCTGAATATATCTGTGATGTCCATCTGGTCCAGTATGTCGTTTAAGGCCTTTATTTCCTTGCTGATCTTTTGCTTGGATGATCTGTCCATTTCAGTGAGGGGAGTGTTAAAGTCCCCTACTATTATTGTATTATTGTTGATGTGTTTCTTTGATTTTGTTATTAATTGGTTTATATAGTTGGCTTCTCCCACGTTGGGGGCATAGATATTTAAAATTGTTAGATCTTCTTGTTGTACAGACCCTTTGAGTATGATATAGTGTCCTTCCTCATCTCTTATTATAGTCTTTGGCTTAAAGTCTAATTGATCTGATATAAGGATTGCCCCTCCTGCTTTCTTCTGATGTCCATTAGCATGGTAAATTCTTTTCCACCCCCTCACTTTAAATCTGGAAGTGTCTTCGGGCTTAAAATGAGTTTCTTGGAGGCAACATATAGATGGGTTTTGTTTTTTTATCCATTCTGATACCCTGTGTCTTTTGACAGGGGTATTTAGCCCATTAACATTCAGGGTAACTATTGAGAGATATCAATTTAGTGCCTTTGTATTGCCTGTAAGGTGACTGTTACTGTATATGGTCTCTGTTCCTTTCTGATCTACCACTTGTAGGCTCTCTCTTTGCTTAGAGGACCACTTTCAATATTTCCTGTAGAGCTGGTTTGGTGTTTGCAAATTCTTTCAGTTTTTGTTTGTCCTGGAAGCTTTTAATCTCTCCTTCTATTTTCAATGATAGCCTAGCTGGATATAGTATTCTTGGCTGCATGTTTTTCTCATTTAGTGCTCTGAAAATATCATGCCAGCTCTTTCTGGCCTGCCAGGTCTCTGTGGATAAGTCTGCTGCCAATCTAATATTTTTACCATTGTATGTTACAGACTTCTTTTCCCGGGATGCTTTCAGGATTTTCTCTTTGTCACTAAGGCTTGTAAATTTTACTATTAGGTGACGGGGTGTGGGCCTATTCTTATTGATTTGGAGGGGCATTCTCTGAACCTCCTGAATTTTGATGCTCGCTCCCTTTGCCATATTGGGGAAATTGTCCCCAATAATTTTCTCCAGTATACCTTCTGCTCCCCTCTCTCTTTCTTCTTCTTCTGGAATCCCAATTATTCTAATGTTGTTTCGTCTTATGGTGTCACTTATCTCTCGAATTCTCCCCTCGTGGTCCAGTAGCTGTTTGTCCCTCTTTTGCTCAGCTTCTTTATTCTCTGTCATTTGGTCTTCTATATCGCTAATTCTTTCTTCTGCCTCATTTATCCTAGCAGTGAGAGCCTCCATTTTATTGCACCTCATTAATAGCTTTTTTTGATTTCAACTTGGTTAGATTTTAGTTCTTTTATTTCTCCAGAAAGGGCTTTTATACCTCCAAGAGGGTTTCTCTAATATCTTCCATGCCTTTTTCGAGCCCGGCTAAAACCTTGAGAATTGTCATTCTGAACTCTAGATCTGACATATTACCAATGTCTGTATTGATTAGTTCCCTAGCCTTTGGTACTGCCTCTTGTTCTTTTTTTTTGTGGTGAATTTTCCGCCTTGTCATTCTGTCTAGATAAGAGTATATGAAGGAGAGGGAGGAGTCAAGATGGCGGAGAAGTAGCAGGCTGAGACTGCTTCAGCTAGCCGGAGATCAGCTAGATAGCTTATCTAAAGATTGCAAACACCTGAAAATCCATCGGCAGATCGAAGAGAAGAAGAACAGCAATTCTGGAAACAGAAAAACAACCACTTTCTGAAAGGTAGGACCGGCGGAGAAGTGAATCCAAAGCGACGGGAAGATAGACCCCGGGGTGAGGGGCCTGCTCCCGGCAAGCGGCGGAGCAACGGTGCACAAAATCAGGACTTTTAAAAGTCTGTTCCGCTGAGGGACATCGCTCCAGAGGCTAAACCGGGGCGAAGCCCACGCGGGTTCAGCGTGGCCTCAGGTCCCGCAGGGTCACAGAAGGATCAGGGGTGTCTGAGTGTCGCAGACCTTGCGGGTATTGGAACGGGAAAGCCGGCTACAGAGACAGAGCCGACAGTAAGCTCACAGCTCGGTGTTACCTTGAACTGGTCGCAGGCTCGGAGAGCTCGGAGCGCGGCCGGAGGTCAGGCAGACAGGAGAAACTGGGCACTGTTCTCTGAGGACGCACTGAGGAGTGCGGCCCTGGGCTCTCGGCTCCTCCGGGCCGGAGACCAGGAGGCCGCCATTTGTATTCCCGTCCTCCGGAACTCTACGGAAAGCGCTCAGGGAACAAAAGCTCCTGAAAGCAAACCCGAGCGTATTACTCACCCTGGCCCCGGGTAAGGGCGGTGTAATTCCGCCTGGGGCAAAGACACTTGAGAATCACTACAACAGGCCCCTCCCCCAGAAGATCAACAAGAAATCCAGCCAAGACCAAGTTCACCTACCAAGGAGAGCAGTTTCAATACCAAGGAGAGCAGCAGAATTCCAGAGGAGGAGAAAGCCAAGCACGGAACTCATGGCTTTTTCCCTGTGATTTTTTTTTAGTCTTGCAGTTAATTTAATTTTTTTCTTTTTCATTTTTTGTTTTTTTTTTTTTTTTCTCACCTTCGGGTAAAATTTTTTTTTTTTTAACTGTTACCTTTTTCTTTTTTAACGATTTTTTACTAGTTTATCTAATATATATATTTTTTCTTTTTTACATTTTTCTTAGGTGTTTTCCTTTTTTTTTTTTTTAATTCTTTTCTTTTCTTTTTTTTTTTTTTCTTTTTTCTTTTTTTTTCTTTCTTCCTTTTTGAACCTCTTTTTATCCCCTTTCTCCCCCCTCACGATTTTGGATCTCTTCTAATTTGGTTAAAGCATTTTTTCCTGGGGTTGTTGCCACACTTTTAGTATTTTACTTGCCCCTTCATATACTCTTATCTGGACAAAATGACAAGACGGAAAAATTCAACACAAAAAAAAGAACAAGAGGCAGTACCGAAGGCTAGGGACCTAATCAATACAGACATTGGTAATATGTCAGATCTAGAGTTCAGAATGACAATTCTCAAGGTTCTAGCCGGGCTCGAAAAAGGCATGGAAGATATTAGAGAAACCCTCTCGAGAGATATAAAAGCCCTTTCTGGAGAAATAAAAGAACTAAAATCTAACCAAGTTGAAATCAAAAAAGGTATTAATGAAGTGCAATCAAAAATGGAGGCTCTCACTGCTAGGATCAATGAGGCAGAAGAAAGAATTAGTGATATAGAAGACCAAATGACAGAGAATAAAGAAGCTGAGCAAAAGAGGGACAAACAGCTACTGGAACACGAGGGGAGAATTCGAGAGATAAGTGACACCATAAGACGAAACAACATTAGAATAATTGGGATTCCAGAAGAAGAAGAAAGAGAGAGGGGAGCAGAAGGTATACTGGAGAGAATTATTGGGGAGAATTTCCCCAATATGGCAAAGGGAACGAGCATTAAAATTTAGGAGGTTCAGAGAACGCCCCTCCAAATCAATAAGAATAGGCCCACACCCCGTCACCTAATAGTAAAATTTACAAGTCTCAGTGACAAAGAGAAAATTCTGAAAGCAGCCCGGGAAAAGAAATCTGTAACATACAATGGTAAAAATATTAGATTGGCAGCTGACTTATCCACAGAGACCTGGCAGGCCAGAAAGAGCTGGCATGATATTTTCAGAGCACTAAACGAGAAAAACATGCAGCCAAGAATACTATATCCAGCCAGGCTATCATTGAAAATAGAAGGAGAGATTAAAAGCTTCCAGGACAAACAACAACTGAAAGAATTTGCAAACACCAAACCAGCTCTACAGGAAATATTGAAAGGGGTCCTCTAAGCAAAGAGAGAGCCTACAAGTGGTAGATCAGAAAGGAACAGAGACCATATACAGTAACAGTCACCTTACAGGCAATACAATGGCACTAAATTCATATCTCTCAATAGTTACCCTAAATGTTAATGGGCTAAATGCCCCTGTCAAAAGACACAGGGTATCAGAATGGATAAAAAAACAAAAACCATCTATATGTTGCCTCCAAGAAACTCATTTTAAGCCCGAAGACACCTCCAGATTTAAAGTGAGGGAGTGGAAAAGAATTTACCATGCTAATGGACATCAGAAGAAAGCAGGAGTGGCAATCCTTATATCAGATCAATTAGATTTTAAGCCAAAGACTATAATAAGAGATGAGGAAGGACACTATATCATACTCAAAGGGTCTGTCCAACAAGAAGATTTAACAATTTTAAATATCTATGCCCCCAACGTGGGAGCAGCCAACTATATAAACCAATTAATAACAAAATCAAAGAAACACATCAACAATAATACAATAATAGTAGGGGACTTTAACACTCCCCTCACTGAAATGGACAGATCATCCAAGCAAAAGATCAGCAAGGAAATAAAGGCCTTAAACGACACACTGGACCAGATGGACATCACAGATATATTCAGAATATTTCATCCCAAAGCAACAGAATACACATTCTTCTCTAGTGCACATGGAACATTCTCCAGAATAGATCACATCCTCGGTCCTAAATCAGGACTCAACCGGTATCAAAAGATTGGGATCATTCCCTGCATATTTTCAGACCACAATGCTCTAAAGCTAGAACTCAACCACAAAAGGAAGTTTGGAAAGAACCCAAATACATGGAGACTAAACAGCATCCTTCTAAAGAATGAATGGGTCAACCGGGAAATTAAAGAAGAATTGAAAAAAATCATGGAAACAAATGATAATGAAAATACAACGGTTCAAAATCTGTGGGACACAACAAAGGCAGTCCTGAGAGGAAAATATATAGCGGTACAAGCCTTTCTCAAGAAACAAGAAAGGTCTCAGGTACACAACCTAACCCTACACCTAAAGGAGCTGGAGAAAGAACAAGAAAGAAACCCTAAGCCCAGCAGGAGAAGAGAAATCATAAAGATCAGAGCAGAAATCAATGAAATAGAAACCAAAAAAACAATAGAACAAATCAACGAAACTAGGAGCTGGTTCTTTGAAAGAATTAATAAAATTGATAAACCCCTGGCCCGACTTATCAAAAAGAAAAGAGAAAGGACCCAAATAAATAAAATCATGAATGAAAGAGGAGAGATCACAACTAACACCAAAGAAATACAAACTATTATAAGAACATACTATGAGCAACTCTATGCCAATAAATTTGACAATCTGGAAGAAATGGATGCATTCCTAGAAACATATAAACTACCACAACTGAACCAGGAAGAAATAGAAAGCCTGAACAGACCCATAACCAGTAAGGAGATTGAAACAGTCATTAAAAATCTCCAAACAAACAAAAGCCCAGGGCCAGACGGCTTCCCGGGGGAATTCTACCAAACGTTTAAAGAAGAACTAATTCCTATTCTCCTGAAACTGTTCCAAAAAATAGAAATGGAAGGAAAACTTCCAAACTCATTTTATGAGGCCAGCATCACCTTGATCCTAAAACCAGACAAGGATCCCACCAAAAAAGAGAGCTATAGACCGATATCCTTGATGAACACAGATGCGAAAATACTCAACAAAATACTAGCCAATAGGATTCAACAGTACATTAAAAAGATTATTCACCACGACCAAGTGGGATTTATTCCAGGGCTGCAAGGTTGTTTCAACATCCGCAAATCAGTCAATGTGATACAACACATCAATAAAAGAAAGAACAAGAACCATATTATACTCTCAATAGATGCTGAAAAAGCATTTGACAAAGTACAGCATCCCTTCCTGATCAAAACTCTTCAAAGTGTAGGGATAGAGGGCACATACCTCAATATCATCAAAGCCATCTATGAAAAACCCACCGCAAATATCATTCTCAATGGAGAAAAACTGAAAGCTTTTCCGCTAAGGTCAGGAACACGGCAGGGATGTTCATTATCACCACTGCTATTCAACATAGTACTAGAGGTCCTAGCCTCAGCAATCAGACAACAAAAGGAAATTAAAGGCATCCAAATCGGCAAAGAAGAAGTCAAATTATCACTCTTCGCAGATGATATGATACTATATGTGGAAAACCCAAAAGACTCCACTCCAAAACTGCTAGAACTTGTACAGGAATTCAGTAAAGTGTCAGGATATAAAATCAATGCACAGAAATCAGTTGCATTTCTCTACACCAACAGCAAGACAGAAGAAAGAGAAATTAAGGAGTCAATCCCATTTACAATTGCACCCAAAACCATAAGATACCTAGGAATAAACCTAACCAAAGAGACACAGAATCTATACTCAGAAAACTATAAAGTACTCATGAAAGAAATTGAGGAAGACACAAAGAAATGGAAAAATGTTCCATGTTCCTGGATTGGAAGAATAAATATTGTGAAAATGTCTATGCTACCTAAAGCAATCTACACATTTAATGCAATTCCTATCAAAGTACCATCCATCTTTTTCAAAGAAATGGAACAAATAATCCTAAAATTTATATGGAACCAGAAAAGACCTCGAATAGCCAAAGGGATATTGAAAAAGAAAGCCAACGTTGGTGGCATCACAATTCCGGACTTCAAGCTCTATTACAAAGCTGTCATCATCAAGACAGCATGGTACTGGCACAAAAACAGACACATAGATCAATGGAACAGAATAGAGAGCCCAGAAATAGACCCTCAACTCTATGGTCAACTAATCTTCGACAAAGCAGGAAAGAATGTCCAATGAAAAAAGACAGCCTCTTCAATAAATGGTGCTGGGAAAACGGGACAGCCACATGCAGAAAAATGAAATTGGACCATTTCCTTACACCACACACAAAAATAGACTCAAAATGGATGAAGGACCTCAATGTGCGAAAGGAATCCATCAAAATCCTTGAGGAGAACACAGGCAGCAACCTCTTTGACCTCTGCCGCAGCAACATCTTCCTAGGAACAACGCAAAAGGCAAGGGAAGCAAGGGCAAAAATGAACTATTGGGATTTCATCAAGATCAAAAGCTTTTGCACAGCAAAGGAAACAGTTAACAAAATCAAAAGACAACTGACAGAATGGGAGAAGATATTTGCAAACGACATATCAGATAAAGGACTAGTGTCCAGAATCTATAAAGAACTTAGCAAACTCAACACCCAAAGAACAAATAATCCAATCAAGAAATGGGCAGAGGACATGAACAGACATTTCTGCAAAGAAGACATCCAGATGGCGAACAGACACATGAAAAAGTGCTCCATATCACTCGGCATCAGGGAAATACAAATCAAAACCACGATGAGATATCACCTCACACCAGTCAGAATGGCTAAAATCAACAAGTCAGGAAATGACAGATGCTGGCGAGGATGCGGAGAAAGGGGAACCCTCCTACACTGTTGGTGGGAATGCAAGCTGGTGCAGCCACTCTGGAAAACAGCATGGAGGTTCCTCAAAATGTTGAAAATAGAACTGCCCTATGACCCAGCAATTGCACTATTGGGTATTTACCCTAAGGATACTAACGTAGTGATCCAAAGGGGCACATGCACCCGAATGTTTATAGCAGCAATGTCCACAATAGCCAAACTATGGAAAGAACCTAGATGTCCATCAACAGATGAATGGATCAAGAAGATGTGGTATATATACACAATGGAATACTATGCAGCCATCAAAAGAAATGAAATCTTGCCATTTGCGACAACATGGATGGAACTAGAGCGTATCATGCTTAGCGAAATAAGTCAAGCAGAGAAAGACAACTATCATATGATCTCCCTGATATGAGGAAGTGGTGATGCAACATGGGGGCTTAAGTGGGTAGGAGAAGAATAAATGAAACAAGATGGGATTGGGAGGGAGACAAACCATAAGTGACTTTTAATCTCACAAAACAAACTGAGGGTTGCTGGGGGGAGGGGGTTTGGGAGAAGGGGGTGGGATTATGGACATTGGGGAGGGTATGTGCTTTGGTGAGTGCTGTGAAGTGTGTAAACCTGGTGATTCACAGACCTGTACCCCTGGGGATAGAGTATTATGCCTCCATCAGAAAGGATGAATACCCAACTTTTGTAGCAACATGGACGGGACTGGAAGAGATTATGCTGAGTGAAATAAGTCAAGCAGAGAGAGTCAATTATCATATGGTTTCACTTATTTGTGGAGCATAACAAATAGCATGGAGGACATGGGGACTTAGAGTGGAGAAGGGAGTTGGGGGAAATTGGAAGGGGAGGTGAACCATGAGAGACTATGGACTCTGAAAAACAATCTGAGGGTTTTGAAGGGACGGGGGTGGGAGGTTGGGGTACCAGGTGGTGGGTATTATAGAGGGCACGGATTGCATGGAGCACGGGGTGTGGTGCAATAATAATGAATACTGTTATGCTGGAAATAAAAAATTAAAAAAAAAAAAAAGAGTATATGAAGGAGCAAGTAAAATACTAAAAGGGCGGCAACAACCCCAGGAAAATATGCTTTAACCAAATCAGAAGAGATCCCAAATCGTGAGGGGGGAGAAAGGGGATAAAAAGAGGTTCAAAAAGAAAGAAAGGAAAAAAAAAGAAAAGAAAAGAATTAAAAAAAGAAAACGAATAAAGAAAAGTATAAAAAAGAAAAAATATATATGTTAGATAAACTAGTTTAAAAACGTTAAAAAGGGAGTTGCCTCAGAGGAGCGTCGCGCTGGCCAAGCGGACAGGAGCCTCAGAAAACATCTAAATATGGTGCCCTCTGGAAGAAAACATACAGGGAAATCTGGGAAGACATCAATGGAGGATCAGGTTGTAAGAGCCTATGACTTTGAGAAGGAAGATAAAAAAGATCTGAGTGGTTCAGAGGAGGATGTTACCGAAGGGAAGACTCCAGTAATTGAGAAGCATGGGAAGAAAAGGACTTCTGCAGCAGTGTTTGAAGATATGGGGGGTGAAGTACAAAATATGCTGGAAAGATTTGGAGCTGACATTAACAAGGCTCTTCTTGCCAAGAGAAAAAGACTAGAATTATATACCAAAGCGTCTCTCAAAACTAGTAACCAGAAAATTGAACATGTTTGGAAAACCCAGCAAGAGCAAAGGCAGAAGCTTAACCAAGAATATTCTCAGCAATTTCTGACTTTGTTTCAGCAGTGGGATATAGATGTGCAGAAAGCTGAGGAACAAGAAGAAAAACTGGCTAACATGTTCCGACAGCAACAAAAGGTTTTTCAACAATCTAGAATTGTTCAGAGCCAGAGACTGAAAACAATTAGACAGTTATATGAGCAGTTCATAAAGAGTATGGAGGACTTGGAGAAGAATCACGATAGTCTACTTACTGGTGCACAAAATGAACTTAGAAAAGAAATGGCTATGTTGCAAAAAAAAATTATGATGGAAACTCAGCAGCAAGAGATGGCAAGTGTTCGAAAGTCTCTTCAGTCCATGTTATTCTGATGACTCTTTGAAGGAAGAACTTGAACCTAAGTAATATGATACAATTACAGCATTAGCTAAGAGGCATGTAATTCTTTTAGAGTGGTTTAAAAATTCTAGTTTAAAACAATACAAGGTGTTAATTGTTAGCTTAAGTGCAAGACCCTTCCTTCTGTTAACCTTCAGATAAAGCTGAACAGTTATGTGAGTCCAGATCTTTAATAGTAATAGTGAATTTTTCTCTTTAACACTTGTTAATTAACTTTTAGCAATAAAGATGATTTAATTTCAAAAAAAAAAAAAAAAAAAAAAAAAAAAAAAAAAAAAAAAACGTTAAAAAGGAAAAGGGTAAAAGTTAAAAAAAATTTAGCAAAAGAAGAGAAAAAAAATGAAAAAGAAAAAAATTACTTTAACTGCACTGAAAAATCACAGGGAGAAAGCCATGAGTATCGTGCTTTGCTTTCTCCTCCTCTGGAATTCTGCTGCTTTCCTTGGTATTGAAACTGCACTCCTTGGTAGGTGAACTTGGTCTTGGCTGGATTTCTTGTTGATCTTCTGGGGGAGGGGCCTGGTGTAGTGATTCTCAATTGTCTTTGCCCCAGGTGGAATTGAACCGCCCTTACCAGGGGCCCGGCTGAGTAATCTGCTGGGGTTTGCTTTCAGGAGCTTTTGTTCCCTAAACACTTCCGTAGAGTTCCAGAGGATGCGAATACAAATGGCGGCCTCCTGGTCTCCGGCCCAGAGGAGCCGAGAGCCCAGGCTTCCACTCCTCAGTGCACCCTCAGAGAACAGCGCCCAGTTTCTCCCGTCTGCCTGACCTCCGGCCGCCCGCTCTGAGCTCACTGAGCCTGCGACCGGTTCAAGGTAACCCCGAGCTGTGATCTTACTGTTGGCTCTGTCTTTGTAGCCGGTTTTCCCGTTCCAAAACTCGCAAGCTCTGTGACACTCAGACACCCCCCATCCTTCTGTGACCCTGTGGGACCTGAGGCCACGCTGACCCCACGTGGGCTTCGCCCCGGTTTAGCCTGTGGAGCGATGTCCCTCAGCGGAACAGACTTTTAAAAGTCCCGATTTTGTGCTCTGTTGCTCCGCAACTTGCCGGGAGCCGTCCCCTCCCCCCGGGGTCTATCTTTCCGTCGCTTTGGATTCACTTCTCTGCCAGTCCTACCTTTCAGAAAGTGATTGTTTTTCTGTTTCTAGAATTGCTGTTCTTCTTCTCTTCTGTCTGCCGATGGATTTGCAGGTGTTTGCAATCTTTAGATAAGCTATCTCGCTCATCTTCTGCTAGCTGAAGTAGTCTCAGCCTGCTACTTCTCTGCCATCTTGACTCCTCTCTCAGAATGTGACCTTTTTTGAATCTTCACACATATACTAAATTAAGTTGGGTCATACTTGATGAGGGTGATCCCTTAATCCAATTGACTGGTATTGTCATTAGAATAGAGAAACTGAGACACAGACACACACATAGAAATAAGACCCATGAAGAAAGAGGCAGATAATGGAGTTATGTTGCCCTACACCAAAGAATGCCTGGGGCTCTCAGAAGCTGGAAGACGCAAGAAAGGATTTTTACCTACCAGCTTCTGAGGGAGCAGAGCTCCATCAACATCTTGATTTTTGGACTTCTGGCATCCAGAACTGTAAAGGAATATTTCTGTATTTTAAGTCACCTAGTTTTCAGTGCTTTGTTATGGCAACACTTGGGAACTTATATACCTACCAAAGAAACACAAGGAACCCAAGTTTTATGACTAATGGGTGCTTCCTATATTAAGGTTTCTAAGGATCAAAAGAACTATTTTCTACCAGAACTTAGCATTGCTGAGTCTGCACCCATCTTCAGAAATAGCAGAAAAATATTTCTTAAACTGTCATTGTAAATAGACTAATGATTTACCTGAAAGTCCTGAAAAGATGATGGGAAGGGAATATGAGAAAAAACAAATTTTAAGATGCATTATATAAAAAAATCACCCAAGTGGGGCGCCTGGGTGGCTCAATGGATTAAGCCTTTGCCTTCGGTTCGGGTCATGATCCCAGGGTCCTAGGATCAAGCCCTGCATCAGGCTCTCTTCTCGGCAGGGAGCCTGCTTCCCCCTCTCTCTCTGCCTGCCTCTCTGCCTGCTTGTGATCTGTCTCTGTCAAATAAATAAATAAAATCTTAAAAAAAAAAATCACCCAAGTGCCATTAGTCCCAGAGTTCTACAGAAGAGGTCAGTCAAATGAGAATGAGAATTAATCACTCAAAATAACCAATCAATAGAGAAAAAATAATAGGCTAAGGCCCTAATACATGTCCCTTAAAAAGGTAAGACATCCAGTTAGAACATTAAGCCTGGAGCAATATACAGTAATGAATACAAACAAAGTGTTTGGGTTTCATTTGGAACTCCTGATAACACAACAAAGGGAATCACTTGTGCACAGACTGCCAGAAAGAATGGAAAGGACAAAGTGCCTCTCAGTGTTTGAAGACAGTGTGACTGAATCTTACTACATACTTGGATAAGAAAGCAATCTGACTCTCTATTCTTTGCGTTTATAAGATATCACAGGAGGAAATAAATCAAAATTTAGAGATCAAGTTCTGTGATTGTAATGCAATTACTCTAGAGAGGTGGTGAAAACATACTACAAAGAACCACTGAGCAGCAAAAGGAAAACTTCAGACTAAGAACATTTTCCTTGAAACAATGAAATTGGTGAGACATAAAGAGAGAAAATGATTTCTTTTTCATTTAGGGAACTCCTGGGAAATATCTGGTGTTTGTAAGTGAAAAATGAGAAAATATATATAATGGTGTAGAGAGTGGCACAAAATATATATAATGGTGTAAGAAGTTATAGGAATATTATTTGTAAAGAACATCAAAATTTGATTTGAAAATAGACTGGAATCATTATAGATGTCTAAAAATTTCAGTAGCAAGATCAAAATGATTCTTCAGAAGGATGCTTCTTACTGCTTCTGTGAGCTGGATAGTATATGGAACAGACATTTTATTTAAAAAAAAAAAAATTGGAACATGAGGCAATTGAGTACCCAGACGTAAAAAGACCAGGACACAAAATTCAAAGTGGATTATATAAAAACAGATATGCCCTTAGATCTGGCTTCTTTCTATAAACTCTTCACCCAAAAATTCCAATCTTTTATTCTACCACCTTCAAGTAGATTTTCCATCAATCCTTTGCTTATATTCCATTGATTTGAATAACCTTTCATTGTCCCTACTTTCCATTTAGTCCCACTTCCCTGTCTTAGACAAATCAATAGCATATTTCATAATTATAATCACACATTTCTCAACTGCTTCTCTCTTCCCACTATATTTATCTGGCTAAATCCCAGTGTTCATAAAGCCCAGCTCCCCACACTCACTCTATCCTTGTACCTGAACAACTGAATAGAACTGAGGAAAATTACAACCATGCTCATCCTTCTCCATTTCATTTCATAATCCTTTACCTTAAAGAACACTTGCTCAGTGTTCATCTTATCTTCCTTGTCCATTCCCTCTCCCATTCATTTAGATAATCATTCCATGTCTTCTCTGTCCTTGAACATCCAATACCATCTCTCTTCAGCTGATGATGTTCATATTTTTGTGAAAAGAGAGATTAAATTAAAAGAGAAAATTTTCAAGATCCTATTAGTGTATTTGCTTTGATATGTGCCTTTCTTTTTGGTGCTAGAAAAGAATGATCCATACTCTTCTCAAAGTCTAATCCTTCTTCTTGTCTCTAGTCTGATATATAGATGTATATAGAATAATTCATCCAACAGCACCAAAAAAACCCGTATCTTTCTCATGTGCTAATGAAATACTCTCCAGGATAGATTATATCATGTTGGGCCCCAAAGAAAGCCTTAAAAATTTAAGGAAAACTGAATTCATATCAAGTATCTTCTCTGACCACAATGGTCTGAAACTAGAAATCAGCAACAGGAGGAAAACAGAAACATTTAGAAATATGTGGAAATTAAGCAACACATTCTTAAACAACTTAACTTTATGCCTCAAGAAATTAGAAAAAGAAAAAGTTAAGACCAAAATTAGCAGCAAAAGAAACATGATAAAAAATTATACCCGAAACAGATTTGTGGGGAGGTGGCAGAGTACAAGGATCCTAAGCTCATGCTTGGTCCAATGGTTCACCTAGATAATACAAAACATCAATGTAAATAACCCAGAAAATGACCCAAAGCCTAGCAAAGCAGACTTTCCACAGCTAATTTAGAGAAGAGGCCACATCAAAAATGGTAGAAAAGGCAGAAACGTTCTAGAGTCAAATTCATTCCTGAGACTGTCAGCAGGAGGGAGAGACTGCAAGGATGAGAAGGGAGAAGAGTAGACTCCATACCAGACACCCAAGCATGGGGAATCTGCATTGGGAGACAAATCCCCTTTGGCTTTGGAAACTAGAAGGGCTTCCCTTCACAAGTTTTTATAATCAGTAGGACTTAACACTGAGAACTTTAAAAATCAGCGGATTCCATCTAGGAGAACAAGAGGGTGATAGGAAACTGAGTTCTCAACCTTAAAAAGCCAGCATTTAAAAAAAAAAAAAAAAAAAAAAAACCAACCCGAACCAAAAAAAAAGAAAAAACACCACTGTGAGATAAGGCATAGAAGCAACAGTTTGAAAAACTCCCAGCATATATTAAGGGAGCCTTATTTACTAACACAAACAAATGGAAAGATATCCCATGCTCATGGATCAAAAGAATACATATTGTTGAACGTCCATACTACCCAAAACAATCTATAGATTTAATGCAATCTCTATCAAAATACTAACAGTCTTGTTCACAGAGCTAGAACAAATAATCCTAAAACTTGTACAGAACCACAAAGAACCCTGAATAGCCAAATAATATTGATAAAGAAGAACAAAACTGAAAATATCACAATCCCAGATTTCAAAATATACTACAAAGCTATATTAACCATAACAATATGGTACTGCCACAAAAATACACACCTAGATCAATAGAATAGAGAACCCAGAAATAAACCCACAATTATATGGTCAATTAATTTATGACAAAACAGGCAAGGGTATGCAATGGGAAAAAGACAGTTTCTTTAACAAATGGTATCAGAAAACTGGACACCTATAAGCAAAAGAAAGAAAATGAACTACTTTCTTATACTATGCACAAAAATAAAATCTAAATAGAATTAGTACCTAATGTGAAACCTGAAATCATAAAAGTCCTAGAATAGAGCACAGGCATTAATTTCTCAGACACTGGTCACAGCAACATTTTTCTAGATATGTCTCATAGGGCAAGGGAAACAAAAGCAAAAATAAACTATTGAGACTACATCAAATTAAAAACTCCCACAGTGCAAAAGAAACAATTAACAAAATAAAAGTACAATTACTAAATGGGGAGAAATATTTGTAAATGATATATCCAGTAAGGGGCTAAAATATAAAATATATAGAGGGCTTATACATTTCAACACCAATCATCATCATCATCATCATCATCACCATGATCCAATTTAAAAATGGGCAGAAGACATAAATGACATCTCTCTATAGAAACAAAACAGATAACAAACACAGGAAAGATGTTTACTCATCATCAGGGAAAGACAAATTAAAACCATAATGAGATATCACCTTATACTTTTCAGAATGACTAAAATAAAAAACACAAGAAACAAGTGTAGGCAAGGATATGTAGAAAAAGTATCTCTCATGCACTGTTAGTGAAAATGCAAAGTGGTGTAGACATTGTGAAAAACAGTATGGAGTTTCTTCAAAATGTTAAAAATAGAATTACCATATGATCCAGTAATCTGCTATTGAATATTTACCAAAATAATAGGAAAACACTAATTCAAATGATATATGCAGCCATATTTATTATAACATTATTTTCAGTAGCCAAAATAGTGAAGAAATGAAAGTTTCTATCATTTAATGAGTGGATACAGAAGAGATGGTTAATGTATACAATGGAATATTACTCAGCCACAAAAAGAATGAAATCTTGTCATTTGCAAAAACATGGATGGTTCTAAATTGATCTAGGTATGTATTTTTGTGTTTTTCTGTTAAATAATTCAGTGAGAGAAATACAGATACTATGTAATTTCATTCATATGTGAAATTTAAGAAACAAAACAAATGAATAAGAAAAAATTGACAAACCAAGAAACAGACTCTTAACTATAGAGAACAAACTCATGGTTACTAGAGGGGAGATAGGTGAGGGGATGGGTGAAAGAGGTGAAGGGCAATATGTACTTATTTTGAGCACTGAATAATGTATAGAATTGTTGAGTCATTATAGTATACACCTGAAACTACTATAACACTGTATATTCATTTTATGAAACTAAAAACAATTAATTTTAAAAAGATTATACCAGAAATTAATAAAACAGAGAAAAGGCAATTTTTAAAAATCACTAATAGAGTTGGATTTTTAAAAGATAAGCAAATTGACAAACTTTTAGCTGTAATAACCAAGAAAAAAAGAGAAAAACCTCAAAATTATAAATTTGTATAAATTTATTTGTATTAACTGGGGCGCCTGGGTGGCTCAGTGGGTTAAAGCCTCTGCCTTCAGCTCAGGTCATGATCCCAGGGTCCTGGAATCAAGACCCGCATCAGGCTCTCTGCTCAGCAGGGAGCCTGCTTCCTCCTCTCTCTCTGCCAGCCTCTCTGCCTACTTCTGTTCTCTGTCTGTCAAGTACAAAAATAAAATCTTTAAAAAATTTTATTTGTATCAATTTATATAAATATAAATGAGAAAGGAGATGTTAAACTGACATCATAGAAACACAAAGGATTATACAGGTGACTATGAGACATTATACACCAGTGAACTGGATTATCCAGAAAAACAACTGTAAATTTTGTAGCAAAACCTAACAAGACTGAATCATGAAGGAAAAGAAGTTTGAACAGACCTGTAACTAGTAAGGAGATTCAATCAGTAAGAAAAGAAAAGAAATAAAATAAAATAAAATACAATACAAAACCCAAGACCAGATGATTGCATTGGTGAATCCTATTGAACATTTTTAAAAGAATTGTTGCCTATACTTCTCACACTCTTCCAAAAATTTTAATAGGAAATGCTCCTAGACTCATTTTAGAAGGCTAGGATTAGGGGCACATGGGTGGCTGAGTCAGTTAAATATCTGCCTTTAACTCAGGTCATAATCTCAGGGTCTTGAGATTGAGTCCCATATCGGGCTCTCTGCTTATTGTGGAGCCTGCTTCTCTCTCTGCCCTTTTCTCATGTTTACCCCAAGTCTCTCTCTCTCAAATAAATAAATAAATGAAATCTTAAAAAAAAAAAAAAAGACCAGTATAACAAGCCAGATGAGGAATCTACAAGAAAAGAAAAACTATAAACAGCATTGTATTTGTGGTTATGACATCAAAACCATAAGCAAGAAAAGCAAAATTCAACAAGTAGGACAAATCAAGTCAAAAAGTTTTGCTAAGTGAAATAAGTCAAGCAGAGAGAGGCAATTATCATATGGTTTCACTTAATTGTGGAGCATAAGGAATAACATGGAGGACATGTGGAGATGGAGAGGAGAATGGAGTTGGTGAAAATTGGAGGGGGAGATGAACCATGAGAGACTGTGCACTCTGAGAAACAAACTGAGGGTTTTGGAGGGGCGTGGGGTGGGAGGTTTGCTGAGACTGGTGATGGGTATTATGGAGGGTACGTATTACATGGAGCACTAGGTGGAGCAATGGGTGTGGTGCATAAAGAGTGAATTCTGGAACACTGAAAAGAAATTTTTAAAAAATAAATTTTTAAAATTAAATTTGTTTATTTTCAGCATAACAGTATTCATTATTTTTTCACCACACCCAGTGCTCCATGCAATCCATGCCCTCTATAATACCCACCACCTGGTACCCCAACCTCCCACCCCCCCGCTACTTCAAACCCCTCAGATTGTTTTTCAGAGTCCATAGTCTCTCATGATTCACCTCCCCTTCCAATTTACCCCAACTCCCTTCTCCTCTCTATCTCCCCATGTCCTCCATGCTATTTGTTATGCTGCACAAATAAGTGAAACCATATGATAATTGACTCTCTCTGCTTGACTTATTTCACTCAGCATAATCTCTTCCAGTCCCGTCCATGTTGCTACAAAAGTTGGGTATTCATCCTTTCTGATGGAGGCATAATACTCCATCGTGTATATGGACCACATTTTCCTTATCCATTCATCCATTGAAGGGCATCTTGGTTCTTTCCACAGTTTGGCGACCGTGGCCAATGCTGCTATAAACATTGGGTACAGCTGGCCCTTCTTTTCACTACATCTGTATCTTTGAGGTAAATACCCAGTAGTGCAATGGCAGGGTCATAGGGAATTTCTATTTTTAATTTCTTGAGGAATCTCCACACTGTTCTCCAAAGAGGCTGCACCAGCCTGCATTCCCACCAACAGTGTAAGAGGGTTCCCCTTTCTCCACATCCCCTCCAACACATGTTGTTTCCTGTCTTGTTAATTTTGGCCATTCTAACTGGTGTAAGGTGATATCTCATTGTGGTTTTAATTTGAAGCTCCCTGAGGGCTAGTGATGATGAACATTTTTTCATGTGTCTGATAGCCATTTGTATGTCTTCATTGGAGAAGTGTCTGTTCATATCTTCTGCCCATTTTTTGATATGATTGCCTGTTTTGTGTGTGTTGAGTTTGAGGAGTTCATTATAGATCTCTTACACCGTACACAAAGATAAACTCAAAATGGATAAAAGACCTCAACGTGAGACAGGAATCCATCAGAATCCTAGAGGAGAACATAGGCAGTAATCTCTTCGATATCAGCCACAGCAACTTCTTTCAAGATATGTCTCCAAAGGCAAAGGAAACAAAAGCGAAGATGAACTTTTGGGACTTCATCAGAATCAAAAGCTTCTGCACAGCAAAAGAAACAGTCAAGAAAACAAAAAGGCAACCCACTGAATGGGAGAAGATATTTGCAAATGACAGTACAGACAAAATAATTTTTTTTTTAAAAAGTTGTGCATAAAAGAAACAATCAACCAAATGAAGAGGTAATCTATGGAATGGTAGAAAACATCTGCAAACCATATATCAATTGAGGATCTATAATGGTTGTGAGATCTTACCTACCAGCAAGTTAATAAAATAGCCTGCTGCAGTTTCACAAATACTGACAAAAGACATAAAACTGGGTCAAAGGCAAAAGACCATTTGTTATTCACAGTAATAATAGCAGTCAGTTTAACATTGCTGTTTTAAGTTCCCTAAGCCCCAGTTCTCTCACGTTGACGTGATGAGAGCCAGGTATTGCCAGTAGATGCAGTGGACTGTGTTACAGGAGTCGGGAAGCCTTGATGTTATGTAAGTGGTTGCCATTAAACCTGCCTATCTTACTCTCCAGAGAGAGATATCTCTATCTCTACTCTCCTGAAATATAAACAAACCCACTGCAGGAAAGCACCTTTCCTTTTCCCCCTCAGCTCCAGCCTTGCTATCTATCTGTGTTGTTTCTTAGAGATGCCAAGTACATTCCCACCTAAACTTATGCTTGGAAGACTCTTCTGCATATCTATTGTTCTCACTTTCTTCAGTTGTATCTCTGGCCTAATGTCATCCTATCCCAAACACTCTTCCAGATAGGTAATTATAAAATAATACCTCCTCTCCTTTCCCCTGCTTTATGTTTCCTCATTGTTTTCACCATATCTACTTTCTTGCTTTTGGTTTACTTTAGTGAAATGCATCTCATAAATATGAAAGTTCCATTAAGGAACTTTCCAAGACACTACTTGGAGTAGTGTCTGGCACATAATACCCAAGAGGAAGAAGAAAATAAAGCAAGAAGGAGAGAGGTAAGGAGAAAAGGAAAGAGGGAGGGAAAGAAGAAAGTGAGACAAAGAGAGAAGGAGGGCAGAAGTAAAGGAGGAAAGAGTGATGTCAAAATTATTCTGAAGTAGCCAGTCTGAGGAAGTGTGAGAAGAGTAGCACCAAAGATTATGAACTTGGTTATAATTTATTTTTTAAGAGGAAAATCATTTTTTAAATTTCACAAAGTCAAATACCACTTGTTAAAATTTATTCATATATTCTAGTTTTATATCAATATGTCTTATTTACTATGTCTTCATATGGCAGAGAGACAGAGAGGGTAAGGTCTTTGGTGTCTCTTCTTATAATCCTATTATGATAGTCTCACTTGATGACCTCATCTAAACTTAATTGTTTCAAAGGCCCCATTTCAAATACCACTATATTAGGACTTAAGGCTTAAGCATATGGATTGTTGTGGGGGAGGTGGTGTTGGAGGTAGACACAATTCACTGCATAGCAACCACTAATAGGAACAACACAAAGAAGGTAAGATCCCCCTCTCAGGTTGTGTCCAGGTAGACACAGGTGACATAGGTCACCCATTTTCTACCTTCTAACCTGGTTCAATTTATTTTCCCTAGAGATCTATAGACTAGGGTGATCAGGAGTATTTTAGTTCCTTTTCTTAGAAACATCTCACACCAAAATGGTCTTCTTAAAATTTTCACTAAAATTAATAATCCTAAGTTCAACATGGATGTGTTTTTTAACTCTTAGGATATAAATGTAAGGCATTCAGTGCAACCTCCTTTAACCTCCTGGTGCCTAAGAAATTAAGAAATGCAAAATTTACAACTTATTAAATACATGAACCAGAAATATGTGATGGAAAAAGGCCTTAAAATTTAAAAGTAGATAAAATGCATCTGAATTACTATTGTCTATACTCTAAATATGTTTATTTCCCAAATAAAAAAATATTTTATTTTCCCCAAAATATTGTCTTTTCTTCAAAGTTATTACCTTCCTCCCTATATTTACTTTCAGGTAAGGAGCTTCCTTTCCATGTTGAAAGGTTGTAGATGCACACAGAGATTTAGCACGTTGTTTACCATCTTGAACATTTAGAAACCATTCAAAATTCAACAATATGGAATTAATTAAATCTCTACAATAAAATTCCAAAGATGTTTTAGGTAAGCATGGGATGACATGGAAAGATGTACCTAGGCTATTGTTAAGAGGGAAAAAAAAGTTACTAAACAGTATGTGTGTCAGAGAAAGAAAGGACAGAAAAGCTGCATGCTTGAAGTGGACCTCTCCAGTATGCCTTGTTTCCCACCACTGTCTTTTTTGCTTATCTGTTTCCTAAACTTTCAACAATGATAAATACTTTTGAAAAAACAGTAATATCTACTCTCTAGTCTAATTCTGTTAAAAAAAAATCACTAACTTCTACACATTTTCAAATACAGTTTACAATGCTTTAGCTGATCCATAAGCCTGAATATATGTTCTTGGTTTCACACATGTATTTTCTTGACTTATCAATTCTCATGTGAACATGGAAGTCCCAAAACATGAAGAACAACTGCATCTAATTCTTTAACCTCCTGGTGCCTAAGAAATTAAGAAATGCAAAATTTACAACTTATTAAATACATGAATCAGAAATATGTGATGGAGAAAGGCCTTAAAATTTAAATGTAGATAAAATGTATCTGAATTACTATTGTCTATACTCTAAATATGTTTGTTTCCCAAATAAAAAAATATTTTATTTTCCCCAAAATATTGTCTTTTCTTCAAAGTTATTACCATTTGAGACTGTCTTATCCTTAGGGTATCAGTTCAAACTTTTGTTCAAAAAAGTATCATTGGAGTTTTGTGCCCTGCCACTAAATTGACCTGACTGCCAATTTAATCATTGCTAGGAAATCTAGGTTGGATGCACCATATTGTGCTTCTGGAAATTTTTCCTATGGATATGTTATACATGTGCCAAATAATATATGTAAAATATACACACTTAGCACTGTTTATAACAGCAAAAAATTGGCAAAAAATTAAATATTTATTAATAGATTATGACTAGATTATATTCCATGCATATGGTAGAATATATAACTATTACTTTTTAAAAAGTAAGGCAATTTTCATGTATATACTGATGTGGGACTGATATTAGAAAGTGAAAAGAAGCAGAGTCCTATAGAATTATATGCATAGCATGATACGTGTTTATGTACAAGTATATATAGAATCATTAAGAATATAGACACCTCTGGAAAAGGGGAACTAAGATAACTAGAAAACAATATAAAAATAAACCCTTTGACCTTTTGAATTTTGAATCTAGTGCATGAATTTCCTTTTTAATAAGCTCATAAACTTGGAACTTTTTTTCCTTAGGGATCATTTTATGATCCCTAAGGCATCAGAAATAGTCCTTCCATTGTGACTTTTTAAAAATTTCTTATTTTAAATTTATTTTTATTTATTTTAATTTTTGTTTAAACCCCAGTTAGTTGACATACAGTGTATATTAGTTTTAGGTGTACAATATAGTGATTCAACACTTCTGTACAATAGCCGGTGCTCATCACAAGTGCCCTCCATAATCCCCTACACCTATTTAAGCCATCCCCCCTCCCAACTCCCCTCTAGTAACCATCAGTTTGTTCTCTATAGTTAAGAGTCTGTTTCCTGATTGATTTCTCTCTTTTTATCACCCATTTGCTCATTTGTACTGTTTCTTAAATTCCACAAAATCGTGATACTTGTCTTCCTCTGTCTGACTTATTTTGCCTAGCATATTAATCTCTAGTTCTACCCATGTAGGTGCAAATGGCAAGATTTCTTTTTTTTCCTCTTTCTTTTTTTTTTTTTTTCCTTTTTTAGAGGAGTAATATTGCAGTGTGTGGGGAGCTGGAGCAAGTTGGCAGAGAAGTAGGAGATGCTATTTCAATTGGTCCCCTAAAGCGAGCTAATTATCTACCTGAACACTGAATACCCATGAAATCAGCCTGAGATGTAGGATTATACACTTCTGGATTTCTATGGGGCCAGAAGAGCATCAGTGGAGAGGTAAAGGGGAGTGGGAATTGGATTGATATTAGAGGATAAACAGAAGGGGGAGGGAGCCACCAGAAGTGACTTACTGGAAAGTAACACCCTAATATAAGAGTGCCCTGTGATTGGGGACTGGTATTAACTTGGAGTCTGGTTAAAAGCACTCAAAAACAGACCTGTACCCCTGGGGATAGAGTATTATGCCTCCATCAGAAAGGATGAATACCCAACTTCTGTAGCAACATGGACGGGACTGGAAGAGATTATGCTGAGTGAAATAAGTCAAGCAGAGAGAGTCAATTATCATATGGTTTCACTTATTTGTGGAGCATAACAAATAGCATGGAGGACATGGGGACTTAGAGTGGAGAAGGGAGTTGGGGGAAATTGGAAGGGGAGGTGAACCATGAGAGACTATGGACTCTGAAAAACAATCTGAGGGTTTTGAAGGGACGGGGGGTGGGAGGTTGGGGTACCAGGTGGTGGGTATTATAGAGGGCACGGATTGCATGGAGCACGGGGTGTGGTGCAAAAATAATGAATACTGTTATGCTGGAAATAAAAAAATAAATTAAAAAAAAAAAAGCACTCAAAAAGAGCAAAAGATCTTAAGTGGCAACTAGTGGAATCAAAGGTGGTCACGGGCACAGGCCTAAGCCACGAACCAAGGACGGCCACCACTGGCGATCACCCATGTCAGAAAGAGTGCAGCAAAGCCTCCCAGGCCTGGTCCCTGAGCCCCCAGCTTTCCACTGCTTGCACCAGTGCTGGGCTAGGGACCCTCTGCATGTGAGGGAGTCTGATGTGTGCACCAGCTGGTTCTCTCTGGAACCACAGCCTTTTGCACTCTGCAGGAACACTGTGCAACTGGGGACTGAGTCATACTCCCTTCCCACACCTGAGAGTGCTCTCTGCAGGTGCTAGCCAGTGGACAATAGGACTCACTGAGAGTCTGAAGGATCCCAGTTCCAGCTTGAAAATCTCAGCGCACTACCTCTGGTTGCGATCTCTGGGGTAGTCTGGATCCCAGACAGCAGTCCCGGCAAAGGCAGCCAGCCACTGGAAGTGGGTTCCCTGGCCAAATATCACTAGTGGCTTTGGTGGCATGGGGGGTGCAGAGACAAGTGGGCACAGTTTGTGGAACCCCTGAGATGCTGGCTGAGGGTGCACAAGGCCTGTGAGAGATTGCACAGCTCAGTGGAGTTTGCAGAAGGGGGAGTCTGTGTGCTCTGGACTACCCAGAGGAGAGCAGACTGAAGCTTCTCTCTGAGGTGGAAGTCTGGGTGCAGTTTGCTTTCCACTAAACCTCCAAAAACCACAAAAAGCCAAGCCTCCAGAGACCAAAATCCTGAAAAACTGGTTTCAACAGAGCCCAGCCCCTTGATAGGGAGCTGGAGGACTCAATATAAGCAAGACTGACTGAAAAACAGTGGCAGACTCCTCCTCCAGAAAGCCAGCTGAAAGAATGAGAGGACAACCACAACAGGGTTCTCATAAATCTGTAAAACCCAAATATCAGGGGAAAACAAGATATTAAGTTCCCGGTATTGACTTAAAACCTGTGTATTTCATAGACACAACTTTTATTTTTAATTTGTTCTCACTATTCCTGTTCTTTCTATTTTTTTTAACCTATTCACCATTACAACAAGAGGCTCAATACAACAAATTCTATAATAACCCTTTAAATTGAACTTTTTTCATTCATATACCTGTGTTTTTCTTTTGCTTTTCTATTTTTTAAATATACATATAGGTATAAGCTTCAAGGTAATCCTCTTTCCCTAATCAATACTACCCCTATATATAAACCAGTTTTAATCTCCCTTTATCTCTGGAAAGTTGAGTCCTTTAACAAATATATCAAGATACACCCAGGAAGAATCAAAATAACCTTCTTTGCCCACATTGAGGATTTATAACCACCCTTGCATATTTTTCTTGTATCAGCATTTCTGTGTATATGTCTCTGTTCTAGTATTATATAAATCTTATCGTTGGGGTTAATTTTGGCTGGGTTTTTTTATTTTTTATTTTTTCTTGTCATTTAGTTTTGTTATTCTCTTTGTCTATTTTTATTTGTATACCTTATAAAGCTTACCTATGGGACCTATTATGGCTGGGTCTTCTCTCTCTCTCTCTCTCTCTCTCGCTCTTTCTCTCTCTTTCTTTTTCTTGTCTCTCTCTTTCTCTCTTTTTTTTCTTTTTCCTTTCTTTTTAGTGGTGACTTCCAATTGCTCAGAAGCGTTCCAGGGTGCAGCTTGCCTGGGTCACAGTTGATATATTCAGCTACACGTCCCCTCAACCATCTCTCACAAAAATGACTAGGAGCAGAATGCCCAACAGAGGAAAAATTCAGAGACTGTGCCCTCTCCATCAGATTATTGGATATGGACATAGACAGTATGTCAGAAAGGGAAATCAGGGTAATGATTATCCAGGCAATGACTAGGTTGGAGAAAACCATTAATCACAACATGGAATTGATTAGGGAAGAAGTGAAAGCTGCCTGGGAAGAAGTTAAAAATGTTGTCAATGAGATCTAATCTAATCTAAACTCTCTAAACAGCTAGGATAACTGAGGCAGAAGATAGGATTAGTGATCTAGAGGACAAACTGATAGAGAAAAGGGATCTGAAGGAGGCCTGGAACAAACAGCTTAGAAGCTATGAAAACAGAATTAGGGAAATAAATGACACCATGAAACATTCCAGCCTCAGAACTATTGGGATCCCTGAGGGGAAGAGAAAGAAAGAAGAAAAGAAGATACAGTTGAACAAATTCTCCATGAAAATTTTCCCAACCTGGGCAATGGAACCAGCGTTCATGTTCTAGAGGCAGAAAGATCACCACCCAAGATCATAGATTCTAGAAAGACCAAAAGACACCTGATTGTGAAACTGATGAATTATAATTTTAGACAGGAGCTCTTGAAAGCAGCTAGGGAAAAGAGATTCCTTACAGAGGAAAACCCATCAGAATAACCTCAGACCTGTCCACAGAAACCTGTCCACAGAAAGCCAGAAAGGGCTGGCAAGACATATTCAGGGCACTAAATGAGAAGAACATGAAGCCAAGAATACTTTATCCAGCAAAGCTGACATTCAAAATGGATGGAGAGATAAAGAGCTTCCAAGACTGGCAAGGTTTAAAAGAGTATGTGACCACCAAGCCAGCACCATGAGAAATATTAAGGTGGTTTCTATAAAAGAAGAAAGAACCCAAGAGTGTCATAGAACAGAAATTTACATAGACAATCTATAGAAACAAGGACTTCACAGGCAACATGATATCAATTAAAATCTATCTTTCACTCTCAACGTGAATGGCTTAAACCCTCCCATAAAATGGCACAGGGTTGCAGACTGGATAAAATGACAGGACCCATCCATATGTTGTCTACAAGAGACCCATTTTGAACCTAAAGATACATCCACACTGAAAGTGAAGAGATGGAGAAGTATCTTTCATGCCAATCAGCCTCAAAAGAAGGCTGGGGTAGCAAGTCTCATATCGGGTAAATTAGATTTTAAACTGAAGACTGTAGTCATAGATAGAGAAGGACACTATATCATTCTTAGAGGGTCTATCCACCAAGAAAATCTAACAATTGTAAATATTTATGTCCCCGATATGAGGGTAACTAAATACATAAGACAACTGTTAATCAAGATAAAGAGCCATATTGATATGAATACATAATAGTAGGGGGTTGTAACATGCCACTCTCAGTAATAGACAGATCATCCAAGCAGAATATCAATAAATAAACAAGAGCATTGAATGAAACATTGGACCGATGGACCACATAGAAATATACAGAATATTCCACCCTAAAACAATAGAATACTCATCTTCTTAAGTAAACATGAAACTTTCTCCAGAATAGACCACATACTGGGTCACAAATCGGGGCTCAACCAATACCAAAAGACTGAGATTTTTCCCTGCATATTCTCAGACCCCAACGCTTTGAAACTAGAACTCAACCATAAGAAAAACTTTGGAAGGAACTCAAACACGTGGAAGCTAAAGAGCACCTTGCTTAAGAATGTTTGGATCAACCAGGAAATCAAAGAAGAACTTAAACAATTCATGGAAACCAATGAGAATGAAGACACTTTGGCCCAAAACCTATGGGATATAGTAAAGGCAGTCCTAAGGGGGAAGTACATAGCCATCGACCCCTCCCTCAAAAAAAATTGAAAAATCGAGAATACACCAGCTGTCTTTACACCTTGAAAAACTGGAGAATCAACAACAAATTAAACCAACCCACACACAAGAAGGGAAATAATCAACATTAGATCAGAGATCAATGAGATAGAAACTAGAGCTACAGTAGAAAACATCAACAAAACTAGAAGCTGGGGCGCCTGGGTGGCTCAATGGGTTGAGCTTCTGCCTTCAGCTCAGGTCATGATCTCAGGGTCCTGGGATTGAGTCCCTCTTTGGGCTCTCTGCTCAGCAGGGAGCCTTGCTTCCTCCTCTCTCTCTGCCTGCCTCTCTGCCTACTTCTGATCTCTGTCAAATAAATTAAAAATTAGAAAAAAAAACTATAAAAAAATTAAAAATTAAAAAAACAAAAAAGAAAACAAAACAAAAAATCTAGAAGCTGATTTTTTGAAAGAATCATTAAGGTTGAAAAACCATTGGCTAAACTAATCCAAAAGAAAAGAGAGAGGAACCAAATTAATTAACTTATGAATAAAAAGAGAGAGATCACAACTAACACCAAGGAAATAGAAATAATTATCAGAAATTATCATCAACAGTTATATGCCAATAAGTTAAGCAACATAGATGAAATGGATACATTCCTGGAAACCTATAAACTTCCAAAACTGAATCAGAAGAAATTAACAACCTGAATAGACCAATATCTAGAAATGAAAATGAAGCAGTGATCAAAAACCTTCCAAAAAACAAGAGCCAGCACCTGACGGATCCCCTGGGGAATTCTACCAACATTCAAAGAAGAAATAATGGCTATTCTCCTGAAGCCTTTACAAAAAATAGAAACAGAAGGAAAACTTCCAGACTTTTTCTATGGAGCCACCACTACCTTAAAGCCCAAACCAGGCAAAGACCCCACCAAAAAGGAGAATTTCAGACCAATATTCCTGATGAATATGGATGCTCTGATTCTCAACAAGATCCTAGCTAATATGGTTACAACAGTACATAAAAAAAGATTACCCACCATGACCAGGTGGGATTTACCCTTGTGATGCAAGGGTAGTTCAACATTTGCAAATCAATCAATTTGATAGAACAAACCAATAAGAGAAGAGAGAAGAGCCACAAGGTCCTTTCAGTTGATGCAGAAAAAGTATTTGACAAGTTACAGCATCTGTTCTTCATTAAAACGCTTCAAAGTATAACAATAGAGGGAACATTCCTCAACTTCACAAAATCTATCTATGAAAAATTCACAGCGAACGTCATTCTCAGAGGGGAAGAGCTGACAGCCTTCCCTTTGAGATTGGGAACACAACAAGGATGCCCACTCTCACCTCTCTTGTTCAACATAGTATTAGAACTCCTAGCAATAGCAATCAAATAAAAAAGAAAAAGAAAATGTATTCAAATTGACAATGAAGAAGTCAAACTCTCTCTCTTTGCAGATGACATGATAATTTATATGGAAAACACAAAAGACTCCACTCCCAAACTAGTAGAACTCATACAGCAATTCAGTTCTGTGGCAGGATACAAAATCAATATACAGAAATCAGTTGCTTTCTTATACACTAACAATGAAAATATAGAAAGTGAATTGAGAGAATTGATTCCATTTACTATAGCACCAAGAATCATAAGATACCTGGGAATAAACCTAACCAAAGAGGTAAAGGATCTGTACTCATGGAACTACAGAACATTTATAAAAGGAATTGAAGAAGACACAAAAAGATGGAAGAAAATTCCATGCTCATGGTTCGGTAGAATAAACATTGTTGAAATGTCTATACTGCCTATATCAATCTATACTTTCAATGCAATCCCAATCAAAATTCCACTGGCATTTTCATAGAGCTGGAACAAACAATCCTAAAATTTGTATGGAATCAGAAGAAACCCTGAATTGCTATGGAAATACTGAAAAACAAAACTTGGGTTATCACATTGCCTGATTTCAAGCTTTACTACAAAGTGTGATCACCAAGACAACATGGTACTTGCACAAAAACAGACACATAGACCAGTGGAACAGAGTAAAGAGCCCAGATTTAGACCCTCAAGTATATGGTCAAATAATCTTCAAAAAAGCAGGAAGAAATATACAGTAGAAAAAAGACAGTCTCTTCAATAAATGGTGCTCAGAAAATTGGACAGTTATGTGTAGAAGAATGAAACTCGAACATTCTCTTACACCATACACAAAGGTAAACTCAAAATATATAAAAGACCTCAACATGAGGCAAGAATCTATCAAAATCCTAGATCAAAACATAGGCAGTAACCTCTTTGACATCAGCCACAGCAACTTCTTTCAAGATATGTCTCCAAAAGCAAAGGAAACAAAAGTGAAAATAAACTTTTGGGACTTCATCAAGACCAAAAGCTTCTTCACAAAGGAAGCAGTCAACAAAACAAAGAGGCAACCCACGGAATGGGGGAAGATATTCGCAAATGACACTACAGACAAAGGGCTGGTATCCAATATCTATAAAGAACTCCTCAAACTCAACACACATAAAGCAGATAATCACATCAGAAAATGGGCAGAAGACATGAACAGTCACTTCTCCAATGAAGACATACAAATGGCTAAAAGACACATGAAAAATATTCATCATCATTAGCCATCAGACAGATTCAAATCAAAACCAGATTGAGATACCATCTTACACCAGCTAGAGTGGCCAAAATTAGCAAGACAGTAAACAACATGTGTTGGAGAGGATGTGGAGAAAGGGTAAGCCTCTTACCCTGTTGGTGGGAATTCAAGTTGGTGCAGCCACTTCGGAAAACAATGTGGAGATTCCTTAAGAAATTAAAAATAGGGCTATCCTATGACTCTGCAATAGCACTACTGGGTATTTACCCCAATGATACTGATGTAGTGAAAAGAAGGGCCATATGTGCCCCAATGTTTATAGCAGCAATGCCCAGTCACCAAAATGTGGAGAGAACCAAGATGCCTTCAATGAACGAATGGATAAAGAAGATATGATCCATATATACAATGGAGTATTATGCCTCCATCAGAAAGGATGAATATCAACTGGAAGAGATTATGCTGAGTGTCAAGCAGAGAGATTCCATTATCATATGATTTCACTTACTTGTGAGTCATAAAGAATAACATATAGGACATGAAGAGATGGAAAAGAGAAGGGAGTTGGGGGAAATTGGAGGGGGAGACAAACCATGCGAGTCTGTGGACTCTGAGGAAAAAAAACTGAGGGTTTTGGAGGGGAGGGTTTGGGGGGTTAGGTGAGCTTGGTGGTAGTATTATGGAGGGCACATATGGCATGGAGCACTGGGTGTGGTGCATAAACAATGAATGCTGGAACACCAAAAAGAAAAGAAATAAATGGAAAAAAAGCAAAATATAGAAATATATTTAGATAGAAAATTTTTAAAAAATTTAAAAATTCCAATGTGTCTGTGTGTTCCACCTCTTCTTTATTAATTCATCAATTGATTGATATTTAGACTCTTTCCATAATTTGACTACTATATATGATGGCCTATAAACATCTGGTGCACGTATTTTTTTGAATTAGTATTTTTGTATTCTTAAATAATTACATAGTAGTACAATTTATAGGGTGTTCTATTTTTAACTTTTGGCTGAACCTCCATACTGTTTTACAGAGTGGCTCACAAGTTTGCATCACCACTAACAGTGTAAAAGTTTTCCCCTTTCTCCACATCCTCACCAACACCTCTTGTTTCTCATGTTATTGATTTTAGCCATTCTGACAGATGTCATGTGATATCTCATCATAGTTTTGATTTGTATTTCCCAACAATCAGTAGTACTGAACATTTTTTCACTTGTGTGTTGGCCAGCTGTAGGTCTTCTTTGGAAAAATGTCTGTTCATGTTTTCTGCCCATTTTTAATTGAATTATTCTGTTTTTTTTGAATGTTGAGTTTTGTGAGTTCTTTATATATTTTGGATATTAATCCTCTGTTGGATTTGTCATTTGCAAAAGCTTGCAAAAACTTCTTCCAAAGTTTACTTTTCAGCTTTGTTGATTGTTCCCTTTGCTGTGCAGAAAATGTTTATTTTGATAAAGTCCTAATAGTTTTTTTTTTTTTTTTTACTTTTGTTTCTCTTGACTCAGGACACATTTCTAGAAAAAAATTGCTATGGCCAATGTCAAAGAGGTTACCTCACATTTAACTCTTTAATTCATTTGGATTTATTTTTGTGTATGGTATAAGAAAGTGATCAATTTTCCCAACATCATTTACTGAAAAGACAGTCTTTTTCCTTATTGGATATTCTTTCCTGATTTTTTGAAGATTAATTGACCATGTAGTTGTGGGTTCCTGTATGGACTTTCTATTCTATTGATCTTTGTGTCTATTTTTATTCCAGTACCATATTATCATGTTCATTGCAACTTTGTAATGTATCTTGAAGTCCAGAATTGTGACACCTCCAACTTTGCTTTTCATTTTTCAAGGTTGCTTTGGTGATTCAAGATCTTTTGTGGTTTTATACAAATTTTGGGATTGTTTAGTCTAGCTCTGTGGAAAATGATGTTGATATTTTATAAGAATGATATTAAATGGGGAGACAAGATGGCGGGGAAGTAGGAGGAGGCGCCATTTCAACCTGTACCCTAAAGTGAGCTGATTACCTTCCAAAGAACTCCAATCACCCACGAAATCAGCCTGAGATCAGAATTATACACGTCTGGATCTCTACTGGAGCAGAAGACGCCAGTGGGCAGGTAAAGTGGAATGGGAAAGTTGGACTGATATCCGAAGATAAACAAAAGGGGGAGGGAGCCACGAGAGGTGACCCTTTGGAAAGTAATATCCCAATAGGAGAGTGCCCTGTGCCTGGGGACCAGCATTAACTCTGGAGTCTGGTAGAAAGCACTCAAAAAGAGCAAAGGATCACCGTGGGGAAATTGCGGGAATCGGGAATCGGGGTGTTAGGGTCAGGGGCTTAAGTCCCCAGACCCAGGACAGCCCCCCCTGGCGCAGAGCCAGAGAGAGAGTGCGGCAGAGAAACCAGGACTCAGACCCTGAACTACCAGCTCCCTGAGAGTGCTTGGCGCCCAGCTCCCCTGAGGGGCTGGGAGCCTCGCCAGCCAATAGAAGCACAGCCTTTTTGCAGTCCCTATGCGAGTGCCCTGCCGTGCCATCAGAGCCTGAGTCGTGCCCTGTGCCCTCCCCTGAAAGAGGTGCACACAAATGCCAGCCGAGTGCTCTCAGACAGGAAAGACCAGGCACTCCCAGCCCTGGCCAGCGGGAAAATCTCAGTGTGCAATCAATCGCTGCTTGGAACTTCTCTGGCAGTCTGGAGCTGCCAGACAGCCGCTGCTGCCATGGTTTTGGGTACAAGCAAAAAATCCTGAGTCCCCAGGGACCGCGACTGGGAACCTGCTCTGCCAGCGGCCAAGGGGGGATTTATTTGGGCTCTGTAGCCAGAATCCTCTGTCTGAAAGAGAGGTCAGGGTGCAGTTTGCTTTCCTCTAAACCTACAAAAACCATCAAAAGTGGTCAAGGCGAGAGAGAAAAAAGTTAACAAATATAAAAACCTCCAGAGAACAAAAGCCTGAAAAAACCAGTTTACTCAGAGCCTACCTCCTTGAGGGGGGCGGGAGGACTTAACTGAGAGAACATCATTGACTGAAAACCCAAGTGGCAGGCCCCTCCCCCAGAAAACCAACCAGGAAAGGAAAAAAAAAAAAAAAAAGACGACAAGAGAACAACCACCACTACTTCATGGGACAATTTTTATTATTAATTTGATCCCACTACTCTGGCTCATTTTTTTAAATAGTTAATTTTTTATTATTATATAGATAATTTTTAACCTATTTACCATCACAGTGAGATGTCCAGTACATCAAATTCCATAATAACCTTCTAACATGAACTTTTTGATACATACACCTGTGTTTTCCTTTTGCATTTCCTTTTTTTAAAATTTTTTTTTAAATTTTAGTTTATTTTAGTCTAGTTTATTCCTTTTTTAATTTTTATTTTCTAATATTCATATAGAGTTAAATGTCAAGGTAATCCCCTTTCCCCAATCAATGCCACCCCTATAGGTAAACCAATTCCTAAATCCCCCCTTATCTTAGGAAAGCTGAGCCCTTTAACAAAGATATCAAGATACATCCAGGAAGAATCAAAACAACCTTCCTCACCCACATTGAGAGTTTACAACCACTCTCCCATCTTTTTCTTCCACCAGTATTTCTGTGTTTTTGTGTTTGTCCTGATAGTATATAAATCTTACACTCGGGGTTCTTTTTGAAGAGGTTCTTCCTTTATTTGCATATATATATATATATATATACACAAATATATATATATTTTTTTTTCTCTGTTCATATACTTTTATCATTCTTTTTGTTTGTCTGTGTCTGTTTGTATACTTCATAATCTTACCTTGGGGCCCATCTGGGCTGAACCTTCTTTTTGATCTCACCTTTCATTCCTGTCTCTCTCCCTCTCTTTTTTTTTTCTTTTCCTTTTCTTTCTCCTCTCATTTGGGTGGGGAACCCTGATTGCTCAGAAGCATTCCAGGATGCACCTTCACTGCACCACAGTTGATACACCCAGTACACCCGTTCAGCCATCTCTCACCAAAAGGACTAGGAGGAGGAATGCACAACAGAAGAAAAATACAGAAGATGGACCTTCTGCAACAGAGCTAATGGCTATCAACATAGACAATATGTCGGAAAGAGAATTCAGGCTAACAATTATCCAAACAATAGCTAGGTTGGAGGAAGCCATGGCTGACCAAATGGAATTGATTAGGGCCGAACTGAAAACGACCAGAGATCATGTTTTCAATATTAGGGAAGAGCTGAAAGCTACGAGGGATGAACTTCACAATGCTCTCAATGAGTTCCAATCTAATCTAAATTCTCTCAACGCTAGAGTAACTGAGACAGAAGAGAGAATTAGTGATCTGGAGGACAAACAGATAGAGAGAAAGGAACAGGAGGAAGCCTGGAACAAACAGCTTAGAAGCCACAAAAACAGAATCAGGGAAATAAATGATGCCATGAAACATTCCAACATCAGAATTATTGGAATCCCTGAAGGCAAGGAAAAAGAAAGAAGTCTAGAAGGTATAGTGGAACAAGTTCTTCATGAAAATTTTCCAAATCTCATGAATGGAACCAGCGTTCATGTACTAGAGGCCGAAAGGTTTCCCCGCAAGATTACAGATTCTCGAAAGTCCTTGAGACACCTAATAGTAAGAATGAAGAATTATAATTGTAGGCAGAACCTCTTGAAAGCAGCTGAACAAAGAAGATCCTTACATACAGAGATAACGTCAGACCTGTCCACAGAGACCTGGCAAGCCAGAAAGGGCTGGCAAGATATATTCAGGGCACTGAATGAGAAGAACATGCAGCCAAGAATACTTTATCCAGCAAGACTGACATTCGAAATGGATGGAGAGATAAAGAGCTTCCAAGACCGACAAGGCTTAAAGGACTATGCAACCACCAAGCCGATACTGCAGGAAATATTAAGGGGGCTTCTTTAAAGGAGGAAAAAGCCCAAGAATAGCATTGAACAGAAATATAGAGACAATCTACATAAAGAAAGACTTCAAAGGTAACATGATGTCAATAAAAACGTATCTATCAATAATCACCCTCAATGTGAATGACCTAAATATGTCCATAAAACGGCACAGGGATGCAGACTGGATAAAACGACAGGACCCATCCATATGTTGTCTACAAGAGACCCATTTTGAATCAAAGATACACCCAGACTGAAAGTGAAGGGATGGAGAAGCATCTTTCATGCCAATGGGCCTCAAAAGAAGGCTGGGGTAGCGATTCTCATATCAGATAAATTAGATTTTAAACTAAAGACTGTAGTCAGAGATACAGAAGGACACTACATCATTCTTAAAGGGACTACCCACCAAGATGATCTAATAATTGTAAATATCTATGCCCCCAATATGGGAGCAGCCAATTACATAAGAAAACTGTTAATCAAGATAAAGAGTCATATTGATATGAATACATTAATAGTAGGAGATCTTAACACGCCTCTCTCAGAAATAGGCAGATCATCAAAGCAGAAAATTAATAAAGAAACAAGAGCATTGAATGATACATTGGACCAGATGGACCTGATAGATATATACAGAACATTCCACCCTAAAACAACAGAATACTCATTCTCAAGTGCACATGGAACCTTCTCAAGAATAGACCATATACTGGGTCACAAATCAGAACTCAACCGATACCAAAAGACTGAGATTATTCCCTGTACATTCTCAGATCACAATCCTTTGAAACTGGAGCTCAATCACAAGGAAAAGTTCAGAAGGAACTCAAACACTTGGAAGCTAAAGACCACCTTGCTTAAGAATGCTTGGATCAACCAGAAGATCAAGGAAGAACTGAAACAATTCATGAAAACCAATGACAATGAAGACACTTCGATCCAAAACCTATGGGATACAGCAAAGGCGGTCCTAAGGGGGAAATACATAGCCATTCAAGCCTCCCTCAAAAAAATTAAAAAATCCAGAACACAGCAGCTGTCTCTACACCTTAAAGAACTGGAGAATCAACAACAAATCAAAGCAACTCCACACATAAGAAGGGAAATAAGCAAGATTAGAGCTGAGATGTATGAGGTGGAAACTAGAGATACAATAGAACGTATCAATGAAACTAGAAGCTGGTTTGTTGAAAGAATCAATAAGATCGATAAACCATTGGCGACACTAATCCAAAAGAAAAGAGAGAAAGCTCAAATACATAAAATTATGAATGAAAAGGGATAGATCACAACGAACACCAAAGAAGTAGAAACAATCATCATAAGTTATTATCAACAGTTATATGCCAATAAGCTAAGCAACCTAGATGAAATGGATGCATTCCTGGAAAACTATAAACTCAAAATTGAACCAGGAAGAAATTGACAACCTGAATAGACCAATACCTAGTAACGAGATTGAAGCAGTGATCAAAAACCTCCCAAAAAACAAGAGCTCAGGACCTGATGCATTCCCTGGAGAATTCTACCAAACTTTCAAAGAAGAAATAACACCTATTCTCCTGAAGCTGTTTCAAAAAATTGAAGCAGAAGGAAAATTTCCTGACTCTTTCTATGAAGCCAGCATTACCCTGATCCCCAAACCAGGCAAAGACCCTACCAAAAAGGACAATTTCAGACCAATATCCCTGATGAATATGAATGCTAAGATTCTCAACAAGATCCTAGCAAACAGGATCCCACAGCACATTAAAAAGATTATCCACCATGACCAGGTGGGATTCATCCCTGGGCTACAAGGATGGTTCAACATTCGCAAATCAATCAATGTGATAGAACAAATCAATAAGAGAAGAGAGAAGAAACACATGGTCCTCTCAATCAAAGCAGAAAAAGCATTTGACAAAATCCAGCATCCGCTCCAGATTAAAATACTTCAAAGTATAGGAATAGAGGGAACATTCCTGAACTGCATCAAAACTATCTATGAAAGACCCACAGCAAATATCATCCTCAATGGGAAAAAGCTTGCAGGCTTCCCTTTAAGATCAGGAACACGACAAGGATGCCCACTCTCACCACTCTTGTTCAACATAGCATTAGAAGTCCTAGCAACAGCAATCAGACAAAAAATAGAAATAAAAGGTATCCAAATTGGTAAGGAAGAAATCAAACTCTCTCTTTTTGCAGATGACATGATTCTTTATATGGAAAACCCAAAAGACTCCACCCCCAAACTACTAGAATTCATACAACAATTCAGCATCGTGGCAGGATACAAAGTCAATGTACAGAAATCAGTGGCTTTCTTATACACCAAAAATGAAAATACAGAAAGGGAAATTAGAGAATCAATTCCATTTACTAAAACACCAAGAACCATAAGATATCTGGTAATAAACCTAACCAAAGAGGTAAAGGATCTGTACTCGAGGAACTACAGAACACTCATGAAAGAAATTAAAGAAGACACAAAAAGATGGAAGACCATTCCATGCTCTTGGATCTGAAGAATAAACACTGTTAAAATGTCTATACTGCGTAGAGAAATCTATACTTTTAATGCCATTCCGATCAAAATTCCACCGGTATTCTTCAAAGAGCTGGAGCAAATAATCCAAAAATTTGTATGGAATCAGAAGAGACCCTGAATCGCTAAGGAAATGCTGAAGAACAAAAATAAAACAGGGGGCATCACGTTACCTGATTTCAAGCTTTACCACAAAGTTGTGATCACCAACACAGCATGGTACTGGCATAAAAACAGACACATAGACCAGTGGAACAGAGTAGAGAGCCCAGATATGGACCCTCAACTCTATGGGCAAATAATCTTTGACAAAACAGGAAAAAATATACAGTGGAGAAAAGACAGTCTCTTCAATAAATGGTGCAGGGAAAACTGGGCAGCTATATGTAGAAGAATGAAACTCGACCATTCTCTTACACTGTACACAAAGATAAACTCAAAATGGATAAAAGACCTCAACGTGAGACAGGAATCCATCAGAATCCTAGAGGAGAACATAGGCAGTAATCTCTTCGATATCAGCCACAGCAACTTCTTTCAAGATATGTCTCCAAAGGCAAAGGAAACAAAAGCAAAAATGAACTTTTGGGACTTCATCAGAATCAAAAGCTTCTGCACAGCAAAAGAAACAGTCAAGAAAACAAAAAGGCAACCCACGGAATGGGAGAAGATATTTGCAAATGACAGTACGGACAAATGGTTGATATCCAGGATCTATAATGAACTCCTCAAACTCAACACACACAAAACAGACAATCATATCAAAAAATGGGCAGAAGATATGGACAGACACTTCTCCAATGAAGACATACAAATGGCTATCAGACACATGAAAAAATGTTCATCATCACTAGCCATCAGGGAAATTCAAATTAAAACCACATTGAGATATCACCTTACACCAGTTAGAATGGCCAAAATTAGCAAGACAGGAAATAACATGTGTTGGAGAGGATGTGGAGAAAGGGGAACCCTCTTACACTGTTGGTGGGAATGCAAGTTGGTGCAGCCTCTTTGGAGAACAGTGTGGAGATTCCTCAAGAAATTAAAAATAGAACTTCCCTATGACCCTGCCATTGCACTACTGGGTATTTACCCCAAAGATAGAGATGTCGTGAAAAGAAGGGCCATGTGGACCCCAATGTTTATAGCAGCAATGGCCACGGTTGCCAAACTGTGGAAAGAAACAAGATGCCCTTCAACGGACGAATGGATAAGGAAGATGTGGTCCATATACACTATGGAGTATTATGCCTGCATCAGAAAGGATGAATACCCAACTTTTGTAGCAACATGGATGGGACTGGAAGAGATTATGCTGAGTGAAATCAGTCAAGCAGAGAGAGTCAATTATCATATGGTTTCACTTAATTGTGGAGCATAACAAATAGCATGGAGGACATGGGGAGTTAGAGAGGAGAAGGGAGTTGGGGGAAATTGGAAGGGGAGGTGAACCATGAGAGACTATGGACTCTGAAAAACAATCTGAGGGTTTTGAAGGGGCAGGGGGTGGGAGGTCGAGGTACCAGGTGGTGGGTATTATAGAGGGCACGGATTGCATGGAGCACTGGGTGTGGTGCACAAATAATGAATACTGTTATGCTGAAAATAAAAAATAAATTAAAAAAAAAAGAATTATATTAAATGTGTAGATTGGTTTGGGTAGTATAGACATTTTAACAATATTTGTTTTTTCAGTTGATGAGCATGGAATGTCTTTCCATTTCTTTGTGCCATCTTCAATTTCTTTCATCAGTGGCTTTTAAATTTCAGAGTATAGTTTTTGTTTTTTGTTTTTTGTTTTTTGTTTGCTTGTTTTACTCCTTTTTTAGGTTTATTCCTAGGTGTCTTATTGTTTTGGTGCAATTGTAAATGTCATTGATTCCCTGATTTCTCTGTCTGTTGCTTCATTTTTGATGTAATGAAATGTAATAGATTTCCAGATGTGGATTTTTTATCCTGTGAATTTTCTAAATTCATTTATCAGGTCTACCAGTATTTTGGTGGAGCTTTTTGGGTTTTCTGCATATGGTATCATGTCATTTTCAAATAATGAAAGTTCTACTTCTTCTTTTCCAATTTGGATGCATTTTATATCTTTTTTGTCTAATTGCAGGAGCAGGTTTCTAGTACTATGTTAAATAATAGTGGTGAGAATGGATATCCTTGTCTTATTCCTGACTGTAGGGAAAAAGGTCTCAGTTTTTCCCCATTGAGAATGATATTAGCTGTGGATTTTTCATATACAGCCTTTATTATGTTGAGATGTATGTTCCCTCTAAACATATTTTGTTGAGGGTTTTTATCATGAATGGTTATTGTACTTTGTCAATTTTTTTTTTCTGCATCTATTGAAGTGATCATATGGTCCTTATCCTTCCTTTTATTAATGTGGCGTATTGTGTTGATTGATTTGTGAATATGGAACCACACTTTCAACCCAGGAATAAATCCAACTTGATTGTGGTGAATTTTTTTTCCCCATATATTATTGTATTTGAATTTACTATCATTTTATTGAGAATTTTTACATACATGTCCACCAAGGATATTGGTTAATAGTTTTCTTTTTTAGTGGACTCTATCTGGTTTTGGAATCAGGGTAATGCTGGCCTCTTAGAATGAACTTGGAAGTTTTCCCTCCTTTTCTATTTTTTGGAAGTTTGAGAAGAACAGGTATTAACTCTTCTTTAAATAATTCACCTATGAAATCATCTAGCTCTGAAATTTAATTTGTTGGGAGTTTTCTGACTACTGACTCAACTTCATTGCTGGTTATCAGTCTTTTCCAGTTTTCTCTTTCTTAATGTTTCAATTTCAGTAGTTTATATGTTTCCAGGAATTTGTCCATTTCTTCCAGGTTGCCCAATTTGTTGGCATATAGAGTTTCATAATAATGTCTTACAATTGTTTTATTTCTGTGGTGTTGGTTGTTATTTATCTTCTGTCAATTGTGATTTTACTTATTTAGGTCTTTCTCTTTTATTTTTGGTAAGTCTAGTTAAAGGTTTATAATTTTATTGATTTTTTTTCGAAGAACCAGCCTCTGTTTTTTTGTTTGTTTGTTTGTTTGTTTGTTTGCTTGTTTGTTTTTAAGTTTCTCTATCATTCATTTTTACCTGAATCTTTATGATTTCCTTTCTTCTGCTGGCTTTAGGCTTCTTTTGTTGTTGTTGTTTTTTTCTAGCTCTTTTATGTGTAAGTTTAGGTCATGTGTTTGAAATTTTTCTTGATCCTTGATGTAGGCTTTTATTGCTATATACTTCCTTCTTGGGATTGCTTTTGCTGCCTCCCAAAGGTTTCGGACCATTGTATTTTCATTTGTTTCCATGCATTTTTAAAATTTCTTCTTTGATTTTCTGGTTGACCCATTCACTGTTTAGTGGCATGTTGTTTAAACTTCAAGTATATGTGGTCTTTCCAAAGTTTTTCTTGTGGTTGACTTCTAGTTTCATAGCATTGTGGTCAGAGAAGGTGCATAGTATAATTTCAGACTTTTTATTTTTGTTGAGGCCCGATTTATGACCTAATATGTGATTTGTTCTGGAGAATTTCCCAAGTGCATTTGAAAAATGTATGTATGTTGCTGTTTCAGGATGGAATGTTCTTAATATATATGTTAATATAAATATGTTAAGTCCATCTGGTCCAGTGTGTCATTCAAAGCCATTGTTTCTTTATTTTATGTAAGTGAGATGTTAATGTCCCTTACTATTGTTATATTTTTTTCACTTGGTTCATTTATGTTTGGTACTGCTTTACATATTTGGGTATTCCCATGCTAGGGGCATAAATATTTACAATTGTTTGATCTTCTGTTGGATTTTCTCCTTTATTATGATATAATTCCCTTCTCTGTCTCTTATCAGAGTCTGTGTTTGAAAGTCTAGTTTGCCCAATATAAGTATTGCTACTCTGGCTTTCTTTTGATATCTATTTGTGTGATAAATGTTTCTCCATCCCCTTACTTTCAATCTGCAGGTGTCTTTATACTTAAAATGAGCTCTTGTAGACAGTATATAGATGGGTCTTGTGTTTTCATTCATCCTGACACCTTGTGTCTTTTGATTGAAGCATTTAGTCCATATACTTTCAAAGTAATTATTGATGGATATGTAATTGGCACCATTCTATTACTTGTTTTGTCATAGTTTCTGGATATTTCTCTCATCCTTTTTTTGTCTTTTTCACTTTTGGTCTTTATTTTCCATTCAAAAAATCTACTTTAGTATTTCTGGCAAGGATGGTTTAGTGGTCACAAACTCCTTTTATTTATTTATTTATTTATTTTTTTGGTCTGGGAAACTCTTTTTCTTTCTTTCTATTCTGAATGATAGCCTTGGTGGATAGAGTACACTTTTTTTTTTTAAGATTTTATTTATTTATTTGATAACAGAGATTACAAGTAGTCAGAGAGGTAGGCAGAGAGAGAGGAGGAAGCAGGTTCCCCGCTGAGCACAGAGCCAAATGCGAGGCTCAATCCCAGGACCCTGGGATCATGACCTGAGCTGAAGGCAGAGGCTTCAACCCACTGAGCCACCCAGGTGCCCCTGGATAGAATACTCTTGGCTGCAGATTTTCCAGATTTAGCACTTGGAATATATTATGGCCCTCCCTTCTGGCTCGCTAAATTTCTGTTGAGAATTTCCCAGCTAACCTTTTAAGTTAGTGACTTCTTTTGTTTTGCTATTGTTAAGATTTTTTTTCTTAATCACTGTATCTTGCCAATTTAATTATAATATGTATTGATATTGGCCTGCTTTTGTTGATTTTAATGGGAGTTCTCTGTGCCTTGGGTCTGAATGTCTGTTCCCTTCCCCAGATTAGGGAGGTTTTCTGCTATTATTTCTTAAAATAAATTTTTTGCACCCTTTTCTCTCTCTTCCTCTTCTGGGACTCCTATAACATGAGTGTCATTTTGTTTGATGCAGTTACTGAGTTCCCTAAGTCTATTCTTTGTTACATCATTCTTCTTTCTCTCTATTGTTCAGCTTCACTGCTTTCCATTACTTTGTTTTCTTTTTTTTTAATTATTTTTTTAATTTTTTATTTTTTATAAACATATATTTTTATCCCCAGGGGTACAGGTCTGTGAATCACCAGGTTTACACACTTCACAGCACTCACCAAAGCACATACCCTCCCCAATGTCCATAATCCCACCCCCTTCTCCAAAAACCCCTCCCCCCAGCAACCCTCAGTTTGTTTTGTGAGATTAAGAGTCACTTATGGATGGTCTCCCTCCCATTCACATCTTGTTTCATTTATTCTTCTCCTACCCACTTAAGCCCCCATGTTGCATCACCACTTCCTCATATCAGGGAGATCATATGATAGTTGTCTTTCTCTGCTTGACTTATTTCGCTAAGCATGATATGCTCTAGTTCCATCCATGTTGTCGCGAATGGCAAGATTTCATTTCTTTTGATGGCTGCATAGTATTCCATTGTGTATATATACCACATCTTCTTGATCCATTCATCTGTTGATGGACATCTAGGTTCTTTCCATAGTTTGGCTATTGTGGACATTGCTGCTATAAACATTAGGGTGCACGTGCCCCTTTGGATCACTACATTTGCATCTTTAGGGTACAGTAGTGCAATTACTGGGTCATAGGGCAGTTCTATTTTCAACATTTTGAGGAACCTCCATGCTGTTTTCCAGAGTGGCTGCACCAGCTTGCATTCCCACCAACAGTGTAGGAGGGTTCCCCTTCCTCCGCATCCTCACCAGCATCTGTCATTTCCTGACTTGTTTATTTTAGCCATTCTGACTGGTGTGAGGTGATATCTCATTGTGGTTTTGATTTGTATTTCCCTGATGCCGAGTGATATGGAGCACTTTTTCATGTGTCTGTTGGCCATCTGGATGTCTTCTTTGCAGAAATGTCTGTTCATGTCCTCTGCCCATTTCTTGATTGGATTATTTGTTCTTTGGGTGTTGAGTTTGCTAAGTTCTTTATAGATTCTGGACACTAGTCCTTTATCTGATATGTCGTTTGCCAATATCTTCTCCCAGTCTGTCAGTTGTCTTTTGATTTTATTAACTGTTTCCTTTGCTGTGCAAAACCTTTTGATCTTGATGAAATCCCAATAGTTCATTTTTGACCTTGCTTCCCTTGCCTTTGGCGTTGTTCCTAGGAAGTTGTTGCTGCGGCTGAGGTCAAAGAGGTTGCTGCCTGTGTTCTCGTCAAGGATTTTGATGGATTCCTTTCGCACATTGAGGTCCTTCATCCATTTTGAGTCTATTTTTGTGTGTGGTGTAAGGAAATGGTCCAATTTCATTTTTCTGCATGTGGCTGTCCCGTTTTCCCAGCACCATTTATTGAAGAGGCTGTCTTTTCTCCATTGGACATTCTTTCCTGCTTTGTCGAAGATTAGTTGACTGTAGAGTTGAGGGTCTATTTCTGGGCTCTCTATTCTGTTCCATTGATCTATGTGTCTGTTTTTGTGCCAATACCATGCTGTCTTTATGATGACAGCTTTGTAATAGAGCTTGAAGTCCGGAATTGTGATGCCACCAACGTTGGCTTTCTTTTTCAATATCCCTTTGGCTATTCGAGGTCTTTTCTGGTTCCATATAAATTTTAGAATTATTTGTTCCATTTCTTTGAAAAAGATGGATGGTACTTTGATAGGAATTGCATTAAATGTGTAGATTGCTTTAGGTAGCAGAGACATTTTCACAATATTTATTCTTCCAATCCAGGAACATGGAACATTTTTCCATTTCTCTGTGTCTTCCTCAATTTCTTTCATGAGTACTTTATAGTTTTCTGAGTATAGATTCTGTGCCTCTTTGGTTAGGTTTATTCCTAGGTATCTTATGGTTTTGGGTGCAATTGTAAATGGGATGGACTCCTTAATTTCTCTTTCTTCTGTCTTGTTGTTGGTGTAGAGAAATGCAACAGATTTCTGTGCATTGATTTTATATCCTGACACTTTACTGAATTCCTGTACAAGTTCTAGAAGTTTTGGAGTGGAGTCTTTTGGGTTTTCCACATATAGTATCATATCATCTGCGAAGAGTGATAATTTGACTTCTTCTTTGCCGATTTGGATGCCTTTAATTTCCTTTTGTTGTCTGATTGCTGAGGCTAGGACCTCTAGTACTATGTTGAATAGCAGTGGCGATAATGGACATCCCTGCTGTGCTCCTGACCTTAGCGGAAAAGCTTTCAGTTTTTCTCCATTGAGAATGATATTTGTGGTGGGTTTTTCATAGATGGCTTTGATGATATTGAGGTATGTGCCCTCTATCCCTACACTTTGAAGAGTTTTGATCAGGAAGGGATGCTGTACTTTGTCAAATGCTTTCTCAGCATCTATTGAGAGTATCATATGGTTCTTGTTCTTTCTTTTATTGATGTGTTGTATCACATTGACTGATTTGTGGATGTTGAACCAACCTTGCAGCCCTGGAATAAATCCCACTTGGTCGTGGTGAATAATCCTTTTAATGTACTGTTGAATCCTATTGGCTAGTATTTTGTTGAGTATTTTCGCATCTGTGTTCATCAAGGATATTGGTCTATAGCTCTCTTTTTTGATGGGATCCTTGTCTGGTTTGGGGATCAAGGTGATGCTGGCCTCATAAAATTAGTTTGGAAGTTTTCCTTCCATTTCTATTTTTTGGAACAGTTTCAGGAGAATAGGAATTAGTTCTTCTTTAAATGTTTGGTAGAATTCCCCCGGGAAGCCGTCTGGCCCTGGGCTCTTGTTTGTTTGGAGATTTTTAATGACTGTTTCAATCTTCTTACTGGTTATGGGTCTGTTCAGGCTTTCTATTTCTTCCTGGTTCAGTTGTGGTAGTTTATATGTTTCTAGGAATGCATCCATTTCTTCCAGGTTGTCAAATTTATTGGCGTAGAGTTGCTCATAGTATGTTCTTATAATAGTTTATATTTCTTTGGTGTTAGTTGTGATCTCTCCTCTTTCATTCATGATTTTATTTATTTGGGTCCTTTCTCTTTTCTTTTTGATAAGTCGGGCCAGGGGTTTATCAATTTTATTAATTCTTTCAAAGAACCAGCTCCTAGTTTTGTTGATTTGTTCTATTGTTTTTTTGGTTTCTATTTCATTGATTTCTGCTCTGATCTTTATGATTTATCTTCTCCTGCTGGGCTTAGGGTTTCTTTCTTGTTCTTTCTCCAGCTCCTTTAGGTGTAGGGTTAGGTTGTGTACCTGAGACCTTTCTTGTTTCTTGAGAAAGGCTTGTAACGCTATATATTTTCCTCTCAGGACTGCCTTTGTTGTGTCCCACAGATTTTGAACCGTTGTATTTTCATTATCATTTGTTTCCATGATTTTTTTCAATTCTTCTTTAATTTCCCGGTTGACCCATTCATTCTTTAGAAGGATGCTGTTTAGTCTCCATGTATTTGGGTTCTTTCCAAACTTCCTTTTGTGGTTGAGTTCTAGCTTTAGAGCATTGTGGTCTGAAAAGATGCAGGGAATGATCCCAATCTTTTGATACTGGTTGAGTCCTGATTTAGGACCAAGGATGTGATCTATTCTGGAGAATGTTCCATGTGCACTAGAGAAGAATGTGTATTCTGTTGCTTTGGGATGAAATGTTCTGAATATATCTGTGATGTCCATCTGGTCCAGTGTGTCGTTTAAGGCCTTTATTTCCTTGCTGATCTTTTGCTTGGATGATCTGTCCATTTCAGTGAGGGGAGTGTTAAAGTCCCCTACTATTATTGTATTATTGTTGATGTGTTTCTTTGATTTTGTTATTAATTGGTTTATATAGTTGGCTGCTCCCACGTTGGGGGCATAGATATTTAAAATTGTTAAATCTTCTTGTTGGACAGACCCTTTGAGTATGATATAGTGTCCTTCCTCATCTCTTATTATAGTCTTTGGCTTAAAATCTAATTGATCTGATATAAGGATTGCCACTCCTGCTTTCTTCTGATGTCCATTAGCATGGTAAATTCTTTTCCACCCCCTCACTTTAAATCTGGAGGTGTCTTCGGGCTTAAAATGAGTTTCTTGGAGGAAACATATAGATGGGTTTTGTTTTTTTATCCATTCTGATACCCTGTGTCTTTTGACAGGGGCATTTAGCCCATTAACATTCAGGGTAACTATTGAGAGATATGAATTTAGTGCCATTGTATTGCCTGTACTGTATATGGTCTGTTACTGTTACTGTATATGGTCTCTGTTCCTTTCTGATCTACCACTTGTAGGCTCTCTCTGCTTAGAGGACCCCTTTCAATATTTCCTGTAGAGCTGGTTTGGTGTTTGCAAATTCTTTTAGTTTTTGTTTGTCCTGGAAGCTTTTAATCTCTCCTTCTATTTTCAATGATAGCCTAGCTGGATATAGTATTCTTGGCTGCATGTTACTGTGGTATGGTCTCTGTTCCTTTCTGATCTACCACTTGTAGGCTCTCTCTGCTTAGAGGACCCCTTTCAATATTTACTGTAGAGCTGGTTTGGTGTTTGCAAATTCTTTCAGTTGTTGTTTGTCCTGGAAGCTTTTAATCTCTCCTTCCATTTTCAATGATAGTTTAGCTGGATATAGTATTCTTGGCTGCATGTTTTTCTCGTTTAGTGCTCTGAAAATATCATGCCAGCTCTTTCTGGCCTGCCAGGTCTCTGTGGATAAGTCAGCTGCCAATCTAATATTTTTACCATTGTATGTTACAGACTTCTTTTCCCGGGATGCTTTCAGGATTTTCTCTTTGTCATTGAGACTTGTAAATTTTACTATTAGGTGACGGGGTGTGGGCCTATTCTTATTGATTTTGAGGGGCGTTCTCTGAACCTCCTGAATTTTGATGCTCGTTCCCTTTGCCATATTGGGGAAATTCTCCCCAATAATTCTCTCCAGTATACCTTCTGCTCCCCTCTCTCTTTCTTCTTCTTCTGGAATCCCAATTATTCTAATGTTGTTTCGTCTTATGGTGTCACTTATCTCTCGAATTCTCCCCTCGTGGTCCAGTAGCTGTTTGTCCCTCTTTTGCTCAGCTTCTTTATTCTCTGTCATTTGGTCTTCTATATCACTAATTCTTTCTTCTGCCTCATTTATCCTAGCAGTGAGAGCCTCCATTTTTGATTGCACCTCATTAATAGCTTTTTTGATTTCAACTTGGTTAGATTTTAGTTCTTTTATTTCTCCAGAAAGGGCTTTTATATCTCTCGAGAGGTTTTCTCTAATATCTTCCATGCCTTTTTCGAGCCCGGCTAGAATCTTGAGTATTGTCATTCTGAACTCTAGATCTGACATATTACCAATGTCTGTATTGATTAGGTCCCTAGCCTTCGGTACTGCCTCTTGTTCTTTTTTTTGTGTTGAATTTTTCCGTCTTGTCATTTTGTCCAGATAAGAGTATATGAAGGAGCAAGTAAAATACTAAAAGGGTGGCAACATGCCCCAGGAAAATATGCTTTAACCAAATTAGAAGAGATCCCAAATCGTGAGGGGGGAGAAAGGGGATAAAAAGAGGTTCAAAAAGGAAGAAAGAAAAAAAAAGAAACAAGAAAAAAAAAAAGAAAAGAAAAGAATTAAAAAAAAGAAAACAAATAAGAAAAATATAAAAAAGAAAAAATATATATATTAGATAAACTAGTTAAAAAACGTTAAAAAAAGAAAAAGGTAAAAGTTAAAAAAAATTTAACCAGAAGGCGAGAAAAAAAAAAAAAACAAAAAATGAAAAAGAAAAAAATTAAATTAACTGCAAGACTAAAAAAAAATCACAGGGAAAAAGCCATGAGTTCCGTGCTTTGCTTTCTCCTTTTCTGGAATTCTGCTGCTCTCCTTGGTATTGAAACCGCACTCCTTGGTAGGTGAACTTGGTCTTGGCTGGATTTCTTGTTGATCTTCTGGGGGAGGGGCCTGGTGTAGTGATTCTCAATTGTCTTTGCCCCAGGCAGAATTGCACCGCCCTTACCAGTGGCCGGGGTGAGTAATCCGCTCGGGTTTGCTTTCAGGAGCTTTTGTTCCCTGAGCGCTTTCCGCTTTCCGTAGAGTTCCGGAGGACGGGAATACAAATGGCGGCCTCCTGGTCTCTGGCCCGGAAGAGCCGAGAGCCCAGGGCCCCACTCCTCAGTGCGTCCTCAGAGAACAGCGCCCAGTTATTCCCGTCTGCCTGACCTCCTGCCGCGCTCTGAGCTCACCGAGTCTGCGACCGGTTCAAGGTAACACCGAGCTGTGAGCTTACTGTCGGATCTGTCTCCGTAGCTGGCTTTCCCATTTCAATACCCGCAAGCTCTGCGACACTCACACCCCCGATCCTTCTGTGACCCTGCGGGACCTGAGGCCACGCTGACCCCGCGTGGGCTTCGCCCCGGTTTAGCCTCTGGAGCGATGTCCCTCAGTGGAACAGACTTTTAAAAGTCCTGATTTTGTGCGCCGTTGCTCCGCCGCTTGCCGGGAGCCGGCCCCTCCCCCCGGGGTCTATCTTCCCATCGCTTTGGATTCACTTCTCCGCCGGTCCTACCTTTCAGAAAGTGGTTGTTTTTCTGTTTCCAGAATTGCTGTTCTTCTTCTCGTCGATCTGCCGATGGATTTTCAGGTGTTTGCAATCTTTAGATAAGCTATCTAGCTGATCTCTGGCTAGCTGAAGTAGTCTCAGCCTGCTACTTCTCCGCCATCTTGACTCCTCCCCCTCCATTACTTTGTTTTCTATGTCATTAATTCATTCCTCTGCTTCTTCCAGCCTGCTGTTCATTGCATCAAGCCTGTTACCACTCTCTTTTATTGCATTCTTCATCTCTGATTGATTCTTTTTTTAACTCTTTTATCCCTGTGGTAAGGATCTCTCTGATATCTTCCACTCTTTTTCTCAAGCCCACTGAGTATCCTTATGATTGTTGGTTTAAATTATCCATCAGACATGTTACTTATATCATTTTACTTAGCTATCTGGCTGTGGCCTTGTCTTGTTCTTTCATTTGGGATAAATTCCTTCATCTTGGCATTTTGTCTGTCTCTACTGTCTTCTCCATGTTAAAAAAGCCAATTATGTCTCATGCTCCTGAATGTAATAGTCTTATGAAGAAGAGTTCGAGTAGAGCTGAGGGCACAGTTTAAGGAGTGTCTCCAACGTGTGTTTCATGCACTTTGCTGTTGTGTTGTGGCTGCTCTATCCTCAGGTCAGTTATCTGCAGAAGTTCTTGCTGCTGTGGGAAGTGTTTGGTCCCTGGCCTGAATGTGGTGAGTTTTAACTAGGCTTGCTCTAATCTGTTTGTGAAATGAGACCAGATACCAACTCTATCAGAACTGAGGCCATGCAATACACTCTGGTTAGGAGATATGGTGTGGGTAGGGATTTGGGGTGGTCTTCTGGGGAGGGGCTCCCTGTGCTGGGACTGAGGCAATTGTAACTCTGAAGTGCAGTCTTACCAGAGAACAGGGAAGTGGGGCCTAATGTATGCAAGTTAGGCAGCCAGGGTCAGCTCTGTGTTACTCCCCATAGGTGGCTCTGTGTTTATGCTGAGAGGTGGTAGAGGAAAATGGTGCCAGCCAGCTCCTTTGTTCTCAGAGAGGAATCTCCATGAACAGTGCTTCTCAAGAACACACTCTGAGAAGAATAATCTCTCCCCCCGCCCCCACCGTGTGACCCAGAGATTCTGTAGGTTGCTGTTTCCATACTATCTGCCCCTGGGTTGTTTCCCTGCTTTCTCTCTAGGAAGGGCACAATGCCTTCCTAGCTCTATCCAGCCAAGCCCACTGACCTTTAAAACTCTAGGGTTTAAGACCCAGTGGTTGCAAAACTCATAAAATTCAGTCCTTCTCATTTTCCAAGCCACTTGCTTTGGGAAAACATTCTCCTCACACAATCGCCTTTGTGCTCCTCTCTCTCTCACCCTTCTCCATAACCATGGCCCTCCACTCTACAGCACCTGTGATCCATTTCTTCCCTAAACCATGTCTCCACACTTCCTACCTTCTTTGATGAGGACTCTTTTCTCCTTTTAGTTGTGAAATTTGTACTGTTGGTGTCGATTCCATGTTAAAACCTGTTAAACCCCTAGGGCCTGCCTGGGCCTACTTAGCCATAGTGATTCCATGTTGCCTAGGTAGCCATTTTGTTGTTTAAAAAATGCCTCAGCAGTTACTGACACCAGTTCTGGGTAACCATTGCTAAAACACATATCTAAAACAAGGCCATTTTGTTGTTTAATAAACACCTCAGCAGTTACTGGTATCAGTTCTGGGTAACCATTACTAAAACACACAGGTAGAAGACATCCTATCAGCCAAAGCCACATATGTAGATGTCTGTGGTTGTGCCCTATAAAACTAGGCTGTAAGACCAAGGGGTGGTCACTCTCTTCAGAGACAGCCCTGGCCAGTCAGTCTGACATTTAATGCTTGGCATAGAATAAAGCTTTACATAACCTTCACTTTGTCTCAGTCTCATTCCTTTGATAACAGACCCAACACTACTGTCCTGGAACATAAATTCTTTATTGGGTGGACATCTTAGTAATGTAGATACAAGGCAAGTAGTTAGCTCAAGCACTGGAGGAAGGGTACAACACTACATTTATGTGACCAGATGAAAGCTACTCTTACTAATACCCTCTGGTATAGCTCTCTATGGAGGAAGTGTGGACAAACTTCTTAGTAATTAAAAATTAAAGAGCTCCCTGGGGACATAGACACCAAGATCTTGATCTCATCTCTTCTGAGATTGCTAAAAACTTTCTTATTAACTGGCCAATATAATCCCACTAACAAGAATGATATGCTATAGTCCCAGAGGGAGAATTTGCCATTAGGAAAATGGGATCTGGACTTGTGGGCTGGCTCAGAGCCAGTACCAAATGTTCATGGTGGAAGGGCCAATTTCATCAGAGGAGGTGGCTGTGCTTTGACTCAGGTAGCTCCCTGATAGGTGCCCATATTTTGATTATAATGTAAGTGAACAAAAGAGCTGAACTTGGTAAATCAACTAAAGCACCCTTGCAAAGCATCACACTGAGGCACTAAGATCATATTCCCTACAATTACCTTTGTAGCTTCTTAGCATCTGCCTTAGCACTCACGGTTTAAAAGCATTTGTATTGGTCACAATACTAATGTGACCACAAATAGGTTTACCAATATGGAGAGAGACCTCTAGAACATCATCTTTCCATACTTAAACCTACTAATAGATCTGCAACGATGTCATTGCAGCAGTGAATTGGATGGCAGAGGAAATTGCAAGACCTTCCATTTTTAGCAGTAGCATGTGGCAGTGACAGAAACAAAGTCAGCAGAGGACAACGGCCTCCTCTAACTCCATGAAAGTTTGGAAATAGAATTATCCCTTTGAACTAAGTAACCTCCCAAAAGTTGAGTAATTTTCAATTTGATAGATGAGCTAAAAATATCATAAAGTATTGGGCTTTCTAATTTTGGGGGCACATAAATTAATTTGAAAGATAAAATAAATATGAATTCCTTTGTATCACAAGGTGGTGAAGTTGGCCATGCCAGTAAAATAAGAAAAAAGAACTGGATGGTAAGCCTCAGGGGTATTCAAAAAGTCAAATGTTTCAGTTGAGCTTCAAGAAAAGTAGGACCAAAGTAGAGCTGGCCTGTTGAAGCCTGGAGCTAGAAAGTGTTTCAAAATATAAGGCTGCTGAGAAGCCAAGCAGCAGGAATCTGGATCTCACCCTAGTGCCCCACCACTAATTCTACAGCTACAACCTGAGTACTTCCTTCTTTCTTCTGCTTCCATCTACCTTTCATCCTCTATATCTTTGTTTACTTCTCACAACTTCTGTTTACACATGACTTTGGCTCCACCTTTGGCATAGCCATTTAGCATTGCCTCCCTCTGCTAACTACCTCGGAACTGCCTAACTGACATAACCCACAGAAAGAACTAAATGGCACAAGCAGACTTTGCATGGGCCAAAATTTCCACAAGGAAGCACCTTCTAGTTATCTTCAACCCCACTGATTGACTGATGTTGGGTTAGATGAACACTGGTTCACTTACATGATAATTAAAACATGAACACCAAGTTCCATCTTGGCTCTAAACCTGTGTGGGAAAACCATATGTGGGGTTAAATGGAAGAGCAGAGCAGAGCCGGTACAAGGCAGGCTTCCTAGGACTCTCCATCAGCAGAGTCTGGGCATAGGACAGTTTTCATTAGAAGGATCTGAGGGCTTTCCAAAATCCCCTACCAAGTCTTCGTACTAGAAAACTTTGAGAACTTGGAAACTCTCTGAAAACAAGGTCTATAGAAAACTGGTAGAGATTCTGTTTAAACACACATTTTAACAAAGGCTAATTTGGGCTATGAGTGGAATGATTAAATAAAGTAAATGCACCTTAACTCTCCATTGTTAAATAGAGTTCACTTAGAATAAGGAAGGCATGTATTGCATGGAGCACTGGGTTCATAAACAATGAATCTTGGAACACTGAAAAAATTAAATTAAATTAAATTAAAAGAATTTCAGGAATTAATGAATCAGTTCAAAACTTTGCCAAAAGAAAAAGTCTTCCTAAATTAATATAATTAAGGGTTCTATGCATCTCTCTTCTTGCTCCTGAAATCACTTAGCATGTTCAACCCCTTACTCCATGTATTACAGTATGTTATGATTAAACCAGAGTTTAATATATGCTCCAAAACACCTGTGCTATATTTATAGTCCCTAGTGAGACTATGGGTTAAATATATTAAATTTAAAACTATTATGTTGAAACGAGAGCAACAACAACAAAAAAATCATTAGTTAGTATGCCAATGTGGTGATCTTTAACACAGATGATTGCTGGACCAGCCTCTGTTAAAAACAAGGATTACACCTTGATTTAATGGCTTCCTTTCTGCATGCTCCAAAGGGCACAATAATAAACTCTGCATGATTACTGGGCAAAGACAATGGGAATAAATCAAGAAAGAATGAATCAAGGAAGAATTCCAAAACCGTTTTTTAAATCTTGGATTTAAAATTTCAATGGCTTCTGCTGATTAAAAGTGAAGATTAAGCCAAGGTGCTTGATTGTATGTTTACAAGTGGTGGGTTTAGTTTGTGACTTCATTTGTTCTCACAGAATATCAAGACTGCAATCAATACCTTAATTCAGTTCTGGAAATGAAAAATCATTTTTTTCCAGAAAAATTACAGAAAGTAATGCAAATTTAGTTCTTTCTGGTTTTGCCTGATCCTCTTGTTGTATGTTGAAGAATATCTTTAGAATTTTATTATGTTACATTTCTTACTCCTTATTGATTTACTTTGCTTAGTAAAACATTTTACTGTACACAGAAGCTGTGTACAGTAAAAGCTGTGAAAGCTTTTCTGCAAATTGAACATGGTGTTTCTTTTGTTAGCTGCTTCTGTAGTTTTGAACTCTAATGATTTTTCTTTAGACTATCCTGTTATTAATTAGTGAGGAAATATATGAGATATTATATTTTCCTATATCCATCAATGTGCATTGACATAATTTTAAAGAATTAGAAAGCACATCATTTCTTTTCTTAAGTTAATATTAAACAGCATCCTTTTCACCATGGCATGAGGTAAGTACTTTGTGACCTCATCATACTAGCTTTCTACGGTGAAAAACTTTTACCTCTTTCAGTTAAGAATTGTCATGGCTAGTTGGGGGCCACATGAACTATGAAAACATCATATTTTAAGATATAAACTCTACCCCAAGCAATGACTCACTTTATTTGTAATTTGTAATAAACTAACTCACTTTATTTGCAATATTATTTGCATTTAACAACTGTATAAAGTATGAGGTGCAGTTCTGGCACTATATTAATATGAATGACAGTAATAAAGTTGGAAAATCAATGGTAAACCAATAAAAATGAATACACTCATAATAATTGAGAAAATCTGCAATACTGAAAAATAAAAGGCAAACTAAGCAAAAACAAAATTAAAAATACCCTAAAGCTGTGGGTCTTTCATAGATAGATTTGATGAAGTTCAGGAATGTTCCCTCTATCCCTATACTTTGAAGTGTTTTAATCAGGAACGGATGCTGGATTTTGTCAAATGCTTTTTCTGCATTGATTGAGAGAACCATGTGGTTCTTCTCTCTTCTCTTATTGATTTGTTCTATCACATTGATTGATTTGCAAATGTTGAACCATCCTTGTAGTCCAGGGATGAATCCCACCTGGTCATGGTGGATAATCTTTTTAATGTGCTGTGGGATCCTGTTTGCTAGGACCTTGTTGAGAATCTTAGCATCCATATTCATCAGTGATATTGCTCTGAAATTCTCCTTTTTGGTAGGGTCTTTGCCTGGTTTGGGGATCAGGGTAATGCTGGCTTCATAGAAAGAGTCTGGAAGTTTTCCTTCTGCTTCAATTTTTTGAAACAGCTTCAGGAGAATAGGTGTTATTTCTTCTTTGAAAGTTTGGTAGAATTCCTCAGGGAATGCATCAGGTCCTGGGCTCTTGTTTTTTGGGAGGTTTTTGATCACTGCTTCAATCTCGTTACTGGATATCGGTCTATTCAGGTTGTCAATTTCTTCCTCGTTCAATTTTGGGAGTTTATAGTTTCCCAGGAATGAGTCCATTTCATCTAGGTTGCTAAGCTTACTGGGTATTTACCCCAAAGATACAGATGTCGTGAAAAGAAGGGCCATCTGTACTCCAATGTTTATAGCAGCAATGGCCACGGTCGCCAAACTATGGAAAGAACCAAGATGACCTTCAACGGACAAATGGATGAGGAAGATGTGGTCCATATACACTATGGAGTATTATGCTTCCATCAGAAAGGATGAATACCCAACTTTTGTAGCAACATGGACGGGACTGGAAGAGATTATGCTGAGTGAAATAAGTCAAGCAGAGAGAGTCAATTATATGGTTTCACTTATTTGTGGAGCATAACAAATAACATGGAAGACATTGGGAGTTAGAGAGGAGAAGGGAGTTGGGGTAAATTGGAAGGGGAGGTGAATCATGAGAGACTATGGACTCTGAAAAACAATCTGAGGGGTTTGAAGTGGCGGGGGGATGAGAAGTTGGGGTACCAAGTGGTGGGTACTATAGAGGGCATGGATTGCATGGAACACTGGGTGTGGTGAAAAAAAATGAATACTGTTATGCTGAAAATAAACAAATTAATTTTAAAAAATACTCTAAAGCTACAAAAGTTGGGTATTCATCTTTTCTGATGGAGGCATAATACTCCATAGTGTATATGGACCACATCTTCCTTATCCATTAGTCCGTTGAAAAGTATCTTGGTTCTTTGCACAGTTTGGCAACCGTGGCCATTGCTGCTATAAACATTGGGGTACAGACGGCCCTTCTTTTCACTACATCTGTATCTTTGGGGTAAATACCCAGTAGTGCAATGGCAGGGTCATAGGGAAGTTCTATTTTTAATTTCTTGAGGAATCTCCACACTGTTCTCCAAAATGGCTGCACCAACTTGCATTCCCACCAACAGTGTAAGAGGGTTCCCCTTTCTCCACACCCCCTCCAACACATGTTGTTTCCTGTCTTGTTAATTTTGGCCATTCTAACTGGTGTAAGGTGATATCTCAATGTGGTTTTAATTTGAATCTCCCTGAGGGCTAGTGATGATGAACATTTTTTCATGTGTCTGATAGCCATTTGTATGTCTTCATTGGAGAAGTGTCTGTTCATATCTTCTGCCCATTTTTTGATATGATTATCTGTTTTGTGTGTGTTGAGTTTGAGGAGTTCATTATAGATCCCGGATATAGATCCCAAACCTTTTGTCTGTAGTGTAATTTGCAAATATCTTCTCCCATTCTGTGGGTTGCCTCTTTGTTTTGTTGACTGTTTCTTTTGCTGTGCAGAAGCTTTTGATTTTGATGAAGTCCCAAAAGTTTATTTTCACTTTTGTTTTCTTTGCCTTTGGAGACATATCTTGAAAGAAGTTGCTGTGGCTGATATCGAAGAGATTACTGCCTATGTTCTGCTGAGTGAAATAAGTCAAACAGAGAGAGTCAATTATCTTATGGTTTCACTTATTTGTGGAGCATAACAAATAGCATGGAGGACATGGGGAGTTAGAGAGGAGAAGGGAGTTGGGGGAAATTGGAAGGGGAGGTGAACCATGAGAGACTATGGACTCTGAAAAACAATCTGAGGGTTTTTTGAAGGGGTGGAGAGTGGGAGGTTGGGGTACAAGGTGGTGGGTATAATAGAGGGCTCGGATTGCATGGAGCACTGGATGTGGTGCAAAAATAATGAATACTGTTATGCTGAAAATAAATAAAAAATAAATTAAAAAAAATACCCTAAAGCAAAATGCTGATTTTATAATATAAATAACTAACAGTGGATCCAAGAGAAAGTAGCTAGCTTATCAAAATACAACCCAAAGGAGTTCTAAGTGTGAGACCAGGAAGAATAATATTTCTGAAAAAATTAGAATGCTTAAACATACCCAAATTAAAGATTTTTAATTTTATTTAAAGCAAAATGCAGCATTTTAAAAATTATCTCCTATGTGTATATGAGATTTATGAGATACATAGAAAGATATCTATATAAATTAAAATCACACTGATAGTTACCTTTTATAAACTACTCATTATTAGCCACCAGTCACTATTTCTCTTCCCTGTGCTAAGGCTCTACTCTGGGTTTTTTCATTTATACATTTGTAATAATTTATACATTTTTCATTTATACATTTGTAATAAGTTTTTTTCATTTATACATTTGTAATAAGTCCTGTACAAATTTATACATTTGTAATGAATATTACATTTGTAATAAGTTCACAAGATGAAGGTCACATATTATTAAATATCATGTACCTGCACCTTCATGACTCATTTGTTCATTAGAATGTATTATCAACATTCCAAAAAGAAAACATATTCCATAAAGTCATCTTGTCCCCATATATTTTTAAAGGGGTGAAAAATGTTGTAAGAATAGGAATTAGTAGTAAATTACATAAAAAGAACCCTGTTATGGATGGCACATATTGCATGGAGCACTGGGTGTGGAGCATAAACAATGAATTCTGGAACACTGAAAAGAAATTTTAAAAATAGATACAATTTTTAAAAAAGAGTTAAAAAAAATTCCTGTTAGACCCCAGAAATATAAGCTCATTTTAAAGGGGGAATTTTCCCTTATTTTAAAGGGGGAAATAGGCTTATCAAGGTAAGATTATAATTTCTTAAATATATCAGTTTCCCAAGATAAATATAATACCTCCACTCTTTTTTTTCCTTACCATTTTCTCTTCTCCCAAATGATACTTTAAATTCAGTAGTTTTATTACTTCTCAGAGGTTGGGGTATGAGGTGGTGGGTATTATAGAGGGCACGAATTGCATGGAGCACTGGGTGTGGTGCAAAAATAATGAATACTGTTATGCTGAAAATAAATAAAAAATAAATTTAAAAAAAAATACCCTAAAGCAAAATGCTGATTTTATAATATAAATAACTAACAGTGGATCCAAGAGAAAGTAGCTAGCTTATCAAAATATAGCCCAAAGAAGTTCCAAATATGAGACCAGGAAGAATAATATTTCTGAAAAAATTAGAATGCTTAAATAAACCAAAATTAAAGATTTTTAATTTTATTTAAAGCAAAGTGCAGCATTTTAAAAATTATCTCCTATGTATATATGAGATTTATGAGATACATAGAGAGAGATGTAAGTAAATTAAAATCACACTGATAGTTACCTTTTATAAACTACTCATTATTAGCCACCAGACTTTTATAAACTACTCATCATTAGCCATCAGACAGTGGGGGGCTATACTATAACAAAGATGAATATATTTTAATAATCCTCACCTTGAAGAAGAAGATGCATAACTGCTTGGTCTTGGGTTAGAGGTAACCCAAGAAGTTGGAAAGGTAGAATCTTCTATTTCTGCAATACTGATGTTTTTAAAGAACTTGGTAAGTTTTTGGAAGCCACATTAAGGAAGACATGGTAGAAAAGTACTCTTCTTGTACTCCAGATGGTGGTTATTGGGGCACCTGGGTGGCTCAGTCGTTAAGCATCTGCCTTCATCTCAGGTCATGGTCCCAGCATCCTGGTATCTGGCCCCACATTGAGCCCCACATTGGGCTGCTTGCTCTGTGGGAAGCCTGCTTCTCCCTCTCTTACTTCCCCTGCTTGTGTTCCCTCTCTCACTGTGCCTGTCTTCTGAAAAATATATAAATAAAATCTTTTTTTAAAAAATGGTAATTTTGGGGAGACAATTTAGGAAGTTTGTAAAATCTACAGTTTGTTAAATTTTTGGCATAATCATGTACTTACACCAAAACTCACATATACACTAAATATGGATTTATCAATAGTTTTGTTACTTCAAGACTTTCAGCAGTTGAGACTGAAAACTTAAGAATGAAATAAAATTCAGATAACCAAAGCTATAACTTGGACAAAAGTTAGAGGTTTGGTATCAGGGAAGGCTGGAAACTAATAACCAAGTTGGAACTAGAGCAAAACTAGACACACAGTCAGAGATTAGTGAGAGAATGCAGTTGCCAATGATTAAGATAGTCATTAATGGAGAACCAGGACCCTTGACAATATGAAAATTTAAGGTGAGGGGGAAAGAACTAGAACCAAATCCATGCGGAAATTTCTGCTACTTCCTTCTAGAATAAAAGCCAGTTCTGCAGTGTGATAGTCCAGTGCCTAAATACAGAAGGTAATTCATATTTGAATAATGCTAAGTGGACTAATCTGATTAGATGAAGAGCATGAATATGTGACATCCAAAGCCAGATGAATATACCCTCTCAGTGCCTAGGAATGGGGGATATTTTGCAAAGCTTGTAAGAGGTTATACCCTGAGAGCTTTTGTTAAAGAAGCATTTTAAACTTTGATTGAGAATGAGTACACATTGTCATTAGGCTTCTAGAAATGTTTATATTTTTCACAAGCTTCTGGTGAATTTCCGTCTTTGTCAAAATATTTCCTTAAACACACTTAAGTGATCATTTTCATATTATATTACTTACTTCTTTGGAAGCCTAAGAAAGAGTCCTACTACCCAAAGTGGGAAGAAAAATTAATTTTATGAATTTTCATGCACATTCAGAGTATTTTCAGGCAAAACAAGTCTTTCCCACAGGGAAGTAAGCACCTCTGGGAATGCCAGTAACAGTTCTGCATGGTTTTGAGCTTGAAGTTCACATCTATTAATTTTTTGTTTGGTTCAAAAAATAAGAACTATTCTCCCCAAAGCATAAAATGACTTAAAGCAAAATTGAGGTAAAATATTAAAACATTTAGGTCATAATGCTGACTAACTGAAAACAAAAACTAACATATATTGCTTTATATTCTCATAAAAAGATAAAGAAAAACAGATGATGAAAGTTGTAAAAACAATAGAAATGTAAAAAATCAATTATTAATGAATTATCTACTCCTACTTATGGCACCCATAGGTTATAAAATAATCATTGATAAGCTCTCTGATAGTCAGTTTTATAAGAATAAATTGAAAAAAGTCCTAACATACAAGACAACTACTAAATACTACAGATTTTCCCACCATGCTCACCTTTACCTCTTTCTATATCCATTCAGAAAGTAGAACTTCTAGTGCTAAATACTTGGTAGACAATAGGGAGTGGTGCTTGTTTTGGAGTGGTAAATTAAGGTCAATTAGGGCAGAGTAAATCACACACCCTAGATATTGTACTGGTCATGTATGATCTATGATAAATTATCCAAAATTCAAAATATTTTTGGAAAATTTCGAAGGTAAGTTTACTTCATTACACTTTTAAGAATCAAAAACTGAGAGCAGAAGAGATTTCTCACTCTATCTAACAAGGCCATCTTAAGTGAATATCTGCACTCAGGAAGCTGGTTGTCAGGTTAAGATCTGATGGGGTTATTATAACAATAAAGATGTGGATAATATATAAACTCAGAGGGAATAAAACTATCACATCACTTGACAAATAGCAGGTTCAGAGAAATAATTCTTTACTTATGTTTAAGAAATCAGAAAAAAGTGGAGGATGGGGCACCTGGGTGGCTCAGTGGGGTTAAGCCTCTGCCTTAGGCTCAGGTCATCATCTCAGGGTCCTGGGATAGAGCCCTGCATCAGGCTCTCTACTCAGCGGGGAACCTGATTCCCCCTCCCCCTCTGCGTGTCTCTCTGCCTACTTGTGATCTCTGTCTGCGAAATAAATAAATAAAATCTTTTTTTTTTTTTTTTAAAGACAACTATCATATGATCTCCCTGATATGAGGAAGTGGTGATGCAACATGGGGGCTTAAGTGGGTAGGAGAAGAATCAATGAAAATCTTTTTTTAAAAAAAGGGAAAAAAAAGAAAGAAGTGGGGGAAAGGGGACCTTTAAAATAAAAAATCCTCTGTGATATGTAAGAAGGAAATTAGCTATTATACTAAAAACACATAGAGATGTCTAACTCTAAGTAACATTTATTAAACAAAAAAGGCTTATATTGTTTCTGTTTTTTTAAATAATTTCAATGAAATATAAAATCCATGGACCCAGTGAAATAAAAGATTAGGCATGAGATGAAAAACTAGTTATGGAGAAGATAAAAATCAAGGACACCTTCAAAAAAAGCAAAAGTACTAATTAGTAATTGTGATTAGTAATTAATTAAAACTTATTAGAAAGAAAAATGAAAGCATAGACATTGATAGATCAAAAAGACTTAGTAAATCCTAGGCAAAATTAATATAAAAATAGGCTAAATTAAACATGAACCAAACAAAACTTTAAGTTCCAAAGCAAGATTTTATAAAATTTCAAGCAGAAATAGATTACTTTTAAAGAATCAAAAAAGTCAGACCTGTCTCATTAAATCCTGAACACCATAATTTTATTCAGCAATTGGGGAGAAAAAGGATGTGGCAATTATTTTATTTTATATTTTAATTTATATTCAATTTAGTTAGCATATATTGTATTTTTAGTTTCAGTGATAGAATTTAGTGATTCATCCACTGCATATAACACACAGTGCTCATTACATCAAGTGTGATCCTACTTAATGCCTATCACCCAATTACCCTATCCTCCAACCACCTCTCTTTCAGTGTCTTTCTTTAAGAGTCTCTTATGGTTTGCCTTCCTTTCTGTTTTTATCTTATGTATTTTTCCTTCCATTCCCCTAGGTTTATCTGTTTTTTTTTTTCTTAAATTCCACTGTGAGTGAAATCATATGGTATTTGTCTTTCTCTGACTGACTTATTTTGTTTAACATAATATTCTCTAATTCTATCCCATCATTGCAAGTGGCAAGATTTCATTATTTTATTTTATACCCAGACAAAATAACATAATGAAATGGCTTGAGGCATATACTACTCATATATATCTACTTGAAAAATTAGAAATTTTTCTTTAGTATTAGAAGAAAAAAAAATTTTAAATGAGAAACTAGAAGTTTAAAGACTATGTCAATAATTATAAATATGAAAACTTGAAAATATGGTATATTAGTTAAGGATCAGATTAAGAAGCTGAAACAAAAGACTTATAAAATGCAGTGGCTCAAACAAGGTTGCAATTTACTTTTCTCTTGTAAGAGTCAAGACAGGTAGGAATGTAAACAGTCCATTAGATATAAAAAGGACTCAGATTCTTTCTATCATCTTACTTGCCTATCTCTTGGAATATTATACTTATATATACACATCTGGTTAAAGTTGGCAAAGACAATCATGTCCTCGATCTAAGCCATGGAAAATGAGAAATAGAAGGTGTAGAAAACAAATAATTTCCTTATACAAGATTGATCTGGAAATTGCACATATCACTTTGTTTATATCCTATTGAACAAAACATAGTCACATCTCCTCATCTAGCTACAAGAAGATTAAAAACTAAAGACTTTAGTTAAGTAGGCATGTGACCAAGTAAAACTCTGACTGAATTTGTTTGTATATGGGGAGATTTATTTTTTAAAAAGATGAGGATGACGGATATTGAAATTCAATTTGGTAACAACTGCATTTGCCATTTATGAAAGAAAAAATCAAAACAGTCTTGAAAAAGACCTATAACCTATAACAACCCTATAACAAAATAACAAAAACAATAACACTAATAACATTATATTATATTAGGAAATCAGAAAGAAGTGATGGGAAGGAAAATATGCTAATTTTAAATTTTATATAGAACTCAAAACTTCTTATTCTTAAATCTACTTAATTAGATAAAACTTGATTTCAGGCCATTTTTAATTAACTTTTTGAAGTTAATTTATATACTTTCTTTTTAATCACTAGAAAAAGAAGTTAGAGGAAAAAACCTAATAAAGAGATATTCAAAATGAAAAAATAAACATTCCTAAAATAAGATCCTCCTAAAGATGATAAGGAGATAAAATCATCCTTTATTTTTTGCACAAAAAATAAAATAACTAAACCCTCCTATTAAGATAAACCCAAGAATATGAACTTCAACATTCCCATATAACGTTAAGACACCAAAATGCTAATAGGCTAATCATGCCAAAGGAAAGAAAATAGTAATATTGATTTCAAACACAGTAAAATTGCATATAGTAAAGCATTAAGAAGGTAGTCATTTGTATTGACAAGTAATTTAATTCACAGTGAAGATAAAACAGTCATGAACATCTATGCTGAAGATAGAAGACAATACTGATGGGAAAATTATTTTTGTTATGAGAATTTAAAGCAACTCTCTTATACTGTAGAACATACCAATGAAACTAGAAGCTGGTTTTTTGAATCAATAAGATCGATAAACTACTGGCCACACTAATCCAAAAGAAAAGAGAGAAATCACAAATTAATAAAATTATGAATGAAAAAGGAGAGATCACAACAAACACCAAGGAAGTAGAAACAATCATCAGAAGTTATTATCAACAGTTATATGCCAATAAGATAAGCAACCTAGATGAAATGGATGCATTCCTGGGAAACTATAAACTCCCAAAATTGAACCAGGAAGAAATTGACAACCTGAATAGACCGATATCCAGTAACGAGATTGAAGCAGTGATCAAAAACCTCCCAAAAAACAAGAGCCCAGGACCTGATGCATTCCCTGGGGGAATTCTACGAAACTTTCAAAGAAGAAATAACACCTATTCTCCTGAAGCTGTTTCAAAAAATTGAAGCAGAAGGAAAATTTCCAGACTCTTCCTATGAAGCCAACATTATCTTGATCCCCAAACCAGGCAAAGACCCTACCAAAAAGGAGAATTTCAGACCAATATCACTGATGAATACGGATGCTAAGATTCTCAACAAGATCCTAGCAAACAGGATCCAACAGCACATTAAAAAGATTATCCACCATGACCAGGTGGGATTCATTCCTAGGCTACAAAGATGGTTCAACATTGGCAAATCAATCAATGTGATAGAACAAATCAATAAGAGAAGAGAGAAGAACCACACGGTCCTCTCAATTGATGCAGAAAAAGCATTTGACAAAATCCAGCATCTGTTCCTGATTTAAAAATTTCAAATTATAGGGATAGAGGGAACATTCCTGAACTTCATCAAATCTATCTATGAAAGACGCACAGCAAATATCATCCTCAATGGGAAAAAGCTCAAATCCTTCCCTTTAAGATCAGGAACATGACAAGGATGCCCACTCTCACCACTCTAGTTCAACATAGTATTAGAATTCCTCGCAACAGCAATCAGACAACAAAGAGAAATAAAAGTTATCCAAATTGGCAATGAAGAAGTGAAATTCTCTCTCTTTGCAGATGACATGATTCTTTATATGGAAAGCCCAAAAGACTTCACCCCCAAACTACTAGAACTCATACAGCAATTCAGCAACGTGGCAGGATACAAAGTCAATCTACAGAAATCACTGGCTTTCTTATACACTAACAATGAAAATACAGAAGGGGAAATTAGAGAATCGATTCCATTTACTATAGCACCAAGAACCATAAAATACCTGGGAATAAACCTAACCAAAGAGGTAAAGGATCTGTACTCAAGGAACTACAGAACACTCATGAAAGAAATTGAAGAAGACACAAAAAGATGGAAGACCATTCCATGCTCTTGGATCAAAAGAATAAACATTGTTAAAATGTCTATACTGCCTAGAGCAATCTATACTTTTAAGGCCATTCTGATCAAATTCCAACAGTATTCTTCAAAGAGCTGGAGCAAATAATCCAAAAATTTGTATGGAATCAGAAGAGACCCCGAATTGCTAAGGAAATGTTGAAAAACAAAAATAAAACAGGGGGCATCACGTTACCAGATTTCAAGCTTTACTACAAAGCTGTGATCATCAAGACAGCATGGTACTGGCATAAAAACAGATACACAGACCAGTGGAACAGAGTAGAGAGCCCAGATATGGACCCTCAACTCTATGGGCAAATAATCTTCGGCAAAACAGGAAAAAATATGCAGTGGAAAAAAGACAGTCTCTTCAATAAATGGTGCTGGGAAAACTGGACAGCTATATGTAGGAGAATGAAACTCGACTATTCTCTTACACTGTAAACAAAGATAAACTCGAAATAGATAAAAGACTTCAACGTGAGACAGGAATCCCTCAGAATACTAGAGGAGAACATAAGGATTAACCTCTTCGATATCAGCCACAGCAACTTCTTTCAAGATATGTCTCCAAACGCAAAGGAAACAAAAGCAAAAATGAACTTTTGGGACTTCCTCAAGATCAAAAGCTTTGCACAGCAAAAGAAACAGTCAACAAAACAAAGAGGCAACCCACAGAATGGGAGAAGATATTTGCAAATTACACTACAGACAAAAGGTTGACATCCAGGATCTATAAAGAACTTCTCAAACTCAACACACACAAAACAGATAATCATATCAAAAAATGGGCAGAAGATATGGACAGACACTTCTCCAATGAAGACATACAAATGGCTATTAGACACAGGAAAAAAGGTTCATCATCACTAGCCCTCAGGGAGATTCAAATTAAAACCACATTGAGATACCACCTTACACCAGTTAGAATGGCCAAAATTAGCAAGACAGGAAACAACGTGTGTTGGAGAGGATATGGAGAAAGGGGAACCCTCTTACACTGTTGGTGGGAATGCAAGTTGGTCCAGCCATTTTGGAAAACAGTGTGGAGATTTCTCAAGAAATTAAAAATAGAGCTTCCCCTATGACCCTGCCATTGCACTACTGGGTATTTACCCCAAAGATACCAATGTAGTGAAAAGAAGGGCCATCTGTACCCCAATGTTTATAGCAGCAATGGCCACGGTCACTAAACTGGAAAGAACCAAGATGCCCTTCAATGGACAAATGGGTAAGGAAGATGTGGTCCATATACACTATGGAATATTATGCCTCCTTCAGAAATAATGAATACCCTACTTTTGTAGCAACAGGGACAGGACTGGAAGAGATTATGCTGAGTACAATAAGTCAAGCAGAGAGAGTCAAGTATCATATGGTTTCACTTATTTGTAAAGCATAACAAATAACATGGAGGACATAGGGAGTTGGAGAGGAGAAGGGAGTTGAGGGAAATTGGAAGGGGTGGTGAACCATGAGAGACTATGGACTCTGGAAAACAACCTGAGGGTTTTGTAGGCATGGCGGGTGGGAGGTTTGGGGAGTAACATGGTGGGTATTATGGAGGGCATCTCTTGCATGGAGCACTGGGTGTGGTGCAAAAACAATGAATTCTTTTATGCTAAAAAGAAATTTTTTTAAAAAAAGGAAAAAAAAGTATCCAGATATTATTGTAATATTATTGAAATTAAGTTTGTCAACAGCAGATATTTGGGGACATAATATTATCCAGATCAAGTTATGGAGAATTGTGCTCTAACTGGTCTTTTTTAGGGTCTTTGAAGTAATATTGAATTTGATATTAAGATCTTGAAATCAGGGGCGCCTGGGAGGCTCATTGGGTTAAGCCTTTGCCTTTAGCTCAGGTCCTAATCCCAGAGTCCTAGGATTGGGCCCAGCATGGAGCTCTCTGCTCAGCAGGGAGCCTGCTTCCCCTTCTTTGCTGCCTGCTGCTCTGCCTACTTGTGATCTCTCTCTCTGTCAAATAAATAAATAAAATCATAAAAAAAGAACTTGAAATCACATGTAATCCTTAACTCTGCCATCCTGATGCAAAGACAAAATGTTCCTTTTTTTTTCTTAATTTATGAGCCTTTGTAAAAGTGTAATGCATTTTGATTGTTTTAATGATTTAAATACAAGCAACTATGGCTTTTGCAATACAACTCAGATTTTATAAGACTTTATAATATTTTGTTATCTGTAATGATTTTACTTTTGTTCTGAACTGTGGAGGTATTATAATTACAAAATCGACACAGTGTATTTTTTGATGATTTTTGCTTGTTATATGTTCTACTTGGAAAAGATTTGAACTAAATTAAGGATAAAAACAGGATATGAAATCATGAGATCCTTTCTATAAAATGTTAAGTATAATAATCATGAAATGAAATCTCTATTTGATAATTTTAGTATATTGTGTATATTCCCAGGCACTTCAGTTAAAAATACATCTGATACCTATAAAGATGGCATTTTTATATGCCATTGAGTTTCTTTCACAATACTAATTGTGAATTATATCTCCAGGCTAGACTCTGCTCTGAACTCCAAATTTATATACTTTAGCTGCTTACTTGACCTCTCCCCTTAGATGGTCAATGACATCTCAGAATTATCTTATCCAAAGTAAATGTTCTCTCAATCTGCTTTTTGCATAAATTTCTCTATGTCTATTTCTTATTTCTCTTTCCCATGTGCACATTCAATCCACCTCCAAGTCTTGTTATATCTTTCTTAGAAAGATGTCCAGAATCTCATAAATTCTCACCACATCAATCAGTATCACACCTAGTCCAAGCCATGACAGTATCTGGCCTTGACTGTTGCATTATTGTCTTGATGACTTTTTTCCCTATTTCACCAACAGACTTATTCTCTGCACATCTTTATTCAGCTTTGTGCCTTGAATGGTTGGTCTCAGTGGTCTGCACCACCACATTGGCTTGCTGATTGTTTTCTTTTTTTTAATTTCTTTTCAATGTTCCAGAATTCATTGTTTAGGCACCACACCCAGTGCTCCATGCAGTACATGCCCTCCATGTACCTACCACCAGGCTCACCAAACCCCTCACCACGCTCCCCTTCAAAACCCTCAGTTTGTTTCTCAGAGTACACACTCTCTCATGATTTGTCTCCCCCTCCAGTTTCCCCCAAATCACTTCTCTCCATCTCCTTATGTCCTTCGTGTTATTCCTTATGCTCCACAAGTAAGTGAAAGATATGATAATAGAATCTCTCTGTTGGACTTATTTCACTTAGCATAATCTCCTCCAGTCCCATCCATGTTGATACAAAAGTTGGGTAAGCATAATCTCCTCCAGTCCCATCCATGTTGATACAACAGTTGGGTGTTCATCCTTTCTGATGAGACATAATACTCCATTGTATATACGGACCATATCTTCTTTATCCATTCATCCATTGAAGGGCATTTTGGCTCTTTCCACAGTTTGGCAACTGTGGCCGTTGCTTCTATAAACATTGGGTTTTGGATGGCCCTTCCTTTCATTACATCTTTATCTTTGGGGTAAATACGTAGTGCAATTGCAGGGTTATAGAGAAGCTCTATTTTTAATTTCTTGAGGAATCTCCACACTGTTTTCCAAAGTGGCTGCACCAACTTGCATTCCCATCAATAATGTAAGAGGGTTCCCCTTTCTCCACATCCTCTCCAAAACACTTTGTTTCCTGTCTTGTTGATTTTGGCCATTCTAAGTGGTGTAAGGTGGTATCTCAATATGGTTTTGATTTGAATCTCCCTAATGGCTAGTGATGATGAGCATGTGTCTGTTAGGCATTTGTATGTCTTCATTGGAGAAGTGTCCGTTCATGTCTTCTCCCCATTTTTAACATGATTATCTACTTCATGTGTGTTGAGTTTGAGGAGTTCTTTATAGATCTTGGATATCAGCCCTTTGTCTGTAGTGTCATTTGCAAATATCTTCTCCCATTCTGTGGGTTGCCTCTTTGTTTTCTTGACTGTTTCCTTTGCTGTGCAGAAACTTTTGATCTCAATGAAGTCCAAAAGTTCATTTTCACTTTTGTTTTCTTTGCCTTTTGAGACACGTCTTGAAAGAAGTTGCTGTGGCCTATGTTGAGAAGCTTACAGCCTATGTTCTCCTCTATGATTCTGATGAATTCCTGAATCACGTTGAGGTCTTTCATCCATTTTGAGTTAGGAAGTGCCTAGACTACACACATATCAACATGCCCATGTTTAATAACATGTAAAATATTTCTAATTTCCACTAACTCAGGGATATGAATGACATTGGATTTCTCAGCAGCAATACTGTATGCTAGAAAAAAATAGAGCAATGTGTTCACAGTTCAGAGGTAAAACCAAATGTCTAAAATACATAACCTTTCAGGTAGATTTCTTAAGCTACTAAAGGATATATTATACTAAAATGAATAAAGCAGGATAAAAGACAGGGTATGGAGAAAGGATCCAACAGCAGAAAGAGGTGAAAGGAATTTGTATGAACTTGCCAAACTAAGTTCCAAGATAAGAGCTATTCAGAAAATCCATATTACAGCTATCCTGGAACAGAAAAGGTGAAGTTCCAGAAAAAATAATGCTTTTAGTGAAAAAATTTTTAAAAAGTAGTGCTACAGTTACTGACAAATTATCTTAGAAGTTTGACCACTTTGAAAATTATATTCATGAATATTTTACAGAGCTGTTAGTATAGAAAGACTCAGTTTTAAGCTTTAAGTTTTGACTTAAATGAACCTAGGTAAGTGGGCAGTTGTTTATTCTAAAGGGGAAAAGATCTAATGACAAACTGTATTTATTTTATGATACTTGGGCTTGGCAGTGAAAAATATCCACACACATACTTCCATAATAATTAAAATACCAAAAATAGATTTAATGGAATTATGATAATATATTGGGGAGTAAAAAAAGGATAAAGAGAAGGAGTCTTCATCTATTTTTAGAAGAAGTCAATAGATATTGACTAAAAAGTAAAGAATCAAACTGAGGGTTTTGGAGGGAAGAGGAGGTAGTGAGTATTATGGAGGCCACATACTGCATGGAGCATTGGGTGTGGTGCATAAACAATGAATTCTGGAACACTGAAAAGAAATTTTAAAAAAATTATTTAAAAATATGTAAAGTTGTAGCACTCACAATATTAAAAAAAAAAGTAAAAAATCAAGAGAATAGTCTACATGTATTTAAAAATACAGAAATAAATGCCAAACATAAAATAAAAATGGTAAATGTAAAGTAACTGCCCTTGAGGAATAGAAGTTAGGAAATGAAGAACATCACCAAAAAACACAAGAATGTTTTGGAGATTCTGGGATAATAAGGTGACCATATATTTTGGTTTGCCCAGCATACTCTGAGTTTATATTTTTTTTTCTCAGTATTATTCCTGTCAAATTTAGCATTTTCCTTGATTACTCATATTTAATGAAGTTTTATTCTTAATAGTTGCATTAAAATAAGATGGTTGGGGTTGGAAGATCTCTACTTGGAAGTTTCAGTTTCTGACATGACTTTATCTAGTGACTGAGAGACTCATGTGCAATAAAGTTCTTACTTCAGTAGGTGAGTTAAATTTGTAGTAGTTAACTAGGTGTAGTTAAATTTGGAAGATAATCAACAATAAACTGTCTTTCTTCACTAAGATTTTCCAGACTCAACATAACAAATGCTACCCTTCAAGAGAGCTATCTGACCCTGGACTATGAAACCAGGCATCCTTCAACACACACAACTAGGGTAGTCATCTCTACTATATCCTCAGGTAGGTACCAAGGAAAATATTCTGTGCCTCTATCCTGTAAGTTAATTGGCATAATGGCTAGTTGTGCGTGACACAGGCCATGGTCTACAAGATACATGAAGCTACCAGACCACTAATTGGAGGAAAGGAGAAAAGATCATGTGTGATCATGTGTGAAACATGAGAACTTAAAAGCTAGATATATATGAAATATATGGAAGAAATAAAAGCAGAGCAGTTCTGCTAAAGAGTAGATAGACATTAGCCTGAATGCTATATGCTACAGTTTAGTTGTTTATTATATGATATAAATCTACAACTATTTAGTTTGTCACTTGGTAATGATTTTTTATTTTACATATTCTTTCAGCAGAAATGACCTAACACACACACACACACACACACACACACACACACACACACAACGCAAGTACGTATTGAAACAAAAGGCATGCTGTTTCTCTCAAAAAGGTTATAATAAATGTACAAATTACTCAAAATGCTTACTATCTTCCATGCCATGAGGATTACAGAAATCATTGGTTATATCAAAATCTGTAATCAGAAATCTGTTAAAGAAATGCCAGCATCTATTTTATGCATCTATTAACTGTGTCTAGAGATGAAAAAATGTACAGCTATACAAGGTACATTACAAATTATTAAACACTACATCTGAAACTAATGAGATAGTGTATGTCAGTTAATTGAATTTAAATTTAAAAAATAGGGGTATCACTTATGTGAAGCATGACTTTTCATTTAGATCAAATGACGGGGCTTCTATACTTATTTAGCTCATTTTCTTGTATAAAAATTGAAATGACAGCTGTTAACATGCCAACTCTATTAGCAAAGGCAAAACATCAGAAACTTTCTTATCTGTGCTATCAATACTTCAAATACAAAATGAGTTAATTCTAATGATAGGTTTTTAAAATATATCTTATGGAATCAAAATAACACTTAAAAATTTATACTATTTAAAATGAAACACCTGACATTATTATGAATGCCATTGAAGGAAAAAGATGTTTCTTCAGTAATACTATATATACAAATTTTGATGGATTGTTATACATTATCATGATAAGAACTATGTTCTTTTTTTTTTAATTTATTTTCAGCGTAACAGTATTCATTGTTTTTGTACTATACCCAGTGCTCTATGCAATCCGTGCCCTCTCGAATACCCACCACCTGGTTCCCCCAACCTCCCACCCCCTGCCCCTTCAAAATCCTGAGATTGTTTTTCAGAGTTCATAGTCTTTCATGGTTCACCTCCCCTTCCAATTTCCCTCAACTCCCTTCTCATCTCCATCTCCCCTTGTCCTCCATGCTATTTGTTATGCTCCACAAATAAGTAAAACCATATGATACTTGACTCTCTCTGCTTGACTTATTTCACTCAGCATAATCTCTTCCAGTCCCGTCCATGTTGCCACAAAAGTTGGGTATTCATCCTTTCTGATGGAGGCATAATACTCCATAGTGTATATGGACCACATCTTCCTTATCCATTCGTCTGTTGAAGGGCATCTTGGTTCTTTCCACAGCTTGGCAACCATGGCCATTGCTGCTATAAACATTGGAGTACAGATGGCCCTTCTTTTCACTACATCTGTATCTTTGGGGTAAATACTCAGTAGTTCAATTGCAGGGTCATAGGGAAGTTCTATTTTTAATTTCTTGAGGAATCTCCACACTGTTTTCCAAAGTGGCTGCACCAACTTGCATTCCTACCAACAGTGTAAGAGGGTTCCCCTTTCTCCACATCCCCTCCAACACACGTTGTTTCCTGTCTTGCTAATTTTGGCCATTCTAAGTGGTGTAAGGTGATATCTCAATGTGGTTTTAATTTGAATCTCCCTGAGGGCTAGTGATGATGAACATTTTTTCATGTGTCTGATAGCCATTTATATTTCTTCATGAGAGAAGTGTCTGTCCATATCTCTGACCCATTTTTTGATATGATTATCTGTTTTGTGTGTGTTGAGTTTGAGAAGTTCTTTATAGATCCTGGATATCAACCTTTTGTCTGTAGTGTAATTTGCAAATATCTTCTCCCATTCCATGGGTTGCCTCTTTGTTTTGTTGACTGTTTTTTGTTTTTTGTTTTTGTTTTTGTTTTTGTTTTTTTGCTGTGCAAAAGCTTTTGATCTTGATGAAGGAAATGTTGAAAAACAAAAATAAAACTGGGGCATCACGTTACCGGATTTCAAGCTTTGCTACAAAGCTGTGACCACCAAGACAGCATGGTACTGGCATAAAAACAGACACACAGACTAGTGGAACAGAGTAGAGAGCCCAGATATGGACCCTCAACTCTATGGACAAATAATCTTTGACAAAACAGGAAAAGATATACAGTGGAGAAAAGACAGTCTCTTCAATAAATGGTGCTGGGAAAACTGGACAGCTATATGAAGAAGAATGAATCTCAACCATTCTCTTACACCATACACAAAGATAAACTCAAAATGGATAAAAGACCTCAACATGAGACAGGAATCCATCAGGATCCTAGAGGAGAATATTGGCAGTAACCTCTTCGATATCAGCCACAGCAACTTCTTTCAAGATATGTCTCCAAAGGCAAAGGAAACAAAAGTGAAAATGAACTTTTGGGACTTCATCAAGAACTATGTTCTTACTAAACTGAAAATATATAAGTCATATACTTAGAACAGACTGTGGTGCACACAGAATTCATAGTTGAATTCAAGCAGGGTTCTTACAAATTTTACCAAAAATAATTTATAAATATTATATATATATATATATATATATATATATATATATAACTGACTACAAAATTTTTGTAAATTTTCTCTTTGCTACCTTCTTTAAAATACTTAAGTCTCTGAAGAAAACTTTTTTTAAATATTTATTTATATTAGAGAAAGAACACAGGGGCAGAGGGGTAGAGGGGGAGGGAGAAAAGTGAATCTCAAGCAGATATCCCACTGAGTAAAGAGTCCAACACAGGGCTCAATCTCACAGCCCTGAGATCATGACCTGCGTGGAAACTAAAAGTCAGATGCTTAACCAACTGAGTCACCCAGGTGCCCCTGAAGAAAAAAACCTAAGTGTCTTTCAAAAACATGGAACCTTTTGTTAGAAAGCCCTTTACATTTAGATTACATCTCGTTCAGAATAACCTAAAAATCAATAAATGGGGGTGACTCTGTGGTGCAATGGGTTAAACATCTGACTCCCGATTTTGGCTCAGTTCATGATCTCAGAGTCATGAGACTGAGTCCTGCATTGGGCTCCATACTCAGCATAGAGTGTGCTTGAGATTCTCTCTCCCTCTGCCCCTTCTGCTTACATGTGTTTTCACTCTCTCTCACACTCTCCCTCCCTTTCAAATAATATAGTTTTTGTTTATTTTTATTTATTTTTTTTTATTTCTTTTCAGCGTTCCAGAATTCATTGTTTATGCACCACACCCGGTGCTCTAAGCAATATGTGCCCTCCATAATACCCACCACCAGGCTCACCCAACCCCCCATTTCCCACCCCTCCAAAACCCTCAGATTGTTTTCAGAATCCATAGACATCCAGATGTCCATAGACATCATTCATCTTCCCCTCCAATTTTCCCCAACTCATTTCTCTCCATCTCCCCACATCATCCATGTCATCTCTTATGCTCCATAAGTAAGTGAAATCATATGATAATGGACTCTCTCTGCTTGACTTATTTCACTCAGCAGAATCTCTTCCAGTCCCGTCCATATTGCCACAAAAGTTGGGTATTCATCCTTTCTGATGGAGGCATAATCATCCATTGTATATAAGGACCATGTCTTCTTTATCCATTTGCCCATTGAAGGGCATCTTGGTTCTTTCCACAGTTTGGTGACTGTGGCCATTGCTGCTATAAACATTAGGGTACAGATGGACCTTCTTTTCATTATATCTGTATCTTTGGGGTAATTACCCAGTAGTGCAATTGCAGGGTTATAGGGAAGCTCTATTTTTAATTTCTTGAGGAATCTCCACACTGTTTTCCAAAGTGGCTGCACCAACTTGCATTCCCACCAACAGTGTAAGAGGGCTCCCGTTTCTCCACATCCTCTCTAACACACTGAAGCTTCTCTCTGAGATGGAGGTCTAGGTGCAGTTTGCTTTCCTCTAAACCACCAAGGGGAGAAAAAAAACCCTCCAGTGGAAAAAAGCCTGAAAAATCCATTTCCTCAGAGCCCAGCTCCTTGATAGGAGGCAGGAGGACTCAACTCTAGCAAGACTGCCTGAAAAACCAGGCAACAGGTCCCACCCCCAGAAATCCAGCCAAAAACAAACAAACAAACAAACAAACAAAAAAAAAAAAACCAAGAGGACAACCACCACTATACCACTACTTCATAAATATAGTTTTTAAGTCAGTAATTAAAGATTAAATAATTAAGAGACTAAAAATCTTCAAATTCTGGCTTTTGGGATTGCAATGGTTAAAAAGAAAGTTTGCAAACCAGAAGACACTGGAATGTACCCCTACAAATGTAAAATTAGCAAAAAATGTATGTGACATTGAATTGGTGATTAGTTTTCATATTCATACCAAAAGTATATTCTGTGAAAGAAAAACGTGGTAAGTTGAACTTTTATTAAAATTGAAATTTCAGGGATGCCTTGTTGACTCAGTGGTTTAAGTGTCTGCCCTTGACTGAGGTCATGATCCCAGGGTCCTGGGAAGAAGTCCCACATGGGGCTACTTGCTCAGCAGTGAGTCTGCTTTTCCCTACCTGCTCTGCATGTTCTGCATGCAGCTTTCCCTGCTTCTGCTCTCTCTCTGACAAATAAATAAAATCTTAAAAAAATTAAAATTTTCTCTGCAGTGAAAGAAATGTTTAAGGGAATAGAAAAACCAGAAATAGACTGAGATAAATTATATGGAAAATACATATCTGATAAAAGTCTTGTATCCAAATTATGGAAAAAATTTAAAACTCAATCTCACAAAAAAATAAAAATAATTTTTTAATGGACAAAATATCTGAACACCTCACCAAAGATGACATACATAGGGAAAATAAACATATGAAAATAGGCTCAAAATTATTTATCATTAGAGGGTGGCAAATTAAAACTAAATAGAAACCACTACACAACAATTAGAATGGCTAAAATCCAAAAATTTAACAATACCAGTTGATGGCATGGATGCAAAACAACAAACTCTCATTCAGTGACAGTATGAAAATAGTTCAGCCACAAAAAAGAAAAAAAAAGGTGGTTTAGCCACTTTGGAAGATAGCTTGGCAATTTCTAAAAAGTTAAACATAATCTCATTATACAATCTAGCAGATATACTCTAGTTACCCAATTTGGTTGAAAACGTCGCAAAAAAATTAAAGACTTCTGGTTTCTCAGTCTAAGCATAAGGAATTAGAAGTCACCACTCTGTTCTAACAACAAGTAAAAAGCTAAACAGAAAATAACAACAACTGAAAACTCAACCATTCTTAGATCAATAAAAGAGAGGAGGACACAGGGCAAACCACTGTCCCCCAAACTGGAAAGTCAGACAGGCAGATATAGGGAGGGAGTCATGGCTACATGAACAGAGATGGATAACCAGAACCAGGGCTTGGTGCTGCAACAGGAAAAACTGAACTGTAATTGATGAATTGTTCTATGTTCAGTGTGAACAACTCTGACAGTTAAAAACTATAGGAAGATGCACACATGTCTCCTGTGCTTTTGTGAGTTTTACCTCCATCGCTCAACCAGATTCTCATAGTAAATAGTAGAGGAAATACCCCCTCATACTTCCAGCAGCAAAAGGCAAAAAAGAACCACTATGAAATATTTCAAAGCACTCTGTTCTTTTTTGTTGTTGTTGTTAAATTTTTTTAAAAAAATTATTAATTTATTTATTTTCAGCATAACAGTATTCATTATTTTTTCACCACACCCAGTGCTCCATGCAATCCATGCCCTCTATAATACCCACCACCTGGTACCCCAACCTCCCAACCCCCCCCCCGCCACTTCAAACCCCTCAGATTGTTTTTCAGAGTCCATAGTCTCTCATGATTCACCTCCCCTTCCAATTTACCCCAACTCCCTTCTCCTCTCTAACTCCCCATGTCCTCCATGCTATTTGTTATGCTCCACAAATAAGTGAAACCATATGATAATTGACTCTCTCTGCTTGACTTATTTCACTCAGCATAATCTCTTCCAGTCCCGTCCATGTTGCTACAAAAGTTGGGTATTCATCCTTTCTGATGGAGACATAATAAAGCACTCTGTTCTTAACAAGGCCAGCCCTCAGGAGAAACTAATTAACCAGAGCCTAACTCACCTGATAAAAGGGAAATATACAGCAGTAGCCATCCTCATTCACCTGAGGGGAGATAAAAAAAGAAAAACTGTGCGAAGTTCACTGTCCAGAGGCATAGGGTTACTAAAAACTAAGATCTAATTATAGGACTATAGAACACTTTACCCTCCCCACACTTTACCACCACATTAGTAAAGGCCTATTTACAGTTGTTCCTTGTTCATGTCCAGCTATCAAGAAAAAATTACATGGTATACTAAAAGGCAAACACACACACACACAATTTGAAGAGACAGAGGAGACATTAAAACCAGATATGGCAGGGATATGGGAATTATCCGACTAGGATTCTAAAAGAACTATGATTAATACACAAAGGGCTCTAATGGATAGAGCAGGCAGCATGCAATGCAATGTATGCAAAAATGGAAATCCTAAAGAAAAACAAAACTGGATACTAGAGATCAAAAACACTGGAACAGATATGAAGAATGCCTTTAATAGACTTATTAGCAGACTGAACACAGTCAAGGAAAGAATAAGCTTGAGGATATCTCAATATAAACCTTCAAAACTGAAAAGCAAAAAGAACAAAGACAAAAACAAAACAATACAGGGACTAGAACAGAATATCCAAGAACTATGGAACAACTACAAAATGTGTAACATACATGTATGATAATACTAGAAAGGGCAGAAAGAAAGAAATCAAGAAAGAAAGAAAGTGAAGAAATATTTGAAATAATACTACTGAGAATTTCCCCAAGTTAATGTCAGACACCAAATCACAGATACAGGAAATTCAGAGAACATGAAGCAGATAAAACTCCAAAAGACTAGACATAGACATAGTACTTTCAAACTACAGAAAATAAAAAATAAAGATCTTGGGGGAAAAAAAAACCCACATACATATATTTAAAGCAACTTTACCCATAATTGTCAAAAACCAGAAGCAACCAAGATCTCCTTGAGTAGACTCAAGATCTCCATGAGTAAACAGCTATGCTAAATCTAAACAATGTAATGTTATTTAGTGATAAAAAGAAACGCACTGCCAAGCTACAAAAACCATGATGAATTGTAAATACATACTGCTAAGTAAAAAAAAAAAAAGAAAGAAAGAAAGGAGCCAGTCTGGAAAGAATAAACAATCAAAACTTGTGTAACTTTCTGGAAAAGGTAAAACTATAAAGATGATATTAAAACAAAAACAGCGGTTGCCAGGTATTTAAAGACAAAGAAGTGCTACATAGGTGAAGTACAAGGATTTTTTTTTAGGGCAGTGAAATTATTCTGTATCATACTCTAGCAGTGAACATGTGGTACTATGAATTTGTCAAAACCCATGGAAATTTAGAGCACAAAGAATAAACTTTAATATGTGCAAATTTAAAAATATGATTTAGAAGGTTGGGAAAATGCACAATGGAATACAGAATGTGACAAAACAATGTAACTGTATTACAAATGTTTGAAAGAATCACTAAATGGGGCTAAGGAAGAAAAGACCTGAGTAACTCTGGAAATAAGTGGAGGCAGTAAACTGAAAGCCAAAATATATATAAGCACTGTGCTCTAGATTATGTTGCTTGCTACAGAGGTACAGACTAGTAATTCTCATAATGCTACAAATGTATACCAAAATTAAGCAGTTAGGTAAATAGATGGCATGTGGTGAAAGCCAGATTTGTCACTGTTAAATCAGGCTACACATAAGCAAGGGGAAGAGACTAGAAAAATCCTCAAGACAATGAATTAGGGTTGGAGGCATCAGTATGAACTCGTGTTCAACTTAACACAATACAGATAGTTACATAAAGAAATATTTCTATTTCTAGATATTTCATATTTATGTATTTCTATATAAATTTATAGATATTTATAGATGTGTGTATACACAGATTAGTATAACCCATTCATCCCCTTGCTTTGTCAGCTGAGAAAGCCAAGAAGCAACATCACCCTAGTACCAATGAGCATGCCAGATCTTGGTTTCTAATACTACTACCAATAAAAAGATTCAAACTTCTTAGAGGAATGGCTGAGTCTAGGGCTGGTACAGGAAATACACAAAATGAGAATGTAGTATCTGGTACTTCCAGAAAGTGAAAAACAACTGGAGAGGGAAAAAAAAAAAAAAAAAAAACAGGCAATGATTGAAGGGTATGTCAAAAGGATATATTTTAAATTTTAAAATATATTTTATGTTATATTATTATCATCTAATAATTAAAGTATGAAAATAAGAAATCAACTGATTTCTGTACATTGATATTTTTATCCTGTCACATTTCTGAATTGCTGTATGAGTTCTAAGCAATCAGTTTTGTAATAAATAGTGTCTTGATTTCTATAAAATGCTAGGTTCTAAGTTTTTGTCAAAAATATTACCGTTGTGGGCGCCTGGGTGGCTCAGTGGGTTAAGCCGCTGCCTTCGGCTCAGGTCATGATCTCAGGGTCATGGGATCGAGTCCCGCATCGGGCTCTCTGCTCAGCAGGGAGCCTGCTTCCTCCTCTCTCTCTGCCTGCCTCTCTGCCTACTTGTGTTCTCTCTCTGTCAAATAAATAAATAAAATCTTTAAAAAAAAAAATTACCGTTGTTATTTATTAACTTTAATAATGGCCCATGAGGGAGATAGAAATGCTACCATCTCTAAAATCAAGATATTGATAGAAAAAAGTGACAGGTTTGTGGAACACAGAACTGATAGCTACATTTTACAATTACCAACTATTTGACATTATAATGATATTTGAGACTAATAGTAATTGTATTTCCGTTCTACTCCCATTGAATTTTGTGTTCTTAGAAAAAGGAGGAAAGGGCACTCCCCACTCAATGCAAAATAGTATTCAAATATAAACCAATTTAAAACAATTGGTTAAGACCACATTAGTTAATAAAAAGAAAGTAAAGAGATCTTGGATATATTCCAAAATGTTTTAAAAGAAAACAAAAGCTAATTCTTTAACAAACAATAAATAAGGGGTATTCACTGCAATGTCTTTTTTTTATTATTGGAAATTATACAGGCTGGACTAATTTCACAAAAAGACTTAAGGACTAGAAATGGGAAAATCTCTCTACTTAAGATCTCTCCTAGCCTCTTACAAAATACAGGAGGATACATTATCTGATGAGTTGAAGTATATTAAATAGCTAATTGGAATCATTGGACAGTTCCTCCATTATTACTTAGGCAGTTGTGGCAAAAATATTTTGTCAGAATAATCAGAGTAAGGGTGACCATAACTCTTATTAATTTATTCATAGCCATACTAGATTAAAGATCATACTGACACTTTTCCTGCTACCACAACAAATACCTAATATTATTTAAGCATTTTCTATTTAACTCAAAACCTCCATTCATTTCTGTGCCTCCTTCTACCTCATAGCCTTCCCTGTTTTGTTTTCCAGACACTAATTCTTGCATTTGCTTTCAAGTTACCCAACAAGCAGACTTCTGAGCTCCTCCAACCCTTGATGCCTCTGGGGTATGCAATATTTTAAAGTGACCTCTCCTCCATATTGATATTTCTACCACAGGAACATACCACACATAGTTACAGAAACTGAACATAAAATGACTACAAGTGTCTGCTCAACTCTGGAAACACACCTGAGCTCCAAATTAACTCAACTGCATTATTATATTCCTCATTTACTGCCTATGTTAGTTGCTCTCTATTCCAAGCTTGAAACGAGGATACATTCTTCTCTAGTACAGGGTCACAGATAGGAAACCTCTATAAGGGCCTTAGGAGGAGTAATACTCACTTAACCTTTGCTTTGCTTCTCAGCTAAATCTCCTTTGCATTTGAAAACCAGGACTCTGATCCCTCTCCAGTCTCAGTTCTCCTCCTCTTGAGAACTTCATTTGTTCTGTCTCCATCACACCATAGGTGAAATCACCAAATTCCTCAAGATGAGCTATGATGCAAATGACATATCCTTAAGTCAGTTGGGAAGAAAATTGATTGCAAATCTTAGAAGCCCATTCAGCAACAGTTTTCAAAATTTTTTAGTTTGTAGCACTCTTTAGAATCAGAAGTTTTGTCAGTTCAGGTCTTGGAAAAGATTAAAAGACTCAAATAAATTCTAACATCTTAGCAATAATTTAGTCATTCCTAGGCTGACATCTTTACTTCTTAGGACTTCCTTCAATGGTAATGGGCAGGTGATCATTCTGAACACCATCACCAGCAAGAGAAATGACACTTTCCCAGGATACTGTTGGCAGACTCAGCAAATCTCTGATTTACTGACTGAAATATTCCCCCAAAGATCTCATTCTTCCTCCTCCATTTATTTTTATTTTGTTACTTAAATTCAAGTTAGTTAATAAATAGTGTTGTACTGGGTTCAGGAGTAGAATCCAGTGATCCATCACCCACATACAACACCCAGTGCTTATCCCAGCAAGTGTCCTCCTTAATGCCTATCACCCATCCAGCCCATCCACCCAACCACCCCCACTTCCAGCAAGCTCCTGTTTGTTCTCTAATGGTTTTTCTCCCTCTCTATTTTTATCTTATTTCATTTTTCTTCCCATCCCCTATTTTCACCTGTTTTGTTTCTTAAATTCCACATGAGTGAAATCATATTTGTCTTTCTCTGACTGACTTATTTTGGTTAGCATAATACACTTTAGTTCCATACACATTGTTTCAAATGAAAAGATGTAATTCTTTTGATAAGCTGAGTAATATTTCATTATTTATATCTGTAATACATCCTCTTTATCCGTTCATCAGTCACAGGACATTTGGGCTTTTTCCATAATTTGGCAATTGTTGATAGTGCAGCTATAAACATTGAGGGGCACATGCCCCTTGGAATCAGTATATTTATGTCCTTTGGATAAATCCCTAGTAGACCAATTGCTGGCTCATAGGATAGTTCTATTTTTAACTTTTTGAGACACCTCTATATTGTTTTCCAGAGTAGCTGCACCAGTTCTCATTCCCACCAATAGGATAAAAGTAGTCAGTCCCCTTTCTCTCCACATTCTCCACATTCTTCCAACCTCTATTGTTTCCCAAGTTGTTAATTTTAACCACTGTGGCAGGTGTGAGGTTATATCTCATTGTGGTTTTGGTGATGTTGAGCATCTTTTCATGTCTCTCTATGTCTTCTTTGGAAAAGTATCTATTTATGTCTTTTGCCCATTTCTTGACGGGATTATTTGTTTTTTGGGTGTTGAGTTTGATAAATTCCTTATAGATTTTGGTTACTAGCCCTTTATCTGACATGTCATTTGCAAATATCTTCTCCCATTCTATTGGTTTTCCTTTGGTTTTATTGTTTACTTCACTGTGCAGAAGCTTTTTATCTTGATGAGGTCACAATAGTTCATTTTTTCTATTGTTTCCCTTGCCTCTGGAGATGTATCTAGTAAGAAGTTGTTGCAACTGAGGTCAAAGAGCTTTTTGGTTGTGTTTTTTTTTTCTAGGATTTTGATGATTTCCTATCTTACATTTAAGTCTTCATACATTTTTTAATTTATTTTTGTGTATGATGTAAGAAAGTGGTCTAGTTTCATTCTTCTGAACATTGCTGTCCGGTTTTCCCAATACCATTTGTTTAAGAGACTGTCTTTTCTTCACTGGATATTCTTTCTTGCTTTGTCAAAGATTAGTGGAAAATCCACAGTGAGTATCATCTTCAATGGGGAAAAGCTGATAGCATTTCCTTTGAGATCAGGAACATGACAAGGATGCCCACTCTCATCACTCTTGTTCAATGCAGTATTAGAAGTCCTAGCAACAGCAATCAGACAACAAAGAGAAATAAAATGTATTCAAATTGGCAATGAAGAAACTTTTTTTAAATTTTGGGCTGGACAGGAACAAGTCCCACAGCCAGGCTGGGCAGCAGTGATGTCAGTACAGCTTAGTTTTTTGCAGTTTACTCTGCTCCACTTGGAAAAACCCCAAGAACCCCAGTTAAGAACTCACTCAATTTTTGTGGGCACAAGACTGTAAATATTCTAGAGTTATTCCACTTGACTCCTGTGTCTTAGTGTACATTATTGACCAAGACATGGTTTCTGAAATCCACCAGTGAAATGCATTCCATTCAGTGTATTGTATTTCTGTTATATGGTTTTTATTATATGGTTTTATTTCCAGTCATGAAGAACAATAAACCTCCTAATTACTCCATATTACTCTTACAATAGACTTCCTTTCTAATTCTATCCATCATATAATGTCACATGGAGTTATTAAACACCTTCATTTCCCTCACTATTTGGTTATCACTTGAGTAGCTCTGTGTTTTTCTCTGACCACACTTCCCTAGATACTCAAGAAGCAAAACTTTTACACATCCCAGTAAACGCACAGTCTTCAGTAGACATTTTTTGGTCTTAAAAAATACCTCTTACTTCTGAATTATACAATACCTTTTAACCCACTCTGCATGATGCCAAATAATCCACTCAATTCATGTTTCCATCTGACATATAATCCTCATAGTAACAGTTAAAAATTATTACATATTGATGAAAAAATTAAAGTTATTGTCATCTGTTAAAGACCATTTAGAGTTTATTAACTAGATACTAGTAAATGCTTTTGGAATTTATTCACAGTAAAGCACTAACAAGTGATCTCTTTCTCCTTTTATCCAATCATTCCAACACTCCAGGCATATCTAGTTTCACTTCAAATATATGTAGATAAATTTCTAGTGATCAGAATTAATCAAAAAATATCTTGTGATATACTTTGAACAACTTCTTCTGAATGAAATCACTGAGATTTTATATACTGGGATGCCTGGGTGGCACATTAGTTAAGTGTCTGCCTTTGGCTCAGGTCATGATCCCAGGGTACTAGGATCAAGTTCTGCATTGGGCTGCATGTTCAGCAGGAAACCTGCTTCTCCTTTTGCCTGCCCTTCCCCCGTTCATGCTCTTTCTTTCCTTCTCCTTCTCTCTCTCTGACAAATAAATAAATCTTCAAAAAAGATTTTGTGTATCATATAGTGCTGATATAGTATTGATAAATCTGTACCATAGTACAGATAAAGTACTGACATATCTGATATCAAAGTAATGTCACAAAGTTCTTCCTCTTTAGCCTCTAATCCTTTTGTTTTTTTACTTTTCCTACAATGAGAGCACTAATTCCTAAAAACATCAAGATGTTTATTCATTTTCTTAATTTCTAATATACACAAAGTAAGTTTGGAACTATAATAGTACAGTTATCACAACAAACCTACTAATTAGAATTGAATATTTGCCTGTAGTTCTTTTTGTCCTTATGATATAGCCTCCCGAAAGTATATAATTGGAGTACATTTTCACAGTACTGACAATTCAACTAGAAAATAGAGAAAGACAACAGACATTTCACTGAAGAGGATATATATAGATAGCAAAATATCATATGAAAAGATGTACAACTTGATTACCCATTGGGGAAAAACAAATAAAACCACAATTAGATATCATTACACACCTATCAGAAAGACTAAAATAAAATATATTGACCACACCAAATGCTAGAGAGGATATGGAGAAACTAGATCACTCACACATTGCTGGTACAAATTTAAAATGATACAGCTGCTGGAAAAGTTTGGCAGTTACTTATGAAACTAAAAATATCAGGCAATTTTTATGTGGCTGTGCTGTTGCATTCTCAGGCATTTGTCCTAAAGAAGTAGAAGTTTATACTTACACCAAAACCTGGATGTAACTATTTAAATATTTAGCCAAAAACTGAAAGAACACCAATGACCTTCAACAGAAGAAAGACCAAACAAAACAAACTGTAATACATTCATACTGCTTAGTAACAAAAAGGACTGATTATTGATTATATGCAACAACTTGGATGAATCTCTAGGCATTATGATGACTGAAAAAAATGATCCAAAAAGATTACATATTGCATGTTTTTATTCATATAACATTCTTGAAATGATAAAATTATAGAAATACAGAACAGATTAAGGGTTGGGAGAGGTTAGGGATGTTCAAGTAGGAAATGAGTATTTTTATAAAGGACAAGACCAGGAATCTTTGATCCTATGGTAATGGAATTGTTCTTTATTTGACTGTGGTAGTGGGCAAATGAACTCACATGTGCTAAAATTGCATAAAATTAAACATACACATACAAGATAACCAGGGAAATGTGAATGAAATCAGTGGATCATATCAATACCAATAATATGATTGTGCTGTTGTATCCTTTTGCATTAGGTTACCCTTAAAAGAAACTAGGCAGAGGAGTCAAGATGGTGAAGAAGTAGCAGGGTGAGATGACATCAGGTAGCAGGATATCAGCTAGATAGCTTATCAAACCATTCCAAACACCTACAAATCCAAAAGGAGAGCAAAGAGAAGAAGAGCAACAATTCTAGAAACAGAAAATTGACCACTCTCTGGAAGGTGGGACTGGCAGAGAAGTGAATCCAAAGTGAATGGAAGATAGACCGCAGGGGTAGGGGCTGGCTCCCAGCAAGTAGCAGAGCGATGGAGCCCAAAATCAGGACTTTTAAAAGTCTGCTCCACTGAGGGACATCACTCCAGAGGCTAAACTGGGGTGAAGCCCACATGGGGAAACATGGCCTCAGATCCCGTGGGGTCACAGAAGGATCAGGGGTGTCTGAGTGTCGCAGAGCTCGCAGGTATTAGAGTGGAAAAGCCAGCTACAGAGACAGAGCCAAGGAGTGAGCTCTCAACTTGGGGTTATTTGAACCATATCTGTGGCACAGGTCACTGCTCTGTGAGTGGTGTCCCAAAAGATCCAGGGAGACTCCCCGGAAGAGCTCAGGGATCTGCAGGGTTTGGAGACTCCAGGCAGTGCTCTGTGCCAGAGACAGAGACGCTTGGTCACAGGCTGGGTGAGCTGGGAGCACAGCCAGAGGCCAGGGAGTCGAAAGTGATTGAGCACTTTTCTCTGAGGGCGCACTGAGGAGTGGGGCTCCGAGCTCTCAGCTCCTCCGGGCCAGAGATTGGGAGGCCGCCATTTTCATTCCCGTCCTCCAGAAGTCTACAGAAAGCATTCAGGAACAAAAGCTCCTGAAAGCGAACCCAAGCAGATTACTTAGCCTGGCCCCTGATTAAGTGCGGTGCAATTCTGCCTGAGGCAAAGACACTTGAGAATCACTACAACAGGCCCCTCCACCAGGAGATCAACAAGAAATCCAGCCAAGACCAAGTTCACTTACAAAGGAGAGCAGTGAAATTCCAGAGGAGGAGAAAGCAAAGCATGGAATTCATGGCTTTCTCCCCATGATTCTTTAGTCTTGCAAAGTTAATTAATTGTTTTTAATTTTTTTTCTTCTGTTAATTTTTTTAACTTTTACCCTTTCTTCTTTTAATATTTTTTAACTAGTTTATCTTAACAATACCTTTCATAAAAAATAAATTTTTTGAACCTTCATTATTATAGTCATATTTTATCCTTCATTGTATCTAACTTTATTTTTTGTATACACATAGGGTTTTTTCTTCTAAAAAATTTGGGGCACAACTTCTTCTAATAGATCAAAATACACCCTGATTCTAGGACTGGGCTTTTTCTAGTCTCCAGCCTGAGCAAATTCTCTCCACTTATTCTCCCAGCCAACTTATCTTATCATCTCCTTTTTTAGAAATTTTAAAAAATTGGTTTTTTTCATCTTTATAGTCATATTCCTTCTTTTCATTGTGTTTATTTTTCATTCTTTAAAATTTTTTATATATATTTTTTTCATTCTTTACATTTTTTTTTCATTCTTTAAAATTTTGGGAGGTAGTTTCTTCTAAGAGACTAAAGTACTCCCAAAATTAAGTGGGTGACCCTGTACTAGTCACCAGTCTAATATATATGTATATATACACATATATATTTATATATTTATATTTCTTTCTATATTTGTTTTCTTTTTTAATTTTTTTTTCTGAATTTCTTTTTACACCCTTGCCCTCCCCTCCCAACTTGGGGTCTCTTCTGATTTGGTTAAAGCACATTTTCCTGGTGTCTTTGCCACCCTTTTAGTATTTCATTTGCTCCCTCATATATTCTTATCTGGACAAAATGACAAGGAAAAGAAAAAAAAGAAAGAACAAGAGGCAGTACTGAAGGCTAGGGACCTAATCAATACAGTAATATGTCAGATCTAGAATTCAGATTGACGATTCTCAAGGTTCTAGCTGGGCTCAAAAAAAGCATGGAAGATATTAGAGAAACCCTGTCCATAGAAATAAAAGCCTTTTCTGGAGAAATAAAAGAACTAAAATCTAACCAAGTTGAAATCAAAAAAGCTATTAATGGGGTGCAATAAAAAATGGAGGCTCTTACTGCTAGGATAAATGAGGCAGAAGAAAGAATTAGTGATATAGAAGATGAAATGACAGAGAATAAAGAAGCTGAGCAAAAGAGAGACAAACAACTACTGGACCATGAGGGGAGAATTCGAGAGATAAGTGATGCCAGAAGATGAAACAACATTAGAATAATTGGGATTCCAGAAGAAGAAGAAAGAGAGAGGGGAGCAGAAGGTATATTGGAGAGAATTATTGTCGAGAATCTCCCTAATATGGCAAAGAGAAAAAGCATCAAAATCCAGGAGGTGCAGAACCCCCCTCAAAATTAATAAGAATAGGTCCACACCCCATCATCTAATAGTAAAATGTACAAGTCTTAGCAACAAAGAGAAAATCCTGAAAGCAGTCCAGGACAAGAAGTCTGTAACATACAATGGTAAAAATATTAGATTGGCAGCAGACTTATCCACAGAGACCTGGCAGGCAAGAAAGAACTGGCAAGATATATTCAGAGCACTAAATGAGAAAAATATGCAGCCAAGAATACTGTATCCAGCTAGGCTATCATTGAAAATAGAAGGAGAGATAAAAAGTTTCCAGGACAAAAAACAAACAAACAAAACTGAAAGAATATGCAAACACCAAACCAGCCCTACAGGAAATATTGAAAGGGGTTCTCTAAGCAAAGAGAGACCTAAAAGTAGTAGATCAGAAAGGAACAGAGACAATATACAGTAATAGACACCTTACAGGCAATACAATGCCACTAAATTCATATCTCTCAATAGTTACCTTGAATGTAAATGGCCTAAATGCCCCAGGCAAAAGACACAGGGTATAAGGATGGAGAAATAAACAAAACCCATCAATATGCTGCCTACAAGGTACTCGTTTTACACCCAAATTCAAAGTGAGGGGGTGGAAATCAATTTACTGTGCTAATGGACATCAGAAGAAAGCTGGAGTGGCAATCCTTATATCAGATAAAGTAGATTTTAAGCAAAGCACTATAATAAGAGATGAGGAAGGATACTATATCATACTCAAAGGGTCTGTCCAACAAGAAGAACTAACAATTTTAAAAATCTATGGCCCTAGCATGGGAGCAGCCAAATATATAAACTAATTAATAATAAAATCAAAGAAACACATCAACAATAATACAATAATAGAAGGACACTTTAACACTCCCATCACTGAAATGGACAGATCGTCTAAGCAAAAGATCAACAAGGAAATAAAGGCTTTAAATGGCACACTGGACCAGATGGACATCACAGATATATTCAGAACATTCCATCCCAAAGCAAGAGAATGCACATTCTTCTCTAGTGCACATGGAACATTCTCCAGAATAGATCACATCCTGGGTCATAAATCAGGTCTCAGCCAGTATCATAAGATTGGGATCAATCCCTGCATATCTTCAGACCACAATGCTCTGAAGCTAGAACTCTATCACAAGAGGAAATTTGGAAAGAACCCAAATAGGTGGAGACTAAACAGCATCCTTCTAAAGAATGAATGGATTGACCAGGAAATTAAAGAAGAATTGAAAAAATTCATGGAAACAAATGACCATGAAAACACAACGTTTCAAAATCTGTGGGACACAGCAAAGGCCGTCCTGAGAGGAAACTATATAGCGATACAATCCTTTCTCAAGAAACAAGAAAGGTCTCAAATACACAACCTAACCTTACACCTAAAGGAGCTGGAGAAAGAACAACAAAGAAAGCCTAAACCCAGCAGGAGAAGAGAAATCATAAAGATCAGAGCAGAAATCAATGAAATAGAAACTAAAAAAAAAAAATAGAACAAATCAATGAAACTAGGCACTGGTTCTTTGAAAGAATTAATAAGATTGATAAACCCCTGGCCAGACTTATCAAAATTAAAAGAGAAAGGAACCAAATAAATAAAATCATGAATGAAAGAGGAGAGATCACAACTAACAAAAGCAATACAAACTATTATAAGAACATACTATGAGCGACTCTACGCCAACACATTTGATAATCTGGAAGAAATGGATGCATTCCTAGAAACATATAAACTACCACAACTGAACCAGGAAGAACTAGAAAACCTGAACAGACCCATAACCAGTAAGGAGATTGAAGCAGTCATCAAAAATTCCCCAAGAAATGAAAGTCCAGGGCCAGACGGCTTCCCGGGGGAATTCTACCAAACCTTTAAAGAAAAATTAATTCCTATTCTCCTGAAACTGTTCCAAAAAATAGAAATGGAAAGAAAACTTCCAAACTCATTTTATGAGGCCACCATCACCTTGATCCCAAAACCAGACAAGGATCCCATCAAAAAAGAGAATTACAGACCAATATCCTTGATGAACACAGATGCGAAAATTCTCACCAAAATACTGGCCAATAGTTTCCAACAACACATTAAAAGGATTATTCACCACGACCAGGTGGGATTTATTCCAGGGCTGCAAGGTTGGTTCAACATCCACAAATCAATCAATGTGATACAACACATTAATAAAAGAAAGAACAAGAACCATATGATACTCAATAGATGCTGAAAAAGCATTTGACAAAGTACAGCATTCCTTCCTGATCAAAACTCTTCAAAGTGTAGGGATACAGAGCACGTACCTCAATATTATCAAAGCCGTCTATGAAAAACCCACTGCAAATATCATTCTCAATGGAGAAAAACTGAAAGCTTCTCTGCTAAGGTCAGGAACATAGCAGGGATGTCTGTTATCACCACTGTTATTCAACATAGTACTAAAAGTCCTAGCCTCAGCAATCAGACAACAAAAAGAAATTAAAGGCATTCAAATTGGCAAAGAAGAAGTCAAACTATCACTCTTTGCAGATGATATGATACTATATGTGAAAAACCCAAAAGGCTCCACTCCAAAACGGCTAGAACTTGTACAGGAATTCAGTAAAGTGTCAGGATATAAAGTCAATGCACAGAAATCAGTTGCATTTCTTTACACTAACAACAAGACAGAAGAAAGAGAAATTAAGGAGTCAATCCCATTTATAATTGCACTCAAAACCATAAGATACCTAGGAATAAACCTACCCAAAGAGGCAAAGAATTTATACTCAGAAAACTATAAAGTACTCATGAAAGAAATTGAGGAAGACACAAAGAAATGGAAAAATGTTCCATGCTCATGGATTGGAAGAACAAATATTGTGAATGTCTATGCTACCTAAAGCAATCTACACATTTAATGCAATTCCTATCAGAATCCCATCTATTTTTTCAAAGAAATGGAACAAATAATCCTAAAATTTATATGGAACCAGAAAAGACCTCGAAGAGCCAAAGGAATATTGAAAAAGTAAACCAAAGTTGGTGGCATCACAATTCCAGACTTCGAGTTCTATTACGAAGCTGTCATCATTAAGACAGTATGATACTGGCACAAAAACAGACACACAGAACAATGGAACAGAATAGAGAGCCCAGAAATAGACCATCGACTCTATGGTCAACTAATTTCTGACAAAGCTGGGAAGAGTGTCCAATGGAGAAAAGACAACCTTTTCAGCAAATGGTGTTGGGAAAATTGGACAGCCACATGCAAAAGAATGAAATTGAACCATTTTCTTATACCGCACACAAATATAGATTCAAAATAGATGAAAGACCTCAGTGTGAGACATGAATCCATCCAAATCCTTGAGAAGAACACAGGCAGCAACCTCTTTGACCTCAGCCACAGCAACTTCTTCCTAGAAATATCGCCAAAGACAAGGGAAGCAAGAGAAAAATTAACTATTCATACTCCATCAAGATCAAAAGCTTTTGCACAGCAAAGGATACAGCCAACAAAATCAAAAGACAACTGACAGAATGGGAGATGATATTCACAAATAACATACCAGATGAAGGGCTAGTATGCAAAATCTAAAAATAAGTTATCAAACTCAACACCCAAAGAACAAATAATCCAGTCAGGAAATGGGCAGAGGACATGAACAGACATTTCTGCAAAGAAGACATCCAGAATCCAGATGGCCAACAGACACACAAAAAAGTGCTCTACATCACTTGGCATCAGGGAAATACAAATGAAAACCACAATGAGATACCACCTCACACCAGTCAGAAGGGCTAAAATTAACAAGTCAGGAAATGACAGATGCTGGCTAGGATGTGGAGAAAGGGGAACCCTCCTACACTGTTGGTGGGAATGCAAGCTGGTGTAGCCACTCTGGAAAGCAGCATGGAGGTTCCTCAAAAAGTTGAAAATAGAGCTACCCTATGACCCAACAATTGCACTACTGGGTATTTATCCTAAAGATATAAATGTAGTGATCCGAGGGGGCACGTGCACCTGCATGTTTATAGCAGCAATGTCTACATAGCCAAACTATGGAAAAAACCTAGATGTCCATCAACAGATGAGTGGATAAAGAAGACGTAATTTATATATACAATGGAATACTATGCAACCATCAAAAGAAATGAAATCTTGCCATTTGTGATGACATGGATGGAACTAGAGGGTATTATGCTTAGTGAAATAAGTTAATCTGAGAAAGACAACTATCATATGATCTCCCTGATATGAGGAAGTGGAGATGCAACCTGGGGGGGGTTGGGGGATAGGAAAAGAATAAATGAAAAAAGATGGAATCGGGAGGGAGACAAACCATGTCACAAAACAAACTGAGGGTGGCCAGGGGGGAGGGGTAGGGAGAGGGTGGTGGTGTTATGCACATTGGGGAGGGTATGCGCTATGGTGAGTGCTGAGAAGTGTGCAGACCTGGCAATTCACAGACCTGTACCCCTGGGGCTAATAATACATTATATGCTTATTAAAAAATCAAAAATTTATAAAAATAAATAAATAAATAAATTCATTTGTCTGTCTATAAACACGGGTTGTTTCCATGTCTTGACTATTGTAAAGAAAACATGAGGTGTGGATATCTTTTCAAGATGGTGATTTGTTTCCTTCAGATACATATCCAGAAAGGGAATTGCTGAATCATTTGGTAGCTCTGTTTTCAGTGTTTGGTTTTTTTTTTCTTCTATTAGCTTTTGAATACTCTTAATACCTCATTAAGTATACTCTTGATCCCCTTTATCTCTTTTACCTATCACTCTCCATTCCTTTCCCCTCTGACAGCAACCAGGTCCCTGTATTTATGGGTCTGTTTTTGCTTTTTGCATTTTTTAGATTCCATGTGTAAATAAAATTATATAGTAAAAAAGAAAGAAGGAAGGAAAGAAACTAGGTAAAGGCTATATGGAACCTGGTTACATTATTCCTTACAACTGTATGTATATCTACAACTATCTCAAAATTGAAAATTCAATTTTAAAAGTTACTTGATTTGATTTAGTGTCTCTGTGGGTGTGATTATTTTTTGTACATTGTTAGGCTTCTTGACTTTTATTTACATTGAATTTTTAGAATTTTCCTTCCATCCTATTATTTAATTTTACTTTTAAATATCTAAAATATATTCCAAAATTCAAAAATAGTTTAAAAGGCATGTTCAGAGAAACTTTATCCTATTTCCTACCCCTCAGCTCTAATTTTGCCCATTCCCTATAGAAAAACATTTCTATAGAAATAAAGAAATATAGAAAAAGAAATATAGAAAAAAAATTCATTACATTTGTCTATGTCTCTTTTTGAAAAATTACAGCAGATCCATAAATAATTTTATATTTACTCTTCTTTCTTACACAGTAAATATCACACTCTACATGTTCTTTTGTACATTGTTTTTTCACTTGATTATATATCTGTAAATCACTCTATCAATTAATAGGTGTATTTTTCATTCTTTTTTGTAGCAATAGGTTATTCATCCAATGTTTTCTATTTTGGCATTTAGGTTCTTTCTAATATTTTGCTATTACAAATAGTGAGGCAGATTTTTTCACTTGTTAATTCTATTCACGTTGTTGAAAGTGTATCTTTCAGGGTAAATTTCCAGTGGAAATTTATTGGAGGTATGAGGCAATGTAATTAGACAAAAGGAGTCACTTAGCCTCTTATTGGTCAATGTTAAATAATAGTGAAAATGGTAGACACTGTTGTCTGCATCCTGATTTTGGTGGAAAAGTCTATAGTGTTTCTCCATTTGGTAAGATAACAGCCTTAAAATAAATATATACTGAAAATCATATTAAATAAGTATGCATTTTCTATTTTACTGAGTCTTTTTTATCAAGAATGAATGTAAATTTTAGCTGAAAACTTTTCAACATCTATCAAGAACATTATGTGATTTTCCCCATGAACTAATAATATGGTGAATTACATTGATGTATTTCTTAATACTGAATCCTTGAATTTTTGGATAATTTCCACTTGATAAAAATGCATTATTTTCTTTAATATAATGTTGCATCTTCTGGATATAATTTATTTAGCTTCTTGAATCGATATTCATAAGTGAGATTTGTCCCAATTTTTTTTGTGATTCATTTTTCAAATCAAAGATATACTCTCAAATCAAAATCAAAGTTAAACTTTCTTCATATATGTCTTGGAATTATTTTTCATTTTCTACACTGGAATAATTTATGTATCAATGGAACTCTCTGATTTTAAAGGCTTGATAGAAATTGGAACTAATAGGAAATAATCCAATCTGGTTGGCAAATTTATTTCAGTGAGTGAAGTAGATACTCAATGATTTTCTTGATTTCTCAATGGAAATTGCCATGTTTTTGCTTTGTGGGGCCAACAGTGATAAATAATATTTAGGATCAATATTGGTAAATTTTTACTTTTTAAATTATTTTATCATGTTTCTAAATTTATTGCATAAATTGTGTAAAGTGATTTCATGATTTGTAAAATTTCTTCTCTCTCAGTGGTTATTTCCCTTTTGCCATTTCCTTTTGGGTTTTTTCTGTTTATTTAAATTCAATTAATCAATATTTAGTATTGATATAATATTGACATAATATTCAATGATTCACTAGTTGCATATTACACCCAGCACTTGTCACATCATGTGTCCTCTGTAATGCCCATCACCCTGTTTCCCCATCCTCCCCCAACCTCCTCCTTATCCACAACCCTCAATTTGTTTTCCTGAGTCAAAGTCTCTCATGGTTTGTCTCCCTCTCTGATTTCTTCCCATTCCGTTTCCTTTTGTTTTTTTATCCTTTTTAATTGACCAAGCTATCTAGTGTCTTGTCTATTTTGTTATTTGAACAAACAAACAAACAAATAAATAAATAAATAAAACCAGTGTGCCTGGATGGCTCAGTCAGTAGAGTGTGAGACCCCACATTGGACCTAGAGTCTACAACAAAACAAAACAAAACAAAAACATCATATTGATTGATGAGTGTCAAAGTTTTCATGTTTCTATTTCATTATTTTCTATCAATATTAGTTTTACTTCTTTCCTGTAGTTTATTTTGTTGTTCTTGTTTTACAGCATTCAGATAGGATTCAATATATTTATTTTTATCCTTTTATTTTATTAATATAAGTAGTTAAAGCACTGAATTTTCCTGTATATATTTCTCATAGGTATTGAGATATGTATTTATGATTTTTATTCTTTTTATTTCAGTATGGTTTGTATTCACCCAAGTTTTGTCTAATAGAAAGGGATATTTTTTACTTCCTGATAGAACTTGTCCATACTTTTAAGTTATTCATAGTGTTACTTACTGGTTATGAAAAAATATTTGTATTACTTCTACTTTATGAAATTCACTAATGCATTTTTACAACCTAATATATACTGATCTTTGTCAGTGTATCATGGTCACTTCAAATAAACAGTATCCTATATAATCAAAATATCAAGTTTGATATATAACCATAAGATCTATCTTAGCATGTTGTGTAGGTCTTTTATATCCTTTGGTATTTGTTACCTACTTATTCTTTCTTGAACTAAAAATAATATGTTAAAGTCTTCTATTTTTACTATACTTGTGTTTCTATCCATTTTGTATTGAATATCTTGTAGTTTCTGCTTTATTAAGACAGTTGCTGTGTCTAGATTTTAGCCACTATTATAACTTCATTAAGAATTGTGGTTTTATCATTTTAAAGTGTACTTGGTTGTTATAACTGATACTGCATTGCAGGGGCTGTCAATTTTTTTTTTGTAAGAGACCAGCTAATAAATATTTTAAACTTGTAGGCCATACAGTCTCCATTGAGACTATTCAACTCTGCCTAAAGTGTGAAAGAGGCCATTAAAAAAGGCATTAAACAAATAAACATGCCTGTGTTCCGAAAAGCCTTATTTTGGAGCATAAAATTTCAATTTCATGTAATTTTCATGCCATATAAATGCTATTATTTTGCTTTTTTTATATATATAACTATTAAAGCTACTCTTAGCTTATGGGCCATACAAAAAATGGTGGCAAGTTAGAATTGGTCCTGGACCGTCATTTGCCAACCCTTGTTTTATGCCAGGCATTTTATCATATCTAATATGAGTAGTACAACTTTTGCTTTCTGATTATTTCCATTTATCTGGTATAATTTTACTCAGGCTTTCATTTAACATTTTTCTGTTTTGTTTGTTTATGTTAAGCATGCTTCTTACATACAGCATAGAGTTGCATTTAGATTTGTCAGGCCATTTAAAAATTTTTCATTTAATAGCTCATTAAAGCCCCTTCACATTTGTATTACTGTTATATTTGGCCTCAGTTCTATCATATTATTTTATGTTATAATTATGAATATATACTGTTTTTATTTACTTCTCTTTGTTGCTTAGAGTCTTTTGCTTTTAATTTCTTAGTTTTTAGAAAAGTTTGTATTTTTTTTTCATAACACTTATGCTAATACTTTCATAATTTTTAGTCCTTTTAAACTTCCTACTCTTTGGTTTGTAATGTTTAAGCCACATTCTTTAATAATCATACATATGAGCTTATTTACTTTCCTTTCTCTTTCTACATTCCCTCCTAGTTTGTAGATATCTACTTCGTAAGACCATATAACTTGCATATTGTTTTCCACCCTTGTCCTTACCTTTGTTTTAGTTTTAAATTTACAAATAAATATATTCACTTCTCACTCTCAAGTTTGCTAAGTTTCCGTCATTGTCTCATCCTCTAATACAGGAGTGAGAAAACTATGACCCACTGGCCAAATCAAGCCTATGGCCTGTCTTTTTATGGCTCTCATATAAAGTTCTCAGTCTAAGAATGGTTTGTAAATTCTAAATGTTTGTAAACAATTTTAATTAAGAAAAAAAGGAAAGGAGGATGAGCAGAAACAGACAACTAGAAAGAGGAAACTGTATGTGACCCACCAAAGAAAAATATTTACTACCTGCCCTTTCCAGATATTTTTTTTCCAACTCCCACTTTAGTATATTCTTCAGGAAGTGCTTGTATGAACCAGTATTCTCTAGGTTCCTGCATTTTTTATGTAGCCCTCATTCTCAAGGAACTGCTTGATGGATGATGGAAAGAACATTGGCTCATACTTCCTTCATTTGCATTTTTTGACAATGACACTCCATTTTGTCTTGCTTAATATGTTGCTACATAGACTAACACTAATATGATTTTCTTTTCTTTGTAACTTGGTGTTTCAAACTAAAAGTCCTTAGGATAATTTTCTATATCTTCAACAAAGATGACAATTACATGTATATTGGGTCTTCTTTGCCTATCTTCTATCTTCTTTTACTTTTTCATTATTTTTCACTTTTTTTTTTTTGAGCTTGTTCTCTTAACTGTTTAAGTACCTTCCTCCATTCGCCCTTGACAAATTTTCAGCTGAATCTATTCTCCCTTGAGTACTTTGTCATTTAGTCTTCGTTTCTAATATAATTTTTTTCTTCACTCTCTTTACAGTGTTTGTTAAACATTTGTTTCATATCTTCTTGTTTTCTGGAGATATTGTTCTTATTTTGACCAATTATTTGAGAAAAAAAAATATATATATATATATTCTTTAAACCAGTAATATATATTGCTGATTTAAAGATATTCAATGATTTGATGTATTGGGTTACAGTTTTCCTCTGCTTTGTGGTTATTTTGGTGGAGAGATTTTCATCAGCTAAAATGTTTTGGTTTCATTTTATCTTTTCTTCTTATAATAGCTTTTTTGAATGCCATCTTGCATTTTCTGTTTATTTTATAATAATTTTTTCTCTTTAGCCAAACAATGGTATGAACAGACAGAAAAGAAGACTTTCATTGACAAATTAGATTTTTTGTTCATGAGCACACATTTCTTTTTTTAAAATGTTTTTAATCTTTTTTAAAATTTTTTTTGTTTATTTGGGAGAGAGGGAAAGAGAACACAAACAGGGGGAGAGGGAGAAGCAGGGAGCTGAGCAGGGAGCCTGACACAGGGCATGATCCTAGGACCCTAAGGTAATAACCTAAGCTGGAGGCAGGCACTTAACTAACTGAGCCATCTAGGTGCCCCTTCTGATGATATAGTGATGTTCAATTTCTTTAATCAATAACCCTTTAGGGGTGAGGAAGAAAAAGTTGGTGTGGCTTCTGACTTTGTGATTCACTTTTGTTTCTTCAGGACACTGGATTTCCTACTCAATTTCTTGGTTTTCCTTGGCCAAACAGTCTCCAAAAGGTGATTCTTTTATCCTCCCTCTTCTACCCTGAAAGTGGTGCCTACTACAAACTAATATTTCATAATTAACATTCTTAAGTCTTTGTGTTTTAATTTTATGTAAGACAATGTTCTTACTTACCAGATTTAAAAAACTGTTTGCAATCTTTTTCCATTCAGGGTGAAACTATTTTTCTGAGGATAGTTTTATGTTTCAACTTCTCATCAGAATCTTTATCGCCATCTACTTTTCTTTATGACCTCCACTATCTCCACCCAACCTTCTCCATGTAAGTGAGCTACAAAGCAAGATGTAGTGCTTTTAAGTATTTATTTACTTACATAAAAGAGTTTAAGATTTGTATAATCTTTATTTATGCAGAAAAGATGAGTTTCAAGAAATTGTGATTTTTGTGAATCTATAACATTTTGGTGTATTAATTCAGTCATGTGACCATCATAACAATATAAAAAACCCACTGGCACATTAAATCTCTTTTGCCTTATTTCCCAAGTATTTTTTCTATTCTATTCTATTTGAATTTCCCTTCTGTGTATTTAAGATTCAGTTGGATCCATAAAAACAGAAAACAAACTGACAGTTGCCAGAAGGGAAGGTAGTAGAGGAATCGATAAAATGGGTGAAGGGGAGTGGGTGATACAGGCTTCCCCTTATGGAATGAATAAGTCACAGAGATGAAAGGTAAAGGAAATATAACTAATGAAATCGTAAAGAGTTGAACAGTTACATTTGTGGTGAGTGTTAGCATAATGTATAGACTTGTCTAATCACTACATTGTACACCTGAAACTAAAAAAAAAAAAAATGTGTAGAAACTATATTTCAATTAAAAGAAAAAATAAATATTAAATAAATAAATGACTTAACCAGATAAACTACTATTATTTTAATTTTCACCCAAGATCTTGCCTCTTGGATAATTGCAGCTCCCCGAACTGCAACTCACATTGCTAGCTTAGGCTTCTAGAATGTGACACCCCTCTCCATGCTCAGTGTTGAATGGTCTTGATTGCTGAGCTTTGGCTCAAAACTCTTTGTTCTTTCTCTGTCCTCTAAATTTATCACTGATCCTTTTAAAATATTTTAATTTCATTCTGGCCATGCATCCTAACTTATTCTCCATTCTTAGTTCATGCTCCAGATCATTCCATCTTCTGAGTTCTTTCCAAGCCAGGTCCTCTTGAGTTACAACATTATTTGTATAATCTCATATTCTAAGGAAGTAATTCATCTGGCAAAATTGGTTATGTATCTGACAAAGGTATCTAGAACGTATATCTTAGTCATTATTCAAAAACTCAAGTTCTCAGGTATAGGAGAAAGCATCATTTGTCTTTCTCATCAAGTTAGTGCCGAGGGAACCAGGATAAACAACCATCAGAACCTGGAACTGCAATTTCTTTGCTTACAGCTTGCTGAAGTTTATTCAAGATTAAGGCCAAACATATTTGTAACTCAGTTGGATCCTCTGGGTTTGGGCTATAAGACAGTTGGAAGTAAGGGACCTTGAGGCAAAATAGAAAAAAAAAAATGTATAAGCAGAGTGCTAAGAGTTACACAAAGAAGTAAGTCATATGTCATATCCAAGGTGAAGTGCAAGAAAAAGAACAGGAAATGAAGCCAAAGTTTCAGGAATCAGATAAGCACAGAACTGAGCAGGATCAGAAAAGGAGCAAATGTCCAGGATTTTTTCTGTATATTGGACATATGATAGGTACATGGATCAGTCCAAGTTGAAGGTATGATGTGAGAATAGGCTCAGTTCTGCAGACACTGGGTATAGGAGATTTCTATGAACACCACACGTGTTGTGATTCTAAAAGAACTTAACTACAGGAAAAAAAGAATCAAAAACATATACAACACATATACAACAAGAAAAATTATAAGGTCCATTTTTCCAGTATTAGTAGTCATCTTTGGTTTCTGAACAGAAGTTATTATATACAAACACTTCAGTCAGGCACTTGTTTTATAAAAAAAAGGAGGATAAAGGAAGATTATTTCTCCTTCCAGCATCAATATTAGTGTAAACTTATCCTCTGATCACTGGTGTAAATAATTAACTTTTTTGGTTTTGTTTTGTCATTTACCTAGTATTTCTACCACAGAAAATGACAAAAACTATACTCCTTAAAGCTACTTGATAATTTTAATTTCCAATTCCCAAATTCAGCTAAGAAATGAAAACCTATTAAGCACTAGGGAAAATAACTTAAAAATACATAAATATTCTTATAGATACTCAACAAAGTTTGAAAGAAGTTTCTTACACTAACTGCTGTTCATCATGTTTTTAATAGAACCCTGACATACTCTATTTTCTATATTAATTTCTGTAAAGTAAATGGATTTTAATGTAAGTGAAGAATTGATTAATACATATGATATATTATCTAATAAGTATAATTTAGAGAAAATGGAGTATTGATGATCCTAGGTACAAATCTTGACAAAAAAAGATTTTTGCCTGCAAAATACATTTAAGTATGGTAGGAAGATAATAAAACAAAGATTCATTATATGATTCTAGTAACTGTCCAGTTTTATTCTTTTTATCATTTAAGTAATCCTGATTTCCTTTGGTCATCATTTTTTTTTTTTTTTTTTGCTTTTCAACTAAATATTGATTAAAAAATATTCAATATTCTACTTTTGTGGCTACTTTTGAAATTCTAAATGAAAACTTCTTATACAAAATTTAATCAATATCTTTACATGAAAAATATAAAATATCCTCTTTCTTCTGATTTCAAATTAATCAGTTTAAGAGCATTCACTTTGGGGCACCTGGGTGGCTCAGTCAGTTAAACATCTATCGTCAGCTCAGGTCATGGTTCTGGATTCCTGAGATCCAGCCCCACATTGGGCTTCCTGCTCAGTGAGGAGCCTGTTCCTCCTCTCCCTCCGCCACTCTCTCTGCTTCTACACTCTCTCTCTCTCACTCTCTCTCTCTCTCTCTGTGCGTTTGTGTTTTTGTCAAATAAATAAATAAAATAAAAGAGCATTCACTTAGTTCAGATTCAGGAAATTCCAGTGACCACAGTGTAGTTTCCATAATCAGGCAACTGAATGCTCTTCATTGCAGTGGGAAAAGTTAAGAAATGTTGGCTATCCCATTGGCCTCCTGGCATAATCCTAAAATTGAATAGTTTTAACTGCTCCATGGTAGTTCAGGATACATGTCACAATTTTGTTTCATGAATGAAAAATTTCCAGTTTTGGGGTTGTATCCAACTCTAAGTCTATTTTGTCTAGTTCTCAAGGTAATAATACTGTTTTGGGTTCTGCCAATGTATCCCTAGCCACAGTCCTGTATATCTGGACAGAATGAGCTTCTCAGAGCAGCAAATAGGTCTCATTTTGCATTTGAACTTTGATTATTTGGTGGTGGTTGTCTAGAGTAAGTATTTAATAACTTTCAAAGGTCACATACACATTCAAATGGAGTTATATATATATATATATATATATATATATATATATATGCTATCTCTCAGAAATAAAACCTAAATATATATATTTAGGTTTTATAATATAAATATAAAATATAAATATGAAATAAATATAAATATATAAATAAATATATTATATTTGTATTTTATATTTATATATTAAATATACATATATTATAATATAATATATGTATATTTATATATATAATAAATATATATGTATAAATATTTAGGTTTTATTTCTGAAAGATAGCATGCATGTGAGTGGGGAAGGAACAGAGGAAAAGGGAGAGAGAGTATCTTCAAGCAGACTCCCCACTAAGTGCAGAACCCAACATGAAGTTCAATCTCAGGACCCCAAGATCATGACCTGAGCTGAAATCAAGAGTTAGCCGCTTAACAAACCTAGCTAACAAGCTTAACAAACTGAGCCACACAGTTGCCCAGGAGTGCCAAGATAGATTAACAATTCCTGCCATACATTCAGAAAAGAGGAAATAGTGACTTAAATATCTCATATTTACTAATCCTGATTTTAAAATTTTAAGCAAAAAAATAATTGGAATACTTAGCTCAGAAGTTCAAATTATGGGAAGAACAATCCACCTCTGTTAATCTGTATCCTGTCTCCCTAACCAAAGAACTTTTCAAATTTTACTGATGTTTTCTTTTACATGTTTCTCTCTCCCCTTGTATTTCCTTTTTCTTCCTTTTATTTACCAAAAATTGGAATTATAAATTTAATAAAGTAGTTTTTCTTTGTTCTAAAAATTGTATAAAATGGACATTTATATGGTGTCCTTTTCGAACCATAATAAAATTTTCCAATCAAAATTAAAGTTGCATTTCCACTAGTATGTGAAAAATTAGTATTATAGTAGTAGATTAACTCACTCTCAGGAGAAAAAATATTTAAGCATATAAGCATGCTCTTTCCTTTTGGAGAATCATACACTAGAAAGTTACCTAATCCATATGAACATGTGTGTGTAGACCAGGCAGTGACTTGGAGTCTGTCTGCTTGGCAACTTCTTCAATCACAGCTTACCTTCAATTCGGATGATAGCTTGTTGATTCTTCTTTGGAGGCCAAAGTCCATCATCTTCAGTCCATATGGTTCAGGTGGAAATGTAAGAATGATCCCATATCCAAGACACAGGAGTATACACATGTCACAGGTCTGGCCAATCCCAGTGGTCACAAAGATTGATTTAAGAATGGGTATGTGACCCAGCTTGATCCAACTGAGATGAAACAGAAGCTTTTGTGAAAATTACTGAGATGCAGAAAAAACTCACTTTTTGCATAAGTCACTGAACTGGCACTGTAGGGCTGTGGGACAATGTAAAGATAACACATGTATAGAAACAAGAAGTAAAATAGAAGTTACCAAGGGAAGGTGGGGGGTGGTAAGGAGTTGTTATTGTCTAACAATACAAATTTTTGTTTGTGAAGATGAAAAAGTTCTGGAAATAGATAATGGTGATGGCTGTATAATATGGTGAATATACTTAATCACACAGACTTGTACACTTAAAATGGTTAAAATAAGAGGAGGAGTTATATGTCAGTGTAGTAGGGAGATTCTAAACTTTCCTGGTCCTTTGAATAGAATTAGATCAACATTCAACTATTTTGAACAACTAGGAAGAGATTGGAGAATTAAAGAAACAATCTGCACATCTGGTGGGAGAGAGCATGGCAGATGCGAGGTTCAGAGCCACAAATTGGGAGAGAAAAGCCCAGCAGCTCTGTAGGGTAGGGAACACATTTCATGCAACAAAGTCAGGAAGAAGGAGAAAGAGCCCAGAAGGTGGAGACCACATATTAAGCCCCAGTAAGGAGATCCTCTGGATTGCACAAGGAGAGATCACGCCCCTTCCCATAAGGCATTTGGAAAAGTGTGTCTCTCCAAGAACAAAAGGCCATCCAGAGAGCCACTGAACAGTGCTCAGTGGCAGGGTCAGAGGTGCACACAGAGGGCAGAAAACTTCTCTAGCTTCTCCATAAGCTAATAGGTTTAAACCTCTGTGTGTACACCAAGTGGCATCTTTTCCTCTGAAGAACTAAGCAGAAAGAAGAGACTGAAGCAGATTGCAGATAACCTAACTGCCCCTTTTTTTTTAATTTGTTTTTTATTTATTTTCAGCATAACAGTATTCATTATTTGTGCACCACACCCAGTGCTCCATGCAATCCGTGACCTCTGTAATACCCACCATCTGGTACCCCGACCTCCCACTCCCCGCCCCTTCAAAACCCTCAGATTGTTTTTCAGAGTCCATTGTCTCTCATGGTTCACCTCTCCTTCCAATTTCCCCCAACTCCCTTCTCCTCTCTAACTCCCCATGTCCTCCATGCTTTTTGTTATGCTCCACAAATAAGTGAAACCATATGATAATTGACTCTCTCTGCTTGACTTATTTCACTCAGCAAAATCTCTTCCAGTCCCGTCCATTTTGCTACAAAAGTTGGGTATTCGTCCTTTCTGATGGAGGCATAATACTCCATAGTGTATATGGACCACATCTTCCTTATCCATGCATCTGTTGAAGGGCATCTTGTTTCTTTCCACAGTTTGGCGACCGTGGCCATTGCTGCTATAAACATTGGGGTACAGATGGTTCTTCTTTTCACAACATCTTATCTTTGGGGTAAATACCCAGTAGTGCAATTGCAGGGTCATAGGGAAATTCTATTTTTAATTTCTTGAGGAATCTCCACGCTGTTCTCCAAAGTGGCTGCACCAACTTGCATTCCTACCAACAGTGTAAGAGGGTTCCCCTTTCCAACTGCCCCTTTTTGATGTCTGCTACAAGAGATTCAAACCTCTTCAATGGCTTTTCTTGAACAGAATGGAATAGGAGACTGAATTGAGTGCCAATGCTTTCAGCTTTTCATTAAGTGTTACGATAAAATCTAGCTTCTGCAGGCACACTGTGTAGTGGGTTTTCAGGGTTGGGACAGTTCCAGGCATGCCTAGAGTGCCTCCACCAGGAATGGGAGTGGGCCTGCATATGACCAGGCCCTTTAAAATTTGGGATTTTGAATCCCAGCCACCAGTCAGAGATAAAATACAGGAATTCTGTGGCTCCAGATGTGCCTGCAGCCCAGGCACAGTCAGGTTAAGGGAAGGGAACTGACAAAAGCCTGGGACACAGGAAAATTACTTTTCCAAGAGGGCCCCCAAACAGGGGTGGTGAGGAATTCCACTCCCCAAGGACAAGATGGCAGGGCAATACCAAATTCTTCCTCTTCCCCAACACTTCCCTCTTTTCACCCACCAGCACAGTCTGATTTCAGAGTGAAACAGAGCACCTCCAGCAGAGGCTGGAGTTCCCCTATGCTAAACCCCACTCTCCCCACACCAGACTGGCAGGGGCTTCTTTACAAGGGCAAGTCAGCTTGAGAGCCAGCCCAGCAGTCCTTCACTCAGAAGACCAACACAGGCTCCTACATCTACCAATTATACTGATTAGAGAAATTTCCAAAAATCAGCTTCCAGTGGAAATGGGACCAGAGTTGATTCCTTTTATTTTTTTATTCTCTGTTTCTTTTCTTAATTGTTTTAATTTTTATTTTTTTAATTTTTCTATTTATTTTTTATTCTTTACATTTTATTATATATATTTTGTCATCTTTTTTCCTTTTCTCTTTCTCTTTTGTTTTCTTTTTCTTTCAGCTTTATAATCTTTTATTCATTTGTTTGTTCACTTTTGTCCTCTTATTTTTAGGATCAGGGTCTTTTTCTCTCTTTTCTTCTTTCCCTACCCCTTTTTGTTTTCTTCCTTTTTATTTTTTAGAACCAGGCACATACTTTATTGTTTGTCCATTTATTTGCATTTTTGCTCTCTTTTATTTTCTCTTATCTTGGACTGGGATTTGTTTTTCCCTTTTGTTTCTCTTTTTATTTTTTCTTCTCTTCTTTTTTCTTTTACTGGCTTATCTTGACAAATAAATCAAAGCACACATATTTAAAGGTCCAAACACTCCCCATAACAAGCAAGGTAGAACTCCGTAGTTCTGTACAACTTCCTTTCTGTAGGAAGGAACAGTGGGAAAGAACAGCCAAAACACAACAAATGATACACACCAAATGCCATAAAAACTTCCTGAAATTGTTGCTCTTTTCCCTTTTTTTTTTCTTTCCATCTTCCTTTTCTAGATAAATGACTAGATGGAGAGACTCTCCCCTAAAGAAAGGACAGGAGGGAATATCACCAGGGATGAAATCAATATGGATATAAGTAAAATGTCTGAACTAGAATTTAGAACAATAATTATAAAGATACTAGCTGGGCTTGAAAAAAAGTATAAAAAACACTAGATAATCCCTTAGTGTAGAAATAAAAGAACAAAATCTAATCAGATTGAAATAAAAATTCAATTACTGAGATACAAGATAAACTGGCAGCTTTAAGAGCAAGGATAAATGAGGCAGAAGAGAAAGTCAATGGTATAGAAGATAAAAAGATGGAGAGTAAGGAAGTTGAAAAGAAGAGAGAAGGACAGATAATCAAAATGGAATACTTCTAGAAATTAGTGATTACATAAATCAAAATAATATCTGAATAAAAGGTGTCCCAGAAGATGAAGAATGGGAGAGAGGGATGGAAGATTTATTTGAACAAATTATAGCTGAGACCATCCCTAATCTGGAGAAGAAAATAGGCATTCAAGTACAGGAGGCACAGAGTATGTGCTCAAAATCAATAAAAATAGGTCAGCCTTCTAAAATATAATAGTAAAACTGCAAATTTGAAAGATAAAGAGAAAATCCTGAAGGCAGCACAGGACAAAAGGTCCTTAAATACAAGAGGAGAAACATAAGGCTGGCAGAAGCTGTGTCCACAGAGAGCTGGCAGGCCAGAAAGGGCTGGCATTATATATTCAACACGCTAAATGAGAAAAATATTCAACCAAGCAAGGCTGTCATTCAGAATAGACGGAAAGACAGTTTCCAGACAAACAAAAACTGAAGGAATTCATGAACACCAAACCAGCTCTGCAAAAAATATTAAAAGGGACCCCTTGAGTGGAAAGAGAGACCAAAAGTAACAAAGACCAGAAAGGAACAGACAATCTACAACAAGAGACAGTTCACATGTAATACAATGTCACTAAATTCACATCTTTCAATAATTACTCTGAATGTAAAAGGACTAAATGCTCCAATTAAAAGACACAGGATATCAAAATAAATTTTTTTTAAAAGACCCATTGATATGTTACTTACAAGACATTCATTTAAGAGTCAAAGACACCTGCAGATTGAAAGTGAAGGGGTGGAGAACCATTTATCATATTAATGGACATCAAAAGAAAGCTGGAGTACCATTCTTATATCAGACAAACTAGATTTTAAACCAAAGACTTTAACAAAAGATGAAGAAGGACACTATATCATAATTAAGGGGTCTAACCAAGAAAAAGATCTAACAATTATGTATATTTATGCTCCTAACTTGAGAGCAGCTAAATATATAAACTAATAACAAAATTAAAGCACACATTAATAATAATACAATACGAGGGGATTTTAACATCCCATTCACAGGAATGGGCAGAAGATGTAAGCAGATCAATGATGAAACAAGGGCTCTGAATGACACATGAACTAGATGGACTTAACAGATATACTCAGAGCATTTCATCCTAAAGCCATAGAATCCACATTCTTCTCTAGTGTGCATGAAATATTCTTATTTTTTGATGAATTTAATTTTTTAATTTTATACTTAATAAATAATGTATTATTATTTTTTTATTTTCAGCATAACAGTATTCATTATTTTTGCACCACACCCAGTGCTTCATGCAATCCGTGCCCTCGCTAATACCCAAATATTCTTCAGAATAGATCACGTACTGGGTTACAAATCAGGTCTCAGCTGGTAACAAAAAACTGAGATTATTCAATGTGTTATTTTCAGACTACACTGCTATAAAACTTGAAGTCAAAGAAAATAAAAAAATTTGGAAGGAACCCAAATACGTGGAGGTTAAATATCAGGAAATAAAAGAAGAATTTAAAAAATATATGGAGGAAAATTAAAATTGAAACACAACAGTGCAAAATCTTTGCGACATAGCAGTCATAAGAGGTAATTATAGCAATAAACAATGAATTATATAGTAATACAGGACTTTCTCAAGAAACAAGAAAATTCTCAAATGCACAGCTTAAATTTACACCTATAGGAATTGGAAAAAGAATAGCAAATGAAGTCTAAATCCAACAGGAGAAGAGAAATAATAAATATTAGAGCAGAAATCAATGATATTTAAAGAAAAAAGACACTAGATCAATGAAGCTAGTAGGTGGTACTTTGAAAGAATTAATAAGGTGAATAAACCCATAGTTAGCCTTATTAAAAAGAAAACTCATGAAAGAAATTGAAGAAGACAGAAAAAGATGAAAAAACATTCCATGCTCATGGATCAGAAGAATAAACATTGTTGAAATGTCTGTAATGCCTAGAGCAATCAATACTTTCAATGCCATCCTGATCAAAACTCCACCGGCATTTCTCAGAGAGCTGGAACAAACAATCCTAAAATGTGTATGGAACCAGAAGAGACCCTGAATTGCTAAAGAGATGTTGAAAAAGAAAAATGAAACTAGGGACATTACGTTGACTGATTTCAAGCTTTACTACAAAGCTGTGATCACCAAGACAGCATGGCAGTGGCATAAAAACAGACACATAGACCAATGGAACAGAGTAGAGAGCCCAGATATGGACCCTCAACTCTATGGTCAAATAATCTTTGACAAAGCAGGAAAAAAAAATATAGTGGAAAAACAGACAGTCTCTTCAATAAATGGTGCTGGGGAAATTGGACAGCTATGTGTAGAAGAATGAAACCTGACCATTCTCTTAAAACAGACACAAAGATAAATTCGAAATGGATAAAAGACCTAAATGTGAGGCTGAAATCTATCAACATATTAGAGGAGAACATAGGCAGTAACCTCTTTGACATTGACCACAGCAACTCCTTTCAAGATATGTCTCCAAAGGCAAAGGAAACAAAAGTTAAAATGAATTTTTGGTACTTTATTAAGATCAAAAGCTTCTGCACAGCAAAGGAAACAGTCAACCAAAACAAAGAGGCAACCCACAGAATGGGAGAAGATATTCACAAATTACACTAGAGATAAATGGTGACATCCAATATCTATAAAGAACTCCTGAAACTCAACACACACAAAACAGATAATCATGTCAAAAAATGGGCAGAAGACATGAACAGACACTTCTCCAATGAAGACGTACAAATGGCTATCAGACACATGAAAAAATGTTCATCATCACTAGCCATCAGGCAGATTCAAATCAAAACCCCACATTGAGATACCACCTTACACCAATTAGAATGGCCAAAATTAACAAGACAGGAAACAACATGTGTTGGAGAGGATGTAGAGAAAGGGGAGCCCTCCTACACTGTTGGTGAGAATGCAAGTTGGTGCAGTCACTTTGGAAAGCAGTGTGGAGATTCCTTAAGAAATTAAAAATAGAGCTTCCCTATGACCTTGCAATTACTCTATTTAGTATTTACCCCCAAAGATTCAGATGTAGGGAAAAGAAGGGCCATCTGTACCCCAATGTTCATAGCAGCAACAGCCACAGTCACCAGACTGTGGAAAGAACTGAGATGCCCTTCAACGGATGAATGGATAAAGAGAATATGGTCTCTATATACAATGGAGTATTATGCCTCCATCAGAAAGGATGAATACTCAACTTTTGTATCAACATGGATGGGACTGAAGGAGATAATGCTGAGTGAAATAAGTCAAGCAGAGAGAGTCGGTTATATGGTTTCACTTACTTGTGGAGTATAAGGAACAACACGGATGACATTGGGTGAAGGAGAGAAGTGAGTTGGAGGAAATTGAAGGGGGAAATGAACCATGAGAGTCTGTGGCCTCAGAAACAAACTGAGGGTTCTGGGGGTGGGAGGTTGTTGGGTGAGCCTGGTGGTGAGTATTAAGGATGACATGTACTGCATGGAGCACTGGGTGTGGTGCATAAACAATGAATCTTGGAACACTGAAAGAAACTAAATATAATTTTTAAAAAGAAAAGAGAAAGGATCCAAATAATATCATGGATGAAAGTGGAGAAATCACTATCAACAGAGAAGAAATACAAACAATTACAAGAGAAAATGGAAAGAAGCCACTATATGAGAACAGCTTGTACAATCTGGAGGTAAAGCATGCATTTTTAGAAACATATAAACTACCAAAAGTGAAACAGGAAGAAGTAGAAAATCTGAATGGAGTTGTAACCAGCAAAGAACTTTAATATATAACCAAAAATATCCCAACAAACAAACGTCCAGGGCCAAATATCTTTCAGGGGAGTTCTACCAAACAGTTAAAGAAGAACTAATACCTATTCTTCTGAAACTGTTCCAAATAATAGAAATGGGAGGGAAACGTCCAAGCTCATTATATAATGTCAGCATTACCTTGATTCCAAAATCAGACAAATACCCCACCAAAAAAGAATGACAGACCAATATCCCTAATGAAAATGGATGCAAAAATTCTCACCAAGATAAGATGAGGATTTTAGGATCCAACGGCACATCAAAAGGATTATTTACTACAACCAAATGGGATTTATTCCTGGGCTGCACGGGAGGTTCAACATCCACACATCAATCAATGTGATACACCGCATTAATAAAAGAAAGGACAAGAACCATACAATCCTCTAATAGATGCAGAAAAAAAAGCATTTGACAAAATACAACATCCTTTCTTGATAAAAAATCATCCCAGTGTAGGGATCGAGGGAACATACCTCACCATCAGAAAAACTGTATATAAAAGACCCACAGTGAATATCATTCTTAATGGGGAAAAACAGAGCTTCAGTGCAATCCCTATCAAAACATTTTTCACAGAGCTGGAACGAATAATTCTAAAATTCCATGGAACAAGAAAAGATTCCAAATAGCCAGAAGAATGTTGAAAAATAAAACCAAAGCTGGTGGTATCACATTCTGGACTTCAAGATGCATTCCATGGCTAAAATCATCAAGGCAATATAGCACTGGCAGAAAAACAGGCACAGAGATCGGTGGAACAGAATAGAGAACCCAGGAATAGATCCTCAATTCTATGGTCAATTAATCTTTGACAAAGCAGGAAAGTATATCCAATTCAAAAAAGATAGTCTCTTCAACAAATGGTGTTGGAAAATTGGATAGCCACATACACAAACATAAAACTGGACCACTTTCTTACACTAGACACAAAAATAAATTCAAATGGATGAAAGACCTAAATATGAGGCAGGAATCCATAAAACTCCTAGAGGAGAATACAGACAGAAACCTCTTTGGCTTCAGCCACTTCAACTTCTTGCTAGACATATCTCTAAAGGCAAGAGAAACAAAAGCAAAATGAACTATTGGGACTTCATCAAGATAAAAAGCTTTTGCACAGCAAGGAAAACAGTTAACAACCAAAAGACAACCAAAAAAAAAAAAATCAGGAGAATATATTTACAAATGTATTAACAGATAAGGAGTAACTAAAATCTATGTAGAATTTATCAAACTCAATTCAAAGAACAAATAATCCAATCAAGAAATAGGCAGAAGACATGAACAGACATTTCACCAAAGAAAACAAACAAATGTTTCCTGTCTTGCTAATTTTGGCCATTCTAACTGGTGTAAGGTGATATCTCAATGTAGTTTTAATTTGAATCTCCCTGATGGCTAGTGATGATGAACATTTTTTCATGTGTCTGATAGCCATTTGTATGTCTTTATTGGAGAAGTGTCTGTCCATATCTTCTGGCCATTTTTTGATATGATTGTCTGTTTTGTGTGTGTTGAGTTTGAGGAGTTCATTATAGATCCTGGATATCAACCTTTTGTCTGTACTGTCATTTGCAAATATCTTCTCCCATTCCGTGGGTTGCCTCTTTGTTTTCTTGACTGTTTCCTTTGCTGTGCAGAAGCTTTTGATTTTGATGAAGTCCCAAAAGTTCATCTTCACTTTTGTTTCCTTTGCCTTTGGAGACATATCTTGAAAGAAGTTGCTGTGGCTGATATCGAAGACCCCAATGTTTATAGCAGCCATGGCCACGGTCGCCAAACTGTGGAAAGAAACAAGATGCCCTTCAATGGATGAATGGATAAGGAAGATGTGGTCCATATACACTATGGAGTATTATGCCTCCATTAGAAAGGACGATTACCCAACTTTTGTAGCAACATGGACGGGACTGGAAGAGATTATGCTGAGTGAAATAAGTCAAGCAGAGAGAGTCAATTATCATATGTTTTCACTTATTTGTGGAGCATAACAAATAGCATAGAGGACATGGGGAGATAGAGAGGAGGAGGGAATTGGGGTAAATTGGAAGGGGAGGTGAATCATGAGAGACTACGGACTCTGAAAAACAATCTGAGGGGTTTGAAGTGGCAGGGGGGTGGGAGGTCGAGGTACCAGGTGGTGGGTATTATAGAGGGCACGGATTGCATGGAGCACTGGGTGTGGTGAAAAAATAATGATACTGTTTTATTGTTATGCTGCAAATAAATAAATGAAAAAAAAGAATATTACATAATAAAAATTATAATAGAAAAAAATAAAATAAAATAAAAAAACAAACAAATGGACAACACATACATGAAAACATGTTTGATGTTACTTGGCATCAGGAAAATCCAAATCAAAACTACAATGAGATACCACCTCACACCTGTCAGAATGGCTAAAATTAACAACTCAGGAAATGACAGATGTTGGCAAGGATGTAGAGAAAGGAATGGTTTTATACCATTAGTGGGAAGGCAGACTTGGTGTAGGCACTCTGGAAAATAGTATGGAGGATCCTCAAAAAGTTAAAAATAGAGCTATCCTATTACTCAATAATTGCACTACTAGGTATTTGTCCAAAGGGTAAAAACGTAATGTTTCAAAGGGCCACATGCACCCCAATGTGTATAGCAACAACATAGACAATAACCAAAATATGGAGAGGTCCCAGATGTCCAAATACAGGTAAATGGAAAAAGAAAATGTGGTATTTATACACAAAGGAATATTATTCAGCTGTCAAAAAGAATGAAATCTTGCCATTTGTCAGGATGTGGATGGAATTGGAGGGTATTATGCTAAGCAAACTAAGTCAGTCAGAGAAAGACAAATACCATATGATTTCACTCATATGTGGAATTTAAGAAACAAAACAAACATAGGAGATGAGCATAGTGGAAAGGAAGGAAAAATAAAGGAAAAATGAAAGAGAGGTGGGTGGGGAGATGGGATAACTTGGTGATTGACATTAAGGAGAATACTTGAAATAATGAGCTCTGGATGTTGTATGCAACTGATAAATTACTGAGTTCTACCTCTGAAACTAATAATACAATATATGTTAATTAAATTTAGTTGAAATAAATAAATAATAGTTAAAATAGCAAATTTTAGGTCATGTATATTTTACTACTATCAAAAAATTACAATTAAAAATATCCAGTATATAAATCAACTTATTTAATCTTATAAAAATCCTCTGAGGCAGGCAATATTATTCCTATGGAACAGGTTTAACTCAAGAGGTAAGTGACTTGCTGCAGGTGCCACAATTTGTTAGCCACAGATCCAGGAACCACTCTGTTGCACATTTAGGTCTTTTATCCATTTCAAGTTTATCTTTGTGTCTGTTTTAAGAGAATGTTCGAGTTTCATTCTTCTATACATAGCTGTCCAATTTTCCCAGAACCATTTATTGAAGAGAGTGTCTTTTCTCCACTAGATATTTTTTACCTGAATTGTAAAGATTATTTGATCATAGAATTGAGGGTCCATATCTGGGCTGTCTACTCTATTCCACTGATCTATGTGTGTGTTTTTTTGCCAGTACTATGCTGTCTTGGTGATCACAGCTTTGTAGTAAAGCTTGAAATCAGTCAACTTGATTCCCCCAGTTTTGTTTTTCTTTTTAAACATTTCCTTAGAAATTTGGGGTCTCTTCTGATTCCATACAAATTTTAGAATTGTTTGTTCCAGCTCTTTGAAAATGCCAGTGGAATATTTTTTTTTGAATGGCATTGAAAGTATAGATTTCTCTAGGCATTATAGACATTTCAACAATGTTTATTCTTCTGATCCATCAGCATGGAATGGTCTTTCATCTTTTTGCATCTTCTTCAATTTCTTTCATAGTGTTCTGTAGTTCCTCAAGTACAGATCATTTACCCCCTTGGTTGGGTTTATTCCCAGGTCCCTAATGGTTCTTGGTGCTAAAGTAAATGGAATTGACTCTCTAATTTCCCTTTCTATAGTTTCATTTTTAGTGTATAATAAAGCAACAGATTTCTGTACATTTATTTTGTATACTGCCACATTACTGAATTGCTGTATGAGTTCTAGTAGTTTGGGGGTGGAGTCTTTTGGGTTTTTCATATAAAGTATCATGTCATCTGTGAAGAGAGAGAGTTTGACTTCTTCATTGTCAATTTGAATACCTTTTATTTCTTTTTGTTGTCTTATTGCTGTTGCTAGGACTTCTAGTACTATGTTGAACAAGAGTGGTGAGAGTAGGCATCCTTGTCATGTTCCCAATCTAAAAGGGAAGGCTGTCAGCTTTTCCTCATTGCGGATATTTGCTGTGGGTTTTTCACAGATAGATTTTATGAAGTTGAGGAATGTTCCCTCTATCCCTATACTTTGAATCATTTTAATCAGGAATGGATGCTGTATCTTGTCAAATGCTTTTTCTGCATCAATTGAAAGGACCATGTGGCTCTTCTCTCTTCTCTTATTGATTTGTCCTATCACATTGATTGATTTGTGAATGTTGAACCACCCCCGCATTCCATGGATAAATCCCACCCAGTCATGGTAGATAAACTTTTTAAGGTACTGTTGAATCCTACTAGCTAGGATCGTGTTGAAAATCTGAGCATCCATATTCATCAGGGATATTGGTCTGAAATTCTCCTTTTTGGTGGGCTCTTTGGCTGGTTAGGTGATCAGGGTAATGCTGGCTTCATAAAAAGAGTCTAGAAGTATTCCTTCTTTTTCTATTAAATTTTTTTTAAAAATCACTAATAGAGTTGGATTTTTAAAAAAGATAGCAAATTGACAAACTTTTAGCTATAATAACCAAGAAAAAAGAGAAAAGCCTCAAAATTATAAATTTATATAAATTTATTTGTATTAATTGGGGAGCCTGGGTGGCTCAGTGGATTAAGCCTTTGCCTTCGACTCAGGTCATGATCTCAGGGTCCTGGGATCGAGTCCCGTATCGGGCTCTCTGCTCAGCGGGGAGCCTGCTTCCTCCTCTCTCTCTCTGCCTGCCTCTCTGCCTACTTGTGATTTCTCTCTGTGTGTGTCAAATAAATAAAAATCTTCAAAAAAAAAAAAAAAAAGAAGAAGAAGAAGAATGTAGTCTCCTTCTTTATCTCCAAGTACCATCTTTAGTTTAAAATCTAATTTATCTGGTATGGAAATCCCTACCCCAGCTTTCTTTTTTGGCCCATTGGCATGAAAGAGGCCTCTCCAACACTTCACTTTCAGTCTGGATGTATCCTTACATTCATAATGGGTCTCTTGTAGACAACATATGCATGGGTCCTATAGTTTATCCAATCTGGAACCCTGTGCCATTTTATGGGAGCATTTAGGCTGTTCACATTAAGAGTGATTATTGAAAGACACATTTTTATTGACATCATGCTGCCTGTGAAGTCCTTGATTCTATAGATTGTCTCTGTAAATTTCTGTTCTCTGACACTCTTGGGTTCATTCTTTTTTTATAGAATCCCCCTTAATATTTCTTGTAGTGCTGGCTTGGTGGTAACATACTCTTAAGCCTTGCCAATCTTGGAAGCTCTTCATCTCTCCATCCATTTTGGATATCGGCTTTGCTGGATAAAGTATTCTTGGCTGCATGTTCTCCTCATTTAGTGCCCTCAATACATCTTGCCAGCCCTTTCTGGATTGCCAAGTTTCTGTGGACAGGTCTGAATTTATTCTGATGGACCTTCCTCTCTATGTAAGGAATTTCTTCTCCCTAGCTGCTTTCAAGAGCTCCTGTCTAAAATTATGATTTATCAGTTTCATAATCAGGTGTCGCGACTTCTTTCTAGATTCTATAATCTCAGGGGGTGATCTTTCTGCCTCTAGGACATGGAAACTGGTTCCATTCCCCAGGTTGGGAAAATTTTCATGAAGAATTTGTTCAACTGTATCTTCTAGTCTTCTTTCTTTCTCCTCCCCCTCAAGGATCCCAATAATTCTGAGGTTGGAATGTTTCATGGAGTCATTTGTTTCTTAATTCTGTTTTTATGGCTTCTAAGCTATTTTTTCCCCCAGGCCTCCTCTGTATCCTTTTTCTCTATCACTTGGTCCTCTAGATTACCAATTCTATCTTCTGCCACAGTTACCCTAGCAGTTAGAGAGTTTAGATTAGTTTAGATTGGACTTCATGAATAGCATTTTTTAACTTCTTCTTAGGTGGCTTTCACTTCTGCCCTAATCGATTTCATGCTGTCATTAATGGTTTTCTTCAACCTAGCCATTGCCTAGATAATAGGTACCCTGAATTCCCTTTCTGATATACTATTTATATCCATCTCCAATAACTCTGATTGAGAGATGGAAAGGGCAGTCTCTGTTGGCATTCCCCCTCCTAGTCATTTTTGTGAGAGGCAGCTGAGGGGTGTGTAGCTGAATATATCAACCATGATCCAGGCAAGGTGCACCCTGGAACACTTATGAGCAATCAGAAGTCAGCACCAAAAGAAAGGAAAAAGGAAAAAAGAGAGAGAGAAAGAGAGACAGAAAAAAATGATAAGAGAATACCCAGCCAGAATGGGCCCCAAAAGTAAGCTTTAAAAGGTATACAAACAAAAACAGACACACCAAGAGACCGACAAAGTAAATGACAAGGAAAAAAAAAAAAAAAAACAGACAAAATTAATCCCAAGGATAAGATTTATATAATATCGGAACATAAACATATACACTGAAACATTGGTAGAAGAAAGAGATTGGAGGGTGGTTATAAATCCTCAATGTGGGCAAGGAAGGTTATTTTGATTCTTCCTGGGTGTATCTTCATATATTTGTTAAAGGACTCAACTTTCCAGAGATAAAGGGAGATTAAAACTGGTTTATATATAGGGGTAATATTGATTAGGGAAAGAAGATTACCTTGAAACTTCTATCTATATGTATATTTTTAAAAAAGCAAAAGAAAAATACAGGTATATGTACGAAAAAAGTTCAAGTTAAAGGGTTGTTATGGAATTTGTTGTATTGAACCTTTCTTTGTAATGGTAAGTAGGTTTAAAAAATTAGAAAGAACAAGAATACTGAGGATGAATTAAAAACAAAAGTTGTATCTATGAAATATACAGGTTTTAGATCAATACCAGGAACTTAATATCTTGTTTTCCCCTGATATTGGGGTTTTACAGATTTATGGGGACGCTGTTGTGGTTGTCCTCTCATTCTTTCAGCTGGCTTTCTTGGCGAGAGGCCTGCTGCATTGTTTTCTGGTCAGTCTTGCTTGGGTTGAGTCCTCCTGCTCCCTATGAAGGGGCTGGGCTCTCTTGAAACCAGTTTTTCAGGCTTTTGGTCTCTGGAGGGTTCTGTTCTTTGGTGGCTTTTTGTGGCTTTTGGAGGTTTAATGGAAAGCAAACTGCACCCAGACCTCCACCTCAGAGAGAAGCCTCAGTCTGCTCCCCGCTGGGTGGTCCAGAGCACATAGACTCCCCATCTGCACACTCCACTGAGCTGTGCTATCTCCCACAGGCAGTGTGCGACCCCAGCCAGCATCTCAGGGGTTGCACCAAGTGTGCTCTCTTGTCTCTTGTCTCTTGTCTCTGCATCCCCATGCCACTAAATCCATGAGTGATATTTGTCCAGAGAGCCCACTTCCAGTGGCTGTCTTTGGGTCCAGACCACCAGAGAGATCCCAACCAGAGATAGTGGACTGAGATTTTCAAGCCTGGGCTGGGAGTATTCAGACTCTTGGCAGGTCCTATTACCCACTGGCTAGCACTTGCACAGAGCATTCTCAGGTGCCAGTAGAGAGCGTGGTCAGTTCCCAGTCCTGCAGTGTGCCTACAGAGCACAAAAGGCTGTGGTTCCAGAGACCACCAGCTGGTGCACACATCAGACTCCCTCACATACAGAGGGCCCCTAGCCCAGCACTGGTGCAAGCAGCAGAAAGCCAGGGGCTCAGGGACCACAGCCTGGGGGCTTTGCTGCACTCTCTTTGGCACAGGTGGTTGCCAGCAATGGCTCTTCTTGGTCTGTGGACTTAGTCCTGTGCCCATGACCCCCTGATTCTACCAGTTGCCCCTTAAGATCTCTCATTCTTTTTAAGTGCTTTTAACCAGACTCCAAGTTAATGCTGGTCCCCAATCACAGGGCACTCTTGTATTGCGGTATTACTTTCCAATGGGTCACTTCTGGTTGCTCGTTCTCCCTTCTGTTTATCCTCCAATATCAGTCTGATTCCCACTCCACTTTATCTCTCCACTAGAGTCCTCTGCCCCTGTACAGATCCAGAAGTGTATAATCCTACATCTAGGCGATTTCATGGGTGTTCAGAGTGTTCTGGTAGATAATTAGCTCACTTTAGGGGACTGGTTGAAAGAACATCTACTTCTCTGCCACCTTGCCCCAGCCCTCTCTTTTTGTACTTTTTGTTTTGTTTCTTGATTTCTATATGAGTGAAATCATATAGTATTTGTCTTTCTTTCACTGACTTACTTCACTTAGCATTATACCCTCTAGATCCATCCATATTGTTGCAAATGGCAAGATTTCATTCTTTTTATAGCTGAGTACTATTCCATTGTGTGTATATATTGTCTCATTATCCATTCCTCTATCAGTGGACACTTAGGCTGTTTCCATAATTTTGCTATTGTTATTAATGTTGAAATAAACATCAAAGTGCATATATCTTTTTGAATTAGTGTTTTGTTGTTGTTGTTGTTGTTGTTGTTGTTGTTGTTGTTGTTGTTTGAAGAATATCCAGTAGTGGTAATTTGAGATCATATGGTAACTCTTATTTTTTAATTTTTTGAAGAATCTCCATAGTGTTACCCACAGTGGCATCCCAGTTTTCATTTCCAACAATAGTGCATAAAGTTTCCTTTTCTCCACATCCTTGTCAATGCTTGTTGTTTTCCATGGTTTTTTTAATTGTAGTTTTGATTTACATTTTCCCTGATGATAAGTGACGTTGGGCATCTTTTTATTTGTCAGTTGGTCATCTCTATGGAGAAATGCCTGGTCACATCTTCTGCCCCATTTTCTAATTGTATTATTTGGTCATTTTGTTTGTTTGTTTGTTTGTTTGTTTTTGGTGTTGAGATGTATGAGTTCTGTATGTATTTTGGATATTAACCTTTTTTGAAATACTTCATTTGGAAATATTTTTCCCCATTCATTACATTGTCTTTTAGTTTTGTTGATCATTTCTTTTGTTGCATGGAAGCTTTTTAATTTCATGTAGTCCCAAGAATTTATTTTTGCTTTTGTTTCACTTACCCTAGGAAACTTATCTTTAAAAATGGTGCTATGGTCAATGTCTGAAAAATTACTACCTATGCTCTCTTCTAGGATACTTATGGTTTCAGGTCTCACAATTAGGTCTTTAATTCATTTTGAGTTTATTTTTGTATATGGTGTTAGAAACTGGTTCAGTTTCATTCTTTTGCATGTTGCTGTCCAGTTTTCCCAACACCATGTGCTGAAGAGCCTGTCTTTTTTCCATCACATATTCTTGCCTTCTTTGTCAAAGATTATAGATTGACCATCTATAATCATGGGTTTATTTCTTGGGTCTCTATTCTCTTCCATTGAACTATGAGTCTATGTTTGTGCCGGGACCATGTTTTTCATTTTGTTTTGTTTTGTTTGTTTTTTGTTTTTTGTTTGTTTGTTTGCTTGTTTTAGTATTATGGTTTTGTAATATCTAGAAATCTAGAGTTATGACATTTCTGGTTTTTTTCTTCTTTGTCAAGATTTCTTTGGCTATTCAGGGTCTTTTGTGGTTCCATATAAGTTTTAGGATTATTTGTTCTAGTTTTATGAAAAATGCTGTTAGTCTATTGTTAGGCATTGCATTAAATCTGTAAAGTGCTTTGGCTGTCACGGACATTTTACAAATATTCCTTCTTCCAATCTATAATCATAGAATATCTATCCATTTGTTTGTGTCATCTTTGATTTCTTTCATCACTGTTTAATAGTTTTCAGAGTACAGGTCTTTCACTTCCTTGGTTAAATTTATTCCTAAGTATTTTATTAATTTTGGTGCAATTGTAAATGGGATTGTTTTAAAATTTCTCTTTCTGCTACTTCATTATTAGGGTATAGAAATGAAATGGGTTTCTGGAGGTCCTAGGTAGCTCAGTTAGATAAGCGTTTGATTCCGTTTTGTTTTTGTTTTTGTTTTTAAGATTTTATTTATTTATTTGACAGAGATCACAAGTAGGTAGAGAGGCAGGCAGAGAGAGAGAGAGGAAGCAGGCTCCCCACTGAGCAGAGAGACCGATGCAGGGCTCAATCCCAGGACCCTGGGACCATGACCTGAGCTGAAAGCAGAGGCTTTAATCCACTGAGCCACCCAGGCGCCCCAGCACCTGATTCTAGATCTCAGCTCAGGTCTTGATCTCAGAGCTGTGAGTTCAACCCCTGCAGTAAGCTCCGCATTGAGCATGGAGTTTACTTTAAAAAAAGAAAGAAAGAAACGCAATCGATTTCTGTATATTAATTTTCTATACTGCAATCTTACTGAATTCATTTATCAGATCTAGTAGTTTCTTGGTAGGACCTTTAGGATTTCCTGTATATAATATCATGTCGTCTGTGAATAGTGAATGTTTTGCTTCTTCCCTACCTATCTGGTTGCATTTTATTCCTTTTTCTCATCTGATTGCTGTACCTAGGACTTCTAGTACTATGTTGAATAAAAGTAGTAAGAGTGCACATTCTTGTCTTGTTCCTGATTTTAAAACAAAAATTCTTAATTTTTCACCAGTGAGTATGATATTAGCTGTGGGTTCTTCATATATGGCTTTCTTCATGTTGAGGTATATTCCCTCTAAACTTATTCTGTTGACATTTTGATCATGAATGGAATTTTGTACTTTGTCAAATGCTTTTTTGAAATCTATTGAAACCATCTGTTGAAATGATAACATGGCTTTTATCCTTTCTTTTGTTGATATATATATCACAATGATTGATTTGCAAATATTAAACCACCCTTGCATCCTGGGAATAAATCCCACTTTATTGTGATGAATAATTTCTTTTGATGTATTGTTGGATTTGTTTTGCTAATATTTTGTTGAGGATTTTTGCATCTAAGTTCATCAGGTTCATCTAGGTTGATCATATTGGACTGCAGTTCTCCTTTTTTGTTGTTCTGCTTTTAGCTGGTTTTGGTGTTAGAGTAATGTTAGCCTCATAGAATAAATTTGGATAATTTGCTTTCTCTTCTATTTTTGGAAGTCATTAGAGAAGAAAGGGTGTTCGCTCTTCTTTAAATATTTGGCGGAATGCATTTTAAATCTGTCTGATCCTGTACTTTTGTTTGTTCGCAGCTTTTTGATTATGAATTCAAATTCTTTGCTGGTAATCAGCCCATTCAAATTTTCTATTTCTTTCTGATTCAGTTTTGGGAGGTATATTCTTTTAGGTTGTCCTATTTGTTGGCATATAATATTCCATAATATTCTCTTATAATACTTTGTATTTCTGTGGTGCTGCTTGTTATTTCTCCTCTTTCATTTCAGATTTTGTTTATTTGAGTTCTCCCTCTCTCTTTGATAATCCTGGCAAAAAGTTTGTCAATTTTACTGATCTTTTCAAAGAACCAACTCCTGGTTTCATTGATCTGTTCTACTATTTTTTTAGTTTCTTTTCCATTTATTTTGCTCTAATCATTTTATAATTTCTTTCTACTGTTTTGGGGTTTTTTTTCTGTTCTTCTTTTCTAGCTCTTTTAGGCAAAAGGTTAAGTTGTTTGAAATTTTTCTTGCTTCTTCAGGTAGGCCTGTATTACAATAAATTTCCCTCTTAGAAAAAATGTTGCTGCATCCCAAAGATTTGGGGCTGTTCTGTTTTCATTTTTATTTGTACCCATAATTTTTTTATTTCTTCTTTGATTTCTTGGTTGACCCAATCATTGTTTAGTGGAATGTTACCTAACCTGCATGTATTTATGTTCTTTTCAGACTTCTTTCTTGTGGTTGACTTCTAGTTTTATAGAGTTGTGGTCAGAAAAGATGCATAGTATGATTTCCATCTTTTTTTTTAATTTTTGAGTCTTCATTGTGGCCTAATAAGTGATCTTTGGAGAATGTTCTTATTTGCACTTAAGTATATGTATTCCAGTGTTTTAGAATGGAATGTTCTGAATGTATCAATTAGATCCATCTGGTCCAATGTCTTATTCAAAGCCGCAATTTCCTTTTTGATTTTCTGTTTGGATGGTCTATCCATTGTTGTAAGTGGGGTGTCAAAGTTTCCTACTCTTATTGTATTACTACCAATTCCATCCTTTATCTTTGTTATTAGCTCCTTTATATATTTAGGCACTCCCATGTTAGGTACATAAATATTTACAATTATTATATCTTTTTGTTGGATTATTCCCTTTATGATTATGAAGTGTTCTTCCCTGTCTCTTGTTACTGTCTTTGTTTTAAAGTCTATTTTGACCAATATAAGTATGGCTACTCAGGCTTTCTTTGTACATCCATTTGCATTAAATTATTTTTCCATACCTTCACTTTCAATGTGCATGTGTCTTTAGGTCCAATATGGGTCTCCTGTAGACAGCATATATATGGGTCCTTACTTTTTTATTCATCTAATAACCCTATGTCTTTTGATTGGAGCATTTAGTCCATTTACATTTAAAGTAATTTTTTTCTTTTTAAAATTTAAATTCAATTAGGCAACATACAGTACATTATTAGTTTCAGATGTCAAAGTAATTATTGATAACTATGTACTTGTTGCAATTTTGCTACTCATTTTATGGCTGTTCTTGTAGTTCTCTGTTCCTTTCTTCTCTTGCTCTGTTCTCTTGTGGTTTGATGCTTTCCTTTATTATATCCTAGATTCCTTTATCTTAAGGTCTTGCATATCTATTAGCAGTTGTTGATTTATGATTAGCATTAGGTTTATATATAACATTTTATGCATATAGCTGTCTCTATTAATCCGATGGTTGTTTAGATCTGAACCCCTTCTTAAATATGAAACTTTTGCTCCTCTCCTCCTCATGTTTTAGGTATATGGTATCCCCACATTATACCCTTTTATTTTGTGAATCCCTCCAATGATTCTTATAGATATACTTAATTCTTAGATATACTTAAGATGTATATAGATATACATAATTGATATACTTAATTATGCTTTTTTGTACATGCTTCCTACTGTTTTTACTCCTATTCAATGGTCTTTCCTTTCTAGTCAGAGACCCCTTTAACATTTCTTGTAGGGCTGGTTTAGTGGTCTTGAATTCCTTTTACTTTTGTTTGGGAAACTCTCTATCTCCTTCTATTCTGAATAATAGCTTTTGGATAGCATATCTTTCTTTGCAGATTTTTTTTTCCTTTCATTGACTTGAACATATTATGCCATTTTCTTCTAACCTGCAAAATTTCTGCTGAAAAATTAGCTGATACCTTATGGGGTTCACTTGTATGTAGCTGTGTCTTTTCTCTTGCAGCTTTTGAAATTCTCTCTTTATCACTACTTTTGCCATTTTAATTACTATGTATCTTCACGTGGTCCTCCTAGGGTTGATTTTCTTGGGGTTTCTCTGTGTCTCCTGGGTCTGGATTTCTTTTTCCTTCTCTAGATTTGAGATGCTATCAGCTGTTATTTGTTCAAATAATGTTTTTGTTCCCTTTCTCTCTCTTGTCCTTTGGGATCTCTATAATGTAAATATTATTATGCTTGATGGTTTCCTTGATTTATTCTCATTCTTTATTAGTCATTTTTCTTTCTCCTGTTTCATTACTCTGTCCTGCAGGTCACTGATCCATTCTTCTGCTTCCTTTAGTCTACTATTTATTCCATCTAATGTATTTTTTTTACATTTTTTATTTTATAATTAATTTTTTCTTCCAAGTTTTCATTTAAACCCCACTTAGTCAGTACAATGTAATATTAGCTTCATGTGTCAAACATAGTAATTCAAAAATTACATACAATACCCAGTGCTCATCACAAAACCCCTCTTTAATATCTCATCACCTATTTACACCCCTCCCCCCCAGTAATCATCAGTTTCTTCTCTATAGCTAAGAGTCTGTTTCTTGGTTTTTTCTCTTTCTAGTCCCAATGTTGATTTATTTTGTTCCTTAAATTCCACATATTATTGAAATTGTATGGTATTTGTCTTCCTCTGACTGATTTATTTCACTTAGCATAATACTTTCTAACTCCAACCTTATCATTACAAATAGCAAGATTTCATTCATTTTTATATTTGAGTAAGATACACACACACACACACACACAACCTCTTCTTTATCCATTCATCAGCTGTTGGACATTTCAGTTCTTTCCATTAATTGACTATTGTTGATAATGCTGCTATGAACATCAGATGCATTCACCCCTTCCAATTAGCAATTCTGTACCATTTTGGTAAAACCCTAGCAGTGCAATTTCTGGATCATAGGGTAGTTGTATTTTAACTTTTTGAGGAACCTCAATACTCTTTTCCAGTGGCTTCACCAGTTTCATTCCCACCAACAGTGCAAGACATTTGCCCTTTCTCCACATCCTTGCCAACACTTGTTGTGTCTTGTGTTGTTAGTTTTAGCCATTCTGACTAGTGTGAAGTGATATCTCATTGTAGTTTTGTTGTGTATTTCCCTGATGTTGAGTAATGTTGAGCATCTTTTCATCAGTCTGTTGTTAATCAATATGTCTTCTTTGGAAAAATGTCCATTCATGTCTTCTGCCCATTTATTAACTAGAATACTTGGTTTTGGGGGTGTTGAATTTTATATATTCTTTATGTATTTTAGATACTAGTCCTTTATCAGATATGTCACTTGCAAATATCTTCCCCTATCTTTTTAAAGATTTACTTATTTAGAGGGAAAGAAAGCATGAATAGGAGGGGAGGGGGGAGAGAGAGAATCTTAAGCAGGCTATACACTCAACACAGAAGCCAACATGGAGTTTGATCCCAAAACCTTGAGATTATGATCTGAGCCAAAACCAGCAGCTGGACACTCAACTCAACCCATGTACTGTTAATGTATTTTTAATTTCGGTTATTGAGTTCTTCATCTCTAGTTGGTTCTTTTTTGTGTTTTCAGTCTCTTTGTTGAGAGTCTCACTGAGGTCCTCCATTTTTTTGTCAAGTCCAGTGAGTATCTTTATGGCCATGAATTTGTATTCTCTATTAGATATACTACTTATTTCTGTTTTTGCTTAGCTCTCTTGCTGTTATTTTTGTCCTATTCTTTCACTTGGGACATATTCCTATCTCCTCACTTTGTTTAACTCTCTGTGTCTGTTTCTGTGTTAGGAAAGTTAGTTATGTCTCCTGTTTGAAAGTAGTGGCTTATAAAAAACATGTACCATAGTGCCTTGCAGTGCAAGTCCTCCATTCACCAGGATATGGCACTTCAGGGACATTTTCTAACTATGTTGAAGGCACTCTACTACAATGGTTGTGCCATGTTTGTTTTCAGTCCAGCTGTCTGAAATGGCTCTCTTTGCCTATTGTGGGCAGAGTTTGGTCTCTGTGTTGTTAATGAGCCAGACTGAGGTCTTCTTTGGCTTGAGTTGGGTCAGTTCAGACATTTTTCAGAGCTTCAATTACATGAAACTGCAAAGTGCTCCCCCTGTAGTGTCCCCAGAGAAGTTTTCATTGGTGGGCGAGGTCTGCAGTCAGATCAGACGTCTGCCTTCTACTGGAGCCACAGTAGAACTAGTATGTGTGGTGATCTTCTCCTCTCCCCAGGTCAGGAGTCACTTTAGAGTTGTGCTATCCACTATCAGGGTTGCTGTACAATGTCATGCTTGTGGCACAGCTTTGAATGAACTCCTGCAGAGGGTGTGTTGGATAGGGCAGGTCCTCAGGAGAATGGGTTATGGGGAATTTGGTGAAAGCTAGCTAGGTGTAGAGTGTCTGTGCTGGTTCCATGGGTTTCCAGGTACCTAGGTTCAGGAGAAGGAAGGGAAACTGTGCCTGCCAGCTCTTTTGTTCCTTGAGAAGCACCCTAAAATCCCTGCCACACCTCCACACTTTCTGATACTAGTAAACAAATCTCCACATAAACCATAGGCATTTTTTTAACTGCCTCTTCCGTGATGTTTCTTGGTGAGATTGTTTGTTGTCTTGCCTCTTTAAAGGTGGAGACTGTGTCTCCTATTGCCCTCAACACCCCCAAAGCTAAGCCTACTGATTTTTAAAGTTCCAGATATTAAGCCCTGGTGATTGTAAGAACTTGCAAAGTTAAGCCCTTCTTGTTTGCAAAGCCAAATATTATGAGATTTGTCTTCCTGGTGCAAGTGCCCTATGCCTGGGTTATCTATTGTGGAGTCTACTTCTCCCCTCTCAGTACCCCATGATGTCCCTCCCTCCCTAGGACAGACCCCAATGGTCAATTTGGCTCTCAGCGTCTCTGCCTTTCCTTCCTTCTTTGATGTGGCCTCTTTGCTACATTTAGCTGTGGAGAGTCTGTTCTGACAGTCTTTGTGTCATTTTCTGTTTTCTTTCTTTTTTTTTTTTACACTGATGTGGGTGTTATCTATGTGTATACATGGGACAAGGTGAGCCTCCTACCACGCCATTTTCCTTTATAAAAGCTAAATTTTGAATAAAGATGTCACAGGAATTCACAGAAATCAGGGGAGGAATCTCACAAGTTATGAAACTTGAGATTCAGGACATGAGATTCAGCTTGAGATTCAGCCAGTTATCTAAAGAGTATAGGGCTCCAAATAACATCTTATTAGAGGACTTTGTGAGACATATTTGTCATCATGATTACCCAGTCTGGACCCAAAATGCCCACATTTAATGGTTTGATTCAGATGCAAACTTGCTGTTTCTCAACTTTCAATAACATCAATATTCCAGAGGTTAGCATCCTTTCATCTGACAAGAAACTGTAGCCCAAAGGTTAGGTGTGGTTTGAAATGGAAAGTAAAAGGATGGATGGAGTAAAGAAGAAAGGTCTCATCAATCTCTACATTCACTCAAATACCTTTTGAAAACAGACTCCTCTGAAATCTACCCACTTTACTAGATATTTATTGTTTTTTTAGAGAAGAAATGAATCTTAAAATCCCAAAATTTAACTCAGTTGTAGATAGAGTTTATTCAGCAATTTTTATGCAAGCATGAGGAAAAAGCCAATTAACTATTATCAGTGAAATAAATATATAGAAAGAGTCATAGCATTTAATAACATTCCTGAATAACTGAACCTACAAAAAACTGCTTGGAATTTCTCATTACTTAACCAAATAAACACATATTTGCAGTAACTTTTGGTCAGGTTTTTTTTTGTTTCTAGTAATCAAAAAAATCCTAAATAATACACATGGAAAAGAAGAAAAATTTAATAGTAAAAGAAAGGCTTTTTAAATTTAGAAAATCTTCTCAGAGTAAAAAACCTACATGTTAATGTTGTGAAGGTCCCTGTAAGAAGACAACTGTGCTCTACATCATTATCAAGGTGCCAAGAGGAATCAAAGGCAAAAGAAATACTAAAGTTAATGAAAATCTCATTTTAATCAACTGTCATTTTTACAAAGAGTACTTGACCTTTATGAGCCAGTGTCTGCAAAGATTTTAAGAGTTTATAAACCACTCAGATAAAATCTCTTTCAAAGGAAATAGTCCTTATTTTGAAAGAGATCATTCATGAGAGGGAATAGAAAGAGCACTTCAGTGCTGTCTCTGAGAATGGAAAAGTCACAAGGTATGTCTCTGGATGGGCTAAAGTTTATAGCAATGCTATTTTAAATGGCAAGATGAAATGATACAAAATACCCATGTTAAATATCTGATAGTAAAATCCCCTTGGAGTTAAAAAAAAAAAAAAGGAAAAGGAAAGATGGAAAATCCTTTTTTAGGACATAAGTATTTTTAACTCAAGAACTGCTTAAAAACTGAGGGGAGACAAGATGGTGGGGAAGTAGGAGGAGGCTTCCTTTCAACCTGTACCCTAAAGTGAGCTGATTACCTTCCAAAGAACTCTGATCACCCACGAAATCAGCCTGAGATCAGAATTATACATGTCTGGATCTCTACCGGAGCAGAAGACACCAGTGGGCAGGTAAAGCAGAGTGGGAAAGTCGGACTGATATCCTAAGATAAACAAAAGGGGGAGGGAGCCACCAGAGATGACCCATTGGAAAGTAATATCCCAATACGAGAGTGCCCTGCATCTGGGGACCAGCATTAACTTGGAGTCTGGTAGAAAGCACTCAAAAAGAGCAAAGGATCACCGTGGGGAAATTGTGGGAATCGGGGTCTTAGGGTCAGGGGATTAAGTCCCCAGACCCAAGACAGCCACCCCTGGCACAGAGCCAGAGAGAGTGCGGCAGAGAAATCAGGTCTTGGTGCCTGAACCACCAGCGCGCCTGAGAGTGCATGGCGCCCGGCTCCCGTGAGGGGCTGGGAGCCTCGCCAGCCAACAGAAGCACAGCCTTTTGCAGTCCCCATGTGAGTGCCCTGCCATGCCATCAGAGTCCCAGTAGTGCCCCGTGCCCTCCCCTGAAAGAGGTGCACAAAGGCGCCAGCCGGGTGCCCTCAGACCTGGTAAGATCGGGCACTCCCAGCCCTGGCCAGCGGGAAAATCTCAGTGTGTGATCACTGCTTGGAACTTCTCTGGCAGTCTGGAGCTGCCCAGACAGCCGCCACTGCTGTGGTTTTGGGCACAAGCAAAAAATCCTGAGTCCCCAGGGACCACGACTGGGAACCTGCTCTGCCAGCGGCCAAGGGGGGATTTATTTGGGCTCTGCAGGGGATTTATTTGGGCTCTCTCTGAGAGGGAGGTCAGGGTGCAGTTTTCTTTCCTCTAAACCTACAAAAACCATCAAAAGCGGTCAAGGCGAGAGAGAAAAACAAAAGTGAACAAATATAAAAACCTCCAGAGAACAAAAGCCTGAAAAAAACAGTTTCCTCAGAGCCCACCCCCTTGAGGGGGGGCGGGAGGACTTCACTCAGAGAACATCATTGACTGAAAACCCACGTGGCAGGCCCCTCCCCCAGAAAACCAACCAGGAAAGGAAAAAAAAAAAAAAACGACAAGAGAACAACCACCACTACTTCATAGGACAAATTTTATTATTAATTCGTTCCCACTATTCTGGCTCATTTTTTTATATAGATAATTTTTTATTACTATATAGATAATTTTTTAACCTATTTACCGTCACAGTGAGATGTCCAGTACATCAAATTCCAAAATACCCTTATAACCTGAACTTTTTGATACTTACACCTGTGTTTCGCTTTTGCATTTCTATTTTTTAAATTTCTTTTTTTTTTATTTTAGTTTAGTATAGTCTACTTTATTCCTTTTTTTAATTTTTATTTTCTAATATTCATATAGAGTTACACTTCACGGTACTACCCTTTCCCCAATCAATGTCAGCCCTATAGGTAAACCAATTTTGAATCCCCCTTTATCTTAGGAAAGTTGAGTCCTTTAACAAAGATATAAAGATACATCGAGGAAGAATCAAAACAACCTTCCTCACCCACACTCAGAATTTACAACCACTCTCCCATCTTTTTCTTCCACCAGTATTTCTGTGTTTTTGTGTTTGTCCTGATAGTAGATAAATCTTACACTCAGGATTCTTTTTGACGAGGTTCTTCCTTTATTTGCATATATATATATGCAAAAGTACATATTTATTTTTCTCTTGTCATATACTTTTATCAGTCTTTTTGTTTGTCTGTTTTTGTTTGTATACTTCATAAATCTTACCTTGGAGCCCATTTGGGCTGAACCTTCTCTTTCATCTTCCCTTTCTTTCCTGTCTCTCTCTCTCTCTCTCTCTCTCTCTTTTTTTCTTTTTCTTTTCTTTTGTCTCTCGTTTGGGTGGGGAATCCTGATTGCTCAGAAGTGTTCCAGGGTGTACCTTGACTGCACCACGGTCAATACATCCAGCTACATCTGTTCAGTCATCTCTCACCAAAATGAGTAGAAGGAGGAATGCCCAACAGAAGAAAAATACAGAAGATGGACCTTCTGCAACAGAGCTGATGGCTATCAACATAGACAATATGTCGGAAAGAATATTCAGGCTAACAATGATCCAGGCAATAGCTAGGTTGGAGAAAGCCATGGATGACCAAACGGAACTGATTAGGGCAGAACTGAAAGTGACCAAGGATGATGTTCACAATGTTAGGGCAGAGCCAAAAGCTACCAGGGATGAGGTTCACAATGCTCTCAATGAGTTCCAATCTAATCTAAATTCTCTCAAAGCTAGGGTAACTGAGACAGAAGATAGAATTAGTGATCTGGAGGACAAACAGATATAGAGAAAAGATCAGGAGGAAGCCTGGAACAAACAGCTTAGAAGCCATGAAAACAGAATCAGGGGAATAAATGATGCCATGAAACCTTCTAACGTCAGAATTACTGGAATCCCTGAAGGGGAGGAGAAAGAAAGAAGTCTAGAAGATAAAGTGGAACAAGTTCTTCATGAAAACTTTCCCAATCTCCCGAAAAGAACCAGCATTCATGTACTAGAGGCTGAATGGTCTCCACCCAAGATTATACATTCCAAAAAAACATCAAGGCACCTGATAGTCAAATTGAGGAATCATAATTGTAGATATAATCTCTTAAAAGCCGATAGGACAAAGAGGCTCCTTACTTACAGAGGAAAGCCCATCAGAATAATGTCAGATCTGCCCACAGAGACCTGGCAAGCCAGAAAGGGCTAGCAAGATATATTCAGGACACTAAATGAGAAAAGCATGCAGGCAAGAATACTTTATCCAGCAAGACTGACATTCAAAATGGATGGAGAGATAAAGAGCTTCCAAGACCGACAAGGCTTAAAGGACTATGCAACCACCAAGCCGATACTGCAGGAAATATTAAGGGGGCTTCTTGAAAGGAGGAAAAAGCCCAAGAATAGCATTGAACAGAAATATAGAGACAATCTACAGAAAGAAAGACTTCAAAGGTAACACGATGTCAATAAAAATGTATCTATCAATAATCACTCTCAATGTGAATGGCCTAAATGCGCCCATAAAATGGCACAGGGTTGCAGATTGGATAAAAGGACAGGACCCATCCATGTGTTGTCTACAAAAGACCCATTTTGAACCTAAAGATACACCCAGACTGAAAGTGAAGGGATGGAGAAGCATCTTTCATGCCAATGGGCCTCAAAAGAATGCCGGGGTAGTGATTCTCATATCAGATAAATTAGATTTTAAACTAAAGACTATAGTCAGAGATACAGAAGGACACTACATCATTCTTAAAGGACACTACATCTATCCACCAAGATGATCTAACAATTGTAAATATCTATGCCCCGAATATGGGAGCAGCCAATTACCTAAGAAAACTGTTAATCAAGATAAAGAGTCATATTGATACGAATACATTAGTAGTAGGAGATCTTAACACGCCTCTCTCAGAAATAGACAGATCATCGAAGCAGAAAATTAATAAACAAGAGCATTGAATGGCACATTGGACCAGATGGACCTGATAGATATATACAGAACATTCCACCCTAAAGCAACAGAATACTCACTCTTCTCAAGTGTACATGGAACCTTCTCAAGAATAGACCACATACTGGGTCACAAATCAGGACTCAACTGATACCAAAAGACTGAGATTATTCCCTGAATATTCTCAGATCACAATGCTTTGAAACTGGAGCTCAATCACAAGGAAAAGTTCAGAAGGAACTCAAACACCTGAAAGCTAAAGACCACCTTGCTTAAGAATGCTTGGATCAACCAGGAGATCCCCGTAGTGCAGTCAAGGTGCACCCTAGAACACTTCTGAGTAATCAGGATTCCCCACCCATACAAGAGACAAAAGAAAAGAAAAAGAAAAAAAGAAAAAAGAGAGAGAGAGACAGGAAAGAAAGGGAAGATGAAAGAGAAGGTTCAGCCCAAATGGGCCCCAACATAAGATTTATGATGTATACAGACAAACAAAAAGACTGATAAAAGTATATGACAAGAGAAAAATATATATACATATATATGCAAATAAAGGAAGTACCTCGTCAAAAAGAACCCCAAATGTAAGATTTATATACTATCAAGACAAACACAAAAACACAGAAACAACGGTGGAAGAAAAAGATGGGAGAGTGGTTATAAATTCTCAGTGTGGGCAAGGAAGTTTGTTTTGATTCTTCCTGGATGTATCTTGATATCTTTGTTAAAGGACTCAACTTTCCTAAGATAAAGGGGGATTAAAAATTGGTTTACCTATAGGGGTAGTATTGATTGTGGAAAGGGGATTACTTTGAAGTTTAACTCTATATGAACATTAGAAAATAAAAATAAAAAGGAATAAACTAGACTAAACTAAAGTAAAATTTTTTTTTAAAATTCAAAAAATAGAAATCTAAAAGAAAAACACAGGTGTAAGTATCAAAAAGTTCATGTTAGAAGGCTATTATGGAATTTGATGTACTGGACATCTCACTGTGATGGTAAATTGGTTAAAAAATTATCTATATAAAAAAAACGAACCGGAATAGTGGGAACGAGTTAAAAATAAAAGTTGTCCTATGAAGTAGTAGTGGTGGTTCTCTTGTAGTCTTTTTTTTTCCCTTTCTTGGTTGGTTTTCTGGGGGAGGGGCCTGCCACGTGGGTTTTCAGTCAATGATGTTCCCTGAGTTAAGTCCCCCCGCCCCCCTCAAGGGGGTGGGCTCTGAGGGAACTGGTTTTTTTCAAGCTTTTCATCTCTGGCAGTTTTTATGTTTGTTCACTTTTTTTCTCTCATCTTGACCGCTTTTGATGGTTTTTGTAGTTTTAGAGGAAAACAAACTGCATCCTAACCTCCCTCTCAGAGAGAAGCCTCAGTCTGGCTGCAGAGCCCAAATAAGTTCCTCCTTGGCCACTGGCAGAGCAGGTTCCAAGTCACGGTCCCTGGGGACACAGGATCTTTTGCTTGTACCCAAAACCATGGCAGCGGTGGCTGTCTGGGCAGCTCCAGACCGCCAGAGAGGTTCCAAGCTGCTATCGCACACTGAGATTTTGCCACTGGCCCGGGCTAGGATTGCCTGGTCTTTCTGGGTCTAAGAGCACCCAGCTTGTGTGCACCTCTTTCAGGGGAGTCTGTGGGCCGCGATTGCATTTCAGGCTCTGAGAACAGGGCGCAGGTCTGAAAGTACCAGTCTGGGCCTTCACGCACCTCTTTCAGGGGAGAGTTTGGGGCCCACGTTAGGCTCTGAAACAATGGCGTGGGTCAAAGAGCGTGGGCCAGGCCTTTGTGTACCTCTTTCAGGGGAGAATGTTGGGGGGGGGGAATCTCAGGCTGTATAGCAGGGCTTGCACGTTCTGTCCTCTGGCGAGGCTCCCAGCCCCTCACAGGAGCCAGACCCCACGTGTTCTCGGGCGCGCTGGCAGCTTAGGGACCAAGACTTGGTTTCTCTGCCGCAGTCTCTCTGGCTCAGCGCCAGGGGAGGCTGTCCTGGGACCGGGGACTTAAGCCCCTGTCCCTAGCCACCCCGATTCCCACAATTTCCCCCCTGCGATCCTTTGCTCTTTTGAAGTGCTTTCAACCAGTCTCCAAGTTAATGCTGGTTCCCAGACACAGGGCTCCCTTGCTCGTATTAGGGGTATTACTTTCCAACCAGTCGCTTCTGGTGGCTTCCTCCCCCTTTTGTTTATCTTCCAATATCAGTTCACAGTTCCCACTCCGCTTTACCTGCCCACTGGCATCTTCTGCCCCTGTAGAGATCCAGACGTGTATAATTCTGATCTCAGGCTGATTTAATGGGTGATCAGAGTTCTTTGGTTGGTAATCAGCTCACTTTAGGGTACAGGTTTAAAAAGCACCTCCTCCTACTTCCCTGCCATCTTGTCCTCCCCCCAGACTAAGTTTTAATTATTTTTTATAAATGGAGACAAAACCAAAATAACAGTTCTTGCCAAAATTAAGACTGCCTTATTTGACTTTTTGTTTTGTTTTGGTTTGGGTTTTTTGCAAAAAGAGAAAAAAATGGGACACGAGAATAAGTGTATTAAGACCGAGGTTCAATTAGAGATTTTTAAAATCTATTTTGTACACAAGGCCATGCTAGGGATGGATCAGATATTTGGGGCACATTTACATAACCCACTTCTTAACCATCTGCTGGTTAATACTTTCTCTTCAAATATGCAAACTGTCTGGATTCTTTCTGGGACAAATATTTGGGTTAAAAAAATTTCTTTTGTCAAGCTTCGTGGGCACAACCTGGAAATTACTTCTAAGGACAATGCTATTCCCATCCAATCACTTCTTTTCTTGGTTCCACTGATGCACTGAGGCACTGAGAAGCAGATTTTTGTTCTCTAATAAAATCATTAAAAGAACTCTAAACCACAAAGAAGAGAGAGCTCTAAAATAGTTTTTTCAGACATTATATTTTATTACATTTCTGTGATACTGAGCCTAAGAAAGGAAAATTAATGTCAATTCATTGGTCCCATTTTCTCCCAAAAGAAGAAAGATATGTCACATGTCCAGTGTCAAAAATCTCCCCAGACTGTAACCAGGATGATATGAGGGACTTTTAAGATGGTTGCCTTGTGGATATTGAAAAAGAAAGCCAACGTTGGTGGCATCACAATTCCGGACTTCAAGCTCTATTACAAAGCTGTCATCATCAAGACAGCATGGTACTGGCACAAAAACAGACACATAGATCAATGGAACAGAATAGAGAGCCCAGAAATAGACCCTCAACTCTATGGTCAACTAATCTTCGACAAAGCAGGAAAGAATGTCCAATGGCAAAAAGACAGCCTCTTCAATAAATGGTGCTGGGAAAATTGGGCAGCCACATGCAGAAAAATGAAATTGGACCATTTCCTTACACCACACACAAAAATAGACTCAAAATGGATGAAGGACCTCAATGTGCGAAAGGAATCCATCAAAATCCTTGAGGAGAACACAGGCAGCAACCTCTTTGACCTCAACCGCAGCAACATCTTCCTAGGAACAACGCAAAAAGCAAGGGAAGCAAGGGCAAAAATGAACTATTGGGATTTCATCAAGATCAAAAGCTTTTGCACAGCAAAGGAAACAGTTAACAAAATCAAAAGACAACTGACAGAATGGGAGAAGATATTTGCAAATGACATATCAGATAAAGGACTAGTGTCCAGAATCTATAAAGAACTTAGCAAACTCAACACCCAAAGAACAAATAATCCAATCAAGAAATGGGCAGAGGACATGAACAGACATTTCTGCAAAGAAGACATCCAGATGGCCAACAGACACATGAAAAAGTGCTCCATATCACTCGGCATCAGGGAAATACAAATCAAAACCACAATGAGATATCACCTCACACCAGTCAGAATGGCTAAAATCAACAAGTCAGGAAATGACAGATGCTGGCGAGGATGCGGAGAAAGGGGAACCCTCCTACACTGTTGGTGGGAATGCAAGCTGGTGCAGCCACTCTGGAAAACAGCATGGAGGTTCCTCAAAATGTTGAAAATAGAACTGCCCTATGACCCAGCAATTGCACTACTGGGTATTTACCCTAAGGATACAAACGTAGTGATCCAAAGGGGCACATGCACCCGAATGTTTATAGCAGCAATGTCCACAATAGCCAAACTCTGGAAAGAACCTAGATGTCCATCAACAGATGAATGGATCAAGAAGATGTGGTATATATACACAATGGAATACTATGCAGCCATCAAAAGAAATGAAATCTTGCCATTTGCGACAACATGGATGGAACTAGAGCGTATCATGCTTAGCGAAATAAGTCAAGCAGAGAAAGACAACTATCATATGATCTCCCTGATATGAGGAAGTGGTGATGCAACATGGGGGCTTAAGTGGGTAGGAGAAGAATAAATGAAACAAGATGGGATTGGGAGGGAGACAAACCATAAGTGACTTTTAATCTCACAAAACAAACTGAGGGTTGCTGGGGGGAGGGGGTTTGGGAGAAGGGGGTGGGATTATGGACATTGGGGAGGGTATGTGCTTTGGTGAGTGCTGTGAAGTGTGTAAACCTGGTGATTCACAGACCTGTACCCCTGGGGATAGAGTATTATGCCTCCATCAGAAAGGATGAATACCCAACTTTTGTAGCAACATGGACGGGACTGGAAGAGATTATGCTGAGTGAAATAAGTCAAGCAGAGAGAGTCAATTATCATATGGTTTCACTTATTTGTGGAGCATAACAAATAGCATGGAGGACATGGGGACTTAGAGTGGAGAAGGGAGTTGGGGGAAATTGGAAGGGGAGGTGAACCATGAGAGACTATGGACTCTGAAAAACAATCTGAGGGTTTTGAAGGGACGGGGGGTGGGAGGTTGGGGTACCAGGTGGTGGGTATTATAGAGGGCACGGATTGCATGGAGCACGGGGTGTGGTGCAAAAATAATGAATACTGTTATGCTGGAAATAAAAAAAATAAATAAAAAAAAAAAAAAGATGGTTGCCTTGTAACTTCTTTTTTTTTTTTTTTTGTCACTTAATACATCATAAACTTCTTTTCATGTCATTAAATACATTTATACATCATTATTTTTCTTAAGGAGATTTAACTTTCTTGTTGTTTTCTAATTATAAATATAATGTGTCCTCCACTATTTATTAACTATTTGATCTTGGACAAGTTACTTAAAATCAAGGCTTCGGTTTCCTCATCAGTAAAATTATGTAATTCCTATCAGCAGAAAAATATAACTCTTATCTTTTGTTATGAAAATTAAAAGAGAAAATAAATCATTTATCCTAGTGCCAGATACATAGTACTGTCTTATAAGTAGCAGTGTTTTTTAAGTTCAAAAAGAAAAATTTATAAAATGAAAGTGAAAATAATCTACCACCCATGTTAAATCTTTTTGACAGTTTCTTTCAATCTTCCTAGACTTAGACCTTTCTCTAGGCATATGTGTGCAATAGTGCTTAGAGACAAAACTCCTGCATTATTTTGGTTTTTCACCACTGTTTCTCCAGAGCATTAAATAAATATCTGTGGAATGTCAAAAACATTGAGAAATTAATTAGTGAAAAATGGCTATTTCATGAAAAATTTCTGTGTATTTAGTCCCAGCCAATGGAGAATTTATTTCATATAATGTTTGACATGTTAAAAAAATCAATACCAAAAAAAATCAATACAAATATATAATTTTAATGTTCTTTCACGATAAATTATGATGGGATTTAATTTTTTCCAGTTTTATTGAGAAATAATTGACATCATCACCATAAGTATAAGGTATATATATGATGGTTTGATTTACAAGGGTGAAAGGATCATCACAATAGACTCATTTAACATCTATCATATCATATATATACATATAAAAAGAAAAAATCTTGTGATAAGAAACACTTAGAATATACCCTTTTTTAAATTAATTTTTTTTCAGTGTTCCAAGATTCATGTTTATGCTGCACAACAAAGGAAACAGTCAACAAAACAAAGAGGAAACCCACGGAATGGGAGAAGATATTTACCAATGACACTACAAAGGGCTAGTATCCAAGACCTATAAAGAAATCCTCAAGCTCAACACACACAAAACAGATAACCATGTCAAAAAATGGGTAGAAGACATGAACAGACACTTCTCCAAAGAAGACATAAAAATGACTAACAGATTAAAAAATGTTCATCATCATTAGCCATCAGGGAGATTCAAATAGTATATACTCTCTAAACAATTTTCTTATATATCATACAGTAGTGTTAACAATAGTCATTATGTGGTATATTACATCCCTATACATCACATTTATTTATCTTACAACTACAAATGTGTATCTTTTGACCACCTTCCTTCAATTTCCTCTCTCCTCACCCTTTGCCTATGGTAATTATTAGTCTGATCTCTTTTTCTATGCTGTTCTTGTGTTGTTTTATTTTGTTTGTTTCAGATTCCACATATAACTGAAATCATACAGTGTTTGTCTTTCTCTGTCTGACTTATTTCATTTAGCATAATGCTCTTAAGGTCCATGCGTGTTGTTACATACACTAGAATTTCCTTGTTTTTTTAATTTCTCTGTTGTTTGTCTTCTTTATTCAGTGATGACATCAGTGATCACTTAGGTTTTTTCCATGTCTTGCTACTAAAATAATGTTACTATATACATGGGAGTTCAGATATATTTTGAGTTTTTTTTTCATTTCCTTTGGATATATTCTCCAAAATGGAATTGCTGGATTATATGGTAGTTTCATTTTTTTAATTTTTTGAGGAAACTCCATACTGTTTTTTATAGTGACTATAACAATTTACTATCCTATTAACAGTGTACAAGGATTCTCTTTTCTCCACATTCACACCAGCATTTAACATTTTTTTTTATCATGGCCATTCTAACAGGTATTAGGTGATATCTCACTGTAGTTTTAATTTGCATTACCCTAATGACTAGGGATGTAGAAAATATTTTCATGTGTCTGTTTCCCTTTCATAGATCTTCTTCAGAGATATGTCAGTTCCTGTCCTTCGACCATTTTTAGATTGTGTTACTTGGATTTTTTGTTACATAGTTTTATGAGTTCTTTATATATTTTTTGCTATTAGTCTCTTACTAGAAATTTGTTTTGCAAATATATTTTTTTCCATTGTAGATGTATTTTCACTTTGTTAATGGTTTCTGTTGCTATGCAAAAACTTTTTAGTTTTATACAATTCCACATCTTTATTTTTTATTTTGTTGCCTTTTCTTCAGGTGTCATATCCAAAAATTCATTATCAAAGCCCATGTCTAGGAGCTTTATTCCTATGTTTTCATCTAGGAGTTTTATGGTTTCAGGTCTTACATTTAAGTCTTTAATACATTTTGAGTTAATTGTGTGAGTGATATAAGATAGAGGTCCAATTTCATATTTAACATGGGAATATCTAATTATCCCAGCACCATTTATTGTAGAGACTGTCTTCTCTCCACTGAGTATCTCCATGGCTCCCCTGAAAATTATTAGTTGACCATAAATGCTTGAGTTTATATCTGAGCTCTTGATTCTTTCCATTGGTCTGTTTGTCTGCTTTTATGTCAATAGCATAATATTATGATGATTATAGTTTTATAGGATAGCTTGAAATCAGAGAGTATGATGACTCCTGTCTCCTCCTGCCCCATCAAGATTCCTTAGGCTACTAGAGGTCTTTTATGGTTTCATTCAATTTTATGAATGTTGTTTTTGGGTTTTTTTCAGCTTCTGTAAGAAATGCCACTGGAATCTTGATAGCAATTTGCACTAAATCTATAGATGGCTTTTGGTAGTATTGACACTTTAACATTGCTAATTCATCCAATCCATCAATACAGGATGCCTTTCCATTTACTTCTGTATTCTTCTATTTGTTTCATCATGTCTTGTTTTTAGAGTATAGATCTCTCAATTCTTTGGCTTAATTTATTCCTAAGTAATGTATTTTTTGTATGTTAATTTTGCATCTCCCAACTTTACTGAATTAATTAAATCTAACATTTTTTTGTTGAATCTTTAAGATTTTTCTCTATATAAAATCAACATGATTTAAATTTTAATTTTTAAAAAATATGTGGGTTTGGGGCACCTGGGTGACTCAGTCATTAAGTGTCTGCCTTTGGCTCAGGTCATGATCCCAGGGTTCTGGGATCAAGCCCCGCTTCAGAATCCCTGCTCAGTGGGAAGACTGCCTCTCCATCTCCCACTCGCCCCGCTTGTGTTCCCTCTCTCACTGTGTCTCTCTTTGTCAAATAAACAAATAAAATCTTTTTTAAAAAATGTGTGGGTTTATATCAGTTAAAATGATTTGCCTGGAATTAACAGAAAATTAAATTCAAATTAAGTTTACCAATGAAGACATATATCCACATAACTAGAGGTCTAGAGCCAGGGCATTCTTAAAATTTGACTTGATCTAGTACCTTGGGCTCACTTTCTTTTGGCCTTAACTTCTTACAGGTTTTAGACCCATCTCCATGCTATTAACAAGATGCAAAAGTTTCTTGTATTACATTCACATATGATAATGACACAAAGAAAAATAATAATTGCCTTCCAGAAGTTCTCTTGTGGGGGGGGGGGGAGTTGGTAATTGGGGTAGTAGGTATTAGATTTACCCACCTCCAGTAAATAAAAATAAAACAGGAAAAATAAATGAAGTAAAATTTTCAAGCATTAAACAAAAGAAAGCATGTGACATTGATCTAAAAAGAAGGAAAATTCACAAGGCAAGTTCTACTTCCACCCTAGCTTTGTCATGCGGACACTTTCAAAATGGCTCACAGAAAAGTAGAGCCTAAATCAGTCTTGTTTGGTATAGAATATAAATACTGGAGCGTGGGGCTGCTGAGGCAGTAGGGATTTGCTATACAAGATGCCGTAAAAGAGGGAACTATAGGGGAAAAAAGACATAAAAATATATGGGAGTTCCCTTGAGTTTTTGGTTAGGGTCCTTAGCTTTGAATGCAGAGAGTGAAATTCTTCAAAGTCTAACAGGGCTTAACTGCTGGAAGTCTGTGAGTTGAATGGAAATTCCAGAGATCATACCATGCTGGAATTCTGACCATCCATAGACCTCATACAACTTTCTATGCACTCATGTTTTTTTAACCAATTTCCTATGTGACTTCAAAAAGGCCACAAGCAAGGAGTAGGACTCTAGCCATAATGCAGGGCATACTATTGACCCATTCAAACAAAGCCAAAACACTGATTCAAAAGAATTAAACTGAATTATCAGTAAACAAATTTCTTACCAAAACAAAAGTCAGTACTCTACAAGGAAACATAATACACCTTAGACTTTCAACAACACATCAATAACATCCAGCATACCAAAATACATTACTAAGTGTACAATGATGAAGGAAAATTTGATGTAAAATATGAAGAGAAAAAGATAGTCAAGATATGACAGACATTGAAATTGATACAAAAGAAATTTAAAACAACTGTGATAATCCCACTACATCACAAGAATATTTGAATCCTTACCACTTTGTCTATTTTATTTTATTTTTTGAAAAAAGAGCAAGAGTATCAGAGTGGCAAGATGGTTACTGAGAGAGAAGAAGAGAGAGAAACCCAAGCAGACTCCCCACTGAGTGTAGAGCCCAATGCAAGGCTCGATCCCATAATCCTGAGATAACGAGCTGAGCTGAATTCAAGAGTGGGGTGCCTGACTGACTGAGCCAGCCAGGTGCACCAACAATTTGTCTATCTTAGAGTAGAAAAGAGGTCCACTTTCCCAAGTCCCCTTGTAAAAACAAGGGCTGTAATTGAATGTCATCACTGTCAATGACCTTGGTATAAAAACAGAGGCAGCTCTCCTTGGAAAGGGAAAAATAGAAGCCAGATCATATTCATGAATCTTGATTATGGACAAATCTCATTTTGTCTGCCTTATCTTAACATAGTGATATGCAGAACCATGGGTTAAGGATAGAAAGTGCATTAGTTTTGGTGAGCATTATCATCCGAAACAGACTTAAGATAACATGATGATGCATACACACATAAGATCACTATTGCTGAAAAGGCAAGAGAATAGAAGCTTTTCTTCAATCTTTCAAATCATATACAAGTGCATGTCTTTGATACAGTTTAACCCAGAATCCTGCTGGCCTGGAATTTAGTTTCCAAGCTTCCAATTTTTATGATATGGGGAATATATTAAGGTTAAAAAAAAAAAAAAAAAAAAGAATGGTTCTAGGTTGCCAACAAGCCATCAGAAACATCTGCCATCACTCCTGTTGAACAAATGTTTATAAAAATGCCTTACATTTTCGAAATATTTTCAAAAACATTTTCTTGCTTGGGCTTCACAATGACATGTGCTGATATGACTGATATTAAAACCTTCATTTTACAATAGAAAGAACTGACACTAAGAGTAGCAGTTAATTTTCTTTTTTATTTCTTTTTCATTCTGCAATATGCTAGTTGTCCAGTGACACTGTGTTGTATTCCAGCAGATGCATTCTAATTAAGGAAATAATTTAAGATAGAAATTTAAGTTTCACGGGTCCCTGGGTGGCTCAGTGGGTTAAGCCTCTGCCTTCACTCGGGTCATGATCTCAGGGTCCTGGGATCAAGCCCCACGTCAGGCTCTCTGCTCAGCAGGGAGCCTGCTTCTCCCTTCTCTCTATGCCTGTCTCTCTGCCTATCTATGATCTCTGTCTGTCAAATAAATAAATAAAATATTTTTAAAAAAAAGAAAGAAATTTAAGTTTCATGCAAAATACTATCAGATGCTGGAAGTTAATAAGAATGGTACCCAACTGAACTTACAGATTTACTTCTCTAAATTGTTCTTTATATTATCTTTAAATGTGATAGTTGTTAATATTTCTAAATATACTAAAGAGTTATTTATACCTCTCTATATATGCAGAAAAAATGTAAAGTTATAATATCAGATCATAATCTTCTGCCAGTAAGCATCATTTGCAAGATCAACTTGGGCAGAACAAAGAAATTTCTTGAAATTTTATTCAGACAACCAAAACACATAAGGCAATAATGGGAAATAACACAATTATTATTAAGGTACATTTGAAAATGTTCTTCATTTATTTTAGAATTTGAGGAAACAAAGAAAAATTATCAATGCAACCTACAAGTTACAAACCCATGAAATTTCATGGTGATCTATAAAATCCATATACATTGCCCTTTAAACAAATGCAGAGGTTAGTGGTGTCAATCCCCTGCACTGTCAAAAATCCATGTAGAAATTTTGACTACTCAAAAACTTTATGAACGGCCTACTGTTGGTGAAAAACTTGACCAATAACATAAACAGTGATCAATACACATTTTGTGTATGTATTATATACTGTTTTCTTATAATAAAGCTAGAGAAAAGAAATTGTTATTAAGAAAATCATAAGGTTATAAGAGAAATACATTTACAATACTATACTGTATTTATAAAACTAACTCATGTACCAAAAGACTCATGCAGCACAACCCATGCTGTTTAAGAGTCAACTATATTCTAGCACTAACTGCTACAGTATGAATTTAAACAATCTTTTCATAGTTTAGTTAATTTCTACTTATCAATATATCAATATATTTGAACCATAGATTTTCAAAATTTTTTAGCAGAAAACAAATGAAACATAAACATCTTTATGTGGCTATCATATCTATGCCACTATAATAAAAAACAAATTTTCTATTTTACTGAAATAGGGAGCAGTAAAGGTAACATTATGGGTGGATTCTTTCTGGGAACAAGCTAACTATCAGACAATGGCAATTACTGTGGAAGTAAAAGCTCCGTCATAAAATTTACATTACAAAGAGAAAGAATTACATGATTATATCATTGAAAAAAAAATTTGTGATCTAAGCATATAACAAAAAGTGACTTTAATTGTATTTTTATTTCTCTTCCTCTGTTTCCTCCTCTTCCTACTCCTGTTCCCTTCCTTTATTTTTTAACTCTTCTTCCAATTTCTCTTCCTCCTTTACTTCTTCTCATCTATTTCCTTCCTTCCTGCTCCTTTCAGATCCTAAGATTTCCTATGAAGTAAAAATGGCTACACAGCAGAACTACTTTCGTAACGAATATGTTGTTCCTCAGAACAATGATGTAAGAAATGACTATTAAAGAGCAGTGCTCTTCAAAAGTAAGTTCCTAAAACATTGTTATAAGCACTAGGGGAGGGGCACCTGGGTGGCTCAGTGGGTTAAAGCCTCTGCCTTCAGCTAAGTTCATGATCTCAGGATCCTGGGGTTAAGCCCCACATCAGGCTCTCTGCTCAGTGGGGAGCCTGCTTCCTCTTCTCTCTCTGCCTACCTCTCTGCATACTTATGATCTCTGTCTGATAAATAAATAAAATCTTTTTTAAAAAAAAGCACTAGGGGAATGTCTTGCATACATCAAACAATGTCTTAGGTATTTAAAAAACAAGAGGTTTCAATGTATTAAATTGCCTATGAGGAGGTCAGATAAATAGAAATTCAATCCCAGGCCAGCCCTATGCAGAGCATGCTCCTTTCCCTGGTTTCTTATCATGAAGACTTTCATTCATTTCTACACACTCTGTACTGATGTCTTTGAATTAATTCCTGCTTCAAGCTAATTAAAGAGACAACCTCAGTTTGCCTTCAGATCTCCTTATCAGTAGAATTACCTAGTGTTCCCTATGACATTATTACATTCTCATTATTTACTACCTCTCTTCCCAAAGTGGAAAGCCACCTCTTCACACCATTTATGAGTCTTTGTATTTACTTGGGAAGAAGTTTCTCTGCTACTCCCAAAAGAAAGCAAACTCTCTCCCTCCTCCTAATAGTTTATCTCTGGAAGAATTATATGGAAGAAGAGAATGAGTGTAGTAAAATGCATGGAAGACAGGAAGTATCTCAAAGTATTGTCATAGTGATTCTTTATTAAGCAGCTAAGATAGCCTAGCAACCTGGAACTTTTAAACCATTCCTATGGTACAAAAAATTATAGCGTGGTCAGAAATGTAAATATACATCTCAGCAAGAGATATGTGAAGATGTTTGTTATAATTAAGAATCTCATATAAATTTAGCACTTCTTCCTAAGAATTTTTACAACTATTACATTATTTGAGCCTTACAACAAACTATAAAAAAAAATACCTGAACAGATTTTTTTCTTTTTTCTTTTTTATAAAACTATTGCATATATTTTTCAATTTTGAAAGTTGAAATAGTACAGTGCATAGAGCAAAATGTGTAGGACCTTCTTGTTCCAACCCAGTATCCTTTAAACTATTTTCCTATGCATGTGTACACATGTCCATGTACACACAATTCAGGGTAGCCAGTATTCATAAGTAGGATATTTTACATACTATTTTATGAAATGCTTTTCTACTTAATGGCACAGCTTGGAAATATTTCCATGACAGTACCAAAACTTTGCCCAGTTCTCTAAAGTGGCCATATTGCAGCCCATAATATGGAAGTATCACAACTTATTAAAATCATTCCCCTGGACATATATCAGATTTTACTTATTACCATAGTCAAAATCTACAACAAATAAATCTGAAACTTCAACAGTTTAACCCAATAAAGTTGATAACTGAACTCAGGTCAGAGTCCAGGGGGTGAGGAATAGGTATTTTCTCTAATATATATAGTCCTTCAAGTATTAGGATCTTTCCTTCTTCATGGTCACTCAGCAGACAGGAAGAAGATAGAGAATGTATGAAGACACATCACTGCATCACTCTTTACTACCTTGGACTGAAAACAATTTACTTCTCCTATTCATGTTCTACTGACAAGAACTAGTCATATAGCCCTCCAAGAAGTTTGGAAAGCTTAGTTGAGTTCATGCCCAGGAAATGAAAGCAGGCTTAATGAGCATCTAGCAGTCTTTGCCACATAGGTTAAGTTAACTTCTTTTTTTCCCATTAATAGCAATCATACACACACACACACACACACACACACACACACACACACACACACCCCTTCTAAATACATCCTGGCATATTCATGATAGTATTTCTGTAAGATAGATATTTAGACCAGGAATTGCTAAGTAAAAATATACATAGAAGGAATTTTCAAAATTCCTGTTTAAAAGTAAAGATATTTTTAGTAGATATGTTACCTTTCTAAAGTAATAAATTATATTTAATTAGATTTTAAGAAGTCTTCTAGTATGCATTGAGAAACTGTCATTCAAGACATTTCCCAATTTGATCTTTATCATTATTATTTATTATCATTTTTTTTTGTCTACTACCCTCATAGAACTTCTCCACTTTCAGACTCTCTAATTGCCAAACATACAATTAGTACTCATTTTAAATCCTGGATCTGGGGGCACCTGGGTGGCTCAGTTGTTAAGCATCTGCCTTCAGCTCAGGTCATCATCCCAGCGTCCTGGGATCAAGGCTTGCATTGGGCTGCCTGCTCAGTGGGAAGCCTATTTTTCCCTCTCCCACTCTCCCTGCTTGTGTTCCTTCTCTCACTAGCCTCTTTCTCTATCAAACAAATAAATAAAATCTTTAAATAAAATTTTGGATCTGCAATTTATCAGTTCTGTGTTCCTAGAAACAGCACTTTGAGACTTTGAGACTTAGCTTCATCATTTTGAAAAAAAAAAGTCACATTTTCTTTTTCAACATTTTCTTAGCAATTCGAGGTCTTTTCTGATTCCATACAAATTTTAGGATTCTTTTCTCCAGCTCTTTGAAAAATGCTGGTCGAATATTGATCAGAATGGCATGGAAAGTAGAGATTGCTCTAGGCAGTATAGACATTTTAACAATGTTTATTCTTCCAATCCATGAGCATGGAATGGTCTTCCATCTTTTTGTGTCTTCTTCAGTTTCTTTAATGAGTGTTCTGTAGTTCCTCAAGTACAGAGCCTTTACCTCTTTGGTTAGGTTTATTCCGAGGTATCTTAAGGTTCTTGGGGCTATAGTAAATGGAACTGATTCTCTAATCCCCCTTTCTGTATTTTAATTGTTAGTTTATAAAAAAGCAAATGATTTCTGTGCATTGATTTTGTATCCTGCCACACTGAAGAACTGCTGTATGAGTTCTAGGCGTTTGGGGGTAGAGTCTTTTGGGTTTTCCATATAAAGTACCATGTTATCTATGAAGAGAGAGAGTTTGACTTCTTCAATGCCAATCTGAATACCTTTTATTTCTCTTTGTTTTCTGATTGCTATTGCTAGAACATCTAGAAATATGTTAAACAAGAGTGGTGAGAGCTTCATGTTGCCTGATTCGAAGCCTTACTACAAAGCTGTGATCACCAAGACAGCATGGTACTGGCATAAAAACAGACACATAGACCAGTGGAACAGAGTACAGAGCCAACATATGGACCCTCAACTCTATGGTCAAATAATCTTTGACAAAGCAGGAAAAAATATACAGTGGAAAAAAGACAGTCTCTTCAATAAATGGTGCTGGGAAAATTGGACAGCTATGTGTAGAAGAATGGAACTCAACCACTCTCTTACACCATACACAAAGATAAACTCAAAATGGATAAAAGACCTCCATGTGAGGCAGGAATCCATCAGAATCCTAGAGGAGAACATAAGCAGTAACCTCTTTGACTTCAGTCACAGTAACTTCTTTCAAAATATGTCTCCAAAGGCAAAGGAAACAAAAGCAAAAATGAACTTTTGGGATTTCATCAAGATCAAAAGCTTCTGCACACAAAGAAAATAGCCAACAAAACAAAAACGCAACCCATGGAATGGGATAAGATATTCCAAATGACAGAACAGACAAAGGGCTGATATCCAAGATCTATAAAGAACTCCTCAAACTCAACATACACAAAACAGATAATCACGTCAAAAAATGGGCAGAAGACATGAACAGACACTTATCCAATAAAGACATAAAAATGGCTAACAGACACATGAGAAAATGTTCATCATCATTAGCCATCAGGGAGATTCAAATAAAAACCACATTGAGCTTCCCTATGACCCTGCAATTGCACTACTGGGTATTTACCCCAAAAATACAGATGTAGTGAAAAGAAGGGCCATCTGTACCCCAGTGTTCATAGTAGCAATGGCTGCAGTTGCCAAACTGTGGAAAGAACCAAGATGCTCTTCAACGGACAAATGGATATGGAGAATGTGGTCCACATGTACAATGGGCTATTATGCTTCCATCAGAAAGGATGAATACCCAACTTTTGTATCAACATGGACGGGATGGGAAGAGATTACGCTGAGTGAAATAAGTCAAGCAGAGAGAGTCCATTATAATATGATTTCACTTATTTGTGGAGCATAAGGAATAACATGGAGGACATTGGGTAATGGGGAGGAGAAGGGAGTTAATGGAAATTGGAGGGGGAGATGAACCATGAGAGACTGTGGACTCTGAGAAACAATCTGAGGGTTTTGTAGGGGCGGGGGTGGGAAGTTGGGTGAGCCTGGTGGTGGTTAATACCTGGTGGGCACGTACCACATGGAGCACTGGGTGTGGTGCATAAACAATGAATTCTGGAACACTGAAAAGAAATTTAAAAATTCAAAATTTAAAAAATAAATTACCCCCATATATATATATAAAATCACATTTATTTATATATACAAATATATATCAAATCACATTTTATATAAATATATATTATATATAAAATATATGATATATAATATAATAAATAATATACTTTATATAAATATAAATATATACATGCATATATATATATAATCATATTTATTTGTTCATTCATCCATCGATGGACACATATGGCTTTCATATCTTGGCTATTGTAAACAGTGCTGCAGTGAACATGGAAGTACATATATCTTTTTGAAATAATGTTTCCACTTTCTTCAGATAAATACTCAGATGTGTTTGTAGTTCCATGCAAATTTCACCTTACGTTTTTATATTCTCTGTGAACGCAAATTTAGTCTTCCTAGAACCTGTTGATGAAGTGCTCTCTCAATGATCTCTCTGCCTACATGTTTTTATCTCAGTCAGTTCCTGATCTTTTCAGACTTACCCTGATTGACATCCCTCTTCTCCTCCCATTGAACCATGGCTTCATCTCTAATAGAACTCCTCATTTACATATTGTTCTCATATCTGAATTTCCTTCCCACAATTCTGATAATTAAGCATCTTCCTGGGCATATGTAGCATAATGATCATGCCATGCTTCTGAGGATATCAGATGATACTCATTACTAGAATCGTATTCATTTAATTAACAAATATTTGTGGAACATGTACTTGCTACCAGGTATTTTTCTAGAGATTAAGGACACAACATAGACTATGATAGTCTCACATTCAAGAAATAATAGTGAAATAAAAAGGAAATAGTCATGAAAAGAGACAATTCAAATCCAGTGGTTAGATGTCTAATAAATGACCTTCCTTTATTCCCTCCACAGCATTAAGTGGTTGAGCAGGCCTCACGTACATAAAAATTATAAAAACTGGATGGAATATTTTAAAAACGACTTTCTTCAGACACTGAAAACTAACCAAATATCCACAGAAACGAGTAGAGATGTTACTATAATAGGTAAGGATTAAATTTGTGGCATTTTTGATTGAGGTTAATCCTTGCCCCTCCAGCAATGTCTAAATAACACACTAATCACAAGAAGAATTAGAAAACATTTTTAACTGGATGAAATATATAAAAATTTGTGGGATGGTCTAAAGCAGTACTTAGAGGGAAGTTTATCTATATAAAAGCCTGTACTGGAAAAAAGAGGCAAATTTAGTGATCTAGAGGTTCCACCTTAAAAAGCTAGAATAAGAAAAGAAAGTTAAACCCAAATTAACCATAAGGAATAAGATAATAATGATAAGAGCAGAGTAAATGAAATATAAATTAGAGAAGCAAGATATAAAACCTAAAGATCAAAATAATTGATAAACTTCTACCCAAAATGTTCAAAGAAAAAAAAGTAGAAGACATATATTACTAATTTCAGTACCACTGTAGTCATTACATACCATAAAAACTTATGCATTAGCTTCCTGAGGATTCTGGAACAAATTGTTACAAATGCTGTGGTTTAAAAAGAAAGAAATTTATTATCTTATAGTTTATGGTGTCAAGAAGTCTGAAGTCACAGTGTCAGCATGACAGTATCTGCACCAGAGGCTCTAGTAGAGAATCCCTTCCTTGCCTCTTCCAGCTTCTGGTGGTGTTAGCATTCTTTGGTGTTCCATGACGTTGGCTGCCTTAGTCCAATTTCTGCCTCTTTTTTCCAAGTCAATTTCTCTTCTGTGTATCTCTCCAATCTGCCTCTGTCTTATAAGAACATTTGTGATGCCTGATGATTCACAGACCTGTACCTTTGGGGCAAATAATATATTATATGTTAATAAAAATAATTTTTAAAAAAGGACATTCGTGATGGAATTTAGAGTCTACCTGGATAATCCAGGATGATCTCCTCATCTCAAAATCCTTAATTTTATTAATACTAACTTTTTCCAAACAAAGTAACATTTACATGGTCCAGGGATTGGGATGCGGACATATCTTTGGGAAACCATTTTCAACATACCACAACTAATAAGAGAATATTACCTAAAATTTTGCATCAAAAAAATGAGCTAAATTAAATGGATAAATCTCTTGAAAGATACAAATTACCAAATAAGACAGAAGAAAAAATAAACAACATAAATAGCCCTGCCTCAACTAAGAAAATTGAATTTTCAATTAAAAATCTTCCCCTTAGAACATTTGAAGTCCAGATGACTTCATTGGTAGATTATAGTCATCATTTAATCAACCATAAGACCAATCCTACACAAACTCTTTCAGAAAATAGAGGTACAAATAGACATCATATGAAAGAAAGTTAGCAGGACTGGGCTGCTTAAATCCTGCACATTCCCATGAGAGGTCTTTCTGCAGGACAGGTGATAGGCCAGCTCCTGGGATATGAACTCTTAAGTTCTCAGAATATTCTGCCTGATAAGAAAGTGTTTGTATGTCTGAGGCCTGGGGTCCCATGGTACTTTTGCTCAGACAGCTTATGCCAACATATGACTAATGGTAAACATCTGTTTTTAGTCTTTAAAGCTGGGATACAAAAAGCTGAGGTCAGTCACCTATGCACTGAATACCTAAAAACACTGAACATCAGTGTTCAGGTGAGCTTCCCTGTGCAATACCAGTAATTATCTATGTAATACCAGTCATATCATCAGGTTGGTAACACTTATACAAGTTAGTGTAAGAAGAATTAACTACATGCATGTGATTCCACTAGGAAAGGATACTGGAAGCTCAAGGTTTGGTTTCCACTGGACTTCAACCCATGCATTTTTTCCCTTTGTTGATTTTAATCTTTATCTTTTTACTATGATAAACTGTAATCATGAGTATAGTAGTTTTCTGAGTCCTGTGAACCCTTCTAATGAATTATCAAGCCCAGAGTTGGTCTTAGAGACCCCAACACACTTCCAAAGTCATTTAATACTAAAAAGTCAGTATTGTTTTTTTTTTAATTTTCAGCATAACAGTATTCATTCTTTTTGCACCACACCCAGTGCTTCATGCAATCTGTGCCCTCTATAATACTCATCACCTGGTTCCCCGACCTCCCACCCCTCGCCCCTTCAAAATCCTCAGATTGTTTTTCAGAGTCCATAGTCTCTCATGGTTCACCTCCCCTTCCAATTTCCCCCAACTCCCTTCATTGTCTTTTTATTTTTTTTTCTTTTTAAAAAAATATTTATGTATCTATTTATTTGGGGGGGGGGGGAAATAAGCAGAGGGAGGAGCAGAGGGAGAAGAAAAGGGAGAAGCTCAAGCAGATTCCACACTGAGCATGGAGCTCAACATGGAGCTTGATCTCACAACCCTGAGAATATGACCTGATCTGAAATCAAGAGTTGGACATCTAACCGACTGAGTGACCAGGGTACACCCCCTTATACTTTTTTGAGGTCAGTATTATCTTGATACCAAAATTAAAGGAATCACAAAAAAATTTTGACCACTATTACTCATGAATATAGATGCAATTTTAAAACAATATTAACAAGTGGAATCCAGCAATAAAGAAAAGAAAATACACAATGAGCATGTGGATTTTATTCTAGGAATATAGGACTAATTTAATGTGATCCTCCACATTAACATAATAAAAAACCATATAATCATTATAAAAAAGGCAGAAAAAGCATTTGACAAAAAAAAATTAACTCATTTTTGATAACAGCTCTCAACAAACTAGAATAAAGGGAACTTCCTCAACCTGATGAAGGGCATCAATGAAACATTTATACCTAAAATCAGATTTAATAGTAAACACTGAATATTTTCCCTCTAATTTTAGAGATGCTGGATGCAAAAGAGAATACAAGTTAGAGAATTGGCAAAATTTGGATAAGGTTTTTCATTAGATAGTACTAGATGAATAATTTCCTGGTTTTTATTATTACACTGTGGTTATGTAAGATTTTGACATTTGGAAAATCTGAGTATATATAGGAATTCCTTTACTCTTTTCAAACTTTTTTGTATGACTGAAAATATTTTAAATTTTTTACAGTGTAAGTGCTTTGGATCTCAAGTTTAACTGTCTATCCCAGACTTCTCTTGTGAATTCCAGACCAGTATATTCAGTTGTGATATCTCTACTGAATGTATCACAAATATTTTAAGCCAACATTTCAAAAATTGAACTCTTGCCTTATCTTCAAGCTCTCTTTCACCAGAAGCCTTTTCCAAATCCCTAAATGCCACTACCTATCACTCAAAGCAGATTTCTTGATGTAATTTACCATATGCAACCCATCACAAAATCTGTTGATCCTATTTGCAAATATATGTCTCAAATTCATCTCTTTCTCCATTGCCATTATGTCAAGCCACTTTATCTCCTCTGCAGTACATTGTAATGGTTTCCTAACTAGTTTTCTGCTTGACTAGGGCTTTGGGCTCCCCTCCAAACCATTCTCCAAACAGAATACTATGTGATGCCTTTAAAACATACATCAGATCATGACTATGCAGTTTTCAAAATACTTCGATTGCTTCTCATATTTAGAATAAAATTCAAAATTCTTAATCTGATTTATGACAAATTAAGCTATATATAATTTGTCTTCCCTCCCTGACTCTCTTTCAAACACACATATACTTTTTTTAGCAGTACTGTATTTTCTAATATTATATCTGTAAATTTCAAGAATTTTATAGTTTCTATAATAAGTAATCCATATTCCCAAGTGGCTGCAATTATCAACATATTCAGGTAGTTGATTTTTATATGAGTTAATCAATTTCAGACTTTCTTTTGTGAAAATAAAGTACTCATCTACTGTATTCTGTTCTGGTTATTCTTATGGAGAATGCTATTTGCTTTACATTGCTATTTCATATAAAATTATTTTTACCTACAAAAAACCCAACATATACTCTTATTATACTGTACATCATTCACCACACTCCACAACACAGCATATGTAAGCATCGTCTAGAACTGCAATTTATTTGCTACCTCAGGGCCTATATAATTATCTCTTCTTCATTGGATGTTCCTCCTACTGCCTAAGACCCTCTTTCTAATAGTTTTCCCCTGACTGGTTTCTTTTCATCCATCAGATTCAGATCTTGAATTATATGTCACCTTCTTCTAGAAGTTTCCCTACCTACTCAACCTAAACTATGTCCTGTCCATAGTCTCTCTCATAGCAACTTGCCCTTTCCCTTTAGAGTACTTAGGATAATTATTAATTATAACCTTGTTACTTATTTGCTGTCTATGTCTCCCACTAGACTACATGCTCAGTGAGAGCCGGACTCAAGTTTGTTTTGCCTAAGTTTATATTCCTAGTACCTAGCTTATATTCAACAAGTACATGATGAACAATTAAGTAAATAAACTAATTAAAGTATCTGTCCCATGATGCACTATCCTCACTTATCAGAGATATTAAGCAGTTCTAATTCTTATTCATTGCATAAAATGTGACTTTTGTCTATGGAAACTGAGACAAATACTCAACTTAGTAGCTGGTAAGTGTTACTGCATCCTTCTGCACAGCAAGCTAAATTTGTTTTGTGATGGTGGCTTCCATGGGCTAGAGATTAGGAATTATTTCTGTACTTAGGATGCAGAAGAGGTATCCTTTTCAGTTAATGCAGTTCAGCAGATCCAGTTGGCAGTCATTCTATGATTTAATGTGAAGTGAATAGTTTGGCCTCATATGCCGGCTGGGCATTCACCTACCCACCAATTCCCTTCTGGAATTGCAATGCATTAGGAAGTATATGTTATCCTCCATTTGTATGGCAAGAATATACCCAAAGAGAGTGTCATTTCTGAGTCTCAGAACTATGCTGTTAAGAAAATCCAAATTATAAGCAAAATTGGCACTTCTTGTATTTTGATCAGAACCTTCTGGATATGGGATTGCAGTGGAAATGTTCTTATGAAACTCTGAGAATTTGGGGGAAACGGGATGCATGAGAGAACTAGGTATAGAATAGTTTGCCTTTGAGGTTTTGGAGTGAATGTATAATTTCCACAAGCAAAATAAAAAGAAATGAGAAGGGAAATTTCAATTTAAGGATTTTAATTTCACCTTGGAAACTTGATAATAGAAATAGAAAGTATTCAGATTTCAAGCTTTTCATATCACTGCCATTGTATTAATAGCATTACTGGTATCTGTGCATCAGCCTCTTTAATCAACTGAGTTGCATAATCCAAGATGGACTGTGAAGCAGGAGGTGAATTTTTCAGGGTGTGACCTCAGAATTAACATATGCAATATCACATGGACTCACTTCAGAATTTCTTCTGTTTATTACCACCCCCCATAGGAGACATTCTTTATTTTGGATTTGGTTTATAAAGCCGATAGATTAACAGACTAAATAATAAAGTCAGGAAACAAAGACATTAGAAGAAAAAAACAGCTTATTAATTGGACTTCTTTTAGTTACAAGAAACAAACCTCAAAATAAACCAGATTAAACAAAAGAGGATTTATTGGAAACAAACTTGGGTAATTTATAAAATCAAAGATGAACCAAGGCTGCTTTGAAGAGATCAAGGGATAAAATCAATCAGTAACTCACCAAGCTTGTTTCTTTCTGCATCCCTTCAGTCTCCTGTTGGTGTCTCCTGTTGGTGAGACATAAAGCCAGCATACACTCTTAGCTTTTGTATAAAAAAGGTATAAAGAAAAATGTTCTTACATGGAGCCACTTAGGGAAAAAAATCTCAGGGAAGTATTTTGACTGGTTTAGCTCAGGTTAAATGCCCACTACCAAAGCAACCACAATGTCTAGGTGGAGATGATAGGCTAATCTGATAGGGGGCTGAGTCATGTGCATAGCCCCCAGGCAAGGAGACAGAAGAGTACAATGATTAAAAACCCTACCAAAGGAGCGCCTGGGTGACTCAGTGGCTTAAAGCCTCTGCCTTCCGCTGGGGTCCTGATTCCTGGGATCGAGCACCACTTTGGGCTCTCTGCTCAGCAGCAGGCCTGCTTCCTCCTCTCTCTCTGCCTGTCTCTCCCCCTACTTGTGATCTCTGTCTGTCAAATAAATAAATAAGATCTTTAAAAAAAAAAAAAAAAAAAAAACCTACCAAAATATCAGGATTAAAGTGAGAAAAAAAGAGCTTTCTCTTTCCCCACCAAAGGCTAAGAGGAGCATATGTTTGTTAAGAGAAGAGAAAATGACTAGATAAAAGCATAGTATTCATCCTACTTTCTTTGTATATCTATTGCCCAGAGAAGAAAATGAGGAGAGGGGAGGGGAGGAGAAGGACGGAGAGTTGAGTTTTAACTAAAAACAGGAGGATTTCTTTTCAAGGAGTTTACAGGAGTTACACACATACATTTCTCAGTGTATACTGTTTTTAGAAAAAAGTATGGTAGACAAAATAGTGGCCCCAAAGATATCCTTCATCCTTGTGATCTGTGAATATGTTACTTACATAGCAAAAGATATTTCAATGATGTGGTTATGGATATGGATTTTGAGGGGGGAAATTTCCTGGATTATCCGAGGGGGAACCCAATCTAATCATAACAGCACTTAAAAGCAGAGAACTTTTTCCAGTTGTGGTTAGAAAGAAAGATGATGATACTAGAAAAGCCAAAGAGATGCAAAGTTGTTGGCTTTGAAGGTGCAGGGACAGACCCCAAAACTAAGCAGTACATGTGGTCTCTGGAAGCTGGGAAAGGCAAGGAAACATTCTCCCCAAAGCTTCTAGAAAGGAAAGTATCTCTGCCAACATCTTGGCTTATCCCAAAGAGACATGTCCGAATTCTGGTCTAGAGAACTATAAGATAATAAACGTGGATTTTTTTTCTTTTAAGATTTTATAAATATGTGCTGTTTGATATCAGTAAATTCATGGCAATTTGTTAATACAATAATGGGAAATCTAATGTAAGTGGGTATAAAACCTAATATGAAGTGATATGAATCTTTTAAAGATTCTATTTATTTGTCAGAGAGAAAGAGAGATCACAAGTAGGCAGAAAAGAAGGCAGAGAGGGAGAAGTAGGCTCCCTACTGAGCAGAGAGCCCAATGTGGGCCTCAACCCCAGGACACTGAGATCATGACCTGAGCTGAAGGCAGAGGCTTAACCCCCTGAGCCACCCAGGTGCCCTAAAGTGATATGAATCTTAAGAATAGGCCATACACATAGTCTGTTAATAGTTAATAATACACATAGTCTGTTTTCTTCCAGTGAAAAAGAAAAATTATAAAAGAGCCATTCTTGGGGGTATGGGGATAGTTTTCAAATTCTGTTTAGAGGATTTTCCTATATATTAGTGAAACTTAAGGGCATAAATTACACCACATTCTCGAGTGATAGAGTCTCTGGTGTCAAAAGGTCAATACATTAATGTCGTTTGTTTTTTCTCTCCTGACTTTCTTCCAGGTACCCTAAATTATGGGGAAATATCAGAAAAGGCAGTTGAGCCTATAATAATTAGATTCACACTTGTTTTAGTTTTCAGTGACTGAGTTTCTTTTTCTCTTGTAATAGACTTAAGGTGACAGAAATGTTGAAAAAATGACCCTGACCTGACAGACAGAAGTTAGATAGGGAGTGAGGGAACACTGTGTAAGTCTGGGCTTGCATAAAAGATCAGAACTGTAGAAATAAGCCATTGTATCTGTCAGATTCCTGATATCAGCAGTAATGCTCTGCATCTTTGTAGGCTGGAATGAGTAAGACCACATATATCTTCAGAAGAATCCCTACTATTAAAAGAACCCAACTGGGACTGTGACAGGAGAATGGAAATCCTGACAATCAACACACTTCCTTTTTTGTTCAAATACCCAATAAATACAGTTATAAATTTGATCAACTAGTGGGTGGACTAGAGAATTGAAGTAAGCCATGTGTAAACTATATAAGCCATCTCACCACGATGTCATCAAATACAAGTTTCTTGAGGGTAGAGATTTTGTTTGTTCACTGCTTTATATCTAATGCCTGGCAGTAAATACTTAACATATACATACTGACTATATGAAGAACATTCCAATTCCATTATGACTTTCCCAGGTGCAGGGAGGTTTGTTTGGCCTAGAGTCCTTCTAATGAAATAGAATTCTGACCCTCCTTAGCTAAAGAACAACCAATTCTAGAACAGTTCTTCCTTCTGCCTCATAGCCTGTGCCAGTAGTTCAAAATAAGCAAGAATTCTGTGGCTGTTATAAAGACATAGACCAGTGTCTGCTTATCTCCAAGGGAAGCCAGAAAATGTTTACTAATATCATCTGCATCAAAGATATGAGAGTGATTCCGAATGAATATTTGGAGCCATACAGCTTCTCTCTTCCTTCCAAATTGAGAGCAACACCTCCTTCATCTGGGCCTTCATACCTTTTGTTCTTTCTTCTTGGAAATTCTTTCCCAGAATTTCCCTTCTCTGTTCCCTTCTTGTTATCCCTGATTTAGCTTCAGCATCACCAACTCAAAGTGGCCATCCAACCTGAAGTATTACCTCAGTCATTTTATCATATCACCATGCCTTATCACAAGCTGATATTCTCTTGTTTCTTTGATTTTGTTTTTGCCTTTGTTTTTATTTGACCTGTATCTGTCTTCCCACTAAAACTTGGCTCTGATTATTCTTTTTTTTTTTTTTTTCGGTATATATGGACTTTGATTTTTTTTAATTAAATTTATTTATTTTCAGCATAACAGTATTCATTATTTTTTCACCCCACCCAGTGCTCCATGCAATCCCTGCCCTCAATAATACCCACCACCTGGTACCCCAACCTCCCACCCCCCCGCCACTTCAAACCCCTCAGATTGTTTTTCAGATTATTCTTTAAATGAGTTGGCGAGCCTCAGAGTCTCATACCATCAGGAGACCCTCAGATGAGGATCTAGTTAATAAGTGTCAAATGAGATAATAATGTAGACAGTCAAGCATAGAGTCAGTTTTCAAGAAGCAACGGTTTAGGGGGGAGAAAAGTCTATTCAATTTACTAAGCTTAATTTTGAATTTAAAAAAGTGACAAACCCCACTTTAAATTCTAAGATGAAGAAATATAATTTATTATTCCATTAATAGCAAGACACATATTTCATTTATATAGTAAGGAATATATAGAAATAGTTATAAAGATAAAACCTTGATATTTTTTCCAAAACACGAGAGAATAATAAACAACACTATGGTTTTTCTTTTAATACAATACTTTAGAGAAATAAATGACTAAATGTTGGTAGGATTTATCACTACAAGCACTTTAATTCCTTTTAAAGATGAAGAAACTATATGAAATCTTTCTCATTTTTTGCAAGGAAAAAACGTTAATTTCATGGTTCAAGAAGGTTTCACAAACTCACATAGTGTAATGAGCCCATCTTGTGGTCTTTTGTAATATTGCCACTTTTAAAGTAAAACATATTTGTTAATCATGGATTTAAATTGTGTCATTTATTCAACATGAAATTTTGAGCACTTACTGTGTGTGCTGACAGGTGGGGATGCAGTGTTAGGAAATGCAAGAAAAAAACAAGATCTTTGCTCTGAGTTCACATAGATCTAAAGGAGAAAGAAACTTTTTAGCAAAGATAATTAAAATAAGACAGTTAAGTGCTATTTTACAAAAGTATAAAGTTAAGTAACCACACCAGAGTTAAATAAAGTGTCCCCAGAATTCAGGATGAAACTAATATATCTCCATTTCCAGGAATAACTGTAATCACTAAGTAAATCATGTATCATTAGAGAGTAGGTTAAATATTAATTTCTAGTCTGCCATTCTGTAAGGAAGTGTTACAGATTTATTTAACCTAATAAACACCCAGAAACCTAAGTATATGTGGCTCTCATCTGAATCACCCATTCTCAGACTGTAGCAAGTAAATAGTTTAAAAATAGCTTCCTACATATGTTACCTATTGGTAAGCAGCTTTTTCTGTCTCCCTATAATTACTCACAATCATAACTTTGAAGAAATGGAATAACAGAGAATATCTTAATTAGCCACAGAGAAGGGGAAAGTCTGTCCTTTCTAACCTGATGGTTTGGGTGGGAAAATGGGAATATAAGTAGAGAAGATAAGCAATCAGATATATGCCCAAGCCTCCTAGGTACAAGGCTTTGTGGGAGAAGATGGATGGAATAGCTTGAGAGGAACATTCCCTGTTTATGACTCTGAGAGATCATTATGCAGAGAGGCCCTTGATCAACATACCCAGTATGGTTGAGGAGAGGCATGGTCAGCCATAAACAGGGCCAACCTCTAATCCTGTGTGAAAGAGATGCTGAAATGATAGCCCACACTCAAATTGTGTGATCTGCCACAGTCGAAGAAAAGCTGAGCCCTGTCCTCTACAGCAAGGTAGACATCTTTGATGAAGGTCAAATGGAGGATACAGCAGAGACTCAAAAGGTCTTAGAGCTATCACAGTCTAAAGACAGGCCAATTCAGCAGGAAGAGGAAAATCAGAATCATATCTTGACCAAGTGGAAAAAAGCAAAGCACAAGGTAACCAGGCAGAGAAGTCAGCTATGGACACCAGCAGAACACAAGTACTGAAACAAATGTGTCTCAATAGACAACAACCAACCCACACTCAAGAAGAAAGTCTTACTGACCAAAGGCTAAAATGTAATGTGGGCTATATCCATACACCTGGATGTCTAGGCCTCTATACTCCTTCTGTATCAGACACAGCTTTTACTCATTTCTATATCTTATACCCTCACATAACATCTCATTCAACAAAACAAAGTTCTTCTTAAGAGCTCACCCTCCTTAAAAAGCATGAAAAACACAATTGAAAGAGCCTAATTATTTTAAACATATACCCTTTCATAATTATTGTATGATCATAAGATTAAACATAGGGCTTCATGGAGAAAAGCACATTAAAAAATCATATTGAAGGTAATACAGAGAAAAAATAGAAGATTTTAAACTTGACATAGATTCTTTGTAAAGATCTCTTTAGTAGAAGTATGCCCAGTGATGGGTATTAAGGAGGGCATGTATTGATTGCATGGAGCACTGGGTATTTTATGCAAACAATGAATCTTGGAACACCACATCAAAAACTAATGACATACTGCATGGTGACTAACATAACATAATTGAAAAATAAAGAATATATGGTCCATAATACAATGGAATATTACTCAGCCATCAGAAAGGATGGGTACTCAAAATTTGCATCAACATGGATGGAACTGGAGAAGATTATGCTAAGTGAAATAAGTTAAGCAGAGAAGGACAATTATATGGCTTCACTTATTTACAGAACATAAGGAATAGCATGGAGGATGTTAGGAGAAGGAAGGAGAAAATAAAGTGAGGGAGAGTCAGAGGGGGAGACAAACCATGGGAGACTATAGACTCTGGGAAAAAAACTGGGTTACAGAAGGGAGGGGGTGAGGGGATGGGTTAGCCCAGTGATGGCTATTAAGGAGGGCATGGATTGCATGGAGCCCTGGGTGTTATATGCAAACAATGAATCATGGAACATTACATCAAAAACTTAAAAAAAAAAAAAAGACCCTAATAATGTACTGTATGGTGACTAACATAACATAATAATAAAAAGAAAAAATTAAAGTATGCAGGATAAGCTAAAGTTTTTGTCTCTTTTTTTCTTTATTTCTTTGTTTATTCCTTTTCTTCTACAAATAGTTTTGAATACTTATATTATACATGATTCTACAGATGTTGGGGAGGAAAATATTTTCTTGAAAATTTTTCTCTATCTTTCAAGATTCTTCTAGCTAGTCAAAGAATTAAATTGACATGAGATAGGTTAGCAAGAGAAAATCAAATTTAATTTCGTTCATACAGGGACTCCAAATAAACATGAGATTCCAAAGACAGCCAGGCAAAATGAGGTCTATATGTCACCCTGAACTCAGGAAAAAGGGGGAAAGGTCTGGGACTTCAAAGAGAAGGGGGATATTTCACAGGAGTTGAAAAAGAGCAAATGTTTGGTAAACAAATATTTGCTGGGCCATACAGAAACAATGGGACATAGAGAAGAATTTTAACAAGCACAGTCTTCTGAGTTCCTCCCTGTTTACCACCCCTAGTTCATATTACAATGTATTTATCTATGGTGATAGCTCTCTTCATGAAAGAAGAGTAGCTAGTCCACTATCTACATTCTTTTAGGCATCTAGGAGGAAGATCAAAGTTTCTTCCTAAGTCTTTTCGGCCTTGATGGTTTTCAGTTCTAAATAATCTGCATACCAAAATGGCACATCTTGGGATAACTCTTTCTAAACTCCTAAACTAGTAATTACCACAAATATGATTAAAGAGAAGAGGAAACCTTCCCTTCTTCCAAAGTTTTCAGACCTGGACATTAGATGAATTCTTCAACAATCTATTCAACAAATATGTTTTGAGTTTTATCTAAGCATTGCACACCATGTTAGGCACTACACAGTAACTACTTCACTAGAAATTAAGAACATAAGACAAGGGGTGCCTGGGTGGCTCAGTGGGTTAAAGCCTCTGCGTTCAGCTCAGGTCATGATCCGAGGGTCCTGGGATTGAGCCCCGTATCGGGCTCTCTGCTCAACGGGGAGCCTGCTTCTTCCTCTCTCTCTGCCTGCCTCTCTGCCTACTTGTGATCTCTGTCTGTCAAATAAATTAAAATCTTTAAAAAAAAAAATAAGACAAGGAAAAACTTGTAAAAGGGTTAGATCGAGTCAGCTGTAATAATTTTATCAAGATGATAACAATTCATGGATTCTATAGCCATGTAGATGATCCAAGGATGTAAGGTTTTAATGATCTATTTTATATCACTTGGATATATAGCTGCTTTCCTAAAATTAAAGAAGGTTAATTCCCCATTTAAGTGACTTGTCAGGAATCCACATGAGAATTTCCTTCAAAAATTCCTTTTAAATAAATGAAAACTCCATTTCCTCCATTTTTTCCTGATTCTGAATCCATTCAGTTCATTGAAAAAGTATTTATTATACGCTACAATGTGCCAGTAATCTGTACTAGATGCTTAGAATACAACCATAAACAAGACCTTCTCTCAGTTCTTATAACACATATTCTCTATTGACACCCCTATCAGTTGGAACTTGAGTCTGGAGTTCCACATGTCTTTAGTTAAGGAAGGTCAAACCTTCCCTATATCAAGCCCATTCACAGGGTCACCTATATCAACAATTGCTATCAACCATCATATATCATGCTTCTCCAGCATCATGCTAAATTCAGGACTTCTCTAAGATGCTCTCCCCTTCCCTGTGTCATGGAAAGGGAACAATACACAAGTCCTGCTCTGAATTTCTCGACTCCACCTTGGGCTTCTGTTATTGCATATGACTTATACTCTAGGGGAAAGAGATGGGAAAGTGAGAAGGTTTCTCATATTTGCTCTCTTGCTCTTATTCCAGGCTTCTCCACCCAGCCTAAAGAGTTTTTATCTTCTCCCTGTGTAACATATCCTGGATCTGTCTTCCTCTGGAGCTTATAGTAAAATTCTACCACAGCACCCCAAACTTTGATTCTTGATAATTAAAGGATTTTTTTTTTTTTTTAGAATTTAGGAATCCCTCTTCTCTTTGGGGTGATTAGTTCTTGCCACTAAAAGACTTCAAAACTATTGTCTCCCTAAGGACTATTAAATTCAAAACTGATCATTATCCTTATTATTCTCACTTGTCTTTTTCTTCTTCTTAATCCAGTGAATGTGTAAAGAATCATAAGACAAGAAGAATACTTTCAGTAAAAAGGAGCAGGAAATCTCAATTTAAAATCTCCAAACAGGAAGCTGCTGCTTATATTTCAGTGATTACTTGATAAGTATCAGTTTCTCTCACCTGGCTACAAGTGTCCTTATAACAGAGACTCTGTCTGTTTTCCTCCCTAATGTGTCCCCAGTTAATGAAGACATGGTCCTTGCTTTCAGTGTTACGGTGTTCAGACAGACAATTAAACAATTACAATGCAATGTGTTCTGCTCTATAACAAGAAACTATAAAGTGCCTTAGGGGACCATTTGAGGGTAACTTAAACTAGGCTTAGACATCAGAGAAGGATCCCCAAAGGAAGTGATAGATCAGCTGAGACCTAAAGGGTAAAGATAAGTTAGTCAAATAAAGGCCATTTGTGAAGGACTCTATATATTATGCTACAGTGTTTAGATTTATTTCTGAAGGTAATAGAAAACCACTGATATAAATAGGGGACTAGGCCTTTTAAAAGGTCACTGTGTAGGATAGAGATTGAATATAAAAGAATGTCTGGAGGTGGGAAAGGCTCTTAGGAAATGTTTTCAGCACCGCAGGCAAGTTTGTAAAATTCTAGGTGCCTGGCCAGAGTAACAGTGGGAATGGAGAGAAGTACTGAGTTAATGTAAAGCAGAGAGGAACTGAGAGGTTTAGAACATTGGCTAGATTTCTGATTTGGGCAACTGAGTGGTGGCATTGACTGATATAGAAAACAGAAGTAGAAATGGTTTGTGGAACAATCTACAAAGCCATTTGGAACAGTTTTCTATAAAGTCTCCATGACCATTTATTCCTCAATAAATATTTTAATTACCAGAAAGTCCATTTTTTATAAATTCCTCCTCACTAAAAAAAAATTATTTTACCTTTCTGGGATTTAAAGAAGTTGTAGGCCTTCCTCTCTGTGCCTGCTAAATTACTTAGCAGGGGAAACAAACTTTCTATAAAGGACCAGATAGCAAATAGTTTCAGCTTTGTGGTCCATACAGTTTCTGTCAGAACTTAATTATGCTACTGTAGCAAAAACAAAAACAACAATGAAAACCAAACACACAGAAAAAATATGTAAATGGATGGGTATATCTGTCTTCTAATAGAACTTTATTTATAAAAAACAGGCAGCGGGCAGTATTTAGCCTATAGGCTACAGTTTACCAAACCCTGTTCAGGGGCTACATTTCCCAACACACTCAAGCAAAGTGTAATCTTTCAACATCCATAGACATAAGTTCACTTAGGAACTTTAAAAATAATTTCTTCATTTTTGAGTAGTGTCTTAGCTTGGACTGCTATAACAAATTACCATAGACTGGATATCTTAAACAATAGACATTTATTTCTCACATTTCTGGAGACTGGGTAGTCCAAGATCAGGGTGCTAGCAGATTCAATTTTTTGTGAGGGCCTTCTGCCTGATTTTCACACAGCATCTTCTTGCTGTATCCTCACATGGCAGAGAGCAGAAAGGAAGCAAGCTCTCTCCCATCTTTGCTGATAAGGGCACTAGTAGTGTTATGAGAGCTCCATCCTTATGACCTAAGAAACTTCCAAAGGTCTCATATCCAAAAACAATCACTTTGGAGATTAGGGTTTCAACATATGAATTTTAGGGAGATTTAGCCATTCAGTCTGTAACAGGTAGTACATGATAAAGAGGTCATTTCAGATCATCATATTATTAAAGACCATTATGTTGACTTAATAACCATGGCACCATTATTAAAAGTATTCATAATACACAGAACTAAATTTTTGCCTTCTCCCTATTAACAAGTGACATATAATTTATTTTTTATCATGTGAGCCAAGCATTATTTTTCTAAACAACAAGATAATAGAAAAAGTTTCAGTTTCCTATTTGCAGGTATGAATAATTCTTATTTGCCCTAAACAAAAATGTAATTTGAGCAGAACTATCACTATATGTTTCTTTTTCCTTTTTAAATACATAGGTATTAGAAATACTATAGAAAGTTTGATATGTAATATGCAAAAGTTAAATAATGCAAGTTTTGTACCTGTTGAAAATCAAATTGAGATAAAATTGGAGAATGATTATCATCTCCCACTTGTTAGCTCAAAACTCCCCACTATCTGACTAGATCACATTCTCCTGCTACATATTTATATAATAATCTTTTTTGGGGGGGAGGGAGGCGATCACACAGAAGCTGAAAACTGACTTTCAGCTGAGATTCTACAGAAGCATATCACACCAATTCTCTCCTTTCAACCCTTCATGGATTTCTTTTTTTTTTTTTTTTTACATTTTTTATTTTTATTTTTATTTTCAGCATAACAGTATTCCTTGTTTTTGCACCACACCCAGTGCTCCATGCAATCCGTGCCTCTCTAATACCCACCACCTGGTTCCCCCAACTTCCCACCCCCCGCCACTTCATGGTATTCTATCTCAGTTGAAGCAAAAATCAAAGTCTTTGCACTGGCTTGTTTATAAATCCCTGGTCTCCATTTCCACCTTCCTCCCTCTTGCTCATTCTCATTCCAGTTTCCATACAGTAGTTCTCAAACAAGTCAAACCCTTCCTTTCTTCCTTCCTTCCTTCCTTTCTTTCTTTTCGTTCATTCGTTCTTTCCTTCCTTCTTTTTTTTTAATTTATTTTTTATTTATTTTCAGCATAACAGTATTCCTTGTTTTTGCACCACACCCAGTGCTCCATGCAATCCGTGCCCTCTCTAATACCCACCACCTGGTTCCCCCAACCTCCCACCCCCCTGGCACTTCAAACCCCTCAGATTGTTTTTCAGAGTCCATAGTCTCTCATGGTTCACCTCCTTTTCCAATTTACCCCAACTCCCTTCTCTCTAACTCCCCTTGTCCTCCATGCTATTTGTTATGCTCCACAAATAAGTGAAACCATATGATAATTGACTCTCTCTGCTTGACTTATTTCACTCAGCATAATCTCTTCCAGTCCCGTCCATGTTGCTACAAAAGTTGGGTATTCGTCCTTTCTGATGGAAGCATGATACTCCATAGTGTATATGAACCACATCTTCCTTATCCATTCGTCCGTTGAAAGGCATCTTGGTTCTTTGCACAGTTTGGTGACCGTGGCCATTGCTGCTATAAACATTGCGGTACAGATGGCCCTTCTTTTCACGACATCTGTATCTTTGGGGTAAATACCCAGGACTGCAATTGCACTTCCTTCTTTTTTTTTAGTATTTTATCTATTTATTTGAGAAAGAGAGGGAAAGAGAAGGCATGAGAAAGAGGGGGGATCAAAATGAGAAGCAGACTCCCCACAGAGGAGAGAACCCAACACAGGACTCAATCCTGGAACTCTGGAATCATGACCTGAGCTGAAGGCAGACACCCAACTGACAGAGCCACCCAGGTGCCCACCAAACCCTTTCTTATTTCAAGAATGTTCCCTTCACCTGGCCTCTGCCAGAGCACATTCCCCCAGATTTGCATATGGTTTATCTCATTTCTTTCTTTCAAATCTCTGCAGAAATGTTACCTCCTCTGTGGTACAGACTGAGGGGCATCCTATGTAAATATCACCAGTACTATAACAGCGTTTCAACTGGTCTTAAGGCTTAACTTGATTCAAGTTAACACACTCCATGTTTGCTGACTTAAGGTCCTCGACCTATAACAGAACTAATTTACTTTCCTTGAGATTTGTAGACCACTGGCCTTGAAGAATAAAGTACGAGAACATTCCCAGGGCACAGAGGCCGGCAAGTCTGTCTGAAGCCCCCTCAATTTTCTGATTAGTCCAGCAATCATTTAGCAAAATGTTTTTCCTTTTTAAGGTCACAGAAATTACTTACTGATCTCCACTTTGTGCATGTATAGACCTTGCCATCTTTTGCAGAAAGAATAGAGTAATTTTATACAACTCATGTGTAAGAAGGAACCAGATCTTCTTGCACAACTTCTGAGGATGGAGATAACTCTGTAGCTAACATCATCAAGTCTGCATATAATCAAGAAATGTCACAGAACACAGCATACCCTTAAATGGTTAAACACCTTTGAAAATCTCTGTGCCAGGTAAAAACCTGGGAGTTGGTCTTTAAAATATATATATATTTATTTTTGAGAGAGAGAGAATACAAGCAGTGGGAGGAGCACAGGGAGAGGGAGAGAAAGAATCTCAGACTACACACTGAGCTGGATCTCCCAACCCTGAGATCATGATCTGAGCAAAAATCAAGAGTCAGACTGACTGAAGCACCCAGGTGCCCTCTAGGAGCTCACCTTTGTAGAAGACTCTGCCTTCTCCCCAGGTGGGCTGAATAAAGTTCATATTTCTTACCAATCAAACTCTTCTCCAGTATTGGCCTTTCTAGTAAGGGGCAGCTGAACTTGGGTACTACTTGGTTATCCCATAACAATACCATCATTCTCTATCCCCTTTCTCTTTACTTTTCTCCATAATACTTATTATCAACTTATTTATTATGTATATTTGCTTATTTATTCTCTGACATTGAGTTAGGGCAGGAATTTTGTTTAGTTCACTACTCTATATCCACTTCTGAGAGCAATGCCTGACAGGAAATATGTGCTTAGTAAGTTAAATATAAATAAATATCATGTGTGTTAGCTTACTTGTATAGTTGTGTGATAGCTTGATTGGTTGTACTAGTCAGAACTGTAAACTTTAGGACAGAGTTTTTATTTTGTTTCATTCTCTTTATTCAGAGTATTCATTGAGTGCCTATACTACATCAGCAGTGTTCTAAGCATTAAACAAAATTTTGTTTCATGGATCCTACATTATAAAAAGACAGCAGTTTATCTGGGTGTCTGGGTGCCTCAGTGGGTTAAGTATCTGACTCCTGGTTTCAGCTCAGGTTGTGATCTCATGGGTCATGCCATCAAGCCTGTAGTCATGCTCCTAGATCAGTGCAGAGTCTGCTTAAAAGATTCTCCCCCTCTGGCCCTGACACCATGTGCACATGTATGCATTTTTTCTCATTCCCTCTTTCAAAACAAATATTTTTTTAAATCACTAGTTTATCACCTATATGTATACATACAAACGTAATAGTGACTACTATTTAATACAATGTAAATTAATTATATTTTCCAGAGAAGTCACAACACTTTCCATTTGTTATGGGTTGAATTCTGTTCTCAGGTATATTGAAGTCCTAACCATCAGTGTGTGCTTTTATTTGGAAATAGGGGCATTGTACCTGTAATTAGTTAAGATGAGGACATACTAGAGTAAGGTGGGCTCTTGATCCAAGATGACAGTTATTCTTCCCCCCCACCCCGGGATAAAGTTAGATCACCTTTTTTTTTTTAATTTTTTTTTAATTTCTTTTCAGTGTTACAGAATTCATTGTTTATGTACCACACCCAGTGCTCCATGCAACACATGCCCTCCAAAACACCCACCACCAGCTCACCCAACCTCCCACCCCCGGCCCCTACAAAACCCTCAGATTGTTTTCCATAGTCCACAGTTTCTCATGGTTCATCTCCCCCTCCAATTTTCCCCAACTCCCTTTTCCTCCACATATCCCCATGTCCTCCGTGTTATTCCTTATGCTCCACAAATAAATGAAACCATATGATAATGGACTCTCTCTGCTTGACTTATATCACTCAGCATAATCTCTTCCAGTCCCGTCCATGTTGCCACAAAAGTTGGGTGTTCATCCTTTCTGATGGAGGCATAATACTCCATAGTGTATATGGACCACATCTTCCTTATCCATTCGTCCTTTGAAGGGCATCTTGGTTCTTTCCACGGTTTGGCGACTGTGGCTATTGCTGCTATGAAAATTTTCATTACATCTGTGTCTTTGGGGTAAATACCCAGTAATGCAATTGCAGGGTCATAGGAAAGCTCTATTTTTAATTTCTTGAGGAATCTCCACACTGTTTTCCAAAGTGGCTGCACCAACTTGCATTCCCACCAACAGTGTAAGAGGGTTCCCCTTTCTCCATATCCTCTCCAACACATGTTGTTTCATGTCTTGTTAGTTTTGGCCATTCTAACTGGTGTAAGGTGGTATCTCAATGTGGTTTTGATTTGAATCTCCCTAATGGCTAGTGATGATGAATATATTTTCATGTGTCTGATAGCCATTTGTATGTCTTTATTGGAGAAGTCTCTATTCATGTATTCTGCCCATTTTTGACATGATTATCAGTTTTGTGTGTGTTGAGTTTCAGGAGTTCTTTATAGATCTCGGATGTCAGCCCTATGTCTGTTCTGTCATTTGTGAATATTTTCTCCCATTCTGTGGGTTGCCTCTTTGTTTTGTTGACTGTTTCCTTTGTGTGCAGAAGCTTTTGATCTTGATGAAGTCCCCAAAGTTCACTTTTGCTTTTGTTTCCTTAGCCTTTGGAGACATATCCTGAAAGAAGTTGCTGTGGCCGATATCGAAGAGGTTACTGCCTATTTTCTCCTCTAGGATTCTGATAGATTCCTGCCTCACATTTAGGTCTTTCATCCATTTCAAGTTTACTTTTGTGTATGGTGTAAGAGAATGGTCAAGTTTCATTCTTCTACACATAGCTGTCCAATTTTCCCAGCACCATTTATTGAGGAGACTGTCTTTTTTCCACTGTATATTTTTGCCTGCTTTGTTGAAGATTATTTGACCATAGATTTGAGGATCCATATCTGGGCTCTATACTCTGTTCCACTGGTCTATGTGTCTGTTTTTGTGACAGTACCATGCTGTCTTAGTGATCACAGCTTTGTAGTAACGCTTGAAATCAGGCAATGTGATGCCCCCAGTTTTGTTTTCTTTTTCAACATTTCCTTAGAAATTCGGGATCTCTTCTGATTCCATACAAATTTTTGGATTATTTTCTCCAGTTCTTTGAAAAATGCCAGCAGAATTTTGATCAGAATGGCATTGAAAGTATAGATTACTCTAAGCATTATAGACATTTCAACAATGTTTATTCTTCTGATCCATGAGCATGGAATGGTCTTTCATCTTTTTGTGTCTTCTTCAATTTCTTTTGTAAGTGTTCTGTAGTTCCTCAAGTACAGATCCTTTACCTCTTTGGTTAGGTTTATTCCCAGGTCCCTTACGGTTCTTGGTGCTAAAATAAATGGAATCGACTATCTAATTTCCCTTTCTATAGTTCCATTGTTAGTGTATCAGAAAGCAACAGATTTATGTACATTGATTTTGTATCCTGCACATTACTGAATTCTGTATGAGTTCTAGTAGTTTGGGGATGGAGTCTTTTGCGTTTTCTGTATAAAGTATCATGTCTTCTGCGATGAGAGAGAGTTTGACTTCTTCATTGCCAATTTGAATACTTTATATTTCTCTTTGTAGTCTGATTATTGTTGCTAAGACTTCTAATACTATGTTGAATAAGAGTGGTGAGAATAGGCATCCTTGTCATGTTCCTGACCTCAAAGTGAAGGCTGTCAGCTTTTTCCCACTGAGGATGATATTCACTGTGGGTTTTTCATAGCTAGATTTTATCAAGTTGAGGAATGTTACTTCTATCCCTATACTTTGAAGTATTTTAATCAGGAACAGATGCTGGATTGTGTAAAATGTTTTTTCATCATCAATTGAGAGGACCATGTGGTTTTTCTCTCTTCTCTTATCGATTTGTTCTATCACATTGATTGATTTGCAAATGTTGGACCATACTTGCAAGCCAGGGATAAATCCCACCTGGTCATGGTGGATAATCTTTTTAATTTACTGTTGGATCCTATTAGCTAAGATCTTGTTGAGAAACTGATCATCCATATTCATCAGGGATATTGGTCTGAAATTCTCCTTTTTGGTGGGGTCTTTGCCTGGTTTCAGGGTCTGGGTAATGCTGGGGCCACAAAAAGAGTCTGGAAGTTTTCCTTCTGCTCCAGTTTTTTGAAACAACTTCCAGAGGATATGTATTATTTCTTCTCTGAAAGTTTGGTAGAATTCCCCAGGGAATCCGTCAGGTCCTAGGCTCTTGTTTTTTGGGAGGTTTTTGATCACAACTTCAGTCTAATTACTAGATATTGGTATATTCAGGTTGTCAATTTCTTCCTGATTCAGTTTTAGAAGTTATAGTTTTCCAGGAATGCATCCATTTCAACTAGGTTGCTTAACTTATTGGCTCATAAGTGTTGATAATAATTTCTGATGACTGTTTCTATTTTCTTGATGTTAGTTGTGATCTCTCCCTTTTCATTCATATTTTTATTAATTTGGGCCTTCTCCCTTTTCTTTTAGATTAGTTTGGCCAATCATTTATCAATCTTATTGATTCTTTCAAAACACCAGATTCTAGTTTTGATGCATTCTACTGTATCCCTAGTTTCTTTTATTTTATTTCAAAAAATTTTTATTTTTTTATTTTTTTATTATAGTTTTTTTTATTTTTTTTCATTTATTTATTTTCAGCATAACAGTATCATTATTTTTTCACCACACCCCGTGCTCCATGCAATCTGTGCCCTCTATAATAACAGCATTACCCTGATCCCCAAACCAGGCAAAGACCCTATCAAAAAGGAGAATTTCAGACCAATATCACTGATGAATATGGATGCTAAGATTCTCAACAAGATCTTAGCAAACAGGATCCAACAGCACACTAAAAAGATTATCCACCATGACCAGGTGGGATTCATCCCTGGGCTACAAGGATGGTTCAACATTCGCAAATCAATCAATGTGATAGAACAAATCAATAAGAGAAGAGAGAAGAACCACGTGGTCCTCTCAATTGATGCAGAAAAAGCATTTGACAAAATCCAGCATCCGTTCCTGATTAAAACGCTTCAAAGTATGGGGATAGAGGGAACATTCCTGAACTTCATCAAATCTATCTATGAAAGACCCACAGCAAATATCATCCTCAATGAGAAAAAGCTTGCAGCCTTCCCCTTGAGATCAGGAACACGACAAGGATGCCCACTCTCACCACTCTTGTTCAACATAGTATTAGAAGTCCTAGCAACAGCCATCAGACAACAAAGAGAAATAAAAGGTATCCAAATGGGTAATGAAGAAGTCAAACTCTCTCTCTTTGCAGATGACATGATTCTTTATATGGAAAACCCAAAAGACTCCACCCCCAAACTACTAGAACTCATACAGCAATTCAGCAATGTGGCAGGATACAAAGTCAATGTACAGAAATCAGTGGCTTTCTTATACACTAACAATGAAAATACAGAAAGGGAAATTAGAGAATCGATTCCATTTACTATAGCACCAAGAACCATAAGATACCTGGGAATAAACCTAACCAAAGAGGTAAAGGATCTGCATTCAAGGAACTACAAAACACTCATGAAAGAAATTGAAGAAGACACAAAAAGATGGAAGACCATTCCATGCTCTTGGATCAGAAGAATAAACATTGTTAAAATGTCTATACTGCCTAGAGCAATCTATACTTTTAATGCCATTCCGATCAAAATTCCACCGGTATTCTTCAAAGAGCTGAAGCAAATAATCCAAAAATTTGTATGGAATCAGAAGAGACCCTGAATCGCTAAGGAAATGTTGAAAAACAAAAATAAAACTGGAGGCATCACGTTACCTGATTTCAAGCTTTATTACAAAGCTGTGATCACCAAGACAGCATGGTACTGGCATAAAAACAGACACATAGACCAGTGGAATAGAGTAGAGAGCCCAGATATGACCCTCAACCCTATGGTTAAATAATCTTCGACAAAACAGGAAAAAATATACAGTGGAAAAAAGACGGTCTCTTCAATAAATGGTGCTGGGAAAACTGGGCAGCTATATGTAGAAGAATGAAACTCGACCATTCCCTTCTCCTGTGTGGAGTTGGATTATCTTGTTGTTGATTCTCCAGTTCTTTAAGGTGTAAAGACAGCTGGTGTATTCTGGATTTTTCAATTTTTTTAAGGGAGGCTTGGATGGCTATGTATTTCCCCCTAGGACAGTCTTTGCTGTACCCCATAGGTTTTGGACCAAAGTGTCCTCAATCTCCTTGGTTTCCATGAATTGCTTAAGTTCTTCTTTGATTTCCTGGTTGACCCAAGCATTCTTAAGCAAGGTGGTCTTTAGCTTCCTGGTGTTTGAATTCCTTCTGAACTTTTCCTTGAGATTGAGTTCCAGTTTCCAAGCATTGTGATCTAAGAAAATGCAGGGAATAATCTCAGTCTTTTTGTATTGGTTGAGCCCTGATTCTCAGGAAAGTTGAGTCCTTTAACAAAGATATCAAGATACACCCAGAAAGAATCAAAATGACCTTCCTCACCCACACTGAGAATCTATAACCCCCTTCTAGCTTTTTCTTCTCTCACTATTTCTGTGTATTTTTTTTTTAATTTTTTGTTCTGGTAGTATATAAATCTTATACTTGGGGTTCATTTTGGCTGGGTTCTTTTTTTTTTTTTTCCTTGTCATTTACTTTTGCCAGTCCTTTTTTTTTTTTTTTTTATCTGTCTGTTTTCTTTTGTATACTTTATAAATCTTACCTTTGGGGCCCATTCAGTCTGGGTCTTCTCTTTTCTTTTTTCTTTTTTCCTCTCTCTCTCTTTTTTCCTTTTTTTGTTTGTTGTTGTTGTTGTTGTTGTTGTTGTTGTTTGTTTGTTTTGGTTTGGTTTGGTTTGGTTTGGTTTGTGGTTTTTGGTTTTTTTTATTTTTGGTAGGGACTCTCAATTGCTCAGAAGCATTCTAGAGTGCACCTTGCCTGCACCATGGTAGATACATTCAGCTACATATCCCTTCAGCCATCTCTCACAAAAATGACTAGGAGGAGGAGTGCCCAACAGAGGAAAAATTCAGAGACTGTGCCCTCTCCATCAGAGCTATTGGATATGGACATAAACAGTATGTCAGAAAGGGAATTCAGGCTAACAATTATCCAGGCAATGGCTAGGTTGGAGAAAGCCTTTAATGACAAAATGGAATTGATTAGGACTGAAGTGAAAGCCACGATGGAAGATGTTAACAATGCTCTCAATGAGTTCCAATCTAATCTAAATTCTCTAACAGCTAGGGTAACTGAGGCAGAAGATAGAATTAGTGACCTAGGCAACAAACAAAAAGGATCAGGAGGATGCCTGGAACAAACAGCTTCGAAGCCATGAAGACAGTTGTTCTTATGAGAAAAGGAGAGAGACGAACAGGGAGAGAATGCTTGCCATGTGGTGACAGAGGCAGAGGTTGGAGTTATGCAACCACAAGGCCAAGGAACACCAAGGATTGCCAACAACTCCATAAGATCAAAGAGAGGCATGAAATAGTTTCTTCCCTAAAGTTTTTGAGAGGGCATGACCTGGTCAACACCTTGATTTTGTAGTTCCAGCCTCCAACACCATGATATAATAAAATTCTGTTGTTTCAAGGCATTCAATATGTGGTACTTGTTACAGAAACCCTAGGAAATTAATACAACATCCCATATGTTCTTCTTAAAAGTTGATGTTAGCACTCATTCCATCAACTACAAGTGTCTATCTCCCCTCCCTCTGAACCTGAGTGAACTTTAATGACTACCTTGCCCAATGTAGTCCTTGCCCCTGTGACTTCTAAAGCTAGGTCATAAAAATGTCATTCACTTCTGCCTTGTTTTCTCAGGATGTTGTTTTTGAAATTTACCTACTGTACTGTGTGAAAACCCAAGCAGTCCATGGAGCAGTCTAAGTAAAAAGGTATCAAAGTCCCTGGCTCAGAGCCTTGGTTGTGCTCCCATGCAAGGGCCTGCACCAATTTGTTAATCATAAGAATTAGCCATTTTGTATTTCATTGATTTACAAAATGGCTAATTCTTATCAGAAAGGATGAATACCCAACTTTTGTAGCAACATGGACGGGACTGGAAGAGATTATGCTGAGTGAAATAAGTCAAGCAGAGAGAGTCAATTATCATATGGTTTCACTTATTTGTGGAGCATAACAAATAGCATGGAGGACATGGGGACTTAGAGTGGAGAAGGGAGTTGGGGGAAATTGGAAGGGGAGGTGAACCATGAGAGACTATGGACTCTGAAAAACAATCTGAGGGTTTTGAAGGGACGGGGGGTGGGAGGTTGGGGTACCAGGTGGTGGGTATTATAGAGGCCACGGATTGCATGGAGCACGGGGTGTGGTGCAAAAATAATGAATACTGTTATGCTGGAAATAAAAAAAAAAAAAGAAAATGATTCCAACCAGAAGTTCGTTGGTGAAAAAAAAAAAAAAAAAAAAAACTAAAAAAAAAAAAGAATTAGCCATTTTGAAAGTGAATTCTCCAGCTCCCATTGAGTTAGCTCCCAGCTAATATGTGAAATAAAGATGAACTGTTCCCACTGAGCCCTACCAAATTAGATTTATGGTTAGTATAAATAACTTTTTGTTTTGAGCTGTAAGTTTTAGAGTAGTTTGTTACACAGCAAACTGATGCACAGAAAACTGATGCATACATACTTATTAAATATTTATTGAATGAATAAGTAAATGCTCTCATACTTTATACTGGTAATGTGGTTTAGTAATATGGTAGATCCTCCCCCAAAGTGGTCTAATTTAAAATGAGAAGATATTTATTTTTTATTATCTGAATAGTCAGACACCATAAATGCACACATTGGTATAAATAATAGACCATGTTTCTGGAAGAGGCTTGAAGGGATGGAATCCAGTGTTGATGTAGAGATTTACCCTGGAGGTACTTAGACACATCATCCTCTGAGATGGAGTGATGGACGTAAGAATTTTCCCACAGACTTGCTTCTGGCACCATACTGTTGAATCCTTGTTTCTCATCTTCTAACTATGCATTTCTGTTCCTGTCCCCACAGGACACATTCATATAACAATAAAACTTTTGGTCCCTGGGGTGCCTGGGTGGCTTAGTGGGTTAAAGCCTCTGCCTTTGGTTCAGGTCATGATCCCAGAGTCATGGGATTGAGCCCCACATTGCACTCTCTGCTCAGCAGGGAGACTGCTTCTTCCTTTCTCTCTGCCTGCCTCACCACTTCCTTGTGATCTCTGTCTGTCCAGTAAATAAGTTAAAAAAAAAAAAACTTTTGGTCCCATACCTCTAGATCATAAAAATGGACTAACTGACACAGCAGGTGGGAGGGATATTCTTAGAACCCATTCCTACATTATGATAGCTAGTAATCAATGATACATAAATGACTACACACCACATAAATATTATGCACTAAAACTAAGTAATTATATTTCCTATTCTATTCTCAGTTAGCTTCATGGTATATCTGTCTTTACCTCTGTCCATTTTAACTCATCTGTCTTCTTTTTCCTGCCCTGCCTAACACACACACACACACACACACACACACACCATACATATATCTTTATTATTAGAGCTTAAGTCTTTGATCTTTATTAAAATTATTAAAAGCTGAGAAAATCTTAGTGTCAATTTTAGGGGCAAGACTTCTTCAAGATAAAAACATGAAAATATTGCATCCCAATATAGGAAGGCTTAATCAGAAGCTTGATTTGGGGAAGAAATATAATTGAGAGAGGAAGATAAATTTTGGCCAACTACAGTGCTATTCAGTCTGCTAGTATTTGCTATGTAGCTAGACTAAGTCAATGCCCAATATAATATGTTCTAGAAATTTATCTTTATTACATAATGGAATTTGGACAAAGGTTGATTTTCAAAAATTGTCAAATATTAAACTTCAATACACAAAAATTTAGAAATCTCCTATTATGGATATTGAGTAGATGAGGGGGGAGTGTGTGTGTGTGTGTGTGTGTGTGTGTGTGTGTGTGTGTGTGTGTGATATTATTCTCTTGGTCTTGGTTTTGCTTTTTATTACTTTTTTGATTACTTTTTTACATGGGATATTCTGAAGGGGGGGAATGCTGACATCTTGGAAAATATGTACCTTTGTAAGATAACCTTATTAAGTGGTTACATAATTCCAAGCTTATCAAAGTCTGAGTAACATATTTTTTTAATTAATTTTTTATTTTTTATAAACATATATTTTTATCCCCAGGGGTACAGGTCTGAGTAACATATTTTAAGAATATTCTTGTTTTAGCAAATAACTTCCCAAATTCCAAAATGTCCACCCTTCCCATGTCACTTTGATCCTTGTAGTTGCAAGTATGGTAACTTAAGAACACAAATAAGTGTTTTCTGAACTTCCAATTCCAGCTTCCACTTACAATTTCTGGAAATCAATTTTGCTTTTCAATTCGACTGCTCTGGGTGGCTTTGTTGTCTATATACCTAAGTCATTAAATATTTTTAACTATACTTGGCTCTTTTAGTATAAGCTGAAATAACTTCCTCTTTCTTTTTCATAAATAGTTTAGAGGCCTCCAATTGCTCCCCTCAAAATGGTTTCTTTTTTTACTACTGAGAATTTTGTTCAAAATACTAACCCACCTACTCTTACATATTCTTTGTTTAAATTGAATAAACCCATGTTATTTGAAAATTCTTGATGTTTAGCACTTCATTTCATTTTTTTTTAATTATCTTTGAATTATTTTCAAGCTATTTTTTAGAAAAATAGGATAGTTTTGGATCCAGGGCAGTATCTCAGAATGTAAATACTATAGACTCTGGAATCTCACAGACATCCTTTCATTACAGTTTTGACACTTTTAAACTTTGTATCTTGGGCTGGTTATTGTTATTTACACTGAGGCTCAATTTCCTCAGTGTACTTTAAAACAACACTAATATTTGTCACTGGGTTCTTGTGAAACATAAATATGGTCACATAAAATGAGCTTACCATAGTATCCAATACAAAATAGGCACTTAATACATATTAGCTATTATTACTTTAATTGATGTGTATCATTTATTTACTTCATTCTACCTCAAAACACTACAAAATGTAAATCATAGGCTTAAACAGGCAAACCATGACTCTCTAGCTTCCCTACAAATACGCAGGTAATTCTTAGAGAATAACATATCAAACTAAATTCCAATTTTTTTAGTGAGAAATAAGACATCGTTTGACAGAAAAAAATGATTCAGCAACAGCTGAAATGTACTTTGAGGATAAGTTGGTGTGTAGCTTAACCAAAATAGACATAAAAGTTCCAGAGGGAAAAAATAAGCAAATGAAAGCAGAAAGAAATAATACAGACTTCTCCAAAATCTGAGCAAATAGGACCTTGGAAAGGAAAAGGTGTTCAGATTATATGATAGTGAAATGTATGAATTATGTGATAGATGAAGAGTTTCTCTACCCCATCCATTCACACATAAAATTATCTATTCATTAATCTTAAATTTATTAATTAATAGATCATACTATGTGTCTAATATCTTCCCAGGCACTGGGAATACACAAGTGAACAAGATAATAATAACAGTGCTTTAATAGCTACCCAAAGTGATGCAATAATAGTATTTAAAAATATCTTCAGAGCACACATTTACTCTAGCTGTCTGATTACCTAGGGTAGATTAGAGTTTATAGTGAAAAGAATGTAAAGCCAAAGACTGAGTTAATATTCAATAACTAACATTCAAAAATATGATTGTAAATCAGAATCTTAGGTTTAAAGCAAGACTGTTGGCTTGGATTTTGAAAATCTTCTATCTCCCTTTTAGTATATGAAAAGCAAATCAGAGAAGGCTTTGCTTTGCTTATAGCATCTTCCAAGAGTGTAAAAATAGCCCTTCAGTTTAAGACAACCAGAATAACTCTGAGATGGTGGGAGGAAGTTTACAGACACAAAAGAAAAACAGTTTACTCTTCTGGCCCAAAGAATCATGGGAACAAGGAAAGTAAGATAGGCAGACATAAGCCTCCATTTTCCTTTTCCAAGCTTCAACCACAGAGGAGGCAATACTAGATAATGTGAGAAGAAGGTCTAGGAAAGGGGACCTGCAGGAGCCTAAGACAGACTAATTAAATAAAGGAGTGCTGTGGGGTCCTGAGCAAGCCAAACAAGAAATACAAATTATACTAGCCATGGTTCAGACTTGAATGCTAGCAGAACATACTACACCCAAGTATTCGGGCATATTACCTGAAGACAAAAGGAGGCAAAGGATGACACTTAAAGATGCTAGAACTTCTCTACCTTAATAAGGATGTTTTCATCCCACCCATCCTTCTTTGCATCATCATCATCTTCCCTATCTTTGTGAAGGCTGACATGATCTTAGGAAGAAGGCAGAGAAGAGGAAAAAGTATATGAAAGGCTCCATATGTTTTGCAAAAGGTATTAAACACTGCCCAAATAGTTTTAAATTATTGAACCAGATAAGCTTTACATTGGATATTAAGTTCTTTTTTCTCCCAATTTGTTCATGAAGGTTATATGGAAAGGGTGAATAAGCTGTAGACTACATTCAGTAATGTAGGGTGAATTTTTAACCTCAGTTAACTTACACCTATTGAATTGTGACCATGTTTCTGATACCGTGTCTCTTCTGCCTACAAAGAAACTTAAAGATAGAATCAAGAATTTTGGAATATCAGCACGTGAAAAAAATGCAGAAAAAAATATAGTTCCTCCTGACAGGGTTAACTGACTTATCTATATTTATCAGTTAGTCAGTGGAAGAACCAGGACTTGTAAGCCCAATAATGAAATTTAGACCCAAAGAAATGGCAGGTAGCTTCTATACATTTTGGATAAAGAGGCATAAATCTGTGAGGAATTGATAGGACAAAGAAAATATATGCTTGGGAGCTTCAGTTAATGAGGAATTCTAAACAGAGCTTGGCTGGCATAGTAAATTAATGAGAGTAAAAAGATTGGTTTATATAGGCTTCTTTGGTCCTGAATTCTAGATCTCTGACATTAAAGATGTCTAGCTACATCCTAGTTTAGGGAGGGTAACTTCCACTTGAGAGATTTATTTCCTGTTTACTGGAGACTATGGGGTCTCAGAGTATTCTCCTTGCACTGACTTTCTCTTAAGTAACTTTAAATTAAAATAATCAACATAACAAAGTAAACCACACTATGTCCCTACACAATGCAGCCATGCTGACATCTAATGTTCGGAAAGCCTAAGGAAAAGACTCAGCTAAGACACACCCACACTCCTGACCCAGGAAAATTTGAGGTAATACATGGGTATTGTTTTAAACTACTAAGTTTGGAGACACCTGGGTGTTTCAGTTGGTTAGGAGTCTGACTCTTGGTTTTGGCTCAGGGTTGTGGGAATGACAATTTGACTTCTGTGCTCAGTGGGAAGTCTGCTTGAAGATTCTCTCTCGCTGCCCCTAACCCCACTAATGCACAATCTCTCTAAAATAAATAAATAAATCTAAACAAACAAACAAACTACTAAGTAATTTGCTACGCAGCAATAGATTACTGTTACAGATATGTATTACTATATTTTACGCAGTGTATATTAGTACCCTGATGTTACTGGTGATTTTTTCAGTAGGTGCCTTGAGATTTATTCACAAATTATTCCTATGATTCACACTTGAATTGTACTTGTTAGTCAACCATATACTATGAACCTATGATTGTCTGTATCTATAGAGCTTGTATATTCAATATCTGTGAAAAATCCTTCTGTGTTATCCTTTGAAAGACTTGCTCAAAAGGTTAATTGTGTTTCATCTATTAATTACAATGGAAGGAAACAGTCAAAAGGGGAATTATATATATATGAAATTATAAATCACAAGATGAATCTCTAGGGAATGGTGACCTAGGAGGTAGAGAGATCACAATCTGGTTCAAGTTTAGCTTTATTGAGGACAATATTTCAAATTTAAAGAAATCAAGTGCATCGGATTGTGACCAGAATAAAACTATTGGATGTAGGTTGAAAAGTTAAAATATTTTGTTGCCATGTCAAGCCAGGTATATTTCTATAGGCTAAGGATATATTAAAGATATCAACTGACAAATCCACAGGAATTTTATATTTATTCAACAGTTCACAGTAACATTAATTTCTAGTTATCACAACTTACTAAGAAAATTGTCTTCTAGTTCTATTCATCCACAATATGAAAAGCAAACTATTTCAACATCACTTTGTTTTTACTTAGACACTGCACAAAAAAATCTTTGGATTAGAAAGGATTTACTGACAATCATTTGTTTCATTCAGTTAACACTTAATGAGTGTTAAGGTGTTCAAAATAAAATGATAAAAGCCACAGACCTAGGGAAGCTTGACTCTAACTGATCTCCTTTAAGGTCCTTTTATGTCCTCAGTGCTGTGCTAAGCCCTATTGGTAATCAGTCCTAATGATATGCCAGGTTCTTTGCCTAAAGAAATTTGATTCAGGCAAATGGAAATAAACACTCTAATACTAATGCTAACTTGGTCAAAGCAGATGATCTGTGCCATAAAATGTCAGAGAAAGAGAAATCACTGAGGACTAAAATAATCCCAAAAGCATCAGATGGGAAGGAGACAGATCAAGCTGATCCTGAAAAGATGATGTAGCTTATAAAAGCTGTGGAACTTTTTAAGACATTCTGGGTAAGAAGAGTATCCTAAGAGCATGGGTGGAGGTGGGAATGGAGCTAGAGTAAACTCAATATGTTTGAGGAACATGAAGAAAATGTGCCTATATAGAGCAGAGGGTGCTTTCTGATTGAATAGAGAGAGCAGAAAATAAGAATATCAGATAAAGGTACAGATCCAAGTATACTTAACATCTTTTACTCAGCATTTTCTCATATAGTAGCTCTATCATGTTTGGAATAGATGTCATATTCAGCAGAATCTCTCGGTAATTTTAGTAATATATGGAAGGACTATATTTCTTCTCTGTGTAATAATACTCTGAAAATTTTATCCTCCTCATATCTAGTTTAACAAGTGTTCTGATTAGAGAAAGATTAGAGAAAGAGATGAGGCCCTCAAAAGACATGTTAATTTAACAATATATGCTTGTCATCAGTTTCTGTTACTATTTTTATTGTTGTTGTTGTTGTTGTTGTTGTTGTATGTGTTGGTTAGGTTGGGTTTGGTATTTCATTTTGTTTTGCTAAGATCAAAAATGACCAAGGTATGCAAGTTTGAAATATCACTGGATGACTTGAGAGTTATCTTAGTAAAATGTATGAGGGGTAATGAAGCTCCAAGAGAATGTCAGTAAAGTGTCCTATAAAGTAACTTAAATACATTAAAATATTATAGGATAGTTCAAGAAATGCAGAATCTCATCAAGATCTCATCCAGTTTATTGCACCCTTGGTAGTGTACAGAATTTTCCCTTGTCAAATCAAAAAAAAGAATCCTGCAAGGTTGTCATTTTATCCTAAAAACAAAACAAAAAAGCAGACTGTAAAACCAGAACCAGTCAAGGCATACAGACTCAAAGGACCCTATATTCACAGAAATTATAACATCATCTGTTAGAGAAGAAATACTCACATATCGACAGAAGCAGATCACATGTTCCAGCCTCAGTGCCTGGCTTGAAATAGTCACAATAGCATGGAAGTAAATTGTTGATATAACTTCAGCTTGTTTGAGGTGACAAAATTGTTCCTTCAGTGAGCAGTATCTTCTTAATCCCCAGGATAGTTTTAGAGTAAAGAAATGAAGAAGTAAATCAATTCATAGTATTAATACTCTTGCTTATGAATACTTCTTATAACTTAAAGTTCTTGTAATGTTTAAAAGAATTGACACGTTGGAGAATGTAACAGTTTAGCTTTGTGATTCTAATAGAAAATGTGTGATTAATTTCAGATTTCTAATTTTTTAGTTGAAAGGTATAAGAGTTTAACTTAAGTTAAAAGGGTTTCACTCTTTATTGAGAGTGTGCAAAATGTTTTTCTATCTCTGGAGCATATTATTAAATTAATTATGAGGTCTCTTAAAGGATATCTATTCTGATTAACTTATAGAGATAAATGGTCAGTAACTATAAATCAAATATTTCAAAAATTCTGAAAAAAATTAAGGAAGTTGAATTTTTAATACTTTAAATGTGCTGGACATGGGTCTCATATTAAAACAATTTTCTGGGTTATATCTTGGCTTTATTACACCTTTGATTAGTTAAGGGGAAAAAGCTGAAGACCAATGCCATGGGCCTTCAACAAAAGAGTCTCAGAGCCTCATGGAAAAAGACTAACAGTTATTTTAAACCACTGGCACTTCAAATAATTGACTGTGTGATATGGGTTTCTGAACTAATATTATTTAGAAAACTATAAGTGGACTGATTTTCAGGATTTTCCCCATGAAACAGAAAGTTTTATGAAAGCATTTACTTAATCTAAGGTTCCAGTGGAACAAGTATACATATAACTGAGCAAATTCATGTGGGAAATGTTACTGTAATTATTTGTAATATTGTCTTGTTGTAAGGTTCTATTTTTTTGGATATATGAAGTATGGCTCTGGATTTGTAAAGCCAGTTCAAGGAGATATCTATTAACACTCTGTTGCACCTATGTAAAAAAATTAGACTAGGGGTGCCTGGGTGGCTCAGTGGGTTGAAGCCTCTGTCTTCAGCTCAGGTCATGATCCCAAGGTCCTGGGATCGAGCCCCACATCAGGCTCTCTGCTCAGTGGGGAGCCTGCTTCCTCCTCTCTCTCTCTACCTGCCTTTCTGCCTACTTGTGATCTCTGTCTGTCAAATAAATAAATAAAATCTTTTTAAAAAATTAGACTAAACTAAATGAGACCGTGTGTGTGTGTGTGTGTGTGTGTGAATAATCTTTAATATTATCATGATTATCAGGTGGGGAAATGATCGGAAAATTGTGAAAGACTTTGAAATGGGGAAGGGAAGATTAATGAGTATCCTTTCAAAGGAACCACTAAGCATTGTCTAGTGTATGCCTCTAGGTTATCTAGAAGTTTGCCCCTTCTTTATCTCTAATTAAGCAGTTATACAACTTGGCAAATTATTAAAAAATAATGGAACGTAAAGGATTCTTATTCAGAGAGATGCAAATTAATTTCATCTCACAGAAGTACAATCAATTTCACCACCATCGCCCTCATTCAAAAGAAGAACCTATTTGTAGCTATTAGCAAATACATTTCATAGTTCCTGATTGCCTCTACTTTCTGTTTTACATATTACTGGTTTCTTATTATTAATTAAATGAAATACCTGACACCTGATTAAAACGCTTCAAAGTATAGGGATAGAGGAAACATTCCTGAACCTCATCAAATCTATCTATGAAAGACCCACAGCAAATGTCATCCTCAATGGGAAAAAGCTTGAAGCCTTCCCGTAGAGATCAGAACAAGACAAAGATGCCCACTTACACCACTCTTGTTCAACATAGTATTAGAAGTCCTAGCAACAGCAATCAGACAACAAAGAGAAATAAAAGGTATCCAAATTGGTAATGAAGAACTCAAACTCTCTCTCTTCGCAGATGACATGATTCTTTATATGGAAGACCCAAAAGACTCCACCCCCAAACTACTAGAACTCATACAGCAATTCAGAAACATGGCAGGATACAAAGTCAATGTGCAGAAATCAGTGGCTTTATTATACACTAACAATAAAAATACAGAAAGGGAAATTAGAGAATCAATTCCATTTACTATAGCACCAAGAACCATAAGATACCTGGGAATAAACCTAACCAAAGAGGTAAAGGATCTGTACTCAAATAACTACAGAACACTCATGAAAGAAATTGAAGAAGACACAAAAAGATGGAAGACCATTCCATGCTCTTGGATCAGAAGAATAAACATTGTTAAAATGTCTATATTGCCTAGAGCAATCTATACTTTTAATGCCATTCCGATCAAAATTCCACCGGTATTCTTCAAAGAGCTGGAGCAAATAATCCAAAAATTTGTATGGAATCAGAAGAGACCCCGAATCGCTAAGGAAATGTTGAAAAACAAAAATAAAGCTGGGGGCATCACGTTACCTGATTTCAAGCTTTATTACAAAGCTGTGATCACCAAGACAGCATGGTACTGGCATAAAAACAGACATATTTATTTTATATTTGAACAAAATCCATAATATTGTCTCTTTTAAAAAATTATCCTTCAACATAAGCATGCTATAAATTATTTTTTTAACTTTATTTTATTTTCAGCATTCCAGAATTCATTGTTTATGCACCACACCCAGTGCTCCATGCAGTATGTGCCCTCCTTAATACCCACCACCAGGCTATCTCAACCTCTCATCCCTCTTCCCTCTAAAACCCTCAGTTTGTATCTCAGAGTCCTCAGTCTCTCATGGTTCATCTCCCGCTCCAGTTTCCCCCAACTCACTTCTTCTCTCCATCTTCCCATGTCCTCCGTGTTATTCCTTATGCTCCACAAGTAAGTGAAATCATGATAATTGACTCCCTGCTTGACTTTTTTCACTCAACATAATCTCTTCCATTCCTGTCCATGTTGATATAAAAGTTGGTCATTCAACCTTTCTGATGGAGGCATAATAACCCATTGTATATGTAGACCATATAATCTTTATCCATTCATCCATTGAAGGGTATCATTTTTTTTTCAACAGTTTGGTGACTATGGCCATTGCTGTTATGAACATTGGGGTACAGATAACCCTTCATTTCACTACATCTGCATCTTTGTGGTAAATATCCAGTAGTGCAATTGTAGGGTCATAGGGCAGCTCTATTTTTAATTTCTTAAAGAATCTCCACACTGTTTTCCAAAGTGGCTGCACCAAGTTGCATTCCCACCAATGGTGTAAGAGTGTTCCCCTTTCTCCACATCCTATCCAACACTTGTTATTTCCTGTCTTGTTAACTTTGGCCATTCTAACTGATGTAAGGTCGTATCTCAATGTGGTTTTGATTTGAATCTTCCTGATGGAAATTATTATCAACAGTTATGTGCCAATAAGTTAAGCAACCTAGAAGAAATGGATGCATTCCTGGAAACCTATAAATTTCCAAGCTGAATCAAGAAGGAACTGACATCCTGAATAGACCAATATCTAGTAATTAGATTGAAGGAGTGATCAAAAACTGCCCAAAATACAAGAGCCCAGAACCTGGTGGATTCCCTGGGGAATTCTACCAAACATTCAAAGAAGAAATAATAGCTATTCTGAAACTGTGTCAAAAATAGAAACAGAAGGAAAACTTCCAGACTCCTTTTTTAAAAAATATTTTATTTATTTATTTCAAAGACAGAGATCACAGTAGGCAGAGAGGCAGGCAGAGAGAAAGGAAGGGAAGCTGGCTCCCCACTGAGCAGAGAGCCTGATGCAGAACTTGATCCCAGGACCCTGAGATCATGACCTGAGCCAAAGGCAGAAGCTTAATCCACTGAGCCACCCAGGCGCCTCCAGAGAAACCAGCATTACCCTGGTCCCCAAATCAGGAAAAGACTCTGTCAAAAAGGAGTATTTCATACTTATATCTCTGATGAATATGGATGCCAGGATTCTCAGCAAGATCCAAGCTAATAGGAACCAACAGTACATTAAAAAGATTATACGCCATGAACAGGTGGAATTTATCCCTGGGATGCAAGTATGGTTCAACATTTGCAAATCAATCCATGTGATAGAACAAATCAATAAGAGAAGAGAGAACACACGGTTCTCTCAATTGATGCAGAAAAAGCATTTGATACAGCATCCTTTCCTGATTAAAATGCTTCGAAGTATAGAGATAACATTCTTCAATTTCATAAAATCTATCTATGAAAAACCCACAGTGAATATCATTCTCAATGGGGAAAAGCTGACAGCCTTCCCACTGAGATCAGGAACAGGACAAGGATGCCACTCTGGCCACTCTTGTTCAACTTAATACTAGAAATCCTAGCAACCGCAATCAGACAACAAAAAGAATTACAAGGTATTCAAGTTGGGAATGAAGATGTCAAACTCCCTCTCTTTGCAGATGACATGATTCTTTATATGGAAAACCCAAAAGACTCCACCCCCCAAACTACTAGAACTCATACAGCAATTCAGCAGTGTGGCAGGATTCAAAATCAATGTACAGAAATCAGTTGGTTTCTTATACACTAACAATGAAAATATAGAAAGAGAAATTAGAGAATTAACTTGATTTACTATAGCACCAAGAATGATAAGATACCTGGGAATAAATGTAACCAAAGAGGTAAAGAATCTGTGCTTGAGGAACTACAGAACATTCATGAAAGAAATTGAAGAAGACCCAAAAAGATGGAAAAGCTTTCTATGCTCATGGATCAGAAGAATAAACACTGTTAAAATGTCTAATAAATCAAGCAGAGAGAGTCAATTATCATATGGTTTCACTTATTTGTGGTGCATAAGGAATAACATGGAGGACATCAGGAGATTGAGAAGATAAGGGAGTTGGGGAAATTGCAGGGGGAGATGAACCATGAGAGACTGTGGACTCTGAGGAACTAACTGAGGGTTTGGGAGGGGAGAGGTATAGGAGGTTGAGTGAGCCTGCTGGTGGGTATTAAAGAGGGCACATACTGCATGGAGCACTGGGTGTGGTGCATAAACAATGTATTCTGGAACACAGTAAAGAAATTTTTAAAAATAAATAAATTTTTTTAAAAATGTCTATACTGCCAAGAGCAATCTATACTTTCAATGCCATCAAAATTCCACTGGCATTTTTCAAAGTGCTTGAACAAACAATCCTAAAATTTGTATGGAACCAGAAGATCCCCCTAATTGCTAAGAAAATGTTGAAAAAGAAAAGTTATTATGTTTTAAATTTTATTTCAAACTTGCTTTCTAAAGAACCAATTTAACTTTCTAAAAGTTAAATTTTAGAGAAACAGCTTTCTAAAAGAACGATTTCAAAGATTTCTGTCCTGTTAGTTATATTTCATAGGATTAAAACTTTTTAAAAAAGAGTAGTCCAGGGGCACCTGGGTGGTTCAAGCCTCTGCCTTTGGCTCAGGTCATGATCCCAGGGTCCTGGGATCCAGCCCCACATCAGGCTCTCTGCTCAGCAGGGAGCCTGCTTCCCTTCCTCTCTCTCTCACTCTGCCTGCCTCTCTGCCTACTTGTGATCTCTGTCTGTCAAATAAATAAATAAACTCTTTAAAAAAAAAAAAGAGTAGTTAGATACTCATTGCAAGACTAGATATAGAAGACTTAGTTCGAGATCTGTATGGTGACTAACATAACACAATAAAAAAATAAAAATCTAAAAATTAAAAAAAAATAATTAGGCTCCTTATAAGACTGGTTGAAACATTTTAGGGTACCTCCATGGTTGACAGGCAGGAGGAGTTTCCCAGAAGAGGCTCTTAAATCTATTAGTAAAATTGCTTAAAGATTTCACCAGAAATGTTAATTACTTTCCAAAATAGTTAGTAGACTAAATTGCTCCAGACTAAGTATAGGAGTTTGTTTGTTTTCATATCCTGAACATGTTTAGAAGAACCTGAAATTTACATCATTTTTAGGCTTAATTAATCATATTTAAAAGAGTTAAGTACTTTAAAGGAGTGTTGCTTAATAGAGTAATCACTTGTTACTCTATTCAAATGTTAGTCATTTGAAGTACTTAAAAGCAAAATCAAACACATTAAACTTTAAATGCAATTTAAATGTTTCATAATAGGGGAACCTGGTGACTCAGCTGGTTAAGCATGAGCCTTCCACTCAAGTCATGATCCCAGAGTCCTGGGATTGAGTCCTGCATTGGGTTCCCTGTTTGGCGGGAAGCTGGCTTCTCCCACTGCTGCTCCCGTTGCTTGTGCTCTCTCTGTTAAATACATAAAATCTTTTAAAAAAATTAAGAAATGTTTCATGATACATAATTAAACTTGTAAATGAGACTATTGTTCAAGCAAGTTTAATCCTTTCAACTGAATTAAATAATCATAAGCCAAAAGTCTTCCAAAATATGGTTATTTTATTTTACATATAATTATTAAATTTAGAAATTTTAAAGTAAATTGTAAGTTAAACAAGAAGTTTTAGGAATATTTAGAATATTTTTTTCGTTTCTATTTCTTTTCAGTGTTCCAGAATTCATTGTTTATGCACCACACCCAGTGCTCCATGCAATATGTTCCCTCCATAATACCCACCACCAGTCTCACCCAACCCTCCCACCCCCTTCCCTCTCAAACCCTCAGTTTGTTTCTCAGAGTCCACAGTCTCTCATGGTTCATCTCCCCCTCCAATTTCCCTCAACTCACTTCGCCTCTCCATCTCCTCATGCCATCTGTGTTATTCTTTATGCACCACAAATAAGCAAAACCATATGATAATTGACTCTCTGCTTGACTTATTTCACTCTGCATAATCTCTTCCAGTCCCGTCCATGTTGATACAACAGTTGGGTATTCATCCTTTCTGATGGAGGCATAATACTCCATTGTATATATGGACCATATCTTTCTCCATTCATCTGTTGAAGGGCATCTTGGTTCTTTCCACAGTTTGGCGACTGTGGCCATTGTTGCTATGAATGTTGGGGTACAGATGGCCCTTCTTTTCACTATGTCCGTATCTTTGGGGTAAATACCCAGTAGTGCAGGTGCAGGGTCATAGGGTAGCTCTATTTTTAATTTCTTAAGGAGTCTCCACACTGTTTTCCAAAGTGGCTGCACCAACTTGCATTCCCATCAACAGTGTAAGAGGGTTCCCCTTTCTCCATGTCCTCTCCAAAACTTGTTGTTTACTGTCTTATTAACTTTGGCCATTCTGACTGGTGTAAGGTGGTATCTCAATGTAGTTTTGGTTTGAAACTCTGTGATGGCTAGTGATGATGAAAATTTTCTCATGTTTCTGTAAGCCATTTTTATTTCTTCATTGGAGAAGTGTCTGCCCATTATTTGACATGATTATCTGTTTTGTGTGTTGAGTTTTATAGATCCCGGATATTAGCCCTTTGTCTCTATTGTCATGTGCAAATATCTTCTCCCATTTTGTGGATGGACTCTGTTTTGTTGACAGTTTTCTTTGCTGTACAAAAGTTTTTGATCTTAATAAAGTCCAAAAAATTCATTTTTGCTCTTGTTTCCTTTGCCTTTGGAGACATGTCTTGAAAGAAGTTGCTGTGGCCAGTGTCAAAGAGGTAACTGCCTATGTTCTCCTCTAGGATTCTGATGGATTCCTGCCTGACGTTGACATCTTTTATCCATTTCGAGTTTATCTTTGTGTATGGTGTAGGAAATGAGCGAATTTCTTTCTTCTACACATAGGTGTCCGATTTTCCCAGCATCTTTTTTCCACTGTATATTTTTTCCTGCTTTGACAAAGATTAGTTTACTATAGATTTGACGGTACATATCTGGGCTCTCCACTGTGTTCCACTGGTCTATGTGTCTGTTTTTGTGCCAGTACCATGCTCTCTTGGTGACACAGCTTTGTATTAAAGCTTGAAATCAAGCAACATGATGCCCCCAGTTTTGTTTTCTTTTTCAACTTTTCCTTAGAAATTCGGGGTCTCTTCTGATTTCATACAAATTTAAGGATTCTTTGCTCCAGCTCTTTGAAAAATGTTGATCGAAATGGCATTGAAAGTACAGATTGTACTAGGTATAATAGACATTTTAACAAAGTTTATTCTTCCAACCCATGAGCATGGAATGGTCTTCCATCTTTTTGTGTCTTCTTCAGTTTCTTTCATGAGTGTTCTGTAGTTCCTCGAGTACAGATCCTTTACCTCTTTGGTTAGGTTTATTCCCAGGCATCTTATGGTTCTTGGTGCTATAGTAAATGGAATCAGTTCTCTAATTTCCCTTTCTGTATTTTCATTGTTAGTGTATAAGAAAGCAACTAATTTCTATACATTGATTTTGTATCCTGCCACATTATTGAATTGCTGAATGAGTTCTGGTAGTTTGGGGATAGAGTTTTTTGGGTTTTCCATATAAAGTATCATGTAATCTGTGAAGAGAGACAGTTTGACTTCTTCATTGCCAATTTGAATACTTTATATTTCTCTCTCCTTTTTTAAAAAAGAAATCCAGAACTTTTAATAGGGTAAAATAAAGGGATGCAAAGCTTCAGCCAAAGCCATGGGCCGGGGGGGGGGGGGGGGGGGGGGGGGGGTGTCAGTGGTTACTGTCTTGCATTTGTAGTATGGGATGACAAGTGTGGAGTGTGTATGATATTTCTCTTTGTAGTCTGATTGCTGTTGCTAGGACTTATAATACTACGTTGAACAAGAGTGATGAAAGTGGGCATCCTTGTGTTCCCAATCTGAAAGGGAAGGCTGTCAGCTTTTCCCATTGAGGGTGGTATTTGCTGTGGGTTTTTCATAGCTAGATTTTATCAAGTTGAGGAATGTTACCTCTATCCCTATACACTGAAGAGTTTTAATCAGGAACGGATGCTGGATTTTGTCAAATGCTTTTTCTGCATCAATTGAGAGGACCATGTAGCTTTTCTCTTTTCTCTTATTGATTTGTCTATCACATTGATTGATTTGCAAATGTTGAACCATCCTTGCAACCCAGGGATAAATCCCACCTGGTCATGGTGGATAATCTTTTTAATGTACTGTTGGATACTATTAGCTAGAATCTTGTTGAATATCTGAGCATCCATATTCCTTAGGGATATTGGTCTGAAATTCTTCTTTTTGGTGGGGTCTTTGCCTGGTTTGGGCTTCAGGGTAGTGGTGGCTCAATAGAAAGTGCTGGGAAGTTTTCCTTCTGTTTCAGTTTTTTGAAACAGCTTCAGGAGAATAGGTAGTTTTTCTTCTCTGAAAGTTTGGTAGAATTCCCCGGGGAATCCATCAGGTCCTGGGCTCTTGTTTTTTGGGAGGTTTTTGATCACAGCTTCAGTCTCATTACTACATATTTGTCTATTCAGGTTGTCAGTTTCTTCCTGATTGAGTTTTGGGAGTTTATAGTTTTCCAGGAATGCATCCATTTCATCTAGGTTGCTTAACTTATTGGCATATAACTGTTGATAATAATTTCTGATGACTGTTTCTATTTCCTTGGTGATATCTCCCTTTTCATTCATAATTTTATTAATTTGGGTCCTCTCTCTTTTCTTTTGGATTAGTTTGGCCAATGGTTTATCAATCAATTCTTGCAAAAAAAAAAAAAAAACCAGCTTCTAGTTTCATTGATGCATTCTACTGTATCTCTAGTTTCTATCTCATTGATCTCTGCTCTAATCTTGATTACTTCCCTTCCCATGTGTGGAGTTAGCTTAACTTGTTGTTGATTCTCCAGCTCTTTAAGGTGTAAAGACAGCTGGTGTGTTGTGGATTTTTTTAATTTTTAATTTTTAATTTTTTTTTTAAGTGAGGCATGTATGGTTATGTATTTTTCCCTTAGGACTGCCTTTGCTGTACCCCATAGGTTTTGGACCAAAGTGTCTTCATTCTCATTGGTTTCCATGAATTGTTTAAGTTCTTCTTTGATATCCTGGTTGACCCAAACATTCTTAAGCAAGGTGGTCTTTAGCTTCCAGGTGTTTGAATTCCTTCGGAACTTTTTCTTGAGATTGAGTTCCAGTTTCAAAGTATTGTGATCTGAGAACATGCAGGGAATAATCTCAATCTTTTGGTATTGGTTGAGCCTTGATTTGTGACCCAGTATGTGGTCTATTCTGGAGAAGCTTCCATGTGCACTCGAGAAGAATGAGTATTCTGTTGTTTTAGAGTGGAATGTATATCTATGAGGTCCATCTGATCTAATGTGTCATTCAATTCTCTTGTTTGTTTGTTTATTGATTATCTGGTTGGATGATCTGTGTATTCCTGAGAGTGATGTGTTAAGGTCCCCTACTATTAATGTATTCATGTCAATATGACTCTTTATCTTGATTAACAGTTGTCTTATGTAGTTGGCTGCTCCCATATTGGGGTTGTAGATATTTACAATTGTTAGATCTTCTTGGTGGATTGACCCTTTAAGAATGATGTGGTGTCCTTCTTTATCTCTGACAACAGTCTTTAGTTTAAAATCTAATTTACCTGATTTGAGAATCGCTACCCCAGCCTTCTTTTGAGGTCCATTGGCATGAAAGATTCTTCTCCATCCCTTCACTCTCAGTCTCGATGTATCCTTGGGTTCAAAATGGGTATCTTGTAGACAACGTATGGATGGGTCTTGTCATTTTATCCAGTCTGCCACCCTGTGCCATTTTATAGGCGCATTTAGGCCATTCACAGTGAGAGTGATTATTGAGAGTTACATTTTTTTAAAGATTTTATTTATTTATTTGACATACAGAGATCACAAGTAGGCAGAGAGGCAGGCAGAGAAAGAGAGAGAGAAAGGGGAAGGGAAGCAGGCTCCCTGCTGAGCAGAGAGCCTGATGTGGGGCTGGATCCCAGGACCCTGGGATCATGACCTGAGCCAAAGGCCGAGGCTTTAACACACTGAGCCACCCAGGCACCTGAAGAGTTACATTTTTATTGACATCATGTTACCTGTGAAGTCTTTGTTTCTATAGATTGTCTCCATAAAATTCTGTTCAATTATATTCTTGGGTTTTTTTCTCTTTTATAGAACCCCTCTTAGTATTTCTTGTGGTGCCAGTTTGGTGGTCACAGACTCTTTTAAACCTTGTCATTCTTGGAAACTCTTTATTTCTCCATCCATTTTGAATGTCACTCTTTCTGGATAAAGTATTTTTGGCTGCATGTTCTTCTCATTTAGTGCCCTAAATACACCTTGCCAGCCCTTTCTGGTTTGCCAGGTTTCTGTTGGACAGGTCTGAAATTATTCTGATGGGCCTTCCTCTGTACATAAGGAATCTCTTCCCTCTAGCTGCTTGAAAGAGCTCCTATCTAAAATTATGATTCATCATTTTCACAATCAGGTGTCTTGGGGTCTTTTTAGATTCTATGATCTTGGGGTGAGACCTTTCTGCCTCTGGGACATAAATGCTGGTTCCATTCCAGATTGGAAAATTTTTCATGGAGAATTTGTTGAACTATATTCTCTAGTCTTCTATCTTTCTCCTCTCCCTCAGGGATTCCAATAATTTTGACATTGGAACATTTTGTGACATCATTTATTCCCCTAACTCTGTTTTCATGACTTCTAAGCTGTTTGTTCCAGGCATCCTCCTGATCCTTTTTCTTTATCAGTTTGTTGTCTAGATCACTAATTCTATTTTCTGCCTCAGTTACCCTAGCTATTAGAGAATTTAGATTAGATTGGAACTCATTGAGAGCATTATTAACATCTTCTGTGGTGGCTTTCACTTCAGCCCTAATCAATTCCATTTTGTCATTAAAGGCTTTCTCCAACCTAGCCATTGCCTGGATAATTGTTATCCTGTATTCCCTTCCCAGCATACTGTTTATGCCCATATCCAATAGCTCTGATGGAGAGGGCACAGTCTCCGAATTTTTCCTCTGTTTGGCATTCCTCCTCCTAGTCATTTTCATGAGAAATGGCTGAAGGGATTTGTAGCTGAATGTATCAACCATGGTTCAGTCAAGGTACATTCTGAAACACTTCTGAGCAAATGGGAGTCCCCACCAAGAAGATAGAAAAAGGGGGAAAAAGAGGGGGGGAGGATAGAAAGACAGGAGAAAAAAAAAGAACAAAGAAATGAGAAGACCCAACCTGAATGGGCCCCAAAGATAAGATTTATAAAGTATACAAGCAAAAACAGACAAACAAAAAGACCGGCAAAAGTAAATGACAAGAAAAAAAAAAAAAAAAAAAGAACCCAGCCCAAATGAACCTCAAGCACAATATTTAGATACTACCAGAACAGAAACAGTGACAGAAGAAAAAGCTGGGATAGTGGTTATAAATTCTCAGTGTGGGCTAGGAAGTTTATTTTGATTCTTTCTGGATATATCTTGATATCTTTGTTAAAGGATTCAACTTTCCTGAGATACAGGGGGATTAAAATTGGTTTATATATAGGGGTAGCATTAATTGGGGAAAGGAAATTACCTTGAAGCTTATCTCTATATGAATTTTTTTAAATAAAATAAAAAATAGAACAGCAAAGAAAAACATAGGTATATGTATCAAAAAAGTCCAAGTTAAAAGGTTATTGTGGAATTCGTTGTACCAAACATCTCATTGTAATGGTAAATATGTTAAAAACTATTAAAACCTTGAAGAAAAAATTAGAATAGTGGGAACGAATTAAAAATAAAAGTTGTATCTATGAAGTAGTGGTGGTTGCCCTCTTCTTTTGGGGGTGGGGGGGGCTGCTGCATGTTTTTTCAGCAGTCTTGCTAGAATTAAGTCCTCCTGCCCCCTATCAAGGAGCTGGGCTCTGAGGAAACAGGTTTTTCAGGCTTTTGTTCTCTGAAGGTTTTTTTTGTTTTTTGTTTTGTTTTGTCTTGTTTTGTTTTGTTTTTTCTCCCCTTGGTGACTTTTGGTAGTTCTTTAGAGGTTTAGAAGAAAGAAAACTGCACCCAGACCTCTGTCTCAGAGAGAAGCCTCAGTCTCTGGGTGCTTCTGTGCACATAAATTCCTCCTCTGCCGCTGGCAGAGCACATCCCCAGTCACAGTCTCAGGGGTCACAGGAGCTCCAGCTTGTGCCCCAGTGTTACCAAAACCAGGAGAAGTCCAGAGAGCTGGCTTCCAGCAGCTGCCTCTGCCAGGGCTTTCTGGGCAGGTCCAGACCACCAGAGAGGTCCCAACCAGAGATAGCACACTGATATTTTCACGTTGGCCTGGGATGTGAGTGATCAGACTCTCCCGGTCATAGAGAGCACTGGCTAGCGTCTGCATGCTCTCTCAGGGGAGGGTGTGGAGCATGACTCAGACCCTGATCACACAGTGCACATGCAGAGTGCAAAAATCTGTGGTTCTAGAGAGCACTGGTTGGCATCCACACCAGAATCTTTCATGCGTGCCACCATCTCACATGTACCAGCGGCTCAGGGACCAACCCCTGTCTTCTTCGCTGCACTCTCTCTGGCTCAGCGCCAGCAGTCAGTGGCTGTCCTGGGTTTGTGGGCTTAAGCCCAGTCCACCAATTTCCCCTTAAGATCTTTTGCTCTTTTTGAGTGCTTTCAACCAGACTCCAAATTAATGCTGGTCCCCAATCACAGGGCACTCTTGTATTGGGGTATTACTCTCCAATGGGTCACTTCCGGTGGCCCCCTCCCCCTTTTATTTATCTTTTGCTATCAGTTCGATGTTCCCACTCCACTTTACCTGTCCACTGGCATCTTCTGCCCCTGTAGAGATTCAGAAGTGTATAATTCTAATCTCGGGCTGATCTCATGGATGATCAGAGTTCTTTGGTAGATAATTAGCTCACATTAAAGGACTGGTTGAAACAGCACCTCCTACTTCTCCACCATCCTGTCACCAGCCCCTGGACCTTCAGATGTTTTTGCAAATATGAGCCTCCTTCTGATTCTTCTGGAGAAGAAAATCATGAAGCTAATGATGTTGTGTCTGTATGTATGTATAGGTATATATATACAAAGAATATGTATATAAACACTAATAATTCATATATAGATGCTATTATAGCCAATACCATGTAGGGGGGATTTAGTTTCACATTTCAGAGAAATTCTAATTAAAGAATTATTTATTAATTTGTATTTATTATTTATTTTATTAATTTATTTTTTATTAATTTGTATTAAAGAATTCCTCCTATAACACACAAACACATACACACAGATACTGTTCACAATAAAAATTTTGTCTCCGTATTTAACAGATTCATTGTAGATGCTGTTTACCTGTTACGGTAGGTTGAATAGTACCCCTAAACATTAATGTCCACCAGAACCTCAGAATATGATTTTATTTGGAAATAGAGTCTTTGCAGATGTAATTAGGGTAGGGATCCAGACGAGATCACACTGAATTTGGGTGGGCCCAAAATTCAGTAAGCATCCTTATAAAAGACTGAAAAAAACACCTAGGGATGTATGAAAGGAAGGCCATGTGAAGATAGATGCTGAGGTTGGAATTATGCTACCACAAGCCAAGAAATGCCAGGAACCACCACAAACTAGAAAAGGCAAAGAGGAACTTCCCCCTAGAGCCTTTGGTGGGAGGCCTGCTTTGCTGACATGTGCCCTCCAGAACTATGAGAGAATAAATTTTTCTTGTTAAGACATCACGTTTGGGGCACCTGGGTGGCTCAGTCATTAAGCGTTTGCCTTCAGCTCAGGTCATGATCCTGGGGTCCTAGGATCAAGCCCCACATTGGGCTCCCTGCTCAGCGGAGGCCTCCTTCTCCCTCTCCCACTCCCCCTGCTTGTGTTCCTTCTCTTTCTGGGTCTCTCTCTGTCAAGTAAATTAAAAATCTTTTAAAAAAATCACTTTTGTGATAACCGATTTGAGCAATCCTAGCAAACAAATACACCACTTATCAATTATTCCTTACCCTTAGCTAATGAGCACTTCTTATATTTGCTTTAATGAAATAATCATTTTGCCTTCTGAAGCTTTCCTTTCATATATACTTATCTTTAAAAATAAAACAGTTTCAGAAATCAAATAAGAAAGCACTGAAACTTAACAGGATTTTCATTTTACTCTCAAACAGTCCAAAGAGAAGCAAAGAACATTTTTTATATTTATTATATCTAATATCTATAAAAATATATTTCACCAACTTGAACTAGAAAGGGAGCTTCAATTTGTGCTTTAGCAGTAATTTCCTTTTTAATCTTTTCCAAATTATGTATTTCCAGAATTCAATTAAGTTATTAAATTTGTTGTATATTACTTCAAAATTGTCATTTATATTTTGCACTCTTTCAAAACTATTCAAACTGAACTGTTTAAACTGTATCTCTTTCACTTTTGTCTCTTCAATTACCTTTGGCCTACTAGCTTTTAATTACTCTTAACTTTCTCTGCAAGTTAGAAAAATCTAGCTTTTAAAAAATGTCTAGGCCTTGTCCCCATGTCTAGAGAACCTGGTTTAATTACTTAAAATGTAGTCTAACAGCAATATATTTTGCAAATATATTTATACTTTCTTTTTTAACTCTCTGCAATTCTTTTCCATGGACACCTAAAGTTGTAGGCCACTACTTTAAAGTGAACATCCATGCCAACTGCTAATCCTAAGGCTAATAATTTGCTTTTTTCATACTATGTACTCACTATTTATCTGCAGAATATTATAAAACTGTTCATCAATGGTAGACAAGGATTTCACACCAGTAAGACTTTTTGGGAATAAAATAAATTACTGAAAGCTCCATATAATCATCATCATAAAATCATGAAATAGAAAGGAACCTAATGGAAAAGAATAGAGAGCCCAGAATAAAACACATGTGTAGATGGTCAATTAACTTATGGCAAAGGAGCCAAGTATATATGGTGGGGAAATCAGTAAATGGTGATGGGAAGACTGGATAGCCAAACGCAGAAGAATAAAACTGAGTCTCTCTCTTATACCATATACAAAAAATACATGATTAAAGACTTGAATTTAAGACTTGAAATCAAAGGACTTTTGGAAGGAAACATTGGGAGTAAGCTCCTTGACATTGGTCTTCACAATGACTGTTTCGGATTTGAAACCAAAAACAAAAGCAAAGAATGCAAAAATAAACAAGTAGTCATACATACATCCAACTAAAAACCTTCTGCATACCAAAGTAAATTATCAGCAAAATAAAAAGACAAAGTATGGAATGGAAAAAAATACTGGCAAACCACCAATCTGTAACCAAAGGAGTTAGTACCCAAAATATATAAGAAACTCATATAACTCAATAGCAGAAAAACAAATAACCTAATTTAAAAGAACTGGATAGACATTTTCCAGAGAAAACATAAAAATGGCCAACAGGCTCATGAAAAGGTGTTCAACATCACTGAACATTAGGGAAATGCAATCAAAACCACAGTGAGATAGCACAGCTGTTAGAATGTCTACTAACAAAAAACACAAAAGATAACAAATGCTAGCAAGGCTTTGGAGAAAAGGGAACCAGTGTGCATTGTTGGTATGAATGTAAACTGGTATAGTCACTATGGAAGATAGTACGGAAGTTCCTCAAAAAAATAAAAATAGAACTACCATATGATCCAGCATTCTGCTTCTGAGATATATATCCAGAGGTAATAAAATCATAATCTGGAAAAGATACCTGCACTCATGTGTTCACTGCAGTGCTATTCACAACAGCCAAAATATGGAAACAATTTTAAGTGTCTGTCAGTGGATGAATGGATGGATAGATAAAGATGTGAGGTAATTAGATTTAGATATAGATAGATATAATTTAGCCTTAGCAAAGAAGGAAACCTGCCATTTGCCACAACATGGATAAACCTGGAGGACATTATACTAAATGAAATAAGCCAGAAATGGAAAGACAAATACTACATAGTATCACTTACAAGTGGAATTTAAAAAAAAAAAGGCAAACTCAGAAACAGAGTCAATTGGTGGTTGCTGGGAGGTAGAGAAAATAGGAAGAGGTTGGTAAAGGATGAAAACTTTGAGTTATAAGATTAAAATATTAGAATCTAATGGATAACATGGTGACTATAGTTGTTAACACTGCATTGTATAATTATAACTTGTAAGAAAGTAGAACTTAAATGTTCTCACCAAATAAATAAATAAATAAATAAGTGAGATGATGGATGTGTTAACTGACTCAATGGGAGGAATTCTTTCACAATGTATATATATATTAAGCCATGCTGTACACTTTAAAGATCTTACACTTTTAGTTGTAAATTATATTTTGATAAATCTGAAAAAAAGGAAAAAATGAACAAAATGAGCCATGAATTTTAAACTTTCAACTTTTAGGTAAGATGTTACAGTTCTGGGAGTTTAAATAATCTGTCCCAAATTTAACAGCTAGAAAGTGGCAGCATGAGACATTAAACCTTGTTTTGTGTACCAAATCCAGTATGTATAGAAAATTATAATGACCAAAAAAGACCTACACTTGTCTTCATAAAAGTGAGGAAACAGAGAGGAAGGAATGTTTCACAGATTGGTAAATAATTCTTTTCTATGTGTTTTAAGTTTCACTGAGTTTTTGTGGAACTATTTCCTAGGTCAATGACAAAAGCATAAAAAAGTCTCCCTGTTACTTTATGTCTGGGTGGTGTTGTTGTTTCTAAGTATGACTGCAAAAAAAAAAATAAAAATGACTGCAATTATCCAAGATTTGTATGAGAGTAAATGTGTTTTAACCTTGTTAAATTTAAAATTCATTAGCAAATTAAACCTAATTAGCAAATTAGCATGGCCTGCTGGCTCTCTTAACCGGAATCAACCTTGGAGAAACTTTAAAAAACCAGAAGGAAAACACAGATTCCAGATATTAATGACAATCATAACTGCAGGGGACATCCATGCAGAAATTGAAGACTGTGTCTTGAATAGGTGTTTGTGAGGATACTGGATGAAGCCTAGGACAGAGAAGTAGAAAACACTGCAGTGAGAAGGTAGGTTGAATAAAAATGTTTAGGTTCTATTCTTGCCCATCCTCAGAATTATGTTAGGATATTTACTGTTTACCCCTTCATTGCAGAATTCAACCTTGCAATAGCCCAACTCTTGATTGACTAGGTATGCATGACAATGTCAAGACAAGGTAAATCCCTGCTGGAGGCTGTGACTGAAATAGGGCTGGAGCTGATCAGAAACTTGTGGCATGCTCTCCACTCCTCCATCAATAGGCTGGAGGCTGGGGAATGACACCTAGTGAGATAGTTCTTCCTGAATGCATTTCCAAAGAAAAAAATTCTAAAAAGTTGCTAGAGTAAAAGAGTTTGTCACCTACAGCTTAAAAAAAAAATCTATTTGTCCTCAGACATTTTGCCACCTATAATGAATGCTAACCAATGAAGTAATATTTTTTACAGATCTTATTTATTTCTCTTCCATTTACTACAGCACCAAGAACCATAAGATACCTGGGAATAAATCTAACCAAAGAGGTAAAGGATCTGTACTCGAGGAACTACAGAACACTAATGAAAGAAACTGAAGAAGACACAAAAAGATGGAAGTCCATTCCATGCTCTTGGATCGGAAGAATAAACATTGTTAAAATGTCTATATTACCTAGAGCAATCTATGCTTTCAATGCCATTCTGATCAATATTCGACCAGCATTTTTCAAAGAGCTGGAGCAAAGAATCCTAAAATTTGTATGGAATCAGAAAAGACCTTGATTTGCTAAGGAAATGTTGAAAAAGAAAAACAAAACTGAGGGCATCATGCTACCTGATTTCAAGCTTTACTACAAAGCTGTGATCACCAAGACAGCATGGTACTGGCATAAAAACAGACACACAGACCAGTGGAACAGAGTAGAGAGCCCATATATCAACCTTCAACTCTATGGTCAAATAATCTTTGACAAAGCAGGAAAAATATATACAATGGAAAAAAGACAGTCTCTTCAGTAAATGGTACTGAGAAAATTGGACAGCTATATGTAGAAGAATGAAACTCGACCATTCTCTTACACCATACACAAAGATAAACTCGAAATGGATAAAAGACCTCAATATGAAACAGGAATCCATCAGAATCCTAGAGAAGAACATAGGCAGTAACCTCTTTGATATCAGCCACAGCAACTTCTTTCAAGATATGTCTCCAAAGAAAAAGGAAACAAAAGCAAAAATGAACTTTTGGGACTTCATCAAGATCAAAAGCTTCTGCACAGCAAAGGAAACAAAAGAAAGAGGATATCCAGGATCTATAAAGAACTTCTCAAACTCAACACGCACAAAACAGATAATCATGTCAAAAAATGGGCAGAAGACATGAACAGAGCAATGTCTTCTCCAATGAAGACATACAAATGGCTATCAGACACATGAAAAAATGTTCATCATCACTAGCCTAGCCATCAGGGAGATTCAAATTAAAACCACATTGAGATACCACCTTATACCAGTTAGAATGGCCAAAATTAGCAAGACAGGGAACAACATGTGTTGGAGAGGATATGGAGAAAGGGGAACCCTCTTACACTGTTGGTGGGAATGCAAGTTGGTGCAGCCACTTTGGAAAACAGTGTGGAGATTCCTTAAGAAATTAAAAATAGAGCTTTCCTATAACCCTGCAATTGCACTACTGGATATTCACCCCAAAGATACAGACATAGTGAAAAGAAGGGCCATCTGTACCCCAATGTATATAGCAGCAATGGCCATGGTCACCAAATTGTGGAAAGAACCAAGATGCCCTTCAATGGACGAATGGATAAGGAAGATGTGGTCCATATACACTATGGAGTATTATGCCTCCATCAGAAAGGATGAATACCCAACTTTTGTAGCAACATAGATGGGACTGAAAGAGATTATGCTGAGTGAAATAAGTCAAGCAGAGAGAGTCAATTATCATATGGTTTCACTGATTTGTGGAGCATAACAAATAATATGGAGGATATGGGGAGATGGAGAGGTGAAGGGAGTTGAGGGAAATTGGAAAGGGAGGTGAACCATGAGAGACTATGGACTCTGAAAAATAATCTGAGGGTTTTGGAGGGGTAGGGGTGGGAGGTTGGGTGAGCCAGGTGGTGGGTGTTATGGAGGGCATGTATTGCATGGAACACTGGTGTGGTGCATAAACAGTGAATTCAGTTATGCTAAAAAGAAATAAATAAAAAATTAAAAAATTCTATTTATTTGACACTGAGAGAGAGATCACAAGTAGGCAGAGAGGGAAGGCAGAAAGAGGGGGAAACAGGGTCCCTGCTGAGCAGAAAGCTGGATGTGGGGCTTGATCCCAGGACCCTGAGATCATGACCTGGGCCAAAGGCAGAAGCTTAACCCACTGAGCCACTGAGGTGCCCCTTAAGTAATATTTTTAAAGCATTGAAGGAAAAGACCTCTGAACCTAGAATTTTTTATACAGCAAAATTAAAATTTGAAGGTATATTAAAAATATTTTTAGGCATATTGGATCTCAGTAGATCTGCCACACAGAAATCCGTGTTTAAATACTATTTGCAAAAAAGGCTAGAAAGAAAGAAATAAGAGAGATAGAGACAAAGGGAGGGGAAAAAAAAGAAAAAAGGAAGAGGGCAGGATATAATATAATATAATATAATATAATTTAGTATATTCTCAAAGGGTATAAAAAGCAAGAGTAATTATATATCTTGGCAAAGTTTCTTTTTGTCTAAAACTTAAATTTAAAAAATTTAAATCAGGAAAAGTAAACTATATCTATTACCCAGAATTGATATTCTGGACAATATTGCTATAATAGGCATGAAAAGAGAGACAAAAAAAATAAAATAAAATTACATAAGAGTATGTTAAAGTATCTGTCTTATCAAGAGCAACAGTGTACATATTAATAAGATAAATTAGTTGGGGTTGGTAAACATCAGTACCAGTCTTAAGGGCATCAGGCATTACAAAAGCAACCAGCATGAAAATACAACAGAGTACATAACTTCAAGCCAAAAGAGGTGATGTGATCTATGTAATGGAAAACAAGAAAAGTGGGGGGAAAGGTATAGTAAGTAGAAGAATATGCAATGACATGGAGCAATAAATCCTAGCAGAATTATGAAACATGATACCTACAAATAGCATAAATATATTAATTAAAATGGTAGAAACTCAAAATTGATTGAAAAAAACAACAAAATGTTGTCTTGTAGAGCACACTTAAAAAGACAAAGGATTAAAATAAAGATTAAATATGAGGTAAATATGAAACAAAAGAAATCTGAGCTAACAAATTTAGTCAAGGCGACAAATATTATCTAGACCAGAAGTTATACAGTGTTAAAAATGAAACAGCAAGCCCAAAATGGAGTCACTTCTGCTAAACTCCATGTCCAGCAAACCAAACCTTAATACCTAATCTAATTGCAATTTCAACCACCCAAGAATGTAAGCATTAACCTATCAGTTTGGAATTACCTGATCAGCATTAATGAGGTAATCCATCCAATAGGTCCTTTCATTCCCCTTGGGAAGGTGACCTTGCCTGAAACAATGCATTCTTTACTAATAATCTTCTTTCTGCCCCTTTTCTGCCTTTAAAATCCTTTTCTTTTCTATAGGGCAATGGAGCTCCTTTCTACTGCTAGATGGATTGCTGCCTGATTCATCAATCACTGAATAAAGCCAATGTGATCTTCAAATTTACGGAGTTGAATTTCTGTTAGAGTAGATACATAAATGTATGTGTAAATACACATATGCACATATTTATTTATATGCATGTATGTATATATGTATGTACATACATATATATAAAATAAGAAAAGAAAGCCATAATATACTGGCAAAGAGAACAATAGAAAAAGACATATTTGTCATAAATGTTTAATGGACCTAACAAGACATCCTCAGATTAGGTGGTAGCTGAGTTGATGAGACTAGGACAGAATCACTTGAATTTTGAATATATTTTGAAGACAGAAGTGAGAGGACCTACTAATGGACTAGCTTTGGGAAATAAAGGGGAAAAAAGAATCTGAAATTTATTGAGAAGGAGAAAGTAAGGGGAAAAGCCAGTTGGTAGGTGTGATGGATGGTGGAAATTAAGTGCTCAGTTTTGAAGTTTTTAAGTTTGAGATGCTTATTTGATATCTTAACTGAGGCAATAAGTGGGCAGTTGGATATACAGATCTGTAGCTCATGGAGAGTCCAGGAATGTAAACAGAAATTTGGGGATCATCTAATAGCATTTAAAGTAATGAGTCTAGATCAGACTGAATAAATAGAGCAAACATAGAGAAGACAGTGGTTTAAGGACTGAACTCTAAACACAGTACAATGTAAAGATCAAGCAGAGAATGCCATGCAGGCAAAGGAGACTGAAGAAAAGCAAGTAATGTCTGAAGAAACCAGGATGGTATATTTTAGAAGCCAAGTATGGTAAGTTTCAACAAGAGAGCAATCAATAGAGTCAAATATTGCTGAGAATGTGAGTAACATAAGGGGAGGAAATTTGCCATTAGATTTGTCAAGAAGGGGCTAATGGTTGACTTCAATAAGAGCAGTCTCAATGAAATACTGGAGAAATCAATATCTTGTAGGCTGGTTGAATGTGAAGCTTATAACCTCTAGATAAATAAATCAAGATAACTTTTTGAACCAGTAAAGCTAAATGAGGTGATCTATTGAGATGCTGTCACCCAATGACACCCACTGAGAAAATCAGTTGCCAACATTCATGTATCCTTCTATTATGTTTTGATGATTTAGAATATAAATAGAAGTTTTAAGAAGATACTTTAATTGCACCATGAGATTCTATGCTGACAATAATCTAATGATTAATTCCTTTGTCAAGTGAAGAACCTGCTTAAAAACCAATTGATCTCTTTTCTTAATAAATAAAAAATCTTAAATATATTTTATATAATGCTTTCATGAAGGATGTTTTTGGAGGGCAAAAAATTGCAGCCCAAATAACAGGGCAGTTAAGCAGAAATTCCAGGCTTGTAGTAGAGAGCAGGAAAAAAAAAGGAAGATTTAAGATCAGAGAAAGTTTACTTTCTCTTATCCAAACTCCAAGAAATGGCTTATCTAGAATTGAAAACCCGTAGACATCGGGCTCTCTGCTCAGCGGGGGGCCTGCTTCCCTTCCCCTCTCTCTGTGATCTCTTCCCTTCCTCTTTCCTACAGTGATCTCTCTCTGTCAAATAAATAAATAAAATATTACAAAAAAAAAAAAAAAGAAATGTAATCATAAATAATTACACATCTTACTTACTAGATTGTTGAATCAACTGCTTGGGAAAACAGAAATTTTCTATAATCAATAGAGGCCCTTCCTTTCTCTAGGACCCTTGAGCCAAAATTGGGGGAAGGGTAGAAAAAGTGAATAAGGAAAACATTATCTAACCTATAGTCATAATTTTTAGTCCTCCTCCATCAGCTTCTGTAGCTCCACATCTCATCCCTTTTTCTTCAAAATTCAAATGTACATACTCTTTTCCTTTTTTCACCTTTTCTAACCTGATATACCTGTGAAAAAAGGACTAAGAAAGTCTTCCGATATGGACAGTATGAGAGAAAAGATGGATAAAATTCAGTAATAATGAAAACAAGTCAAAATGAACTTTGCCTATATGGAGGCTTCCAGCATATCTCCTATATCTCCTCTACTGCTTTAAAATAGTGGTTTTCTCCATAGATTCATAAGTACCACAGAAATAACTAATATTTCAAAGTGAGAGTTGGGTAAGGAAAGCAAAAAAAATACATGTAATTCTGAAAAACAATGGAGCAACTGGAAAATAAATACTAGTTAAGTTAATCTACAGATGGAATCTTTGTGCTTTATTCTTCATTCTTACTACTACTTTAGACCATATTTTTATGACCTCACACTTGTATTATTATGAGGTTCTGTGTATGTGTGTGAATCTATGTGTTAATATCTGACTCTCTTCCCCTACACAGCTTCTCTTTCTCTACATGTGTTACCAAATCAACCTTAGCAGTGCCAATATACTTGTAAATTCCCAGTGAAAAATTTACAATTCTCTTTAACCCAAGACAAAAATCAGTCTATAGCAATTTATAATAGGCAGCGAGTCCAGTCCTCCAACAATTTTCTCCTTGTTCAATTTGTTTCATAAACTGGCTCCATATCCTACCATCCTAATGTTATTTCTCATCATTTCCAAATGGATAATCATATATATATATATATATATATATATATATATATATATATATATATATATATCCTGTCTTTTCCCAACTCCACACTTTCATTCCTGACTTTTTGGAATAGTTATATTTCAAGAATTTGAATCAATTTGACAACATATATTTACCTAGCATTTTCTATATACCAAAGATACACTGAGTTCAGAATGGGAGAGTGATATAACACAGAAATGTTCTTTCCCTGAACACAAGAGATTTTCTCAAATAAAAACAGTGATTTGGGAAGCCCGCTAATCAATGAGGTAAAGTCCATGCTGACAAGAGCATATTCATAGTTATTCTAGGCAGCACTGGAAAAAATGCTGCCCAGTTAAAAATGAAACCTAAGGGGTGCCTGGGTGGCTCAGTGGGTTAAGCCTCCAGCTCAGGTCATGATCTCAGGGTCCTGGGATAGAGCCTGCATGGGGCTGTCTGCTCAGCAGGGACCCTGCTTCCTCCTCTCTCCCTAGTTGTGATTTCTCTCTGTCCAATAAATAAATACAATCTTAAAAAAAATGAGACCTAAAATTCTGAGATCCTTGGGTGAGAGAACACTTTGGTATAGTGAACTGGTGAGCAAATACTCTGGTTTTGAGCTTATTCTACCATTAGCTACTTGTGTTACCATAGGCAATCTCCTGAGCCCCCTGAGTCTTCACTCAGCTATATAAAAAGTATAAAAAAGCATTTATCTGATTGACACAAAGGTTTTTTCTAACTCTGAATTTTTACAACTTTAACAGATATTTCCAGCACTCTAGATGTTTACAAATCAATTGGAGTAATTTCTAACTTCATCTTAATTTATATATGGCAAACTATCATAGCATGTATCCATGTATTTAACAAAGATATTAGGTGTCTACCATACATGAAGTACATGCTAGATCCAGAGAATGAAAAGATAAGCCATTACTCTTGAGATCATAACTGAATATTTAGAATCATTTGCCAAAATGTTAAGAATTTAGACTTTAAAATATTTAGAAACATTTTTCAAACAAATGATTCTAAATATTTCATATCAGGTTGTTGGACCAGTTGCTGTAATAACCTGGAGGGAAAGCAACTAACTTTGGGGGAAGGAGTGAGGTTGGTTGGGAAGTCCTTGAAGAAAAGACTTGAGATGAACCTGGAGTTCTCTTGATTGATAAGAATTCCCAACTAGAGATACAACTTCCATTCATGGTCCATTAGGTTTGGTGATATAGCACTGATAGATGCCTGGTTATCCAAGGGGTTTCTCTGAATCATTAAAAACAAATGAAACAAAAACCAGCCAAACAAACAAAAAACTCACCATTTAAAACAAAGCAAACAACAAGCCCTATATTTTATCTTATTTTGTTGTTGAGAAAAATAAATTTTTGCTTTTCTTTATTAATTTATGGGGTCTAGAATCAAGCTATTCTGAAAATGAAGTTAGAAAAATTCATTCACAGAAAGGTATTGCTCATCTTGACATTTTTTTTTTCATCTTGACATTTTATTCAGCTTTTATAACTTTTGTTTGCAACTGAGTGTCTAGACTGAATCATAAGTTATAAGCTTTTCACAATGATAATACATTTAAAACTCAAGAAAGAAAAAGTCACAATAAAGCTCTCAAAATTTTGCAATTTAAAACATTTTCAAAAAGATTTTATTTATTTGACACAGAGAGTGATCACAAGTAGGCAGAGAGGCAGGCAGAGAGGGGGGAAGCAGACTCCCTGCTGAGCAGAAAGCCCAATGTGGGCCTTGATCTCAGGACCCTGAGATCATGACCTGAGCTGAAGACAGAGGCTTAACCCCTTGAGCCACCCAGTTACCTGAGAATTTTGCAATTCTAAAAGAACTTTTTAATTTTATCAGTCTCCAAAGTATAGATCATTGCTCATCACAATGCTTAATCCATATTTGATATTTTGCAAATATTTGTTATATTTACATTTAACAAACGTAAGTGAATAAAGAATAATATAAAGAATATAACAAAATAATAAGTATAAAGAATAAGTGAATAAAGAAGTGAATGAAAGAATGGATAACAATTAAAGACATTGCTTGAAGATACCAAAAGAGAGCTAACAAAGACTATTTTAAAATTCAAATATTACCCCAAAGATACAGATGTAGTGAAAAGAAGGGCCATCTGTACCCCCAATGTTTATAGCAGCAATGGCCACGGTTGCCAAACTGTGGAAAGAACCAAGATACCCTTCAACGGACGAATGGATAAGGAAGATGTGGTCCATACACACTATGGAGTTTTATGCCTCCATCAGAAAGGATGAATACCCAACTTTTGCAGCAACATGGACGAGACTGGAAGAGATTATGTTGAGTGAAATAAGTCAAGCAGAGAGAGTCAATTATCATATGGTTTCACTTATTTGTGGAGCATAACAAATAGCATGGAGGACATGGGGAGATAGAGAGGAGAAGGGAGTTGGGGGACATTGGAAGGGGAGATGAACCATGAAAGACTATGGACTCTGAAAAACAATCTGAGGGTTCTGAAGGGGTGGGTGGTAGGAGGTCGGGGTACCAGGTGGTGGGTATTATAGAGGGCACGGATTTCATGAAGCACCGGGTGTGGTGCAAAAATAATGAATATTGCTATGCTGAAAATAAAAAATAAATTTAAAAAAATTCAAATATTAAATTTGACCACAGATTTTTTAAAATTTTCTCTCATCAAGATGTGGAATCTGGGGCACCTGGGTGGCTCAGTGGGTTAAAGCCTCTGCCTTCAGCTCAGGTCATGATCCCAGGGTTCTGGGATGGAGCCCCGCATCGGGCTCTCTGCTCAGTGGGGAGCCTGTTTCGCCCTCTCTATGTCTCTGCCTGCCTCTCTGCTCACTTGTGATCTGTCTGTCAAATAAATAAATTTTAAAAAAAAAATGTGGAATCTAACCCCTGGATCAGGGTTGGCCTTTGATTTTCTTTAACCAATAGAATGTGGCAAAGTAATGCCATGTGACTTCTAAGCATTGAACCCAACCTTTAGAATTCTTTTCTCACACTCTTGAATGTTTGCATTGACTATATAAAAAAAAACCCAGGTTATGGGATGCCTGGGTGGCTCAGTGGGTTAAAGCCTCTGCCTTCAGCTCAGGTCATGATCCCAGGGTCCTGGGATGGAGCCCTGCATTGGGATCTCTACTCAGCGGGGAGCCTGCTCCCTTCTCTCTCTGCCTGCCTCTCTGCCTAGTTTTGATTTCTCTCTGTCAAATAAATAAAATACTTTTTTAAAAAAACAGGTTATTCTGCAAGAGAAGACCTAAAACTAAAAAATGCCCTCAGCCAACAGCACCACTCAAAAGCCACACATACAGGGACAGGGGGCAAGATGGTGGAGAAGTAGGAGACGTTGTTTCAACCAGTCCCTTAAAGTGAGCTGGTTGTCTAACAGAACACTGTGAACCCCCGTGAAATCAGCCTGAGATGTAGGATTATACACTTCTGGATCTCTATAGTGGCAGAAGACACCAGTGGTGAGTTAAAATAGAGGAGTTTGAAAAATTGGACTGATATCTGAGGATAAACAGAAGGCAGGGAGCCACCAGAAGCGACCCATTGGAAAGTAATACCCAAATATGAGAGTGCCCTAGGATTGGGAACCATGGTTAACTTGGAGTCTTGTTAAAATCACTCAAAAAGAACAAAAGATCTTAAGGGGAAACTGGTGGAATCAGGCTGTCATGGCACAGGCTTAAGCCCACAGACCCAGGAGAGCCACCACCAGTGCCGTACCAGAGAGACTGCGTTAACGTCTTTAGGCCATGTCCCTGAGCCACCAGTGCATGAAAGAGTCTAGGTGGACACCTGCCAGTGCTCTCTAGAACCACAGCCTTTTGCACTCTGCACACATGCTGCACGACCTGGGCCTGAGCCATGCTCTGCACCCTCCCCTGAGAGAGGTCCATGCAGGCACTTGCCTGTAGTCTCTAGGACCGACTAAGAGTCTGAACACTCCTAGCCCCAGTGGGCATGAAGATATAAGGGCGCTATCTCTGGTTAGGATCTTTCTGGTGGTCTGGACCTGCCCAAATAGCAACCTGGCAAAAGCAGCCACTGGAAGCAGGCTCCTGGACCAATGTTGCTCGAAGTTTTAGTAGCACCAGGGTGCAGAGACAAGCGAGAGCTCCTACAAACCCTGAGATGGTGGCTGGGTATATGGTCTGCCAGTGGGAGGTGGCAGAGGGGAGTCTATATGCGCTGGACCACCCAGGGGAACAGACTGAGGCTTATGCCCAAAACGGAAGTCAGGGTGCAATTTGCTTTGCTCTAAACTTCTGAAGAACTTTACATGGGGCTAGTTCTGTATGAAAAGCAGGATATTATGTGTGTGAGTTATCTCGACAACAATTAATAATAATAAAGATAAATTCTGCACATTTGTTTGCCTTTTCTGCCTCAATACCTTAGACTACCCACCCTGAGAGGTTGATTGAATGACCCACCAGCATATGATCACACATAGCATCTCATCAGACTATAGGACCCACTTTATAGCAAAGAAGATGTAAGTATAGGTCACACTTACCTATACTTAGATAAGGACCATGAGATCCACTGGTCATATCATATATTATACCATCCTGAAACTACTGGTCTTGTAAAGCAAGGAGACAGCCTGTTGAAGGCACAGCATATTTGAATGTGATAGCTTTTTTAATATGGTGCCCCACTCTCCAGAATGCAGTGTCCATTTCAAATCAACAAATTTTATATGATGCCAGGTTCCTAACAGGGATAATACTTTTGCCTGGAAACCGAGGGACCCTTGTTTCTTATCACTCTCACTGACTCACTAGGGAATGTATACTTCACATGCCATCATTAGTTCTAGGCTCTAAGATTCAGAGTTCCTGTTTACCAACAGGAGATTACTTGAAGTAGGTTTTACAGCAAGAATCCCATTGAACTACAAGACATAACTCTCTAGGTATTTCAGACAATTTCTTTTAAAGTACAGGTAGGCAAATTCAATATCTTTCAGGGATCGTTGTCAAGAGGAAATAAAATTGCTGCTATCCAATAGGGCAGGGAATAACATGACTGATGCCAGGGGATCCGTTGAGATATGTCATGGCACTCTTTGCCCAGTTTTAATGGTAACTAGACAAATGGATTGAGTCTTATACATCAGGGCTCAAACCCCTTGGGGATGAGAGTTTGGGCCATGCTACCATGTAAGTCACTGAGACCACAAGTTCTAGCTGAAAGTGAGGGCAATATAAGACATGTAATAAAGCGGGGCAGAGGATGAGACTCGATTGAAAACCGGGATAGTGGAGGTTATAGTTCATCCCAGTAATCTTTCTAAGTTTTGGCTACCAGAATCCCAGTGAAACTACTTTCAAAACTTTTAAGAAGCAATGGATGTGAGCAGTATAAGGAGTAGACCATGGGGTGGATTCTGTAATGAAGCACTTGGACTCCCCTTCAGGAAAGAATTCATTATCCCAGCCTCTGGGAGTGCTACCAGTAGACAATCTTGAGTCATCAACTTCCTTCTCCACTTCAGCTAAACAAAATACCCTCATCCAAAGCTATACCCATTTTCAGGTGGCCTACATATAATAACTGATCAATACAGTCTCCTAGCTCCAAATTGGTACAACTTTGGGGGTCATCCCACCTGTGGAATACTTTAGATGGGATAATAGAGGCTTCCACTGAGACTGCATCACAGCTGTAATCAACCCTGCACAATTGTATTCCCTTCCCTTCACTTAAGCACCTGTTGATCCCCATAATACTCTCCATTAAACCACCTGCTTACTAATCTCCCTCAAGGAGTGGCTTTCCTCAGAGAGCCACCCTAATGGTAGATAGGACACATTCTGAAAACGTTACTAAGTTGCAAACGCCTGTCATTACTTATGGAAAATATCTCATCCCTTCCCAAACTGGGTGCACTTCAATTCAGTTCTGGCACTGAGCACCCAGAGTCAGCACAGACCCCATAAGTTAAGGGCTCAGTCATCCACAAAACTGCCCTCACTTCCAATGCTAGTTACAAGTTCAGGAGGTCCTTAGGATGCCCACACTTCTCACCAACTGGGTACAAATCGATGGGTTACCACAACCCTCTCACCAACTGGGTACAAATCGATGGGTTACCACAACCCTCAGGTTCAATAATTCACTACTACAAAACTCAGGAAAGCACTATACTTAGCACTATAGTTTTGTTTGGGTTTGTTTGTTTGTTTGTTTGTTTTCATCAGAAAAAATGAATACCCACCATTTGCATTGACATGGACAGAAATGGAGTTGATTATGCTGAGGAAGTAAGTCAGTCAAGAAGATAAAGTCCATTATCATACGGTTTCATTCACAATTCACATGTGGAACATAAGCAATAACATGGAGGAGCATAGGGGAAGAGAGGGAAATCTGAAGGAGGAGAAATCAGAGAGGGAGATAAACCATGGGAGTCCATAACAGTTTTATAATAAAGTATTCAACTCAGATTCCTCCCAAACTTGTAGTCAGAAACACTTACCATTTTATATTCTAAAACATCATTGTACTTCCTACTATATATTTTGTTCCTTTCAGTTCCAGAAAATAGTTTGGCCAAAGTATGGACATTTTAGAAATTAATTTCAACTTTGAATAGTAAAATCAAAAGGGCATGTTTCCATTTGTGTATTTGCTTACACACTCTCATGTTAAATTGGCCTTCCCACTTTCAAATTAGGCATGATCGTATTTTTTGGAACATGAAAATGTTTTTTATATTAGATTCTACATCAAACTTTTTTTTTTAATTTCTTTTCAGTGTAACAGTATTCATTGTTTTTGCACCACACCCAGTGCTCCATGCAATCCGTGCCCTAATACCCACAACCTGTTTCCCCCAACCTCCCACCCCCCACTCATTTAAAACCCTCAGATTGTTTTTCAGAGTCCATAGTCTTTCATGGATCATCTCCCCTTCCAGTTTCCCTCAACTCCCTTCTCCTCTCTAACTCCCCTTGTCCTCCATGCTATTTGTTATGCTCCACAAATAAGTGAAACCATATGATAATTGACTCTCTCTGCTTGACTTATTTCACTCAGCATAATCTCTTCCAGTCCCGTCCATGTTGCCACAAAAGTTGGGTATTCATCCTTTCTGATGGAGGCATAAAACTCCATAGTGTATATGGACCACATCTTCCTTATCCATTCATCCATTGAAGGGCATCTTGGTTCTTTCCACAGTTTGGTGACCATGGCCATTGCTGCTATAAACATTGGGGTACAGATGGTCCTTCTTTTCACTACATCTGTATCTTTGGGGTAAATACTCAGTAGTTCAATTGCAGGGTCATAGGGTAGCTCTGTTTTTAATTTCTTGAGGAATCTCCACACTGTTTCCCAAAGTGGCTGCACCAACTTGCATTCCCACCAACAGTGTAAGAGGGTTCCCCTTTCTCCATATTCTCTCCAACACATGTTGTTCCCTGTCTTGCTAATTTTGGCCATTCTAACTGGTATAAGGTGGTATCTCAATGTGGTTTTAATTTGAATCTCCCTGATGGCTAGTGATGATGAACATTTTTTCATGTGTCTGATAGCCATTTGTATATCTTCATTGGAGAAGTGTCTGTTCCTATCTTCTGCCCATTTTTTTATATGATTGTCTGTTTTGTGTGTGTTGAGTTTGATGAGTTCTTTATAGATCCTGGATGGAGAGAACCCTAGTTATAACTCCAGGGAAGTTTCATGAGTCAGAACTCTCTTTCCTGGATGTTGATTGCTCAGAAGTGGAGAGTGATATGAGAAAAACCTTCTTTTGCATCCAGAACAAGCAGGGAGATATTTTTCCGCTCAGTTTTTCCTGTGGATGGGCCAGATGAAACCATCTCTCTGAAAGCTCCTCCATTAGGTCATTGGAGGTGCATCAGATGCCTGGAGAGGCAGGCCTGCTGGTGGCCAGGAAGCTCACTTCCTATGTTACCCAGCAGCCCAGAGGAGACAGAAGCCTCCAGGAATTTATGAGAAATGAGGCTATAGCTATAAACTCTGTTTACAGCAAAGTGGGAGCCAAGGGAATCACGGAGGAAGGGAGGTTTCCAAAGGAACCAGAGTTATTCCTTTCTTTATTTCTTTTTTTCCCCTTTATCTGAAAATAAAGATCACTGCCGACCTATGAATCTTAACATGGCACTGAGCACAAGGCCTATAGTGCAAAAGATGCTGGAAGATGAATCAGTGTAGCCTGTTGGCACTGAGGGCAGTGGTGAGGTGTTGGTTGAGAGACCCTGAGAGGTTACACACTGTAGCTTGTTTCTATGGGATGCAGTGGTGAGCCATATAGTCTCTTTCCCCAGGCTCAAGAGTTCTGGTAACAACCCCTGGAGCCATCCACCAACTCAGCATTGTGCCCTGTGTTCCCAAGTTTGGTGGTAATGGGCTATCAGGATGATATAGAAGGGACTTGAACAAAATTGGACTGAACAAAAACTGGGGAGAATATGTGACTAGATACTTTCCATAGATGGCAAAAGGGTGGCCAACAGATACAGAAAGAGTTGTTGAATATCACTAATTGTCATCAAGGAAACATAAGCGAAAACTGCAATCAGCTGTCACCTCACAACTGTTGAAAGGGCAGTTGTCTTGGAGACAGACACCAGGTGTGGTCAAAGGTGTGTAGACAAGGGGACCCTGTGCACTGTTTGTGGGAATAGAAACTGGTGCAGCCACTATAACAAATGCTATGGAAGTTCTGGGGGGAAAATGAATAAAACTACCACATGATGCAGTAATTGCTCTACTGAGTATTTCTTTGGAGAACATTAAAACACTCTCTCCAAAAGAGAGATGCACTCCCATGTTCACTGCAGAATTATTCACAATAACCAGGCATGAAAACATCAACCTTGCGAGCATTATGCTAAGTCACTCAGACACAGAAAGACAAACACCAGAGGCTCTCATGGATATTCCACATGGAATCCAAAAAGTACTGAATGCATACATACTGAGAAAAATTGGTGGTTGCCAGATTCAGGGGAAGGGGGAAAGGGGGAAAGGTGGTCCAAGGTGCCTTGTTTGAGTGTTAAAATCCACAAGTCATGGAATGTTCTGTGTAGCATGGAGAAGAAAGCTAACCCTGCAGGATGGGGCACAGGCTCACCCGTTATTTAAAAGTACAGTGTTCCTAGAAAACCTTTCATAGCAGAAATGGTGTAAATGGAAAAAGGAATGATCATTTATTTTTAAAGAAAAATGAGTGAGCATGCTCAGACACCAAAAGTTCCTTCTCTTTGGGCCTTCTTAGGCCTCAGGACACAATATCCTAATGGATGCACAAAATAAATGGAGACAAAGCACAACAGATGCTCACAGACACAATTTAAAGTTCTGGTGGCTGGATGCAGAGAGAGTGCCCATGAAGGAGCTGGTTGGCGTGCATGCCACCACTGTAGTGGTGCCCAAAAAAACAGATACTTAACTCAATGCCCACTTGTTGACTTTTCATAAGAGGGAAATCCTCTTCAGGTTTCTTCCTGCTACTGGAGCTAGATAATAACATAGATCTTTCCAAAAAGCCAAATGGCTTACCATGAACCTTAAGATAAGTGGGGGAGACTTGTACTTGAAAGTTGCTGAGAGGTTGGAAGTTCAAAGTTCTGCTGGACACAAATAGCAGATCCATTGTGAAAGGCACCTTCCTCAGCAGGTGGAACATGGAACACCTCCTGCCCCCAAAAACCTTCTCCTTCACCTTGTTTGGGACAAATCACAAGAGCTAGGAGTTACCCCAATTCCTCCTTTCTCCTATTCCCAATATCGAACCCATTGGCAAATCCTATGAGCTCCATCTTTGATAGGTACCCAGAATAGGACTCACCCCTCCTTCCAAGGCCACCTGTGTGGTCCACACTGGAGCCCGTATCTTGCCTGAGCTCCTCTTCATCATTGATCTCCTTTGCATCCTCAACCCTGTGTCAACTGTTCTCAACACTGTAGCCAGGATGGCCCAGTGAAACAGGATCCCATGTGGTCACAGCCCTGCAATGGCTTTCTGTCGCTCTACTGTCACCTCCCTGGGTTCATGTCCTAAGCTGTCTCCTGTGGACACAGGACCTTTTTGCTGCTCCTGGACATACATGATATGCTCCTGCCCACAGGGCCTTTTCATATGCTTTCCCTTCCGTTTAGAAGGCTCTTGATGTGAGATCACTCACTTTCTTTTGAACTTGACTCAAGCATCACCTTTCTATTTAAGTCCCACCTGGACCCTAGGTGAATAGCAAGTGCCAGTGCCACCTCCCATTCAGCACCCCAGCCCTGTCTCTTGCTTTCTATTTCCAGAGCAGTTATCACAGTCACTAGTCCATCTCAGTAAGGGAGAAATGGAGGCCTAATTGGATGATTTCATCACAGATTCCCTCCGATTTCCCAGAACAGAACCCTGGGGGAAAAGGACCAGAGTTGTTACATAGTCAGGATTCCCAGGACAATGGGTCCACCTACAGCACCCTAAAGACCATCAGGAAAATGACCCATAAAAGGAATCCACTTGCACATGAAAGCTGAAACCAGACATCTTCCTTGATTTCAGGTGAGCACACACACTTCCTACCCTTGCTTGATGTGCTCATCTGAGGAAGCTGAGCAGAGAAGCATCACAGGGTCCAAATCTCCCTCTGGCAAGGGAAGGATGCCTGGTAAACAGAAATCTCTGCTCCCTGCACCACCCACCTGTAATTGACATCTGGCATTCTCCTGTGGTGGGGAAGAATGGTGCACCTGTCCCTATTTCCTAGTATGTCATCACAAACCAGGCTTTGCTGCACACTTTTCAGAAAGGAACCTGCAGCAGCAGCAGCAGGCCTCCCGGGTTTGGTCTCAGTCTCGCACATGAGGACCCATGTGGAACTAGAGCTTCAAAGAAACTGGTGTGCTGTGTGGTATGGGAACCTAATGGCAGGAGATTTCAGTTCCAAATGAAAACTGACCTTTTCCACACAGTACAGGAATGTGGAGGATTTCTCAGGAGTACGGGTCTGGAAGAAGTGCTTCTGTTGGCAGAATTCACAGACACCTGTGGTGCCTCATCTGAGGAAATAAGGGGTACACTGAGCAAGAATCAGTAATGTTGCCTGTGGCCTGCTTCCTGCAAAGCTCCTGCTGAGACGAGGGCTTGAAAAACCAAAAGGAAGAAACTTTCATTTCACATCTGCAGCAGGAGGGCAGAGCCCAGTCCCTGGAGCAAGCTACTCTGCTCATCAAGAGTGATGGCCCACCACCATGACTCACAATCTCCCAGCTATCTGATCTGACTACCCTGCCAGTCTCACACCTACAGACACAGTGACTCCTAAGATCCGGAGACTGCTTTCCACCCCAGCCCAATGCTACTTACAGAGAAGCAAACTCCAGTCTCAGAAACGTGTTCATTATTAGCTCTGGAATTCTGGTATCTTTTCCAGATCATTCCTCCAGTGCCTTAGGCTTTCAAGACACCTTCAAGCTACCTTTCAAAATGCAGGAACGGGTCCATTTAGGCAAACCAGCTAAGTGACTCTGTGTGCGGGAACCTTGGGCAGCATCCTCCCAACGCTTCCAAGTCCAAGCTACAAACCTTCATTCACTGGGCATGGAGCACCACATCAGCATGAACACTTCTCTTTCAAACATCTTGGCTTCCAGTCCTTAAAATCAGAAACCAAGCTCCAATCATCATTCTATTTTTCCCTCAGAGAAGTAAGGAAAATATAGAATAAAGCACTACGTGTGTATAGCACACTTCTATTCAAATAGAATTCCTTGTTCTTTGTCATATGGGCAGCTCTACATTACCCATATTAATGAGAGATACCACAAGTTGAGTCCTCATATATATATTGGCCTTCACATTTTTCCTTTTGATACTGGTATCCCAAAGTCAATGTTTAGATTGTTTTCTTAAAATAACAAGAATAATAATGACATGGTCATGTAAAGGTCTGGATCTCCATAACTAGAGGACATGGCTCTGGTTCAGATAAGGATGAAGACAAAACCTCTTCCCATGAAGCAAAGCCCACACCCTTAGGGATCCTGACACATCTCACAGGTGATGAGTTCCTTTGCTCCAGGGAGTTGTCCAAGTGCAAAGGATACAGGCATCCTCCAAGATTCATTCTGTTTTCTTCATAAATTTCCCAGCTCAATTTGTAAATGATTCATCAGGTCAGGTTTCAGAGCCCAGGATGTGCCATGAGGTGAGTAGCAATCCCTTCACTCTTCCCCAAGGAAAGCTAACAGGGGCTTGTGTTCCATTGGGTGCACAATGAGGCACTCCCTGGGCCCCTAAACAACCTACACTCCTCCTCCATTTCTCCCCCTCACAAAGGGCATGGCACCCCATTTACAGCTCTGAAGCTGTGCTTTATTAAAGAAAATAATTTTTAAAAGACTTTATTTATTTATTTGACAGAGAGAGACACACATCAAGGGAGGGAACACAAGCAGGGGAAGTGGGAGAGGTATAAGCAGGCTTCCTGCCAAGCAGGGAACCCAATGTGTGGATCAATCCCAGGATCCTGGAATCATGACTTGAGCTGAAGGCAGATGCTGAATGACTGAGTCACCCAGGCACCCCTCAAAAAATCATTTCAAATATCAGAAAGTGGTTCATGGAAGAAAAAACATAAACCCCCACAAAGGATTCTTTGAATATTTCAGAAGACTATTTTCCCACTGTTTAATGAAAACAGGAAAGAAAAACACACAGACTGTCCCTTCCACTAGCAGGTCTGATTCACTTCAGTGACTGAAAGAAGAGCAGGAAATAAAAGAGGAACAATGTTCTGATGACCCATCGTTCCAACCATCGAACTATAGAAACTTAACACACATGCAGATAAAGAAGCACAAACCAATGTCTCGGCCTGGCAATGTGGAGAAGTCTGAATTGGAGTGACAGAGACAGATGAAGAGGTTGTGTGTGTTGGGTGAGTCTGGTGGCACAGAAGAAGGTGTTCTGCCAACTCTTCATCTGTGCCTCACCTGTCCTCAGCCAGGAACATGTTCACCACCCTGACCTGTCACAACTGTCAAAAGGGGGACACACAGCCATCCCTGGAGCCAGCTCTTCCCACAATTCCTTGCAGAAAACACTCAGATCTCCTCTGGGGCCCCTGTCAGCTCTACCCAGACTTGGAACTCGCCTGTTTGCTACAAAGCTCCAAGATAACCCCTTCCAAAATTACTGGCCCAAGGCTTTCATGAGAAAGGGAAAAGGCTACCTCCTGAATGCTTAACACCTCCTCTCCTCTTATATCATGTCTCTCTCCACTTACTGTTCTACCTGGGCAAACTGTAAGCAACATATCAATGGAATATGAACATGCTCTGAGATCTGAATCTCTCATTGCAGCTTTCTGAGGACTCCTTATGCAATAAGAAACCAGCATATCCTACCATGGTGTGTTTGAAAGCTAATATGTACAGAACAGGAAAACGAAAATCACTCTATTTTTGCCTCACTCTTCATGAAGTAGAACATCTTTTTCTTTTCTTTATTTACTTAAATTCCAGTTAGTTTCCATGAAGTGTTAATTCCTTTGCTTTGGGGGTAGGATACAACAGCTGATGCTCATCACCACAAGTGCCCTCCCTAACAGCATTTATACCTTCTCCCCAGGTACCTGCCCTCCAGCAACCATCAATTTTTGCTCTGAGGTTGGGTCTGTTTTCTTATTTGCCTATCTTCCTCCCCCACTGTGTTCATCCGTGTTCTTTCTGAAATGCCAAAGGAGTGAAGTCAGTGGGTATTTGTATTTCCTTACAGATTTTCCATAGCTTAATCCATTCTAGATCCATCCACATCCTTGCAGATGGTAAGAATTCATTCTTTGTGAAGCTGGGTACTATTCCATTGTATATCTCCCACACCCTCCTTCTCCATTCATCAGTGAATGGACACTGGTACTCCCTCCATAGTTTTGCTATTATTGTTAATGCTATAAATATCCTGGTGCTTGGACCCCACTAAATGTAAATCTTTTTGTCCCTTGGGTAAAGACTTAGGAATAGAATTGCTGGAACCTAGGGTTGTTCAATTCTTAGCTTTTGGAGGGACCACCATACTCTGTTCCAGAGTGGCTGTAGAAACCTGCATGCCCACCAACAGTGCAGGAGGATTACGCTTTAAGCACAATATCACCTGCCAGAAATTTCCCAAGGAGGAAACAGAAAACCTGGGGGATAATCTGATTCACCCAGCATCAGGCAAGCAGCTACAGAAATTTACCCCAGGGTTCCTGATGCCAAGCCCCTTGAAACCACCTGTGTGCTTCTATCCAGGAGAATTCCCAAAGACTCTCCTTCTGACTTCACCACAGATGAAACTACAGAGAAAATATGGCATGTCCAACTATCTAGATGATCCATTTAGTGAAGCTATAAAGTCAAGCTTCACTTTTAAATCATCAAAGTCTTCTTGAAATCATTTTGAATTTTCCCTATGTCCTCATTGTAACTCTTTGGATGAAAAGACTAACCAGTTAGGAAACATCACCTTTAACAAAGAACAAGGTACATCATCCAAGTCTCTATCTGACCACAAACAGCCACCTAACTCTAGATGCTGGCCACTCCACCAAAACCTAGGCTCAATGGAATAAACACTGTTAGATGAAGGAACACATTCTATGTTAAGAGCACACACTGAGTCTATCTCATCTCCCTTTTGAATCAAAGTGATTGCCTATGAAAAAGATGTTCCAAATACCTTCATAAGCCAGAAATAAACAGAGAAAATGGGATCCCCTGCCATGTTCTACCTGCATGGAAACTCAGGAACTCTGGCACCCACTCTGGCACCCACCCACCAATAGCCCATGCAATTTCTGACAGCTGCTTCAGTTTGACTTTGTGGCTCCACTAGAGACAGGAGAAGAGCCCAGGAGCTTTGGGGTGCAAGAGAAGTTTTACCTCCCATCCTGACACGGATGTGACATTGTGCCCCATGGGCCTGCTGCCTTCTCTGAACGCTGACATCCTGTGACAAGCTGCATGACTGACTCAGATGCTGATGTTCAAAGCTTCAGGTCTCATAGAGCCAGAGTGGAGAAGTGTTGTTAGGTGGGGATAAATAGGCATCTCTGACCTAAGGCCTGCACACCTGCTCCGATTCCTTGGAGAAGGGGAGACACATGCTTGTTTCTTAAGTAGTAATTAGCTTCTAAAGTTGACCAATGGCATTGTCTTTTTGGAGAAGTGAAGTTACTCTTCCAAAAAAAAAAGCTCAACTCTTGGTTCCAAATGCAACATGAGTCAGGTCTGGCTTCCTCCAGGCTCCAGACCCTCACGTGGAGGCCCCTCATACTCCATCCTGACAGCTCATTACCACCAAACCCGGGGACACAGGGCACATAGATGAGTTGCTGGACAGCTCTAGGGGTTGTTACCACCACTCCTGAGCCTAGGGAAACAGAAGCTATAACCTGCACTGCTGGACCTCCCAGTGTCTCACAATGCAGCTTGCAGCTGCCTCCACTGGTCTCAAGTCATACTGGCACGTCTTCCACCATCACTCAGGCTGCAATTTAACACTGCTTCCAGTGGTGGATATCCACACTGCCTCTCCTTCCCACTCCTTGCACTGTATCTCTGCACTGCATCCATCATTGGAAAGCACCAGTGACCTGTCTTCCAGTGTCTCACCCGCTGTAGCTCAGCACTGCGTCCCTTGGCTTCAAGCTGAATTGTGCCATCTTTCAGCATCTGTTGCACTGAAGCTTACCCCCAGTGGTGGAAAGCTGAATTATGAGAGGTACTTGATGGCATGACAGTGCAGAATTCTGTCACTGGAGGCAGTGTAGAGCTGCACTGCAAGACTCTGGAAGAAATGGGAAGGTCGGTTCCTGCCACTGGACGCAGGCGTTAGCTGCAATGCAATTCCTGCCAGAAGGTTTGCAGTGATAATCTTCAGTGTGAGATAATTAATGGTGTGCCTGTGCAGAATATGGCCACTGGAGGCAGTGAGAGGTCCCCCACTTTTGGAAACGAGTTCCCTGGAAGCTTTGGGCCAATTCTCATGAGGTTTCTACTCAGATCGATATGATTTGCGTAGAAAGCTCATGAGAATTTGCCCATGTTGTCTGGCAATTTGGTCCATGCCCTCAGTATTTGGGAATAATTCTCAGGAGATTCAGGCCAAGAAATCACGGAATTATGGGTCAAGCCCGGGAAATTCCCGTGAGGGCCCCTGTCATGGGAAGTGAGTTTGCCAGAGGTTTCTGGCCAATTTTCACGAGCTTTCTACCCAGATTGATATAGATTTGGGTAGAAAGCTAGTGAGAATTGGCTGGTGTTGACCCCATGATTCAGACTGCAAGACTGCTAAGGGTTTTAAACGAGTTCTTCTGAGGTTTGGACCAAGATGTTGCTGGTTTACAGCAGAGGCTGAGCAATTCCCCTGAGGGCCCCTGCACTCAGAAGTGAGTTCCAGAGGTTTCTGGCCAATTCTCATGAGCTTTCTACCCAAATTGATATCTATTTGGGTAGAAAGCTCTTGAAAATAGGCCTACATTGGCGATTTGGGCCACATGCAATCAGCATTTGGACTGAGTTCTTTGAGATTCAAGCCAAGACATCGAATGTGATTCTCCTGAGGGGCCCCCTACTCAGAAGCAGGTTTTCTGAGTTTTAAGGCCAGTTCTCATGAGCTTGCTACCCAAATCCATATCAATTTCGATTTGGGTAGAAAGCAATTCTCACGAGCTTTCTGACAGCTTTTCGTGAGAACAGGCCCCCATTGTCTGGTGATTTGGGCCACGCCTGCTCCGCCTTTGGAAGGAACTCTTGCGAGGATTGTGTGGAGACCTCCCTAGATTACAGGCCCAGCCCACCTAATTCCCAAGGGTCCCGCCATCAGAAGGTTCACAAGAGGTTTCCAGCCAATTCTCACAAGCTTCTTACCCAAATTGACATTGATTTGGGTAGAAAGCTTGTGAGAATGGGCTCATGTTGTTGGGTATGGAGGCAAGGCAAGCGCTGAGCTTGTGAAACAAGTTCTTAAGAGGTTTGGGCCAAGAACTTTCAGGATTACAGGACGAACTTGTGTAATTCCTCTGAGGTCACCCACCATCAGAAGCAATTTTGCCAGAGGCTTCTAGGCAATTTTCATGAGCTTTCTCCTGAAATATGTATTGATTTGGGAAGAAAGCTCATGAAAATTGGCCAGAAATCCCCGATGAACTCATTTGCCATGGTGGGGACTTCTAGGGGAGTTGCTAGGGCCCCCCCCCGTGGTCCCACATGGTCATGGACCAAATTTCCCCAATGTATAGCAAAAGCCGCTTGCCCATGAAGCCAGAATCACCCTACTATGCCAGCCAATTCTCACAAGCTTTTTGCCCAAATCGATATTGATATCAATTTGGGCAGAAAGCATGTGAGAACTGACCAGAAAATATAGGTGAACTTGCTTCCAGCAACAGGGGCCCTCAGGGGAGTTGCCTGGGCCTGGCTGGATGTCCCATCTGTTACAGCCCAAACCTCTCGAGAACACACACCAAATACCAGGTTCTTGGGTGGCTTAAATCACTGCAGAATGCTAGCAAAACCAGCTCTAATTCAGCAGCCTTGGAAGCCTGCCTCAGCACTGGTAGATCAGGACTGCCACGACATTAGGCCATAAAACTAACACTATGTTGGGTTTTCCACCTTCAGTGCCCAGGAGCCTGGCACCCGAGCCCTTCACATAGGGGATATCTGAGCCACACCCTAGGACTTCGCCTGCCACCCACAAGGAAACTGTGCCATATGGAGCTGCGCAAAATTCTCAATGCAGGAGAACCCTGCATGCACCCCTGAGGCCAATACCTTCAGTGCCTCCCCTCCAGAAACAAATTAAAAGCCTGAGGGCAACTTGAGCCCCTCCCTCAACTCAGCCCCTCAGGGAGCACATCTCATTGGGGCCTTCAGGGGAGCCCCCTGGGCAGTTGCAACAAGAACCTAGAGTAAAAACCTAGAGTAAAAACAATTCAAACCTCACGTGTGCATGTGGACTGAACCACCTCACAATATCAGTTAATTCTCAGGAGCTTTCTGCCCAAATCATTACCAATTGGGGCAGAAAGCTCATCACAATTGGCTGGAAAGCCCTGGCGAATTCACTTCCGGAGGTGGGGGCCCTCAGTGGAGCCGCCTGGGGCTGCCCATGGTCCTGCTTGGCCATGGTCTAAACCTCGTAAGAACATGCTCCAAACCCCAGGTTCAGGCTGCCCAGAACTCTGGAGAATGCCACAAACTCACCCTCCTCTCAGCCTCCAGAGGAGCCTGCCTCAATGCTGGCAGATCGGGCCTGCCATGTCCCTAGGCCCTAACCCTAATCCTAGGATGGGTTTTCAGGCTTCTGTCTCAAGAGGCCTGGCCCCCAAGCCCTCCTTATTGGGACCCCTGAGTCACACCCCAGGAATCAGTCTGCATCTCAAGAGGAAACTATGCCAGCTGAATCTGCACAAAACCTTCAAAGTGAGAGAAAACTGCATATTCCACTGAGGACACCACCACCTTCAAGAACACCCCAGGGCACAAACCTGGGGGGTTTGTGTCTGTCTGAGTCCCGCCCTCAACTCAGCCTCCCAGGGAGCCCACCTCAGGCTGGCAGATCAGGCTGGAATGCCCCTAGGTCCTAACCACAACCCTAGGTAGGATTTTCTGGCTCCTATCCCCAGGGGCCTGGCCCCCAAGCCCTTGAGGTTGGGAACCCCTGAACTACATGCCAGAACTCCACTGCCACCCAAGAGGTCAATGTGCTGTTTGGAGCTGCACAAAAGTTTCAGAGCCAGAAACCTGCATGGCCCCCTGAGGCCAACTCCAACTATGGTGCCCCTGAATCCCAAACATGAGCCTAATGCTCTGTCTGACCCCAGTCCTTAACTCTGCTCCTGGGGAGCTTGCCTCAGTGGGGTCCCTTGGGGGACTATGTGGACCCGGTCTATGGTCCAGGACAGTTGTAAAATGAACCTAATGAGAAAGTACTCCAAATGACACACATGCATGTGATCCAAACGGTCACACAAAGCCAGCCAATTCTCAGGAGCTTTCTTCCCAAATCGATATCAATGTGGGATATTGTCCTGGAGGCCAGGGGTGTGGCTAAGGTGTCCCCAGTCTGGAGGGCTTGGGGGCCAAGCCTCTGGGGATGGAAGCCTGAAAACCCAAACTAAGTTTGAGGTTAGGGCCTAGGGGCATTCCAGCCTAAACTGCCACTGCTAAGGTGTGATCCCTGGTGGGCTGAGTTAAAGGCAGGGCTCAGGAAGCTAGTCAGGCTCTGGGTTTGTGGCCAAAGGTGGGGGTGGCCTTAGGGGTCATGCCACTCCTGCAGCTCAGCAGTGCCTCCAGTGGCAGGATACTTCCCTGTCACTCCTTCCAGCGTCTCCCATGACAGCTCAGCACTGCCTCCAGTGGCGACAGAGTGCACAGCCATGTCATCCATGGTCTCACACTGCATCTCAACACTGCCTCTCTTTGCCACCAGAAGCACTCAAATCCTTCTGGCATTCCTCGCACTGCAGCTGACCACTGCATCCAGGAATGGGAAACCATGATGCCATTTCTTCCAGGCTATCACAATGTAGATCACCACTGCCTCCTGTGCCTGCAAGCTACACTGGCACATCTTCCAGCAGCTCTCCCAATGAAGCTCAGCGCTGCTTTCAGTGACAGATTTCTGCACTGCCATGCTGTCAAGCAGCTCTCATCACTCATTTTTCCACCACTGGAGGCAATGCTGAACTCCAGTGAAACAGATGCTGAAACATGAGGCAGTTCAGCATGCTGCCAAGAGAAGCAGTGCTAAGCTGCTGTGGGCGAGATGCTGGAAGATGTCACTGGAGCTTCCTGACAATGGGTGCAGGGGACAGACACAGTGCAAGGCTTGGGAAGGCGAGGTGGTGTGGATTCTCTCCACTGGAGGAAGTGTTGTGTTGCAGTCTGAGGGATGGTAGAAGACGTGCCAGTGTGGCTTGAGACCAGTAGAGGCAGTTGTGAGCTGCATTTCAAGACGCTGGAGTGCCAGGCAGTGCAGATTCATGCCAGTAGAGGTAGCGGTGAGCTGTGGTTCAAGAGTCACTGGAAAGCATGGAAATGCTGCTTGCCACCACTGCAGGCAGTGACGAGCTGCAGTGTGAAAGATGCTGGAAGAGGAGTCAGTGCAGCCTGCTGGCTCTGAGGGCAGTGGGGAGGTGCTGGGTGAGATACCCTGAAACGTGAGGCACTGCAGCTTGTTTTTACAGAATGGAGTGTTGAGCTGAAGACTGTTTCCCCAGGCTCAAGAGTGGTGGAAACAACCCCTGGAGTCATCCAACCACCCAGCATTGTGCCCCATGTCCCCAGGTATGGTGGTAATGGGCTGTCAGGATGGTGCAGGAGGGGTCTCCGGTAGGGGTCTGGGGCCAGGGAGAACCAAACCTGAATCATTTTGCATTTGGAACCAATGAATTGAAGATTTTTTGAAAGAGTATATTCGCTTCTCCAAAAAGGACAATGGCATTGGTCGACTGTACAAGGAAGTTAGTTACCACCTTAGAGACAAGCATGTGTCTCCCCTACTCCAAGGAATTGGAGCAGATGTGCAGGCCTTAGGTTGGAGATGCCTGCTTATCCCCAAATGACAACTCTCTTCACTCTGGCTCCATGAGTCCTGAAGTTTTGAAATCAGCGTCAGAGTAAGTCATGCAGTTTGTCATGGGATGTCAGCATTCATAGAAAGCAGCAGGTGTGTTGGGTGCAATGTCACATCCACGTCAGGATGGGAGGTAAAACTTCTCTTCCTGGGCTTTTCTCTTGTCTCTAGGGGGGGCACAAAGTCAAACTGAAACAGCTATCAAAAATCAAGAGTGGGGCCAGAGTTTCTGAGTTCCCCTGCAGGTAGAACTTGGCAGGGGATCCCATTTTCTCTGTTCATTTCTGGCTTACGAAGGTATCTGGAACATCTTTTTCCTAGGCAATCACTTTGATTCAAAAGGGAAGATGAGATAAACTCAGTGTGTGCTCTTAAAATAAAATGCATTCCTTCATCTAACAGTGTTTATTCCATTGGGCCTAGGCTGTGGTGGAGTGGCCAGCATCTAGAGTTAGGTGGCTGTTTGTGGTCAGATAGAGACTTGGATGATGTCTTGTCCTTTGTCAAAGGTGATGTATCCTAACTGATTCATCATTTCAGCCAAAGAGTTACAGTGAGGGTAGAGGGAAAATTCAAAATGATCCCAAGGAGGCTTTGAGGATTTACAAGTGAAGCATGACTTTCTAGTTTCACTTAATGGATCATCTAGATAGTTGGACATGCCATATTTTCTCTGCAGTATCATTTGTGGTGAAGTCAGAAGGAGAGTCTTTGGGAATACTCCAGGTTAGAGGCATGCTGGTGGCTTTAAGGAGTTTGGCTTTAGGAACTCTAGGGTGAATTTCTGTAGCTGCTCGCCTAAATCTGGGTGAATCAGCTTTCCATTTCCTCCTTAGGAAATTGCTGGTAGGTAAAGCTCTGCTTAGAGCAGAACCCTCCTGCACTGTTGGTAGGTATGCAGGCTGTTGTAGCCACTGTGGAACCTAGCCCCTAACCTAGGTCCACAGAAGAACCAAGGGTTGCGTCCATTGTTTAGAGCATTTTCTCACTAGGAGTGTGTTGCAACAATGCGGGAACTCAGGCCAGGACCACAAGGCTCCCTTGAAGGCCCCAGCTGATAGGAGCTGTCTGGGGGCAGTGTTGAGGGAGGGGTCCAGCTGAGATCAGGCTGTGTTGGTGGCCCAGTGGGGTACTGAAGATGGGAGTGGACTCACAGGAACATGCAGGGTTCTCCTGCTCTGAGGGTTTTGTGCATCTCCAAATGACACGGATTCCTCCTAGGTGGCAGGCGGAGTCCTGGGGTGTGGCTCAGGAGTCCCCAATCTGGAAGGCTTGGGGGCCAGGTCTCTAGGGACAGAAGCCTGAAAACACAACCTAGGTTTAGGGTTAAGGCCTAGGGGCATGGCAGTTCTGATCTGCGGGCATTGAGGCAGGATCTCCATGGGTTTGAGTTGAGAACAGGGGTCATGCAACTTGTCAGGCTATGGTGGGGGTTACTGAATTTGGGGTTGGCCTCAGGGAAATATGCAGGTTTCTCCTGGTCTGAGGGGTCTGTGCATCTCTGCAGTTTTCATCTGGGAGGCAGGCAGACTCCTTGAGTGTGGCTCCAACATCCGCAATCAGGAGGGCTTGGGGTACAGGCCCCAGGGGACAGAAGCCTAAAAACACAACATAGGTTTTGTGTTAGGGCCTAGAGGTATGGCAGGCCTGATCTGCCAGCACTGAGACCGGCAACCCAGGGGGCTTTGTATAGGGAGGGTTTGGCCACATGTGTGCCTATCTTTTAGAGCACTTTCTTGCAGGGTTCGGGCCACAGCCACTAGGGACCTCAGGCCAGGCCCAGGTGTCTCCCCTGAAGGCCTGTGCAGCCAGAGGGGGATTTCCAGCCAATTCTCCCGAGCTCTCTGCCCAAATCATTATCAATCTGGGCAGAAAGTTCAGGAAAATTGACTAGTGTTGTGTGGTGATTCAGACCACACTCGAGCCTGCTGTTTAGAATGCTTTCTGACTAGGTGTGTGTTGCGATCATCCAGGAGCTTGGGCCTGGGACACGAGGCTCCCATGAGGTCCCCCACTGAGGGCAGCTTTCCAGGGACAGAGTTGAGGGAGGGGCTCAGGCTGAATGTCAGGCTCTGTGTTGGTGGCCTGGTGGGGTGCCAAAGATGGAAGTGGCTTTGGGGGGTCATGCAAGTTTCTCCCACCCATAGAGTTTTATGCAGCTCCAAACAGCATGGTTTCCTCCTAGGTGGCAGGCAGAGTCCTGGGGTGTGGCTCAGGGATCCCCAATCTGGAGGGTTTAGGGAACAGACCTCTTGGGACAAAAGGCTGAAAAAAGAACCTAGAGTTAGTGTTAGGGCCTATGGGCATGGCAGGTCCAATCTGCCAATGCTAAGGTAGGATCCCCAGGGGTCTAAGTTGAGGACAGGCATCACGCAGTGAGGGCCCCTTGGGGATGAGTTGAGGGCATTCATCTGGTGCTGTGGCAGAATCTGGGTTTGTAGCCGAAGGGTCACCAATGGTGGGGGTGGCTTTAGGGGGGCATCCAGGTTTCCCCTCTCTGAGGATTCTGTGCAGCTCCAAATGGCACCATTTTGCCCTAGGTGGCCAGCAGAATGCCGACATGAGACTCAGGCTTCTCCAATCTGGCAGGTGTGGGAGCCAACCTTTTGGGCATGGAGGCCTGTACACCAGACCTAAGTGTTTGGCTTAGGGCCTAAGGGCATGGCAGGCCTGATCTGCCCATGCTGAGGTGGACTACCCTCAGGGCTGAGTTGAGGTCATCCATCCAGTGGCATGGCAGAATCTGGGTTTGACCAGGGGTATGCTGATGGTGGGGGTGGCTTTATGGGGGCATGCAGGTTTCTTCCCCGCTAAGTGTTTGGCGCAGCTCCACGTGGCACAGGTTCCTACCATGTGGTGGGCAGAGTCCTGTGGTGTTGGTCAGGGGCCCTAAATCCATGGATCTTGGTGGCCAGGCCCTTTGGAATGGAAGCTTTTAAACCAAACTGGGGTTAGGGTTAGGGCCTAGATGCATGGCACAACTGATCTGCTGACACTGAAACGGGCTCCCCTCAGGCTGAGTTGAGGACATGCATCCTGTGGCAAGGCGGAATTTGGCTTCATGGCCAGGGGTGCCACCGATGGCAGGGGTGGCTTTACGGGGGCATGCTGGTTACTCCTCATCTCAGGGTTTGGCACAGCTTCAAACCACAAGGTTTCCTCCCATGTGGCATGTGGACTCATGTGTTGTCCATCAGGGATCCTTAATCTGGAGGGCATGGAGGCCAGTCCCCTTGGAATGGAAGCTGAAAACCCAAACTAGGGTTAGGGTTAGGGCCTAGGGGCATGGCAGGCCCAATCTCCCAGTGCTGAAGTGGACTCCATGGTGGGGCAGTTGAGGGTGGGCATCAGGCAGCGGGTTGGAGTCTGGATTTTATTCTGGGTGGGGGGGGCAGATGCTGGGGGTGGTCTCGGGAGGCATGCAGGTTTTGCCTGCTCTGAGGTTTTTGCATAGCTCCAAATGAGACCATTTCACCCTAGGAGGCTGGCGGAGTACCTGTGTAAGTCTCAGGTGTCCCCAATCTGATGGGTTAGGGAGCCAGCCCTCTGGGCTCGGAAGCCTGTATACCACACTTAGGGTTAGGGTTAGGGCCTAGGGGCATGGAAGGTGTGACCTGCCAGCACTGTGCAACCTACCAGGCTCCCCTGAGGGCATGTGTCTGGCGGCACAGCAGATGCAGCTTTATTGCCAGAGAGTCACTGATTGTCACAGAGGATTTAAGAGCGCATGGATGCTTCTCTGCCTCTGAGGGTTCAGCACAGCTTCAAATGGCAAGGTTTCCTACCATGTGCTGACGGAGTCCTGGAGTGTCAATCAGGGTTCCTTTATCTGGGGGGATTGGGAGCTAAGCCCCTCAGAATGGAAGCCTGAAAACCCAAACTGGCTTAGATCCTAGGGGAATGGCAGGCCCAATCTTCCAGTGCTGAGGTAGGATTCCCAGGGGCCTGAGTCGAGCATGGGGGTCAAGTGGCATGTCAGGCTCCAGGTTTTATTCTCACCTGGGCCATCCTCAGTGAGGGTGGCCTCAAGAATACCTGCGGGTTTCTGCCAGTCTGAGGGTTCTGGGAAGTTCTGAATGGCAGTTTCCTCCTGAATGGCAGGAGGGGTCCATGGATGTGGATGAGGGGTTCCCAATCTGGAGGGCTTTTTGGCCAGGTCTCTGGACACAGAAGCCTGAAAACACAACCTAGGGTTTGGGTTAGCGATTAGGGGTTTCCAGGCCCGATCTGCCAGCGCTGAGAGAGGAACCCCAGGGGCTGAGTCTAGTACGGGGATCAGGAAGCACATCGGGCTGTGAGTTTGAGGCCAGAGTGGGAGTCGAGTTGGGGTGTCCTCAGGGAAGCATGTGGGTTTGTTCCATTCTGAGGATTCTGCATAGGTTTGAATGGCATGGTTTCCACCTGGGTGGCAGGCAGACTCCTGGGATGTGGCCCAGAGGTCTCCAATCTGGAAGGACAGTGCCAGGGTGGCTTTAGACCTGTGGAGGGGGTGTGAGCTGCACTAGGAGCCTGTGGAAGGCCCGGCAGTGCCAATTCACGCCACAGGAGGGAGTGGTGAGCTGTGGTGCTAGACCCTGGAAGGCATGACAATGCTGCTTGCCACCACTGGAGGCAGTGGCGAGCTGCACTGGGAAACACACCTGAGGAAGAGTCAGTGCAGCCTGCCTGCTGGCTGTGAGGGCAGTCAAGAGTTGCTGGCTGAGAGACTTTGAAAGGTAAGGCTCTGCAGCTTGTTTATAAAGGAGGGAGTGGTGAGCTGAAGATTCTGTTTCCCCAGGCTAAAGAGTGGTGGTAACAACCTCTGGAGCCAGGTCCCCACTCAGCATTGAGCCTCATTGCCCCAGGTTTGCTGGTAATGTGCTGCTAGGATGGTTCAGGAGGGTTCTCGCAGTGGGGCTCTGGACCCAGGTGGAAACCAAACCTGACTCATGGTGCATTTGGAACCGAGGAGTTGAGTGTTTATTTGGAAGACTCTATTTGCTTCTCCAATAAGGACAAGGGCATTGGCTCGCATTAGAAGGAAGTGAATGACCACTTAAGAAACAGGGATGTGTCTCTCCTTCTCTCAGGAATCAGAGCAGGTATACAGACTTTAGGTGGGAGGTGCCTGCTTATCCCCAACTGACAACTCTTCTTCACTCTGGCTCCACAAGGACCGAAGTTTGGAAATCTGTGTCTGAGTCAGTCATGCAGCTTGTCCCAGGACATCAGCATTCAGAGAAAACAGCAGGTCCATGGGACACAATGTCACATCCATAGAAATATGGGAGGGAAAACTACTCTTTCACCCTAAAACTCCTGGGCTTTTCTCTTGTCTCCAGTGGAGCCACAAAGTCGCACTAACACAGCTGTCAGCAATCTGGACTGGGAGCCAGAGTTCCCGAGTTTCCCCTGCAGGGAGCACCTCAGGGGAATCTCATTTTCTCTGTTTATTTCTGGCTTACAAAGGTATTCAGAACATCTCTTTCCTAGGCAAACCCATGGATTCTAAAGGGCAGATGAGATGGACTCGGTGTGTGTTTGGAACATAGAATGTGTTCCTTCATCTAACACTGTTTATTCCATTGGTCCTAGGCTGTGGTGGAATGTTTAGAGTTAGGTGGCTGTTTGTGGTCAGATCGAGGCTTGGATGATGGCTTCTCCTTTGTCCAAGGTGATGTGTCCTAACGAAATAGACTTTTCTATCCAAAGAGTTCCACTGAAGGCAGAGGAAAAATTCAAAAGGATTCCAAAGAGCCTTAGACGATCGAAAAGGGAAGCTTGACTTTCTAGTTTCACTCAGTGGACCATCTAGAGAGTTGGATATGCCATCCTTTCTCTGCAGTTTCATGGGTGGTGAAGTCAGAAGGAGAGTCTTTGGGAATTCCCCTGGATAGAAGCATTCTGATGGCTTCACAGGGCATGGTGTCGGGGGAACCCTGGGGTGAATTTCTTTGGCTGCTTGCGAGACACTGGGTGAGTCATGTTCTCCCCCAGGTTTTGTTTCCCCCTAAGGAAATTACTGGCAGGGAATGTTCTGCTTCAAGTGGAACTCTCCTGCACTGTCGGTGAACATGTGCGTTGTTGCAGCCACTCTGGAAAAGGGTATGGTGGTTCCTCCAAAACCTAAGAACTGAACAACCCTGGGATTCAGCACCTGCTTTCCTAGGTATTTCCCTAAAGGGCACAATGCACATTCAGTGGGGCACAACCACCGTGATATTTACAGCAGCATTATCAACTATAGCAAAATGATAGAGGGAGTCCCAATGTCCATTCACTGATGAGTGATTTCATATATATGTATATATATGAATATATAGATAGATAGATGGATAGATAGATAGATAGATATAGATAAGGATATATGTAGATATATAATCTCCCACATTTTCTTAATGGAATAGCAACCAGATTCAAAAAGAATGAAATCTTACCATTTGCAAGGATGTGGATGGATCTAGAGTGGATTTAGCTAAGCAAAATCAGTAAGAAAAGACCAATAGCCTATGACTTGACTCCTATGGAATTTCAGAAAGAAAACTGATGAACATAGTGAGGGGAGAAAGATAGGCTAATGAGAAAACAGACTCAACCTTAGAGCAGAAACCAAAGGTTGCTAAAGGGCAGGGGTGTGGAGGGGAGGGGTTAAATGGGTGACAGCTGTTAGGGAGGGTACTTGTTGTGATGAGCTCTGGGTGTTCTATGCAGGTGAGGAATCATGAAACTCTACCCCTGAAGCAAAGGAATGAACACTGCATGGAAACAAATTCGAATGGAGGTCAAGGAAGGAAAGAAGAAGACCATGTTCTACTTCATGAAGGGTGAGGTAAAAATGGAGTGATTTTGGCTCTCCTGTTCTGCCAGTGATCCTTTTCAATCACATTGTGGTAGGATGCACTAGTTTCTGATTGCATAAGGAGCCCTCAGAAAGCTGCCAGGAAAGATTCAGATGTCAGAGCATGTCCATGTTCCATTGATATGTTCCTTCCAGTTTGCCCAGGTGCAAAGGTAAGTGGAGAGAAATATGGCAGAAGAGGAAAGGAGGTGTTAAGCATTCAGAAGGTAGCCTTCCCCCTTTCTCGTGACAGCCTTGGGCCAGTGAAACTTGAGAAGCGGCGGGGGGGGGGGGGGGGGGGGGGGGGGGTATCCCAGAGCTCTGAGGCAGACAGAGGAGTCTAGGCAGACAGGTATGCCTAAAGCTAACAGGGGCCCCTGAGAAGAGCTTAGCTAGGGGTGTGGCAGGCCTGAGTTGCTTGTCTGGAGGTGGGTTCCCTGAGGAGCTGAGTTGAGGAAGGGGGCCAGGCAGAGCATCAGGCTCTGGGGGGCTGCAGAACGTCAGGGTGTCCTCATGGGGGCATGCAGGTTTCTCCGGCTCTGAGAGTTTTGTGCAGCTCCAAATGGACTGGTTCCCTGCTGGGTGGCAGTCAGACTCCTAAGGTGTGGCTTCAGGGTTCCCAATCTAGAGGGCTTTGGGGACAGGCCCCTGAGGAAGGAAGCTTGAAAACGCAACTTAGGGTTAGGGTTATGGCCTTGGGAAATTGCAGGCCCAATCTCCTGGCGTTAAAGTGGGCTCCCCTCATGGTTCAGTTGAACAACTGCATCCTATGGTGTGGCAGAATCGGCATTTCTGGCCAGGGGGCCCACTGATGGTTGGGGTGGTTTTAGAAGGTTGTGCAGGTTTCTTCCTCTCTGAGGGCACTGCGGAGCTCCAAACAGCATGGTTCCCACCCCCACCCCCTTACACGTGGCTGTCGGATTCTTGGGTTGTCACAAAGGGGTCCTTAATCTGGGGAGTTGGGAGGCCAGGCCTCTAGGGATGGAAGCCTGAAAACAGAAACTAGAGTTGTAGTAAGGGCCTTGGGGCAAGGCAGGCTCCATCTGCTGGTACTGAGGCAGGCTTTCCAGTGGGCTGACTTCAGGATGGGCATCAGGTGGCATGTCAGACTCCGAGTTTGTGTCCATGAAGGCTACAGAAGCTGGGGCTGTCCTCAGAGTGGCATGCATGTTTCTCCTAATCTGAGAGTTCTGCAGAGCTCCAAAGGGCACGGTTTCCTCATAGGTGGGGGGCGCAGTCCTGGGGTGTCACTGAAGCATCCTTAATCTATGCCAGTGTGAGTCTCAGAGTTGCCCATCAGCAGTCTTGGGTAATAGGCCTCTGGGCATGGAAGCCTGTGCACCCTACCTAGGGTTAGGGTTAGGGCCTAAGGTCATGGCAGGCCCAATGTGGCAGCACTGAAGGAGGCTCCCCTCAGGGCTGAGTCCAGGGCATGCGATCGGTGTGGTACAGCAGAATCCGGGTTTATGGCCATGGGGGCCTCTCATGGTGGGGGTGGCTTTAGGGGTCTTGAGGTTTCTCCCCGTCTAAGGGTTTGGCGAGCCCCAAACCACAAGATTTCCTCCCACGTGGTGGGTGGAGTCCTGTGGGTTCATTCAGTTGTCCTTAACCCGGGGGATGTGGGGGCTCGGTCTCTTTGGATGGAAGTCTGAAAATCCAAACTAGGGTTATGGTAAGGGCCTCGGGTCATGGCCTTGGAAATCGCAGTGCCATTTCTGCCATTGCTGAGGCGGGTTCCCTGGTGGGCTGAGCTGAGGGTAGGCCCCAGGCAGGGGGTCATATTCCGGGTTTGAGTCCAGGGGGGTCACAGATGCTGGGGATGACCTCGGGGGCATGCATATTTCCCCGCTCTGAGGAATCTGCAGCTCCCACTGGCACTATTTCACCTTAGGAGACTGGGGTGTGCCAGCACAAGTCTCAGGCATCTCCAGTCTAGCAGTTTTGGGGGCGAGGCCTCTGGGTATGGAAGCCTGTAGACCCCACCTAAGGTTACACTTAGGGTCTAGGGACATGGCAGGCCCAATTTGACAGCACTGAGGTGGGCTCCCCATGGGGCTGAGTTTAGGACATTCATCTGATGATCCTGAAGAATCAGGGTTTGTCCTGGGGAGGGGGGCGATCATAGGGGTGGCTTTAGGGGGACATGCAGGTTTCTCCCCCTCTGAGTGTTCAACGCAGCTTCAAATGGCACAGTTTGCATCTGTGTGGCAGGCGGATTTCTGGGTTGTCATTCAGGGGTCCTTAATCTGGAGGGCTTGGAGTCCAGGCCCCTTGGAATTGAATCCTGAAAACCCAAACAAGGGTTAGGGTTAGGGCCCTGTGTCATTGCAGGCCATATCTGCCAGATCTGAGGCAGGCTGCCCTCAGGGATGAATTGGGCACATGCTTCTGGCGTCACAAGTATCTGGCTTTATAGCCGGAGGGCCACGATGGTCAGGATAACTTTATGGGTGCATGCAGGTTTCAACCCCTCTGAGGGCTTGGCACAGCTCCAATCAGCATGACTTCCTATCACGTGGCATGTGGAGTCATGGGGTATCACTCAAATGTCCTTTATCTGAGGGCTTTGGGGACAGGAGCCTTGGAATGGAAGCCTGAAAACCGAAACTAGGGTTAATTTAGAGCCTAGGGGCATGGCAGGCCAGATCTTCTGGCACAAAGGCAATCACTCAGGGGCTCAATAGCAAGAGGTGTTGGACTCACATACCTGGCTTGTAGACGGCTTTCTCACAGAGTTCGTGCCGCAACCACTCAGGACCTGAGTCTAGGTAAAAGTGGTGTCCCTGCAGACATGCGCCACAGGAAGAGAGTTTGCCGGGGGTTTTTAGGCCAATTCTCACAAGCTTTCTGCCCAAATCGGTATCGATTCTCGTGAGAATTGGCCAGCATTGGGTGGCAATTGGGACCACACTGTGGACTAGAGTGATTTCTTGATCAGTGCGTGTTGCGGCCATCTGGAAAATGGGCCGTGACTGCACTTCCCACCCAAGGGCCCTTGTGCATGGGATATTTCCTGGAGCAGAATTGAGGGAGGGGTTGTGGCTGGGGGTCACCTCCGACTTTTTGGCTCAGTGTGGTGCCAAATGTTGGGGATGGCCTCAGTGTGGGCATAAAGGTTTCTCTTGCTCTGAGGTTTCTCTGCAGATCCAAAAGGCATGGTTTCCTCCTGGGTGGCAGGTGGACTCATGGGGTGTGACTCAGAGTTTCCCAATTGGAGGGCTCAAGGGACAGACCCATGGGGAAAGAACACTGAAAACACAACCAAGGGTTAGGTCCAGTGCCTAGGGGCAGAGCAGGCCTGAACCGCCAGCACTGGGGTGGGAACACTAGAGGGTGAGAAGCAGGAGTCTTTGTCCTTGGGCATGTGTGACTCATAGAGGGCATTCTCGTAGGATTCTGGCTGCCATCACTGGGGTCCCCGGGCCAGGCCCAGTTGGAGGCCCTGCAGACATGTGCCACAGGAGGCGAGTTTGCCGGGGATTTTCTAGCCAATTCTCAGGAGCTTTCTGCCCAAATCAAAATCAACTGGGTCAGAAAGCTCCTGAGAATTGGCCGGCACTGGGCGGCCATTCTGGCCACACTGTCACCTATGGTCTAGAGCCCTTTCAAGCTCGGTTCATGTTGAGACCCCCTAGGAAATGGGCCATGACCAGATGGTTCCTCTGAGGACCCCCCAGTGCAGGAGAGCTTTCTGGGGGGAGAGCTGAGGGAGGGGTTGTGGCTGGGTGTCAGCCTCCGAGTTTTTGGCCCAGTGTGGCTCCAATGGTGGCAGATTGCCTCGGGGTGGGGTGGGGGCATGGAGCTGTCTCCTGGTCTGAGGGTTTTCTGCAGCTCTGAAAGTCACTGTTTCCACTTAGGTGGCAGGAGGACTCATGGGGTGTGTTTCAGGGTTCCCCCAGTTGAGGGCTCGAGGGACAGGACCCTGGGAAAGGAAGAATGAAAAACCAAGGAAGGGTTAGGGCCAGGTCCTAGGGGTATGGCAGGCCCCATCTGCCAATGCCAAGGAGGGTATCCCAGGAGCTTGAGTAGCAGGAGGCAGTGGTCTGGCATGCACCTGACTCACTGAGGGCTTTCTGGCAGGGTTCTAGCTGGGACAACTAGGGATCCCGGGCCAGGCCCAGGGGTGGCCCTCTAGACATGAGGCACATGAAGCGAGTTTGTTGGGGTTTTCCAGCTGGAAACCCATGGTGGACTCTCTTCCTATGGCACATGTCTGCTGCACCACCTCCTGAGCCTGGCCCGGGTTCCCGACTTGTCAAGTAAAGAACCCTGCGCGAAATCCCTCTAGGAGTTAGGTGCACTCCAGGTCAATGGCTCCAGCTACTCAGCCCCCTGGGGTGCCCACCCTGGTGCTGGCAGATTGGGCCTGCCATGCCCCTCGGTCCTGGCACTAACCCTCTGTTGGGTTTTCAGTCTTCTTTCCCCAGGATCCTGTCCCTCGAGCCCTCAAATTGGGGACCCCTGGGTCATACTGCATGACTGCCTGCCACTCAGGAGGATTCCGTGCCACTCGGAGCTGCAGAAAACCCTCAGAGCGGAAAAAACTTACATGATCTCCTGAGGCTACGCCCAACATTCAGCACTACAACAGGGCATAAATACGGAGGCTGATGCCCAGCCAGAGCCCCTCCCTCAACTCTGCCCCTGGAAAGGTCCCTTGCACGTGGGCTCTCGGGGGAGCTGTATGGGTCCTGCCTATGTTTCTGGATGGCTGATAGACACATAGTGACAAAACGCTCTAGACTGCAGGCACCAGCACGGCTCGAATCACTGCTCAACACCGGCCAATTCTCATGAGGTTTCTGTCCAAATCAATATAGATATGGGCAGAAAGCTTGTGAGAACTGGCTGGAAAACACCTGGTGATCTCAAGCTTCCTGAGCAAGGTCTGCAGGGCCACTGACTGGGTCTAGCCCAGAGTACAGAGTGGTCGAGGATGGAACCCTGTGAGAAAGCCCTCTGTGAGCCAGGTGCATGCAAGACCAATGCCACCTGCTACTCAGCCACCTGGGCTGCCCACCCTGGTGCTGGACATTTGGGCCTTCCATACCTCAGGCCCTGGCCAGAACCCTGCGAGAATACCCTCTATGAGCCAGGCACACATGAAGCCAATGCCTCTTGCTACTCACCCCTGAGGTGCCCGCATCAGCACTGGCGGATCATGCCTGCCATGCCTCTAGGTCCTGACACTAACCCTCGTTTGGGTTTTCCGTCCTACTTCTCCAGGGTCCTGTCCCTCAAGCCCTCAAATTGAGGAAATCTGAGCCACACTGCCTCTCTACACCTGCCACCCAGGAGGAAATCATGCCGCTCAGAGCTACACAAAACCCTCAGAGTGGGAGAAACCTACAGGCCCCCACAAGGCCATCTCCCACCTTTGGCACCCCGTCAGCAACCAACATGGAGGCTGAAGCCCAGCCGTACCCCCTCCCTTAACTTGGCCCTCAGAAAGCTTCCCTGCACAGGGGCCCGTGTAGAAACCATGTGCACCCTGCTGGTGTTACAAATGGCCATGTCATGCACATAGTGAGAAAGTGCTCTAGACCATAGTCACCAGCATGGCCCCAAACGCTGCCCAATACCAGACAATTCTCATGAGCTTTCTGCCCAAATAGATAATTAGCTTTTTGATTCTCAGAAAGCTCATGAGAATTGGCCGGAAAACCTCCAGTGAACGCCCTCCATCGGCAGATATCCACAAGGCCGTCACCTGGTCCTAGTCTGGGGTCCTGAGTGGTCAAAGCCTGAAATCTGTGAGAAAGCCCTCTACGATCCTGGAGCATGTGAAGGCAATTCCATTTACTCCTCAGCCCCCTGTGGTGCCCGCCCTGAACTCTTGGTTGGGTTTTCAGGCTTCCAACTTAGGGGCCTGTCCCTCAAGTCTTGTATGTTTGGGATGCCTGAGCCACACTTCATGACTCTGCCTGCAACCCACAAGGAAACTGTGCCTTTTGGAGCTGCACAAAATCCTCAAAGTGGGATTAACCTGAATGCCCCCCGCTGAGGCTACTCCTCACCTTCCACGCCCCACCAGGCTGCAAACACGGAGGCTGATGCCCACCCAGAACCCCTCCCTCAACTCTGCCCTTGGAAAGCTCCCCTGACAGGCCTCCCTGGGGGATCCGCAAGGGCCTGGCTCATGTTCCTGGATGGCTGCGATACATACCTAGTGAAGAGGCGCTCTAGACCATGGGCACCAGCATGGCCTGAATCGCCGCCCAACACCGGCCAGTTCTCACAAGGTTTCTGCACAAATCAATAAAGACTTGGGCCAATAGCTCATGAGAATTGGCCAGAAAACCCCTGGTGAACTTGCTTCTTGCAGCGCATGTCTTCAAGGCCAAGGCCTGGGCCTGGGCCTGGTCCAAGGTCCCGAGTGGTCGCAGCCCAAACCCTGGGAGCCTTTATGAGCCAGATGCACATGAGGCCAATGCCTCCTGCTATGCAGCCCCCTGAGGTGTCCACCTGAGGCTGGTAGATCGGGCCTGCCATGACCCCAGGCCCTGGCCCCAACCCTCGGTTGGGTTTTCAGGCTTCCGTCCCCAGGGGACTGTCCCTCAAGTCCTCCAGATTGGGGACCCCTAAAACACACTACATGAATCTGCATGGCACCCAGGAGAAAACTGTTACACTCTGATCTGCACAAAACCCTCAGAGTGAGATTAAACTGCATGCACACCCTGAGGCTACCCCCAACCTCAATGCATGGGGCCACAAAAACTGAGGCTGAGGCCCAGCTGAAACCCCTCCCTCAATTCTGCCTCCAGAAAGCTTCCCTGCACGTGGTCCCTTGGGAGAGCCGTGTTAGTTCTGCCTGTGTTCCCAGGTGGCTATGACACACAACTAACAAGAAAGTGCTCTATATCATGGGCACCAGCATGGCCTGAATCGCTACACAATACTGGTCAATTCTCACAAGCTTTATGCCCAAATCAATATTGATTTGGCCAGAAAGCTCGTGAGAATTGGCCAGAAAACTGCAAGTGAACTTGCTTCCTGTGGCACATGTCTGAAGGGTCTCTGTCTGCACCTAGACTGGGGTCCCGAGTGGTTGTAGCCCAAACCCTGCTAGAAAGCCCTCTATGAGCCAGGTATACATGAGTTCAATGCCTCTCACTATTCAGACTCCTGGGGTGACTGCCTCAGCGTCGGCAGATTGGGCCTGCCTTGCCCCTAGGCCATAACAGAAACCCTAGTTTCAGTTTTCAGGCTTCCATTCCAAGGGTCCTGGCCCCCAAGCCCCCAAATAAAGGATCTTTGAGTGACACCCCAGGATTCTGCACACCAAGTGATTGGAACCCGTGCTGACTGGAGCAGTACCAAACTCTCAGAGGGGGAGAAACCTGCATGCCCTCATAAAGCTACCCCAACCATCAGCAGCCCCTCTGGCCATAAGGTGAGATACTTGTGATGCTGGACATATGCCCCCAATTCAGCCCTGAGGGAAGCCTGCCTCAGAGCTGGCAGATAGGACATGCAATGACCCAAGGCCCAACCCTAACACTTGTTTGGATCTTCAGGATTCCATTCTGAAGGGCCAGGCCCCCAAGCTTACTGGATGAAGGACCCCTGAGCAACACCTCAGGAATCTGCCCTCCACACAGATGGAAACCTTGCCATTTGTAGCTGTGCCAAACCCTCAGAGGGTGAGAAACCTGCATATCCCCCTAAAGTCACCACTACCATCAGTGGCCCCCTGGCGACAAACCCTGATTCTTCAGGGTCACTGGATGAATGTCCTAAACTCAGCCCTGAGGGGAGCCTACCCCAGCACCATTATATCAGGCCTGCCATGTCCCTAGCTAACCCTAGGAGGGGTGTACAGTCTTCCATACCCAAAGCCCTGACCCCAAAGCCCACCAGATTGGGGATGCCTGAGATTCACACTGACATGCCGCCAACATCCTAGGGTGAAATGGTGCCATATGGAGCTGTGCAGAAAACTCAGAGCGGGGAACCTGCATTCCCTCTAAGGCCAGCCCCAGCATCTGTGTACCCCGGACATAAACCGGGAATCCGATGTGCTGCTTATGCCCACCCTCAACTAAGCCCACTGGGCAGCCCACCTCAGCACCGGCAGATCAGGCCTGCCATTCCCTTAGGCCCTTTCCATAACCCTAGTTTGGATTTTCAGGCTTCCATCCCAAGATGGAATGCCCCCACATCCCCTGAATTAAGGACTATTGAGTGACACCACAAGACTGCACCCACCACTTGGGAGGAAACCTTGTGGTTTGGAGCTCCACTGAATCCTTAGACAGGGAGAAACCTTCAAGCCTCCCTAAAGCCACCCCCACCATGAGAGGCCCCCATAGCCATAAAACCAGATTTTGCTGTGCCACCGGACGCATGCCATCATCTCAAACCTGAGGAGAGCCCACATCAGCGCCGGCATATTGGGCCTGACATGCCCTTAGGCCCTAACCCTAACCCTAGGTGGAGTGTACAGGCTTCCATGCCCAGAGGCCTGTCCCCCAACCCCTCCATATTTGACACCTCTGAGACTCTAGCTGGCACAGACAAAGGATGCCTCAGTGACACCCCAGGACTGTGCCCCCCCCTTGGAGGAAAGCCCCACATTAGAAGAAAGCCCTTTGGAGCTCTGCAGAACCCTCAGAGTGGGAGAAACCTGCATTCCAGCCTGAGGACACCCCCAGCTTCTGTAGCCTCCCTGGACACAAACTCGGAATCTGGCATGCTGCCTGATACCCATCCTTATGTCACCCCACTGGGAAGCCCGCCAAGAGCACTGGAAGATCAAGCCTGCCTTGCCCTAAGGCCCTTACCGTAATTCTAGTTTCTGTTTTCAGGCTTACATCCCAAGAGGCCTGGCCCCAAATTCCCCAGATTAAGTACCTTTCTGCGACAACCCAGGAATCCAACCACCATGGGGGTAGGGGTAGGGACATGCTGTTTGGAACTCTGCAGTTCCCTCAGAGAGGGAGAAACCAGCATGCCCTTCTAAAGCCACCACCACACTCAGCAGTTCACATGGCCAGAAACCCCAATCCTGCTGCACTGATGGTTGCATTCCCTCAACTCAACCCCAAGGGGAGCCCACCTCCGTGCTGGCAGATTGGGCCTGCCATGACCCAAGGTCATAATCCTAACCCTAAATTGCGTTTTCAAGCTTCCTTCCTCAGGGGCCTGTCCCCAAAGCCCTCTAGATTGGGAACCCTGAAGCCACACCTTAGGAGTCTGACTGCCACCCAGCAGGGAACCAGTCCATTTGGAGCTGCACAAAACTCTCAGAGCCGGAGAAACCTGCATGCCCCCATGAGGACACCCTGACGTTCTGCAGCCCCCCAGAGCCTGATGCTCTGCCTGGCCCCCTTCCTCAACTCAGCTCCTCAGGGAACCCACCTCCAGACAAGCAACTCAGGCCTGCCACACCCCTAGCTAAGCTCTTCTCAAGGGCCCCTGTTAGCTTTAGGCATACCTGTCTGCCTAGACTCCTCTGTCTGCCTCAGAGCTCTGGGATACCACCACCCCCCCACCCCCGCTTCTCAAGTTTCACTGGCCCAAGGCTGTCATGAGAAAGGGGGAAGGCTACCTTCTGAATGCTTAACACCTCCTTTCCTCTTCTGCCATATTTCTCTCCACTTACCTTTGTACCTGGGCAAACTGGAAGGAACATATCAATGGAACATGGACATGCTCTGACATCTGAATCTTTCCTGGCAGCTTTCTGAGGGCTCCTTATGCAATCAGAAACTAGTGCATCCTACCACAATGTGATTGAAAAGGATCACTGGCAGAACAGGAGAGCCAAAATCACTCCATTTTTACCTCACCCTTCATGAAGTAGAACATGGTCTTCTTCTTTCCTTCCTTGACCTCCATTCGAATTTGTTTCCATGCAGTGTTCATTCCTTTGCTTCAGGGGTAGAGTTTCATGATTCCTCACCTGCATAGAACACCCAGAGCTCACCACAACAAGTACCCTCCCTAACAGCTGTCACCCATTTAACCCCTCCCCTCCACACCCCTGCCCTCTAGCAACCTTTGGTTTCTGCTCTAAGGTTGAGTCTGTCTGCTCATTAGCCTATCTTTCTCCCCTCACTATGTTCATCAGTTTTCTTTCTGAAATTCCATAGGAGTCAAGTCATAGGCTATTGGTCTTTTCTTACTGATTTTGCTTAGCTAAATCCACTCTAGATCCATCCACATCCTTGCAAATGGTAAGATTTCATTCTTTTTGAATCTGGTTGCTATTCCATTAAGATGTGGGAGATGTGGTCCATATACTATGGAGTATTATGCCTCCATCAGAAAGGATGAATACCCAACTTTTGTAGCAACATGGACGGGACTGGAAGAGATTATGCTGAGTGAAATATCATATGGTTTCACTTATTTGTGGAGCATAACAAAAAGCATGGAGGACATGGGGAGTTAGAGAGAAGAGGGTTGGGGTAAATTGGAAGGGGAGGTGAATCATGAGAGACTATGGACTCTGAAAAACAATCTGAGGGGTTTGAAGTGGTGGGGGGTGGGAGGTCGGGGTACCAGGTGGTGGGTATTATAGAGGGCACGGACTGCATGGAACACTGGGTGTGGTGAAAAAATAATGATACTGTTATGCTGAAAATAAATAAATGAAAAAAAAAAGAATATGTGGGAGATTATATATCTACATATATCCTTATCTATCTCTATCTATCTATCTATACATTCATATATATACATATATATGAAATCAGTCATCAGCGAATGGACATTGGGACTCCCTCCATCATTTCGCTATGGTTGATAATGCTGCTGTAAATATCACGGTGGTTGTGCCCCACTGAATGTGCATTTTTGTGCCCTTTAGGGAAATACCCAGGAGAGCAGTTGCTGAATCCCAGGGTTGTTCAGTTCTTAGGTTTTGGAGGAACCACCATACCCTTTTCCAGAGTGGCTGCAACAACCCACATGTTCACCGACAGTGCAGGAGAGTTCCACTTGAAGCAGAACATTCCCTGCCAGCAATTTCCTTAGGGGGAAACAGAAAGCCTGGGGGAGAACATGACTCACCCAGGGTCCCACAAGAAGCCAAAGAAATTCACCCCAGGGTTCCTGATGCCATGCCCTGTGAAGCCATCAGAATGCTTCTATCCAGGGGAATTCCCAAAGACTCTCCTTCTGACTTCACCACCCATGAAACTGCAGAGAAAGGACGGCATGTCCAACTCTCTAGATGGTCCACTGAGTGAAACTAGAAAGTCAAACTTCCCTTTTTGATCGTCTAAGGCTCTTTGGAATCCTTTTGAATTTTTCCTCTGCCTTCAGTGGAACTCTTTGGATAGAAAAGTCTATTTCGTTAGGACACATCACCTTGGAAAAGGAGAAGCCATCATCCAAGCCTCGATCTGACCACAAACAGCTACCTAACTCTAAATGCCAGCCATTCCACCACAGCCTAGGACCAATGGAATAAACAGTGTTAGATGAAGGAACACATTCTATGTTCCAAACACACACCGAGTCTGTCTCATCTGCCCTTTAGAATCCATGGGGTTGCCTAGGAAAGAGATGTTCCGAATACCTTTGTAAGCCAGAAATAAACAGAGAAAATGAGATTCCCCTGAGGTGCTCCCTGCAGGGGAAACTCGGGAACTTTGGCAGCCACTCTACATTGCTGACAGCTGCATTAGACTTTGGGGCTCCACTGGAGATGAGAGAAATCCCAGGATGTTTGGGGTGAAAGAGAAGTTTTACCTCCCATCCTGACATATATGTGACATTGTGCACCATGGGCTTGCTGATTTCTCTGAATGCTGACGTCCTGGGACAAGCTGCATGACTGACTCAGACACTGATTTCCAAACTTCGGTCCTTGTGGAGCCAGAGTGAAGAAGGGTTTTCAGGTGGACATAAGCAGGCACCTCCCACCTAAAGTCTGTACACCTGCTCTGATTCCTGGGAGAAGGAGAGACAAATGCTTGGGTTTTTTTTTTTTTTAAGATTTTATTTGACAGAGATCACAAGTAGGCACAGATAGAGAGTAGAGAGAGAGAGAGAGAGGGAGGGAGGAGGAAGTACGCTCCCTGCCGAGCAGAGAGCCCAATGCGGGACTCAATCCCAGAACTCTGAGATCATGACCTGAGCTGAAGACAGAGGCTTAACCCACTGAGCCACCCAGGCACCCCACATGCTTGTTTCTTAAGTGGTCATTCACTTCCTTCTTAGCCAGCCAATGCCCTTGTGCTTTTTGGAGAAGCAAATACATTCTTCCAAACAAACACTCAACTCCTCGGTTCTAAATGCACCATGAGTCGGGTTACATTCCCCCCGCTCCCGGCTCCAGACCCCCACCAGAAGGTCCCTCCTGATCCATCCTGACATCACATTCCCATCCAACCTGGGGCAACGGGGCACAATGCTGAGTGGGGGCCAGGCTCCAGCAGTTGTTACCATCACTCTTGAATCTGGGGAAACAGAGAGTCTTCAGCTCAACACTCCCTCCTATAAAAACAAGTTGCCATGCCTCAGCTTTCAGGGTCTCCCTCCCAGCACCTCACCACTGACCTCAAAGTCAGCATGCTGCATGGACTCCTCTTCTAGGGTGTGAGTTAGGGCATAGGGGTATCCAGGTCTGATCTGCTGGTGCAGAGGTGAGAACCCTGGGGGCTGAGTCGACCTTGGGGGTCAGGAAACATATCAGGCTGGGAGTTTGGTACTGAGGGGGTGGCTTTGTGGTTGGGGATGTCCTCAGGGAGGCACGTGGGTTGTTCCATTCCTAGGGTTCTGAATAGCTTCAAGTGGCATGGTTCCCTCCTGGGTGGCAGGCGGACTCCTGGGGTGTAGTCCAGAGTCCCCAGTCTGGAGGGATAGTGCCAGTGTGGTTTTAGACCTGTAGAGGGTTTGTGAGCTGCATGAGGAGTCTGTGGAAGGCCTGGCAGAGCCGATTCATACCACTGGAGGTCGTGGTGAGCTGTGGTGGGAGAGACCATGGTAGGCATGGCAATGTTGCTTGCCACCACTGGAGCAGGTGGTGAACTACCTTAGGAAACACACCAGAAGAGGAGTCTCTGCAGCCTGGTGGCTCTGAGGGCAGTGGTGAGGTGCTGGATGAGAGAGCTGAAATGAGAGGCACTGCAGTTTGTTTTTACAGGATGGAGAGTTGAGTTGAAGACTCTGTTTCACCAGGCTCAACAATGGTGGTAACAACAGCTGGAGCTGAGTCAACACTCAGGATTGAGCCCTGGTACCCCAGGTTTGATGGTAATATACTGTCAGGATGGTTCAGGAAGTTCCTCCTGGTTGGAGGTCTGAAGCCAGGGGATAGCAAATCTGAAACATGGAGCCTTTGGAACTGAGGAGTTGAGTGTTTGTTTGGAAGAGTCTATTTGCTTCTCCAAAAAGGACAAGGGCATTGGCTGTCTTTGGAAGGAAGTGTATTACCACTTAAGAAATAAGCATGTGTCTCTCTCCCAGGAATTGGGGCAAGTGTACAGGCATTAGATGGGAGGTGCCTGCGTAGGCCCACCGGACAACCCTTCTTCACTCTGCCTCCATGAGACCTGAAGTTTGGAAATCAGTGTCTGAGTCAGTCATGCAGCTTGTCCCAGAATGTCAGCATTCAAAGGAAAGAGCAGGTCCATGGGGCACAATGTCATATTCAGGTCAGGATGGAAGGAAAAACTTCTCGTTCACCCCAAAGGGAAGACCCTCTTAACAAGAGAAAACTTCTTTCCCTACTGAGGCCATCCTCAACTTTTGGCACCACAGAAGTACAAAAAGATGGAGGCTGACACCTGGCCAGAACACCTTCTGAACACCTACTCCGGGGAAGCTCCCCTGTACTGGGGCCCCTGGGTGGGCCACGTCATCTCAGCGCATTTTCCGAATGGCCACTATATGCACCCAGTGAGAAAGCACTCCTGAGAATTGGCAGGAAAACCCTGGCAAACTTGCTTTGGGTGCCACATGTCTTCAGGGCTGCACCTGTGCCTGGCCCGGGATCCTGAGTGGTCGTGGCTCCAACAGTGCCAGAAAGCCCTCCATGAGTCAGATGCAGACCAGGCCAACGCCTACTGCTCCTCAGCCTCTGGGGGTCCCCTCCCTGGCTGGCAGATGGGGCCAGGCCTGCCCCGAGGCCCGGGTACAACCCCTCGTCTGCTTCCTCAGCCTTCCGTTTCCAGGGTCCTGTCCCTTAGAGCCTCCAACTGGGGAACCATAAGACTCGTGCCACGACTCTGCCTACCATCCCAGCACAAAGGGGGCCTTTCGGCGCTTTGGACAAGCCTCGGGGAGAGAGATACCTTCGTGGCCCCACTGAGGTCAGCCCCATCCTTGGGTGCCCCAGCCACCCAAAAAGTAGGAGGCGGACGCCCAGCCAACATCCCTCCCTCAACTCTGCTCAGGAAAGCTCCCCTGCGCTGGGGCCCTAGGCTGGGCCGCGTCAGCTCAGCATGTTTTCCAGGTGGCCGCGACATGTCCCGAGTGAGAAAGGGCACTTGGCCATGGGCAACAGGACAGTCGGCAGGGCTGTCCAACGCTGGCCTATTCTCACGAGCGTTCCACCCAAATTGATCTCAATTTGGGCAGAACCCTCATAAGAATTGGCTGGAAAATGCCCGATGAACTCGCTTCCGGCACCCATGTCTGCAGGGCCGCCCCCTGGGCCTGGCCTGGCATCCCGAGTGGGCACGTCAAAACCAGCATAATGCCCTCCATGAGTCAGGCTCCAGCGAGGCCATCGCCTCCTGCAGCTCAACCCTTCATGACGTTGGAGATGGGGTGGGGCCTGCCCCGAGGCCAGGGCACGACCCCTCGCCTGCTTCCTCAGCCTTCTGTTTCCAGGGTCCTTTCCCTCGGGACCTCCACCTGAGAACACTGACTCCCGTGCCACGACTCCCCCTCCCACCCTGGCCCAAACGGTGCCTTTCAGCGCTTCGGACAAGCCTCGGAGCGAGAGAAACCTTTGGGCCCCCACTGTGGTCAGCCCCATCCTTGGCGCCCCAGCCGCCCCAAATGTCGGAGGCCCCAGGCCCCGACGCCAGGCCCCAAACCCTCCCTCAACTCTGTTCAGGGAAAGCGCCCCTGCGCTGGGACCCCCGGGTGGGCCATGTAGTCACAGTGTGTTTTCCGGGTGGCCACAACATGCCCCGAGCAAGAAAGTCTCCTTGGCCATGGGGAACATGACCGTCCGCAGGGTTGCCCAATGCCCGCCAATTCTCATGAGAGTTCTGCCCAAATCGGGATGGTAAGAATTGGCCGGAAAATGTCCATCAAATGCTTCAGGCACTGCACGTCTGAAGGGCCGCCCCCTAGGCCTGGCCCCGAATCCCGAGTAGTCCCCTCCGAAACCCACTAGAAAGCCCTCCGGGAGTCAGGCTCCAGCACGGCTGATGCCTCCTGCACCTCAGCCTCCAGGTGTCCCCTCCCTAGCACTGGCAGATGAGGCCGGGCACAAAACCTCACTTGCTTCCTCAGCCATCAGTTTCCAGTGCCCTGTCCCTCAGGGCCTCCAACTGGAGAACCCTGAGACCTGCGCCACGACTCCCCCTACTGCCCTGGCGCTAACAGTGCCTTTCAGTGCTAACTAGCCTCCTATGGAGAGAAACCTTGGTGCCTCCTCTGAGGTCAGCCTGATCCTTGGGCGCCGCAGCCACCCCAAAAGTCAGAGGTGGACGACCGGCCACAACCCCTCCCTCAACACTGCTCTGGGAAAGCTTCCCTGCCCCTGGGCCCCCGGGTGGGCGGCATGGTCCCCGCACGTATTCCAGGTGGCCGTGTCATGCCCTAGTGAGAAAGGGCCCTCGGCCACGGGAAACAGGGCGGTCTGCAGGACTGCTCCATGCTGGCCAATTCTTACGAGCATTCTTCTGCATAAATCGATCCCGATTTGGGCAGAACGCTGGTGAGAATTGGCCGGAAAACACCCGGTGAATTCGCTTGGGGTGCCACATGTCTGCATGGCCGCCACCTGGGCCTGGCCCGGCATCCCGAGAGGTTGCATCCGAACACCCCCAGAAAGCCCTCGGGGAGTCAGGCTGCAGCCAGCCCCATGTCTCCTGCTCCTCAGCCTCTGGGGGTCCCCTCCCTGATGCTGTCCCCTGGGGCCGGGCCTGCCCCGAGGCCCAGGCTCCAACCCTCACCTCATTCCTCAGACTTCCATTTCCAGGATGCTGTCCCTCTGGACTCCAACTGGGGAACCCTGCCTTTCAGAGCTACCTACTAGCCTTCGAGCAAGAGATACTTTCATTCCCCCACAGACGCTAGTGCCATCCCTGTGTGCCCCATACACCAGAAAAGTCGGAGGCGGACGCCCGGCAACCACCCCTCCCTCAACTCTTTTCCGGAAAAGGGCCCCTTCGCCGGGGCACTGGGGTGGGCCACGTCATCTTGAATTGTTTTAGGGTGCCTGTGATGTGCCCCGAGAGACTCACACCCAATTCCTCCCATGGATGGGAGCATCAGACTGACGGCAGGAGACAGCCTCTCAGCCAGGAGGAGACCGTTTCATTTGGTGCTCTCTAACACCCTCAGAGCTGTAGAAACCAGCATACTCTCCTGAGGACTTTCCTGCCAACTTTGCTCCTCCAAGCCAAAAGCTCTTGAGGAGCCTCCTGAGTCCCGCCCTCAACTCAGCCTTTGGGTGAGCGGATATTTGCACTGGCAGATCCGACATGCCTTGGCCCGAACACATAACCCTAACCCTACACCTAACCCTACCCCTAACCTGACTCTAGCCCAGGTTGTGTGTTCAGGAGTCCATCTTCCAACACCTGGTCCCCAAACCCCCCAGATGGGGAACCCCTGGGCTGTGCCACATCATTTGACCTGATCCCGGGGGGATACCCTGCCATTTAGAAATGTGCTGGAGAAACCTGCATGCCTCCCTGAGACCACTGCCACCTCCAGCGCTCTCAAGGGCCAGGAATCAGGAATCTCATGGTCCTGAAGACACATATCCTCAAATCAGGCCTCAGGATAGATCACCACAGCGCCACTAGATGCCCCTATGACCAAACCCTAACCCTAGGTTGGGTGTTCAGGCTTCCATCCCCAGAGGCCTGGCTACCTAGCTCTCCAGACTGGGGACCCCTTATTCCCAATGCAGGACTCTGGGTGCCATCCACAAGGAAACTGGAACACATAGCCCTGTGCCAAACCCCTTGGATTAAGGACCCCTTAGCGACATTGCTGGACTCCAACCGCCACATGGGATGAAACCTTGCACTTGGAGCTGCTGAGCCCTCAGAGGGAGAGAAACCTTCAATCCCCTGTAAAGCTACCCCCACGATTGGTGGCACCACAGTCCATAAAGCCAGTTTCTGCCAAGCTACTGGACACATGCCCTCAACTCAGCCCTGAGGGGAGCCCATCTCAGCACCTACAGATTGGGCCTGCCATGTCCCTAGACCCTAACCCTAGGTGGGGTGTACAGCCTTCTGTACCCCAAGCCCATCAGACTGGGATGCCTGAGACTACCACCAGCACTATGCTGGCCTCCTAGGGCAAAATGTTGCCATTTGGAACTGTGCAGGAACCTCAGAGCAGGAGAAAACTGCATGCCCCCCAAGGACACCACCAGCTTCTTTGCCCTCCAGACACAAACCCAGACCACAACTCCTGCCTGATTCCCACCCTCCATTCAGCCTACCCAGGAGACGACCTCAATTCCAGCAGATCGGGCCTGCATGTCCCTAGGCCTTAACCCTAACTCTAGCTTGGATTTTCAGGCTTCCATCCCAAGAGGCCTGGCCACCACGCACCCCAGATTAAGGACTTCTGAGCAACACCACAGGACACAGCCTGTCACACGAGTGGAAACCTTGTGGTTTGGAGCTGCAATGAACCCTCAGAGGGGGAGAAACCTGCATGCCACCCTAAAGCCACCCCAACCATTGGCAGTCCCTCTGGCCATAGAGCTGGATTCCATCCTGCCACCAAATGCATACCCTCAACTCAGCCCATAGGGGATCCCACCTCAGCACTGGCAGATCGGGCCTGCCATGCCCCTAGCCCTAACCCTAGTTTGGGTTTTCAGGCTTCCATTCTGAGGGTCCAAGCAACAAAGCCCCCTGGATTAAGGAACATACACCCCAGGACTCCACTTGCCACACAGTAGGAACCTGTGACGTTTGGAGTTGTGCTGAACCCTCAGAGGGGGAGAAACCTGCCCCTATAAAGGCACTCCCACCATCTGCGGCCCCCCTGGCCATAAAACCTAATTCTGCTGAGCTTCTGGAAACATGCCCTCAACTCAGCCCTGAGGGGACCCCACCTCAACATCAGCAGATCGGGCCACCATGCCCCTAGGCCCTTACCAGTACCCCTGTTCAGGTTTTCAGGCTTCTATCCCAAGGGGCCTGGCCCCCACGTTCCCCAGATTAAGGACTACTGAGTGACACTACAGGACTCCACCTGCCACACGGAAGGAAACCTTGTGGTTTGGAGCTGTGCCAAACCCTCAGATGGGGAGAAATCTGCCAGCCCCCGTAAGTCACCCTCATGGCCAAAAAACCGAATTCTGCTGCAACGCCAGATCAATGCCCTCAACTCGGCCCTTAGGGGAGCCCGCATCAGCATGGGCACATTGGGCCTGCAATGCCCTTAGGCCCTTAACCTAACCCTAGGTGGGGTGTACAGGCTTTCATGCCCAGAGGCCTGCCCTCAAGCCCGCCAGATTGGGCACCTCTGAGACTCATGCCAGTATAGATTAAGGATGCCTCAGTGACACCCCAGGACTGCGTCTGCCACATGGGTGGAAACTGTGCCATTTGGAGCTCTGCAGAACCCTCAGGGTGGGAGAAACCTGCATGCAACCCTGAGGTCACCCCCAGCTTCTGTGGCACCCCTGGACACAAACTCGGAGTCTGACGTACCACCTGAGACCCACCCTAAAGTCAGCCCACCAGGGAGCCCACCTCATCACCAGCAGATTGAGCATGCCATGGCCCTAGGCCCTTAACATAACTCTAGTTTCTGATTTCAGGCTTCCATCCCAAGAGGCCTGGCCCCCAAACTCCCCAGATTCAGGACCTCTTTGTAACAAGCCAGAAACCTAACTGCCATACAGGGGGAAGCCATGCCATTTGGAGATCCATAGTTCCCTCAGAGAGGGAGAAACCAGCATGCCCCTCGAAAGCAACCCCCACCATCAGCCATCCCTCTGGCTAGAAACCCTGACTCTTCTGCATTGCAGGGCGCATTCCCTCAACTCAATCCCAAGGGTATCCCACCTCAGTGTCGGCAGATCACGCCTGCCATTCCTCAAGGCCATTATCCTAAACCTATGTTGCGTTTTCAGGCTTCCTTCACCAAGGGCCTGTCCCCCAAGCCCTATAGATTGGGAACCTTGGAGCCACACTGTAGGAGTCCACCTGCCACCCAGCAGGAAACTGTCCCTTTGGAGCTGTGCAGAATCCTCAGCACCAGAGAAACCTGCATGCTCCCATGAGGACTCCCCCATGTTCTGCAGACCCCTGGCTACAAACTCAAATTCTGATGCACCACCTGACCCCCATCTTCAACTCAGCTCCTTGGAGAACTCACCTCAGCACCAGCAGTTCAGGCCTGCCACGCCACTAGCTCAGCTCTCCTCAGGGACCCCTGTCAGCTCTAGGCAGACCTAGAACTCCCCTGCCTAGATCCCCCCTCCTTCTCAATTTACACTGGCCCAGGCATTCATGAGAAAGGGGAAAGCTACATCTTGGATGCTTAATACCTCCTTTCCTCTTCTGCCATATTTCTCTCCACTTACCTTTGTACCTAGGCAGACTGAAAGTAACATATCAATGGAACATGGACATGCTCTGAGATCTAATCTCTCATGGCAGCTTTCTGAGGGCTCCTTATGCAATAGGAAACTAGTGTATCCTGCCACAGGGTGTTTCAAAATGATGAGCTACAGAACAGGAGAGCAAAGTCATTCCAGTCTTACCTCAGTCTCATGAAGTAGAACATGGTCTTCTTCTTTCCTCCTTGACTTCAATTCCAATTTGTTTCCATGCAGTGTTCATTCCTTTGCTTCAGTGTTAATTGCGTGGATTTTGTGATTTCCTCACCTGCATAGAACACCCAGAGCTCATCACAGCAAATACTCTCCCTAATAGCTGTCACCCATTTAACCCTTCCCCCCACAACCCTGTCCTCTAGCAACCCTCAGTTTGTGCTGTAGGTTAGAGTCTGTTTCCTCACTGGCCTTTCTCCCCTCACTATATTCATCTGTTATCTTTATGAAATTCCATAGAAGTCAAGTTATAGGCTTTTGGTCTTTTCTTACTGATTTTACTTAACTAAATCCACTGTAGATCCATCCACATCCCTGCAGATGGTAAGATTTCATCCTTTTTAAACCTGGCTCCTATTCCATTAAGAAGATGTGGTAGAATGAATACACATACATACATACATACACAAACATGTATATAAATCTCTCTATATGTGTGTGTGTGTATACATATATGTGTATACATATATACATATATACACACATATATGTATATATATATAAATACATATATATATATATATATATATATAATAACTCATCAGTGAATGGACATTTGGACACCCTCCATTGTTTTACTATGGTTGATAATGCTGTTGTAAATATCACCGTGCTTGTACCCCACTGAATGTGCAGTTTTGTGCCCTTTAGGGAAATACCTAGGAGGGCAATTGCTGGATCCTAGTGTTGCTCAGTTCTTAGCCTTTGGAGGACACACCATATTCTTTTCCAGAGTGGCTGCAACAACCCACATGCCCACCTCCAGTGAAGGAGGGTTCCATTTTTTTTTAAGATTTTATTTATTTATTTGATAGACAGAGATAACAAGTAGGCAGAGAGGCAGGCAGAGAGAGAGGGTGAAGCAGGCTCCCCACTGAGCAGAGAGCCCAATGCGGGGCTCCATCCCAGGACCCTGGGATTATGACCTGAGCAGAAGGCAGTGGCTTAACCCACTGAGCCACCTAGGTGCCCCCAAGGGTTCCACTTTATGCAGAACATTCCCTGCCAGCAATTTCCTAAGGAGGAAATGTAAAACCTGTGGGATAACTTGACTCACCAAGCGTCAGGCAAGCAGCCACAGAAATTCACCCCAGGGTTCCTGACGCCAAGTCCCTTGAAACCACCAGATTGCTTTTATCCAGGGAAATTCCCAAAGACTCTCCTCTGACTTCATCACCCATGAAACTGCAGAGAAAATACAGCATGTCCAACCATATATAGCCATTTGAGTGAACCTAGGAAGACATGCATCCCTTTTAAATTGTCCAAAGCACCTTGGAATCATTTTGATTTTTCCCTCTGCCCTAATTGGAACTCTTTGGAGGCAAAGACTAATCCATTAGGATACATCATCTTGGACAAAGGAGAAGCCATCATCCAAGTCTCTATCTGACCACAAACAGCCACATAACTCTAGATGTCGGCCATTCCACCACAGCCTAGAACCAGTGGAATAAACGCTGTTAGATGAAGGAATACTTTCTATGTTCAAAACACACACCAAGTCAATCTCATCTTCCCTGTCGAATCCAAGGGATTGCCTAGGAAAAAGATGTTCCAAATTCCTTTGTACGCCAGAAATAAACAGAGAAAATGAGATCCCTGCCAGGTGGTCCCTGCAGAGAAACAGGAACTCTGGCACCCACACTAGATTGCTTACAGCTGGTTCAGTGTGCCATTTGTGAGCTCCACTGGAGACAAGAGAAAAGCCCAGGAGGTTTAGGGTGAAAGAGAACTTTTACCTCCCATCCTGACATGGATGTGACATTGTGCCCCATGGGCCTGCTGTTTTCTCTGAACGCTGACATCCTGAGACAAGCTGGATGACTGGCTTGGACACTGATTTCCAAACTTCAGGTCTCGTGGAGCCAGGGTGAAGAAGGGTTGTCAGGTGCGGATAAGTAGGTGTCTCCCACCTAAAGCCTGCACACCTGCTCCAATTGCTGGGAGAAGAAAAGACACATGCTTGTTTCTTAAGTGGTCATTGACTTCCTTCTAACGCCGACCAATGCCCTTGTCCTTTTTGGAGAAACAAACATACTCTTCCAAACAAACACTCAACTCCTCAGTTCCAAATGCACCATGAGTTGGGTTTGGTTTCCCCTGGCTCCAGAGCCCAACTGGGAGGACCCTCCTGAACCATCCTGACAGCAGATAACAAGCAAACCTGGGGAAACAGGGCACAATGCTGAGTGGGGGCCCAGCTCCAGGGTTTCTTATGACCACTCTTGAGTCTGGAGAAACAGAGACTATACAGCTCACCACTCCAACCTGTAAAAACAAGCTGTGGTGCCTCACGTTTCAGGGTCTCTCACCCAGCACCACCCCCACTGCCCTCAAAGCCAGCAGGCTGCAGGGACTCCTCTCAGTGTGTTTCCCACTGGCCACTCGCCCTGCCTCCAGTGGTGGCAAGCAGCATTGCCATGCTTTCCAGGGTCTCTCGCACCACGGCTCACCACTCCCTCCAGTGGCATGAATTGGCACTGCCGGGCCTTCCACAGACTCCTAATGCAGCTCACAAACCCTCCACAGGTCTAAAGCCACACTGGCACTGTCCCTCCAGATTGGGGACCTCTGGGTCACACCCCCGGAATCCGCCTGCCACCCAGGAAGAAACTGTACCATTCGAAGCTGAGCAGAACCCTCAGAATGGAACAAACCCACAGGCCTCCCTGAAGACACCCCCAACTTTCACATTCTCTGCAGTCACAAACTCACAGTCTGATGTGCTTCCTGACCCCCATGTTTGACTCAGCCCCTCGGGATCCAGCCTCAGCACCAGGAGGTAGGGCCTGGATACCCCTAAGCCCTAACCCAGGCTTCCATGCCCAGAGACATGGCCAACAATCCCTCAGATTGGGAACCCCTAAGCCACAACCAAGGACTCCGCCTACCATCCAGAAGAAAACCATGCCATTTGGAGCTACCAAGAACCCTCAGACCAGGAGAAACCCATATGCATTCCAGAGGCCACCCTCACCTCTGATGGTCCACATGGCAACAAAACCGGAGATTGACATACCGCTTGACCCCCATTGTTGACTCAACCCATGGGGGATCCCACCTCAGCAATGGAAGATTGGGCCTGCCATGCCCCTAGGCCCTAACCCTAATCCTACGTTGGCTTTTCAGGCTTCTGTCCCCAGAGACATGGCCCCCAAGCCCTCCAGACTGGGGACACCTGAGACACACCCCAGGACTCTGGCTGCCACCCAGGAAGAAACTGTGCCATTAGGAGCAGCCCAAAACCCACAGAGCAGGAGAAACCTGCATGCCTCGCTAAAGCCACCCCCACCATTGGTGCCCCCCCCCAACCATGAAGCCAAATTCTTCCATGCTGCCAGACACATACCCTCAACTCAGCCCTGAGGGGAGCCTGCCTCAGCGTTGTCAGATAGGGCCTGCCATGCCCCTAGGCCCTAAGCCTAACCCTAGGGCTGAGGGCTGGCTCCCAAGCCCATCAGATTGGGGACGCCTAAGTCTCACACCAGCACACTGCCAGCTGCCTAGGGTGAAACTGTGCCATTTGGAGCTGCACAGAAAACTCAGAGCGGGAGAAAACTGTATGAACCTGGGCCACCCCCAGCATTTGCGCACCCCCTAGACACAAACCAGAATTCCAATACACCACCTGACAACCACCCTCAACTCAGCCACCAGGGAGCCAGTCTCATCACCAGCATATCGACCCTGCCATGTCCCTAGGCCTAACCCTAACCTTAGTTTGGATTTTCAGGCTTACATCCCATGAGGCCAGGCCCCCAAGCCCCCTGGATTAAGGATCCCTGATCAAGAACCCAGGACTCCACCCACCATGCAGGAGGAAACCTTGTGGTAGGGAGCTGCTCCAAACCCTCAGAGGAGGAGAAACCTGCATGCCCCCTAAAGCCGCTCCCACCATCAGCAGACCCCCTGGCCATAAAGTTGGATTCTGCCTGGCACCAGACTCATGCCTTCAACTCAGCCCTGAAGGGAGCCTGTCTTAACACTGGAAGATTGGGTCTGTATTGCCCCTTGGCCCTAACTCTATTACTAATTCAGGCGTCCATTCTGAGGGGCTTGGCTCCCAAGCCCCCCGGATTAAGGACCTCTGAGTGATACTGCAGGACTCTGCCAGCCATGCATTATGAAACCGTACCATCTAGAGCTACTGTGAGCCCTTGGAGGGAGAGAAAGCTGCATGCCCCCCTTAAGTCAACCCCAACCGTGGTGGTCCCCCTGGCCATAAAGCCAAATTCTGCCACACCACTGGATGTGTACCATCAACTAAGCCCCAAGGGGAGACCATTTCAGTGCTGGGAGATCAGTCATGCCATGCCACTGGGCCCTAACCCTAAATCTAGTTTGGGTTCTCAGGCCTCCATTCTGAAAGGCCTGGTCACCAGGCCCCCTGAATTATGGACCCATGACTCTGCCTGCCACCCAGGAGGAAACCATGCCCTTTGAAGCTGCACAAAACCCTCAGAACGGGAGAAACCTGCATGCCCCCATTGAAGTCATCCCTACCTTTGGCACCCCACCAGGCTGCAAACAGAGGCTGTCGCTCAGCTGAGTTCCCTCCCTCATCTCTGAACCCAAAGAGCTCCTATAGGTGTCCCCTCCCTGACACTGGCCCATGGAGACAGTCCTGACCTTGGCCCAGGCCCGAACCCTCGAATGCCTTCAAAGCTTTCTTTTTCCAGGGTTCTGTCCCTCAGGGCCTCTACCTGGGGAACCCTGAGTCACGCGCCATGACTACCCCTACCACCTCAGCACAAACAGTGCCTTTCAGCGCTTTGGACAAGCCTCAGAGCGAGAGAAACCTTCGTGCCCCCACTGAGGTGAGCCCCATCCTTGGGCGCCCAAGCCGCCCAAAAGGACGGAGGCAGACGCCCAGCCACCACCCCTCCCTCAACTCTGCTCTGGGAAAACGCCCCTGGCCAGGGTCCCCTGGGTGGGGCGCATCCTCTTGGTGCATTTTCCAGGTGGCCACGACATGCCCCGAGCGAGAAAGGGCCCTTGGCCACAGGGAACAGGGCACTCCCCAGGGCTGCCCAATGCCGGCCAATTCTCACGAGCGTTCTGCCCAAATCGGTCCTGATTTGGGCAGAACGCTCGTGAGAATTGGCCGGAAAACACCCGGAGAACTCGCTTCGGGGGCCGCATGTCTCAGGGCTGCCCCCTGGGCCTGGCCTGGTCGCGTCCGAACCCCGCCAGAAAGCCTTCGGGGAGTCAGGCTCCTGTGAAGCCAATACTTCCTGCTCCTCAGCCTCCAGGGGTTCCCTCCCTGGCGCTGGGAAATGGGGCTGGGCCTGCCCTGAGGCCTGGGCAAGATCCCTCGACTCCTTCCTCAGCCTTCCGTTTCTGGGGTCCTGTCCCGCTGGGCCTCCAACTGCGGAACGCTGAGTCCCTCACAACTAGTCCTCCGACTACCCCAGCGCAAACGGTTCCTTTCGGACCTGCATACAAGCCTTTGAGTGAGAGATACATTCGTACCCCCACAGAGGCCAGCCACATCCCAGGGCGCCCCAGCCGCCCAAAAAGTCAGAGGATGACGCCCAGCCACCACCCCTCCCTCAACTCTACTACAGGATAGCTCCCCTGCGCTGGGGCCCCTGGGTGGCCGCGTCATCCCGGCACAATTTCCGGGTGGCTGCAACATGCCGGGAGTGAGAAAGGGCCCTCGGCCACGGGTTACAGGGCAGTCCCCAGGGCTGCCCAACGCCGGCCAATCCTGACAAGCATTCTGCCCTAATCAATCCCAGTTTTGGCAGAATGCTCATGAAAATTGGCCGGAAAATGCCCAGCAAACTCGCTTCTGGCGGCACACGACTGCAGGGCCACCCCCTGGGCCTGGCCCAGGATCCCGAGTGGTCGCGTCCAAACCCCAGCAGAAAGCCCTCCTGGAGTCAGGCACAGACGAGGCTAGTGCCTCCTGCTCTTCAGCCTCTGGGGATCCCCTCCCTGGTGTCCGATGGGACTGAGACTGCTCCGAGGCCCAGGCAGGAACCCTCACCTGCTTCCTCAGCCTTCCATTTCCAGGGTCCTGTCCCTCGGGGCCTCCAACTGGGGAACCCTGAGTCACGCACCACAAGTCCCCTGACCACCCTGGCGCAAACGGTGCCTTTTGGAGCTGCGTACAAGCCTTTGAGCGAGAGATACATTCATTCCCCCACAGAGGCCAGCCCAATCCCTCGGCGCCACAGCCTCACGAAAAGTCAGAGGACGACGCCCGGCCACCACCCCTCCCTCAACCGTACTACGGGATAGCTCCGTCGTGCCTGGGCCCCCGGGTGTGCCACGTCATCTCAGTGTGTTTTCCGGGTGGCTGTGACATGCCCTGAGTGAGAAAGGGCCCTCGGCCACAGGGAACAGGGCGGTCCAGAGGGCTGCCCAACACCGGCCAATTCTCACAAGCGATCTGCCCAAACTGATCCCAGTTTGGGCAGAATGCTCGTGAGAATTGGCCAGAACACACCCGGCAAAGGCAAATTCGGTTTGGGCGCTGCACGGCTGCAGGGCTGCGCCCTAGCCAGGGATTCCTAGTGGTCACCGCCAAACTCCACCAGAAATCCCGCCAGGAGTCTGGCTCCAGCGAGGCCAACGCCTCCTGCTCCTCAGCCTCCGGGGGTCCCCTCCCTGCCACTGGCAGACGGGACAGGGACAGTCCCGAGGCCCGGGCACGAACCCTCACCTGCTTCCTCAGCCTTCCATTTCCAGGGTCTTGTCCCTCGAGGCCTCCACCTGGGGAACCGTGAGTCCCGTGCTGGGACACCCCCTACCACCCCGGTGCAATCGGTGCCTGTTGGAGCTGTGGAAAAGCCTCAGAAGGAGAGAAACCTTGGTGCCCGCACTGAGGCCAAACCCAACATTGGGTGTCCCAGTGTCCCGAAAAGGCACAGAGGAGGACGCCTGGCCACAGGCCCTCCCTCAAGTCTGCTACAGGAAAGCTCCCCTGTGCTGGGCCGCTGGGTGGGCTGCGTTGTCTCGGCTCGTTTTGGGGTGGCTGCGACATGCCCCGAGCGAGAAAGGGCCCTCGGCCACAGGGTACAGGCCGGTCCACAGGCCCGCCCAACGCCGGCCATTCTCACAAGCATTCTGCCCACATTCATCCCAATTTGGCCAGAACGCTCCTGAGAATTGGCCAGAAAACACCGGGTGAACTCGCCTCTGGCGTTGCTTGTCTGCAGGACCGCCCCCTGGGCCTAGCCTGGGACCCCGATTCATCTTGGCACAAACCCCGCCAGAAATCCCTCCATGAGTCATGCATAGGCAAGGCTAATACCTCCTGCTTCTCAGCCTCCTGTGGTACCCTGCGTGGTATTGGCTGATGGTGCTTGCCATGCCCCTATTTCTGGGTCCTAGACCTCTCCTGGTTATTCAGTATTCCTTTTCCAGGGACCATCCCTCTAATCCTCTCCTGGGGGAGCCCTGAAACACTCCCCATGAGTCCTCCTCCCACCTAAGTGGAAACAGTGCCTTTCAGAGCTGCAGAAACCCCTCATAGCGGGAGACACCTGCTTGTCCCCGCCACAAGGCCATCCCCCACTCATAGTAGCAGCCTCAGCTGCTGCTTTTTTCCTGATGGCCATGCCATGCACCAAGTGAGAAATTGCTCTAGTCCACGGGTTATAGGCAGTCCGATTAGCCCCCCAACGGCAGCAAATTCTCACGATATGGATTTGGGCAGAATGCTCCTGAGAATTGGCCAAAAATTCCCTGGTGAACTCGCTTCCTGCAGTGCATGTCTACAGGGTCAGGGCCTTTGTCTAGATTCGGGTCCTCATTGTTCTCGACATGAACTCTAGGAAAGCCCTCTATGAGCCAGGTTATGCAAATCCAATGATTCTCGCTACTGAGCCCCTAGGTGATTGCCTCAGTCCCAGAGGATCTGACCTATCATGCCCCAAGGCTCTATATAAACTGTAGTTTCAGTTTACATGCTTCCATTCCAAGGATCCTGGCCCCACAGCCTCCTGGATAAAGGAGGTCTGAGTGACACCCCACGCCTCCACATGCCACGTGGTAGGAATTCATGTCGATTGGAGCTGTGTCAAGCCCTCAAAAGGGGTGAAACCTGCATGCACCCATAAAGCTATCCTGACCATCAAGGCCCCCCTGGCCATAAAGCCATATACTGTGATGCCGAGGTATGCCTGCAATTCATCCCTGAGGGCAGCCCACCTCAGATCCAGCAGATTTGTCCTACAATGACCCAAGGCCCAAACCTTAACCCTACTTTGAGTTTTCAGACTTCCATTCTGAGGAGCCTGGCCCCCAGGTCGCCCGGATGAAGGATCGCTGAGAGACACCCCAGGATCCGCCCTCTACACGGATGGAAACCATGCCATTTGGAGCTGTGCTGAGTCCTCAGAGGGGGAGAAACCTGCATGTCCCCCTAAAGACACCACTACCATTGGTGGCCCCCCGGGGACAAGCCCTGATTCTTCGGGGTGGCCAGATGAATGTCCTAAACTGCGCCAGGATGGGAGTGGGGAAACTGGCATGCTCCCTGAGGCCACCCCCAGCGTCTGTGACCCCCTGGATTCAAACCCAGAATCCGCGCCCACACCTGGTGCCCAACCTCAACTTAGCCCACCATGGAACCTACCTCAGCACTGGCAGATTGGACCTGCAATGCCCCTATGCCCTTACCATAACCCTAGTTTGGGTTTTCAGGCTTCCATCCAAAGAGACCTGGCCCCATGTCCCCCATATTATGGACTACTGAGTGACACCAGAGGACTCCACCCACCACGTGGTAGGAGAGCTTGTGGTTTGGGGCTGCACCAAATCCTCAGATGGGGAGAAACCTGTAAGCCCCCCTAAAGCTACCCTCACCACGAGAGGACCCCAAGGACCCCATGATCTGTGCCTCCAGACGCATGCCCTGGACTCAGCGCTGAGGGAAGCCCACATCAGCACTGGTACATTGGGCCTGCCATGACCTTAGACCCTAAAAACTAACCCTAGGTGGGGTGGACAGCCTTCCATGCCCAGAGGCCTGTTCCCCAAGCCTGCTGATGGGCACCTCTGAGACTCATGCTGGCATAGATTAAGGACACCTCAGTGACACTCTAGGACTGCGCCCCCACACCCATGAGGAAATTGTGCCCTTTGGAGCTCTTCAGAACCCTCAGACTGGGAGAAACATGCATGCCACTCTGAGGACACCCCCAGATTCTATAGCTGCCCTGAACACAAACTCGGAGTCTGATGTGTTGCCTGATGCCCACCTTGACGTCAGCCCACTGGGAAGCCCGCCTCAGCACCAACAGATGGAGCCTGCCTTGCCCTGAGCTCTTTACCATAACTCTAGTTTCTGTTTTCAGGCTTCCACCCCAAGAAGCCTGGCCCCCAAACTCCCCAGATGGGGAGTTTAAGCAGAACCCAAGAATCCGACTGTCATGCAGGGGCAGACTGTGCCGTTTGGAGCTCCACAGTGCCCTCAGAGAGGAAAAAACCTGCATGCCCTTCTAATCCACTCCCACCATTAGTGGTCCCGCTGGCCAGAAACACCGATTCTGCCACACTACAGGACACATTCCCTCAACTCAACCCTGAGGGGAGCCCACATCAATGCCAGCAGAAAGGACCTGCCATTCCCTAAGGCCATAACCCTAACCCTAAGTTGCGTTTTCAGGCTTCCTTCTACAGAGGCCTGTCCCCCAAGCCCTCTGGGTTGGGATCCCTGGAGTCACACTGTAGGAATCCACCTGCCACCCACCAGGAAACCAGTCCATTTGGAGCTTCACAAAACCCTCAGATCTGGAGAAACCTGTGTGTCCCCATGAGTACTCCCTCACATTCTGCAGCCCCCCAGAGCCTGATGCACCACCTGACCCCCATCCTCAACTCAGCTCCTCAGGGAATCCACCTCTGGACCAGCAGTTTGAGCCTGCCACACCCATAGCTCAGCTCTCCTCAGGGACCTCTGTCATCTCTAGGCGACTTGAAACTCCCCTGCCTGCCGCAAAGCTCTGGGATCCCCCCTCCTTCTTCTCAATTTACACCAGCCCAAGGCTTTCATGAGAAAGGGGGAAGGCTACCTCCTGAATGCTTAACACCTCCTTTCCTCTTCTGCCTTATTTCTCTCCACTTACCTTTGTACCTGGGAAAACTGGAAGGAACATATCGATGGAACATGGACATGCTCTGACATCTGAATCTTTCCTGGCAGCTTTCTGAGGGCTCCTTGTGCAATTAGAAACTAGTGTATCCTACTACTGTGTGTTTGAAAATGATCATCGACAGAACAGGAGAGCAAAAATCACTCCACTTTTACCTCACCCTTCATGACATAGAACCTTCAAGACATAGGTCTTCTTTCCTTCCTTGACTTCAATTCCAATTTGCTTCCATGTAGTGTTAATTCCTTTGCTTCAGGGGTAGGATTTTGTGATTCCTCACCTGCACAGAACACCCAGAGCTCATCACAACAAGTACCCTCCCTAACAGCCGTCATCAATTTAACCCTTCCCCTCCACTCATCTGCCCTCTAGCAACCCTCAGTTTGTGCTCTAAGTTTGAGTCTGTTTCATCATTAACCTATCTTTCTCCCCTCATTGTGTTCATCTGCTTTCTTTCTGAAAATCCATAGAAGTCAAATTATAGGCTATTGGTCTTTTCTCACTGATTTTGCTTAGCTAAATCCACTCTAACTCCATCCACATCCTCGCAAATGGTAAGATTTCATTCTTTCTAAACCTGGCTCCTACTCCTTTAAGAAGATGTGGGAGATTATAGATCTACATTCATTCATATATATATATATATATATATATATATATATATAAAACTCATCAGTGAATGGACATTGGGACTCTCTCCATCATTTTACTATGGTTGATAATGTTGGTGTCAGTATCACGGTGCTTCGGTGCTTGTACCCCATTGAATGTGCATTTTTGTGCCCTTTAGGGAAATATCTTGGAGGGCAACTGCTGGATCCCAGGGCTGTTCAGTTCTTAGCTTATGGAGGAACCACCATACTCTTTTCCAGAGTGGCTGCAACAACCCCCATGCCCACCAACAGTGCAGGAGGGTTCCACTTTAAGCAGAACATACCCTGCCAGCAATTTCCTAAGGAGAAAACAGAAAACCTGGGGGATAACATGACTCACCCAGCGTCTGGCAAGCAGCCCCAGAAATTCACCCCAGGATTCCTGATGCCATGCCCTGGGAAGCCGTCAGAATGCCTCTATCCAGCGGAATTCCCAAAGACTCTCCTTCTGACTTCACCACCCATGAAACTTCAGAGAAAGGATGCCATGGCCAACTCTCTAGATGGTCCACCAAGTGAAACTAGAAAGTCAAGCTTCCCTTTTCAATCATCCAAGGCTCTTTGGAATCCTTTGGAATTTTCCCTCTGCCCTCATCAGAACTCTTTGGATAAAAAAAGATGAATCCATTGGGATACATCACCTTGGACAAAGGAGAAGCCATCCTCCAAGCCTCTATCTGACCACAAACAGGCACCTCACTCTAGATGCCGGCCATTCCACTAAAGCCTAGGACCAATGGAATAAACACTGTTACACGAAGGAATGCATTCTAGGTTCCAAACACACACTGAGTCCATCTCATCTTCCCTTTAGAATCCAAGGGTTTGCCTAGGAAATAGATGTTCCAAATACCTTTGTAAGCCAGAAATAAACAGAGAAAATGAGATCCCCTGCCAGGTGCTCCCTCCAGGGAAACTTGGGAACTCTAGCATCCACTCACCATTGCTGATAGCTGCATTAGTGTGACTTTTTGGCTCCACTGGAGATGAGAGAAAACCCAAGATGTTTGGGGTGAAAGAGAAGTTTTACCTCCCATCCTGGCATGGATGTGATATTGTGCCCCATGGACCTGCTGTATTCTCTGAACACTGATGTTCTGGGACGAGTTGCATGACTGATTCAGATGCTGATTTTCAAACTTCAGGTCTTGTGGAGCCAGAGTGAAGAAGGGTTGTCAGGTGGGCATAAGCAGGAACCTCCCACCTAAAGCCTGCACACCTGCTCCAATTCCCAGGAGGAGAAACACATGCTTGTGTTTTCTTAAGTGGTCATTAACTTCCTTCTAAAGGTGGCCGATGCCCTTGTCCTTTTTGGAGAAGAAATATACTCCTCCAAACTAACACTCAAATCCTTGGTTCCAAAGGCACCATGTGTCAGGTTTGGTTCCCCCTGGCTCCAGACCCCCACCGGGAGGACCCTACTGAACCATCCTGACAGCACATTACCTGGGGCACTACCCAGCACAAACCAGGCGCAACAGGGCACAGTGCTATGTGTGGGCCTGGCTCCAGCGGTTGTTACCACCAATCTTGAGCCTGGAGAAACAGAGTCTTCAGCTCAACACTCCATCCTGTAAAAACAAGCTGCAGTGTCTCATGTTTAAGGGTCTCTCACCCAGCACCTCACCACTGCCCTCAGAGCCAGCAGGCTGCAGGGACTCCTCTTCTGGTGTGTTTCCCACTGGCAGCTTGCCTCTGCCTCCAGTCTTGGCAAGCAGCATTGCCACGCCTACCACGGTCTCTTGCACCACAGCTCACCACACCCTCCAGTGGTGTGAGTCGGCACTGTTGGGCCTTCCACAGACTCCTAATGCAGCTCACAAACCCTCCACAGGTCTAAAGCCACACTGGCACTGTCCTTCAGATTGGGGACCTCTGGGCCACACCCCAGGAGTCCGCCTGCCACCCAGGAAGATATCGTGCCATTCGAAGCTATGCAGAACCCTAGGAGTGGAACAACCTGCATGCCTCCCTGAGGACACCCCCAACCACACCACCCCCCGTCATAAACTCACAGCCTGATGTGCTTCCTGACCACTGTGTTTGACTCAGCCTCCAGGGTTCTCACCTGTGCACCAGTAGATCAGGCCTAGATACCCCTAAGCCCTAACCCAAATCCTAGTTTATGTTTTCAGGCTTCTGGGCCCAGAGATCTGGCCAACAAACCCTCCAGATTGGGAACCCCTGAGCCAAACCTAAGGACTCCACCTGCCATCCAGGAGGAAACCCTTCCATTCGGAGCTGCCCAGAACCCTCAGATAGCGAAAGAGCCACATGCATTCCTGAGGCCACCTTCACCACAGACAGACCACACGACAACAAAACCCAAAGCCTGGAGTGTTGCTTGACTATGGCTCTTAACTCAGTCCATCAGGGAACCTGCCTCAGCACCGGCAGATTGGGTCTGCCATGCCCCTAGGCCCTAACCCTAACCCTTCAGTGGCTTTTCAGGCTTCCGTCCCCAGAGAACTGGCCCCCAACTCCACCAGACTGGGGACACCTGAGCCACACCCCAGGACTCTGGCTGCCACCCAGGAAGAAAGAGTGCCCATCAGAGCTGTGCAAAACCCTCAGAGCAGGAGAAACACACATGCCCCTCTGAATCCATCCCAACAATCAGTGGCCCCTAGCCATAAAGCCAGATTCTGTCACAGTGCTGGACAGATGCCCTCCACTCAGCCCTGAGGGGAGCCTGCCTCATCACTGGCAGATCGGGCCTGTAATGCCCCTAAGCCTGAACTCTAACCCTAGTTTGTGTTTTCAGGCTTCCATGCCCAGTGACCTGGCCAAAAAGCCCTCCAGATTGGGAACCCCTGAACAACACCTAAGGACTCCACCTGCCATCCAGGAGGAAACCCCTCCGTTCAGAGCTACCCAGAACCCTCAGATCGCGAGAGAGCCACATGCATTCCTGAGGCCACCTTCAATGCAGACAGCCCACATGACAACAAAACCCAAGCCCGATGTGCCACTTGACTCCCATTCTTGACTCAGCCCATCAGGGAACCCGCCTCAGTACTAGCAGATTGGGTCTGCTATGCCCCTAGGCCCTAACCCTAACCCTACAATGGCTTTTCAGGCTTCCATCCCCAGAGAACTGGCCCCCAACCCCTCCAGATTGGGGACACCTGAGCCACACACCAGGACTCTGGCTGCAACCCAGGAGGAAACTATGCCCATCAAGGCTGCACGAAACCCTCAGAGAAGGAGAAAACTGCACTCCCTCCTAAAGCCACTGCAACCTTCAGCAGCCCCCAGCCATAAAGCTGGATTCTGCTGCAGTGCTGGACAGATGCCCTCCACTCAGCCCTGAGCAAAGCCCATCTCAGCGCTGGCAGATCGGGCCTGTAATGCCCCTAGTCCCTAACACTAACCATAGTTTGGGTTTTCAGGCTTCCATTACAAGGGGCCTGGTCACCCAGCCCCACAGATTAAGGACCCATGAGCTACACCGAGGACTCTGCCTGCCACGTGGTAGGAACCTGTGCCATTTGGAGATGCACCGCTTAACATGGGAGGAACCTTCATGCGCCCCTAAAGCTACTCCCACAATCGGCGGCCCCCTGGCCATAAAGACGGATTCTGCCAGGCCACTGGACACATGTCCTCAACAGAGCCCTGAGGGAGCCCACCCAGTGCCAGCAGAGCAGTCATGCAATGCCCCTAGGCCTTAACCCTAACCCTAGTTTAGGTTTTCAGGCTCCATTCCGCTGAGCCTGCCACCTGGCCCCATAGATTAAAGACCCCTGAGCTACACCCCAGGACTCCACCCACCATGCTGTAGGAACCCATGCCATTTGGGGCTGGATTGAACCCCTAACAGGGAAGAACCTGCATGACCCCCTAAAGCCACTCCCAAAATCGGCATCCCCACTGACCATAAAGCTGAATTCTGCCACGCCACCAGACGCATGCCCTCAACTCAGCCCTGAGGGGAGCCCACCTCAGCGCAGGCAGATTGGGCCTGTAATGCCCCTGTACCATAACCCTAACGCTAGTTTCAGTTTTCGGACTTCCATTCCAAGGGGTCTGACTCCTATGCCAACCAGATTAAAGACCCCTGAGTGAAACTTTAAAACTCCAGCAACCAGGTGGTAGGAAACCATGCCATTTGGAGCTGCACCAAACCCTCAGAGGGGGAGAAACCTGCAAGTCCCCCTAAAGCCACCCTCACAATGAGAGGCCCCATTGACCATAAAACCGGATTTTTCTGCACTGCTGGAAGCATGCCCTGAACTCAGCCCTGAGGGGAGCCCACATCAGCACCAGCCCATTGGGCCTTCCATGTCCTTAGGCCCTAACACTAACCCTAGGTGGGGTGTACAGGCTTCCATGCCCGGAGGCCTGTTCTCCAAGCCCGCCAGATTGGGCATATCTGAGACTCACACTGGAACAGATTAAGGATGCCTCAGTGATACCCCAGGACTGCGGCTGCCATTCGGGAGGAAACCGTGCCCTTTAGAGCTCTGCAGAACCGTCAGGCTAGGAGAAACCTGCATACCATCCTGAGGACACCCCCAGCTTCTATAGCCTCCCTGGACACAAACTCAGAGTCTGATGTGCCACCTGATGCCCATTCTGACATCAGCCCACTGGGGAGCCCACCTCAGCACCAGCAGATCAAGCCTGCCTTGCCCAAAGGCCCTTACCATAACTGTAGTTTCTGTTTTCATGCTTCCATCCCAAGAGGCCTGGCCCCCAAACTTCCCAGATTAAGGACACCTCTGTGACAACCCAGGAAACTGGCTGCCATGCGGGGGGGAAACTGTGCCATTTGGAGCTCCACAGTGCCCTCAGAGAGGAAGATACCTTTATATGCTTCTAAAGCCACCCTCAAAATCAGAGGTCCCCCTGGAAAGAACCCCCGATTCTGCTGGACTGCCAGACACATCCCCTAAACTCGACCCTGAGGGGAGCAAGCCTTCGAGCTGGTGGATTGGGCCTGCCATGTGCCTACACCCTGCCCATAACCCTCTGTTGGGTTTTCAGGCATCCTTACCCAGGGGCATATCCCACAAGCCCTCAATTTGGGGAAAACTAAAACAAACCCCATGAGTCAACCTGCCACCGGGAAGGAAACTGTGCCCTTTGGAAATGTGGAAAACACTCAGACCGAGAGAAAACTGTATGCCCTCATGAGGCCATCCCCAACTTTTGGTGCCTCATCTGGCCGAAAACTCGGAGGCTGACACCCAGCCAGAACCCCTCCCTCAACTCTGCTCTCAGAAAGCTACCCTGGGCAGGGTCCCTCAGGGGGGCCGCATGGTCACAGCCCATGTTTTCAATGGCAGAGACACACACCAAGCCCGTGATCACTCTAGACCACAGAGTGAGAGGTGGGCCCAAATCACCACACAATGCCGGCCAATTCTCACAAGCTTTCTGCCCAAATCGATTTCAATTTGGGCAGAAAGCTTGTGAGAATTGGCCAGAAAACCCCCAGAGAACTTGCTTCTGTGGTGCATGACAGAGTTGAGGGAGGGGTTCTCGCTGGGCATCAGCCTCTGAGTTTTCAACCCAGTGTGGCATGGAAGGTTGGAGACGGCCTCAGTGGGGGCTAGAAGGTTTCTCTTGCCCTGAGGGTATTCCACAGCTCAGAAAGGCACAGGTTTCTCCTGGGTGGCAGGTGGACTCATCGGTGTAACTCAGGGTTTCCCAATTGGAGGGTTCAGGGAAGAGACCCCTGGGGAAGGAATACTAAAAACCCAACCAAGGGTTAGGCCCAGCACCTAGGGTCATAGCAGGCCTGAACCACCAGTGCTGGGGTGCAAACACTAGAGGGTGAGAAGCAGGAGGCATTAGCCTAGCGTGTGCCTGACTCACAGAGGGAGTTCTCACAGGATTCGGGCCATGACCACTTGGGACACCAGGCCAGGCCCAGACAAAAGCCATGCAAACAGGCACTGCAGGAAGCGAGTTTGCCAGGGGTTTTCTGGCCAATTCTCGCCACCCTTCTGCCCAAATCGATATCAATTTGCAAAGAAGATTGTGGGAATTGGCCGGTGTTGGATTGCAATTCGAGCCGTACTGTCACCTGTGGTCTAGAGTGATAATTCTTTCAGTGCGTGTAGCGGCTACCTAGGAAATGGGCAGTATCCATGCAGCTACCCTGAGGGCCCCCACACAGGGCAGCTTTCCCGGGAGAAAGTTGAGGGAGGAGTTCTACTGGGCATCAGGCTCCAAGTTTTGGCCCGGTAAGGCGCTGAAGGTGGGGGATGGCCTCAGTGGAGGCATGCTGGTTTTCTCCTGCTCTGAGTGTTTTCTGAGCTCCAAACAGCACTGATTCTTCTCATGTGGCAGGCAGATTTATGGTGTGTGTTTCAGGATTCCCCCAGTTGAAGGCTCGAGGGATAGGCCCCTGGGTAAGGAAGACTGAACAACCAACTGAGGGTTAGGGCCAGTGCCGAGGGGCATGGCAGGCCAGATCTCCCAATGCAGGGAAGGCAACCCAGGAGGATAAGTAGCAGGAGGCGTTGGCCTTGCATGCGCCTGACTCATTGAGGGCTTTCTCACAGGGTTCTAGCTGTGACCCCTAACTTATCTCTGCCCCAAGAAAGCACCCCTGGGCTGGGGCCCTCGCGGGCGCTGCATTGTCATGGCCCATTTCCCAGGGGGCCTCCACACTCACCAAATGAAAAAGGGCTCTAGACCACGGGTAACAGTGGGGCCCAAGTCGCCACCCAACACTGGCCAATTTTCACAAGCTTTCTGCCCAGCTCAATTTCGATTTGGGCAGAAGTCTCACGAGAATTGGCCAGAAAATCCCCTGCAAACTCGATTCCAGCAGCACGGTCCCGCAGTGACGCTGCTTGGGCCTGGCCCGGGGTCCCTTGTGGTCACCCACTGAACCCTGTGAGAAAGCGCTCTACAAGGCAGGTGCCTGCGACACCAATGCCTCCCACTTCTGAGCCCCCTGGGGTGCCCACTCTGGCTCTGGTGGATCAGGCCTGCCATGCCCCTAGGCCCTGGCCATAACCCTCCATTGGTTTTTCAGGCTCCTATCCCCAGGGGCCTGTCCCATGAGACCTCCAGGCTGGGGACCCTGGAGCCACACCCCAGGACTCCGCCTGCCACCCAGGAGGAAACTGTGCCATTTTGAGCTGCACAAAACCCTCAGAGTGGGAGTAACCTGCATGCCCCCTGGGATGCCCCCACCTTCGGTGCCCCACTGGGCCTCAAACACAGAGCCTGATGCTCAGCCTGAGCCCCTCCCTCAACTCTGTCCCTGGGAAGCTCCCCTCAGCTGGGTCCCACATGGGGCCTGCCTGCTCCTGGCCAAGTCCCCTGATGGTCACAACACGCACCTAGCCAGAAAGTGCTCCAAACAGCGGGCGGGATTGTGGCCCAAGCAGACACACAATGCCAGCCAACTCTCATGAGCTTTCTGCTCATATTGATATCAATTTGGGCAGAAAGCTTGTGAGAATGAATGGGCGGAAACACCCGGTGACCTCCCTTCTGGCTGTGCGGACATTCAGGGGAACCACCTGTGCCTAGCCCAAGGTCCCGAGTAGTCACGGCCCTAACCTTGCAAGAAAGCACTCTAAAAGCCAGGCACACACATGGACAAACCCTCCCTCAACTCAGCCACCTGGGGCACTGGTCTCAATATTGGCAGTTCGGCCTGTCATGCCCCTAGGCCCTAACCTGAACCCTATATTGGGTTTTCAGGCTTCCATCCCTGGGGGCCTTTGCCCCAAGCCCTCCTAATTGGGGACCCCAGAGCCACACCCCACAAATCCACCTGCCACCCAGATGGAAACTCTGCCATTTGGAGCTGTGCACAACCCTCTGACGGGGAGAAATCTGCATGTCTCCCTGAGGCGATCCACAAACTTGGCACCCTCTGCCCCCATCCACCAACCTGGAGCCTGATGCACCACGTGACCCCTGTCCTCAACTCCAACCCTGAAGGATCCTACCTCTGCACCGGCAAATCAGGCCTCCCATCCCCATAGGCCCTAACACTAACTCTATGTTGGGTTTTCATGCCTCCATCCTACAGGCATGGCCCCTAGCTCACCAGATTGGGGACCCCTGATACTCAGGCCTGGACTGCACCTGCAGCCCTGGAAGAAACTGTGCCATTTGGAGCTTCTTAGAACCCTCAGACCAGGAGAAACCTGCACGTTTCCCAGAGGGCACCCCCACCTTCGGTGGTACCCTTGGCCACCAATCCAGAGCCTGACATGCTGCTTGATCACCATCCTCAACTCTGACCCCCAAAATTCTGCCTTAGTGTCAGCAGATTGGGCCTGCAATGTCCATAGCCCCTAACCTTATTCCTAGGTTGCATTTTTAGGTTTCCATCCCTAGGGACCTGCCCCCCAAGCCCTCTAGATTGGGAACTCCAGAGCCACACCCTAGAAGTCCACCTGCACCCAGGAGGAAACCAGTCTATTTGGAGCTGCATAGAACCCTCAGAGCTGGATAATCCTGCATGTTCCCGTGAGGACTCCCCCGCCTTCTGCACCCCCCCAGCTACAAACCCGGAGGCTGACACACCGCCTGACCCCCTTCTTCAACTCAGCCCCCTGGGGAACCCACCTCAGCACCAACAGTTCTGCCCTTTCATGCCTCTAGCTCAGCTCTCCTCAGGGACCTGTCAGCTCTAGACAGACCAAGAGCTCCCCTCTCTGCCATAAAGATCTGGGATCCCCCTTCCTTCTTCTAAAATTATGCTGGCCCTCCCTGGTGGTCTAGTGGTTAGGATTTGGTGCTCTCACCGCCGCGGCCCGGGTTCGGTTCAAAAATTTAAAAAATCTAAAAAAAAAAAATTATGCTGGCCCACGCCTTTCATGAGAAAGGGAAAAGACTACCGCCTGAATACTTAATAACTCTTTTTCTCTTCTGCCATATTTCTCTCCACTTACCTTTGTACCTGGGCAAACTGAAAGGAACATGTCAATGGAACATGTACATGCTCTGAAATCTGAATCTTTCATGGCAGCTTTCTGAGGATTCCTTATGCGATCAGAAACTAGTGTATCCTACCACAGTGTGTTTGAAAATGATCATCTACAGAACAGGAGAGTGAAAATGACTCCATTTTTACCTCACTTTTCATGAAGTAGAACATGCACTTAGGGAGAAAAGGTACAAACTCTGAGTGCGCACACGGCCTGAATTTCTGCCCAACACTGGCCAATTCTCATGACCTTTCTACCCAAATCAGTATGGATCTGGGCAGAAAGCTTATGAGAATTGCCAGGAAACCCATGGCAAACTCACCTCCAGCAGCAGAGGCCTTCAGGGGAGCTGCCTTAGCCCTATCCAAGTGCCCTGAAGGCCAAGCACACATGTGGCCTGAATTGCCTCAGAAGGCCAGCCACAACTGGGGAGCCCTGCCTCACTGCTGGCATACTGGGCTTGCCATGCTCCTATGCCCTAACCCTAACCCTAGGTTTGGTGTTCATGCTTCCATCTCCAGGGGCCTGGCCCCCAAGCCCAACAGATTAGGGAAACCTGACCCACACTACAGGTCTCTGCCTGCCACCCAGGAGGGAACCGTATTTTTGCAGCTGTGCAAAACCTGCAGAGCAGGAGAAACCTGCATGCCCCTGTGAGGCCACCACCACCATCCCCGCACCAGGCCACACACCTGGAGCTTGATACTCAGCCTCACCCCCTCCCTCAACTCTGCCCTCGGGGAGCTTGCCTCAGCGGGGGCCATCAGGGGAGCTGTGTGGGTGCAGCCTTATGGTCCTGGACAGTTGCAATACCCACCTAGTAAGAAAGCCCTTCACATGCCAGGGTCGCATATGGCCCGAGTCACCACACAATGCCAACCAATGCTCACGGGCTTTCTGCCCAAATTGATATTGATTAGGCAGAAAGCTCATCAGAATTGGCCAAAAACCCGGAGCCTGACACCTGGCCTCAACTCAGCCCCACGGGGATCCCGCCTCAGCACCAGCAGATCGGGGCTGCCATGCCCCTAAGTCCTAACCCCAAGCTGGGATTTGGGGCTTTTGTCCCCAGAGACCTGGCCCCCAAGACCTCCAGACTGGAACCCCTGAGCCAACCACAGGACTCCAGCTGTATTCCAGAAAGAAACCATGCCAGTGTAGATGTGCATAACTATCCAAGTTGGAGAAAACTGCATGTCCTACTAAGGTCACCTCCACCCTCAGCAGTCCCTGTGTACACAAACCCTCAGGGAGCCACTCATCCTGACCACCATGCTCAACTCAGGCACCAGAGCAGCTCACCTCTGCGCTGGCGTGTCATGCCTGTCAGGACCCTGGGCCCTAATCCTAAACCTATATTGGGTTTTCAGGCTTCCATCCCCTGAGGCCTGGCACCCAAGCCCTCAGATGGGAATCCATGAGTCACACCATAGTACTCCAGCTGCCCCCAGAAGAGAACTGTGCCAACTGGAGCTGCACAAAACCCTCCAAGCAGGAGAAACCTGCAGTCCCCCTGAGGTCACCTCTACCATTAGCAGCCCCCCTGAACCCAAATCTGCAGGCTGATACTCAGCCTGAACCCCGCCCTCAAGTCAGCCCCCTTAGGAGTTCACCTCAGTGCTGGCTGATCGAGCATGCCATTCCCTAGGCCCTAACCCTAACCCTAGGTTGGGTTTTTCCATTCCCAGAGTCCTGGCCTCCAAGCCCTCCAGATTGGGAACCCCTGATCCACACCACAGGTCTCCACTTGTCCCCAAGAAGGAAGCCATGCCGTTTGAAGTTGTGTAAAAACCTCTAAGCAGGAGAATCCTGCATGGCCCCCTGAGGCCATCCCCACTTTCAGCCCCCCAACCCTGGACACAAAACTGCAGCCTGACTCTCAGCCTGACCCCTGTCCTAAACTCATCCCACTGGGGAGCTCACCTCAGTGCCTGCAGATTGGGCCTGCCAGGCCCCTAGGCCCTAATCCTAACCCTCAGTTGGGTTTTCAGACTTCCTTTCCCAGTGATCTGGCAATGATGCCCTCTAGATTGGGGAAACCTGAGCCACACCACAGGACTCCACTTACCACCTGGAAGGAAACCGAGCCATTTGGAACTGGGTGAAAACCTCAGAGCAGGAGAAACCTGCATGCCCCCCAGAGGCCACCCACACCTTCATTGGCCTCCCTGGCCAGAAACCCGGATCCTGACACTCAGCCTGACCTCCATCCTCAACACACTGCCCCCTCTTGTGATGCTCACCATAGCACTGACAGCTTGGATTGCCATTCCCCTAGGCCCTAAAACTGACCCTTTGTTGGATTCTTAGTGTTCCAACCCCAGAGGCCTGTCTCCAAAGCACCAAGGACTGGATGTACCTGAGCAATACCAAAGGACTCAACCTGCCACCCAGAAGGAAATCCTGCCATTTGGAACTCGGGAAATGATTCAGAGCAGGAGAAATATCATGCCCACCTGATACCACCAGCAGTTTCATCGGCCATCTTCTAAATCCCAGAGCCTGACACTCACTGTGACCCATACCCTCAACTGAGTCTACCAGGAAACATTCCATAGCACCAGCAGATCAGTCCTGTCATTCCCCAAGGCCCTAACTCTAAACCAAGGTTAGGTTTTCAGGTTCTGACCCCAAAGGCCTGGCCCGCATGCTATCCAGACTGGGGACTCCTGAGTTATACCAGAGGACTCTGCCTGCCACCCAGATAGATACCGTGCAAGTTGGAACTCTACAATGGATTCAGATCTGGGTAAATGTGCATACCCACCTGAATCCACCCCTATATTCAGCAGCCCCCTAGACATTAACCTAGAGACTGATAACCCCCCTGACCCATGCCCTCAATTCAGCCCCCTGGGATGTTCACCACAGGGATGGAAGATCAGGCCTGCCATGCCACTAGCCCCTAACCTTAACCTTAGGTTGCTTTTTAAAGGATCACTCCCAGAGGTCTGGCTCCAAATCCCAGGAAATTATTCACCAGAGTGATGCAGAGGACTCATACCACAACAAAGTCAGAAATCATGCCTTTTTAAACTCCAGTATGGATTTAGAGCAAGAGAAATCTGAATGAAATCTCAATCTTAATACCATACTGAGCATAGTATTGACCTTGATACTCTCCTTATTTCTTTCCCTCAATTCAGAGCTTGTGAAGGTTTTTACACCTAAGCAGATTACATCTTCCATGCTACTGGGCTTACCCCTAACTTGAAACGAATATAACACCATGTTAACTCAACTGGAATTAAAATAAACAATTAAAAAAAAGACTTTTCAGGGTGCATGGGTGGGTTAAGCATCTGCCTTCGGCTCAGGTCATGATCCCAGTGTCCTGGGATTGAGCCCCACATCGGGCTCTCTGCTCAGCAGGGAGCCTGCTTCCCCCTCTCCTTCTGCCTGCCTCTCTGCCTACTTGTGATCTCTCTCTCTGTGTCAAATAAACAGATAAAATCCTTAAAAAGAAAAAGACTTTTTACCCAGTAACCTATTTGAAAAAACTATTGTTATGTAATGTTCTTAAGCCCTACCTGGGAGTATTTACTCAACAATAATTATTCACTGTATGCCTGGAATTCAAATTTCTCTAAATTCTTATACTCTATCTGTTAATCCTAGCCCACAGGAACCATGGTCTCTTTCTGTCCAGGCTCAGTACCTATGCATTCAAGAGCATAAGTAGAGACAGATACCACTTCATAATCCAGAAAGCTAATATTGTTTCTGTTTTAATATGAGATAGAGTGTGGGACAGGTTTCAGAGCAGATTTGTTCTAGCTTAACACATTAGTGTAATCACAAACATACCTTTCTACAAAGAGGACATTCAAGTGACCAAGACACATGAAAAAATGCTCAACATCAATAGCTATCAGGAAAATACAGATCAAAACCACAATAAGATACCACCTTAACAACAGTTGGCATGGCTAAAATTATCAAGGCAGGGAACAACAAATAAAGGTGAGGATGTGGTGACAGGAGAACCCTCTTACACTGTTGGTGGGAATTCAAGCTCATACAGACACCCTGTAAAATGGTATTGAGCTTCCTGAAGAAGTTAAAAATAGAGCTACTCTATGACCCAGGAATTGCACTACCAGGTATTTACCCCAAAGATACAGATTTAGAAAAGTAGTGGCACCTGCCCCCCAATGTTTATAGCAGTAATATCTGCTATAGCTGAACTATGGAAAGAGCCCAGATATTCATGGACAGAGGAATGGATAAAGAGGATGTGGTTCATATCTACAATGTAATATTATTCAGTCATCAGAGAGGATGAATACTTACCATCACATCAACCTGGATGAAACTGGAGGGTATTATGCTGAGTAAAATGTCTATCAGAGAAAGACAATAGTTATATGGTTTCACTCACGTGTGAACTATAAGAAACAGCACAGAGGATCATAAGGGAAGGAAAGGAAAATGGAATGGGAAGTCATCAGAGAGGGAGGAAAACCATGAGAGACTCTTAACTACAGAAAAAAACTGAGGGTTGCTGGAGGGGAAATGGATGGGGGATGGGGTAACTGGGTGATGGGTATTAAGGAGAGCACATGATGCAATGAGCCCTGGGTGTTATACACACCTGACCTATTATTGAATACTACATCTGAAACTAATGATAAGTTGGCTTATTGAATTTCTATTAAACAAAAAGAGCTCAAATAAACAATCCTAAAAATTTGTATGTGACCACAAAAGATACTAAACAGCCAATGCAATGTTGAGAAGAAAAAGCTGGAGGAGTCACAATTCCAGAGTTCAAGTTATACTACCAAGCTGTAGTCATCCTAACAGTGTGGTACTGGCACAAAAATAATGCAGTGACCAAGGGAACAAGAGAGAAGCTCACAATTATGTGGTCAATTAATCTTCCACAAAGCAGGCAAGAATATCAAAAAGGAAAAGGACTATCTCTAAAACAAATGGTGTTGGAAAAACTGGACAGCTACACACAAAAGAATGAAATTACTTGACTTCCTAATACCATACAGACAAACAAACTCAAGAGTTAGAAGATGTGAGACCTGAAACCATAAAAATCCTCTAAGACAGCATAGACAGTAACTTCTTAACATGGACCATAGCAACATTCTTCTAGACTGTCTCCTAAAGCAAAGGAAACAAAGCAAAAATGAACTATTGGGACTACATCAAAATAAAAGTTACTTCACAGTGGAAAAACAATGAAAAAAGTAATAATAATACAACCTACTGAAAGGGAGAAGATATCCTGTGCAATAAAGAGATACTGTCCAAGGGGCGCCTGGGTGGCTCAGTGGGTTAAGCCGCTGCCTTCGACTCAGGTCATGATCTCAGGGTCCTGGGATCGAGTCCCGTATCAGGCTCTCTGCTCAGCGGGGAGCCTGCTTCTCTCTCTCTCTCTCTCTCTCTCTCTCTGCCTGCCTCTCCATCTGCTTGTGATATCTCTCTGTCAAATAAATAAATAAAATCTTTAAAAAAAAAAAAAGAAATACTGTCCAAAATATATAGAACTGATACAACTCAACACCCAAAAAAAACAAATCCTCCAGTTAAAATGTAGGCAGAAGACATGAACAGACATTTCTCCAAAGAAGAAATACAGATGGGGGAAATTGGAGGGGGAGATGAACCATGAGAGACGATGGACTCTGAGAAACAAACTGAGGGTTTTGAAGGGGATGGGGGTGGGGGATTGTGTGAGCCTGGTGGTAGGTATTAAGGAGGGCATGTATTGCATGGAGCCCTGGGTGTGGTACATAAACAATGAATTCTGGAACACTGAAAAGAAATTTAAAAAATAAATAAATTTTTTTTTAAAATCCTAGAGGAGATGACATGCAGTAAACTCTTTGTCTTCAGCCATAAAAATTTCCTACTAAATCGTCTCCTCAGAAAAGGGAAACATCAGCAAAAATAAACTAATGGGACTTCATCATGATCATCATCAACAAAAACAACAACAAACTTCTACACAGTGGAGGATCCTATCAACAAAATGAAAAGACAAACGACAGGATGGGAAAAGCTAGTTGCAAATGACATATCAGATAAAGGCTCAATATCGAAATCATAAAAGGATCTTATAAAACCAAACACCTAAAAAAATTGTAATTCAATTAAAAAATGGGCAGAACACATGAATGGAAAATCTTCCAAAGGGGACTTAAACACTGCTTACAGGCATGAAAAGATGCTCAGAATCATTGGTTGTCTGGGAAATGCAAATCGAAACTCCAGTGAGATATCAACAGACACCTGACAAAATGGCTAAAATTAACAACAGAAGATAAAACAGGTGTGGGGGGGGGGACAAGATGGCAGAGAACTAGGAGGAGGCGCTGTTTCAACCTGTACCCTAAAGTGAGCTGATTATCTACCAAAGAACCCTGATCACCCATGAAATCAGCCTGAGGTTAGAATTATACATGTCTGGATCTCTACAGGGGCAGAAGATGCCAGTGGGCAGGTAAAGCGAAGTGGGAAAGTCGGACTGATATTGGAAGATAAACAAAAGGGGGAGGGAGCCACCAGAAGCGACCCATTGGAAAGTAATACCCCAATACGAGAGTGCCCTGCGACTGGGAACCAGCATTAACTTGGAGTCTGGTTGAAAGCACTCAAAAAGAGCAAAGGATCATAGGGGGAAATTGTGGGAATCGGGGCAATTAGGTACAGGGGCTAAGTCCCCAGACCCAGGACAGCCACCCCTGGCGCTGAGCCAGAGAGAGTGCAGCAAAGAAACCAGATCTTGGTCCCTGAGCCACAAGCACACCTGAGAGTGCATGGAGTGTGGCTTCCATGAGGGGCTGGAAGCCTTGCCAGCTGGCAGAAACACAGCCTTTTTGCAGACCCCACATGCACACTGCACCACACTACTAGAGTCTGAGTCGCTCCCTACACCTTCCCCTGACAGAGGTGCGTGCAGGTGCCAGCCCGGCACTCTTGGTCCTGGAAAGGCTGAGTACTCCCAGCCTGGGCCAGCAGGAAAATCTCAGTGTGCTATCACTGCTTGGAACCTCTCCAGCAGTCTGGAGCTGTCCAGAAAGCCACTGCTGTCGTGGTTTTGGGTACAAGCAGGAGTTCCTTTGTCCCCAGGGACTGCAAATCAGAACGTACTCTGCCAGTGTCTGAGGGGGAACTTATGTGCTTTGTAGCACCCAGAGGGGAACAGACTGAGGCTTGTCTCTGAGAGGGAAGTCTGGGTGCTGTTTGCTTTCCTCTAAACCTCCAAAAACCATCAAAAGCTGTCAAGGCAAGAGAAAACAAATGAACAAACAAACAAACAAAACCTCCAGAGAACAAAAGTCTGAAAAACCGGTTTCCTCAGAGCCCACCCCCTTGAGGGAGGTGGGAGGACTCAACTCAGGAAACATTGCCTGAAAACCCACGTGGCAGACCCCTCCCCCAGAAAGCCAACGGGGGGGGGGGGGGGGGGAGACACGAGAACAACCACCACTACTTCATAGATACAACTTTTATTTTTAATTCGTTCCCACCATTCTGGTTCGTTTTTTATAGATAATTTTTAAACTTATTTACATCACAGTAAGATGACTAGTACATCAAATTCCATAATAACCTTTGAACCTGAACTTTTTGATACATATACCCTCGTTTTTCTTTTGCTTTTCTATTTTTTAATTTTTTTAAATTTCATTTTAGTTTAGTTGATTCTTTTTTATTTTTATTTTTTAATATACATATAGAATTAAACTTCAATGGAGTCCCTTTTCCCCAATCAAAGCTAACCCTATAGGTAAACCAATTTTTAATCCCCCTTTATCTTAGGAAACTTGAGTCCCTTAACAAAGATATCAAGATACATCCAGGAAGAATCAAAATAAATTTTTTCCCCACACTGAGAATTTATAACCACTCTCCCATCTTTTTCTTCCACCAGTGTTTCTATGTATTTGTGTTTGTCCTAGTAGTATATAAATCTTAAACTTGGGGTTCTTTTTGACGAGGTTCTTTTTTTGTCTTGCTTTTATATATATATATATTTTTTTTTCTTGTCATCTACTTTTCTCAGTCTTTTTATTTGTCTGTTTTTATTTGTTTACCTCATAAATCTTACCTTGGGGGGACCTTCTCTTTTATTTTATCTTTCTTTTTTTTTCCCTATCTCTCTCTCTTCTTTTTTCTTTTTTATCTCCTTCTTTTTTCTTTCATTTAGGTGGGGACTCTTGATTGCTCAGAAGTGTTCCAGGGTGCACCTCGACTGCACCACAGTTGATACATCCAGCTACATCCATTCAGCCATCTTTCACCAAAATGACCAGGAGGAGGAATGCCCAACAGAAGAAAAATTCAGAAGCTGGGCCATCTGTGGCAGAGCTAATTGCTATCAACATAGACAATATGTCAGAAAAGGAATTCAGCTAACAATTATCCAGGAAATAGCTAGGTTCGAGAAAGCCATGGATGACAAAATGGAATTGATTAGGACAGAACTGAAAGCCACCAGGGATGATGTTCACAATGTTAAGGCAGAACTGAAAGCCACCAGGGATGATGTTCAAAATGCTCTCAATGAGTTCCAATCTAATCTGAATTCTCTAAAAGCTAGGGTAACTGAGACAGAAGATAGAATTAACGATCTGGAGGACAAACAGAGAGAGAGAAAAGACCAGGAGGAATCCTGGAACAAACAGCTTAGAACCCATGAAAACAGAATCAAGGAAATAAATGACGTCATGAAAAGTTCCAACGTCAGAATTATTGGAATCCGTGAAGGGGAGGAGAAAGAAAGAAGTCTAGAAGATATAGTGGAACAAATTCTCCATGAAAAATTTTCCAATCTCATGAATGGAACCAGCATTCATGTACTAGAGGCAGAATGGACTCCCCCCAAGACTATAGATACTAAAAAAAAATCAAGGCACCTAATAGTAAAATTGAGAAATCATAATTGTAGATACAATCGCTTGAAAGCCACTAGAACAAAGAGGGTCCTTATGTACCGACGAAAGCCCATCAGAATAACATCAGACCTGTCCACAGAAACCTGGCAAGCCAGAAAAGGCTAGCAAGATATATTCAGGGCGCTAAATGAGAAGAACATGCAGCCAAGAATACTTTATCCAGCAAGACTGATATTCAAAATGGATGGAGAAATAAAGAGTTTCCAAGGCCAGCAAGGCTTAAAAGACTATGCAACCACCAAGCTGACACTGCAGGAAATATTAAGGGGAAAAAGAGGGAAAATCCTAAGAATAGCATTGAACAGAAATATAGAGACAATCTACAGGAGAAAAGACTTCAAAGGTAACACGATGTCAATAAAAATGTATCTATCAATAATCACCCTCAATGTGAATGGCCTAAATGCGCCCATAAGATGACACAGGGTTGCAGATTGGATAAAACAATAGGACCCATCCATATGTTGTCTACAAGAGACCCATTTTGAACCTAAGGATTCACCCAGACTGAAAGTGAAGGGATGGAGAAGCATCTTTCATGCCAATGGGCCTCAAAAGAAGGCCAGGGTAGTGATTCTCATATCCAATAAATTAGTTTTTAAACTAAAGACTCTAGTCAGAGATACAGAAGGACACTACATCATTCTTAAAGGAACTATCCACCAAGATGATCTAACAATTGTAAATATCTATGCCCCCAATATGGGAGCAGCCAATTATATAAGAAAACTATTAATCAAGATAAAGAGTCATATTGATATGAATACATTAATAGTAGGAGATCTTAAGACGCCTCTCTCAGTAATAGACAGATCTTCAAAGCAAAAAATCAATAAAGAAACAAGAGCATTGAATGACACACTGGACCAGATGGATCTCATAGATATTACAGAACATTCCACCCTAAAACAACAGAATACTCATTCTTCTCAAGTGCACATGGAACCATCTCCAGAATAGACCACATCCTAGGTCACAAATCAGGGCTCAACTGATACCAAAAGACTGAGATTATTCCCTGCATATTCTCAGATCAAAATGCTTTGAAACTGGAGCTCAATCACAAGGAAAAGTTTGGAAGGAACTCAAACACCTGGAAACTAAAGACCACCTTGCTTAAGAATGCTTGGATCAGGGGCGCTGTGTGGCTCAGTGGGTTAAAGCCTCTGCCTTCAGCTCCAGTCATGATCTCAGTGTCCTGGGATCGAGACCCACATCAGGCTCTCTGCTCAGCAGGGAGCTTGCTTCCCTCCCTCCCTCTCTCTCTGCCTGCCTCTCTGCCTACTTGTGATCTCTGTCTGTCAAATAAATAAATAAAATCTTTTAAAAAAGAAAAAAAAAGAATGCTTGGATCAACCAGGAGATCAAAGAAGAACTTAAACAATTCATGGAAACCAATGAAAATTAAGACACTTCGGTCCAAAACCTATGGGATACAGCAAAGGCAGTCCTAAGGGGGAAATACATAGCCATCCAAGCCTCCCTCAAAAAAAATTGAAAAATCCAGAATACACCAGCTATCTCTGCACCTTAAAGAACTGGATAATCAACAAGAAATTAAACCAACTCCACACACAAGAAGGGAAATAATAAAGATTAGAGCAGAGATCAATGAGGTAGAAACGAGAGATACAGTAGAATGTATCGATGAAACTAGAAGCTGGTTTTTTGAAAGAATCAGTAAGATCAATAAACCATTGGCCACACTGATCCAAAAGAAAAGAGAGAAAGCTCAAATTAATAAAATTATGAATGAAAAGGGAGAGATCACAACGAACACCAAAGAAGTAGAAACAATCATCAGAAGTTATTATCAACAGTTATATGCCAATAAGCTAAGCAACCTAGATGAAATGGATGCATTCCTGGAAAACTATAAACTCCCAAAATTGAACCAGGAAGAAATTGACAACCTGAATCAGCCAATAGCTAATAACGAGATTGAAGCAGTGATCAAAAACCTCCCAAAAAACAAGAGCCCAGGACCTGATGGATTCCCTGGGGAATTCTACCAAACTTTCAAAGAAGAAATAACACCTATTCTCCTGAAGCTGTTTCAAGAAATTGAAGCAGAAGGAAAACTTCCTGACTCTTTCTATGAAGCCAGCATTACCCTGATCCCCAAACCAGGCAAAGGCCCTACCAAAAAGAATTTCAGACCAATATCACTGATGAATATGGATGCTAAGATTCTCAACAAGAACCTAGCAAATAGGATCCAATAGCACATTAAAAAGATTATCCACCATGATCAGGTGGGATTCATCCCTGGGCTACAAGGATGGTTCAACATTCGCAAATCAATCAGTGTGATAGAACAAATCAATAAGAGAAGAGAGAAGAACCACATGGTCCTCTCAATTGATGCAGAAAAAGCATTTGACAAAGTCCAGCATCTGTTCCTGATTAAAACACTTTAAAGCATAGGGACAGAGAGAACATTCCTGAACTTAATAAAATCTATCTATGAAAGACCCACAGCAAATATCATCCTCAATGGGAAAAAGCTTGCAGCCTTCCCATTGAGATCAGGAACACGACAAGGATGCCCACTCTCACCACTCTTGTTCAACATAGTATTAGAAGTCCTAGCAACAGCCATCAGACAACAAAGAGAAATAAAAGGTATCCAAATTGGCAATGAAGAAGTCAAACTCTCTCTCTTCACAGATGACATGATTCTTTATATGGAAGACCCAAAAGACTCCACCCCCAAACTACTAGAACTCATACAGCAATTCAGTAATGTGGCAGGATACAAAGTCAATGTAGAGAAATCAGTGGCTTTCTTATACACTAACAATGAAAATACAGAAAGGGAAATTAGAGAATCGATTCCATTTACTATAGCACCAAGAACCATAAGATACCTGGGAATAAACCTAACCAAAGAGGTAAAGGATCTGTACTCGAGGAACTAAAGAGCACTCATGAAAGAAATTGAAGAAGAAACAAAAAGATGGAAGACCCTTCCATGCTCTTGGATTGAAAGAATAAGCATTGTTAAAATGTCTATACTGCCTAGAGCAATCTATACTTTTAATGCCATTCTGATCAAAATTCCACCGGTATTTTTCTTTTTTTTTTTTTAAGAGATCACAAGTAGGCAGAGAGGCAGGCAGAGAGAGAGAGGAGGAAACAGGCTCTCCACGGAGCAGAGAGCCCCATACGGGGCTCGATCCCAGGACCCTGGGATCATGACCCGAGCCGAAGGCAGAGGCCTTAACCCACTGAGCCACCCAGGCGCCCCCCACCGGTATTTTTCAAAGAGCTGGAGCAAATAATCCAAAAATTTGTATGGAATCAGAAGAGACCCTGAATCGCTAAGGAAATGTTGAAAAACAAAAATAAAACTGGGGGCATCACGTTACCTGATTTCAAGCTTTACTACAAAGCTGTGATCACCAAGACAGCATGGTACTGGCATAAAAACAGACACATAGACCAGTGGAACAGAGTAGAGAGCCCAGATATGGACTCAACTCTATGGTCTAATAATCTTCGACAAAACAGGAAAAAATATACAGTGGAAAAAAGACAGTCTCTTCAATAAATGGTGCTGGGAAAACTGGACAGCTATATGTAGAAGAATGAAACTCGACCATTCTCTTACACCATACACAAAGATAAACTCAAAATGGATAAAAGACCTCAACGTGAGACAGGAATCCATCAGAATCCTGGAGGAGAACATAGGCAGTAACCTCTTCAATATCAGCCACAGCAACTTCTTTCAAGATATGTCTCCAAAGGCAAAGGAAACAAAAGCGAAAACGAACTTTTGGGACTTCGTCAAAATCAAAAGCTTCTGCACAGCAAAGGAAACCATCAACAAAACAAAGAGGCAACCCACGGAATGGGAGAAGATATTTGCAAATGACAGTACAGACAAAAGAAAACAGTGAATACTGTTTTCAGTATTCTGTGAATACAGAAAACAATGAATACTGTTAAGCGGAAAAGAAATTATAAGACAAAAGGTTGATATCCAGGATAAAGAACTCCTCAAACTCAACACACACAAAACAGATAATCATATCAAAAAATGGACAGAAGATATGAACAGACACTTCTCCAATGAAGACAATACAAATAGCTATCAGACACATGAAAAAATGTTCATCATCACTAGCCATCAGGGAGATTCAAATTAAAACCACATTGAGATATCACCTTACACCAGTTAGAATGGCCAAAATTAGCAAGACAGGAAACAACATGTGTTGGAGAGGATGTGGAGAAAGGGGGACCCTCTTACACTGTTGGTGGGAATGCAAGTTGGTGCAGCCACTTTGGAGAACAGTGTGGAGATTCCTCAAGAAATTAAAAATAGAGCTTCCCTATGACCCTGCAATTGCACTATTGGGTATTTACAGATGTAGTGAAAGATACAGATGTAGTGAAAAGAAGGGCCATCTGTACCCCAATGTTTATAGCAGCAATGGCCACAGTCGCCAAACTGTGGAAAGAACCAAGATGCCCTTCAACGGACGAATGGATAAGGAAGATGTGGTCCATATACACTATGGAGTATCGTGCCTCCATCAGAAAGGATGAATACCCAACTTTTGTAGCAACATGGATGGGACTGGAAGAGATTATGCTAAGTGAAATAAGTCAAGCAGAGAGAGTCAATTATCATATGGTTTCACTTATTTGTGAGGCATGACAAATAGCATGGAGGACATGGGGAGATGGAGAGGAGAAGGGAGTTGAGGGAAACTGGAAGTGGAGGTGAACCATGAGAGACTATGGACTCTGAAAACCAACCTGAGGGTCTTGAAGGGGCGGGGGGTGGGAGGTTGGGGGAACAAGGTGGTGGGTGTTAGGGAGGGCATGCATTGCATGGAGCACTGGGTGTTGTGCGAAAACAATGAATACTGTTAAGCGGAAAAGAAATTATAAAAAATGCAGCAACAATAAGAACATAATTGTCTGCCATACTAAAAAAAAAATGCTAACTTTCAAAATGGAGAAATCAACCCATATGTTTAAATTTGTCTATGTAAAGAATATTTGTAATGAAATAAAAACCTCTTATATACAAAGAAATTTAAAAAAAAAAATGGAGACCCATGCTTAGCACTTCCTCAAGAAGAATCTAGTCCAGAAAAATAAGTATATCCTAGACTTCATGCACTGTGAGTTCTAATGGCCCATATGCACTGATTCCTAGAACCAACGAAGAGTAAATGATCCAGTGTCGATTGGGGGTTTGTGACACAACTTTTCTGACCAAATGACAGTGTTTCATCCAACACGTCCAGAACCTCTCAGTTTTCCCAAGGACCTCTGCGATCCTCTGATTCTTCCATCAACATCCTTGGGAAGCTCTGTCTTGGCATCTTCCTTGTCTCCTGTCTTCCTTGTCTCCTGCCTCCTCAGGGACCCTTCTGTGGACCCTCCTCAGGGATCGCCCCCACCAGGGCCTCCCCTGCCAGGACTCCCCATGACCTGTGGCCTGATGCCTGCATTCTGTGCTGGGTGCTGTGAGCCTGGTGCTTTGTGCAAGGCCTGTGTGCTCCCTCTGGGGTCACTTAGCATCTCCCTTGCAACACCCTGCATCTTCCTGCACTGGGTCTCCTCTGACAAGTCTATGAGGCCAGCCTGTGCCCATGTCATGGGCATGGAAGCACAAGTCCAGAAGGTCCAGATGACCTGCTCCCAGTCCCAGCATGTGGAGCCCGGGACAAAGATTGTCCCCGAGCAGAGGAGAACTTGGGTCCAAGGAGACTGAGGGAGGATGTGGCACCGTGAGCCCCCAGGAGGAGAGTGAGCGCAGTGTGGGCCTAGTGCTCAGTCCTGCTAGGAGACTATGTCCCACCCGCACTGGCTCTGTCCCCAGGGCTGGATGTCATTGAGTTCCACTTTCCCACGTTGCAGGCTGGCAGTGACTCACAGAGGAAGAGGCACTACTGGTGCTGGAGAGAGCCCTCAGGCAGAAAGGAGGGGGCAGGTGCTCCCTCAGCAGCAGGTGCACTGGGGCAGGCTCAGGGGACATAAAGGGACAGCAGTGCCTGCAGAGGGGTTCTCCACACAGACCCCTCCTCAGGCTCAGTACAAGCTTATATAGAAGGCCTTTGTCCCCCAAACACAAAGTCTGGCCCAGGACCACCCCCCACAAGCTCCCACTCCCAATCCTTCATACTCAGCTCAAGTGACAAGAAAAGGCCAATAGATTAGGTGGTGTCGGGTGCACAAAGACATGTGTTTTTCTGGCCAATGTTCTAACACTGCTGGCATTTTAAGGATCTCAGGGCTTTGATTCAAAAACAGTAAGATGCTGGGAACCCCAGACAGTTTTCTGGAAACCTGTCTCTGTGCCTTGCAGCCCTCCCAACCCACCAGCTCTGCTCAGAATCACTCCAGGCCTCAGACCCACGGTCTTAAGTCCTCAGATAGCCCAGATGATGTGCCATCAAAAAGCAATCCAGGTGAAGCAGCAGGACATGCTACAGATTTCAGCAAATCCCCCTCCCAGAAAGTGAGGGTACCACTGGGGGAGTTGTCTGAAAACAGCCAGGTCAGGGTTCCAGGAAGACACCAGAGGCTCAGGAGTAACAGAGGAGCATCTGAAGGTCAGGTAGGGACTGTGGGAATCTCAGGTGGTTTGCCTAGGGGAAGTTCCCATCCCCCTAAACCCTCAGTGTGATGGCTCTTTGGGGGGATGGGGGAGGACCATGCCTGGAGGACCCATGACTCCACTGTCAGAGGTCGCCAACTTGGTCTGTGCAAAGGTGGGGAAACCCGGCAACACCCCAAAGAATTTCTGGAAACAGTAGCTATCTTGGTGGCAGCTGACCTGGGAGGTCAACCTTCCAGCTGCCTGAAGTGGGATTAAGCCACAGAACAGCGTACTAACCAGAAATGGAAGGAGAACCAGTTCTTCATTTCAATAGTTTCTAAGTTACCAGTTTGTTCCTATGGTTAGTATACTTTGCAACGTCTTGAAAATGTTCTCCTCGTGTTCTCTGCTAGAGAGGTTCTCAGAAAAGCTTGGTTTATAGGTAGAAATCATCCAGAATAGACTTCAGTTGGCACAGCCATGCTAGTAAAAGTATGGCACTTCCCCAAAATACTAAAGATAGATCTCCTGTCTGATCCCACTATCAGGAAATCTGATTTTCAGGAAATATCCCATTTTCAGGAAATGAAGTCAGTTTCTCAAAGTAAGATCTGCATTCTCCCCCCCAATCTCCCTGAGGAAGGGTGGCCACCCTTAGCAATGGGGCACCCATGTGGGAAGTCATAGACAACCCTCTCCTTGAGCCAGGCATCTCCCTGGACAAGGGGCTGCCCCAGGGCTGGGAGGTCTCCACAGCAGTGCATTTGATGTCCCGGATACTAGGGGGAGACAGAGGGTCATCAGGCCAGTGAGGGTCAGGACACACTACTCAAAATATGGCATCTGGGCAAATTAAATATAGAAACTGAAATAATTTTGCATAGAGAAGAAGCCAGAAGTTCCCTCTGATCCCCAGCCATCAGCTCTTCTTCCATGAAGCAGGTCAGCATACTCCCATGTGGCACTTTCTCTCCCGAGACCACAGGGAAGACCAAGCTTATCACCAGAGTGAAGGAATTTAGGGCCACAAAGGCCATACGAACACACCTGGTTAAACTAACCCTTACCTTCCTAGTTACTTCTTTACCATTTACCAGCCCTAGTCCAAATCCATGTCTGTCAATTCTTCACACATTTATTGCTTCTTTGTCTAAAGGGAGAAGAGCTCTCTGCTCCCATTGCCTCTGCTGGTCTCCATGTTCTTGTGAGGCTCCCACCAAAAAAATCAATACACTTTGCCTGCTTTTCTCCTGTTCATCTGTCAATTTTCAGACCCAGCCTGGGGTGTTAAGAGGAGCTGAAGAAAACTTTCCTCTCTTGCAGCATTGCAGAGGGGCAGGGGGCAGGGGTAGTCAGGAAAACCCATCCCATCTTCCTGGCCCTGGTTAAAACCAACCTCTTCTGGAAAGCACCACAGGGCTGTGCATGGTTGGGAGAGCCAGGGAGAGGCAGGTGGAACACATAGGCGCTACCTGACCACCAGCCAGGGGACTTGGCCCCAGTGACAAGTCCAGGGTGTTATGATGAATATTATAATGGAGAATCCTGTATATCAAAACTTCCCCATACCAGGCTTCATTATTGCTACTCATTGTAGTTGTTACTATTGGCTTAGTGACTTTCCTGAACTAACTTTGTCAAGTTTGTGTTTTTTGCTATGTGTGACCTCTGAATCCCTGTGCTATTTACTTAGTGGTCAGCCAGTGGCTGGGCAGAGAGGTCACCCATGTTTCTGAGCTATGGCTACAGATATGGCTGTATTGGAGGTCTCACAACCTCCTCCTCCTCCTCCTCAGGTTCAAAAAAACCTGCTTGAGTGGCTCATGGAACTCAGAGAAACATGTTCATTAAAAAGACAGAACTCAGGACCAGGCAGCTGGAAGTGATGAGCAGGGCAATATGTGTAGCAGAAGCTCGGAGATCCCCCACTTTTGGAGTGAAAGAGGCCTTTACCCACCTCCACTCTAATCTTCGTCTGTACTTCCTAACTAATGACATCCTTCCTTTGGGCTCCTCTGTTAACTCAAGTGAAAAAGATGCTGGGCACTGAAACAACCCTCCAACCAATAATCACTGTCTGATGCCAAGAAGACCCCAAATGACTGACCCCAAGACAGTGATCAACTGGAACTTTACTGCCCCTGCACCTACCCATAGACCTTTGTCCTAAATTTTCCTTATATAAAAGCCCAGGAGTGTTTTCAACACCTATAGACCAGGCCACACCTCTGCCTTCCAGTGTGGGCTGCAGGGAAATAGATTCCTTTCCTGTGTTACCACTACCCATCTCTCTGCCTCTGGATCTGGGGCACTGCGAATAGTGCAATGCAGAAAGTCAAATACCAGTTCTGCTCCTCCCCAGGGTTCACCGCTTCTGCTCCTCTCACTGCAGTTCTGCTGTTGGCTTAGTAACTTTTCTGAACTGATTTTGTCAAATCTGTATTCCTTGTCATATGCAGCCACAGAAGTGTCTGTTCTGTGAATGTAGTGGTCAATTGTTGATTGGGTGAGATTTCCTTAAACATCTGGAAACGTCCCTCCCTCTGGGAAAAAAACAAAACAAATCTTCCAGTCTTCAGAGTTGGGGAGGAGGGTTCTGGGTGTGTGGGTGTTGGGATATACCTTCAGCACCAGCTACGCCTTTTAGGACTCTGCCTTGGCCTTCACTTCCTACTTGCTGAGTCTGATGATCACCAGAGAGGAGAGCCTAGGGCCTTCTCAAGTCTGCCCTGAGCAGGCACTCAGCCCATGCATCTAGTGTCCTAGGAGCTTAGGAATAGATCAGAGCTTCCAGACCCTTCTTCTGTAAAGCTCCTCATCACTTGGACTTTCTTTCAGTGATTCTGCTTGGTATCTATTTGCACCAACTATTATCCATTGCCCTAGGGAACAGAGACTCACATATGCCTTTAAATGTTTTGGTCATTGAATGCCTGCAATAGCCACCTCACTAATGGGAGATTTGGTGGTAAGCAAGAAGTCACAGAGGACTCCAAGGGCCTGGACTTGGTGTTAATTCCTCTCCTGAAATGGGGACACATGTGGGAGGAGCAAGTGACCAGCTGATGGGGGGTGCAGGCACCTGACGTGGACAGGCCTGAGATAAGGCCTAGGTGAGGCCTGAGACCCCCGGGGTATGTTCCTGGCATCCAGACTGCAATGTCTTCAAAGTGGCAGATTGGTTGGGATCATCTTCAGGCTGAGGAGGAAGATGAGGAGGGCAGAGGGGACTGAGGAGGCTCAACTTAGACAGGATGGCACTGAGCCACTCCTTTGGGGGAAAAGTGGGTCAGGTCCAGGTTAATGGGGCCAGACTTTGAGCCCATTGCACTATATGAATAAGCCAGTCCTTAAAGGACTGATACTAGAGCACCCAACCTGTGAGGGACAGAGAACACTCTGATTCATAGAGATCAAAGGAGCTGCTGAGTGCTGGGGCTGGGGAGGGGGAATGAGGGGTTAGGGTCTCATGTGCAGAGGTTCAGTTTGGGATGATGACAAAGTTGTGGTGATGGATGGAGGTATCAGGTGCAGAACAGTAAATTTACTTATTGCCACGAATTGTACCTTGAAATATGCTTAACAGTATCACTTGTATGTCTATTACAACACAGCAGGAAAGAAGTGAGTCAAGAGGACAGGGTCATCATGAGTCCCAGGAGGGCCCTGGAGCAGGAATCCTGTATCTTAGTTCTAGCTTTCACAGTCTGCCCCTTGTTGGTGACTGAGTTCACAGTTGGCACTCAGCAAATGCTTGCTAAGACACAGTGCAAGCAGATGAGGGCACAAGTGCAAACACACCAGTGGGCACTGAGGAATCCCAATAGGACACACACCCAGATGGAGCCAGTGCCCACATTTCACAAACACCAGCACAGAAATAGCCATTTAAAACCAAGGCAGGAACCATATATAACCCAGAGGGCTCCATGCTCTTGGAGGCCAAGCTAGAGGCCACAACCAAGGCCTCTGGTGGTCAGTGGACTGGGGGTCTGACAGGTGGCTCGACACACCCATGGCCCTGAAGTCCCATGGGACTGGGAGGGAAGGCCCAGTTCTGGCTCCATGGTTGCTGCAGGGCTGCTCGCAGCCCCACCAACCTGTGTCTGTTTAGAACCAGGGAGAAAACCTTTTCCCTCGATTGTTCTTTTTAAAGATGGTTGCACCACATTAACACAGAAAAGCATCTGACATAAAACTGGAGCCATTCACAGCTGCAAATGACCCAGATGTTATCAAAATGTGACCACAAAGAGAGTACCTTGCATCCCCAGGCAGGCCTCCTGTGTGTGGGTGTAGCTGGGGACTCTGGACATGCCCATGTGGGCAGTAACGGGCTCCACAGCCTCCCTCGAAGGAACAGAAGAAGGAACCTGCTCTGATGGCTCCACTGGCAGCACCCCCTAATGGAGATGGGGGCAGCCCCACATGCATTCTGGGTGTCCTGGTGATTCTTAGACACAGCCACAAATTCAGTTTCTTCATGGCTGGGGTGGGATGGTGGTTGGGTAGCCCAGCAGTCATGGGTAGCCAGAGGTCCTCCAGGGACAGCCCAGCCACCACAAGTCCCACAGGTCCTCTGGGGACAACCCAGCAGCCGCAGGTCCCACAGGTCCTCCAGGGATAGCCCAGCAGCTGTGGGTCCCACTGGTTCTCCAGAGACAGCCCAGCAGCCACGGGTCCCACAGGTCTTCTGGGGACAGCCCAGCAGCCGCAGGTACCAGGGGTGCTCCAGGGATAGCATCTTGGTGAGCTTGTGGTCCAGCATGTACCTGTTTAAGTGGCTTTCATCATGCCACATGGCCTCCATCCCATTGGCCAGGTTGACCCCCATTGCATGGTGACAGGTCAAGGTCATTCAGTGAACCTTCATCAGTGATACCCCAAAAAAGGTTCCCAAGTAGTAAATGTTGCCCTGGTCCCTGAGGATGTGGGTCTAGGACTGTGGCTGGCACTTGTCGCTGAAGTCCTTGTGGGCTGCCAGGTAGAAACTGGAGTACAGGGTGCCAAAGAAGGGGGACAGGATCTCCACACCCATGTGGTCACAGAACTTCAGGTCTATATCTGCACAACAAGTCATCTACCTCATCTAAGTCTTGTCCAACCATTTCACATGGCTGGTGTCCTTTTGAGGTGACTACCCGCTCCCCAACATGGGGAAAGCAGCTCCCCCATCGTTAGGCAAGTGTGGTGAGCCCCTCTGAAACTGATTTTTTGTACAGACACTAAGGCTACTTCCCTATGCCTGCCCCATCACTGGCAGGTTAGTAAATTACTCACAAAGGGAAGACAGGCACTACATTTAAGTAAGGGACAGGCACACATATACACCCAGATGGCATGGATCAGGTCATTAGCAGCAAATTGAGGCCCAGAAAGTGAGGACACAAGCCAGACATGAAGCAGTGGGAGAGAAGAATGATCATAGGCTGAGGGCACAGCAAATAGAAAGACTTGGCATTGAGCTTGAGACATAGATAAGACAACCACACCCCACAGAGGGCAGGGCACAGAAGGAGAGGTAAGGCTAGAAAGGATGGACAGGAGGGGAACAGACCACAGAAAGGCCCAAAGGAAATGTTCCAAAAAGATCACTCCAGTTACTGGAGGAGAATGGGCTCTGTGCAAAAGAGGACAGGGAGAACCTAATCCTAACCCAACCCTAACCCTAACCTTAACCCCTAACCCTCATCGTAATCACTAACCCAACCCCATTGAAATCATCACAAAATCAGCAAAACACATTCCTATACCTTTCTTAAAATAGATGTAAGAAGCCTCCTTAGGAAAAGTCAAAACCAAGAGCTCTTTTGTGCACCATAAATGTAAATATATTGTGCCCTATAAGCAAGTGTGTCTTCACAAACATTTCAAACATTGTTCAGTAGAGTGATACCAAGCAATGTTATCCACCATAGTAAGTTTTCAAGTAAAAACGTGTTCATATCAATTGATGCAGAAAATATTCTAACCAAAATCCAACATCTGTTGCTGATATAAACACTCATGAAAGCAGGAATAAGGGGTAATTTTTTTTTTCAAGAAATCTATAGGAAACACCATGCTCGGGTCTGAAGATTGACAGCTCTACTCTGAAATCAGGAACAAGGACAGGATGCTGGTTTTCGCAGAAGGACGGATACTGTATGATTCCACTTGGATGAGGTGTCTGGAGACACAAAGTTGGATGTGGCTGTAGGGGCTGAGGGGAAGGGGAATGGGGAGTTGGTGTTTCATGCATACAGTCTCCCTCAGGGAGAATGAAAAAGGTCTGGAGAATGATGTACAACCGTGGGAACTCAGCTAAGGCCAGAGAACTGTACCTGAAATATTTCAAGTGGTCAATGTTCTTATGTTTAACCATAAACATATTAGTGAAAAAATGAAGGACTGGTGCATGTCACAACATGGATGGACACCAAAAACAGTGCAAGTGACATAAGCCATATAGAAAATACCATTCAGATTGGAGCCATGTGCTCCTTAAATCCATCAGAGTTGCACAGAGAAGGGAAAGTCTCAGGAGCAGTTCCAGAAAAAGAAAACTAGATCAGAATGGAAAAGACATCTCAGACAGTGTGGCAGGTGGCGACAGCTGAAGTGGGTCTGTGGTCTGGGTTAAAATGTGGGAACCATCATGATTTCCTCACTTTGGGTTATGTAGTAGTTCTTCAGGAGAGCATCCCTGTTTGGGGTAAAATGCACCGAAGCAGCCCATGTGAAGTGGCAAACAGGGTCTGCATATGGAGGTAAAGCGTATTTGTGTGGCTGTGACAAGTTACTGCAGATGTGAAATCACTGCAGAGGCAATGACTCTTGCAAACATTCACGTGGGCATCATGTCACAGAAGCTGAGATGACGTCAGACTTTGGGATGGAGGCCAAGCCCCCCCCAGGTCCAGGATGCCCACGTGGATGGGTCACTCACCCTTGCAGGAGGCCACACATCAGCAATAGGCTTGTGGGAGGATTGAATTGGGCAGTGTCTCCGGCGCAGCAGAAGCAGTGGGATTTGGAATCCCAGTTTCCCACAGTACCCCCCATAACCTGGTTAGAACTGTGAGGAAGCAGAATGGGAGGCTTCAGTAAAGCAGGTTGGAGAGCCAGAGGGAGCCGGGAAGGGGGCACCTGTCGCTCAGGGCCATGACAGACCCACGTTAGAGACTCACCTGCTCCAGGCCCCTCAGGGGAAGCTGGGGGTTCCTCTCCTACAGGAAATCACCAACCCTGCAGCTCCCCGGATGAGAACTCTCCATCACCCCAGCCCCTGCCTTTCTCCATGGACTTGCCTTCCATGCAGCCCTCCCAGCTTCCCCCAACCTTGTCCATGACCGCTGAGCAGGAGACAGGCCTGTCCTCCAACAGCCGTGAGACACTGATGACAGACATGGAAGGAGACGGGGAGACACTCTGGACTCAGGGAAGAACAGGTGCCGGGGAAACACCTACTCTCTCCACAGCCACCCCCGGAGTCCGCGCTGTTGCCCGGTGCTCCCAGATCCGGGCCAGCCCTGCAGCGGGTGTGGACAAGGGAAAGACCACAGGGGATCCCCACAGCCCTGCTCACAGCCCAGCAGGAGGCCACCGCACCACACACAAAGCCACGGAAGCCCCACCGTCTACAGGACACAACCTTCCTCTGTGGGACCCTGCAAGCATGCACCTCCTCGGCAGTCCCCGCTCCGACGGCTTCTGCTCACCTTCTCCCGCTACCAGGCCTGAGGAGGCCAGGCTCCTGTCAGCATGGACTCAACCCTACATCCTCCGGAAGCCCCCACAGTGGGTCCTGAGGAGGCTGGGCTCCTGTCGGTGTGGACGCGGCCCCACGTCCTCCACAGCAGGTCCTGTCAGTGTGGATGCGGCCCCACGTTTTCCACAGCGGGTCCTGAGGAGGCTGGGCTTCTGTCAGCGTGGAGGCAGCCCCGCATCCTCCCGAAGTCTCCACAGCGGGTCCTGAGGTGGCCAGACTCGGATCAGCATGGACTCAACTCTACCTCCTCCGAAAGTCCTCAAAGTGGGTCCTGAGGAGGCCAGGTTCCGATCGATGCAGATGCAGACCCACACCCTCCATTGCGGGTCCTGTCGGTGTGGACTCGGCCCCACGTCATCCCAAAGTCTCCACAGCCGGTCCTGAGGAGGCTCGACTCCTGACTGTGGAGGAGGCTCCGCATACTCCAGAAGCCTGGGCTTCCTCGCAGATGGTGCTGAAGCCTTGGAACACCTGCCCGCGCGCCGGAGAAAGCGGCCTGAGCGCAAGCCCCGCAAATGTAGCGAGCGGGAGTCGGGCGCCCCCCTGCGGGCGGTGGGAGCGGCGCAGCATGCGGTGCGGTGACTCAGGCGACCCCTGAAGGCGGTGGGGGCGGTGCAGGATGCAGTGCACTCAGTTCAGGGGAGGCACCTGTTCCTTCCGGGGTCCAGCTGAATCCATTACATTTTGGAAACTGAAAATGAGATGGAATCCAATTGCCCCCTGACTTCTCCAGAAATAGAAACAATTAATTAGAAATCATACGGAATTAAGTGAAATGCAGACACAAGCTTTACAACTTACACCAAAATTGATTCAAAATTGTAGATAACTTTAAAATGTAAACCTATCAAAGTATCAAAAAGAAAATATAAAAGAATATCCACATGACCTTGAGTTCCGTGGTGAGTTTTAACCCACAAAACCACAAAAGAAAAAATCCACAAAAGAAAAAAATTGGTAACATGAACTTCTTAAAATTAAAACTTCTACTCTGTGAAAGACCTTGCTCAGGAAACCAAAAGACAAGCCCAAAAATGGGAGGAAATGTTTGCAAAATACATACTTGGCAAAATATTTGCATTCAAAATACACAAAAAACTATCAGAACTCAACAATAAGGACACAAACGTCGTAATCGATAACAGGTAAGGATCTGAAAATGCTTAGACAAAGAAGACATACAAATACAAAATAAGCATACAAAAACATGCTCTACCTCATTATTAGGAAAGTGCAAATAGCAATAGGTACAAATAGGTGTGCAGTACTGCACGTGCACACCTATTACAAATTATAAGCTCCAAAAACAAGAATATTAATTGCTAGAAGGTGAAGGATGGCAGCAACTGTCCCTTCAGAAGACAGGCTATTTTTCCCAAACCTAAGTAAGTCTTATATTAAGATCCAACAATTACACTTCTAGTATTTAGAAAACTGCTTTGAAAAATCATTTCCAAACAAAAATTCACATGCAGTTATGCACAGTAGCTCTATTCATAATGGTTACAAACTTAAAGAAACCAGAATGTCCTTCCATGAATGAAGCAAACTGAGTGCATCCATGGGAAGGAAGCAGAATATGCCACCCAAAATATGCCTCTTTAGCGCAAGGGTCATTTGGGCTGATTAATTTTAAGAAACAGCAGACACGAGAGAATCTTTGAAAACTGGGTAAAAGTTGCCATTTGGTGAGTGAAATGTACACTCATAAAGGAACGCTCCATTTGTAAGCCTGTTTACCTCTGTATCATGAACATAATGACTAAATCTCAAGGAATTCTTACCAAAAGAGAAGGCACAGACTTAAGTCTGTGTAACAACCATTCCCTCATTTACAGGGCTCACTGATAACATCCCTTAACTGGACTTCCCACCACCCAAAAATCTTTTGGTCTTTAGTTGAAGATAGCATTAGGCTGAGGGCTGGGCCACCTCACAGAGTTATTCCGTTTACTTGTTTTTCTCCTGTTAATCTACCCAACAATAAAAAGAAATGAACCATCACCCTATACAAGGACATGGAAGAACTTTACATGTATTTTTCTAAGTGAAAGAATCCAGTCTGAAAAGGCTACACGCTGAGGGACCCCATTTGTAGGAGATTCTGGAAAAGGCAAAACTGGAGATGATAAAAGGATCAGGGGGTGAATTCCACGATATTTTAATGATTTGTACCTGCCACTATGCATTTGTCAAGACCCAAACACTTTGGGGCACCTGACTGGCTCAGTTGGTGGAGCATGTAACTCTTGATCTTAGAGTTGTGAATGCAAGGCCCATGTTGGGTGTGGTGATGACTTAAAAATAAAATCTTTAAAAAACATAAACATTTTTATATCCCAAAGAGTAAATCACAATCTACTGAAATTAAGTTATTTGAGATGTGGGAGTGTCACAGGATGGTATAGGGGCCAAGGGCAGGCTGCCCCAAATCTGCCACTTTAACATATAGATCACTTTAATAAAAGTTACTTAAGAGACAGACTATGCAATGAGGACACCTAGACCCTCCTCTGCCCCCCATTGTCCGCTGAGCAAATTTAGCTCCCACGTGTAAGACTTTTATACCATCCTCTACTAACCAGGGCTCCTTAAAGAAATTGCTGACACTAGAACTGAGACAGGAAGTATAGGAGCCAGGATAATCGGGAAGTATCAGAAAGTAAAGAAGTTCCAGGAAAAGAGCCACAGAGATGGAAAGATGTCAACAGAAAACAAGAACCAATGGAAAGTGCTCCCAATCCCAAAGCAGGAATGAGACAGCGACCAAACACTGTAGTGCTGGAGCATAACCTGCCCTGGTGTCCACACTGGTAAAAATAAATGATTCTTTAAAGATTTCATTTATTTATTTGAGATAAAGTGCATGAGCAGAAGGGAGAGGGAGAAGTAGGTTCCCCGAGGAGCAGGGAGCCCAACATGGAGATTGATCCCAGGACCATGAGATCATGACCTGAGCTGAAGGCAGCTACTTAACTGAGCCACCTAGGTGCACCAAAATAAATGACTTTTTTAAAAGAAACAACAGGCCCAAAATGGAGTCACTTGTGTCAAGAGATGCAAGCCAGCAAACCAAGACTTATTACCTGATCTAACTGCAGTTTCACACACTCTCACCTCTGTGTAAACTTTAACCAGTCAGGCTGGAAAATGAACTGAATGGCCCCATCTGTTGCCCTTTGGAAGGAGACACTGCATCCTTTTCTAGTAATTTCTTTTTTTTCAATCCCTTCTCTGCCTTTAAATCCCTTCCCTTCCCTGCAGCTAAAAGGAGCTCATTTCCATTTGCTAAATGGGATGCTGCCTAATTAATGAACTATTCAGTGAAGCCATTGGGATCATTTAAATTACTCAGTTGCATTTCTATCAACAGATTACATAGTTGTTGTTTTTTACAAATGGAATGGAATAGACCTCTACTATAAGAATTCCAAATAGTAGATGTAGACACTCAGCCATCCATTAAGGAAATGGAGCTAACTTCCCTCTCCTAAAGTTTGGGCTCAGTGCAGTGTTTTCCTACTTATGAAGACACGTTGTATGCTCATGGAAAAAAGTAACTTCATGGTGGGGAACCCTGACCATCACTGCTTCAGCCAGGTGACCAACATTAACATGGACAGTGACAAGCGTTCCCTTATTATAAAGTGATGACAGAGCACTTTACCTCTCTGATCTGGTTCCTCAAAATCCATAATCTCAATGTAATCATGAGGAAAACAAATAAATCCCAATAGAAGACTTTCTACAAAATGCCTGACCAGTCCTCCTCAACACACCAAGATCATTGAAACAAAGCAAGTCTGAAAAACTGTTACAGCCAAGTAGAGCCTAGAGAGGCATGAGCTGGAAAAGGGACACTGGAGCAGGAGGAGAAACAGAAGGAACCTGAGTAAAATATGGACTTTAATTAAAAATAACACATCAATATTTGTTCATGAGTTGTGACTATTCTGTAGACTAGAAAGAAATAAAATGTCAAATAGAAGAAACTTATTGTACCAGACAGAAAACCTAGAGGAAATGGGTGATTAACAAAAGGACCCTAAAATATGGAAAAAACAAGCAGACCAATTAGTCATCCATGGACCGCTTCCTCCTGCTGGTTCTCCACTCATTGTTCAAGGGTTCTCCTCTGCCAGGACAGAGAAGGAAGAGGGACAGAGCTGTTCTGGAGCTCCTCTGAGACCTGACCCACTCAGCCTTCCCCTCCTTAGCCATGCCCTGACCAGTGAGGACACCATGCAGAGGGAGTCTCAGGGATTGTTGATTCTGATAAGTCAGCTGAGATTTTTTGGCTTGAAGAGAATAGGACATTGTAAGGGCCTACTTAGCCAGAGCGAGCCATTTTGTTGTTTATGAGGTAAACTTAGATTGACCCTGCCCCCCCACCCCCAGAAGAACTTACTTAGAAACAAGTCTGGGAAACCAGTAAAATAGGACTGACCAGCCCCTGATAACAGAGCCCATATACCAGGACATGTCAGGTCAGGAGGAGGTAACAGAGCCCAGAATACAAGGATGAGTCAAGCCAGGTGGAGACATCCAATCAGGAAAGCACCTCCCTAACCACCCAAGAATGTGGGCCCTGCCTTTTGGGTGCCAGTTCTGACCAGAGTGATGGGCTAGTTCAAATAACTACTATAGTGATGAAGTTCTAGAACCTAGGTGAGGTTCGGTAGGCTGCAGTCTGGAGCCAATGACCAAGAAAGAATTCTTGAGACATCTTTGGTGCAAAATGGTGGTTTATTAAAGCACGGGAAGGAAGAGCTGCTGCCCTGGGTTGTGGGCAGGAAGAGCTGCTGCCCTGGGTTGTGGGGGATGGCAGGTTATGTACCCTGCGGTTGGGGGAAGGTGAGGAGAAGGGAGGTTTCAATGGAGTTTTCATATGCTAAAGAGGGCCTACAAGGTGCCAGGATGTCCCAGGCCTACCGGAGGCCTTGCCCTTGCTGCTGGATCAATGTTGTCTTTAGACCAGCCATTAACATTAAGATAGTTGGGAGACTTTTTGGTGGGGTGTCACAATCCTGCTATCAATCGTCTTTGTTAGTGAGATTGAGGACATTTGTAAACCAAGGGAGACTCCTGTCTAGCAGGATTGTAAGCTCTGCAAATTAACTATTTGCTTATTGTTCATGGCAGTCAGGGCTGCCTGAGGGATGCTACACATAGGACTGAGGGGGAGCAGATGCAGAGGGGAGTGCAAGGCACCAGCTTTTGCTTTGTCTTCAGCCAGCCTCGTGCTCCCTCATCAATAGGGTAAATTGTAATTCAATTGGTCACCTGTGTGTGGCCAGGCTCAACCATATGATCTTTACTCTATAAAAGTTAGTCTGTGAGGCTGGGAGGGGTGGCCTCTTTGCAAGAGACGGCCCTGGCCAGTCAGTTTGATTCTCGATGCTTGGCATGAAATAAAGCTTTGCTTGACCTTCGCTTTGTATCAGTCTCGCTCCTTTGACCATGGACCCAACAGACATACCTACTGAAGTAAAATAAATTAATATTTTTAAATGATCAGAAAAAAATTAATACTTGCAGGAGGCAAGTTAGGAATGTGTTTAGACTTTGCAAGCCCAGGGGCTCACACTGTCAGAGTGTGACCTGGACCATCTCCAACCCTCTATCCTGCCAAGTGCTCTGGGGTGGACTCATTCACAGACAGTCTCTCTTACTGGATCTGGGGCCTGTAGCAACTCCAGGCTGAAATCCCCTCACCATCGATTCTACTGGGAAGTTTTCTCTTTCTCTTGGGTTCCATGAAAAGTCATGGCTTTAAGTGTTGTTGGTCTGTCTAGGGTCACATTCTTATTCTTGAAGCCATCAAAGCACCTAGAAGACAGAGCATGAGGTTGGGTAGACCTGGATCATACATCCATCTTCAAGGTGGGTGGAATGTAGGGTCTGCCCTCTGGAACTGTTTGGATGGGAAGCAGGTGAGATGTGGTTCCCAAAGACAAGCTGAGGTGCTAGACTTGGGTGTGAGAACAAATGCTGGGCTGGCAAAGCTGCAAGTTTTGCATCACTGGTGGGGGACTGCACAGCTGTGGAATCTGAAGCCCAGGGAAGGAAGGAGTTAACCCAGGGTCAGAGGCAGCGGCCGCCATCCAGTGCTCTCTGTCCTCCCATGATGGCAAGACGCTCTTCCACTTGCTGAAAAAACAACTTTGCTCTTGGTGGGACTCAAGGCTCCTGCATCTCAGAGATGGGAAGGCACACGGACCTCACCTGTGTCCCTGTTGGGCTCCATGCTGGTGGAGCCTACTTTAAAAAAAAATAAAATCAATTAAATAAAAATAGAACAACTTCTTCCATGTTTGCTATAACTTGCTGGTCTTGCATTACAATTCTCTGCATTTCTGAATAAACTTACTTGGCAGGTAAAATAATGGGCAGTTTTATTTTTAAAGTTAATACCTTATTTTGACTTACGTCTTTAAAATGTATCTTTGAATACAATCAGATTCTGAAGTACTGAGGTTTAGGATGTCAACATAATGAATTTTTGGAAGGATAAAACTCAGCCCATAACAAAGACCCCTGTAAGGGAGGATGTAATCTTTGGTTTTGTTTTGTTTCTTGGGTTTTTTAAAGATTTCATTTATTTATTTGAGAGAGAGAGAGCATGAGCAAGGAGAAGGTCAGAGGGAGAAGCAGACCCTCAGCAAAGCTGGGAGCCCCATGCGGGACTTGATCCCAGGACTCTGGGATCATAACCTGAGCCAAGGCGGTTGCTTAACCAATTGAGGCACACAGGCGCCCTTTGTTTATCTTTTAAAAGGCAACAAAGTGTGGAGATTCAAAGCACAGGCTGTCAGACTGTGGGCTCTAAATCTTTGTCCTGTGCCTCTTTAGCTGTGTCACTTTAGACACGTTACTTCATTTCTGGGTTTGCAATGAAGAATAATGACTACTTTAAAGGGTTCTTGTGATCAAATAAAATAACTTCAAGGGCTTGACCGGGTGCCTGGCAGGTGATAACTAGAAAGTCCAGCTGTTGTTCAGAGGCTGTTATTAACACTCAGGGTGAGTGAGTACTGGGAGGTGGTGGAAACCAATAACCGCCACAGCCTGAAGTCGCAGACTTGTCCCAGGACCACATTTAAGGCCTGCAGACACCCCTTCGAGCCCGCCTCGGCCTGGGAACGGGGCTCGGGTCCAAGAAAGGTGCGGAGGGAAGGCTGGTGGAAGACGGGCGTGACCCCAGCTGCTGTCCCACAGCATGACAGCAGCGGAGCTGCGAGCACAGAGCACCGGCCAGCCCTCGAGCGGAAAACCGCGGGCTTCTCTATTGCAACCGGTCACTCCCGGGCTCCGGAGTGCGGCGGGCAGCCGCCTCCACAGCTCAGCCCGGCGCGTCAGCCTCCCGCGAATTCCTGGTCCCAGCACACGTCGAGGCCGGGGACAGAGGAGGCGTTCGGGGAAGGGGTCGCACGGGATCCCAACAAGGTACTGGCGTCTGGTTTGCATACGGACGCCTTGACCTTCTCTAGGTCACCCCGCAATGGGACAGCGGCGCAGCTTAAAGGAGTCCGCGGCACACACCTGCCCACGACAGGTGAGCGCTCGGAGGCGACGGCACCTTACACGTCAGGCCGATGCGACACAGCTGAGAGCTCCTAGCAGGAGGTATGGCACAAGACAGCCTCCCACCTCCCGAACCGGACCCTGCGGGACCCACTGGGACGCGAGGGAGGGGCCTCGCGGGCGGGAGGGAGTTCGCCAGTGCACGCGCCGGAAGTATTGGCAAGGGGTTCGGGGACTGTGGGGACTGCCGGCGCCGGCAAGCGCCTTCCCTTTGCGTATTTCCGGCGCGACGGCGGACGTGATGACACACTGAGCGGGCACCAGTTATGCGGGCCAGTTCACGCTTGTTCGGCGGCAGCTCCCGGAAGCTGCCCGTCGGGGCAAGGCTCGTACTGGGGTCAGGGACCCGGGATCCGCGCCCAGCGGTTAGGCACGATGCGGCTGGGCTCCGGGACCTTTGCCGCCTGCTGCGTGGTGATCCAGGTGCTCGGGGTCGCGCTTTTCCTTCGGGGATTCTTCCCGGCTCCGATTCGTTCCTCCTCCAGGACGGAGCACCAAGCAGAGCCTCCAGCGCCCGAGCCCTCAGCTGGTACGGACCCCTCCCCGGCCGTCTCCCCTCCTCCCCACCCCTTTCTCCAAAGGAGCCTCCTATGAGCATCGCCTCTCGCATTTCTCGGGACTTCCGAGTGTTCTCCTCGTTGGGAGGAGAGGACTCCACGCCCAGGAGTCCTCTCTCTACCGCCCCAGCCCCTTTCTGTACGCCACAGCGTGTGGCATCCACCACTACCAGGCACGCTGCAGTCTCCTCCCTGGTCGCCGCGGAGAAAGCTCTGCACACCTGCTCTAACTTGTCTCCTGACGTCGCTCGTCCCGTCACAGCCCCGCCCCCTGCCCGAACAGTCCGTTGTGTCACTCCCTTTCCCAGGCACCCTTTCTGCTCAGTAAGACACAGCATATAAGATTCCGCTGACCCCAAGCACTGCGTTTTCTTCTGTGACATTCTTTCAGTGAATGTCCCCCTTTTCCTGCCAGTGGCCCTCACTTACCCAGTAGTACGCACTAGGTAAAGGCTCTCCCGTTTTTCACTAGGTCCCCACAATACCAGCCACTGACCGTGTCGACAGTTTGTAGACACTTACCCATCCCCTACCCGCTGCACTGTGTTTTGAATCAAGCTCCGCAAATGTCAGATATCCAGGGTTCTCACGCAGGAACTCTTCTTCCCCAGTACACACCATGCATAGAGCAATTCATGGTTAATACGGGGGCTCCTTCAGCTTCCTCAGTATCCTCGCACTGTCCAGTAACCGGTCCTTTTCTTTGGCTTGGGTTAGGTAGATATGACAGCATATGTGCTAGAGAAGTGGGCCAGAAGCAGATTATAAGGTGCTAGGGAGCTAAATACAGTTTAAAAACTTAATTTCCTTTTTCCTTTCAAACATTTTTAGGAGACCTTTCCAACTGGACCAAGCTCCCACCACCTCTATTCAGAAAAGTTGTTATTATGCTGATAGATGGCTTGAGAGATGATTTTGTGTTTGGGTCAAAGGGTGTGAAATTTATGCCCTACACAACTTATCTTGTGGAGAAAGGAGCATCTCATAGTTTTGTGGCTGAAGCCAAGCTGCCTACAGTTACCATGCCTCGAATCAAGGTAAACAGTTTGACTTAATGTGTTGTAAGTCATGATTTGGCTCTTTGGGAGGTTTGGAGGGGCTCTCTCTACTCTTTTACCTAGAGTCCCAATTTTAACTTGGTGGAAATTAGTTGAGTGCTGTCCACCTGGCTGGGGCAATAAAATGCTGACAAAGCCGCACAAGATAGGGTAGAACTGAGACCCATGATTTGTGTCTCTTGTCAAGTAGCCCCAAGTTCGCACTTCATGGAGGGCATAAGGTGTTTAGAGCCAGATCAGTCAGGTTAGCCTAATCCTGAAGATAGTGTCCTCCTTGCTAATCTGGTCTCTTCTTTAATCATCAGTGGGTCACTTACATTCCAGCCTTTCGGGTTAATCTAGTTCAGTCTCTTGACTTTATAGATCACAAACTAACTCAGGTAAGTTAGATGGCTTGTCCACAACTATGGTATAAATAATGACCAAACCTGCATGATCTGGCCTCAATAGTTATCACTGATTCTACTATATAACTCACCTTTGAGGTGCTCAGCCTAGTGAGTGTGGCTTTAAAGTGCATAGTGCTTTACCCATGAACTATGAGTTTAAAAAAAGAAGAAGAAGAAAGGGTAAAGCTGTACTGATTGGCTCAAGAACTATTTATTACGCAACTACTGTAAAGGGTTTGCAGTTAGGGCAACATAGTATCTGCTTTCATGGAGCTTTTCGTCACCTGTGAAAGACATAGCCATTAAGCAAATGAGCAGACAAACTGATTTATAGTTTAAAGTGTGATTAATACATGATGATGAGAAAGAGCAGGATGTGATGCTCATTACTGGGGGGGTTGGGAGGCCTCGGTGTAGATCGAGGGTCAGAAAAGCCTGCCTGAAGAAATGACAAGTTGAAACTGAAGGGTGAGTAAAGGAGAGGAGGCAGAAAGAGACAGAGGAGCTTAAAAGTTTGTGACTGTGTGGCTGGTACGGTAAGATAGTCTCTGGTTGGAGCCTTCCATCTATGGCTGATCATGTGACACCTTGTTATTTGGTGAGAAGGAGCCACTACTTGATTCAGTATTTGGTAGGTATTCAGTAATTGTTTACTGGATGAATGAAACCGTCTGGGATTGAAAGGGTTAATACCACATCTCTTCTTGACCTATTTTCTTGCGTTTCCCACTTTCTGCAACTTTGGGATGTAGTGTGTCCTTCATTCAGCAGTATTTACTGAACATCTTTTGTGTATCACACAGTTTTAGATAAGAGAGATTCAATGAAGAACAAGTGTCCTATCGTCATGGAGCTTAATTTCTAATTGAGGGGAGAAAAGATATGTAATTATATAAATAAATAATCGGGATAGTTTCAAAAAGTGATAAGTGCTGTGGAAGGAATCAGGGAGGAGAATATGACACTGATGAGAAACGGAGAGAGTGGGGCACCTTCAGTCAAGAAGCTCAGGGATGGCCTCTCAAGAATGTTCATTCTGCTGAGGCCAGTCTTGTTAAAGCTGGAAGAAAGGCATCCAGGCTCCTCACCATCAGGAGCACTGATTTCTTCATCTGTTCTATTGAAGGTGTGGAAGGAACCCATTCCTTCCCCCTGGTAAGGAATCTGAGTAGGTTTATAAGAAAGCATGTAAGTGGGTGTGTAGGCTTCAGACTGTGTCCAGACTGCATGTGTCAGCTACTGTGGTTCTTGGGGCCTCCCGTTTCCAGCCTGTTTGTGTCATTTCATGGAACCAGTCTTGTGCTTCATTTTATTTGCTTTCAGGCCTTTGCAGGTTCTTGCTTCTCATTTCCCAGGAATGGAGAGCTAGAACCAGAAATACATATTGGAGTTAGGGTTCACAGCTCTAGAATTTGGTAGGATTCGGTAGTAATTGGCTAAGGAGTGTGTCCCCTACCCTGCCTCCTGTTAGGGAAGGGATATATTAATCTTGAGGTATTGATGCAGTTGTCACAAAATGCTGATCTTAGTGATTCAGACTAATAGCACTTTCCTAGCACTTTCTCGTGTTAACTAATTTGTGAATGCTTTTCCTTTCTTCAGCGAATTTATAGTCATCATAAGGAGCAGGTACTGACCAATTGACTGCAGTGAGCACAAAGCACAGATGTTATGTCATGTGCTGTCACAACAGCCCCATGACCTAGGCTCCGTGAGGCAGACACTGCCGTCTTCTCCATTTTCCTGATGAGGAAACAGACTTGAAGTGGTAAAACCACACAGCTGGCATCAGAAACCAACCCTAGCCTATGTGTGTCTGGTTCCAGAGCCTCTGTTGGTCGCTGCTGAATAGGGTGACCAGGCCACATCCTCTTCCAGTAGTTTCTGCAGAGCTCTCCTTCATTCTCAGAAGCGAAGAAACTACTGTTCTCAAGGTCACAACAACTGCAGGATGACCTCCAAGGTGATGGCAGACATGGGCTCTCACTTAGACTTCCTAGGGCTCCCAACTGCCTGCATGCTTCCTGGGGTGAAGTGTACCAAGTAGTCCCTGCCCTCCTCAAAAATGTCAGTGGGAACACAGTCTAATATGAGAAGGAGGCAAATACCTTATAAAATCCCCTGGGAAAAGGATGGACAGATTAGACCACATGGAAACCAAAAACATTTATGTGGTGAAAGACACAAAAACCAAGTCAACTGACAAATGATAAACTGGAAAAATTATTGACAGTTGACATCACAAACAAGATATTAAGCCCATGATGTGTAAAGAGAATCTGACCAAGGACAACAATCCAATGGCAAAGGACATAAAGAAATCCACAAAGGAAGACATTGAAATGGCAAGTAAACATATGAAAAGATTCTGTACTAGTAATCAGGGAAAGGCAAACTAAAGCAATTTATAAGCCCAGTTTTTGTCTGTTGCACTGTAAAAATGTAAAGATTGATCATCATCTTCTTTATACGAAACAAGGTAGACAGTACTGTCAACATTGAGCCAGCCCCTGCACTCTTGCCACCCTGGTCCAGTATGCTGTGTTCTCCAGCCAGGACTGTAGAAGTCTCTCAGCACCTCCTAGTGCCCAAGCCCCTGCAAACAAAGCAGGTCGTGGTGCTCTTCTTCAAACCCTGCACTCGTTTATATCTGCCTACTAACCCAGGCCTCGAGTCTGCATGGTCCTGTTCCCATTTACCTCATCCTCATCTGAGCTGCTTTTCCTCTTCCTGTGTCATTCATCCACATAGATCACACATACCCCAAGCATGCCGCCATCTCTCAGCCTTGGGGCTTTCACAGTTTGCTGTGTTCCGCCTGGGAAGCCCCACTGTACCTCCCTTCCCCTCCCCTAGACAACAACATGTCAGCCTTCAGGTCTCAGCTCAAATGGCACTTGCATTGCAAGCTTGTTAAAATGCATGTCCATTAAAATGGTCTTGGTCCAAATACTGAGTACTTTGTAGCTGAGTTTTAAATAAATAAATAAATAAAGTAACTGTGAGTTTTCTGGGGGAGAGAAGTTAGGGATATGTTATTAATTGAAAAATAAAAGCAAGTTGCAGAATTGTTTATATATTTATACCATTGTATATTTGTGATTGTACACATACAGGAAAATATATGAAAGAGTACTTACCCAAAGTAACTGGTTGCCTATAAATAGTAAAATTCTGGGGTGAAAGAGAGGCTCACGTTTTTAAAAAATAATTTCATTGAGGCAGAATTTTCATACAGTGCAGTGCAGACATTCTTATGTGTACGGTCTGGTGAGATTTAACAAATGTGGTCTATCCGTGCAACCCTCACCTCAACTCTGGATCCTCATCCTCCACCCCGGGAGTGGTGGTTCTTGCTATCATTTTGCTGGTTTGTCAGTGAGTTACTTGCCTAAACTCATTCTGTAGAGTCTTTCTCCTGGAGTGCACAGTAACTGGCATCTGCTTGTTTTTGTTTTAAATTCTTGTTTTTATTTTAAGCTGGTCTTCCAAAAGGTCACCCCTGAATGAACATAGTTAGTGGTTAGCCAGTGACTGGTCGCAGGTTGTGCTTAAACAAGTAGGCCTTCCGCCCTTCCCAGGGGTCTATGTGTGGTTCGTACTCACTATTCAGGCACCTAATAAGCCTGCCCTGTCACTTTCTGTGTAGGGTCTCCTGTTCCGCTAAAAGGAGTGGATTATTAGGCATTATCTGCTCTCTCCTGAGTGCACAATCAGCCCCATGTGTGCACACAGCTCAGTGGGCGCTTACAGAAATCTGCTATACCTGTCTCATTCCCTAAACCCCATTTTTTTTTATTTCAATTTTTTTTTTAAGTAGACTCCATGTCCAGCATGGAACCCAATGTGGGGCTTTAACTTATGACCCTGAGATCAAGATCTGAGCTGAGATCAAGAGTCAGACGCTTAACTGACTGAGCCACCGAGGCGCCCCAACCTAGATCCCGTTTTTTAAAGATTTTATTTTTTTATTTGAGAGAGAGAGAGCACGTGCGTGTGCACACAAGCTGGAAGAGAGGCAGAGGGAGAGAGAGAAGCTCTCTCCTGGCAATGTGGGGCTCAATCCCAGGACTCCAAGATCATGACCTGAGCTGAAGGCAGAGGCTTAACCCACTGAGCCACCCGGGTTCCCCCCAGATCCCATTTCTGAGTGTTGGGCTTGTCTGTTACCAAAAACAGCACTGATGGCTTTGGCAGCTGTGATGTTGGCCTTCCCTGTTTTCAACACATCCCTAGCTTGGGACTTCTCCGTGCAGTTCCAGGTCAGATGGACCCATCAGGTCCCCATGGCCACGACATGATGGGAGTAGGGGAAGGGTAGCAGCCTATGTTAAAACACCACAGGTTACTCACAGCTCTTATTGAGATTCTGTAGTTTGTCTTAGATAAGAACTTCTCAATTTGTTATAAATCCTTGGTAAGTTTTCTAAGTCTTAAAATGGTTGTTTTGGGCAGTTCTGTCCCATTTTGTCATTACTCTTAGGGGAGAGGATTTGCTGAGTTCCTCTGGCATTCCAGAAATCAGGTTAATTCATATTTGGTTTGTTTGGTTGGTTGTTTTTTTGCTGTTAAAGACCTGGCAAAATTGGGCCTATTGTCATTATCCAGATTTCTGTTTATTTTCATTGCACAGGTAGGTCCCTAAATGCCAGTGTCATGGGTTGTTGGATAACTCCAGATCACAGGAGACACGTGACCCATTACTATAGCCTCTGAGACTGTGTTGAAGTGAGGGAGATTGTTGACATAATTCTGCATCAGAAAGGTATGGGGATATGTGACACCCAACCTTTCCTCCCAGAAATGATGGTGCTGTGTGTGTGTGTGTGTGTGTGTGTGCGCGCGCGTTTGGAGCAGGGGTGTCCCACCAGCACCCCTGGGCCAGTTTACTATGAGAATTTCTGAGAGTTCTTGCACAGAGACTGTGGGAGAGGCTGCTTGTACACATGGCATGGTCATTAGAATGGCTAGGTTGTAAGGTGAGTACACAGAGTTTGCTTATCACACAGGGCAGATTTGAAGCTTAGGTGGGGACCTGATAGTCAGTTGAGTATACAGCTTCATGTTTTCAGTGTATACCATGCTTTGCCGTTTTCTTCAGTTGCTCTAACCTGCAGCTTTTCTGTCTACCACGGTGGTCCAGCTGCCCCAGCTTCCTCCTTCATCCTCTCATTGGCTGAAAGACAGTCAAGTCTTTGAGAGCAGGTTTGCTAGTTTTGCCAAAATCTGTGTGCAGCTTTCCCCTCTGACCCAGCTTCCAGTATTGGGGATGTCCTAGTTTCAAGCTCTCCTCTTTCATCCATAACGTGATCTGCGGCGCTCCTTCCTATGCTGTGCTTTGGATTCCATAGTCTAACTTCATGAACGTTTTCCTTCTGCAGGCAATGATGACAGGGAGCCTCCCCGGCTTCATCGATGTTGTCAGGAACCTCAATTCCCCCGCACTGGTGGAAGACAACGTGATCACACAGGCAAAAGCAGCTGGGAAAAGAATTATTTTTTATGGAGATGAAACATGGGTGAAACTATTCCCAAAGCATTTTGTGGAGTATGATGGAACAACCTCATTTTTCGTGTCAGATTATACGGAGGTCAGTTTTTAGAATAAGAACCCTTTATCACACTGGAGTCTGATACCCTGTCGGGGAGAGGCAACACTGTTTTGTATGTGGCCTTTGTTGGTGTGCTGGGAGAGGTATGGAGAGATTATAGACACCATTCATCCACATGATCAGGTTCAACCCAGGGACATAAACCCTGATGGAGATGTGAACAAAGCTCTCTTAGAACAGCTGAGCACCTGTTGATGGGGTATAGATGACTAGGAAGGGCTTCCCAGCAAGGAGCCATTTAAGCTGTTTTGAGAAGTGAGTGGCAGCTTCCCATGTGGACAGAATGGGGGGTGGCAGCATCGGTACAAGGCAAGGCAGAGGACTCCATGGCCTCCCTGGGATCCTTGAGGCTACTGGTTCTCCTGTTAGTGCAGCTGTGTCCCCAGTGGGGAGGTAGAAGGACAGATGGTGAGCTGGGTGGAGCCTGGTCCTAAGGGACACTGTCCTGTGCTGGACAGGCTCCAACAAGGAAGAAAGACCTGTAGTTAGAAAGCTGACCCTGAAGCAGAAGGAAGCCACACAGAACAAAGACAAACCCATACCAGCTCAGTTTACTGGGCCTGATAGAGCATTTGTACTCTTACTTACATTAATACTCTTTCCTAAAGTTGACTTCTGTACATGCAGCAGTTGCTTTCAGAAGTGAGTTTCCCTGTTCTGTCTCATCACTCAGAGATCCTTCCCTTTGTAGAGACTTTTCAGTGGGCGGGAGGTGGACCAGCTGAATGGTCTAGGCTGACCAGGCTCATGGCTCTGTCGGGGGATGCTCAACCGCTAGTTGCTCAGAGCTGTGTCTCTTTCTTCCCAGAACAGCCTTCGCACAGGACACACTTAGATGCCCTCACCTTCACCACCCCCCACCCCACCCCGGTCACCTGCGTCACCTGGTCATCAACTAGTATTAGTTAATTCTCAGAAGGGATCCCACAGAATGTTTTTTATTTTTTTAAGGATTTTTTATTTATTTATTCAAAAGACGGAGATCACAACTAGGCATAGAGGCAGGCAGAGAGAGGGAGAAGCAGGCTCCCTGCTGAACAGAGAGCCCGATGTGGGGCTTGATCTCAGGACCCTGAGATCATGACCTGAACTGAAGGCAGAGGCTTAACCTGAGCCACCCAAGTGCCCCCCACAGAATGTTTTTGTCAGAACAACACTTCTCATTTAAATTACCTATATAGTATGTTCTATCTATACCTTAGAAATGTGAGGACAGTATTAGTGAAAGCTTAATCTAATGCTAATATTTGTTTAACTTTCTTATGACAGATTTTTCTGTTTGTGTTTGGGGTTTTTTTGGTGTTTTCAGACTCTTGAGTCCTAGATTTTCTTTTTGTTTAAAGATTTTGTTTATTTGACAGAGAGGGACAGCAAGAGAGGGAACACAAGAAGGGGCTTGTATGAGTGGGAGAAGCAAGCTTCCCACTGAGCAGGGAGCCCAATGCGGGCTCCATCACAGAGTCCTAGGATCAGAACCCAAGCCAAAAGAAGACACTTAACCAACTGGGCCACCAGGTGCCCCAAATGCCTAGATTCTATTTTTTTTTCCATTTTTATTAACATATAATGTATTATTTGCCCCAGAGGTACATATCTGTGAATCATTAGGCTTACACATTTCATGGCACTTACCATAGCACATACCCTCCCCAATGTCCATAACCAGCCACCCTATCCCTACCCCCCACCTCCCAGCAACCCTGTTTGTTTTATAAGATTAAGAATCTCTTATGGTTTATCTTCCTCCCAATCCCATCTTGTTTATTTTTTTCCTCCCTACCCTCCACAACCCCCTGCCCTGCCTCTCATAGATGGCTTTGATGATATCAAGGTACCCTACACTGTGAAGAGTTTTGATCAAGAAAGGATGCTGTACTTTGTCAAATGCTTTTTCAGCATCTATTGAGAGTATCATATGGTTCTTGTTCTTTGTTTTATTAATATTATATCACATTGATTGATTTGCAGATGTTGAACCAAACTTGCAGCCCAGGAATAAATCCCACTTAGCTGTGGTGAATAATCCTTTTAATGTACTGTTGAATCCTATTGGCTAGTATTTTGGTGAGAATTTTTGCAACCATGTTAATCAAGGATATTGGTCTGTAATTCTACTTTTTGATGGGGTCTTGTCTTGTTTTGGGATCGGTAATGCTGGCCTCATAAAATGAGTTTGGAAGTTTTCCTTCCATTTCTATTTTTTGGAACAGTTTCTGGAGAATAGGTATTAATTCTTCTTTAAATGTTCAGTAGAACTCCCCGGGAAGCTGTCTGGCCCTGGGCTTTTGTTTGTTGGGAGATTTTTGATACCTGCTTCAATCTCCTTACTGGTTATGGATCTGTTCAGGTTTTTGTTTCTTCCTGGTTCAGTTTTGGTAGTTTATATGTTTCTCTATTGTCAAATTTGCTGGTGTATAGTTGCTCATAGTATGTTTTGTAGTTGTTTGAATTTCTTTGGTATTGGTTGTGATCTCTCCTCTTTCATGATTTTATTAATCTGGGTCCTTTCTCTTTTCTTTTGGATAAGTCTGGCCAGGGGTTTATCAACCTTATTAATTATTTCAAAGAACCAGCTCCTAGTTTTGTTGATCTGTTCACTGTTCTTTTGGTTTCTATTTTATTGATTTCTGCTCTGATCTTTATTATTTCTCTTCTGCTGAGTTTAGACTTTTTTTACCATTCTGTCTCCAGCTCCTTTAGATGTAGGGTTAGTCTGTGTACTTGAGACCTTTCTTGTTTCTTGGTAAAGGCTTGTATCGCTATATACTTTCCTCTCAGGACCGCCTTTGTGTCCCAAAGATTTTGAACAGTTGGGTTCAAACAGTTGGTTTCCATGAATTGTTTAAGTTCTTCATTGATTTCTGGGTCGACCCATTCATTGTTTAGTAGGATGCTCTTTAGCCTCCATATATTCGAGTTCTTTCCAACTTTCCTCTTCTGATTGAGTTCTAGTTTCAGAGCATTGTGGTCTGAAAATATGCAGGGAATGATCCCAGTCTTTTGGAACTGGTGGCGACCTGATTTGTGACCCAGGATATGATCTATTCTAGAGAATGTTCCATGTGCACTAGAGAAGAATGTATTCTGTTGTTTTGGAATGGAATGTTCTAAATTTATCTGTGATGTCCATCTGGTCTAGTGTGTCATTTAAAGCCTTTATTTCAGTAAGGGGGGGGTGTTAAAGTTCCCTACCATTATTGTATTATTGTTGATGTGTTTCTTTGATTTTTTTATTAATTGGTTTATATAATTGGCTGCTCCCATGTTAGAGGCATAGATATTTAAAATTGTTAGATCTTCAGGTTGGACAGACCCTTCAAGTATGATATAGTGTCCTTCCTCATCTCTTATTATAGTCTTTGGCTTAAAGTCTAATTTATCTGATATAAGGATTGCCACCCCAGCCTTTTTTTGATATCCATTCACGTGGTAAATTGTTTTCCACCCCCTCACTTTAAATCTGGATGTGTCTTTGGGTCTAAAATTAGTTTCTTATAGACAGCATATTGATGGGTCTTTTTGTTTTTATCTATTCTGATACCCTGTGTCTTTTAATTGGGGCACTTAGCCCATTTACATTCAGGGTAACTATTGAAAGATATGAATTTAGTGCCATTGTATTGCCTGTAAGGTGACTGTTATCATATATCGTGTCTGTTCCTTTCTGGTCTGTTACTTTTAGGCTCTCTCTTTGCTTAGAGGACCCCTTTCAATATTTCCTGTAGGGTTGGTTTGGTGTTTGCAAATTCTTTTCATTTTTGTTAGTCCTGGAAGTTTTTAATCTCTCCTCCTATTTTCAATGACAGTGTAGCTGGATGTAATATTCTTTGGCTGCATTATTTTTCTTGTTTAGCATCCTGAATATATCATGTCTGTCCTTTCTGGCCTGCCAGATCTCTGTGGATAAGTCTGCTGCCAATCTAATATTTCTGCCATTGTGTGTTACAGACCTCTTGTCCCAAGCTTCTTTCAGGATTTTCACTTTGTCACTAAGACTTACAGGTTTTACTATTAGATGATGGAGTATGGACCTATTTTTATTGAATTGAGTGGGGTTCTCTGTGCCTCCTGGATTTTGATGCTTGTTCCCTTCCCCAAATTAGGGAAATTGTCTACTATAGTTTGCTCCAGTATATCTTCTGCCCCTCTCTCTCTCTCCTTCTGGGATCCCAATTATTCTCATATTGTTTCATCTTACGGTATCTCTTATATCTAGGATTCTCCCCATGTGGTCCAGTAGTTGTTTGGTCTTGGTAGATGTTCTTGGCTAATATTCTGGGGGAGGGGTGTGCCATAGTGATTCACAAATGTCTTTGCCCAAGGCAGAATTACACCACCCTTGCCAGGGGCCAGGCTAAGTCATCTGCTCCAGTTTGTGCTCAGGAGCTTTTGTTCCCTGAACGCTTTCTGTAGAACTTTGGAGGACGGGAATGAAGATGGCAGCCACCTAATCTCTGGCCCCCTATGAGCCAAGAACTTGGGGCCCCACTCCTCAGAGCACCCTCAGAGAAAAGTAGTCAATCCCTCCCGTCTCCCTGGTCTCTAGCCATGCTCCAAGCTCAACCAGTCTGTGACTGATAGTGTTTCTATCTCTGGTGCACGGCCCCATTTGGAGTCTCCAAACCCAGCAGATCCTGCCACTTGCTTCCATGCCATTCCTCCCAGAGGAGGAAGGGTGGGCTTTTTCTGGATCTGCCACTTATGGGGTCCTTGCTCGAAGAGCAGTCACCCAGCTGTGCCTTGGATCATGGTTTATGGTAACCCTGAACTGAGAGCCCCCTCCTTGGCTGTCTCTGCAGGTGGCATCACTGCTTCGATACCTGGGAGCACTGCCACACTCAGACACTGCTGGTCTTTCTGTGACCCCATGGATCCTGAGACCACACTGTCCCCACGAGGGCTCCACCCCTACTTAGCCTCTGAAGCAATGTCCCTCAGTGGAGCCGACTTCTAAAAGTCAAATTTGTGCTCCACTGCTCTTTTGCTTGCCAGGAGCTGGCCTCTCCCATCGTGGTCTGTCTTCCCACCACTTCAGATTTACTTCTCCACAAGTCCTACCTTCTGGAAAGCAGTCGATTTTCTCTTCCTAGAATTGCTGCTTTTCTTCTCTTCTATCTCCTGTTGAGTTTGTAGATGTACAGAATGGTTTGATAACTCTAGCTGAACTCCTGGAACCTGATGATATTTCAGTCTCCTACTCCTCCACCATCTTGCTCCTTCCTCCAAAATGCCTAGATTTTAAAAGAACTGTATCCTTTTCCTTGGAGAGTGTAGATCAAGGGAAATAAAGGAAGCTATTCATACGTACCTTTCCCCCTTTACAGGTGGATAATAATGTTACAAGGCATTTGGATAAAGTATTAAAAAGAGGAGATTGGGATGTGTTAATCCTCCACTACCTCGGGCTGGACCACATCGGCCATGTCTCTGGGCCCAGTAGCCCTCTGATCGGGCACAAACTCCGGGAGATGGACAGTGTCCTGATGAAGATCCACACCTCACTGCTGTCCGAGGTGAGGCTTACTGTGGTGCGCTGGGCTGCACGAGTGTCAACTGTGCCAGCAACTCCTAAGAGATACCAAGTTCCTGAAGTGGACTCGAGACCTATGTAAATGCCATGCCCATCATCACACAGTTTGCCTGTAAGCACAGAGCATGGGCTCAGCCTCCCAGCAGCTCTGACTATGTCTACCATTGACCCATTCATCCCCCTCCTAGTTCTTGAATGCCTGTCTGGGCATCTGTAGAGCTTATACTGTAGCCAGGAAGGACAAGTGAGGATAATCAACGAGTACATACGTATTCTAGGAAAACGTGGGGCAGGAGGAGGGACCAGCATCTGAGAGAAGAGTTGCAATTTGAGGCAGAATTGTGAGAGCAGCTGTCCTTCAGGATGGGAGTAAGAGACTGGAGCAGAGCCTTGAAGGGAGGGAGGGGGCAAATGCGCCGTCTGTGAAAGTGCATTCCAGGTGAAGAAAGTAGCAAAAGCAAGGAAGAGCCTGCCCTGCACCTCAAGGAGCAGCAGAGGCCCTTGGCTGGAGCCGTAGGCTGAGGCGCAATCCCATGTGACACATAACATGGGTATGATAAGGCTTGCGCCTAGGCTCTCACGGTCAGTAGAAACCAGGCCCAAATCCTCTACCCTGAGAGGTCCTAAATAGAACCCTGCTGTGCGTCATGACCTCCATATGATTCTGTTTGTTATATTTGTGATATTACTTGTTTTTGGCCCTTTGATCTAGCTGTAAGTTCATAGGTTAAGAAAAAATGTCTAACTCATTTATAAAGAGTTATTATTTTAAAGTAAAGGTAAAATCTGAAGTTGTTTCCTTAACAAGATCATGTGTTCTCCTCAGTCTGAATGCAATTGAAATATTTTTTTTCTTTGCCTTATAGGAGAGAGAGACTCTTGTACCCAATTTGCTAGTTCTTTGTGGTGATCATGGCATGTCGGAAGCAGGAGGTCACGGGGCCTCTTCCATGGAGGAGCTTAACACCGCCCTGATCTTAATCAGTTCTGCATTTGAAAGAAAACCTGGTGAGGATTTAGGAATGTTTACTATTTTAAAACTGTATTCTGTGTATCTGTCTGGAAACTGTGTAAGTTTGAAATATCCCAAGCAATGTGAAGATGAAAATGGGGCAAAGGGCAGCAAGTATTTGGAGTTTACATTTCTTGCCCCAATTTTTAAAATATAAATGTTCTTTTTAGGAATTTTGTTTTATGAATGTCATGGCCTGGGTAACTGAAACTTTAATAAAAATTACCAGTAGTTTTGGGACATCTGAACACATGTGAACTGAAAGAAAAAAACATTAATAATTTTAAAAAATTTTAAGATTGTATTTATCTATTTGAGAGAGAGAAAGAGAGAGAACACAAGCAGGGAAGGGGACAGAGGGAGAGGCACAAGCTGTCTCTCCTCTAAGCAAGGAACCCAGTCTGAGGCTTGATCCCAGGTCCCTGGGATCACAACCTGAGCCAAAGGCACACACCCAAACGACTGAGCCACCCAGATGCCCCAATAATCAAAATTTTTACAATCTTTTTTTTTTAAGATTTTTTAATTTATTTGACAGAGAGAGAGATCACAAGCAGGTAGAGAGGCAGGCAGAAAGAGAGGGGGAAGCAGGCCCTGCTGAGCAGAGAGCCCAATGCAGGGCTCGATCCTAGAACCCTGGGATCATGACCTGAGCCGAAGGCAGAGGCTTAACCCACTGAGCCACCCGGGTGCCCCCAAAATTTTTATAATCTTTTGAAACTCAAGGAATCAGGATCGGTCAGAGCAGGACTAACTGAGGGCCTGTATGTCAGCATTAAGATAGCCCAGCTGTCCACCCCAAACACACATAGGCCGGCTTGCCTCATGGCCACGTGCCCTGTCTCTTCTTCACCCTGCACTTCCTCTGCTGCCTCAAGTTTACAACACGCCTACCCTCACTCACCAGTTATTTCTGAGTTGGACACTCTCTGGCTTCCTCTTACGTGATCCTTCAGTACCATTTGGCATTTCTGACCCTCCGTTCTGGTAGCTCCCATTTGCCTGGTTTTCTTTGCACCTCACTTTGCTATCTAGTCTTTGTTAGCTTAGCTCCTGGCCCTGGCACTCTTTCTGGATTGCCTCCTGGTTTCACTCTATATTCAATTCTAAGATGATCTTGTCCGCGCCCACAGTTGTAAGTCCCATGAATAGGCTTGTCAGATTTATCCCACTGGCTGTCTCCTCTTTTCCAATCTCCAGACTGTCTACTCAGCTGCCTGTCTGACACCTCCACTTGGGTCTCCCAAAGGTAGAGCAACTGTGACAGCCTCATGTCTAATCTGCCCTCTCATATTCCCCTCCCAACAAATGGCACCTTCATGTGATTCTTCCAGGTAGAAATGTGGGCGTCCCCCCTTCACCATCCTTCTCCCTCACTCCTCACATTCCAGACCATCCCTGATCTCCGGTACATAAAACCTTTCAGTAGCTGAACTTTGGATCAATTAACAATCCTACGTGAGGCTTCTTTCCTACCTTGCAGCTTCACCCTAAACCATATTCACCATTACTCACTGTGTCCTGGCCTCTGCCCTTCGCACAGTCCTCCAGGTGACGAGCTCTTCCCCAGGTGCCCAGCTCTGTCATCATCAGCCCCTCAGCCTGCTTGTCCACTCATCCCTGGTTTCAACTGACATCTCTCGCTCATCCGTGAAACCAAATTGCCCTCCCTGTGCTTGTCATTCACAGCAGTCCACGCTCGGTGCCCTCTTTCTTCGCTTAGATTGTAATTACAGACTTGCCCGTGTGATGCATGTAACAGCTGCCTGCTCTCTGCACTTCAGCCTGCAGTCAGGCAGGACCAAATCTGTTTTGTTCATTGTACATGCCTACCGTGGGCCTAAACATCACCTGGTATGTGATGGGTGCCAAAAAGGATTGTCGAAGGAATGAGTCTCCCGCTTGAGCAAGGATTGTTTGGGGAAGAATCTCCATTGATTTCTTTCAATCTTTTTGCAACACTTCCTCCTCTCGGACATCTAATCTCCTAAGATGTAAGTCCTCAGCTCTTGGGACCTGAGCCTTCCTAGTCTAGGTGTCTTAATGAAGCCTATCCTCCAGTGAGCACACACACTAGCCACCAGAACACCTGCCTTCTACACCTGGCTTTTTCCCCACTGTGTACCCAAAGAAGGGTTCCATGTGGCTCCCCTATGTGAGCGAGAGCCCCATGCCAAAAATGCCCTTTCCACTCAGCCATCCAGCAGAGGTGGGCCAGGCACTGTGCTGGACACTGTGGGCAGCCTCCATCCTCAGGGAGCTTATAGTCTGCAGAGCAAAAGAGAGAACTAAGCCGGTGACTTTTATTACAGGGATGTGAGGGTCATTGTTGAACTCAAGTGCTGATGTTTCATCTCAAAGGAAGGTTGTCCTCCATGGAAGGCCTGACTGCATCTTCACTTCCAGGAACAGCCAGGGGGGCTAATTGTGCAGGACACCTGACAGGGTGGTTCAGGCCACTGACCTCAGTGCCAACAGTGGGTTCCAAGTTTTTCTTCTTTTATTGACTCCTATAAAGAGTGGTTGTGTTCAGTTGTCTCATTATGCTTATTTTATGAGCCAGGACTGCCTTGCAGGTAGCCTGCTGAGAGGAGGTATTAATTTCAGGACAGTGTACCCCCAATTACCGCCTTACCCTCAGCTGCCAGCAACTGTGGATCTTTTTTCCATCTCTGTAGATTTGCCTCTTTTGGACATTTCCCTTGAATGGGCCCTGTATTACATGGCCTTGTGTGACGGCTGCTTTCACTTGGCAGAGTGCTTTCAAGGGTCACCCAGGATGTAGTGGCGTGAGGACTTCTTTCTTTCTTTGGCTGAGTTATGTTCCACATGACAGATAGACCACATCATGTATCCATTCATTAGTTGATAAATATATAGGTTGTTTCCACTTTTCAGCTGTTACAGATAATGTTGCTATGAACATTTGGGAAGTTTTTTGTGTGGATAGATGTTTTCTTTCTTTTTTTTTTTTTTAATATTTATCATTTATTTATTTGTGAGAGCGAGAGCGAGACAGTGTGTGCAAGCAAGGGGAGGGGCACAGAGAGTGGGAGACAAGCAGACTCCACAGTGAGCGGGGAGCCCAAAGCAAGGCTTGATCCCCAGACCCTGACATCATGACGTGAGCTGAAATCAAGAGTTGGACACTTAACTGTCTGACCCATGCAGGCGCCGTTGGACAGATATTTTCATGAGGTATTGTGCCTTTATTTTTAAAAGATAGTTTTGCTGGGTAGAAGACTCTGAGCCGACCATTTCTCTCTCTTTCAGGACTTCAGGTGCGCTGTCCCACTGCCTTGTGGCCTGCATGGCTTCTGATGGGACTTCCTCTCAGTCTGCCTGGGCTTCCCTTATCTGTCTGTCAGCATTTTCATTATAATATGTCTTTGTGTTTTGTGTTTATCCAACTGGGAGATCATTGAGCCTCTTGGATGTGTAGATTAATGGTTTTCGTCAAATTTGGGAAAGTTTCTGTTTTTCAGATTGTATACTTTTTATCACTCTGCCTTTAAATTTGGTGATTCTTCTGCCAGTTCAGTGCAACTATAGTGAGTGAGTTTTTCATTTCAGTTATTATATTTCTCATCTTCATGGTTTCCATTGATTCTTTTCTTTATAATTTCTATCTCCTTGTTGATAATCTCAACTTGATGACACATTGTCATCAGACCTTCCTTTTCTTGTCTATGCATGGTTTCCTGGAGCTCTTTGAACGTGTTTGCCATGGTTCCTTGGAAGTCCATCTATTACCTCTAGTGTCTGGGTCCTTTACTGGAAGGTTCTCTTGCTTTTTCTTCTGTTTGAGTCATCGTTTCCTGTTTCTTTACTTAATTCTTAATAGTTTTCGGTGTGAAAACTGACCATTTCAAATCATATGTTGCAGCAACTCTGGATGCTGACCCACCCCCAACCCACCCCATAGCTGTCGTCATTATTGTTCCCTTGTTTGCCAAGCAGCATGGCTAGGCCACTTCAGTGGCTCCCTCTCTCCCGCAGTGTGGAGTCAGCTGTGGCTCCCAGGCTGGTACAGCCACCCTGGGGTGCCAGCAGTCTCGCTAATACCCTGTGCCTCTCTCTATCTCTGTGACAGCTGTGCCAGGCTATTGCCTCTATTGCTATCACACCCAGCTTCAGGCTGCACTCATTGCCAGCTGACTGCCTTATTTTTGACAACTTACAATAAATGTGCTGCATAATCTGATCCCGTGTTTGAGCCCCTTTGCAGGGTCATTTTCGAGGCCATTCTGTGAGGTGGTTCTGACCCTTCTCTCCTGGCCCTCTCTGTGAGAGCCCAGCTAGTTTGTGGTTTTAGCTTGTGGCTGTCATGAAGCTACCAGCCTCCACTTACCTGCACACTTCCAAAAATCTCCATTGTTTTCAAGAGCATTCCTAGGCTTGAATTCACTACCTTCTGTTTCAGACAAAGTCAGTTCTTTTGTGGGGAGCTTTGCTCTGTTCTGTGGCCTGCCACAGGAAAAGCCTGTGGTCTTTTCCACTAGCCTCTTCTGGGGGCAGCCTCTACCCTGGAAACAAACTGGGGCAGAAGAAGAGAGAACCCAGACACTCAGCTGGGATTGAGCCTCTACACCACACAGCTGAGGAGGACGGGTGATGCTGGCAACCTGTTCTCCCCAGAAGAGCTCAGAGCCCTCACGGGGACCCAGTGGGGAGGGAGCCCCGTGTTCTTAGCTGCACCCTCTCAGCATGGAGTCTGTCCCACGGAGCTATGGGAGGAGGGAGGAAGTCATGGTTCCTCCAGTGCCTCACACTGCTCTGTTCTTACCAAGCTTTAGGAGATTTTCTTGAACAAAGATTTCTTTATTTACTGTATGCCCCGGATGGTTATATCATGGTGGTGGTGGTGCTTTTTATAATTTTTACCAGTTGCGCTTTTTTCCTGGCAAGCCAATCCACAGAGCTCCTCAAGCCAGCATTCCTGATAGGTCTTTAAAGGCTTATTTTTATCCTGCAGGTTTATGTCAATTTTTGTTGCTTATTCTAATAAAAATTAATCTTAAGATGTTTGTTATTCTGAAAAATAAGCAGTTTTGAATTGTGTACCATGTGATTTCAGGTGCCCCAGCCTGCTACTGTCCACCCCTGAGCTCTGGCCTCATGCCTCTGTTCCACCTTCACACAGGGCAGAGCTAAGATATTTTATGGTCCTCTTCCTGCTCACAGGATGTGAGCTCCGTGAAGGGAGGGACTTGGCCTTTTCTTTTATATTCTAGCCCTCAAGCCCAGAATCGTGGCATGAACTGTCTGTGTCCTCAGTATTTGTTGATGGAAGGTGTGAAAGGTGGCTGAGCTGTACAGAGCACATTGCAGGGGCCGGTGGAGAGGAGACAGGTGGGAGAAGGGCTGGGTGCTGAATGGGGAGAATGGTTTTCTGAAATGCTTTCCTTCTTCTACAGGATAAAACCCACTGTGTAATGTGGCCTCCCTTGTAGTAGTATTACAGAATTACCATTCTCAAAATACTGCTGGTAAGAGCTAGTCATACTAATCAGTAGAGCAAAGTCAGGAGGCCAAAAATAGACCCCGGTAGATTTGGGCATTTGGTGACGAAAGGTGGCATTTCCCATTAATAGAGAAAAGACATCTGGAAGTGATGTCAGGACCTTCTGGGAAAAAATCATGCTGAGAATCTACCTTTTCTCTGAACCTGTATAACTCGCAGATCAAAACATTTAAGTGTTTCTTAAAGACTCCTTATTATGTAAATTTTCAGATATACAAAAGTATTCAAAACAGTGTAATAAAGTGCACCACTCAGCCAATGTTTTTTTTTCTTTTTCTTTTTTTTAAGATTTTTATTTATTTATTTGAAAGAGAGACAAAGTGTGAGAGAGAGCGTGGAATCTGGGATCATGACCTGAACCAAAGACAGCCGCTCAACTGACTGAGCCCCCCAGGCGCCCATTATGCCCATTCTTTTTTTTTTTTTTTTTTTTTTTTTTTTAAGATTTTATTTATTTATTTGACACACAGAGATCGCAAGTGGGCAGAGAGGCAGACAGAGAGGGGGAGGCAGGCTCCCTGCTGAACAGAGCCCAATGCAGGGCTCAATCCCAGGACCCTGAGATCATGATCTGAGCCGAAGGCAGAGGCTTTAACCCACTGAGCCACCCAGATGCCCCCTGTTATGCCCATTCTTATATCTTATGTCCTCTAGCTTTTTTTCCTCTTCTGTTTTATTTGGAAGCAAGTCTCTAGAAGTTATGTCCTTTTTTTACTTTCTTTTTCTTACTTTCTGGAGTAGCACATTTGAAATATGGTATTCATAACTTTATTCATCAGTGGTGGTCAGTGTTCAAATTTCCAAAGTCTGTCTCCCTCATTAGTTGTTTGAGTTAAGATCCAATAAGATCCATGCATTTAGATTAGCTGATGTGTCTTCTTATGTGTCTTCCGTCTGTAGGGCCCCACTCCATCCTCTTCTATTTCACCACAATTTATTTGTTGAAGAAACCTGCTTATTTGCCCTGGAGAGTCTTCCTCTGCACTGTCTGCTACCCTCTGTTCCTCTGTGAATCCTCTCTGATCAGGAGGCAGATTCAGATCCCATTGGTTTGGTTGGTTTTCCTAAGGCTGTTTCCAGCAGGATGCACACAGTGTCTGACTGTTTGCTGTTTGATGAAGCCAATAGCCATTGATGACCAACTAGTAATTCACTGGAGGTTGCAAATAGTGATATTTTAATTACCTAATTCTGTTTTTCATTAACTAGCCAGAACAATTCTGTAAGGAGAATCTTCCCTAATTTACTTTTTGTTACCTAACTACCATTTTTTAACATGAGATAGGAGTAAAGATGAATTATTCTTCCCACTTAATTTCCAGTTCCAGATCAGTGAATTAGTTCACTATGAGTTCGCTAGCATGCTTCAGCTATAACCAACTAGTGTTTTGTGTTGTTGGTGTTCAGTAGCATTGTGAATTCATGGATTTAAGCATAGTTTGTTTCAATTCACCATAAAAATTACCCTTATTAATATTCAGATCGTCCCATCTTTGGTCAGTAGGAGCCTCTGATTCAGATTAGCTCTTGAGTCCTTCTAACCTGAAAGTCCCAAACACCTTAGTTTCTCTGAGGGCTCTGTTGCTGCCTCGTCTAAAAAGTTGTTTCAGCTTCTCGTGCACAGATCCTTGCCTAGACCTGGAATCAGCTGCTTTTCCCAGATTCCTTGGTCCCTTTCAGTGCAAAGGGATCTTTGAGGGCCACCATCTCAGAACTAGCAGTACTTGTGGATACTTGTGTAGTTATCATTTCTGGACAAAGCAAGAAAATCTTTTTAAGATAAAATAGGTCTTGAGTTTGTACTGATACTTGCAATCCACATTCACTACTGTAAAATGAAATTCATGGATCTTACATCTGTTCTCTCTGCCTCCCAAGCTTAGAATACTGGTTGTCACCAGCCTTGGATATGAGTGTCACATAATGACCTACAATAGTCCCAGAATAACACCAGCACCACCACCTTTATCGGTGCCAAAAGCAGTTTAAGGTGGGCTTTCTGTTTTGGGTTTTGTTTTATTTCAAATCAGTGCACTTAGTATAAGAAAATACTAGAAGAAAACAAATGATAATTCTGGAGTAGAAGGTTCTTTCTAAACATAACCCAGAAGCCGTCAGTGGAGGGTTGGTCAAGAAAAGGTTAATATACTTGACCAAATTTAAAAGAAAAAAAAAATTCTATACAACCAAAAAGTACCATAATCAATATATTGTCCTGGCATGGTTAGGCTGGGTGTTCCCTTTGCAAATGAGAACAGTCTGACAAAGTTGCGTTCTTGTCCAAGGCATGAGCTAGATGGTGGCAAAGCAGGAGTGTGAGCACAGTGTCCTGCTGTGGAACCCATTCTCCTTGGGAGGGGCAGTAGGACGGCCAACCATTGCTAGGACTTGAAGTCCTTCAGTTGCTTGGGCCATCAGTAGGCAGATGTCTTGTTTGTTGGAGTTGGTTATAGGACTTGGCCCAGCTGAATCCAGCCTCATTCTACTCTCCCCAGTTAGAAATACCTTCTACTGCCCAGGAGCTGCTGAGATGCCTGTGTCCGGTTCTCAGCACTGTGTAGACCTCTCTGAACCCATGGGGTAGGGGCCGCCAGAGATCCCACTGGCACCCTGTTTCAGGGAAGGCCCCATGCCCACACAGAATGAATGTTTGGTAAATTTGTTGACATAAACGCCAGTGAGGTGATTTCTGAATGAATATTCATGGAATGCTTTGAAGAGATAGGTAATTGGTTATAGCAGGTTGAGGAAGGACCACCATTGTACACACTTGAGAGCCTGTTGCTTAAAACACTTTCCTTTCTCTAGGTGACATCAGACGTCCAAAGCATGTTCAACAGACTGACTTGGCTGCAACCCTAGCAATAGGGCTTGGTCTGCCGATCCCAGGGAACAGTGTTGGCAGCCTGCTGTTCCCCACCGTGGAAGGGAGACCCGTGAGAGAACAGCTGAGGTTTTTACATTTAAATGCAGTGCAGCTCAGCAAATTGCTGCAAGAGAATGTGCCATCCTACACAAAAGGTAACTCCGTTAATGACAATGTTTCTACTGCGCCTGGTGTTTTCCTGTTTGTTAGTGGTGTGCACGACTGTGCTTCTGTTTTGTTACAACCATGATGGTCACCGTTAGCAGCACCACAGATACAGTTATCTACATCAAGCTCCTTCATAAATGTACTCATTCAACAAATATGGACTTTTTTAACTAAGCTCCTGATTGGCTGAGGACTGTTAAAAGCTCCTGAAACACCAGGGCTCTGCCCTCATGGAGCTTACCTTACAGAGATGGAGAAGGAGCAGCAGCTGTCAGATGGTGATGAGTACCTCAGAAAAAGGGTGTACTGGGGAAAGGATGGGGGACGCAGGTGGGTGAGGGATGTCGGGGCAGAGGCCCGGCCTTTGAGATGCAGAGGGAGCGTGTGGCAGATGCAGGATCCTACAGAGGAGATGTGTCTGCACCTTCAAAGGATGACCAGGGGACAGAGGGGCTGGAACAGGGTGAACTGGAGCAAGGCAGAAGGAGACGAGGTCAGAGGGATATGGAGGCCTTTCAGGCCTTGGAAGGGCTTTTAATTCCATCATGAGCTGGGGGGGATCTCGTGCAGAGTCTGAGGTCTTCAAGTTGCAGTTTCAGAGGCTATCTCAGGTGCCTATGTGGAAGGTTCTGCCTTGTGTTGTAGGAGAATCTGAAGGCTGCTGCATGTCCCAATGAGAGGTGAGATGAGGGCCCAGGCAGTGGCGGTGCTGTGTCCAGGACAGATGATGGCATTCCAGATATATTTTGAAGCTGGTACAGGCAGGACTTACTGATGGTGAACCAGAGGCATAAGGAGCAAGCTGGCGTGTTCAGCAGAACAGTGGAAGAATGGGATGACCATTACTGAAGTGGGAAGTGGGGTGCTTGCAAGATGAGGGGATTAGTGTTGAGGAAGCCAAGTAAAGAAAGAATTTTAGGAAGGGAGGAGTGAGCACCCAAGTTGAATCCTGCTCAAGGTAAGATAAAATGAGGAACTGAGACTTGACCATTCAACTGGCAGGTGAGGTTACCAGCGACTTCGTCAGGGCACACAGAGTGCTGGGAGAAGGCGGAACTGGAGTCGGGGCAGGGAAGGAGGTGGGGTGTGGAGATGGCTGTATTATGAGGTGAACAGAGACCAACAAAGGATATGTTTATATTTTTAAGCCAGGAGAAACTAAGGGGTAGGAATGATCCAGAACAAGAGAGCGTATCTCCCCCAAGACCATCTTTTCAAACAATTTATCTGACCGTCAAGTTGCATCAATGACCACATGTTTGGTGCAGGGACTGGGGCTGGTTTGGGAATCTGGAAACAGTCGACTCCTGGTCTGAGGTGCATTTAACATGTTGTTGGCAGCTTTTCCTACTTGAGAAAGGGAGTACTAGTTAGTAGAGTGAATGCCTGAGTTGTAGGCTGGCCCTGACTTGCCTGTGGAAGATCAACAAGGACGAATGGGGCGCGGAGTATCCTGAATGGTGGGAGAGCTTAGGGGGCCAGCCCCTTGTCCATGAGGTGGCCCCAGTGAGCAACTGTGTGAAAAGTGAGGCCAGCCCAGGTGCATATTTCAGTCCAGAGAGTCAATATTTGTTTTCAAAAGTAACTTTTGAGTTTAGTAGCTTTTGAAAATTTGCTGTTGGTAATATGTGTCCTTTTTCCTCTACTAACATCTAATAAAGCACCAAACAAAAGGGACGCCTGAGGGCTCAGTCGGGTAAGCGTCTGCCTTCGGTTCAGGTCATGTTGTCAGGACCCTGGAATCGAGTCCTGGATTAGGCTCCCTGCTTGATGTGGAACCTGCTTCTCCCTCTCCCTCTGCCCCTCCCACTGCTTGTGCTTTCTCTCTCCTCTCTCTCTGTCAGGTAAATAAATAAAATCTTTAAAAAAGTAAAAAACAAAACAAAACCACAGTGAGGGTTGTTTGCTTATTTCAGGAGGAGCAAGTAGGGAGAATTAAGCACTGCAGTGGGTGTAGCCAGAAAGAAGCCCATGAGTTGAGCATAGGCCAATCCCTGACATGAGAAAGCATTCAGGGGGCCTTATGCTCCTAGGATGCCCCTTATCTATACCATCAGCGATCCTGTTTCCTGAGACAAAACTAAGTACGTGTCTGACACTAATCGATTTCAAGGCCTCCGCTAATATCCAGCCCAATCTGATACAACTCTCCCATCACTCCACTGACTTTCATTCCAGTGGGACCAACTTTTCTCACCTCAGGATCTTTGCATGTGCTACTCACATAGACTGGATGCTCTTCCTAGTTGTCACCTGGTGGATTCCTGGGCCAGCTTCCACTTCAGCTTCAGTGTCGTACCTTCTTATCCCCCACCCTCCACCCCAGATTTCAGTCCATTTCTTCAGTGTTACCAAAAGTCTCCCACATTCCCCTACTTAAACCTCCATAGCATTTTTCACAATTTGTACTACATGCGCATGTAAGAACCCAGCTAGATCACAGGCCCAAGCAGGCAGGAACTACACGTTTGCACTTACCATGTCGTCAGTGCTCAGTAAATACTTGTCTGGATACATACACAGGTTTCCACTTCTCTGTGATTCTAGGTGGTTGGGTATAGACACACGTATCCCCATGTCTGTGTGACTTCAGGGTGGTGGGGTATGACAATAAAGGTTTCCATCCTAGATCCAGACTAATGGCGTTTAGATCCCAGCTATCACCTGCCAGCCCACAAGCTGGTGTCTGTGTGCCTCTTCTCTGGAGTGGGCTTGGTCATCGTGCAGGGCTGTCACACTGGTCACCAGCTGGTCACGCTGGTCACCAGCGCTTTGTCACCCAGTATCCACAGCAGTGGCAGGACTTCCAGCATTTGGGCTGTGCTCAGGGTTATACAGCAAACCTAACCCTAATCCTGAAGGATAGGGCCTAGACCACCTTAGAATAGCTCTGCTGGAGGTTGGAAGAGCACAGTAAACACCAGGGAGTCTCTGAAAGGCAGTTCTTGCTTTGCAGACTAGTTGAGTCACCAGTAAGTCTGGTCCAGCTCCAGAGGGAAGCAGCTTCCTGATGCTGAGCTGCCTGCCAGTGCCGTTCCAGAGTGGGAGCCGGTGGCGTTTGGGGCTGGGCTTCAATCCAGGTGCTGTTCTGCCAGCCCTAGCTGTGTGTTGGGATGTATCTTCTAGCTCAGCATCACGGCAGGAGGGGTCGGGATGTGTGAAGAAGGGAAACAGGTTAGAGATGGATGCAGTCAGTCCACAGTGGGAAGTGGATGTGGTGGAAGAGGCCACTGCCTGCATGATCCTCACAGTGTGTAAGCGTCGGAAAGATTTGTAACACCAAGGGCATGGTAATGTAATGCCTTTCTGGGCTGTTTTTGGTTTTGTTTTTTAAAGATTTTATTTATTTATTTGTCAGAGAGGGAGAGAGAGCATGCACTAGCAGGGGGAGTCTCAGAGGGAGAAGCAGACCTCCCACTGAGCAGGGAGCCCGATGGGGAGCTCCATTCCAGGACCCTGGGATCATGACCTGAGCTGGAGGCAGAGGCTTAACCCACTGAGCCACCTGGTTCCCCTGGGTGTTTCTGTATTGCACATTAAAGAAGAAGAAAAACTTGGAGAGAGACTGAGAGAGAAGGAGGAGGAGGAGTCAAGGCCAGGGGTGGGAGGGAGAGAATGGGCAGCAGAGCAGAGGGCACGCACATCTATCCATGTTGTGTGCTGCGTTGTGCCTCGGGCCGTGGCAGGCTGGCAGGTGGGCAGGATGTCCCAGGACTCATGAGCATCATCGGCTGTTTTACTGAGGCACTGGAGACCACTCCCCAAGGAATAATAGTTCCTCTTCACTAGGTACCAGGCTTTATGCTCATACCACGTGCCGCGAATAACTGAATATGTTGAAGTGATAAGTGTGTGTGACTGTCTGTGATTTCTGCATGTAACCCTGTCCTCTTCTTGTTAGAGCCTGGATTTGAGCAGTTTAAAATGTCAGAGAGGTTGCATGGGAACTGGATCAGACTGTACTTGGAGGAAAATAACTCAGAAGTCCTTTTCAACCTGGGAGCCAAGGTTCGCAGGCAGTACTTGGAGGCCCTGAGGACCCTGAGCCTGTCCCTGAGCAGACAAGTGGCCCAGTACGACATCTACTCGATGCTGGTGGGGACTGTCATGGTTCTGGAGGTACGGGTGCTTGTGTGCAGTTATGGCTCAGCTATTAGACTGATTTCATACCTCAGCCAGAAAATTGTAGTTTAAAGCATATAAAATACTATTTTTTTCTGAAAAGGGGATAATTCCAGTTTCCGTGTTTGAAGTCTCTCATTGTGTGTCCTCATGCCCGAGGTATCCTCAGGTGTCAGGCGGCTGTGCTCCACATGGCTGCATGCATACGTTCTTGGCAGGTCATCAGAAATCGTGTTTATTGGGCTTTCTTCTGTTTCCAGCATTCGAACAGCTGGCATAAGGTCAGGAGATAGACTTTTTCTGAACAGTTCTCTCCAAGCCCAGCAGTCGTGGACACAACTGTTTTTTTCCCATTCCAGGTTCTAGTGCTGCTCCTACTCAGCATCCCACAGGCTCTGAGCAACAAGGCTGAACTGGAGGTCCCTCTATGGTCGCCTGTGTTTTCTCTGCTGTTTTATTTGGTGTTCCTGGTTCTTTCTGCTCTTCACGTCATTGTGTGCACCTCGGCCGAGAGTTCGTGCTATTTCTGTGGCCTCTCGTGGCTGACGGCAGGTGGAGTGATGGCACTGATCTCTGCACTGCTCTGTGCCGTCGTGTCTGCTCTTGCCAAGGTGTTTGCTGATGGGAGACTCCTGAGGAAGGTAAGACTCATTTTTCCATGTAGGACACTGGCCATTGTCTCTTACATTGCTGGTCTTTGTCAGACGCTGGTAAACCCCAGGTTTGTATATCAGGCCGAGTCAAGGAGCCAAGGAGAGGAGCCCATACTTCAGAGGGGCCAACATGTGAGCATCCTGACTTCTGACACTCAGATCTGTGTTGTCAGGTCACATGCCCCTTTTCTTTATGGGAAAGACAGGGTCCCCGTGAGTGTAAACATGGCAGGCACTGCACAGAGCTGTTGGTCACACATGAATAGGCAGTTGTCTGATAGGGCAGTGTGTGAATCAGACATTTCTCTGCCAGTGTTTGAACTGCAGCCAAGGGAAGAACACTTCAGAGAGAAAAGAGTCAACTTGTTAGACCTTCCAGGAAGGTAAGCAGGAGGCTGGGACCCTGTCCTCATCCTGCCCTCCTTGGGAGTCCATCCTGCCTTTTCTTTTCAAGACTGACATTTTCTTTGAGATTTCTTAGAATCTTTGGCCTCTGACACCTTTATTCATGGTTGTGCTGGCAGGCCAGTGAAGCAGAGGGGGACAGCCACAGTTGCTCCATAGTTCCTGGAGCCCAAGGAACTCAGGGAAGTGATTCCAGCTCCCCCTTACCACCCCCAACCCCTGCCCAGTGCAGCTGCCTCATCTCGGAGCCATCTAATACCCTTCCCTTTGTGCATATGTCCAAGGAGCTCATAGGTTGTTGTTCATAGTGCATTTCTGTTTCCCATCAGAGCATAGGTTTCCCTAAAGCCATTTGATTCCCCGGGACCTAAATAAATTCATGGCATCTCTCCTTTCTTACACAAGCTGTACATGATAGATAGAGTAAATATTAAGTAGTTACCAACTGATAGCATTAAATTCTCATCTTTAATTGTAAATGCTTTCAGTTAGTGTATTTAAAGGATAGTGCTGGGATGCCAACTTTGTTGTTTCAATAGAATTGACCATTTTAATGAAAACTTGTCTGGATTTCTGGAAAATTCATAGTCAAATTAGATGTCTGCTTTGGTAGAATATATCCTGGGAATGCTTTGGTTTGAAATAGCAGGAGCTGACTTTGGACCACCCCTGAAGACCTCAGGCTCCCAGGGAGAGGGTGAGGGTTCCAGGAGGGCTGGTAGGTGAGCTCTCTGAGCTGCAGCACTGCCCAGATGGTATGGGTCACTCAGCTTAGGACTTGGAGTCCAGGTTGACAACTGGCTGTACCCCAGGAGAGTAGGCAGTCCCATCAGAGCAGAAGATGGGTGTGGGGCATGAGGGGCAGCAGGTACCTGTCATAGCAGGTGATGCTCTGTGAGCAAGAACTTTTACATGCACGTGGGATTTGTGTCATTTTTATATTTTTCCCTCACGAAATGCATTTTCCTTTTATAGAATCCAGCTCATCCAAAGGCACGATGGTCGGAGTTAGATGTCCTTATCTTACTGGGGACCCTGGGCCACGTGCTGAGTCTGGGTGCGAGCAGCTTCGTTGAGGAAGAGCACCAGACCTGGTATTTCCTCGTCAACACCCTGTGTCTGGCTCTGTGTCACGAGCTCTACAAAAACTGCTTTCTGAGGGATGACTGTGAGCCCCAGCCGTGCTCACACGTGGAGCAGGGACTCGTCAGCAGTGAGCCAGCATTATGGGACAGGAACATCCACTGTAACGTGTCCGAGCCCCACAGAGTGTCTAAGAGCCCTACTTCCCTTGACACGCTCAGAGGCTACGAGAAGTGGATGGTGTTAGCAAGCCCATGGGTGATACTTACCTGCTGTCGTCTGCTGCGGTCACTCAACCAGACGGGTGTGCAGTGGGCCCACCGGCCTGACCTGGGGCATTGGCTCACCAGGTGAGAGCAGGAGCCATGGCCTTAGCCAGACCTTTTATGGTTGACTGGCCACACACAGAGTCTTTTTCAAAATGTAGGCCTGTTTTTTGTATTCAAAACAGAAGTGGTATTTGAGATCTGAGGAAATGGGAAAAAAAGACCGTAAGCCATGAATTAATGTTGAAAGATGGATTTTTTTTTTTAATTGCTGAATCACTGTATTTGTTTATGTATGAAAACCTTCGAGTTTTAAAATGACAACTGCAGTAAGCATGTAGTTTTGTCACTTGCTGCCACCTCCCTGACAAGGTAGGGCTGGGGCCAGGGTCATGCTCCCTCCGGCCACCCACTCCTCTCTCCACCCTAAAGCCAGTGGCTGGACAGCCTCATCCAAAGTATAACAGAGGGGGAGCACCAAAGTAAAGAGAGGGAACTGGGGCAGAAAAGGTCAAGATTTGGCTGTATCGGGGTGTCTGGGTGGCACAGTCAGTTAAGTGTCTGCCTCTAGATTTCAGCTCAGATCATGGTCTCGTGTCTGGCTCCACACTTAGCATGGAGTCTGCTTTGATATTCTCTCTCCCTCTGCTTCTGCCTCTACCCTTACCCCTGTGCATTCTCTCTCCCCCCTACCAAAAAAAATATATATATATGTGCTATATTGTGTGTATATATATTTTTTTATTTTTAAGATTTCTTATTTATTTATTTGACAGAGAGAGAGAATACACACAGGCAGGGGGAGTGGCAGAGTGGAGCCCAATGTGGGGCTTGATCCCAGGACCCCAGGATCATGACCTGAGCCAAAGACAAACACTTAACTGGCTGAGCCAACCAGGCACCCCAGTATTATACCTCTTAATTGTCAGTGAAAACTTAGAAACTAAAGTAGAAGGAAGAGAACAGAATGGACATTTGTTTCCTGTTGCTGTGAAGAACTTGGATGAAAATCACCAGCAGGAGGGGTGCTGGGGACAGTGCCAGACATGTTCCTAAAGAAGGGAATGCCAACGGAAAGAGAAAGGACATGCTCATCCTCCTGGGGATCGGGAAGCTTCAGGTCAAACAACAAGGCATGATTTTACTCAGTCAGGTGGACACACAGAAGGAAGTGATAGAACCCAGTCCGGGTATGGAGCAGAAGACCCCTGACCACATGCTGCCATGGTCCTTTGGAAAGATACCTGGAATTACCCATCAAAAGCTATAAAAATCATTCCTCTGGTCAAATAATTCTGGTGGGAAATTTTTCCCAGGTGTTAGTAACTCTGTTAGCAAACCCCTGGCAACCACCGGAGTCACAGGCAGCTTTTTCCGGGTGCCTGCCATGTGCCTGCTCATTTCATTTTCACTGCAAACCTGCACAGAGCTCACTGGCCTGTCCTACCTCAGGAGAGGAAGCAGAAGGAAGCTGAGGCACCTGCCCAAGCATGTGATTTTGGGAGGGCTCTGGGACAGCCCAGTGGCCTCACTTCTAATTTTTTCTGGAGAGTTGAAGCAGTGCAGGAGAATGTCCTGATTGCCAGCCCAGATGCCTTGCCCCCCACTCCTCAGTCTGGACCCTCCTCCAGCAGACTGGGTACGGCCTCTTCCTATCAGGATGCTCGCCTCCTGAATCACCAGTCTTCCCTGTGCTGCTGAATTCTTCCTGTCTATGAAGAGGCGGCTGTGCGGTCCTGTTTCTCCTTCATAGCAGAGCTTCTGGGGAGGCGTATAAACTTACCTTACTTATTGCTGTTTTCAGTTGTTATAATTAACAGTCCAGGAGAGTGCACAAAACACATTTTATTTTATTTTTTTCTCTACAAGACTTCATTCTTTTTTTTTTTTTTAATTTCTTTGCAGCTTAACAGTATTCATTGTTTTTGCACCACACCCAGTGCTCCATGCAATCCGTGCCTTCCCTAATACCCACCACCTTGTTCCCCCAACCTCCCACCGCCCCCCCCGCCCCTTCAAGACCCTCAGGTTGTTTTTCAGAGTCCATAGTCTCTCATGGTTCACCTCCCCTTCCAGTTTCCCTCAACTCCCTTCTCCTCTCCATCTCCCCATGTCCTCCATGTTCTGTGTTTTGCTCCACAAATAAGTGAAACTATATGATAATTGACACTCTGCTTGACTTATTTCACTCAGCATAATCTCTTCCAGTCCCATCCATGTTACTACAAAAGTTGGGTATTCATCCTTTCTGATGGAGGCACGATACTCCATAGTGTATATGGACCACATCTTCCTTATCCATTCGTCCATTGAAGGGCATCTTGGTTCTTTCCACAGTTTGGCGACCGTGGCCATTGCTGCTATAAACATTGGGATACAGATAGCCCTTCTTTTCACTACATCTGTATTGTTGGGGTAAATACCCAGTAGTGCAATTGAGGGTCATAGGGAAGCTCTATTTTTAATTTCTTGAGGAATCTCCACACTGTTCTCCAAAGTGGCTGCACCAACTTGCATTCCCACCAACAGTGTAAGAGGGTTCCCCTTTCTCCACATCGTCTCCAACACACGTTGTTTCCTGTCTTGCTAATTTTGGCCATTCTAACTGGTGTAAGGTGATATCTCAATGTGGTTTTAAATTGAATCTCCCTGATGGCTAGTGACGAACATTTTTTCATGTGTCTGATAGCCATTTGTATGTCTTCATTGGAGAAGTGTCTGTTCATATCTTCTGCCCATTTTTTGATATGATTATCTCACAAAACACATTTTTTTAAAAGATTTTATTTGTTTATTTGACAGACAGAGACCACAAGCAGGCAGAGAGGCAGGCAGAGAGAGAGAGAGAGAGGGAAGCAGGTTCCCTGCTGAGCAGAGAGCCCAATGCAGGACTCGATCCCAGGACCCTGAGAGCATGACCTGAGCCGAAGGCAGTGGCTTAACCCACTGTGCCACCCAGGCGCCCACAAAACACATTTTAAAGGGCAACAGTAAATGGACAGCCAGGTGACCGCCTCCCAGAGCAAGGACAAGGGCAGGGCCAGGCCCCAGCATGACCCCTGTCACCACCTGCTCTCCCTGGCCACATCTTTCCTCTGAGTCTTTCCTGAGTAATTTTTCCACTGATGTTTATTCACTTGGCAAGACAGTCACTCATCCACTTAATTCTGAGCATCTAGGTTTTGTGAGCAAGAACTGTGGTGAGTGACACAGAAGAGAACCCTGCTGTCCAGCGCAGCACTCCCCAAGGTAGCAGGATGGTGGCAAGGGCCAGGCAGGAGGGCGGGCCCGGCTCTGCCATGACAGCTCCGTGCTCCAAGTGATGACATCCAGCCCCTCTGCAAACTCTCCCCACCTGACAGCAGGCAGACTCTCCAGTGAGTCAGTGTGTACCAGTGAGTGAGCAAGAGAGGGCCACACCGGCAAGTGCTGGCCTCCCTGCGCAGCATGTGCCCTGGTAAATCCAGTGAGCCCGGAATCTCCTCACCTTTAGGTGGGGAAAGGGGGGCTGCCAGGGGAGCCAGTGGGTGGCATTTTGTACAGGGAAGGCCTGGCAGCAGGGGTTGTTTGTGAATGGAAACGAGTTTGGGGTAGCCATCCTTCATTTGTTGTATTTTAAGAACCTTTGAGTTTAAATCACCAATGATTTTCTTTTCTTTTTTGCTTTTCAGAAAAATCAGCTATTTTTAATACAGTTCCTAGAAAGCCACTCAGCGTAGACCCATGACATCAATGGTTATACTTGTTGGTAATTTGGGGCTCTTCCATTTTCATTTCAGCTCTGATCACAAAGCTGAACTCTCTGTTCTGGCTGCCCTTTCGCTCCTTGTGATTTTCGTGCTAGTTCAGAGGAGGTGCTCCCTGACGTCAAAAGTAGCCATGGCACTTGGCCTGCTGGGCGTCTATTGCTACCGGGCAGCCATTGGAAATGTCCTGTTCCCATGGCAACGAGACAGCAAAGACATTTCAAAGTAAGTGCACTGGCAAATCAATGTCATGTTTTATGTAGTAAAGCCAGCCATGCAGTCTTGAGAACTTTGGAGTGGTTCCTGTGAAGTGTGATCTCAGCAGCTACTAGACCTGACAAGAAGAACCTCAGCGAACAGGTTCTTCTAGCCTCTTTGCTTTGGTAGGAGGGAGACAAGTAATGCAGTAAGGTCACTGAGCTTTCCTTTTTAAAAAAAGGGATTCTCTTGAAATAGGGAATTTAAAGGATTTACTTTTGCTCAGTTAAGACATAGTAACAGGAATTACAAAGAATGGATGCTTGCTAGCAGTTGGGAACCAAAGCACACCAGAAAAATCAGTTTTCTCATAATTTATAGTGAACTCCATGGGTGGGGAGTGTCCCCCCTGTTCTGAGTCATGAAGGCCATTTTTTGTCACAAAGTGGCAGCTTTTCTTTCTTTAATGGTGATTGTGGGATAGAGTGAGCAGAACCACCCTGGAGGCTGTTTGCACAATGTGTTAAGAGCCTTGAGTGTGTCCAGCCTCTGACCGGGGCACCATCTTACGGAATGTACCTCAGGAACCCAACCAGAGAGGAGGCCTGAAACCAGGACACAGGCAGGCTCTCTGGAAACTGGAAATAGGTGCACGTAGTACAGAACAAGGTAATTGGCCACCAACAGTGGGATGAGCCTCTAAATGCACTTTGTGCTGACTAGTGTGTTTTCGTAAAAGATGTGAAGATGTGGGTCAACGGCATCTATGAAACTGTGGTATGACCCCAGCTTGTGAAGTAGGTGCATATTGTTTTATGTTCATATGAAAGGCTAAAATAGGTAATTGGTTTTAAGTATATTTAGGACATGAAATCATAGGTGGCTTGTTGTCTTCCTTTTCATGCATTTTTTTTTATTGCTTTTCTAATCAGAAAAAGAAAAGCAAGTGTCATCTTCTCTAAAAAGGTCAAGGTGTTAGCTGAAGGCTGTGACCAGGCTGTGTGTGTGTCCAGGAGCCATGGGGCACATCTGGAAGCCAGACCCACCAATGGTAGAGGCAGTTGAGGTGACAGCAGGGTGGCAAGCCTTCTCCTGAGGCAGTGAAGTCAGGTAGGGGGAAGTAGGGGGAGACATCTCAATGACTGTCCACTTCGGAGTCCTGACTCTGAGCAGATGCCAAGGCTGGGCGTCACGTTTGGTGGTGTTCAAGTGTGAAACATGAATAAATTCCTCGTTTCCTCTCAGATCAATGCACCTAATTTCATCATCACTCATCTCAAGACTTGGACCACTTGCCGTTTGTGGATGCTGCAGTGTACACCTTGTTGGTATCTAGAGCATAGGCCACCACAGCCTTTCATTAACTTGCAGTGCTTGGCTCACATTCTTCCTGGAAAATGCTTCCTTCCCCACCCCCATCTATCCTGGTTCTAGATCCCTCTCCCTTCTAGGTCTACTCCAGTACTAAAGCCATCCCAAGTCTAGCTCCCTCTGCTTCCAGCTCTACCCACATTCTAGAGCTGTCCAGGTTCTAGATGGCCCTAACCGCTGCTTCTCACTGTGTAGTCTGTAGCTGTCCGTCAGTAATAAAAATCTTCCTTTACTTCTGACTTTCTTCACCACTCTGAAGCCCAGGCTTGGCTGGAGTGGAAGGTCAGATTGCCATGATCCTAGACGTGTGGGAATGGCATTGGATGGTTTAGGGCAAGGAGGTGGACCCCTTGAAGGCATTTGCTGGTGCTCTCATTTCATGTTCACCACAAACACTGCCCTGGCATTCCTCCGCCCTGATGACTTAGGGCCTTGGCTGATTACTCCTTCTTTAACTCTTGTGGGTCAGTCATCAGCGTTCTGTTTAGCACACGCCTTGGTGACAGGGTTGCACCTGACTCTAGCTTCTAGGCCAGTGTATGACCCCCTGGGCAAGTGTCTGCACGCGGGAGGAGGCATGCAGCAGACAGTGGTCTGAGTGTTTGGATTAAACTACACTTTAAGAAAAGGGATTTTTGTAAGTGCATAAACCTCCCTAAGAAAATCTAAGATAGGAAGATTTAGTTTTTCCAAACAAATACATTATTATGGTAATGATTTCATTTAAAATTTTATTTACTTAGCATTACTTTAAATGATCAGCTTTTCTTATATATAGAAAATATTTGATTTATGAAATTTATTTAAAATATGGGTTAGAGATACCTATGTTTTATAAGATGAAATTTTTTAATAGAGCATCATAAATTATATCCTTTACAAATAATTGGAAATGAAGTGCTAAATTCTCTTTTTTTTAAGATTTTATTTATTAATTTGAAAGAGAGAGAGATAGGGAGAGAGGGCACAGGCAGGGGGAGGAGCAGAGGCACAGGGAGGGGCAGACCCCCTGCTGAGCAAAGAGCCTGGTATGGGGCTTGACTCCAGGACCCTGGGATCATGACCTGAGCCAAAGGCAGATGCTTCACCAACTGAGCCCCTTAGGCACCCCTCAAATATTTCTTAATAATCCTTAATACTTGTGTGCCACACGCTTTTCCTGTGTTCTCTTGCTTAATTCCCAGGACAGCTTATGAAGTATATGTACCATTTCTCTTCATTTTAGGAAGGATGAAATGAGCTTCAGAAGCCTTAACTAACTTGCCCCAGCAACAGAGCCAGGAAGCGGCAGAGCCCAGACTAATGTGGCCCTGTCCTTCTCCAGGCCCCACAGTGTGCACTACACTGTTTTGTGTGTATGAGTGCTTGGTTGCAAACATGCCCAAATGTATCTTAACATTATGAATTTAGGGACATTTCTGACAGAGCTTGACCTTGTCCTGTTGCAGTGGTCTTTCCGATTCACCGTGAAGCAGGTGGATGGTTTTTCCAGCACCCTGCCGGTGATGGCTCTCATCCTGCACCAGGCCATGCTCGGGCCAAATGAGCGCAGTTTCCCAGAGGCCAATTCCATTGGATAAGTGCACAGAGAGGACAGGCCTGCCGGCCTCTGGGCGAGGGTGTCCTGGGGGCTGATATGCAGAAGCAGACACCTGCCCCTTCCACAGAGTTATCCACGTGGGCGGGAGCTGTGGCTTGTTTAGTCAGCTAAGTAGACACACGGCTTTCATGGGAAGAATATATATGAGTTTTTCAAGCTGGTGCTAACAAACCAAACTTGTTTTGCTTTTTTTTTAGGGGTGTTATTGAAGCTCGTTTTGTTCATGTCTTTGTCCTTGGCATTCTGTTCACGGGCACCAAAGACTTGCTTAAATCTCAAGTCATTGCTGCAGACTTCACAATCAAGACTGTGGGTTTATGGGAGATATATAGTGGATTAGTTCTTCTGGCCGCTTTGCTTTTCAGGCCACATAATCTGCCAGTCTTAGTGTTGAGCCTCTTGATTCAGACACTAATGACTAAATTCATCTGGAAGCCTCTGAGGCATGATGCAGCTGAGATCACTATAATGCATTATTGGTTCGGTCAAGCATTCTTCTATTTCCAGGTAGGTTTTCACTATTATTGTGGAAAGTCTGTTAACTTTTTGTATGTCACTTATCTTTTTTCTTTGAGAAAAGCTTACCATAGTTTGGGACGTTGAAAAGGTTGTTTGGTGAAGGAACTGTCAATGTGGTGTGGGGAATGATGCTTAAATCCTATGTGCATTTGATAGGGTAAAATATGCTTAGTTATTTAAGACGGACACCCTCGGTATGGATCCAGGAGTGCTTAAGACAGCATATGGTTGTGTACTGGTCTATTTACCGTGACCCATTCGGGACATACATCACAGTTTCATTGCTTTCCCTCATGAGGTAATGACTGGTCTCTCTGCCCTTCCCCCTGGCCATCAGTGCTGGATGCTGTTGGGTGTCCTCACTCAGTTGTCAGTCCTGTGGAGCCCCGTGGTCATCATGTCTTCTCCCCAGTGTTAAAGGGCCCACCAGAGGAAAGTCTAAGCCACCTCCAGGATGGACCTTAGTATTCACTTACATGCTTGGAGTGGCACCTGGACAAGTGGACAAAGGGACCAGCTCCTAGTCTTGGAGGGACTCATTTCCAACCCAGCCTTCCTGCATCTCTGCCCTGGTTCAGAGGGCCCCACCCTCCATCTAGTGGCTGCTTCTGGTACCCTCGAGGGTAGGCACAGCTCCCCACACTCCCCGACTTCACACCCTCTGGTGGAGGAACTGTGTGGAAGGCCCTGAGCACTCTGTTGTGTTTTGCCGTCTTGAAAGTGAGGTTCTGCACTGTCTCTGCGCACCCTCTTCATTCAGTCCTTAGGAGCACGTGTGGTGTGTTTGTCCAACAGGTGGGCCTGGGGCTTCTTCCATGCTTTGCTGGTGTCACCCACAGAGCACCTCCCTCACTGTTCTCTGTCTGTTCCCGGAAGCCCAAAGGGGGTGAGGGGGAAGTTCTAGAAATCCGTAAGTCCTAGAGAATGTGACCTGACCCTCAGACCCTCCTTACCATCCATCTTTCCTGGAGGACCCCTATACTCTGTCCAGCCCTGCACATGGGTAGCTGTAGCCCCTAGCACTGGTGTCTGGCACCAGTGAAGAAGAAGAAGCCAGGCGGCCTCTGGCAGGCACCTGCTGTGCCCTAGTGTCATCTATAAAATGGGCCACTCAACAGCTTATCTCCTCCTTGGCTGCTGTGAGGACCAAGTAGTGACAAACAGGAGGTAGGTATCCTGCGTAGTTGCTCTCTGCTTGCCAATGTTCCTCAGGACCTGTAGAGGAGGCCTGACTGGGGTCTGTAGGACCTAGAGAGTAATCGGACCTCCCTGGAGTCGCTGCCCATCCCAGGAAGTGTTGGTGACCGAAGACCACACTGACGACCAGCATCCAGCGCCTGGAGAAGTGCTGGTCAGCTCCACCCCGTGCAGGCTGGCCTCCGCTGAGCCACACAGTGGTTCAGCTGTGTGTGTCTCCGTGGTGTCCAGTAGCCCCATCTCAGACACCACAGCTTTTCTTACCAATCAGAAGAAATGTAAAAGGTTACCAGCCTCGTGGATGTGAGCGAGTGCAGTTTGCCCAGGAATTCCAACTCAGAAGGGGAGGAGGATGAAGGAGGGCTGTCGTAAATACTGGCACAAGTCGCAGAGGAGAGAGACCGGGTCTGGGGTCAGCCTCTGGGGGAGATCTGCTTGGCCTTGCTGTCCGCGGCTCTTTCACGCTTAGCCATTCACTGTAGCTGATGTGTTGCTGTAGAAGGACTTCAGGCTTTGCTAAGCTTTCCAGAAGTTTCTAGACAGCCTGTCCATCTCACAGTCCTCTCTTTGAAAGTCACACACGGGGGGCGCCTGGGTGGCTCAGTGGGTTAAAGCCTCTGCTTTCGGCTCAGGTCATGGTCTCAGGGTCCTGGGATTGAGCCCCGCATCGGGCTCTCTGCTCAGCAGGGAGCCTGCTTCCTCCTCTCTCTCTCTCTCTCTGCCTGCCTCTCTGCCTACTTGTGATCTCTGTCTGTCAAATAAATAAATAAAATCTTTAAAAAAAAAAAAAAAAAAAGTCACACACGGGCCTCATCCTGGTGGTCGCCTCCATCCAGGAGTTCTGTGTCTCTGATCACAAGTGCCTTGGTGGGGAATGGGAATGCCATCACCATGGAAAATCGCCAAGACCCCTCCCTTATCCAGTTCCTAGGAACTGTGCTGGACAGCAAGCATGTCCGGTGAGCACAGAACGCTCCTGCCCCAGAGGTGCGTGGATAGCCAGGGCTCCATGTAGGAGTGGCAACTGGTCACATGGTAGACCCTGCGGGCACAGATGGCGAGATTCTGGTGGTTTCCCTCTTAGCTCAGAAGAAGAAGGTGTCTGCTGGTTAGGCCCTCTGGCCTGTGCCAAGGCTTTGGCATCAGGAAGAGTGATGGAGCCACTGTCATGCCCCCAGTGAGGAGACCACCTCACGTTCAGTATCCTCCTCGGTGGCCACATTCCACGGGGAGTGACGATAACGGCACCATGGTGCTGGTGCTTGGCAGTGGAACGCACGTGTCCAAGAGCCCCGGTGCCCCTGCAGCAGCACTGTGGTCTGTGCTGGGGGTCTGTCGGCATGCAGAATGAGCATAGACCCTGGTGCATCAGGCAGTGACCAATAGCAAGGCGTACCTCCCTCGTCTCAACGCTCCCCCTTGCCCTTCCCTCGTGGTCAGGTTTCCTAGGAGACCTACAGGCTTGCTTGTAGGTCTCAGCGCTTGCTTGTCTCAGCACGGGGACTCCTGATAGCACAGGGGTTGGGAGTGTGGTGCCCAGCTAGCCTCCTCTGGCATGTTCTGCCTGTTTCCCACCAGTTCCCTGAAAGTCACAATGGCACCACATCAGAACAGTTGAGGATTAAATGAGTTAAGGCAAGTAAAGCCTCAGAGCAGGCAGTCTGGACCATAATGGTTTGTGGCCAATTCTCTTTCCACGACTGAGGCAGCTTCGGTGGGACCTCCGTCGGCTTCCCAGTGCTGGAGCCACGAGTCTGTCGTCATCACACCTCCCCTTGCTGCAGCACTTGGGGTTCTTGCTCTAACCTCCTCTCAGCAGCTCTGGGAGTTCCTCAGTCTACAGTGAGGGGCTTCTAAGTAGGAATTAGGTCATCAGGAGAGAGCCTTGGCAGCCACGGGCAAAGTGGATGAAGGGGAAGCTGCACAGTGGAGCTTGCTGTCAGGGGAGGGGCCTGCTGTAAGAGGGGTGTGAGGACAGGAGTGAATGCCTGTCTTTGAGATATTTCGGAGATCTGCCAGCATGACCCGGTGGCCACCTGAAGTGACGCGGCAAAGGAGGCGGCAGTGGAGTTCCACTGTCACATTTGTGAAGCCAAAAACCCCCACTGGAGTTGTGTCCTGGGTCATTGAGAAGTGGTTCCAGGAGGGGCCTTGGATGGACCAAGGCAGACAAATGTCAGACTTAAAAATGTCCTGAATAGTTGAGGAAAGGACACCAGCAGTGATAAAGACTGCATGTGGAGAGAAGAGCTGAATCTTGGGAGAGGTTTCCCTTGGATGCAAACCCCACCTTCCTGGGCAGGGTGAGCTGTACATCCACCACCCCACCACCCCACCACCCCACCCCTAATCCAGGGCTGGGCTGTGACCCAGCAAGGTCTCGGGTCTCACACGTCAGCTAGACACCTAGTGGCCAAGCCCTCCCAGTGACTAGCATGCCCTGTCCTGACTACCAGCCGTGTCCACCTGTTGCAGAGGCCATATGGCAACACCGCCCTCAGCCTCTCCTTGGCCACTTTGCCCCCCAGAGCCAGCCAGGTACAGCCCTCAGACAGGTCCTTGCGCAGGGAGGTCAGCGTATCTATCTCAGGTAGATAGAGCTGAAAAGAGTTTGGAATTTGCCATAGTGCATCAGCAGACTTACATTTTTTGAGTTTCTTAAAGGTAGAATACATTTCACTTGCTCCTCCTGACCTGGAGCGAGGTAGGACAGGAGAGGGCAGAGGCTGGGGCTCCTGTATGTCCACATCGCCATGACCGCACGAAGCTTTTTATGGTTGCTGATGGCCGTGTCAGTGCTGTTTCTCCTTGTGTTCCAGGGAAACTCCAACAACATAGCCACAGTGGACGTCTCAGCAGGCTTCGTGGGCCTGGACACCTACATGGAGGTCCCAGCTGCGTTCCTGACAGCATTTGCCACGTTCGCAGGGCCCGTGCTATGGGCCAGCCACTTAGTGAGCTTCCTGAGCTCAGAAACCCGCAGGTGAAGTTCCTCCTTTGTCTTTCAGCACAAAATCTGATGGCAGGTTGACAGTTTGAAGAGAGAACCTTATTCCAGATACGGGGTTCTGAACCCCAAGGGCCTAATTCATCAGTTTTCTCTCCACAGCATGTGGGCCAGAGGCTAGTGCAAGAGCAGGTCTGTGGCCGCCCTGTGTCAGGATGGCTGGGAGGCTATGGGAGTATCCAGCTTCAGCTGCTCTCTTCCAGGTCACACCAGCATGTGATTTCCTGGGGCACAGGAAGGAAAATCCCTTCTCGGCTTCTCTGCTTGCTGGTGGCCTGGTTGAGTGGCGTGGGCAGGGAGGGGTCTTCCATTTGGGGCATGAAGATAAGATATGCTCGTTCTCACCTCCAGGGGCCCTGCTGCAAAGAGGAGCCTGCACAGGCCTGAAGGGCTTCTCACTCGGTGGCCATGCCCTGTCCTGCCCCAAGAGGCCCCCTCAGGCTCCACATGGTCCCGCAGACCGATGGGACAGCCCACCCCACCCTCCTGCCCATCGTGCTCCTTGGTGCTTTATTATTTGTTTATGCATTGGCCCTCCCAGAAGGGGGTTTCCTAAGGCGGGGACTTGGCGGTGTTTGGGCACCATGATAACCTCAGTGCCTGGGTCCAGCCTGGCAGAGTGTGGCCTGAGTGGTATGTGGGCTGTTTCTGCACTTTCCTTTGTAAAATGGGGAGATGGTATTGCCTCCGGGGTTGTGGGGCCTACACGAGGAGTCCCATGGGTGCTGCAGATAGCATGAGCAGCCATGCCGTGTCTGTCAGGGCTCCCCCAGTGGCCCCCTCCCAGAAGCCCCTGTGCATTTCTTTTTTTTTTTTTTTTAATTTTTTTTTTAAAGATTTATTTATTTATTTATTTGACAGAGAGAGAGATCACAAGTAGGCAGAGAGGCAGGCAGAGAGAGAGGAAGGGAAGCAGTCTCCCTGCCGAGCAGAGAGCCCGATATGGGACTCGATCCCAGGACCCTGAGATCATGACCTGAGCCGAAGGCAGCGGCCCAACCCACTGAGCTACCCAGGCGCCCGCCCCTGTGCATTTCTTAAGCTACACAGTCAACCCACAGGCATGTCCCACCACCACTGCACACCCAGATGCCAGCATCTTGCTCAGGAGCTGGACCAGCCTTGTGCTGAGTGGGCCGCAGGACATGTAGATCACAGCCAGTTAGGGAGACCCCAGGAGGACACTGTTCCTGCCTAATGTCCCACTGTCTCCTGTCTTCCCCAGGGGTATCACCTAGGGGAAGTCAAGGCTTCCTGTTCCTATTACCCCTTTAACCCCCACTTCTCTGCCCCCTATTAAAAATGCAGCCCTTTTTAAAAATGCAGCCCTTGTTGTGGTGACTATTAACCCCATGTTTGAAGCTCCAGGGACATGTTCAGGCCCCACCTCTCAGGATAGCACTTGGGGGTCCCCACATACTTCATGGGATTCCTCTCATTCTTGCCCCAGACTGGCTCCTGGGACCCAAACCATGGTGACCCTTGACTTCTGCCCTGAAGTTCCTGTCCACAAGCCACCATCTCCTGCCATTGCCCATTTACATATGGGGTGAAAGGGAGTGTAGGTGTGAGTGGGGTGACACTCTCAAGTCAAAGTTTAGAGCAAGAAAGCTAGTAACAGCTTCAGCTGTGGAGAGCAGGCTTCCTGTTCTCGAGACTCTAGCCTCCCCTCTAAATTGCCACTGTTAACACTCAGCTTTTCCAAATGTGGGACTCTTGTTTCCTCCAGCTGGTTTTCCTGAGGACAAGGAAGATGCCTACAAGTCACCGTGTCTTCCTCGCATACACACTTTGGGATCATCCATGATAGAGTCCTCTTAGAGGCACTGCGGGGCTGGTGGTCAGCACTTGCAAGCCAAGGTGCTGCTGGCCGAGCAGAGGGGTGTTCAGGCTTTCATTCCATCTTTGAACCCACGGAGCCATTGGTTCTCTCCCTAGCAGGCTCCTTGATGTCTCTGTGCCTAGGATTAGGTCAGGTTGGGAGGCCTCAATCCTTGTCAGTACCATCATGTGTGGGGGACTTAGGGGGCCACGAGTTGGCCTTGAAGAACTTATCTGCCACAGTGCATGTGGCTCCGTGAAGCAGGCCATACCTGTGGCGTGCAGATCAGCTGGATGGGTGCACCAGGGCGGAGGAGGGCCAGACAGTGAGAGTTTGGTCTTCTATGAAGGACAGCTTCCTTGGCGCTGAAATCACAGTTTGACTTTCCTGCATTTTCATCTGTTTATACTGGGGAGACAAAAAAAGCATTTTTTATAAGTAAGCTGAAAGCATTTTAATTGGCCTAGGAGTATTATATGATATTTTCCCTAATTAAGGAATGTTTCTTTTATTTTAGTAAAGGGTTTTCCTTTTCCTTTTTTAAAAGCTTAAAACATCAAAATTTACCCATTGGTTTTGGAGTGGGAGTGATTCAAAGTCAAGAAAACTAGAGCCAGATTAAAATGGTAGGAAAAAAATATTTCTCATGGCTCAAAAATTGGGTCTTGGGTGGTCCATGATGCTTGGCTTCAGGAACTGGCTTCTGGTCTGGAGCCTGGTGGACAGCCGTGATGAGCCAGGCTGCAAGGCCTTCATCTATTACCCTTAGGTGCACATGGTTCTTTGCTGAAGTTCTGTGAATGGTGACCCTACTGGGTGTTGCTGTGGCAGGAAGAAGGCAGAGTCTTCTGAATAAGTCAGTGTTTGCTTTGTGTGACATTGAAATGCCAGGAGGGGCAGGTTCCTGGGAGCCCCATCACCCTCACTGTCCGGTCAGTAGGCTCTTATCTGAGCACAGACTCCATGGCACTTCCCAGGAGAGGGTAGCAGGGCCATGAGCCGCAAGCTTCCTTCATGAAGCTTTTCCCAAGAGTTTCCCTCAGCAGGTGTTGGTGCAGTGGCCCTCGAAGGAGTTAATGAAGTAATGCCACAGGGCCCAGCACCCTTGAGATCTCTGCCTGAGGGACTGGATCTTGAGTAGGACCCAAGGTGCAGGCGCAAGGGTTCCCCCGAGGAGTTCATGGTCTGGCAGCAGTAGCAGAAAGATGAGTCAGTCATCTGCTGAGCATGTCATAGAGATGAGGTCAGAATGGCTGAGCCCCTGGGTCTGCTGGTTTTGGTCAGGATGGCCTCCCAAAGAAGAGCATATGGGTAAAAGTAATCACAACCAATCAAGGGAGGGAGGAGGAGTACATGCACAGGGATGAGGCCACAGGATGGTGGCAAGTAGAAGCAAACAGACTGTCCCCTGCCAGGGGTCGAGGCAACAGCTAGAGAACCCAGCAGGAAGAAAGGATTGGCACCAAGGCCCAAGATGGGGAGCCAGTGAGGTTTGGTGAGGGCACAGCGGAGGGCAAGAGCTGTGAGTGTGAGGGGCCAGGCATCCTTTGGCCCGAGTGGCTGTTGGCATCTTTTGTCAGACATTGAGCCTGCCGAGGGGATCTGAGTGGCACAGGTAGTGGCGCTGAGTCGCTAGGCCTAGGAACTCCTTTGCAGAACACATATGTGCACACACACAAAGGCACACTTGTACACACTTGCTTCTCTGCCTCAGGGTCTTTGCTCCCCCTACACAGAACTCCTCATTGTTCACCCTTCGTGCCCAGACCCTTCCCAGTGTGATCATGGTGCCCCCCCCCCAGATCCCCTAGAGCATAAAGACCATCTGCTCCCCACCTGGGACTCCAGTAATCCCACATCCCTATCCCTGTGCACGGCCGTGCTGATGAGAGTCCTACACAGTGAGAGTGGCTGTGTGTGTAATGGGGGTCATATTTCAGGAAGGGGAGGGCAGCGGTGATGTGCGGCATTTACCAGCCCCAGAAAGGCCACCTGTAGTCATCGTGGTGTTTGCGGGAGATGTCAGACCTGGAACTGGGCTTTAACAAGAGCCTGGAAATCCTGGCCTCTGAGGATCTGTGAGGTGTTGTGAGTGTGATGGAACTCTCATTTTAGAAGAAGCAGTCTCAGGAAGTTGCCTTCAAGAATACATTAGATTTCTGTAATGATTGTGTGATGGTTTGACAAGAAAGGGAGGACAGACGTATGCTTTGAGGGTGTGCACATGTTTGAGAATGCTCTTCTTTGCTGTTAATTTGCTTAGCACGCCCTCTCAGGCCAGTGTCCCCAGACCAGACCCACCAGATACCTCACTGGGCAGCACAAAGCAGAGCTCAAAACATGTTTCTCATCCTGTGTGATTTTCATTTCATTATGTTTCATAGCGTTTGTGATGTATTTTACAGTAGTACATGCACATAATTCTTAAACGTAACTATTGCAAAATTTGGGGATACACTTTTCACAAATATTTTGCAGGTTGAGTCACTGGAAAGTGTCAAGGCCGCCACCTGCAGCTGTGTTCCCCTTGGATGGGCCCACCAGACTGACCAGATTGGGCAGGGGGTATACCAGGAATAAGAGTTACCACGGTCATTTTCACAATAAAAATACTGATTATGTGTGTGTTCATACCTTATATGATGCAAAAGAGCCATATACTAATACACATTCCCTTTGTATTAACAGTGGTTCTGCACTGAGTCACGCTTGCTTCTGCTACGCACTGACCTGTTCTTTTCCAGTCTCCGCATATATCATTTTGGTGACATCCCTGCGTCACCATTTGTTTATATGGAGTGTGTTTTCTCCAAAACTTCTTTATGAGGGAATGCACGTCCTCATCACAGCTGCCATCTGTGTGTTCTTCACGGCCATGGATCAAACCAACACAAAGTCTTAGCCACTGCAAAAACAATATGTTTTTAAAGTCTACTATTCACTTCATGCATTTGGGTAATGAAATAAAGATCTGCCTAAACACAAGAACGTTCTAAAGAAAATTGTGAATTCTACAAAGTTGTTGAATAGTTTCAGTTTCTTTCTCTGATGTACTTGAATATAGATTAAATAATGGTTTAAAAGTTCACTTTTAAAATCATTTAGTTGGAATATGAATCATATTCCCCTGTTGACAATCACTCCATAAAGTTCTGAACTTTTAATTTCCTCTCAATAAGTTAAGAGTTCACTCAAATGTGTGTGTTTTAATTGGTGAATAAAAAGGTCTCGGGTCTATGGTGTTTGTGGACTTCCAAGAGCCTGGGAACTCTGGGAGGAGGCTTACCTGCTGCCGGGGTTTATTCACAGAGCCCAGACCCCTTAATAACTCTAGAAACCACTAGAGGTCTCAAGGAGCATTAGTGTGTGTTACATCTTTCAACATTAAGACATTTCAAAACCTATTCATTGAAAGTATAAAGATATAAACTCACTCCATCTTAACGTAGAATATTTTTAAGAAAAATAACTTTTCCAAGCCAAGAATATCTACTGAGGAGAGTGGTGGTGTTTTACCTTTTTGCACATCTCTTTAGTGTCTTATTTGAAGATTAAGTTATTCAGTTAGACTGGGTTAGAGTTTGCATTCTGTCTGTGGTCATATGTGTGTTTGGTTGAAGTAGTCACACAGTTGGGAAAGAGAGGAATGTCTCTTTTTATTTAAATTTAATTAACGGTATATTATTAGTTTCAGAGGTAGAGCTCAGTGACTCATCAGTTGAATATAATACCCAATGCTCATTACATCACATGCCCTCCTTAATGCCCATCACCCAGTTACCCCATTACTCTCTCACCTCCCCTCCAGCAGCCCTCAGTTTGTTTCCTATGATTAAGAGCCTCTTATGGTTTGTCTACCTCCCTGATGAAAGGGAGGAATATTTTTAAATCCTTTTTGTAGTCACTGTAGATGTTCTTTTTGACACTACTCTAAAACATGACAGACACTGGTTCCTTAATGGTTAATTGGAGAAAAAGCAAGTGCCGGCAAAACAGGTAAAGCCCCATTGAGGTCTGCACCTGAGGTAACAGGACTGCCTGGTTGACAGGTTCTCTGTCCGTGTTAACATGCCATTGCAGGGAGCTGGGTGAACCGTACATGGATCTTTCTGTATGATTTTTGCAACTTCTTATGAGATTTAAACTACTTGAAAATAAAAGTTATTTTAAAAGGGAAAATAATAGTTGCAGTGTGGACTCTGAAACTGTGTCAGTGTATTTTGTGTTCTGCTCTATTAAAGTTCACTGTCTGTGTTGTTTCCTGAGTGGGTCTGTTGCCCCGATAGGATTCTGTAGGATCATGTGCAAACAACACCTGTGCAGACGTTGACACCATACAGTATTCACGCCAGAAATCAGTCACTACATTGCCAGCAGTCTCCTCAGAAAAGTCTTCCAGCGTTGGACACTCACAGAGGCAGATGCAAGTTTTCCAAAACTCTCTAGCTTACAGCTTTAACTTACACAATGATTTGATATTTGTATGCAAAATGGTCACCATGACCAATCTAGTTAACACCTCTCACCACAGAGTTACCATTTTTTCTTGTGATAAGGACTTTTAAGACCTACTTTCTTTCAGATATATAATACAGCATCTTGAACTATCACCACCATGCTGCAAGTTATATTCCCAGGACTTTGTTTCTAATTGGAAGTTTATATCTTTTGACCCCCATCACCCATTTCACCCACTCTCCACCCCTGCCTCTGATGACCACCAGTCTGTTTTCTGTATCAACGAGCTTAGTTTTTTGTTGTTTAGATTCCACATATCACATATATGTGAGATCATACAGTATTTGTCTTTCTCTGTCTGACTTACTTCACTTAGCAGAATCCCCTCAGGATCCATCTGTGTTGTCACAATTGGCAAGATTTTCTTCTTTTTCGTGTTTGAGTGAGTGTGTGTGTTTGTGTGTGTGTGTGTGTGTGTGTGTGTGTGTGTGTGTGTGTCTATGTCGTGTTTTCTTTATCCATTCATCCGTCAGTGGACACTGAGCTTGTCTTCACATCTTGGCTATTATAAATAATGCTGCTATGAATGCAGAGATGCAGACATCTTTTTGAGTTACTGTTTTTGTTTCCTCAGGTAAATACCCGGAAGTGCAATTACTGTATCAGACGGCGGTTCTATTTTTAACTTTCTGAGGAACCTCCATATCATCTCCACAGTGGCTATACCGATTTACATTCCCACCAACAGTGCACAAGTGTTACCTTTCTCCACATCCTCAACACCATTATTTCTTGTCATTTTGATGGGAGAGTGTTTCTTAATGTACAGATATCTAGTATTTACAAGTATTTAAGATATTTTATCACTTTCTAAAATTGTTTTTTCTAGTTATAGGACATCTCCAACTTAATGATCCATTCTGAAAATCCGTTGTTTCATGCTAAAACACTAACTGGGGATCTATTTTCCATTATTTTATTTTATTTTTTTTTAAAGATTTTATTTATTTATTTGACAGAGAACACAAGTAGGCAGAGAGGCAGGCAGAGAGAGAGGAGGAAGCAGGCTCCCTGCTGAGCAGAGAGCCCGATGCGGGACTCGATCCCAGGACCCTGAGATCATGACCTGAGCCGAAGGCAGTGGCTTAACCCACTGAGCCACCCAGGCGCCCCGATTTTCCATTATTTTAAATAGAAAACCATGAGACTACAATTCATGTCATAACAAAGGACCCAGCCAGTTCCCTAAAGTAAAGCTACACATAGCAAAACGTCTACATGTAAGTACCACACTATCACGTTAGGGAGTAAAATGCTTAAAACTCGTTCCTGGCCACCGAATAGTTAATATGGTTATTAATTGGTGTCTTTTTCCCTAGCTTTTTAAAATAGAAACAGGGGTGCCTTGGTGGCTCAGTGGGTTAAAGCCTCTGCCTTCGGCTCAGGTCATGATCCCAGGGTCCTGGGATTAAGCCCCACATTGGGCTCTCTGCTCAGAGGGGAGCCTGCTTCCCTTCCTCTTTCTGCCTGCCTCTCTGCCTATTTGTGATCTATCTGTCAAATAAATAAATAAAATCTTTAAAAAAAAAAAAAAAAAAGAAGAAGGACAGTCCCTGGGACCAAGGATAATCCTATAAATAAAATAAAATAAAATAAAATAAAATAAAATAGAAACTTAAAATCATTTTAAGTCATTTTTCCTCTCCAATATAAGCATTTAAAGCTATAAATTTACCTTTTTTATTTTCACTATATTTATAAATTTTCATACGCTGCATTTTTTATTATCATTCAGTTTGAAATATTTCCTGCTTCACTTTTATGGCCTAGCAATTGGCTTGTCTTGATGAACAGTCCATGTGCAATGGTCAAAAAAAAAGGATTCAGCAATTGTTTGATGTGATGTCCTATAGCTATTAGGCCAAAGTACTTGTTGTCAACTAGACCTTCTGCATCCTTACTGATTTGTTTTCTACTTATTCTTTCAATTGCCAAGAAGATAGCTAAAATTTCCAACTATAATTGTGAATTTATGTGTTTCTCTTCTAAATCTGTTAGTTTTTGCTTCATGTATTTTGCATTTCTATACACTAACAATAGGTAGCAAAAAGCTAAATTAAGAAAACAAATCTGATTCCAATCGCACCAAAATAAAATGAAATACCTACAAGTAAATTTAACCAGGGAGGTGAAAAACCACTATTCTAAGAACTATAAGACATTGATAAAGACAACACAAACAAATGGAAAGCTATACTATGCTCATGAATGAAAGTAATATTGTTAAAAATGTCCATATTCCACTCCCCCCGCAATTCTACAGATTTAGTGCAATTCCTAACAACATACCAATTGTGTTTTTCACAGAACTAGAACAAATATTCCTCAGATTTGTATAGGACCACAAAAGACCTTGAATAGCCAAAGCATTTTTTTTGTCTTTGAGAGAGCTGCTTTATTAATACAAAACATACAAGCTACTAAGTGCTAAGAAATTTAAATATGTAAGGCATAGCAAACAGGTGGCAATTCAACATCCAAGGTCCACAGAATGCTTGGAAGACTGCAACAGATTAGACTCCCAGGGTGGAGAGGACATCAGAGGTAAAGGGGGCCCCAGTTTTAACAGCTTTTCAAGTTCCCTCTCCTCATCAAGGATCATGAGAGGCACTCCAATCAAGGGTAGGTGTGCAATCTGGTGCTCTTCAGGCAGGTCAAAACTCTCAAAATCTAAAGGATTGAAGGGAAATAATTTTTCTATTTCTGGAAAGGTGTCATCCTAGGCAAGAATGGAGCTTTTTGCTTTGACAGTCTTCTCAGTCACCTTTTAGGCAGAAAAGGTTGGCCGCTTCTGACTGTGAGGCCCATTAGCCTTTACTGAATTTTCTGTGGCTCTGTTGACAGTTCCCAAAGACTTTGTGTCAACTCTAGCTAAGGCTGCTTTAGCATCAAACATTTTGCCTACACCTGGAATTGAAACATGAGATCTCCCATCTAAAGCTTTGGCTGGAGTCCTAGACCCTGGCTTCAGCCTGTCCTTGGGAGCCACAGGTGCCTGGTTCTCCACCTTCCTTATTAACAAAGATCAGAGTAGCCATTCTGGACTGAGTTGGGATTGACAGCCAAACTCATCCAAGACTTGGCCTAACCAAAGCAATTTTAAGGGAGGGGTGTGGGAGGTTGGGTAAGCTTGGTGATTGGTATTAAGGAGGGCATGTATTGCATGGACCACTAGGTGTGATGCATAAACAATGAATCTTGGAACACTGAAAAAATAAAGTTAAAAAAAAAAAAGCTGGAGGTATCTCAATCCCAGATTTCCAGATATATTGTGAAGCTATAATTAAAAGAGTATGGTACTGGCACAGAAATAGACCTGTAGACCAATGGAATGGGATAGGCCAGAAACAATTCAAGGTGTGTGGTTTTTTTTTTTTTAAGATTTATTTATTTATTTGACAGCGATCACAAGTAGGCAGAGAGGCAGGCAGAGAGAAAGGAGGAAGCAGGCTCCCTGCCGAGCAGAGAGCCCGATGTGGGGCTCGGTCCTGGGACCCTGGGATCCTGACCTGAGCCAAAGGCAGAGGCTTTAACCCACTGAGCCACCCAGGCACCCCAAATTCAAGTTTATATGGTCAATTAATCTATCACAAAGGAGGCAAGAATATACAATGGTAAAAAGACATCTGTTGTCTCTTCAATAGATGGTGTTGGGAAAACCAGTGACATACAGAAGAATGAAGCAGGACCTCTTCCTTACACAATACACAAAAATAAACCCAAAATGGATTAAAAACCTAAATGTGAGACCTAAAACCATAAAACTCCCAGAGAAGAACATAGGCAGTAATTTCTTTACCAGCAGTAGCATAATTTCTGTGGCTGTCTTCTCAGGCAAAAATAAAATAAAATAAAAAATAAACTATGGAGACTGTACCAAACTAAAAAGCTTTTGTACAGTGAAGGAAACGAACAACAAACAAAAAGGCAAGCTACTGAATGGGAGAAGATATTTGTAAATGATATATCTGCTAAGGGATTAGTATCCAAAATATATATAAAGAACTCTTACAACACAATACCAAAAAAAGATTCTATTTTATTATTTTTTAAAGATTTGTTATTTGGGGGGCGCCTGGGTGGCTCAGTGGGTTAAAGCCTCTGCCTTTAGCCCAAGACATGATCTGAGGGTCCTGGGATCGAGACCCGCAATGGGCGGGTTCAGCAGAGAGCCTGCTTCCTCCTCTCTCTTTGCTTGCTTCTCTGCCTACTTGTGATCTCCATCTGTCAAATAAATAAATAAAATCTTTAAAAAAAAAATTTGTAATTTGAAAGAGAGTTGGGGGGGGGGGCATGGGAGGTGGGAAGAGAGTTCAGATCCTGTCATGGCTCAATCTCACAACCCTGAGATAACAACCAGAACCAAAACCAAGAGTTGGACACCTAACCCACTGTGTCACACAAGTGCTCCCCCAAAAAAAAATTTTAAATGAGCAGACATTTTTGCAAAGCAGAAATATGGATGGCCAACAGATACATGAAAAGATGCTCAACATTGCTAATCACAGGGAAATGCAAATGAAAACCACAATAAGTCACCTTACACCAGTCGGAATGGTTAAAATAAAAAAGACAAGAAATAGCAAGTGCTGGTGAGGATGTGGAGAAAAGAGAACTCTCATGTACTATTGCTGGAATTAATAACTGAAGTGACCACTATGGAAAATATGGAGTTTCCTCAAAAAATTAAAAACAGAAATACCACACAATCCAGTAATTCCATTCCTGGGAATTTACCCAAAGAAACAAGAAACTAATCCAAAAAGTTATATGCATCCCTATGTTTATTGCAGCATTATTTGTAATAGCCAATACGTGGAATCAACCTAAATGTCCATTGGTAGGTGAGTGGATAAAGAAGATGTGGTATATATACACATTAGAATATTACTCAGCCATAAAAAAATGAAATTCTGTTTGTTATTGTTTTGTTTTTTAGATTCCATATGACTTCACTTACATGTGGAATCTAAAAAACAAAACAACAACAAAAACAGAAACAGACCCATAAACACAAAGAACAAACTGGTTGCCAGGGTGGGGTGTATAGGAACAGGCCAAATAGGGAAAGCAGATTAAGAGTACAAATTTCCAGTTATAAAATAAATAAGTCAAAAGGATGAAAAGTACAGCATAGGGAGTATAGTCAATAATATTATAATAGGGGCACCTGCGTGGCTCAGTGGGTTAGGGCCTCTGCCTTCGGCTCAAGTCATGATCACAGGGTTCTGGGATCGAGCCCCACATCGGGCTCTCTGCTCATCAGGGAGCCTGCTTCCTCCTCTCTCTCTCTGCCTGCTTGTGATCTCTGACTGTCAAATAAAAAAAAATAATATAATAATAATAATAATATTTTTATAATAACATTGCCTGGTGACAGATGGTGACTGCACTTATTATGGTGAGCATTGCATAATGCATAAAAGTGTCGAATCACTATGTTGTACATCTGAAGCTAATATAACATTGTATGTGGACTATACTTTAATAATAAAATTTTAAAAAATATTTTTAAAACCTATTATTAGACACATGTACATTGATATTTGTTTTGTCTTCCTGATACATTTAATTTATGTCAGTATGAAATCTACTTCTTCATCGCTGGTAATACTCTTTATCTTAAAATCTGTTTTATCTGATATCAATACTGCCACTTCAACTTTCTTTTGATTAGTGTTGGTATATAACTTCTCCAGCCTTTTTATTTCAACCTACTATGTCTGTATTTTAAGTGTATTAAAGGCTCTTGTAAACTCAAAACTTAGGTCCTGTTCTTTTATCCACTCTAACAGTCTCTGCCTTTTAGTTGGAATATTTAGTCCCATTTACATTTAATGCAATTATTTGTAGTGCTGGATTTAGACCTGTGACTTCTCTGTTTGTTTCACTTTTTGTCACTGTTTTCATATGTTTCTTTCTTGTCTTCTTTAGATTAATACTTGTTAGCATTATGTTTTATTTTCCCATTGTCTTTTATTCAAAAAAATGACTGAAATTATCTTTTAGAATAGTTTTAGAGATACAGAAAAATTCATTGGGAAGTACAGGGAGTTCTCATATTACAGTCCCCCCACACACAGTTTCTTTTATTAACATCTTGCATTAGTGAGGTACACTTGTTAAAATTGGTGAGCCAATGGTGATACATTATTATTAGCCAAAGTCTACAGTTTATGTTAAGGTTCACTCTTTGTCTTGAATATTTTATTAGTTCTGAGAAATGTATAATGACATGTATATACCATTATATTATTATATAGAATAATTTTATTGCCCTAAAAAATACCCTCTGCTCCACAGATTCATCCCTCCTTCCCTTGAACCCTTGGAAACCACTGATCTTTTTATTGTCCCCATAGTTTTTTCTTTTCCATAATGTCATACAGTTGGAATCATACAGTATCTATGTAACCTTTTTTTTTTAAGATTTCATTTGCCTATTTGAGAGAGAGAGCAGAAACAGAGGGGAGGGGCAGAGAGAGAGGGAGAAGTAGGGTCCCTGTTTGGAGCCCAATGTGGGACTCAATTCCAGGACCCTGGGGTACTGACCTGAGCCAAAGGCAGACACTTAACCAACTGAGTCACCCAAGCACCCTGTATGAAGCCTTTTTAGACAGACTGGCTTCTTGCACTTAGCAATATGGATTTAGTTTCTCCGTACCTTCTCATGGTTTAGCTTGTTTTGGGTTGCTTTTGTTTTTTGTTTTTTGTTTGTTTTCTGTTTTGTTTTGTTTTGTTTTGTTTTGTTTTAACAAAGATGATCTATGTACCAGGAGGATAAAATGACTGCACATCTGTTTGCCTGGCGCTGTCTTGGTTTGTCTTATTCATTCATTCATTCATTCACTCATTCATTCATTCATTTTTGAGAGACAGGGATGGGGAGAGGCAGATGGAGAGGAAGAGAGAGAATCTTTTTTTTTTTTAAAAGATTTTATTTATTTATTTGACAGAGAGAGATCACAAGTAGGCATAGAGGCAGGCAGAGAGAGAGAGAGGAGGAAGCAGGCTCCCTGCTGAGCAGAGTGCCCGATGCGGGACTCGATCCCAGGACCCCGAGATCATGACCTGAGCCGAAGGCAGCGGCCTAACCCACTGAGCCACCCAGGTGCCCAGAAGAGAGAGAATCTTAAGCAGATGCCATGCCCAGAGCAGAGCCCAGTGTAGATTTCCATCTCACAACCCTGAGATCATGACCTGAGCTGAAATCAAGAGTCAGGTGCTTAACTGACAGAGCAATCCAGATGCCCCTAGCTCATTTCTTTTTAGTACTGATTAATGTTCCATGGTCTGGAAGTACCACAGTTTATTTATCCAGTAACCTATTGAAAGAGCTCTTGGTTGCTTCCAAGTTTGGGCAATTATGCATAAAGCTGCTATAAATATCTGTGACTGGCCAGTGTCACTTAAGAATTCAGCCCCACTTCCTGCCCATGAAGATTTTGGGACACAGTGTATAGCTACATGCAGGGACCTAAGAGGAGCAAGGGGGGATCTCCAGTATTGACTTACAGAGACCCACAGAGCCCATGTCAGGAGGGAATGGGGACTTGGGTAGGGAGGCCCATATGAAAAGAAAGCCTGGTTTAATTGCCATGTTTGGACACATGGAGATGACGCTTCACTTTTGTCAAAAGTTGGGGATGTATTGTCAGTTTCATGGAAAACATCAGTCAGTTGTTAATTTCAAGGAAAACAAAAAAGACACTGTCTTCATGGAACACTGTATACTTTACCTGTGGACAATGTCTACGATCTTAACAAAGTAGAATACTAATTTGGTGAAAAATGAAAAAAAAAAAAAAAGCCAAAACACTACAGGCAGTGTGGTGAGAAAATGTTGTGTGTCAAGTTGGGGGTGTAAGTTCAATAGTAATAAATCAGTAATCATGCCCAAAATAGAAATAATTAGAATTTCAGTATAAATCATTGTTTTCTATAAATACAGAAGCATATTACCAGAGAGAGTTGGTACTCATTAGGGTGGAAATATGGAGTAGGAGGGTGAAAAAATAGTACAACTGACTGAAACTAGATGCATTATTAGCTTGATCTAAAATTGAAAAATATATGAGAGTAATTGACCACAATAACAGATGAATTTGGAGGGAAAATGACCATGTTCATGAGACAAAGACACTGATGGAACTCAGTACCCCTTTATACAATAACAACAAAAAACCTCTTAGCAGACTACAAATAGAAGAAAATACACTTAATGTATTATTAACGGGTATCTACCAAGATCCCAGGTGAGCCCCATACTTAGTGCCTTCAGTCCTGTCATCCCCACCTATACTCAAGTTTATGTGGGAGATCTTAGGAAGAACACTTGGGCCAGAAAACATGCAGGGGGTTTGGAGAACAAGAACCAAAACCATCAATAGTCATAGATGATATTGGAAATAGACGAGTTATTAGAACTGAGAAGAAATGTTTGCAACATTGCTGGGGACAAGATCCAAATGCCAGGTCAGCAATTGTCTTTAAACCAAACAAGTAGAAAATGTAGTTTTCAAACAGACAGCATTGACAATAACCACAAAACTTGAAATGTATCTCAGGGATGATCTGAAAAAAGTCATGCAAAGTATTTCACAGAGAAAAATATTAAACTTTATTGACAGACATAAAGGAAGACCCAAATAAGTGAAGGGACAGACCTAGTCAAAGAAGGATGGTCGGGCTCACAATTGTCAAGGTAGCATTCACCCTAAATTAACATACTGATCCAACACAGTTTTAGCCCACATCTTGGCAAGACTCTGTATGCCACGTGACAGTCTAATGTGTGGAAAGGTCCAAGAACAACACAGAAGACTGAACAAGCAAATACAGATGCCTCCCTAGCAATAGTGGAAATGCAAGTGAGAACAGCGAGATACCATTTCCCCAAGAACAAGAAGCCAAAGCGAGGCAGGTGTGGAGGGATGGGGGCCAGGGCATTTCCTGCCGGGGGTCCTGTGACTCTAGCAACCTGTGTCCACACTGCACAGTACAGAGTAACCGGCAGCTCCCAGCAGAGCTGAAATACACATGTCCCACGATCACATCTGGGTGTGGGACCCACAGAAACAAGAGGACAGGTTTTCGCCACTGTGTGGATTATGAAAGTGGAAAGGGGAGTAATCCAGGAGTGTCTCCGTAGGGGAATGTTGAAGGAGCTTCGGTATATCTACACAACAGAATACAATATGTCAGTTTGAGTAAATATGCCAGAGGTACAGGGAAAGCCACAAATCAATCTAAAAAATGTAATGCTGAGGGCAAAACAGCATGTTGCATGAAGATTAAACATAGTATGATACCATTATGTAAAGTTTAAAAACATGCAGAAACAGTACTGTATAAATGGTGGTGCATGGACACACACATTGTGGCAGAAGCACAAAAATATCCCTGGGAATGACCTGAAACCAACCTGAGATGAGGGTTGGTCCAAAGGACGAGGAGGAACCTCTGGCTGCTCCTGCCATACTTTATATATTTAAAAATAGAAGAGGGGGCACCTGGGTGGCTTAGTCCTTAAGCACATGCCTTCACCTCAGGTCATGATCCTGGAGTCCTGGGATCCAGCCCCACATCAGGCTCCCTGCTCAGTGGGGAGCCTGCTTCTCCTCTTCTGCTTCTGCCCCACCCCCTGCTTGTGTGCTCACTCTCTCTCTCTCTCTCTCTCTCTTTCTCTCTCTGATAAATAAATAAAATCTTTAAAAAATAAATAAAAATAAAAGAGAAATATGGATGAAATATGGAGAATAACATTTTAGACTATTAAAATTTTTAAATTTGAGGTTTTTGTTTTGATGGCAATGCAAACTGAATCCAAGTGGTGGATACATGTGTGTTATTTCTATGCAATACTTCATGTTGAACATTTTCCCTAATCAAAATAAAAGAAGCCTGTACAAGAAGAGGCTGTTCTAAGACCAGCAGGCAGCCACTCCCCACATGCAGCTACTGAGCATTTGAAATGCAGCTAGTCCAAATTAAGATGTACTCTATGTGTAAAATACAAGCAGACTTCTGGACTTTGTGTGGAAAAAAAAAAAGAAAAAGAAAAACCTGAATGTAAAATCTATTTACCCTCTAGTTCTCCCAAGAGCAAGCACCTGCACTTGAATCAGGACAAGTGGCAGGTTAGGGAGTGTGCGGCACGTCTGGAATTAGACATCTGGTCCAGCCAACAGTTGTTGAAGGAAACACTGATAAGCTGAGTTAACAGAGTGCTGAGTTGAAGAGCTGGGAGATGGGTGTGTGCAGGACATGTGGACAAGATTCTAGGGTGGTTGAGGGGGTAGGGGTAGAGCCACTCAGCCCAGAAGGGAAGATGTTGAATTTAGGGGAAAAGCTGAGTTTAGGGTCCTAGGGGACCCTGAAGGGAGTCACAAACAGGCCGTTGACTGTAAGCACCCAGAGTCTGGAAGGACACAGAGATTGTCATGCTACCCATCCCATACCTGGGGTATGCTGCTTAGAAACAGATCCTTGGTCTTGCCTTGCATCTAGAACAAGGCAGGTGTCCATGGCACCAGGAGAGACCGAGTTCAGGCCACAGCTCCCACACCGGCTCCATCCTGGGCAGAATTGAGTTCCTGAAGTCTCAGTTTTCCCACCTGTAAAGTCATCGTTCCCAGGATTGAAGGGGCAGAGAGCCTAAAGGTCCTGGCCCAGGCTGAGTGCTCCAGACAAGCTAGCCATTTATCAGGTGAGGCCCACACCACTGACAAAGATGATGGTTTATATGCCAGGTTCCCCGTGGAGCCCCAAGGGCTGGCCTGCAGTCTTCAGAAACCCTTGTTGGATGGGCAAGTGAGGATGAGGCCTCTGCCAGCTGGTAGGGCCTTCCTTCCCCAGCCTCAGGAGTGGATGGTGTTGGGAGAGCAGTGAGGGAAGGCAGTGATCTCATGGCTGGGGATGACTCCACTACGGAGAACTGGAGTAATGATAGAGGGGGAAATAATGCGAGTTACACCAAAAAGACAAGAGGGACTCTCATTGGCATGCCCACTGGGACAAGGGTAGGAATGAGGGCAGACACTGTCCTGCAGGTGAATTCAAGGGAGGTCCCAGCAAAGGTGATGGCTCAGCTGAGCCAGGACAAGGGGACACAGGGTCAGAGGACAGGGGACAGGCATTCTCACAGAATGAGAAACCATGAACCAAGGCTGGAGCTGAGAGAGGAGGCAGAAAGAAAGCTCCTAAGGTGAATAAGACAGAGGCTGACCCAAGGTCCTGCAAATGCCCTGAGGTAAAGAGGCCTAGAGGAATCCCTGTCCGAGGGAGAAGGTCACTTTCCAAAATAGCCTGGGGTCCTGAAGCCTTTGTCTCCCAGCTGGACTGGCAGTCCCCCCAACCTCCCGGGCACTGAGGCCACTCCTGCCCCAAACCTGCATGGAGAGAAGAATGACATATGCCTATCTGGATTTGCAAATTAATGTAGTTATTATGGCTGTTATCTCAAAATATTTGCAAATAGATCACATATAACTTATTTTCAGAAAGTTTTTCCCCCTTGGGCTATTAATTTTAATGTTTCAGCTTTTTTTAGAATATTCATCTGGACGATCTATTCAGTCTGTAAATACCCATAGTCTGATGAGGGCTCCAGCAGCGTCATTCGCGCACAGCATGTCCCAGGCAAGGAGTGCTGGTCCTCTGAGGTCCTCTGCAGCTAGGCCTGCACAGAAAGGCATAAATGTTTCCTGCAGGAAAGAATGAGCAAACCACAAACCTCAACTGAGCTTTGCCCTCAGTATTGTCCTCCCCAAAAGTATGGTCCACCCAGAGCATGGCATTATTTACAGATTGCACTGGATTAGAGCAGGACCTAAATCCAAGAATGTCCTTGTAAGACACAGAGGAGGGCACACGGGGACAGATGAGAAGGCCGCGTGAAGATGGAGGCAGAGACTGGGATATCAAGGATCGCTAGCAGCCTCCAGAAGCTGGGAGAAAGGTCTGGAATCTTCTTCCTCAGAGCTTCCAGGAGGAGCCAACTCTGCCAGCACCTTGATCTCAGGCTGCAGACTGTGAGCAAAGCCACCCAGTTTCCGTGCTTTGTGACAGAAGCCACAGGCGATGGATTCAAGCTCCAGGGTACCAGCCCCACACTTTGCTTGAGAGACACACCCTCCTTATTCTCCTGCTCAGCATCACAGCTCCTTCCGCTTTCCCACTGCACACCAAGGATCTGACGTGTGCCCCACTCTTTATTCATAGAGCCCTACCAGATAGGAGCCTCTGCTCAGGTTGTCCCCAGCTCCTGGTAGCTCACAGAGAGGGCCGAAGGGTCAGGCTGGGCCAGGTCCACCAGATTTTGCTTTCCTTCAGGAAAAGGGGAGTTCTTAAAGAGCAGTTTCTGAGTACGATAGCATGATCTGACCTGTGTTTTAGGGAAATGTTGCAATGGGAGTGGAGAAAAGGAAAAGGATTAGGCTGGTGGGTTAGAAAAAGGGTAAGCACCGCCACGTCTGGGGCCTGGGTGTTGAGGAGAAAGGCAGGTGAGGTGGGCACCCCTCCTGGTGCCCTCAGCAAATCCAGGGCAGAGAGAGTGCCAGGTCAGAGCAGTCTCTACCCACCCACCTACCCATCCTGCACGTTGCGGGTAGATCTGGCCACATCTGGCCACAGCCTTCAGGGCCAGGACAAGACCGGGGCAGAGATAAGCAGGAAAGGACTGCTGTGTGTTTAGAGGTGGGTGCTGTGCTTTAACACAGATTTTATTGATCCCAAAGAGACAAGACATTTTATTGACATTCTCTTGATAAATGGCAGGTAAAAAGGCAAAACAGAGATCAGGGCTTCCCTAGATGAAACTCCCATGTATAAACAGATTCCCCTCTAAACATGGAGATTTTAAGACAACTGTTATAAACACAGCTCTGGGAACCACCAGGCTTTTTCCTGCCACCCCAGGAAGTCCTTAGAAAATTCAGATTGGGGACACAATGATTCATGAATACTCTTTTCCTAAGTTCATTTTTTTTTCCATTTTGTTGGTATTTTGTTCCTGTCAGTCACCGTGTTAAAGAGTGGCAAACCAAGCAGATATTGGATCATCTGGAAAGTCAACCAGTTGGCGTTAGACTGCTGCCTCCGTCTCATGTAAGAAATAGGTACGCAGGTATATAAAGTTTATACATATTTATATGCCAGAATTCACTTTTCTTAAGGTTTCTGTCATTTACTAACTTTCTTTCTTGATGAGAAAGCCGTGCTTTGGGGCAGCAATAACCTGGAGGGTACCACAGGACAGCGTGGCAGGCAGGCAGCCCTTGCTCAAAGGGGGAGTTGAGCTGAAGGTGACCCCTGAGGGGTCAGCACCAACAAGCCATGGCAGGTATCCATGCAACACAGACCCTCCTAAGCAACAAGGAGCTCAGCTTGCCCCACACCACTGGCACCAAAGCCAGCGCGGCTCACATGTGGCTTGCTGCGTGTGCCGGCAGCTGCTGTGTGTGCCGGCAACTGGGTGAGGGCCCACCCCCCTCTCCCCCCCCTGCATGTGACAGAGTGTGCAAAGCTCTGTGCAGCTCAGCACCCGCCAGGCACCCTCCCAGGCATGCTCCCCATAAGCAAATCCCACCACACTGCAAGGGGGCGAGTCTGCAGCCAGGCTTCTCCAACTCAGACAGGCTATACCTGGAGCCCTGGACACTCCCAGCAGGGCTGCTGCCTGGCCCTCAGACATGTCTCATGAGGCAGTGTGTGCCTCCTTGCATGCATGTCTGTGCAGGTGTGTGCACACATGCGTATGTGTGTCCGTGTGCACATGTCCTGTGTGTACACATGTCCACACGAGCACACACATGCATTTGTGTTTCTGTGCCCTCGTGTGTGCCTGTACTTGTGTGTGCGTTCATGCTGTGTGAGTGTGTGTGCCTGTTCAAGGCCTCTGGCCGTACTGTGCCATGACACCCACCAGGACTGAAATCTTTCATCGCCAGCTGCATGGTCTTCATCACAAACACTGTCTCACTGCTCTTTAAAATCAAATGATTGTTTAATTGAATTTCAGTCAAAAATCCAATTGTGTGGTTCGGATTTGTGTTGCCAAGGGCAGACCACCCCCTCTGACAAAGGAAAGACGCCTGCGACCCTGGGAGGGCCTACTGATCAATCTAACTGATCAATCTAGGCAAATTCGCTTTGTTTGATGGCTTCCTCATGTGTTGCTTTAGAGTACTCCCTTAAAGACAAACAACCTTTGTGTTGGAGACAATAACTTATAAACTCAGCAGTAAGCCACAGAGCAACCCTAAATGTGTTTGTTTCATCACGGTACTTCATCGTAGTCATGAACTCGGTCGGTCTGGCCACCAATAGGCCAGCCAGTGGTTCATTATTATTCTCAGAAGCAGAGAAAGACCCATTCTAAGAAAGTTCCAGGGACTGGCTTTATTTTCTAAGGAGCATTAGGAATCAATTTTTAAAAACTGAAACTTATAGGAAGTAGGATGGACGGGCCTGAGAGGTGAGTGCCATGAGGCAGGTGCCTGTCCAGGCGTAGGAGTGGCCCAAGGAAGTCAGTTCTAATTCAAAGGAAGCTCAGTAGCTTCATAATTCCCTGCCCATTTCCCTGAGTACTGATCTTTGGAACAAGGTAAATTTAGAGAGACTTGATTTTATTTCCCGTAATAAACCCTGAAAAAAAAAAAAATCCTGGTATCCCACACCATTATATCAGCCTCTATAGGAGTTAACAATGTATGTGGAGTTAGAAACACTCGCACCTTGAAATCTCTCTTCTAGTCTGTTGGTCACATAAAAGTTCGCCAGGGAAAATGCAGCTGTTGGAGCACCCCCAGGTGCTCCCTGCTGCCCCAGCCAGATGACCACACAGATGACACGAAACTCCGGCCACCTCCTGCACTGGACCCACCCACCTCACCCCCCTTCTGCCTTCTGTTCTAGCTCAAGAAATGTCTGAAACTTTAGAGAGGCCACTGATTCTGATTGCAAATCTGAAAGATTCATAAGGCATATAACATTTTAAGCTGCACAAATTCTGTAAAGATGGAACATTTCAGAAAACCAGAAGGATACTGGGGGGTCTGACAACTTATGTCCTTGCTGTTTGCTTTCTTGGGGTGGTGCCTGCCCAGTGGCCTTCCCACCCTGTGCCCACCAATCTGGGGTACACTGGCCTAGCAACCTCTGCTGTGTAAGTTCTCGGGGGTCAGCCTGGCAGCTGTCTATGAGAGTTCTGCTCCAGGAGTGGGGCGTATCCCTGCTCAGGAAACAGGAAACATCTGGCAATTCCTTCTTGATTTGACTTAGGTAGATTGGAGAAAGTATCTTAAAAGCCACTCTTGCTGCCATGTATCATACTTTCTGTATAAGGTTAATGGCCAGTGAGCTGGTGACGCAGAGGCATGAGAAGGACCAGGCTATGAGGACCAGCAGTTGGACTAGTTGGGCTGTGCCCTCAACCTGGCTGAATCCAGAGGCTGAATATGGGCCAATATCTGAAGAGAACTGTGGATGAGAACCCACTAAATTGGCTGTGAATCATCCTCTTCCCTCAAGCAGTATCAGCATAACAAGGAGGAAACATTGGCCTGTTGCCTCTGATCATATCCCCCATGTTACAGAGGAATTGCCCGAGCATCAGTGTGATGGGTTTGTCACCCCCACGGATCATGTGCTAACTGGTGACAGATCTCCACTCCTCTGCCTGGTCATGGGACCTCTGCTCTCTAACAGCCTCCAATGCAGCTGGGATGGGGCTTTGGTTGTCTAGGTTAGGGAACTTGGGGTTTGTGCAAGATACCTGGGAGCTAAGAAGTCTCGTCCCAGAGCCTGGACCTGGAAACCACCTCCAGCCCTAAAACTGGCTACATTCCCACAATTAGAAGTGAACCCCTATACACTAGAAAGATGTTACACGTGATTCATTTAGCTTTTCTCACCTAGAGTGCTTTGTGTGGTGCTCACCCCTGGCAGAGCACTGGGTGTGCCCACACTCCCTTTGCAGGAGGCACACACTATTCAGGCCAGGATGGGGCTCTGCTCCAAGCACCTTGAGAATTACCAGCATCCCTGTCTGGCTCCACAAATCCAGCACATGCAACAGAACTATCTTTTGCCCCAAGACTCTGAGCCAGCCTGGCTCCCAGCCAGCCCACCAGACCGGATGGAAACATATTTTGCTGTCATCTAGTACACATTTCAATATAATGTGTGTAAGTATGCACACACGTATATATATCCTAAGGATATAGAAGTATGACCTTCACATCAATTAAGGCTATTTAAGGGGTGTATTTTAAATGAAATGCTATAATATGCAAAATTACCAGATTAATGAATTAATTAACAGGAAAATAATCTTTGCCAGAAAAACTATGACTGTGATTTTCCAAAATAGAATCGGATTGTCCATATATATTAGCCAAAAGTAAGCCCAGCTTTGCAGTAGAAACCCCACTGCCAGTCTGAAAGTTAGCTTTAGGAAGGGGTTGGTTGGATGGAGTCAACCACCAGCAGAATACAGCTGTTCAAATTCAACACTTGACCAAATTCAACCATTTGCCCCAAACTGATTTGTGTGTCGACGCCCCCTAACTCCGATTTTATGAATATCTCAATAACATAGCAATTAATTTAATAAAGGAACTAACCAATTTTAAATTGCAATAAATTTACCAAACATTTTCACTGTTTATGGAGAGCTTTACAGTAAGAAAGTATCAACAAAAGCAGGCACATCCGTGTACAAAGTGTTGCCGCTGGGTGCTGTTTCACTTCGGCCACCCATAAAGTACCCGCTGCTCTTTCTGTCCTCTCAGCGTGGGTCCTTCCTCCCGTGAAATCACCCTCGCTCTCTGAGCTCTCTCACCCTGAACCGGACTTGCCAAAGAGAAGTGCGATGGGGGCGAGGCAACCCCAAGACATTTATTGTAAACTTTAAAATGGAATCCGGATACGAACAGACACAGAAAAGAAGAGAAACCTCCCAGACACAGAAATGGTGATAGTGAAGGACCAGTCTCGCGGCGAGGAGCCCTCAGCGACGCGAGGCCAGTCCGCCCCTGAAGGTGCCACGCCACGCCAGCCCTGGTCCTCCCTCGCTGCGGCGGCCGGGCGGGGAGGCGTGCGCGGGCTCGAGCGCTGTCTATCTGGGGTGGGCCCGGGCACTCAGCAGGCCGGGCTTGGCTCCCACGGGCGCCCCGCCTCGCAAGGTGGCCGGCAGCAGTAGGGGTAGGAGGCGTTGAGGTCGGGGTCCGAGGGCGCGTACCCCGGCAGCTCCACCGACGGGTGCCCCCCGCAGCACACCTCCACACCCGCCTCGTCGAATGCGTGGAAGACGCCCACGTTGATGTAGGAGACAGCGTGGTGCGCCGCGAAGCCCGCGCAGTCCCCCGGGGCGGTGAAGTCCGACTCCTCCGGGGACAGGATGGAAGCCTCGCTCGGCCGCGGCTGCAGCCGCCGGCCCCGCCGGCCCCGCCGGCCCCGCCGCGCCCGGGAGGCTGGCGGCTGAGCGCGGAGCCCGGGGCCGCCGCGGGGTCGCGCCAGGGCCCGGCCTCCCCTCCGCCGGCCGCGCCGGCCACGCCGAGCCTGCGACGACCTGTAGTTCTTGACCAGCAGGAGGCTGAGCAGGCCCAGGAGGCACTCAAGCGAGTTGAAGACGGTGGAAAGCACCAGGCCACGCTGGTAGTCCTTCAGCTGGCGGCACTTGGCGGACGTGGCGCTGTCCAGGGTGCTGCGGGCGCGCTGCGCGCCGGGGGCCGGGCCGGGGGCGGCAGCCGCGGGGCCCGGGGCCGGACCGGGGGCCGCGGCCGGCGCGCGGGGCGGCAGACAGTAGTGGGAGTACTTGCGTTCCACTAGGGACACGGTGTCGCCGTCGATCACGGCGCCCGCGAAGGCGCTGAGGACCCCGAGCATGAAGACGAGAACGCCGAGCAGGAGCAGGTTCTGGCTGTTCACTGGCCCTGAGGGCCCGGCTGCGGCCCCCGGCTCTCCCGGCGCGGCCTCTGGAGCCCCTGCCGGGGCCGCGGGGACCCCAAGCCCCGGGCCCGGCCCCGGCCCCGCGAGGGGCGCGTCCCGGGGCCCGCAGCAGAGCAGGGCGGCGCCGAGCAGCGAGAGGCCGGCGGCCAGCAACAGCCCCGAGTAGAAGGCGCCGGCGGCCGCCCCCAGCCGGAACGGCTCCCCGCGCAGCTCCGAGCCCAGCGAGAAGCACTTGAGGCCGACGGCGGCGGCGCTGAGCGCGCAGGCGAGCAGGAGGCAGGAGGAGAGCGCGGCGCAGGCCCCGCGGACGCTCCACTTCATCCTCCGCGCCCGAGCCGGCCCGCACCCCGCGCGCCCGCCGCCGCCCGCCGCCGCCCCCGCCGCCTGCGCCTCCTCCCGGCGCCGCGCGGCCGGACCGCCGGCCTCCTCCTCATCCTCCCGCGTCCTCTCTGGCCCGCGCCGCCGCCGCCGGAGTCCGCATCCTCCGCCTCGCGCCGCCGCCGCGGCCCCGCGCCGGGAACCGATGCGGCGCGGAGGACCGCAGGGCGCGCGCGCCCCCTCCCCAGCCCGCGGCGCCCCTCCCTGGACGCTCCACTCCCCCCACCCCACCCGCGGCCCCGTGAGCCTGGCCCAGGCGCCGCCCTCCTCCGCTCCCCCCAGCCCCCGCAGCCCCTAGGACGCCCCTCTGCCGCCTCCCCAAAGAGAAGTGCCCCCCCCCGTCTCTCCGCCTTCCTCCCACTATCTTGGCCGCTTTGGGAACACCACCCCCCACCCCAAGGCTCTCTCCATTCCCCCCGGATTCCCCCTAGGGGTCCACCCCCCAATACCTCCCACCTCTTGTGCCCCTAGGTCTGCACTTCCCCGGCGACCAGGTTCCACGCCCACCGGCCTGCCAGCGGCCTGGACGCCAGAGGAAGTTAGCTTGGGGTGCAGGGAGGAGGGGAAGAGGGGAACCCGGTGCCGTCAGGCTATGAGGGAAAGCCTGGGTACAGGAGAGGGGGAGGGGACCAGTCTGCAGGACAGGGGAAGGAGAAGGACCCAAGAATGGAGAGCCCAGGTGGGGAGGAGGTTTGGGTGGGGGGACGGGAGATGGGAGCCCAGAGAAGGGGTGAGCCTGGATGCTGAGGGGGATGGGTGCGGGAGTCTGGATGCCAGGGAGGGGAGGGTTAAGGAGATCAGGTGCTGGGACCCTACAGCGCAAACTGGGAATCGCCAGCTCCTGTGCATGGGGGTGGTGGGTGTAAGGTTTTGCAGCCAAGGTAAACGCAACACCAGGCGAGGTAGGCGCAAGTGGGGAGGTGGGTAGAGGTGCTGCCCAGCTGGAGGTGAAGCCTCCGACAGAACCTTGGATGAATCTCATTTGGACATGCGGAATTTTCCTCAGGCTCGGGTGCGTGTGAGTTAATTCATCAGAAGGCGATTCACGGCCTGAGTGCAACGGTGGGGGAGCGGGGGGGGGGGAGGGGGGACAGTAAAGAGCCTCTTTCTGACCATCCGACCTCTAGGTGGGTGAAGGAAGGCGCGTGGGGCGAGCGAGATGGCCTTCCCCCAGGTCTCTCTGGGCCCTCCATCTTCTTCCTGTAAGGTGCCCTGGGATGGGACGTCTCCGGAAGGCCCTCTGAGGTCCCATCGGGCCGAGTGGCTGGGCCTGCGCCTGCGGTTCCTTCCACACCGTCTCTGCAGCTGCAGCAGCAAGGCCTGGGGAGCCCATGACTCACTCTGCTGGCGAACTGCAGCGTTAAATAACTTTGTGTTGCATCCTGGAGAGGCAGGCGTGGCTGCAGCTAAAGAGCTGGGGGCGCTGGGGGAGCAGGGGAGATGCAGGGTGCTTTGGAACACACCTCTGTCCGTGCCACCTACTTAGCCAGTTCTGGCCTACAGAAACATCCCCCTGAGCTCACAGTTTCATGCCCCTTCCTGCGAGGAGTGCGTGACCATTGGTGCCCCATGAGTACCCCGGCACAAGCCCCCAGAGGTTCCTTGTGTCTGGAGAAGCCACACCCACATTCTCAAGGCAGCCCGCGTGCAAGAGCCCCTCGCCCACATTTCACGGAAACCATCTGCCCAGTAAATGTAATATGAAGGCCCTTCATGCGGCTCTCTGGACATTTGCGTGGGATTGACTCGAAATGCGATAGCTGTGAGGAGGAGCAGGTTTCACTGTATTTTTAGCAGGCAGTGCAGATTTTAGAACATCAGCTGAACCTCCTCGTTCTGTCCTGCTCCTCATGCAGGATGACTTGCCAGAAAAGTGGGAATAGTGAGCCTTCTTTCACATTTATGGTGTATAGGTTTTAAAAGGACAGTGTGTAAATCAGCTTGTATAATAATCGTGGCACCCACGCGCGTGAGCGGAGTTGCCATGAGCTTACTTCCAATGATTATTCCGGTTTCCAGGGAGACGAGGTTTGCAGCCACCTCCGTGGAGAAGGATGGAGCAGTCTCTCCATTCCTCGTGCGTGCCGCTGCAGCCAAATTGATTAGGCTTTGGGGGCGGAAATGAACTGACGTTAGCTCTTCCTCCGCCCCGCCCTGATCCTCCGAAGAAGGCTGGAGGCCGGAGGCTGGAGTCCTTGCACCTGGCGGGAGTGGGGGCGGGGCACGGGAGGCGGGGCTGCACCAGAAGAGGCTCTGTGGTAGCTACTGTGAAGGTTAGAGGCTTGGGATTTTTTTGAGATCTGGCCTCCTCTCCCCTTGAGTGCCCCCCCAAACCCATCAACCCTTGGCTATACACTTTCATTCCCCTGACCACCTCTGTTCCTTAAACTCATCATGCCTCTTCCTGTCACAGGGCCTTTACATACGCTATTCCCTCTTTCTGCTGTATGTTTCCCTTGCCACATCCTCACCTGGCTTCTGCCATCTCATTTGGTAGATCATAGCTTCACCTCACTAACTTTTGTTGGGTGCCTGCTGTCTTCCAAACACTGTAGAGTGTTTTGCACCGGTTTTCTTATTTACTCCTTGCAACAAACGCTGAGTCAAGTGGTCCTGTTACTCTCATAGAGGCTTTCCATGAATAGAATCAGGGTTCAAATCCAGCCTCTGTGCACAGCCTCCCTACCCCTTCACCTACCTCTGCCCCACTAACCTCCCTCTCTGCTTCCCCTCCTCCCTGTCGCCCCACCTCCCTGCCTCCCAGCCCCTGGCAGAGGGTTCCCCATAACAGGTAGGAACTCCTGGTGGTTTAAATGCCTGTCTTTCCCATCATGGTTGCTCAGTGCAGGCAGTCTATGTCCATCTTGTTTCCCTGCTTCTCCCCATCAGGATTCAGTCCTGCCCTGGTTGTGTGGAATGAGTGAATGAGCAAATGAATGAGCAGTGGTCAGCTGCTAACCTTGTGTCACTCTGTCCTGTGACAGAACCTAAACATCTGTTTGGTTCTGCTCACTGGGAGAACAGGCAAGGCCAGCAGGCAGAAGAGGCATCCACATCTGTGCTGAGGTTAAGGAAGGCTCTCTAGGAGGGAGCCACGAGGGAGGTGGGAGCAGGCAGCAGGAAGAAAGGCTGAGGAGGGAGCTGGGAACTCCTGGACCTCCAGAGACCTTGGGGCCAGAGAGCAGGTGACCTGTCATGAAGGGTCTTGAGCCGTGCCAGTTTGGAATTCATCTTGAGAATGGGGAAACCCTAGACGGGCAAGTGGATGCTATGGTGCATGTTTTGGAGGAACACTACCCAGGATTCAATCCAAGACTGGGTTGAGGATGAGGGGATGAAGGCATGTGGGAGTGATGGGAGCATTTGGGGCTCCCACCCATGGAGGGTCCTGCCCCAGGACCCCAAGATGAAAGGGTCCTGCCCCATCATGGTGCTCATTGCAAGTATTGTAATCTCTGCTATTTGCTGTCTGGCACTGAGCAGATAGTCACCTGTCTTCCCCTCTGTCTGTAGGAAGGAGGGCCAGCAGTCTGTGATCCCTGTGTTGTTGTTGTTGTTTAATTTTATTTATTTATTTGAAAGATGGAGCACGAGCAGAGCGGGGGGGGGGGGGGGGGCAGAGGGAGGAGGATAAGCAAACTCCCACTGAGCAGGACTCTGAGATCATGACCTGAGCTGAAGGCAGACACTTAATCAACTGAGCCACCCAGGTGCCCGTGTGGTCTCTGTTATACAGAGCTTCCTTTTAGGGTGACCCCACAACCATCCCTCTCTCAGGGGAAGGGCCTCTCTGCACCTGAAGTGGTTTCTGACACCTATAAACAGGGGTGTGAATTGGAATGACCCATGTACATTTTGAAAACTGATTCTGTTGCTTTCTGGTGGAATCCTTTCCCCTAACCCCTACCAGACTCAACTGTGAAGCCCCTTCCCTCCCAACCATGCAGCATAGCCAGAGGAGCCCCTGGGAGGGAGTAGTGTGGTCTACAGTGGGGTGATTTGGGGCTCTCAGAGGTCAGGCAAGGGACAACGCTGGAAAGAAGCAACACCCCAGTGAGCAGTGACTTCAGACCCATTGTTGGGGCAGAAGGAGTGATTCTAAACCTCACAGAGCCTACCAGAGACCCATCACAGGGACCAGGGTAGCCCCTCCAAGTGGGACACATCATTTCCTGAGTCTAAAGACAGGGAACCAGAGCCCAGAGATGGTGACTCAAACCGTCATGTGTTGTTGTTGTTGTTTCTGATTACAACAGTTATCATACTTCAAGTGAAGAATATTTTCCCTATCAGCCTTAAATTTCATTTTAATATTTACGTATTTATTAGCATTTGAAATCCAGTCTCCTAGAGAATTGACTTCAGTTAATTTGATTGATGCTAATTATTTTTCTCTAATTTGTCATTTAACTTTTTGGTATTTTTATCCTTTATCTTTTTAACTGGCTAAATAGTCAAATGTTTCTCTTATTATTAATTCTCAGCCCCCATTTTCCAGGAGCAATCAATATGAATCTTCACTTATCGATGTGGTTTGTGCATTTCCATGCCAGCTCTGCTTAGGGGATGGACAATCTGAAGAATCACTCTCACAAAACCAGACAGAGCCAGTGAGCTCTGCAAGATGCAAGAATGCACCTTAATTATTATTTCAAGTGCTTTTGTCTTGTGAGATATAATAGATCCACGGAAAAAGTCTGTAAAATACACATGTAACAGCCTAATGACTTATAAGTGAGCATCTAGATACTTGCTGCCATGTCAAGGACCAATATGGCAGGACCTGAGTACATAGCAGGCCCCTCCCCAGTCACGCACCCCTCCCAGAAAGGCTCTGCCAACTTCACTTGAAACCACCTCCTTGTGTTCACTTAGACTTCTGTCACCTGGCATGCACCCCTACGTACTTTAGCTTGGCTTTGTGTGGTTTTTGAACTTCTTATAAGTGGAATTATAGAACATGTTTGTTGTATGTCTGCTTTCCTTCATTCAACTTGATATCTGTAAAATGTATGCCTGTCGATTTATGTATAGCTCGTTCACTTTCATTGCCGGATACTAAGCCATTATAAGAATATGCCACAATGTATTTATCCATCTTACTGATGATTTGATTTGATGGTTTATAGTTTAAATGACTAAAGCTGTTGTGGACTTTATGTGTGTGTACTGATGTGCTTTGGCATGCATTTTGTCAGATCATGAGGAATATATCTGTTCAGATTTTCGCACGCTTTTTTACTGAGACACAATTGACGGGTGATTAGCAATCACTAATTTCCAAGCATACAACTGCACACAGTGGTGATACAGGGTTTTTCCGCTCTGAACAAAACCCCTCCTGTCAGTCTGCCTCTCCTCACTCCAGCTCCCACACCCCTGCTCATCTGCCTTCTGGGCTACAGTTTAAGTATAAGATTTCATATACCTAGAATCATAAAATACATATTCTTTTATGACTGCTTCTTGCATTTAGCATAATGCTTTGTTTTTATCCATTCATACATATTGCTGAGCCCAATTCCACCAAAATTTGTTTATCCATCCACAAATTGGAGGATATTACAGCTTTTCCACTTGAAGTTATTATGAATAAAGCTGCTATTAAGATCCATGTACAAGTCTTTTGTAAACATATTTTTTTGGTTTTTTTTAAGATTTTATTTATTTATTTGACAGACAGAGATCACAAGCAGGCAGAGAGAGAGGGGAAAGCAGGCGCCCTGCTGAGCAGAGAGCCCGATGATCCCAGGACCCTGGGATCATGACCTGAGCTGAAAGCAGAGGCTTTAACCCACTGAGCCACCCAGGCACCCCTAAACATATGTTTTAATGTCTCTTGGGTATATACCTAGGAGTGGGATTGCTAGGTTCTACAGTAAGTTTGTATTTAACTTTATAAGAAACTGACAAACTCTTTTCCAGAGTGACACTGGGTGCTCCCGATGGCCTTGTATGACAGTTCCACACCCTCACCAGACCTTGGGGCTGTCTGCAATCTTCCTTCCAATGTTGACCATGCTGGTGGGTCTGCAGTGGTATCTCACTGCTGTTTTAATTTGCATTACTCTGGTGACTAATGATGTTGAACCTCCAACATTTCTTCTTTGGCGAAGTATCTGCTCCTAAGAGCTCATAAGAAGTTAATAAGTTATGGCTTTTTGTTTATCTTCTTTCATAAAATATCTTTCTAAATCTTTTTCTGATTTTTAACAATTGGGCTGTTTTCATGTACGAGCTCTTTATACATTCCAGACACAAGTTCTTCACCAGGCACTTGTACAAATAAATATTCTCCCCGTCTTGGACTTGCCTTTCAATCTGTTCATCAGTACCTTGTAAAAAACAAAAATTTTCCATTTTGTTGGAGTCTGATTTATTACTTTTTTTAATGAGTTTTGTGTCCTGTCTAGGGAACATTTGCTTAAACCAGGGTTACAAATATTTTCTTTTATGTCTTTTAAGAGTTTTACAGTTTTAGGCCTTACATGTAAGTATCTGATCCACTTTGAGTTAATTTTTGTGTGTGGTGTAACGTAACAGCCAAGGTTGTTATTGTTGAAGATGATGTCCAACTGTTCCAGTATCATTCGCTGAAGATACTCACATTTCCTATTAAGCTACCTTGATACTTTTATTGAAGATCAGTTGTTTGGGGCGTGGGAGGTTGGGGGAACCAGTTGGTGGGTATTGGAGAGGGCACGGATTGCATGGAGCACTGGGTGTGATGCAAAAATAATTAATACTGCTACGCTGAAAAAATAAAAAATTTAAAAAATTTTTAAAAAAAGAAAAAGAAAATCAGGTGTTTTTAAAAATGCGGTTCTATTTGTACATTCCCAATGCTGTCCCATTGAGCCATGTCTGTCCTATGCCAATATTATACTGTATTTACTACTCTAGCCCTCTAGTAAATTTTGAAATATGGCAGAATAAGTCCTCCAAATTTGTTCTTTTTCAAAATCATTTTAACCACTCTAGATCCTTTGATCTTCCATGTAAATTTTAAAATCACTTTGTCAGTTTCTACCCAAAAATGTCTATCAGACTTTTGATTGGGGTCATATTGAACCTATAGATTACTTTGAGTAGAAATGATTTGTTAGCAATATTAAATTTTCTAATCCATGAGTGGGATTTGTCTCTACATTTATGTCTTTATTAATTTCTCTGAATATTTTATAATTTTTCAGTATACAGGCCTTGTACACATTTTGCTAAACTTACCTGTAAGTATCTCATATATTTAATGCTTTTATAAATGCTACTATAAATAATATTTTATTGTCCAATTGTTTGTTAGTAGTATATGGAGGTACAATTGGTTACTTAAAATTGTCTTTTTATCCTACCACCTTGCTTAGTCCACTTATTAGTTCTAACAGCTAGTTTTTTGTTTTGTTTTGTTTTGTTTTTGAAAAAGAATGAAAGAGCATGACAGGGGGAGGAGCAGAGAGAGAGAGAGAATCTCAAGTCGGCTCCACATTTAGTGTAGAGCCCAACAGGGGCTCAACGTAGGGCTTGATCCCATGACCCTGAGGTCATGACCTCAGCCAAAATCAAGAGTTGGTCAATTAACCAACTGAACCACCCAGACGCCCTTCTAACGTCCATTTTTGTAGGTTCCTTAAGATTTTCCACATAGACAACATATCATAAGTAAGTAGAAACGGCACAATGTTTCCCTTCTCCCTTGCACGCCTTTTATCTCTTTTTCCTGCTAGGGTGCACCTGCTTGGCCCTCACGAAGAACAGAGGTGGTAAGAGTAATATCCTTGCCTTGCCCCTGATCTCATGGGAAATCATGTGGTCCTTCAACCTTCAGTCTGACATAAGCCGTAGGCTTTTGTAGATGACTTTTCCCCAGTTAAAATCTAGTTCTGCGTTCTGAGAGTTTTTATCATGAATAGATGATGAATTTTTTCAAATGTCTTTTTTGTTGTCATAATCTATTATCCTTTTTACACATAATTGGATACACATATCCTTTTTACATATCATGGTATTGAAGATTTTTAGGTCTGTGTTAATTAGGAGTATTATTTATAGTTTTCATTCTTGTGATGTTTTTGTCTTGTTTTAGTGTCAGAGTGATGCTGATTTCATAAATGAGTTGGGATATGCTCTCTCATTTTGTCTTTTCTGTAAAGGTTTGTTTAAAATTGGTATTATTTCCTGCTTATTATTTCTTACTTAGGAAATCACTTCCTTAAGTGTTTAGTAGAATTCACTTGTGAAACCATTGTGAAAGTTTTCTTTCTGGGATGATTTTACCTATAAATTCAAATACATTCAAAAAATTTGAAAACAGTTTTGGAGATATTTGGGTTAAAATAAATTTTAATGAATGCTAATAGTTTGTGTCTTTCAAGGAATTTGTCCATTACATTTATGTTTTTAGATTTGTTGGCATAAAGTTGTCCACAATATAAGTGGTTAACTTATAAGTTGGTTTTTCTTTTTCAGTCTGTTAATGTGGCACATGATGTTCTTGAGTTTCAATATTAAACCAACCTTGCATTCCTGATAGAAATCCCACTTAGTCCTTATCAAGCACGTACCATCTTCTGCCTGTTATCAGGAGATAACAAAGATTTCTGCCCTCTACATCTTGGTGTTAGAGCCGCCAAACACACACACACACACACACACACACACACACCACGCCATAGTCAAGCACTGAAGGGAGCAAGCTCCTCACACTAGAAGTCACAGACCAAGATGAGCATTGATGGTGAGTGTTGGTCTCCCAAAGCCAGTGGGTCCTTCCCAGTGGCTGATGCATGGCCATTAGCCTGCATGCACCCCTCTTGTGCTGCAGCGGAAAATTCCAGCCATCACCGCATGGACGGGCATAGCAGTGGGCTTGGTCAGATGCCAAATGGTGTACGCACTTCAGCAGAACAAAGGAGCACACACTGAATCTGAAAAGGAAAGATATTCCCACACAAGGTGATAAGCCCAACAGACTGTGAGTTTTTGTTTGCTTGTTTGTTTACCTCTGGTTTAGTGACTTAAAATAATGCGTGAATCAAATCTCTTTTTTTTTTTAGATTTTATTTATTTATTTGACAGAGAAATCACAAGTAGGCAAAGAGGCAGAGAAAGAAGGGGAAGCAGGCTTGCCGCTAAGCAGAGAGCCTGATGCGGGGATGAATCCCAGGACCCTGGGATCATGACCTGAGCTGAAGGCAGAGGCTTTAACCCACTGAGCCACCCAGGCGCCCCGTGAATCAAATCTCTTAATGAACTTGAATTTATTTTAAAAAGTTCAATAAAACTTAAAGAATAAAATGTTGAAAAATTTTTAATTCCTTAACATCCATAGGATCTGTAGTGAAATTCCTTATTTCATTGCTGATATTAGTAATTTGTATGATTTTCTTGATCAGCTTGACTACAGGTTTATCAATATTTCTGGTCATTTCAAAAAAAACTAGTGTTCAGTTTCATTATTTTCTTTTTGTTTGCTTTATATTTCATTGATTTCTCCTCTTTCATTAGTACCTTTTTTCCTGCTTACTTTGTCTTTATTTTTTTTATTGTGTTATGTTTGTCACCATACAATACATTACTTTGTCTTTAGTTTATTATTTTTCTAGTTCTGATTTGAGACCTTTCTTCTTATATAATCATTTAATGCTAGAAATTTTCCTTTAAACATTGCTTAGTAGCTTAAAATAACAAGTGAATTGAGCTTGAATTCATAAAAGAAATTTTCACTTTTTCTTTATACTCCCGCACAACTTTTTTAAGGTGCTACCTGATGGAAAATATTAAATGAGAGTCCTCAGACTTGAAGACAAGAGCTGGAAGGACAGATGGATAGTGGATGGATATATGGTTGAGGGATGCGGGATGGAGGAGAGATGGGGGATGGATAAATAGGTTGGATGGATGGATAAAGTAAGATACAAGAGACACCTTGAATGGACCAGTGATGACAATGGCTCATGAACCAGGGAACAGGATTAACTCAATTCTGCATCTGCTAAAAAAAAAAAAAAAATTTAAAAAAAAATTTTAAAAAATGAGCTTCTTGCATTATGCTGAGGTAGTAAACAGCCTCAGATGAGCGTGGCTTACAACAAAGTACCCTCATTCATATCACATGGTTGTTGGACAGCGGTGGTATGTCCTGTTCATTACGGGACCTCAAATAGGGAAACAGCCCCTTTGGGGATGAGGTGTTTTTATGGAAAAGGGATAAAAGGCAATGGTGGACCTATCCTATGGCTGTTTAGAAGTAATATTTTCACTTCCTCCCGTATTACCAAAGCCACAGGTCAGTTGCTTAAGGTCAGTTGCAGGGATGGAGGGGATGGATCTCAATTCTGTTACTAGAATGTTAGCCACAGCTTTACAACTCCAGCTGGGCAGTAGTGTTTTATCTCAACTCCAGGCCCTGAAGCCACCTTCCTTGCAGCTACAGTTTCTTCTGAGCAGACCGATCCTTTGAGCCAGACTATTCTATCACAGGGCTTTTAAGTCTTCCTCTTTGTCTTTGGGTCTATGATCATTACTTGAGTTTTTCTGTCTCAATCCACTACAATCACACACCTCTCCTGAACTGAGGACCCTCTCCCTTATTAGTCGTTTTCTAATGCATTCCGTTTGTCTCTTCACTCTCACTTCCTGTGGTGAGTCCCACACCGAGATTCCAGGCTTCGGCCGTGCCAGTCTTCTTGGCTGGCTGAGAAATGGGATGAAGAGGGAAACCAAATCTACAGTACACTCCAGTCCCCATTGCTGTCAGCAGTCCTTTACTCAAAGCCTGCCCCAGCAGGTGCCATTGGGTGTTTGTAGGGCCCAATTTTTGTTCAGACATCCATCCTCTTCCAAATAGCCCAGATGGCTCAGGGATACTGACCCTCCTGTTAGTTTGTGACCTCCTTGGGAGCTTCCCAGGTGAAATCTGAAACAGGTCTCCAGACCGAAAGGGCAAGGAGAGACGGAAGAAAGAGGCAGTCTACTTTGGGTTGGCAAATGGCAGGTTTAAGAAGAAGGGAAATTTGGGCGCCTGGGTGGCTCAGTGGGTTAAGCCGCTGCTTTCGGCTCAGGTCATGATCTCAGGGTCCTGGGATCGAGTCCCGCATCGGGCTCTCTGCTCAGCAGGGAGCCTGCTTCCTCCTTTCTCTCTCTGCCTGCCTCTCTGCCTACTTGTGATCTTTCTCTGTCAAATAAATAATAAATAAAATCTTTAAAAAAAAAAAAAAAAAGAAGAAGAAGGGAAATTTACCTGTTAGTCTTGTCTGGGGCAGCCACAATACAAGAAGATCTTCACATCTGCCTTCCAGAATTTTGAACGTTTACATAGTGGTCTTAATGGTGTTCAGTCACATATACCCAGATAGTCTCAACACATTACTCTCTCAAGTCTGCTCTTTGGAACAGCTTCTGGGAGTGGGGAGATCAAGCAGAACGAACATTCCAAGGACAGATGAGAGAATGAAGAGCCTCAGATTACCCAGGTCCAACTCACAGGTCAACAAGCTGTCAAGTCCTCTTAGTGTCCTCCTCCAATACCTCCACCAGCTCTAGGGGTGGGCTATGATTAACCCAGTAACCAAAAGTAAGCCAGGAGGTAGCAAACATTTTTTGTCAAGGGCCAGCTGGTAAATATTTTAGGCTTTAAAAGCCATTTGGTCTCTGTTGTATGCACTCAGCTGCAAGCAACCCATGTGTGAAGCCCACTGTGGGCCACCTCTCCCTAGAGGTCATGCCCCTTAGGGGTCCCTCTCATCTCCACTGTGGGCTTTCCTAGACTCTGTCACTTCCTGGGGGCCAGTCAGATAAGCCAGTCAGACCTGCCTGCCACTGCCACCAGCTGAGGACCCCTTGGTCACTGCTGAGGGATGCAGAGCTGGCAGGAGGAGAGAAGCCAGCCCCTGAGCTATTGGGTCCACACTGCATATCTTCAGAGACCCCTGGTCACCCAACCTCCTGAACTTGGATTTTGTGAGATGACACATTTCCTTCATGTTTCAGGCAGTTCAAGCTGGTCTCTGCTACTGTGTCCTGGCTGCTCTGAGCAGGACCTCACAGCAGCATTGAGCATCCAGGTGGCTGGGCTATAGCTTGCCACGCCCGCACACCCCAGGACCACTCCCAGGGCATTTCCAGCTTCATCTCTGAGGCTGTCCCTATGTAACATCCACATCCTGTATGTTTGGTGCTGACAACAGTCTCTGGGTGGGAAAACCTCATTTCAGTGCTTAGAGGCAGCATGGAGCTGGAAGGCTTCCATGTGGAAGCTGAGCAGAAGATCACAGACCAGAAGCAGAAGGGTAATAATGCACATCTAAGGTCCAGGTTGCCTCGGCCCCAGGTGCTCTCCTCAGGAGCAAGCATTGGCTTGTGCGTGTCTGGTGCAGCTGCCCACTGCAGAGACTGTGGTCTCAGAGGACCAGGTTCCACTTGGCAGGGCCTGGTGATCCGACCTGGCTTTGTAGGGTACAGCAGCTGATCTTGAAGTAACAGTGGTGAATTTGATGTGTCACCTGGGCTGGGCGACTGGATACCTAGATATTTGGCTAAACGTGGTTTCCAGGTGGGTCTGTGAGTGTTTCCAGATGAGGTCAGCACTTGAATCAGTGGGCTCAGTAAAGCAGCCTCATCCAACACTTTGCAGGTATGCATACAACCAGCAGTAAATGAAGGAAGTCTTCCTTCTGCTGGTCTGCTAAGCGGAGGCAGGAGCACACAGCATTGCTTCCCTGGGTCTCCAACTTGCGGATAGCAGACTGTGGGACTTCTTAGCCTCCATAGCTGCCCAAGCCAATTTCTGGAAATAAATCTTCTTTCTCCATCTCTATATCCTATTGGTTCTGTTTCTCTGGGGGTCCCTGTCTGATACAATAACTGAATTTTCATGCACAAACATCTTACAGTCTTTCCTCTGCAGTTATAGAAAAGCTGCTCAAATGGCTGGAACGACAAACTGCAGGGCAGGACAGGTTCCAGCTCTGTCCCTGCAAGTTCTTGGGCTCTTCCCTTCTCTGGTCTTGGCTCCACCTCAGACTTGCTTTCCCCAAGACAGCTGCAACTGGGGTCAGTCCAGGAGAAGGAAAGAACCATGATTGCTCAGTGGGGGCCAGGACCTTTCCCCTCAGCATCTGTAGCAGATGTCAGGAAAAACCTTCAGTGTGGCTCAGCTCTTGTCCCCAACAAGTCTGGCCAGAAGGCTGAGGCTGGCTTAGACCAGGCAAACCGTGGCCCATAGTCCAAATCTGGCCCACCATCTTGTGAGTCACCTAGAGCTGTCCTAACTAAATACACAAAGAAGGGGGCTTACAACATCAGAAATGTACTGTCTCTCAGTTGTGATCCAAGAACAGAAGTCCAGGATTAAGAGCAGGTTTCCTCTGAGGGTTGTGAGGGGCATCCACTCCAGACCTTTCGTCATCCTTTGGTGGTGCTGGCTTTTAGACCAGTCCTCCAATCTCTGCCTCCGTTCTTAGATGGCATTCTCCTCTGTGGCTCCTCTTATAAAGACACCAGTGGTTGTTTTAGGGCCCATGCTGATCCTGTGTGTCTTCATTTTAACTTGGTTACATCCGAAAAGACCTGATCTCCAGACAAGACCACATTCACAAATTCCAAGTTAAAAAAACAAAAGGCACAAGTTAACTCAGCACAGCCCTCTTTATTATGGTTTTGAAAAGAAAAGACAAGGCAAACCCCAGTGGTGCTGAGACAATGCCTGCCCCGACTTCCCCACTCCGTGAGCCCCAACCCCATGGAGGCAGAATGCTACCTGGCCAGCAGTCACAGCTACTGGTCCTCTTTTTGGTTAGGTGAAATAAAACTGTTCAGGTCTGTAAGCTTAAGAGCTCCATCTCTTCTGCTCTCTTCCCCTGGATGGTTGTCTGGTAATAACCTGGGCAAATGTGGGTGGCACTGGTTCTGGCCACCTGGCCTGAACACAAGGCCACTCCTCCCATGGGGTGTCATCCACTCTCCCACCTGTTCCAGAACTGGCAGAGAACAGGGCATCATTTATTTTCCCTCAAAACTCAAAGAGAAGTAGCCTAAATATCCATGAAGAGAACCCTGAATAAGCTATGGAAACTTCACAGAGTAGAATTCTAGTAGAGCCACTAAAAATATTGATGGGTCAGTTACAAAACATCCTGTGTCCTGTGGTTTCATCATAGAATGGTTCACACCACCGTGCGTGCCAAGAGGAGGGAGTCTGCAGAGATCTGACACCATCAATGTGCACAAAGCTCTTGGGATGGAAACACCATTAGAGATGAGGTCTGCACTCCTCCCATGGACACTTTCCCTCTTCCAGGCAGGTGAAGGCGTGATCTTTCTCTGCATCTCTAGCTCTCCAGCGATACATGTTTTCCCATATGGCTTCCAGAGGTTCTATTTCAAAGGGCAATCAGCATCTTGCTTGGTGGTGACATGCTGGCCTAAGAACAGTCCCAGGTCCTTGCCTCTGGGCCACCTTAGCCACTTCTGACCAGCCTACCTGGCCCAGCTGGTACTGACCAGTCTCTTGCCCAGAGAGAGCACCTTTCCCCTTATGGGGAGCTTCTCCTGCACTCTCTGGCTGTAGATGAAATACCCTCCATGGGGTAGGGCATCTGGGTTTCTGAACTGCTGCCCAAGGAGGTGGGAGTACCCTGCAATGTGGAGAGCTCACTTCATGTGGGCAAACTGGCCAGGGGAAAGTCCCCCTACAGCCTCCTTCTGAGGCTATTCCAAGGTGTGGTTTCTCTATGCAAGCCTGAGGGGCAAACAGAGGTCCTTGAGAGCTCCGAGGCTCAGGATGCTAACTTGGCTTGGCGCCAACCCTCCCCGACTCCCTTTCTGCCCACCCCCACTGCTGTCTGGTATTGAATCTCCCTTATGAAGTATTCACACTTAAGCCATGCCCCACGCTCTGTTTTCTAGAGAATCCAGGAGTATAAGTTACATGTGTTGCATGAAAAAAATGCCCCAAAACTCATGGCTTAAACAATTTCATTTGCTCATGATTCTATGAGTTAGTCATTTGGCTTGGGCTCAGCTGGGCAGTTTTATGCCAGTCTTGCCCGAGTCACAGTGAAGCCGTGGTCAACTGACAGCTGTCTTAAGATGAACTCCCTTGTAAGTCAGCACGCTGGGGCTAACCCTTGGCTTGTTGGACTAGGAGAGACCTCAGCCACTGCCACAGCTCCTGCCCTTCCCCTCCCCGACCTGCTGCCCCTGGGAGTGGGCTTACAAGGGACAACCCAAATTACCCTTGTCAGGAACCTCCCAAATTACCCTTGGAAGACCCCAGATCCTGCTGGAATGGGGCTAGGGAGGTCCAGACCATCAGAAGGATGTGTGTTCTGCCTCCTGTCCCCACATCAGCCCTTTCTGCTCCCGATGAAGTCCCGAGGACCACCAGGTGTCGGTCCTCCCACCACAGCCTTAACAGAGGCACATGGTGCTGAGGTTTGCAGTCTCCCACCCCAGGACAGGGACTCGGGCACATCAAACCTGAGTCTGCCCTACCAGAAGATAACTACAAAATGAGTGAGGAAGTGCTGATTCCTCCTGGACACCATTCCCAAAACACCGAGCACAGGCCTTGCTTTCTCTTCTTGGTCCAACGTTATTCTTTACCCAAGAATTTCTGTACCAGCCCCACCCCCACCGACCCACCCAGGTCAGCACAGAGCCCAGACAGGTGCTACTTCAGCCCCTCATCCCACTACCCCCAGCTCTGCAGCCCTCCTTCCATAACCCCTCCACTTGGATCTCTGTCCCCAACCTCCCCCTCCACTCTCCCTGGTCATGTGGGGGTGGGTTCCTCAGTGGCCTGTTGTCAGTAGGACCTCATGTTGTGCTGGTGCCCATGCCACACACTTTATATCACCACTTCTCACCACCACCCCCCCCAAAAAAAAACCCACAGCAAGATCTTGTTGGCCAGAAACCAAGTGGGGGCCTGGAAAAGCTGAAAGAATTCTCTGAGGTCAAGCAGCTGGTGGGAGCGGAGAACAGAGTCAGGGTCGTGGGTGCATACCCACCCTCAGCCCACTCGATGCCCGAGGCCCCATCCTGGTGTCAGAGTCTGAGGCATCTCCCCACTCACCAACACCCCCCTTTCCCAATGGCAACATGGCCAGTTAGCTCCTCTCCTGTCATCCCTCTGGCAAAACTCATCCTATGGAAGTAGAGAGGCTTGATGGATATGCCCTTTCTCTGCACTGGAAATGGAATGAGATTTCTGAGTGTGAGCTTTGGTTTTTCTCACCCCTGCCATCCCCTGCCATCCCTCTTGCCTAGTTAATTTTAATTTCAGGCATAATACTCCTTGTGCAATTGCATCCGCTCCACAGTTTGGGATAAGAAACTGGAGTTCTCTTCATGTAATAGCTATTTAAGACATATTTCTTTTTATAAATGGATCCCAGGGTGTACTTGCTAATTTTGAAATCCCACATTATGATGAAGTAAAATTAATAGGAACCCAGCAAAGGAGAAAACCCATTTCTCTTCAGACATCTCCCACATTCATTTGTGGAGAGGTTACCTATTGTATCTGATGGGCCTTTGGCAAGGGTGTACATCAGCAATGTATCCACAGGCCCACCTCCCAGGTGTCCCGCTCAGGTGTTCCTCATGCGTGTCTCTCACACACATCCATTACGAGAGCATCTCACAGGTGCACTCAGAGGTGTCCCTCAGGCACACATCATAGGCATACCTCGCAAGTATGCCTCATGGGTGTAGCTCGAAAGTACATTTCACAGGCTTATCTCATAGGTGTATCCCTAACCGCATCCAGGGCCCATCCCTCAGGCCTGCTCAGGGCTGCTCAGGGCCATGTGCACCGTCAGTGGGTGTGCCAGGAAAGGAGATGAGGAAGGGCAGGAGCCAGTCCAGCCAGTGTGTGGTTCAGCAGTTCTCCTGGGGTCCCACAGGGGCAGTAGCTGGGATATTTACACATGACCCCATGAGCCACAGGTCAAGGACTCCTCCAGGGACGTAAAATTCTCATGCCTCTGGGCTCCCACACCTGCTAACACTGCAGGCTCAGGGGCAAGAAAACCTACAGGTAAAGTGACCCAGGTACCACAGAGTGGGTCTGGTGGGCACACTGTGTAATGGCGAGGGGTGGGGGAATGCCCATGCTCTGAGCTCCCGTGAACTCTACCTTTCACCCCAGGTGTCGGGCTGTGGTGCAATAATGCCCTGAGTTCCTCAGCCAGCTCCCTCCTCCACTGCCCACCCACTCTGCAAGAAGCCCCCACCACCAATCCTCAGTACGTTGTGCCTCTGACCCCACAGCCATGTTGCTCCGACGGCTGCGACCTAGCCCTTCTGATACCAGACTTGGGTGCATCCCTCACCGACGGGCCTCCCCTGCCCCAGTAGGGCTGCCACCCAGTGCTTCATAGGCAGGGGAACTTCACACCTCGGCCCCATGCCCTCAGCCCTGCCTGGAAGGAGCCAGCTGGCAGGAGTTGGGGAGCAGAAGCAGGGAGGGTGGTTGTCGCCGAGAGTGTGCCTCTGGGTGGAGTGAGCCGAGGATTTAAGAAGTGTCCCCCCAAATACCCTGCTGCCCTGGGCCCCTCAGCCAGACAGCCACCTCATTGGCATGTCCCTCACATCAGGCATCACTTGGACTGCAGCTCTGAGCGTCTGGAGACAATGCACTGGAAGGCTCTGGGAGCCGTCTGGGAACTGAATTCAGAGCAAGGGGACCCCCAACCCTGGCCCCCAATTTAAGCACCACAGCACCCCACCCACAGCACCCCCTCCTTCTTCTCCCCCAGTCCCCAGGCAGAACTCACTATTTTTAGGAAAAGTGGGATGCTCAGAGCAGGTCCCTGAAAGGAGTCTGCTGCGTGACTCAGCAGAGACAGGAATGTCACAGCACAAGGGCCTGTGCCCGGCACTCGGCCAGCTGGGCCCATTGTGCCCAACACAGCTGCAAGGCGCCCGCCCAGAACCCACGTGGAAAGACCCCCGGAACCAAGGCTGGTGCTGAGAAAACGTGTCTGGCCACAAGAAGACCCCGGCCCTACCATCACACATGTACCCACACTCACACGTGTACACACATATGCGCACTCTTGCATTCACATACACACACCTTTACCAGCTGAGCACAGTAAAATTCAGAATCACATACAAACCCTACATCCTGGTTTAAAAGCAACATGAGGAAACCTTCAACATTTCTCTCAGTCCAGGCCCCTGGTTTGTGATTCCTGATCCTTGACTTAGAGGGGCCCAAAGTCCTCCTAGCTACACTGTTCTGCTGCTGCTGCTGGGGGATGGCCACGGCTACTGCTGCCAAAGGCAAGCCCAGAATGCCAGGTGCCCACCCAGGTTCTGCTGAGTGATATGCACAGCTGGCTCACACCACGGACATAGCTCCTACCCCCAGCCTTCCAGCAGTCCGTGGATGTGCACATGCACACACATGTACTTGTACACTCTACTCATGTGCACACACAAGCACATGTATGCACTTATACACTCCACCCACATGCACGCACACATGCATGCCCATGCAGGCAATCATACACTCAGCCCATGTGCACATGCATGCACTGTACACTCCGCCCACGTGCACAAACATGCACTTGTACGCTCTGCCCATGTGCACATGCACACACATGCACACGCATGCACCAGTATATTCTGCCCACATGCACATACATGCACGTGCACATTCCATGCACGTTCAGGTGCACATGCAACCACACGCATGCATTTGTACACCAGCCCGCATGCACAAGCACACACATGCACTTGTATGTTCAGCCCATGTGCACGCGCACTTGCACACGTGTTTATGCATGTGCAGCCTGTATACACATGATCATGCATGCACATGCATGTGCACACAGTCTCTTGAGAGAAGTGGAGGACAATCCAGCGGCTGGAGAGTCAGACACACATGGAGCATGTCCTACAGCTTTAATCCAACCTTTTTGCCACACACAACCTTTTGTCACACCTTTTTCACCCATAGAGAAGCTAGCATATGTATAACACCCAGGCAGGTGGATAAGGAGAGAAAAGCGCCGGCGGCTGTCTAGGTATGCCAGTCTCTGAGCACAGATACTCAGGAGAAATCCTGTCCATATAACATGGCAGTGTCCACAGTGTGGTTGTGAACTCTGTGGGAGGAGAGGTTCTAGCAGTGTGAAGAGAGTGCCAAGTAAGTAGGGATTAGGCCAAGGAAAAAGATGTGTGGTGGAGATTCACTAAGAAAAACTCTAACTAAGGGTGCTAGCTCTTAACAGAGAAGCTCTGATGTGCACTCAGGTGATCCACTGTCACGTGTAAACCCCTCCCCTGCGAGGCCACCCCCTCACAATCAAAGAGAAGGGAAAGTCTCTGCAAAACCCCATCTAGTGGTCCCACCTCCGCAATGGATGCTGGGTCACCATCCTCCCCTCTCTTTTCCCTCCATCAGAGGGGAGCCGTGGGAGCTGCACTCACTGACCTCTGGCACCTTACAGGGGACCCCCCCTCCCTACCCAGGGCTGGGCTGCCTCTCCCCTAGGTGGGGCTGGTGCCCCACCTCCCCAGCACACCAGAGCCCAGGTCTGAGCGCCAGGAGATGTGGGGCTGCCTGTTGGACCGTCCAGAATTCTCAGGCAATCCCCCAGACAGAAAGTGTCACGGTGTTTGTAGGATTACCCTCTCCGTGGGATTAGGTGTAAGGGCCTGCCCCACTGGCTGCCCACGACCCCTATCACAGGCAGAAGCCCCCGAGCTGTGACCCACCTGCTCCCATTCCAGGGGGTCTGATCTTCCCAGGGGCAGGTGGTGGAAGTGCAGGATCTAAGCCAAGGGGGCAGGCATGGGTGAGTCAGCTGGTGTCCTCCCAGGACTCAGTAATCGTCCCTAAGAAAGGCTTTGCTGATGACAGTGTTTGCTGGGAGTCTGCATGCGCCTGGGGACCAGCCACGTCTCCCGGACAGGCAGTGGGACACCATGAGCCTCAGTGAGGAGCAGGTGCAGCAGTTCCTTGACCAGAACCCCAGCTTCACAGACGAGTACTTTGGGAAGAAGCTGAGCCCCGAGAATGTGGCTGGTGCCTGCGAGGATGGGCAGGCAGCAGACTGCACCAGCTTCCGAGAGCTGTGCCAGGTGGAGGAGAGCGCAGCCTTGTTTGAGCTGGTGCAGGACATGCAAGAGAGTGTGAACATGGAGCGTGTGGTCTTCAAGATCTTGCGGCGTCTCTGCACAATCCTGCACGCCGACCGCTGCAGCCTCTTCATGTACCGCCAGCGCAATGGCGTGGCTGAGCTGGCCACGCGCCTCTTCAGTGTGCAGCCGGACAGTGTCCTGGAGGACTGCCTGGTGCCCCCTGACTCTGAGATCGTCTTCCCGCTGGACATTGGAGTTGTGGGCCATGTGGCTCAGACCAAGAAGATGGTGAATATCAAGGACGTGACCGAGGTGGGTTCTGGGCCATGACTGGTGGGTTCGGCAAGGAGTCCCTGCAGGTCCCATGGAATGGGTCAGCCAGCAGGACATGTCAGGACCTCTGCTTTCAGGAGGAAAGCCTGGGGTAAGGGGGAAGTGAGGTGGGCTGGGCCAGAGCTTGCAGAAAGGAAGGGAGCCAGCCTTGAGCTGGCTGGGAGAGTGATCAGGGCAGGCCCTGCTGCCCCCTTGACCCACAGGTCCCAGGATGGAGGATTGGAGAGAAAGGGTCAGAGCAGGGGCTGGAGCAAAGGCCAAGAAAGGAAGGGCCAATGGACTCCAGAACCCAAAATGCACAACCCCATATGAGACCATGCTGCTTCCTGGTGCAGGCAAGTTTGGGGGTTGGGGAGAAGCAGCAGGGAGACCAGGGCTGATCCAGGCTGAGTGGGAAGGATTGACGGCAGTGCCTTGAGATTCAGGGTCTTGATGGGTTGGGAGGAGGCGGGAAGGGTATGGAGATAGTTCGCTAGGAGCTCAGGAATCCTGGGGTGGACACCAGGGTGGGTGGGGCTAGGGGGATGGCGGTACCTGCTGGATGTGTGTGTGAGGGACAGAGGACCCCAAGGTGAGCATGAGGATGAAGGGCTCCAAGAAGAAGGCGAGGGAGGCGGCTTCTGGGGGAGAACAGGAGCCACTGGCTTCTCCCCTCCTCTCCCTTCCCCGCCTCTGAAAGGGGGAGGCAGGAGCCCTGAACTGGATCAGCCCCTTCCACTTTCTGTGAAGGAATCCAGAAGGGATTGCCCCCAGGATGGGCTTCTCCTAAAACAGTCACCATCTCCTAGTCCCTGGAGACAAATAGACACGTGCACATCCCCCAGGCCCTCTGGGGCCTGGGAAGGAAGTGATTGCAATCCTCTTAAATTTATCTGCTCTAAACAACCCTGGGTCCAGCGACCTGAATATAGTAATCTCTGGGATTAGCTTCATCTTCACTCCATTTTAAGAAACAGGTCACCCCATGCATCTGAGTATTGGTAGCCCGAGCTCGCAGGAAGAGAAGGGATCCAGCAGCCGGGAGAGGTGTAGGGGGGTGTGCACTGAGGGACTTCCACAGCCCCTTCTCTCCCTTTATCTTGTCCCCTCCCTTCTCAGAGTCTGGGTGGACCCCTCAGCCCCCAGGGGTCTATCCTCCGGCTAACCCCCAAACCTGTGCTGTGTGAGGTCAGGTTCAGGTGGTAGGGCTGTTCTAGGTCCTGTGCCCTTCCCATCCTTGAGGCCTTGACCTCTCGAGACTCTTCCACCTCTATCAGGACAGCCCACTCTGATCTCTCCCCAGTGGACGAGGGGCACGGTGTTGACCTCAAGCCTCGGGGCTCTGCTGGGTCTTGTTTATCTCAGATGCAGTGGAACCGACAACAGAATCAAATCAACCAAAAAGCAAGTTTCCACTAAGTGGGGCACAAAGACCTAAGTATTGCACGTGTCAGGCTCCTGGACTCATGCTATCTTCAGAGGGGAAACTGAGGCAGAGCGCCTTGTTCTGTCTGAGACTCCAGCACCTTCCTCGCTCGATTAGAAGAGCATGGGGGCTGCTTCTGGAGAGTAGTATGTGCCTGGGGGACGTGGCCTCCTCGCAGGCAGCACAGAGAAGAACACCAGGGGCTGCCTCATCACCCTACCACCACCTCGCAGCTCTTAAGACCCCTGAGGGCTCATGGCAAGGCAGCTAGGCAGAAGGCCCTGAGAGGCCGGGGAGGGGACCCAGCTCAGCCATGGTCCCCAAGCTGCTGAGCAGGACCAGACCCAGGTCCTGGCTCTGTGGTAGTGTCTGACACCCCTCCAAAGAGCTGTGGGCCCAGAAACAGCCCATCATGAGGGTCCTGCATGTCTCAAAGGCGTCCAGACCCCAGTTGTATCAGGCAGCTCTTGTGGGATCAGAAGAGGCTGGACTGTCACTGGGGACGCAGCTCTGTGGGGCAGCTCAGGGACTCAGCCCAGCTCAGAGGAGGGGGGAGGGTAGCAGCACCAGGCTGACCCTGCAGAACACATATAAGCCAACAGGTGTGTGGGTGCTGCAGGTGATAATGATGAGGGTCTAGGCAGTGGGGCCAGGGCTGGGGGCACTTCAGAGCAGTCACAGGACCCCTAGACTTACTGAAGCTGGGGGGAGGGAGGTGCCAAGGTGACAGCAGGGCCTTTTCCATGGGGTGGTGGGTGGGTTGCAAGCCCTGGAATGGGGGCACAAGAGAGCAGATGTTTTGTGAATGAGGCTTAAATGCAATGGGCCTGGGGTTGTTCCTACTCTGACACTGTGGTTCCAGGGCTTCTGGGAGTGGGAATGTTGCCCACTGCCTCCAAGGTGGTTGGGCTCTGAGTGGGGCTCTGGGACTGCAGGGTCTAAATCAGGAGAGAAGCCAGGTGGGAGCCTTGATACGGAGACAGCAGAGTAGAAAATGCAGGGAGGGGCCTGAAAAGGCACAGGGGACAGGGTGTGGAATGCAGGGGATCCCAGCCCTTGGGTGACTCTGTTCAGAGAGCACAGCTCCTGGCCAGAACCTGCTCTGGACCTTCCCAATGCTCCCTTCACCGTGCATCTAGGGTGTGAGGGCTGCTGAGCTGCTCCAGACACACCAAGAGGCTCCAGCCATGGGCCATGGGGTGAAGGCCCAAGGGTGGCGGGAGCAAGAGGGGCTGTGCAGTAGGGCGTGGGACACCTGGGAGCAGGGGGCACCGTGCAGGACCCCAGATGGGAGCAGCTGAAGGGCAGGAAGGAAAGTCTGGGGCAGAGCTGAGGGCCTGCCAGGAGACCAGGCTGTACAGCCAAGACACAGAACCCCAAAGTGGCAGGGGCCAGGAAGATGACCAGAGAGCACAAACATGGAACATGGGCACAAGGAAACAGCCCTGAAACATGCCTGCGCTCAGCCATTGAGTGATGCGGCGAGACAGGGCCCCGCACAAGCTCTCACTTTATGTCACAGAACCTGGTGCCTGCTGCCGCCTCCGGGACTCCCGTATGGATTTCCCTTTGATGCCAGGTGCCCTGTGGCTACAGGTGGTGTGATCAGGCAGGAGAGGAACAGGGACAAGTGGGCGCTGGACACACGCATCCCTTCACGAGAGCATGGACTGCTCTCGTCCCCAGCAGGCTTCCTCTGACCTCCCATTGGCCTGAACTCTGGCCCAGCTGCCCATGCAAGGGAGGCTGGAGAGTGGACGGGAAAGAGCTCCTTCAACAACAAATAATCATCACAGATGTAGGCAGAATTTACAGGGGTTTTCTCACTCAACCCAAGCTGACCAGTGAGGAGAGGGGCACAGGCCCATCCCGTCCTTGCTGGAGGTCCAGGCCTCCAACCCAGGCGGTCCAACTCTGCTGTCCCCCACAGCTCTGCAAAGGGTCACTTTGGCCTCGTGTAAATAAATAGCAGCGCCCAGGAAGCAGGAGGCTGGAGCTAGAGTCACATCCACCCCGAAGGGCAGAGTCCTAGTCACCAGAAGGGGCCTCATCCTGGTAACACTGCATCCCCTGGGCCTATTCCCTCTAGAGGCAGAACTTAAGAGCCCCTCAACCAGTCTCCCATCAAGGAGAGGCCCAGGAAGCAACTCTGAGACTAGCAGGACCTGCCCTGAGAACCACAAGTGGGCAGATACCTAATCACGTAGGCAACAGGCCTCACAGAGAAGACACTCATTGGAGCACAGCCCCAGGAAACCTGCAGAGGACCCGCCACCCTGACTCACACTAACCCTTTATTCAGCCAACACACTTTTGGCCTGTGGGGGCTGACCGCAGGGCAGGTGAAGGCAGGAGAGGGAAGCATGAACTAAGAGACAGGTAAATGGGTGATTCCAGAGGTACCCAAGAGGCTGGCTTGGCGAGGACAGTCGATGTGGAAAGACCCAGGACTGCCACAGCCCAGGCCTTGTGAGGACTCAGCAGAGTCTGTGATCCAGAGCTAGGGTTAGTGGCTCCAACGGGGGGATCCACTCAGGCCTCTAACCCCCCACTTGGAGCCACAAGGACAGGCCACGAGCCATGTGCTCTTACACTGCCTGGGCTCCTGATGCCTGGGGCAGGGCCACCAGGGGCTCAGCACTGGCCTGGGCGGTGGCCTGGAGCTTAACCCTGCCCCCACCGGGGACGGGGAAGCCCGGGCTCTCCAGACTGACGACCTCTCTTTCCTCTCCTCTTGCTACCCAGTGTCCCCACTTCAGCCCCTTTGCGGATGAGCTGACCGACTACGTGACGAAGAACATTCTGGCCACGCCCATCATGAATGGCAAAGACGTTGTGGCTGTCATTATGGCTGTGAACAAGCTTGACGGCCCATGTTTCACAAGTGAAGATGAAGATGTGAGTGTTGGGGGCCTTCTGAGCCTGCAAGCCTCTGTGCGTGGGCCACCTCTGTCCCCGGGTCTGTCCTGTGCCTGGTGGGCACGTGTGTGTTTTCCCGGCATCTGTGTGCACACCTCGCCTCAGCTTAGCTCCCTGAGCTCATCTCTGTGTCCCTTTTACACGTCTGTATGTCTCCTCACATGTACGGGCCCACGCGTGCTGACATCAGTATCCTGTCCAGGCAGCTGGGCACCTCTCCAGCCTTGCACACCTGGGCACCTGCTAAAAACCAGGGTTTCTAATTGCTGTTGGTGTGATGTCTGTTTCAGGTCTTCTTGAAGTACCTGAATTTTGGCACCTTAAACCTGAAGATCTACCACCTGAGCTACCTGCACAACTGTGAGACACGTCGTGGCCAGGTAACTGCCCCGCCCCAGCCCACCCTTGGGGACATCCGAGTGTGTCCCTGCCCCTGTGCCAGTCTCTCTGGACAGAGACAATATGGTGCTTAGCTTGGGGGGCTCAAGGCCCGCAGCTGCAGGGCTTCCTGTGGCTTTTCATGGCTGTGGTGTGATGTTGCGAGGGTGCCCGCTGCTGGGAGACAGTGTTGTGGGGACCATCGTGCAGCTAGGACCCAAGGAGAGGTTGGCTCTCTTATCCCTTCTGCTCACCCTGACTCACTCCCAACCCAGGTGGTGTGGGCACCTGCAAATGCAGCAGACACCACTCCTTAGAAGCTGCAGAAGACCCTCTTCGGGAGGGGCTGGGGTGAATGACGAATGGGCAACGGGGACAGAGGTTCTGTCACCTGGCGGCAGAATCCCCTGGGGGGTTCAGCCCCTAGCTGCACAGGATCACCACTGCTTCCCTCCACCTCTCTCCCAGCAAGGAGGGTGTGGGGCCTGATGGGAGCAAGGTGGGGCCTTGTGTTTTGGGAGTGGGTACAGAGCTGGTGGGCACAGGAGGTAAGTCCCTTCTGTGTCCTCCTACCTCCGTTTCCGCCCCACTGGAGGCCTGGAAGACAGTGTGTGGGCCCTGGGAGAGGACAAAAAGGCAGCTCTTGTCCCTCTGGGCCTGGAGCTGGGAAAGCTGTAAAGATGTGACCTCCAGGCTGAGCCCTAGAAGATGTGGAGGGTGACCTGGTCACTCCACGCCCTCCCCACTTTCTGTTCCATCTGCAAATGCTGTGTGCGTCCTGCTCACCTGCCGTAAACTTGCTTAAAATGATGAGAGGTTCCTCTGCTTGTGTCAGCATCTACAAAGGCTATTTGGGTTCCTCCTCCTGACCCACCAGCTATGGAAGAAGCAGCCTAAGCCGGGGATCTGGGATCCCCTGAGGGTATCTTCTGACCATAGGCCAGCCCCACTGACTGGGAAAGAAAATAAAAGCCTGAGAACGATACCTCCCACAAGTCATGGCTGTGCAGCAGGGGCAGTGGGAAGACCCTTGGGGGAGGACAAGAGGGTACCCTGAGCAGAGGGAAGAACATGGCCTGAGGCCTTGGAAGAAGTGCTGGCACAGCTGGGGGTTGGTCAGGCAGGGCTCGGGGCCAAGTAGGGAGCAGAGAAGGGCTGTGAGGCTGGCCCGACACATGAGACTGGTTTCTAGAAAGGACCCCAGGTGCACTGTTCTTTTTAAGAAGTCACTGTGAGCCCCACGCTGCAGGAACAGGGTTCTCTACCAGAAATGTGTCTCCTTTCACACTTCTAAGAGTTTATATTATCATTTGTTTACATCCCTCTGGAGTCATGGGTGTTTAGGTTATAACCTTGGTCAACTTGATTGATTTTGTTGTTCAGTGTGTTCTGACTGTAGCCATTCTCAGGCCACCTAACAAAACCCGTCAACCCCATCACTCTGGGGTGTTTTCTGTGTGTTTCGTTGGCGGATGGGTGAATTTGCTAGTTTCCAGAGAGGGGCTGTTGAACACTCCGTACTTTCTGGCACAACCAGACACTCCAGACTCACTTGTATATTTCCCTTCTGGCCCTGGAATCAGCAGTTCCCCAAGGAGCCCGCTGCTCTAATTGGGGAGTGGTCTTAGAAGCAGAGATCTGGGCACTAGGTATGTTCTTGGCTACTGGGGTGTACATATGAGCCTGTGCGTGGACACATCTGCAAATAGTTCTACACATAAGCACAAATCCACAGAAGTTAGACTTGCCTTCTTGCTGGTGTTTCCCAAGGAGAACATGATCTGTCACCCCACGGATCATTCTGGCTTCCCCACTTGCTAGGATGCAGGTCTGCACTCTGACAGTGAGACCCCTGGCTCCCCTCCTCCACCACTCATCCACATCACAGTTCAGTCCCAGTGTGGGCACAGCAAGAACAGAACCGCTAGCCCATCCCCCACTGGAGAGAGTTTTATCAAGCAGAGGACAGTGTTTACGGGCAACCCCTTTTCTCGTTAGTCTTAAAGACTCTTCTCATTTCCAAAAATGCTTCAGTCAGCCCCTTTCCCCCACCTCCTTCAGTGAGGTGGTTCCAAGTGTACAGTTTGGTTCTCTAGTCAGAGTCTGCATCCTTTCGTGGAATCTCCCAGCCTGCTAAAGGACGGTCTCCTTGCGGCACCGTAGCGTCTGTTGTTCGTGCAGTAAACATCTACAGACCTAACAAATGCATCATGACAGGTCTACACTGTTACAGTACCCTGCAGAATAATTTCACTGCCCTAAAATTCCCCTGTGCCCCACCCGCTCGTCTCTCCCTCCCCACCACGGAGCCGCTGGGAGCCACTGATCCTTCTGCTGCCTCCACTGGTTTGCCTTTTCCAGAATGTCATAGAGTGAGAACCATGCAGTGTGTAGCTGTTTCAGATCGACTTCTTTCCCTTAGTAAGATGCATTTACAGCTCCTCCATGTCTTGTTATGGCTTGATAGCTCATTTCTTTTTAGAGCTGAATAATATTCCATTGTCTGGATGTATCACATTCACCTGTGAAAGGAGATCTTGATTGCTTCCGGTGTGGGGCAATTATGAATAAAATTGCTATAAACATTTGTGTGTAGGTTTGTGTGTAAGTTTCAGTTCAGGCAAGTATATACCAGATATATATATCATGTCATCTGCAAGAGGTGTAGCTGCTGGATGATACGGTGTAAGTGTATCTAACTTTCTGAGAAACTGCCAAAAAGCAGCTGTGTCATTTTGCATTCCATCGATAATAAATGAGAATTCCGATGGCTCCGCAACCGCAACCTCAACCTCGTCAGTTTTTGGTACTGTCAGTTACTTGGATTTTAGTCATTCTAATTGATGTATCTGATTTTTGTTTTAATTTACAGTTCCCTAATGATGCATATTATTGCACATTTTTTCAGATACTTATCTTCCATCTGTATCTTATTCTTCGGTGAGGTGTCTGTTCACATCTTTACCCATTTTTAAATTAGTTTTCTGTTTCCTTATTATTTACAGTTTTTGTAGTTTTTGGATACAAACCCTGTACTGGATGTGTGTTCTGTAAATATTTTCTCCAAGGATATAACATGTTTCCTCATTCTCTTAACAGTGCATATGGGAAAACAAAACTTTTAAATTGTAATGAAGTCCACCTTACTAACTTTTCCTTCACAAAGTGTAGTTGCATCTTCAAACTCATTACCATAACCATCAAAAGAAGGACGAGTGGATAAAGTAGATGTGAGACAAATATAATAGAATATGATTCAGCCTTTAAAAAGAATGAAATCTTGCCACTTGCGGCAACATGTGTGGAGCTAGAGAGTATAACCCTAAACAAAGTCAGTCAGAGAAAGACAAACACCATAGGATTTCACTTGTATGTGGAATTTAAGAGGCAAAACAAACAAGCAAAGGGGAAAAAAAACAAGAAACAGACTCTTAACAATAGAGAACGCACTGACTGTTGCGGGGGTGGGGGTGGCGAAACAGGTGATAGGGACTAAGGAGGGCGCTTGTGGTGACAGCTTCCGGTCGTGAGGAAGTGCTGGGTCACTGTATTGTGCACCTGAAACTAGCACAGCACTGGGTTTCAATAACTGGAATCAAAATAACAACTTCTTTTAAAAATCTCATCACCAAACTCAAGGTCATCCAAATTTTCTTCCATGTCATCTTCTAGGAGTTTTATAGTTAGGTCTATGAGTTAGTATTTATGAAAGCTGTAGGGTCTGGATTTAGATACACTTGTTTGCATATGGATATCAAATTTGCAAAACTATCCTTTCTCCACCAAATTGCCTTTATTCCTTCATCACACTGCAGCTGTGCGAGTCTGTTTCTGGGTTCTTGATTCTGCTTTATTGATCTATGCATCTATTTTTTCACTAATACCATAGTGTCTTGATCATTATAGCTTTGTAGTCTTGAAATCAGAAATATCAATTCTCCAACTTTTTTTTCTGCAGTATTATGTTGGTTATTCCATGGGTCGGGGGAGGTGCCTTTCCATATAAACTTTAAAATCAGTTTGCCATACACACGAAATAGATTGCTGGTATTTTAATTGGGACTGCATTTGTTAATTTGTACCTAAGCATTTTATTTTTATGCTAATATAAGTGGTTTTGCGTTGTTAATTTCAAGTTCCAATTATGTATTGCTGATATAAAGAAAAGTGACTGACTTTTGTGTGTTACCCTTGTATCCTCTGACCTTAAAACAATTATTTATTAGTTCCAGGAAGGTTTTTTAAATTGATTCCTTGGTATTTTCACATAAACAATCATGTCATCTGTAAGCAAAGACAGTTTTATTCCTTCCTTCCCAATCTATCTACATAGTATTTCTTCTTATGTTATTGTACTTGCTCAGAATTCCAGTACAATGTGAATAGGACCGGTGAGAGGGGACATCCTTGACATATTTCCAATATTAGGAGGGAAACATCTAGTTTCTCACCGCTAAGTCTGATGCTTGCTGAAGGGTTTTGTAGGATTTTCATCTAGCTAAGGAAGCTTATTTCTATTTGGCAGAGTTTTTATTCTGAATGATTGTTGGATTTTTATAAAATACTTTTTCTTCATCAATTGATATGAACGTGTTATTTTTCTTCTTTAGCCTATTGACGTGGTGGATTATACTGATTTTCAGATGTTGAGCCAGCCACGTAGACCTGAAATAAGTCATACTTACTCATGGATTATACTTATTTTTATACTTTATTGGATTGGTTTTGGTAATATATTTTTTAAAGATTTTATTTATTTATTTGACAGACAGAGATCACAAGTAGGCAGAAAGGCAGGCAGAGAGAGAGACAGGGGGAAGCAGGCTCCCCGCTGAGCAGAGAGCCCGATTCCGGTGCTTGATCCCAGGACCCTGAGATCATGACCCAAGCTGAAGGCAGAGGCTTAACCCACTGAGCCACCCAGGCACCCTGATACAAAAATTCTTAATAAAATATTACCGAAACCAGGGGCGTCTGGGTGGCTCAGTGGGTTAAAGTCTCTGCCTTCAGCTCAAGTCATGATCCCAGGACCCTGGGATAGAGCTCTGCAACGGGCTCTTTGCTCAGCGGGGAGCCTGCTTCCTCCTCTCTCTCTGCTTGCTTCTCTGCCTACTTGTGATCTCTCTCTGTGTCAAATAAATAAATAAAATCTTTAAAAAAAAAAAAAAAAGAATTTCTGCAAATGCCCATATGAGATTTTGGTCTGTAGTTTTTCTTTTTTGTGATGTCTTTGTCTGGTTTTGGTATTAGGTCATGCTGGCCTCATAGAATGGGCTAAGAAGAGTTCCCTCTGCTTCTATTTTTTGAAAGAGATTGTAGTGAATTTGACATAATTTCTTCTACCTATGTTAAGTAGAATTCACCAATGAGTTCATCAAGGAAGGGTGCTTTCTTCATGGAGGATTATTAATTATTATTCCAATATCTTTAATACATACAGTTCTGTTCAGATTATTCTATTTCACCTTATATGGGTGATGATAGTTTGTGTCTTTGAAGGCATTGAAAACTTCACTTTATCTAAGTTGTTACCTTTGGGGGCTTAGTGTTGTTCTCAGTGTTTATCTTTTTCCTTCTGCTTGCTTTAGGCTTAAATTGATTTCCCTTTTCTAGTTTCCTGAAGTTAGACTATTGATTTTGGATCTTGCTTTTCCTCTACTATGTTCACTCAATGTTGTCAGCATGCCTCTAAGCTCCAACTTTCACAGCATCCCACAAACCTCAACAAGCTGTATTTTTGTTTTCATGTACTTCAAACTCTTTATAAATTTCCTTGGAGACTTCTTCTTTGACCCATGTATTATTTAGAAGAGAACTACTTCCTGTTTAATTTCTGATCTCTAGTTTAATTCTACTGTAGTATGATAATACAAAGATATGTTTTATGGCCCAGAATATGATCTATTTTGGTGAGTGCTCCATGTGACGTTGAAAGAACATATATTCTGCTGTTTTTGGATGCAGAGGTCGTACTGATTTCCTGCTTGCCGGATCTACCAGTTACTGAAAGAAGAGATGGAAGTCAGCCGACTAATGGGCTTATCTCTTTCTTCCTCAAGTTCTATCAGTGTTTGCTTCATGTAATTTGATGCTCGATAGTTAGGTTCATACACACTAAAGATGTTAGCTCCTTGGAGAAATGATGTATCGTTATGTAATGTCCCTTTTTACCCCGATAATGTTCCTTCTTCTGAAGTGTGCTTTGTCTACAACTGATAACAGCCATTGCAGGTTTCTTTTGATTGGTGCTAGCATAGTATATATTTCTCCTTCTCTTTACTGTTTTCCCAATTATTTTTATTGTGGTAAAATACACCTATATAAAATTTACTATCTTAACCACTTTTAAGTCTACAGTTCAGTGGTATTAAGTGCATTCATATTGTGTAACCATTACATCATCCATCTCTAGAACTCTTTACATATTCCCAAGCTAAAACTCTAGCTTCATTAAATACTAACTCCCCAGTCCCCTTATCCACAGCTCCTGGCACCCATCATTCTACTTTCTGCCTCTGTGATTCTGATTGCTCGAAGTACCTCATATAAAGGGAATCATACAGTACTCATCATTTTGTAACTGGCTTGTTTCATTTAACATAAAGTCCTCAAGGTTCATCCATTTTGTAGCAGGTGTCCAAATTTCTTTCTTTTAAGAATGAATAATATTCTGTTATCCGGATAGACCACATTTTGCTCTCCTTTTATCCATCAATGTACATTTGGGTTGCTTCCACATTTTAACTATTGTGAATAACACTGTTATGAATATGAGTGCACAAACATCTCTTTGAGATCCCACTTTCAGTTCTTTTGAGTACATACCCAAATGTGGAATTGCTGGGTCATAGGGTAGTTCTATTTTTAATTTTTTGAGGAACTTTCATACTGTTTTCCACAGTGACTGCACCATTTGTTGTTTTTGCCAACCGTGCCCAGCGTTCCAATTTCTCCACATCCTTTCCAACACTTGTTATTTCCTGGGTGTTTTTATAGTAGCCATACTAATGGGTATGAGGTGGTGCTTTATTGTAGTTCTGGTTTGCATTGCCCCAGTGATTAGTAATATTGATCATCCTTTCATGTGAGTATTGGCCATCTGTGTATCTTCTTTGGAATGTCTATTATAGTCCTTTGCCCATTTTTTAATCTGGTTATTTGGTTTTTTGTTGTTGAGTTTTAGGGATTCTTTACATAGTCTGCATATTCACCCCTTATGAGATATATAATTTAAAAATATTTTCTCCCATTCTGTGGGTTTCCCTTTTACCTTTGATGCCCAGAAGTTTTTAATTTTCAGAAAACCCAATTTATCTATTTTTTTTTCTTTTGTTGACTGGGTCTTTCTTGCCCTACCCAAGAAACCATTGCCAAACCGTGTCAAGAAGCTCTTGTCCTATGTTTTCTTTTAAGAGTTTTATAGTTATAGGTCTTATAGGTCCTTCATTTGTTTTTAGTTAATTTTTTTAAATAATGTGAGTTAAGGATCTACTTTAATTCTTTTGCACAGGGATATCCAGTTTTCCCAACACCATTTGTTCAAAAACTAACTTTCCCCCCTCTGAATGATCTTGGAGCCCTTGTTGAAAATCATTTGACCATTTATGTGCGGGTTTATTTTTAGACTCTCTGTTCTATTCCATTGATCTATTTGTCTGTCTTGATGCCAGAATCACATTGTTTTGATTAAGGTAGCTTTGTAACCAGTCTTGAGTTCAGAAAGTATGAGTCCTCCTCTTTGTTCTTCTTTTCCAAGATTGGTTATTCAGGGCCCTTGAGATTCCATATGCATTTTAGGATTTTTTTTTTATTCTGAAAAAAACATCATTGAGATTTTGATAGGGATTACATTGAACCTCTAGGTCCCTTTGGGTGATATTGATATTATAACAATATTAAGTCTTCCAATTCATGACTAAGGACTGTCTTTCTATTTATTTATGCCTTCTTTAATTTATTTCAGCAATGTTTTCTAGCTTTTGTTGTTACAATAATGCTAGCTTTTATAATTGCCCATCTTTTTACTTTTATTGAAATCTTTATTTCTTTATACATCTGTGAGTTCCTTTCTTGTGTCCATCATTTCCACTGCAGGACTCCCTTTCACACTTCTTGCAGGGCAGATCTTGACCAATGCACTCAGCTTCTATTTACCTGGGAATGTCTTCATTTCTCTCTCAATTTTGAACAGTTTTTTTTTTTTTCCTAAATTTTAGCACTTTGGTTATGTCAACCCTTTATCTTCTGACCTCCAAACAAGATTCCTGATGAGAAATCTGCAGACAGCCTTAGTGAGGATCTCTCATATGTGACAAGTCACTTTTCTCACTGTTTTCAAGGTTTTCTTTGTCTCGGCTTTCAACAGTTTGATTATAATGTGTCTTGGTGTGTGTTGAGCTTCTTGGGTGTTGATATTTATGTATTTCATCAAATTCAGGGAGTTTCCTGTCCTTTTTCTTCAAACACCCTCTCTATATATCCCTCTGACGTGGCAGGGTCTAGCCCACCTCCCTTGGGGCTGATGTCCTGAGTTGTTCTCGTTCTGTCTGTCCCTGCTCTGTAGGCCCCTCTACTCCCAGGAATGGATAATGCAGCTTCCTCTCAGTCAGGCCCCTTAACTTAGTTGTTGTGTGGACATTTCCCCAGTTCTTATCAGCAGCATCTCCAAAACAGTGACTTCAGGCCAGGATTCAAAACCCATCCCAAGCATCCCAGGTGTGGGCCTTAGAGAGGCAAGTCTGGGAGCGTTTTCTTGGCTCTGTCTCACCACACACACTTCCCCCCATGTGGTATTGCCCAGAGGTGGGGGGAAAGGGAATGCAGTTCCGTCCAGGAAAGTCACCTGGGGAAGCCAGGTTTTTAATTCTCTGCCTGTTGTGTCACTGAGCCTCCACTTCCCTCTCCAACTACCCCCGCTTGACTGCTCCCCTTTATAGACACAAGTCAGGGCCCAGTCTGCCAAGATCATGGACGCATCTCAGGATCCTTCTCCTTCTGCACCTTGTCAAGCTCACCCCCACTCAACAGTCAGAGCCCTACTTTGAAAACTTAGGTCATGTCACTGGGTGGCCTCAGGGACTCCCCTGCAGTCCTCTTCCCCTGCTTCTGTCTCTCCCCACCCCCTGCTCCATCCCAGCTATTGTCCCCCATAGCCATTGTCCGCTCTTATATCTGCAGGTCCCTCTGCCAAGAACACTGTTTCCACACACCGGTGGCTCCTCTGCAGACAGATCTCCCCTGCCCGGAGTATCCCTGTTCAAGCCCCACATTCCCTACCTAGCCCTGCCTCCTATATTTCCTTTGTATTCCCTACATCTCCACGTAACAAGCCATATGGCGGTTCATGCTGCTCATGTTTTAGATCCCCCTGCCCCCACCTAGAAGTGAATTCTAAAACTCAGGGATTTTTGTTTGTTCTGTTGTCTAGCTATCCCAGATCTAAACCAGGTAATAAGGATCATTCCAGGAAATGAACTGCCAAAGCTTAGGGAAAACAGACTGTCTGGAAACGCATTGTTTCCTGTTGCTCAGACCACATACGTGTATAGACGTACTTGAAGTGAGAGCTCCACCGTGGATGTACATGTCTAGTTGTGTGCTTTGATTTCCTACTCAGACATCACCTAGTCCAGGTAGAAAGCTGTTTCTGATACCTCACACTGTGAGCAACATTTTTAAGAACCCTAATTAATTTGCACAAAGCATGGGGCTCTACTTCACAATCCTTTTTTTTTAGAGAGGTAAATCTACCTTTTTCTCCAAAGAGACCAAACTTCAGCCAGTGACTAGAGACTGGCACCCAAACTGCTTCCAGTTAAGCCTGGTCCCTGGTCCTTTCTTTCTCTGAATTGTGCTGCAGGAAAGCAGGCACCTGGGAATTAAAGCAGTCCTCCAGCACAGCTTGTCCCCGCCCTCCTCAAACCTCAGCAGCTTTCCAGGGTCCTAACAACCCCTCAGCAGGGCTAAAGTCCCTCAGACCAGCCCTCCATCCTCCAGGCAAGACCTACTGACCACCCTTCTTGCAGGCTCCACTCAGGGGCTCCTGTCAATCCCTTCCTGAAAGAAGCTAAGCCGCTTTGGTCAGAGGCAACAGAAGCAACAAGGTAAACATTAGGTTTGGCTAGGGATGTTGGAATTTCTCCCTGATCTACTGCAATCAAACTGACCCGTTTTAGCTGAATGATTCCCACTGCCCAACAGTCCAGATTGCACCAAAAGCTAGATGAAGGGCCCCATTGGTGAGGACTCTGGCCTCTCTGACCTTCTAGGCTGCCCGTGTGACCATGGCCTGCTGGCTCAGTGTAAAGACCAGAGTCCTGTCCCCTCCCAGGGCAGGACAGTTTCCGAAGGCCATAGAGACAGCCCGCATGCTCAGCTGCTGGCCTCATATTCTTGTCATGTGGACAAGTGGAGACACTCAGAAGTCAGAGCATGTGGGTCAGAAAACAACAAGGAGGGGCTGGCAGGCCTCTCTACCTTGGGCAGTACCAGCTGGCTTTGTCGTGAAGCCCCCACTGTGGTGTTACTGGACACAGAGTTGGGAAGAGATGCACCAGGGTGCAGATCATCTTTCCACTATAAATAACCCAGGAGCATGGATAACGTTGAACTATAGTGAAATAACAAGGAAACAATGAGGTTGCATATTTATACCCTTAATATAATTTTCCTAATTTTTAAGCTGACATCATTTAACTTTAATAATGGCTGGGTTAAACGACTGGCCCTCAAAATTCCTGACGGTTGGACAACCAGCTCTCAGGAGCTCACCACTCAGTAAGAGCTCTGGGAGCCAAGGCCAACTGCAGTTCACCAGGCCACCTTTCCTGTCTGCCCCCACAGACCCCAGGCATCCTGACACCGCCCACCTGGAATGTGAGTGTCAGGTTGGGCCTTGCAAGGCCAGCCTTCCCTTCCAGAGGCTTTGCAGGCCTCTGTGTTATCTGTCCCAAATGCAATTGGATACCCCTTATTTCTAAAGTCACCAGGGGAGCCCTCACCATTATCCCAGGTTTCCCATTTTGAAGCATGAATCTGTGAAAGGCAACACCTCAGCATCCAGCTGACCATGGCTCCTGGTCACTCAAGCACCTAGTGTTTGGTTCACATCACAAGTGCTGGCACTGGTGTGCTGTGTGCTGAGGACAGCAGATCCAGGCTTAAGGTCAAGAAGGGGTAACCACTCCCCAGGGAGCGGTCAAAGTCCAGAAAATGAGGTGTGAGTTACACCCTGAAAGAGGGGACAGGGAAAGGCAGAGGCCCCTGCCGAGCCACACAAGGTCCTAGTCCGACTCAACAAATTTCCTCTATTTTAAAGATGAGATTTTACTTAAGAATCTGAGTTTCTAACTTCTCTTGAAAATCTGAGGCCAGGGATACCTGGGTAGCATGCTCTTAATTTCAGTTCAGGTCTTAATCTCAGGGTCGTGAGTTCAAGCCCCACATCGGGCTCCACACTGGGTGTGGGGTCTGCTTAAGAAACAAGGAAGGAAGGAATGGAGAAAGGGAGGGAAGAAGGAAGGAAAAGAGAAAGGATGGAAGGAAGGAAGGAGGGAGGGAAGCTTGAGGCCCACCCCCTTACCCTTATGGCTGCTCCTTGAGGGTCCTGTTCTGCTAATCTCAAGCAAGCAACATGGAGGATGTCAGCCAGGGTCAAGGACCTCTGGTCTGGAGTCTGGGGCAGGGGGAGGCTGTCCTAGGAATGGGATGAGTAGGAGCAGACTCAGAAGGTCCCAGGTTGCAAGGGTGTCCAGGAGGCCCAAAGCACTGGAGATTCAGGAAGAACCACCCCAGAGTGACCCAGGACAGGCACTGCATGAAGATGCCTAAATGAAGCCCCAGAACACTCCAGAGCCGGAGCTCAGAAGAGCCTGGCAGGGACGGGGAGGGTGTTGTGCTGACCGGGTGCTCTAAATCCTGACGACACAGGTGCGTGCTGACATGAAAATTCATCCAGCTGTGTTCCACCTCACTTGCTCACTGTGTGTGCCAGACTCAACTCAGAAAGCTAAAAAGGAAACAGGAAGGTAGAGGAAGGGCAGAGGCCCTCGGTGAGCCAGGCTGCCTGACATCAGACCCACTGAGCTCCTATTTCCTCAGGGCCAAATGAGAACCTATTTTGGAGCAAAGATGAGCGCGTGATGACTAGTCCCTGGTCTGATGGGAGTAGGGGAGGCTTAGGGTGTGACAAGAGGTGCTCTGCCAGGAGGGAAGGATGGGACGAGGTGGAGGGTCAGGAAAAGTCTCCCTTAGGTGCTGTGCTATGAGGTACAAGGCCTCCTCCTCCCCATTGTCTTCCTCGTGGGGGACAGGCTTTGGACACCACGGTATTCAGGCAACTCAAAACTTAGATGTGCTGCCCAGACACACACCCCTTCCCCGCACTCAGCAGGACCAGGAGATCTCCAGCTGTCCCAGATATCTCTAAGCAGCTGGCCTCCCCTCATTCTTACTGCTCTGGTGTGTGTTCTGGTCCTAACCAGGGCTTTGTACACAGGGGGAGCTCAGGGAGTATCTGTGAGTTAGACACACAGATGATTAACACATTCGTATGCACACTCATACGCATACTCACACATGGGACTCCTAAAAGCCACATACTCTTCTGACAGCCCGACTCCTATTCCACCATTCTTCCCAGCATCCTGAGAGAAAAACATCATTATACCCATTTTACAGGTGGGGAGACTGAGGTCTGGAAGTTAGCCGACCTTCCTAAGGTCACAGAGCTGAAAAGAAGCAGACCAGCACCCTTACTCACTAGGTGTGGAAAAAAAGAATAAAGAGTTCTGTATCCAAGCCATTAGCCAGGGAGGACTGGGGCACTAAGCCAGCAGCTCAAAGGTGAAGGAGACACAGGGCAGTGCATGAGTGAACACCGAGTCCTGCCCTCCCCTGCTGTGCATGTCCAGATGTCAAAAGTGGCATCTGGCTCCAGGACCTGGAATTCAGACTGTCTGCCTTTAGAGCTTCGAACCTCACAGCCTTCCCTGCAGTCAGCAAACACACAGGTGTGAGGTACTCTGCTAACCATGGAAAAGCTCCACCTCATGGAGCTAGTGGTGGAGTGGGGAGACAATGAGACTGTGCCTCTATGAGCTCAGAATGAAATAGGGTGTTGTAAGGATCAGGTTTGGCAAGTGTTCAGGACAGTTATTCCGAAGATGACTTTAGACTAAGACTCAAAGATGTGGAAGTTCTGGAATGAGTGCTGTGAAGGCAGAGGACAGACCTTGTACAAAGGCCCTGTGGTCAGTCAGAGTGAGTGCTTATGGCACATGGGAGTGCCTTGCAGACCGATGGACAAAGACAGGGCAGGGCCAGGCTACCAGGAAATCCTCCTCCACCAATGGAGAGTGGTGGGTGGGAAGAGGTCTCCGTGAGCCTTGTGCTCTAATGGAGAGCATTAGGATTAAGCTGCCTGCTGGTGAGAGCACTCCAGGGCAAGTGGGGTCTCCAGAGCCCATTCCTATCTGTGACAGCAAAGGGTGGGCAGCTGCAGAGGGCCTGAGAGGGGCTGGCTGGAGGGGAACCATGCAAAGAAGAATCATGGTGGCAGGGAAGTCTTGGTACCAGGGAACACTTAATACAGGCCAAAAGATACATGAGGTTGTGAGTAGTGCAGCCTGAAGGCAACTGTCTTTGGGCAGTGGCTGAGGAAACTGAGAAACTTGAGCCAGGCAGGTGAGGGGAGAGCCTCAGGGAGTTCCTCTGAGCTTGGCCAGTAAGCCTGGACAGCAGCCTGGTGTTCAGTTGTGAGTCAATGTCCTGGGAAGGGTCTGGCCAGGGCCTCATGGAGCATGGCAATGAACTATCACTCTCAACTCATTCTATGGCATCCAAAATGCAATGAATCCGTGCTCTCAAACCCAGCTTCTCAAGGCTGATTAGGGAAGGCAGGTTGGTTAGAGTTTTGCCTTTAAATTTTAATGCATTCACTCTTTCACTCACTAACCTAGCCTAAGGCCAGCACCAGACAGTGAGTGACAATGATGTAGCCAAAGCTTGGAGGCTTTACCTTCCAAGAGGTTTCAGGGCATTTGGGTCAAGGAGCAGGTAGTCATGTGCTTGGATGAAACCATGGGTGATGGGACTCTGTGGAGATGCTATCGGAAGGGTACCATCAGCAGTGTCCCTCTGGAGCTCTGTGGTCAGTTGCATGTGTACATGTGTGTTGGGTATCACACAGGTGTTGGGGGTGTATATGGCCACAGGCTCACAGCTGTGCCCCCCAGCTGCTGCTGTGGTCACATAGGGGTGTGTGTGTGTGTGTGTGTGTGTGACCATAGGCCCACAGGTATCCCCGCCTCGTGTGCTGCTATGGTCACACATGTGGGGAGAAGGGGTGGCCACAGGCTCACAGGTGTCCCCCCCAGGTGCTGCTGTGGTCATATAGGTGTGGAGGATGAGGAGTGGCCACAAGCTCACAGGTGTGCCCCCCCAGCTGCTACTGTTGTCACCCAGATGTGGAGGGCCGCAGGTTCACAGGTGTCCCCCCCCAGGTGCTGCCGTTGTCCCCCAGGTGTGTTTGTGTGGCCACAGGCTCACAGCTGTGCCCGCCCCCAGGTGCTGCTGTGGTCAGCTAACAAGGTGTTTGAGGAACTGACAGACATCGAGAGGCAGTTCCACAAGGCCTTCTACACCGTGCGTGCATATCTGAACTGTGACCGGTACTCAGTGGGCCTCCTGGACATGACCAAGGAGAAGGTGAGGCCTCAGTTCTCCACAGGACTCCTGGCCAGCCTTGTACTGCTCCTGTGAGGGCTCACTAACTCTGTCCCTTCTCTTCTCTGCTCAGGAATTCTTTGACGTGTGGCCTGTGCTAATGGGAGAAGCCCAGCCATACTCAGGCCCACGCACACCCGACGGCCGTGTGAGTCATGGTGGAGGGGGGACAAACCAAGCCCATGTATCTTGGTTTCCCTGGCTCCAACTACAACTCCAGAGTGGGGAAGGGACTTGTGCCAACCTGACCAAGGGTGGGAGAGGGAGGGCTACAGGAAGGATGTGGGGCTGTGGGGACAGATGGTTGTGGGCCAGCTGGCTACCTGACTGCTCTGGAGGGCAGTCGCTGAGTGTTTGTCTGCTGTCCCCAGTGACTCCAGCCCATGCTCTGGGGCCAGGTTGGGGTGGGTGCAGATCTCCTGATGGGGTTATCAGCCCAGTGAGAATGACCAGCAGCTGCCCCACCCTTAAATCACTGGAGCACCTCCCGTGTGGAACCATGTATACATGTGTGTGCACATGTGGGTGCACACCTGTGTGCATGGGCAGGAGAAAGGCAGTGTCAAAAGGGCATGGGAGCAGGGGCAGATACCTCTGTCACTATTGTACACCCAATCTGGCACACACTACCCCACCTGGCCATGCTTCAGTCTTCCCACCAGTCACATGGGGCTGATAACTGGGCCTTCCTCACAGGATTGTGGGTCCAGTGTGTAGAAGAGTCCCTGTTCATGGCTTGGCTGTGACCATGACTTGCCACAGTTGAGTGTTTGTGTGTCTGTGTATGTGTGTACTGGCCTGGGTGGGTTGTGTGCATACATTTGAAGGAGTCCCGGACCTAGTTTGTGTGTGGGCTTGAGTGAGACACAGACAGAATGAGGACAAATGCAAACCAAATGTGTATTGTGTGTTCCATGAGTGTCAGTGATGGTCTGTGTGTGTGTACATAGAGTGCATGTGAGGTTGTGTGTAACTGTATGGGTGTGGGGTTGTGAATACATGTGTGCACATCCATGTGTTCACGTGAGGTTGTGTGTAACTGTGTGGGTGCACGTGTACATGTCCATGTGTGCATGTGAAGTTACATGTAACTGTGTGGGTGTGAGCGCATGTGTGCATGTCCATGTGTTATGTGAGGTTGTGTGTAAGAGTGTGGGCGCATGTGGCATCCAAAATATGTGCAAGTGAGGTGTGTAACTCTGTGGGTGCTTGAGTGCATGTCCATGTGTGCATGTGTAGCTGTGTATAACTGTGTGGGCACATGTATGCAAATCCATGTGTGCCTTGAGGTTGTGTGTAACTGTGGGGGTGTGGTGTGTGCTCTGTGTGCAAATGCATGTCCAGTACGACACCTGGGTAGCTCCTCTCACCCTCAGGGAGGTTCCCACCGGGGAGCTGTCCCAGGGAGCCCTTCACGACTGCTGTGGTCCATTTTGCAGGAAATCGTCTTCTACAAAGTCATCGACTATATCCTCCATGGCAAGGAAGACATCAAGGTCATCCCGTAAGTGCCAGGGTCTTAGGAGACACATCACCTGAAGGCAGAGCACCCTCAGACCCAGGCCCGGTGGGCTTTGGGGATTTGTCACAATGGCTCAGCAGCCTCAGGCAGGTCCCTCACACAGGGCTACTCCCTATGCTGGAGGGTGAGGCAGCATGGGATGGGGAAAGAGGCACCATGGACGTCCAGAGTGGACTTCCAGAGGCCCAGGTGAGCTACCCAGGTGGTCCTGTCAGCAATAACTGATCTTTGAGTACCTCAGGGTCTCATCTTAGCTCACCCAGCCACCCACGCAGGTGGAGCCCCCAGAAGGCCCACCCCATAGGGCAGGTAAGAGGGGGTGTCCCCCAGGGAAGCACAGCTAGGCTGAGGGCAGGTCAGGGCTCCAAACTAGAGACACTGGGGACAGGTGTTCGCCGTTCCTCGCTCTGTAGCTGCACGGCCATGTGACCCATAAGCCTGTCAGAACCCCATCCTGCAAGTTCCACCGAGGGACTGGGATCCAGGCGCTAAGCCTGCAGGACAGGTGACTGACACTGAGCTCCAGGGGCTGGACTGAAGAGTGGGGCCCCCAGTGAGGAAAGGGCTTCTCCAGGGTGAGGGGCCTCAGCATAGGCAGAGGAAGGATAAAACAGTACAGACATCCCCAAACCACACCCCTGGCCTCCTCTTATTCCCCCTGAGTCCACAACCTGCTAGCCTTCCCACCACACCCAGAGCCCAGAAAAGGGAATCAACATTAACACACACACACTCTGCCAAAATCTACGTGCACATCTAATAACCCACCGACCATCTGACCCTCTGCTCTCTCCCCCAGCACACCCCCAGCTGATCACTGGGCCCTGGCCAGTGGTCTTCCAACATACGTGGCAGAAAGTGGCTTTGTGAGTCTGCTGAGGCCCTGCCCTTGCCTGGCGCCCCGGCCCTTCCTGCCAGCTTGTGCACCCCTGCCAGCTCCCAGTTGCCCTGCCTCACCTACGTAGAGCTCATCGGGCTGGATAGTCGTCTTTAGAACCCTATCGTACATTGGGCTGCTCCAGGTAAAATTGTTTTCCTGATCCTCTTCCAGATCTGTAACATTATGAATGCCCCCGCCGACGAAATGTTCAAATTTCAGGTATCTATTCATTTATTAGAGTAAGTATGCTTACTTAAGGAAGAACACATTGTGGTTCAGAAACGATGAACCAAATTAGTTTCCGCTCCTTAAGAAGCAACCTCACAATCTCAGGGGCTAACCACAGCAGACACACACTTCCAGGCACAGGTCTATGAGTAGGCAGGCGAGGCCAGACCACAAGGGGCTTTTCAAGTCTGCCCCTTGGGTCCTCCTCTGGGGACACACGACCAGAGCAGGCTCTTTTCTGGAGAAGGCCAAGAGTCAAATGGTCTCCAAGACTCTTCCAGGAACTGGCCACTACCCACCTTTCACTGGCCAGGTGTCAGTGGAATGTGACATGGGAACAGCAGCATATTTTGTGGGGCCCACAGAATGGAATGCAATAATTCAACAATTATTATCAACATTAAGATCATGGCGGCAAAGACAATCGAGCGTGGGAGCCTCCTAAGACAGGGGATCCTGGGTGCCCGTAGGGGATCCTGGGTGCCCGTAAGGGATCCTGGATGCCCGCAGAATTCATACCATGAAGCCGCCCTGGGGGTCATAGAGCCCCAGTTCCATCTAGCGGGAGAAGTCACAACACAAACCCAGGGACATAGAGCTCTCACGCATGGGGGGCAGTTAGTAGACAAGAGGGGCGACCCAGTCACCACAGTTTGAGGGCAGAAGACATGAAATGGGTGCTTGCTGGGTGACAGGCCTGAGTCAGGGCCAGACCCAGAGGAGCGGGCATCTCTGGACGCTTCTCCCTGCAGGAAGGGCCTCTGGACGACTCGGGGTGGGTCATCAAGAATGTCCTCTCCATGCCCATCGTCAACAAAAAGGAGGAGATTGTGGGGGTTGCAACATTCTACAACAGGAAAGATGGGAAGCCTTTTGACGAGCAGGATGAAGTCCTCATGGAGGTAAACACGTGTCACAGGGGCAGCTCTTGGAGGGACGCCTGTGTGATGGCATGGGACCCAGCCATGTGGAGACCCTTCCTACCACCTGCTTTAGCAGCATGAGGCCCGAGAAGAGTGGGACCAGAGGAGCTGTGAGGGCCCTGGAGGATGCTTGAAAGCACTCAGGGCACTGGAGCAGCACTCCATACACCAGGACACAGGGTGGTGACACTGCTGCTGTGTCTGCAGTCCCTCACGCAGTTCCTGGGCTGGTCAGTGCTGAACACGGACACCTACGACAAGATGAATAAGCTGGAGAACCGCAAGGACATCGCCCAGGACATGGTTCTGTACCACGTGAGATGTGACAAGGACGAAATCCAGCTGATCCTGGTACCACTCCTGTCAGGCCCTGGTCCCCTTTCCTGCCCAGGGGGGAGACAGGGCATCCCTGAAGTTGGGGCATATCCTGTGGTCAGAGGGCCCGGCTAGCCCTGGAGTCCTACATGCTCTGCACAACCAAGGGCAGTCCTTCCCCTGCATCCTCAGCTGTGAGCAGGGATTGGTCAGAGCCCTCCTGGTCAGGCTTTATAAGGACTCCCCCTATTGTCCATGTGGAGAGCTTAGAACAGTGCCAGAGAGGCAAGGAGGGACACACAGGAAATGGGAGCCGCTGTCACTTCTCTCCGAAGCTAGAAGCTCCAGCTGGGACTCACTCCTGTCTTGTGCCTGATGTCACCTTGTCCCACACTCATGAGGGGTGTAGGCAATGCTGGCACCCTGTCCCATACTTATGAGGGGTATAGCTGACACTTACTCTGTCTCAACACAGCTGTCTTCTCTCTTAGCCAACAAGGGAACGCCTGGGGAAGGAGCCTGCCGACTGTGAGGAGGATGAGCTGGGGACAATCCTGGTCAGAATCTGACTCCCACCCCTCAGGTGGAGACTGGAGGGGCCTGAGGGTCGGGGATGACTTCCTCAATCCTAGGAGACCTGAGCATGTCATCTGATGTCTGCTGCTGTCTGCATGTCTCTATGCCTGGGTCCGTGTGTGTGTGTGTGTGTGTGTGTGTGTGTGTGTGTGTGAGAGAGAGAGAGAGAGAGAGAGAGATCTCCTAATGTGCCTATCTTTGCACCTGTTTCCCCGACAACAACTCTGTTCTCATGGTGGGTCCTGTGAGTGGCCAGCCACAGGCCAGAGCAGCTGGAAGGGCAGATGTCACCACAAACCTGGGACATCTGAGACTGGGCAAAGGATCCTGGGAGGGGAAGAGAAAAGCCTGCCTCCCTCAGCCCCACAATCCCTCCCACAGAAGGAAGTGTTGCCAGGGCCTACCAAGTTCGACATCTATGAGTTCCATTTCTCTGATCTGGAGTGCACAGAGTTGGAGCTGGTCAAATGTGGCATCCAGATGTACTACGAGCTGGGCGTGGTCCGAAAGTTCCAGATCCCTCAGGAGGTGGGGATGGGGTTTATGGGAAGGGGTCCAGATCCACTGGGACGTGGTGGGTTGTGGCAAGGGGTCCCAGATCCACTGGGATATGGGGGGTTGTGGCAAGGGGTCCCAGATCCACTGGAAGATAAAATTTGGATATAGTTAAGGGGTCCCAAGTCCCCCAAGAGGTGGGAGAGATGTGGTCAGAAGTCTTAGGTCCTACAGAGAGTTTGGGGACAGCCATGTTCATTATAGAAACTGTGCCTAGCATAAATGATTGAATGGATGTATCAATGGTTAGATGGGTGGAGGGAATGTTTGGTCAATGGTTGTTCCAAACAATTTGACCATTAAGTGCATCATTAGGCAATAGTGGGATTTGGGCGTGGGATGGAGAGGAAACAGGAGCCCATGAGCTACAGAAAGCAAAAGCCATCTGCACAGTAAGAATGTAGAGAACCCCTCAAAGGTCATCGCAGGGTGGAGGGGTGGCCCTTCCAGCTCTGCCCTGAGCCCTGCTGCTTTCTGATAGTTTCCTGGCTGCTGTCCTGCCTCCACCTTCACACCTCAGGGAGTGTCTGCTTCCCCACCGTGCAAGTGAGGGAACCGTCCCTCCTTGTGCCTCCTCTGAGAAAAGGTGCAGCACACTGGCATTTTCAAAAGAAATTTTACTACATACTAAAGGAAAACACAGAAGCAAAAAGCAGAGAAATGATTACTAGAATTTTTTAAAATTTCAGAATGATTTTCTGGCACCAAAAATCACAGCAGATGAGTAAGAGGCCCCTTCGGCCTGCACCCTGTTGTCCAGGGGTAACTGCCTTGTAGGAGAAGGCTCACACGCCCCCGGCCTGCCCCTTCATCTCTGGACCCTTAGCCTCCATTTTATTTCTCCACTGTCCATGCCATGAGCCCACACATGGGCCATTCAAACAGAACTTTTCTTCCAAAACATTCCATACCTCTTGCCTGGGGTCTCCCAATTTGGGGCTGGGCAATAGGTTGAAGGCCCCCTGCAAGCTGGAGCTCTTCTTAGCTTTGACACTGGTCCCCTCCTGGTGCCCCTCTCAGGCTGCCCGCCACCACTCATCCACCCCATAGGTGTCCCACCCAGGAGAGTGGTCAGGGGCCAGCAGCAAATGGCTGGGAGAGGAAGGACTCTCACACCAGGCTGTTGGGGGGACTCCTGCACCGTGCTCAGAGCCCATGCTCCCCCGACTCTCCTCAGGTCCTGGTGCGGTTTCTGTTTTCCGTGAGCAAAGGTTACCGGAGGATCACCTACCACAACTGGCGCCACGGCTTCAACGTGGCCCAGACCATGTTCACACTACTCATGGTGCGTGTCCAGCATGGGCATGACAGGGGCCGCCCTTGCCCCCCCTCCCACTGGGTCAGGCCTGTGAGGGACAGGTGCTGGAGGCGGGTGCTCCTCTGCGAGCGAGGTGGGGGCCTTCGCGGGCAGAGAAAAGGAGGAGGTGGGGTGCACCCCCCACCCCAGGAGTGCAGGAGGGCCCCTGGGCTGAGGCAGGCAGCAGCATGAGCCTCTCACCCCTCCCCACCCTGCCTGCATCCAACCAACCGCCCCCCCAACCGCCCCCGCAGCGGGGAGGAGAGGGGAGGGGAGGGGAGGGCAGAGCGGGGCAGGGCGGGGGAGACCACTGGAGCTGCACAGCTGTAGGGCCCTGTACCCTCAGACTGGGAAGCTGAAGAGCTACTACACGGACCTGGAGGCCTTCGCCATGGTGACTGCGGGCCTGTGCCACGACATTGACCACCGCGGCACCAACAACTTGTACCAGATGAAGTAGGCAGCACGCTGGGTGCCTGGGGTGCTCTGGGGGAGCATGTGACCAGTGGCCCAGGGAGGGGCCAGCCCAGAACTCACTGAGGGTTGGGGTGCCCCTTCCTTGGCGAGCAGGGAACTGCAGGGGCACCCAGAGGCCAGAGCCTCTGTGCAGGCTTCTGGCCAAACTGATTCTAACGAAACCTCTGTAACAGATCCCAGAACCCCTTAGCCAAGCTCCACGGCTCCTCGATTTTAGAAAGGCATCACCTGGAGTTTGGGAAGTTCCTGCTCTCCGAGGAGGTTCGTGTCAGAATTTCTCTGTATTTTATGACTGTCACTTGCACTCACGACGCCACAGGGCATTCTGACCAGGGGCTAGAGGAGGTTCGGCGGTGATGGGTGGGGTTTAACGGGGAAATGCACCCACCGCAGGGTGAGGTGGGCTCAGGTGTCCAGCAGTGGTGGATCTGGTGCAGGGTCTGGTGCCCAGGATCTGCGACTTGAGGGTAGGGTCAAATAGATGGTTCCTGGGAGGGGAAGGGACAGACTGGGAACCCTAACCCTTCCTGCAGTCCCTGAACATCTACCAGAACCTGAACCGGCGGCAACACGAACACGTGATCCATCTCATGGACATAGCCATCATCGCCACGGACTTGGCACTCTACTTCAAGTGGGTGCAGCCGCCCTGCGGGCGAAGGGATGAGAACCTGGGGCTTCGTGGAGGTGGTAGGGTAGGGACCTGGAGCTCCTAGAACACCCTTGCCAGCACAGCGGCCCTGCAAGGCCTGAGTTCTCTACCTCAGTTTCTCTCCCAGAAGGGTGGTGGGGTTAGGATCAAGGAGGAGTGGGGTATCCTGCATGGGGTGAGGAGGGGGTCAACTGTCTCTCTCTGTTCTTGGGGTTCAGGAAGAGGACGATGTTCCAGAAGATTGTGGATGAGTCTAAGAACTATGAGGACAGGAAGAGCTGGGTGGAGTACCTGTCCCTGGAGACGACCCGGAAGGAGATAGTCATGTGAGCTGTGGGGGCAGCAGGAGCCATCTCCATGCTGGCTAACCCTCATGTCCCACCCCCAAAGGAGAAGACACCAGGCCCCTGAATAATACACAAGAACAGCTCTTCTCTAAACAGCTTTGATGAAGCGTCAAAAATGAAGCTTCTTACTTGTTCCTCATTTTCAGGGGAGACAGTACAGGATTGGGGTCAGACAGTCCATTTCCTTAGTTTGTGGATTTGGCAATAATTCTTATTCATGAACCTTAACTGATGCATCTACAAAGTGGAGATTCAGAACTATGTTCCTCCTCCAGGCCCATCCCAGAGATCCAACAAGGAAATGTGTAAATCATGGGCACTGGGAGCTGCCCAGTGAAGACATGTTGGTTTTAGCTTATGGAGGCAAGGGGAGGGGAAGGTGACGAATGAGGGTTAGGGTTGGAGTGGGTGTGTGTACAGTAGGAGATCTACTAGTGGAAGGAGTGCCCAGAAGCAGAGGTAGAAGGAAGGGAGGGAGGGAGAGAGGCCAGCCTGGGCACACCTGGAGCTTCATCTTCCTGCAGGGCCATGATGATGACTGCATGTGACCTGTCTGCCATCACCAAGCCATGGGAAGTCCAGAGCAAGGTCAGAATTCATGCAGGGCCCCAGCCTCTTGTCATTGCCTCTTGCAATTGCATCTAGGAGAAGCCTGAGATGGGGGACAGAACCTTTGTTTGCAAGTAGCACTGAGGGCTGCCCCCCCTGCTCTGGGGCTGGGCTCACGGCCACCATGTGGGCACACATCAACATGCTCACTGGGCGGTAGGTCCAGCCTGAAGACTGGGGATCCCAGAGGGCCTGAGACAGAGAAGACTGAGGGCCCTTTGTCAGTTTCTGACCAAGCGCTGAACTCAACAAGATCACTGACTTTTATGTACCCCCTGCCCACCAGGTTGCTCTGCTGGTGGCGGCTGAGTTCTGGGAACAGGGTGACTTGGAAAGGACAGTTCTGGATCAGCAGCCCATTGTGAGTGTTACTTCCAGAATCTTCTAACCCCACTGTGGTCTTTGGGAACCTTGGGCCTTGCTTGGTGCAAACAGGGAACCCCTGGGGATCTGGGGTGCTGGGACCTCAGTCTCACTTTGTGGGGTCCATCATGTGACATGAGCTGAGTATAAATTAGGTGGCTCGGGGGCGCCTGGGTGGCTCAGTGGGTTAAGCCGCTGCCTTCAGCTCAGGTCATGATCTCAGGGTCCTGGGATCGAGTCCCGCATCGGGCTCTCTGCTCGGCAGGGAGCCTGCTTCCCCCTCTCTCTCTCTCTCTGCCTGTCTCTCCATCTACTTGTGATTTCTCTCTGTCAAATAAATAAATAAAATCTTTAAAAAAAAAAAAAAAAAAATTAGGTGGCTCGGGATCTGGGTAATGTTGTAGGAAAAAATAGGGTTTTGGTAAAACTGTGATGCCCATGCGGAAATGGAAAGTCATTGTCAAAAGTGGTCAAGGCAGGTCATGACCCATCTCCCAGGGCCTCCACAGCCCAGGCAGCCCCACAGTGAGCCTCAGCCAGGCTGAGAGCTGCTCCAGGAAGGCCTTCAAGTGGGGAGAGTGCCGTGCCAGAGAAGGCCAGTGGCAGGAGTCCAGGTGCCCTCACCATGATAGATGGAGGATGCTGAGATCTTTGGGTCAGCAATGTGGGTCCAGGAATATGCTGCTAGACTACAGTGGAACCTGCATAGTATCCAAGGGGATGAGGACAGCATAGCATTGTCCAACAGAAGTTGGAAGAGATGGAAAGAGGGTTTGTCTTACAAGTAAATTCCAGTCCATGGAGCTGCCTGAGCATGAGGTGGAGAAGGCTTTGGGGCCAGAAACAGGCTGCAGGAAAGGGTGTCCTATAGCCAAGTCACTTGGGGACCAGGCAGGCCTCTAGTTCCTGCATGGCTCACCCTTGCTACATGGAGCTCCAGACAGTAGGTAGCTATGGACAGACTAGCAGGGGACAGCCCAGGGGGTCTGGAGTACGTGGACACCAAGGATAACCCGTCCAAGGGCCTCTGGATTTTGCCCTGCAGGGGTCTCAAGCCAGGTCTTCAGTTAGCACCATGGATAGCTCCCAAGAAAGTAGGAGGAAGGGGCTCCAGGACCTGAAACTGGGAGCATTATGGTGGACTCACGGTGGAACTACCAGATAACTCAGAGAAGGGGAAGGGCATTCTGACTGTCCCCCTATAAGGGCCAGCATCTATCAAGGCAGGCTAAGCCCCAAGACCAGAGGCTCCACTCATTCCATGGAAACTGCTTCATTTGTGTCTCTGTGGACATGTTCATCTGAGCCGGGTGGGGCTGAGTGAGACCTGCAGGCTCAGAAGAGGTTTCTCTGCTCCCCCCCAAGCCAATGATGGACCGGAACAAGGCAGCCGAGCTCCCCAAATTACAGGTTGGCTTCATCGACTTTGTGTGCACATTTGTATACAAGGTGAGCACACTGGTGTGGGGCCTGGCTGGGTTCACAGGAGTGGGGGGGACTGGTGTGGGTTCACACAATGGCCTGGCCTGCCATGGCCCCTATTGCCTCATCCTTGCACTTAAAATCTGAAATCCTCAGTGTCATCCCCAGGAGTCCCTTCCCACCTTCCCCTCACCAGTTCCTCAGAAGCTCTTCATGCTTTCCCACAGGTCTCCACTCCCTGGGAGAGCCTCCTCCCTCCATGAGGTCTCACCTCACGTGTCCCTTCCCCAGACCCCATCTAGCCACCCCCAATCATGGCCTACAGCATATCTGTAGGTGCATCTGTTCAGGGCCTATGAACCCAGGGGGACAGCAATGGGTCCACCTCACCCAGCAAACACATGTTGCACTTGAGTGACCGGGGAACACTGTGCCGAGGACATGTGCTGTGACATCACAGCCCAGAGGACTGGTCAGGGAGTGTGTTGGGGGTTCTGACTGCAGAGCCCCTCCCAAGTGATGCCCGACACATCCATGGGCTCCATTCCATCTGATCCTGGGGGCTGTGAGGAGGTTGTCTGCTTCTGAGTGAAGTCAGCCCTAATTGGGCCAGTCCACTCCCCACCTTGACCATCACGGCACCTGGGCTTCCCCTTACTGAAAGCTCAGCTCCCTTTGGTGCCCCCTCAGCAGGACTCTAAGTGCTGCAAAGGAAGGCAGAACCAGGATGAACATCCCAGTCCTGAAGCTCACAGGTCACAGCCCCACCGCAGCACCCCCCTTCCACTACCTTCCCCAAGTCCATCCACATGCTCCATGCTCGTGTGTGTGTGTGTGTGTGTGTGTGTGTGATGTGCATAGAAGAGCCCAGAGAAGGGGCTGCAAGACCAACCTGTCTGCCCGAGTCTTTCCACCCTCTCTGCCAAAGGACTCCCCTTCTGCCATTGATATTCTCTATTCCTGGGGTCCTCACCCCACTAAGACCACCTGTACCCTTCCCATCCTCTCTTCTCCATTTCCAGGGCTTTGCTGGGAAAGTGACATCTCATCCCTTCTCCCTCAGACAGGTCCCCTCCCAAGTTCTCCTCTTGGGTGATCAGGGCAGGGTGGTGGGGGACAGGCTGGTGCCAGCAAGGGCCAAGACATGGGGAGGCCACCTGCCCCAGATGCTTAGAACACTCAGGAGGTGTGACACAACTTCTTGACTCCCTGTCTTCCTGTCCAGGAGTTTTCCCGTTTCCATGAAGAGATCCTGCCCATGTTCGACCGACTACAGAACAACAGGAAGGAGTGGAAGGCCCTGGCTGACGAGTATGAGGCCAAAGTTAAGGCCCTAGAAGAGCAGAAGCAGCAACAGGAGGAAATGACAACAGCCAAGAAAGGTCTGGGCTGCAGGGCGGGTGTTTGGTTAGTCCCCACATGGAAGTGTGTGAAGGGACGAGGTTAAACAAGAAGGGCAGGTGGCAGATGGTGCCGGGGCTGGTGTGCTCAGGCTCCTCCCTACAGAGGCAGCCGTCCCTCGGGATTGGGCATGACTGCAGGATCTCCTTGTTCCTTGCCAGGGACTCTCGTTTTCTCTAAAGAAGTAACTATTTGAATGTTACTTCCTTTATAAAGGGAGCAAAGCCCAGGTGAAACATTGGGAATTCTCAACAACTATTTCTTCCACCACTAGGCAGCAGTTCCCTCCTAATTAACTTAGGAAAATCTACCTCCACTTCCATCTACCCTCAGAAATAAAACAGAAGACCTAAGGGCGCATATCTGACTCCCAGCTCAGGTCATGATCCTGGCTGGAGCCTCCCCAGTGGGTTCTGCGCTCAGCAGGGAGCCTGTTTGTTCCTCTGCCCTTCCCTCTGCTTGTGCGTACACGCGCATACTCTCAAATGAATAAAATCTTTAAAAAAAAAAAAAACCTAAAAAAAGAAAATACGGGAGCTAAGAGTCAAGCGTACATGACATCTCCCCCTTTACTGTGTCAGAGCCTTTCCCTACTCAACCCCACCCCTGCCTGCTATTTTGGTAATGTGGCTCACGTGGGTTCATTGTAAGGAATCATCATGCGGCCTAGACAGAATCCCTGACATTGTTGCCTTGGTATTTGCCTGTGTGTGGCCACTGTGGCCCTGGGACTTTTGCTATTTCCTGCCGTGGGGAAGAAACCTATGTCAAGTTGTGGGGGCTGTGGGGACACCGGAACTAAAAGTGTTATGAGAGCTAAGATAAGAAAGGCTGAGCCCTGGCTGGGCTAATCGGCTCAGGCTTCCCACAGGTCCCACCCTCTGCCCTCCCTCTCACGGGGCTGGCAGAGGACACAGGGCAGGAGAGGCGGGCAGGCAGACACAGTCCTCTCACCCTCATTCTCTCTTGCAGCAGGCACAGAGATTTGCAACGGCGGCCCAGCACCCAAGTCTTCGACCTGCTGCATCCTGTGAGCTGGTCCATGGGTTCTGACGGCGCCCCAATCCGTTCACCCGCTTGGACCCCACCTCCAACCATTTGCTACAGGAGGTTAGGAAGCCCAAGAAAAGGACTGAAGACAATTTTGGATATTTTGATTTTTTTAAAGATTTATGTTTTTATATCGGGGCACCTGGGTGACTCAGTGGATTAAGCCTCTGCCTTTGGCTCAGGTCATGATCTCAGGGTCATGGGATCGAGCCCCACATCAGGCTCCCTGCTCAGCAGGTAGTCTGCTTTCCCCTCTCTGCCTGCCTCTCTGCCTCTTGTGACACCTCTCTCTCTGTTAAATAAATAAAATCTTTAAAAAAAAATTTTTTTTATAAAGTCAACTACAGATACACTTTAGCGTCCTTTACACTCATCTGTCTTTCAGGTACACAGCAATACCACAGAGAGACGTTTGGAAAGGGTCTGTGACCTGCGTGTCTGAAAGCACTGGGTGAGATCCACAGGCGCACATGTTAATGTGTATTTGGGTAGACGAGATACACACATGTTGTTACCTATCTGGTTCCGGGGCAAATAGGGCCAGAAATTTAGAATAAAATAAAAACAAGTTGCCCTTTTCTTTAATGCAGCAGCAGTTGTGGTGGAGGGCACATCATATCTAACCTAGGAGAAAGTTCTGCCACAAAGGTCAAGGCCATGAGTGACCTGAGCAAAAACACCTGGAACAGCCCTCTGCACTGAGGTCAAGGGGGCACCCTGCCACAGCTGGGGTCTGCCCAAGTCCTACACCAGTGAGGATTCCCTTAGTGTTTGTGCACCAGCAAAGCCACACCCAAACACATGACTCCCATGTGAAATGGGTACTACTTACCTGGTAGAAGTTAAGAACTTTTCAGATCCTGACCACGTGAGCTCCAAATCATTCATTCCCAACACTGGACACGTTACCCCACAGTAAACTCCTCTCAGCTGCCTGATTAGACAGGCTGTGGAAAAGCCAGTTTGGATGCCACGCAAGCCCACCCCCAGAGGCCCTGAGCTCCTGGGCAGGGGGGGTTGGGAAGAGAATAGGGTGGGGGACACCAACACCCCCCAGAGCCATGCAGTCACAGCAAGGAGACAATTTCCATCTCAGCAGGAAGACCCGGTGACAGTCCATGATTAGGGCACCAGCCAACAACTCCAGAAGAAACTGAGCTGGGCTCACTCAGCCTTCAACTTAACTAAAACCAAGGCTTTCAAGTGCTTATCCACTGTTTCTCATCCAGCACCCCCTGCCCCATTTGCAAAAGAAATCATTTTACCAACGAAATTTGTGCCAGGCCTATGGCTGGGAAGTGGGCCCATTACAACATGAGGAGTCAGAGGGGCAGAACGTGGCCATCAGTTCAGCAAGAGCCCAAGCCCACTGCAGAGCTTTATGCAGCACCCCAGCCTGGTCCTCAAAAGGTCACAGAGCTTCCTTAGGTTCAAGGGGAGGGTTCCCGACAAGGGGAGAGAGATCCAGGTCCCATCAGTAAGGGCATCAAGCCACCTACCACCCCGCGTTTGTACTGTCCATCAAAGGGTCTGGGCCAGAGCTCACTGAAGACCAAGCAGCAGCCACAACACCCAAGCTGTCTGTGTCTGGGATAAACTGCTCCCTTTGGGGGTTCCCCAGTCAGACACCTCAGAGAACAGGTGGTGGGAATTTCTGTGTTCCCTGCCCATTTGTGCACTGGACCCTGCGTCTGAGAAGGTCCATTCTTCTGAAACCCACTTCCCAGCCCACCCCACCCCCAACATAAATGGAGAACAGAGCACAACTGTGGAGCTTGAATCTAGAAATCAGACAACTGACGACAGTACAGGAGAGCATCAGACAACAAAGAAAGCTTTATTCATCCACACCGTTCCAGAGAAAGGCCGGCTCACTTTAGTATGCTGTCATCTTGGGCTGAAAGGTTCAAAGGAAAATATTCGTGTTATTACATACTCAGGCGATCCAAAAGGAGCACTTCGCATGTTCGGTGCTCAACAACCCAGGATCTGGCTACAGTGGAAGCCCAGCTGTGTGTTGCCTCAACTCTTGTCCCTGCGTGCTCTGACTGCAGCCTGCCATGGCAGTCGGTGGGGGACGATGCCTGGTTCTGGTTCTATGGGCCTCTGAGGGTGGCACATTCCCAAACAACTCCCCTCCAACGCCCAGAGACCTGGGCCTTGCCCAAGGCAAGGTGTCACCGTGTCCCCCCACATCCAAGGACCTGCTGCATCTCTCCCTCCCCCAGAGGACCCACTGGCCAGTGCTGGGAGAAAGGAGGCAGCTCCTACCCCTACTGCCGGGCTCGCCTGAAGCAGCACCTGTACGTTTCTAAACCCCGGCAAAGGACCAAACTTTCAGATACACTCAGTCCAGTACCTTCTGCCAGTTCTCTCTCAATCCGCTTCCGTTCATCCTCCTTCTTCTTCTCCTCAGCGGCTATCCTCCTCTCCTCTTCTGCCCGAGGTTTCAGGTAACCTGTGTAAGGAAAGCGTGAATATGGGGAGGTACTTTCAGTGTCTTCACAGAAACACATAAAAGGAATTTAGTGCCCCTTGAATGCCTGACCCGTGTGCTTCCCACTCCTCTCTCTCGGCGTGGGTCAAGGCCTGACTAGAGCTCAGCAGAGTGCACAACCGGGAGGGCAAATGCAGGGGCCGCGCCACCTGACCAGACCTTCTCTGCTCAGCAGTCTGGGCCACCCGAGGCTACTCCCATCTGACCACGACACTCCTCCAGCACTCACCTGGCACCCAGTTTTCAGCAAGAACTAGCTGCTTTCCAGCTCCCCCGGGTGCCCAACATAAGAATGCACTTTGGGTCCTAACCACCTGCTCTAATCGCAAAGCGACCTACACACCTGCCGCGGCAGTGCTCCGTGGTCAAGCTCGCTCGGGTTCCTGGGGCTGGCGCCTCCCAACCCTGTCCCCCCTTGCCCTTCGCTGGGGTTTACGAGACGGCTCTGGAGAGTCCCCCCAACCTCCCCACCCCCCGGCTGTGAGAAGCCCCAGGGTTTCCACTGCCGTCCGCCAAGACAGCGGCACGGCCAGCCGCGGTCACTCACTGTAGCGCTTGGCCCCGTACGCCATGCCGAGGAACAGGGCGGAGTAGCGGCCCAGCTGCGGAGAAAAGTTGGTCAAAGGCGGGGCCGGGGCGCAGGGCGCCGGTCCCGGGGGCGCGGGTCCCGGGGAGTGGGGTTCCCAGCCCGCGGGGTCGGGGCGCAGGACGGAAGTCCCAGGAGCGCGGGGACGGGGGATGCAGGGCGCTGGTCCCGGGGAGGGAGTTCCCAGCCCGCGGGGTCGAGGACGCAGGGCGGGGGCCCCCGGGAGCGTGGGGACCGGGCGGGGGGTGGTGGTGATGCTAGTTCCAAGCCCAAGAGATCGGGGCGCAGGGAGAGAGTCCCGGGAGCGCGGGTCCCGGGGTGGGGTTCCCAGGTCGCGAGGACCCGGGGTGCGGGGAGTGGGAGTGGGGGGGGTCGCACCCGCGGGAGCGCGGGTCCCGGGTTCCTTGGGGTCGCGCACGTGGAGCCGAGCACCTGGCGACGGCCGCAAACCCTGATTCACCTTGATGAGCGGGGAGACTTGCACCGGTGGCACCATCTTGCCCGTAACCTTCACGCCGGAAGCACAATCCGCGGAGGACGCTGCAGGGCCGGGCAAGCTGCGGACGCGTAAAAGCGTACAAGGGCAAACGCATGCGCCGTCAGGGATGAACAGGACATGGACTGCGCCCCCCGGTGGACGGAGGTGGAACGCGCCTGCCCGCTAGGGGAGGGGATCACGCGAGGCGCGCGGCTCGCGACCAGCTGCGCATGCGCGACTGCGGGAGACGCAGGTGTAGGTTGGGCAGCGGGGGCGGCTTTTGCCAAGGATGTGGAACCTCGGCCTACCCTCATGTTCCCTGCAGTCCCTGATGTTGTCAGGCCAGGATGACATCAATGGAGCGCGCCCATTATAAGTCCATATATTTGAAAAATATCAGTCAGGCACACAAAGTGTAAAAAAATCTCTATTCTCCTGTAGTGTGTGGGCTCTCCAGTCAGGACCGGCGAGTCGGGGAAGGAGCCCCCATTCCCGCCCCGCGGCTGGAGTGCAGCCTTCAGCTACATCCGGGCCCGTGACCAACCCAGGTCAGCCACAAGGACTGCCCAGGAAGAGCCCATGGTCCAGTCAGAGGTTTTGGGCTGGGAATCCAGGGTCTGCGGACTGATGGGACCTGAGTGCAGGCCCCCTTGCCCCAGGCCTCTTACCCGGTTGGGGTGGGGGAGGCTGTTGTGGCCAACCACTCTGGACTCAGGCCAGGCTAATCATGGTGGCCTCAGGACCCATTCCTGGGACGGCACTGCCTTTGGTGTCCCTTACGGCTGCCCCCACCCCCCTTACGGCTTCCAGTCCCCCAGTGGAGTAGAGCTTCCTCACTGCAGGATTCTCTCCAGCACAGGGGGCTGGGGTCTTCCTGGGAAGGGCACCCTTGTAGAGCCTGCTCCCTGGTTCCAGCCCTGGAGACCCTGCGGTCCCCAGCTCCAAGGTCCACCTCAACCAGGGCTTCAGGGACAACTGAACCTCCAGATGGGCCCTCCTTCTCTCACTTCTGCTGCTCACGGTGGGCGGGGGAGGAAGCCACACCTGTGAGTCACTGTGTCCCACTCTGAGTTGCTGTTGGTCTCCCCCACTTCTGAGGTTAGCCCTGACAAAGACATGACCAGGTCAGCCACAGGTGTGCAGTGGGGCTACCCAAAGATGGAGCAGTGGTGGTCAGACAGCTTCCCAGCTGTGCTGGCTGTGCTGACACATGGTTCCCAAAGCAACCAGGTTTGTGTTGGGGGGAAGGGGGCAAGGGTCTGGCAAGAGAACCACTCATCCCCTGGGCCCTGCGCTGCTCCAGAAGGAATCTCCCTGAGAACCAGAACTTAGGGCTCACTGTGGCCCCTGGTATGCCAGAGGGGAGCCCACTATTCTTCAGTGTTCCGAACCCTCTTGTCTCCAGAGAGAACTTAACTATAAATCTAAAGGGAATGGAATGCAGAGACAAAAAACTGCATGGCACGAAGCAGTTCAGTATATATGCCTGGAGGGGAGGCCCTTCCAGCCACCTCCAGGGTCCTGGGCCGTTTGCTCTGCAGCTCACTCTGGAGTCCTGGCTCTAGGCCTCCCGCTGAGAAGCTGGAACACCGCCTGCATTGTTACCTGGGCTGAGGGTGGGAACAGGGAGGCCCATCTTGTAGGGCCACCAGGCTCTTGTCTGAGCTCTCTGAGGACCCCTGCCTGATACCATCCATGGCTGCCTCTGCCAGGCCTGGGGTTGAGGGAAGTCCTTCCCAAGCCCCTCATTGCTCCCTGAGGGCGCTGTAAGCACACATTGACCCCAAAAGGCACAAAATAAACCTCTTCAACCAACATGGGTGTGGCGATGCTGAGTGCACATCCCCCACTCCCACCCCACCCCCACTCTTGCCCTTGAGCATCTAGGCAGATGACCTCAGCTGATAAATATGTTCTTCCTTCCCTGGATATTAAAATAAACAAGACTCCTCAGCAACTCCTGCTTCCAGAATCAAAAATAAGTGTCTCTTGGGCTGAAGGTGAGGCCACGTGTTGGTAGGGGACCACCTAACAGTAGCTTCCAGTGGGGCAGGGTAGGAGGATTGGTAGGGGGGGGACACAGAGGTACACATGCCCATATACACATGCGGAAGACCCCTGAAGCTGGGGGAGACTCAATTTGGCCCTGGGCCCTTCCTGAGGGCTAAGGGGGCTCCCATCTGGCTCGGACCACAGGAACCACTGGCTGACACCTCTGCACCTGTCAGGGCCAGCTGTCCACTCTGAATCCTGATATTCTCTCTGGAGCCAGGCTCCATGGCTATCTTTAGTGCTGCCAGCCCAGGAAACCTCCCCAGGGGCTCTGCCTGTGTCTTCTGGCCTTTCCCACATCAGGGGCCTTCTGAGCACAGATCCTGTATGCCTTCCCTTCTCAGTGTGGTGGTCCCAATCCTCCAGCCCTCCTAGGGTCTCTCCAAGCCACCACCGTCAAAACCTGGCCAACTGGAAGTACAGCCCAGCCCAGGTTTCCCACGTTAGTCATGTGTTCTGCCTCTGGAAAGCCTCCAGGCAGAATTTCAGGAGCTCCCAGTTCCCCCCTGGTGGGTCATGCCTCTCTAAGGTCCACAGGGTGTCTGTTGTGCCATACTCCGTGCAGGCAAATGGTGGGCTGCCCCTGGGATCACAGAGGTGTCATATGACTGCAGGAGTATGCCCCCGGGGGCAGGACCCCTGCCACAGTGGCACTCACATGTGATGTGGTTCCCAGGTGTGCCCTAGGGGATCCCTGCTGCTGATGCCTCCCCCAAGGTGCAGGTACAAGGGGCTCTGAGGGCTTGTTCTCTGGGTGTGAAATTACAGTCCTGACTGCCCACTTCATTCTGTCTCCAGGCCTTCTCCTAACTCTCACCCTTTCGTGCCTCTAGCCCGTACTCCCCACAGCCCAGGACTAGGGCACCCAGCCCCCGACCCTGTGCTGACCACTAATATCTATCTGCCCCACCACACACAGGCACCTAGGCCAGCTCCCCTCCCCAGACTCTGCCTGCTGGGCCATAATGTAGTGGGGAAACCTTGTCTGAATGCTGGCCCAGGGCCCATCCCATCTGGATGGTCCTCCATCCCAGACATGTTATCCCCACTCTGTGCCAGGCAAGGGGCCACCTGCCAAGGGGAGAGATGGGGCCCCAGTGAAGCAGGGAGGTGAGGGCACACACAGCATGCTTAGAGAATGCCTGGTCACCAGCCTCCAAGGCCACTCACAGTGACTTTGGGCAAATCTAGGAAAGGTCCCCCTTCCTTTGCCTCCTGCAGCCTCCTGGGTCCACATGCAGGTGGCCCTGGAGAGGCACAGAAAACAGGAGAACAAGGTTCTCGGTGAGGTGCCTGGGAAGCTGGGGCCCCTGCTGAGCCGGGCAAGATGGGGGCATCTGAGTCACCCGCCAGGTGCCAGAGCTCACTCTGCACTTGTCCAGTCCCCAGGGTGGCCCTGGCCTGTCCTTGTAGGGAGCGGAAGCCAGAGTCCGAGCTGTCCTGGGGGACTGGGCAAGAGCTTAAGACGGGCGACCCGGGCAGGGAGGGCACAGACCATCACCTCAGGCACATCCAGGCATGGTGAGTGTGGACAGCAGGTCACTGCGGCAGGAGTGGGTGTGAGCATGCCTGCATCTGTACAGGGTGCGCCTTTGCAACTGTGTGTACATGCGTGTTGCCTACACGAGTGTGATTTGTGGGAGTGTGTGTGTGCGCACACGAGTTGAGTTTGTTTCTGTGTGTGAGGGTGTTCGGTGGGGAAGATCTGTGCCCCATGGCTGCCTCAGGGACATCTACGGTTGGAAGATGAGGGTCCTGGTCTTCACAGTGGAAGGGTCCCTAGACCAGGCCCGCCCACTTGCTGGCCGCCTGCCTGGTCCATTTGCTCCTTGGACCTCCAGGCCCAGCTGGCTCCTGGCCAAGCTCAAGGCGAGTCCTGGGTGCCGTGCTGTCAGGACCTGGCCAGGGCTGCCCTGGCCCAGGCTTGGGGTCCCCCTGGAACCCCTAGTGCCATGGTCCACCCATCCTCTGTGTTGTCTTCCAAAACACCAGCCTGCAGGCCCCTCAGCCTTGGTGTTCTCACATTAGGCCAGCAGGAAGACTAAGAAGAAGGAAGGGGGGGGCCTACGGGCCCAGAGGGCATCATCCAACGTCTTCTCCAACTTCGAGCAGACCCAGATCCAGGAGTTCAAGGAGGTGAGGCTTTGCTTTTGTCCCAGGACCACTCCACCCAGTAACTCCTGCCCAAGGGGTCCCCTGTGAATCGTAATGCAGTTGACCGAAAGACCCTGCATGAGCCTCACGCTGGAGCCAGTGAGAGTAGAAGCCTATCCTAACATGGTGCAACTGGCCTGGGTTTCAGGCATTCACACTAATGGATCAGAACCGAGATGGCTTTATCGACAAGGAGGACCTAAAGGACACCTACGCCTCACTGGGTAGGTGCCGTAGGACAGAACTCCACCACAGCCCGCCTCGGGGTGTCCTTCAGTCCTGGAAAGACTTGCTCTGCACCTGGGCCTTACAGCCTGACCTGACACACCATTTCCCATGGGCTGCGAGGTGGTGGTCTGGGCCTCCCTTAGGGAGAGAGATCCCTCCCCTAGGGGAGAGATCCCTCTGGCTCGATCAGGTCATCCCAGTGTGGGGTGGGTGGCACAGCTGAAGCACGGGCACCCTGGATGGGAGGCTGGGACCAAAGCTCCAGGGAAGCACTAAGACCCCAGAGGGACACTACTACATAGGGAGGCTTGTCCTCCTTCCCCCAAGCCTGGCAAGGAAGCCCAGAAACAGACTTGGGAGAAGACGCGGAGGGCGGCTCATGGTCCTCTGAAGAGCCAAAGGCTGGCCCTTTCTTCTTCAACTTCCCATCTGGGGGCATGTTCTCAGCCTGAGGCAATCCCAGGGGAGAATGGGTAGGTTTCTTTCCTCTGGGTCCCCTTACACTCGAGTAAGCAGATCACAGGTCTTCCTGGGCTACATGCATGACCTCTTCCTCCTCCCCAGCTGCCCATCTTCCCAGGGCTCAGGGTTTGGGTTCTGCTAACATGCAGACCTGGGCCCGCATACCTGGGCCATGTGACACACACACCCCCCACTGGCTCAGCTCCCTCCTTCTGGCCTTCCCAGTTTGAGTGATAGAGGTGGGAGACCAAAGGGGACAGAGGATGCATCAACAGCAGGACAACCGGGGGGTGTGACATTCCTGCCTGGTCTTGTGTTGGTGATAGGCAAAACCAACATCAAGGATGACGAGCTGGATGCCATGCTCAAGGAGGCCTCGGGGCCCATCAACTTCACCATGTTCCTGAATATGTTTGGGGCAAAGCTGACAGGTGAGAGCCATGGGTCCAGGCTCCTCCCTGGCCAGGGGCAGCCCTCAGGCCAGTCTGCCAAGGCACTGTGTGTTTTGTTAGCTCCTAACACTCAGAAATTCAGATATTTCATATAAAAATGCTGATTTTCAGATTTGTTGAAAAGCCCTAGGACTTGACATTCTGGTACCCACATTCCTGGGTCACACATGTGACCAGCGGGCATGTGAGCTCATCCTTCCTCCCGTCTGCCTAGTGGTGATAACCTGTCTTTCACTCACTGAGCATTCACTCCACCTTTGGGCCTAGGAGGGATTCTGGGGATGCCCAGGCCCCTCAGAGCAGGAGCTGCAGGGTCTCCGCAGTGCTCAAGTGCTGGAGGGACATACAGGCCAAGGCCTGGGATGGCCCAGAGCAGGACTGAAGCCCTAAACAGTTGAAGGCCTTTTGTGGGCAGGTACGGATACTGAGGAGACCATCTTAAACGCCTTCAAGATGCTGGATCCTGATGGCAAAGGCAGCATCAACAAGGACTAGTGAGTGTGGCTACGGGCACCTAGGCAACACCCCTGAGGGATGCCAAGCCCACCTCCCCTCACCTCACCCCAGTCTCCAGGCCTTGGGCTGCCTATCCCCAAGATCCTGAGTCCCTAACTGAGGGCAAAACCAGTCTTGCCCAGCCAGTGGCCAGGGAGGTCATCGCCACTTGGACCATCACTGGGTCTTTAAGCCCTTTGGGGGGAGTGGGCCTATGTGGTATACCAGGCACTTGCCCCTAACCCCTCAGTCTCCTTCCTGCAGATGGAGCACCCCCCAGGGGTGGTGACCCCAGAGCGTGCAAGTCAGGAAAGACTCCCTGGCAACCACTCCCTGGTGCCCAAGACTCATCCTTTAGTCAGGCTTCTGAGAGGCACCTCCGCTGTGTGGGTGGGATTGTAGGGTGACCAGACCCCCGCCTTGGGGTATCCCATGGTGGAAAAGCCAACAGTGTGAATTGACCCAAGTCATGGGGCGCTCCTGGGGCCACCCCTCCAGTTCTTCCAGTGCCAATCCCTTTCTTCAGTGCAGCCTAATTGGGCTCCTCCCTCCTTTTCCTCAGCATCAAGCGGCTGTTGATGTCCCAGGCAGACAAGATGACCGCCGAAGAGGTTTGGCCTACTCTGCCCTCACCCCGCTTCCTTACCCCATGGGCCTCTGGGAAGCTCAAGAATAGGGGGGTTGGCTAGGAGGACTCACTCTGGGACCCCCCGAGGCTGCAGCATCAGGGTGGGCAGGATATCCCGACCCCACCCCTGGCTCTGCCGTATGCCCCCCTAACTTCCCTTTCCCCCAACCCCACAAGCAAAAACAACCCTGGACCTGGCTGGAGTTCAGTGTCTGTAATTCACCAGACCATTTTGTTCCTTCCCCTCCTCCCTGGGCCTGACTCCCCCAACCGGACCGGCTTGCAGGTGGACCAGATGTTCCAGTTTGCTACCATCGATGCTGCAGGCAATTTGGACTATAAGGCATTGAGCTATGTGCTCACCCACGGGGAGGAGAAGGAGGAGTGAGGGGCACCTCCCCCATCCCCACCTGGGCTGCAGCCAGTTCAATAAACATGAACCCATAAACCTGTCCGCCAGTGTCTGAGGGGGAGAGAAGGTGTCCACCTGGAGGTGGGAGGATCTGCAGGTGCGGGACTTCTGCCTAGGATTGGGAGAAGTGTCTGCCTTGTTGGAGAGAGTTTGGGGGAGGGCCCATGGGGGTAGAAGTGTGTGCTTGGAACTGGGAGAGGCTGGAGGGGAAGGGTCTCGTAGGTCAGGGAGCATCTGCCTGGAGTGGGAGGATCTGCCTGTAGGGCCCTCCCTCTGCTTTCCCCTCCCAGAGCAGCCTGACCCCACCTGCTGTCCTTGCACTCACTCCGGGAGTCAGTCACTCTGCAGTCTGCAGCGGCAGAGAAAAGGTATGGGTTGGGATTCCTCAAGGAAGCCATTTCTCACAACTGTCCACTCCAGCCTCAGTCATGCCAGGGGCCCTCGGGACTCTCAATCCATGAAGCTTCCCCTCAGCCCTTGTTTCTCAAGTCAGGTCCATCCCACATACACTGCTCCTGCACCAGCCGCCCTGGGTCTGGCCTGGCCACTGGGGCACCTGCAGGCCCGGTGGCTGCACCAGCAGTTCTTGCTCTAGCCACAGGGTCTCCCCTAGGCCATCCTGCTGTGCTCTGGGTGTGCCAAGGACTCCAAATCCCTCTGGCACCTGCTGGATGCTGTCACCCTGGGACCAGAGCCCACTCCTCCTGGCCACCCCTTCATGTCCCCAGGACCACTTCTTGATGCACTGATGGCTCTTTTGGCTTCCGGAACTCTGCAGGGACCCCTGTGACCTCTCTGCAGGTCCTGGGGCCTCCAGCAGCTCAGGGATCCCCCAAACAAGCAGGTAGGGCCAGAAGAATGGCGCTGGGAATGAGTGGCCCCTGCCTGAGCTTCCTACAGTCCATGCTGGAGGTGGTGGGGGCGTGCCCATGTGGAGCCTCAGGGTGTAGCTGCCAGGCGGGGCTCGTGATCCGCAGCCTCTGGGGACGTGTCCTCCTGGATGGAGTGGCTCATGTGGGCCTCAGCCTGTAGGCGCCGGTACCGAGTGTGGAAGAACACCACCAGGAAACAGCTGAAGAGGGCGCACAGGCCAGCCATCAGCAGCATGGACACTGGGGAGACACAGCCCAGCTCTGTTCTGAGGCTCGCTCAAGCAGCCAGAGCTCCCCACCCCTAACCCAGAGCACCCACAGATCTGGTAGAGCTCCAGCTGACCCCACTAGCCATGAGCAGAGAGGGACCTGGAAACATCTGTCCCAGCTCCCAACAGGCCCTGAGGGCATTCACAGACCCAGGGGTGGTGAGCTCCAAGGTCCGCAGTATGGGGTCTCCAGATGTGGCCACCTCACCCCCGTCTTTCTTCCCCTGGTCTCATTTCAAAATGACTCACATGTTTCAGACATTGGGCTTTCACCAGGGCCTCAGGCCTACTCCCAGCACAGTGAGCCTTGGAGGGGAAAGGTCACCCTCGTTGCCCTCCGACCCCCCGGACCCTTTCCCTGTGGGTGCCCAGTGCATGCAAAGGAGAGTGAAAGGTGCCAAGAGAAAGGGGCCCATGGAGGGGAGGTTCCAGCGCTGGGAGGGAGGTGAGGAAGGCCCAGGCACTGACCTCCTCACTTGTGCTCTGGGGTCTCTATGCAGGTGGGGGCACTCACCTGTCCAGTCCAATGGGTCCTGGCCATCCTGGCAGGTGGAGACAGACGGCTCCGCACGATGCACGGTCAGGGCGGTCAGCAGGACCATGATGAGCAAACCCTCGGCCTGCCTGGACAGACACAAGGCCTTCAGCCCTGCCCTGGGCACTGCTCAGTACTCACAGTGCCACTGGGCTTTCTGAGGCCAGTGTCCTGTTCTGCTCAGCATGGGGTACGGCAGCTAGCCCAGGACTGCACAGCTCAGAACAGTGGCCTTCGCCCTAGCAGGCTGGTTACCCACTGTGTAGCCAGGGCTGGGGTGAGGACAAGGATTCTGGGGTCCCCAGGGAAGCGGTGGAGGGACAGACACTCACCCCAGCACGATGACCAGGCCTGCGGCTGTACCCTCACCTACAGGGAAGGAGCACTCGACCACCAGCTCCATGGCGATGGGCGCCACTGAGAAGCCAAAGAGCCCCAGCAGTGAGCAGATGGCGGCCAGTGCCAAGGTCTGTCCCTGCAGCTGAGACACCTAGGGGGATGGTGAGCCACATGGAGAGATGGGGCACCAGTCAGAGTGTGCAGCATGGACACCCAGCCTCAGCCTGGCCCTGCACCAGCACCCCTTCTCAACTGAGCAGTGAGCAGGGATGGGCCAGTGGCCAGGGTCGGGGACCACCCCAGTGGGCAGTGCCTAAGCCTGAGAAGGTCTGAATTTCTGCTTTGACCCATCTGTCAGCTGCCCTGTCCCAGAGCATCCCACTTACACCCCTGTAGGGTGGTCTTGGTTCAAGGGGACTCTCACCAGCGCAAAGGCCACGCAGACTATGGAGGTCAGACAGAAGCCAATCTTGACAACTTCAGTGAACTGTTTGGTCCGGTCCACATACAGGCTGAGAACCAGTGCCCCCAGGACTCCAAACACAATGAAGAGAGCCCCGCAAAGGCCTGCAAATTCCTGGAGGACAGGAGGTCAGGGATGCCCCATCATTGGGTCACGGTGATACCAGGGCCCCAGGAGAAGGACCCCATCCTCAGGGTGTATGCCATAACCGAGAAGCCCACAGCAGGGTGACATGGAAAGCTCAGCTGCATGGTTAGCCATGAGTTAAGTGGTGGCACGTCCCCCCCAGGTGCCTCTTTCCTGTGGCACCCCATGCCAGGAACCCAACAGTTGCTAAAGGAAAAGGCACTGAGGGGTGCCTGTGTGCTGCTCATGAGTTTGGAACATACCAGGCCTGAATCCCACACCCAGGGCTGATGCCAGGCAGCAGAGGGCAAGGCCAGAGATGCTATGAGCAGAGCAAGGCCCTCCCAATCTCCAAATATCAGAAGACGACCATTCCCTGGAGACCCGCAGGGTTGGGGCCAACGTGGGTGGGGCAGTGGGAAAGATAGTGAAAAGAGCCACACAAAATCCCAGCACATCTCTGGGCACTGCCACCACCCCTCCCCAAGGCCACGACCCCACGATCAGACTGCATCGGGCACCCAACACAACGTTTCACACACAACCTCTCAATACCACCCATAAGAGGAGGTTACTCTATTCAGGCATGGAAACCCAGTGTTTGGGGCAGTCTTCAGGGTACCAGCAATGGCCCCCAAGCCCCATCCTTGCACAGGAGAGGGGGCTGGGTGGGGCCAGCACTCACGTTGGAGTAGCCCTTCACACAAAGGACCTGCTCCAGGAGAACCGAGAAGCTGGAGAAGATGCCGATGCCGCCTCCGAAACACACGGCCAGGATGATATAGGCTCTGTTCCGCAAGAGCTGGAGGGGAAGGTACCACTCAGCCCAGGAGCAAGTAGGATGCTGGGGATACCCCAGCAGGGCCTGTCCTAACCCCCTTCCCTCCTCAGCCTTCTCCCCACACCAGGTCACCCCAGCCCTGGATCCCACAGCACTAACCAGCTTCAACCCATCCAGGAACTTCTCTGAGGTGGAGTGGGCAGCCCCTGCAGAGGGTGGGCTGGGAGGCACACTCTCCCAGAGGCAGGCAGTGGCCAGGAGACAGGCGAGGCCAGCAGGTATTATATAGATACCCAGCTGCGGAGAGGGCATACGTGAGTGTGTGCACGTGTGTGTGTGCACTCACACATGCACATCAGGGCTTCACACCCACTGTTCTGGGCACACTGCCTCCCTTGCCAGCCATCCCTAGGCAGACAAAGGCAAGCCCCAGGGCCTGCTTTGCCCTGCTTCCTCTAGAAACCAGGCTTTCAAAATATCCCCCACAGATGACTCCCACAGTGACACCCTTAGCCCGATCCTCTCCCTGGGCCCCAGATTCACCCATCCAACCGCTGACTGACCCTTTCTGCCTGTCTTTGTGAATGACCCCAACACATACCGAGCTGCACCCCTCAAACCTGGCCTGAGCCTACGCCAACCCAGCCAGGTAGCTCCCTACCTGCACAGTGCAGCCACATATTTGGCTCCCTGAATCCCTGGACCAGGTCAAATCACTCTCCCTTTGACACTCCCAGAGCTGCCATCACTCAGTGCCAACCACCTGCCACCTGCACTGACCCTCCCCTCCACCGTTCCCTTGCTCAGCAGACACACTGGCCTCTGGCTGCAGCCCCTAACCCTCAACCTCACATCCACCTCAGGCATGTGGAAAAATCCTGTGGGCACCAAGTGTAGTTGCCAATGTGGTCACAGGGAGGGGCAGGGGCACACTCTCAGACAGGTGTGGGCACACTTGTACATGCGCATGCATATACCACATAAACACACATGTATGCACATGCAAGCCCACCACGCAAACACATGCACACATACCTATTACATGTGAGACCACCGTGCACACATATGCACCCCACACATGCACATACACCTATGCACGTGTAAGCCCACCGTGCACACACATGCACCACACACACACGTGCACATACCTATGCACATGCAAGCCCACTGTGCACACACATGCACCACACACACGTGCGCACACACCTATGCATATGTAAGCCCACCATGCACACACATGCACCACACACATGCACACACACCTATGCACATGCGAGCCCACCATGCACACACATGCACTACATACCCACACACACCTATGCACATGCAAGCCCACCGTGCACATACAAGCACCACACACACGTGCGCACACACCTATGCATATGTAAGCCCAGCATGTACACACATGCACCATACACAGCACACACACCTATGCACATGTGAGCCCACTGTGCACACACATGCACCACACACACCCACACACACCTATGTATATGTGAGCCCACCGTGCATACACATGCACCACACACATGCACACACACCTATGCACATGCAAGCCCACTGTGCACACAGATGCACCACACACATGTACCACACACTTGCACACGTGTATGTATGTACGAGCCCACCATGCAAACACATGCACCACACATTTGCACACATGTATGTATATACGAGCTCACCATGCAAACACATGCACCACACACATACACACATGTATATATTAGCCCGTCATGCATACACATGCACCACACATGTATGCACATGTGAGCCCACCATGCACACATGCACCACACACAAAGGCACACGCATGTGTACATGTACCTCATGAGCTCCCTCACCATCAAAGGGATATCCTTCTCCTTCTTCACCAGGGCAGGTGATAGCAAGTTGGCCACCAGGATGCCCAAGGGGTTTGCTGGATGGACAGATGGAGACACATGTCTGCTCAGCAATGGCCAGGCCTGGTCTCCAGCCCACAGCCTAGGCCCTTTGCCCTCCAAGAGCTGGGAGTGCAGAGGTGCCACAACCCCCAGAAGACCATCAGCCTCACCCCTGTCACTCACACATGGTGCCGATCATGTTGGCTGTGGCTCTCTGGTGCTCCGGGAACCACAAGGCAGCCAGCTTGGCTGGAGAGAAGATGACCAGGGTCTGTGCCAGAGCACAGAGGCTCTGCCCAGCCATGAGGAAAGCAAATGGGTCCTGGATCTCGATGAACAGGAAGGGCAGGGTTCTGAACACACTCCCAAAAAAGTTCAGCCACGCACACACGATGGTCTGCAGGGACAGGGACAGGGACAGAGCACTGCCTGGCCAGCCAGACACCCCACCCGCACCCTGACCACTGCCTTGCCACCCAAATGACTCTGCCTGGAGACCCCCCGGGGAGGAAGCAATGGCTCTTAAGCCCTTCCTTACTCAAGGACCCTGCCCCATCTAAGAGACAGCCCTGGCTTGGTTTCCAACTCACTGCCCAGCGGAGCCCAACAGAGTCCAGAACCCAGATGGCCACCACGCCGGACGGGATGGACGCCACAAGGTAGATTAGCGAAAGCCAGTTGATCTGCTTGGTGGAGAGGAAGAAGTGGTGGGCAATCGTGTCGGCCACGGGAGCGAAGCTGAGCCACAGCTGTGGATACACACTGGTGTCAGTCCCGGGGCCGGGCACCACAGAAACTACAGCCACCCGCTGTCCCAGGCTTGGCCAGCCAGCCGAGGCAGAGAATGTCCAGCAGTCCCATAAGGGTCAGGCTCTTCACCCAGTCACCTCTGAGGGAATGTACCAGGTGGCAGGGGTGCGGGGGTCAGATAGACAGTGTGCCTGGAATGTGGAGCAGATCATCCCGCAGACATGGTCTTGGCGGGAAGACAGAGGCCGAAGACCCAAGCAGAGCCTAAAGGACCGGGAGTCCTGCCAAGACTGACCCTCTAAGGAGAAGGCCCAGAGGGATGTCAGTGACAGGCAGAGGACTACAGGGGGAAGGGAAGCTCTATGTGGTGAGTGGGCATGAAGGCCAAGTGCTGGATGGCATTGGGGCCTGGGAGGCTAGAAAAGGAGATCCTGATGAGGGGAGCCAGTGGCCCAGCCACCTCAGTCACACAGATGTGTAGATTACCCAAATGGCTGGGCAGAGGAGCACATTTTGGGGGAAGGGGGACACTCGGTGTCTGTGGTGAACATCCCGGTAGATAAGGATAGGAAGCAGGGTAGGTTTGGAGCCATTGAAGGGATAGTGGAAGGGATGTTTCCATGGCGGGGAAGGAGGATAGAAAGAGGCCCAAAAGGTATCTCCAGGTTGTCTAGAAATTCAGAGTCCCAGGTGGAAACCCCTGGATTGTGTGTTGGCCCTGCCCAAGGCCCACCCACCTTCCTACAGGAGACCCAAGTGTTTGGGAGGTAGACCCTCCCTGACAGTGTAACAGGTGACATTTCCCACCCTCAGGTGCTGTCAAACACTGGGACTTTTAACCCCACAGACCTTCAGCAAACAATACATTCAATTAGGTCAGTGGGGAAGACTTCCTGGTGGAGGTGAGACACTGTCTCCTCCCTGAAGGATGATGAGTGAGAAGAGGGGCTCTCCAAGGCTTATAAGGAGAGAGATGCGAAGCAGGTCAGGGAGGGACCAGAGACAAGGGTACCACAAATCAAAGTCCACCATCAATGCAACTCTGCGAGACACAGGAATGCAGGAGCTGGTCCCAGGACCACACCCTCCGTGGTGAGGCTTGCTGACCCAAGCAGATACTGACTGCAGGCCTCACATGACAAAGAACTTGAGCAAGAGCTGCCTTTTCTTCCTTTTTCTTTTTTAGGGACAAAGCAGAGGACAGCTCTTCCAGGTGCAGAAGGAGACCCCATGCAGGTCCCGCTGCTTCCTGCCCAGCCTGATCCAGCAGAGAGGGCTCAGTATCCGTTCTCTAACCCTGCCCTGCCGAGCCAAGCCCATTCCTTGTTCCTCCCCAAGTCTGTGGCCGGCAGAGCAGAGATGGGTCTGAACTGTGCCAGGTAACATGAGGACAACAGTATGTCCCCAGCGCACAAGAATTCCCTTCAACCTTCTCCAGCCCTGCCAGGTAACCCCTCACCTCCCTTTGAGCGTGCTGATAGTTGCTCCACATGCTGGTTCCTGCCCAGACTACTGGGCAGTCTCCTCGCTCCCCTTTGGGGCCTCACTCCAGGCGCTGTTCCACCTACCTCTGACACTGCCCTCTCAGAACGTGGGACCTGTGGCCACCCAGCTGCAGACCAAGTACACGAGTAGACTTGGCTGGGGTGAGCCTGATGGTCAGTGCTCACTGTAGTGACCACAGCAGGGATCACCATTCCTGGTGAGAGTCCCGTTTGCTCCATAGTAACTCGTGGACCAAAGGGGAGTAAGCAGGATGCTGTCTCAGTGTCCAAGGAAGTTCTAGAAGCCACTCACCACACCCATGCACTCTCAGACTCATCAAAGCCATTTTAGGGGCTGAAGGAGACCCTGCTCTGTGTCCTTAGACCACTGCACCAAAAACCAATTCTGGCCTTCTAATCAGCTACACAGGGACCTGGTGAGAAGCCACAGGAAAAAAAAAAAAAAAAAAAGAGGTTTCCAGAGTCATAGGAGACTTCAGGCCAGGCCATGGATGCCACCTGTCCCAGCACAGGGCCGGCTCTCCATACCCAGGCCAGTAAGGAAAGGAGGGAAAAGGCCCTGATCAGTGCGGAATAACACCCAGGAGTACTTGCTGCTCAAGAACCCCCAAGGCAGCGTCTGCCCAGAATGTCCACACCTGCCTGCCCATCCCTGCTCATGAGTCTGCACTTCCCAATTGTCCCTCGGCCACTCACAGCCTCCCCCAGCTGTGGAGCCTGCTGCCAAGGTAGCTGTTCATTACATGATTACCTGGTGGCCAAATGTGCCTGACAAGTCACATAAGCTGTGATAAGCTGTGTGGTCGTGGACAGGTTCCTTCAGGCACACACAGGAGGCAGAGCAGGCAGCGTGGGGTGGGACAGCACTGCAGTCTGACCCCATGAGCAGGTGGCCATGTGAGGGTCAGGTGTGGGAAGGCTGGCTCCAAACCCCTGTCCATTCAAGTGCAGATGGGTATCTGTCCAAGGAGCAAGGGGCTAGGGCAGCAAAAAGCTCACCCCCACTGAGCCCACTGTTTGCGATAGGCTGGGGAAGGAGGGGCCCAAGGCCCTGGGCAGTACAACCTGGGGGATCAGAGTGAGTTGGGGACAAGCAGGTTGGGGAGCTGGGTCCCCAATAACTGGCAGATCCTGTTCTCAGTGGCTGATCAACTGGTCTCAGGGCTGAGTGGCTGCCAGCAGTGGGAACCATTCTAGAACAGGTAACCGGTCACTAGAGACCCCAGCTGGGGAGCTATAGAGAGACTGGGCATACAGATAAGGAAGCCCCACATGCCGAGTCAGAAATGCAGTGAGGACCTCCAGGGCACAGGTGAGCAAAGGCGGCTGGGCCCTGCCCTGCCTTGCCTTGTGGGAGTGGGTGGGGTGGGGAGTCTGGAGAGGAAGGGCAGGAGCCGGATCTGAGGCCTGCTGCCAGGTGTTGGGTCTTCCAGGAGGGTGGGGTAACTGGAAGACCCCTTTTCGGCTATGCCAGTGACTCCCCTGTCCTCTGACGCAGGAGAGGGAGTGTTTCAAAACACTGTGGGTCACAGGAAAGAGGCTCTGCCACCACGAGGACAGACGCTAACCCCTTTTCTCCCTGTGCAGCCAGGAGAAGGGGCCCTGTGCCTCCGCGCCTGCTGGGGTCTCCCGGTCCTGCACTCCCAGCGGTCCCGCCGCCCGGTCCTTGCAGACCGAGCACCCTGGGCGCACTGGGACACCGGCAGGTGGGAGGAGCGCGAAGACTCGGACCCGGGTCCCCGCTCGGCCCGCCTCCGCCCGCGCCCGCGCCCGCGCCGGGAGGCCGCCCCAGACCCCTGTACCGTGGCGTTGGAGAAGTTCAGCAGGCTGAGCACCAGCAGGAAGACCCAGCGGCGCGCGTAGGCGCGGTAGCCCAGCAGAGCGCCCAGGGCCGAGGTCGCGTCGGCGCCCGGTCGGTCCTCCTCCTCTCCAGCCATCGCCGGCCGCTCCTTTAGCCCGACTGAGCAACTTGGTGCCTGGGCGAGGACCGCCCTGGGAGGTGGTGCCAGGCGCGCGGGGCGGGGCGGGCCGCGCGGGGTCAGTACCAGCCCCTAGGGCAGGACGAGGTTGGACCCTCCTCCATTAGCCAGCCAGAAAGGAAATCTCTGCCCCAGAAACAGGCACAAAGTCTCCTGGTAGGGGCCAAACAGGTCACGACCTCTGTGGTCGTTGAGGTGGACGCGCGCACGTGGGTGGGTACAGGAGGTGGAGGGACATCGGTAAAGTTATTCAACCCCGCAAAAGGTCCGCATTTCCTGGAAAGGGCGTGGAAAGGTCCCCTCCACCACCACCTCCCCCAATTCCCGCTGTCCAAACAAGGCACCAGGAGCAGCAGGAAGCCAGCTTGGAAGAGGAGGCTATAGGCAGTTTGCAAAGAGCCTCCAGTCCAGACTAGTCATTAGATTGGGCCTTGTGGTGAAAAGAGGTGGTGCTGGCCAAGGGGGAAGCGGAGTCCAAGGCCAGCCTGTCCTGTCCAGGAGAAGGGCAGTGTCACAAGGGTAAAACTGGGGGCAGTCAACCTCCGCCAGTTGTCAGTTGCAGTTGACAACTGAGGAAACAGCCCGGGCACGGTGGGGAGAGAACTGAGAGCTGGAAGGCAGAGAGGAAGGAGTGTCAGCTGACTCTCTTTCACAAGAACTACCCTGTGGGTGGACAGCCTCCTCTCCAGCTTGCTCCCCACCAGGAGTCCACCACAGACATCTCTTCTACTCTCCAAATAATACTCTCCCTAAAGTCACCTGTGACCTCGATGCTGCTGACATAAATGGACATGATACAGGCCTGGCACTCTTGTCTTTCTCCACCTCTGACTCTCCCACTCAGCTGGGGGGCGGGGGCCTCCTCCCCATCCTTAGGGCTCTTCTGAGGAGTAGGCAGCTCAGTAAGGTCACAGTTACATGTCTACAGGCTAACAATGAAATGTGGAAATGAAAATTAAAGACACAATACCGTTTACAATTACTTCAGATAGTTAAATACTTGGGTCTGTAAAAGTTTATAAAAGGAAACCTCGACAAAAATGGAGTCCAGATGCATGAGCTCTCATGCTGTACCATTCAATGTCAAAAATTGCCAGTACAGACCCTAACAGAAGAATTAATAGGAGAGAATCAACAGTTACATGCCAGAAGAGGAAACGATGTGCATTGCATCTCCTGCAAGAAATTAACCACCCCTGCAGCTCAGCCCATGAGAAACTGCCATCATGGTAGTCTCTTGCCTTTCTCTAGTGGACTTTCATTCCCAACAACCCCTTCCAACTTCCTCCTCCTTCTCTCTCTCTCTCTCTCTCTCTCTCTCTTTTTAAAGATCTTATTTATTTGACAGAGAGAGACATAGCAAGAGAGGGAATACAAGCAGAGGAAGTAGAAGACGGAAAAGCAGGGTTCCCATGGAAGCAGGGAGCCCAATGTGGGGCTTGAACCCAGGACCCCGGGATCATGATCTGAGCTGAAGGCAGACACTTAACAGCTGAGCCACCCAGGTGCCCTCCTCCTTCTCTTTCAAAAAACGTTTTCCTTTCCTTTGTGTGTTGGACTAGCCTATGATTTTGGCTGCAGCTTTCTTGTCCTGCATTGCAATTCTTTGCTATTGCTGAGTAAACTCTTTTTTCTTTTTCTGGTAAAATAACTGACCTTTATTTTTAAAGTCAACAGGTATAAACTTAGCAAACTCTACACAGGACTTGTATGTTAAAAATTATACAACATAAGTGAAAGAAATCAATGAAGACCTTAAAAAAAGGGAGAGATATACCATGTTCATGGATTGGAAGATTCAACACAGTAAAAATGTCAGTTCTCCCCAGACTGATCTATAGATCTAATACAGCTCCTATCAAAAGGGTTTTGTAAACATAAACTGGGAAAAAATATTTGCAAGCCACATATCCAACAAAGGACTGGTATGTAGGATATATAAGAAGTCCTCAAAACCCAACTGTAAAAAAAAAAAAAAAAGAAAGAAAGAAAAACAAAACAAAAGTCCAATTAGCAAAAGACAGGAAGAGACATCTCACTGAAAAGAATATACAAATGACAAGTGATGATGAATGACTAACATCACTAGCTGTTAAGAAAATACAAATTAAAACCAGAGTGAGATACCATTACATACCTTTCAGAATGGCAGAAAGAAAAATCAATGACATCATGCTGGTGAAGTTATGGGTAACTCAGTTACCTATCCACTGCTGTTAAGAATGTAAATGGTACAGCCACTGCAGACAACAGGCCGACAGTTTCTTATAAAACTAACATGCAATTATCATACAACCCAGCAGTTGCATTCTGAGGCATTTATCCCGGAAAACTAAAAACTTACTTTCAACAAAAATCCATACCCAAATATTTGCAGCAGCTTTATTTGTGATACCCCAAAACTGAAAACAACTCACTTGCTTTTTAGTGAGCACATGGTTAAGCCAACCATACTGCATCCACAGCATGGACTGGGACTCAGGGAGAATGCCCTGTTCATACACAAAGCGGGTCTGCAGAATCTCAGGGTAATTATGCTGAGTGGGGAAAAAAATCCAAGTTCAGAAAGTTACATACTATGTAATCTATCACCCTCAAAGGGAAACTGCCAGTTATTTTACCAGCAAAAAATGGGTTTATTTGGGAATAGCAGAGAATCACAGTCCAGGGCAAGCAACCTACAACAAAACCAAAGGCTAGTCTGGGAAAAGAGAGGAAAGAGGAAGTTGGGAGGAAAACAGAAAGTCCTTTGGGGTAAAACTGGGAGGTGGAAATGTACTGGCTTCTCATTGGCTAGGCTGTTGCTGGGGGAGGTGGAAGCTTTCCTCCTGCTGGGATAAAGTTGTAGCTACAGTGGCACTGATTTACTTTCAAAGTCCCTCTCTTTTTGCTGGGTCTTCACCTGTAGAGCCTCCCTATTCCATTTTAGTGAGGGTCCCCTTTATTAATATGCACAAATTCCACTTGTTGACACTTTTGAAAAGATAAAATTTTAGAAGTGGAGAGCCTATCAGTGGTTTGAAGAGGGAGCGGGAGGGAAATGGGGTCCTCTTGGCGATGGAAATAGTCTTGACTGTAGCAGTGGGAAGGAGTCTACGAGTCTACATGTGACACAGCCTTGTGACATCCGCGTAAGCAAAACTGGAGAAATCTAAGATGGCCATTCATCCGTGTTGGTGTCATGGCTGGATTATCATGCGGTTGTGTTTTGAAGATGTTACCTTTGGGGGGAACTGGGCAAAGTGTACAAGGAATCTCTGTTTTACATCTTACACCTGCTTTTGAATCTATAATTATCGCAAAATAAGTTTGATTTTAAAAACTCACATAACATGGAAAGCACACTCATTTGGAAACAACTTTCTCCACTCTCACACTTTATTTAAATTTGGGTGAGTAACTTCAGCATAAGCATTTAAGCTGCTTAAGTTTTGAATCGAAGTAAAACACCATCCATGAAGGGTCATTCCACACCCAGAATCCATCAGCACACCGCTGGGACCACTATATCTTGAAGAAATCCTTCAGTGATCTCCACCCAGGGTCTTCCTTTAAAAATGATCTTTAAAGGTTTGTTTAAAAAAAATTTTTTTAAATAAAGGTTTGTTTAAAATAACATCTGATACACAATTATGACTAAATCTTTCTTCCAATTTTTTATCTCCTTTTTTCTTTTTTTTTTTTTTTTTAAAGATTTTATTTTTATTTATTTGTCAGAGAGAGAGCAAGCGAGATGGAGCACAGGCAGACAGAGTGGAAGGCAGAGTCAGAGGGAAAAGCAGGCTCCCTGCGGAGCAAGGAGCCCGATGTGGGACTCGATCCCAGGACGCTGGGATCATGACCTGAGCCGAAGGCAGCTGCTTAACCAACTGAGCCACCCAGGCGTCCCTATCTCCTTTTTTCTTAAGCAAGTACAGACTCCCATTAGCATCCCAAAGTAGCATTAATCAAGGCTTTTTCAGGCCACTGTGTCTTCCCCAAACAATATCTTGTTCAAAAATAAGCAACTGAGAGCAGGCCCTTTGCCAAGAATGGAGCCCAGGAACACCTTCTTCGCTGAGGATATTGGGGAAGAAATCTCACCTCAGATGATGAGATGCTCACAGTCCATCCTGCTTGTTTGGTTTTTACTTGGCTTTTATCTGCTCCTCTCAAGAGTATGTCAGCAGTTTGAGGGCAGGAGCCAGTCTGTCCATTCCCGAATCCCTGGAACAGGCTGGGGCCAGCACACACCAGTGGAAGAAGAGACAAGTGTGTGGGATGGGTGACCTCTCTGCCTTGCCCCTGTCCTGTCCAGCAGGTTCTCCACAGGGTGGCCCACTCCCCCCACCCTGCCCTGCAATGTGCATCCTGGACATGAGCCTCTGAGCCTTCAGATTCCAGACGCACACCCTCCCACTCACATCTTTACTCATGTCTACCCCATGCTGCTTTCCCCAAGTTCACGGCTGCTGAAAGCCCCCACGCATCAATGCTGCACCACAGCAGGGAACCGAGTAAGCAAATCCGAGTCTAGATTCTCAGACTGCCTCAAAAAGGATGCTGTGACTTCAGCCTTATCCATATGGGTGGCCCATCAGGGAGTGTGCACTGGAATGTGAACCTGTTTCGTTAGAGGAAGAAAGTCTCTGGTCACTGTGGTCTGCGTTCCAGTTGGTCCCCACCAGAGAAAAGCCCCTTGGGGTTGCCTCCTCCTGATCTGTTCTGCCTCTCCCACAGTGGAGGGAAGTCAGCCTTGGAGGCTCATTCCATCACAAAGTCAAGACGAGTATCTGCAGCCCCAGCTGGCTAGCCCATTTCACGAAGAACTCTGAGGTCCAACTCTTTTCTTGTTACTCAGACCTGTTCTGTCCGCTAAAAAAGAGGAAGGATCTGAGTTCTCACTTTTTCTGTACGTTCATAGTGAAGTGGACAGTTTTTTGTATGTGCATGGTGTAGAGTAGTATCTAGTATGTATATGAGAGAGAGAGGTAGCCATCTAATGTTACTGTGCATGGGCTGATGTTCACCTATGTGTGTGTGTGTGTGTGTGTGTGTGTGTGTGTGTGTGTGTATGTAATACCAAATGGTACCTAGTATGTGTTCATGTTGTGTTATGTAAGACCGTGTGGATTTTGATATGTATGGTGCAAGATGGGTCTCTGTCTCCTGTATATGCGTAGCAGGGTGAAATGGGAAAACAGGCATCTAATTCTTTAGTGTGTAGTTTGTGAAGTGCTTCTACTGTGTGTGTGTGTGTGTGTGTATGAGAGAGAGAGAAAGAGAGAGAGAGAGATATGACTGCGTTACCTCAGAAGCTGTGCTGGGTCTGAGATTTTGCTCTACTTGTGAGCTCAGAAGCGAGCCTACCCAGGTCACATGTATGTGTATGCAGGAACTCCGGGACCTGGGTCAGGGGTGAGCAGCACCTGTTCCTTGCAGCTACGGTAACATCTTGTGTTGATTCCTACAGTTCTCGTTTCCAGGGGCGGGCAGATGGCGTGCACGTGCCCTGGGGTGCACTTCCAGAGAAGAAGCCTGACACAGGACACTCTTATCTCATACCACCTTGCCTCCCAGAGAGAGCAACCTTCATGCTGGAATGTGAGTACATCTCCAGGGAAAAGAAGGGATGGGCATTGTTCCTGACTCCCCCGGAATGTCTCTGAGACAAACATCCTTAACTAGGCTGTAAGTGATTTTGCTCTCAGGACCTGGACCAGGCAGAAACAGAAACCTGAGAAATTCATGGGGAACCACCTCTCAACAGGATTTACTTTCTTAAAAATACCTCCACAGGGACTGTGAGATCAAGTCCAGTGTCAGGCTCTCTGCACGGTGGACAGTCTCTCTCCATCTCCCTCTGCTCCTCCCCCTTGCTTGCTCTCTCTCTCTCTTTCTCTCTCTCTCTAACATTAATCAATCAATCTTAAAAAATAAAAACACTTCAACAGGTACCTAATTTTTTCTTTGCGGATATGGCATGATGGATCTTTTAGCATGGCCTTCTGAGGTGGAAGGTAAGTGTTTTGTGTGTGTGAGAGAGAGAGGGAGATGTGAGTGTCTAATTTCTCTGTGTGTATGAGATGGGTATCTAAGTTTTTCCCCTGTGGGGTTGAAATTAGTATCTGATTCTTCTGTGCATTTTACAGGATGACATTTTGTGTGCGGAATGACATAATTACCACATTTTTCTGGTGTCCCTTGGAAATGGGTACCCATTTGTTGTATAGACAGACGTGTATTTGTGTGTGTGTGAGGTCAGCGCAGCTCATCTGATTGCTGTTTTGCTGTTTTTACCTCTCTCTGTTTTCTGACATGTCTTGCTGCTGCCACTGGCCAGCTGCAGCCCACAGGGACACTCACCCAGGCAGGCACACAGAGCGCACGGTAACCCTCACTTATGGGATGACTCACAGCAGTCTGCACACACTTGTCTCCATCCTGCTTACCTTTTTTTTTTTTTTTTTTAAAGATTTTATTTATTTATTTGAGACCGAGAGAGCAAGAGAGTGTGCAAGCAGGAGAGAGAGGCAGAGGCAGAGGGAGAAGCAGGAGGACCTGAAGCAGGAAGCCTGATAGGGTCTCCATCGCAGGACCCACAGATCACAGCCCCAGCGGAAGGCAGAGGCCTCACCAACGGAGCCCCCCAGGTGCCCCTGCACCCTGCCTCTCTCAGCAGCACACCCTGTCTCTCCTCCCTGGTGGTGGGTGGCCTGTGGTGGTGCAGGCAGGTGTCTGCTATTCCTGCCACAGCTGCCGTCAGATGCACAGAGCACATTCACTCCAGAGGCCTTGCTGGCTGGCTCTGGTTGTTTCTGTTACAGATGATGTTTCATCTGCTTTTTTTTTTACACATTTTTGCCAGTGTTTTGCCAGCACCAGACTGGTCAGGAGAGGGCTCAGTGGACCTGAGGGAGGGAGGAACCTCATGAGCAATGAGGACGGACCACCCAGGTCTAGGAGCGGCTCTGCTAGGCCTTGAATGTGAGAGCAGGCATGTTCAGGAGAGCCATGCTACTGGAAGAAGTGAGTGGGGGAGAGTATCCAAGGCCAGACCAGAGTCAAAGCAGAACCTTGGAGACCTAGAGCAGCCCCAGGGTTGGTAAGCAGAGGCCTGGCACCCTCTGCCTTAGGTTTCGAAGGGTCAGCTCACTAACTGCTCTGTTCAGCATAGACCGGAAGTGGGCCAGAGGCTGCAGAAACAACCCAGACAGAACAGGTAGGCTTAGGTCAAGGCAGCGTGGCAGAGTCCAAGAGCCATGGTTGGGTGAAGGCATATTTGAAGATAGAGCCCAATGACTTCCCCAGGAATTGGACATGAGAAAACAGAGAAAGAGAGGAATCAGGAATGAGTCCAAGAATTTGTGCCCCAGTAACAGAAAAGATGGAGTGGCTATTGGTTGAGATGAGGAAGATAGAAGGAAGCAGGTCACCTGTATAGCCCCAAGTTGTGTCCTGAATCTGGTGGGAATGATATCTGCTGTTCACTGGAGGGACACATGATGCATGTGAGTAGCAGGCTTGAGGGGAGATCAGGAGTGGACACACGATACCAGAGCCTGAGCTCTCTAAAGATAGCCCAGCAGAAAAGTGGCCAGACAGTTGGATACAGGAACCCAGGATTCAGGTCTGGGGTGTTGTTGCTGACGAAGTCCCTGGAGAGAGCAGGCAGGGCAGATGCCCTGTCTCCACTCTTTGAGAGAGACTTGTAGCCATGCCTCATGCACACACCCTGGCTCTCCCCCATTTGCAGACAGATGGCTACAGTGTCAGAGGGCCATCAGATTCCTGGGGTTACTGCCCTGTGCCCAGGGCTGTTCCTGGCCTTTTATCCCCACCTCTGCTACCCAGACCTCCACTGCAGACTAGTTCAATTTAGCTGCCATCTCACTGGAAAAGAGAAACAGCTGGTCGAGATGCTGCCCAGGCCCCACTCCCTGCATCAGGGTCTTCCTCCCCAAGTGCAAAGGGCTCCCAGAGCCCCCCACCCCAGATCCAGTCCCCAGTCCCAGGTGAGGACTTCAGATTAGGCAGCCTTCCCTCTCTCCAATGTGGTCATCTCTCCCTGTACCCCATCAACACCATTGAGGCTCTGACCCAGACAGAAAACAGCCTTCTAGTCCCAGAAGCCCCTCCAAAGCAAAACACCTGGAAAGTTGTCTGTATTTACTTTCTCCCTTGAGCCCACAATAATTCAGTTTTTACCTAGGCAATGCATCCACACTGTGCTCGTCAAAGTCCCAGAAGAGTCCCACTCCCCATACCCCTCTCAACAGCTGACCAGACATCACTCACCCCTGGGGATCCTCCTCCCAAGTCTGCTCAATCAGGGTCTTTCTTGCTGGATCCTCCTGGACTCGCTGATTTCTCCATGTGGGCAGAGGTTCAGTACCCTCATTCCTCACTCATCCCTTGGACTCACTCATCCATCTCCAAACATTGCAAACTCAGACTATACTCCGGAAGCCCACAGCCTCACAGCAGCACCACGGGGAGTCCAATGGATATGACAGTTGCATTCCTGACCCCACTCTCCTGCACTCCATCACCATCCCCAGATTCTCAGAGGCTGTCCACCCTTCCCGTTGTTCCTCACCCATCCTGCCTATTCTCAGGCTGAGCCCCAGCAGTCTACACTTCCTCCCCTCCTGGGCACCACCCAGGCAGCACCACGGCTTCACCCCTGCACTGCCTTCTGTGCCGCTTCTGCCAGACGAACAAGACAAACAAATGGAGGAAGGTTTTACCGTGCCAGCGCCATGCCATCACTGCTCTGCCCAGAATGCCCAGGGACCTCTCCATCTGACCTCATCTCCTCCCTCTCCATGCCTCATGCCCTCTGACTTCCATGCTGGCCCCTGGCCAGCAACCTTTAGTCCCCCCACTTTGCAGCTTGGTGCTGGCAGGACAGCTTGCCTGTGAACTCCACCTCCAGATATTTGCAGGGCTCGTTCCCTCTGTGTTCCTACTCTGTGCCTCTCTGGCTAGCTCCTTCTATGTCCCTTACGTGCCCATCCACCCTATTGTAACACTCCACACATCCACTGCCTCCCCGACCCAGTTTACATGGCTCCCACATGACACCTGATTTATTTTTCCCTATGTTATTGCCTCCCCCCGGGGCCAAGGTGTGGAACCCACAGAGGGAGGGACGTCACAGTCACTACTTACAGTTCCAGGGCAGAACCGGTGCAAGGGTGGACTCACACAGTTGCGGGGTCAGCCCTGCTGCCCACTGTCCTGCCTGGTGCACGGAGAGCGCTCGGTGCTAGGTCCCAGAAAGGACTGGATCGCAAGAACAAGACCGACTCTGCCACAAGAACGTCCCGACCCGGGCGCTAGCTTCAGCGCCGGCTGCTTACTGCGTCCTGTGTGCAGCAGGACGCTTCCCCAACTCCGGCGCAGCACCCGCGGACCACGCCCCCTCCAGCCACGCCCCCGCAATCCCCCGCCTCCTCTGCGAGCCCCGCCCCCGGCACCTTCCCAGCTCCCGCTCCCTCGGTGGAGCCTTGCGCAAAAGCGCCTGCGCCTGTGACCACGCCCCGGCCGCGCCTTCGGGCCCCGCCCCCTATTGGCCCCGCCCCCTCCCGGCTGCGGGGTGGGAGCCGGGCCGCGCAACGCGCATGCTCTATGCGCGGCGCCCCCGACTCGCCGCTCGGCTCCGTTCGGGCATTTCCGCCTCTTTGTTTTAAACTCCGGACGGGTTTTTTTCTCCTGCTCTTGGAGGGGACCCGGAGGGAGCGGCGCCCCCCCCACTCCCGACGCTGCCCCCGCGTGCGCCCAGCTAGCCCGCAGCCGAGACGGCAGGTCAGTGAGTCCGCGCCCCGCCTGGCCTGGCCCGCGGCGCCCGCTCCTCAGGCCGCGGCCTCGGCCGGTGTGTGGGCCCGGAAGGCTCGGAACCCCGGCCCGCGCCCTTGCGCCCCTCGTCGGCCGTGCCCGCGGAGCCCCGACATGGCTCGGCATGCTCCGGGCACGGGCCGGACCCACGGGGCCGGGACCCGGGACAGGTCACGGGGAAGGGCCGGACCCCGGGACGGGTCATCTGGGAGGGACCGGAGAGAACCGGACCCCGCGACGGGCCAGCTGGGAAGGCCAGACCCTGAAACGGTTCACAGAGGAGGGCTAGACCCCAAACCCACCAGACAGGAAGCGTCGGACCCTGACATAGGTCACCGAGGAGAGTCCAGCCCTGGGATGGGTCATCCAGGAGGATCCAACCCCAGTACGGGTCACCAAGGAGGACTGGGACCTTGAGAACGGACAGGAGCCAGAGAGGGCTGGACTCTGAGATAGGTCACTGAGGAGGGCCAGACCCCAGGATCTGGCAGGACCCAAGGAGGGCTGGAGCCCTGGGCTGGGTCACTGAGGAGGGCCAGGACATCAAGACTGGCCCCAAAGAGGGCTGGGAGCCTGGAACAGTCCTGTGAGCACTTCTGAGGCCCTGATACAGCCCCTTCCGAGTGGGAGGCCAGGACCCTGAGACAGTACCTTAAGGAGGAGGGTTCATCCCATGCTACAGGCTCCTGGGATGATCAGGGCCCCAGGTAGGTCATTTGAGAACATCTGGATGCTGGGGCAGGACCTTGAAGAAGCTAGGCTCTCCAGGAGGGCCAGGACCCTGACAAGAGCTAGAACTTGAGACAGGTCCCTCAGAAGGCCTGAACTCCTGAATAAGTAGATAGAAATCACCCAGACCCCAAGAGTGAACTATATGGGATGCTGGAACCCCAAGCCAGCCTTCCAGAAGGTTGAACCCCTAGGGCAGGGGCCCTTAACGTGTCCATTCTACGCAACCGGATCCACCTGCTGTGAAGGCTTGGGAGCATCGGGGATCCTGGTCAACTGAGCCCTACAGTGCAAGTCCCTCGGAGGCCCCCGAGCACCCTGATGTTAGGAGCACCTGGGCCAGGCCTACAGACCTTCTGGCCTTCAGCAGATGCTGCCTGGCTAGGCCCCAGGGGCACATATGAGGCAGGGTGGGGACCCATCCTCATACCTATAGGGATTCAAGTGGAGCTCCTAGTCCGAACTGGCTTCATGCCTCAAGCCAGCACTGTGCTCACTCCCCAGATCCAGAAAGCTGTCCCCTACCCTATTCTTCAACACCTACACCAGGGCTACTGTCTTTTGCCTTGGCCTTGTGGTCAGTGTTCATTACCTTCAACCACTCCAGCTCTCCTCTCCCTCCATTGGTGGAGGTCATATGGTTGTCCAGGGAGGTCCAGGAGGGGTGGGTCCAACCAGGAGTGTTGGAAGCCTAGGAAAGTGTTTTGAGGGCACTGGCCCAGGGCAGGAAAGTTGGAGCAGATGAGCATATATATCAGGTGAGTGGATTAGGCACCTTCTCCACTCCAGGAAAGGAAAATATTAAAGGACCTAACAATGGGGGCCTTTGCTTTTCTGAAACCTTTGAATGACACTTTCATCTAAAACTAGCCTGTGTTTTCCTTTAATTTGAAAGTGCTGATGAAAAAGTAGGGTGTGGTATGTGGTACTCTTTGACTGGGGACTGGCTTCAGAGTGCGTTCAATAAGATAATGCTGGAGGAGTTTGAGAGAATGAAAAGCCCAGGAGGGCAAGGGCATTGTCCAGCTCAGCTCCCAGAACTGGCTGCCTGGTGTGAGGTCAGCAGGTAGCACACTATTATTAAATGAAGAAGTGAGTGTGTGAATGAATGGTGAAAGGCAGGAATACTTGTAGAAAGATCAGCGTGTGTTAGGCTTGCAAACTGATCCAGAGATTGGGCAGTAGGATGAGATAAAAATCTAACACTCTGAGGTCTATGAACTCCTGAAAGAGATACTTGAACTGGTCAGTTCAGTATTTCACTTTGTGCCACAACTTTACTGCTTGGTCACTTGGAAGAAGACCCATTTAGGTTTTCAGATTGGCATTTTATAAGACCAAATCTTAAGCAAATGGAGTCTCCAAATAGTCCAGCTTAGGAACTTTTATTCGCCAAATGTAACCACATTTGGGACCTTCTTACTCAACACTTCTGATTTTTTTGTTGTTGTTGTACTTTCGTACCTTTTTTAAAACTTAATTTGTTTTCTGAAGTTTTGGAAAAGACTTGCCAAATTGGGCATTCAGCTTTGGTTAGGTTAATTTCCTATTTTTGCCTTTTTAAAGGTGTGATAGTCCTGCATGGTTGCATTATTTATATATTGCTGCCCAACAAATTACCCCAAAACTTAGTGCCTTAAAACATTAGTTAATTATTTTACCGTTTCTGTGGATCAGGAATCCAGGCACTGCTTAGCTGAGTCCTCTGGCTCAGAGTCTCATAAGGCTGCCTTCAGAGTGCTGGCTGGAGCTGTGGTCTCATCTGAAGGTTTGACTGTGTGTTTGACTGTGCTTCCAGGCCTGCTTGCTCGGCCACTGGGGCTCTTGATAGGGCAAGTCAGGGGGAGCCAGTGCAGAAAAGAGAGCAAGCAAGAAGGCCACAGTCTTCGAGACCTAATCTTGGCTTGGACATCCCATCCCTTTTGCCATATTCTGTTTGTTAGAACCTCGTCACTGGGTTAGGGTTAGGTTTAGAGTGTGTGTACTGGGCGTGGGGTGATGGTCACTGTGGCCATCTTAATGCCTGTCACTTAGCAGATTTCAGCTCATATAGGGCCTGTACTTGAGAAATACCCGCAAGTCAATTAGCAGAATTGGATAGAGAACAGTGCGTTCAGTAGAAGGTTGCAACAACTCAGCTCTCTTTGATTGTATAGGTTCCTCTGATGTCACCATAATGACCACAGCCACTGGAACTTACACAGGAGGGAAGATAAATTATAAATAGGGAAGATGCTTGGGAATTACACCTGGAGCAAACCATAAGCAACTCCCCTGCCAACCCTGCAAATTAAATTGAGTGCTGTAGAATTCTTGGATAGCTTCAAGTTCAATGATTTCAGTGTTTCCAGAGATCATTTTAGTCCTGCTCGGGATTTTGCTCCAGGAATTATAAACTGACCTTTGTAAAAAGTTTTTCAGGAGTAAGATCCTGAGACATTTTAGATATTTGACCCTCGTAAGGAAGTCATGCTCCAGGAGCCAGAATGTAAGGGCCTCAGTGCTCAGGGCCTGTGGCTCCTTGGAGCTCATGGACTCTGGTGCCATGCCTCTCTCTGGCACCCCATGCGGGGGCTGGAGTGAGGGCTGTAAGTGCACTGTGGAAGCCCTCTGCAGAGGGATGTGTCCCCTCCTGCTGCCCAGTTCTTTCTGGACCTGCTGGGGTCCAGGTCTTGCTAGTGGGAGGAAGGGGCCTGTTGCCAGTGATTGGAATTACTTACTTGAGTTGTTAGGTTGAATTATAAAGGAAGGTTTGTTTTGGTTTATACTTTGCTTTCTCGAATGCCAGGATTTATTATTTCATTTGAAGCTATTTATTTATTGGTCAGAATCGAATTTGAAATTGAAAATGTAATTTTACTATTGAAATATGTTGAGGTTTGGGGACAGTTTCTTACTACCTTTCTGATATTTGCTGTTTGTAGTACAGAAATGCTGCCCAATTCATTGTGCTTCAAAAAAATGGAACTATACTGCTCTACAAGTTGATAGTTTATCATTAAGTTTTAAGAAGTAAGACCTCTAAAAATTTCTGATCTGCCATGTTCTTCCTACAGAACTGAATTCTCTGAAGGCCAAAGGACAACAATAATGAAACGCTTAACACATGATGAGAGAGTTAAGGTGTGAGCCTTGCTTAGGCACATCTTCAGAACTGTCTGTTAAATTAAGCAAAACTCATTGATAAAAAATAAAATGCTCTAGAAAATATATCCTTAAAAACTAATTGTGGGGTTGATTGCTTTTTTGAAGAGAACTTCTTATATTCAGGTGAACATGGAGAGTGGAAGTTAATTAGCTTATTTTGCAAATGAATCAGTATTCACTGGACTTTGCTACGTTAACATGCTGTTAACGTATTCCAGATGTTTAGCAAGAAATATGCCAACAGTAGAAAGCTGTCTGCGTTCTTCTTTGAAGCCCCTGCTAACTGTGGGTTTTGTGGGGGCAGAAAGTAGTGATGCTTAGCAGGGCCTGGCCAGTGTTAGATGCGCAACAAAGAATTGAAGTCTGATCTTCATTCACACCTTGTGTGGCCCTGTCTTGGAGATACTGTGTGTGTCAGCTCATCTGGTTCTTAAAGGCACCCCACGTCTGCTCTCTGATCACCCCTATGTGCCTGGGAGGAAACAGATGCAGGCCGTGGCTGGGATGTGAGGAGCAGAGAAGGGTCAGCCTTTCCATTTTTATTTCAGAAAAAAACACAGTGGAGGAAAACGGAAAGGATTCTATACCCCACCCTGATCTTGCAATTATTTATGCTTTGCCGTGTTTGCTTTATCTCTTTTTTCTAAATATTTATTGTCACTGAATCATCTGAAAGTAGCTACCTCCCAATCCCTTCAGTAATTCTGAGCACACGGGTCATGGGATCAGGATGGAGACGTCTCCGCACAACCACAGTGTCATTCTCACACCTGAGAAATGGGCACTCGGTTCACATACTAGCTAATTTTCTGTTCATTTTCCAATCTCCTGACTTGTCTCAGGAATGTCTTCTGTGGCGTTTTCCCCAACCAGATCCAGGCAGGGTCCTGGGATGGCACAGGGTGTCCTGCGCCTCCTGGATGAGGCATAGGTGGGTTCCCTGGGTGGCAGTGGGGGTCATGGCCCCTGTGTCTTCTCAGGTTTCCCTCTTGCCCTCCGCAAGGTTGACTTTTGCAGGCTATGTGTCACACCTGGATTTTTCCGATTCTTCACTTACGATGTCATCCACCTTTGTTGTCTCTGTGTACTCTGAACTGAAGGAATGGGGGAGAGGCCAAGTCAGGCTGCAGGTCTGGGAGATGCATTCGCAGGGGCCAATGAGTGCTTCACGTTGCGCCATCGGGGACACCCAGTCAGGTCCTGTTACTTGGGTCAGTCCTGCCAGCCGCGCTTCTGGGGCCACAGTTCCCAGTGTCCTGCCATGGGAAACTCAGCCAGGCCCTCCCTGTCCCATTTCTGATGGGGACGCAGCCTCTGGCCCTTTCATCCTTCCTCACAGGCACATGGGCAAGCCCTGCTCCTCCGTGCCAATGCTTTAAGCAGACTTTGTAGAGGGTTCAGTGCATGGAAAGGGTTTGAAATTGCTAATGGAAATAGGAATTTTGCTGACAAGTAACATTTCTTTACCCTAAAGTAAGTACCTTTCTTACTGTAGAGACAGGAATGGCTAGAGGCAGTTGGTTTCCCCCAGCCTTTCGTTAAAGGCAGCCTGGCGACAAAGAATCAGAAAACACAAGGGAGGTATCTTAGTCAGCCACCACAGCAGAACGTCACAGACGGAGTGGTTTAAGCAGCAGGCATTTATTTCTCACTGTCCTGGGGGCTGAAGCCGGAAGCCAAGGTGCCAGTAGATGTGGCTTGGGGTGTGGGCCGGCTGCCTCCTGGCGGTGGAAGCCCTCTTCTAGCACCTCTTGCACGGACGCTAATCGTATCCGGGCCCATCCTTATGCATCTGACCATGTTGCCCCAGGTGCTCCGTCTTGGGGCATGGCTTAGGGCGCCAGCACAGGAATTTGAGGTGGGCACAGTTCAGTCCAGACCAAGGGGCTGCAGCTTCTGCCACTTGTTTATTAACCTGTTCCTTGTCTCTAGAATTGGGAGAATAGTTGCCAAATGAAAATGTCCCCAGAGCTTGTGGTCACTCTGTTTTCATGCTTGGGAAACTGGCCCGCCCTTCGGCTATTTAATTCCATGTCTTTAAATACAGTTACATTAATTTTCTAACACTGCATAACAACTTGCCTCAAAATTAGTGGCTTAAAAGGACACTGGCTTACTAGTTCCAGTTCCATGGGTTGGAAGTCTAGCACAGTGTGGCTGCTCTTCTGCTCAGGGCCTCAGAGGCTGAAATCCACGTGCTGGGCTGAGGCTCTCATCTGGGACTCGGGTCATCTTCTGAGCTCACTCACCCACCTCCTGTGGTTGTTGGACTGAGGTTCTGCTTTGTTGCAGGACGTCAGTTGGGGGCTGCCCTCAGCTCCTAGAGGCCCCACAGTTCCTCTTCCAAGGACTGTGGGTAGTTGACAGCAAGTTGCTTTCTGCCGGGCCGGTAGGACTTGCCCCTCTGTCCTGCTCTTCTGCTGTGAGCTGGAGAAAACTCTGCTTTGAATGACCGTGCTATTTGGCTTACCCTGTTTTAAGGTCAGCTGATTTGGAACCCTAATTACATCCTCAAAAATCCCTTTGCAGCAGTACCTAGGGTTAGTAAGGTGGGAGACTGAAGTATGCCAGGGCCCAGAATCTCATGGCCATCTCAGGATTCTGCCTGCCACAGTCCTGCCCCAAAATTCAGATCCTCCCAAATGCCAAATACACCTGTCCTTCTGAGGTTCCCCAGGGTCTTGTCCCACGGTAGCTCCAGCTCAGAGTCCCAGACCTTGCCTGAATCACAGAGTTCTGGAATCTCATCCTCTGGATCACCTGCTTGGTGCAGTCCACTGGCTGCTACTCCTGGACACTTGTGAACCAAGTGAGACAGATCGCCTTCCCAGCACCGCACCCTCACCCCCCAGCAAGACAGGTGTAGATTACCAGTTGAGAATGGAGGAGTGGACATAGCAGGGAGTCACAGGCCCAACACAGTTCTGAAATCCGGTGGGGATGCCCCACTGGGATTCTTGATTGGGTTTTGAGCTCAGGGTGAGCCCGCTCGTTCTGTGCTTCGCCCTCTGGGCTCTTGTTTCTATCCTGAGTTGGCCTTTTTCATGAAGGGGGTTGCATGTCTGCAGCAGAGCCAACTCATCAGTTGGCTGCTACTGGAAGAGTCCTGGGGTCCTGCAGCCCCTTTCCACAACGTGTTTTTCATCTCCAGGGGTTGGATCTGGGAGTTAAAATGGGTATGATTATATAATGATCTGTTTTACAGTTGAGTTCTAATCTCACCTTCCCTCTTTCCTGACATTATCTGACATTACTGTCTCCTGTTCCAAATTCTCAAGGATCGTGTCTGAGCTCGTGCCCTCCTTGGCCCTCTGTCCTCGTCCCCCTGTCCCGTGTGGATGCCTCGTCCTCCAGGCCAGCCGGCCGCAAAGTGATCCTCTTGCACTTCGGGGGCCCCTTGCCCCGTCGGTGGGGTGCCTGCTGCTCTGACCCCCTCCCTCCGGGTCCAAGGTCAGATGTTCCTCCGCACCGGCTCTCCTCTGGTCACTGTCAAAAGCAGCCCCTCCACCTGTTTCCTCTGCTTCGCTGCCTTCCTCTGCTTTCTTCACGGTGCTCATCACTCTTTGCTGATGAGTTTGTCATGTCTCGTCACCAGCTGGAATGGGAGCTCCCTGAGCACAAGGCCTGTGATAACATGTGAGCACACTTGTTGTCTCCATAGGCATGCCTGGGATGAGTATTTGAGCACCTTTCCTGAGACGTCGGAAAACACCATGGCTTCCATCCATACTTGGTTGATAGTTTGGCTGGATGTAGAATTCCACATGAAAGTCTCTTTTCCTCAGAACTTGGGAAGAATTACTTCTTTTGCTGGTAGGATTCACTGTTGCTGACGAAAAGTCTGGTGCTGAGTCCCACTCCACTGTGAGCTCCTTTCCTCCCAGAACCTGTAGGACCCTTTCTTGTACCCTTGATGTCTTCCGCTTCCAGGACTTGGTTAGATGTGGGGATTTTCCCTCACTGTGCCAGGCACTCAGGCCTTTGTGGTCTGATGGTTCTTCCAGCTGGGGAAATACTTGAATAATTTTTCCCAAATCATTAAATACTACCTACAAATGAGCATAGAGAAAGATACAATGAACACCTGTGTACTTATTACCCAGCTTAAGAAATAAAATATTAAAGTATATTTGAAATCTCCTTATCTCGGTTTTCTGTTTTTTCTAAAACACCTGTTGGTTGGATGTTGGATCTTTTCCATTTCCTATCTTAATCTACTCTTTGAGAAGATTTTCTCGACTTTATCATATAACCTTTTTATTGAAATTTTAATAGCTCCAGTCACATGGCTGGCGTTATAGGGAGATGGGTAGTAACATAAATAGGTGTATTATAAATTCGAGGGTAATATCTTAAATTTGTGGTGTGTGCACACTGGGCATGTAATTGTCAACAATATGGTCCCTAAAGGTGTTGCTGGATAGATGACATTTGATAAAAGGCTTGATGGAGGTAGTAGGGTAGTTCCTGTGTATCCACCTGAGAGACCATGTTCCAGCTACAGTAGGTGCAAGGGCCATGAGGTGGGAGTACATCTAGAATGTTGTAGAACTAGCAAGGAGTCCACCATGGCCAGAGTGGAGTGAGAGGGGTGGCTTGGGGCCTCAGTGGCCACTGGAAGGCTTAGGCTTTCCCTGGGCCCTTGGAGAGTTTTATACCACAAAGCCACCTGCTCAGACTCGCATTTCCTCGGGATTCCTGGGAGTTGCATCGGGGATGAGTGTGGCTTGGTGTGCCTGAACACAGTCCAGTAGGGTAAGTGTGAGGGGTATAGTTGTCCTTACCTCTTGCACATGGGTGCCAAGTAAGTTGAGAAGCCACAGATGGGATGAGCCGGTGTGGACAGGAAATCCAGACTACACACTTGGAGATGCCAGCTTTCCAAGTGGATCACAGGTGGTTAGCATCTGAATTTGGGGTCAGGGAGCATTGAGCGGCCTAAACATGGAAGTGAGAGGCCAGTGGGATGTGACTGAAAGTGGGTGGGCTGGGCTCAGGGGACAGGCACCTGGGAGCCCACCCTGGGAACTGTATCTCAGATCACTGACTTCCAAATGTATATAAACCCTTAATTTAAGAAGTGAAGATTGGGAGTAAGTTCAGCAAGGGACATGGTCATCAGTCTGCCATATCAGTGAATTCCTAGTCACTCATTTAACACATTAGGCATCCTGTTGTCCTCAGAACACCCAGTGACGGGAAGAGCAGCTGTGGGTGGTGGCCTGTGGCATCCCTGAGTGGGGAAGCGAGGACAAGGCTGGGGAGGTAGTCCTCAACTTTTTGCAGGGCTGAGACCTTGGTGACCTGGGAGTGGGGGTAGGGTGTCAGGTCCAAGTTAGGGGAGATGATGGAGCAGGGGCTTCACTGTCCTTTGAGTCATGAACACTTTTGAGAGTCTGAATTCAAAGCAGTTTTTTGTTATTCATTATATTTTTAAAAAGCTTTTGTGACAGTATGTAGCCACATAGAAACACATCTAAAGTTTCACTTTCTTTCATCGTCTTAACCTGATTTCAGTGTCCTAGCAAGGCACATTCATGATACGGTTCTGTTCATCTTGAGATGGCAGTGAATTCTGGGTATTTGGCCCATGTGTGGAGTGTCCATTCCTGCAGGCCTTGCCTGAGGACCTGGTGATTCTGTCCGCGATTGCATGAGCCCCGCCATGTGCCAGAGCCCTGCTGGGGAGCTGGACCACGCAGGGAATGGGTTAGCTGGGTGCCACAGGGAGACTAGTGAGGCACCGGATTCCTGGGAGGCAGGATGGTGGGGTCAGGGAGGCCATGGAGAAGAAGCTGCAGTGACCAGACACCAGAAACTAGGGCTCTTCCTGAAGCACGTACTATGTGCCAACACAGGTGCTCTAGTTGGGGGAGAGAGGAAGAGGAAGGCCCATCAGATGGAACAGCAGGTGTGGAGACACATAAGCATCCAAAATCGGAGCAGGCTGGTTTGGGAGGAGAGAACACTAGGCATGGGGCAGAGTTCAGCAGTTTGGTGATTTTCTTGTGGAAATGGATGAAGACAGAAATCTCTCTGGTTGATTGGGCAGCTCTGGGGTGGGTGCTCTGCCGGACATCATGGCCAGCAGTGAGGGAGCAGCCTGAGCCCTGCTGTGGGGGTTCACAGTGCCACGGGGGGCAGGCTGGGCACAGCACCCTGAAGAGGCTGACAGTGTGGGGACAGGATAGCAGTGGCATTAGATTTGGTGCTGTGGTCACCTGACCAGAGGGCTCAGGGAGCCAGCCTGATACCCTGAGGATGGAGGGCTGGGCTGGTGGGAATGGTGCGCACACAGCCAGAAGCAGGCGAGGTCAAGGGGCATGGACATGCCCTGACGTGGACACTGATCGTGGATGGAGTCCTGATGTGGATGGGGCTTATGGGACTGGAGCATGGCAGGAGGGCATGGCTGGATCCTTTCAAGGCTTTCATGCAGGAAGGACATGTCTGATTGGCTTTTCTATGTGTTGCTCAGACTTGTCCACGAGATTGAATTTGTGGTGAGAGTGGGCATAGGGAGGCCTGTCCTGGGTGCTTCTGCCATCTGTATGGGAGCCATGGTGTGTCCAGGGGATAGCCGTGGGCATGGAAGGCGGACAGAGGGCATGGCATTCAGGAAGAAACGGGCAGGACTGGGGTGAGGGAGGAGAGGAAAGTATGACCCTCGCACAGGCAGCTGGTGCTTGGATGTGGTTAGGGGTGGGAGGGGAAGCAGGTTGACAGTTTCTTAAAAAGTTGTCAAGCAGCCTCATGTGGCCCCCTGGTCGGTGTTTACTCCAGAGCATCCGTCCACACGACGTTGTGGCCATGAGTCCCTGACACCCCCACAGGAAACAGCCCAGGTCTCCCATCTCCTGCTGAGCAGGCCAACAACAGGGCAGTGGATGATGCTCAGAATAAGAATGAGCTGTGGGTGCTGCATGAGCAAGCCCCAGAAGAGGACAAGTGAGGGGAGCCGAGTCGTATGACGCCACGGACACAGCACCCGGAACACGTCGCCTCAATGCAGTTCCCGGGCAGATCGGGGTCTCTGGGGTGAGGGTCAGTATCTCCACTGGGCTGGTCCTTTCCCAGGCGAACGTCGAAGCTGAGTCGTCTCTCTAAAGTACGTGTAGTTTATGTTTTGTCAAGTATTTCTCAGTAAAGCTGTTTGGTGAAGGTTAAAGTATTATGATCAACTTTGTGTTAATGATTTTTTTTTTTTTTTAGAAGATTGTATTTATTTATTTGACAGAGAAAGAGACAGCAAGAGAGGAAACACAGGCAGGGGGAGCGGGAGAGGGAGAAGGAAGCTTCCCGCTGAGCAGGGAGCCCAGTGCGGGACTCAGTCCCAGGACCTGGGATGATGACCTGGGCCAAAGGCAGACGCTTAGCAACAGAGCCCACCGGGCACCCCAGGTGCTGATGATTCTGATTAAGATTTTCCTGGAAACAGAGCGGGAGACTTGAAGGTTCTTGTGAGACGTGGTGGGGGAAATGAAGCACACGAGCTGGCTGTGGATTTGTGGAAGGAGGCAGGTTCTCCGGGGTCCCCAGGCAGGCAGGCCTGAGGGGGGTCTGGGCTGCCGCTGGAATGGAGGGAAGGGCAGGTAGGTCTGGCCCTGAGGAATGTGCTTCCGGGGAGGCCCACCAGTAGGGGCACTGCTGTCACACTGCATCCCTGGGCCAGGGTGCACAGCTCATCCGTGGCCGGGGAGCCTGAGCTGTGCGTGTGTTGGCGTGGGAAGACAGCTGGGGTAGCTTCGTGGTTCTGAAAGCCCCATGGCATTGCATCATCCGTTGTCTGAGGGCGGCTTTCCATTTTCCAGTAAAAATGAGGGTGTGTATGTACATGTTCCAAGTATTAAAGGACATACCCACAGAGGGAAATACACAATTACATTAAGGACAGCAATTCGTTTGGGGGGACTGGGGTTGTAGGGATTTTCCTTAGTGTTATTCTTTACTTTCCAAATCATGTTGAGTAAAGGTGCATATTACATCCACACTGCAAAAAACCCGGTGTATTTACCTAACAGATAGTCCAGGCTGACAGAGGTGCTGGTGCACCACGGGAATGGAGGGCTGGGGAAGCATCCCACAATGGGCACTCACAGGAGTCAGAGGGAGGGCATGACCCAGCCGGGCTCTTGCAGCTGAGGGGCGGGTCTAGGGGCACTGTGCACGGGAATGCACAGGGAGCCTGGGCCTTTTTGCACAGGATGACTGCCTGCAAGACTGCGGTGGGCCTGAAATTTGTGGCAGAGAGACATGCCACCCCGCCCTTCTGGAAGGCTCCAGCACCGGTGCAGTGCATGGTGGAGCCAGCCCCCCTCCCCCTTAACCACAGCAGGGAGCCACGTGGGAGGGGTCGGCCTGGCCACGGTAGGGGCAGTGACCGGAGATCCTGCAGATAGTTTATGTTGGTAATGTCCTCATCACCGGGATCTCACTGAGAGCAGTCTGACGGGGTGGGGGGCCAGCAGAGACAAGGGAGGTGTTCACCAGTGAGGCCCAGCTGTGGCAGACCCTCATTGGGATTTTAACTTGCATTTCCAGGGTTACTAATGAAGCTGAATGTTTGAAAATACACTTATTTGGATTTTCTCTTCTGTAAAGTGCCTGTGGTTCCTTTTATTGCTTGGAGCAGGAGTTGGCAAATGTTTTTGAGCAAATAATGTAGCTTTCTGGGCCATATGGTGTCAAAATTCTTCCATCCCAAAGCAGGGACAGACAGGACACAGGTGTGTGGGCATGGTGGGTCCCGCTCAGTCTCTCTTCCCAGAGCAGCCTCGTGGAGCCCTGTCTGGACCATCGTCTCAGGTGTGACTGTTTAACTCTTGTGTTTTGTGATTATCTGAGGTACTTATTTTTAACGTAGTTGATTTTATTAGTTGTTCCCTTTGTGGTTAGTGCTTTTTGATTCTGTAATCTTTTCCTCCCCTGAGGTCAGGAGGATTGCTTGCCCTAGTATCTTCCAAAGGTTTAAATTTTGCTTTCATGTTTGGTCTTCGTCCACCTGGAACTGATTATTTAGGGATAAGGGTAGGGGAGATGCCTGGTATAAACTAGGAGTTTGTTTTTATTTTGTTTTTCCAATGTCACCTCCAGGAATGTTTGTTGTAGTTTTTTAAAATTTTAGAATGCGCTTTTTAATGGAGGTACAGTTTACACACACTTAAGTTCACCGCAGCTTTCATGCTGTGTGGTTGGTGTCTTTTGGTGCATCTGTGACCACACCCCACTCCTGACCCAGAACGCTGCCATCTCCTCAGACTTCCAGCCACCAGTCCCTGCCACAGGCCATCCCATGGGCTCCCAAATCTGCCTTTTCTAGAACTGTGTGTCCAGTGGGACATGCACCATGAAGTTCTTGTGCCTGGCTTCTGTCCTTTGTTCATTTTGGTTGCTGAGCAGTACCCACTGTGTGGACCAATTTCTGTTCCCACCACCGCTAACAAGCACTGTGGCTTTTTTCCATTGTGGGACTACTATGAAGAAAGCTGCCTTGAACATTCAGGCGTAACCCTTTGAGTGGATATTTGTGTTTGTGTCTCTTTTATTTATTTTTAGAGTGGTGAAGCTCAAAGGCAGAGGGAGCGAGAATTTAAGCAGGCTCCATGTCCATTGTGGAGCCCGATGTGATGAGGCTTGATCTCACGACCCTGAGATCACGACCTGAGCCGCTATCGAGAATCAGACACTCAACTGACAAGCCACCCCGCAGCCCTGTGTCTCTTTTAAACAGAGAACCTTTATTAGCTTCTAAATTTGCTAAGAGGTTTTTGTTTTTAGATCCTGTCGGGCAAAATGGTAGGAGTACAGAATGGGCTAGGTTTTTGTTTTTAAATCATGAATGGATAATGAATCTTACCAGATGATTTCTGTGCATCTTTGGAAAGATCTTATCATTTTTCTCCTTTTGTCTTTTGTCAGGTTACTTTTTTACTTCATAGTAAGCCCCCTTGTATTGTAGGGACAACCCTCATCTGTCAAGCATGCCCCTCCTGCTCAGACATTCCTGGATCAGGTGACTCCGTGTGCTCACAGCTTTGACACTGATGGCCACCAGTGAGTTCAGTCTATGATTTTCCTTCAGTTCTGGTCTGATGTGTGTGTTGCCTTCATAAAATGAATTGGAAAATACCGCCTTTTTGATTCTCAAGAGTGGATTTGTCTGAGGAGGTTGGTTTTGGCTCTTTGAATACTTGGTAGAATCCTCCAGACGGTGGGCCTGGGGTTTTCCTGATGACCATGTCCACTTCCTTAATCGTTACAGAACTTCTGGGTTTTCTATTTCTACTTACCTCAATTCTGGTGAGTTATTTTTCTGGGAATTTATCAACTTCATATAAATTTTCAGCTTTATCAGCATAAAATTGTTCATAATTCATACTAATAGCTTAATTCTATTATTGCTCAAATGTATCTTTCTGAAGGAGGGACTCATTGACCCAGTCCCCCCACCAGTGCCCCTGCTTCCCCTACTCTGGTCTTATTGATAGCATTTATCACCTGTTAACATACTAAGTAATTTACCTGTGTATTGCATTCATTACTTATTGTCTCTCTTCCTCCAGTAGGGTGTAGGCTCCAGGGAGCCTTTTTTGTGTGTCTTTCTCCTTCAGTGAGGTCTAAGACCTCAGCTCAGGTGTCTGTTACTGTGTGTCTAGCAACAATACAACTTAAATAAAATAAAATCCACCAGAAGTTTCCTCATTCACACTCAACCAGATGTCAGGGGCTCAGCAGCCACCCTGCTGGGCAGAGGGGATTTCTCAGGAGTCCCACCAACCCAGAGCATTCTGGTCAGCCCTGGTCCAGAGCCAGGCCCTGTGTTTTGTCTTTGTTCTCTTGTCAGTGCCTTAGACACACCTGTTAGTCTTCCTAGCCAACTAACTCTCTTCCTCCTTCCCCTCCCTCCCTCTTTTCCTTTTTCTGTAGAAGTTAATTGAGCTCCAAAGATTAATTAATAAAAACTGCAGCATGGAAATCTTGAAGAGTAAAAATCACATAAACGGCGTATAATGTGAACATCATTTCAGTATTACTAGGCCCACCGTTCCAAGGTTATATTTAGCCACATTGTTAACCACCAGGGCCCAGTGCTTTCTCAGGTGCATCCCGGCTTCAGAAGGGAGCAGGCATGGCACCTCCAGCCCTGCCTGTCCACCATCCCACCTGGAGGGTGGGGAGACCTTGGGGGAGGAGGGAGAGGCCCATGGGGGTCCCAGAGGAGTCTCAGATGGAGCCCCCACATGGCACCATGGCCAACAGCCTGACCCCCCTGGGGCCTCCAGGCTGGAGTGCAGACCTTACCCCCACAGATCTGAGAGCGACCTGTTGGCTCCCTCTCACCCAGAGTGGGAGCCCAGATCCTCCCAGAGGACTCACACAGCCCTCTCCAGGCCCCTGGGGTCTGTGCCTGTCTCCACCCAGAACTCCGTGACCCTTGCTGGGGCCCAGAACCCAGCATGCTGCCTGTGTGCTCACCTTACGGGATATGAGGAGGGATATAGGGTGCAAAACACACAGAAATCACAGACACTAAGTACAACTGTGCACTAGTCTCTGGGGCCTCCCATTGGGTCACCCCCGAGATCTCCCCCCTCCTCTGGCCTCACATCACGTGACAGAGCCTCCTGCCTACCCCCACGCCTCCTGGGTGCCCTCCCAGCCCAACAGCCCCTGGGTCTTGGTGCCACCAGACTGCCACGGACATCTGCCCGTGTCTTTGTGGCTGCTTCTGGTTCTTCACTGTCATCAATTCTTGTTTTCCATTTGGTTGTTTGAAATAAGTAAATGGGCAAAGCCGAGGCTGCAGGTCCAGCAGCGGATGTGGGCTCTGTGTGGACAGCGTATGTGGGTGACGCCCCTATGTTGTGTGTCTCCACAGGCTTCAAAATGTAGCAGAGCGTCCCAGGCTGCCATGTACAGGTAAATGCAGTTTGAATGTGGATTTTTCTCTTCTTTCAGTGCATGTGAATTGCTTAAATTCACCTTGGAGTAGACTGTGTGAGTATGCTACAGCCACAGAAAAAGTCGTCTCCTATAACTTCTCTAAAATGTAGTCTCTAACAGTTCTAGGGGCAGTTAGGGAGCAACCACTCACATATACCCAAACCGTCCCTTAATTAACCCTTCTGGTCAACTCTGTTCTGTTGTTTACTACGTGGGACTCACCCAAGAATTCTGGAAAGAACATCATTACAGGACTTTGTGCGTTCTGTGTGAATGAGCTGATGTGAAATAACAGGGCTGTTTCTGTGCCAGAAAATGGACAGAGAGCAAGGGACAGAAGGGAGGCGCCGACGTGAAGACCCACAGGGCAGAGTGAAGCCGCTGGCGAGGACCTACAGCCTCAGAGCCGCAGCCTGAGCGCCCAATGCAAAGGCAGGAGGAGGGGACCGAAGACATCTAGAAGAGGTGAGGTGCGGTCTCCCCTGGCCTCCAGGCAGCCTTTCAGCAGCCTGTGTTGTGGCATGGGGAGGAGCAACAGCTGTGAAAAGCCCACTGTTCACATTCACTGCTGACCTCTCCTGGGAGAGTCTCTAAGATGCACCCATCGAGGCATCTCAGGGTCTGCAGGCAGGTGTGTGTGCAAATGGTACAAGACTGACAGTCTTGTAGCACTTTCCTCCTCTGGCTCATGCCCACCTGGTGTCCAGTGTCCAGGGCTACAAAGGGGCTGCCAAGCATGGGAGGCCTATGGGCAGGACGTCCGCCTGATGGCAACAGTGGACATGTCCCCTCTGAGTGCAGCTCCTCGTGGGCTTGAGGACAGGAGGGTGGTTGGCCTTGGGGCCCAGCTTGGGCAGAGCTGGTAGTTGGGCTGCCAGTTGGGGGACTCTTAGGGCCCTCTTATCTCCTAATGTGGGCGGTGAGCAGGTAGAGGGTCCCTTTTCCAGGCTGTCAGGGCTGTCCCCTCAGCCAGGCACTGTGCTCAGGCAGCCTGCCCCTCTTGTCTTCCCTTGTCTCTTGCGACCTCCCTCCCTCAGGGGTCACCTCCTTTGGGGTTTCCTGTAGGTGAGACTCGTGTGTGCTCTTTTAGCAGGAGTCTCGTAAGGGGTGCTGTGTCCTTTGTGGCATGACTGCAGGAGGCACAGCTATCTGTCTCTCATCTGATGCCCACCTGGGTATCAGCTGGTCACTCGGGAAGTGATGTCTACACAGTGTTTCTACCTGGAGGCCCTGCTGTCTGTGCCTGAGAAGTGTTTGGTGGAAGCGGGGGGGAGGGGTCTTTGAGACTCTTTGAATCTTCCCTTCCTCAACAAAGCCTCCATTGGTGATTTCTGAGGAAACTGTCGCTGCGGTTTCTGTGGTGGCTGGTGACTTCTACTTCCATGTGATCAGCTCACCTTCTGGAAGGAAGAACGTCTCATGAACTTCATTTGGTGTTATTCTGTTGATAATGATCTGATTCATTCTGTTCGCCTGATGAGAGTGACTTCTTATCTTGAAGCCCCAGTTGTTCTCAATGTGGCCGATGGAGCCCTTGGAGCCGGGGCCAGGTCCACTTGGGCCCAGTTCTATTACATTCCCAGCCCGGCCTTATGTGAGCCATGTGCCTGTGCCCCCATGAACCTCACGACAGACGGCAGTGTGTCCAAACTGGGACCTGGGCCACCAAGGAGCACTTACTCCCAGGCCCTTCCAGTGGACAGAACTGGGAGGTAGGTGTGCGAGTCCACACGCGTAGGCACACACACGTCTTCATCTCTGTACCTACCTGCTCACTAAGCATGAGCTCACACTGACCCCATTCCTCAAAGGGGCCAGAGGCCCCGTCTATGCCAGAGTGACCTGGGACTTTGCTTTGGCTTTACAAGTTTTCATGTTGCCCTTGAGCTGGGGCCGTGCTAATCTGCTCTGTATCATTCTAACTTTAGTATATGTGCGGCCAAAGCAAGCCCTGTTTTGTCTTTTGTTTGGCAGCTCAGTTAACTTGGTGTTTGGGAAGAAATGTCATTGCTGAGCATGTTACAGTGGGATAAGAATATTTGTGTGTCCCGTATCCTTAGTGGCTGGCGTATAAACTGCTCAATAGAAGGTTGAGGACATGAGAACAGTGCTCAGCTGGGGCCAGCGTGGGGCCTCACGCAAGATTTCCGTGTCGACAGGCAGGCCCCTGTTTTCTGCTCTGCTTTGCTTGGGTTTCCTTTTCTCCTTTTATTTCCTACTCCACAAAGTGGTTCTGGGTTCCCCGAGGGTCAGCTACTTGACTGGGCCTCAGTGCACACACTTGCCAAGACCAGAGTACAAATCCGCATCGGTTGAGAGCGAGTCCATCTTCCCCAGCTGAGGCTAGTTGGCCTGTAGAAACCCCTGTGAGAACGTTCCCCCAAGCTCTGTTTCATCTTTACTAGATTCCTAGTAACATCAGTGAGCCCCGGCCCACAGACACAGCTGGCTGCGAGGGAGGTGGGAAGGGCCCTCTCCCATGGGTACTGCATGTCTTTTGAAGGGAGGAGAGATGTGGGTGAACAGCCAGAAGTATCTGCTTTTGTCTCATGTTCGACGCAAGTCCTGGAGCAGGACTGCGGTGTAGACACACTCCATTCTGTAGGTATGCTAGCCTGGCAGGCCGGCCGGTGGCAGTCACTTGCTCTGGTAGTTTGTTGGTTCCAACAGTGCCCCTCCAGACTGCTGCTTCCTCCAGGGCCTTCGCCTCCTCATCCAGCCGCAAAGCCCCAGCCAGGCCCCCAGCCACACTCACTGTGCAGGCACGGCCAGCACTTGCCCTTGGGCCTCACACAGAGGAAAGTGGGTCTCAAGTCCTCTGCATGGTTTGCTTGCTTTTCCCTTTTCACAAACAGCACTGAGCCATGAGTGCCCTCGCCCGGTGGCCTGGGAGCCATGTGCACGGTGCGGCCAGCCAGCCTCAGAGATGCCCTTGACTCCGATGTGTCTGTTTCTGGTCTTCATGCAGAGCTCTGTTAGTGACGCTCACTTGGAGAACATTCACTCCGTGAGTATCCACCGGAGCAGCATTCCGTGTTGGGTTCCTACTGCTGCTCTAACAAAGGACCAGCAGCACGAGTGCGTCATCTGACAGTCCCAAAGGTCAGAAGTCAAGGTGCCCACAGGCCTGACTCCTTCTGGCTCCAGGCGAGAATCGTGCTTTGTCTTTGCCAGCTTCTGGGGCACCTGCACCTTTGGCTGCACCTTCAAGCCTGCACCCTAGTATCTCCCAGTCTCTCTGGGTCTATGGTGTCATCTGGGACCATTTCCCGTATGAGGTGACATACAGGTTTGGGGGTAAGATGTGGACGTCCCCAAGAGCTGCTGTAACTCCTAGCATAGCTCAGGCAATGCAGTGACAAAACCAACCCTGTGGTCTAGGGAGAGACAGGTGACCTGGGGGCAGAGCCAGGTACAGTGATGTACCTCCCCCACCCTGAGACAGAGACACCACGTCAGCACTTTGGCACACAGATGTTTGGGCTTTGATGATGTGTGTGCAACACTGATGTCCTGTGGGACAGTGATGGGGATTGGCAGGTGGCCTTAGGAACCCCAGTTCTGGGACTGGGTTTTGCTGGGCCAAGAGGCTACTGAGGCCCCAGGAAGGGTGAGGTCCAGGGGCTGGTTGGATTTCCCTTGGACAGGGCAGAGAGTAGGGGAGGAGGATCTGGAGCACCTGCTGGCTAAGTAAAATTGCTTTTGTAGCCAATTCTCAGTGGCAGTTTTCTGTCATTTGCCATTTTAAACAATTGCAGCAAACATCTTTTGAACTTGTCCTGTTATGAAGATAAATCTCTAGAAATGAGACGGCAGCCCTTCTGACCGTCTGCTTCCCTGGGACTGGTCAGGACTGAATGTCAACTGAATATTGGAAATACTGCCTTCTGATGCTGGAATGACATGCAGGTATCACCTGCATTTGGACGTGTCCGTGGGCTGAGCACCTTTGCTTGTGCTTACTAGCTATTTCTGTGTGTCCACACTGAGGCCTCATCGAGGGACTTTGCTTCTCACTCAGGTTGGGCCAGAGTCCCTCAGGGTCACTGACATACCTCAGGGTCATTCCTCCCCGAGCTTGCCAGAGGAGCCAGAGGCTCTAGCAGTGACCCCGCAGCCTCCTGTCCCTGCCCCAGCACAGGTGGCCTGCTCCCCCAGCCTCTCTTCCTGCGGCTCCATGCATCTCCCGACTCACAACCCCCACATGGCTCCCTAGATGGCCTTAGCTCAGTCCCAAGCAGGAGAGGGTTGGGAGAGCCCTGAGGGGGGGCAGTGTCCAGTGGTTAAGGGGAAGTGGTCACACGTTTGCAGAGTGCTGCCCATTGGGACAGTCCCGGTTCTCTGTGAGAAGACCTACAGCACTCCCTTCTATAGAGGCGAAGCCGGGCCACACAGTTTCTATGGTGAGGACCTGGCCCTCCATCACGCTGAGCCCTTCTGTGCTGGAACTTGATTTACATTGGGCCTGAAACTTTGATGGAGTACATGGGAGTATTTTGGGGGCATCTGGAGAGCGCAGTCAGTTGGGCATCCGACTCTTGGTTTTGGCTCACGTCGTGATCTCAGGGTCATGATATCAAGCCCTGCATCAGGCTCCTTGCTCAGTGGGGAGTCTGCTGAAGATTTTCTCTCTCCCTCTGCCCCTCCCCCCATTCATGCTGTCTTTCTCCCTCTCTCTCTAAAAATAAATCCGAGGGAAAAAAAAAAGAAAGAAAGAAAGAAACAGATGGGACTATTTCAGATATTAGTTAATAAGTGGTTTTCTCTTGCAGAAGCCAAAGATGTTGACCAGAAAGATTAAGCTCTGGGACATAAACGCCCACATCACCTGCCGCCTATGCAGCGGATATCTCATCGACGCGACTACGGTGACCGAGTGTCTGCACACGTGTATGTGGGGAATATTCTAGAACATGGTCTTTGGCAGCCGTGGGGGGGGGAATGTGACCAAGGTCTGTATACATGTATCTGGGGCATATTCTAGAACATGGTCTCTGACAGCCGTGGTGGGATGTGACTGTCTGCATACTCGTAGGCAGAATGTCTTAGAACGTGGTCTTTGACAGCTTCTAGCCTTGGGGTTTCTTGATCCTTGGGCTTGCTCTCCTTCCTTCCTTCCTTTCTTTTTTTTTCTTTCCTTCCTTCTCTTCTCTTCTCTTCTCTTTTCCTTTTCTTTCTTTTCTTTTCTCTTCTTTCTTTCACCAAAACCTTTTAGCTCAAGCACAAAGCAAGACACAGAAGCAGGAATAAAGATTATCTTAAACCAAAAAAATTAGTTCAAATTTAAAAAAAAATATTATGGGTAGTTTCAGTAGAAATATTATTTAAGAAAGCCAAAAATAGGAAAAATTCAGTTATTTCCATGTAACAGCAAAACCAGTGTAACTGTGTTATGACAATATTCATTTTTAGTGGACAGAAATGCTTACTTTTTAAAATTTCCAAATGAATTCCTTAAACTTTCTGAAAGGGGAAATGTGGTTTGGCTCCTCGAGGCTGATGGGCTTGTGTTGTGCTATTTAGAAGACTCTTAGCTTGTGCTGGACTTGGGTGTTTTAAGCCCCATCTTGAGTGAACATTTAGCAGGTGCAGTTTACCCGAAGCTAGCCTTCATGACGGTGGCTGAGGGGGCTAGGCAGGAACCCCCTGTGGAGACAGGGTCTTTGCCCTAAGACCAGTGCCTGGAATGCAGGTGACTTTGGATCCTGTATTTTCTGCTTTAGAAAATAAAATATTTGCCAGTTTTGATAGAACTTTTATTTTAAAGGTAATTATAGCTTTAAATTGTTATTCTCTGTTGAATTTTCTCAAATTTCATTGTACACAGAAAAATCTCGTGATTTTTTTTTTTAGACAAACATGAAAATTTTAAGTGTTAGCCCCTCTGGTGAGAATATTGGGATGAGACCCTGACGTGCCTTCTAGTGATGTCTCCACTCTTGACCTCTGGGCACCCCCTCTCCCTCAGGTTCCTTGTCCCTCCTACCCTTACCCCTCAGACCTGCTGAGTGAGCACATGAGACTTCACCGTGGTTGGTGAGACCCAAGAGGCAGGTGTCCCATCGAAGCAGCCACATGCGTGGTGGTGAGTGGGTCTGCGCATGGCCCATGTGCGAGCCGAGCCCAAGGAGGCGCCGGCATTCTGCTCTCACTTTCTGACATGCGTGTGCTTTCGCAAACAGTCTGTCGGAGTTGCCTGGTCAAGTACTTGGAAGAGAACAACACCTGCCCCACGTGTAGGATCGTGATCCACCAGAGTCACCCACTGCAGTACATTGGGTAAGTGCCTCCAGGGTCCCCGGGCACAGCTTCTGGCCTCTTTCCCTGTCAAGGCCTTGCCCTGGCCTGTGTGCTTGGCCACCCTGCCAGCCAAGTCAGACCGGGGAGCACCGGGGCCGCTCCCACAAGTTTCTAGGAGTATTTGCTCAAATTGAATAATCTGAGGAACCTCAGGACCCACGTGGATTTCACTGGTTTTACACTGAACTGGCTGAAGTTTGCTCTAAAGTGGGTAGCAGCCCTCGGCCTGCCTTTCTGTTATGGAACAAGTGGTTCTAGGCCCCTTGCTCGTGGCCTGCATCTTGCTTCTCACAGCTGGTGGCCCTCCATGTTGACCACTGGCACCTTCTTGGGTAAGGGAGGGCGTCTGGGTTGGCTTGTGGCTCTTATGTGGAGTTTTAAATGGCTTCCAGGTTTGAGGGGCTGTCCTAAAGGAAATGAAAGCACTCCCCTACCATGGGGGAGCAGCAAAGGTAGGTCTGGAGATCTGTTCTGAACCACTCATAAGGATGTGCACAGGAGAGGTTTTAAACATGTGAGCAGCTGGCATCGGCGCAGCAAGAGGCCACTCCCAGATCAAGAGGTAGAAATCACCAGGCCCAGAAGACCCCGCCCAACAGCCCACTGTCCCCGGACAACATACCTTAGTCCCCTCTGTCCAGCTTACTACAAGGGGGACCAGTGGTGTGTTTGTGTGCCTTTCCCTTGACCCATCCTGTTCTCCAGACCAGTTAGTTAATGTGGGACCCTGTGGCCGGGGCACATTGGGGTGTCCACAGCGGGCGCTCAGTGCTGCTCTAGGGTTTGCTGTATAGGTGTCTCTTCTTTGCCATCCCTCAGGACAGGGTGTTGGGATATAGAGCTCTCGTACCTTCCCTTGCTCTCCTGGGCTGTTGTGGACTGCATTCTTGCCGTGTGGTGTGCTCTTGGCCCTGATTATCAATGAGCACCAGCCTGCTCCCAAATGTTACCTGGCCATTCGGGTTTCTGGGAAGTGTCTCTTCATATCTCATTTCATTTTTTCTACTGGGTTCTTTGTTTTATTTGTTCTGCTTTAAAGAAATGTTTCATATATTCTGGGCACTCATTGTTGGCAGTGTCTATGTATGTGTTTCCTGTCTTGGGGGGTGTAGCTTTGTAGAGCACATGGGGGCTTTCCTGATGTGAACTGTAGAAGGCAGGTGGTGGTAGGAGCTTCATGCCGGTGGAAAGCTGTAGAGACTCTGGCCCTCCCTCCCAGAGTTCCAGGGCCCCTCTCCTGTGCTCTGGGATAGGCAGGGTGTTCTGGAGAACAGAAACACTTTAGCAGTGCCGGACCGTGGTGTTCTAGGAATAGCCTAACCTGTAACACAAGGAAGGGGGCCAGTGGAGTGGAGCTAGCCGGGTGCACAGGCCAGGGCCTGCCTTCTCTCTGTGTAGTGACGATGTAACCAGGGCCAGGGGGTTGAGGTGCAGAGCTAGGGGGAGATGCACAGCCGTGAGGCCTTTCATGGGCTCTGCGCTCCAGAGTGGCTCTTTCCTGCTAATCTTGTCCCTTACTCCTTGCCCTCTGTGCTCTGTCTGGAACTATACTGTTTTACCCATCCTAATGCCAGCTGTGCTGTTGGCTCAGAGCCTTCTTCCTGACATACCTTTGTCCTACACACTTGGCCCAGCTTCTGCTCCGATTCTGCTACACTTTGACCGTGAGGTTGCCCCAAAGGAAGGGCCTTCACCTTTGGGCTGCGGCAGAGTGGGAAGAGGGCACTTAGGGTGGGGCAACAGGGCCTGGTGGCCCCATACTGGGCCCCAGGGAGTGGCTCAGGCCTTAGGAGGTAAGATGATGGCCATGGGGTGCTGGCCGCAGACAGGTGTTGAGTCTGAGCTTCTAGGGTCTGGAGGATCTATGAGGAAGCTCTGCCCTTCCAGGCTTCAACTTCAAGCCGAGGACCTTGGCCATGTGGGCCATGTCAAGAGAGGAGTTAAGAGGGTGTGTGGCCTGTAGCGTGGAGTGTGAACATGAACCCTGCAAAGGAATTGGCTCTGTTTCAAGGGTTTGCCACAGCAAGAGCCTGAATGTAGCCGACACCAGGAAGAAGACCTTGTGCTGTTGTGCCTCCTGGCACCCTCCCCGAGGAGAGTCCGCTGAGCCCTCCACTCAGCGCGGTGGGTCTCTGGCCATGCAGGCAGGGCCTAGCCCAGTCATTTGGAGGACCCAGGGTAGAGCTCTTTGGCAGGTTCTGTCCAGCATCCTCTCCTTAGGGATCGGGTGAGCTTTCTGCAAAGCCAGTGAGGGTGGAGTCAGCGAGCAAGGGAGTCGTGTGTGCTGCAGGCCAGTGGTGGTTCGAATGCTTATCCATGTGCATGTGCCTGTCACCCATACACGCACGTGAATGTGAGCGTTGGGACGTGAAATGCATTTCTTAGTGTGTAGCATGATCAGAAGGGTTGAGAAACCCTGCGTCCGTCTGCCATGGGCTGAGTTGTCAGCCCGTATGACACCAGTCGTAGAACTTTAGAGTTATTGGAAGCAGTGAGCAGTGGTCTCTTCAGGACCCAGTCCCCCAGCATTTCTGGCAGAATTGTGAGCCTGGTGAGCAGCTGCCGTGTGCCCAGTCCTGTCCTAGCTCTCGCAGCTAAATGTCTGATCTGTGGAACAGAGCTGTTTGTCAGTTGCTTACAAGGTACCTATCTGAGTTCTTAAGGTTTTCATTTTAATGGACGATGTTTGAAAACAGTTACTTCAGTGTATTAATAATTTATGTTCAAAAATAACAAACTGGAGTAGTGTATTTCAGATACTGTGCTCATGTAACCTTTTCAGAAAACCTTCATAAGTAGATCATAAAGACCACCAGAAGGGCCTGATCTTAGCACCTTTTCTTTGCATTTTTGAGAACGTTAAAGAAAACTTCCTGTCTAGTGGAGACCCCAGGAAGCAACAGTGGACAAGGCAGGTGTGCGGCTGGACAGACCACACCAGGCCGCAGCTCTGTGTTGGCTCCACATTTGGCAGGCAGAGGGCACTCATCCCCAGAGGATCTTTGTGCCACCGCTGCTTGAAATGTTCTTAAGCTTCTAGAACCTGAATTAAATGATGCATTAATTTAGATCATACATAACTTCTGCTAGCACATTTTTTTAAGTGCAAACTAGAAGCAAAATTCAACCAAGATTTAGAATTTGCGATTGTGAATTTTGCTGTTGTAAAAGAAAAATGTGCCCAGGTGTTTTGGCTGACCTGACCTGTTGTATTCTTTTTGCCAGTCATGACAGAACCATGCAGGACATTGTTTACAAACTGGTTCCAGGCCTTCAGGAAGGTGAGTGTCAGAGTGTCTCTCTCAGACTGTGGAGTCTGTAGCATGGCCTCTGGGAGGCTTTCCTCATGGGGGTCCTGGACCTGGAGGGAGGCCCTTCTGTGGCAGCAGCACCGCCTGTCTTGTCCCCACGCTGAACTCACGAGTACCATGGTGCTGGTTTCTTCCACTGTCCTCCTCGCTGGCTCCTGTGTTCAGAGGGGCCGAGTTGAGCATGCAGCCTCGTTGGGGCAGCCTCCCTAATCGCAGACACACCACCAGTAGCCGGGGTGTCGATAAAGTTTACCTGCATCTAAAGTCCAATCTCATTAAGAATTAAAAAGAAATACTGTGTAGTATAAGTATGCTGAAAGTGGAAATAGCCGTTCTTTTTTTAAACTTTCCTGCAGTCCTGAACATAGAGAGTGTTGCTGCCCCTCTTTGTAGGGGTGATGAGGGGGCAATGGGGTGGGACATTGGCCTCAGGGTCCCACTCGGGATCCGAGGGTGCTGTGCTTGCTGATGAAATTCTGTACGTTGTCTTTCAGTGATAAAATATGGTAGGGATTCCTTTTGGCTGTTTTCTCCTTGTAATGTTTCAAAGGAGGGTTGTATTTGAATATACAGCTCACTGTGTAAGCTTAGAAGATAACAGCTTTTCCAACATAACAGTGCTGTTAGTCTTTTCTTCACCATTCACAAGGTCATTTATATAAGAAGAATTTAAGATTCCTGAGTAAAATGTAGATGGAGACAGTCCTCTTTTGATACCCCGAAGTTTTTAGTCCTAAAGCAAAGAATACATCAAAATAAAACACCAGTACCTTAAAAAATTATTACAGAGTATTTTAAACACAAAAGCAGGCAGAAGCACGTATCAAATCCCATGTGTTTATTACCTAGCATCCGCAGTTTCCCAGCTCACAGCGAGTCCTGTTTCATCAACTGCTCCCGCCCATCTTCTGCCAGAAGATAAGGTTCTTCTTAATATATGTAACCACAAAACCTTTATCAATCTAAGAAAATAATAGTAACCCCTTGGTATCAAAAAGCCAGTTAGTGCCAGCATTTCTAACCGCCTTGAGAACACCACATTTCCGAGTTTGTTTTAGCTTATTTCAGTCAGGATCCAGGTTAGGTCGCCCCCAGGCCGATTGCTCTGCGCCCTCCCGGCCTCTCCTGTCTCCAAGTCTGGACTTGCCGGGGGCACCCCGGTTCCTGAACCGGCGGCCTCTGCAGGCCTGACCTGATTCTGGCTCGTGTTTCTGGCAAGTCCCACTCCGGTGGTTATTCTGCCTGAACAGGTGCGTTTGGCCTCTGTGTTCTGTTGCTGCAGCCACCCTGCACGCAGAGCGTCAATCTGGGACTCGTTAGGAGCAGTCTGATCTGCCTCTTCTGATCTGCCTCTTCCGGGCCCGACCGGGCCGTGTACCGGGTAGACCACGTGCACAGAGCCGTGCATCACTGCAGGGTTCCTGAGGCCCATTCACATCAACAGGCAGAACTGAGTTTGTCTTTCCTTTGTATACAGCCAGTCGGGCCTTCAGGCCCCTCCAGCCACCGTCAGTAGATGGAAACACATGCACGTGTTCACAGCGTGTAGGGGTTCTTGTCCTTTCTGAAGCCCGGGTGCTCCCATCCGTGGCCTCCGACAGCACCCCAGGAGTCTGGGGTGGCTCTGCTTGCCCGGCAGGCGGGTTCTGGGTTCCTCTTGGTGACTTCCTGTCCTCTCCCCACAGAGTCCGGGTGCCGTCCATGGGTGAGATGCCCGGCGACACGGTTATAACGGAGGTCTCGCTGGTGGAGACCATGTGCAAGTGCGATAATGCCGGCTGACTGAGCCAGTCGCCCTCTCTCCCCCTTGGGCCGGGGTCTCTCTTCTGGCAGACCAGATGCTCGGCTTCTCTGGCCCTCAGACTTGCAGCCCCATGTTGCTCTTCACAAGAACAGCACGGCTTTGAAACCGTCGACAGTGTGGCCACTGTCACGCTGCAGGCTGTCTGCAGCCCCTTTGTCATGTCAGCTGTGCCCACAGCTGCACGCCTGATTTCTCAGGTGGAGGCCCCATTCTGGAGGCTGCACATGCTGCCACCCGGGCCTCGGAGCCGCGCCTCTTCGGGCTCCACCCCCGCTGCCGTCCTCTTGCCAGCTGTTTCTCTGTTCCCCATAGACAAGGTCTTTGGTGGAGAATTTGTTTTTCAGTTGTCTTTTGTTTCCTTTTTTAATAATTTTTGAAAATCTGCCTTTGAAGAGGCCACATTTGCTCCTTGTCCTGAGTGCCACAGAGGCACTCGCCAGGATGTGGGGCTCTGCCCGTCTGACGATGGCTGTGGGGGTCCTTTCGCTCCTGAACTCCTCCTGACAGATACTTAAGACGTTCCCATGGTTGGCTTTAACGGAAGGGAGGGGGTTTGCTGATCACCCTTTTGCATACTTTTATGAGAGTGGGTGAATATATTGGGCTTTATTCTGGAAGTAGAATCACTAGGCCAAGGGTTCTGCATTTTTATTTCTTTCTCTTGCCTCTTGGCCCTGCCTGGAGTAGGTATCGGCAAGCTGCAGGCCAGATCTGGCTTGCTGCCTGTCTTCACGGCGCTCATGAGCCAAGGATGTTTTTTACTTTTGTAAGGTTGGGAAAAGTCAAAAGAATAACATTTGTGATGTGAACGTTACATTAATTGAAATTCCATTGTCTGTTAAGTAGTGTTACTGGAGCGCAGCATGCTTACTCCTCTTTGTATCGTTTGTGCTAGCATCGCACCCCGAGCAGGCACTGGTGGCAGACTGGGTGCTGGGGTTGGGGGGGAGGCCTCGCCGTTTCGTGCACAGTGGATCTAGAAACACAGGCATAGCTCGCCAGCTTTTCGAGAGCCATGTGCCACTGCTGACTCTGTTGTCCGCACCTACCCATCACGTCAGAACCCGAAGGAAGGAAAGTCTGGGCTCCAGATGCTGCCTGTTTAAGCCACAGGGATGCGTCAATGGAGCTGTCCTCGAGAGCCAGTGGTGCCATGCTGAGCCACCGTGCTGGGGTAAAGGAGCAGAACCAGACTGAATATGCAGGAAGGAAAAAAAATCTAAAATAGAGTAGCTCATCACAGCAGAATTTCTTCACAAAAATAAAAAGTGAAGATACGGCTGCAGTTGGAGTAGGTTTCTGACTGGCTGGTGTGTTAGCCAAACAGGGGAGCCATTTACCCTCAATCCAGTCTTGTTTGACACCAGCAGCCAGAGGACAGACTGGCTTTGGAGGGAGCTTCTGGGAGCTGCATCAGTCGTCACAGAGGAAGCCAAGCTGGTGGTTCTGAGTGTCCAGTCCGCTCAGCCATTTGCATGGGGAGCTTGCAGTGACCAGAGAAAACGTCTCTCTGAGTGGTGCGCACAGAGCAGCTGCCACTGGGAATCTTCAGGGGGTTGAGAAACTTCCAGTCCAGTACAACCAGAAATGGCATCTGCTCAGCTGTGTTCCAGCCAGCAGGAGCAGGAACATGTGTGGGGTGGGAAGATGCTCAGTTGGATGGACGAACTGCACCTGTGAAAATGGAAGGTGTCTGGGGGATGTCGTATTCGCCAACAGGAATACTGCTGATATGACTCTTTCCTATGTCAATGGACCCGCGGTGTCCGCGGTAGACTTCATTCACTTTCAGATGTCACTATCCCCTGGCGTTGGAGGTCCTGTCCAAAGCGGAGGTTAAATGTCCCGACTTTCCCTCCCACTCAGCCCTTTAAGGCTTCAGGCTGGCAAAGTGTTTGTGTGATGGGGGTTTGGGGTTGTGGGGAGAGGAAATTTTCAGAGTGGAAAAAAGCACCTTTAACGTTGAAGGACTTCAGAAAGTACCTTTTTCCAAAGACTCGACAATGCTCCTAATGAAGTCAGGCAGTGTGACTTGGGCGCAGACTCCCTGCGGTGAGGCGCTGCCCTCTGGACGTGGTGCTGTCAGAAGTGAGAGGAGGCAGGAGATCTCCAAGCCCATGTGAACTGGGAGCAGCCTTGCTTTCTGAGTTCTGGCTACAGGCCCAGGACCTCGACCTGAGTCCACATGTCAGAGTCCACTGACTGTGCTGCTTCCGTCCATCCTCCAGGAGGAGCAATGAGCCCTCAGTGTGATGGCGCCACAAGGGACAACACCGGCGCCACGAGGGACAACACCGGGAGAAAAGGCCCCCCCAGGGTTCTGGGAGCACCCCCTCACTGATGCATGAGCCCAAGAGGTCATGTGCTTGTGGACTGATGCCAGCATTTCTGTGTGAAAAGAGATTTTCAGAAATGAAAATTTGTAAAATCTCATTTGAGATGAACATGCACAATCAGTTTTGATGATAAGGAACACTAACTTTTAACCCCGATTAAATCCCCCCTAAAAGAAGTCCGTTTCTCTTGTTAGCAGCCCGTGATACAAAAAACCGTCCTCAATTATAGTTTTAACCATATTTTGAAGTTTCATGACTGCTGGTTTCCAGTTCCTCACATGAAGAGCTTGGAAGTCACCACTCTGTCCTAACAAATAAGCTGAACAGACTGAGAAATCAGCCACTTTTCTTAGATTATAAGAAGGGTGGACACAGGGGAAACTGCTGCCCCAAGATTGAAGAAACTGGATATGGGGGCCCAGGTCAGAGGCTCCGGAGCGGAACCCTCCCTGGGAACTGGTACAGGGCCAGAAGCCTGTAGTCGAGGAATTGCTGGAGGCTCCATGCAGACAAGTCAGAGAGAGAAACCTGCAGGAGGATCTGGTGTCATGAGCTTCACCCCCAGGATCTCAACCACGGTCCCTCAGTGCTTCCGGCAGGGGAAGAAGAGGAGCCATTCGGCAGCACTTCTACCAAGGCCTGCCCACCGGGGAAACTAGCTGAGCGAGGGGAGCTGGTCTTCCCACCCACAGTGCGAGAACACAGCTGGGACGCGCTGACCAAGCCCAGAATGGAGGCCCTGGCTGAGGATCACAGAGCCCTTCCCCTTCCCCACCCCCACCATGTCACTGAAGGCCTCTCCCTGGCACATCGCAGCTGGCTCACCAGAAAACATGACAAGGCTCACTGAAAGACAGAAGCGGAGTTTCAGGACACAGAACAAGCACCAGAACCAGGCATGGCAGGGATGTGGGAATTGTCAGACTGGAATTGAAAACAAACGCAACAAATATGCTAAAGGCTCCAATGGGTAACATGGACCAGGATAGCTGGGCAGTGTAAGCAGGACGGAAACCCTAAGGAAGACGCTAAAAGAAATGCCAGACATAAAACCACAGTAGCAGAAATGAAGAAAGCCTCGGGCCAATTAGTAACACGACTTGTGTAGGGTTGTGTCAACAGAAGCTACCCAAAATCAGAGTCTCCAAGGATGAGCGACTGCCGCAGAGGTGTACCACACATGGGATGGGAACACAAGAAGCAGAGGAGAGAGAGAAGGAACAGCAGAAACGCGTGAGCTGATCATGACTGAGATTTTCCCCAAACTAACATCGGACTCCAAATCCCGGACCCCGGACGCTCAGAGAACACCAGTCAGGATCAGTGCCAGGAACGTGAGACCTATGCATATCATTTTCCAGCTACAGAGTAATCAGACTAAATGAGGCAGAGGGAGAAAACACCTTATTACAGAGGAGTAAAGGTAAAAATCCACCTGACTTCTCCAAAGCCACGCCAGCAAGGAGACCGGAAAGTACAGTGTTTGGTGTTGAGAGAAGAAACCACTGGCCAGAGTTGTGTGTCCTGCAGAAGGCAAGGAGAAATAGCTTCTCTGGGAGCCAGAGGTCTCAGGAACTTGTCAGACCGCATAAGTAGTTCTTCGAGACGAGGAGGTGCCAGAGGTTGGAAACTTTGACTCACATGAAGGAAGGAAGAGCATCAGAGAAGGGATCGTAAAAGAAGGAAGGAAGAGCATCAGAGAAGGGATCTTTTCTTCATCTGACAGATGACAGTTTATTCAAAATAAGAGCCAGAATGTACTCATTATGCTTACATAAAACATTTGCCTTCTCCCCGGTTCCAGACCTGCCTATGTCATACCTCGGCATTGCTGCGTAGCTCACACAGCCCCAGTGTCCACTGCGTCTGACGACGGGATGCTTGCCAGCCCCTGGGCTAGTGCTCCACATGGGGTGTTCGGTCCTAGTGGTGCACGTGGATGTCCTTGTCTCAGGCCGGATCCGGGGGCAGGGGGAGCGGGTTTCAACCTGAGTGTGAAGTCGGCCATGGGACCCCATACGTGCCCACGTCACTGAGGAGGCCTTGAGAGCGGCAGGGAAGGACACGGACTCGGGCCCAGTATGGCCTTGCGTTTATCACTGCCCTGGATTCTCCTACATCCTAGTTATACCAGGATCTGTAATTTTTGTAAAATTTTATAAAACTATTTTATAAAATTTATTATTTTATAAATTTATTTTTATTTATAAAATTATTTTATAAAATGTATTATTTTATAAATTGTAAAATTGTAATTTTTATAAAAAACGAGATCATGCTACACAGTCTTTTCCATGATGGCCTACTGTGCTTGTTCCACACCAATAATAGGACCTTGGGGCACCTGGTGGCTCATTCGGTTGAGTGTCAGACTCATGACTTCGGCTCAGGTCATGATCTCAGGGTTGTGGGATCGAACCCTGCACCAGGCTCTGTGCTCAGTGGAGAGCCTACTTAAAATTCTTTCCCTTTCCCTCTTTCTCTGCCCCTCCCCTCACTCACCCATGTGCTTGCTCACTCTCACGGTCACTCTCTCCCTAAAATAAATAACTAAATCTTAAAAAAAATATGTGACTTATATCTTTTTTTTTTTTTTAAGTGGGCTCCACACCCAGCATAGAGTCCAATGTGGGGTTTGAACTCACAACCCCAAGATCAAGAGTTGAGCTGAGATCAAGAGTCGGTCACTTAACCAACTGACGCACCCAGATGCCCCCAATCTGTATCATTTTTAGTGGCTACATGGTATTCTGCTGAGCAGAAGGCCTTATCCTAGGGTAGCAGATACATTAGGTTTATCTCACATGTTGACTGTCCGTGTGGATGGCATCTCGGACAGAGTGTTGAGAAGGATTCTGAGGCTTTCTTGGCCTTGCCCTTCTGGCTGGCCCAGCCCCCGTTCAGACTTGTTTCTGGCCCTTCAGTGTTGTGAATAAGGCCCCAGGGACCGTGTGCCTCCTCCTCTCCTTATGCACTAGGGTGGTTACTCTTTAGGACAGATTACCGGCAGAATTTTGGGGGCCAGCGGTTAAGTTTTTAAATAGTTTTAAATAGCAAGTTACCGTGCTGAAAATTTACCCCAAGGGACATTTGTGTGCTGATCTGTTCCTGACATGGAGTATTAATTTCAATATTCCCTTCACTCTGAGAGGTGAAAAATTTTGAATGACAATTAAAACAAGGTATTGGAAGCAGTGTCATTTACGAGAACTCTTGCGCTCTGAACGGCGGGACGGTGCTGTACTTGGAGAAGCTGGTGGGAGTGGCCTCACGCCGCAAGCCCTGCTCTTCACACCTTTATTGCTGAGCTAGCTTGGATATGTCTATTTCATTTCTTTCTGAGCTAATCCCAAATTTTCCAGACCAGTCTTCTGGTTTGGCACTTGGCCGTATATGGTTCCAGCTCCCCATGTTTCCCTCTAGGCAGTAGAGCCGTCCCTTTAGTTCTGAGGGGCGGCCACTTTGTGCCTGAGCCTTTTGTCCCCCTGTACCCATGTGCTTCTGCGGGATCGGTCATGCGGAGCATCAGTGCAGGTCCAGGTTGTGACCAAGATGTATTCCTGGCCCCATGGAGCTCATGCTATAGGGGAGGACACAGGTACAGGTAAAAAGTGCAACAGAGTGTTACAGGGTTAAGTATACAGAAGTGTTTTTCATAGGCTATTAGTTTGAGCAGCTTGGGTTTAAAGTTTCTTTGCTGCCTGCCGTGGGGCCCGAATAATGATTAATTGCTTCGTTGTCTGGGTGTATGGTTTACAATCCTTTTCTGCTCAGAGTCGGCCTTTCAGCCTGCTGCCCCTGCCCTCTCCTGGCCCGGCCGCCACTCTGCACGGGGGGCTTCCTCTGGTGCAGCCGGCAGCGACTGGCCTGCCAACCCCCGGGAGTGGGGGTGCTGGCTGACATCACTTCTGAGGAGGGGACTGGAAGGCAGTGTGGTGGCAAGGCTTCTGCCCCCAAACGAACCTTCCTGCAGGTTGAGGGGCAGCTCCACTGCCTCCCCAGGATTCTGTGAGCCGTGATGGCATGCCACAGACACCAGGGGCCACTCTTTACCCCGTGCTGGCACCCCCGGGGTGGCCCTCTGTAGCCAGGAGAGGACACTGCATGTCAGCAGCACTCGGAAAGCCCGAGTCTGTCACTGAGCTGCCCAGTGGTCCGTGGGGCCTGTATGCTGGCCACTGAGGAGTCCCAGAACATTGAGCAGACGCCCTGTGCTGAGAATGGCAGTCTTGGGTCTGAGGGTGGGGAGTGGCCTGCAGCTTGCGGTCAGGGGTCTGTGCATCCCCATGCCCTAGTGCTGGCAGTTTCAGCCTGGTGCCCAGTGCGTCCTCCAGTCAGGGCTCCATGGCTCTGAGGTTCAGAGGGTGACAGTCCAGAGTTGTCTTCTCGTTAGTGGCAGCCATCAAAACCCTCCAGATCCAGATCTGTTGTTTGCTTCACATGACATTTGTGAACAGAATTTTCATGTGATTCACTGCCTTCTTAAGATTAAGATTATGTATTCATTTTCAATAGCGGAAATGAGGAAACAGAGGGAATTCTACCACAAGTTAGGCATGGAAGTGCCTGGAGATATCAAGGGGGAGACCTGTTCTGCAAAACAGCACCTAGATCCCCATCGGAACGGTGAGTGGGCTCCGGCGTGCCTGCAGCCAGGGCCGGGCTTTGGTATGAACCTCTTTCTCAGGATGCCCTGTGCCCCCTCCACAGTTTGTGGTACAACCTGGGAGTTTCTGGGGCCCAGCTGAGAAACGGGAGACAGAGGGTCCCCCATGAGTACCTGGAGGTGGGGTGCTGTGCACGTGGGCCTCCTGAGACTTCCCTTCAATTTGTACTGCTTCAGTGCAAAATTAGTGATATTTCCAAGTTGGTACAAATTAAAACAAATTATTCAAGTATTTCATGCCAGGGTGTTTTTCTAGTGACCCACAGGGGTTCCTGAGAAGTTTCTAGACTACCCTGTGTATGTTTAACAATGTTAGAAGAAAGGAGAGGTCCTGTCTGGCCCAGAGGAAAGGCATGGTCTGCATGCTGCACCCCTGTGGAGGCAGAGGGAGGCAGTTGTGGGCTGTTTGGGAAGCCAGGGGTCTTGTCCCAGCCACTTACTTGTAAAAGCAGTGTTGGAACGATAAAGATTGTAGGGGCCCTGTGCTACCTAGTCGGTAGTTGGTATATTAAGCATTGAGTAGTATTGGGTGCGAGGGTTTCTCTGCCCCTTTCACTGCCCCCACCAGCCTTTGCCTGCTATGTCCTTGTACACACACTTGAAGGGACACCGTGTTTTAACAGGTGCCCTGTCCAGCTCTCCCCAGTTTCATATCCTTTTGAAGGTGCAGCTGTCTTATTTGAATGAATTTTTATAGCATTTTGAGTATAGTGTACAGTTTAAAAAAAATAATGGTTTGACATTCTGGGTTTTGTAATATAATATCTCCTGTTACTGCTGAAAGGTGAAACCAAAGCAGATGACAGTTCGAACAAAGAAGCAGCAGAAGAGAAGCAGGAAGAGGACAATGACTACCACAGAAGTGACGAGCAGGTGGGTGCTGCCGCTGTGTGTGCACTGTGGTGGGCTTCAGAAAATCCTAACTACCCCAGCGGGTGTTACCTCCATTTACAGAGAAAAGGCCAAGTAGCCAAGAAAGTTGACACATTCAAATGTCAACATGTTTCCTTAGATTTTCCTTCTTTATCTTTTCTTTTTAATTGCCAAAGTGATAAATGCTCACTATAAAACATTTTAAATATAAAACAATTGAAGTCCACCGTCTGCACACTACTGCCCAGGTAGGATAATCCCATGTCAGGCGTTCTGTGCACCTGCACATACAGTATCAAGAGCTGCAGTCCTGCCTGTGTTAGAGGAAAGGAAACAACGCAGCATTGAGGGATCTGTGCATCCGCCACGCAAAAAGGAGAAGGAAACAGTCACAGAGATGCTGTAAAAGCTTGTGATCCAGTCTCATACCCATGGTACTGGGCCTTTCCATAGGATAACCTGCCTGGAAAGCTCTCACAGTCATCATACCGAAATTAGAATCATCTCGTTAACGTGAAAGACAGGAAAGTGCACAGTCTCAGCTGTTACTCAGCATGGCTCGGAGGACTCCAGGCACTCACTGAGACAGACCGAGATGTGTGTGACACAGCAGAACGCTGTCCCTCTCACGTCACCCCATTGTCTTCACATAACCTAAGACTGTCCGTGGGGGCAGTGGTAGAACTTGTTGTTGCTTGTCAGGGGATGAAATCATCTCAGTCTCAGCAGGTGTGGGGGGGGGGCCTCATCACAGGACTGAGAAAAACTTAAGAATATTCTAATAAGAAATTGTGTGAGGCTAAATGAAGCCACTGAAATGTTATGGAAAAACATAAGAAAAAAACCTGAATAATCAGGTGTTGGGTTATTTTAGAAAGATTTATTTATGTACTGGAGAGAGAGCGCCTGCGGGGGTGCAGGGAAGGCCAGAGGGACAGGGAGAAGCTCAGGCAGACTCCCCTCTGTGCTTCTCACAACCGGAGTCGAAACCAAGAGTCAGATGCTCAGTGACCGAGCCACCAGCCCCAATAATTATTTAGATTTAACAAAAGGTAGTATGGGTTTGTGTCGGCTTTTGCTCATACTATTGGGTTTATCCCATCTTCCTGTTTTGTGGAGTCTGTGTTTCTTCTGGAGGGACCGAGCATCCCTCTTCACGTCTTTTCAGAGAGTGTGTGTGCATAATGAATTCTGAGTCCCTCCGTGTTTCCCATACGGGGCTGCATGATACTGTGGCCGGGTGTCAGATTCTAAATTAGGAATAACTTTGAAGACAAACACTTCCTTCTTCTGTCACTCAGATGACTTGACTGAGTTGTGCACTTTTCACACTAAGCATGAGCAAAAGAAAAAGAAAAACAGCTAAGGGAAGTGCGAGCCCCCAAGTCTGAGACGCTAACAGGCCGGAGTCCTCAGGCCCAGCACTGACACTCGATGCTCCTCAGGGTTTACTGCTCTTGAACTGTGGCTGGGCTACAGTCCTAGGTATTTGTTCACAGAGAATCCTAATGCCTGGCGCGATTCTGAATTTATTCCTTATAGAGCACCTGTGGTGTTTCCATCCGCTGGAAGTGTTGCTCAGACACCTTGATGGCTCAGTGCCCTAACCCTCTCGCTGCCCTCTCTGCCCTCTGCCTTTGTCCCTGTTCCCACCCTTGTCCAGAGCACGTTTCTCCCTGTCCGTGGGACAGGACAGCGCCCACCCTGGGCTGCTCCCAGGAGGGCCTGAGGAAAGCACAGATTCTGGTGCACTGGTGAGTCACTAGAGTAAACATAAGATAATTAGAATATACACCTACTTTTAGGAAGAATTTGGCCCTCCTATAAGGCCCATATTCTGCCTGCTTTTGAGCAAATGGACTGTTCATCCCCAGAGGTGCTGTTGACCTGTGGAGTTCCCTGCACAAACAGCCACAGGAGGGTTGTGAGAGCTTCAAACCGTTGGGCAGCATGGCCACAGCCCCATTCCCTGCTCACTTGGGAAGCACGCACTGAGCCCAGCATGGCTGGGTGTGATGTCCAGGCCCCAGAGAGGAGGATCCAGAGCCAGTCTGGAGATGCCTGCCCCACCCAGGTTTGGGGGATGCTGGGTACAGTGTGCACCTATGCTGTACTGGTGGCCAAGGGGGTGGCCTCAGCCCTGTGGGACAGTGGAGGGGGGAGGCTGGGCACCACCCCCACAAGCCCTGAGCACCCACCCTGTCTGGGCAGCAGGGCTGGCTGAGGAGGGAGGAGTCAGTGAGTGTGGAACCCTCAGCAGAGCAGAAGACTCGGGGAGGCCAAGGCTCCCCAGATGCGAAGGCAACCAGGCAGCATCTATGGCTCGGGACATGTGAGAAAGGGTGCCTGTGGGACACTCTGGTCAACTGGGGAGGAGGACACAGGGCTTGGGGCTCCTGTGCCCAGTGAACAGAGAACTGTGTGCTGGGCTGGGTCACTAGGTTTGTGTGTATATCTGTGTGTGTAGCCGTAAACCGTAGGAAACAGAGAACGTGTGTCTTTCTACAGCTGACTTCTTTCAGGTGCAATTATATTTCCGAGAATTTGGGGATGCATGATGTTGCCACATAGTGTTGCTATGTACTCTGTGCACAGGCCATGGTATGCAGGGCGACACTGTGTCATTGCTCACTGACCTTTCTGTCCGGTGTCCTGGTCCCTCGGGTGCTCTGACACCTGAGGGGCCGACTGGCATGGCCAGCCAGGTCTCCTTGCACCTGTGCCAGACTGGACTCGCTGCTCCCGGACATGACGCCTGGTTGTCGTTCTCACTGCTGTCTTCGTGTGTGTACTAGTGGTGTTGAGCGTCTTTTCAAATGTCTCCTGGTTCTCTTGGGGCCTCCACTTTTTATCAAATTACTTATTCTGTCATGGACTGTATGTACTGGGCAGTCTGACATGCCTCCTCGAGTTGTCTGGGGCCTGCTTGCCCCCAGTCACTGTGCTCAGCCTTGAGGCTCTGGCATGGACTCATCAGTATTCAGAACTTTGCAGTCTCAAAGTAATGAAATTCATTAGTGTTTCTTTCCGTTATCTCAGGAAATTTCCCCACCCCAAGGTCATAAATATGTTCTCATAAATGTTTTCTTGTAAAATGTTTTAAAGTTTTACTTTTTACAGTGAAGTTATAAGCCACCAGCAGGTGATTTGAGTGCAGCTGGAGAAGAGGTTAAGTCTCTTTTCCTCCAGGTTCACTAGCTGGCTCATCAGCATTGGCTAATAGGCCCTCCTCACCTGTCTGATAAGAGCCTTCCATCCGTGCTGGGGTCAGTTGTGTTCTGTGCCACTGCTCCTGTCTCCCCTTGTGTCTAAACCCCGAGGAATTTACTGAGTTGCAATTATTTAATTATTTTACCTGTGAAGCTGTGGTTTCTGATGGGGCATATACCCCTTATTTTTCTTTCTCAAAATTATCTTGACTAATCACGCCCCTTTGCTCTTCCAAATAAAAACTAGAAAGCAGCCGGCCACACTTGCTGAACAATCCGGATAGAACTAGGGGGGCCCGCCAGCCTGCCTGCTCACCTGCCCACGGCTGCTCTCATCTCCCTCCCAGACCAGGGTCCCCTCTCCTCGTCTGTTTCATTTCATCCTCGCTCTTGAGTGGTCACTTCTCTGCTTCCTGCTGCGCTTTCCAGGCCCAGTGGCTGCATCTGGAGGCCCACCTACTGCGCCTTCCTGGCCCTTTCCCCACATCCATCCGTGCCGGTGTAGGTTTCCTTCATGTCTCTTGTTTTGGCGTCTTTGCTTACTAAATTTGAGTTTTTGTGCTCCATCATTTTGATCCTTAGTTGTTACTTAAATTTTGCCTTTCCCTTGTTCTCCCTTCTTCCTTCAGAATTTCTGTCACGTGTGTGTTAGACCCCCTCAGTCTCTTACCTCCTCTCCCTTTCTTTGTTTTCTTATTTTAATGGATATCTTGCTCTCTACTTCTTTTAGGTAATCTCCTCAAGTTGATCTTTCATGAAATTGGTCTGTGTTCTGCTGAGACTCATCTGTGGTTCAGCCACCCACTGAGTTTTTACCGGTTGTATTTGGTTATCTTTTTTATACCTGCCTGTTTTTTATTCAGAGTGTATTATGTCTTTAATTCCTTCTTTCTATCTCTAGTAATTTTAGACATATGTATGTCAGTTAATTCCTCCATTCTTTTTTTTTTTCTTTTGAGAGAGATTGTGCAGGCAAGGGGGGAGGGGCAGAGGGAGAGACAGAATCTCAAGCAGGCTCCACGGCCAGTGCAGAGCCCGACACAGGGCTCAGTGTCACGACACTGAGATCATGACCTGAGCTGAAATCAAGAGTTGGCTGCTCAGCCATCTAAGCCACCCAGGCACCCCTCCTTTGTTAATTCTTTTATCAGAATTTTGGGGGTCTGACAGTGCCATTTTTTGTGGCTGCTACTGGAAAAGGATTCGTTCGTGAGTGCTATATTGAGTGGGCCTTCTCAGCAGTCCTGCGTGGCCTGGGGGTCCTTCCTTTTGCATCTGCCGGGTACCCCCTCGTCCCAGAATCCCTTTTACTTAGTTACATTGCAGTCCCTTGTCACACGCCCTGTACTGTGACCCCACTGAACTGTTGATTGTCTAAGAGGTAACTGTGAACTTTCAAAGTTTGTGCCTTTGCTTATGGTTTTTTTCCTGAGCCCAGAGTCCTTTCTTCGCTAGTGACTTTGCCGTCCTGTGTCAAGGCCAGGCATCCTACTGCTTCCTTACAAAGCTTTCCTGGGCACATTCATGCAGAGTCAGGCGTGCCTGTCCCTGCTGGCCACATGTTCTTCCTCATCGCGCCAGCAGAGCACTCTGCACAGCCCATGGGATGGGGCTCGGGGAGAAGCTCAAGATGGGGCTGCAGTCTGTGTCCATTTCCCTCTGAGACCAGCGCTGTGTGTACAATGAATAAATAATTCTCAGATTCACTTTGAAGTACTATGTTCATAAAACAGAATTAAAAGTGTTAGATTATATTTCACAAAACGGTAAACAGATTTTAAGATAATGTGTATATAACAATGAAAGTAAAGCCCCCTTCCACAGTGTTGAGGCCAAAACAGATTTCTGATTTCACAAAGCCAGTGTTGTCACATTTACTGGAATGAGTAGCTTCTCCAAGAGCCTCTGAGCCACATAGCACGCCCCCGCCCCCCGCCCCGGGAGGCCTGCCAGCCTGTCTTTCTCTCCCAGGTGAGCATCTGTCTGGAGTGCAACAGCAGCAAACTGCGGGGCTTGAAACGGAAGTGGATCCGCTGCTCGGCCCAAGCAACAGTCCTGCACTTGAAGAAGTTCATCGCCAAAAAACTTAACCTTTCGTCTTTCAACGAGGTAATAGTTGTACCGCAAACAGAAAGTGTAGCAAATCTTTCCTCATTTGTGGAAGTGATACTTCTAAAGGTCTTCGGGGTTTTTTGTTTTTACATCTTTGGAGATTTTAAATCAGAAAAAAAAATTTTGGGTTTGTTTTGCGGGCTCCCAGATAGTGTGATGGGACACAGTGTGGCCAGACGAGGGCATGGGGAGCCCCCTAACAGGAGAGACAGCAGTGGGGATGGCAGGGAGAGGCTGAGACGTATGAAAGGCCTTGCTCTCGACGAGAAACACCGTTCTGTAATTTCACAAATGGGTTATTGGCTGGGTAGGGGGTGAAACGGTTGGGAAGGTCGATAAGGTAAAATACTTCCAGGTATTTTGTGGTAAATGATGGGAATTGAATGAAAGTCTGCACCTCTGGTGTGCACAGGGGTTGGTGGCTGGCAGCTCTAGTGAGTACCTTGGCTCAGATTCTCGGGGAGCCTTCCCGAGGCAGCAGCACTTACACTAAGCCATATTTTGCTTATGGGACGGATGTGGATTTGAGGAACCAGAAGGCAGATCATACTTGGCTAAATGGTGACCCCCACAAAAAATATGTCCATTTCCTAACCCCCAACACATGTGAACATGACTTTATTAGAAAAAAAGTCTTCGTCAGTGTGTCGAGAATCTTGAGATGAAGAGATCATCCTAGATCATCCAGCTGGGCCCTAAATTCAGTGGCAAAGGTCGTTATAAGAGGAGAGCAGACACAAATTGCCTCAGTCAATTTTAAAAGGTAGATATCTTACAAACTGTCTTCTCTGACTACAGCAGCATTAAGTTAGAAATCAGTAACGGAAGGAAAACTGGAAAGTTCGCAGAACTATGGAAATTAAACGGCACACTTTTTTTTTTTTTAAGATTTTATTTATTTATTTGACAGACAGAGATCACAAATAGGCAGAGAGGCAGGCAGAGAGAGAGAGGAGGAAGCAGGCTCCCCGCCGAGCAGAGAGCCTGATGTGGGGCTCGATCCCAGGACCCTGGAATCATGACCTGAGCCGAAGGCAGAGGCTTTAACCCACTGAGCCACCCAGGCGCCCCAAACAGCACACTTTTTAAAAGAGATTTTATTTATTTATTTGAGAGGAAGAAAGAACACAAGCAGGGGGAGCAGCAGAGGGAGAGGAAGAAGCAGACTCCCCATCAAGCAGGGAGCCCCCCAGGATCCAGGACCCCAAGATCATGACCTGAGCCAAAGGGAAACACTTTGCCAACTGAACCACCCACGCACCCCTAATCAACACACTTAAACAACTAATGGATCCAAGAGAAATTGGAAAATACTTAGAGAAATATGAAAGTGAAAACACAACTTACCAAAATCTGTGCGAAGCAGTGCGAAAAGGGAAATGATGCTATCAATACTTAATTAAAAACAAGAAAGATCTCATCGACAACCTAAATTTACCACTTGAAAAACTGGAAAAAGAACAAACTAAACCCAAATCTAGCAGAAAGAAAGAAATACTAAAGATCAAAGCAGAAATAAATGGAATAGAAAACAGAAAAACAATAGAGAAATTCAGCAGTTCTTTGAAAAGGTCAATAAAATTGACAGGGCCCCTCGGTGGCTCAGTTGGTTAAGCCTCCGACTCTTGATTTCAGCTTGGGGTATGATCTCCGGGTCGTGGAACTGAACCCCGGATTAGGCTCTGTGCTTAGCACAGAGTCTGCTTGTCCCTTGCCCCCACCCCTCTATGTTTTCTCTCTCTCTCTCAAATAAATAAAATCTTTAAAAATCATATATTTTTTAAAGATTTTATTTATTTATTTGAGAGAGAGAGAGAGTATGAGAAGGGGGAGGGTCAGAGGGAGAAGCAGACTCCCTGCCAAGCAGGGAGCCCGATGCAGGACTCGATCCTGGGACTCCAGGATCATGACCTGAGCCGAAGGCAGTCGCTTAACCAACTGAGCCACCCAGGTGCCCCTAAAAACCATATTTTAAAAAAAAATTTTTTTTACAAACTTTGGACTAATGGATTAAGAACAAAGACAAATTATTAAAATCTAAAATGAAAGCAGAGGCATTATTACCAGTTCTACAGAAATAAAAGGGATTGTCAGAGAACACTGTGAACCATTATATGCCAGCAAATAGGATAACCTAGATAAGTGGACAAATTCCTGGAAACACAGAACCTACCAAGACTGCATCACAGAGATGCAGAAAGTCTGAACAGACCTACGACTGATAAGGAGACTGAACCAGTAATCAGAAATGCCCAAGAGAGCAAAGCCCATGACCGGATGGCTTCTTAGGTGACTTCTGCCACTTAAAGAAGAATTAATACCAATCCTTCCCCAACTTTTCCCAAAAAAATGAAGGGGAGAGAAACTTCCCAGCTCATTCTATGGGGCCAGCCTTACCCTGCTATCAAAGTCGGACAGAGACACTGTAGGAAAAGAAAACTATAGGCCAACATCCATGATGAGCACAGATGCAAAAATCCTCCATGAAATACTAGCAAACAGGATTCAGCAGCATGTTATAAGAACTATATACCACAACTAAGTGGGTATTTCTGAAATGGAACTGTGGTTCAACATACAAAAACTGATCGAGATAATGTGTCCCAGCAACAGGATGGAGAGGGGAACTACATGATCATCTCAACTGATGTAGGTCTGCAAGGCATTTGACAAAATTCAATACCCTTTTGTGATTTAAAAAAAAAAAATAGGAATGGAAGACACATGAAAATAAAAGCCATATATGAAAACCCACTACAAGCATCAGACTCACTGGTGAAAGACTTACAGTGTTTCCTTTAAGATCAGGAACAAGGTAGGGATGCTGCTTTCACCACTTCTATCCAACATGGGACTGGATGTTCTAGCCAGAGCAGTTAGGGAGGAAGAATATATAAAACACATCCAAATTAAAAAGGAAGAATTAAAATTATTTCTGTCTGCAGATGATATGATCTTACATGTAGAAAACCCCAAAGATTACACACACACATTAGAACTAATAAATTAATTCAGCAAGGTGGAAAGACACAAAATCAACACAAAAATCAGCTGGATTTCTGTACATTAGCCATGAATAATCTGAAAAGGAAATTATAAAAGAAAATTGAATGTACAGTAGCATCAGAAAGAATAAAATACTTAGGAATTAACCAAGGAAGTGAAAGACTTACACACTAAAAACTACAAAAATTGCTGCAAGGAATTAAAGAAGGCATAAATAAATGGAAACGTATCCCAAGTGGGTGGATTGGAAGACTTGATGTTGTTAAAATGTTAATACTACCTAAACAGTCTATAGTTAGAGCAATCCCTATCAAAATCCCAATGATCTTTTTGCAAAAATTTAAAAACCCATCCTAAATTTTATTAAATCTTGGTGGACCGTGAGTACCCAAAACAATCCTGAAAAAGAACATAACTGGAGGAACCACGCTTCCTAATTTCAAAACTTTTACTATAAAGCTACATTAGTAAAAAAGTGTGATATTGACATAAAGACAGACATCTAGATCAGTGGAATTGAATAGAGAGTCCAGAAATGAACCCTTATATATGTGGTCAAGTGATGTTCAGCAAAGGTACCAAGACCACTTAGTGGGGAAAGGATAGTCATTTCAACAAATGATGCTAGAAAAACATCACCATGCAAAAGAATGGTGTTGGAACCCTACCTCACATCATATGCAAAAGTTAACTTAAAGTAGATCAAGGACCTAAATGTCAGACCTAAAACAGTAAAGCTCTTAGAAGAACACATAGGACAAAACCTTTTTAAAATCCATGACAGTGAATTTGGCAATGATTTCTTAGATGGGGCAGTAAAGGCACGGTCAGAAAATTTAAAAAATAGACAAATTGAACTTTCAGAAAATGAAAAAATTTTATACAGATTGTGCGAAATTATTTGCAAGCCATACCCTGATAATGGATTACTATCCTGAATATACAGAGAACTCTTAAAACATAGCATAAAAGAAATCGTACAACCTGATTTTAAAATGGGCAAAGGGCTTAGACATTTCTCCAAAGAAGACACAGCCAATAGCCATGAAAGGGAGCTCAGTGTCACTGTCAGGGAAAATACAAATCAAAACTACAGTGAGAACTACCTCATACCTATTAGGACAGCTACTGTAAAAAAAAAAAAAATAATAAGTGAATAACAAGAAAGTAAAAGATGGTGAGGATATGGGGAAACGGGACCCTGTGCACCATTCGGCAGGGAGGTGATGGAGTGTAAAATGGTGCAGCCACTGTGGAAAACAGTGTGGACGGTCCTCAAAAAATTAAACGTACAATCACTGTATCATCCAGCAATTCCACATCTGGGTGTGTTCCCCAGAGAATGGAAAGCAGGGTCTTAATGAGATGCTGGCGGCACCACCGTGATCATGGCAGCGTTATGCACCACAGCTGAGACGGGGAGGCACCCTAGTGTCTGCAGACGGGTGGGTGGACAGACGGTCGGATGGATGGATAGATGATTGACAGATGGAAGGATGGATGGACAGATGAGTGGATGGATAGAGAGAAGGATGGATGGATGAATGGGTGGATGGATGGATGATGGATGATGGACAGACGGATGGATAGAGGGACAGATGATGGATGGATAAGAGGATAGACAGGATAGGCTAATGGAGAGATAGAAGGATGGTTGGATGGATGAGCGGATAAACAAAATGGACATACAATCCACACAATGGAACACTCTCCAGCCTTAAACAGGAAGGACATTCTGACACCTGCCCCCACCGGGATGGACCCCAAGGACACTGTGCTCAGTGACATGAGCAACCATAAAGGAATGACACTATGTGACTCCACTTCTATGAGTCCCCGGAGGAGTCAGATCATAGAGACAGAGTGTGCATAGTGGATGTCGGGCTGGGGACAGGGGGAGATAGGGAGCTAGTGTTTCTTGGGGGCGGTTTGGGAAGAGGAGAAAGTTCTGGAGGTAGAGGGTGGGGCTGTTCGCAACATTTTGAACGATAAAATGGTAAATCTTATGTGTATTTTACCACATTTAAAAAAAAAAAAAAGGAATGAACTCTTGATACACAAAAAGAGAGGCGGAAGGCAGTCTGAGGCCTGGAGCTAGCGCAAAGCTATGCAGACGGACAGAGCTGGAGGGATGTGGCCTACTGGCTTCAGGTGGGGCTCTGAGAGGTTCAGTCAGTCGTTTTCAACTCCCCAGCAGTGGGGTTTCGGGACAGCCCTGGAGACTGATTCTGAGATAGCCAAAATGATTTGCTGGTCTCTCCGGTGGGGCTGCAAGTGGGGAGCAGGTTCGGGCTGTGCTCCTGGGTGGATGGCCTCTGGGGACAGGCTGCTGTGGCCACTGCCCCCCGCACAGTGGAAAGTGAACTAAGAGGTGAGTGTCAGGGCCCCTGGTTAAGGTTGGGGTCCTTGGCATGTGGAGCCATTTGGAGCCCAGGGTCATGATGAGGTCATCCAGAGGGTCGGCATGTAGAAGGGTCCTGTCTGGGGGAGGTGGGGTTCAGAGCCACCCCCGGCCTCCCCAAGTGTTCTCCCCAGCCTGGCCCTCCTGCAAACGCAAGAGCCTTCTTCCCCTTGCCCTGAGGGAGCAGTTTAAAAGACCATCTGAGTTAGCATCATTTGTCATCAGGGAAACAAATTCAAACAATGAGACACCACTCCACACCTGTCAGAATGGCCAAAATCCAGAACTCTGACCACCACATGCTGGCAAGGGTGTGGAGCAACAGGGACTCCTGTCCACGGCTGGTGGAGACAATTTAGCCGTTTCTTACAAAACTAAGTACACCCTCACCATGTGGCCCAGCAGTCCCACTCTGTGGGGTCTCCTCGAATTAACTGAAACCTTACGTCCACACGAAAACCTGCACACCATTGTTTACAGCAGCTTTCTTCACAATCACCAAAACCTGAGAACCACCAAGAAGTCCTTCATGTGTGAGTGGGTGAATTAGCTGTGCTCCACGCAGACCTGTGACTCATGTTCACAAGAAACGAGCGCCCAAGCCGTGAAGAGACCTGGAGGAGCCTTAAATGCACGTCACTAAGGAAAGACGCAGCAGGATTCCAGCTGTGGGACATCCCGGGAAAGGCAGAACCAGGGGGACAGTGACAAGACCTGCAGTGGTCGGGGGCTGAGGAGAGGAGGGCGAACAGGGGGAGCACGTGGCATGTGGGGGCCGGGAACCAACTCTGGGTCATACTGCAGTGGGGGCCTGTCCTGATGCCCTCGTCCAGACCCCGATGTCATCTGTGTACCCTGGGTGATGGTGTCGTGTCTGTGGAGGCTGGTCCACCGTAAGGGACATCCACTCCGGTGTGGATGTGGCTCACGGGGGACTAAGGTGCATGGGACATCTCTCTCTGCTCCCCTTGGTGCTCTCACCCTCAAACTGCTCTAAAAATAGTCTTTTTTAAAAAGAAAGGAAAGGGGCGACTGGCTCAGGTAATGATCCCAGGGTCCTGGGATTGAATCCCACATCAGGCTCTCTGCTCAGTGGGGAGTCTGCCTTTCCCTCTCTTTCTCTCTCTCTCCTGCTCTCTCTCTCCTTCTGGCCCTCCCCACCGCCCACATGCTTCTCTCAAATAAATAAATACGATCTTATTAAAAAAAAAAAAAGAAGAAGAAGGAAAAAGACCATCTGAAGAGCCCATTTACTTTTTCCACTGAGATAAGAGGGACAGACTTGGCCAGGAGACTGATGCAGTGTGGTAACCACAGCTGAGGGCCCTGGAGGGGCCATGGTGAGTGGGGACCCCCCCAGGCGCCAGGTGCTCCTGGCCCTTAGGTGGGTTGGGGTGGGGCCTTTTGAGCAGTCCCCACCTGTGCCACCTGGAGACAGGACACGATCCCCCACAGGCGACTGACATCATGTGGCCCAACTGGCATAGCCAGCGTGGCCCAGGGGGCAGATGTGCCGAGCGCCGTGCCCTTGGCACCCTGACTGAAGCCTTCTTCTCCCACCAGCTGGACATTTTATGCAACGAGGAAATCCTGGGCAAGGACCACACACTCAAATTTGTGGTTGTCACAAGGTGGAGATTCAAGGTGAGACTTTGGAAAAGTTGGGTTGTTGGTTGCAAATGGCAACTACTTTTCTGTGCATATTTTTCAACTAGGAGCTTAGAAGTAACTGTCACGGCATTGTGAAAGACAGTCATTGTGCTGCCATCCATGCTGCAGCCGCACAGGGTCTTAGGCAAGCACCATCCCCTGACCACCCTGTGGTGGGCTGCTGCATTCAGAGGGTGCGGGGGACCCTCACTGATGCAGGAAGCAGATGGCAGGACCCCAACTTGAGGGGCATGACAGCTAGCGGGGGTGATGGCTAGCAGGACCAGGTGGGGCAGCAGGTGTGCACGGGTCCCAGGTCTCCTGGACCCCAGGAAGGGGGGGCCGTCGGCGTGGCGGGTAGCTAACTCTCTGACTTTGTCTTACAGAAGGCGCCGCTCCTGCTCCACTACAGACCCAAGATGGACCTGCTCTGAGCCTGGCCCTGGGCCGGCTCTGCTGCCCTCCGTGCCACCTGCGGGTGTCGTGGGGACCAGACTTCTGAATAGAGAGTATTTATAACTTTTGTATGAGAGAATTCACACTCAGCAAGACACTACCAGCACCACGGTTACAAGACGACAAAACACTTCACAGTCTCAGCGGCAGAAGGGGCGCCTCTCACAGACCAGATGGTAAACACGGTGGCCAGGCGACCTGTGCTTGCTTCCCAGGCCTTGGAAATCCGGTCATTTCCGTTGCATTTATGAATTAGGGTTCATGCTAAGCCTCAAAAATCCTTGTACATTTACTGAACCCTTCCTAAGTTATTGAAAAATCTCTCTCCATGGTGAATGACAATATTTATGTTGCCTTTAGCTTCCTGAAGACTCAGAAGATATATAAAGGGTTAATTTTAAAACCATTCCATTAATTCTATGAGTTTGCCGTGGTATTTCATCATCCACCACGTTAGGAACCGTGACACGCCCATAGCTCCCCTGCCTGGCCTGGGGCTCTGGGTTCTGAGGCCCCAGGGTGACGGGGGGGCTCCACCTGCTGCTACCCAGACATGGGCACTCCCCACAGGGTAGACCCAGGTGGCTTGGCCAGCTTAGTGCTGGTTTGCAGAGCCATTCTTGTTCTTAGACGGGACTGGTGTTCAGTAGGGCTCTGATCCTTCAGGGACTTAAGTTCCCCACTTAATTCTTTCCCGGGTTCATCATGCTGAAGAGAGAGGTGGTGGCATTGTGTGGGGTCTCCCTGAGACGGTGCCGTCAGTCGGAGGAGGGCTGGCACCCAGGGCATGCAGACTGAGGTTCCCGCCATGTCCACCCCACGCTGCCCCATGGACAGGGATGTTGGGGCGGTACCCTCCAGCAAGCTTTGGAGGAGCCTGCTGGCTGCTCTTTAAGTTCCTTGACCTGAAATGCCAGTCACAGGCAGCACACATTTTGTCTACCCCTTTCTCCTCCCAAGTGTTAACATTTTTGTGGGATTAGTGAATAAACTCTGACGGCACATAAGTATTTGTCCCTTTAAAACAGTAACTGGGAACATGGAAAGGCAGCAGGAGAAAGCAGCCGTTTTCCAGGGTCGTGAAAGTGTTCTGGGGTTCTGTGGCCATCCTTGTCCTCTCCATCTGCCCGCACTGTCCGTTTGTCTGTGAGCTCTGGGTTCCTCCCCCTCGTCCTCAGTCACCCCCAGGCAGCCGCAGCCACCCACCTCCTTTGTTCATGGAATGTGTCACCGTCCTGTCTGGAATTTCTTCTCACATTTGCTTTGAACGTTATGGTGGGGTTTTTTCTGTTTCCTTTTCTCTTATATACGTGAGACCTAATCTTGGTGACAAGAAAACCATTCAAATTAATTCAGTCCAAGTGATTCTAACATAAGGCCTTTTAGAAGCCTCGAAGCAGGTTCTGTTAGGAATTGGTCACCAGTCACCCCTCCCTGAAGCCCCTTCACCCCCGGTGCTGTTTGCCGTGTTCAGTTCGCTAGCTTGCTGTCCGTCCGAAACACGTCTGCAGGTTGCTCCACGAGGGTCACTGAGTAGGTGTGTATGAGTGCATATGACCTGTCTACCTCAACATACACATTGTTGCTGAAGCCACACTAACCACAGTGTGGTCTGGGCTCTGGCGTTGGAACTCGGCTGTTTTCCTGGGCGGCGGTGGAGGGGAGGGTCCCACAGTGTAAGCATCCAAATTCAAACGATATCAACTCACAGTTCAGGTCAGACTGAGTGTCGCTGTCAGAATCTCCTAATAGATATTTGTGACTTTGTAGCTATCTTTGGAATCACTTGAATTTGCTATGGTGCTAAGTGGATGTATTTCGATACACAGGTGGAGGTGGTCAGGGCCAGCGCTCACACCGCCGGCTGGCTGCTGACCCACCCGTGACCCCCTTTTGTAATCGTGTTACCCTGACAAAACCTCAGCTGCAGACCTACTATTTTTCTAAGATTCCTCATGCAGACTGTCTTCACTGCAGGGCGTCCCCAGGGACTCACAGCCCTCGGCAGACGGGAGCCCAGAGCCCGTGTCCTGGGGCGACTTCTGTGGTCCCCTCCCCACTGGCACGCTTTCATTTCACCTCAAAAGGCTGAGTTTCATTTTTTCCAGCATGCAAGCCAGGATCAGTTTCTTTTGTAACAGACGGAGTTCCTGTGAAGTGGTCTTCACGACTGTTGACGCTGGTAATAACACACGTGCTGTTCAGTCACCTTCCTGCGTCACTGTCACCGGCAGTGGGACCCGCTCCCCAGCACACGGGCTCACTACGTGCAGTTCTCATGAAGATAGAAAATTCAGATAGAATATATAATATTGAATTTAAGATTTGGGGGGTTAAAAAAAAAAAAGAAAACTTAACTTTATAAAATTATTTATTCTATTTTAAGCCTTCTATCATATTTTCCCATCCAATTGTTTGGTTTCCGTGGTCCAGCTTTATTTACAGGCATATAAAATGAAATTGTGACATGTTTTGCAAGCTTCTTCTTTTTACTTTGAGTAGCTTTTAATTTGTACGTTTTTGTTTCGTATAGATGAAGAGCAACATTCATGCTTTTGTGCGATAGGTTCCAAGATGCATTTATTAGATATCTGTTTAAATTGTAATGTCACATCTCTTCTGCTAAATTGAAAGGGAATGTCGGTGGAATTTCAAAATATGTGCATTCAGCTATTTGGTTTTTCCTTCTCACTGTTGTTCCAAGAACGCTGTTCGGGGATGGTTTGTGTGTGTGCCCCGTGAGAAAACACCTGTCCACAACATCTGAGGGCGCATGACCGGGCAGGCAGCTGCCAAGCGCTGTGTGGCCGCCCCAGGTCTCCCGTCTTCAGACCCCGCATGCTCACAGCCCTGGATATGCCACCGCGTATCGACCATACGTGGGATGGTGCTACTCCCCCTGCGGCCCCAGCCCTCCGGGTCCTGCGGCCTCTGATGCCTCCTTGTGGTAAAGTCTTTAGAAATTCGTTTCATTTTTTCCTCAAAGCTCACAGGCGGGCATTTTAGAGCTTTTTAAAATGTGTCATTGAATCGATTGTTCTAGGAACAAGCCCGCTGATTTCTACTTTATACGTGAATATTAGATACGCTCTCAAGATGTTGAAAGTAAACAGCGCAGGTAGCCAAATCAGAAAATACCCAGTTTCTCTGTTTCCTCAGGAAATCATTAACACTCCAGCATATCACGTGTGACCTTTGCGTGATAAGCCAGTGGGTTTCTCTGCCTTGGTATTTCAACAAACTACAGAAGTTGGGATAAGTAGATTAGAAAACCATTATTCACACTAACCATAATTTTGCAAAGGTTCTGTCCCTGCCAGGCAGGGACCCAGGTGGCGCGGCCGGGCCACCAGCCCACCGAGGAGGCTCTGCCTGCACAACCCACCCCCCCACCCTCCACCTGCATCGCGTGTGGGTCACCACATCCATGAGCGCATCTGAAGGATGGACTGACGTTTGAGTGTCCCCTAAAATGTGTGTAGCATTAGTGTAAATGTCTATTCCGACAGTTTAATTGGGTCTAAGGAAACCATTTTTCCCCAAATGAAGGGTCCAGGGGTGTGAGCCACCATTAGCCTGATCGTCACACGTGTTGCGGTTTACTGAGATGACAATGCAGATACATATTTTTGACTGTTTAATTTGAAAGTTTACATTTTTTATGCTTTGTGTTGGTGTGTAATTTTTGTACTATTGGTGGCTAGTTTTTGTCTAAAATCTTTTTTGGAATATTGCTTAAATGTTTTGATTTTATGATAGTGAAGCTTGTACTCAGTGTTTTGCCAATTAATATTATATGCTTGTAATAAAAGCAAAAGAAAAACTTACCTAAAATTCTTTCAGACTGGAAATTTATAATCTAAAATTACTTGGCTTTTGGTTTTATGGGGGTTTTGTGGGGCTTTTTTGTAGATAATGTAAAATATTTGTATGAGCATATGGTGGATGGTCTGTTGTCTACTACAGTATGATGAAAACACCACAGGCGTTGGTAGTGTCTGAAGGACACACCCCTCACACCATTCTCTGCTTCACTCTGTCCTGAACCCGCACAGGTTAACTCCCTTATCCCGCTTCACGTGGCCCCTGTAGCTGCACAACTCCTGTGGAACTGGCCTGGGGTTCGGTACCACAGGTTTGGCGGGAATGTGTGTACCGTCTGCGCTCATCTGTCTGCTTGGAGTGAGAACTCACTTTGGTGGAGAGCGCCATGTGCCAATGAAAATACTGTTAAAAAAAGAACCTGCTAGTCCCTGTGGTGGGTGGGCTGACAATATTTTACTTCCCTGTTAGGGTGTCAGTCGGAGCTCCCAGAGGAGCAGAAGCTGCAAAGACACATGTACAGGGATCTGTGTCTGTTGTCGTGAGCGCACTAAGAGCACACACGGGTTGTGTTTTCCCAGAATGTCAGCTTTATTCAGTTGTAAAGCAAGGCTAAAGCAGGTTTAGGGTCCCAAACTCAATGACGTTTCATTGCATATGTCATTTTGGCATCATATATCTCACACAAACCAAAGCGCGTGAGAAAATCATACAACAAACAAGATACAAGGGGATAAGTTGTTAATAAACCAAATGCAAAGTCAGCCTGTGAGCGAGCAGTTGAGATGAGGATAAAGTATTCGTTGTGTCCGGGCCGTGGTGGGTGGTGGCAGGGTGGGGCGGGGGCTCTCCCTGTTCAGAGATCAATTGGACAGAACTTGGTGGCAGTTGCCTTCTGATCCAGTCAGACATGAAAGCATGATCATCTGGAGAGTCAACGCTTGCTGCAAAGGTCCTGCCTTTTAAAGGAGTTGAATCGATGGTGGGCCTTTGCCAGGTTCTCCTGGTTCTCCTGGTTATCAGTTCTTGGTGCTGTTGGCCTGTGCTGGTCTCGACGGTCCCTGCTTCCGGAGGGTTGCATCTCTGCTCGACAGGACTGACTCCATTTGCTGTCTGCATGCATGTTCAAGGAGTTTGCTCTGTGGAGGCCATCTGTCCGCTGCAAACTGGGGAGGCCTGTGCAGTGCTGTGAAGGGCAGGAGAGGACCATGTCTCAGCTCAGGTGTCAGGCGGGAGGCGGTCCCTCTTCCTCCACCTTTCTCTCCAGTCAGGCCTTCCAGGGCTTGCGTGACGCCCACCGGTTTTGGGGAGGGCTCAGCCCGCCAAAGCAGATGCTCTTCTCGTCCAGAAACACCCTCACAGGCACCTTCAGAGTCCCTTTGAACGCCACTTGAAAGCCAAGGCCCGTTCAAGCAGATGCATGAAATTACCACGAGAGAGAATGGCGGGGGCACTATGCCCAAAACTTTGTTTTTTAAAGGTTATGTAATTGACAGCCGTCTTGAAAATCTGAGAAAACTGGAGCTGAAGAAACAGAATATGATGACCAAAATTATATTCCCTCGTGGGTTTCAGATCAGTTAACGTGGAAGAAAAGTTTAGTGTTAAGAAATGGACTTTCCCAGGCCACCAGGGGGCTCTATTGGTGAAGCATCTGCCTTCAACTCCCGTCATGATCCTGGGGTCCTGGGATGGAGCCCCAAATCGGGCTTCCTGCTTAGCAGGGCGCCTGCTTCTCCCTCTCCTCCCTGCTTATGCTCTCTCTTGCTATCTTGCTATCTCTGTCTCTCCCAAATAAGTAAAATCTTAAAAAAAAAAAAAAGAAGAAGAAGAAGGGAGGGTGGGAGGGAGGAAAAAAAGAAACATTCTGCCTGTTCTACTTGCTTTCTTCCGGTAAGTGGTCTAGAATGTCAGGTTACCAGATGTTTACCTGGATCCCGGAGTTGGCGGCCGGGAGCAGCAGGAGGGGAGGGGGCATCTTCGGGCTTAGACCCTCCCCCCCTTGCTGGTCCAAGTCTCCACTGGCACCAGGTTAGGCTGGTGGGACCCAGGGCTCTGCAATCCTCCGGGGCTCCTCCTGAGACCAGGGAGCCCTCCCTCTAGGCCTCGGGGGAATGTGTGTGCCTGTCTGCTCCTCTCCCCTGAGGTCTTACTGGCGGTTTTGCTCCTTCGGTGTGAATGCATGTGTGTGAAAATGTGAGTCCCGTTTTAACTGGAAGAACTATTACGAATGTGATTGTGCAGCCCTAAAATGTAACAGGAGCACATGGCACAGCTTGAATGTCTCCCTTAGGTTTTTGGTTCTTAAGGATAAAACCCCCAGTGGGTGCAACAAGAACCACCTAAGGGGCGGCTGTGGCCAGACCATGGGGTGTGGGGCGGGGGCTGCCTCACTGTCCCCGCTGCATTGTAATGCACCCTTTGCCTGAAACAATGAAATTATATGTCCATCTCCCAGTTATGCCTGTGCTGACCCAGTAAGTCTCCTGTAGGGCATACAGTTCACTCCCTCCATCAAAGACCAACAGTGGAGGGCACCTGGCTGGCTCAGCAGGTAAGAGCCTGCAACTCTCAGCCTTAGGGTCCTAAGTTCAAGCCCCACGTTGGGCCTGGAGCCTACTTCTAAGAAAAAGACCACTGGTTACATTTTGTACCTTCTCTTATTTACATGGCAGTGAGATGCTTTCCCAGGTCCTGAGGAAAGGGACAGGGCTGTCTTAATCTCGTGCGAACTCTGCAGTAGGACCCTTGTCAGCTTCATTTTTATTAAGCTTGATTTATTTTGGTATGAAAAATTAACAATGTGTTACATTTATTCCTACTACTTTTCAAGTGTATTGGGGTACTATGAAAACAAATTTTCTGCTTTAAGAACATTTTTTTAAAGATTTTATTTATTTCAAAAAAAGATTTTATTCATTTGAAGGAGAGCATGAGCAGGGAGAAGGGCAGAAGGAGAAGCAGACTCCCCACTGAGCAGGTAGCCTGATGTAGGACTCAATCCTGGGACCCTAAGAACATTTTTAGTCAAGGGGCGTCTGGGGGGCTCAGTCAGTGAAGCGCCCAAATCTTAGTTTCAGATCAGATCGTAATCTCGGGGTCGTGGGATCGAGCCCAGCGTCAGACTCCCTACTCAACACAGGGTCTGCTTCTCCCTCTCCCTCTGCTCCTCCCCTCGTGCTCTCTCCCTCTCGCTGTCTCTCAACTAAATCAACAAAATCTTTTTTTAAAAAAAGTCTGAGACTTTAATGGGTTTATTTATTTATTTTGGAGAGAGAGCATGCACTTGAGTTGGGGAGGTGGGCAGAGGGAGAGAGACACTCCAGCAGACTCCCACTGAGCGTGGACCCCGACGTGGGGCTCCATCTGAGGACCCTGAGACTATGACTTGAGCTGAAACCAAGAGTCGGACGCTTCCCCAACTGTGCCACCGAGGCGCTCTGACAGGGATATTCTTTTCTTTTTTTAAGATTTTATTTATTTATTTGACAGAGACACAGTGAGAGAGAGAGAACACAAGCATGGGGAGTGGGAAAGGGAGAAGCAGGCTTCCTGCTGAGCTGGGAGCCGGATTTCGGGGCTGGATCGCAGGACCCTGGGATCAGGACCTGAGCCGAAGGCAGACATTTAATGATGGAGCCACCCAGATGCCCCCCTGATGGGGATATTCTTAACATCTGCTTTTAAGCATAATGGTTGTGGGATTTTGATAAACACCTTCTCCTAAGTGGAGAAATTTCCTTCCATGACAGCTTACTTAATATTTTAATCAGGAATATGTGTTAATTATTTATTTTATTTTTTAAAATTAAAAATTTTATTTTATTTTATTTTTAAGATTTTATTTATTTATTTGACAGACAGAGATCACAAGTAGGCAGAGAGGCAGGCAGAGGGAGAAGGGAAAGCAGGCTCCCCGCTGAGCAGAGAGCCTGATGTGGGTCTTGATCCCAGGACCCTGAGACCATGACCTGAGCTGAAGGCAGAGGCTTAACCTACTGAGACACCCAGGCGCCCCTAAAATTAAAATTTTTAAATTACCCTTTTGGTTTTGGAGTTCTTACACATGAATTCGTGCAACCACTACAGTGAGGACACAGAGTGGCTCCTCAGCCGAAAAGACTCCTTCTTAGTGCCAATCTTTTGTTGCTGAGCACCTGCCCCACCAATGGCCTGACCTTCAGCACCACCCTGCCTTCTCGAGAGCATGGTAAGCACATACCCTGAGCTCCACAGAACTGCCGAGGTCCGTACTCCACCTTCCCTATGCTCTGGGCAAGCCACAGTTACCAGATCCCCTGCGCACGCAGACCTTCTATGCTTGCAGTATTCACTGACTCTGAACAGAGCAGCTGTGAACATTCCCACACGGGTTTACACGGGGATCATGAGACTGTTCTCTGAAAGTAGAATTGCTGGGTCATCTGCTGAGCATGCACTTCACCTGGTAAGCTGCTCTCATCTGCATTTCTGACCTCGAGGTGTGAGAGTCCCAGCTGCTCCACTGCCGGTGTCCCCCTGAGTGTAGCCCGGTTACTGTCGTGCAGGAGGGTCTCACTGTGGTTTGAGTCTGCCTTTCCCTGGTGGCCACGGATGTTGAGCATCTCGGTGGCTAGTTGGCCATTATATCATCTATAATGTGCCTTTTGCGCACTTTCTAATTGAGGATTTTTTTTTTCCCTCATTGTTGAGTTTTGACAGTTCTTTATATACCCCGGATACAAGTCCTAAGTTGGATATGTGGTTTGTAAGTATTTCTCCCAGTTTTTAGCTAGTGTTTTCATTCTCTTGACACTGTCTTTGGCAGGGCAAATGTTTTTAATTTTCATGAGGTCCAATTTATTGCTATTTTTTCCTTTATGGATTATTTCATGGATTATGCTTTTACTGTCATTTTTAAAACTCTGCTAGATCCCAGGTCATGAATATATTTTTCTGTTTTCCTGCAAACATTTTATACTTTTTAAAAAAAAGATTTATTTATTTGACAGACAGAGATCACAAGTAGGCAGAGAGGCAGGCCAGGGGTCGGGGGTAGTCAGGCTCCCCACTGAGCGGAGAGCCCGATGCAGGGCTCCATCCCAGGACCCCGGGACCATGACCTGAGCCAAAGAGTCTTTAACCCACTGAGCCACCCAGGTGCCCCAGTATTTTATAATTTTATGCTTATTTACATGTGATCCATTTTGAGTTAGCTGTAAGACATAAGGTGTATGTCACAGTTCAATGTTTTGCATACAGATGACTGATCGTTGCATTACCATTTGTCAAAAAGACTGTCCTTTCCCCACTGCATTGATTTTGCAACTTATCAAAGATCAACTGATCATATGTATTTGGGTCTATTCCTGGTCTCTATTCTGATCATTCACCTGTATGTCTTGTCCCCACCAACGCCACACTGTCTTGACTCTTGTTGCTTTAGGGAAAGCATTGAAATTGGGTAATCTGATTCCTCCACTTTTGTTCTTCTTTATATAAAGTTACTTGAGCTGTCCTGGCTCCATTACCCTTTCATATAAATTTTAGAATCATTATATCTATGAAAATGTCCCCCTGGGATTTTTGGAATTATGTTAATTCTACAGATCACTCTGGGGGAGATTTATATCCCATATTGACTCCTCCCAACATGAGTTTATCACTCATTTATGAGGTCTTCTTAAATTTTTTATCAGCATTTTATAGTTTTCAGCATATGGATTCTGTACACGGTTTGGTTAGCTGTATACCTAAGTTTTTCAGTCTGCCTTTTCATCTATCACTCACCCTTCCTCCCTTCCTTCCTTCCTTCCCTAACATTTTTAAAATTTTAATTCAAATAATTACGTATAATGTATTACTGGTTTCAGAGGTACAGGTCAGTGATTCATTAGCCTTATATAACCCTCAGTGCTCACTATGTCACGTGCCTTCCATAATGTCCATCACTCAGTTACCCCAACCCTCCACCTCCTTCCCCTCCAGCAACCCTCAGTTTGTTCCGTATGACTAAAAGTCTCTTATGGTTTGTCTCCCTCTCTGGTTTCATCTTCTTTCATTTTTCCTCTCTTCCCCTATGATCCTCTGTTTTGTTTCCTAAATTCCACATATGAGTGAGATCGTATGATAGTTGTCTTTCTTGGGTCAACTTATCTTGCTTAGCATGATACCATCTAGTTCCATCCACATTGTTGCAAATGGCAAAATTTCATTTTTACAACTGCATAATATTCCTCTGTGTGTGTGTGTGTGTGTGTTTACAACATTTTTTTTAAAGATTTTATTTATTTGACAGAGAGAGATCACAAGTAGATGGGCGGGGGAGCAGGCTCCCCGCTGAGCAGAGAACCCGATGCAGGGCTCGATCCCAGGACCCTGAGATCATGGCCTGAGCCAAAGGCAGAGGCCCAACCCACTGAACCCTACCACGTCTTCTTTATCCATTCATCTGTCGATGGACACCTGGGCTCTTTCTATAGTTGGGCTATGGTGGACATTACTGTTGTAAACACTGGGGTGCACATGCCCCTTCAGATCACTACATCTGTATCTTTGGGCTAAAATCCATTAGCGCAATCACTGGGTTGTAGGGTAGCTCTATTTTCAACTTTTTGAGGATACTTCATACTGTTTTCCAGACTGGCTTCACCAACTTGCATTCCCACCAACGGTGTAGGAGGGTTCCCCCTTTTTCCACATCCTCTCCAACATCTGTCGTTTCCTGACTTGTTAATTTTAGCCATTCTCACTGGTGTGAGGTGGTATCTCACTGTGGTTTTGATTTGTATTTCCCTGATGCCAAGTGATGTTGAGCATTTTTTCATGTGTCTTTTGCCATTTGTATGTCTTCTATGGAAAAATGTCTGTTCGTGTCTTCTGCCCATTTCTTGGGATAATTTGTTCTTTGGGTGTTGAGTCTGATAAGTTCTTTAAAGATTTTGGATACTAGCTCTTTAACTAGTAAAACATTTGCAAATATCTTCTCCCATTCTGTCAGTTGTCTTTTGGTTTTGTCCACTGTTTCCTTTGCTGTGCAAAAGCTTTTCAATTTGATGAAAATTTTTGCTTTTGTTTCCCTTGCCTTTGGAGACATGTCTAGCAAGACGTTGGTGCCTGTGTTGTCTGCAAGGGTTTTGATGGATTCTTGTCTCACATTGAGGCCTTTCATCCATTTTGAGTCTATTTGTGCATGTGGTGTAAGGAAATGGTGCAGTTTCATTCTTCTGCATGTGGCTGTCCAATTTCCCCAACACTATTTGTTGAAGAGACTATCTTTTTCCCACTGGACATTCTTTCCTGCTTTGTCAAAGATTAGTTGACAGTAGAATTGAGGGTCCATTACTTGATTCTCTATTCTGTTCCATTGATCTGTGTGTCTGTTTTTGTGCCAATATCATACTGTCTTGATGATAGGGCTTGAAGTCCAGAATTGTGATGCTCCCAGTTTGGGTTTTGTTTTTCACATTTCTTTGGCTGTCCAGGGTCTTTTCTGGTTCCATACAAATTTTAGGATTATTTGTTCCAGCTCTGTGAAGAATGTTGATGGTATTTTGATAAGAATTGCGTTGAATGTGTAAATTGCTCTAGGTAGCAGACATTTTTTTAAAAATTATTTCTTTATTTATTTGACAGACAGAGATCACAAGTAGGCAGAGAGGCAGGCAAGGGGTGGGGAGGCAGGCTCTCTGCTGAGCAGAGAGCCCAATGCGGGGCTCAATTCCAGGACTCTGGGATCATGACCTGAGCCGAAGGCAGAGGCTTTAACCCACTGAGTCACCCAGCTGCCCCAGTAGCAGACATTTTAACAATATTTGTTCTTCCAATCCATGAGCATGGAACCTTTTTCCATTTCTTTGTGTCTTCCTCAGTTTCTTTCAAGAGTGTTCCATAGTTTTCAGAGTGCAGATCCTTTGCCTCTTTGGTTAGGTTTATTCCTAGGTATCTTATGGTTTTGGGTGCAATTCTAAGTTGGATCAACTCCTTAATCTGTCTTTCTTCTGTCTCATTGTTAATGTATAGAAATGCAACTGACTTCTGTGCGTTGACTTTACATCCTGCTACTTTCCTAAATTCCTGTATGAGTTCTAGCAATTTTGGAGTGGAGTCTTTTGGGTTTTCCACATAGAGTATTATGTCATCTGTGAAGAGTGAGAGTTTGACTTCTTCTTTGCTGATCTGGATGCCTTTTCTTCTTTTAGTTGTCTGATTGCTGAGGCTAGGACTTCTAGTACTATGTTGAACAGCAGGAGTGATAGTGGACAGCCCTGCCATGTTCCTGACCTTAGGGGAAAAGCTCTCAGTTTTTCCCCCATTGAGAATGATATTCGCTGTGGGCTTTTCATAGATGGCTTTGATGGTATTGAGGTATGTTCCCTTTATCCCTACACTGTGGAGAGTTTTAATCAAGAAAGGTTGATGTACTTGGTCAAATACTTTTTCGGCATCTGTTGAGGGGACCATATGGCTCTTGTTCTTTCTTTTATTAATGTATTGTATCACATTGATTGCTTTGTGACTGTTGAACCAAACTTTCAGCCCAGGAATAAATCCCACTTGGTCATGGTGAATAATCTTTTTAATGTACCATTGGATCCTATTGGCTAGTATTTTAGTGAGGATTTTTGCTTCCGTGTTCATCAGGGATATTGGTCTATAATTCATTTTGGTGGGGTCTTTGGTTTTGGGATCAAGGGAATGCTGGCCTCATAGAATTTGAATGTTTTCCTTCCATTTCTATTTTTTAATAGCTTTACAAGAATGGGTATTAATTCTTCTTTAAATGTTTGTTAAAATTCCCCTGGGAAGCCATTCTACTCTGGACTCTTGTGTTTTGGGAGATTTTTGATGACTGCTTCAATTTCCTTACTGGTTATGGATCTCTTCAGGTTTTCTATTTCTTCCTGGTTCAGTTTTGGTAGTTTATGTCTCTAGGAATGCATCTAATTCTTCCAGGTTGTCTAATTTGTTGGCACCTGGTTGCTCATAATATGTTCTTAGAATTGTTTGTATTTCTTCAGTGTTGGTTGTGATCTCTCCTCTCTCATTCATGATTTTTTAAATTTGGGTCCTTTCTGTTTTCTTTTTTATAAGTCTGACCAGGAGTTTATCGATCTTATTGATTCTTTCAAAGAACCAGCTCCTAGCTTCATTGATCTGTTCTACTGTTCTTGTGGTTTCTATTCCATTTATTTCTGCTCTGATTTTATTATATCTCTTCTCTTTCTGGATTTAGGCTTTATTTGATACTCTTTCTCCAGCTCCTTTAGGTGTAGGGTTAAGCTGTGTATTTGAGACCTTTCTTGTTTCTTGAGAAAGGCTTGTATTGCTATATAATTTCCTCTTAGAACTGCCGTTGCTGTATCCCAAAGGTTTTGAACAGTTGTTTTCATTTTCATTTAATTCCATGAATTTTTAAAATTCTTCTTATTTTCCTGGTTGACCTATTTAATCTTTGTAGGATGCTCTTTAGTCTCCATGTGTTTGAGTTCTTTCCAACTTTCCTCTTGTGATCAATTTCCAGTTTCAAAGCTTTCTTTCTTTCATTCATTCTTTCTTTTCTTTCTAGGAGGCTATTGTATTCAATTTCAGTTTCCAATTTTGTATTGTTTTATATAGTATTAAGATTGATTTTTATGTGTTATCCTGTGACCATACATTTAACATGGGATAAAATATGTTGTGGTTGTTTTAGAATAACCTGCGATTTTCTATATAGATGACCATATAGTCTGTGTGTCTCCCTTTCCAATCTACATTATTTTTATTTCTTTTACTTGCCCTTTGCACTGGCTGGGACTTCCAACACTGAATAGGTGTGGTGAGAGAGGATGTTTTTACCTTGTTTCTGATGTTAGGGGGAAAGCATTCAGCATTTCACCATTAAGTATTACACAGTTACATAAGTCTATACACTAAAACTCATAAAACCGTATACTAAAAGAAAAAAGTTTCAGTGTATAATAAGTTTTTTACAAAAAAATTTAAATACTGTAAGTACCAGTAGTAAACAATTGAATTCTGAAATAAAAGACACAATGCTATGTACACTAGTACCAAAAAAAAAAAAAATACAGGTATAAATCTAACAAAATATGTAGAAGATCTACATGAGGAAACTATAAAACTCTGATGAAAGAAATCAAAGAAGCTCTAATTAAATGGAGAGATAGTCCATGTTCTTGAATAGGAAGACTCAGGGCACCTGGTGGCTCAGTACTTGAGTGTCTGCCTTCAGCTCAAGTCATGGTCTTGGGTTCCTGAGACTGACCCACATCAGGCTCCCTCCTCAACAGAGTCTGCTTCTTCCTCTTCCTCTGCCCTTTCCTGGTTGTGTTCTCTCTTGCTCAGTCTCTCACTCAAATAAATAAAATATATATTTTTTAAAGTCAACAATAAGAAAACAAACAACTCAGTTAAAAAATGGGCAAAAGACCTGAACAGACACCTCACCAAAGAAGATATTCAGATAGCAAATAGCATATGAAAAGATGCTCAAAATCGCCTCAGTAGAGGATTGCAAATTAAAATAATAATGAAACATCTATCTGAATGACCAAAACCTGGAATACTGACAACTTCAAGTACTGATGTGGGCATGGAGCCACAGGGACCCTCCGCACTGCTACAGGAATGGAAGCTGCTGCAGCCACTTTGGAAGACAGTACAGTGGTTTTTTCCAGAACTAAACACACTCAACACATGATCCAGCAGTCCCACTTCTTGGTATTTACCCAAATGTATTGAAAACTTACATCCAGGGGTACCTGGGTGGCTCAGTGGGTTAAAGCCTCTGCCTTCAGCTCAGGTCATGATCCCAAGGTCCTGGGATCGAGCCCCGCATCAGGCTCTCTGCTCGGCAGGGAGCCTGCTTCCTCCTCTCTCTCTGCCTACTTGTGATCTCTGCCTGTCAAATAAATAAATAAATAAATAGATAGATAGATAAGAAAACTTACATCCGGGGCGCCTGGCTGGCTCAGTTGACAGAGCATGCAACTCTTGATCTCAGAGTCATGAGTTCAAGGCCCACACTGGGTGTAAAGCTTATTTGAAAGAGAAAAAGATGGCTCAGTCGGTGAAGCATCTGTCTTCGCGCGAAGTCATGATCTCAAGGTCCTGGGATCCAGCCCCACATTGTGATCCTTGCCATCTCCCTCTCCCTCAGCCTGCCATTCTCCCTGCTTGTGCCCTCTCTGTCTCTGTGTGTCAAATAAATAAATAAAATCTTAAAAAGAAAAAGGAAGAAAATCTACCTCCACACAAAGTTTTCACAAACGTTTATAACAGCTTTATTTGTAATTACCAAAACCCGAAAACAAGGAAGCTGTTTTTCAGTAGGTGAATGGATCTGGAAGGCGGGGATGAATCTGTGGATCACAGGCAGTATAAAATCCTGAAACCATGACGTACTCTGTGGATCCATGTCTCTGCACGTTCATCAAAACACACAGAATGTACAACACAAAAAATTAAATCTAATGGAAACTATTAAGACTTTAGTTAACAACAGTACATCAATGTTGGTTCACAATTGTAAAAAATGTATCACACTTATGCAAGATGCTAACTATGAGGGAAACGGGTGGGGGGAATGTATGAGAATGCTCTGTACTTTCCACTCAGCTTTTCTATAAACCTATACCTGCTCAGAAGAATAAAGTCTGTTAACCATTTAAAAAAAAAAAAAAAAAAGACAACTTTTGGGCGCCTGGAATACTGGCTCAGTCAGTTAAGCATTTCTCAAGTTATTTTTCCTGCTAGGGGCTCTTGGCCATGTTTGCACTCAATATTTATTTGTTTGCTTGTTTCTCTGCACAGTGTCTGGTTGGTTGCCTTGCTGGTTCTTTCCATTTTGCTTGTGCTAGGACAGCCCCATCCAGAATACATTTCCAGCTTAGCTATAGCACAGTGAGGTTTCACACTCTTCCCTCCATTTCTGAAAATGACTTGCTCTTTCTTCCACATCGGATTGTTGTGGGGCTTTGGTGACCCTGCATGCCTCTGTGGCCTGCGAGTCTGGAAGAGGCTGGGCGAGTCCAGGGGGGCCAGGTCAGTCACCTGCGCTTGGCTGAGATGGCACGCTGAATCAGGCACACTGGCAGTGTTTACCCCACCCAGCAGGCCTGGGGCAGCAAAGCATCGAATGGTCCCCAGGAGGACAGAGCTCTGGACCCCTCCTTCCCATTAGGGATCCGCCTGCTCTTCCCTGTTTCCCTGTCACCTGTCTCCATGCAGCAGCTCCCCCCTTGCCTGTGCAGGAACAGTGAGAATACTCAGAAGGAAGCCTGGGACTGTCCGGCCCCGGTTTTTCCACTCTGTAGGCAGGTGAGCTGGTTAGGGGTTGAATCCTTCTCTTCTGTGTCTTTCATTAGCTGCTGGTTTTAATGGTGTTTGAATTGGATTCTGCCTTTTCCAGATTAATTTTGTAAGTAAACTTATAATTTTAGAAGTTTTAAATTTCTAAAAAAAAAGTTACAGTGCAACTGGGTATATCAGTCGGTAAAGTGTCTACTTTAGGTTCAGATCATGATCCCAGGACCCTGGGATCGAGCCCCACTTCAGGCTCCCTGCTCAGTGGGAAGCCTGCTTCTCTCTCTCCCTTTGTCTGCCACTCCCCCTCGTTGTGCGCTTGCTCTCTCTCTCTGTCAAATAAATAAATAAAATCTTTAAAATAAAATAAAATAAATTTTACAAAAAGTTATGAAGGTAGTGCAGTATCCCCATATTCTTGCACTCGATTTCTCCTATTATTAACATCTTTCATGAGAATGGTGGGTACATTTGCCACAGTGGATGAACCAACATGGATATATTTTTGTTAACTAAAGTCCATTCTTTTTTTTTTTAAGATTTTTATTTAGGGGCACCTGGGTGGCTCAGTGGGTTAAAGCCTCTGCCTTCAGCTCAGGGCATGATCCCAGGGTCCTGGGATCGAGCCCCATGTTGGGCTCTCTGCTCCGCGGGGAGCCTTCTTCCTCCTTTCTCTGCCTGCCTCTCTGCCTACTTGTGATTTCTCTCTCTCTGTCAAATAAATAAAAAATCTTAAAAAAAAAAAAGATTTTTATTTATTTATTTGACAGACAGAGATCATAAGTAGGCAGAGAAGCAGGCAGAGAGAGAGGGGGAAGCAGGCTCCCTGCTGAGCAGAGAGGCTGATGTGGGGCTCGATCTCAGGACCCTGGGATCATGACCTGAGCCGAAGACAGAGGCTTTAACCCACTGAGCCACCCAGGCACCCCTAAAGTCCATTCTTTATTCAGATCTCCCTAGATTTTACTTGGTGTCCTTTCTCTGTTACAAGATCTCATTGAGGATACCATATTTTTTAGGTGTCATGTCTCCTTAGGCTCCTCTTGGCTATGACATTTTCTCAGACATTCCTTGTTTTTTATGGCCTTGACATTTTTAAGGAGTGCTCTGTCAGTTAATTTGTAGAACATCCTTTAACTGCAGTTAGTCTGATGTTCTTCTCATGGTTAGCCTTCTCATCACATCTCCTCGAGGGCACTCTCAACATGATGGATCACTGTACTGTTGCCCTTGACCTGGGGGTGGTGTTCCCGTAGGCCTTCTCCACCATCAGCTGCTGTTTTCACCCCGTCTCCATACTGTGTTCTTCGGAGGGAAGTCACCATGTGCAGCCCACACTCCGAGTGAGAGTTTGTTCCATCTCCTTGAAGGCAGTGTCTACCTAATGTGGTTGGAATCCCACATGGCAGACTTAGCTCTCCTCCCCATGGTGTTTACTCATTCTCTTATATCTGTATGGACTAACGAATCTTTATTCTGTAGTTGTTATAACCCAACACTCTCTTACTTGTTGTTCCAAATGTTCAGCCTTCAGTCACAGCAAGCTTGGTCAGCTGCTGCTGTGTCACTTTGACATGCCATTGTGGGTTCATGTCTGCTAATTAGCATTTCCTTGCTACCAGGCTTATTTTGGATATTTCCAGCCCCAATCATAGGTGAATTTCTCCTAGTGAGGAATTATTATTATCTACTTAACTTTATTTCTGCCCCATGTATAAAGAGTCAACCGCAGGAGAACCCATGCAGAGAGTCAATGGTCCATCTTGGCTGCAAAGTTGCAGCTGGGCCCAGTCCTGGGTGGGTGAGGTGGGAGCCAGGAGGTGTAATGGGCTGTGCCCCCCTCCTTGAGACTGGTGGTCAGGCCCTAGTGAACATGTGTGGACAGAAGTTCTGACTGATGGACTCCTTCGAGAGAATCAAAGTTTTGGCCAACTGGACACAGAGCACGAGGCCTTCCTCTCTTGGCTGCTGCACTAAAGGTTTGTTCTGAAAGCAAATCAAAGGTCAGTGTTTGTGTTGGCCTTGAAGTAACACGTTAACGTTTGCCTTTCTGAGAACTGTCTTTGCATAGGAAACTTCAGAGATGGCAATTAGTAGAAGCAGGAGCTGTGACCCTGGGATTGCCCTCTCTGCCCACCAGCTTCTCAGTTCCTGGGTCTCCTGCTGCCAGAAGGCAGCACCCACAGCTTCTACTATACCGTCCCCCAATCCCGTCCCTCCCTCCAGGCCTCTCCCTGGCCAGGCCAGACCACTTCTCTCTCTCTCTCTCTCTCTCTCTGCAAAGCCCTTTCTTGCCCCTGGGCAGCATAAATCCCTGGGGACTCACTCAATTGAGGTGCCAGAAAGCGCTTTGTTTTACAAAAATCAACTCAACCTCGAAGGCTGGGAGAAATCACACTGGGCCCCACTGGGAACGATGCGCAGCCCTGGGCAGGGCCCAGCAGCAGGGAGGCGCGGCCAGCTGCACCTCCAGGAAAAGCACCTTGAACAGCGCAGGACTCTGGGTGCGTGCGGGCTGAGCCCACTCTCCTGATGAAGGATCTTCCCTGAGCCTCAGGCTGCAGAGCGAAGCCCGCCAGCCAGCACTGGCCACTGGAGCCCCTTACTCCCAGGCTCTGCCCTCAGACAGGTGTGGGCCTCTGCTTGGCCAGCTGGGGCCACCTGGGCCTCGCCCGCACGGGCTGCAGCCTGGCCCTGCCTGGTCTGGGGGCCGAGCGGGGACAGCGGGAAGGATGAGCCCACCCCGCCTGGCTTCGGCTCCCTAGGCGAGGGGCAGAGACTCTGCTGTCGCGGCCGAGGATGCGCCGCTCGTGGCAGCCCGGACGTGTCCCCTGTCTAGGGTCTGTCCAGTGTCCCCTGTCCGGTGGGCGGCCTCCCAGTTTCCAGTCAGCGCCCAGCTCAGAACCAGGGGCTGCCTCCTCGGCGGGGGCTCAAGGGACCCAGGCCGTCCCCTCCTTGCCCCAACTTAGCCTGCAGAGGACACCGGGACAACTCCGGAAAGACTTCGGGAAGAAACTGCGGAGGCTCCAGAAAGGCCGTGCGGGGACTGAACCCCAAGACCGTCCCGGGACTTGTCGCGTTTAGCGCGGTGGCGTCTCCCCGGTTCTGATTGGCCAGGTTCCTGGCACGTGACCATCTCGGAGCCAATTGCGGAAGGTCGATCTGCACGCGCTTATTGGCTCAGGCCCGCCAGGAGGGCGAGAACAGGGACCGGGCGTGCGGGGGCGCGGCCACGCTCCGCAGGCGGGGCTTTGGCTCCCCTAACTCTTGGTCTCAGCGCACACCTCGAGTGGTTCTGGGCCAGGGGACTGTCCTGAGGCCCTTCCACGCGTAAGACCACGCAGACGTGTGGTCGACACTGGCCTCGCATTGAGACAGCCCGGGCGCCTACCACCAGCCCAACACGAGCCTACCCCCAAGATCGGCTGCAATCCCGCCCCCAGCCCAGCCCCACCCCCGCCGCTGTCCCTCAATCCCACCCCCGTCGCTGTCCCTCAATCCCGCCCCCAGCCCAGCCCCACCCCCGCCCCATTCCCGGTCCCGCCTCTGGGACCAGCCCAAGCTAGACTGTTAACCACCCCGCCCCCGCCCCTCCGCGACAGGACTCCCTCCTTTCCCTAGATTTGAGGGGACCTGCTGAGACGGAGTGGAGACGGCTCCAAACTGTGTGGACAGGTGGCCCGGACTCAGGGTTCGCTGAGCCCCGCTGGCCGCGACCGTGGCCAGCAGGACTTGTCTAGCCGCGGATTAGCCGAACTAGACAAAACGGTCCTTAATTGCCAGACCTTTAAAATTGTGCACTGACAGCCTTGATAGTTAAATGGCTTGTGAGTCAAGCAGTTCCTTGAAGAGGAGAGGAAGCAGGAAATCTCTGGCTGCTGGCAGGGAGCAGGGAGAGGAAGTCATCAGAGCCAGGAGCTGGCCGGAGCTGCAGGTGGGCAGAGCCAGAGCGGGAGAACGTCTCTGCAGGGTGCAACCTATCCATGTGTGCTCTGCTTTGTCAAGAGTTAAACATCCAGACGGAAAGGAGACTCTGCTAAGAGTCAGTGTGGATCTAGAACTGGCTTCTGGAGCAAGGCCAGCTGCTGTTATGGTCACTGTTCTGAAGGGCCCAGGGCACCTCCTGCCTCAGGGCCTTGGACATGGCTGTTCCTCTGTCTGCAGTGCTCTCCCATGGGAGTCCCACAGAGCTCCCTCTTCCTCTCCCGAGGGCTTCTCTGTACCTCGTCAGAGGTGAAATACTGGTCCGCACCATCCTTTCTGCCCCCTTAATCCACTCAATTTCCTCCACAGAAGAAATCACCACTTGATTTATGTTTTTGTTTATCATCTGTTCCTGCCACTGGAAAAATCACTTCCAGGAGGGAGGGACCTCAGTTATCCCTGGTGCATAAAGCTGAGGTTGGCCCATCATAGGGACTGAATAAACATCAGCTGAGCAAGTGCTTTACCTGAAGTCCTCAGACTCCATCACTTGAGGTTGCTGGGAGGGGCTGGCCAGAGGGAAGGAGTGCCAGGTCACCCAGCAGATTCAGGTTGCTGCTCAGGACTGAGCCTCATCCCCGCCAGGCCGGGGTGGTGGGGGGAGTGGAGGCTGAATGGTGGGTGCCGTTTTCAGTGCCCTTCTATAAGTGGCCATCCTGTGGTGGGAATGCAAAGCCGAAAGCCACAGAGTTGTCTGTAAAGACTTCTGTCAGTGCTCTGGATCCAGGGAGGGAGGACAGACAGCTGCTCCTTCCTCAGGAGCCAAAAGGCACACGGAGCGGTACACGGGGCTGGGGGCCAACATCTCCCCAGAGGCAGGTCTGCTGACAACACCTGCCCCTGAGGCAGAAGCAAAGGCCTGCTACTCTAGAGCTACTCACAGAGCACAGCTCTGTGTGGGGAGGGGTGCAGAAGGCAGGGGTAGGGGGTGAGGGCACTCTTTCTACTTGCCAAGACTGGGCAGGTTTTACTGAAAGTATTTCTGGCCAACAGTATGAGGAGAATCACAGAAGACAGATGACCCAGATGCTCCCTGGAGAGAGGCCGGTGGGGCTGGGGGGTGGGGGGGGCAGAGGCCACACGCGTCCTTTCTGGGGTTACAAGCAGAACCGCGGTTATGATGCCTTGAGGTAGGCTTGGGGGATGGGAAGGACATGGGTGGGGGCCCAGGAGGGAGAGAGCCAGGCCGTTCCCTGGGCTGGGTCAGGGTGCCCAGGGTTCATGGGCCCCTCACCCGGCCTGGCCCAGAGAGGCAGGCTTCCCTGGTGGGGTGTGGGACCCAGAGCCCCGGCAGGGCACAGAGGCCTCCCTAAGGACACAGGGAGGTGACGGCCACCAAAGGACAGACTAGAGACTGTGAAGGAGTTTAGGGTGGTGGGGGTTGGCCAAAAGTGTGCCCAGCACAGTGGGAGCTGGACCCTCAAGGGCCTGGCATATCTGTGGGGAAGGCAAGGACTGTCAAGGGGTCTGTGAAGGTGGGAGATTCATGGAGGGAGGGGGCAGGGAAGAGGAAGGAAGGGAGCCCAAAGGGGTGGGTCTGCCTCTTAGATGGGTACCCTAGGGCTGCCTTAGAGAGCAGGGGGGGACCTGGGTCAGGGTGTGGTGAGACCCTGCTGTTGTCCCAGTGACAGGGGAAGGTGCTTCCTATCTGGCAGGACGTGGAAGTAGATCTGTCCAGCAGGGTCCAGCCCCTCCAGTGGGGACCCCAGGCTGCCTAGGCAGGATCAGGAGTCGGGAGAGAAGGGCCACACGGAATGAAATCACTGTGGTGTTTTATTGGCTGTGATTCCATCCAGAGACTACACACGCGACGGCCTCCGACATGCAGGAGGAGGCGCAGGCGCAAAGACAGAAGGACGGACGACACCCACAGTCTACGCTAAGCTCAGCTGCTCCGGGCGCCCCATGCGCTGGGAACGGGATGCGGGGTTTCTACGAGACAACGCCCTGTCTGCTCAGAGCTGGCTTTTCAAAGTGTGAAAACAGGCATTTAAAAAAGACGTGGGACCAGGAGGAGTCAAGGAGGACGCCGGAGGCGCGGGGGCGCAGCGGGGCGGCGCGGGGGCGCGGGCACACGCACTCCCGTCGCAGAGCAGGGGCGCGCGGTTAGTATTGCGGTCTATTGATATGGCTTCTCTAAAGAGCGACGGGGGCCGTGCCCCGGGCCCGCAACACGTGGACACCATGAATTAGTGATCGGGACAGAAAGGGGCCCGAGCACCGAGTCAACGGGCTCTGTCACGATGAAACTCCCCAAACACGTAAGACCTCATTTACCTGAGATTCAACAGATCGTGATGCAAAGGAAAACAAGGATGAAGGAACAAGGAAGGTTCGGGAGGCCCGCGGTGGTACCCGTCAAACTCCGCCTCCACCGATCGTAAGGCCTCCTGGCAGGCCCCACCTCGGGGGGCCTGCACCCTGCGGAAGAGGCCAGGGGCGGCCTTTGTCTCCACACTCCTCTCCAGATGCACGCACTCCTGCGAGGGCTCTGCGTCTCCTCCCAGCGCTGGGGCGGGGGGGTGGGTGGGAGGGGGACGGCGGGGTGCAGAGGGAGGCGGCAGGGGATCCCCCCATTCAGAGCAGCCTCCAGGGGTTAGATCAGAGGTGGCAGCCAGGGAGGGGGGTGGCCGGGCCCTCGGACTCCGAACTCCGGGGCAGAGTTACAGGGGTGTGTGAGGGTCAGCGTGTATTCCGCACTGGGCGGCGGGGGGGGGGGGGGGGGGCAGGTGGGGGGGGGGGTGAGAAATCTCCCCCTAGGCCTATTGCTTTGTTTCCCTCAGTTTAGAAGAGAACCGGGTCCTGGTATTTCTAAGAAGCAAAGCCTTCCAGAGGAGTGGGCCGAGAAGGGAGAGTGAAGGACAGGGAGAGACAGATGGACAATGAATGTGAAGGGGGGCCGGTGGAGGTGGGCAACCTTCAGCAGGAAGATTAGAGATCCTGCAGCCCAGGTGTAACCGCAGGGAGGGTGGTCTTCCCACCCCTGTCCCAAGGGTGAGGCTGCTCGCCCCTCCCAGCTCCTCTCCCAGCCTGCACGCCCGCCTTCCCCCCACTATGGCTGTGCTCCTGAGTTTGGGACCGGACAAGCGCCCACCAACGCAGGGACGGCGCACCCAGGGTTGGTCGAGAGGCTGGCCCTTTCGGTGGCCCTGGCCTTGGGCACTGCGGGGTGGGTGTGAAGGGCGGGAGCAGTAAGGGACTTCCCAGGCTCTGGGGGAGGGTCCAACCCAGAGGAGCACGTGGGCTGGTCCCGGGGGCGGGGGGTGGGTGGGGGGCCGGGCGCCCGCAGCACAGACCGCAGGGATCCAGGGGAGGGGCGGTCGCCCCTACCCCCGGGGGCGGTGGCGATGGTGGTGCTGGGAGAGGGGGGGAGTGAGAGGTGCGTAGGCTCCCGAGGTGTGAGGGGGACAGGGGCTGACAGATCTAGGACTATGGCTTATATTGGCGTTGGGGGGCTGCACTCTGCTCCCGACATCCCTTCAGGGGCCTCCGGAGGGCACGGGCAGGGGCTAAATGGGAGATCGGGGCGATGGGGTTGGGGGCTCCGGGCGCGGGCAGGCTGCCGTCCAGCGCAGGGTCGCTACTTCTTGAACATGTCCTGCAGTGGCCCGGGCAGGTACTTGATGACCGTGTCCAGGATGCTCTCGTCCTCCTCCTCTGGCTCGTCCCCACAGCCCGGGGGGATGGCCTTCTTGGGCCTTGTCAGGCTGCCCTCCGAATTGGCCTCCATGGCGGCCTGGGCCTCCGCCTCGCGCTCCTCCTTCTTCTTGATACCGTACTGGGTGGGGAGGAGAGGGGGGCAGCCGGGTCAGCAGGTGTCCCAGCCCCCCACGGAGTGTGCGGCGACAGAGGAAGCCGGGCTTGGGGGGGAGGGCTTGTTGTGGCGCTGTGGCGGAAGCAGGGGGGCGGTCCCTATCGGTGTCCCTGCCCCACCCCCAGCCCTCCCCGCTGCCGTCCTGCCTCGCCTTCCCGGGAGGCAGGGGCTGTGGTCCAGGAGCTGTCTGGTAAAGAGCCCACTGCTCCGTGGCTGGCAGGCCCACTCAGCCTAGGTCCCCAGTCAGGTGAGAGGTGCTCACAACTCAGGCCTGGCCCATCTCCCCAGATGGCCTGGATAGCCAGCAGACTTTGCACAGTGGCAGCTCTAGATGGCAGCTCTGGAGCCCCACCCAGGCTTGTGCTCAGCCAACACTCCTGGGCACCCCTGGGCCCCCATTTCCAATTTCCCCTCCGTAGTGGGTAGAATGGTGTCCCCCCAAAGTTCATGTCACCTGGAACCTTAGAATGCAGCCTTATTTGGAAATAGGGCCTTTGCAGATGTTATTAAGGTAAGGAGATCTTCCTGGGCCCTAAATCCAGGGAGAGTTTCCTTGTGGAAGAAAAGCAAGGACAGAGAAAGCCATAGGAAAGTGGAGAAAGGCTGATTACAAGCCAAGGACCCTGAGCACTGCCCGGAGCAGCCACAGGAGATGAGGAAGGGTTCTCCCCTGCAGGTTTCAGAAGGAGGGAGCCCTGCCCACATCCTGATTGTGGACTTCTGGCCTCTAGAACTGAGACAGTAAGTTTCAAAGAGACCAATACATGTTCCCTACCCCCAGGCCCACCACTAGCCCTGCAGGAACCAGCACTGAACCATCCTAGCCCCACAGGATTGAGGAAGATGAGTCTCTGGTCACCAAGAGGCCTCCTGCCTCAGGGCTGGTGGGAACTGGGTGGGGTCATGCTGGACTCACGTCTCTCTGATGGGCCAAGCTTGGGACCCACTCAAGCTGGAAAGAGGGCACCCCTTAGGCAGGTCTGAGGTTCTGAGTCACACATGAGCACACAGGAGCTGAAACATTAATATGGGTAAAGAGGGACAACTGGGGACAGTGTATGGGGGCAGGGTTTATCCACAGACTCCAGATTTCTACTGGGGAGCACACAGGCATGATCACCGGCCTTGGGGAGAAGGTGTTTCTGCCCAGGGGGAGGACTGACCCCACTGCTCACTCATCTCTCTTTGCCAGCCCATCTTCTGCTTTGGGGCTGGTGGGGAGGAGGGAAGTGCCGACTCTCCAGGAAGGACCTTCCCTCTGCTTCCAGATTTCAGGGGAACTGGCTGTGTCCTAACCCCAGCCTGCTGAAGACACAGGCGGCAACCTCTGCCTCTGTCTGCTCCCTGAGCCTGCTGGTGGCTTCAGGCATGGGGGAATCGATGGCCACCTTCAGCAGAGGTCAGAGGAGGAAGCCATGCTCTCTGGCCCCCTGTGACACAGCACAGCCCAGGGCCTCATTGGGCACCTGCCAGACAGAGAAAGGAATGCGGGGCTGTTGGGGGCACCCAGAGAACACCTTGGGCAGTGGGCACATGGACCAGAGGGCCCTTCCTACTGAGCCCTGATGTCAGGTCAGACAAAGGCACAGAGTGTGACAAACTGGCCAGATACTAGGCACTCCCTTACACAAGGAGCTCATGCTCTCTCCCTGGGTCACCACTCTGGGACAAAGTCCTGGTGGAGGGAGTGGCCCCTAGGCTTGGAAGGGGAAGGAAGGACATGTGGCTTGGAGGCCTGTGGGGTGGAACGTGGGCAGGGGAGAGAGACACTGCCAGAAACTAGGTCAGACCAGAGAGAGCTTCCCTCCAGCCAGGAACACAGACTCCAGCAGACTTCTCCAGCCAGACGGCTATGCACGCGGCAGGAACATTCATGCGCTGGGGGTGTCAGTCTTGGGGCCGGGCCCAGGAGCCTGCACTCACGCTCACCACCTGTGCTCAGGGGACACGCATGCTATGGCAAGAGCACACAGTGCAGCTGAGCAGAGGAATCTCTCCGTCTGGAGAGGCAGGCTCTGGCCCAGCACTGTGTTGGCGCTGTCCCCTCTGGTGCCCCCAAAGGAGACCCTGGACTCCAGCCCAGTCACTCCAGTAAAACTCAAAGTCATTCCAAGGATTAGGTCCCCGGGCTCCGCCTAAAGGTCACCATGTTAGGGGAGGGACTCCTGAGCTGGGCTCCAGTGGGACCTGGCTGGGAGCTGCTCCAGACACAAATGTCCAGCTACAGACAGTCCAGGCACCCACTGGAGGTGCCCAGCCTCCACACCAACTACGGAGATAGCAGGGTCCCACCGCACACCCAGTGGCTGGGAGGAGCCTGGTGCTAATTAAGTGAGGATCTGTAACATTCCCAAACAACAAACAATCGGCAATCACATATTTGCTTGTTACTTTGACCACAAACCTCAGACTAAGCCTTGAGTGATCCCAAGGGGATGTGGGGGACCTGGTGGTCTGAGATCCACCAGCATGGTGCTGGGAGGAGGGTGGTTGTGGCTCAAAACTGAGGGTCTCCAAACCTGGTGGTGGGCATGCAAACCAGGCGAGTATGCAAATCAGGAAATGCATATGCAAACCAGGCAGCACATAGGCAAATAAGCACAGGTGAGTCAATCTCACAGGTACACAGCGATGGGGTCGGGAGAAGGAAGTTATGCCCACCAGCCCTAAGGTGAGACATCCTAAAAGGCTGTTTCTGCTTTCCTTGGATGAGGTCGCCGAGGGACCTGGGTGCCCCAGAGGATACGTGACCCTGGCCCCTACGTCCGCCATCTGATGGCCCCCCCACCCATCTGGGGGCCACCCTGGACTGAGCAGCTCCTTTTCTGACCAGCCCCCAGGAAGCCTAGGGGTACATGGCGCCAGGGGAGGACTGGAGGAAGCCACGTCTGGTGCCTGGGGGTCAGAGAGCGTAACCTGGGGGAGCCACACCTGAAGAGGGTTCAGGGTTCCCACCTGTGGGGAAGAGGAAAAAAGTGGTTACATGGGCCAGTGGAAGAGGGCTCTGCAGAGAACCCAGGGGCCTTGAGTGGCAGACAGACCTCTCAGGGGCAGGACCTGGGGGCTAGGTGTCTCAATGGTGCTATAGGTACAGCAGGGAATAGGGGATCCCCCCACGCAGGCAGGTGCCCTGCCCTCACTCACTCAGCAAGGGGGTCAGCTCCAGCCCTGCACCCCACACCATCAGCACACAGCCTCCACTCGGACTCTGAGCTTCCTCCATTTTCACAGGGCCCTGGAGCTCATAGGAGGGGCCACATTCTGGAGGTTGGAATGGTGGCACTGGGACAACCTGGGCCTTCTGGGGCTCCAGCATCCAAAACATGTCAGACCCCTTACTGAGTTGCCTCTGACTCATGTATGGAGGGACAGACCATCGTCCCCATCTGCCCAGCACCAGCACCACCCCCTACCCAGTTCCTGGCCAGGTGACCACTGTCTCATTTATCTCTGTAGCCACATAGGAAAGGCTCCTGCCTTGCAGACGGAGTTTGTGGTGTCCAGGTGGACCCCAACAGGTGTCCCCACACCCATGCCTTCCCTGCAGGTGGACCCTCTGGGGACAGTCCCACTCATCCTATCTAATCCCACAATAGCTGGAAGAATGATTAGGCTGCCAGGTAAGGTCAGAGCCCCTGGTGTTCTGACCCCTGCCCCTGGGTTCAGCCGATGCCACCGTGCCCCACTGGGCCCATGGGAACAGAACCCAGATGTGCACGGGAAAGAGTCCTCCACTGGGCAGGGGCGAGACCCAGCCTCCAGGGGTGGCAGAAAAGCTGAAGGCACCCAGCCAAGGGGATCCGGGGTAGGGGTGCTCATGTGGGGAGAGAGGGGGTCCTGAGGCTCTTCCAAGGGATGTGGCTCTCCACAGAGCCACCCCAAGCCTGGGGTCTGGAGGACAGAGTCCATCCTTGGGAGAGCTCCCTGAGTATTGCTTGTCCATGGAGCAGCGAGACACCTGCTGCTCTCATGGAGGAGGCACCTCCCACTTCCCCCAGGCCTCTTTCTGTGACAGCTCCCACCAGATCCCCACAAGGAGGAAGAGGACCCTGAGCTCATGCTCACTCGAGTACCCACTCCCTCACTCACTCTCTGGCAGGGCACCTATTGGGCTGGGCTCTGTTTTAGCCGACAGGTACAGAGCCAGACACAAATAGCCAAAGCTTCCACCAGCCATGTGGGGGTGGGCAATGAACAGCAAACAAGTGAAAAATAGGAGTGGGTCAGATCAAAGTAGGTTTGGGGAGCAAAAGAAAGCAGGAGTGGGGGAGGATTGTGTGGAGGGTGGAGTTGGGAGGGAGGAGCCTCGGGAGACATCCAGGGAGAAGCAACCAAGCAAAGGCCCTGGGGCACTGGCAACATGGACCCAAGGAGGCCCAGGTGCAATGGGCACAAGTCAGCACAAGCCTGGGGCTGGGGCCCAGGATGAAACAGGAGCCCAGGGGCAGTCTGAAGTGAGGAGGGACAGAAGGGGTTTCCATGTTAAAGATAAAATGAGTTGGAGCCTATTGAGCTCATGATCTCTCACCAACAGCACTTGAGTCCCTGCAGGCCAGGTGGGGGCTCAGGGGAAGGGGTTCACTTGGCATCTGCCTCCTGATGGGGGAGACGCCCCCACTGCACACCCCAGGGCTCCAAGCCCTGTCCAAACACTGTGACCTCTTTGTGAGGCTCAAGGGCAGATCCCCCAGGACCCATCACCGAGTGCACAAACAGACGGACAGAGAGACAGACAGGCTTCAGAGCACAGCTGCTCCAGCCTTCTCTGCCTGGGCATCTATCTGTCTCCGTCTCTTGATTCCTCCCCTTCTGCAGCATCCCCCTGTTCCTGACCCCTACAGGGATGACCCCTCCCAGCCTGGGCTGCCTGACCCAGGAGGCAGCAGGTGCTTGTCAGGGGTTCTCACAGCAAAACCAGCTGGAGCTCTCTGGGGCTCCCCAGAAGAGGTGTCCTGTGACCAGTGGTGGGATGTTGAGGTCTGCGGTCCCCCATCCCTGTCAATGTGGGGGCCCCGTGTAGCCTAGAGGTGTGCAGGCACCCCGGCTATGCCACCCCACCTTGGGAGGCCTGGCCCCTACCTCATGGGTGGGGACGGCCCTCCCTGGGTACACTGAGGCAGCACTCGGCAGGTGGGAAGATACCGGGGTCTAGGCTCTAGATCCAGCAGCCTGGGCATATCAGATGGTCCAGGGCCAGGGACCACAGACATCTCCTGAGGAGACCCAGTCCCCTACCGGCAGGTTTTATCTACAGCGTCTGGGAATGTCTCTCTCAGAACCCAGAGCCAGGGTCATCGGGGTGAGGGGCAGGAAGGAACCAGCAAGGCAACACCCCCCCACCGAGTCTCCTACCCAGGCACCTGGACCCAGCGACCGCCAGGCTGTAGGCATCTCTCATGGAGGTGGGAGCTTGGGGACAGGGTGGCCTTGAAGACCTTGGGTGGACTCCCAGGTCCCCAGGGGAAGGCCCCATCTCCTCACCCCGCCCCCAGCCTGGCTCCCCCAGGTGGGGTTGGATCAGCTCCCCCAGCACGTGCCCTCTCTCCCACACTTCCAACCCAGCTGCTGGATGGGCCACAGAGGGTGGGCCCTTGGGGGCATGGACCCCCGGTGTTTCAGCACTGTGCTGAGTGTGTGACCTGCTGCCAGCTCAGCCTCGCTTGCACCCTCCCCCCTGGGCCTCGATTGCCCCGTCTGTGCCTGGCACAATGCTTTCACTCATTGCCGCACTTGCTGGGGAAGGTAGCCCCGATGATCCCCAGAAAGACTGTGGTTGCCAGCCCAAGGCCCCCCCCCAAGCCAGACCTCAGTCTACAGACCCGTTTCCCCCAACGTTCTGTTGCGAACCTCAGAAGCTATGAGGACCCTCTGTGGCTGCTCAGGTGCGTTCCCCTAATCCTGATGACTGCCCCACCCAGGGCCTGCCTGAGAGCCCCCTTCCCTGGGCAGCCCGGCACCTACCCACTCTGGGTGGGGGGTGTCTCCCTAGAGGCCTGGGGAGGCAGTTTGAGGGGACAGCTCCAGGAGGAGCCAGATGGGAGGCTTTCTCCTGCAGAAACCACCGTTGGGCCCAGAAAGTCTGGGAGACCCTGCCATGAGGAGGGGACCCAGGCCCACTGTGGAGAGCAGGAAAGACTTGGTGTCCCACAGGGTGAGCCCTAACTCTGGCGGGCCTGTGCAGCAGACATGGGTTCCTGGGGGTGTGCAGACCTCTCTGCCCCCCTCCCATCCCCTTGCACCACCTCCCGGAGCTTGGGAGCGGACCAAGCAAAGGTCTGTTTCAAGGAACCAGGCCAAGGAGTGAGTGGAGAGAGGCCTGGTCCAGGGGGGTTAGGGGTGGGGTGCCCTGTCCAGAGTCCCATCATCCCTGTGCCCCGCGCCCACCTTGTCTCGGATGCCCTGGCGCATGGCCTCACGCTCGGCCTCCATCTTGGCATACTTGGCCTTGCGCTCCTCCTCCTCCTGACGCAGGGCCTCCTGGCGCTCCTCCTCCTTCTTGGCTGCATCTGGGTCCTTCTCCTCATCGCCTCCAAGCATCTTCCCCATGTCCTTTGTGGCCCCTGGGGACAGAGGGTGGTGAGTCAGGCCAGCTTCCCCTGTCAGCTGCTGCTGCCTACCGAGGGTCCAGCCCCCAGGCTCGGGTCCCCTCCATCTCTGCTCCTTCCCTCCTGGTGCTGGCCCCTGCCGGTTCTGGCGGATTCCACCCAGAGGGAAGCCTGGCCTGTGCGCGTTGGGGGAGGGAGGAGGTCTGTGCCAGCAGGGAAGTGTGATTACATGTGCGTGCGTCTGCCCGTCTGTGTGTGGCCGTGTCTGTGTGGCCGGGGCTGGCATGTCTGCTCCGGGTCTTGTGTCCAGAAGCTCGGCCTCCAGAAGGTGGTGGAAGGCTGGTCTGAAGGCATGAACACCTGGCTGGGGAGCAGCCCGGGGCCGAGGTGTCCAGAGGCTCACGGGCAGGGGCTCGGCTGGAGGCTGTATGTCGGAGCACCAAGGCCCTAATTTCTCTGCCGCACCAGCCACCACTTTTCTCATGAGCTCCTGATTCACAGGCAACAACAAACACCCCCGGACGCCCTCTGGGACTCGGCCCACAGGACAGAGACATGTAATTACTGCTCCAGCTCAGCGGGCACGGCGGCGAGCCCAGCCCTTCCATGGCTCCTGGGAGCAGAGCCGTCCCACATTGAAGGCATTGTCGGGAGCGGGGGGGGGGGGGGATTAGTGGGGGGGACTTCAGCCAGGGGCGGTCAGCTCCTTGGGGCGCCCCTGCTTGGCCAGTAGGAGCGAGGCAGTGTCCCCATCACGCCTGCATGCTTCCTCCACACACCCTTCTGTTGGCCTCTGGCCTCTGGCCTCCAACCCTGTGATGACCCACAGCTGCGCAGGCAGCTGCGCCCATGCCTTGGCCATAAACCGTGAGGTGGAAATGCACAGAACCCCCTCAGTCAAGTCCATGCAGGCGGGCACGAATGTCACTGCCCCCCTCCAGAAGGGTCCCCTCCCAACTCCGTACTGCCCCCTTCTCCCTAAATTCAGTAACTCTGGGTTCTGAGTCCCCACCTCCACGTCTTGGCTCTCCCAGACGGTCATCCTCCTCGGCTCCCGCACAGGTCTATGCAGTCCTGAGCCTGGAGACACTCCCTTTCCGACTGCTCTCTGGGCATACACTGTCCCCGCCAGTTACTCAGGACTGAGCCCAACCGTGTGAGTGGAGGAAGTCATTTGCAAGACCACTCGCTGTTGATGGCAAGAGAACAACTCTTGGGGGGTGCCTGGGCAGCTTAGTTGTTAAGCGTCTGCCTTCGGCTTGGGTCCTGATCCCAGGGTCCTGGAATGGAGTCCCACCTCAGGCTTCCTGCTCAGCAGGAGTCTGCTTCTCCCTCTGCCTGCCGCTGCCCCTGCTAGTGCGCTCTCTCTCTCTTTCTCTATTGAATAAATAAATGAATAAATAAATAAATAAATAATCTTTAAAAAGAGAGAGAAAGAGAAAGAACAACTCTTTGGTTGAGTGTTCCGGGCTGAGAACTAGACGTTCATCAGGCCGGGCCATGCCCACCCCCCGTGGGCCTTCCTAGCTGCTAGAAACTCCCACAGCGTCTTGAGTGTGGGGCGCCAAGGCCACCATGTCACTGTGAGGTCAGGGAGCCCTCCTGTACTGGGCACTTGGCACAGATCCGGACTAACAGAAAACTAAAACCTCAGGGTCTGTTTTCAGAAACACCTGCCCAGTTTGATAAAGCCGATAGGAAGCCACTGATTCAAGGAAAAGCAGGTCATAGAGGAGAGTCACTTCTACACTCTGCTAGTAGTTGCCCAGAGAAGCAAGCAGGATCTCTCTGCCTCCTGCGTGGCAGTCGTCTCTGGCAAGTGTGGAGGAGGCAGGAGCAAACCCCACAGTCCAGGGAGCAGCTACAGTTTTCCGAACAGTGCCAAGTCCCACTTTTCTGTAACCCTCCCTCTTGAACTCGCTAATTCACACTAAAGTGAGAGTGACCAACTGCTCTTCCTCCCTCCTGAGAGAGTCTGGTGTACTCAAGCAGAATTGGGGGAGATGCCTGGGGGGCTCAGTCAGTCAAGCGTCTGACTTGGTTTCGGCTCAGGTCACGATCTCAGCACGGAGTCTCCTTGAGATGCCTTCCCCCTCCTGTCCCCCCACCCCCTCTTTCCCCTACTCACACACTCTGAAATAAACAAACAAATAAAATCCTCTTAAAAAAAATACCCAAAGCCGAGCTGGTGACCTGGTGTCCCCCCTCTCCCTCCTGGGAAGGAAGGTGTGGGACAGCTGGGGGAGGGCGGGGGGTGGGCTGCGCTTGCTTCTCCAATACAGCACATGAGCTATAGAGCTAGTGATGAAAAAGGCATCTACTGAGCGCCAGCTGTGTGCTGAGCTCTGCCATGTTAGGGTGGGCCTGGTGGTGGGGGGCGGGGTGTTGTCCAGGGCCCTTCTGGCTCTGAGTTTCAGGGACTCCTCAGGGTTCCTGGTGTCTTCTTCTGGCCCTCAGTTGAGCTCTGGTCTGATCCATTTGGCCTGAGGCTTAGGGAAGTCAAGGGAGGGCCTGGCCCATCGGATGGAGGGGCAGCTCTGGGGGCCTGTTTGGCCTCCCCAAGGCCAGGGGTGAGGGGACCCGAGGTCACTCCACAGTGGAATGGATTTGTGCCACACCAGCTGGCTGCAAAGCCCTCATTGCCGGCATGGCACCCGGCCTGGAGGCGTCCACAGGGCCATTTGGCGAGCTTCCCTGGCCCCCAGCCTCCCCAGCATGGTCTCCACTGCTGCGCAGAACATGCCTCCGGAAGACCCAGCGGGCTGGGAATTAGAAGAGTGCCCAGCACCAGAGCAGAAACTGCAGCAAGCTTGGTCCCAGCATGGGAGCTGGCGGGGAGGGGTGGGGTGCCCGGCCCCTTAGCGGCCCACCGCCCTCACAGATGAAAAAACAGACACGGAGCCATTCTCCCCCAACTCCAAGGTCCAGGTCTCTGACTGCAAAAGGGAGGTGGACTCTGTGCTCGGGGTCCCACAGCCGGGCCCCATGCTGTCTCCGTGGGGGCAGGAGCGCAGGGAGGGGCACCCCCTCATCCTAACCCAGACAGGCTTTTCTGGGGCCACTCGTGCGCACTGGTCACCCGTATAAGAGTGGTCACTACCATGGATGCGTTCACTTGTGGTATGTTACACATACTTCAAATTATGTGTATTTAAGTAACATATAAGTTACTGTTGACTTTTAAAACTTCATCTGGAAATAGTTTTAGATTTACAGATGTCACACAGGTACAAGGGCTCCTACACGCCCCTGGCCAGCGTCTTCTAAGGTTTGCTATGATACATTCACCACAGCTAATGAAATCGTCACAGGGGCAACACTGGGAAGCAACCTACAGACTATTTAATGTCACTGCTGTCCCCACTAATGCCCTTTCCCATTCCAGGATACCATGTGATATTTACATTAAAGTCAATTTTTTAAAAGTGGAAAGTACTTTTTATCTTGAAATAAATCTATGGGAAAATTACAAAATTTAGTGGAAAACTAAACTATTCTAAATAAATACAGATACTTGTCATGTTCGTGGCTGGGGAGATTGCATAATGAAGCTTTCGTTTCTCCCCAGAGTGAGTCTCAGTCGCAGCCCCAAGAGTTAAAAAGGAAATTCTGTGAAATGTGACAAGCTAAGAGTTTTGCATATAGAAAAGCTAAAGATGCCCTAAAGGCCAGGACAGACACCAGGAAAAGAACCAAGAAGAAAATGGCCCGAGCACACAGCCCTTACGAGCTGCGCTGTGATACAGAAATCGGGATCAAAGAGGACAGCCCATCCACCGCCCCACAAACACACCCACCCAGGACTTGGACACATGGCTGGTGATGGAGGCGGGGCCTCAGAAGCCTGGAGAAAGAACCAGCTTTCCCTAAACAGGGCTGGGGTAAGTTTTTGGTGAGGAAGCATGACCCAGGACTCTAAGGTGACACCACAAATTCTGAGGTGACACCACAAATTACAGATCTGAATATGAACCCAAAATAAAAATGAGGGAAGAGAAAACAGTCCTCAATTGGCCAGGTTTGTGTCCCCACAGGTACCATTATTGAAATGATATTTAAATTTGTTTGCTTGCTTTTTCTTGTCAGTCTCTGCCAACAGAAAGTGAGCTCGACGAGAGCAAGGACCGACCAGCTTGTGGCTGCGACCCCTCAACCTAGAGCTGTGTCTAGCATGTCTGCGTGCTCAATAGATATGGGGCAAATAACAAACTAAAATTGTAAAGGAAATGTATCATGCACTCAGCCACAGATAAAATCTCAGCAAACTCTACTGCTCATGTCCTAGTCCTGATGAAATACTAAAACACTGTTCTCTTGGCTCAGCAGTGAGCAAAGGAAGCTCGCTTTCACTGATCCCACTCATCTTTGCACTAAAGGACTTAGTCCCTGCACTAAGGCAAGAAAAGAAAGAGAAGGCATGAAGGTTAATAGGGAAGAAGTTGCCCTTATTAATAAACGACATCAAAAAACCTCTGCTAGAACCAATACATGATCTTAGCACGGTCACCAGATATAAGATTAATAAGCAATAAATGGATTTTTTTATATACGAACAGCCAACAACTGGAAAATGAAATTTTAAAATAATCCCATTAAAAATACTGACAAAAACATAAAATATCTATGCCTCTGTTCTTAATAGATGTGCAAGTCTGCTTTACCTAAAGCCACAGAACTGTTGAGAGGAATTAAAGAAGACCAGAGTGAATGGAGGGGTGTACCACGTTCGAGGACACAGGGCTGCTGGGACGTCAGCCTTCTCTGGGCTGGTCTGTATATGCAGTGCAATCCCAAGGAAATGCAAGCAAGCTTTTTCGAACAAATTTGCCAGCTGATTCTAAATTCATGTGGAAATGGAAGAAGACCTAGAATAGAAAAAACATCTTTGCAAAAGGTGAACAGCTCTAGACAACTTACATGCTTGACTTCAAGACGTCCTATAATCAAGACAGTGCGCTATGGACAACAGAGTGGACATACGGGTCGATGGGATGGAACAGAGCCCAGAGATGGACCCACCCATATATGTTCAGCTGATTTTTTTGGACAAAGATGCAAAAATAACTCAATGAGGAAAGGACATTTTTCTCACAGGGAGCACAACAACAAGTAGATAACCCCAAGCAAATAAGTATATGAGTAAATTTCTTCCCTTACCTCACTCGTTACACAAAGCTCCACCATAGACCTAACTGTAAAAGCTAAAATTACAAAAATTCAAGAAGAAGGCATAAGGGAAGAATCTCTGTGAACGAGTCTGACTTACAGAGATCTTTTACATAGGTGACGAAAAGCTTGAACTTAAAGGAAATATTAACCAGCTGGGCTCCATCCACACTAAAACCACATCCCCTGAGGTCTCGCCACCCCCACCCCTGTGGGATAGGCAGGACATGGGTCTCAGCTGCCACTGGGTCCCTCTGCCCTGCCTCCGGCTGCAGGGATGGTGTGAGGACACAGGAGGCCTCGCACCCTCTGTAGGAGAGGGCCTTGGAGTTCCACTGAATGTCCTAAGAAAATAAAAGGAGTGTCATGAAGATACCAAGTCCCCCCCCTGCACCCCCTACCTCCTTTGTTGGTGACACGGTCACTTTGCTAAAGAACTCCCAGCATCTGGGGAAAACCTACCACAGCTCATCACGGAATACGGCAGAATGGCTAGACGAGGTATTTGTAGCTGCCGAATTCTTTGTCAGCACCATCCAGTCAATAACAGGCTGGGACACAAATGGAACAATGTTCTACCCACGGTAATTAGAGAGACGGCAAATGATCAGGAATATATTTAACAGAGACAGCAAACCTCTCCTAAGTGTCAGGCTCTGCGGACTGCGGATTCCTGAAGGCTAGGCTTACGGCAACGAGGCTGCTTGACACTGCCAAGCTGCTGCCCTCCTGCGTATTCTGGGGACCCCCTGCCAAAACGCCAACTCTTCCTTCTTCCTTTGTTTGGGTTTGGACCAAATCATGATTCCTCTGGCAGTTGAGCTGTCCGAGAAGACCTGACCTGCGTGCCGCAGGGAAAATGCCCGCTCCTCCCCGGGAGTCCCAGGAACAGAGAGCTGCGGAAGGCACCGGGGTCACTGGGAGTGCTGGGGATGCACGCCCTCTCTCCCTCTGGGGACAGGCCAGCGGTCACAGCATCCCAGAGGTTTGTGCAAACAATGTGACAGTTCTCAGCTCATTGAGAGCACCCGAGCCTGGAAGCCTGGAGCCTCGACCCTGCCACCCCCTCCCTCCACAACGCTCCTATTAAAACAAACACTCCACCCTGTAGAACACACGTCCACAGGCTGTTTCCCCAGGCTGTTTCCCCAGGCTGTTTCCGCAGCGGCCTCAGCAAATGTCTCAGCAAATGTCTCGGGCACACAGGCATGTGGCCACGCTGCCCCCAGGTCAGGGAGCCCTAGGTGGTCATGAGCGTGAGGGACCACCGTGCACTCTGAGAGCCGGGTGCCAGCAAATGAATGTCAAGCTGCCTTGTTTGGAAAGCCAGCAGAGGAAGGCCTACAGACGAACACATCTGTGTCTCTCGATTCTTTAAAGACAGAAAATGATCAGCAGGTTACAAACCAGGATCACACCAAACCTAAACCTTGAACAAAATAGCACGAGTCCTTTTCAGATTCACAGAATGTTTACAAAAAGCAACCAAATGTTGTTCTACGCCACAGTGAGACCTCACTTTGCACCCATGACTACTGAAAAATAATAATAATAACAGTTTAAAAGAAACAGAAGGGTGCCTGGGTGGCTCGGTCAGTCAAGCTTCTGACACTTACTTGGTCTTGATCCGGTCACCATCTCAGGGTTGTGGGATCAAGCCCCATGTCGGGCTCTACCCCTCCCCCCTCATGCTCTTTGTCGCGAAAATAAATAAATCTTAAAAAAAAAAAAAAAAAAAGTAGGAAACAAGCCTTGGTGAGGATGTGTGGAAACTGGAAGCCCGTGTGTAGACCGGTGCAGTCGCCGAGGGTGACAGGTCCTCAGAACCAAAAACAGAATCACCATGTGTTCTCCCAGGCACGTGCCCAAAAGAACAGAAGACAACACGAGTCACAATAACCAGCTGTCCATGGATGGACAGACGCACAGCCACATGTGGCCCGGCCACACGAGGGGACAACACTCAGCCTTTGATAGGAAGGACATTCTGACACTTGCCACCACGAGGATGAACCCTCAAAGTACCATGGGGGTGGAACTTGCCAGACACAAGGGGACCAGTACAGTGGAGCCACACCTAGGAGGTCCCCCAAGTAGGCCAAATCACAGCGACATAAAGGGGACGGTGAGAGTCGGGGCTTAGGGTAGGGGCGCGGGCAGCCAGCGTTTGATGAGCACTGTCCGGGAAACAAGGACGTTCTGGAGGTGGACGGTGGGGACGGTTGCTGAACAATGTGCCACGGACAGGGCACTTAAAAACGGTCGGAGTTTCACATTTTATTCTATGAATATTTTACGACAGTAAAAAAGAGAAGCATAAATTCAAAACAACACATCATCTTATGTCTGGAAAAACCCCGCCAAGCTGCACAGATAACCTCAATGCGTTAGCAAAGAAGGATTAAGGCCACATCCCACGGACGCCAGTAGGTGGCCTGGGGAACAACCCCACCTCCCAGACCACTGTAAAGCTCCCTAACGACGAATGAGTTAGGAAATAGGAGTGAAACTGGGATTATTCCAAGTCTGGGAAGCAGAGCCAGGAGGCCTTGACCCAGCAAAACCTGGGGGCAGGGCAGCCCATGATGTAGATCCGAACACCTGTGTCCTCAATGCAGCAGGAGCACAAAGCAAATCACATCTCGGCTTGGAGCCTCTGGGGAGAGGACCTAGGAGAACAGGAGGTGGGAGGGGCTGAGGAGGATGGGCGGGCTGGATCCAAGGTGAGGGTCTGCAGCTGCACGGCGCAGGGCAGCCTGCTCAGGGCAAAAAGACGGAAAGCATAAAGACATCCAGAATTAGGAAAAACGCACGGGAAACTGCTGCAGATTGAGAGGACATTAATACGACCAAATAATAGATTATATCCTAATACGTTCGAAAACGTGAATGAAGCAGATTTTCTAAAAAATGTCAAAAACAGAGAACTGTGTCTAAGAATTCACAGATGGATTCTTTCAAACATTCAAGAAAGATAATTCCAATGATATTTAAGATGTTCTTGGAAAGGAGAAAAAAGAAGGAAATTCCCCAGGTTATTTTTGTGAAATCCCATAAGAGTCATGCCAAAAATTGGCACGGGAGAGAGCAGTGGGCCAGCTCCCCCCTGCAACAGTGGGAAATGCTAAACCAGAGGCGGGCTTAGGGAAGGGAAGCTGGTCTTTCTCGCAGAATTCTACAGGAAAACAGAATCTGTTCTCTGTGGGGTCCATTGTAGGCAAGTAAAGTCAGTTCTGTATTAGAAAACTGGGAGGCTCCTGATGCTGTCCGTGCCACAGCTGTTACAGCAGCTCTGAGGTCCCACGGGAAGCCTGGCACCTGACGCTGCTTTCCTCTCCCACGGATGGACAGACAGATGGACTGACACTGGGCAGCCGGTCCAGTGTCCCTCCACCCTCGAGGCTAGGGGCCAGCAGGGCACACTGATGCTCTCCTCCAGGAGGAGGCCCTGTGGCTTCGAGACCCCTGGCCTGCCTGTCCATTGCCACCTGACCCAGGCCCGTCCTACCTCCGACAAGGGTGAGGCTGTGGGGACCTCAGGCAGACGGTTCCCACATGCCCTCACCGCATCGCCACTGCAGACAGGTGTCCTCACGAACACAACCCATTTTTAAAACAGCTTTCTGGAGGCATAATTGTAATCCCTCCCACCAAACCACCCTAGACAACTGCTGACCTACTTTCCGTTCTTACAGATTCATGTGTGTTCTCCAGAATTTGGTATAAATGGAATCACAGAACAGGTAGTAACTGGGAAGGCAGGGTCTGCTTCCATCCCTGAGCATAGTACCTGGGAGAGCCACCTGCGCGGTCATGCGTGCCAACAGCTTGTCACTTCTTACCATGGGGGGGGGGGGGAGGCATCATACGGATGGACACGATCGGCATCTCCCTTCCCCTGTTGAGGGACATCTGGGTTGCTTCCAGTTTGGGTCTTTGGTGACTGAATTGCTCTGCCCATGTGTGGATGTGTTCTTCCTGTTCCCCTGGGCAGAGGCCTGGCAGGGAACTGCTGAGCTGTATGGTATCTTAGGGCTCTCGCCTTAGGAAACCGCCACACTGTTTTCCAAAGTGGTTGCACCATATTAAAGCCCCAGCAGCGCCAAGCAAGGGTTTGCACTTCTCCGTGACCTTGCCCACATGCACTGTTGTCTTTGTTCATGGCTTCAACTGTCCAGGGGGCTGTGACGTGTCTCTGTATGTGCTTAGTTGCTATTTTTACATCTTTCTTGCTGGAATAGCTATTCAAAGCTTTTGCACACTTTCAAAAATTAACTTTTTATTTTGAATCTACAGAAAATTTTTGGAGAAAGTACAGAGAGTTCCCACACACCCAGCACCCAGTTTGCCCTGTTAACACGTTACAGTAATGTGATAGATCTGTCACACTTAATGAGCCACATTGATAATGATATTACTAACTGAAGTCCGTGCTGCACTCAGACTTCCTTAGTTTTTACCTGATGTCCCTTCTGCTCCAGCGTCCAGGACACACATGACATCTCCTTAGACTCCTCTTGGCTGACAGTTTCCCAGGCTTTCCTTGCATTTGATAACCTCGACAGCTCTGAGGACTTCGGGAATTTTTGTCTCACAATTAGGATTTGTCTGATGTTCTTCTTCTTCTTCTTTTTTTTTTTTTTTAAGATTTTTATTTATTTATTTGAAAGATCACACGTAGGCAGAGAGGCAGGCAGAGAGAGAGAGAGGAGGAAGCAGGCTCCCCACTGAGCAGAGAGCCCGATGTGGGGCTCGATCCCAGGACCCTGAGATCATGACCTGAGCCGAAGGCAGAGGCTTTCAGCCACTGAGCCACCCAGGTGCCCCTGTATGATGTTCTTCTTAAGACTGGACTGAAGGGGGCGCCTGGGTGGCTCAATGGGTTAAAGCCTCTGCTTTCGGCTCAGGTCATGATCCCAGGGTTCCGGGATCAAGCCCCGCTTTGGGCTCTCTGCTCATTGGGGAGCCTGCTTCCTCCTCTCTCTCTGCTTGCCTCTCCACCTACTTGTGATTTCTGTCTGTCAAATAAATGAATAAAATCTTTAAAAAAAAAAAAAAAAAGACTGGACTGAGGTTCTGGGTTTGGGGAGGAGGACCCCAGTGCTGGGTGCCTGTCTCAACACATCATGTCTAGGGCAGCTGGAAGCAGCATGACTCCTCACCTCTGCGCTGACCCTGACTTCCCAGCCTGGCCCACTTGCAAGGTAAGCGCTAATGTCCATGGCCTTGAGCTTCTGCCTGTCTCTTAATTGGGTTGCTGGTCTTCTTACTGGACAGCAAGAGTTCTTTATAGATTTTGGATACAAGTTTGACTTTATCTTAAAGAGGTAGTTTTTGGTTTTCTTTTCTCCCCATTCCCCTCTAAACACAGCTTTAGTGAATCCCAGAAATTTTGATTTTTTAAAATTTCCATTCAGTTTACAATCCTTTTTTTAAAAGATTTTATCTATTCATTTGTCAGAGAGAGAGAGAGAGCGCGCGTGCGAGTACATGTTGAAGCAGGGAGAGTGACAGAGGCAGAGGGAGAAGCAGGTTCCCCACTGAGCCGGGAGCCTGATTCAGGGCTCGATCCCGGGACCCCTGATCATGACCAGAGCCAAAGGCAGACATTCTACCAACAGAGCCCCTCAGTTTAAAATACTTTTTTAATTTCCCTTTAGATTGCTTCTCAGACCCATGGGTTGTTTAGAAGTGTGATGTTTCATTTCCAAGTATTTTGGGGGGACTTTCCAGATATCTTTCTGTTATCTGTTTCTTGTTCCACCTGCTGCGGTCAGAGAGCTGACGGCGTGACTGAACTCTTCCACATTCACTATGACTTGTTTTATGGCCCTATACACAGTCCAGGCTCGTATCTGCTCTGTGTGTCTGAGGAGGATGCATATTCCAGCCTTGCTGGGACTGTCCTCCGAAATCCATCAGCTTGGGACCGCGGATGGTGCTATTCAGTCCCATACGTCCTTGTCACTTTTCTATCTGTTCCAGCAACTACCGAGTATCCCCACCTCGACCTGGGAATTTGTCTGTTTGCCATGTAAACTACCTGTCTGCTTTCACGAACGCACCTTGAAGCTCAAATTCGGGGTAGAAACGGTTGAGACTGTTAGGCCCTCCTGATCCGTCGGCATCTCTGTCACAGGAGAGGAACTTCTTCATCCCTGGTAATAGTCTCTGTTCTGAAATCGACTTTGTATGATATTAACAATGTGCACTCCAGCATTCTTTTGATCAAGATTAGCATGGCTTATCTCATCCATCTTTTTACTTTTTACACCTTTATATTTAAAGTGAGTTTCTTTTAGGTAGCATAAAGTTGGGTCTTGACTTTCTACCCAATTTGACAATCTCTGCCCCTTAACGAGAGAGCTCCAATAGCCAGAGCAGAAAAGGCCATGGATGCCGGCGCACCTGCGTGTCAGCACAGGAAAAACAGACAGCCGGGCTGTGGGGGAAGTATCCACACACTAAGGGTGGATCTGGCCCTGCCCAATGAAGCCCCAAAATCAGACAGGAAAGAATCCGAGTATCTAAGCCGCCTGACCACATCTGGAAAAAAGCTTACGAATATATTTAGGAAAACAAAAATATCCAGCACCCAACAGTGTGAAACTCAGAATGTCTGGCACCCAGTGAAAAAGTACCAGACGCGCCAGGAGGAGGGAAGCCCCAGCCCACGACGAGGAAACCCCACCCCCAAGCCCTGCCCAGCCTACGGGAACGCTCAGCAGAGACACCCAGACGCCACAGAGTTAAATGGCAAAGCTATGAGCACAGAAAGGGTTAGTAAATAACAGGACGTTCACCTCAGATGTACAGATCATAAATATGGCAACTACAAGATATCAAAAATTGCACTGAGTAAATGAAAGATGAATTAAAATTAAAATTAAAAATTAATTTAAAACGAGAGCATTTTATCTGGTCAACCTGCACTAGCTGAGGAAATCCCAGGTGGGGAGCATTACCGAGCCTCGTCAGGGACACAGATCTGTGGGGTCTCTGCAGAGAGCAGGCGGGGAAGGTGTGTCAGAAGGATTTCAGCTCTGCACACCTTTCTACCGTCTGTACTCCCCTCAGTGAGGATGCAACAGTCTTCCAAGAGGTCACCCCTCCTGCAATCCCAGCACCCACACATCCTTCTGTCTGCCAGGCTCCCCTGAAGACTGGTCTCCTGCTAGGAGTTACAGCTGCCAGGCACCTGTCCCTGCCAGCCACGGCACCCGACTTCATGTTTGCTGATCGGTCCCCAGACTCGAGTGTGTGCTTCATCAAGACAGATCCCATCTGCAGGTCTGGTTCATGGGACGAAGGCAGTAAATCCGACGGTAGATCCTGTGATGATCGGTCAGTGTCAGTCAAGTCGACAGCCAAGAACCAAGCTCACACCAGGCGACCCGACACCAGGCTGATTCCGATCACCCAGGGCCGCGTGCCCAGGTCCACACACGTGCCCATGTGGGGACGGTGCACTGAGGCTGGTTAAACGTGATGATGGAACACCCCTCTCTGCACCTCCAGAAACGGGAGTAAAGACATTTACAAGTATAACCATACGAGGTCTGACAGCAGAGGAGATGAGAGATTGAGGTCTGAGAGGAGGGATGGCCGACACGGCAGCCCCCTGAGCAGAGGGAGCCACTGGGATGCAGATCCGCCCACGGAGCCCAAGGTGCCTGTGGGGTCGCAAAGCGGGGCGGCACAGGCTGGGCTGGGGTCTGAACGGAGGACCTGGGCTCCCTGCTCCGGAGTCCACCGCCCAAGCCGCAGGGGGGAATCAAGGAGTCATGTCCCTGGGGAAGCCAAACCAGGCCCCACAGATGCAGGCACCAGGGACAAGAGGTGATGGTCCAGCTCCAAAGCGGGTTCAGTGGACTTCTGCTTCCGGAAAGAGAAGATCCTCCAGGGCCCCCCATCCACTGTCCTGCTGCAGACCCTGATGTCCTGCCACACATGGTCCACTTCTAGAGAAGTGGAACTAACACATCTGCACAAGACCTAAAGATCCCAATACGTGGGGACCCCAAGGTATCCCGTCATACACACATGTGTGTCCCACAGGGCAGCCCAGGGTCCCCTGCAGCACATGAGACAGGCAGACAGGCATTCGTAGCACACTCGGAAAGACAAACGCACAGCCAAGAAAAGCCTCCACCATGAAAGCAGCTCCCAAATCAGAGGCTGGAGGGCCCCAGAGAGGAGAGACAGGACCAAGGACCGGGGCACTCTTTAAACAGGGTAGTTTAGAACACACAAAAGAGCTCTTGGAGGTTAAAAATATAAATGTAGAGAGAAAAAATTCAGTTGAAGAGTTAGGAAATAAAATTGAGGAGACATCCCAGAGAGTAGAACAAGAGACACAGAGATGAAAGACAGGAGAGAGCACAGAAGAAGGCAGAGAACCCACGCAGGAGAGTCCCCGAGGCAGGGAGGATGAGCCCTCGGTGGGGCAGCCACGGGGGCAACAGAGACCAAGGTCCAGGGGAGGTGACTGAGAATCCCAAAACGTCGGGATGCCAGGGTTGGAGAGAAAAACCGTACAAGCCTCCCAAGAGAAGAGATAAAAGCAGGTCACATAAAGGGCACTGGGAATAAGAATAGCATCGATGATTCAACAGCAACTTGAGAATCTGGAGACAACAGGAAAATAACTTCACAATTCGAGGGGCAAAACTCTTTGAATCTAAAATGTTATTTGCAACCAACCATGCGTGAAGGCACAAGACAGAGACTCCCTGTCTGCACTGTCACAGAAAGCTCCCAAGGACCCAGCCGGGGTCCAGTGACTGCCTGGGCAGCAACCAGGGCCTGTGGGAGCAAGTGGGAGGTGCCAGGGTCCTGGGGCAGCTGCTCCAGAGGAAACACAGCAACCAGTCCATCTGGGACTGTTGACTGCACCCAAGTGTTATGGGGAGGGCTGCTTTGCTGGTGTGGAAAGCCTGAGAAACCGTCCACAGAAAATTAGGCAAACGGAAAATGAGCCCTATGTTAGCAATGGGGCAGACCAAAGACTTTCTAAGAAAGAAGTGTATTTGCGCTGCCTGGCCTGGCACTTCAGAGGCACTGTTTACGTGCTCACAATGGTACCAGCCCTGCGGCTGATACAGCCACGTAAGGAGCACGGGGCAGGAGGTCTGCGAGAGCTCAGTGCCCACCCCTAACCCCCCTCATCCAATAACGTCTGAGCTGATCCCAGTGAGCACACGACGAGGAGCAGAGAGGGAGGCATACATGCAGGGACAGCACCCGTGGGCTGACTCTGTATTATCCCGTTCATTCGGGATGAGATTACACCCTCACCCCACACCTCTGTCAGGAGGATGGGGGAGCCCTGGAACTATCTGCAGATGGTGCCTTGAACTCAGAGTGAAGTCCAGGCTGACCCTGCAGCCCTCCAGCTGAAGGGACAGGTTTCACCCCCCTTCCGGGGGCAAGAGAGTGACACCACGCCAATGTTTCCCACTGAACCCCACTTGAAACCAATCACCTCACCAGGTTAGTACCCTGCTGGGGTTAACCTGCTGACCCCCTTGAATGAGTTCTAATAACCAACAGCATAAAGGACTTTGCAGAGTCTTAAAATTAGAAATAGATCTGAAGGCATCCCTCCTTGAAAAAGTACTTTTAAGTAAAGTAATGAGCGATTCAACAGGTGCCATCTCAAATTTCCCTACCACTTTTTCATATTCTTCTGTGTTATTTCAATTCCCCACAAGAAGCACACATTTTCATGTTAAAAAATAAATACGTATAACTATCTCTTACAAAGTTGAATGCGAAGATCAAAATATCCTTTCTATATTAATAGGACCTACCGCAACCCTAGTACCCTGGATCCACATCCCAAGGCCCAAAGGTGGGCACAGAAATAGGGAGGGCTCAGGGGGGCCCAGAACTCCAGGAACAGCATGGGCGAGGGCTGCCAGCACACCGTTTCATTCTGGCCCACAGTAATTAGAGCTTAAATAACATTTTGGAAGCGCCCATCGTTTCCAAAACCTGCAGCAGGTTTTTAAAAAGAAAACTTAGTCCATCCATTAAGATAAAATAAGTTAAACAACATGAAAGCATTTTAGGAAGGTGTGAGTGAAGCTGGCAGAGGTCGGATCCGTGACCGCCATGGCGCCTACCTGCTGTGGCAGGGCCCCCCTCACCGGATGCCCACCCCCTTGCCCCAGAGAGGAGGGGCGAGCTTGGACTCTCCTAGCCAACCTGGTCAAGGAACGAATGAGCTTTCAATGAGAAATGAAGCCTACCATTGGCCACGGGGCCACTGCATCTCCTGCCCTCAGCCCACTGCTCAAGGTCAAAACTCCGTTAAAAGACAGTTGGCTTTCTGCACGGTCCTTGCTGACCCAGAGCTGAGCATCTCCTGAGTGCTGGGTGCAAAGCCTGGGTACCCCTCACCAAGGCCTTAGGAAGGGAGGCACCAGACACTGGGGACCCCGTCTCACCCTGCTGCCACGGAGCTTAGGGCCTGGGCCTAATGGCTGGAGGGTGACCCACAGATGCTGCCTGCTAGCCTCCAACCGGAGCGGCTGCACTGAACGCACGCCCATGATGGTCTGTGAGGCCCCTCGGGCTGATGTGCGTGCTTGGAAGGACCCAGATCTCCTCTTCTCTGCCCTCCCATGCCTTCTGAGGTTTTGTTAGCCTTTATTAGCTGCCTGGAGATTTTCCTCCTGCCATGAACGAAGTCCCCCTCTCCTCAGCCTCAGTAACCACCAGAGGCTTCATGCCTCCTGGGGGTGGGGGTGGGGTACCCAGGGCCCAGGGCCTGTGGAGCCAGGTGCCAGGCGAGAGCGTCTGGTCTTAGGAGCCCAGAGGAGACAAGAGCGAGATGAAAACGCCCCGTGGTGAGCCCACGCAGAGCCACACCTGGGGATAGATGGCATGGCCACCCAGCTCCAGGAGGGCTGTCATTGTCATGGATCCATCCTTCCATTCAGCCGCTCTGCCACTCACGGCCACCCACTCACCGGTGTTGCCGTGATGCAGGACACCACAGCCGTGGGCCCTGGGGTCACTGCCCTCGACCCCTCACCTGCTGCCAGGGACAAGGGCCAGGGACGGCCCCACACCACCTGGCCCTGAGCGTCAGGGACCCCTCATGATGTCTCCGCCTTGATAGGGACCCCAAGTACAGGGTGGGCTCTGATGGGCAGGACATCTACTTGGACAGACAGGACAGGGGAACTGACACCAACACAGGTCTTGGGCAAAGAGGGCTGCTCTCTCTCACCCCCGTGGGCCAGGCACAAAGCCTGGGGTGGTCATCTACATTTCCAGAACCCTCCTTCTGAAGGAAACCTAAGTGCAGGATGGTCCCAGCAGCCTTGAGGAGCCTTGAGGGCCCCAGGACAGCTGTGTGCTGAAGGTACCCCAAGACCACCCCGCATCTTCTGATAAAGGAGCTTCTGCTTGTCCCTGATGCCTCCTCCCACCACAAGCACACAGCACTGCTCTTCCGGCCTCTCCCAGGAGCCCCCAGGTCCATGGGCCTTGCTGGGCGACTCTCAGACCACGGGGGGGCCAGAGTGAAGGCAGAGGCCTGGGGCCAAGACAGCCTGGGGGGCATACATTGGACAGCACCTTGTCCTGATGAAGCTCCCCTCCCCGCGTAGGAAACAAAGCTCTGAACGGGCTTGGTCCTTTCTGCCAGGACCCACTGCCACATCCTGCGGTGGGGTCAGTGAGAGCCAATGGCGCCAATGGTCCACAGACGTGGACACCAGCCCGCCTATAGGTTCTGTCAGAGCTGCTCTTAGCCAGCTGCCTGGCCTGGGCCCCAATCTCCTGAGTCCCAGTCTTCACTGGCACCCAGCACCCAGCACCCAGCATGCAACTCGTCAACACCCAGACTCAGCACTCGATACCCAGCACTGAGCACTGGCACCCAGCGCCCAGCATGCAGCTCACTCAACACCCAGACCCAGCACTTGACACACAGCACTGAGCACTGGCACCCAGCACGCAGCATCTAGTACATAGCACCCCAACACTGAGCATGTAGCATCGTCAGCACCCAGAACCAACACCCTCAGCACCCAGCACTCAGAACCAACACTCAACACCCAGAATCCAGATCTCAGTATCCTCAGCACCTAGCATACACACCATCAGAACTCAGTACATAGCACTTAGCATCTAGCACTCAACATACATTACCCAGTACCTAGCACCCAGCACTCAGAACCCTAGGCCCTCTGCTGGACCCTGAGCAGCTTGGATGCCAGAGTTCACAGTCAGGTCCATGGGACCAAAAGGAACCTACTGGTGGAACAGGGACTCTCCCCAACCCTGCCAGGCTGCCCCTAAGAAAAGAAAGCCAGAGCTCCTGACTGATCCCTGCAAAGGCAGAGAAACCATGTTCTCCTCTGTTTGGGAGATGAGAAAAATGAGAGCAATCCTAGAAAAGAGAGATTTGGGGGCACCTGGGTGGCTCAGTTGGTTAAGGATCTAACTCTTGATTTCAGCTCAGGTCATGATCTCATGGGCTGTGAGCTCTGCACTCAGCGGGCGTCCGCTTCTCCCTCCCCCTCTGTTCATCCCCCAGCTCATGCTCGCTCGCTCGCTCTCTCAAATAAATAAAATCTTAAAAAAGAAGAAGAAAATCTTCTTAAAAAAAAAAAAAGAAGGGCACTGGGTGGCTCAGTGGGTTAAGCCTCTGCCTTCGGCTCAGGTCATGATCTCAGGGTCCTGAGATCGAGTCCCGCATTGGGCTCTCTGCTCAGCAGGGAGCCTGCTTCCCCCTCTCTCTCTGCCTGCCTCTCTACCTACTTATGATCTCTCTGTCAAATAAATAAATAAAATCTTTAAAAAAAAAAAAAGAAAGAAAGAAAGAAAAAGAGAAAGAAAGAAAGGGTGCCTGGGTGGCTCAGCATCTGCCTTCGGCTCAGGTCATGATACCAGGGTCCCAGGATCGAGCCCCACATTGGGCTCCTTGCTCAACATGGAGTCTGCTTCTGCCTCTGACCCTCCCCACTCTCGTGTTCTTTCTCTCAAATACATAAATAAAATCTTTTTTTCAAAAAATGAGAAGAAATTTTATAAAAAAAGATTCACACGAAGCCCAAGACCAGGCAGGCCAGGAGGAAGGACTGAGCCGTGCCCCTCCAAAGCCTTCCCCTTCCCCTCCCCCTCCTGCAGACAGAACCAAGGCTCTGGGCAGCCTCCACCAGCAGCAGGAGTCTCAGAACGACCCTGTGCCGGATCTGTTATGACCTGGGCTTGGGTTTACCCTGCAGATCTCTGAAGCTTGTTGGCGTGATGGTCCACCAGGACTTGACGCTCGTTCTGCCAGTTTAATGCCCCAGTATTAAGTATGCAATGTTCCCAACCAAACCAAGTAGTCCCTGGGGTTAGTGAAGGTCACTGTGAGCCCCGTCACACAGGAGCCCTTAACACAAATGCTTTAATCCCAACCAGAATCTCTTGCCAACCAACAAGGCAGAAAACAAACGACTTTATTGGCCAAAGTGTGATATATCCGCTCTATTTCCACACTGGGGCTAAAGCTTTGTAACTGAACTGTGGCTCAATCAACTAGGAGTCCGGTCTCCTGAGGGAAGGCCTGTCCTTCCTTGTCTTAGGGAGAAAAGGCAGTTTCTGTGATGCGTCTTTCCAACCTCCGAGAGCCATGGGATATGTGCTGTCTCTCCTGAGCCCAGGGAAGTGAGCCGGTGCCCATTCTGAGCACATGTTGGTGTTTTCTCACTGACTCTTTGCTGTGGAGAAGCCCGGCTCTCAAGGGTGAACAGGGGAAGGAGGAGGCACCCCTGCCCTCGGAGGGTTCCTGGTCTGGGGGTCTTGCATCTGAAAACCAAGATTTCCCACGTTGACGTGAGTCCTGTACTGTGAGCTGCCCAACAGTGCCCACTTTGTTTGGAGGGCGATGTGACCGCCTCGGCCTCAACTTCCGTGACACACAAGTGGAAATCCTCAGTGCCATCCTGTAAACACATTTGCTAAACTGAAGGAGGGGTTGTCCCTTGGGCCCTCACCTTCCTCCTGCCCTGTGCCTGTGAAGCCAGAACAGTGGCAGCCACTTTGCTGCCGTGAGAAGCAGCCTGAGCATGAAAGCCCAGGGAAGCTCGTGGGGCAACAGGGGCACAGCGAGAGCTAAAGCCATGTCCTGGGTAGCACCACGGGACAGTTGAGCCACCTCCAAGTCAAACCCCTCTCTGTTTCTCTAATTTGAGCCAAAAGCATCTTCCCTAGTGCAGAATTCTGGTGCTTCCCCTCCCAGTCTGCTCCTTCTGCAACCCAGCCCAGCCCGTGGGCCCACCAACCCCCCAGAGAACCTGGCTGCACCTGGGAGTGTCCCAGCTGGACAGCCTCAGGTCCACAGGAGGCTCCAGACAAGCAGAGCTAACTCCAAAACAGACAGATAGGGTGGGGAGCCAATGAGACCTGGGTTTGGGACAGGATGGGGTTGCCTGGCCTCATCATCAGTGTAGAGGCCCATGGAGGACACCGGGGGGTCCAGACAGGACCACCTGGGATCTCAGGCTTCTCTGCAGTTCTGACCAGAGGGCCTAGAGGGCAAGGTACGGAGGGTCTGGAAGGAGCTCCCTCTGATCTACATAGACCTCAGGATCCCTGACGCTACGTCCCCAGAGCAGCTGCGACACAGAACTCAGCTGGGAGTCAGAGACCCAGTCGTGGGAGAAGGGGCTTAGGATGCTCAACAGAAGCAGGTGCCATGGGGCACCTGGGTGGCTCAGTGGGTTAAAGCCTCTGCCTTCGGCTCAGGTCATGATCCCAGGGTCCTGGGATCAAGCCCCGAATCGGGCTCTCAGCTCAGCAGGGAGCGGGCTTCCTCCTATCTTTCTGCCTGCCCCTCTGCCTACTTGTGATCTCTGTCTGTCAAATAAATAAATAAATAAAATCTTTAAAAAAAAAAAAAAAAAAAAGAAGCAGGTGCCAGAAGAGGAAGGAGCCTCCCTCCCCCCGCAAAATGCCCATTGTTGTGGGAGGGCATCAGCGCTGAGGGAGATGCTTCTCTGCCCAGGGCTTCCAGCTGCAACCCCAGCCCACCCCATCTTGTGTGAACAACGAGGTGGATACTGCCTTCTCTCCTAGTATCTGACCCTGGCAACCTTGACACCTCTGGGGACTGATCTCGAGAAGTGCCCAGCAGAGAGCACATCCTCTACCACCCCCGGGGTGTAGGGGGTCCCCAACCACAGCAGCCCCGGACACTCTCCCTGGGCCATGTGTCCATGAAATGGTCTTCGTCCATCCGTGTAGGTCTGGGAGACAGTGATCTATCTCCCTCCCCTAAGCCCGTATTCTGGCTCAGCGCAGCTGCTGTCCCTGCTCAGACATGCCCGCCTTGGGATGGTGGCTGTTGACCCGCCTCCATCCTCCCCAGACACCAGGCACAAGCCTCACTGGCCCCCTCCTCCCCAAGAGAGGATAGCCTTCCCACTCCCAGGATGCCCCAGGCGAACTCACCACAAGACGCATGACACAATGACAAGGTGTCAAGGAGCTGCTGGCCTGTGTTTGGCCAGAAGACCCCCCCTCCCGCTGTGGGTTCGGTCACGGTTGTCCTGTAATGTCCTCCTTCCCATCTCCTGCTGCCTTCCACACCTGGCCCAGCACTGCAGCCCTGGGGCCTTTTCACATGCTGGGTCCCAGGGTCATCTGCCTGCCCTTGAATCCCACCTCAGATGCCCCCTCCTCCGGGAAGCCCTCCCCTGCCCCCACACCACCCCGAGGCCCCAAGCATGCTTTAGACAAGGCACATGTCACACCAAGGCAGACTGACAGGATAACCGGCCAAGAACCAGTTGTTAGGGTCAAAAGAGCCACACTCCCCCTGCTTTGCCCTGACAAGAGTCTACACCAGCCGCCCAGTCGCCGGTCCTGACAGCTGCCCACGCCCTTGTCCATTGGCTCCAGGGCTGCTTGCCACTTCCCGGCCTTGGGGGCAAACCGTTTTTTCAAATTGCGCCCCTGAGGACCCTGAACCCCAGATCTGCGCACGTGGCCCCCGTTCAAGGCCACCTTGCTGTCATCCCCAGGCCCCCACTCGAGCTGCTTCCACAGACTGTGCAAGTGCTCTCTTCTTTGAAGGACTGAGCATTACATCTGGGGTGGATCTTGGGGTGGCCCAAGGATGTAAAGGCCTCCAGGATATTCCCTCAGTGAGAACAAACTTGTCAACAATGGGACACTTTCTTCAATAATTTGGCCCCAGGAGAATTGTTGTCAGCCAGCCCTGTGTGCCCACGGCCCCCACCGCTCCCTGGTGCAGAACAGTGTCCAAAGGAATCACGGCTGACTGTGAAGGAACCAAAGATACCCCCTAGTCATCCCACAGAGAACTTGGGCCCTAAGAGCAGACGCACCTGGGGCCCCACATAGTCCCTCCCAGGCTGCATCTTGAGAGAGAGACGGCAAATGTGCAAAGCCCTCCCGTGTCCACGCCAGGGGCCCAGGGACTGGAGTGTCTGAGCAGATCCTGCCATCGCAGGAAGAGGAGACCTGGGAGCCATCTGTCCCTTCCTTTGTGGCCCATGGCTGCCTACCTGCTCTGTGAGGCCACCAGTTAGTGCTGGCAGCCTTGCTGGGGTGTTGAGTCCCACTCCCACCTGCCAGGCCCCCTTCCTGGCCTGCTGGGTCCTGTGCTCCCTCACTGCCTAGGGCAGCCCCTTGTCACCACAGCAACTGCTAGCCACCTCCCCCCCTCCTCCTTCCCTTTCTTCAAGTAGCAGGTACCCAGAGGTCTGTGCCCTGCTCCCAGGTGGCCTCATGGTCCCCAGACCCCACGGAGGAGACAGCTCTCAGCCCAGGTCACACGGCAGCCACAGTGGCAGACAGCCAGAAGCCTGCTGACCAGACATAGGTTCAAGAGGGGTTGGGCTACCGGGACTGGGCAGCACTAGCCATTGCCAGAGGCTTATAGGAAAGACCTGGGCTCACCTGGGATTTCACCGCTGTCCAAACAGCATCTGAACTCCTTCAGGACTGGCATCCCCTGAATTTCAGGATCTCACTCAGTCCATCATACCCTGAACCCCAGAGTGGACCAGGCAGGCCCTATGGAAACAGCCATGGGCTTCTGGCAAGGACTGGGGGCTGGGAGGTGGACCATAAGACATATGCTCAGGACAACACAGCAGCCCAGCGAGCTAGGGACAGTCTCTAATGGCCATGACTCATCTAGGCTCCAACGAGTCCTGTCCCCAGTTGGGCTGAGTGAAGCCTGCACCCACGGGGCTCTCTCCAGGCCCTCACCTCTTTCCTACCTCCTGCTGCACAGGAGAGCTCTGTGTTTCCAGTCGGGACTCTATTTCTAAGTCTATTTCTCATACATCTGTCTCTGTCTCTGTGTCTCTCTGTCTCAGTGTCTTTCTCTACCATGCACCCTACACTTCAGTCTCCTGTCCTGTTTCCTTGTGTTCCTCAGTCTTGGTCTCAGGACCCCGTCTTCTTCTCCCGGCTGTTCTGTTCCGATCCTCCATCCTCCACAGATTTTCAAACAGCCTGTGCCCCACTGTCCCTCTCCCTCAGGCCTGTCCCTCCCCACATCTGTCTTATGTGTTCGGGGCACCTTCTCTCCTTCTCTCCAACCCCACACCTGCTCTCTATTTCTCGGGTCCATCTCTCTGGGTCTGGGTCCGGGTCTGTCTCAGTTCCTCTGTCTGTACCCACTCATCCTAAGAGGCCAATATGATGCCTGTCTGGTGGGAGAGAAAACACAGGAGAAAAACACAAGGGCTCGCCCTGGAGCTCCGATGGAGGGCCCAGCCCCCGCCTCGGGGGGATGACAAATCCTGGGGGGCAGCCCCTGGCAAAGGCCCTGCGGGCACCTGCTGCAGGGGGCTGTTCCGAGGTGCCTTGGCCGGCTGCCCCCCTGCAGCTCCCCCGTGGCCCCAAGAAGCCCGCCCTGTCGCTGCCACAGGAGAAACTTTGGGCTGACATGGAACAAAGGGAATCCAGGCTGGCAATTACCCAGCTAATTTCAGCCATGTAGACAGCCAAATCAGATATTTCAGGTTTCTTACAAACCCACCTCAGGGCCTGAATTAGCCACCTAATTAATTATCTGTAACAGCCGGGGACTGGCTGGGTGGGAACATGAATTGCTCCCGGTGCCAGGATGCTTGTCCCTGAATCACGTCCTGGTGACGTAATCATTATAATTAGACCCAACCTGCAGCCTATCCTTGACCACAGCATCTCAGGATATGTGGCCCCAGGCCAGGCCCAAATGTCTTTCCATTTAATTTGTGGCAGCAGAAATGCAGCCATTCTGCAAGAGACAAGCCCACCCACAGGGCCCCTCTCCTGGGTTTGGTGGCCCCGGCCCCACCATCGTGCCCTCCAGCCCGCCCTCCATCACGGCGCAACAGTCCCATCTGCTCCCCACCTCTGGCAGCCAAGTCCCGATTCCTCCTGCCCTGCAGCAGCCCCATGAGGATGGCCTTGTCACACAGCACCTGACTCACGCTATGCTGTACCCAGCACCAGGTCAGGGTGTGGCCCATGGAGGCCACCAAAGGAAAACATCCTGAATGGCAGAGTCAGGGGTGGCCACAGGTTCCCCTCCCAGGGAGTTCTGGGGAGCTTGTGTTGCAAGCAGGGGGGCTGGAGCACACAGGATGGGTCCCCTGGGCCCCAGCTGGCCAAACTGCTCTCCCAGGACGCACCTATCCGAGTGTGGACTTCAGCCCAGTGCCTGCCCACCTCCTAGGCCAGTGTGTTTGGCCTCAGTATGGCACTTGCACCAAAGAGGCACAGGATTCTCTTCAGGTAGGAGTCAGCAGGGTCAGAAGGGCGGTCCCCTATACACACACACACACACACACACACACACACACCTAGCACGGTCTCTGCGGAAGTGGGCCAGGGACACACCAGCTATCTTAGCCTCTGCTCTTGTCCCCCTGCTCAGCCAACCCTGGTTCCCTATGCATAGGTGAAACCCATGGGGTCCTTGCTGGACACCATAGGTCCAGGTCTGGCCTCCACCCGCCTCTGCAGCCTCCCCACAGCTGCTTGCCTCACCATGCCCATCAGGTTGGCCCTTGGTGCCCACAAAACCCACCCTGGCCTATTCTCCCAAAAGCGATGATGCTGCTCCCTAATCCTTGACCCCAGCCTCAGCACTGTCTGGTGGGCTCTGCCCTGACCACGGCATGCCAGTGTGTGCCCTCCCCCACCCCTGTGATGGCCAAAGCAATTTGGGAGGCACTGGCTTTGGTCCCTTTCTTGCTCTCCGGCTCTGTCCTGACGGGGGAGTGGGCAGGTGTGTTTCCGGGGATGTGTGGTGAAGGCATGTGTGAAGTCTGAAGGTGACCATATGCTGAACATGCCCCTGTGCAACTGGAGCTCCAATGTAGGGTCCAGCCCCAGCCCCGTGCCTTGGGCCCCCACGCCCTCAACTTCCTACCTCCCAGGGCCTGTTTCATCACGAACTCCATGACGATGGCTTTGATTCCTCAGTGGCTCCTCCAAGGGTTGGAACTCACATGCAAGTGTGGCCAGGAGTTCTCTGCCTGGGGGAAAGGAAGTGGTCACAGGTCACCCTGACCAGGCCTGGGGGTGGTCTTTTTCCTCATCCAGACTGATGTCCCTGAGCATGGGTCTGTGGTCTGAAGAGAGCATCCTTTGTCCATTCCCCCCTCCCAAGGCTAGACCCCGACACTGACAAGGACACCTGAGAGGGCCTGGGAGGGTCTCTGTGGAGAAGGGTTTCCACCCTACATGCTGACCATGGCAGGTTGGTCCTGAGACCCCAGCTGGACCTGAAAAGTGGTCTCCCCTGGCCCATGGTTTTCTGAAAACAGCTTATGGTGGCTACTGCAGGGATGGAGGCTGGAGAGCGCGGCTCAGAAGGAGCCAGGCTGTGCAGGGCTGGGGCAGAGCCATAGGATGTTTGAAGGTGACCAGCTCTTCTGCCGCCTTGTGGGCCCTGGGCCACAGGGGCGTGGGGGATCCGTCTAAGGGACAGGAAGGGTGTGGTGGGCTGAGGACTGAGTGGATGCAACTTGGGAGAGGCCTCCTTGGCTTCTGACAGAGTCTCAGGGGCCGGCAGACCAGGCTCTACCCAGGGGAAATTCCAGGGCCCACTGCTGCTGCCCTGCGCAGAGACTGGGGTGCAAGGCAGAGACTGCAGGGAACCCAGCCTTCAGGGAACAAATGAAAATGGGAGGTCAGACCCCTCCCACCTGCATCTGCATGGGTGGGGCATTACAGGGTCCAGGTCAGCTGAACTCTGGTAGGGCAGCGCGGCCTGTAGGTTCAGCGGCTGCAAGGTTCCTCCCTCCCCACTTGTGGGGTCTCTCCAGGCAGGGAAGCCCAGGGCTCTGGGACCCAGTGTTTTACGATGTTTTCCTCTGCAGACGAAGGAGACCAGCGTTTGCGGGGCCTGGGGAAGGCCGGCAGGGTGGGAGTGCCCCCGCCTCACCGCAAAGCGCTGGCGCGCAGGGGCGCCCTTGCCGCAAAGCAGATTCTCTTCCAAACTTCTCCCCTGGCTCCTGAGGGCGTGGGGAACTCAGGGCCCAGCCACAGGGAAGCTCGGGGTGCTCCTGGAACTCCCCCTAGGCTTCCCACTGCCTCTCCGTGCGGGCTGGGGCTCCCACTGCCGCCGCACCCCTCGGCTTAGCGGGCGGGCGAGTGCCCCGGCTCTGCTGAGCGGCCCTCAGGTGGGAGGGCGCCAGGAGAGAGAGACAGAGGACCGGGGAGGGGAAGGGGAAACGCGCAAGGCAGAAGCGACAAGGCGGGAGGGCGCGGGCCGGGACAGTGGGGCCCGCTTCAGCACCGCGCCAGAGGACAGCGCCCGCCCGGGCCGGGCGCGCGCCCCGCGGGGGCCGGGGAGGGGCGGGCTGGGCAGGGGGCGGCCTGGAGTGGGGTGCGCGCGGGAGCGTGGGTTACCTTCCCCGGGCCGGGGTGCTGGCGGGCGGCGGGCAGTCAGTGGCGGAGCGCGCTCGGGCTGGCCCGGTCCATGTGGCGCCCCGGGAACTGCGGCGGCGGCTGAAGGGCACCGCGAGGAGGGCGCGTCACATGGAGGCGCACCCCGCCCCCCGCCCGCGTCCGAGCGTGACGACGAGGGCGGGGCCGCAGCGGCGAGGCGGGCGCCCGCGGGGGCCGGGGGCGGGGGCGACGGAGCCGCGCCCCCTCTCCTCTTCCAAGCGCTGCCCCCTCGCCAGATGCGGTGGGGTCTCAGAGCCTCGCCTGCTACCCCCGCCCGCCCAGCGGCTTAGAATCCCCGATACGGCCCCACCACCACCATCCGACCTCCTCGGTGTGGACCCGGCCGGAGGTCGCCCTCCTGCAGATAGGGTCCCGCACCCTCACGTCCCCGCCCGTGCGGGGCATCTCGCGAGCGCAGGTGGGACCCATACGTGCGCAACCCTCAAAAGCTCTTTCTCTTCCGGAGAGGCCTGGCGGTTGGGGGTCGCGGCTCCCCTCCCCACTCCACTCCGCCGGGGCGCGCGGAGGAAGGGGCTCCCGCCGCGTCAGCAGCAGTGAACCGGACCCGGACGAGAGCCCCTGAGAGCTACCCGCGACCCCGACCCCGACCCCGACCCCGCCGCTTTCCGGCCCCTCCGAATCGCAGGGCGGGAGAAGGGAGCCCCCAGACTCTGAAAACCCACCACCCCTGCCCGAGAGAGAACGGCAGACCTGCCCGGACCTATTTTTCAGTGTAATAGCGTCCGAGAAAGGGAGGACGCCACCCTGAGTTTCATCTCAGCGGGACGCAGGCGGGAGACCCCCGCCCCCTCGGGCGGCCAGCGCGGCTGCAGTGGGGGAGGAGACCCGCGCAGAGCGCGGCTGGCGCCGGCAGCGCAGAACGGGCGGCCCCTCGCAGGGCAGGGACGCGTGAAGGTCACTGCAGACAGGGCCGCTCCGCCCCGGCTATCCCCGCAGCCCCGCCCCCGCCGCGGCCGCCCCCTCCCCCGGGCCTCCGGGATTTCCCGGCGGTAGAAGCCGCACTGCGGGGACAGCCGGGTCGCCGCAAGGTCGGACGTTAAGCCTCCAGTCCTGCCGCCCCTCCCGGGAGTTGGGAGACCCCCCGCTCGCAGCCAGGGCAGGCGAGAATTGCGGCGGGTGCTGTGGGGAGGGGTGCGGCTCCGCCGCGTGCCGGGTCTCAAAAAGCAGCGGGGCTGAAATGTTGCTCCGGCTGCTGGCCCAGGGCTGACCTCCGGGTTGGTGGGCAGATAACGCTGGTGGCCACTGCATTAACTTGCCACCAACCCCTCCCGACTGAGTCTCGAGGACTTGCTGGACCTGGGGTGGAAGGGGCGGCCCCTGGAGCTGCTTCTGGCCCCAACCCCAGGGAGACCACACCCCCTGGTCCTCTCTGCCCCTCCCCTCAGCACCCCGGGAAGCTCAGACTCAACTCTGGAAGAGTTGCAGGCCTAGCCTGTTGGGCACCCTGCTACCAGCTCCCACCCCTCGCTAACCATCTCCAGGCCCTACTGTGCCTGGCAGTGACCTGGTAGGGGCCCAAGGAGAGGGTATGGAGGAAGTCAGCCCTTCCTCACATGACCCTGGAAGTGAAGGGTCAGACTCCACTCAGCGGCCGCTTTGGTTAGTGACCCTGGAGGAGGCCCACGTCCCAAAACATAGCCCTCAGGACATGCACAGCCTCTCCGGATCCCGAGGCCCTGGGTACATTCTCACCTTCTCCTGCCTACAGGTCCTGTCACTCAGATCTGGGCCAGGAGGTAAGGGAGGGTGGGGGTTGCTGCCCAAAGGGGGAGACTGGGGAGAGGACATAAGACTCAAGCCAGGGCTGCAGGACTAACTGCCCTGGCTGCCCGTCCAGAATGTGAGAGTTCCCGTTACATCTCATCTCTCCCCTGACCCTTCTTGAGAGGTGGCTTATAGCTCCAGGCCTTAAGCAGGTCTGGGGACAGGCATTCTGGGATCTGCTGTCCCCAGGTGCATAAGAGTCTCAAGGGTGTGCCTTGAGCCCCCGCTCAGGATCTGCCCAGCCTGGCCTTTCCAGTGTCCTCAGAACCTGAATGTGGATGCTAGAGGGAGAGAAGTCCCTTCTGCCCTCTGGAGCATCTTCCCTCCACCCCTGCCACCAGATGGACCTGGAGGGTGAACCACAGCTGACCTCCTGTGACCCCAGAGGTGACCTCCGTGGAATCTATAGCAGGCCCCCCAACCAGTGGCCCCTGGTACCCTCATGAGCCACCTGCAGGAGACCCCCATTGACCTCAGTACAGCCAGGTTGAGCAGGGTCCTGCGTGTGCCGTGACAGGGCAGTGAGGCTCATAGGACAGAGGAGCACAGAGGTCTTCATCTCGGTGGGCGCTCCACAGCCCCACTGACTCCATGATCGGGGCCTAGCTGAGCTCCACACACAGCCCTGAGCCAGGGGCCCACAGATGCTGTCTGGCCCTGTCCCCGTCCTCCCTGTGGGGTCACCACCTGTCTGTCGTTCCCCCTCCTACACCTCCCATCACACGGTGATCCTCCTCATGTCTCACAGGTGTCCAGGCCCTGACCTGGGGGTGCATGGCCCAATTAGGACTCAGGCCCCCCTGGAGGAAATAGTCCGGGATCAGAGGGACTGGTGCCCCACTCCAGGAGAGGGAGGCTGGGCAGCTTCGAGGCCCAAGAAGGGCCAGCTCTGGGCAGGTGGTGAGGACGTGAGGCGAACCGGCTGCAAATGCCGCCTCTTGCCTGGTCTGGTCCTGTGGTAGGATTTGTGGCCCTGTGAGGGCCCAGAAGAGGCCTTGCCTCGAGGCAGGAGCTCAGCAGGAAACTTCCAGATAGCCAAGGAAGACCCGGAGTGAGTTCAGAAGGCACCTGGATGTGGGCGCCATCCATGATGGGCTCAGGGCACAGAGGAGGTGAATAGTGGTGCCACTGGGGGTGGGGTGGATTTCGAGGAACCAGCAGGAGGGGAAGGGTATCCCACTACAAGGTGAGCATTTGGGACATGTGTGTTTGGCCACAGCCAAGACCTGGCGGTGGGACCCTGGCCAGCTGGCCCCCCAGGTAAACAGCCCTGAGGCCAGCCCTCTGCAAGCTCAGGAAATGCCTTGCCCTCCAGATGGGCCCTTCAAGGCCAGAACGCCTGATCCAAAGCAAGGTTGTGCCAAAGGCCACAGGATGCTGGGTTTGAACCCCCTGCCATTCAGAGTCCCCTTTGTAGCCCCCACTGAGTCACTCCAGATGGCAGAAGAGAGGAGCAGGGCACCCTGCCCCAGCCCTCCCCAGGAGCCCCTCTGCTCCCTCCAGGGAGGCCTGCACCTGCCAGGCCCATCTGTCCCATGGAGGGCCGGCCATGGCTCCTGCACCCCAGGGCACCAGCCTGCTCAGGCTCAGAGAGGGCCCTGGAAGCGCCTTCAGGAATTGCTGGCGTTGTTCCATTTGGGGCTGGCGTCTGGCAGGGGGTTCAGGCCCTCAGGAACGGCTGGGAGGGATTTTGGCACACATGGGTGCCCAGAAACCTCATATGCAAGCTTAATGATGTAACCCACTGAACCCTTCAGTCCCCATGCTGCTGTCTCCTGCCGGATTTCATTACTACTTAAAAGGTAATGACACAGGAAACGCAGAAGCAAAGTGAGACCATGGCTGTCTTTCATCAGAGCTAGGTTAGAACCATGGCTCTGAGAGCAGGGACCCTGTGTCCCTGCCTAGTCCCATGACCCTTCGCTTGCCACCATAGGCAAGAGGCACCTAGCCTCTAGGACCAGCTAGCTGGCCATGGGGTCAGCACCTGGAGCTCGTCCCTTTGGGCTCCTGGGAACGAAGCTGGAGGTGCTGACCAGCCTGGGGCACCAGCTCATTCCTTAGACCCCTGTCCCCTCCTGTGCTGGGGCACATGTGCCTGGTCAGGGTCTTGGGATGAAATGCACTCTCTTCCCAACCACCTGGTTCTGCAGAGGCCCTGCCCCCATCCCCAACAGAAAATGAGGCCCCTAGGTCCCACCAGGACCCCCGTGGACCCGCTTTCCTGAGGAGCTGGTTCAGGATCTGGGCTCGCAGCATAGTGATGACTCCAGCATCAACTGCCTCAGATTCCAGACTACCGGGCGCAGTCCACCTTCCCTCGCAGGGTCCCCTCCCCAGCCCAAGGTCACCTCCCTCCCCAGCTCCATGCCCATCTCGCCATCAGCCAGCGCCTTTGTCTCCCCAGGCTCCAGTCACAGCCATCACAGCCACCTTGCACACAGCTCCAGGAGGAGGCAGAAACGGTGGAGTCCCTGAGTCATCCGCAGGATATCCTATCAGAACGGGGAGACAGGCCTTTCCAAGGAGCTCGGAGAAGAGTGCAGTGTGGGGCCCGAGGGAAAGTCAGCAGGGGTGGTAAGGGGCCACGGGCTGCTTGGCTGTAGCAGCCCCCCTGAGCTCCAACACAAAACCCCTAGTGTGGGCTTGGAGACAGAATGTAGCCTCTCACGGGCAGCTGGGGGGCAGGGGACACCCACTGGCTCACTCGGGGAAGAAGGTGCAGGGCTTAGCTGGACCTTCCTGCCTCCTGGGCCTTAACCTTCTGGCTGGGAAGGTTGGGCGGGTTGCTCTGTGCCTGCGTGACTGCCCTTCAGCCTGACTGTGGGGCGGCTCCTTCTCAGCAGGAGTCTGAGGTCTCTGTGGCCTTTCCTGTGCCCAGCAAGGGCGCCGAGCTGGAGAGAGGGGTCTGCAGCCTGCAGTCCGCCTCTGTGGGAACACTCACACCACAGCCAGTCTTTCCTCCCTGTGTCTCTACCCTGTCGACACACCCCTGCTTCAAAGGCTCCTGCGTGATCTGGGGTTGGACGGGGAACCCCTTGCAGTGGACAGTCGGGCCTGCACCCACCCAGGAAAGTGGGGCCCTCTCAGGGTCCCAGGCCTGGAGGACCCTCGGATTCACCCCCAAGGGGGCGATGGACCAGGACTGCCCCCCAGTGGCAGAGTTCAAGACACCCTATGTTCCTCTGTCCACCCCTAGGGCCAGCCTGAGACAGGGGTTCCCTCCCGCTCTGCCCACCTTCACCCGCTTTGCGCTAACTGCCTTTCTTTCCCGGCACTGTTCTGGGGCACTTGCTGTGAGTTAGGCAGGCAGAGGCTGCTGCTGGCCCAGCTTCTCCAGGAAAAGCAGATGCCCGAGACACAGCAGTCGCGGGTAGAAGGACCATGCACGTTTCACCACACAGCCAAGTGACGGGCACTGTTGACAGGGGGCGGGGGCGGGGGCGGGGGAGGCAGGAGGAATGGAGACTGGGAGGGGGTAACGGAGACCATGGGGATGGAGACCAGAGACTGGACTGGACGGGGGAGACAGAGCCTCGGGGGGGGTTGGGAACCGGGGGATACAGAAACGGGGGGAATGGACACTGGGGAGATGGAGACAGGAGACTGGGGGATGGGGATGGGGGAGGACATAAACCAGGGACCGGGGGTGGGGGGAAAGTGGGATCGGAAAGTGGGGTGGGGGATGGAGACCAGGGTCTTGAGACTTGGGGGGATGGGAACTGGAGGGGAACGGAGACCTGCGGGGATGGAGACAGGAGGCTTCATTAGCCCCTCTCGGGGACATTTGGGCTTCAGGTAGAATGACCCAGTAGAATGACCCAGTGTCCCCCAAACTGGAGGAACTGCATTCCATGCAGAACAAAAACAAATCCCGAGACCACCACGGAGGAGGGTCTACATCGTGCCCGTGGGGACAACACACCACCTGTCCAGCCCCAGGGATGGATGTAGAAGCTGTGACCCCACCCAGGGCTCTAGAGAGGGAGACCCCCCACCCAACCTCACCGCACTGGCCCTAAAGCGAGGGCTTCTGTGGGAATCCTAGAGGACCCAGTGCTCCCTCTCCAGAATGAGGAGGACTTCAGCCCTGGGGAGGGAGGCACTAGCAGGACTGCCTTCAGAAGAAGACAGGACAATGAGCACGGAAGTCATCCCAAGCCACAGGAAGCAGGCAGAAACTTCCTCTAGAGACGAAACGTCCCTCTCGGGGGACGTGCTCCAGGCCAGCACAGGGCATGGGGTGGATCACTGGGACCCCGGGAAGGAGGCAACCAGGTCACACTGCAGACGGTACCTTGCCCTAGCCAACAGGCCGCGGGGAAGCCTTGGAGCCAGCCCTGCTGCTGGCAGGGGGGGCACTCAGACCTACTGCCCGGGACTTGGAGTCCTGGCCTCAGTCTGCCCAGGGCCTGAGCGTCTGGAACCACCTCCTACCTGTCGCCGAGGCCTGGAAGGCCAGGAAGAAGATCCAATCCAGGCCCTGCCCCAGGTGGCTAGTGGAGGCAATCCTAAATCAGGCCTGGGGCCAGAGAAGGTGACCTCCAGTGGCCCCTTAGTGGCCCTGGCTTTGCCGCTTCCTCTCTAAACTCTGCACACCACCAATTCATAGCCTCTCCCCAAGGTGAGACTAGAGGCCCCCAGCCCGCCCCACCCTCACCCACTTGTAACATGGCCACTGGTGCATCACAGTCTTCCCCCCTCGAGCCAGAGTCTCCCCAAACAGCTCCTGCCACACATCTTTGCCCCCTTCTCTCCAGCTCCTGGGAAGGGGTGAGCAGTGCCCAAAAGGTCAGAGGCTGGGTGGCAGCCATACCATCTGCCTGTCCTCAAAGACACCTGGACAGGGCTGGCCAGGAGCTGGGTGTGGTGGGGACACAGCCCCTGGCTCAGCTTCCAGCCAGGACAACTCACAGCAGAGCTCTGTCCTATAGGACAGGTGTCCCCTTTGCACGGACCCATCAGCCCCTGGCCAGCACTGGCCTCATGCCCCCCAGCAGCTTTGGTTCAAGTGGGGGACGAGAACTGGAAGGCCAGACTCCCACGCTGACCTCAGCCCTTGTGGGCAGCTGAGGGGCAGTCATCTGCTCTGCCAGTCTCCACCTCCACCCTGTGGCCTCAACATCCCAGAGGCCCCTTGCCAGCCCACACAGATTCCCCAGGGCAAACAGCACAGGGGCTGTGGCTGGAGGACTGTCCACTAGGGTGGACCCACCTGGACGTGGGTGTGAATGCTGCCTGGGTATGAGCGCTGGCTGTGGAGTCAGGCAGAACCAGGGTTGAGGGTACAGCTCAGGGCCTGCGGACCCAGCCAAGGGACCAAGCTTGAAGAACCCCCTATGGGCAAGGGCACAGGTGCCCCAGGAGGGAGGCCTGTTGAGGCCAGAGGTGTGGAGCAGCCATCCTGGGGGAAAGAGGCCAAGAGCGGTGGGGCTGTGGGAGCAGCAGGCTGGCCACAGCTGGATGCGCCCATCCCCAACACTACTCTCCCCACCAGACAGGGCTCAGGACAGCCCTCAGCCCCAGGGCACAGCTTGCTGAGAGCTGGGTGGAAGGCTTCCTGGTAAAAGTCCTTGGGATCATGGCGGGCAAGGATGGACAGTCCCTCTGCTTCTGAGACCCGTGTGTGGGCTGCACCTGAGCTGGAGAAGAGCTGGGCGTGGCCCATGCTCTCTGCTTTGATGGTGCCCCAAGGTCCTGCGTGTGCTAAGACTGAAGCCGAGCCTGGGGGCTGGCCAGCCGGGCCCTCCTGCTGGCCAAGGGTCACTGGCACCGGTGTGACGCATGCCTTCCCATCCTTCCCAGGCCTTCTCTGGCAGTGAATGCTCACTAGCCTGGCTCTGCCGGCCAGCTGCTTCTCTGGGAGGGCTCACATCACCCAGGCCAACCCCATCCCTGCAGGGCGTAACCAGGACCCAACGTCTTAAGCCTCAAGGAAGGGCCTCTGCCCTGCCCTCATGCCAGTGCCCAGCGAGCGGATGGCACATGGTCGCAGGTATGAGCCATTGTGCGCCCCAAAAGGAAGCCCCTGTCCAAACTGGCAGGGTAAGAAGGCCTGTGAGAGGCTGGCTGCTCCTCAGTGGGGACACAGAATTCCATGAGACGCAGAGCCGAACGGCCCAACTCCCCCAATAAGAGGACAGATAAAGGTGTCAAGACAGTGGATATCGTCAGCCCTGATGACACGTGTACGACGTGGATCTGCCCCCAAATGTCCCCTCCCTGCATGGAGGCCCCTGCCCCAGGCGCCACCAGGGAGCTGGGTCTGGACAACTGGGCTTGATTCCTCCCGGAGACAGACCTGCCTCTCAACCTCCAAGGAAACTGGGTCTGACCTGGGGACACCCCTGTTCCACCCTGACTGTTTGCCATCAACAACTGGGCGAGGCCGCTATGTGCCGGCGGCCGCTCTCAATGCTTCTGTGCGGCTGGGTTGAGCTGAGCTATGGCCACACCTCTGGCCACCTCTGGGGGTCCCCATGTCAGCCCCTCCATCCCACCCTGTCTCAGCCAAGCAGAATGAAGTCTCCCGCTGCTCCAGCTGTGGGGAGGGGTCTTCCTCCCGGAGGGACCCCACCCAGCAGGAGTGGGCAGGGCAGGTGCCAGGCAGTAGGATTCACTTGGGACGAGACCCTGTCCAGGCCAACCTCACTGCCCAGGACAGGCTCCCAGCCTGAGTGAGAGGGCCACAGGGCTCAGTTGGATGCCAGCACCAGACCTGAGTATGCACGCCTTCTTTTGTCCTTCTGGTGGCCAAGGTACACCCCTTCCGGCCGGCCTGCCCCACCAGCTGCCCTGTCACAGCTCAGCCAGCCACCGTCACCAAGACCAGGAGGCCCGGCCCAGGTTGTTCCTGGCAGGACCCATGGCACTTTTGGAGTCTGCCCACATCTGCTAGGGGTCCAAGCTAGCTTTAGGGATGGAACAGAGGGTCCCTCTTGGCCCAGAATTCTCAGTCCCACAGTCCGGGGTGGGGTGCATCTCCCAGGACCGTCTGCAAATCTGGGGACATAGGCCTGAGGTCCCAGTGGTCACCCTACAGGCTGCAGGGAATGGAGTGGAGTCCCAGAAGTCTCTGAGGGAGGCCCTAGAGTGAGTAGACTTGGCTTCATGGCACCTGGGCCAGGAAGGGCAGGCTTAGCAGGGACACCCCCGTCACTCCAGTGCCCTGTATGTCCTGATGGATCTGCCCTGGGGGGACCCAGACCAGGCCCTTTATTTCAGGGGCCCCAGGCAGAATGACCAGGCAGGAGGCCAGGGCAGCTGAGCTGGACCCTGCCCCTGTGAAAGGCCCCAGACTCAGGCCATAGGCCCTGGCAGGAATGGGAACGCGGTCATTATTTTCTGAGTATTTATTTCCCACAAATGGGCATCTGCCAGAAATGAGGCAGAAATAGAATTCAAGCCTGTTTTCTTTTCCTTTTTTAATTTTTTAAAAATATTTTATTTATTTGACAAGAGAGACCACAAGTAGACAGAGGCAGGCAGAGAGGGCGGGGGAAGCGAGCTCCCCGCTGAGCAGAGAGCCCAACATGGGGTTCAATCCCAGGACCCTGAGATCATGACCCGAGCCAAAGGCAGAGGTTTAACCCACTGAGCCACCCAGGTGCCCCTTCTTCCTTTTCCTTTTTTTTTTTTTTTTAAAGATTTTATTTATTTATTTGTCAAAGAGAGAGACACACACACACAGAGCGCACAAGCAGGCAGAGAGGCAGGCAGAGGCGGAGAGAGAAGCAGGCTCCCTGCCGAGCAAGGAGCCCGATGCGGGACTCGATCCTGGGACCCCGGGATCATGACCTGAGCTGAAGGCAGCGGCCTAACCAACTGAGCCACCCAGGCATCCCAAATCCTTTTTCCTTTTTAAACATTTTATTTTTTCAAAGTCATCTCTACCCCCAATGTGGGATTCAAACTCACAACCCTGAGATGAAAAGTCACACGCTGCACCAACTGAGCCGACCAGGCCCTCCTCAATGCTGTTTCTGCACTGGCACCAAGAACACAGGCCACAGTGCCCAAGCGTGTGCCCAGCCTTGGAAGGGGCCCCTTTGGCAGGGAGACACAGACTTCTCAGACCCACCCTGTAGGGGAACCAAAGATCATGCCCAAGGAGCCCCAGGAAACACACAGTAGGAGCTAGCAGGAACGAGGACAGGACGAGTCACTAGGCATGAAGACAAATCCACAAACACCGCGGCCAGGACCCCAGACACGGGGCCAAAAGGCTGCTGGGTGCAGGGTGATGCCCGCAGTCTCGGAGGAGGCAGGGAGGGGGGTGTGGGGGTGTACTGTGGGCTACACATCCAGCAGAGCGATGTCCCTCCATGGCCCCAAGGACACCAGTCCCTGGGGTGGGGGCACCCTCTGCAGATCTGGGGTGGGTGTGGCGTCCTGGGTTTATAGATGGGGGTAGCCTGGGGAGGCAGCTCCTATGCTGGGCCCCTTCTCTGGGTCTATTTCCAGACCGGGAACCCTGTAGCCCCCATGAGACTCGTCCCCCACCCCCACCCCAGGGCCCATGAGGGTCTAGTTGTCCTTATCACTACAGCCCCATGGTCAGGGGACAGGCCTGGACACTGGAGCAGCCCTCACACTGGGTCCGTGGCCTGTAGGCTAAGAGCTCTGTGGGCCAGGCAGGTGGAAACCTCTGGAATATCACTCTTAGACAATAAGTTAGGGCTGCTGCCAAGGGCAGAACCTAAGGGGGTGTGTGGGCTGCTGCAGCCCCCCAAGAGGGCAGCATAGGCTGGGGAGGGGCTCCTGGAGGGCCTGGCCCCGGCACTGGATCCAGAGTGGCTTGGATGTGAAATCTCTACATCTATTTAAGCCGCTCGTTATTTGTTAAAAAAGCTAGACACTAAAAATAGCCTCGAATGCATAACACACACAGGGAGCCTGCCCGCACCAGCCTGAGTCACTCAGCGCACCCTGGGAACCCATCACCTCTGCACCCAAATGGCGCCGAGGCCCAGACGCACCTTGTCCCTGGCCCTCTGTCCAGATTGAGAGTTGTGGGGGTGCCAGGGGATGCAGAGGGGGCCAAGCCTAAGGGCCAGAAGGCAGGCAGGGTCCCAGCCCCCCATGTGGTCCTGCTGCCACAAGACCCACCATGGGACCACAGGGCAAAAGGCCGGAGCCTCTCCCTCCTCTAAGCCCCGGGCCTCGCACACGGCACAACCACAGGTCTGGTGAGTCTCAGGCCAATGTGGTCCCTGCTGGGGAAGGTGGGGTCTGGGCGTCCAGTCAGAGCATCCAACTCTAGGTGCAGCCTCTATGGGGTGGGGGCATCGGTACTGGGCTCGCAGCAGCTGGACACAAGCCCTCCACTGTTTACAGGTGGACACTCAGACCTCACTGACCCCTCATTTAAGTCCATACCAACGGCTGCATCCCACCCACGCAATAGGCTGGGGGAGATGGAGGGATGGAGGCTGCCCCTCTCCAGTCCATGGAGTCTTCCTTCTCTCTGGCATCACACCGGACTCTGAAAAGAGGGACCAGACACAAGCTCCCGGATGCCTGCAGCACCAGCTGGACTGAGGGGCAGCTGTGGCCCAGGCAGCCCAGGGCAGGAGCAGGACGACCCCAGGAGCTCATAAAGCCACTTCTGACCAAAGAAAGCTCTGTGCTGACAGATGCTCCCCTAGGCCCGCACATGCAGCGACCACATGGGACCAGACACCTGGTGCTTCCTCAACAGGCTTCTCATAAAGGAAAGCTCTTGTTTTGAATTTCAGCAACTGAAAGGCCCATGTCTGCCCCACTCTGTGGAGGAGGGGCCCAGCGGAACGTGGACATGGGCCAGCATCATTCTGCTCTGGCCACGTGCAGTGACCGTGGGGCCTGTCCAGAGCTCACGGTGAGGGCCGGACCCCCAGACCCAGGCTACCCAGAAGCCCCGAGGCCTGAATCCGCTGCTCGCTGGCTAGGGTTCCTGTGCTCCTCTCCGTGGTCAGGGCCAAGATCACCCCAGAGAAGGTCACACGGTGTCAAAACAAACGTCATCAGAAAATAGTTTAATTCTGTACAGGTGGCGGCCAGGCTGACCACACATAGCGGGTGTCACGCACGGGCTTGTGGGGGACGGGGGGAGAGCTGAGCGGCACACTCTACCGCAAGCAGAGGTGCCCTCGAGGCAATGGCCACGGGACAAAACGAAATGAATCACAAACCGTGACAGTTATGGGGGTAGCGTAATCAACATTTCCTTTGGGACCAAAAAAGAAAAGGAAATTCAGAGGCTTTGGAATGCTTTTTCTTCTCATGCCGGGGAGCGGCGTCTGTTCTAGTCCACTGAGGATGGTGGGCACAGCAAGCTGGGGTGGCCACACCAGCCCATGCCGTGACAGCCACGGACAGGACCTTGGAGGTTGAGCTCAGCAGCTTCTGGCTCCGTGAGCCACACGCACAGCCTCGACCACAATGGCCTCAGAAGAGGGGCCGGGAGCCCTGGCTCTCGAACTCGGCCCACGCATCATTCAGCTCCATGAAGATCATCTTGGCGTACTGCTCGTAGGGCTGCCCTGCCGCCTGGGGGCCAGACCAGTGGGGAGGAGGCCTTAGGCCTGTTGCCAGCACCCCGATCCTCCCACCCCCGATCCTGCCCCCACACCCCGGCCCAGTGCTCACCTTGTCTGGATGGACCACCAGCACAGCCCGGCGGTAATGTTTCTTCACCTGCCCTGGGCTCACCAGGTCAGCCATGCCCACAGGTGTCCAGCGGCTCTCACCGTCCCACAGCACGGTGTGCAGGGTGGACAGCAGTGCACGGATATTCCTCTCCTTACCCTCCGTCCACTCCAGGAGCTGCAGGGCGCACAGGTGCTACAGAGAGATCGGGGCAACCGCCCCCTCTGCCCCCCAAGCTGCTCCACACACCAGCCACCGCACAGAGCAAGGCTCTGTGAGACGCTCAGCCTGGACATGGACCTGACTGCCCCCTCGGCATGGTTCACACAACTCCCTGGGCCCGGCCACACACCACATAGGACCAGACGGCCCTGCAGAGCTGCAAGGCAAAGCCATCCTGTGGAGGGGGCACCCCGACCCCTTGGCAGTGCCGTATCTCAGACCAGCCCAGACAGCAGATGGCCCTCATCAACCCTGCACCGTCTAGGGTTCCATCTGGTCAGGTCTTCAGAGCAGCGAGGCCCTTAATCACCCCAAAACATGTCCAAAAACGCAGGTTAAATGTCAACGGAAGCTGCTGCTGTCTCTGCAAGCATGTTGACCACAACCCTTTCATGTCTGAGAGTCAGGAGCCTCCCTCAGTGGCTGCTGGCTGGCTCGGGGTGCAGGCCAATCCTGCCCGCAAGACCCCCCTCCCTGCAGACCTGGGGTGGCCAGCCCCCCTCACCTTCAACTTGAGCGGGTCGGTGTCCCGCGCCTGCTCCTGCCTCCGCATCTCGGCCATGGTCCTCGGCCCCTTCCTGTCAGCCTTGGAGGAGAAACCCTGGTCGGACAGCAGGTCCTCAAAGTCGCTCTCCGACACTCTTGGCTTCTGACCTATGGGCGAATGGAGGCTTGGCCAGCAGACAACGCTCCAGGGGTCCCGCCCATGGGTGCAGGCTGGGTGAGGCCCACCCGGAGGATGGGGTGCTGTAGGGACACCTCAGAGGAAAGGCTGTTCAGAAACGGGTGGCCTATCTCTGTGCGGTACACACCACAGCCCACAGCCTGCAAGACTGTTTGGAGATCAATGATGCTTTGGGAATGAAGGACAGCCACGCCCGTCACCTCCTGGGGTTAACACAGGTGTGCCGTCCCCATGACAGACAGGGCTGCGGGCTCCTGGAGAGCGTGGGTCTGGTGGCCATGGCCAGGCCCCAGCACCTTCTTCCAGGCCACAGGAGCCTCCGCCGAGGGCACAGACCTGGGCCCCATAAACACTCTCCCCTGGGTTGGGCCACGAGGTGGAGAACAGGGCAGAACACTAACTACTTCCTAGGAACCATGAAGAAGTCACCCACAGGACATGAGGACTTACCGAAGCTGGGGGCGCGGACCCCCCTCTCCTCTCGGCTGCCGATCACACTCAGGTTGGCGGCATAGTTAGGCCTCGGCTGTGCACTGGCTTTTAGGGGTGGCTTGGCCTGGGGGGGCCGTGGGGTGCCCTGGGCTGGGGGCCGACTTGTCTGCTGCCAGGAGCTGCTGCCCGTGGGAGGGGGGACCGTTTTGGGCCCGAAACCCCCAGGGGCAAATCCAGCAGGTGCACCTGGGGAGACAGGTCCCAACAGGGTGAGTGTCCAAACGCGTGATGGCTGCCGCGTCCTGGAGAAGTTGCTAGGGACAGGGGCACTGCCATCTCCAGGACTTCATGTCCATGGGGGCTGGGGACAGCGGGGACACTCGGAGACAAGCGCTGGGCCTGCCTCCCCACTCGCCCTCAGAAGGCACGGCTGCTTCTTGGAACAGACGCCCAGCAAGCTACACAACCAGCACCAGGCCCCCAGGTCCTGGCTCCATGGCCGACCTGTGGCAGCAGACACAGCCACACCAGCGTGCATGCGTGCACAGTGACCACATGCAGAGACGTGTGTAAGCGAGGTCAGACACGCCTCTGTGCCCCTCCCCGGGGCCATCATTCTGAGACTGCTCCAGAGTCGGGATCAGAACACAGGCTTTGCAGCTGGTGCTTCTCACACAGGACCTGCTCCTTCTCACCGTAAGCAGCTTTTTGGGGCAGAGATGCAACATGGTGTGTGCACTCCCTGACCCCCGGGAGGGCTTCATGGCTGCTCCCGTTTTGGGCATTGTGAAACCACTATCAACACGGTGTGCAAAATTTTGCTGTGTCTCTGGGATAAATGGTCGTTGCACTTTTGTGGGAAACCAGCGAGCCATCTCAGACCCCCACCAGCACCTGGGGCCACACTGCTTCCACCATGGCCACATCTGGGGCGGCCCCAGTCACGTGGCCCCGTGGTGGGCACCCAGCACCCCCTCCCACATTCTAAGCTGACGGTTCTGGTTGTTGTGGTGCTCACGTATCCGAGGCGTCTGTCAGAGAGCAGACGCTTGGCTCAAAAATGTGTTTTCTGCATCCACAGCTTGTCCTCCCCACCCCTTAGTCAGCACACTCCAGGATGACGACATGCCCCGCGTCATTCCCTCCGCTGTGGTTTGTGGTGACAAGCAAACCATGCCTGGGTTCCAGAGACGACCTCCTCCATGCTCTCCTCCTCCAGGAGCTGAGGTGTTTCCCGTTCACGTTTCAATCCAGGACTCATGCCGAGCCGCCTGCTGTGAGGCGTGAAGGTTAGCGTGATGTCACTTGTGTGTCGCAGTGGCTTTTCCCCTCCGTCAAAAATCCACTGGCCTTGCATATGTGGGTCCACTCGTGGGTCCCGGGCCCATTCGGCTCTGATACCAGGCGGTGCTGGGTTCAGTAGCTACAGCGTAAGCCCAAAGCTGGGCGTGGGGTGGGTGACACTCCCATACTCCTTTCCGTTACAGAAATACTCTAGCCACTCGTGGTCCTGACATCCCAAGTAAATGTCCCTATGAGCTGGTCTGTGTCCTCGGCTGCCCGCATCAGCTTCGCACCCGCAGCCCCAGCACACAAGCCCATCTTGCTTGCTGTGAACAGCCTTCCCTGCGCTGTTGACAGGGGCGCCAAGTGCTCTTGCCAGGCCCATGACGGGGCTGACCCTGTTCCCCAGTCACGGAATGTTTCTGGAATAAACCTTCCTTTGCTGCGGTGCACAACTGTGTGAGGACAGTTTCCCCTGCCAGTTGTTTTGTTCAGTCTCTGTCTACATTCATGAGGGACACAGCCCTGCAGGGTTTTTTTGCACAGACTCTGGTTTTGGTCATCAGGGTATCACAAGCTTCCTGAAATTGACTGGAAAACATTTCTTCCTCTTTCTATTTCCTGGAACACACTGGAGAATCAGTATGAATTCTTGAAACATTTGGTAAAATTCTCCAGGGAAACCGTCCACGTAGCACCGGAGATTCCCTTTTGGGAGACTTCCAAGTGTGAATTCGTTTCCCTCCCAGCTATGGGGATATTCCCACAATGTGCTCAGCGCTCGCGGGTTCTCCTGGGGACCGGCTCCGAGGACACGACCAATGTCACTGCCTATGGCCCTTGTACCCTCGCCATCCTCAAGGTCTGCAGGGATGTTCCTGTGTCCTTACTTGATCATCCTTTCACTCTGTCCCTCGTAGAGCTTTGTCTGTGATTTTACTGATTTTTGAGCTCTCCTGATATTTTCAAAAAATCAGATTCTGTTTCATTAGTTTTCTACTTCACAGATTTTGGCTCTTTATTATTTCCTTCCATCTGTTAGGGCTTATTCTGTTATCTTTTCAGACACCCCGAGGCTGACAAGAAGGCCGCAAGCACCCACTCAGTGTCCACGTTTGCCCAGTTTAGTGCACCCTCCTGTTTCCTAAATAACTCACTTACTGCTCAGCACTGAAGCACATGAAGACTGACAGTTATCCTGCCGTCCCTGGTTTCCAGTCCAAGTGGTCGGGGGATCTCTGCAGTCTTGAAGAAGGCTCGGGGTGCCTGGGAGTGGGTGTGGTCCGCACTCACCGGCCGGGACCACTATACGATGCAGGGCCCTGCCATTAGGGGCGCCCCTAGCAATTCCATCACTGTGCCATCCTCACATCCAACCCCTCGTCCAGCGGCCTGATCATTCGAGGAGTCTGACATCTGTAACCTAAGTCTGACTTTGTCTATTTCTCCTTTCCTTCCATCAGTTTTCATCAGGATCGCCTGTTTCCTGAGGGCATGTGAGGCCTGGGGCCGTGGTGCAGCCCTGAGGGTCAGGCTCCAGCCCAAGGATGGGTCACACAGGACCTGAAAGGTCTGACCCCCGAAGCAGGAGGCTCTGGGCAGCCCACCCAGTGTGAGCGGCCAGAGAGACTGCACAGGCACAAAAGGCCAAGGGCAAACCCACACTCCCAGGAATCCCTCAGAGACATGGCGCAACCTGAAGCGCCAGTAGCTACTCCAAGAAGGAAAGCCACAGGGCTCAACCAGATAGACTCGGGGCGAGCACCAACGCAGCAGAGACTGGGGGGGGGAGGGGAGGCGATCCTGCAGACCCAATGCACATCTCAAGAGGGGAACAAGAGAGTACAAGGTGCCAGGAGTCTTCCGAGCACCAAGAAACATCGTCTCCAAACCAAACTGAAGGCTGACTTGGCACCGTGAGGGGCAGCAGGGAGCGGCCATGAAGCTCCGATGGGAGGAGAGCTCTGTGGCCTGAGGCCCGACACCCTGAGTAACGAGCCTTCCCAGCAGACATCTTTCCAGCCTGGAGTTCCACCTGCTAGTTGATTGCCAAGGAATAAAGAACCTGCTTGGGGACTCTTGGTCTCGATACTCAATGCCCCACATGCATCTGGAGATAACAGAGGGACCCTGAGGACATGTCCCCAGGAGATTCAAGACCACAGGCAGCAGGCACAGGCACTGGGTGCGGGTGGTTCGTCCATCCCTCCATGACTCCAAGTGCCTGTGTCCCACATGTGCCTCATGCCTCCCGGTGTTAGCTTGGCTCACAAGCCCCTATGAGGGGAGCAGTGCCCCTGACTGCACCCTCCTGCCAGGGGCTGGTACTCTGGGCCCCACACGTCACCTTGGAGGCCAGAACTGAGGTCACCGAGGTCTGCAAACGGGTCCAGGCTCTGAGACTTGGTCCAGTCAGCTGGGGGCCCAGGGGCGGTAGGCTGGCCTCCTGGAGAGAAGAAGGGACCTGGAGAAGGGCAGAGGGCATAAGAAGGTGCACCCCTAGAACACTGCTGAGGCCACGCTCCGTTACTGTCTGCAACCCACCAATCCCAGACACAGCTATACATGCAGCCAGAGCTGCCTCCTCACAGAAGCTAGCCTCCACGTCATGTGGCTCTGATCCTCAAGTTCCACTTCCCAGAACCCATGTCAAGTGTGAGTAGGCTTTATGCTGTTCCTCACAAGGGCATAAGCTAGTCAGTATTCTAACTGTGAGACACGGTGGGGTCTGAATGAGTTACCACTGTGCACCCCATGATGGAACATTATACAGTTGTTACAAGTAATTGCTGTTCCTACATAAAGAGTTCTTACAAATCAATTAGAAATTAGTTGAATTTCAAGGATGCCTGCCTGGTGGCTCAATTGTTAAGCATCTCCCTTCCACTCAGGTCATGATCCCCGGGGTCCTGGGATCAAGCCCCGTATGGGGCTCCCTGCTCGGCAGGAAGCCTGCTTCTCCCTCTCTCACCTCCCCTGCTTGTGCTCCCTCTCTCTGTGTCTCTCTCTGTCAAATAAATGAATAAAATATTTTAAAAAAAGAAGCTGAATTTCAGAGATGCCTGAGTGCCATAGTTGGTTGAGCGTGACTCTTGGTTTTGGCTCAGGTCATGATCTCAGGGTCATGAGATTGAGCCCCAAGTCAGGATTCTTTCTCCCTCTGCCCCTCCTGTTCATGCCCTCTCTCCCTCTCTCTAAATGAGTAACATTTTAAAAGGCTGAATTCCCTCTGTAAAAAAAGAAATACAAATAACTTAAAACCTGCAAAATAATAGCTGACTTCCTTCCTAATGAAAAAACGCAAATCAAGAGATAGTATCTCCAAAGTGCCCATCTGGCCCTGGGGAGAGCCTCAGGCTCGGGGTTGCTCCTGGGCAAACACAGCAGTGAATGGTACTAGGAGGGGACACAGGTCACAGGCCTGCCCCAGCAGCTCACTACTGGAGCATTCTGAGAGGACAGGGCACGGCCCCATGATGCCAGCCATGGCACAGACCCCCAGGGGCCTCCAGGAGGCAGAGGAGCCACGGGACACAGGACAACACCACAGAGTGCTATGGGGACCCTCTCCATCACCTCCCACTGAGGCCTCCTGGCTCACACACTCCTCTGGGAGTGGGCTCCCACCTGAGAACCAGCCTCCACGGGGCTGGGCTCATACCTTCTGCAGTGGTCGAGGGGGTCGGCGCCTCGGCCCAGGCCTCCCAGCCTCCCAGCAGATCTGGGTGGCTGGTCGAGGCTGTCATCTTGCCGGGCTCCACCGGTAGGTCCCCTGGAAAGACAGCAGTGCTCAGTGCTACCCGGGGTAACCCCTGGTGGGGGCAGGCAGCAACAGCCTCCTCTGTCCCCCTTCATGTGTGAGCAGGGCTGGGCTCACACCCCACCAGGGTCCCGAGAGAGCTGCTCTGGGCTTGGATCACACCAACCCGCTTTCTTTTTCCTTGGAGGCCCAAGAACGTGTCACGTGGTCCCTGAACTAACCAAGTGCACAAGGAGGTCAGCAACCAGAGCCGCCATTCACAGAGCAACAAGCGTCCATACATCTTCAAAGATCCCCCTCCACCCTGTGGCCAGCCGCATGGACTCACAGCTAGGTGCTGGTGCCCCCAGAACTGCCTTTTGCCCTCCTCTGAAGCCCCGCATGGGGAGGACAGCTGCAGGCTGCTCACCTTGCCAGGGGAGGGGGAACCCAGAACACCCCTTCATTGGCCCAGGGCCCACAGGAGGTGACCATGCCACCCACCTCGGCAGGCCCCAACTTCAGCGCTTACCCAGGTGCAGGAAGTCAGCGCTACAGGCTGGGGGTGGGGCGCTGTGGGTGGACGGGAAGGAAGCGGGGGCCGTGGCAGGGGATTCCGAATTAAGAAGTTCACCGAAGAGGTCAGGCTTGGAGCAGGGCTGGCTGCTTGAACCAGATGGCAGTAGGAGAGGATCAAACGGGTCGGCTGCAGAAAAATACCCAGAAAGTGGGCAGATGGGAGGCTCTGTGTGGTGCCTTGGGCTCCAGGTATCAGCCTCAAGGTCAAGCGGGTCCCAGCCAGCGCGACGGCCCCTCAGACCCAGGCTGAGGCCACACCGTCTGCTCCAAGGCGGCGCTGGATGCCAGAAGGGCCTCACCCTAGACTCTCCCAGGAGAGGCAGTTCTGAGAGGGAGGGAGAGGGAGTGCCACAGGGGCCCTGGGAGTCTGCCCGCAGAGCAGCCGGCTCTCCAGCGGGTGGCTGAGGGGCCAGGTGCTGACCCCACCCGTCCACTGTCAGGAGCCCCTCCTAGGGAACCCTGACAGCATGGCCAAAGGGCGAAAACCCTCTCCTCTATTTCCCCAACAGACGGAGTAACGTACCAGCTGTAGCCTGCCCTTCCTGGGGTGGGCTCTGTGCGCTCAAGGAAGGGGCTGGGCTTGCAAAGAGCAGGGGGGCCTCTCCACCCAGCAAATCGCCTGAGGGGACTTCTGGAGCCGTGTCAGGGGCCCCCAGGAGGCAGCTGAGCAGGTCGGCGGTACTGGAGGCTGCCCCACAGGCCTGCGAGGGAGGTGCCAACCCCGCCTCGGAGTTCAGCCCCAGGAGATCGACACTGTCTTCCTGTAGTGTGGGCTCCTGCGGCGTGGCTGGTGTGATCGCATCAAAAATCAACTCTCGCTCTTGCACCCTCACTGCCGGGCCCGGCGTGTCCTCCTCAGCTGCGTCCCTGCTCTCTGCTGAGAGCGTCGCTGCTTCCTCATCAGAAGGCTCACTGCCCACTGCATCCTCCGCCGGGGCTGATGCACTCTCCTTGGCAAAGCGACCTTCGGGGCCCATCTCGGGGTCCTTCTCCTCTGAGAAAAGAAGCACAGTAGACAGGACGGCAGGGTGAGGCCTTGCCGGAAGCCGCAAAGCAGAGGGTCTGGAAACAGCTGACCCCAAGGAAAGTACTCAGGCCTGAGGGGAGAAGATGTCGCCTGCATGGCAGGCTGGATCCGATGGCTTAGGGGCACAGGGTCCTTGGAGGGGGCCTGCACCCACCGTGCCAATCTAGCGTGTGGAGGAAGCGGCTGCTGTCCGTGCTGCTGCTCTGCGGTGAATCGGACTCTGTGGGCTCGGCATCCAGAGAGCCGGCATCAGCGTCATACTGGGCGGTGGAGCCAGGCTGCCTGGGGAGCTCTGGCTTCCCTGCCAGGGAGAAGACCACGTCAGGGACCCAGCCCACAATGCCACCACCGCCTGCTGTGGCCAGCCAGGTGGCTTCAGGGCCAAGGCCCCAGGCTGCCAAGCGCCTCTTGGAGTGGCCAGGCCACACAGCTGAAGCCCTGGGGAACCTGCACTGACCACCAGACAGGGTCCAGTCCGTGAGCAGCTCCCAGTTCACCCAGACATTGCCCCATGCCACTCATGTGGACACAGACACTCCCAAGGAAGAGACCGTAAGATGGGCAAACCAAGAACATGAAGACGACCATGACGTCGTCAGGAAGTGAGATCACACGCCCTGCCCACTGATGGACACGTGTAGCCCTTCTAAATGCTTCCAAAACAGCCAACCCGGTGAGCGACCACCTGCCCCACTGTGCCCTGCGGGTCCAAACAAAGCCTTGACTTCTTCCAGGTACGCTGAAAACAGCAAGCAATTCCAGCCTGACCCACGATGACCCTGAAGGTCAGCTGCCGCCCAGCAACCTGGGGGTCTGGGAGCAGCCGCAGAGGCGTGAACCTGGGAAATGCGAGCACGTTGGGCATGAAAGCTGGTGTTGGAGAAGGTCCCAAGTCGGGGCTCTGGGCCACCTTCTGCCCATGCAAAGCCAGACCCCAGGATGGGGATGATCCCAGCCCCCAGGAGTCTCCAGTGGCAGCAGCACCACCACCTACATGTTTGGAACACAAGAATCTCACCAAATTTAGAGAGAATGTCTTGCTGCTCCTCCCGGCTGGAAAACAGGATTTTGGGGTTCAGTCCCCTCATGCTGGTGCTCTCCCAGGGTGGAGCCTCCCGGCTGGGCCTGTCTCTGGGCTCCACCTCCACCTCCAGGTTCACTTGGAATAAATCCGGGTATTTCTCCTGAATGTCACACGCATCCAGGTCATACCTACAAGGGGAGGCCAGACGCCAGTTAGGAAGGACTTTTCACGGTCAGCCAGCCAGCCCACGTTAACCAGAAAGTGAGCATGGAGTGGCACGTGTGCTTGCCAGGACAGGTGCGCCGGCAGGACACGGCCCCTCTGCTGTGGGAGTGTGGGCAGCCCTCACCCCCAGCCCTGTGATCCAGATCAGGCACTCAGGGACCTTAATGTGCGTTTCCATTAAACAACACTGTCCACCCTGCCAAAAATCCCTAACTGTTCACAGGTGCCCGTTAAACCAAAACCACCTTTGGGGAGGGTGGCAGGGCAACGGGAGGCGGGGCACACGGCTGGCGGGAGAGGAGAGACAAATTACGCCAAGACTGGGTGTAGGGGCGTCACTGCAGGGTCACCATCAGATCACTGAATTTGAGTTCGGGGGGCTCCAAAGCTCTAGGGAGTCCAGCATTTCCCCCGTGTTCCCCTCTGGTCATCTCGGACAATGTATTCACAGACCATGCTGCTGAGGCCCATTCCTCAGCAAGGCAGCAGGCTCCCAGCCTCCATGTTCTTTTAAGTCACCTGACGTCTTTGGGCATTACTTATTTCAAAAGGGGCAGCAGGTTCCTTAGTGACCCAAGCTGTGGAGGGAGCCGCCCTTGGTCCTCTGTGACATCTGTGAGCCCAAAACGAAACACAGCCACCGGGCAGTGGGACTACGGACATGGAGGCAGACTGGGTGGTCAGTCTGGGTGGAAAAGCCTGGCAGACTTCCAGGGACTCAAAGAAATAAAATAAGTGAGCAGGCATAACCCTAATGTGGAACGTCACTGGTTTCAATCCTTCCCACTCCTTCAGAGACAAAACCACCTTTGTGTGAGGGGAGGACACCCAACAGGGCAGCTACGTGGGCAAAAACAGCCCGAAGCCGAGCTCCTCTTGTTGAGGCAACAAGGGCAGGAGCAGAGCTCTTTGGGCTCTCAGGCCAAGGTGCACTCCCTCTCTCCATCGGGCACCCACAACAAGGAGACAACGTTGGTCACTGCACCACTAGGCAGGAGCAGCTCCCAGGGAAACCGCAGGGGTAAGACCCAAGGCAGCGATGTCAGTCAAGGGGAGTCCAGCAGCCAGCAGGGGCCAGGGGAGGCCTAGACCCCCATCCACAAGGAAGGAGCGAGGCAGGGTTCCACACAAAGGAGCACATGACCTCTGTAGGCTCAGCTCTGGGGGCCACAGGGCCTTGGGGGCAGCTCTGGGCACCACGCTGACGAACCCCTATCCCCCCCCCCCCCCCGCCTCATCCCTGAGGAGGGCCTCTGGGGCTTGGCCTACCCAGCTCACCCCACAGGCCAGTGAGGGAACAATGAGGGTCTGTGAGCAGGGCCACTACCCCCACAACCCCGCCCCGCACAGCAGGAGGCTGTAAGGCCCAGGCCTCACTAGATGGCCCCAGGGGCCAACATGCTTGGCTCAGAAACAAAAATGCTTCCTGTGTCATGAATTCAATTCTGCCAACTTGAACACACTGGTGATCCTCCCTCAGTGACAGGAGAGCTCATTGAGAATGGACCCATGGACACTGTTCCAAGTTCTTTCAAGCTGTCCTATTCCCACTGCCTCTCCGCAAAATAGTTCCCACCGCCTCTCTGCCCACAGGAGACATGCACTTTCCTCCATCCATCAGGCAATGCAACAACTTTCTCCTAATTTAAGTAATCCATCTTTGGAAGCACCACACAGGCAGTAACACATGGGCCTGAGAGCACAACTCTGGCACCCAGAGGGTCAGAGCTGAGTCCTCCCAAGACTGCAGGAGTGAGTCCTAACACTCCCTTTATTCACTGGGCAGAGAGGGGCCCAGGTCTGGAGAGTGTGGGACCTGGGCAGCCATAAGCAGTGGTTCCCAGAGCTCCTCCCCAGCTCTCCTTTCACCCCTGGAAGGATGCTTCCAGGGGCGAAAGGAGGGTGGTAGGTGTGCATGCGTGTGAGACCAAGGGGAAAAATGGTCAACTGGAATCAAAATGCCCCTGGGGCGTCTGGGGGTTACTGTCAGTTAAGTGTCTGACTTGGTTTCGGCTTAGGTTATGATCTCACGGTCATGAGATCAAGCCCTGCACCGGGCTCTTGCTAGGTGGGGAGTCTGCCTGGGATTCTCTCTCCCACTTGCACGTGCTCTCTCTCTGTCCCAAATGCCCACTGTGCCAACCTGTCCTACTACCTGAGCCCCTTTGCCTCAAATATAAGGTATGCGTACCCACCACGGATTAGGAGCGAGGTGTCTGAGGCCCTCACGCGGGACTTTAACAAGGTAACGAATCCGGGAACACAAGAAACTAAAGAGCCTTGGGTGAGTCAAGGGGATTATCCCCGACTGTGTGTATTTTGGTTTTTATCTCTAACCCCAGACTATGGACTTCCCCCAATCACCTCCGACCTCAGTGCCTAGCAGAGCACTCCCACGTCCTAGGTGCTCTCTGTCAAAGAGCAATGAACACCCATTCAGCTGTTCATTCCATATCCAGTGTGTCAATGGCTACATTCTAACAAGAAATGCACCAGGTCAGTCCCCAGGTCCCCGAGGTGCACGGTGGCAGCTGCCACAGCCCACTGGAGGCGTCACCTGCTGGACAGTAAACACGCTCAGAGGTGGAGAGAGACCCAGGACTGGAGTACAGTGTGGCATCCCAGCCATGCAGGAACCACATCGCCTGCCAGCGTCCAGCGCACGGCACTCATTTCCACGGGGTACACAGCAGGCGGGCACTGTGCCCCTGACCCTCCTGACCTCTCCCACGTGTGACATCCACATACTTGGCAAATTTCACAGTCGTTGCATTCCGAGGCACAAAGCCCGTGTGAAACTGGACCTGGAACATCTTCATGGATGCCACCTGCAGAGAGGGTGCAGACAAGAGATGCTCAAGCTGGGGAGGGCACATCACGTGCTCACACCGCACACACACGCTTCCCAGCTGATGGGCTCAGACAGCCTGATGCACAGCACCCTCCCGACAAGCAGCTTCTCAGGGTCTGAGGTAGGGCAGCCTCAGAGCTGTAACTCAGCAGGCCCCACGCAGACAGAATCCCGCAGCACGGGAACTCCGGGTGTTTTGGGCTAAAATCCCCTCTGCCTTGTACCACACAAGGCACTTCTCACTGAACACTGGGCCCAAGAACCCTCAGCGAGAACCCATGGACTGACAGCCCAGGGTGGCCTGAGTGCCCACGTACCTTGGCCTGCAGTCTTCCTCCCAGAGTGGACCTGGCGTGGTAGATTATAATAAGCACGTCTCCTTGCACAGTTATGCCCAGGGGGATGACTGCTTTGCCATCCTCAATTTTGAAATCCCTGAAAAGCGGAAGAAGGAAGAAAGGTTCACTTAAGTCACACACACAGCCTTCCAGAGAGCGGTGGTCCTGGAAGGCTGTGGCTCTCTGGCAAGAACCTCGAGCTCCCCTAACGCACCAACACTGAGATCCACACGCACTCATTTTGCAAAGGCTTCCTGTCAAATTATTCTGGGAGGGGGTGTGACTCTGGGAATGGACTCTAAGAAGCTACTCCTCAGCACACCAGTCAGAGAACCTCTCACACCTGTCACCCACCGGCTGAGACAGGATCATGAAGCCTGTTCCTGCTCTGCACCTTGACCTCAGATAGGGCCTCAGCACCTTTCCACAGCTTGGCCAGACTTTCTCCTTACAAGTCTCCCGGAGGAGGGAAAGTGAATGAATCTGAAGGCCATGGAACACAGAGGCCCCGAGCTCGGAGCTCACCTCATCTTGTCATACTCCTGAGATGTGGTGGTCACACGCTCGTCCCCCACATAGACCTCGCAGAAGGGCCGGCAGCCATTCCTCTGCTTGCTGAACAGTGGCACGGGCGTCATGACCACGGCTTTCACCAAGATCGGCTTGCTGTGGGGCGTGATGGGCTCTTCTGCCACCATGTCACACATGTACTCAATGTACCTGCAGGGGCCAGAGGCACTCTACGTCACCCGCCTGCCATGTCCCCGAAGCTCCAGTTAGCGCCCCACACCCGGTTTCTGACACGAGTACTCAATGCACCAAACAGCTCATTGCACCTGGTTTCCACAGACTCGAGTTCTCAGTGACACACAGCTCACCGCACCTGGTTTCCACAGACGTGTACTCAGTGTGACATGCAGCTCACCACACCTGGTTTCCACAGGCACAAGTACTCAGTGTGACACACAGCTCACCGCATCTGGTTTCCACAGACACGAGTACTCAGTGAGGCAGTCGGCTCACCGCACCTGGTTTCCACAGACACGAGTACTCAGTGCATCTGGTTCCCAACAGATATGGGTACTCAGTGTGACTAACTTTCCTTGGAGCAGTGTGCTACAGTTTCATTGCACAATTTGTGATGTAATTTTCATTTGGTTTAAAATATCTTTAAGCTTCCCTTGAAACTTTTTCTTTGACTCATAGGCAATACAGGAGTAGATTAATTTTGAAAAATTTAGAAAATTTTCCAACTATCAGTTATTAATTTCTTTTTAAAAATATTATAAAGCAGGGGCACCTGGGTGGCTCAGTTGGTTGGGCAGCCGCCTTCGGCTCAGGTCATGGTCCCGGAGTCCCGGGATCAAGTTCCGCATCAGGCTCCTGGCTCCACCGGGAGTCTGCTTCTCCCTCTGACCCTCTCCTCTCCCATGCTCTTTGTCACTGTCTCTCTCTCTCAAATAAATAAAATCTTAAAAAATATATATTATAAAGCAATCTCCACAGCCCACATGGGGCTCATACTCACCATCTGATGCTCCTGACTGAGCTAGCCAGGTGCCCTTGTTGGTTACCAATCCTGGTGCAGCTTTATTATAAACACACCTCGTGGGACTGCTATCCTCCCGTGACTGCAGCTTAATGGCCCAGAATATGATCCTTCTTACTGAATGGTCTATGAGCACTCAAGAGGAACGTGTCTGTTTTGGTTGTTGGGTGGAAGGGCCTTCAGATGTCATCCAGAGGGCTGCCCAGAACCGACCATCCAAGTTCTTGTTTTGTTCACTGCCAAGGCAGGAATGTTGATGCCTACACTATAACTGTGACTGCCCATTACTCCTTCCAATTCTGTTTTCTGCTCTAAAATTCTGGAATCCGCTCTCACGTCAGTCACTGCTCCAGCTCACCTGGTTGGTTTTCTCGGCACCTGTGGGGTGCACACAATAGGCATCTGTCTCGAAGAGACAGGGAAGGGAGTGGCTTCCAAACAAGAGGCAAGGGTGGCCACTTCTGAGCATGGGTCTCACATGGCATCGCGCTAGGAGACTTGCTCAGGGAGCTCTCCCCCATATAACAGGATACCTACACTCCTCTTACTCACGCCACAAAGCCAGGATGCCCACACCCCATCCACGCCCATGCAACCCACCAACACGCTGAGCGAGCACAGAAGTATACCAGAGAGGAAGCAGCAGACTTTCTCAGCGAGGTTAACCCTGCAACAAAGCCTGGCCACCTGACCCGCAGAGGCAGAGAAGCACGTGTGGGCTCTCTGAGCCACTGTCTGCAGTGACCAGTCACGGGGCACCTGTGCCCCCACCCTCCATCTTCCTCTGTCTGCATGGGACGCAGGGCTCCTCCCAACAGGTCATCGTTGGGTGCTGCTGCTCTCTTGTCCAGTCTGACGATCCCCCTCCTAACAGGCACGTCTAGAGCTCGACTGTGGAGGCCGGGTTCTCCTGTTTTCTATTTCTCATTTCTTCTTTGGTCTTTTCCTCGAATAAGTGAGCACTTTTTATGACTCCACTGATTTCCCCTGCTGACTTACTAACTCTCATACTCAGAATCTTTACTGGTTGCCTGGGTTCGGACAACGCCTCTGATATCTCTCCATGGGGGATCTCCATAAGGGGGTCTCCATGTGGGGTCTCCGGCAGATGAAGTCCGGTGCGTCTGAGTGGGTCTTCTGCCTGTTTGTTGAGGGTTTCACCCTGTTTCGTGTCCTCTGAACTTTGGAGGTTTGGCATCTTGTTAATTTTGGGACTTCCTCAGCAACCTTGCTGCTCATGTTGCCCTCCCCATCGTTCTGCCTCCTGCAAAGGCCCTGCAGGCCTGGCTGCCCAGCCCCCTTCCCAACCCCTCTCTGAGCTTCGATTGGGTGATGCCTCCGGCCCTGCCCTCAAGAGGCTGAGACCCTTCCCTCCCTGGAGTGCAGCCTCCACTAACCTGCCCTTTTCCCCATCTGGTGTCTAGTGTGCGAGACTCACAGTTCCTGCCTTTGCTGAAGTGACCACAGGCTCCTGCATCTCGCCCACCTTCTTCATTAGCGCCTTCCACACATTCACCAGTCACCTTACATACCCCGTCAGATACACTGGGGTCTTGTCCTGAAGCCACTCGGATTCCTGTCTGTCCCACAAGGGGACACTGTGGGTGTCCCTCTGGTGGCCAGCTAGGATTCAGGAGGGCACAGATTCCCCCGAAGGTGTGGCCTCACCCACTTCTGCACACGGGCCTCAGAATCTGCCCACCCCCAGCACCGTCAGTGACGACTTGGCCGAGGGTGATGTTGCAGATGGCCCTCCAGAGCGGGGCGCACAGTACCTCTTGTGGGACGGCCAGATGCCCGGCGGGCAGCGCTTCATACTGAACATGTACACGGCAGCCTCCGCGGTGGTAAAGAGCCGGCAGAAGCACAGGAAGGAGCAGACGGCGACAGCAGACGCGGCTCTTCCGTCCTAGGACAGACAGCACAGGCCAGGCTTGCACAGCCGCGGCGTCCCAGTCACATGCCTCCCTAGACAAGAGCCACAGGGGCTTCCCCCATCTCAGAACATACAGGGAACTTACGAAAACCACACCTGAAGGGAGGTGGGGAACTCAGAGTCCAGAAGGAACCTAGGTCCCTCACCGTGCAGGTGGGAAACTGGAAATAAGGCTTGTCCTCAGCCACAGTGAGGAGGGCAGAGACGGGGGTCCCATGAAGCAGAGTGGCCTCAGTGCCAGGCTGCTGAGGCTCCCGTGGGTGCTGCCTTGTAGGGAGAAGAGAGGATAACCCGTGGGGACCCCTCGTGTGCTGTAGAGGAGGAAGGGGACTGCCTATGCAGGCAGTCTTCCCCAAGAAGCGGCAGGGACCCACAGAAGGTGTGGGTCCCACAAGGCACAGGCAGCCACTGCTCCCTTCAGGGTCTATGACCTTGAAATGACAGGGGCCATGCCAGGGCAGCTAGGCCTGGGGTCACCGGTTGCAGACACCAGGGCAGAACCTGCTCCTCACAGGACCTGCCATGAGTCCACGGGCTGGTCCAGCATGTCCCAAACAGACCCCGGCCCTCCAGAAGCCAGCAGGCCGCATTCAGTGGCCTCTCCGAGAGCAGTCAGTGAGTTTCCCCAGAGCATGGGTTATTTCCTCTGATTTATGTGTTCTTCTCAAGCACTGCACCCCCCAAGGTGAAAGGAAGGGATGGGGCAGCCTCACACTCACCATGCAGTGCACAACGCAGACGTTCTTGTGGTCTTGCCGGAGCCACGAATGCATGTTCCTGCAAACGCTGTACAGGCTGCGAAGGTTTGGGGCCCGCCTGGCCGCCCAGCCACACTCGGAGACCTGCAGGCAGAGGGCCTGGCTCTGCCTGGGTTCCCCGCACCAGCTGGGGGTGCAGACATAGGGTAGGGAGGAGCCCCACCATGGGCATGGGCTCTGGACAGATGCCACCAGGACCCCTGCTCCCGAGCTCTATTGCTCCATGATGTGTACCAAGCTACACAAACCTGGCAGAAAAACTGGAAAGCCTGCCCTTTCCCATGCTTGGCTCACTCTAAATACCATGAAAAGTGTCTGCATCCCCTGTGGTCATTCATTAAGAAAACCACATGGCCTCCCACAGCCTCACTGGTGAGGACCAACAAGGCCCCCTAGATTGGGGCAATTTTAGGGGACATAACAAAGCCCATATGACTGGAATCATACAGAGAAAGCCCCTGTCCCCACCGTCTCCTGCCATGTCCCCACGTTGCCATACTCAAGCCCCCCACACCAGAACCCTGGGCTCCGCCTGCTGCCACTGCTGCTGCTGGGGAATCCCACACATGAGTCTGAGGGCCGATGAAGAAAACTGCATGGAGTGAGAAGCAAATGTCCAGGCCACCCACCCGGTTATGAAACTTAGAGGACCGGTACGTTCTCGGGGACAGGTTGTAGACTGCATAGTGTCCCGGGTGCTTGGAGTCCAGAAACAGCCGTACGTCTTCTATGTTATTCTTTATAGCTGACTCCACGCCTTCCGCTGGGAATGACATCACTGAAAGAGAAAAGCCCGTGTCAGCCGCAGGCAGGACAGCTGGCCACTGGGACCCCTGCTCCTCACCTCCCCACAGCTGCTGACTGATCAGTCCAATGGCTGCCAGGAATGGACGGAACACAGACCTCGCCACCCCAGCCACCCCTTGGAATCTCCAGACAGTGTCTCTGGGATGGGGAGCTTGGCCGGACAGCTTGAGGCACAACAGGGTCTCCTAGTATCTGGATTCTGGTTTGGGTGTTTGGAGACCCAAGTTTTAAATGTGCTCTGCATCATGCCCCTCACAATCTCCAAGTTCCAGAAAGTTCCAGAGCAGGGGAGAAGGTGGGTCAATGCTGGGACTGTCCATGGCAGGGCCTGGGGATACACTGGACAGAGGAACAAGTGCTCCGGGCCCCATCTTGGGTAAGTGAGTGGCTGCCCAAGGGCACCCTCTCCTTCCCCACCACTCACACCCTGCCTCCCGTGAGCCATTGTTAGGGAAGAAGCAGAAGCGTGTCCTTATAGTTAACAGAGGCAAACATACCAGCAATTCTGGATGTGATGTAAGAGATGTCCAAGTCTCCCTTTGCATAACTGGAATTAACAAGAAGAGCCTTGGTTATTACAGGAAATTTCTAGAGTTAGGTTATGAAACTCTAACCAGAGGGAGTCCTGCAGGGGCTCAGGCTGCGGCTCGCGGGAACATTGTGTGTCCAAGTGTGCACCTGTCAGCGTCAGGCCCGTGTGTCCAGAGTAGAGATGGACAAGAAGTTAGAAACTGCAAGTGATGGTCAGGTCAAGACCCAGTGCAAACTGACTGCCAGTCTCCTCTAAAGTCATATGGCAGTGGGAGCTGGTAACAAAAACGCAAGACAGCACATCATGTCTGGCAAAAACTGAGTTCCAAGAGACAGAGAAGGCATCAGAACCAGACATGGCAGGGGCGTTGCCAGTACAGGACCAGGAACTAAAGAAGCTATGATTAACATGTTAGGGCTCTAACTGACAAAGTGAATGGCGGACAAGAACAGAGGGGCAGTGTGAACAGAGATAAAGGTTCCAAGAAAGGATCAAAAAGAAATGCTGGAGATAAAAACTGTGGCAGAATCGCTTCTCAGCCCTTTGGCTAAGACCAGTGAAAAACTGGCAGAAATAAAGAATGCCTCTGAGGGGCTGATTAGCCCGAAGGTAGCGGAGGAAAGATCTCCAAGTTGGAAGATCTAGCCAAAGAATCCTTGAAAAATGAAAAGCAAAGAGAATAAAGACTGACAAAATCCAGAACAGAGTCTCCAGGGATGGGGGACAGCCACAAAGGTGCACCACGCATGCGATGGAACACAAGACTCAGAGAAGAGACGAAACGGCAGAAATATGTGAGCTGAGAACAACTGAGAATTTCCCCAAACTAACGTCAGACACCAAAGCCCAGACCCCGGACGCTCCAAGAACACCATGCAGGAGCAATCTGTTCAGAAACCACGCCAACAAGAAGAGAGTAAAACATGTAGTGTGGAGAGAAAAAACCCCACCAGAAAAACCTAGAATCCTACACGCTGTGAATTACCCTCCCCAAGTGAGGAGCAATAAAGACTCTGTCAGGCAAACACTGAGGGCATGTGTTGCCAGTAGACCTGCCTTGAAGACTCCTTAAAAGAAGTTTCCCTGAGGGAAGGAAAACACTTTGGTTGGGACACTTGGATCTACATAAAGAATGGAAGAACGTCAAAGAGGAAGACCGGGTAAAAAAAACTTTCACTTTTCTTGTTCTTAGCTGATTTAATAGATGCCAGTTTGCTCTGAATAACAATGGCCTCAGGGCATCCGGCAAGCAGGCCATGTACGCACACTGCTGAAGGCTGGCAACGAGTGCCCGCGGTGGCAAGGAGGATTGGAGCTGGTGCTGCGGGGAGAGCAGAGCTGGAGCCGCTGGAAGTATGGGCCATGAACTCTGACGCAGTCAGCAAAAGAAGTTTAAAAAAAGAAATGTAACAGGAAAGAAGAGTCCGGAGCTCCGGTGAAAGGCTCAATCATGATCACAGGAGGATGGGCAGAGCGTAGGAAGCGGGGACAGACATGCCAGGCACCCACTCAGTGACATGTGTCTGTGTTCTGCACGTGCCCATTACAAGACTCAGCTCTCCAGCATCTACAAACACTACCAAAGCTGAGCATCTTCTCATAGTTCATTCACAGTCTGTCCCATTAGCGCCTTCTGTGCCTGCTTCTGGTCTCTGAACCCACCGCACCTAATAGACACCGTCCCTCAAATACACGTACTCCCAATCGGGGTTGTACCTTTCTGTAAACTTGCAAGAAGTGTGTTTTGATGGATAGAGGGTTTTCTAAATTATGTTCACTAACCAACTGTTCCCATGGCTGCTGTAGTTTTATCACATGTAAAAAAATCTTCTGCCCCTATTTTAACTTTCTCCAAAAAACTGCTGTTGGTGAGATGGTAGGGTGGCTTAGTCGGTTGGGGTGTGCATTCGGCTCTGGACATGATCCCAGGGTCATGGGATCAAGTTCCGAATCAGACTCCCTGCTCTGCGGGGAGCCTGCTTCTCCCTCTGCCTGCCGCTCACCACTGCGTGTGAGCTCTCTCTCTGTTTCTCTCTCTCTGACAAATAAATAAAATCTTAAAAAAAAATTGCTGTTGACAATGAGATCTTTTAACTAATTGGATATATGTTCTTGGTCGTTACTGGATGAAGATTCAAGTTTTCCTTCCACACACAGGCGCCCATGGTCACAGCACTGCTCATTAACCAGACTCCTAGGTTTCATACGAGTCCCACATAACCAACCACTTCACCTACATGGGGACAGCGCTCATGTTTGAGGAAAAGTGACACACAATGGGTTCACCCCATTCTTATTTTTTTAATACACTCCTGGCAATTCTGGGTAACTTACATACAAACCTTAATCTCAAAATCTGTAAAAATATCAGTATTTTTATTTATATTGCAATAAATTTACAGACTGAGTGACACCACCTTCAAAAATTTATTCCCCAAACATGAACATGGTGTATTTCTCCATTCGCTTAGGTCTAATGTTACAGCTTTTGTCAGACTCAGCTAAGCAGTGGGGGATGCCTTCTGCATGAGGCAGAGTGAGCCGCAGAGTCTGTCCCACTGGCTTCGCACACAGCAGGGCCAGAGGCACCCGAACAGCTGGCACAAACTCGCTGCCCCACACACCCGCTGCACCTCCCACCCTCTCTCTGACAGCAGCCAGCAGGCATCTAGGAGGGCAGGAAAAGAGCCCTTGGACCTGGTGATGCCTCTCTGTTGGAGGAAACAGTCAGCCCTGTGCAGACCAACTGCATCTGAAATGATCATGAAGTGGGTAATAAGCAACAGCTTCCTAAGTGACCATTCAGGCACCTTGACAAGTGGATTCCAGAATTCATCCCAAGAAACTGATGTGCAAGAACAGCCGATATTCTGGGGAGGGCGGAAGGGGGCCCAGACAAAAGACTGGAATGCCGCCCAGCTTGGGCATCAGCGGAACGGCTGCTCTTGTCAGGGAAGAATGGGACAAGAAAAATCCCCAAAGTAAGATCCAAATTGGTTAAAGACCCAAATGTACAACAATAAAACCATCAAAAATTTATTTACAACAGATTTAAGTAACTGTTGTACAACATTCTTAAAATATTCACAAACCCTGGGCTAGGCTGACAGACCTAAGGCAAGCATGGACTTGCCGTCCTTTAACTGCAGCACAGGGGCACCTGGGGGCTCAGTTGGATGAGGGTCTGATTGTTGCTTTCGGCTCAGATCACAATCTCAGGGTTTCGGGATCAAGCCCTGCACTGATTGGGCTTGGTGCTCATGGGGAGTCAGCCTGAGGTTCTCTCTCTCCCTGTCCCTCCCAGCCTCCCACTCCCTCACACACGCTCACTAATAAAATGGAAAGCACCCACTGGAGGACAAAACAAACAAGAGAAGCAACAGATAAAGAGAAAGTTTTGGCCAATATTTACTTTTTTCACAAAAAGAATTAGTACATGGAACACACAATACAGAATGACATTGGTAAAACAAAATCAAAATCTCAGAAAAAGAGCGATGGATTAGAAGACGGAGGCCAGAAGGAGAGAAACACCTGTGGCCAGAGGTGCACATCCACGGGTCCTGGCCTCTCTACCTGCCTGGGTGGGTTGGTGGTGGGGAATGAGAGCAGAGTCAGGGACTCAGGGCACCTGGTCCTTCTGGGTCTAGGATGTGTCCACACACAGGAAGAAACAATGCAAGACCACACCCACAGGCTCGGGCTCAGGCCCCCGAGACCCACACTTCCAGGACACGGGCTTGCACACATAGGCCACCCGGGCAGGCCTCCTCCGTGGACAGGCCTCCCAGGACACTGGGCCCACACACCCCACCATGAGAGCTCTGCCCGCAGCAGAGAGGGCTGTTCAGTGGCCCTGGCTAACAGTGACCAAGGCCATCCTCCAATGGACCCTCCCATGGCATGTTAGAGCCTTGGGGGTGGCCCCAGACCCTCTTGAGGGCCTGGAGCTCACCACACAGGACTGCATCTGGAGGGTTCCTTCCGTGATTGCAGCCAGCAGGCCCGACAAGGGGCAGAGGTGTGCCTGCCATCCACACCACGGCTACCGGGCACTTGTAGTCACGGGCAAGAACGTCATGGCTGAGACAAGGGCTAGGACCGGTGCCTTCTGCCTTTTCCTGTCCACAGCTCTGCTTCTGCTCGTGGGCTGGCGAAACAAAGCACCAGTGAGGTTTCTGGGTAGACCCCCTGCGAGCCTGAGTCCATCGGTCCCTAAGATGTTTCCCCTCCAGTCTGGATGCTTCTGACTCTCAGACACTCTCTCTGAGTCACACTTTAAGTGTGAACCCTGGACAAAAGACAGGTACAGGCCTAACCATGTACTCGCAGAGAAGCCTGCTTGACAGGCTGGTTCTCGGCTATGGCCCAGAGATTTTGGGAGGCCCTCACTATTCCCAGAACTGCTGAGAGGGGACCCCTGGGCCTGGACTACTTGTACCAAGATGTGGTCTATGCTCAGACCTGTTTTTCCCCAAGAGTCTGGAGCCTGGTGCATGCCAGGCAGAGGATGCCTGGGACCAGCTGAATGCAGGCCCTGGTGCTGGGTCTCTGGAGGATTTCCAGATGGACGACAACACATCATCCATGCTATAGTGGTTCGGGTTGGAATCACAGGAGTCCCATGTGACTCCAGAGTTGGGAGGACTCAGAAAGCTGTGCCAGGCTCCCCCGGACTCTGCCCCACACATCTTTTCCCAGCGCTCTGAGGAAAACTCTGTGCCAAGTCCTGGGTGTCCTTCAGCAAACCTCCAACCCAGGGGGTGGTCTTGGGACCCTGAAACAGACCCTTTTTCTCTTGTTCAAGAAACCTTTGATATTGACAATGCCAGACAATGCCTTGGTCTACCCTTGTCTACGCTTTGATCTCGACGGGACCCAAGGACGATGCCAAGTGTCGTCCCCGCCCCAAGGTGCATCTGCTGGGGTCTGCAGGCCACCACACCCGAGTCACCCACAGGATTCTGCTTGCACGGCCTGCCTGACGTGCGCTGTCAGGGTTATTTCCTCACATTAACATCCCATTTGCAGTGTAAGACAGGTGCACAAATCTAGAATGAGTCAGGACATCGGCTTCGTCTGGGAGCACACCACCATTGTCTCTACCCTTCACAAAAGACAACTTCATATTCCTCTGTTGGTCGAAACTGCGTTCAAGAGCTCAGACAGATGCCCAGCATCCAGTTGACCCCGTCAACACCCCTTGCTAGAACGAGAGGCAAGACACACTGTAATCGGCACACAGTGCAGGGGACAGCAGCCCGGCCCATGACACAGCACCACCAAGTGAGGCCTCCTGTCATCGGAAGTGCCACTGAAAAGCACATGCAGAAGGTAGCTAAGTCCGACAGTTGCTGGAAGCTCCTCCTATCCAGGTTCCCAGCCCAGCCCTTCTGCCTCTGTAACCAGAACACAAGCCACACTCGTCCGATGACTTGAGATTCCAAGGACCAGACACTGGAGAGCCCACACCAGAAGCGCAGACTTATCCTGCCACCTCGGACATCACAGAGGGTCACAGAGGTGTGAACGGATGCCCTGTCTGGTGAGACATCCAGCCAAGTCTTTTCTCATTCCACAAGGTCACATCAGCTACGAGAACACCGTGCTACACAGCCCAACACAGCACAAGACTCACACACGTGCATGCCCACAAACACACACACACCATATGCAAGGGTGCACACGCTCATGCCACATGTGCATGACTTCACCTACGTTGTCAACAGTGTGCACACAACACAATGACCATCGCACAAAATAAAAGAACAAGGGTAACAAGGCCAAGCCATCCCCACACTATCAAAGAGGTGACCCCACAGGAACACACCACCTGACCCCTGGGCTGAGATGCATGGCCCAGCACCCACAGACCTCCGAAACTGTCGGGACAGCAAGGGGGTGCCTCCTCAGGAGGGGACATCCCTGAGCTGGACACCTGTGCCCACAAGGGCTCGGCAGCACCCAGCCTGCTACTCCCGTGGAGCTCCTGAGACAGAGCCGAGGGGCCACAGGTCAGCATCCAGCATGACAGGACAGCCTCTGGCCAGGCACACATGTAGTCCCCGGAACAACCCCGCTCATAGAGAGACCCTATTCACCCACACACTCTATCCATCCCCAGTAAGTCAGCACTGTAACTAAGTGGGGCTGCACCGTGAGGCATCCCCGGGCCCCCCCACTGCCCCGCTCGCTCCACACCACAGAGCAGAAACCGCACAAACGTTGAGGTGTGCTGTCACAGTGCAACGGGGACACGGAGGCAGAGGCGGCTCACTGTCTCCAAGGAAAACTCCCCCCTAAGGGGGAGAGGGTCGCAGTCCCACATGTGAGGCACTCCCATGGGCCCCCGTGCCAGCCATGGCAGCGGTGCAATGAGTGGCTGCCGTCACCACATAGCGTAGAGCCCATCCCCTGGGTCTATGGACTCAGCGGTAGAGCCTGTGCAGACGGTGCATCCCAGGCTCACCAACTGCCTTAGGGCCGGGTCCTGCCAGGTCTGGAGTCGGGACAGAACCCCAAGGACAGGAAATCCCCACTACAGAGAGCCCACCTGCTGTGCCCTCACTTACTTGGCAACGGACTGGATGACCTTGGAGGAGGTGTCCTTGATGTTTGTGAAGAGGCGCTCAGTGCCCCCCCGCAGGATGTCCAGGAGCCCACCATAGGGCTGGTCATACTCAGCAAGCGCCAGGCCTGGAAGCAGAGACAAGTCTCCAATTGGGGCATGGCCTAGGCCCGGCTACGAAGCTGCTCCCACAGGGACGTGAGCTGAGAAGCAGGACCAGCAAGGAGCCCCGCCTCCTGGCAACCCCAACCGTCAGCACACCACGTCCAGAAGCAGGCATAAGACCAGCAACCGGGCCACCTGTTCGCTCGAGGGCAGAACCTGGGCAACGTGAAGAAGAGCTGGACCCTCTGGGCACACACAGCCCTCCATTCCCACCTCCATGACGTCCCCCCAACCCACCTGTAGCATGTACTGGACACCAGCTGGAAGGCCCCCATCACACTAACTCACGCTGAGGGAACCAACAAAAGGGAGGCAGCCTCCAGCTCAGAGGCAGGGGCACAAGTCAGGGGACATGGAAGCCGCAGACACTTGGAGGAGGGAAGGGTGGGGAAGAATATGCTGGGAGAACACAGAGCAGGCCATGCAGCCGGGAGGCCTGCTCGGCTCCAAGCCAGTCCCAGGAAGGCCACACGGCTGGCCCTTGTAAACACCCGGGGCAGAAATCGATCATTTGCAGAAGCAGGGCGGCCAGGATGGAGCCAGACTGCAAACAGGCACCTGCAGACATAGCTGCCGGGCCGTGAACAGAGTAGCTACAGATGCAGGGTCCCTAAGGTTGTCAAAGGGGGTTCTGGTGGAAGAAGTTGGCTTGAAAGGAGATCAGCACGACCAGGCCACATGTGGGCTGTGAGGGTCATCTGCCAGGACCTCCACCCTCTATCCCCAGCAGCCTATGACTGACGTGGCAGCACTAGCTGCCAGATGGCCTGGTCCCCACTGAGACAAGGTGCCGGAAGCTCTCAGACCGTAGGGACTGCCCCCGAGATGTGGCCAACATGGCCCACGTTTACACTGGCCCTTCACCAGGCAGTCTGCAGCCCAGCCCTGGCCAGGTACCAGCACCCCTCCATGTGCAGCAAACAGGTATGGGGAAGGCTCTTATCTTGGTGCCCTGAGAACCTCCCTCCATGGCAGCTGAGGCAGTCCCACACATGGGACGTTCAGGGAGGCGTCCAGGGCCCACAGTGCACAGACACAGTGTCCAGGGCATGGGAGAGCTGAAGGAGCCCAAACACTTCCACAGCCCAAACACTGAGAGCTGGGGGATGAGCACTGGGGCACATCCTGGCACAGCCTAGCAGAACTTTCCCAGGCATGGCCACACAGAGCTCAGGCCAAGGAGAGCATGGCTCGTTCACCAAACGTGAGCAGAGTTGTAAGGAAAACAACTGGCCCTGCCTCTCCTCCCACCAGAGCTGTGACTACGCCTCCCAGCCAAAGCCCCCACTCGGAGCTCTCCGGCCCCCTCCAGCCCCATGGCTCCCACTATGGCTGTCCTATTCCCCACATACTCTCCTCCTAATGGGTTTGCCCTCCTGCTCGCTACCCTTCGAGGTGTGCCCTCATCCACCTGGGCCATGGGCCACACCAACAAGTGACTGACAGAGGGGCCACAGGCCTCCACAGGGCTGGAAACTGAGCTAGCCACACAATGGGTGGCGATGCCTGTGTGGCCACCCACAGCTGTCCTTCCATGCTGCAGAGAACCAGTGCTATCCTGACGGCAAAGAGAGAGGACACTCACGTTCTTCCCCAGCTCCCTGGACCGTCAGTGTGTCAGTTCCATTGAGTTCTGGCAGTCCGAGACAATCCAAGCCTGAAGAGAATCCTGGGGACCCCAAACGTGTAGCCCATCTCCTGCTGTCAGGCCAAAAGCCCTGAGAGAGCAGGATCTGGGTGCCCTATGTATAGTAGGGACGCGGTAACCCCAGAGGCCAAATGGTGGGCACGAGGCAGGGGTTACTCACCTCCGCTGTAACCACCACTGCTGGAGCCCCCAGGAAGGGGTGGCCCTCGGGATGGGACAGCATTTCCATAGCCTCCATTCTGCTCGAGGAGCTGCAGTGATTCAAAGTGCAAACAGTCAACCTCCCCAGATGCAGCAAACCTCATGGATGGGGGCACCTGGGAGCCCCAGGTGCGTCTGCTACCACGTCCACCCAACTCTCCCTGATGTGCTGAACAGCCAAGGGGAGGACCTCCCAACTCTGAGCAGCACACTTGAACCAAAGACCACATAGACAAGGGGGCTGCACATGCGCCTCGGAACACGGAGGGAGCAGCTGAGAGTCTGCCCCACTCTGCAGGTGCTCCCCGCTTGCCCACCACAGGCCAGGCTCTGCGGTGACATGGGATGGCAGACCCTTGGGATGACACACCTGTGGCCTCCATCAGCAGTGTGGCTGCCACAGAAGGAGGGTGGGGGGCTGTGTCTGTCACGAGCAAAGCCCAATGCCAGTGCTGGCTGGGGCTTCGACCCCAAGCCCGCTGGATGCTCGGAGCCCCTGGGCAAGGTGCACAGCCCAACCATGTGACCATGGGACAGGCCCCAAAGCCCCACTGGGGGCAATCCTCAGCCCCCCTCAGCTTCCACACTTACTCACAAGTACTTGGCAGCACACTTCAGAATTTCTGGTGGGGTTTTACAAGATATTACCAAGATCAAGCTTTACTACAGCAAGCTCAAGAAATAAGATATATTTGCCATCACTTCTCCTGAGTGTGACAAAATGTCTTTCTCTGTGACCTGGTAGGTTGTCAGTGCTGATCCCCTACAGACCCCCTACACACCATGCACACGCCCACCAAGTGTGAGGCAGCCCACGCCTGTTAGACGGGCCAGGTCTTCTCCTTGCCGAATCTCTATCTGCTTCACTGATCTCTGGAAGAAACAGAAAGTCCCCTACCGGGACCCTCCACTTCCCATGGCACCTTGTAAACCCTAATGAATGCTGCTCAGTATTGCTGAGGCAGTGTCATGAAGAACGTGCAGATGCTACATGGTTTTTCAAAATTCTGTTTCCACACCCCCTACTTAATGACACAGTGCACCTCTGCCTACAGCCCTCCTCCTGGGTTTCAGACTCTGCTCCTGTTCTCAGTCTCGGGGGAGCTCTGTCTGTTGCACTGTGGCAGGCTGCCTTATCATGGGGAAGACTGGCTCATTGCATGACCAGGCCTGCATGGCCCAGAGAAGAACCCTCCAAAAGGGGTTCAATGTTTGCACAAGCAGATCCCAGGTCCCAGAAACACTGAGATCAGAAGATGTGCAGTGGCCCACCCACCAGGGGCTGTGTCTGTCCAGCAGCACCTCTGTCCAGCCTGTGGTGAGGTCCCAGGGGTGCACACGGAGGCCAGCTCGCCTACCGATCAGACAGCTCCCCACACCACCAGCCAACCCTCTGCCAACTCTTGGGGGAGCACACATCTTCGGTGGGGGGGGCGCGTGAGGGGTTCTCTCTAAAGTGGACCCACTGGCTTCATCTTCCTCAGCCCAGTGTGATGACCCTCCCTGACAAGGCAGGTCCTCGTCTCCACCTCCTACCTGGGCCCCCAGGCCTGGGAACAAGCCCATGAGATACAGGCTGAGCATCAACCCCCAGCATCCCACAGTTTGCTGTCCCCATCCCTGTGACCCCACAGAGCAGCCCACCTCTCATCAGGTACAAAGCTCCCTCAGGGAACTCAGATCACCCCAGGCTGCAGAAGCTCCCCAACACTCGTGAGCCCGATCAGGAGCCATGTCTCCTGCCCCAGAGCAGACGGGGCCACTCACAAGACCATCTGGACCACAGCATCACAGGCCACACCTGGTAAGGCCCCTACCTCAGTGATGGGAGACTTGGGGTTGACGTTCCTGGCTGCCGCAATCTCCTGCAGCTGGTTGACCAGTTCTGTGATGGAGAGCCGCTCCTCGGGGTTGACCTTCAGCGTGGCACCTAGGGCACAGGCAAGGGGGCTCGGGCCAGGGCTGAGGACAGAGGTGTTTGCTCTCCCCGAGGTCACAGACTCTGGGAGCCCCTTGGTTCACTCACACCAAATTTCATGAGTGAGCGAACTAGAACACAGACAGAAAGCCCCAAAATGGCACAAAGTTACCAGAATGGACCATTCAAAGCACCGAGAATTCACAAGGGGGATGAGCCTGGGGAAAAGCCCCCATCAGGGGGGCCACAACACAGCCGCGAGAGACAGGGGACAGACAGGCCTGAGAAGTGACAGAAGGTGTGTCCCTCAAGGTCCCTGCCTGTGGGACTTACGGATGAGGTCGTGGAACACGGAATACCGGGTGTCATTAGGGGGAATTGAGAACTTCCCGTTGACTATTCGAAGTTTTGCTCCATCCTCAAAAGGATGCTGCCGGAAGCACAGCAAATACAAGATGCAGCCCAGGGCCTGTGGGGAGAGGGGAGGTGAGGGGTGCGCAGGTGGTGGGGGTGTTGGGGAGGGGGTACAGCCTGTTCTGGGGTCTGGATCCACCGCCCAGGACAGTCAAGACCCAGCTGACCTGTGGAAGATGGAGCCACACTCTGATCTGAGTTACGGGCGGCCGCAGCCCCCTTTCCACCCTCCTCAGGTGGAAACTACCAAGTTCTGAGTCGTGAACAAATAACCATGTCTTATTTTCACATCGAAACGGAAAGTCCTACACGCCAGCATCTGGGGCTGGCAGGGCAGCTGCGGGAAGGACTGGCTGTACAAGTGCACGAGCTACAGCAGCAGGAACACAGGAAGCAAATGTGCGGGGCCGTGTTGCCTGTCCCTTCCTCCCGCTGCTTCTCCCTGGAGCAACGGATGACAGGGAGGCGGCGGACCAATGGGGCAGCGCGGCCCCCACACACATCCTGCTCTCCCTGAGAACAAGCGGCGCTCTGAAGCACAGGAGAGGCCAAGCCCTCAGCATCCACGCCGTTTCCCTGTCCAGCTCCGTGTGCACACGGGCGAGTCCTCTAGTCCAGACATGCTGAGGGCACCTGTCTGGGATCAACACCGTTTGGAAAGAGGACACCATGGGCTGGCGCTATCATGAGAAACAGCTCTCACACACATCCTTCTGACTCCCATGCTTCAAGGGGTCTCAGCACCACTCGGTGCAGATGCTCACATCCACAGCAGGGCCCGAACTCTGAGCCCTCAGGGGCAGCCTGGGCCTGAGGTGCTGCTGTCCCTGGTCTTAGAGAGGTAAGGCGGGGCAGCCCCAGGCCACTCAGGGCAGCACTCCCCAAGTTTTGCACCCTGATGCTGGACCCCAGGAGGGACACAGTCAGGCATAATGCCCCTGCCATGAAGGTACTGCCACAGGGTTTCAGAAAGGTGAAGGGAGCAGGTTCACCTAGGCATCAGGGCCTGGCACTAACTCTGGCCAGTGCCCGACCGGCCTAGCACTCCGACTGGGATGGCCAGTCCAGTGGCATGAACGGCCTCTCCAAAGAGGCTCTGGCCAGGACAGCAGATGTCCTTGCATCCGGAGGCTTCAGGTCCCAGCCTGCAAGCAGCAGATCTGCCACAGGAGCAATGTCCCAGACACAGCATCCCAGAGGGCCCTGTGGGATGCCGCTGCACGCGGACACCCCCCCAACTTTACTCAGTGTGTCTCTGCTGACAGCACTCACAAGTGACTCTTATGAAAGCAATGGGAGAAAAAAACGAAGGAAAAAGGGACACCGGCGGGAACACGAGCAGAACAGCAGGCTGGACTCTGTGCCCGAGGGCCCCCTGCGCACCCACAGGTAGGGTGGCCCGGGCACCACCGCAGTGCAGCCTCACCCAGATGTCCTGCTTCTCGCCAATTGGGAAGTTCGAGTACAAGTCCACCATCTCCGGCGTCCTATACATGGGTGTGGTGTTCCTGGTGATCTGAAAAAGACACATACACTTCAGAGAAAAGGCCATATGCGAGGTCGGCTCCTTACTCTGCATGGCTGCTGTGACGCCTTCCAGAACACACTGCAGGACGTCCGCGAACGACATTCCTGACACACCACTGTGCTCCACTGCAACGGCTGGCCGCTTGCCTCTCTCCTCACCCCCGCTGCCGCCTGCTCTGTGGCGCCTTGGTGCTCGCTGGAGTGGCCACACCAAGCCTTCACTGTGGGTGTCCCAGCCGCCTGGCCCATGGGGTCCAGGGCCGTGGGTTGGGTCACATATGTCTGCGAGAGGAAGTGCTATTCCAAAAGAAGCTTTCTGACACGTTCTTATGGAAGCACTTTCTCTAACGGGAGAGAGAACTAAACCAAATCCACCCAGTTGGCCAGGTGTTTACGTCAGGAACGTTGAGACCCGAGTACACAGGGTGGGACGTAGGATGAATGAGAGGGAGGCTGGCGGCACAGCATAGCGGAGGCCCACACATCCGGCGAGGACAGGGTCTCAGTGCACAGTACGCACAAACACCAACCACAAGGCTGCAGACTCCAAGACCTCCGCAGATACACGGAAAGGCTGATAAACTGCTTTCCGCCCTCAGGTCTGCTCCTCAAGAGCAAGGCCCTGCAGAGGCCGGCCTCAGGTAGGTTGAGGGCGCTTGAGCCCCGTGGCCAATATGGGGCCATGCACATGGCCTGTAACTCCTGCAACTCCTCAGGGATAAATGAGAACATGATCAAAGTGGCTGAGGGCCTCGAGCAGGCCATTCCTGAAAACCACACTCCTACACTCAGGCAGGATTCACTCAGAACACCACGAGGCAGGCGAAGCTGGGGGCACCGTCCAGTCTAGATGAGGGGTGACAGGGGCACCCACTCAGGACACGTCACCCAGTGGCACACTTACAGTTCTGCGCTGGCATGCGTGTCTGATAAGCTTCCATTAAAACCCCGATTTTAACATTTGGATTTAGTCACAGACCCAGCCACTGTGCGTCCGGGCTCACCTCCAGAGACACCCACATGAGAACCCACACAGGGGCTGCTCAGTGTGCTGCTGTCTCTAAGTCTGCAGAGAGCAGGACATCAGACACAGCCTGACAGTGAGCACAAGGTTCTGGCCAAAGGGCACAGGGTCTCACTGTCGAGGGACACAGGTGCACGGACCCAGGAGAGACCATGAAGGAGAAACAGCAGACAGAAGCCAGAAGAGCATGTGGGGCACAAGGGGACCAGGGACCTGGGGATGCACACTCATGTGCTCATCCCTGCAGGAGGACAAAGAGGGAAGTGTGTGGGCGATGGGGGAGCACCCTGCTCTCAGCTCAGTTCTACAAACCTGTGACTGCTCAAAAGGTCAACTCTATCAGTTAAAAAAAAGAAAAATTAAAAAAGACACACCCAAATGTATTTCAAATGAGTAACAAAAGCACTTGGAAGGAAAGAGACTGAATCCAAAGCCCTTGGTCTGGGGTGCAGACTGGGGGGAGGGGGCATGCAAGAAGCACACATGGAGCCGGCATTCTCGGCAGGATACTTGTCTTCTCTAGCAACACTGGGACTCTCGCACGTGCGGCAGAATGACAAGTGGATGCATAAGGGATGATGCTGGGCCACTCACTGGGAAAGAGGGACACCCCCAGATGTGGGGTGGGGCAGGGAGCCCACCGGACAGGCCAGAGTGGAGGTGCTGACTCAGAGGCGTGACTTCTAACAGAAAGACACGTGTAGGCCTGCACACACGTGCCCACGCACCTGGAGCTTGGTCTGTAACACCATCTCTCACTCCAAGGTGACAGCCCTCCTCTGAGGAACACAGATGCCCAGGCTAGATGGGATCGGCACCTGCTGAGATCAGAATATCCTGCTGCTCCAGAAAGTAGACAAGGGCTCCAAAATGATGGGAGAGTGTCAAAGAACACAGGGCCAAGTGTGAAGCAAATCTGGGGCACTTTGGCACCAAAATAACTTAGGATTCCCCATGAACCAGGGAAAAAACGGGAGTCCCAAGTCCCTACGAATGGTCAGCACATGAGGGGCGGGGGCTCCTGCTATAGCAGGGTGGGGTGTGTAGCCGCTGCGGCACACAGTGGGGTCAGGAGGGGACACAGGCTGAGACTTATAGCAAGCAGACACCCCTGCCCCGCAGATGGAAGATGGAAGGAACCACCACCCAAAATAGGGGTGCACGAGAGTTGGGGGTGGTCGCACACTTCTGAGGGTCTACTCAAGTCCGTGAATGGGGCAGGACTCAGAGCCCGTGAGGTGGTTACTAAACCAACCCCCCACCACATGGGACCAAGGGACCCCTTCCCACGTCTCTGAGTCACTGTGCCCTGCCAAGCGGCTTGAGAACAGTCACACATTTGCACTTTGCTGGGAACAACTGTCTTATAAATATCGTCACACAGAAGTGGGAACGTGCTGCTTTGGGGTGATTGGACCCATCTCCCAACTGAGTAATGGAGCGTGAGAGGACAGACCCCCTTCCCTCGATGAGCACAGTACATCTAGGAACATGTGCTCTGACCGCTGACAACCTAGTCTGAGCCCGAAGTAGACAATGATGGACTCCAGGAGAAGCAACAGCTGCTCTGTGCAGATATGACCCCAGGTGAGCTTCTGGTAGGACAGGTCCTGACAGGCCGAGTGGGTGGCCTGCTGGCTCAAGGCCTCTGCCTCAGGCTCTTTCCCAGCAGGCTTGCCTTGATGTCCCCGCAGAGTGCGGCCTCAGCACCTCCCCAGCCCCATCAGTCCTTGTGGCTCCTGGTGTCCTGTGTTCTGTCCGCGTGTGCAGTTTCTGTGAGCTGCTCGTCACAGTAGAAGCCGCCACGAGTGTGCAGTGCCGGGGCTTCTGAATGAGGGCACACCATGGAGCCCTCCTGCCCCTCCCTGCAGCCACGCGTGCTCAGGGCACACTCACCAATCCCCTCTGGGGTCTCCTGCAGGAGTCCCTGAGGTTTAACTTTAGCCAATATATATTTTTTTAAGTAGCCGGATTTGGGATGGTGACAAGGTTCTTTGAATGGATGGTGGCATCAGCCGAGCAACCATGAATGTGCCTCATGCCGCTGGAACACAACTTAACAAAGGTTAAGACCACAGGTTCTACACCACATGTCTTTTACCACAATACGAAAAAAATACAGTTAAAAAAAAAAAAGCTGTGGGGTGCCTGGGTGGCTCAGTGGGTTAAGCCTCTGCCTTTGGCTCAGGTCATGATCTCAGGGTCCTGGGATCGAGCCCCACATGGGGCCCTCTGCTCAGCAGGGAGCCTGCTTCCTCCTCTCTCTCTGCCTGCCTCTCTGCCTGCTTGTGATCTCTGTCAAATAAATAAATACAAATCTTTAAAAAAAAGAAAAGCCGAAAGAGGCACTTTTGGGATGAGATAAGTGATGGAGACATGAGATAACCCTCAAATTCGGTGTTTCCCAGTCCAAAGACAGGCCTGGGAGGTGAACACCAGGGTGTGACTCGCCTGTCTTCACACGGCACAGCGTCACAGGAAGGAGATGCAGGTGGAGCAGACCAGGACACAGGCCATGCCTCCCCCAGCCCCCACGCCCGCTCACCTCATCCTCTACAAGGGCCCGCCGCTGGGCGCTCCAGCTGTAGTCAGGGTAATGCGATATAGTCGTGGCACTGCCAAAGTCACAGAGCTTGATGGTCCCTTGGTTACTGAGCAACAAATTTTCCACCTGCAGAATCCCAGAAGACATTCCTTATGAACTTGGGCTGCAGAGACCCCGGCTTGGGGGTTGCTGGAGAGACGGGACGGGGCTCCCCAGAGCACAGTGAGGAGCCTTCCACAAACAGGAAAACACAGTTTTGTAACTTCTTTCTGTACCTTTTAAAACACATAACTCAGAAAAATAAAAGGAAAAAAGTTAAAATCAACCGCAAATCAAAGATAACTCCAATCAATAATATACACAAAAAAAGTTTAAAACAGTTAGAACATCAAAAATTAACATGCCATTTTAAAATCACTTAACCGGGGGCGCCTGGGTGGCTCAGTGGGTTAAGCCGCTGCCTTCGGCTCAGGTCATGATCTCAGGGTCCTGGGATCGAGTCCCGCATCGGGCTCTCTGCTCAGCAGGGAGCCTGCTTCCCTCTCTCTCTCTCTCTGCCTGCCTCTCTGTGTACTGTGATCTCTCTCTGTCAAATAAATAAATAAAATCTTAAAAATAAATAAATAAATAAATAAAATAAAATCACTTAACCATGAATGTGCCTCATGCCGCTGGAACACAACTTAACAAAGGTTAAGACCACAAGTTTTATACCACGTGTCTTTTACCGCAATACGAAAAAAATACAGTTAAAAAAAAAAAAAGCTGTGGGGTGCCTGGGTGGCTCAGTGGGTTAAGCCTCTGCCTTCGGCTCAGGTCATGATCCCAGGGTCCTGGGATTGAGCCCCCCCTTGGGCTCTCCACTCAGCAGGGAGCCTGCTTCCCCCTTCTATCTGCCTGCTTCTCTGCCTACTTGTGATCTCTGTCAAATAAATAAATAAATAAATAAATCTTTAAAAAAAAAAAAATTAAAATCACCCAACATATCAAGAACCCAGGAAGAGGGCGCCTGGGTGGCTCAGTGGGTTAAGCCGCTGCCTTCGGCTCAGGTCATGATCTCAGGGTCCTGGGATCGAGTCCTGCATCGGGCTCTCTGCTCAGCAGGGAGCCTGCTTCCTCCTCTCTCTCTGCCTGCCTCTCTGCCTACTTGTGATCTCTCTCTGTCAAATAAATAAATAAAATCTTTAAAAAAAAAAAAAAAAAAAACAACCTAGGAAGAAATCAAACAAAAGATATACAAAACACCTCTACTCAGTAAACTATAATTGAGATAAACTCTTCAAATCTAAAAGCGACAAGGAACTGGACCATATTCTTAACATGACAGGCACATATCCACTGCGGTCGCCCCAAGGCAGGCCCCAGTCTATGGGCCAGGATCATCTCTGGCCACTACCGGCTTCTGCATGGCCTGCACACCTAGGTGGTTGAGGAAACTTCCCTTCTGTGACATGGGTGCTGTGACATGGGTGCTTCCTGCATGGCCATGCCAGCCTGCTCCTGCAGCCTGGTATACTATCCAGCAAGGCCAGCATGCAAAGTTGACATGTTTCAAGTCGGGCCTTTTATAGGAAAAGCCTGTCAAGCTCACACTCTGGGAGACAGTCAAGGCAATTTCAATCAGATTCTGGAAAGGTTTTGGGGTGGAACCTGACAAACTAATTTAAAAATTCACATGGAGATACAAATAGCCCAAAAGAGCCATGTGGCCCCCAAGAAGCTCCATTAAAGAAGGCAAAGGAGCACAGGGAACAGGACCGACAGCCCCATAGGACATCCGCTGGGCGCCAGGCCCACGTGAGGTCACACAGGCACAGGACAGCCATCCAGGCAAGGTCCTGGACGGCCACCTACAATGGACCAAGGAAGACCTGCCCTGACACGCAACGGTGGACTCCAGGTGTCTCCAGGACAACATGCCTGGGGGGTGTCAACTCCTCAGCAAGTCACAGAAGCTCCCCATGAAACAAGGAGCACTCCATCAAAGACACCTGCCACTCAGGGCAATGATGCCAGCTGTGGTGTGACCACACGGGGCTCCAAGAAACCCAGCAGGAAATGACACCTCAGGGGAAAATCAGGCAAATTCTTCCACAAATTTTTCCTCCCCAAAGAGGAAATCCAAACCCCAACACCCTTGAAAAGATGCTCATTAATGGAAGGAAAATCCAGCTGAAGTCCATAAGCCACACCCACACCGTGTGCCAACACCAAGGGTCGTCAGCAAAGCACAGGCACAGGGGCCTCGATGCGCTGCCGGAGGCAACATCCCATGAGGGTGCAAGCACCTCCCATAGCCAGAGCACAGACAAGAGCAACTCAGGAAGCAGGCGTCAAGCAAGTGAGCCGGCTCTCAGAACACACGCACCCAGCGAGGGCCTCACCAGATGGCCAGACCTTGGAGCCATAAGGCTGAGCCAACAGCCAGACGCCAGTGCTACACTGTGGCCTGCAGTGTTGGACGGAGCCATGCAAAGGAGCAAGATAGGAAGAAAGACACGTTCCCCATGGCTTCTGCCATCCCCCATGTCACACCTGCCCCTCTGTAGAGTGGCATGCGACGACTCCCACGGACAAGCCACGGAGACTGTGGGCCTCTGGAACACAGGGCACTGAGAAGACAAGGGATGTCCAAGGCAGGCCAGCTTCAATACAGAGTCTTTATTAGTTTTACCCTCCTGGAGTTCCCGCTCACCAGCACATGCATTAATATGCAAACCAGGAGTCTTCACACCACATGAAAATCCACCAGCCATCCGGTAGAATGAGGAAGGCCCCTCCAGGCAGCAGGGAAGGGATGGCTGGCATGTGGGCCTGCAGCCACCCAGGCACCTTCAGGACAGTCATTCCTGACCCCAGTCTTCTATAAAGGGTTGGGGGGGCACCTGTGAACCTCTCAGGTTCAAGGAACAAAAGGAAAAGTTCAGGGTTGTCTAAGGTTCAAGTCTAAACAAAGATGCTGCCCCCCACACAGGGTGCCAGTGCCTCCCTGGATGCACGGGAAGAGCCCCCCTGGCCAGAGCCAAGGAGGAGAGGGCGCCATTCCAGGCCCACTAGGTGAGAGACACATCACACCTGAAGAAAAATCTGGGAGAGCTGGCCACAGACCAGACAAGAGATGATACTAAGGGATCGTAAGGTTCTTCAGCAAATACAACCTGGTCCCTCAAGATGTGGGCAGAGTTAGGATGGGAGCTGCGTGGATGCCCGGCAAGCTTCCCCAAGTCTGGACTTCGCCAAAGACACAACAGGGGAAATAAAAAGAAGGCCAGAGAAGGCCCCTGCAGCACATACAATGTGGAAAGACCACCAGAAGAACAGAGGAACTCCTGCTACTCAAAAACTACCTGATGGACAACAAACAAGAAAGAGAAAAGGAAAAAACATGTTGCCTGAAGAAAGTACTGACTCCATACACAGAAAAAACCACTCCATTTCATTAACAGTCCGGAAAAGGGAAAATCACGGCACACTGCCACTCCCCACAACGGGCACCCTGCTGGGGCTTCTCAGAAGCACGGTTCCCCAAGGGAAAGCAACCTCTGAGCCCAGGGTGGGCTCCTGCAGAGCCTTTGCCTGGGGACGGATCGTTGAGGGGCAAGGGCATGGACAACCCAGAGGGGAAGCAATTCTCCTCCTGACTCAAGCGGGTGGAAGGAAAGGAGCCTCGGCCATGAGCACCCCAGAGTCAGCTGGAGGGCAGGTAGGTGAGGTGACGGGCACAGGAGGCACAAAGCCCCAGGCCCAGGACACTGCAAAGCTGACACAGAAAGAGGGCTCAACCCTGCTTCAATGGAGAAGCTTCCGGAAACCTGTTCTAAAACTACTACATCCCTCTTCTCTGGAAAAGCCATCACAGACTGCCAGCCAGCTGGACACCCTGACCAGGGGCAGGGATGCAGGCCTGCAGGACGGGCAGGACACAGTACCTTGAGGTCTCTATGGATGATGGGTGGCTTCTGTCTGTGCATGTGCTGTACCGCTCTGCATGTCTGGTAGAAGATCTTCAGAACAGTATCGCACGAGAGCGGCCCTCTAGATTCCATTTTCTTTAAAAATTCCACCAGCTGCCCTGGAAGACACAATCAGATTCACATCACCACAGAGCTAGAAATGCTGCCCCCAGCCCGGCAGCAAGCTGGGCGGCCCCCCGCCACCCCTCCAGCCCACTGCAGCCACCCCTGGAGCCCTGAGGCCGAAGCCACACATCCAGAAAACCCCACGGAGGGACCACCACCAGGATACAATGAAGTTCCAGAGCCTCCTCCCCGAGAACGACACCCACGCAGCATATGAGCGCCAGCCAACAGTGCAAGTGGTGTTCATGGCGGACCTTGGGCCTTGCGCGGTCAGGCACAACATGATAGCTCCAAGCACACAGATCCTGGACACAGACACCCTCTCACAGCACTACCTTTCCAAGCCCGTGAGCAGTAAACCTCAGTCACCACACATCCCTCACTGAAGGTGCAGACTGTCTGCGGACAGAGTGTGGCCTGGCAAGTGTGCTGGGGGCTCAGACCTGCCCAAGGGGCTGGGGGCCACAGACCCTGCCCTCCCTTGGGGCTGTCACCTGGAGGCCGCTTCCCTGCAGCTGCTTTTCCTTGTCACTCTAGCCCAGGGACCTGCCATCCTCGGACCCAGAGCAGGGAAGCCAGGAGACTTCAGTACAGGGCCCGCTAACTCTGCCACAGGCAGGGTGATGGCTTCCTCTGTGACCACGTGCCACCTCTCCACTAGGAACACCACGTTCATGCCCCTAGTGCCTGCCTCTACAGGCTGCCTACACACCACATGTCTCAGTACTCTAACCCTAACCCTACAGCCCTGTTCCTACCTCCGGCCCCCTGCCCAGAGCCTCTTTCCAGAGCCCACCCTCTCCTGCATCTGCACTGCTCCCTCCTGGCTCCAGGCCCCAGCTCCTTCTGTCTGCTGGGCACATTGCACCACAGGGACCCATCCCCTCCATGCAGAATGAAGGTTGTTACCACCCATACAGGTCTCATCTCCTGCCACTCCCCCACAAGACTCCCCTCCAGCCACAGGCCCCAAGACCTTTGCACATGCCGTACTCTCAGATAGAATGGTTTTCCTCTCTCCTTGCCTTCAGCTCCTGGCTCATACATCAGCTTTGAGGGAGCCAATTCTGCTCAGCCTAGAAATGTGCACACCTTTTCCCCAGACACATGGGGACTACCCAGTCCCATGTGACACATGGGACTACCCAGTCCCATGTGACACATGGGACTACCCAGCCCATTTGGATTTTGCTTGGGGTCTGTCTTCTTTGTCTGGGTGAGGCACTGAAGCCCCATGCCTGCATGCAGTCATGCCAAGGAACGCGGCTTCTAAACGTGAAGTGGATTCTAACTGTTCTGCAGATGGCAGAGTGGTGGCTCAGGACCTGCACACTCCTTCCCAGTGACCTATCTGCCGTGGAGTCTTCACTCTGATGGTCCATCCAACTCTGCCCGCCAGCCCGCCTGTCCCTCACTCCACCGGATCAAGCCATTGTCGCCCTCTCCCAGCCACGCCTACATCCCACCCTTGCACCCCAAGCTCAGGCAGGACAGGTGCCCTCAGGAAATAACAACCTGCTCCTCCCCCTGATGCAGGCAAGGCACAGGCCCCACAAGGCATTGCTGACGGGTCCAGAGCAGGGGTAACACATGGACGGCCATGCTGCCTGGGGTAATGGGAATGAACCAGGCCATGGCAGGGGCATCACAATACCAGTGCTTCAGTGGCCTCTGGTGTCCAGTGAGAATTAAGAGCAATCTTTTTAAAAGTAACAACCCTAACAGTGGCAGTGCTCCTGGAGAGGGCATGGTGGAGGGCAAGATTGGGGGATAAGAGCCAGGGAAGGGTGGGGGACTGTGTGCATACATCCAGGCCCTCCTTCAGTGGGACTGGCGTCTACATCCCTCCCTAAGATTCCCTCCACCCTCTACCCCCATGCCCCTCAGCACCTGCCCTGCAAGCACCCCGAGCATCTTGTGCTGCTCCCAGACAAGCAATCCCAGGCCAGCGCCAGCCTGAAGGGTGTGCTTGGTGGATCTGCTCCACACAGAGCACCATGCCGCCCCACAGTGCAAGTGCTGTGAGCTACCACTGCTAGGCCCCAACCCTGGGGCCCCGGTGAACCCAAAGCCTTCGAAAACCCAGAATGAATGCAATCCAGAAGCATGCTAAGTGCCCCGCCGGGGAATGGATGGCATGATAAATGAACCAGAGACCTGAGCTGTGGAAAGTGAGGTGAGGCATGTGCAGCATCAGCAGCAGAGCCCCCGGGGCAGATGGGAAGCCATGTGCAGCCTCACACGTGCTGCCCAATACATGCCACTGGGGCCCCTACATGGCACCCCCGCCAACAGGCCCCTGACAGCCCTGTCCACAGGCTCGCCGGGCTCACAGGCCGGACATGCGGCAGTTCCGTGCACCAGCATTTGTGGTCAAGGACAAGTATGCGTCATGAAGGGGGTGCTGGCGGAACATCTTGTGGTGGGGACCTAAGGGACCCTGCGGAGCCCTGAAGAGAGAACAGGTAAGTGTGCGGGCATGAGAAGATGCCTCAGGTGGCAGGCCTTTCTCAGAAAGGAAGCCCCATTTGGAGGAGCACCTCACTCCCCTGTGCTTAGACAAGGATCCCTACCACCGAGGGATTCCTTGCCCTGGCTTTGCCACTGCCAGCCACCCACCTCATGCTCAACACTTCTGCCCCCTGCCTGCTTAGGCATGACTCCTCCTGGGTGCCTGGGCTCATGGCCCCCACCCTCTCCTTCTGTGAGTACACCTCCCGCCCACGCAGCTCTTGGCCGGGTGGCTGTGGGCCGTAGGCTTCCTCTCTCCCAGCACTCATTCCTGGTGACCGAGGGCCACATGCACTCTCCTCATCACCCGATGGCTCCTGCCTCTGGCTCCAGGCCCTCCTGGCAAAGCCTCTGTACCCGCCCCACGCCTCTCTGACAATGTGCACTCTAGTCACCCACAGAGACTGTGAGCTCCAGCAGGGCAGACGCTCCCCACGTGGGTAAGCCCTAATCCTCGGTGGAGCAGATGGACCAAGCCCCTACCACAGGGACCAGGCACGTTCCGCGCCTCTGCTCTCTTGGTACCATCCACAGATATTCACACGACTACTCTGCCCCTGGAACTCTCTGGAAGGCCCCTGGGTCCCTCCGACCCCTAAGAACACAAGGAGTGCCTGATGCCACTGGGTTGTGTGCCCTCAAGGGCCACAGCAGCAAGCCCGCCCTCGCTACTACAGCTGAGTACTCGAACCCGTGACACTGCTGCGGTTCTGACCCTAACAAAATGTTACCTTTGCAGAGCTCGGTGAGCAGCAGGAACTCAGCCTGCCCAGTGTCTGACTCCTCTTTCCCTACGGACGCTGCAGAACAAAACTGGACAATATTGGGATGGCCAGAAAGTTTTTTCTGCAGGTGTCTTGTTAAAGGAGAATGCGTAAGTCTGCACATTTAAAAACAAATATACATACGATATTAAGACACTAGAGTCAAAACGTTGAATGAAATTACCTTACAATCCCAGCACGTTGGGGCAGAAAGATGGAGAGCCAGTGGGGGCGACTAGAAAGGCAGGTGGTGGGGTGGGGGTGGGGGGGGAGGCGGGATGAAGACCTCCGCCATGCTGGCAGCACACACCTGACCACGGGCCAGGCAGGACAGCAGGCAGAGGGTACGGGCAGCGTGTGGGAGGCCACGAGCACTGAAGGAATCCACCCAGTCTCTGCAAGGCGAGGACCCGTGGCTCAGGCAGCCAGCGGGCTCACGGTGACAGAGCTTCGAGAGAGAAAAGAGAACACATTCTGACAGCAGAGGCCAAGACCCCCGCAGAGGGAGAACGTGTGCCAGAGTGGAGAACCAGCAAGAAAAGCCCCACACGTCCAGCGTCCGTGCTCAGGGCGGGGTGGGCGGCTAGAAGGGACATGGGAGGTCCAGAGGAACCAGGCCTTGCAAGGGCCCTGGCGATCGCCGGAGTGCAGCTGGTGGCTGGGCGCCATGGGCCACGTCAGGTTCCTTATGGAGTAGAGGGTAGGGAATCGGTCCCTCTGTGGGCACAGAGACCTTTTGGGTCGGAACACTTCCATGCCCAAAGCTACAGAGCCTCCTGCTATTACCCTGGGAGTGAGGAGCAAGGCAGAAAACTCCCGTCTATTGAGAACACCCCACAGACAGGTCCAGTGAAAGCAGAAGGCCAATTTTAGTACACTCCGAAGGGCACCAGAGCAGCCTTGCAGCAGCCAGCACCCACAGCATGAAGCAGGCCTCCCTAGGTGCCCACGTGTGCGTGCAGTCCCAGGAAAAGGATACCATGAAACACACTTCCTGGATGATGGCTCTGTTCTTTTCCTCTTCATTAGACAGTAATCTCTGTATCAGGAAATAACAAACGAGAAGAGATTAAGGAGTGTTTATCTTTCTAGTCTACACCCAAGAGAAGAAACACAGTGCCACCTACAAGCACAACCTGCTTACCCATATTTAATATCTGGCCTGTGTAAAAACCTGACAGAAGGTTAGAGACCCCTGAACATGGCCCTTTACGATCCAAGGACACAACAAAAACTAAAAATAGGAAGCTTTTCTCCAAATAGGCTAGAGCAAAGTAAAACAACCAAGGAAAATGGGAGAAGACATTCACAGAGATGTGGGCCTACGCTCCCGATCTCCAAAGTCAGTCACGCCTCAACAGCATCCCACAAACCCCACATACACCCCTCAACCCTGTGAGGCCTGCTGTGCACCCCAGGGTGCACACAAGCTATGCACACACATTTCACACCAGTGGCTTTCAAAACCCCGCTATCTGTGGACCCCTCATTTTGGCACTTGGCCTTGACGTCACCCTGTGCCCAAAGTTGGAAGCCACAGCTCTGAGTCCTCTAGAGCTGCTGATGGCTTCCCCTCAGAAGGAACAAACGGACAGACTGTAAAAAAGAAACATATACTACATAATGGGAATAAATCTCTGGAAACAGTGCCACTTAGAGATTTCCTTAAAGTGATCCAAAAACCCACATAAATGTCATCCTTTATTACCTTTAAGGCATACTCTCTGCCACTTCCCAGGTCTTGAGCTTCATATACAAATGCAAACCCTCCTGAAAATTAGAAAGACAGACATATCAGTTCAGTACTATGACTTTATTTGATAGTAAGCTTTACAAATATCTTCATTAAGTAGTGAAACACAAACTGGACTTGTGGCAGGCAATTTTGTTTTCCACAAACATAATGGCCCTAATTGATATGATCCTGTCTTTTAAATATCCTGCTTCAGAGACAGGAAGGAAACCAATGTAGGAACAGAGATCAATGAGGAAAAGAATGGAGAAAATCAGTAATACCAGAGCCTCTGAAAGCCAAAATTCTTTGAAAACAAGAAAATGAAACTGATAAATTCTAGACAGACTGATCACAGAGGGAGCAAGAGCAAGAAAGAGAAGAGAGGACAAATCACCAGCATCTAGAATAAAAGAGGCTAGCAGTGCCCAAAGCCCCCCAAAACTTTCAAGTACATCTAGTACCCTACATAAATATAAAGAATTCTCCACAAATTCTTTTTTTAATATTTTACTTATTTATTTGACAGAGAGACAACCAGAGAGGGAACACAGGCAGGAGCAGAGGGGAGAGGGAGAAGCAGGCTCTCTGCTGAGCAGGGAGCCCCATGTGGGACTCGATCCCAGAACCCTGGGATCATGACCTGAGCCAAAGGCAGCTGCCTAAACTGAACTACACAGGCTCCCCCTTCACAAATTCTTAATTCTGAGTACAATAAAATGTCGGCATAACAAACCCAACAATATATACAAAACATCATATATCATGACTGAATAGAGCTGGTTAAATATTTGAAAATAATGTAATTCTCTTGTTTTCAGAATTAACTTGCTTAGCTTTTACTAGGTTTGCAGGGTGGAAAATTACATCTTGAAACGAAGACCTCTCAGTAGACTAGCAACATGAGGCCGCTCGCTAACCTGACAACAGGTGTCTACAAGAGACTCACCGGCAGCCTCATGCCAGTGGTAGGAGACACTATGCTTCTCCTCACAGCAGGAACAGGGTGAGGACAGGTGCTCTCACCACTGCCACTCAATATCACTTGAAGCCTGGCCAGTGCCATCAGGCAAGAAGAGAGATAAAAGGCATCCAGATGGAAAAGAAAGAAGTGAAAATGGTTTCCTTTGCACACAAAGTGGTTATGTTGATAATATTGTGACATCTATCCCCCCAAAAAGCTACTATAACTAATAAAGGAGTTTAGGGTAATCATGGGTTATATGCACAATTCAAAAATCAACTGTATTTCAGGGGCGCCTGGATGGCTCAGTCGGTTGAGTGTCTAACTCTTGATTTCCACTCAGGTCATGATCTCAGGGTCGTGAGATCAAGCCCGAGGTAGTGCTCTGCATGGAGCCTGCTTAAGATTCTCTCTCCCTCTGCCTCTGCACCATCCTCCCCCATCCACCCCCAGGCAGGACCATGCGCACGCTCTCAAAACAATTATATTTCTATATGCCCTAGAGATTTCTTAGACTTAAGAATGGAAGTATGATCCACAAATGAGAACATGACAAGCAGACTTCTTCAAAGTAAAGAACTTCTGGTTTTTTAGATACACCACTTGAGAGAGTGCGAAGTCAGATGCTTAACAGACTGAGTCACACAGGTGGCCTAGCTGCACTTTCAATCACAGGCCCAATAAAGGACTCCATCTAGAAAATATAAAGAAAATCCAAAACGGAGTAACAAACTTTTGAATGGGTGGACTATGTAAAAAGTTCACCAAAGATACATGAGTGGTGAGCAGCACATGAAAAGATGCTCAACGTCATCACCCATTAGGGAAACACACACTTTAAGGAAACACACCTGTGTGCGTCTAATTAGAAGGCCTCAGTGTTTTAAACAGATCATACTCAGTGTTACTAGGATGTGGGTCCACCCACATCCTAGTAGTGAGGCTTCTACCCTGCTTGTGGGAACACAGCGTGGTAGTTTCTTCCATGGGTAAAGGTAAGCTAGCTCAACAGCCCTGTCTGTCATCACGCCGCTGGGCATTTATTTACCTACGAAAAATGGAGGCCACATCCACACAATGACTTGTACACACAGGGTCCCAGCAGCTTCATGTGTAACTGCCCGAACCATGTCCCCATTAGCGGTGAACAGACAAACCAACCATCCCTCCATAGAACACGACCCAGCAATAACCAGGACGGACTACTGTTCCCACAGCAACATGGAGGCAGAGGGGACACGTGATCTCCCTTACAGAGAACTGTACAAAGTACTAACTCATCTGCAGCAACAGAAAGCACATCGGGACTGCCCAGGGGAGGAGGGTGCAGGAAGGAAAGGTGTGTAATGGGGAAGGACAGACACTGTGGAGGTGAGGGATGTGTTCACTGCCTTGGGTACAGCGATGGGCACACAGGTGTATACGCACTGGACACGTTTAATGTGTCTGACATCTACATGTGCACATCGTGTCTCATTTTTATCTCAACAGACCTGCTAAAAAAAATAAAACAAGTCCATATAAGAAAAGAGATGAAAGGAAATAAGTGAAAATCTGTGTAACAAAAATAGAAAACAGATGGATTCACTGGTGAATTCTCTGAAACATTTAAGAAAGAACCAGCACAGCAATCTTGCACAAAGTCCTTCCTAAGTGACAGGAGAAAATAGATGCCAACCCATCATGTGAGGCCACAGACACAATCACGATAACGAGAAAGTACTTGTTAACACAGATGTCAGAACCATCAGGAAAATACCAGCAGAGCGAGTCGGGCAACACCCAGCAAGAACAACATTCTATGACCAACAGTGGTTTGACACCAAAAAACAGTTCCTGTGGCAAAGGACACAAAGGACAGGGAAGGCAGACTCCTCAGACACACGGAACTCATCTGTCACTCAACAGACACACGGAAAGCATCTGTCAACATGCAAAAACACTCATGACTCTTTTTTTAAAGATTTTATTTTACGAATTTATTTGACAGAAAGTGTGAGCACAAGCCGGGAGACAGAGGGAGAGGAACCAGTCTCCCTGCTGAGCAAGGAGCCTGATGTGGGACTCTGGGATCATGACCTGAGCCGAAGCAGATGCTTCACCGACTGAGCCACCCAGGTGCCCCTAACTTTTCAAAATAGTAACATGAAACATTCTCGGCAAAGAGAGGGAATGTCTTCAATCTGACAAGTGGCAACTACAAAACCCTGCAGCTAATGGGAGCCCTAATGGTGCTTTCTGATCTCGGGACCAAGGCAGGTCTGTCTGTGGAGCACTGTGATACCTCCCACTGCAGACTGTCACCAGCACCAGAAAGCTAGACAGACAGACAAACAGCATAAAGATCAGAAAGGAAGAGCTAAATCTGTTATTTACAGACAACATGACTATAGGCAGACAGTTCCAAGGGCTTGACCAAAAACCTCTAGAACCAAAGAGCAGCCTCAGCAAGACTACAAGGTTCTCGGGATGCTCCCCCAGCCTATTCACAGGGCCTTCCCCTGGAGCCCTGCAACCCCACCTGGGGCACCCTGGCCCTGGTCACTGGCCACACACACACACACACACACACACACACTCAGGCTCTGCTCTGCACTCCTCCCTGGGGGCCTTCTCTGACTCACCCCGCTCCAACCACCTACAGCCAATTTTGTTCCCTCTTCCTAATGCTTTCTGACTCCTGATGCTGTGCCACATGTTCCATTTGGAGATTTGTTTACTGCTCTCCCACTGGCACCCAGAACAGCATCTGACACACAGTGGGCAATCACAGATCAGGACAACAAAACCCTAAGTGAAAAGCATCTTCCAATGTTGAAACACATTACCTTTGGAACATTCAATGTCCCGGCAGCAGCGTTACGTACCGCCGTTGGACACACGCTTGTAGAGAAAGTAAAGACAACAAACAGGAAGTCCACAGTGGTGGTGCCTCTGAGGAGAGGGAGACACAGTCAGGGTACCGAAGGTCAACAGAGCCACTCACAGTGTCTGTGATGGTTAATTACTTTGTAAAAGGTCTGGAATCAAAAATGATCTTTGAAAAATCAACATCCATTAATTCTGGATAGTAAGAACACAGATATTTGTTCTATTACTCTACTTTTCTTTGTTTTTGAAATTTTTCCTAAAAGAGAATTCCCAATTTCAGGACCTGTTCTGTAGCTGCATTAACCAAGACTGTGTGGTGCTGGGGAGGAACAAATTCAAAGCTCCCAATGCAACAAAACTGAAAAGTCCCAAAACAGTCACATAAATGTGCCAAGTGATGGTTCACAATGGCACAAAATCAACTTGGTGGAAGCATGTGCAATGACCAGTGCAAAAAACCAAAACAAAAGCCTGGGTGGCTCAGTGGGTTAAAGCCTCTGCCTTCAGCTCAGGTCACGATCCCAGGGTCCTGGGATCGAGCCCCGCATTGGGCTCTCTGCTCAGCAGGGAGCCTGCTTCTTCCTCCTCTCTCTCTGCCTGCCTCTCTGTCTACTTGTGATCTCTGTCTGTCAAATAAATAAATAAAATCTTTAAAAAAAAAAAAGCAACTTTGATCTAAACTTTATGCTTTCTATGACAATCAATTCAAGAAGGTACAAATGTAAATGCAGAAAACTCCTAGACAAAACGTAGGAGAAAAACCCTCACAATCCAGAGCTGGGCATAAGGGCTCCCAGATGTGACAGTAAAAGCAGAAGTCACATGAGGAAGAGCTGATAATGTGACCTCATCAAATTAAAACTGTGGGTCTGCAGACGACCCTGTTTAAGATGAAAAGACAAGCTGCTGACAAAGAGAAAATTCTTGCAAACCACATGTCTGATGGAGAACTTCTCTCCAGAATACATAAAGGACTCTCAAAACTCAGTGATAATTGAAAACTCAATTCTAAAACAGGCAAACAACATGACAGGCAGAGACATACTGCCCACAAAGATGTGTGGTCAGCCTCCAGAGATGTACAGACTGAAGCCGCAATACAGGATCCCTATACACCTGCTAGAATGATCAAATAAAAATGCTGCACAGGGGCACCTGGGTGGCTCAGTGGGTTAAACCTCTGCCTTCGGAGCAGGTCATGATCCCAGGGTCTTGGGATCAAGTCCCGCATTGGGCTCTCTGCTCAGCAGGGAGCCTGCTTCCTCCTTTCTCTCTGCCTGCCTCTCTGCCTACTTGTGATCTGTTTGTCAAATAAATAAAAACAAAACCTTTAAAAAAATAATAAAATAAAAAATAAAAACACTTCACAAAATGCTGGCAAGGACCAGGGACACTGGGTCACTCTTGGTTAAGAGCTCAGCTGCGTGGGCACAGACCCCACAAGCTGAGCTCTCTCAGTGTGACTGTATGAGCATACGGGGGGTTTAGGGAGGCAGTTACAGAAATCAGGTGTTCATAGTGGGGCTCTGACTCGATAGGACTGTGGTCTCTCTCCCCTCTGGGACAGAGACAACACCACCTGCCAGCTGCAGGGAGAGACCTCACCAGGAACCACCACTGCCGGCAACTGGCTCTGGGATGAGGAGCCTCCAGGGCGGAAAAAGAAATTCCTGTTGTTTATGCCCCAGTCTGTGGCATTTTTTATGGGAGCCTGAGAAGCACAAGACACTCAGCCACTGCTGGTGAGAAATGGGAAATGGCACAGCCACTCTGAAGAATTGACTGGTGGTTTCCTAGAACTAAACCTGCAGTCCTGGGCACCGATCCCAGAAAAGTAAGAAATGACACTCACACAAACCTTGCCCACAAGTGCTTATGGCATCTGTAGTTCTAATAGCCTAAAACATCTGGAAACAACCCACATGTCACTCCATGAATGATCACATAAACTGGGGTCCATCCATACCATTGGTGACGCTCGTCACCAATAAACACAAACACATTATGGACACAACCACCTAGTTGGAACTCCAGAGTGAAAAAAGCCAATTCCAAAAGGATATACAAATGTCAAAACTGAAGAGAGAGACCAAATCAGTGGTTTCCAGGGTTAAGAAGGTCGGCATGGCTGTGAAAGGGCAGGAGGGGTCCTTGTGGAGATGAAACTTCTGCGTCTTGATGACATCAATGTCAAGATGCTGACTCTAGCTTCTCAAGATATTACCACTGAGGGAAATGGGCAAAGTATACCAGTGTCATTTCTTAAAACTACAAGTAAATATCTATAATTATCTCAAAATCAAAGTTTAAATAAAAACAGTAATACTGCTGGGCCTAGGGCTCAGTCAGTCAAGCCTCTGCCTTCGGCTCATGGCCCCAGGATCCTGGCATCGAGTCCCGTGTCTGGCTCCCTGCTCCATGGGGAATCTGCTTCTCCTTCGCCCTCTGCTGCTCCCCCTGCTTGCTCTTGCTCTCTATCAAACAAACCCTCAACAGAAACAGTATTACTGCTGACACATAAAGAAATGACAGGGGAGGGGCGCCTGGGTGGCTCAGTGGATTAAGCCGCTGCCTTCGGCTCAGGTCATGATCTCAGTGTCCTGGGATCGAGCCCCGCATCGGGCTCTTTGCTCAGCGGGAGCCTGCTTCTCTCTCTCTCTCTGCCTGACTCTCTGCCTACTTGTGATTTCTCTCTGTGTCAAATAAATAAATAAAATCTTTAAAAAAAAAAAAAAAAAAAAAAAAAGAAATGACAGGGGAGGCACTGCTAAGACCCCGTGCACATTCTGGAATTTGGACACAGGCAAAGACACCTCAGCTGGCCAGACTGGCCTCCCGCTCCCCAGGGCAGCCTGGCCAGGGACAGCAGTGACCCCATCTACGGCTTTCTTCCTCCTCCTCACACACCTGCATCTGTGTGTATCATATAAAAATACATGACTTGTATCTGCGATAAGAAACTCCCACAACTCCAGCCCAATTCAAAACAGAAAAGACCCGAAAGGGCATTTTGCACACAAAACAAGACACATAACTGTCTCATAAGCAGGAGAAACAGTGTCCCGCATAGTATCATCAGGCACGTGGAAATCCCATGCCAGAGAGCAACCCCCATGCACACACAAGAGCAGAGAGAATCAGGATGACTGGCAATACTGATGCAGGTGCCAGCTGAGGACAGGAGCCCTTGCGAGGCTGCCAGGAGCACAAACCAGTGCCACCTGCTGCACACAAAGAGACCTGTGTCCAACCCAGACCCCAAAATACCACTCCTGGGTATTTTACCTGAGACAAAACACATGGCAACAAAAAATACTGTGGAAGAATGTTCTTGGCAGCTTTACTCATCATGGTCCAAACTGGAAACACCCAAGTATCCAACAAGCGAGTGGACAGACAAGCCACTACAAGGGAGGGAACAAACTTCAGAACTGGACAGAGCACTCGGGGTGCGGGGCCGTGTGCAGGATACTCTGGGAGAGGGAAACTCCTAGCTGGGGGGACTGGTGGCAGGGAAGGGGGCTGGGAGCCACGGGAGGGTTTGTGGGGTCACTCAACAGTTCTCTAACTCAACAACTGGTTGGGTACATGGTGTAAACCCTTATCAGAGCATCTAAACTCTGTACATTTTACTGTATGTCAATAACTCACTTTAAATTGTTTTTACTTCAAAGAAAAACAGGCATAGGACATCCATGTATGATTCTGAACAGTGGTCTGAATAAGGTAATAAGCATGGAAAATGCTCAAATTCATGAGTCAGAGAAACGCAAATCAACACAAGCCCACATAGTGTTTGCCCATTGCAGCGAGGATGGTGTGGGGACAGTGGGGTCTGGTAGGGCTCTACACAAGGTCACGAACTCGGGGTGGGGGGCAGGGCAGGGGACAGTGAGCACCAAGAAACGTGGCTCAGCAGCACAAGGAGCAATCCAGGAGATCTTACTTTATGTTATCAATCGACAGTGTTTCTTAGGAACAGGCACCCCATTACCTCCACCTCCAATTCTCACGTGATCTCCACAGACCTTTCAGGGATATGTGCCCATGCAACAGCAGGAGGTCACAGAGAGGAGCAGACCGGGCCAATGGAAGGAGAGAGGGCAGCCTTTCCCTTGCCCCACAACAGTGACCTCCACACAGGGTGACTTCCTCCCACAATAATCTCCCCACCATGGTGACCTCGCCATGATGTCCCACTCCGGGCACCTGCATACCACCTGCACCTGCAGTCAACTGACGCACAGACCAAAAAGGCGCGGGAACCCTGGCATGCAGCTCCCATCTTGCCCCCCAGCAATGCCCACCTCCAGTGGCTCCCCAACAGGTGCACGGCCACCTGCTTCTTCCACTGTAACATCCTCTGGACACTTCTCCCTGCAGGACACACTCCACAGGCGGACCTGTGCCATAAGGGTGACCGAAGATGCACCACCAGTCCCAACTCCCCTGCTCACTGTCTGGTGGCCCTGGCAAGCTGCTGACCGTCCTTACGGATGACAGAACACAGGAAGCACCAGGGACTCCGCCCACCAGACAACTTCATAAATGATGTGCTGGTGACCATGACTATTCCACACTAGGTGTTAGTTACGACAAGTTAAAGGGCTGATGGTACAGTCGCCAAGGTGCGAGTGAAGAGAATGGGGTTAGGAGAATTGAGAGAGAGCAATTAACCCGACACAAGATTGAACCACACCAGTCTGAATACTAGAACCAGTTGCCCAAGGCGCAGGTGCTTCCTGCAAAGACCTTGGTTATCTGTGCTCTAGGGTATCTGCAGAAAAGATCCACTCAGCACCCCTCCCTGGGTGAAGCAGCCACGGCAGTTGAGGGAAAAGACTCTTGAACAAGATCACCAACCCACAGGCCTCAGGGTTCAGGCATGCTTCCTAAGTTGGAAGAGCCGTGTGCTAGAATGTCAGGGAGCGATGACCACCCCATCTTTTCAAATCATCTTTAAACATGCTATGCTGTGTATCCCTGTAGAGGACGTCCTGACTCAACCTCCAACCCTCTCCTTCCATCACACCAACCCCAGTGGTTTCTGAAACCTTTAGCCAAGAGTCCTATTGTACAACCTAGCAACTGCCAGCCAGTACCAAACAGCCCCTGTGCCCTCCCCAATCCTGACACTTAACACAGACAAGGCAAAAGCCCTCTAAAAGCAGAGATCAGGAGGCAGAGGGGTGAAGGGTTAGGACAACAGCCAGCCCAGAGTTAGTGTGGCGCATGCCCTCACAGCTTCTCAGGCCAGTACAGGCCCCAGACAGAACACAAGGGACCCACATTCATCCAAGGCCATTGATAACACACATGGCACATGGTGTCCCCGCAAACACACACAACTAGTTACACACACGTTATGGGACAGCTCTGTGGACTTGTTTCTTTTTCTGAAGAGCTGCCCCCACACCACCTCGTCCACATCGTTAGCAGTGCAGCCAAAGTCAGACAGTCACTGGAGAGGTGGACTCACCTCGCGGGGAAAAACCCAGCAGAGCGATCACCTCTGTCACCTCTCTGGATAGTAGGAAGCAAGCAAGAATGTGCAAAATCCAAAACAAGAGAACTTAAAGAATGTATTCTAGAATCTGCTTGGACTCAGCCCCTCTGACATTGGGGTTACTCCCAGTAACCTGATTTTTTTTTTTAAATGAACACTTAAGCCAATTTTCAAAAGATTAGGAAGCTATGTGGCTCCACAGTTCTGCCCCACAAACCACTTCATGATACAAATGCAAATTCCGAAAAGCTATGAAAACAATGTGTTTTTTCCTAAGCCCTCTCACAGCAAAATCTGATCCATCCTAAATTCATCTGGGGCAACACCTGACATGAAATAAGGTGGGGCTATTTAAAGTCTTAATTATCTCACAATGAGGATACTCATTTAATTGTGGATACATGATTTATTAGATTATTAAAGACTTTTCCAACTCTTGTAGGAATATCATAGGATATAAAGGATGTCTATTATCTTTCCAACACCTGGAAAACTGTGAAGTTGTCAACATCTCTCTCCACCCCAGAGTTTAAGGTTTGGAACCTTCCCCACATTTATACAACACAGCATGAATTCCCCCAGCCTAGGTTCCAGAGCTGCTGTTTTTCCTGACACTTCATATGGCTTTCTAACCATTTCAGTTCAGGAAGAGGGTTCACAAGCTTTAAAGCTACAAGGTTCCTGTTATGTTTCTCAAGACCAAGACCTTGCTGGGTATTTTTATCTCCTGACGTGCCTAGATAGCAAAGGGAGTGGGTTCTATTGCACAACCCTATCAGCTAGTCCCATTTCCTCATTCTTCATCCTTGGTTTTAAGTGACTGGTAAGCTTCCTGCTCCACAGGACCCACCTCCCATCTTTAATTCCTGTCCCCTGGCCTGGCCCCGCCTCCGCCCTGGTAGGAGCATTCTGAATGAGCACTCTGACCTCATTTTGGCCTGCTGGAACCCTGGCCACTGCCTGTCCTGCCCCAAGGATCCTCCAGTATTGCACTGTCCTTCTGTCATTGGAGTGTGTCTAATTTTAAATTCCGGAAGGCAAAAATCACCTACTGCCCCTATGAATCTCTTAAGAAACCAAGATAGTTGCCTGGTATTTTCAGAATAAAGGAACTGATCCGAGGGAACCCTCATTGTAACAGATACCACACTCGTTAATGTTAGCAGAGATTCTGGCCCCCACCTCTGCAAGAAAAGCCTGAGGTTTTCCTACCAAATCACATCCAAAATCTGTTCGTTTTTTTACCCAAGTGGAGAAAAAGCATATGATAATGCTGCAGCCAGAACATCCCTTCAGGCCTTTAGGAATTAGGACATCAGAAGGGTCCGCTAGTTTCCTGCCTCAGACTGAGCAGACATGGCAGTAGGTTGGGGATCGTGACAGCCTAAGCCTGCAGTCCTGAGAGCTACCCCAGACAGGTCTGTGGTCCCACCTTGCACCACTCCAGCGCCCCATGCTAACTCAGGGAAATACCGTTCTGCTCCAGCACCAGCCTCAGAGCCAACTGTGTTCAGCCAGTAAGCATCAAGCTAGCAAAATGTGACATACCCCTGTGGGCGCCACCGACAAAATGTAAGGAAAATCCAGAGGAGAGAATGGGATCACACCGACGATGGCAATAGACTCTGTGTGAGGAAGAGAAAGGACATCAGGAAGCTGGAGACAGCACGCAGAAACAAAGATGACTAAAAATGACCAGGAAATTCCTCCATGACTGGCGAGTCCAACCTGCATGGCTGTGCACAGGTCACGACTGTTGGCATGCCCTAACCTAAATCACAAAGATCAGGGCAAGGGAAACAGGTGGCGACAGGAGGAAGCTGGGCTATAGGTCACGGCACGGTCTACCCCAACGTCCAAGGACAACCACCCTCCCCAAGGGGCGCACGCACCCGCGCTCCGGACCCTGAGAACTGAGGACAGTCAGCGCGATGTCCTGAGACGCACTGCTGTCCCGCCAGCCCCACAAGGGCCATGACTCACCCCCGCCCAGCGCACTGCTCAGCCTTATGGGTCCCCTTCCTTCCAGCCCCGCTGTGGCCTCTCACCTGCCTACCACCTCCTCCCCCCACCGCCACGGCCTCTCCTCCGGCCACAGGTCGGCCCCGCACCTGCCACGACTGCCACACCTCCCGCAAGGAAGCGCCCAGCCCCGTACCCCGCCTCGCTCACCCACGGCAGTCACGCCGGGTCGGCCTCACCTGCGCCCGCCGCGACGACCCTCCCCCACCCCCGCCCCGCGGGACCGCGCCGCACCTGGCACGGTCCGACCCCGCCCCTCCCGGTCAGCCCCGCGCCCGGCCGCCCCGCGATGGCCCCCGCGCTCCCGGTCCGGGCCTCACCCTCGGCCAGGACCCGCCGCACCCGCAGCCGCAGCTCGCCCAGCTCCACCGTCTGCCCCACGAAGTCCGTCTGGTCGCGGCCGGCAGCGCCGCCCAAAGAGCCCGGGCCTGCCAGGAAGTCCAGCGCAGACTGCAGCAGCGACATGGCCGCGGCCCCGCAGCGGGCGCCGGAGCGGGGAGCTCAGGGTCCAGCCGCGTCCGGGTTCGCTCAGCAACCGCCGGCCCGGAGCTGCACCATCTTCCGCCCCGACGCCGTGACGTAGCCGCGGGGGCGCGCCGCAGCCGGGAAAACGCCGCGCCTCAGTTCCGCCGCGCCGGGAGGGTGCGCGTGCGCGGGCTCCCGGTCGCGGATTGCGCCTGCGCGGCGCCGCCGGCCTCCTGACGGACTTCCGGCCGCCGACTTGCTGGCGCCCCGCGGGTCCGAGCGTGGACGTCTGGGCAAGCGGTGGGGCTCCGGGCCCAGCGTCTAGCCGCTCCCCGCGCGGCCGTGTCTGCGGAGGCCACTTGTCAGGGTGCTCGGACCTGCGGGAGTGGCGCGGTGAGCCGCTCTGGAGGAGCGTGCCGTGCGGCCGCCCAGCCGGGGACATCCCCGCGACTTGTTGAGTAAGGTCGGTAGCGCCGGGCGCGCCGCGGGAAGGGCTTGTGCTCCTGGCGAGTTGGTTCCTACCAAAGGCCTGAAAAGCTTAAGTTAAGTTAAAGGAACCCCAGGTTTCCAGCTTGTGTAGAAAAGTCAGACTGGCCGCATCGGCCCCAGAATCACGGGCGTCCCCGCTGCCCGGCAGATGCGCCTCAGCGAGACGCGGGTCCCCCTCTGCGCAGCGACGCGGTCAGCCTGGTTCGCGCTGGCATCCCCCGAATTCGTCCTCAGACTGAAACCGGGTCTGAAAGCCCCAACCAGCGCCTTAGTTCGCCTGGAATTTTCACGTTATTAAGGAGCTTTTGGACAAACGTGTGTTACTGTCCTTACGGTAACAGTAGCCTCGTTTGAACCGTGCTAGTTTAGGACGGCCTTTCACGGGTACCTCGGAGTTAAGAAGGCACGATGCCTCTGCCCCCACCCCGCTGCCTTTTTCGGGGGCAAGAAAGCGTGCTTAGCAGTGTCCTGACTTGGCCGGCGCCAGCAAGTGCGGCAGTTGGATGCTCCCCGGGTTGTGGCGTCTCCAAGCAGTGCTCTCATCTGGGGTCGGTGAGGATAGGAGCTCAGGAGAGAGGCCAAGCTACAGACCGATCTTTGACGTCCTCAGCATGTGCACGGCAGCTGACTGTCTCAAGCTGAAGAGTAAAGACAGAAACAGACAGAAGGCTCTTAGAACATTCTAACTGATGTTAGACAAGCGTGTGGAGAGGGAGCAGCCAGGGACACAGGGAGAAAACCAAGGGAGCATCGTGGCGGGAGCCAGGGAGTAATGCTCCCCACTCCCAGAGGCAAGAAGCTCTGTAAGAGTGAAGTAGAGAAGAAAGAAAAGATGTACCTTGGGTTTAGCAACAAGGAGATTGTCTTGTGACCGATCAAGACTAGTCTCATTGGAGTGGTTAGGGGAGAAGAAGCATAAAGAAATGAAGAGTTGGAGGTGACTCGGGAGGTTTGGCTGTGGAGAAGTGTGGGAGCTAGAAGGGTGATGTGGGTTTGAGGTGCTTCAAGATAGGAGGTTTTTGAGCAGCTTGAAGCTGATGAGAGGGAGTCCGTGCAGAGAGAAAGTTTGTGGTTACAGCAGAAAGAGGAACAATGACTAAAAGTCCGCGGAAGGGGATGCCTGGGTGGCTCCGTTGGTTGGACGACTGCCTTCGGCTCAGGTCATGATCCTGGAGTTCTGGGATCGAGTCCCGCATCGGACTCCCAGCTCCATGGGGAGTCTGCTTCTCTCTCTGACCTTCTCCTCGTTCATGCTCTCTCTCACTGTCTCTCTCTCAAGTAAATAAATAAAATCTTTTCTAAATAAATAAATAAATAAATAAAAGTCCGCGGAAGATAGGAGGGGAATGACATCCAGAGCATAGTGAGGGTAACATTCTCTTTGGGCACAAGGCAAACACTTTTCATACCAAAGGGAGGGAGGGAAGATAGGTTGCAGTTGCAGGTAACCTTGTGTGTTTATTGGAATGACAGGGAAGGAATTCTCTAATACCTTCTATTTTCACTATGAATGAGTGAAACAAAACATCTACTGAAAACAAGAAGGGGGGTAAGAAAGCTAAGGTTTAAGCAGTGTGGAAAAGATACAAAATAGCTGATGTAGAAAACATAATGCATAACCCAGTAGAAAGCATGGTAGAGTGTGGGTTCCAGTAGAAAGCATGGTAGAGTGTGGGTTCCTTTGAATTTGGAGGCCATGAGTTTATCCTCATGACCTAAGATCAGGTAGAAAGAGTTTTAAATAGTGTAATTACTTTGGAGACCAGAGTTTACTCAGATGTTTTTATTTCATAGATATTTATATCCTGGCACTGCAGAGACCATGTTAGCTCAATCGCCACACCACACTTTTCTTCCAACCTCTTAGACCTCTGTGAGACATCTCATTTGTATACACGTTTAAAACTGAATTTATGGTCTTCATCTGAAAGCCTCTTCCTCTATAGATTCCACAGCAAAGAATACTGCCAGAAATTAAGAGGGTCATTTCCTAAGGATGAAACAGTGCATTAATCAAAAAGTTGTAACAATTCTAGTTTTGCACCTAATAATAAAGCTTTAAAATACATGAAGCAAAACCAGATTTTTAAAAAATCAAAACCCAATTATAAATGGGTGTTGTAGATTGTAGTTGGAGATTTCAATAACCCTTTCACAGTATATGATAGAACAAGCACTGAGAAGTTCACCAAGGATCTAATTGAATGATACCATCAACCAGCTTGACCTAATGGACATTTATGGAACACTTTACCCAATACCAGCAAAATACACGTTTTCAAGTATGTAAAGAACATTTACCAAGATGGATCATATTATGGGCTATGAAACAAATATGTTCTCTGACCACAGTGCAATTAAGGTAAAAATCAGTGATAAGTGTCTGGAAAATTTAAATATTTGGAAACTGAATGACTCACTTGTAAATTACCAGTGGGCCAAAGGAGAAATCAGAAGGAAAATTAAATTTTGAAGTGAATGAAAGTAAACATGCAACATTTTAAAATTTGTGGGATGTAGCCAAAACAATACTAGAAGATAGTTTCAAACCAATAATTTCAGCCATTCATCTTAAGAAACAAGAAAAACAAGAGCAGGGACGCCTGGGTGGCTCAGTTGGTTAAGCAGCTGCCTTCGGCTCAGGTCATGATCCCCGGGTCCTGGGATCGAGTCCCACATCGGGCTCCTTGCTCGGCGGGGAGCCTGCTTCTCCCTCTGCTTCTGCCTGCCTCTTTGTCTGCCTGTGCTTGCTCGCTCTCTCTCCCTCTGTCTCTGGCAAATAAATAAATAAAATCTTAAAAAAAAAAAAGAGCAGATGAAACCCAAAGTGAGTACAAAAAGGGAAATAATAAGTGTTGGAGTGGAAACCAATGAAATAGCAAACAAAAACAAAATCTGTGACAACAAAAGCTGGTTCTTTGAGAAGACCAGTAAAATACAGAAATCCCTGGCCATATTGAACGAGAAAAAAAAAAAAAGAAAGACAAATTAACAATTTCATGAATAAGAGTGATGATGTCAGTGCTGAAAGGATAATCAGAGAACCTGAACATTTTATGCCAACAAATTCAGCAGCTTAGACTAAAGGAACAGATTGCTTGGAAGACACTACCATGGCTCTGTCACTCAAGGAAAAAAACAATAGATAACTTGAATAGCTTCATATCTATTAAAGCATTGAATTTATAGTTAAAAACTAGAAATATTTTAATTCTGCATAAACTGAAAATCGAAGGAAGGAGGTATTATTAACCAGCCCAGCCCATTCTATAAGGACAACACAATTCTGACACTGAAATTTGACAAAGACATTACAAGAAGAGAAAAAGACTAATTTAATCTCTTGTGGACATAGATACAAAAAAGATTTTTAAAACATGTTTTAGCAAGTTAAATCCAACACCACAGGAAGGATAGTACAGTATGACAAAGTGAGGTTTATCCCAGGAACCCAAAGTTGGCTTTGCATTTGAAGATTGATCATTGTAATTTACACTATTAACAGAGTGAAAAAGAAAACCAAATGGATCATCTTATTAGACAGAAAAAACATGATGAGACCCAACATCCATTCCTAATTTAAAAAAGAAAAATAACTGCCAGCAAACTGGGAATGAAATGAAGCTTCACCGGCATATTAAGGGCATTTATGGCGCTCCTGGGGGCTCAGTTATCCAACTCTTGATTTCAGTTCAGGGTGATCTCAGATTCAGGTTTAGGATGTCAAGGTCATAAAGTCGGGCCATATCTGGCTCTGCACTGAGCATGGAGCCTGCTTGAGATTCTCTCCCTCTCCCTTTGCTCCTCCCTGCCATGTGCATGCTCATTCTCTCTCCCTCAGAAAGTAAATAAAATAATTTGGGGCACCTGGGGGGCTTAGTTGGTTGGGCAACTGTCTTTGGCTCAGGTCATGATCCTGGAGTCTCAGAATCAAGTTCCACGTTGGGCTCCCTGCTCAGTGGGGAGTCTGCTTCTCCCTCTGACCTCTCCCCTCTCACACACACTTTCTCTCTCTCTCATTTCTTTCTCTCAAGTAAAAAATAAAAATTTTAAAAAATAAAATAATAAGGGCATTTATGAAAAGGCTATAGCTGACATATGAAATAATAAAAAACTGGATCAGTAACAAGCCAGAGTTGTCAGGTCTTACCTCTTCTGCTCATCATTGTACAAGAAATTCTAGCCAGTGTAATGAGGCAAGAAAAAAAATCCCCCAGATTGAAAATAACAAGTAAAATTGTTTATGAAGATGACATAATTCTTTATATTACTTTCCCAGTCTTGGTACCTTTGATATTTGGGGCCAGATAATTCCTTGTTGAACTAAAGGGGTGGCATTGTCGTCTAGTGTATTGTTGGACGTTAAGCAGCACCTGTACCTCTTATCCCCAGGATAATATTAACATATGTCATTTGTCACAACCAGAAATCTCTTCAGACGTTGCCAAATATCCCTCAAGGGACATTACCACCCTCAGTTGATGCTCACTGCTCTATGTAAAAAACAAAACAAAAAACCACAACACGTACACAAGTGGGATCTGCAGAAAGAGCTACTAGTACTAGTAAGTAAATTTAGCAAGATTGAAGAGTATGAGTTCCATATGCAAAAAATAAGTCCCATTATTTCTCGATAACCAGCGAGATAGTAGAAGTTGAAATGAAGGGGAGATGCCATTTACAACAGCATCAAAAAATATTAAATGCTTGGGATAGGGGCGCCTGGGTGGCTCAGTGGATTAAGCCGCTGCCTTCGGCTCAGGTCATGATCTCAGTGTCCTGGGATCGAGCCCCGCATCGGGCTCTTTGCTCAGCGGGAGCCTGCTTCTCTCTCTCTCTCTCTGCCTGACTCTCCGCCGACTTGTGATCTCTCTGTCAAATAAATAAATAAAATCTTAAAAAAGAAAATGCTTGGGATAAATCTGAAAAAAAGATATGCAAGATTTATACACTGAAAACTAAAAAATGTGCCTGGGAGAAATTAAAGACATTTATAAATTGGGAGATTCATAAATTGGGAGATTCATAAATTGGGAGATTCTGTCAGACTGATTCTTCTCAAATTGATCTATAGATTCAGTGCAGTTCCTGGCAAAATCCAAGCAGACTTTTTGTAAAAATGGACACACTGATTCTAAAATTAATTTGGAACTGCAGAGGAAGTAGAATCCTCCAGATGAGTTTGAACAAGGGCAGGTTATATGACTTACATTGCCTAATTAACCACAGTGCTAGTTATAAAACTACAGTAATCAAAGTAGTATGGTACTGATTAAAGGTACATAAGTAAATCAGCAGAATAGTCAGAAATTGGCTCACAAGTACATACAAGGTCAGTTGATTTTTGACAAAGGATTAAAAGTAATTGAAGAAAAGATAGGTGGTCTTTTCAAAAGAATGATGCTGGAAAATTTGGATATCCTTATGTTTAAAAATGTTGATTCATACCTTGTATTATATACCAAAAAATTATAAATCTAAATGTGAAACCTGAAACCATAAAACTTAGGAAAAGTGACATATTTTGGTATGACACTAAAGCACAACCAATAAAAGAAACAGTTAACCTGGATTTAATCAAAATGTACTTCAGAGTACATTGGAATGGGTAAACTGGTACATCTATAAAATGGATTATTAGCAGTAAAAAGAAATGAGCTGCCAAGCCATGAAAAGACGTGGAAGACCCTTGAATGTGTATTACTTAGTGAAAGAAGTCCTTTTGAAAAGGCCACATACTGTATGATTCCAATTACATGACATTCTGGAAAAGGACAAACTCTGGGGACGGTAAAAAGATGAATGGTTGCCAGGGGTTTCTGGGGGAGGGTGGAGTAAATAAGGGGAACACTGGATTTTTAGGGCAGTTAAATTTCTGGATGATAGTGTAATGGTGGATACAAGTCATGTATTTGTCAGAACCTCTGTATTTGTCAGAACCTGTAGAACTCTAATGTAAACTATGGACTTAATGATGTTATCAGTATGGCTCATTAGTTGCACCACTAATGTGAGATGTTAATGGGAAATTGGAGGGGGAGTGCTGAAAAGATACATGGAAACTCTACTTTTGCTCAGTTTCCCTCCTAAAACTTTTAGGAGGCTTTAAAAAATAGCCCATGAGGGAGGGGTGCCTGGGTGCCTCAGTCAGTAGAGTCTAAGACTCTTGATCTCCGGGTTGTGAGTTCAAGCCCCACATTGGGTATGGGGGCCTACTAGAAGTACATAAATTGGGACACCTGGGTGGCTCAGTCGGTTAAATGGCTGCCTTCAGCCCAGGTCATGATCCCAGAGTCCTGGGATCGAGTCCTGCATCAGGCTCCCTGCTCAGTGGAGAGCCTGTTTCTCCCTCTCCCTCTCTCTGCCACTCTGCCTACTTGTGCTTTCTATCTCTTGGTCCAATAAATAAATATTTTTTAAAAAATACATAAATTTATTTTAAAATAGCCTATAATTTTTTTAAAGATTTAATTTATTCGACAGAGATCACAAGTAGGCAGAGAGGCAGGCAGGGAGAGAGGGGGAAACAGGCTCCCTGCTGAACAGAGAGCCTGATGTGGGGCTTGATCCCAGGAACCTGAGGTCAAGACCTGGGCTGAAGGCAGAAGCTTAACCCACTAAGCCACCCAGGTGCCCCAATATTTTTTGTTATTTTTATTATAGCTGTCCTGGAGGATAATTATCTCATCACTTTTATTTACTTTTCTCTAATGTAATCTTGTGATGTTGTGCATCTTTTCACTTGCTTGTTGGCCAATAATACATCTTTTTTGAAGAAATGTATATTCAAATCCTTTGCCTATATTTTGAATTGGGTTGTCTTTTTACCGTTGAACTGTAAGGGTTCTTCCTATATTTTGGATGCTAAACTTTTCTCAGATAATATGATATGCAAATATTTTCTCTCATTCTGTGGATCATTTTTTCAGTTTATTAATAGTGTCCTTTGAGGCAAAAATAATTCAAATTTTGATGAACTCCAATTCCTGTTTTTGTTATTATTTGTGCTTTTGGTGTCATATTTAAGAGTCCTTTGCCAAATGCAAGGCCATGAAGATTTCCTCCCGGTGTTTTAGCTCTTACATTTAGGTCTTTGATCCATTTTTAATTAATTTCTGTATATGGTATGAGATAGGATCCAAATTCATTCTTTTTTTTTTAAGATTTTATTTATTTATTTGACAGATAGAGATCACAACTAGGCAGAGAGGCAGGCAGAGAGAGAGGAAGGGAAGCAGGCTCGCGGCCAAGTGAAGAGCCTGATGCAGGGCTCCATCCCAGGACCCTGGGATCATGACCTGAGCCGAAGGCAGAGGCTTTAACCCATTGAGCCACCCAGGCACCCCCACATTCATTCTTTTACATGTGAATATCCAGTTGTCTCATCACTATTTGTGGAAAAGACTGTTCTTTCCCCATTGAGTGGTTTTGGCAGTCTTATCAAAAACTAGTTGACCATGAATATAGTGGTCTGTTTCTGAATTCTCAGTTCTCCTCTGTTGATCCATGTGGCCTGTGCTGGCACTGCACTTTTGATTACCATAGCTTTATAGTAAGTTTTGAAATGAAGAAGTGGTAGTTGTCCAGCTTTATTCTTCTTTTTCAAGATTGTTTTGGGTATTCTGTAAATAGTCAAAGGTTCCTTAAATTCCCTATGAATTTTAGGGTCAGCTTATTCTGCATAGAAGGCAGTTGGAATTTTGGTAGATTGCATTCAATCTGTCCCGTCAGTTTGGGAAGTATTGCCATTGTAATGATATTAAGTCCTTCCATTGGATGTCTTCCCATTTACATCAGTCTTTTTCAATCTCTTTCAACAATGTTTTGCACTTCCTTTGTTAATTTGTTAATATTTTTAATGTTCTTATAAATGTGATTGTTTTCAGAAGTTTTTCTCAGATCGGTGTTCGCTAGTGTATACAAATGCAGTTGATTTTTCTGTATTGATCTCGTTTCCTGCAGCCTTAGTGAATTCATTTATTAGATGTAATAGTTTTCTTGTGTGGATTCCTTAGGATTGTCTTTGTATAAAACCACACCCCCCTGCAAATAGAGATAGTTTCACTTCCTTTCCAGTATATATGCCTTATATTTTATTTCTTGCCTGAGTGCTTTGGGTATAACCTTAACAGTATGATGTTGAATGGTGTTGCTGATCTGGGGCAGGGGTGGGGAGGTGGTCTGTCTTTCACTACTGAGTGTGATGTTAGCTGTGAGACTTTTGTGGATACCATCTATCAGATTGACAGAGCTAACTTCCATTCCTAGTTTGTTGAATGTTTTTATCATGAAGAAGTATTGGATTTTGTCAGATGCTTTTTCTGCATCTGTTGAGATGATTGTGTAGTTTTGTTTTTTTGTTCCTTTGGTGTGGTATATTACAGTCACTAATTTTTTATTTTAAACCAACCTTGTATTCCTGGAATAAATCCTACTTGGTCATGGTATACAGCCCTTTTTATACATTGCTGGATTCCATTTGTTAACATTTTATTGAGGATTTTTGTGTCTATTTTTAACATGTTCTGATTATTTAAAAATAATATTTGAGAAAGTTTAAACAAAAAACATCTAAAAAAATATAGCAGATATGTTTCCCAAAATTAGTCAGTGCCTAAAAACCACATGTAACTTTTTGTCTTATTTTTTGGCATGAATTTTTTCACTCTCTTTGCTCACCCCCTTTCCCCTAGTCTCTCCCTTTTGAGAGATAAAGTGTTAGAGTTCAGTGCTGGCCGTCATGGCATAAGCCACCTTTCTCTCTTGCTGATGACAGGTAAAAGCTCGGGATAAAATACTGAAAACAATGCAAAGCCGATAGATTGGGAAGGGTAGTTGAAACTTGGAGCAGTGACCCACGTAAGTTTGTGTTTTCCATTTTTTTAAATCTCTTTTTCCCACAGCTTTGACCATAGGCCAGGTATCTACTGTGAGGCTGTGCTGTGAGTTGCACAGACAGCAAAAACCCTTAAGAGAAAGCCCCCCTCTTTCTGCCTAGAAGAACTGAGGAAAGGGGCCCCTGTAAGCAGAGGCATGTGAGGGAAAGGCAAAAGAGCTAGAATACTCAGAACAGTTTTGAAAAAGAACAAAGTTGGAGGACTTGCTCTGTCAGATATCAAGACTTACTAGTGAAGCTGTAGTCAAGACTGATACCGGCAAAGGAATAGGTACATAATAACCTACTTGGACAGAATAGATGCTCCCAAGATAGACCTGCACAGATACGGCAAGTTTTGACCCAAATGTAAAGGCAGTTGAGTGGAGAAAGGATAGTCTTTCAGCAGGTGGTATTGGAATAATCAAACGTCCATCTGCAAAAAAGGAAAGCTCAAATATACCTTGCATGTTATATAAAAATTATATAATAATAATTAATTTTTAAAAATTACAAAATAGATAAAAATATATCATCCACTGAAAGTAAAACCTAAAACTTTGAAACTTCTAGAAGAAAACAGGATATCTTTGTCATCTTGAGTTAAGCAAAGCCTTGTTAGATATGACACCGAAAGAATGGTCTGTGAAAGAAAAGTTGAGGGACTCCAGGGTGGCTCAGTCGGTGAAGCGTCTGCCTTTGGCTCAGGTCACAATCCCGGGGTCCTGGGATGGAGTCCTGCATCAGGCTCCCTGCTCAGCGAGGAGTCTGCTTCTCCCTTTCCCTCTCTTTGCTGCTCCCCCTGCTTGTGTGCTCTCTCTCTCTGACAAATAAAACTTTAAAAAAAAAAGAGAAGTTGAGTTGAACTACATCAAAATTTAACCCTTCTGTGCTCCTACACTACAAGAGAATGAAAGACAAGCCACAGACTGCAAGCAAATAGTTGCAAATTACATACCTAACAAAGGACTTCTAACCAGAATGTATAAAGAAATCTCAAAACTCAATAACGACACAAAGAACTCCCCCCAGAGTAAACCAAAAGATTCTAACAGACACTTTGCTACGAAAGGTACACAGACAAAACGCACATGAAAATACCCAGTTAGTCAGTAGGGAAATGTTACACAGGATACACTCCACATCTATTAGCATAGCTACAATTAAAAGGTAACTTTAAAAATCCTACCAAACCAAGTGCTGGGGAGGATGAGGAGCAGCTCTAGTTTCCAGACACTGCCAGTAGGAACACAGTGGCACAGCTCCTTGGATGAGTGGTTTGGCGGTTTCTCGCAGTGAAACATGCATTTGCCCAGCAGATGCATTTTAAGGTATTTACCCAAGGGAAATAAAAACACGTTTCCACAAATACTTGGGAGCAGATATGTATAGTGGCTTTATTTAAAACCACCAAGAACTAGAAACAAGCCACGTTTTCCAGGTAGTGAGTGGATAAACAAAGGGGTCCATCCATACGGTAGAATTAAGTACATGGCAGTAAAAAATTTATTATTGCTACTCCCAAAACACAGGTGACTCTTGGGCGTGTCATGCTGACTGAAAGAAGCCAGGCTCAGAAGGGCCCATGGGTTATGAACCCATTTATGGGACATTCTGGAAAGGGCAAACTGATGGTAACAGAAAACATAAATGGTGGCCATTTGGGGTGGTGGAAGGCTTGAGCACAGACAGTGTGCTCAGGGACTTCTGAACCACATTGTGACTGTGGTCATGGTTACACACCTGTGTGCACATGTCAAACATTTATAGACCTGTACACCAGGAGGAGTGATCATTATGTAAGCTTTAAAAAGTGAACAAAGTGAGGGGCACCTGGGTGGCTCAGTGGGCTAAGCCTCTGCCTTCAGCTCAGGTCATGATCTTAGGGTCCTGGGATCGAGCCCCACATTGGGCTCTCTGCTCAGCAGGGAGTCTGCTTCCCCCTCTCTCTGCCTGTCTCTCTGCCTACTTGTGATCTCTGTCTGTCAAATAAATAAATAAAATCTTAAAAAAAAGAAAAGTGAATGTGAGAAGTTCTGGATAAATCTGAAAGCTAAAGTCCCCTTCCCACCAGAGCTCCCAGCCCACCCTACCGAGGTCATCATGTTACCATCATGGAGTTGGTGAGTGCCGGCCTCGCTTGGTCCCGTATCCTTACTGTGCACGTTTGCATAATCACAGGAGGACAGATGGTCACTGTGTTTTAAACATTATGTAAGTGGTATAATTGTATGTGTATTTTCTTTGCAACATGATTTATTTCTCTTAACATTGTGTTTCTGAGTTTTATACATGCCCGCATCCGTTTCTTTTATCTTTACTTCCTGTCTAAGTAGCGGGGCTGCCCTCACAAGACCCCACGGGCCCAGCCTTCAGCGACAGGCTGCTAGGTCTCCCAGTTCTGGAGGCTGAAGTCTGAGCACGCTGTGGCGGCCCACAGACCTTCTCGTGATGGCCTCACTCAGGGCCTCTCCTCTCTCCTCACCCCTGCCTGTGGTCCCTCTCCTCATGCCATCCCACTCTGGGGGTTAGGGCTTCCGTGGAGGTGTTTGGGGAACACAAACATTCAGTTGTTAGCACTTTCTAACAGTTCATTTAGTGTTTAATAATAGAGCGTTTTGACATCTGTTAAAATAAACTACACCAGTGCACATCCCATGGGTCTCTATTTCTGTGTCTGCATGCCTGAGGTTGCACCTAGAAATGGAGGCCCCCCCTTATAGGGTGTGCATGCCACACTTCATTAATGATTATTGTCTCTGTACCCGTGTGGCACCCTTTACATCCTGCCCAAGCCTGTGTCCCCACGACCTCATCACTCGTGATGGACTTTCACAGACCTTAGTGGTACCTCATTGTTTTCACTAGCATTTCCCTAGTTGCTGACAAAGCCGAGTATCTTACATGTTTGTTTTTCCTGCCCACAAATTGCCCATAAGCCTCCTTTATCTGTTTCTGGGGGTGGGGCTCATTTTCATTGTGTCTTGTCCTTGCGAGGGCTGGCCCTCTGTTTTAATCCGAGTCTCTGTGACTTGACCTATAGAACATCCCACATTTAGTCCACGGCCATACTGCCCTGAACGCGCCCAGTCTCAGCTGATCTCGGAAGCCAAGCAGGGTCAAGCCCAGTTAGTACTTGGATGCAAGGACATCCCACGGTTAGGATGAAAGTGTCTAACAGCGCAGGGTCTGGTGTTGGGGTCAGGGGTTTCAGGCTGGTGACACAATGTGTGGAGTGCCTACCTTGTATCTATGCGCTTTCTCTCATTTCTCCCATTTCTAGAGGAGAGCAGGCACTGAGCGTGACTCCCAGGTGACAGTGCTCTTCCTGAGGCTGGAAGTACAGGGGCTTCCTGAGAGAGGACCAGTGGCACAGTAGGTCCTCCCAGCCACCACTAAGGCCTGGTCGGGAAGGGCGTCCTGCTCTCAGGCACCAATGCGCCCTGTGTTGCAGCTGAAGCCAGCAGGGGTGGGCCTCATTAGCACTTGGGCCTGCTCAGATCTGTGCTTCTTCCCAGGCCCCACCATGTCCGGGCGCCAGACCCCAGAACCGGCCCTCGGGATACAGGGAGATGCCCCCACGGGCGCAAGGGACGAGGACGCTGCTGACGGGATCCAGCACTCACACCGCATGCTCAGCTTCAGTGATGCTCTCCTGTCCATCATCGCCACTGTGATGGTCTGTGGGCCTCCCAGACCCCCCTCTCACATTGGGACCCGGGCCACCCCCTCTCGAGAAGCCTTCTGGTAGACCTTGGCCCAGAATAGACCCTGCCCTGTCTTAGCAGTGTTCTGGGGTCCCCTGGCCACCCAAACAGCTGGATGGGTGGGGGGAGCAGTCCAGCACTGGCCCGAGTCCCTGACACTCTGACATCCAAGGAGTGGTCTGTGCACAGCCCAAGAAATAAATGTCCCTCGTTCTTTTTGTGTCTTTGCTCTCATAGATCCTGCCTGTGACCCACACGGAGATCTCCCCAGAACAGGTACTTGGGGAATCACAGTCTGCAGTATCCCGGGTGAGGGTGCCAGAGACTCACTCCATCCACGAGCCCAGTTTTAGGCCCCCCGGGCTGTGCCTGGCTGGGAGCACTGGGGCACGGTTGTCTTCTGCTCCCTCGGCCACCCTCATCGGCCGCAGTCCTGGCCTGCAGATGGGGGCAGTGCTCTCAAAGTGAGCCTTCAGGGTGGGCTGAGGACAGTGCAGAAGCCCGTCTGGCTGTGGGTCTGGAAGCCTGTTCCCAGTGCCCACGGAGTGTCCGTCACGGTGGGCGTTGAGGGGCTGAGGGCAGCTTGCAGCTGCAGGGCAGGAGCCTCCTCGGTGCACAGGGACATTTGGGTTTTGTCATGGAAGTGAGTGGAAAACTTTTCTAAAGCAGAGTTTCCGTATGTTTTGACAGAATATTTCTGTTTTCTAAGTTAAAGTCATGACACTAGGCACCTCAAAAGCTGGACATGACTTCGGAAGACTCTTGAAAGTCCCCGGGCATGCCTGTGTGAGCGTGCCTCGCCCAGCCCCTCTGAACAGGGGTGTAGTTTGGGCCCAGAGGAATGAGGGTGCGAGGGGCTGGGTCTGCAGGGCCCACTGGCACAGCTGCCGTGTGGGCTTCAGCCCCAGCGAGCACGCTCAGCCTGGACACACTGGGAATCACAGGAACTGCTCAGAATTTGCCTTCTGTGTCTCTGCCAAAAGGGCTGTACCTCTGGTGGGGTTTTGAAGAGAATTCGATAACAATGCCGGTGTAGCCGGGGAGTGGCCATGGGAGTGTAGCAGGCCTGGTGCCACTCTGCTCCTTAGCCACCCTCCTCAGAGGAGGACTGGTACCCACTGGGGCCCTGGTGCTTGCCTAGATGTGTCTGCGCCAGAATCTTCTCTGGGGAGGGCTTGGGCCTGGGCCAGGTCAGAATGGGGTATGGGTGAGGGGCACCTGGGGGGCTCAGTTGGTTGGACGTCTGACTCGGTTTCAGCTCAGGTTCTGATCTCCCGGATGGTCAGCTCCAGCCCCACATCGGGCTCTGCGCCCAGTGGGGAGTTGGCTACAGATTCTCCCTCTTCTGCCCTTCCCCAGTCCACACGTGCTCTACCTCTAAAATAAATAAAATGTTTTAACAAAGAAAAAAGATGGGTGTGGATGTGTGACCGGAGATGCCAGGAGATGACACGGGAAGGTGTTTGCAGTGAGCCCCACTTGTCTGCAGCTGGGGCCCCTCGTTTGGAGAGTAGTACTTGTGAAATCTTGTGTGTGTTGGTGGGTGCATGGAGAAGCTCTGAGCCAGAAAGTTGTGCAGCGATCTGGGACGCCTTCATAGAGGACAGTGCTGGAAGGCGTCAGCCAGCGGGCACTCCTCCCAACTCGAAGGGAAAGACTAGTCAAGGCCCAGAATATCTAGCAGTTCAGAAACTCTGAGTCCTCAGTGCAGTACTGGTGTGTTGGGTGAGACACCCACCGGTTGCGGGTAAAGATCCAGTGAAAATTGTAAAGCAATCAGTTTTCCACTTGGAGTTTTTGCTGATAAAGTCCAAGCTTTTTCCGTCCAAGTGCCTTCCCACCTAGGGGAGGCACTGCCACAACCTCACCAGGCTTCGGAGCTCCGTCGGATTCAGGTGCCTGGCAGCTCAGTGGGCTCGCTGCTCTGGATGAGGGGGTCTGTGCCTCAGGAGCTGGCGTTTCAGCGGGAAGCTGCACACGATATCCCTGAACACGCACCTATGGGACTTGGGGCATCAGTGTTTTGGGGCAAGGGGCAGAGAGCTGGGGAGGCTGCCCTGAAGAAGAGCCTCAGGGAGGGGCTGGGCTCCAAGCTGAGCCAAGAACCCTGGACGGGGCCACTGGCGGCCATGGAGCGAAACGGTTTCTGACAGTGACACTCTTCTGTCCACCAGTTTGACAAAAGTATACAGAAACTTCTGGCAACCAGGATTGCTGTTTATCTGATGACGTTTCTCATCGTTACTGTGGCCTGGGCGGCACACACAAGGTACGGAACAAGGCTGGGGGCTTTTTCCAGGCTGAGGTCCACGTGTTGGGGCTCACTCGGTGTGTGTGCCCCATGGCTGCAGGCCTCTGCCTCTCCGCCGTCCCGTGACACAGGGTCACCCGCTCCCACGGGTGCAGATGCCAGGCCTCAAGACGGGGCAGGGCGAGGGCAGGTCACACCACATGGGACTCTGGCGAGGAGTAGGAGGCTGCGTTGTGAGCAGAGCAGCTTCTAGGGACTTAGGCCTACTGCCAAGCCAGAGCTTTCTCTCCGGGAGGAGAGGTTCCTGGGGATCCACCAGAGCTGCGGGGGAGCCCGGAGCCCCAGGCAGGGCGGCGGGCAGGCAGGCTGGCTCTCAGAAGAGCTTGGGGCAGGACGTGCACTGATGCCCTCAGTTAGCTCTCTGGCCCCACAGAGGCAACACTTACAGGTGGGGGTGCCGGATGCACACGGCGCCCCTCAGACACGGGTGCTTGCATTGATGGTGTCTTGGCTGCGTACATTACAAACTTGTTTTCAGCAAGAGGACCATTTTTGGCAGGGACAAGTGGCCCTCCGTAAGGGCTTAGGGGAGGGCTTTTCTCTCCCACCTCGCTTGTCCATGGAGAGTGAGGAGGGCCACAGCCACCCTCTGCCTGGTGCTGCTGGTGGCCCTGCCAGCACCTGATGTAGCTGTGCCCCTGTCACTCCAATGGCATGGACAGAGCCACACAGCACCTCGTGTGTGTGCTGAGTCATCCACGGCCACACTTGGGGGTGCAGTACCCAGAGTGGCACAGATCCACCTGGGGCCCTCATGGCTATGCTCCATGGGTCGCCAGTGGGGCTGCTGTCCCAAGGGGATGTAGCCCTGAGTACTGGCCCCCTCGAGCTTCTTTGGCCCCTGGCTGGATCTGGGTGGGGATGGGGGTACTGAGGCCCACTGAGCCCTGTGCAGGAGAAGGTCCTGTCCTCAGAGGGGTCAGAGTCCTGAGGGGTCTCCATGGAGGGGCTGGGGGAGTTCCTCAGTCGCTCGTAGTCCCTGGCCCTGTATTTAGTTTTCTGTCTCACCTCCCTGCCTCCATATCCAGCCACCTCCCTGTTCGATAGGGTGTTTCAGCGTGCTTAGTGTATGACAACCCCAGAAGGACTTCTTTTTTAAGAATGGTCTTCGGACACAAGACCTGAAGAACGGGTTTCCTGGTGGTTTGACTTCTCCTCCTCAGGGTTCCAGTCTCCCAGGGTTGCCAGGGGATGTCCCAGAGCCCTTGGGGCACCTCCCGAGGGCACGCCCTCCCTCCACAGCTCCCTCTGTGGGTTCTGCACACCGACCCCAGCTCTCTTGGAAACCACACACCCCAAGTTACAAGAGCCCATGCGAATGGGAGCAGTGCATTTTCTAGGGACTTAGGGTTTCCTGTTTGTATTTTCAGTGTCTTCCAAAGTTTGTACAGTAGGTAGTATTCTAAATTTGGTTAAAGATGACATATGTGGGGCGCCTGGGGGGCTCAGTCCATTAAGCACCCAGCTCTTGAGTTGGGCTCAGGTCACAGTCTCAGGGTCCTGAGATCAAGCCCCACATCCCCCTCCGCCCTGGGCAAGGAGCCTGCTTGAGATTCTTTGTCTCCCTCTCCCTCTGCCCCTCCCCCCAAAATGACATCTTTTACTGATACTTTAATCAGCAAATGCTGGGCCCTGTGTAGATGCTGTTAGAGCCCCTTTACTGACAGCATGCCTTCCTCATTTTCTTACACGGTTTAGACTGTTCCAGGTTGTTGGGAAAATAGACGACACGCTTGCTTTGCTTAACCTGGTGAGTCCTTTCATTTCTTGAGAAATGATTATGTTTGTAGGCCTGTCCTCCAAGGAAGGCAAGCAGGGTCTTGACCTTTCTGGTGCCTCTGGGGTATGGAACCTGGAACCCACCAGCACCCACTCCTGGGCTCCTCACACGTCCTCCCTGGGGACACCCCTGAGAAGATGAGGCCCCTCCCCTCCTTGTCGGGTGGTGAGGGTGTGAGCTTCCTGGGGGTCTAGGAGGTAGACTATGACAGCCTGCAGGTGGGGCACTGCCAAAGGTTGCCCCGGGCAGGAGGGCCTGGAGCCATCTGCCTGTCTTCCCCTCCTGCCCTTCCTCCTCCTTTCTAGGCCTGCATGATGACCATCACCTTCCTACCGTTCACTGTGAGTACCTGCATTTCCTCCCTGGGGCCAGCCTGCCCTCCCCTGGGCAAGAGGACTCAACACCCAGGATGCCTCCGCCTTGGAAACACTCAGACTGGTGGGGTGGTCTAGGGCCCAAGCGCCATGCTACGAAGAGGAGAAAAGCCCCAAGAGAGATGGCAGCAGTCTTGGCTGCTTTGGGGGTGGGCATACCTTGGGTTTCAAGGCTGGTTGAAGGAGGGGAAAGCCTCCCCAGAAGGGGCCTGCAATGACAGAGATGCCAGCTTGACCTCTTAAGGGCCTGACGAGGGGCATCCCGTCCGTGCTTAACGACACTCCCTGCTCCTGCCTGGCCTGCATCCCTCTGCCATGAGCCATCCTGGGCCCCTCCCTGGCAGCTCCTTCACACCTGCCCTGACTCTCAGTTCTGATAGAACTGTGGTCTGGGTGTGCAGGGCTGTGTGTCACAGAGAATTCTTCATGAATTTGATGACATTTCAACTTGAAAGGCTGGAAGCATTCTGTGGAATTGCTGTGGTCGCAAGGGACACCCTCCGGGTCTTAGCCCAGTGTGTGCACCTGGCCGGGAGCAGGGGACTCGTGGGGTTGCAGGGACCTGCCAAACCTGGTTGTGTCTTGTCTTGTGTTTTTGGCTGCAGTTTTCCTTAATGGTGACCTTCCCTGAGGTGCCTCTGGGCATCTTCTTGTTCTGTATGTGTGTGATCACCATCGGGGCCGTGCAGGTAGGACCCCCCAGCCTGCCTTCCCCCCCACACGCTTGTCATCCTGATACACACGTCTTCCACACGTGTGCATGCGGCGTGTCAGCCATAGCAAGGGTTGTGCTTGTGGGGCATGCTGTAGGGTGACCGCCCGGGCTCTCTGCCATGCTGTGGCAGAAGATCCAGAGATTGCTAGAGCCTGGGCTTCTTGTGCTGGCTGCAGAGGGTCAGGGCCCTGTGGTGTCTGGTGGGCAAGATTCTCTGGGACCCCCCATGTGGCCCTGGGAGCGGAGCAGAGCAGAGGCTCCTGTCCCCTGTGCATCCCCTAGGTCATCGCGTGCTGAGCCTCACACATATGCGGCTTCTGTCCGTGGATGTGGGTGGCTGGGGATTACTGACCAGAGGCCTCTGCCTATGCCCTGCAGCCTCCCTTTCCCACAGGCGCTGATCGTTGTGTATGCGTTCCACTTCCCCCACCTCCTGAACCCCCAGATAGAGAGCTCCACCCACAGGGCCCTCTACCGGCAGCATATCCTGGGCATCGTCCTTAGGGGCCCAGCACTGTGCTTCGTGGCCGCCGGCTTCTCCTTGTTCTTCTACCCCTTGGTGAGTGAGGGGAGCAGGGGGTGGGGTGACTGTCTTATGGAGGAGATGCCCCAGGAGGGTGGGCTGGGGGGGGGTACAGCTGTGCAGAGGTCTCGGGGATCACCGGCACATGGCCTTGCACCCAGGGTGCCAGGGAGCACAGCTGGAGGGAAACTCTCCCCACGGGGACCTGCCGTGCAGGTGAACAGGCGCCACAGAGCCAGGTTTGCGTGAAGAGACACGCCGTCCAGTGGGGGTAGCCAGTGGACCGTGACCACCCATGTTTTCCCCAAGTGGGCGAATCCTTAGGACAGGAAGAGAGAGAGAGACGGATGCCCATAGTCTGGGCTGTGCTTGTTCTCTGGGCGAGTAAGGGGTCCCTGTGAAGCCACCATGCAGCCAGCACTAGAGGGTCTCTGGGTGGAGGGGTCCCAGCAGCCTTGCTCTGACAGCAGGAAGGAGGCGCAGTAGGGAGCACTTGCCAAAAGGCCCTAAAGATCCACATGGAGGGTGTGGGCTGCCCAGAGAGAGTGCAGGAAGAAAGGGAGGAAGCCCCCCCTGCCCAGGGAATGGCCTGCTCTCAGGAACACCCAGCTGAGGTCGGAGGTCAGGATGCCTCCTGCAGACAGCCCAGACTTGGTCTGTGCTGCCTCTGTGCAGGGATGCCAGAACTTGGAGCTGTGTCAGCCAGGTCATAGAAGTCAAGGTCAGCTTTTAGCCCTTTTAGCCCTTAGCTAATGGAATAGGAGTGTTCTAGAACACTCTGGCCATCTGGGAATGCAGAGAAGTACAAACCAGCAGCCATCCCAGTGGGTTTCGGGGGCTGTAGGCATGGCTCCTGCCTGGATCCAAGCCCTCACCAAGTACAGGGAAGCGTTGGGCCCAGAGCATCATACCTGGGAACAAATGGTTGATGATGTTTTAAATATCTAGTAAACATTCCAGGAGATTCCAAGTTTGAAACAGATAGGCTAGCCAAGGCTGAGCATCATTTCCTCGAGGATGGAGCTGCGTGCTGGGGGCTGAGCGGCTAAGGTGTCAGAGGTCAGGCCCGAGCAGGTGGAGCACGCCAGGTGGAAGGCAGGCTCGGGCTGCTGCTTCGTTTCTTCTGAGCATGTTGGAGGTGCAGGAGCGCTGGCGGGAGGGATGCTGCAGGGGTGCTCGGGGTCATGCAGGGCATCCTTGGCTGTGGCCTCTAGCACGGTAGCTCCCAGTGCATAGGGCAGGGCCAGAAGGGGGCCGGGAGTAAGGGGCATGTGGTCTGAGGCCACATACATGTCCATACTCAGGGTGGCCCACAGCAGGCATCAGTTAGACAAGGTCAGGGCTTGAGGAAACCCAAGGATCACTGCTTGGAGGATGGGAGGGACAGCTGGGGTCTGCGGTGGGTGGCCTGGGTGAGCTGAACAAGGGCCAGGGTAGGCTGGGTGTGTGGGCAGTTGTCTGGTGTGTCCTGGGGGATAGCAGGTGCCACAGCACTGGGGCTATGGGGAACTGGACAGTGACCACACCCTGGTGGGATGACAGCAGTGGGGGAGGGGACACCTGAGCCACCAGACTGGGGGAGGGGAGGGCTGAGAGGGCCCAAGTGGTCAGTAGGTCCAGGGGCCTCAGGAGGATGGGGTCACTCAGGCCCTGACCCTCAGTGACAGAGCAGTCAGCGCTCTGTCCAGCCCCACTCACCTGTCCATCAGCCTTCCTCCCTCCTTCCCTGCAATGCTGCTCTGACCCCTTGCACCCACCCCCTCACCTCCTTGCCTGGAGCCCACCACTGCCTGGGAGACAGCATGTCCAAGCTTCCTGAGCCCCGGGCGGGTCCCTTGGAGCCTCCTTGGCAACCCTGTGGCCTCCATCCTCACAGGCATTCCCTCAGCCAGATGCCTTGCTGGGTCTACCTCCGAGGTCCAGCCCCTTTTCACCACCCTGGATAGGTCATCCTGTCCTCCCTATGGACTGCCTTCCTCTCACAAGGATGCCCACAGGGCCCAGGGCCTTGCCTGCTGGCATCTGTGTAGTGCCTCTTGTGTCATGTTCCCCCACCCCCACCAGACTCCCGTTCCTCCCCCGATCCTGCAGTGGATGGCACCTCCTTCCTGCCTCCCAGCTGCCCTCAGGGTGTCTTGAATTCTGCGTGGGATGTGGTCTCTTGGAGTGTGGAAACCGGGTTAGAGGCAGAGGTAGGGTGCATCTGAAGTGTCCCACAGTCTCCCTGATGGCAGCATGTGCATCGTCGTCTCCCCATGTCAGGTCACCTTGAAGAAACGGGTGTGCAGGACAGAGAGGGTGGGAGCCCCTCATTGAGGGCAGGCATGGGATGGGGCAGGGACGGCAGGAGAAAGGCCTTCCCTGCAGGGCTGCCGGCTGGGTGGTATGGGGCCTGAAGGACTCCTGCTGCCAGGGCCCAGGACTGGATTTGCTGGGCCACCTCTGGACCTGACCCTGCACCCTTCCTGGAATAACATGGCAGACATACAACGTAAACTTCATAGCCCTGTGTCCACTGCCCCCTGCCCAGTCCAGAACCCCAGCCCGCAGCCACCACTCCACCTACTTCTAGACTGCTCCTATGGCCACAACAGAAACACAGCACCCCTGAGCAGTCTGCATCCCCCACCATGCCCTGCTCCCCCAGAACTCCCATCTACTTCCTGTCTCTAGAGCTTTGCCAATTCTGGGTAATTCACGTAAATGGAGTCATAAAACATGAGGCTCTTACATCTGGCTTTTCTCAGAAGAATGTTTTCCAATTTGTTCCCATGGTAGCAGGTGTCAGATACCCACCCTCTCACTGGAAGGTCACAGGAAGGACCCAGCTTGCTTACCCGTTGATCCATCCATGGACTCGGGTGTCTCCCCGTCTCCACCGCGGTGCACAGGGCTCCCTCGGCCCATGTCCTCACCATAGCTTGTTGGTGTCTGCTCCTCGAGGAGTAGCTGTCCTGTGGGCTATGACGCGGGGTCACCCGTGGTTCTGACCTGCATCTCCCTGATCCCTGGTGATGCTCAGCGTCCTGCTCTGTACAGCTCGGCCACTGCACAGGTCCTTCGGAGAGCTGTCCGCTCAGCTCCTCTGCCCACCTGGAGTTGGGGGTTCATGCCTTTGCTCTGGAGCTGGAGCTCTGCACCTGCCCTGGGTGCCAGCCCCTCGTCAGTGGTGCGGTCTGCTGGTACTTTCCCACGTTCTGGGAGCTGCCTTTTCCTTCTGGAAATACTCTGAAGCACAAAAGGTTTCCAGCTTGATGAGATAGGATTCATCTGTGTTTTCTTCTGTTGCTCATGCTGCCATCCCTTTGGGGCGGATGGTGTCTGCCGTGTGGTGTGTCTCACGCAGTCGTACCTGCTGATGGCGACGGTCATCTTCCTCCCCTACGTCAGCAAGGTCTCCAGCTGGTGCAAGGGCAGGCTTGTGGGTAGGTGCTCGGCACTGCTCCCCAAGGCCTGTGAGCATGGGAAGGGCCCAGGCAGCCGTAACGGCCAGGTGTCCCTGCAGAGTCTCCTCCCCTGGCCAGCTCCTCCTTCCTGGCACACCCATAGGTCCCCAGGAGCCCCCAGCTCACAGCATGGAGTTCTTCACTTTTGACCTGCACGAACCTCTCAGCAAGGAGCGGGTGGAGGCCTTCAGTGATGGGGTCTACGCCATCGTCGCCACACTCCTCATTCTGGACATCTGGTAAGAACCCAGGCCTGAGGGAGGGGGTGCATGGCCTTCCTGTCACCATCCAACCCCACAGAGGCAGGGGCTGAGGTCTCCTGATGCTAGCCCTCCGCTTGAGGAGGAGTCCCACCCTGGACCGAGCTCGGGAGAGCTCAGGCTCTGCTGTGCTAGGGGCAGGGGGCACACAGGACTCCTCCTGTCGCTTCTCCCTTCCCCAGGCTGGGTCTGTGGGTGTGGTTGGGCCTCCCCAACCTGTGCTTTCCTTCTCCTTTAGGCCTCGCCCCAGACCAATCCTCCCCTCTTCTCCCCATTCCCCACGCAAGTCTCCCCCCAACTCATTCCCCTGCCAGCTCCCCCAATCCCTGCCTCCCCAGCCCCTCCCCCAGGGCTCCCCCTTCCAGGGCTTCCCACCTCCCCTCCCTGCGTCCTCCCTCCTGCTCCGTTTTGCCTTCTCTGGGTGCTCTTTTGCCCCATCTAATCTACCGTTTCCCTCTGTCAAAGTTCTCATTTTAGTTAAGGCATTTTTAAGCGTTTCATCTGCTTATCTTTTTCTTACTTTCCATTCTTTTTGAGAGCCTTTTGTTCCTTTGGTCCTATTTCAAAACATTCTTATTTTGTTGGACAGGTTACACCATCTTGATTTTACATTTTATATCTGAAGGCCTAAAGTATTAGTTCTCCTAATTCTCTTGATAGCTTTTTCCTACTGTAATTTGTGAATTTTTAAAATTGGGGTCCAAGTGCTCATTGGTGTCAACATCTGAGCCTTGACCCAAGGTTGCAGGATGGTGTGGCTTTGCTTCCATGGGTGGGACCCAGCCGGCCCCAGTTCCCTGGTGAGCAGCTGCAATGAGCAGAGAACAGGCCCCCCTCTTGCCCCCGAGCCATAGCCCCCACCTTCAGACTCCTGCAGCTCCACCCCCCAGACACATGTGCAGCCCCCCATTGTGAGTGTAGAGGCATCTCCGGGTGCTTCCCCCCAGCCTGGGAATAGGACGGGCTCTTGGGGCCGCACAGTTGGGGCCACCCACAAGGGGGAGAATCTGAGATGTGCCTTAGAGTTGCTCCTTCCAGCTGCGCTCAGCCCAGTGATCTGAGAACCACAGAGGCTGCCCCCCACCCCCAGATCAGGGGGACCACCACCCAAGCAGCCCAGCAGGTGCCGGGGTGTGGACAGGGCTCCGTGGGAGCCCCGTGGAGGCTGGGGGGCTGTGGGCTCGGGCTGGGAGCTGCACCCCAACCTGACCGCCCATGGCGGGGCCAGGACCAATGCTGTGTGTTGGCCGCCCTCAGCGAGGACAACGTGCCGGACCCCAGGGACGTGAAGGAGAAGTTCCACGGGAGCCTGGTGGCAGCACTGAGCGTGTACGGGCCACACTTCCTGGCCTACTTCGGTTCCTTTGCCACGGTGGGCCTGCTCTGGTTTGCCCACCACTCGCTCTTCCTGCACATCCGCAAGGCCACGCAGTCCATGGGGCTGCTCAACACGCTGTCACTGGCCTTCGTGGGCGGCCTCCCACTGGCCTACCAGCAGACCTCGGCCTTCGCGCGACAGCCACACGACGAGCTGGAGAGCGTGCGCGTCAGCTGCGCCATCATCTTCCTTGCCAGCATCTTCCAGTTCGCCATCTGGACCACGGCCCTGCTGCACGAGGGGGAGACGCTGCAGCCCTCGGCCCGCTTCGGGGGCCGGGAGCACGCGTTCATGTTTGCCAAGCTTGCGCTGTACCCCTGTGCCAGCTTGCTGGCCTTCGCGTCCACCTGCTTCCTCAGCCGGTTCAGCACGGCCATCTTCCACCTCATGCAGATCGCCGTGCCCTTCGCCTTCCTGCTGCTGCGCCTCCTCGTCCGCCTGGGCCTGGCCCTTCTGTGTGCCATGCGGGGCCTCGCCCAGCCAGCAACCCAGGCTGAGGAGGACGCACATGCCCCGCTCCTCCCTGCTGCCTGCTAGCTCCTGGGGCCTAGCTGCCCCCACCTGCACTCAGCCTGCTTTTGGTTTGTATCTTCAACCTTCTTCTCTAGAGCCTTTGGTAGGTTTCTGCTTCTGCAGACAGTGCGACAGGAGCTTGTATCCCAGTCTCTGTCCTAGGCCCACATTCTCGCTCTTTGTGAAGCTAAACCACCAGGGTGCTTGCGCTCTTGCTGGGAGCCCATGGTGCCAGCCTGGAGTGGGGCGTGGGTCCCCAGGCACAAAGGACATGGCAGCAGCACAGCAATGGCCATAATGTATTGTCCTGGATATAAATTATGCTTACATTCAGGTAGTGACAAGGTACACAAGGGCCTGGGTGCAAGCCCACACCACCCCTCTGGGCGCACAGACGCACTTAAATACAAAGGACAGACAACTACAGACCAGAACGAGAGCCAAGGCCTGCAAAGCGGACACAAGTGATGCCACCAGGGACGTCAAGGCAGACACACGTGTGTGTGCTGGAGGCACGTGATAGGGATGTCCCACCACAAATGACCACTACAGTGCATTTGTGTGGATTTGGCAGAAGCTCAGGGGACATGGGGCTGGTGGGGCAGAGCTCGGTCACATGGCACTGGCAGCAAACAGCCAGGATGAGTGGAGAAACAGGATTCCTGGGCCTTTCTTTGGGGCCCCTGGAGCCTCCCCAGACTGATCCTGGGGCATGTCTGAACCCAGGGTAGGGGAGGCCCAGGCACCTGGTCAGCTGGACGGGCACTGGGAAAGGCATGTTGATCGTTGACAAACAGGTAATTAAAGCTGGCTCCTCCCCAATGTCACACTTTGTAAACTTCCTCTGAGCCTCCCCGCCAGTTTGCTTTTGGTCCCTTCTGCATACTCTGCCCCAGCCCATGAGGGCCTAGCTTCCCTCCTGCTGCATCTCCAGGATGTCAGCCAAGCCCACCTGGCCTTAGGGCCCTCCGCCCCCCACGTGCAGCCCAAGCAGCTCCTCCACAGTGGCAGGGCTGGGAGAGAAGGCACCTTCCCCAAGACAAGTGGCAGGTGTCCCCACCCAGCCCTCAGTGGGAAGGTAGGCCACAGGCCCTGGTGGTTGGGGCATTCCCACTCTGTTAGGAGCTTCCGGGGGGATGGCCTAAGATTCGGTGCTGCCCAGCTCGGTGGGCTCACAGATGGTGGGGGGACACAAAATGAGAAATGCCTTCTACCCAGGATGGTAGCCTGGACCCCATGGGCGGGACGACTGGCCAGCCAAAGCCCTGCACCCAGCCTGTCACTGGATCGGAGGCCAGGGGGAAACAGCTGCTACCCCACGCAGCTTCCACGTGCATAGGGGTGAGGAGGAGATGCCCCCAGTCAAAGCCATAGGCAAGTCCATCCACCACTGGCTGGCGCCCGCTGCTGCTGGACAGGCGAGCTGCTGCAGGGTCCCTCTACTTGGAGTCCCCTTCAGGGATGGGCACCCCGTCTGCTCGGGCATCCTTGGGGGTTCCCGCCTTCCTGGGCTTCTGCTTGGTTTTCCTGAGCATGTGGACCTGTCCCACAACAGGTCAGGTCAAAGTGCTGGAAAATACTGTAGGCACGGTCTCAGCCCACTTTACAGAAAGGGGGTGGGTTTCAGCCTATGGGCCCCTCCCCTCCCTGTACCCAGGGGGCCACTGGGAAATAACGGTGCACCGCCCAGCCAGCCCTCAGGGCCCTCCCAGCTCACTGCACGTGGTACCTTGGGGCCCGCAGCCGAGATGATCATGTGCCCAGGAGCCTGGACCCAGGGCTCACCATCCACCTGCACAGGCGTGGCCTTCAGAAGGGTGACGCGGAAGTAGGAGCCCTGGGCGATGCGGATGCCGGAGCGCAGCCCGCCCTGGACCTGGCCCTGGTAGTGGAGAGAAGGCCGGTGGGGCTCAGTGGGCCACAGTCCCACGCCAGGGCCCGCCCCGGCTGTCCACACTCACCATATGCATGACGCCTGTCACCCCCACCACCTCTAGCAGCCCGTCATCCATGCGTGGCTTCTCGAACCTTGAGTCACTGTCGGAGCCCCACAGATCGGCCCCCGAGCCCCAGCTGCATCAAGGGAGGGGCGCACAGGTGAGTGGGCAGGCTGGACGAGGGCCTCAAGCCCCACCAGAGGAGCCCTTGGAGCCCCTTGGAGCCCCACCCACTGGCACCTGGGGATGTTGATGAAGATGAGACCCTCGATGCTTGGCAACTCCACTTCCTGCTGCTCCACCTGCAGCCGGATCTCCTTGTGTAAGCCACGGGAGTGGCTGATCTTCTGCAGCCCAACCCGCACATACACGCCTTTATTGTGGAACCTGCGGAGGAGGTGTATGCCTAGAATCAAGGTGGAGCCCTTGCCCTACCTATGACGCCCCCTCTACAGCCCCAGGTTCCAGCCCCATCCACCAAGTCCTGCTGGTGACTCCCAGGAAGTATGCTGTCACCAGGGGGCAGCCCTGTGATCTAGAGCAGTCCCAAGCCCCCATCCTTGATGTTCTGGCACCTGCTTGTGAACTTGCCAGGCTCCTCTTCCCGTGCCTGGTGGAAGTCCAGGCTCAGCTCTGCATCAATGCCTATCCCGCAGTAGTTACTCATCTGCACAATCTGGAGATAAGACACATTCTCCCATGACCCTGGTCAGTTTTCACCACGTGCTCCCCACCTCCCCGAAGCTGGGTCCAGCCTCCTCATCTCCAACCCAACCCTCCCCTATTGTCACAGCGGCTTCCATCCTGTGACTGACGTGCACTCAGGGGGAGGCAACTATCTGAGCCAGCCAGCCCGGGATGTCCCCAGCAAGCCGCTGCTGACGATGCCTCAGCTTCCCTGTAAATGAGGCGGTCCTGGTGCCTACACCAGGTGGTGGCTGGGATCCACATGAAACCCCGGACAGAAGCAGAGAGTTGCCTATGGGGTGCCCGACAGGTGCCACCCTGGTACCTTGGGGGGCTCAACGTCCGCCACGCTGTCTTCTGCAGCACCAGCCTCGTGAGCGTCCAGCAGAATGGTCCAGCGGTCCATGAGCACCGCGTCAGCCTCATCCACCGACACCAGCACGGAGAATGGGTCCTCCCCACTATAGCCCGCCCCCCAGCGGAGGACCCGGCCGAGGTCATTCCCTGGGATGGGGGCAAGAGAAGACGGACTCTCTATACCCACCCCTCTCCCCACCCTCCCAGGCCTGTCCCCTGGTCTGCTGGCCGACCCCACCTGTGCCCAGCGGCAGGATGGCCACGGAAGGCTCCGGGCACGCCAGACGGTGCCGCATCTCCTCCAGGGCGGCGAGCACCCAGCCCACAGTGCCGTCCCCACCACACACCAGCACCCGGAAACAGGGCACCTGAGAGAACACGTGGAACCTGGCAAGAGGCAAACAGGAAGCACTTGGTGCACACAGGCCAACAGGAGCACCCAAGCCAACGCAGAACAGCCTGGATGGTTCCGTTCCCTCAGGCCTCTCCACAGCGATGTGCAAGCACCCCTCCAAAGGCTTGTGAGGCTGTGAGCAATGTGGCGGGGACCCCCACACTCACCCAGGAAGAGGCCCCCCGTTGGTCAGTTCAAAGACCTGGTGAGGGTTCAGCAGCTTCCGGAAACTACAGAGCAGGTCACGGCCCTTGAGGCCTCCACTCTTGGGGTTCACAAACACGAGGAGGGGGCAGGAGTCTGGGGGCAACTTCATGTGCTGACAGATGGGGGGGGGTGCTGGGTTAGTGCAGGTTCTCAAAGCCATCCCATAGGGGCAGTGACAAGTGCTCCAACCCTGAGCCCACATAGCCTGAGCCCACCTGCAGCTAGTCCCCCGCCCAAGGAAGGCACACATGTGCCCCAGGAGGAGATGAAGCTGGCCGGCCTGGAGCTCTGAGCATACAGGCCACCACCACCCACCGTGACCCTTGTGGCCAGACCGTGCCCACTGCCTGATCCACACAGCCAAGGCTGGACACCCACGTGGGAGTCCACATGCCCCTCCTACAGCTCTCCGGGCCTCTGCCCACCCCCAGCACAGCCAGCAGGAGCAGCCAGGCTCACGGAGGGGCCCCTGCCTCCCATGGGCAGAAGTCCATCTCCCAACAAACAACCCCCAAAACATGGGGCCCAGAGACAGAAGGTAGGGGGCTGAGGTCCCAGCAATGGTGAGGGTGGTGGGGGGCACCAGCATCCATTGGTGGGAGATGCTGGGTAACAGGCACGACTCAGCAACACCTCAAAGCCAAGGACACACTCAGGGTGATGTGTGACCCGTGGGGCAGAGCTGCCTGCAGTCCTCCCACACCTGCTCACCCCACAGCAGGGTGCTACCAGGAGAAAGTACAAGTTGGCACCGCCCACCAGGCTCTGCCTATCAGGGACCCCAACCTGCAGGGGCCGCATCCTCATCAGGACAGCACGGTGACGCCTGGCTCAGGTGGGAGGGGACAGCCAGGCCCAGGAGTCGCCCCCCCCAGTCCCCAACAGTGACCTCACCTACTCTTAATTCTGCTGCACCCAGACAGGGCTCCGGGGTCAGGGCTGGAGCAGCCACCAACACCTCAGGGGAAACCTTGCGGGCCAGCAGGGGTGAGGACCAGAGGCTGCTGGCAAAGGCATGGAGCGTAGGGCACGACGTGGGGCTCCAGCCCCTCACCCTGCTCCAACCCATATAGTGTCCACACCGGGCGTGGGCTTATCCCACTTCACTCTTCCAGATGTGGTCCAAAGTCAGGGAGCCCCACCTGCGGGTCAGAGGTGGCCCAGGCCTCCCAAGCAGGGGTCCCAGTGACCCTCGAAAAGGCAAGGGCCTCCCAGGATGTGTGCATACACACAGCCCCTAGGAGGCAGCCAAGGCAGGATGGGAACTGCAGCTTGCAGTCCTCCACCTGTCAGCCATGGTACAGGCCCGTTGCCCCCAGATCTCAGACTCCTCCCAGGCTGTGAACCATGTGTTAGACAAACCAGTGTCCCTGATGGCGCCCACTCACCAGCACGTCTGGGAGCACCAGGGCGGTGAGTGGCCGGCCGTGCACAGCTGTGTCCTTGATCAGCATGTAGAGCCGCTCGGCCTCCGCGAAGCAGGCCACGTCCAGCACCACGGCACCTGCAGCACGGGGACTGTGAGCTCAGACTGTGGCCTCCCTCATCCTGCTGCCAGAAGGGACTCTGGGTCTGGCCATCCAATGGCAGCCATGTGATGCAGGATCACCAGCCCCAAGGAGCCTTTGAGGGTCACCAAGCTCAGAGACAGGACACAGAGATGGACAAAAGAGGGCAGCGTGGCAGAGCACACCCTCACCCCAGGACCTGGGAGGAACACCCCCACAAGAATGGAGGATACTGATAACTGCTGGGGACCCCCAGAAGGCATTTGGGGCTCATGGGAATAGCCTCCTGCTTCTGGGCAGATTTGCAGTCTCCCAAGAAAAGAAAGATGCAAACCCAAGGGCAGAACAGGTTTTTGAGAAAAGTCCTCGGCAACTCAATCACATTTTAGCAAAAGCATGATAGCCAGGGAGCCAGGGAAAAAACCACAAATGGGTCCCTCCCACAGGGATCCCCCAGACAAAGGTCAGGTCCTAAACAAAATGGAAACGCTGAATACGAAGGTAAGAAGGGCAGGCCTTTCCACCTAACTCCAGAGCCCAATCTGACCATGCCCTACAACAGTGGCTCACCTTGGGAGGAGTAGACGTGGCTCACGGACACCAGGCCAGCTGCGAAGATAGGCTGCGGTCAGGGGAGGTGCGAGGTCCCCAGGCCCTGCCCAGCCTTGGAGGCCAACCCTGCTGCTCCTGTTTGCAGGTGGTTCCCACAACCCAGGAGGGGCAGCTCCCCCAGCATGTCCCTCCCCACCTCAGAGCAAAAGGCAGAGGCTGGACCTCTGGGGTCTCAGAAGCCCCTTGGAGGAGGTGAGCACTGTGGGCCCTCAAGGTGAGAAAAGAGACCCAACGAGTGGGAACCAGCCTGGCAAAGGCTCAGATACTGTGTGGAGGGAGAGGAGGAGAGGAGAACCAGCCCCCAAGGTCTGCTCTCAGAACCCGTCCCCTCCTCCCCCTGCTCCCCTGTCAGCCCAGGCAGTCACACCTTTGGTGGCCACAGCCTCATCCAGCAGGCTGCCATACTCCTGGGCAGACAGCCCGAAAGGCAGGCCAGCAACATACAGGGAGACACGGGGGGCCACAGCTCTGCTCTCAGCCACATAGAACCGCGTCTGGGTCATCTGTCGCAGGGATGTCTGTGGGGAGGTAGGACCCAGAGCAGAGCACTCAGGGAGGGCACCACCATTCCCGGTCCCTCCATCCTCCATCCAGAAAGACTTCCCAGGCTGAACCACACTGAGACAAGACAGAAAAGGAAACACAGGCTTCCTCCCTCGGGACAAACCCCTCAACTTTCCTCAGGGAGCCCCAGGGAGTGGGGTCTGGGGCTCAAAACGCCACCTTCGAGAGAACAGTGACATGAGCAAGCAGACAGACCCGCCAGGCCCAGGAGGGCTGGCACTGGCACGTAGGGCCCTAGGGACAGGCTCCCTCGCTGGGAGGCAGCAGCCATGGCCAAAGGCTGGTGACTCTGTGGGGACCAGCATTCACACCAAAATGACCTGCCGGATGTCACGAAGCCGGGTGAGCAAGGGCTCCTCATCCTCCAGCACCGTCCGCTGGACTGCAAGAATGACAGGCAAGGCCTGTGGGTACCAGGTGCCACTCCCACATCTGCAAGCAGCTGCCCCGAAGACCTCAGGGCACCCCGGGGCAGATCGGGGACCCTCGATCACAGGCTACCGCTCACCTTGCCTGCTGCCCATGAGCACCTCCTCCAGGTGGAAGCTCTCCGGACCCTCAGCCTGTGAGGGACAGAGGTCACAGCGTCAGGCCTGGAGCTCCAGCTCCTCCAGGTCTTCCACCAGGTCAGCCAGGACCACAGTGGCATACACACCTGACGGCCGAGCAGCAGGAGAGCCTCCAGCACCACGGTCCGGGCTGTGCTCCCTGGGGTCACACGGATGGACACGTAGGCCACACCCACCCTGCAGGGAACAATCTCAGGAGCTCGGGTAACATGCCCCCACCCACCCCAGCTCCCACCAACAGACCCTGGGCCTGGGGCCTGGGTCTCACTTGAGCCAGGCAGGGTAGATCTTCAGGTCTTCCTGGGTGTGGGGCAGAGCACGGAGGATCCAGGCCTCGGGGGCAGCCTCTCGGGATCCCGGGCCTCTGCTGCCCTCCTCCTCTGCACTCCCTCCGGCCCGGGTCCTGCCCCGGGTCCCCATGTCCATGGTGTGGACAGATGGGGGGAGGGCCTGCAACTCGAAATCGCAAGGGTCCTCTGTGACATAGTAAGCCCGAAGCGCTGCCTCCTGCGGGGGAAGTGGGGGGTGGAGGGGGGCAGATGTAGACACCAGCCAGGGCCACGCCAGATGCCACAAAGCTCCCCAAGAAGGCGCCCTGCAGGGGCTCCCTCTTACTAGCATCTCCTGACTCCTGGCCTGGCGGGGGACAGTGATAACACGAAAGTGGTTTCTCTGCAGAGCATCGTTGCCATCAAAGATCTTCAGGGTCTGTTTGCCTGGGCCGGAGAGAAGTAAATGCCTGTCCATGGAGTGGGTCCAGGCTGGGGACAGGACGGGGGATAAGGTGAGGGATGAGGGGACCAGGCTGCAGGCCACAATGGCTAGGAGGCACTCACTGGAGTCCGGGGCCAGCACCTCTCTGCCCAGCCCAGCGGGGGCGCTTCCGTCTGCACCATCGTCCCCCTCACCTGCCGGAGGGGCACAGCTGATCTTCTACCCAGGCCAACCCCCAGCCCACACACCCAGCCCCAGCACAGCCCCTCACTCACCCTGCTCTGGGGCCGCGCTCTCAGAGATGCGGAAACAGTGCATCTTACTGAAGTTTCGGGACAGCAGGCGCACGCACACCGGCGGGAGGACCATGGTGCGCAAGCGCCCAAATGTGCACTCTGGGGCAAGCGCCGCAGAGCAGACTGAGTGGGCCTGCAGATAGGAGCATGGGTCGGCTGTCAGCCACTCTGCAGGGGCCCACGCTGGGTTGATGGCCCCTGACCAGGCCAGGGAGGGGCACACAGGCGGGTGCTACCCTCAGACCAGAAGGATCCCTGACTCTGTACAATGGGGACCATCCCCAGACCCAACACACTGGGATGCAGACGGGTGAGCACGGAAGGACGCGCCACACCTGCTCTCGGGACCTCCAACCTACTTTCCAAAGGGATAATATATCCACTCTGCCCCACCCCCCAGGACTATGACACCCTACCCCCAGGAACTGCCCATCCCCACCATGCCCACCAGGAACTCCACCATCCCACTCCGCCCCTCAGGGCACCCCCACCCCGCAAAGCCCCACCTACATGCTGCACCCCCTCCCCCACAAAGCCCCACCTGCGCATCCTCCCCCCCACCAGCCAGCAAAGCGCAAAGCCCCACCTGCACGCCGCACCACTCGCAGCGCACGCCCGCCAGCACATCCGAGGAGCCGCATGTCTTCCTGCAGACCTCGCAGCGTGCACCAGAGGGCAGGTTCCCCTCCCGCCAGTGGTGGTGATGCGCGTCCTGTGGAGGGGGCCATCCTGGCTCAGCCAGCCCCCAGCAACACCACCTTTCCCCCTCCCCGCCCCCCCCACCCCCAGGCTCAGGCCTCTGACCCTGCGCACTCACGTGGTCCCGGTGCCCATCCCAGTGGCACTGGCGGCAGTCGCTGCAGGCGAAGGGCACACAGTCGGGGTGAACGTGCAGCTCACACACTGGGGGGCGGGCAGGGTTAAGGGCCTCTCGCCTCTCCCCACAGCCTTGCCCCCTTCTCTTGGGCAGCACTGCCAAGGCCAGTTCCCTGCACATCCCAGCCACACTTCCTGGACTCTTCCTCGAGCGCACAGCAGGTGCCCCTCCCCTCAGGGGACAGGAGCCGGCTACCCATTGCTCCCTGTCTTCTGGCCCCCTGCTTCCCCATGAGGGCAGCTTGAGAGTCCACAAATACATCCCCCCTCATGGGCGCCCAGGGCACCACCCCGCCTCCTACCCAGCTGCCTGGCCACAGCAGGGTGTGGGCCCCCTGGGCAGCAGAGACCAGGACCCTGGTGAGGGTGCAGACCACAGAGCAGCCAGGCGGGCTGGGCAGTACCTTCACAGCGGAGCGCAGGGGCCTCCAGGGCCTTGCGGCACACGGCGCAGAACTTGCGCTTGTAGAAGCCCCGAGGGCCAAAGCAGTGGGCCACAGGGACCTGCAGGGAGCAGAGCTCCCCCTCAGCCTGGGGCCCACCGGACAGCACCCAGCCAGCGCCAGCAGGCCTCGTCCTCTGCAGCCCAGAGAGCCCTGCAGTGCCTCCCAAATCTTCCCCTGCCCCTCTGTGCCCCTGGGGGTCCTGCTGGAACTGCCCACTCTCCTCCGAGTCCCCCCCCCACCCCCGCTGGGCTGCCCCTCCTGCAGGGAGCCCCCTGCTGGTTCTTCCCCGGGCCTGATTCAGCTGTGCGGGTCCAGGAAGCTGGGCGCTGGCTGCTTCCTCCAGGCCTCGTCCCTGCCCCTGTGATACATCCGGGGCAAGCTGGAGAAAAACACTCATGGGCAGAGGCCCACCAACAGGCAGGAGCAGGAGTGCTGGGTGTCAGGGACCCCAGAGGAGGAGGGATCAGAATCAGCAGGAGGTGAGGCCTGGCTACTGCCCTGGGAGGGGCTCACACACAGGGACTTGGGATATGGTCAGCATCCTGGAGACCCAAGGCAGCACATAGGAGCATTCCTGCACCATCCACCCAGACAGACTGACTCAGCCCAGCACCTGCCACGAGAGCTCACTCCCCCAAGCCCCACCCCACCCCACCCCACCCCCCGCCCCATCCCACCATACGCACTCGGACCAGGCTGGGCGCCACACCCGTACAGGGTGTCTTCACGTGCTTCAGGCACTTCTCGTGGGACATGAAGTTGCAGACTACGGAATGAGAGCAGCATGAGTTGGCCCCTGTCCGACCCAAGCATCAGGAGACCCCAGGCTTTGGCATGCAGAAGGGAGGCCATGGCCAGCAGGAGCACCAGGGGCCACAGCCAGCTGCCCACATTCTGCAGGGGCAGTGCATCTCTCACAGTGGGCCCACTCTGCCAGAGCTGAGGGGGAGTCGGCGTGTGGTGAATCCCTGCATCCCCCACCCCACTCTGACCCAGCAGTGAGTGATGGGGAAAGTGACTCTCGCCATCCCCACTATCGTGGGGGCAGAGGGAGGACATGGCCACAGCATCCCCCCACAGAAGCACCATGGACACCCTGATCCACTGCGCCACCCCACCTCTCATCCCCAGAGAGCCCAGAGTGGGGATGCTGCTGTGTCCCAGGGTCTTGAGAGTGGCCCCTGCCCCTTGCACAAGGGGGCCCACTCCTATCTGTTGGCCCTGAGGTGCAGGCAGGTAAGTGGACATCTCCCCCAAGACCAGCAGCACGAAGAACATTCTTCCCCCTCTCCACCACAACTCTGAAGACCCTCTGACCACCCTTCCCATATGCTGTGTGCCTGTTGAAACCAGAGCCAGTCTGTGATGGTCCAGGACCTCCCGAGGCTGGCAGGGTAGGGGGTGGCCAGCCCAGGGATGGCCACACCTGTCCCCACCCAGAGGGATAGACAGCCCAGAGGTTCTAAAGGCAGTGAGTACTCCGACATAGGCTGTGTTTCTGAGGGCCTCCTGTCCTGGGGTGCAGGCCACTAAGAAGGGAGGCCTGGAGAGTCCAGCCACACTGAGGGCCAAAGTCAGACAAGATTGGGGGGAGGGGTGCAAGAGGCCTAGGGAGGGGCAGGGGACCTGGGCTGGGCCCCTTTGGGGTGGGATGGGTTGGACAAGGCAGCTGGAGGCTGGGAAGTGGGCAGGCAGCAAAAGGACTCACTCTCCAAATGGCGCTTGGTGAAAAGTATGAGCAAGGGGCCTTGAGGCAGCCCCATCTTACCCACTGAAGCCCTACCCACCCGTCCCTAGGAGGAAGACACCGACTGGTCCTCCACAGGCTAGCAAGGACAGCCCTGAGGCCTTGCTTTTGAAAAAACTACAGCAGGCTGGGTCAGATGGAGTAAGTGGGGAGGCACAGAGGAAGGGTGAGCACTCTGGCTAGCTTCCCCTCCAAGGCACCCAGACTAGCTCTGTCCCGGAAGGCAGCAGCTGCAGGCAGGTGGTGCCCAGCTCCTCTGGCCCACGGAGATAGTGCTTGATCACCCCACATCCCACATCCTGGGTACTCCCTGGCAGGGAAGGAGGCTCTTCCTCCCACACGCTTGTCAGGCCCCTCTGCCGGCCAAGATTATGAGCCCCTTCTCCAGAGGTGGGGAGCACGTCCACACAGCTGCCCAGGGATGGCCTCCACGTCATCCCCCAAGCCCAGCCCCTTTCCATGAGCTGCTTCGCCCTTTAGACCCAGAGCCCCACCTGCAGGAGGTCATAGCACTGAGGAGGACCTGGAGTCTAGCCTTAGACTTGGAGCCCTGCCTTCACCACCCCTCACCTGTGCAGGGGTCCTGGGTTCAACCTCAGACCTAAGCTGACTCAGCCTGCACAAGCACTGCTCCCCCCTCAGGTGAGCCAGTTGGCATGGGACAAGATAAGACAGTGCAGTGTTTCTGAGGATCTAGGGGTGACCTGCCCCATGCCAGCTGGCCAGACCACCTGGTGCTGCCCTAGGGAGTCAGCTCAACCATGCCATTTTCTTGGGCAGAAGGCATCCCGCCTGAGAGACCCAGCCTCCTCCATCCAGACCTGGTTAAGACTTCTCTGTAAACCCCAGAGCCAAAAGCCTGTCTCCATGAGTGGAGCAAAGGGTCCCCAAATGCCTGGGCAGCTGTGGTCCTCAGGGCCTACCCACCTGTTCTGCCAGAGGAAGCAGGACTACCAGAGCAGACCTGGGAAGCTTGTGCCCTCGCTGTCCAATGAGCCAGCAGAGGGAGGGCCTCCTGGCCCAGGCAGCCAGCTTGGCAGCTAGGTGCCAGCCCTGTTAGGGCATGCCGCACTTGGCCCTTGTGGGTAGCAGTGTGCACGCAGGGCAAGAAAAGGCCCAGCACTAGGGCACAGGATCCTACCAGCGGCCGGGACCAGCCCTGCCTGACCACAGTGATGCCTCCTTGCTGCCCCAGCTACAGGGAGTGAGGAGCCTAGAGTAAGTGAGGAGTCCCACCTGCTTAGGGGACCCTGAACTCATCCCCCAGTCACTGCACCTGCTCCACAACGCCCACCATACTTTTCCCTCACTGAATCCCAAGCCCAGTGAAGGAGCCCAGGGAGCAGTTTTTTCCTGAGGCCCACAGTCCTGGGGGAAGACACCTGGTGCCCCCAACCCCCTAGAAGAGCAAGTGCTTATAGCCTCTCCAGAGAGGGTCTGAGGCCATCACACTCCTGCCCCGGGGGTTAAGCGGCTCTGTCCTGAGGAGCCCACTGGGAATGCAGAAGTCAGAGGGGAGGAGCCCATTCTGGGCCACGGGCTGGGGTCTGTGGGATCGCGGGCGCTCACCGTCGCAGAGGAAGCCGGCCAACCCCCAGATGAAGTCGGAGCAGAGGTGGCAGAAGGTGGGCTTAGTGAGCGTCACCTTCCGGAAGCTGTGGCCAGACGCGGCGGGGCCTGGGGTCCTGGCGCCCGCCCGCTCCGGGCCAGACCCCGACCCTGGCCCCGGCCCAGGTCCCGGGCGCGCGCGGCCTCTGCCGCCTAGCTCGGGGCTGGAGGCCGGGCTGCCCGGGCGCGGCGAGCTACTGCCGAGCCAGGCACGGGCCCGGGGCTCGGCCGCCGCCGCCATCCCTGCCCGGGCGGCCCGACCCCGGCGGCTGGCGAGAGCCGGGTCCGCGCCGCGGGTGAGAGAGGGTACCGCCTCCCCGCCGACCCCGCCGTCCGCGCCGGGCTTCCGACTGCGCCCGCCGCTACTGCGCAGGCGCATGCTCGGGGGCGGGGGCCATGGAGCTGGGGGCGGGGCCTGGGCTGGGGCGGTGGGCCTTCTGGGGCGGGGCCTGGGGCGGCGGGGCGGGGCCTGGGTTGGTACCTGCTGGAGGTGGAAAACCTGCGGGCAGGCCTGCGGACCCTGGGTCCGAGGCGCGGCCTAGTGAGGGACTGCTTGGGGAGGCCTGGAGGGCAGGGGGATGGGCTTGGCCTTCGGCCGACAGGCTGCGCCCGGAATCGGGATCGGGTTCCCCGCACGCAGCCTCGCGACGACTCCGGCACCGGGCGTTTGCACCTGCGGCGGCCAGACACGCGCCTGCGCAGACGGACACCTCCCACGCGACAGTGGATCCCGCGGGTGGTTCGCGGTTGCACTGGGAGGCCCTGCGAGCGCAGGGCACATCCCAGGGGCCCGAGGGTGGGATCGGGAACCAAGGCCCGCCTCCCCTGCATGCCCCAACCAGCCTTGTATGACAGCCGAGTGCGCTGCGTTTTCGCAAGCGTGGGCCCTGCCTTACCCCGAGTACCCTCAGGCCTGGCCCCTGTCCTCACCACAGATGGGGACGTCATGAGGGTCTCACTCAGCAATAGCCAGGGCCTGCATTCCCCCCCTCCCTACGCCAACGTTGCTGTCCCGCTGTTAACTGATGATGCTCCCTCACATCATCTCTCTCGGGAAGCTGGAAGGGCCAGCATCCCTCCCTCCAGGTCATGGCCTAGTGTTCCCATCAGGGCCTGACCTGTCCAACGTCGCCCCCCTCCTCCTCGACCCCGCCCCCCCAGGAAAACCCACCACCACCGCACTCCTGGGGAAGGCAGTGAGTTCTGCCAGCCAGCCCTGCAGAGATGTCTGGCTTTAGGAAGTGACAACCACAGCGCACACAGCTTTGTTTTGTCCAGGCGGTGCTGGGGATGTGTGGGGGATGTGCCCACAAAGGTCACCCTGACCCCATTGCCTGCCAGAAATCACTCCAGGGTCCCTCCTTCTGTGGGCCTGAACGCAGATTGCCGTGCATGTGGCCAAAGTGGGCATCATGGGCCAAGGGTGTTCTTGGAGGACCCAGACGGGACAAGCAGGGCTGCAGAGAGAGGCTGGCTGCTGTAGGGGTGGAGAAGGGTAAAGTCCCAGGGTCCCAGAGGAGGAGAAAAACCAGGTGGGGGATGCAACCAGGGGAGAATAATGTCCAGAGTTGGGGTGGGGGGCGATGACCAAAAGGCCAGGAAGGCAATGCCCTGGAAGTGTGTTGGGCCTGCTGGGAGGGCCTGAGGGAGCGAGAGACAGGGAGGGTTGCAGTGCCTTGTTTTGCTGAGGGGGATTCCAGGTGTGGACAGCAGAGGGAGAGAGACAAGCTGTTTCTGCGGGAGACAGGGTCCTGAGAAGGCAGGAGGACTTGCACCGTCATTCCCAGGACGGTTCTTCACTGTCTGGAAACCACTCACTGCGCACCCAGAGCATTGATTGGGCTGGCATGTCTGCCCTTCTGGAGCTGAGTTCTGGGGCTGACAGACAACAAACTGAAAAATAAGAACCAAGCCACTTAATGTCTTAGTGCCAGGCATGGATGGAGGGAGCCAGGCTGGAGTTCCCAAGAGGAGCTGGGCTGTGGGCAGCAGGAAAACATCCAAGCATCGGGAAACAGAGGGTGCAAAGGCGCTGGGGCCACTCCTTTCTCCTTGTCTTCTCAGCACCCTCATTCTGGCTTCAACCCACCCAGCTACCTGAACCTGCCCTCAGCCAGGCCGCAAGTCACAGGTGAGGACCAGGCCCCAGGACCAATGTCCCTCCTGGCCCTAGGAGGGTTATAATCTAGCCATGGTGCCTGAGAAGGGGCAGGTTTCTATGGAAGACCACTTGGCACCATACAAACTATAGCTGACTTCTTAGGAAACGGGACCAAGGACATATCTCTCCATGTGTGAGAAAGTGGGGAGCAGGGGAAACACCTGGAAAAGGTTTATCACATGTCCATTTCTGCAGAAACCTAACTCTGCTCTCTGATGCAGTGTGCCAACGGAAATGGCAGACACACTGCTGTCAAACCTTCCACGAACTTCTCAGGACCCCTACCAGAATAGCTAGCAGCTTCTAGCTGACGGCTGAAAACATCTGTGCCTGGAGCATGGCGCTGCTCGAGGATCTGGGTGGCCCACTCCATGTCCATGTTCCCACAGAGAGCTTTGGGTCTACAGGCCGTGCCCCTCCCCTTCTCTGCCCTCGAAGTCTCAGTAAGCTCAGGCGCCCCAACACAACACAAGCCAGCCACAGGCTGGGGGCCTTGAACAATGTGTACTTCTCAAAGTTCTGGAGGCCGCAAGTCTGAGGTCGGGGTGGCTCTCAGTCATGTTCCGGTGGGGGACTCATCTTCATTTGCAGATGGGCCTTCTCGCTTGGCTCCTCACACGGCAGCAGAGAGACAGAGAGAACAAGCTATCTGCTGTCCCTTTTCACAAGGGCACTAACCCCATCCCGTGCTCTTGACCCCCAAAGGCCCCACCTCCAAACACCATCCACAGGGGTAGAGTTTCAATACATGAATCAGTGACAGAATCCTTGCCTGTTGTCCAAGCCCCTCGGCTCATGGTACTCGGTTACAAGGAGCCTGGCAGACTCACATGGAAACCAGCCAGCTAGGCATTGTTAACTGGGGGCCTCTGATGCCTGCGCTCTGCTCTGAGTACCGTGGGTGGGTCCCTTTGCTCCTGGAGCATGCTCAGTGTATGTTAGCAGCCGCACCACGGCTTCTCTCTGCTGTGGACATGCTTGTGTGCTGGAGCCAGACTTCGGTTGTTAGGAAACATGCTTCCAGGAGCTCTGGTCCGTGTGTGCACGCATCCACTGGAGAAACCTTGCCAGGCCATAGGACATGCTGTGACCACCTCTAGAAGATAATCCCAAAGAAAAATAGACGCACACACAAAAATAAAAATGTGTATGTCCACTGGCAATGTAGGAAATTTCCTTCCGTGCACTCGTGTGAACAACTAATGGTCTCAGAGTTGCAGCCTTTCTGGGAGGTTGTGGTGTGGTTTCCACTTCTGTCCCTTGGAGGCAAGGCAGTCACCAGACCCTTATTGCAGATCCACCTGCCACCCACAGCTCAGCTCGTAAGGCCCCATTTGTTCGTGACTCCATCATTTTTCTAGTGAGCATCTTGTCTTTATTGATTTGTAGTTTTCAGGCTCTAGAGATTATTGTTTTGTCAACAACAGTCCATTCTCGCCATCCATGGCTGCTGCACTCTGGAGCCATGAACACACAGCCCGGGCTCCTGGGGGAAGGCAGGGTCGGCTTCCTGGAAGCCACTGGTCACAACAGAACCGTGTGTCATGCAGCTTCTGTCTGAAGTCACCTTACCGACTCTGCTGTTGGCTCATCAAGAAACCAGTGGCCAGCATTGCCATGCCTCAAGCCTGAACAAAACCCGCCCCACCCATGGTTTCCTCCGTGGGCCCACCGCAGCCTCTGGCATGTGGACCCCTGGGTGGGACTCCAGCACCACCTGGGGGTTGGGGGGCGCATTTTCAGCCATGGAGTCACAGCCAAAAGCACGAAAATGCGGGACATGAGGTAATAGACAGACAACAGACAGGAAGGAGACTGGTTTCCAGGATGAGCCGAACCGAGAAAGTAGGGCGCTGCCTCCTCCTGTCTCTGCTGGGGACGTCGGGTCCCACTCTGTCCTCGCTGCTCTGGCCACATCCCCGAATGACCATGGACACTGTGGGCTTACAAAGGGTTTAGCGAGCAGATGAATTCACAATTCCAGGATCCATGAATACTGAAGCTTCCTGGGTCAGCACCGCCTCCTCCACATCAGGACGGTCCTGTCACTCTCCTGTGGCTCTGGGTGAACAGGCCTTCTTAAGGCTTCATCTCATCCAACTGATCAGTCTTTCCTTGCTGGGGAGGGCCTTTGCATCCTGTTCAAGAGGCTGTAGGCCCTGAGGCCACAGAGATGCTGCTGGGTTCGCAGTTCCATCTCCCGAGGCTGCCAGGCCTATCTTGGCAGTGTGGGTGATGCAGCATCCCATCTAGGCAACCCACAGCCTCTCTCTTTAAGAAAGAATGCAAGTCATCATAGAATTAGATACAAATGTATTCAAAAGGAGAAAGGAAATCATAATATTCTTAAAAACTGACCAACACCAGAAACACCACAAAATCCAGAAAATACCATAATTTTTATTCATAGCTGCATGATACGCCACTAGGATAAATTTTTCATCTACATTTTTTTATTGTCTCCTTTTTTTTTTTTTTTAAGATTTTGTTTATTTATTTGACAGACGGAGATCACAAGTAGGCAGAGGGGCAGGCAGAGAGAGAGGAGGAAGCAGGCTCCCTGATGAGCAGAGAGCCCGATGTGGGGCTCGATCCCAGGATCCTGAGACCATGACCCGAGCTGAAGGCAGAGGCTTTAACCCACTGAACCCCTTATTGGCCCCTTATTGTCTCTTCTTATAACAATTTTTTCAATATTATTTTCAGAGAGAAAAGAGAAGAAGAACTTAGCGTCTCTAACAAGGTTGATTAAAAACAACCTTTCATGGCTTCAACCCTTCATGGCTGCTAGTTCACCAAAGTCCTCGCTTGGGCTTTCATTACTCATAACTCCTATCTAGCGAAGACTGCCCTCAGATTTGGAGAGAACTTTGACAAATTCGTTTCGTTTATAAGCTGGAAAGTCTGGGGCACTTCATTTTCTCGTGCTGTGACTAATCTCAAATGGCCTTACGGATCTCATGAACCCTCTTACGTCATGTCCTTGTCACATTGGCTCTCAGGGTTCTCCATTATCTTGCTGATGTCAGCATTTCCTGTTAAATCAGCAGAATGTTTAATCCTGTTCCAAAAGTTCATGTGATTTCACTCCTTTTGGTTAGTTGCCACGGCTGTTCCTGGAAGCTGTCCTCTGTGCCAGGGTGTCTGGCATTAAGTTTGCAAAGAAGTGACCAGGAACAATGTGCATACAGTCCAGTAAACCCAAGCTGATGTTTCCACCACTCAGCTTCCCCTTGGGCAGATCCAGAAAAGGCTTCCCCACCTCCCCAGAACCACCCAGAAGAGGGGAAGTGTGACGGAGGGAGCCTGAGGCAGTGTGGGAACTGCTGTGGTCCTAGCATCTTCCTTTAGCGAAGTTGACAAAGCCATCTGATCATATGACTAAGGCCCCGTGGGAATCCATGTCCATCTCTGGCCAGGGCCACAGGGTCTCTTCTCCACTGGGTTCAACAACCCTGATCCAAGAGCAGAAGGCCTTGCATGTGCTCAAGGTGTGAGCAGGACATGCTCCCTTTAGAGGCCTCCTGCTGGCTTTCTCTACCTTCTGGAGCTGTGTTCTTTGCAGTCCGGTGCTCATGACCCTTTCTTCCACCATCAAAGCACAGCATCTTTAAACTGTGTACCCAGGATTAAAAAAAAAAAAAAGATTTTTCTTATTTGGGGGTGCCTGTGTGGCTCAGTGGGTTAAGCCTCTGCCTTCGGCTCAGGTCATGGTCTCAGGGTCCTGGGATAGAGCTCCACATCAGGCTCCCTGCTCAACAGGGAGCCTGCTTCTTCCTCTCTCTCTGCCTGCCTCTCAGCCTGCTTGTGATCTCTCTCTCTGTGTCAAATAAATAAATAAAATCTTATTTAAAAAAAGATTTTGTTTATTTGAGGGAGTGAGCATGAGCTGGGTCAGAGGGAGAAGCAGACTCCCCACCGAGCAGGGACCCCTGACACAGGGTTCAATTCTGGGACCCGGAGTTCATGACCTGAGGCCAAGGTAGGCGCTTCCCGGACTGAGCCACCCAGGCCCCCTATTCCTGGGATTCGTTTTAATCAGATAGGCTAAGGTGACAGAAATTCAAACACCTGCCTTTGGAAGAATAATTTATTACTTACATTTCCCAAGAGAATCAGGTACCCCACACCACGCAGGGCCACAGGGCGAAGCACCAGTTGGAGTCAGAAAGCAGAGGGGAGCAAAGGGAATGTAGCCCAGAGCCTTTATTGAGGTTTTCATAGGAAGGAAAGGGTGAGCAGCAGGCACAGGGAGTAAGTTTGGGATCGGGCAATTTGAATAATTTTGGCAGGCCTGGGCTATAGTGCTGTCCCTAGTGTCCACTATCTGGCCTTGGCATGATCTGGGGCAAGGGGGGTGTTGGCCTGGCATGTAAGAGAAATGAAGGGTGGCTTCGGGGTGTGGGCTCTCTCTAGGAACCATGTAGCCCTTGGAGGAGCACACTCTCTGGGACCAAGGCCCCAGATGCCAGAGCATCAAGAAAGGAAGAAAATAAGCAAATACAGGCAGGGGAGGGGAAAAAACAAAAAAAAAAAGAGGGGAGAAGATACACTCCTGATTTTGTTTAAGAGGGAAAAAAGATCCTGCCCTAAGGGAAGAAACAAGGGGAAGGGATGCTGCTGGGTTGGAGCCATCCTAGGAAGGCTCCTGCAGACCCTTCCCTCCTAGTTTCCTCCTATCAGCCAGAGGCAGGAGTGAAAACCCTAAAACCAGAAAGAAAAAAAAAAAAAGAAAAAGAGGGGAGAAGATACAGGCCTGATCTTGTGTGTTCTTTCACCTGGAAACATTAGGAGCAACTAGTGGTGGATTACCAGAACCGCTCCCCTGCCGCCCCCTCCATGATGTGGTCCCACCCATCAGGGGCTGCACACCTAGTACCCAGCACCATTCAGATTGTTACCCAACCAGTAAACATTTGCTCGTACTGATGGGCTGAAATGTCCGATTCTGGCTTGTTTCGACAGCCTATCTGCAGCGACTACTTCCACACCTGAGGGGATACAGTGCTGCGCTCCCGGCTGCCCAGAGCTGCACCACAGCACCAACCCCCATACAAGTTCCTGACGCAGCCACCTCTCTCCAACATGGTGTCTTCCTCCAAGGGGATTCCTGGGACATACTCATTAGGATACAGAGGTCCAACAGCTTTGAGTCCTGTTGGGTCCCACTGGCAACACATTCCTCCCCAGGCTGCTGGCTGCCTGGGAGCCCCTTGGGACTTGGAGGCTCAGGAGCAGGCAGACCATGTAAACAGCACCACCAGCCACCATGTGTGACCAACACCACTGGAGTCCTACTGCCAGGACATCCTCGAACATGGACAGGACCCAAGGCCAGCACTTTAGCCAAACTTCATACAGGTGCCTGAGCAGTGGGTGCTCTGGGCAACAATGGCCCATCTTCACACTGATGACACACTGTCAGACCACTGCGTAAGAACTGTCCCCTTCAGAGTAGAGAACACTGGGACTCTCTTGACTCACAGATGCCAAAAATGTAACTTGAAATCACACATGCGTCCAGATACAGGAAAACCACAATACGAGTCGTGACCAAGACATCCTTACCTTTTGGAGTTAGAAACAAGTAACCAAGACACATGTCACTTGAAACCGCGATATTTCTGAGAGGTTCCACAGAACCGGTTTCACTGAGGGACATAATGATCCTGTTAAACAATTCCTCGTCATATCCCATTTCAATGAATGGACCCCAAGATGAGTGCTTATCTTGCCTCAGGCCTTAAGCTCCCCTAATTAAGGGCCCTTTGCCCAACTCTCACCTACACCAACCTGAAAAGATTTCCCTGTCCTTCCCTGTCCTGAAGGGGAGATGTGTTCAGCCTCTGTGTAATGCAAACTTGCCATGAGGCTCTCTGCTGATCTCTCCCCACTTCTGGTGTTCCTGTGTGGCCGTGGCCCAAGTGCCCAGCCTTCTGTCTCCTCGTATCCGTGAATATGAACTTCTTTCTTCATTGCAATCATCTCCCTGTGTGTGTGTCTTACTGTACCTGGTCTGAACAAAGCCTCAGTACACAGTACACCTCTCTTCTGAGGTCTTTATGCAGCCACTCCCTTGTCAAGTCTTCCTCTGCCTCCCCCTACAAGGATGCAAAGATGACATACAGGCCCCGTTGGGATCATCCAGGATTATCTCCCCATCTCAAGATCCTTCACTTAATCTCACCTGCAAGTCCCTTCACAATGAAAGGTCACACTCAGAGGTCCTGGGATGAGGCCCAGGGTCTGGCTGTGGGCCAGCCAATCACACTACAATTATTCTGCTCACAACTTCTGTGCTATTGTCATGCGTTTCAATTCCCTGGGGTATTTAAGTCCCAGAAGACATTCTGTTCTGGTTTTAGAAAGCATTTTTCATTAGGTTTATATACAACACACTGTTCCTGAAGCTCTGGGCTGTGGGGGTCATTCTGCTTTGAGGGCCCCAGTTACCATCTCCTCAGGTGAGGGCCAGTGGCAACCAGTGTCTCCAGAGTTCATTTCTTCGCAAAGTCTTTATCTGACCTTTTCTTTTGAAGTAAACTTCTTGCTGGGTTCAGAATTCTAGCTCCCCAGTTGTGTGTTTCCAGGAGTGAGTTTCCTCTCACTGTGTACTAGTTTCTGTAGCTTCTGTTGAAAAATCAGTGAGCTCTGAAAATGCTTCCTTGGCCTTTGGCTTCAGCCCTTCAGAGCCATGTGCCTGGGCAGCGGTCTTTGTGCCCCCCCGCCCACCCCCCCGCTTGCAGGCCCCCCAGATCTGTGGCTGGGGATCTTCCAGTAGTGCTAGCCAGCCCCACACTCTTACCTCTGCAGACACTGCTCTGTCGCCAGCATGAGGGGCTGGTCCGTAGGTGGCCTCCAGGGAGGGGTTCTGGGGCTTCCCACAGGAGGGCGGCAGGAGCCAGCTCACAGTGTGGGGACAGGTCCAACTGTGGAAGCCACGGCGTTTGCCACGCGTGCGCCTGCACGTGGAGTGTAAGAATGAGCACAGCCAGGCCGGGCCACCCAGCTGTCAGCAAGGTCCACTCGGTTTCTCCCAGCCGGCCTGCGCCCTGACCGCACCTGCTCCTTGTCACTTCCCTGAGCCAAGCCCACCCTGCACGGGCTCTCCTTTGACTCTCCCACCCCCTGCATCCCATCCACTGGAGATCCTAGCGCTCATCTTCCGAACGTGCCCCCGTCCGACCACCTGTGCACACCATCCAGCCATCGCAGGTCAGAGCCATCAAGTGGCCGCCTGACCCGCGCATTCGGCTACTTCCCTGCCGGTCTCCGGAGCAACCCTCTGAAGCGCGAATCAGAAAAGAGCTCGCTCGGGCCCCGGGACGGCGCAGCGCTCCTGCGGGACGCGTCGGCGCACAGCCGCAATTCAGCAGAGAAGGCCCCGGGGCTGGGAAGGGGCCGCGACCCAAGCTGCGCCGGCTAGAGCCCAGCGGGGACCACCCCCAATCCCCGCCCCCTCGCCGGCCCCGCCTCTCGCCAGGCCCGCCCCGCCCGGGTTCCGAGAACTCGCCGCGGCAGTCACGTGGCGTGCGACCCGGAGGTGGAACGGGTCGGCGCCGCGCAGCCCTCGGCTCCCGGAGCACAGACGACCCGCCGGGCCTGCGGCGACCGTGCGCCCCCGCGCCCACCCGACCATGCGGGCACCGCGCTCCTGCACCCCCCTGCTCACGCTGCTGGCCGCGCTGCTGGCCACGCCCAGGGCCCTGGCAGAGGCCCCGCACCTCGTGCTCGTGGACGCGGCCCGCGCTCTGCGGCCCCTGCGGCCCTTCTGGAGGAGCACCGGCTTCTGGTGAGCGCTCCGTGCGAGGAAACCGAGGCCCTAGAGGCCGATCTCGCCTCCATCCCGCCGCGCGCTCCTCCTGAACCCGGGACACGCTCTGGGTCCCCCTGGTTGCATTGGAGAGACCCTTTCCCTCTCGCGCTCTGGGCCCACCTTAGGCGCTCTGATGGGAGGACAGCTGCCCGGGCGGTAGCCCGCCGCTGGCTGGTTTACTGCTTATCCTCAGGGTCCCCCGTCAGTCAGACCCAGAGTTTTCTCTGTCCGCGGGCTCCAGGCAGTGTTTTGGGTGCCAAGAAGGGTTTTCTGAGTGGGTTCCAGAGGCCTCTGGACAGGCCCTGAGTTTGCTTGCTGGCCACCTGGGGCAGGCGGAGCGCAGGAGAGGCAGCAGACCAGGACCCTCCTGAGGGGGCAGCCACAGTGACGTCACACATCCCTACGAGGGGACCTGTCTCCCACCCTGCTATGTCTCAGACCTGCCCCTGTCTCCCACCTCCCTATGGCTCCCACCCCCTCTGTGGCCTGCTTCTGGCTGAGAGCACCTGACTGAAGGGGAAGGAGCAGGGTACTGGGATGTGGTCCTCTCCCCTCAGGGAGCCCCTGCTTTCCATAAACATGAGACTTCCTGACATTCCTGGTGTGAGGGTTCATTTTATTACATCAGGGACAGTAACATTCACTGGCAGGCACTTTCTGTCCAGCTGCTGGAGACGGGTGTCCTGGGCAAGCCTGGGCCTGTCCATGGGACTCATGCCACATCCCCCTTTTTCTGTCCCCAGCCCCCCACTTCCTCACAGCCAGGCTGACCAGTATGACCTCAGCTGGGACCAGCAGCTTAACTTGGCCTATGTGGGTGCTGTCCCTCATGGTGGCATTGAGCAGGTCCGGACCCACTGGCTGCTGGAGCTCATCACAGCCAGGTGAGTGATGGGGACAGCTGGCAGAACCCCCTTTATGGAGGTGAAGACTGAGGCCAAGAGGAGGACTCTGTCCGGGTGTGCGGGCCGTGCAGTCTGGGGGCTGTGGTGGGTGCTGGGTGGCTCCTGGGTTGGGCACAGCTGGCAGCCCGCTGGACATCACTTAGAGGCTCGGGGGCAGGTGGGTGTCCCACTGCACCAGCTTTGTGGCTGGCCTAGCGCCCATGCACCCACAGACCTTGTGCAGTGCGCTGGCCAGTCAGGCTTTGCAGGAAGACTGCCCAGGGGCTGGGCTGAAGTTGTGTTGGTCACACCCCCTCCCCTTTGGCCCTGCAGGGCTCCACCCAGCCAAGGCGTGGCACATAAGGAACACTTGGGTGTGTGTTTGGAAGACTTCGAGAGACATAGAGACCTTCTTGCCCCTGGCCAGAGCTGCCACCTCTCACCCAGTGGGACTGGGACTGGGACTGGGCGGGGCAAGGGACCAGTATCCTGTTGGCACCTTGGAGGCGTCATGATTGCCTCGGGGACCTTGTTCAAATAAGACCGTGACACCCAGCATCAAATCAACCCTGCAGGGCCCTGGATGCTCAGCCTGTGGTCCGGGCTGGCATTGGGGCGGTTTGTTTCAAGGGAGTCGCTCTTGGATGTTTAAGTGTCAGGGGCCTCTGTGTGTTCCCTCCAGGGCAGAGGGGCACAGCATCAGTCTTGGAGGAGTTGTGGCAACTGATGTCGGTGACCAATGGTGTGCGTATATCTGAGGAGGGCTCCTGGGGCAGAATGGAGGCTCTGCTAGAGGGCGGAGTCCGTGGCTGCTGGCACCCTGTGGCGGGCTCGTGCCCTCTGCACGGCACTATGCACGCTGTGGAAGAGCTGCCCGTCCTCAGTCAGGTCACCCTGGTCCTCCCCAAGGAAGCCGCCTCTCCTCAGGGTGTCCCGCACCAAGGGGCTGCAGCAGGCTAGGAGCAGCATGATGCCCAGGGCTGCATAGTCTCGGCGCAGGTCCCGTAGCGTGGCCACACCGGCTGCATCCAGGAAGAGCAGGGGTGCACAGTCGATGACCACAGCGTGGAAGCCAGCTGCCGTGGATACCAGGGCCGCCGTGCTGGTCCCTGGGCCCAGGTCCATGCCCTCGACAGGGTCTCCCTCACTGACCCTGGCCTCCAGGCCCCGCTCCTTCTTCCTGGTGGCCGCACGCCCTGCGTCCAGCCCCGTGAGGCTGGAGAGGGACCGAAGAAAGAAATCCTTGTTAGCGTAGTAGAGCGGCCCTGCAAAGCGGAATATCCTCACCCCAGGCTCGGGGACCAGGCCCTCGAACTCCGCCGCGTCCTCATAGAAGCCAGAGTCCCCAATCTGAGCGAGCAGGGCGGCGCGTGGGCGCTGGGTACGGCCAGCCAGGCTGAGCAGGGACAGGAGGATGCCGGCCAGCAGCCCCACCTCGACGCTGACCAGCGCACAGGTGACCGCGGTGGCCACCCAGACCAGCGCGTCAGCCGGGCTGAGCCGCCACAGCTGCGGGACGTCCCTGACCTTGCGCAAGGCGCCACGCAGGCTGACGACGATGACACAGGCCAGCACGCACCGCTGCAGGTCCCGGAAGAGCGGCGCCAGCGCCAGCAGCACCAGCAGCACCACAGCGGCACTGACCACGCTGGACAGCTGCGTGCGGCAGCCAGTGGCCGTCTTCACCAGGGTCTTAGACAGTGCGGCGCTGGTGACGTAACAGTGGAAGAAGGCTGGCAGCACGTTGCAGCAGCCCACGGCCAGCAGCTCCTGGTTGGCCCTCACGGAGTAGCCATGGCTCCGGGCAAACATCTCCGCCAGAGAGATGGAGAAGGCGGAGCCCACAAGGGCCAGTGGCACTGCGTCCAGCACTACGCGCCACATCAGCCCCGGGTCTGGCACCCGTGGGGCCACAAAGCCCGTAGGGATATCACCAGCCACGCTGGAGCCGAAGCGTTCATGGAGCTGCCCAAAATGGGACACCATCGTGGCCGCCACGATGACCACTAGCTCCGTGGGCAGGGGCACCTTCAGGCGGCGCTGGCAGCGCTCAGAGAGCTCCTTGCCGGCCAGCAGCACGGCTAGGCACGTGGCACTGGTGACCACGTCGCACAGGTTGGCCTGCCCAGCGCCGCGTACCAGGCTCAGCCACGTGCTGACCACCATGCCCAGCCCTTGGTGCCGTGGGATCCGCACGCCTAGCAGGTGCTTCAGCTGGGAGGTCAGGATCGTCACCGAGGCCCCCATGGCAAAGCCATCAAGCAGCGGCTGAGACAGGTAGGCGGACACGAAGCCTAGCCGGAGCATGCCCAGGAGTACCTGCGGACAGGGTGGAGTGAGTGTGGTGGAAGCCCAGAGCCCCTCACCCCTTCACTGCCATTGCCTGTCTCCTGAGCGGACTGTGTGTGGAGTCCCTTGCATGTGCGTGTGCACACGAGCACAGCAGACGCTGGAGGAGCACACGCAGCCTCGTGTGCTCATTGCAGGTCCTCTTCCGTGTGCGGGCTCCAGGCAGCAGCAAGTAGCTCCTTTCCCCTGTCCTGCGTGGGGCACTGCCCCCGTCCTGGGAGACCTGGGGCCCCTGGCAGGGTGTGACATTGGGGGTGGACAGGACAGGCCTGGTCCAGGAGAGCTGAGGGCATGGGGAAGCTGCGGGAAGAGAGGCAGTCCCTCGGGGTCCCAGTGGAGACAGGAAACCCAGGGGGCTATGTGAGCCAGTCAGGCCAGTCCGCAGCTCTAGCCGACCCTTCCTGTCTAGGCCACAGCTCGCCAGACAGGGTCCCTTTTCCTGGGCATCCTCAGAGCCTTGGGTGCCCCCATCCTGGGGTGCTATCCCGTGCCCACCTCTGTTAGCTCTGTCCTGTCCTTGCTGGTTAAACCCACTGTCCTCCGAGGCCCCGACTCTACACTGCCCTGGGCTTGGCCCTCCGAGTAGGTGGTAAGCACCCAAGGGGCTTGCACCTCGCTCTGTAGAACCCCCACCTGGGTGGCCCCTCACCTGGTAGATGCCAGCCACCAGCGTAAGGGCAGTGGCGACGCGGATGGCGTAGCAGTCCTGGTCACAGTCCTGCGGCCTGAGCCCCGCCACAGCAGTCGAGGTGTTGATGGTGCTGCTGTTGTCCCCAGGCCCGGGCCCCTCCTGGGCAGGCCCGAAGCCAGCCAGCAGGAGCTCGCGGTCCACCACCTGGCCCACCATGAGGCAGAGCAAGCTGAAGATGCCCACGGAGACGTGGTGCGAGGTGCCCATGAGGAAATAGATGAGGTTCGCGAAGAAGGACGTGTACAGGCTGTAGATGGGCTGCAGCCCTGCCAACAGCGAGTAGGCGATGGCCTGGGGCACCAGGATGATGCCAATGACCAGCCCAGACATAACATCACCCACCAGGGCCTCCCGCGGGTGGTACTGGCGCAGCCAGCGGGTGGCGGGGAGCAGGTCCTGCACCAGCGTCCAGGCCCTCTGCGTGCTGCACGTGCAGCTGCGCCACAGCCTGGCTTTGAGCATCTCACGCAGGCCCAGGGACCTTGGGGACCGCCGGCGCACCAGCACTGGCCCCGTGCCCTGCGGCGCGCCCTCCGCAGACACTTCCATCCTGGCCCGCCACACTCCTCAGGGGAACCTGCAACGGACGCGTGTGTCACTGCTGGGGTCAGAGGGCAGCACAGAGCCCCAGACCTATGCATGGCCAAACCCAGCTCCCCTGCTTCCCGTCCACTTCCCCGGGCAGGCAGTGGCCCCTCTGTCACCCATCCAAACCACCATGGTCCCCTTTGGCAGCCCTTCCATCACCTCTGTACCATGGGCTCAGAGGAGGGAGACCTCCTGAGGCCCTGTTAAACCTTGGAGATCCTGGGACCCCAAATCTGTGCTGGGCCAGCAGCGCTGGCCACCCCAGTCTCTGTGCCAGAATTCCTGGGATGGCTTTGGGAGGGTGATCTCAGTGGGGACCAGGGGGTAGGGAGGTTGGGGTGACTGGTCTCTGTCCTCTGCCTCATCCCCCAGAATTGTGGGGTCTCCTTGCCCAGGGTGTAATAATACTCTTCAGACCACACAGGTGTACCGTGAACAAAAGTGTGGGACTGTCCCTTGTGTCCCAAGGACAGTGGGCCTTCCAGGGCCCGGCCTGCTCTTGCCTTCCCACCCCTGGTCCACAACACAGGGCCTGGCATCTCCCCGGGGTGTGGAGGACTGTATGGCGGGAGGTTCGGGGAGCCAGAGCCCCCTGAACTCCAGAGGGACGCCGAGTGGGTTTCCTTCCTGGGAAGACCTCAGTACATGGCCCCCAAGGTCCGGGTGTGTGGGAGGGGACTGCTTCAGTGGTATCTGCCTTGTGCCTGCGGGTCCACAGAGGAGACCTGAAACCGGTCCCACACTCCCTTCCCCCAGGGAGCTGGCTTCTTTGGTCGCCTCAGGGATTTCACAGTTCCACAGCAGGGCCCTGGATGGTCTTACCTGAGGAGCCCCTCACAGGCTTGGGGGGCAGGAGGGTAGCGAGGCAGCTGGCCTGTGGGTCCTCTGGGGCTGGAGTGAGCCGGCCGGCTGGGCCTCCAGAGCCCTCTGGCTTCTGTTGGCCAGTGGGGGGTGGGGGGTGGGAGGGGTGTGGGCAGCAGGATTCGAGTGTGGAGCTGGAGCCAGGAGCCCAGCCGTGGCAGATGTCGTGCCCGCTGGGGGCAGTGCTCTGTGGTGACCATCTGACTGCCTGGGCAGCTGGACTTGCAGTTAAATTATTTACCCCTAAAATTGCTGAGTCATGGGTTTCCCCCAGACCGGTGTTACCTGTCGGCTAATCCAGGGACTTGCACTGTAATCAGAGGTTCACAAACAATTGTACGGGGCCTCCTGATAAGCTCCCAGCCTCCCCGCGCTGGCCCAGGTGCGGGACACGGTGGGCGAGGGTGCCTAGTGCCTGGGGCAGGGTGCTTGGATGCTGGGGTCCTTGGGGGAGTCGGAAGTCCCCCGGGACACAGGCCGCAAGGGACCCTTCAGCTCTGGGGCCTTTTACTGTCCTCGCCACAACTACCCACGGGTAGGCGAGGAGGGGGAGGGACCCTGGGGGAGGGGCGAGCTCTTTATCCTGTCCCTGGTCACCCTTCCTGTTGTAAGGAGGGACAGATCTAGTCCGAGCCGGAGCGCTGGCCAGGGTGGCCCTGGGCAGCTGTATCCTCAGCCTCTGTTCCATGTCCTTGTGTGGAAGGCGGGTGTGAGGTTTTTGTGCATGCACGCGTGTGGATTGCTGGAGGGCCAGCAGGCACCAAGATACACTACTCAGGAGGGGTGCCCTCTTGCTGGGAGGGGATGGGGTGGTCTGAGCACCTGCATGACTGACAGGTGCCCAGCATGGGCCAGGGCTGGGGGGAAGGCACGTGATGGCTTTAGATGGTTACCCTCGTGCCTCAGAAACCGTACGAGGACTGTAGCGGTCTCAGGTCCCCCACCTTTATACCGAATAACTGAGGTGAAATTCCATCACTGAGATCTTGAAGTATTATGTGTGCAAAGGGGCCCATCCCATTGGGCTGCCCTGGTGCCATAGCTGCTAGTGCTCTCCCGTCCCTCCAGGACACACCTAGGGTCTCCCTCTCCCCCCACCCTGGATGTCCAGCCCAGGACCCACGTGACCTCTGGTGGGGAGCTGTTTGCCCAGAGCAGGAGAGCCTCAGGCCCTTTCCTGGGGTCATCAGGCACACCTTGGGGTGCAGAGGGGAGGGTAGCTTTCTGAGGGGGCATCTACCTTATCTCCTGCCCCAGTACTGGCAGGGGGCCAGTGAGAGAACTCCCTGGGGTTGTGTGACCGAAAGTACTCCTTGGTGCCCAGAGCAGTGGCAGCCAGGGTTAGTGTGTGCGCGCTGGGCGAGGGGGCCTGGGTGCTGCTGGAGGAGAGGGGCTCCTCGGGGTGGGGACCTAGCATGGGAAGGGGCCCTTCCTGAGTTAGGAAGGGGAGGGGCAGGGGTTTCTGGAGGCTCTGGGTGGGAAAGCACCAGGGGTGAGATGCAGGGCAGGCAAAGCTGCTTCTGGGAGGGGCACAGTGGGCAGTGGGCCCACCCAGAGCCTCCACCCTGTCAGCTGCAGCAGGGAGCCAGTCTCGCCCACCCCCCTCCCCCTGCTGGCCGGGATTGGGCTCACATTCTGCTGGGGCTGGGTGTCTAAATCAGGTGAAGGAGTAGCAGTTGAGGTCACATCTGACCTTTGAGAGGTTTGCAGGACCCCCTCCCCCTGCCCCCAATGTGCCCTTCCCCAGCTTCTCTGCATTGAGGCTGGTGATGGGCACCTGTGGTCTGGCCCCGCACATAGGTACCTATTCCTGGGCGCTTGCTTGTCAGAGGGGCTCCTGAGGCCCACACCCCCTCACTCCGCCGGCCCACGGAGCTGCAGACTTCTCCCGGACAGGGGCCTTGGGGTTCGCCCTCCTGGAACCTCCCTGTGGGGGAGTCTGCCCAGCCCTAAACCACATGGTTATTTCCTTAGTATTTGTCTTTATCTCGGTTTTAAAGCGTCAAGTACGCTTATTTGCATCCCGACTCTGAGTGCAAAGGGGCCGGGTCTGCGGCGCGTTTTGCTTCCACGGCCCTGAGGACCAGACCCGCGTTTCCCCCGGTGCTGGCTGGGAAGATGGAGAGCACCGGCCTCTCCCGCCAGCCGGCCCTTAGCCCGACACCCTCCTAGCCCCAAGCTCAGACTGAGGCTGCGAGCTCCCTCAGGGGGCGGGTCCATTAGCCCGCTGCGTGCCCCTACACCACTCCCGCTCTGAGCGCGCACGGCCCCGCCCTCCTGCTCCGGGAGCGCGCGCCCCACGTCTTCGCCCACGTCCCCTCCGTGCGCGACCCCCACCGCATAGCACGCGCGGCCGCGGCCGGTCCGCTCTCACCCGAGCACTCACCGGGCGGGTCGCCGCACTGTCCTCTGGCGCAGGCGCTCAGGCCCCCCCCGCAGTGGTTGGGGGTGCTGCTCAGTGCAGCCCGACCTCCGCCGGCGCGCGTGAATGAGCCCTTTGTGCATCCGCGGCAGCCGTGGCCCACGTGCCAGGAGCCCGAGGCCTCCCGTCCAGGTTCGGACCCAGGCCGCAGAATGCAGGCTGGTCAGTGGAGACCCAGGCCTTTGTGCACTTCACCTCACCGCTCAGCCGCCTCCCTGATTGAGGTCTCAGCTCCTCACTCTGAAGGGGCCAGGCAGAGGGGGGACCCAGACACCCACCGTGGAGCCCAAGGACTGCTCCCTGGGGTTCCTTGGCTGGGGGTCACTCTGAGGTGGGTTTTTTGGCCCTGGGGACGGCTGTTTTGGCCCGCAGGGTATCCTTAGCTGTGAGGGCTGGCCGGGCCAGGGTACGCACCTACCCACCCAGGGTGACAGGCTGGGGATGCCTCTGTGTTGGGGCTCCCCCGTGGTACCTCATTGGCCCAGGACACCACACATGGCAGCACATGTCTGAGACCTGCTGGGCGCCCAGTGTGTGCAGGCTGGGGTCATTGCCTCCAGGGGCTAGAGGGAGAGCCTGGAGCCCCTGCACATGTCCTAACTTTCCCTTTGGTCACCCCATCACCTCTGCCCACCCACCCCCCACAGCAGTGGGACTTTGGAACCGTCTGCTCTGCACATTTAATTTTTACCCAACTGCTTGTTAGTTTTCTTTGCTACCAGTCCTGACCTTTGGATGGGAGGGGAACAGGTGAGGGAGGTGAGCCCCACTGCCCAGAGGCTTGTCCTGCTGGGCCTCAGGAGTGGGAGGACGCAGCCCTGCACAGAAGGGCCAGCCAGAGAAAGCAGAGTACCGGGCCTGGGAGGAGCAGGAGGCCCACATGTGTGGTGGCTTACCCTGGTCCCAGTGTGGGCTTTGAAGCCCCGGCCCAGATTCAGCCTTGACCCTGTACAAAGCGAGGCGTGGGAGAGAGAAGAACGTAGAGGAGAGGTGTTGACTTATCCATGTCCTCACTGTGCCCAGGGAGATGACTGTGGGCCAGACTGTGGTGTGGGATGGAGAGCTGGACAGATGTAAGCTGCCCAGGACCCGATTTTCCGTGACCTCACCCTTCTTCTCCCCAGTGGCCACAAGAGGGCGCACTGCAGGCCCTCCCACCCCCAGCCGCCTTCTTTCCTGGGACAGACCTTGAAGGGACCAGGCATGTTCTTAGGGGGAGCCCTGAGAGGCCTGCCGGACCACCTGCCTATGCTCCTCCGGAGGCAGTGCCCCTCAGCTTGGGCGACGTACCCCTGCACGACTCCTTCCGCCCTGGGGCCTTGCCTGTGCCTGACTGCAAGGCCACCAGTTTCCTCCCTCAGCCCTCAATGCCAGGTCCACCCTCAGAGACCACCTGTACCCCTACTGGCCAAGCTGCTCAGGTGAAGTGTGAGGGGCTGTGTGAGACCCACTCCACCCATCCGCAGGTTGTCCCTTCTACCTTGTAAGCCCATCTGCTCCATCCAGCTCCTTTCTGCTGCCTTGTGGCCACCATCCAGTACTGGTGCTGCACTGTTCTCGGGGGACCTTTCCAAACATCATGGCAAAAGGGAAAACTATGGGGCCAGTTGTTAGATCTGTGGTTGTCGGGGGCTGGGAGGAGGAAGGTGGACAGGGGGAGCACGGGTCATGTGGGGGCCGGGAAGCAACTCTAGGTGATACTGTGGTGGTGGGCGCCTGCCCTGATGCCCTCGTCCAGATCCACAGAACATGCGCCCCCGAGGAGCACCCTGATGTCATCTGTGGACTCTGGGTGATGGTGGTGTGTCCATGGAGGCTGGTCCACCATAAGGGATATACCACTAGGTGCGGACATGGTTCACAGGGAAGGCTGAGCCCACGTGCAAGCAGAGGGAAAATGGGAAGTCTCTCTGCCTCCCTCTCAGTTTTGCTATAAACCTAAAACTGTTGAAAAAAAGTTTTCAGGGGCGCCTGAGTGACTCAGCGGGTTAAACCCTCTGCCTTCAGCTCAGATCATGATCTCAGGGTCCTGGGATTGAGCCCCGCATCGGGCTCTCTGCTCATCAGGGAGCCTGCTTCCCCCGCTCTCTCTGCCTGCTTCTCTGCCTACTTGTGATCTCTGTCTGTCAAATAAATAAATAAATAAATAAATAAAATCTTTAAAAAAAAAAGTTTCAAAACAAAGTCATGGCACTTTTCTCGCTGGATCTCTGACAGAGCTCCCCATTTCACTCCGAGTCAGGGGCCCATCCTCACCTTGGGAACAAGGCCTTCTGTGACCCTGTCACAGCCTGCACCCTTTTGTGTCCCAGGTCCACTCCATGTTTTCTGCTGTTCGATCACTACGAGTTTGCTCCAACCTCAGGGCCATTGCACATGCTGCCCTGGCTGTTCCCCCAGCATTCCTGTTGCTCGCTTTGTCTCACTACTTGGTAGGTCTTAGACGTGACCTCAGAGAGGCCCTCCCTGCCTGATCCTTTGCTCCCTGGCCCTTCCCTTTCAGGGTACATCTGATGTGCTCTTAAAGATTCAAATAGTTGCCTGATGATTTCTATCTCCTCCCAGAATGTGAACCTGGAAGAATTTGGGCCACAGTCTGGGATGAATGAAGTAGGGTGGGGAGGCTGCCCTTCTCCCTTTTCTGAGTGTGGGAGGGAAGAGGAATACTCTTGAGACAAATCTGGAGCCCTGGCCTCCAGGAGATGCCAAGAAGCAGGGTGTGGCGTCCCCCAGGTCCTGCCCTGTTTCATGGCTCCCCACTCCATAGTCAGCTGTCTGTAGGGTGACTTGTTTTCCTGTACTCCATTCTATTGTACCCTTCCCAAAAGGCCTGCCTGCCACATGCCACACCTGAGCCCAAAGCTGTTCTGAGCTCCTGAAGGCTTGGGGGTAGGCTTCCAGTACAGGCACACTGGTTCATACTAGGCTGTGAATGGCTGCTAGGCTGCCATCATTGGTGTTTTCCAAGGGATGAGACCGACTGAGGAGTCTGGATCTGAGACCTGTGTGGCACCTTGCAGGCTCCCTACATGCTTGAATGTGGCGACAGTTTCAGCCCAGGTCCCACTGTCCTCTGGCCTGACATTCACTGTTTTTCCACAGGGGATCAGCTGGGCAAGGTCTGAGCTACAACTTCACCCATCTGGATCGGTACCTGGATCTTCTCAGGGAGAACCAGCTCCTCCCAGGTAAGCAGCAGCCCCGCCCTCGGCACTCTAGTCCTGTCCCCTCCCCATGACCTGACCCCTCTGAGTCCTCGCTGGTTATATGCAGAGGATTGGCCTCTGTACGGGCAGCTGGGGCCCCTGGCCGGACAGCTACCTTCTGTGTTGCAGGCTTTGAGCTGATGGGCAGCCCCTCCAAACGCTTCACCAACTTCGAGGACAAGAAGCAGGTGTTTGAGTGGAAGGAGCTGGTCTCTCTCGTGGCCAGGAGATACATTGGTGGGCAGGGCACAGGCCCTGGAGGGAGAGGGTGGGCGTTCCTGGTCAGGCTCTCCCATACCACCTGGGCCACCTCCTTGGTCTTCTCTCTCATGAGCCCTGAGCCAGGGTCTCCTGATGGGGAAGGAGGCCAGGCAGGGTGCAGTGGGCTCATATGGGTTTGGATAGCCTTGTCATAGCCAAGTGTCCAGCCGTAGGCAGACTTCCTGTGAGTTGGGATAGGCTTGGCATTCCCCACGCAGGGCAGGGGGAAGCATGTGTGACAGTGGGGACACTCTGCAGGTCGGTATGGACTCTCACATGTTTCCAAGTGGAATTTCGAGACATGGAATGAGCCAGACCACCACGACTTTGACAACGTGTCCATGACCATGCAAGGTGGGTGGCGGCTCTGAGGTCCTGTGAGTGGAGAAGGGGCAGGAGCAGCCCCTCAGGCACCAGGGGATGGACTCAAGTTCCCTCTGGCCCAGGCTTCCTGAACTACTACGACGCCTGCTCCGAGGGTCTGCGGGCTGCCAGCCCTGCTCTGCGCCTCGGCGGCCCCGGGGACTCCTTCCACCCCTGGCCTCGATCCCCGCTCTGCTGGGGCCTCCTGGGGCACTGTCACAACGGCACCAACTTCTTCACGGGGGAGTCGGGTGTGCGGCTGGACTACATCTCCCTCCACAAAAAGGTACAGTACCGCCCCTGCCCCTCCACTAGACAGGGACCCCGGCCAGCTGCAGCCCCACCTGGTCTTCAGCCCAGTGGTCCTGAGGCTGATTCCCACAGGGTGCCGGCAGCTCCATCTACATCCTGGAGCAGGAGAAGGCCACGGTGCAACAGATAAAACAGCTCTTCCCCAAGTTTGCTGACACCCCCATTTACAACGATGAGGCGGACCCACTGGTGGGCTGGTCCCTGCCGCAGCCTTGGAGGGCTGACGTGACCTATGCGGCCATGGTGGTAAAGGTAGGCCAGCCCCCAGGACCTACCCCCTGGGCCACGTTCCTTTGGGGGAACCGGGGTTTGGGCGCCTGGAAGAGCGCTGACACCTGGATGCCCGCAGGTCATCGCACAGCACCAGAACCTGCTGCTGGCCAACACCAGCTCGGCCATGCGCTATGCGCTCCTGAGCAACGACAACGCTTTCTTGAGTTACCACCCGCACTACTTCACGCAGCGCACGCTCACTGCGCGTTTCCAGGTCAACAACACGCGGCCGCCGCACGTGCAGCTCCTGCGCAAGCCAGTGCTCACCGCCATGGCGCTGCTGGCCCTGCTGGGTATCGCCCCTTCCTTTACCCGGCGCCAGCCCAGACTGGGGACAGAGGAGGCCGCCGGGGGCACCCTGGGTGGGGCCAGGACCCAGGCTCAGTAGGGCCCTAGTGGCTTGTGCAAAGGCCCTCAGGCAGGGGAAACACCGATGTATGTGCCCTGCTGGGGATGGGGGAGGATGGGGGAGTTTCCTGCCCCTCACCACCCCGCTTCCCCAGCTCAGTGGGTCACTGTGGCCCTCCTGGGGCTGGACCCCTACCGGCGGGCAATGAATGGTGGGAAGCCAGGCCCTGGAGGGCAGCCCTGGGAGGCCGCGACTTCTGCCTAGCGACCACCCCACCCCGGCCCTGTAGACCGCCAGCAGCTCTGGGCTGAGGTGTCGCAAGCCGGGACCGTGCTGGACAGCAACCACACAGTGGGCGTGCTAGCCAGCGCCCACAGACCCAGTGGCCCCCTTGATGCCTGGCGCGCCACGGTGCTGATCTATGCAAGTGACGACACGCGCACCCACGCCAACCGCAGCGTCGCCTTGACCCTGCGCCTGAGCGGGGTGCCTCCCGGCCCGGGTGAGCTGAGGTCCTGGGGGAGGGGGCGAGGCTCTGGTGGGCGGGCCCGGTGGGGCGTGGCTCCAGCATCTGGCTCCACAGGGCTTGTCTACGTCACGCTGTACTTGGACAACGAGCTCTGCAGTCCACATGGCGAGTGGCAGCGTCTCGGCCAGCCGGTCTTCCCCTCCACAGAGGAATTCCGGCGCATGCGCGCAGCTGAGGTCGGCGGGCAGGGCGCAGGATGGGGCAGGGCGGCTGTTGCGATCCCAAGGCCCAGAGTACCACCAGTTCCTGTCCCCAGGACCCGGTGGCTGTGGCGCCACAGCTCTTCCCTGCCAGCGGCCGCCTGACCCTTCGCCCGGAGCTCCAGCTGCCCTCACTCCTGCTGGTGCACGTGTGCGCGCGCCCTGAGAAGCCACCAGGCCAGGCAAGTAGCCGCTTCCTGCCCCGCCTCGCAGGCCCTTCCAACCCCCCAGTCACGGAGCCTCTCTCCCTGCAGGTGACCCGGCTCCGTGCTCTGCCTTTGACCAGTGGGCAGGTGCTTTTGGTCTGGTCGGATGAGCATGTGGGCTCCAAGTGCGTGAGTGCACTCACTCCCACTCCCCTAATACCCACCCTGTAGGAGCTGCTTGTCCCTGTCTATGCCCAGTTTCTTGAGGCTGCAGTGCCCACGTGGTCACTCCACTCTGGTTCTCCAACTGGTCCCCACCTCTGCCTGTCATACCACTGCTCCCGCTGTTCTCACACAGAAATGGCCAAGACATTGGTCCCTGGCCCTGCAGGGAACATTGGCAGGTGGCATCTGGGTTCCAGTCCCCTCTCTTCATCAATGTGGCCTGTCCTCATTGCAGGAGGAGGGCCAGGCACCCGGGGGGAGGGGTCAGAGAAGGGGCTGTGACTCTGCCTTATACTCCACTGCACCAGGACGCCAGCCCTGGTTCTGACTGGTCCCCTCAGGTGCCTGTGGACCTATGAGATCCAGTTCTCCACGGATGGTGAGATGTACGCCCCTGTCAGCAGCAAGCCGTCGACCTTCAACCTCTTTGTGTTCAGCCCAGGTGTGCCTGTGGCCCTGTGCCCTGGCCTCAGCTGCCCCACTTCTGGGCCCTGGCACAGTGTCCCGTGGGGTGGGCTCCAGGGAGCTCTGGGAGTTTGGGGCGGGTCCTGGGGGCTATCACTCAAGAGCACACGGATGTGTTTGTGCCCTCAGACACCGCCGTCACCTCTGGCTTCTACCGGGTTCGAGCCGTGGACTACTGGGCCCGACCAGGCCCTTTCTCAAACCTTGTGCACTATGTGGAAGTCCCTGCCCTATGAAGCCCTCCCCACCTGGTGACTGTGAACGTGTGCTGACTCCGCAGCCTGGGGTGCCGGGAGCTGAGATGGGTTGGACCACCAGTGGCCCATCCGTCGGCTCTATCTGTCCTCTCCTGTCCTCTTGCTCATCCCCTTACAGTGCCTTTCCACTGGTCAGTCTTGGGGTTACCCTTTGTGGCCAGGCCCAGGGTACACTTGGAACCTGGCTAGAGCAGGGCCTTCCCCAAGTCCCTCCTCTTCAGAGTGTTCTCCCACCGAGGGAGCTAGGACAGGGCGCTGGCCAGGCACGTGGAGACTGAGGTCCGGCTGCCATTAGGATAGCTCTCCTGTTTCCCTGGGGCCTTTGGCCTCATTGCTGGGTGCAGTGGGCTCCATTGCTGTCCCATGTCCATTCTGCTGAGCGAGAGGGGGCCTGCCGGGGTCAGCTTGGAGCCCAGATGAGGACCCACTCCTTGAGGCCCAGGCAGGCTGACCCCTGCACTCCACGTGGTGGGAGGTGGGGTGGGGCTTCCAGGTTGTCAGACCCCAACCACGGCCAGCAGGAAAAAAGGCCCACAATGTCAGCTGCAAGCTGTGCCTGCTCCTGGGGCCATCCTGGTTCCATATCTGAGCCCAGAAGGAGACAGATGGCATGTTGAGATGAAGAACACTGGGGGCTCTTCACAGATAAGTGACAGTGGGCAGGGATGCTGCACGGGGAAGTGTGGGACCCAGGATCCCTCCGCCTCCTACCTCCTACCCCAGGGCCACAGAGCAGGTGAGGGAGCACTCACTGGTCCACACAGAGAGGTATGGAGAGGCCACCTGGTGAGGAGCAGAGACCTTCAGCCCAGGGGTGCAGCAAGTCTGGGGTGCCCTGTGAGCAAGAGTTGAGGTGTGAGGCCCTGATCCCACTCTCCTCCTCTACTGCCCTCTGGGGCTACCTGGGCTTTGGTCAGGGGGAGGTGATGTGGGTCTGAAAGGGCGGATCGAAGACCAGGCCTGCTCACCCTCCCTGGCTTCCCCCAACCTGCCAGCTGCCCATCCACATGAAAAACTCAAGGACTCACCAAGGTCTCACCAAGTGCCTTATTGCGGGTAGGAGAAGTCACCTTGATCACTCTTCATCTGAACCCCATAGTCAGCCCCTGTTCCTTTTCCTCTTTGCCAGTGTGGGTACCATGGAGCTCAGTGCCAGGGGGCCCAGCCCTTATGTTCCCTGCTGACCGCCATTAGTTTACAGGGAGCAGAGTGGGGGCCGGGTGGGTCCCTGGCTTCCTGGTGTGTTCCTCTTGCCCTGTCATGCAGCTCTGTCTCAGCCAGCTCAGGCCGTCATGACAAAGTAGAGCAAACCACCGACCCCAAAGCTCCAGCTACAGAAGTGTGTTCTCTCCGAGGCCCAGAGGCCAGAAGTCTGCGATCAAGGTGTGGGCTCAGCTGGATCCTTCCATGGCCTCTCTCCCAGGCTCGGGCTCACCCACGGCGGCCTTCTCCCCACCTTCTGTGTCCTGTTGCCCTCTCCTGGGGATGCCAGTCCTGTGGGAGTACTGCCCACTCTCAGGACCTCATTTTCCTCACCTTAAAGGCTCCTTCTCCAAATACAATCCTGTGCGGAGGCACTAGAAATTAGAACTTCAACACAAGAATTTGCAGGGGTGGGGGGGTTACAGTTCAGCTCCTAATAAGTACGGACTCCATTTCTCCATGGTGGTGGGGATCCATCATTCCAGCAGTAAAGCAGCCTCTTCTCTACCTGCTGGTTCTGTGGTCGTTGGGACTCTGACGGTGGAAGGGGCTGTTTCAGCTTCCGGGAGGGGGCCTGGGTTCCATGGTGGACTAGGTCTTTCCGTGGATGCCAAGACCTTCCAACCCGCTGAGCAGAGGTCCTTCAGGCCGTGAGGCTGCTCCCCTCTCTGCCCAGTGTGTTCTGGCATTTGGCAAAGCTGCAGCTCCCGCCCCGTTTGCCCCTTGGCCATGAATTCCTGGCACAGGTGCACAGCTGTTGTCCTGGTGGGAGGACGGGTCCCCCTCTAGAGGCGAGTGTGGCTCTGGGATGGTCAGCAGGGAGTCAGGATGACAGAGACACATCCGTGCTGTAGCCCTAGACCTCCAGGGGCTAAGGCACCGTCTCCACCAAGCTTTTGATGTCCACATCATCAGCTTGTCACCAGACTCTGGTGCGTCCCTGTTCTCTGACCATGCGGACGGCTTAGCCTTGGTCTTTGCTGATTTGTGGCTGGGCTTTCTGGGAGTTGGGGTGTCCAGGTGATTGGCCCACACACAGCCTCTGCCCCTGCTGCTGTACCTCTCTGTACCTGGTCTCCGGGAGTTGTCACCAGGATGGCAGGGAGGCCTGTTTACTGGTCTCAGATGTAAGGGATGCCCCACACGTCCATGGAGGTGTTTCTGTGGGATAGCACTCTCATTCTGTGCTTCTATGCATACCTTAGCCTCAAGCTTCCTGTCCCGGTCTTCGGGAGTTGGGCCAGCTGGTCACCTTCCTGGATACTACCTTTGGTAGAACCATGCTTGGGCTTGGTGTGCCCTCAGCTTGGGCCACTGAGAGACACTGGTCTATGTACACATTTGCCCCAAGCCATGTCTGCACGCTTCTCATTTCCTAGCAGCCAGCGTCCTTGTGAAGCCAGGGTTGGTTGGGGGAGAGGGGAGCTGGACCCCCGTGTTCGTACAGCTCACTTCCCGCAGCAGCTGGACGCCGTCCCCGTTACTCACTCTTGAGGGCAGAACACAGCACGTACATGCTTCTCGCTGGGCACGTGGGTCAGTCAGCTTAGAGCTTATCAGGAGCTCAGCGGCCAGCCCACAGCCGTTGTTGAGTGGATAAGGGATTTGGATGGAGGAGGAAATAGCCCTACTCTGGGAGGCTAGGAGTCTGGGGTGGAGATGTTCCTCCTGTTGGCACGTCCCAGAGGCATCTCTGCTGCAGCTGTGTCAGGCACCGTGGGCCTGACCGGCCGTCCTCCCGGGTGGCATGATGTTACTTTACAGGACATCCCAATGTTTCCATCAGTTCCCAAGAACTTCCCTGAAAGCTCCTGGCCTTTGACAGCTTATCTTCCAGCCTGTGGTCAACATGGGCTGGACTAAGGCACCCCAGGCACTCAACAACTCGCACACACCCAGTCCAGTCAGCGTAATGTCCTCAAGGAAACAAGAGCCCCGGGACGCTACTAAGCCTGGGAGAAGGGGGTGGGAGTATGCTGATGTCCCCGTCACATGAAGGCCACTGCTCCAGATTCTGCTCTTCAGTGAGGGTGGAGAAGGAGGCGTTTGCCAGGTCAGCTGCATGTCAGGAGACACACCGTGTGGTTTTGTGCAGGAAACATACTGTCAGCTGTGTCAGCCATGACCAGAGGGAGCAAGGTGACCACCTATCCTGCTGACAGCACAGAAAGGACCCTGAGTCTGATATGGGAACAGGTCTCTGAGGCTTCCCTGGAAACACGGTGGTTTGGGCCCAGGGACATCCGTGCTGGCCCTCCCTGCACAGGGAACCAATGTGGGACATGTCACCCCACTCTCTGCTTTCGGGGGACTACAGAAACTCTGGCAGGAGGGGTCTGCAAAGCGCTTGGCTCACAGGCTCTGTCAGACCTCTCCAAGCTCCTGGGGGCGACTGATGGCTTCCAAGCATTAGCATTGGTTCAGGGCCATCCAGTAATCCCAGAGGTTGGAGAGCAATCTCCTGAAAATGGCCACAGGGCCCCCTTACATACTTGGGGACATTAATAGTAACTGGATTCTGAGTTCTTTTTTTCAGGGGACGCAACCTCTCTCCACCATCAAAGGCTCTGGGCCTGGACATGGGGCCTCAAAGCCTTGCAGTCATGGGTTGTGTCGAGAACAGGCCACCATGCCCTCTTGTTTGCAGAAGAGCCCTGAGGGCCCCCCACTTCGGAAACACCCATGTGTGTGTCACCTGTGTGTTCTTGAAACTTACATTCTGAGTCATGAGCCAGTCTAGGCCAGAAGGGCATTTCGGGAGCCTCAGGCCGCTGCGGGTCCCGGGAGCATGCAGGTCCCTCGATGTGTTGAGAAGTAGCTGCAGCTCAGAGTCAGGTCCCTCTGGGGGTTCAGGCTGCCTAGCCCAGCAGCTGCGTGGCCCACACCACGCAGGGACTGAGGTATGCTCCCTCTTCCTGGAAGCTATATCAGGGTCCAACCTCTGTTGGGTTCTGGAGGCAGAGGGGTGACCCAGGCACAGACGTGGTCACAGGGAGGTGTGATGGCCCCAGCTAGAGGACCCAGTGGCCCTGCTCTCCTGCCCATCCTGCCCATCCTGCCCGAGGCCGCCTCAGGTATCAGGGTGTTCCTCTCCTTGAGAGTGGCCATTTTTTAGCAAATGAACACTTCAGCTGCTCCAGCTTTTTGTAGGATTGTATGCCCGCCCTGTGGCCAGAGAGACCCCAGCCCCACGGGCCCTCAACTCACTTTCCTTTCTTCCCTTTCTCAGAGATGGAGCGGTCTCCTGTGGATACAGGCTCTGCTGTTGCCATAGCAACCAGCCCCTGCACTCCACCCACTGCTGCACCGCCCTCTGGGGAATTTGAGTCCCGGTGACGCCACTTCCCATCCACAGGGTCAGAACAGAGTCACCTGATGCCAGGAGCTCTTGTGGAAGGTCTGTGTCCTGGGGCCACCATGGGTGTTGTTGGCCCCACCAGTCAGGGCCCTCGCATTGAGGACACACATGCTCTGGCTCGGCTTTGATGCAGGATAGTCACAGAGGGGGTCAGGGACCAGAGAGCCCAAGGGAGGTGCCTGCTGGGACCAGGCCAGCAGGCACAGGTGGTACCCTTCACAGGTGTGAGGGAAGAAGAGAGGGATGTCCCATAGACCTCTGGCCTTGCCTTGGACTCCTTCCAGATCGTGCGTAGACCAAACCCAAGTGGAATCCAAAGTCAGAGAAGCCAGGTGCCACCAAACACCTGGGCACGACCTGGCCTCCAGAATGGGGAGGGGATGGCCGTGGGCCTGGTGAGGGAGGGAGAGTGCGGGGGTAGAGAAGGGAGGGAAGGAGTCGGGCCCTATTCAGGGCCCCAGCAGGGTTGGGGGTGTGTGTGCTGCCGATGAGGGCCATCCTGGGCCTGGTGCCCTTGCCCACAGCCTGGAGTGGGCACCAGGTCCACTGGGGTAGGGGGGACGTGGATGGGGTTCAGCCCTTGGCATGATGGAACTTCACGAACGCAGACCCTTCCCAGACTGAGAGAGGCCCTGGGTGCCACTGCCGGGGATCATGCAAGCCCCTCTCCCTGCCAACACTTTGAATCACCGTGCAGGGCAACACCACCTGCCCAGCCCCCTGGGGTGCAGCCCAAGTGCCCCGATACCAGGCCAAAAATCTTCCTGCACCCTCCTGGTCAAGGGTCTCCCCGGGGGTGGCAGCGGAGATGGGCTGCCCGTAGGATGCTGTAAGCGGCCCCTCCCTGCCCAAGCCAGGGTGAGCTGCAGACACCCCAACTCAGCAGCAGGAGGGCCCGAAGCCCCACTGCTCTCCACACGTGGCCGAGCCCCTCCTCCTGGAGCTTTGGGGCCAGCCTGTGGAGTGGCCATTCCTCCAGGGGAGAGCTTGTGTAGCAGACACCATGTGGGAGGAGGCTGTGGATGCCAGCCCCGTGCCCAGTGCCTCTCCCCAGCTCCAGGCCTCTGCCTTTGGGGAGAGCTACAGAGAACCCCAACCGGGACCACCCTGGGCCAGTGACAGTGGTGAGTGGGATTCTCCATCAGGGACACTTGTCCACGATCAGCCCTGGTCAGGATGGCTGGGCCTCAGGCAGAGATCCCCTCAGGGATTCAGGCCAGCACCTGTGGGGACAGCTGACCCTAGGAAGGGGCCAAGGCTTATCCTGGGGGCTGCTTTTGTGAGCTCACCTCTCAGAGGGCTGCACGTGGGGCTGCCCACCCTACTGTGTCTGTGGCCGAGAGTCACAAGGAGCACCCCAAGTGTCCCTCAAAGGCAGGAAGAAGTGGGTCCAGATTCCTCCAGATCGTAGTTCTAGAGAAGATCCAGGGACGAGGCCAGCCCTGTGCTCTTTTAAGGGAAAGCTCCCATGAGGATCTCGAGTTGAAATGACAGGTCACAGGAGGGAAAGTGCAACCAAAAAGGTTTGTGCATGAAAAATCCAAATTGATCTACAACCCCAACTCAGGTGTTCATGCACTCTACTCAACAGACACTGAGGGAGGGTCTGGTGCCTGGACACCTGTCGACTCAGCACCTCCCCGGACCCTCCATTAAGGCCCCTCTGTCTTTCTGACACATCAACCCATTTGTCTTTTTTTTTTTTTTTTTAAATCTTGCTCTTTTTTTTTTTTTTTTTAAAGACTTCATTTATTTATTTGACAGACAGAGATCACAAGTAGGCAGAGAGGCAGGTAGAGAGAGAGGAGGCAGGCTCCCTGCTGAGCAGAGAGCCCGATGTTGGGCTTGATCCCAGGACCCTGGGACCATGACCCGAGCTGAAGGCAGAGGCTTTAACCCACTGAGCCACCCAGGCGCCCCCGCATTTGTCTTTTTGAAAATAATACCTTTATTGAGTGCAATAACCTGCCCTATTTAAAGGATATAACTTGACGAGTTTTGACATGTTTGCATCCGTGAGCACAATCTAGATCATGCACATCAATGACCCCCACAGCTCACCTGCCCTGGGACCCCGCCCTGCCCCCAGCAGCCCCAGATCTGCTTTCTGTCACTACAGCTCCCCTGGCTTTTCTAGAATGTTACACAGATGCCATCACACAATGTGCAATCTTATGACTTTTTGTGTTTCTCTCACTTAGTCTAACTATCTGGAGATTCATCTGTGTTGTTGTGAGTGTCTGTCGCTAACGCGTTGTATGGATGCGGATCTGTCTGGTGACCCACTCACTCGTCAGGCATTTGGGTAGTTTCCAGTTTGGGGCTCTTACAAATAAAGCTGCCGTGAACATTTGTGCACAAAGATCTGTGTGGACACGTGCCTTCTTTTCTGGTGGGTAAATACCTAGCGGTGGAAGACCATATCATAGGACCAGAGTTGATGTGTGCTTCACTCTGAAAAAACTTGCTAAACTATTTTCCAAGGCAGTTGTACACACAGGCAGTGTACGAGAGCCCTGTTTGCTGTACACACTCATGTGACCCTCTTCACATTGACCGTGCATCTCGCTGAGCTCGCTAAGACGATTGGTTCTAGTGGCTTTGCTTTTACAGATCACATAGATTTTCTACATAGATGATTGTGTCATTTATAAATCAAGACCATTTTACTTCTTTCTTTCCAGTCTTCACTCCAGCATAATGTTGAATCGCAGTGAAAAGAGCAAACCCAATGCCCAGTCCTGGTTTAAGGGGAAGCTTTAGTCTCAGTCTTTAGCCATTAAGTATGATGTCACCCATAAGGCTCGTCAGCTTGGAGAAGCCTTTTCTATGTCTAGTTTGCTGAGACTTTTTTAAAACCAGGAATAGGTGTTGGGTTCTGTCCAATGCTTTTTCTGCCTCTGTTGAGATAATCTGTACGATTTTTCTTTCTGTTAATACATTAAGTTACAGGGACACCTGGCTGGCTCCGTTGGTTTAAGAATCCAACTCTTGGTTTCAACTCAGGTTGTGATCTCGGGGTTATGAGATTGAGCCCCCACATCGGGCTGTGTTTCGGGTTCTCTCTCTCTCTTCCTTTCCCCCTTCCTCTGCGTTCTCTCTCTCTCTCAAATAAATAAGTAAATATAATATTAAAAATACATAGGGGCGCCTGGGTGGCTCAGCGGGTTAAGCCACTGCCTTCGGCTCAGGTCATGAACTCGGAGTCCTGGGATCGAGCCCCACATCCGGCTCTCTGCTTGGCAGGGAGCCTGCTTCCTCCTCTCTCTCTGCCTGCCTCTCTGCCTGCTTGTGATCTCTCTCAATAAATCTCTCTCAAATAAATAAATAAAATCTTTAAAAAAAATAAAAAAAAATACATAGTAAGTTACATTAATTGATTTTCAAATGTTAAACCAACTCTTGCATCCCTGGGATAAACCCTAGCTGATCATGATATATATTTATATTGTTTATATTGTTGCTGGCTTCATGGAATGAGTTGGGAGACATTCCCTTCTCTTCCCTTTTCTGGTAGTATTTGTGAAGAATGGGATTTATTTCCTCCCTAAATGTTTTCTTAGTCATCTCTACACCCTGTGTGGGGCTCGAACTCACCACCCTGAGATTAAGAGTCACATGCTTCACCGAATGAGCCAGCCAGGTGCCCCCAACTAAATGTTTTATAGAATTCTCAGTGAAGTCCTCTGGGGATGATGTTCTCTTCGTGGAAAGATTTTTAATGAAAAGTTCACATCATTTAATAGGCATATTCAGGCTATCTCTCTCTGAGTGTGCTCTGGCAGTTTGTAATTTCCAGTGAATTTGTACATTTCATCTAATGTGTCAGATTTGTTGGCATAAAATTATTCATAACATTTCCTATTAATATTTTCACATGTGTAAAATTTGTAATTGTGTGGCCTTGCTCCTTCCACTAATCAATCCCTCTTTGATTCTGGATCGATCTTCTTAAAGAAACAGGTTTGGGGGTCATTATTTTTCCCTGTGTTTATTTTTTTTAAATTTCAGTGATTTCTAATGTACCCATTATTATTTTTCTTCTCTGTCTACTTTGGGTTTCATTGGTTCTCATCCTTTCTAGCTTCTTTACCTGGAAGCTAAGATCATTGGTTTGAGACCTTTCTTAAATAGGTGTTCAGTGCTGCCAGTTTCTCTAAGGACTGCTTTAACTGTATTCCAAATAAAGATTGTTATTTTTTTTTCATGTTGTCTTTTCACTTCCATTCAGTTCAAAATAATTTTTAATTTTCTTTTTGTTTTTTTTTCTTCAATCATAGAACATTAAGAAGTAGATTATTTGGTTTGCAAGTATTTGAGAATTTTCCAGATAGTTTTCTGTTAACAATCTCTAATATAATTGTAATATGGTCAGAGAACATTGTTTTGATGACTTGAATTATTTTGCATATGTTGAGACTTGGGCCCAGAAGATGAAAGACTGTTCTATAAATATGTTATTTATTTAGGCCAAGTTAGTTGGCAGTCTTCTTTCTTTTTTTCTGTTCTTTTAAAATTTTTTACTAATTTAATTTTTTATCAAATCACTAATTAATTAATTAATTAATTAATTGAAATTTTTATATTATAATAATATTTATATTATATATTTTATGTTATATATATTTTATATTTATATTTATATTTATTTCTTTGACAGAGAGATACAGAGAGGGCACAAATAAGCAGAGCAGCAGGGAGAGGGAGAGGGAGAAGTAGGCTCCCCACTGAGCAGGGAGCCTGATGAGGGGCTCGATCCCAGGATCCTGGGACCGTGACCTGAGCTGAAGGCTGACGCTTCACGGACTGAGTCTCCCAGGAGTCCAAACAATCTCTGCTTTTTAACTGGGATATTTACACTCTATGTTTAGAGCGATTATGGATGTGGTTGGACTTACTCTACCATCTAGCTATTTATTTTTTATTTGCCTGGTCTGTTATTTCCCCTCTTTTTCTGGTTTCTTTCTTTTTTTTACATTAATTATCCCATCTGTCTGCTTTGTTGCCTTACTAGATGTAATGCTTTCTTAGGTGATTTTAAAGATTTTATTATTTTTTTTTTATTTGACACAGAGAGAGAGATCATGAGTAGGCAGAGAGGTAGGCAGAGAGAGGGGGAAGCAGGCTCCCCCCTGAGCAGAAAGCCTGATGTAGGGCTTGACTCCAGGACTCCGAGATCATGACCTGAGCCGAAGGCAGAAGCTCAACCCACTGAGCCACCCAGGTGTCCCATTCTTAGGCAATTTTAGGCATTTCTTTCAGATTTATATAGGCAATGTCTCCTGTCCAGTAATATGATGACATCTTTATATAGTAAAAGAGCCCTGTCACACTGCATTGTCACTTTCCCCTCCCAGTCTTTGTGCTCTTATGGTCATACATCTTACTTTTTCATATGATATGAGCCCCTACAGTACACTTCTGTTATTTTTTGTTTTAAATAGCTGATTGTTGGGCCACCTGGGTGGCTCAGTTGTTAAGCATCTCCCTTCAGCTCAGGTCTTGATCCCAGCGTCCTGGGATGGAGCCCCACATCGGGCTGCTTGCTCAGCGGGAAGATTGCTTCTCCCTCTCTTACTCCCCCTGCTTGTGTTCCCTCTCTCGCTGTGCCTCTCTCTCTCTGATGAATGAATGAATAAATAAAATCTTTTAAAAATTTTAAAAAAAATAGCTGATTGTCAGGGCTCCTGGTTGGCAGGCTCTCAGGTTTGTTAGTTCAAGCCCCACATTGGGTGTGGACCCTAAAAATTTTTTTAAAATAAATGGTTGATTGTCTTTTAAAGAGATTTAAATAATAAGAAAAACATCTCTTTTTTTTTTTAAGATTTTATTTATTTATTTGACAGATCACAAGTAGGCAGAGAAAGGAAGGGAAGCAGGCTCCCTGCTGAGCAGAGAGCCCAATGCAGGGCTCGATCCCAGGACCCTGGGACCATGACCTGAGCCAAAAGCAGAGGCTTTAACCCACTGAGCCACCCAGGTGCCCGTAAGAAAAACATCTCTTATTGTTACTCATGCAGCTACTGTCCGTGTGCCCTTTATTCTCCCCCCTTCTTATTTGTATGTATGTGTGTGTGTGTGTATGTGTGTGTGGTTTCAGGTTTCCATCGGGTGCCCAGAGGATGCCCTTTAACATTTCTTGTAGTATAGATTTCCTCATGATTAATTCTTCAATCTCCTTATGTCTGAAAAAGTCCTAATTTTATCTTTGTTTCCAAATGATATTTTTACTCATAAAGAATGCAGGTTGGCAGGTTTTCTTTTCGCAGTATTGTAAAGAGATTGCTCCACTGTCTGGCATGCATTGTTTTTATCCAACAGGACATCAACAGAACATCCTTTCCTTTGTTCCTGTGTACAAATTTTTCCCCAGGATACTTTTATTTATTTATTTATTTAAGATTTACGGATTTGAGAGAGAGAGAGAGTATAGGAAGAGGGGCAGAGAAAGATGGAGAGAGAATTCCAAGCAGACTCCCCACTGAGCACAGAGCCTGCATGGGGCTCGATCCCACAACCCTGACGTCATGACCCAAGCGAAACCAAGAACTGGACGGTTGAACGACTGAGCCACCCAGACGCCCCATCTCTTAGATACTTTTAAGCTGTTCTCCTTATCACTGTTCTTCAGCATTTTGAGAATAATGTACATGCTTTAGTGTAGTTCTTTTCGTGCTTCTTCTGCTTAAGTTCTGTTGAGCTTTTGGCAATTATGGGTTTATGGTTTTTATTACATTTATAAAAATTCTGGCCATTTTCTTAAGATACTTTTCTCTCTCTCCTCCATGTCTTATCCTCTGGGGACTCCAATCCACCTATAATTTAATGTGTGGGGCTGTCCAATGGCTCACTAACACTGTTCATTTTTCTTTTCTGTCATTTTTGTCTCTGCGTTTCATTTGGATAGACTTTATTGCTATGACTTCAAGTTCATAATTTTTTCTTGTGCAATATTCTATCAATCACGTTCAATGTAATTCTTTATCTCAGATGTTTTAAATTTCATTCCTAGAAGCTCAATTTGAGGCTTTAAAAATCTTCCATGTCTCATAGTCAATCTTTCCTCTAGCATCTTGAACTCATGGACTGTAGTCACAGTAGGTGTGCCCACTAACTCTCACCCTTGTCACATCTGAGTTAATTTTGATTTATCCCCCCCCATATGGGTTATAATTTACTGCCTTTCTTCATGCCTAATGATTTTTGGTTCGAAAACATTTGTATCCTACATTTTGGGGGTGCTAGATGGCTTTCCATTTCTGTAAACATCCTTATATTTCTTTCTAGGATGTAGTTAAGTTACTTGGAACTTGTGTGACCCTTTTGGGTCTTGTTCTTTTTTTAAAAATTAACTTATAATGTATTATTTGTTTCAGGGCTACAGGTCTGTGATTCATCAGTCTTACACAATTCCCATGGCTCACCATAGCACGTACCCTCCCCAGTATCCATCCCCCAGCCACCCCATCCCTCCCACCCCCTCCCCTTCAACAGCCCTCAGTTTGTTTCCTGAGATTAAGAGTCTCTTATGGTTCGTCTCCCTCTCTGGTTTCGTCTTGTTTCATTTTCCCCTCCCTTCTTGGGTCTTGTTCTTAAGCTGTGTTCGGCTGGACTGGAACTACATGTAGCCTAAGGCTGATTTTTCCCTGCTACTAAGGCAAAACTCTTCTTTCTACTCTAACCGATGCCCCTTAACTTAGGGGTTCTCAACCCTGGCTGTCCAAGGCAGGCACTGTTCCCACACTCTGTGGGCTAACCTTTCTGGGTGGCTCTTTCCCTAAGTTGGGGGTAGCAGCTTGTAACCAGCTGATACCCCTGTAGGTCCCTGGGGTCCCCTGTCTGCCTAGCTACCTCCTCTCCAGGATTCTGCCCCGTGAACTCTGGCCACCTTGTCCTCGTGGGACTCCCTGCTCTACCCCTAACCCGAGGGAGAACCCTGGGGTCTGCCTGGATCCCCACTGCCTCCACTGGCCCTGGAGACTGTCTCCAGGCAGGGAGTAGGAATGGCCATTTGTTTCCCTTCTCTCAAGGATCACTGTCCTTTGCTGTGTAATTTTCTGTGTTTTGAGTGCTGTTTTTCACATATATTTATCGTTGCCCCCCCCCCTTTTTCTTTTTCCTGCTTCAGGCAAGAGCATGTGAACCTGGTCCCTCTTCCTTCAGCTGGAGCAGAAGCCTGCACATCAGCTGGTTTCTATTCCTGCCGCACTTTCCACCACCTGGCGCATTTCTCAGTCAGGACACCTTCTACTAAGATGCCATCTCTTAGTGGGGATGTGGGCCTTGTCCTGCTGGCAGAACCCCACATCTCTGCCCCACTGACAGAACCTGGCACAGGGCTGGGAGCAGCTTGTCGTGGTGGAAGGAGAATATGAAGAGCAACATATTTTGGGGGGCTCACCTGTGCCAGGCATGTGAGAGACAGGAACTCTTGCAACCTCCATGACAATTCTGTGGGTCAGACAGTGGATGGGGGTACTGAGACAGAGAGGTGAGCCAAGTGCGCTAAGTCTTAGTGATAAAGGGGCAAGATTAGAACCAGTTTGGTTTTTCAGGTCAGTTGTCATGAAGGGACAGTGGGAGCTTGCCAGTGGGAGGGCTTCCTGGAGGAAGTGGCCTGGGCTGGGCATTCAGGCAGAACTGCCTCCCACCTGGGGAGCCCCAGAAGGTGCGCCTAGGGGCCAGGAAGTGGCGAGGCAGGGGAGGGGAGCTGGGTGCCCTTTGGTGGGGGCTTACCTCCTTAGGTGCTTCCGCCAGGGGGCAGCTTGTCCTGGAACAGGGAAGGGGGCCAGCAGCACTGGGTGCCCCAGAGCCGCTCCTTGGGACTCCACTCAGTACTCTCCGGGTGGGCCACGCCTCCTTGCCCCCCTCCGACCCTGCCTGGGGCTGCTTATAGGCCCATGACCCCTCCCCACTGCCCACCTAGCCCCACGCTGCACTGGACGGCCTCGCATGCTGCCCACATCCTTATTTCTGACCACCCCCCAAACTTGAGAACCGCCTTTTCACACAGCTGCCTTTGGCGGCCTACACACCTGTTGGAGGGTTTCACGCTCCAGTTGTGTCTCCTCACAAACCTGTTCCTGAAGTCTGGGGCAGCCTTCGAGCTAGCCAAGACCCACTCCACCCACTTGCCCATTTTGTCCCAGAGCACCTGTCCATGACCCCCAAGGCCAGCTCCCCCCCGACCCTCCCTTCCCAGGAGGGCCCTGAATCAGCTCTCCTTGCTTCCTCCCCATCGGCAAGGCCTGAATCAAGTACGGGAGGGTTACTCAGGTCTGCCCTTTGGGCCCTCACTCAGGGTAGAGACAGGACAAGGCTGGGCTGGGCTCGCCTCTACCCATCCCGAAGTGCCTACACTGGTCTGGAGACAGGATTTGGGACCCTGCCTTCTCACTTGCTTGGGAAGGGTGGGCAGTCTGGGCCTTGATAGGCCCCAAACCCTGACTGTTGACACTCCCTCACCCAGCTCTCCTCTGCCTTGGGAATGTTAGTCTGCAAGGCCTCTGCAGTTTCAGTCTTCCCTGGAAGGTTTCCTGGAAGAGGGCACTCCTGAGCAGAGAGAAGCTGTTCCAGTCGGGGTTTCTGATGGAGCAGCATGGCGAGAGGGGACTGAAAGGCTCCTGCATGGGGGCAGGTGTGTTCGTGTGTGTGTTGGGGGTATTATTTGGCCAGAGTTTGTGGGAGAAGGGGATGTGGTTAGGACCCAGGCATCCAGGGCCTCAAGGCTTGTGGGGTTTATGGTGAAGGCATTATGGAATCACAGCAAGATCACAATTTTATTTATTTTATTTTTTAAAAATTTTATTTATTTATTTGACAGAGAGAGAGAGATCACAAGTAGGCGGGGGATAGGGGGAGCAGGCTCCCTGAGCAGAGAGCCTGATGTGGGGCTCCATCCCAGGACCCTGAGATCATGACCTGAGTCAAAGGCAGAGGCTTAATCCACTGAGCCACCCAGGCGCCCCCACAATTTTATTTTAAAATGATGATTGTCCGTTCCAGTGAAGCGACAGTGGAGGGGAAGCCGAGGAGAGCCTGGCCCCCTCCTCAGATCAGAAAGGTTGGGGAGGAGGCCCTGGAGGGTGAAGGTGGGGAGGCATCTGAGTGGGCAGATGCTGAGCAGGCCAGGGCTGGGGCGGGGGGGGGGGGGGCAGTGTGCAGAAAGGATACAGTAAAGCAGGCCTCCAAAGCACAGTTTCAGTCTGCATGTTCAGTCTCTGCTGACTGCCCATGGGGAAATCTTGGGCGAATTACCTGCCTTCTCTGTGCTTCTGCTCCCTCACCTGTGTCAGGTGACAGCAAGGCACCTGCCTGCCTCTGAGGATTAAAGAAGTTGTGATGTGTGTTGGTCTCTATTACTCTTGTTAGTGTCCTTGGGGTTACTATCACAGCGGCAGGCCTGAAGCCCCAGGTGGGCATACCTGCCTTCGGTCAGGGATGCCACCATGACCCTGGGCACGGGGCAGAACCTCTGTTCCCCACTTCACCAGAGACCTGTTCCCCTGTGCCAGAATCACTTGGGATTGGAGCTGGGTCTTGGATCTCTTCACTGCTCCCAGGGGCTCCCCGGGGACTTGGGCCTCGAGGGAGCCCTGCAGCCATCCCGTCCGCCCGTCCTGGGCAACCAGGGATGGCCTAGCTGCAGTCGGGGCTGGCCCGAGGTCAGGCGACTGTGGGCTCGACCAGGGCCAGCGCTGGGGGTACCAGGAGTGCTTAGGCACGGTGGCTGCAGGTATGGGGTGGGCGCCGCGGCACCCAGGGGCGCGCGGGACAGGGTGGGGAGCTGCGAGGTGGGGTGGGGGCTGGGGTGCCGGTGGGCCTGGCTGGGGTGGCAGAGACTAACGGGGCAGGAGCGGGGGGGCGTGGCGTGGCGGGGGTGGGGTGGGGGCGGGACGAGGGCGGGAAGGGGGTGGCTGGGCCGGGTAGGGCGGACTGGGACTGGGGGCCGGGCCCGGCCGGGGGCGGGGCCGCGCCCCAGGGAGCCGCCCCGCCCGCAGGCCGCCCGCACCGCGAGGGTTAAGGCCCAGAGCCCCGCGGGCGGGGCGGGCGCGCGCGGATTGGGGGAAAGTTTGGGCGCGGGGCGGGCGCGGGGCGGGCGCGGGGCGAGCCGGAGCGAACCGATTGGAGGGAAGTTGTGTCGGGGCGGGGCGCGCGGCGGGCTCGGCGCTCGCTCCGGGAGAGTTGACAAAGCCCCGCAGGGAAGGACGCCTCGCGGCGCGGCGCCCCGGGCCCCTCGCCCCGCCGCCCCGGGACCCCGGCCCCGGCCTCCAGCCCCTGGACTCGACCCCTCCGCCCGCGCTGCCTCCGGACACCCACCTCGGCGCCGGTCCTGGCCCGAGCCGCCCGCGCCCAGGTAGCGCCGCCCCGTCCCGAGGCCGGGCCCGGGGGCGCGGGGCGCCGGGGTGCGGCGCCCGGGGCGGCGATGACCGCGCAGCGCGTCCCACGGGCCCGGCCCTGAGCCCCGCTGCCTGCCTGCCCCGCCGAGGTGAGACCCTCCGCGCGCCCGCGACCCCCGGGGGGCCGACTGGGAGGGCCTGCCGGGAAGGATCGGGGTCCGGGGTCCGGGATCTGGCCGGGGGCTGGGAGGGTCCGGGTTCCGGAATACAATGTGCGAGGCCGCCGGGCACCGCACGCGCCGCCGCCGACCCTGCCCGGCCAGTGGTCCTGTCCGCGCCCCGCCCCCGCCCCTGCACCCCACGTGGGCCCCCCCAAGCGCAAATTTGTCCGCTAATGGCGCAGGCGATTATGTGCGCGGCCGCCGGTGTTGTGTGTCCCGCGGGCAGGGCCCGAGTTACAAGCGCCAGGAATCCAGACGGTGTTTAGAGACGGGGGGCGGCGGGGGAGGCCGGTAATTAGTGTAAACCCTTTGTCTGCCTTTGATACCCGCGGTGCTCCCCGCCGCCGCTTCCTCCGCCCGGAGCGCTGGCAGGGAGGGCGGGGAGGCCCGCACCCAGACCCTCGCAGCCCGGGACTGCGGTGCTGGCGGCCCCGGGGCCCTAGTCTAGAGGGTGGCGACTCCTACCCTGTACGCCAGTGACCGACCCTCAATACCTCCAGGTCCGGACGGGCCAAGATGACGCCCAGCCCCACGTTGTTGCTGCTGCTGCCGCCGCTGCTGCTGGGGGCCCTCCCGCCGGCCGCCGCCGCCCGAGGTGAGTCCTGGCGCCCAGCCCGGCGCCCCGGCCTGCGCCAGCGCCGCCCCTTTCCCTCCCGGGCCTGAACCCTGCCACAGTGCCGGGCTGGCGCGCGTGCCTGCGCCCCGCCCCTACTGGCCTGGAGCTTGGTGGGTCTTCTCACCCTCTGGGCCCCCAGGCTCAGCCAGAAGGTACATCCCCCCTTTGCCCGTGGGGTGCCCCAGCTCACCCCCAGCTCACCCTTGGGACTCTATGCTCACTGAGGGGGCACATCTCACCCACAAGGCCCCTCTCACCCAAAGATCACCCCTGCTCACCTGTGGGACCCCACACTTGCTGGTAGAGTGGACTCTGGCCCCAGTGCTTCTCAGGACACATGCATGTCTGTATGTGTACCTGAGGTTGAGGGCAGTTGGTTACCCTGAGGATTTTTGTGGGGTAGGCTGTTTGGCACAATGAACCCAGTTAGGCCCCTATGAGGACCCAATTAGATCCAGAGACCCCCATGGTGGTCAGGGTGCGGTTTGGGGACAGTGGGGACATTGTTAGTGTTTGAGACTCATGACCCAGCCCTGTGCCCTGAGCTGGCCCATCCCTGGGAAGATATAGGGTGGGGGGCTGGGGGATTGAGTGTCTGGAACATGGAGTTGCTGCATGGTGTAGGGGTGGGGGCTCGTCTCCAGGCAGACCCAGAGGACCACCTGCTTCAGGCCACATACTGTGTGTGGGTGTGTTCCATTCCAGGACTCAGATGCACGCTCACACACCTGATGTCCCAGTGGGCAGGCCTGCAATGTCTCCCGAGGGACGCTCGCCCCTGTACCCAGCCCCAGCAAGGTACAGCCTTGGCTGACGGGTGATGGGACATACGCGTTCACGGACTCCCGCCCGCCATCTTCTGCACTGGCCTCTTCTCGGCTAGGCGGGCCCTTTGGCCGGGCCAGCCCTTTGGGTGTGTTGACCACTCAGGAACGTCCCTGCCCTGTCCACCAGTCCTCTGAGGCTTCGCACCCCTCCCCCCGCCACCCAGCGGGTACACCGAGCCCAGCCCGGCCTTATATGGGCACGTTCGGGAGTTGGGTGGCAGGCGGCAGCCCAGGTGGGCCTAATGCCACAGTACCCCCCCGCCTGCCCGGCTAGGGACTGGCCTGGTGGCCTGGTGGGGGCTGCCCAGGCGTGGTTGGGCCTGGCAGTGTCCTGGGCACGGCAGGCACTCAGGTCATATGCAGCAAGGCCCCCCCGCCCGCCAGTGGCCGGCAGCCTGGATTCTGATCCCTCTTTCATCTGCTTGGACTCCCCTCGATCCCACACCTGCCTGTCCTCTGGCTGCTCAGCCAGGAGCTCTGGAGGCCGCTGGCCTGGCCTGGTCATTGGCTGGATCCTGACGCAGAGTGGTGGATGGCAGCAATGGCGGCGGGCAGCAGCGCCTGCCTCAGTGCCAGGGGGCCCTGGAGGGGCCACACCCAGCTCTCTTTCCCTCAGCCTTGGCCTTGGGACTGCGCCTTGACTCCAGCCTTGGCCCTCATGCCGGGTGTGCACTGCCCTGGCACCCACTCTCCAAGGGCAAGGTCCTGTGTGGCTTTGGGGGTGGGGTATGAGGCCCCTGTTCCTGAACAGTGCTGGCTTCCCCTCCAGCCTGGCCTTGAGGGGCACGGTAACTCTGGGCGCGCCCCCAGAGGGCCAGGCTGTTTGCCGAGAGCCGTCTTCCCTGTGCGTCACGCTCTCCACAGTCAGCCCGTCTCTACACTAGATCATGTTTTCAAAGTTCTTCTTTCTGAAAGTTTCACAATCAGGGTGGGTTTGTCTTCAACAGCTTTTTCCAAATTGGAGGGAAGATAGGACTTGGGTTTCTCACAGTGGGAACTCCAGCAGCTCCGATGACCTTGCCTTTCCCAGAGAGCTCTAGAAGAACTTGTGGAAGTGCTTGTCGGGTTTGAGCTTTTCCACAGGGGAAGCAGTGGACAGGTCTTTGGACAGCCAGCCCTCGAAGTCACCTTCCTGTCCCCTGGACCGTGCTGGTGTGCCCTGGGAGGGCCGAGCGCCGCCCCCGGGGCCGGGTGCTGGCTGCTGGCTGCCTCACGCCACCGGCATAGTGACTTCTTGCCATCTGGGCTGTGTTGGGAAGGGCCTACCAGTGTGTGTGAGGGCGTGCGGAGGACGCGCGGCCGTCAGGAGGGCTGTCGTCGTGTGCGTGTGCGCTGGCTGACCTTGCTTGGCCTCTGGCCAGGCTGCAGGGGCCTCCCCCAACCCTACCAGGCAGCCCCAGCTGAGGTGGATGTGCGGGAGCTGGGCCCAGGCGCTGTGAGGTGGGGATGCAGGCCAGCCGCCCCATTTATGTCTCGGGCCCCACTCCTGGAAGAGAAAATAAATCACTGTCCCCTCTGGGGGGAGGAGGGAGCCATGAACAAAGTCGCCTTTGGCTGGGCCTGGAAACTCCTACCGCAGGCTCCTTCTTCATTGTGCGGGAATCAATGGGCCTTCAACCCCCGCCCAGTGCCATGGGGAAATGTTGGTTTTTCCCAGCAGTGGCCTCAGCCTCCGGCCTGGGGTTTGGACACTGCTAAGAGTGCTGGCGGAGGCAGGCGGTGGTCCCGGTGGGCCGGGAATCTCGCTGCTGGCCGCGTTGCTGCTGGTGGCGGGCCTTCTGTGCCATCCACGTGGCCGTAGCCCTGGCATGCCCAGGACACAGCCTCTGGCCCATGCTGCCACCCCACCCTGCCTGCCATCTGTCTTTCTAGTGGTGGTCACTGTGTGCTCCTGGTCAAGCCTGTGGGTGTTCAGTGTGGCTACTCTTGGGGCCCGAGGGCAGTGGGGGCCACTGTCCTGGGCTAGTTCAGGCTGGGTCTGCAGCCAGACGGTCCACAGTCGAGGAAGTCTGGGGGAGGGAATTGGGAGCATAGGGAGAGACGTGGGTAACACAGACCGGAAGGAGGTATGGGTACTGGTCAGGTGAGGGGAGAATGGCCTCTGGGTGGGGGAAGAGCGTGGGCAGAGGTGGGCGGGTCGTACTGACCAAGATGGACATCTTGGGGCCGCAGACGCCCTGGTGTAGCTATGGGGACCAGGAGTGGGAATAGGCCAGGACTGGGCTGAGAGGTTGGTTGGCTAGGGTGCAGGCAAAGGGGTTGGGCACGTCCTGGGTGATAGCTTCCTGTCCCCAGTGAGTTGCTGGGCCAGGGCCTTGAGGCTGGTGGGCCTGGGTCCCTTTGTCCCACAGGAACTGGCCTCGTTGGGGAGAACCAGCATGAGGCAGGGGCTCCCAGGTCTGTCCCTGGAATGCAGGGGACAGTGTGGCAGGGAGGTGCTCCAGCCTGGGGCCTGCTGATGCCCAGGGCTTCCCTTTGTGGCAGGAAATAATGACTTTCTTCCCCAGTGTGTTAGAGATTGATACAAGTCCTGCACTATGAAGAGATAAAGGGGCCTGGGGCAGCAGGTGGTGGAGAGGGAGCTGTGCCCAGCTCTGGCCTGGGACTGCCCTGGGCGGTGATCTCCTCTGACCCTACCATGCTGAGCCTCAGGACACTGAGGGTGTCAGTGGTGCCACTGGCTGGCCCTGGCACTCTGTAGCAGCCTGCCTGGTCCGGTGGGGACCGTGGGCTTCACTGTGGAGCCTGGCAGCGGGTGCTGTGTGCCCTGCAGCCTGCGGAGATCTCAGGGATCCCAGTGTGCCACAGCCTCGTACCTATAGTCTGTCAGCAAGAAGCTGGCTGTGGGCTGTTGGCTGGGACCCTGGGGTAGGTGAAGCTGGTGTGGGTGGGAGTGCGGGGCTCTGTGGCCTGGGGCTTAGGCCCTCACAGTGAGGAGCAGCACTGGTGCCAACCTCTGACCTGGGGTTCCAGGCTCAGGAAACACCGTGTCACATGGGTTCAAGCCCATGGCGGGCAGGACCCTGGGTGCGCTGGGCCTCTTGTCCTGTTACCCTGTCCCCTGGGTCCAGCACCAGCTTGTGAGGGAGACCCAGGGGACCAGGTCCTTCTTCACTCTGGGGCTGGGGCTGGGGCTGGGGCTGGGGCTGGGCCCCTCTAGAGAGGTGGTGATGCTAAACCAGTTCTAGGTGCATGATGTTTTTCTGAGGTGGGGGAGGGGGGCAGGGGTCAGCTTGGAGTCTGTGGACTTGGCAGGCTCTGGATGCAGCCACCGGGGTATGCCAGTGAGCCCTCTAGACTGGTCCTAGGGCCATGGGGTGGGTGCCGTTAGCTGTTGGCCGTTCCTGTGGGGACCTCCTCCCCAGGGCAGCAGCCTGTCGGGGAATGCTCTGTGGCCCCCATGTGTGTCTTGGGAGTGGCAATGAGGAGGAGCCCTGGTCAGGTCTGGGCTGGAGGTCTGCCTGGGGCTTCCAGGGCCAGGGACAGACCTGGAGGGTCCCCCCACCAGCCTGTTGCCTTCCATGGTGCTGCTCCCCGGGCGGTGTGTCAGGTCGGACACCTCGAACAGCTTGCTGACTCAGTGGGTCAGGCTGTCCCTTTGTTGCACCCAGACGGCCTGGCTTCTGGGGCAACAGCCCGCCCTGTGGGTCCTACCAGTTCCATGGGTAGATCCCATGGGTTCAGCCCCCAGGGGCCACCCCGGGCCTGCTGGTGATTGGGAGCCCATGTGTGTGCACGCGTGTACCAGAGTGGCTCAGAACCAGGGTGGAGGCTGAGCCCTGCCTCTCACGGCTGTCCTGGGGTGGTCTTCATCTGGGCCCCCTCTTTTTAGCCTCCCAGCCCTTGTCCTCTTGGGGGAGGGCACTGGCCCCAGGTCTGCCTCTGCGTGGTGTTCACCCACCAAAGGGACCAGCATAGGGACCCCCACTCTGCCGGAGAGTGTCCCCCTGCCTCTGCCAAGCTAGACGGGACCTACCTCGCTTCCCTGCCCCCCGTCAGGCCCTGTCACAGAGTCCTTTGAGTCCTCTCTTCCAGACCACTTGACTTCTCCAGGAAGAGAGGGCTCCAGTGGCTCCAGCTGGCCATCCGAAGTCCCTTCCCAGCCAGTCCCAACAAGGTCAGCCTGATGGCTCCCCAACCAGCCAGAGAGTTCCTTCTAGGCTGGCCATTTCCAGGGCTTCTCAGGGCTGATTGGGAATGGAGTGAGCTCTGATGTACTGACCAGCTGATTCCTGCAGCCCCTCACTTCCACCCATGTCCGTGGCCCCTGTGTGGGCAGTGTGGACTGGCACTTAGGGGCCCCCGGGAGAGCTGGTGTCTGGCCCAGCTCCTCATGAAGGCCGCTTGGGGTCAGCAGGTCATGAATGCCTTGAGCGGCGGAGAGAGGGAGAGGCTGACATGGGCAGTGCCCCCACGGCCAGGCCCGAGACAGACCTAAACAGGACAGGGGCTCGGGTGTGGTTCAGATGGAGCGGCCAGAGCAGGCCACCCCAAGAGGGGCACTGCAGCCCCCTAGGGGGGTTGGGGAGGGTGTTGGGGAGAGATACCAGGAAGGGATGGGCAGCATAGAGGCCGTGAGGGTTAGGGAGGTGTGGGGGGCTGCACTTCAGATGGCCCCCGAAGGTGTGTGGAAACTGCATGGGCTAGACTGCCACTGGGGTCCTGTCCCTAGCCCTCCAGCATGTGTCACCCCTCCATCCGTCCCAGCTCCCCTGCTCCTTCAGCCCTCCTGGGCTCTGCTGGGATAGGAGGAGCATCAGCTGAGGTTATAGTGTTTTAACCCTTGAGCAACTGTCCTCACGGCAGGTGGGGCAAGGGGGTCTCTGGTGTGGGGAGTTTGCCTCTACTATTGGTGTATGACTGTGTATGTGCGTGTGCCTGGGAGCCTGTCTGTGGGTAGGGTGTGTGTATCTGGGGGGCAGCCCATGTGTCTGAGACAGTGTCTGAGGGATAGCCTGTGTCTGGGGATAATATCTGGGGGACAGCCTGTGTGTCTGGGGACTGTCTGGGGGACAGCCTGTGTGTCTGGGGGATAGCCTATGTGTCTGGGGACAGCGTCTGGAGATGGCGTGATGAGGTGGATGTATGGCACCTGAGTTCTGGGTGGTGGCTGGGAAGCCTAGAGGTGTAGGCTGGATATATGGAGTCTTCCTGGTTGCTGCCCCCTGACCCCTCCCCACACCCCCATTCTAGTATGTTGTCACAGCTGTGGGGATGGGGTAGGGCGGGCAGGAGAGAGGGAGGAGAAGAGGGTGTGGTGGTCCTCTCTCTGCCTACCGTTGCTGTTCAGCCCCCTTGAGGGGTGAGACCCAGACCCAGCCTCCATTTACCCCCTCCACATGGCCATCCACATCCTGCCCATGCTCCCCAAAATTCCTCAAGGCTGTGGCTTGGGGCACATGGAAGGTCAAGGGCTTCCTGGAGGTCGTGCTTGTGGGGAAGGTGCCTGTGCTGAAGGATCCAGAGACTGCCCTACAGCTGGTGGGAAACTGCCCCCGCTCCGCCCCCTGCACACCCTCCAGCTGCCCATCTGCCTCAGGTCTTGCCTCAGTTTGCCTCTGGCTGGGTGGGTCGGGCACCTGACCAGGTGGAACAATGGGGGCTTGTGTTTCCTGAGCTAAATATAGAGCCGTGGCAGTCACACTGGCGGCCAAAATCCCCAGGAATCTGGGGTGGGGGGGCTCCCTCCTGTGAGCCTGCTGGGGTCTTTGCAGAGGCAGGGGTGGCGGGGGCAGGGAAGGCCCGGCTCAGGGGGAGGGGAAGGGGGCTGTTTGCTTTAGGATAAGGCTGGCTCCGGCTGGGGCCTCTGGCTGCCTGCCTGTCCCCCTGTCCTGCATGCAGGCCAGCCCTCAAGGCCACACCTCCGTTCTATCTGGCAGTCACTGGGCTCTGTCCTCCTCTCTGCAGTGGCTGAGGGGGCCTGTGGCCTCTGTGGCCCAGTAGATGCCCCTGATCCCCACTCCTTACACCCCACTGCCTGGTACAGGGAGGGGCAGGACTGCAGGTGCCCCTCCTGGCCCCGGAAGCGCTGTCTGTTGGGTCCTCTCTCTGCCACTGACGCAGGCTTCTTCCAGGATGGGGCCAGGACAGGAAAGCCCGGGGAGAGAGGGATACCGTCTTAGCCCCCGACGATTGCCAGGCAGTGTTTGGGCCTGTGTGGACAGCCAGGTGTCAGTCAGCCTGGGGGCAGGCTGAGGGGGTCCCCTTTCTGTCCTGCAGTCTGGGGTGCCCCTTTGAATAGTGGGATTGCAAGCAGTGACAGGTGTTAGACAGGGCCTGCCTGGGAGGAAGGCTGGGACCCTGGGCACAGTGGGGGGCCTCAGGAGAGCCCCACAACTGTCTCACTGTGACTTGGTGGGTGTCTGGGGGGCCCCATATGCAACTGAGAAATTTGGGAGAGGTAGATCTCAGCAGCTGCTTGCTGGGGCCCTAGGGGCCTGGAGGGAGCTGGCTGAGAGTGCAGGGGTGGCCTGGGGCCCATGTTAGGAGCCCCATGGCAGGAGTGGGGGGAACCTTAGCAGAGGCAGAAGCATTCCTGGGGGTGTGCTTGGTGGGGTGGGTGGGAGGGTAGGTGGGGCTGGGTAGGGCCCTCCCCCACCTCAAGCTCCCTTTTCCCCAGTGGGCATAGAGGGCACAGAGGGAAGGGCCTGGTGTTGCTGTGTCCCTGCTGTGCCCCCTAACCCTCCGTCCCCCTAGTAAAGCCGGGCCCCTCTCTGCCTAGACCCTGGGCTGTCAGCTCTCTCCATCCGAATGGGGGCCAACACCCCCTGCCCTCACCACCAGCAGACCAGTGGCATGGGGCTACACTTCGCACAGGTCCCCTGGGGCTGGGAGATGGTGCACAGGAAGCTGCCACGAGCCTCTGGAAAGCCCAGGGACGCGCTCTGGGTCCTGGAGGGGAAGGCCGGCAACACAGCCAGCTGGTACCTACACACCATAGAAACACCAGCTGGTTCTTGAGAGCACGTGCTGCCCGCAGGCCCCATAGCTGTGCATCTCAGGGCGGCCACCGGCCGGCTCCTGGGAGACCAGGACACAGGATTCAGGCCATCCAGGCCCTAGTGGCCACGGTGTGTAGTGAGCACCCCTGGCCAACAGCCAGAGGGCGGGATCCTGGGAGCTAGACCCCGGAAGGGCAGCGGGGTGCCCGGAGCCATCTGTTCTGGTCTGGGTGTACGGTCAGTGGGGCGAGTGTAAGGGCTCAGCGCCCCCTGAGGTCGCCCCAAGGTGCAGGAGCCTTGGGGCTTGGCCAGGAGGCAACCCCACCTCTCTGGGACGCCGGCAGTATCCTCTGCAGCCGGCTAGCCGTGCCTGCTGGCTCTGCACCCAGGAGGCACCGAGGCTGGCCGTGAGCTGGGACAGGGCTGGGAGTGGGTTTCTTCCTGCTGGTGACTTGGGCTTCTCCTATTGGGGGACAGTGGGCAGGGGGCTGCCAGCCAGACAGGAACCCTGCTGCTTGCCCTTGGACCCCAGGGACTCGGGGCATGCCGCCCTATCGTGCCACTCTGCCCAGCCTCCTGCCAAGGTGCCGCTGGCATCAGGGAGGCCCTTGGCCAGGCACACATAGCCGGGCACTGACCGGACCATGAGACACATCTGCTTGTGCTACACGGGCTTGGTGCTGTGTGCCTTGCCTGTGGGGAGTACATGGGGGTCCATCCTGGCTCGCCTGTGGACGCGCAGCCTGGGTGAACCGCTCTGGCCCCTCTGTATCCTGGCTCCTCCGTGACATGATGTGATGGCACATCCGGGGAGCTCAGATCCCGGCAGTGGCAGGATCCAGGAGACTGCTGACCCCTGCGGGCTGGGGCCAGGGCCCAGGGCTTCAGACCCCCACTGCCTGGGCTGGGCAGGCAGGCAGCTGACGGGGGCTCCCGCACGCAGGCCTGCCTGCACTCCTAACCACTGGCCACCCGCCCCTCCCTGACTGAGCCCTCTGTCCCACCCACAGGCCCCCCGAGGATGGCAGACAAGGTGGTTCCAAGGCAGGTGGCCCGGCTGGGCCGCACTGTGCGGCTGCAGTGCCCCGTGGAGGGAGACCCACCGCCACTGACCATGTGGACCAAGGACGGCCGCACCATTCATGGCGGCTGGAGCCGCTTCCGGGTGCTGCCCCAGGGCCTGAAGGTGAAGGAGGTGGAGCGGGAGGACGCCGGCGCCTATGTGTGCAAGGCCACCAACGGCTTCGGCAGCCTCAGTGTCAACTACACCCTCATCGTGATGGGTCAGTGATGCCCACGCTGGGGCCATGCTGTGTGAGCCCAAGTCCACGTGAGCCCGGGAAGCAGACCTTCCCTGTGCGGCCCCACCCCACCCCAGTGCTGCTACCAGGAGGAGACCTACCTGCCGGCCTTCTCCAAGCCCAGGACAGGGGCCTGACCTCTGGGGCCACCACCCCCAGCCTGGGCCCTCCTCCTCAGGCCTGTGCCATGGGGTCCCCAGAACCTCTGCTGACGGGGAGACCCAGGCTGGCTAGGGGGTGGCAGGAGTGAGCATGGGAGAGCCCCAGGGTGGTGGTCTTGTGAAGGGCCTGGCTGGGAGGCCAGGCCTTGGCGTCGGCTCTGACTTTGAGGCTCAGATTTCAGAGTTCAGAGGGGCCGCCAAGGGCCTTGTGTTCTCTTCTGCCTCTGGGGCTCTGGTGTGGGGGCTGGCGGGGTCCCCAGAGACACACCCATGACTCGCTGGTACCGGGAGGGCTCCTGGGCTGGGTGCCTGGAGGTGGGGCTCCCTGGCAGCGACGGCGCCCCATCTCGCAAAGGGGGCGAGCTTGACTTGTGCGGCCCCCTCCTTGGGTCCCTGACTGGGTGGAGGAGGCTGTGACAGGAAGGGCATTCCTTGGCCTGCCCCACCCCCACTGGGCCCCCTGCTCTGGATCGTGGAATGGGAACACGGCTGGTGTCCCCCCCCACTGTCCTCTGAGAGGGGAGGGTGACAAGGCGGTATGTGAGCCATGTCAGCTCTCCAAGGCCTCGGCCCCCTTGATGTGGGCTAGGGTTACCGCAGCTGCCGGGCGGGCCCGGCCCCCTCCTCCCACTGGGCCTGCAGACCCCCCGGAGCCGGGGGGGCTCTGTTGGGGTCACCTGCACCCAGGCAGCGGGCTGGGCGGGCAGCTCTTGCCCAGCTGTCTCTGGGATTCTGAGAGGTGGGTGTGCCCTGGGGGCGCGCATGTGTGTTTGCAGAGCTCTCCCAGCTGGGCCAGAGGCCAGGGCCTGGGAACTAGCCTGGGGTCGGGAGGGACACTGTTGGGGCCCCCCTCATTGCTGTCCTCTCTGCAGATGATACTGGCGCAGGAAGGGAGCGTCTGGGGCACGACGGTGCCTCTGGGGGCCAGGAGGATGCAGCCAGCAAGCAGTGGGGTGAGAGGGGGTGGGCATCGCCGTCCTCCCTGGGCATGGGTGGGGGTGGCCTCCCAGTGTCCTGCTCACCTGTGTGCTGGCCATTCCACAGCGCGGCCCCGCTTCACGCAGCCCTCCAAGATGAGGCGTCGCGTGATCGCTCGGCCCGTGGGCAGCTCTGTGCGGCTCAAGTGTGTGGCCAGTGGGCACCCACGGCCCGACATCATGTGGATGAAGGACGACCAGGCCCTGACAGGCCTGGAGGCCGGGGAGCACAGGAAGAAGAAGTGGACACTGAGCCTGAAGAACCTGCGTCCCGAGGACAGTGGCAGGTACACGTGCCGTGTGTCCAACCGCGCAGGTGCCATCAATGCAACCTACAAGGTGGACGTGATCCGTGAGTGCAGGGGGCTGGAGTTGGGCGGGGGTGGGGTGGGGGCGGCCCGAGGTGGTGCCGACGACCCGCTGTGTCTCCATGCAGAGCGGACGCGCTCCAAGCCCGTCCTCACGGGCACGCACCCCGTGAACACGACTGTGGACTTCGGGGGCACCACATCCTTCCAGTGCAAAGTGCGCAGCGATGTGAAGCCGGTGATCCAGTGGCTAAAGCGTGTGGAGTATGGCGCCGAGGGCCGCTACAACTCCACCATCGATGTGGGCGGCCAGAAGTTCGTGGTGTTGCCCACGGGGGATGTGTGGTCGAGGCCCGACGGCTCCTACCTCAACAAGTTGCTCATTGCGCGCGCACGCCAGGATGATGCCGGCATGTACATCTGCCTGGGGGCCAATACCATGGGCTACAGCTTCCGCAGCGCCTTCCTCACCGTGCTGCCAGGTGCGCCCCCTCCCTGCTCCCACCCCAGCTACGCGAGGCGCCCCATGAGGCCATGGGCTGGCTGGTCGCGGGTTGTCCCGGGACCCGTGGCGACATTGCTCTCCCCACCCCCATCCTTGGCCTCTCTTGCAGACCCCAAGCCACCAGGGCCCCCCGTGGCCCCCTCGTCCTCGACCACCAGCTTGCCGTGGCCTGTGGTCATCGGCATCCCGGCTGGAGCTGTCTTCATCCTTGGCACTGTGCTCCTGTGGCTCTGCCAGGCCAAGAAGAAGCCGTGCACACCCGGGCCCACCCCGCCTCTGCCTGCACACCGCCCGCCCGTGGCCGCCCGCGACCGGGCCGGGGACAAGGACCGTCCCATGCCCCCCAGCCTCGGCCCTGCCCCTGGCGTGGGGCTGTGCGAGGAGCTCGGGCCTCCGGCGGCACCCCAGCATCTGCTGAGCCCGGGACCATCTGCCGGGCCCAGACTTTATCCCAAACTCTACACAGACGTGCACACGCACACGCACACACACACGCACTCGCACACGCACTCGCACGTGGAGGGCAAGGTCCACCAGCACATCCACTACCAGTGCTAGCCAGTGCCACGGGGTGGGGCCCCACCCACCGGCCCTGCGGGGCCCAGGGTGGGGCGGCGGGCCCGTGTAGGGCAGGCGGCTGCGCAGAGAGCTGGGGCCTAGGCAGGAGGCACAGTCAGCACCCTGGGGCACCCTGGGGCACCCTGGGTGACACACACATACCTCTGGACACACACACACACACACACACACACACACACACACCCCTCAGACTAAGACACCTGGGAAGGTCTGTGCCGGCAACTTTGTAGTGTGCATGTAGCAATGGGCTAGTTGATGAAGGAACCCCTCGCCCCATGAGGAGGGTTCCACAGGGGCCACGGTCAAGCCACCCCTCCCCGCACCTGGCAGGGGGTCTGAGAGGACCCTGGCCAAACCCCCGAGCCCTGCCCCATGCCGGCTGCCGTGTCCCTACCCAGGTCTCCACCAGTGGCTGGCTGTGTTTGCCAGTACCTGTCTGGGCATTCCCCAGGCTCCCAGGCCGGGAGGTCAGGCAGAGCAGTCTTGGCCCCTGCCCTAAGAGGCTGGAGCCCCCTGGGGGTGACCCTGCCCTCGCCAGAGCGAAGGGCCCTTGATATTTATATTTAAAAAAAGAAAATAATAATATTAATAATGCTGGAAGGAAGGTGTACCACAGAGCCTGCCTGACCTCAGGCCCGGGACGCACCTGGCCTGCTGGCCAACTGGATGGCCGCTTCCGGGCCGGGCACCATTGCCCCACTGCCTGTGGCAGCCCCAGACCTCTGTAATTTTATATAGAGTTTGAGCTGAAGCTTCGTATATTTAATTTATTTTGTTAAACAAGAAAATGTGCATCCTCTTCCATTAAGCTGATGTTTCTGCCTTTGGCTTGTGCGTGTGTACATGTGTGTGCGGGCCTGGGTCTGTGTACGGGCATGTTTGTGGGCCTGGTCTGTGAACAGGCGTATGTGCCCATGTGTACTTACGTCTGTGTACAGCTGTGTGCATGGCCATGCCTGTGGGCCTGTGTGCCAGGCCCAGGCTCCAGGAGTCCTGTAATTGGCCTAGGGTTCTGGGATGACACCCTGGGGTCCTGGGGCCCCGTCAGCTGCCCTAAACTGGACTCAGGTGGCCGTGTTTGGAGCACTGACTGACTCACACCCCTACCAGCAGCTTCCTAGCTAGCTAGAGTCCTGCCTGGTCCAGTGGATGTCCCATCTCTTACCCGTACGGCCCTGAGGGCCCTCAGTGTAGGGCCTGTGGTTTCCCTGCCCCACACTCTGGGGCTTCAGCTGGTGGCCTCGGAGGAGTGGGGCCTCGTTGTCATCCCTGTCCTGGTGCCTGCCGCCTAGAGGATGCTGTCCCGAGTCTGCCAGCCACTACTGGGCCATGAACCATGGTCTCACTCCAGCTGCGCATCCTGAGGCTGGGACTCACTGCGTCTTAAGAAAAGGCACTAAGTTAAGATGATTTTAGCAAAGCCACTCGTTTGAGGTGCTTTGGGTCCCCAGAGCTTCAGAAGGTCTGGCTGAAGGAATGGGGCCTTGCTGGTGTTAGGGGCACTGGAGGGAACACAAGTAGGTTCTGCCCAGCCTTACTGGCCAGTACACTCACCACCCCACCTGGTTCTGCTGGTTTCTTGCAGCCAGAGCTCCCCAAGGTCAGGGCCGAGCCTCTCCTGGCTCCCTTCTCCTCAGCCGAGGGCAGGTCTGGGAACCCTGTCCTTTGGTGTCTGGGGCTAGGCCCCATCCTCTGACCCTCTTCCACTGGGCCCCCTGGTGTCCCTGGGTTGGACCCCACTTTTACTGCCCCAAGGAGGCAGGGGCTAGCCGTGAGGGAAGGCTCACTGGGGCAATCCTGATTCCATAGGCAGTGACCGAGCCTGGGCAGGGCTGGTGTGGCCAACTTCAGGGGACACCATGGGAAGCCTGCTGTGGCAGCTCTGCTGGGCAAGCAGGGGGAGCTGTGGGAGCTTCAGGTAGCCACAGCTGGTGACCAGCCAATGCTCTCCAGACAGGACAGGCTCTGGGGGCTAGAGCCCGGATGCGTTTCTCTCCCAGGTGGGGGTGGGATGGAAAGAGTCAGCCTTGGGTGGCAGGGAGAACTCAGGCTACGGGACAACCATAGGCCATGGAAGTGAGCCGTTTCCCTCGCCCCCCCGCACCTGGGAGGGTACACCTCCTACCCCCTGCCTGGACCTCCAAAGGTGCCTATGCCCTTCACAGCTGAGGTCCAGTGTCTCTGCCCGGGCCTCACATGGGAACTGCTCCTGTCTTCTGTCCCCAAGGAGTTCTGATGGTCCGTCTCTCAGGGGCAAGACGGGTCCAGCAGGGCCCTGGGTCCTGGATCTCACTGAGACCGGCAGCCCTGGGCTCCACACCCCCTGTGCCCTTTCAGGGCTTCTGAGGGGAGGCAGGCACTGAGGGACTGGTGACTCTGTGAATACATGGGGACCCTGCCCGGTCTCCCCGAAGTCCTATGTGTTCATTACCACACCTGGGGCTCAGGGTCCTCAGCTACAGCCTGTCTCACAAAGACCTCAGCCTCCTGCTCTAGGGGTGACCACATGGGTCCAGACCCCTCTCATGCCCTTTTCAGGGGCCACCTGTCGCTTCCAGACCTTTCTCCCTTGGCCCCACCCTGTACTTCTGCTCTCCTGGGATGTCTCCCACTCTGTGCTGCCTCCTGCTCTGTGCTGCATGACTCCTGGGAGATTTCAGGGTCTACCTGGATAATCCTTGACCGTGACTTCTGTCCCCTCTGTTGCAAGGTCCCATTTTGAGTCCCCCCCCCATATTGTAGGGACCAACCTGTGCCCCACACTCCCAGGATAGAATCTCATTTCCTGCACACCACATGTGGGGGCAGCGGAGGGGACAGCAGTGTGGACAGACCGTGGGGTCCAGGGCATGGGGGGAGGGGTGAGACGGGGGAGAGTAGATGCTAGGCCGGGTACAGGGGTTGTGAAAGATGGGGGCCCCGGGGGTCCCAGGGCTGGGCCTCCTCAAGCAGACCTCTGGTGGCTAACTAGCAGTGGAGCTTCTCTTGGAGCCTGGCCTTTCTGCCCATCCCACCCTGCTCCTGAGCCCATGTCTCTGCCCTGTGGGTGCCGGTCTCCCCTTGGGGACTCCCAGGTCTGATGCAGAGGGATAAGACTCAGCTGATGTTAAGGGCAGGGTCCCCCACCCAGGATGGGGCCCTAGGGACAGAGAGAGGGGGTGGGGTGGTGAGCTTCCCATGCCCCACCATGGCCCCTACTGCTTGGGCAGAAAGGTCAGCAGGCAGCTGTCAAGGCTCTGGGGACCACCAGCAAGGACACAACAGCTGGTGTCCCCAGCTTTGTGGGGTTCTCTGTGGGGCAGGGCCGGGCCCTACCCTGGGAGCTCCCAGTTTGGAGGCAGAGGAGAGGGACCCAGCTGCGTCCTCAGAGTGACCCCCGGCCATGCCAGGCTGGACAGGGACTTCCGACAGGCCACATCAGGAGGCCGCTGCTGGCGTCCTTGGTGGGGGCATGGCACACGGTGGGTGGAGCTCCAGTACTGAGCCGGGCTACAAGCTTCCCCCCGATCTGTTCCTGGGTGGTGATAAGCCGGTCCCTCCAAGCCCAGAGTACTTGAAAGGGCGGCTACCGCTCTGACACTTTGGGCGCGAGCCCCCCCACCACGCACCCTTCCCGGCCATCCTGGCTTCAAAGGGGAGTCTCATCCCACAGCTGTCCAGGGTGTGTGGGGGGGGCCCAGGCTGATGAGAATGAGGGGGACGTGGGACAGCCCCACCCGCACAGGACTTGGGTTGGGACAGCCTGGCAGGAGATCAGAGTCTTGTCCTGGGGTCATGCCAGGGGACAGGGAAAGGAATGCAGGATATGGGACACAGGAGAGGTGTCAGGAACATGGGACATGCAGTCAGGACACAGGATGGGGACAGCCATGGCCTGGACTCAGAACCCAGAGCTAAGAGCCCACAGGGGATGGCCAGGCTGCCCCTGTTGCTGACGCTGGGTTTTGTGGGGCTTGGAGGATCCTGGCCTTGTGGCAGGGGCTGTGGGAGGCAGGGTGTGATGTGGGGACCCCCATAGGGCCACCCCTGCTTGGGGAGATAGGCCTCCTGGCTGGACTTGATGTCCCAGGAGCCCACGGTGCTTAATAGAGCCCCTGCCACATCCAGGGGACCCATGGAAGGGCTTGGCTGGGTGGAGGGGGCAAGGGTGGGACCTGTTGGCCAGGGCGCCCTCTGTGCCCTGTGCTGACCCCACCGTGTACCTAGCCCCACATGGCCACCCTGGCCTGGAAAGCTGGGGCTCAGATGCTCTCCTGGAGGGCTTGGGTGATGTAGAGTCCTTGGTTTTGGGGTTTACTTTTAGGCCTCATGACAGAGTCTCTGGGGAAGTATTTGGCCAGGACCATGTCTGGGGATGCTGATGCTTGGTGACCCAAAGGCAGGGCTAGCCTGCAGTGGCCCCGGGGCTGGTGGGATCTATGACAGGACCCCCTCCCCATGGCCATACCTCCAGCCCCCACACTGAGCTCTGAGGGGACTTGGCTTGTGGGAGCAGAGGGCAGGGTCAGGGGGTGAAGGTGGGGTAAAGGAGGGAGCAGAGAGGGTCTACACTCCCCCTACCCAGTGAAGACGACAAGACAGGACAGGAGCCCCAGGGGAAATGTCCATCCAGCTCTAGTGGCTCTGGGCCCTAGCAGGATGGCCACAGGCCCCGTACAGAGCCCTCACACTGTCCGTCCCCCTTACAGATAGGCCTGGTCCCTGTGGCATGAGTATGCAGCCCAGTGGGGGCTTCTGGACCAGCCCCTCACCATGACCCCTGGCACCGTCTCTCAGGCATCCACTCCCCAGCCTGGGACGGACCCAGGGGCAGCTCTGGCTTCCAGCACTGACAGCCCAGCCTTGCCCGCTTGACCCTGTGAAGGTGTGTGCTGTCCCTTTGGAGATTCAGCCCTGTCCTGTCAGCAACCCCAGCCACCACCACCCCCGCCCTGTGTAGCTCTCCACAGCCCCTGCTTTGGCTCAGGGGTCCCTCCAGGCTGGCACCCTGCCCCAGACACTCTGGTCCCTGGACTGCAGCTGTCTGTGCAGGGACCATCAGGACCCTCCATCCCCCCACAGGCCCACGGACTTCGGTGATACCAGGTGGGAGCTGGAACACCTCCCTGGGCCTGAGGGATCCTGAGGTGCAGAGCCCACCTCCCCTGCCCCCTGGAGCTTCTCCTGTAGGGACGACCCTGGGGGGCAGCAACCCTTAGCGGTGGTGTCTGGCCTCCCGAACCCACTGGTCTGCTAAGGGGGCCTGGGGCCCTGTGCGGTGGGCTCAGGGGCTACCCACATATACTTCTATGGACAGCAGCTGGGTGTAGACCCTGTGGCTGCTGAGGCCCAGTCAGCTGCTAGTGCCCTAGCTGTGTGGCTCCGTGGGAGGGAGCCACTGACCCAGACCTCCTGTGCCCTCGCCCTGGGAATTCCGCTCAGCCCGGGGTGTGGTGGAGGTGGGGGGAGGGGTGGAGACTCAACACAGACTCAGCCTCAGCCTGGGGCAGGGCAAGGAGCAGGCCTGTGGGGGGGGGGGGTGTGGGGATGGGAGGGGGAGGTGGTGTCTCTGCACACGTCTGCCTCTCGGGGTCCCGACTGTTTCTGTTCAGGGGGCCTTGGGTCTGGAGTTTGTCTGGGATGATAAGGCAGTGTGCCTGGGTCGGGTCCAATGGCCAGCACGGCGGCCAGGGGCTTCCTAGGAGTGGCAGCCCAGCAGCCAGGGTCACACGCTGCCCCTTACTTCCTGACCTCGGGCCCCGTCCGTCTGGGCCTGCAGCCTGGAGTTTTACTCCCTCCTCTGGCCGCGCCAAGGCCTCTGTCCCAAGCTGGAGGGGGCATGTGCTCGTCCCCAGAGGCTGTGCCGACCCCTGTCCACACCACCTTCACAGGCCAGGGAGGCCAAGAGCGCAAGTGGGTGAGGACGCCACCAGCTGTCCCATAACCAAGTCTTGGGGGGAGGTGCAAGTGGCCTCCTGAGCACCTCAAGGGTGAGCCATGCCCTGTGTGTGAGGGGGGTGATGCCTCAGGGAGGGGTCCAGATTGGGGCCAGATGTCTCTCCCCATGCACCCCCTCCAGGGGTGGGCGAGGACACACAGAGGGTCTGCAGTAGCCTCAGGTGAGGGAGTGGTGGGGCCTGAGGCTGCCCTGCCCCCCACCACAGCTGTATACCCTACCCCCACTCCCTGCGACAGCCGACAGCTGCTGGGCATCTGGCCTGTGGCCGGCAGGTGGTGACAGCTGCCAACAGCTGGCTGGAGGGAGGGTCAGGCAGGCCTTATCCTGAGCGGAGGGAGGGAGTGGAGCAGTGGGTGGTGGGTTTTCCCCAGGGAGTCTCGGGGAAGGCCAAGCTCCTGTGTTCCTAAAGAGCCCTGCCCTGGTCCTGGAAGGACCCTCACTAAGAGGACAGTGGGGAGCCAGCAGGGGTGCCTTTGCCCTGCTGCCAGGGCTGAGGATCCATCTGCCTCTTGAGGAGCCAGGGGTCTGGTGGCTCCCTGAAGGGAGGGGTAAGGGCCACAGAACCAGGGAGGTGAGAGGAATGGAAGAGGCTGGGCCTTGCAGTGTCCACCCTGAAGGGAGGAGGAGCAGGTGGGCTCCCGTGGCGACTAAGAGTGGGAGCCCGCTTGTGGCGCTGGGCTCCTCTCGGGTCTCCTGGTAAGGGATGGGGGAAGTGAGTTGTACCCAGACTTCCCAGAAAACCACGAGCCTCAGTGGGTGCCTGGAGATATGTGAGACTCTCCCCTGGGACCATCATCCTCATGGCTCCAGGCCCTCCCAGAATCATCCCAGCAGCCCCCCAGGAACCACCCCCTGAGCTAGGGACAGAACCAGAGCTGCCCCCTGCCTGGCGGGGAGCCCCTCTGGGTCATGCCCTGGGCACCTGGTTGGCGGGCCACCTCGCTTTAGGCAGGACCCTGTGAACAAGGGCCCATGAGCTCAGGGTGGTCATGACCTCCTGCCCTCTCTGAGTCCCCTCTGGGAGCCAGCATCTGGCCTCGTCTGGCTCTGACGCTCCGACCGGTGGGCAGGATGGTGGAGGTCCTGGGGTCCCAACCCTACCCACTCCTGGCCCTGGGCTGTAGGGAGCCATGACCCCCGCCTCCCCCACCTGTGTGCCCTGGGCAGCGCCGCTCACGACATCGTGTGCCTGGCTGTTACCCCAGGGCTCTGACTCAGCCCTGGGCATGAGGGGCCCAGTTTGGCTGGTGGGCGGGACGGACTGGGCTCTGCAGAGGCAAATTCCTTCTTCCTTCATAGCTTTTTCCTCTATATTTTCCACTTTCTTCTAAAAGCTGTTCTCCACTGTTCCTTCCTGGAGCCCCTCCAAGACAATCGGCACCCGGCTCCTCCAGGCGGCCACAGAGCTCCTTTGACTGTAGTGGTGGAGCTAAACCCAGTGGCACAGGGCGGGGGATGGTGCCTGAGGCCTCTGCAGGCTGCGCACAGCCGGGGGAGGGCGGGGGGTCATGCTAGACCCCCTGGCCGGGGCTGTGCAGGCGGAGCCTGCTGCTGCTCCTGTCCCCCTTCCCAGCTGGGAGCCTGGTGTCTCTGGCTGGAGCACAGATGCGGCCCCGCTTGGGTGGGGGTGGCCTTGGGGCACATACCCATCTCTGTCCATGTCCTGAGTGTGGTTGTCCAGTCAGCGCAGCCTTGTCAAGGCGTTCTGCTACCGTAAGACCGCGGGCCCACCTGGGAGATGGGATGGTGGGTGCCCTTGGTTGCCTGTGCCCTCCGCCAAATGTCCCCGTTCTGGCGCCCACTGCTGCACACAGTGGTACTCACTAAATGCGTGGCAGGAGAAGTAGCTTTGGGCCCAGAACATTGGGGTGTGTGCTGGCAGACAGAGGGTGTCCACCTCCTGCCTACCCTCTGGTGACCCAGGAGGCCTGCCCTGGACAGACGACAGGGCCCCTTCCTTCTGGCCCATCAGGGTGGACGGGTGGTGGGAGGTATCACAGGCCATGGGGGACCTAGGCACAGAGGGGCTGGGGCTGGACAGCCATGAGCCATGACCTGGTGACAGGAAGTGTCTGCACAGGCGAAGGCACGGAAAGGCCCACAGAGACGTCGTGGCTGATGTCCCTGCATGGACAGTGGTCACTGGAGGGGATGGCGGGCTGCTTAGCCTCGAGCAGGCTCCTGGGTGCCTGTGCTCCCTGAGCCCTTGCAAGCCGGCAGCCGAAGGCTCGCCCACGGGGCCCAGCGAGGGCAGAGGCCGGCCGGGAGCAGGCCCAGAAGGAGGCACAATCCTCCCTTTGTTCCTGCGGCCGCCTGGAGCCCGGAGGCCAAGAGGAAATGAGGGTGAGCCAGCCAGCAGCCCTCACCCGCCCCAGAGGCCCGGCTGCCAGGGCCCGGTGGACGCCAGGGCTGGGCTCCACAAGGAGCTGGAAGGACCGCCCACCCCACCGCCCTCGGGCCTGGCCCAGTGGGGTGTCTGTGGGGGGCCTGGGAGCCTGGTCTCTCCACCCTCGCCAGCCCCAGGTCTCGGTAACCCATGCCCTGCCCGGCCAACCGGCTCTGAGCGCACTCTCCTCCTCTTCCCTCCTGGCCCACCCCAGGCACAGGTGGTTGGTGTGGCTGAGGGTGGAGAAGGCAAGGGTCCCTTCAGGGGTGAGCAGATGGGTCTGCTGTCTATCCCAGCTCAGCCAGGCTTGTTCCCTTGCCCATGGAATGGGGTGACCCCAGCTCTAAGGGGCCGAACCTCTGGCAGATACTGGCCCCCTCAGGGGCAGTCTGGGGCCAATGATGGATGGGCACATGGGCACATGTGGGTCCGTGGGCTTTGAATATGTATGCATGTGTACTGGTGTGCGTGGGGCTTCAGCCCTGGGTGTCCCCTCGCTCAGCAGCCCCCTTCACACCACCCCTGCTGGCGGCTTCTCCCCAGGGGTCTCAGCAGAGCCGTGAGGACGTCTGGTGTCTGTCCTGAGATGTGTTTTAACCTTTGCCTGCATCTGTGCAGAGGCTGAAAGGTGACCCAGAGCCCCCCTGTTGCGCCGTGATCCTTCTTATCTGTCCTGGGAAGGGCAGACTCTGCCCAGCAGGGCCCAGCTTTGATCCTCACAGGCTGAAATCACCACCATGCTGGACAGCCTGGCAGGCTGGGGGCCTCAGTAGGGGCTGGCCAGAACTGGAGCCCTGGCCAGTGGCCCCACCCTGGGGCAGGCCCCACTGCCCCGGCACCCACCCTCAGGCCTCAGGGTGGGTACTGGGCCCCCCAGGATGGCCTGGGGTGTCTGAAGTCTGCCCAGAAGTGGGGAGTCCCTGGGGGGCTGGAAGGCCTGTCCCAGGGCAGGGCAGGGGGCAGTGCAGGATACCCTGCTCAGGGAGGGCAGGGAGCAGCAACACCCCCCACCCCTGCTGCAGTTCCCTCCATCCAACATCAGACTTGAACACACACCCATGACTGCTTCTCCCAAAACAGCAGTACCAAGGCTCGGGGTTCCCTGTGCACCAGGGGGAGAATCTTCAGGGCAAGGAGGAGGGACTCTGAGGCCTGGGTCCCTGTGGATGTGTGTTGGAGGGCCTGGGCTGAGGTGCTGACAGCTGCTGGCGAGCCTGGAGCTCAGACTACGTGGCTTGCCTCCCCCATGACCAAGAAGGTGCCAGGCTCAGCCTGGCCTCGCCCTGGCTCTCCCAACTATGGAGTCACTCAATGTCCCCCCGGTCTCCTACTGGCCTCGGGAGCTTGCCCAGATGGATGGGGGTCTCAGGGCTGGGGTCCTGGCCCACTGCCCCTCCCCTGGCCTCCTGCAGCAGAGGGGACACAGGCCCAAACCATGTTCATGGCAGCTGGAGCTGTGTCCCCACGGCTGGGCTGAATTCCTGTGGCCTTCAGCCCCCCACCTTTTGCTCAGGCACCCAGAGCTTGTCCAGGAGGCTGTCAGAGCTGAACTATGTTCCTGGCCTACCCCTCTGTCCCAGTCTGATGCCCCCCCACCCAGCGATGACCCCCCCCACCCCCCGTGATGCCCTGTCCACGGCTGGGACAGGAAGGCGAGGATACTGCACACTCAGAGAAAAGGAGCACGTCCTCCATTTCGGCAGAACTGCCCTCCACTGCGGATGGTCCCACAGGATGTCCCCGGTTACCTCTCGAGGTGGGGAGTGGCAGACGTCCCTCTGGTGGGATCGGATGGTATACAGCAATACACCATGAAACAGGATAAAAAAAACCTCACCAATTCGGGACGCCTGGGTGGCTCAGTGGGTTAAACTTCTGCCTTCAGCTCAGGTCATGATCTCAAGAGTCCTGGGATCAAGACCTGCATTGGGCTCTCTGCTTAGCAGGGAGCCTGCTTCCCCCTCTCTCTCTGCCTGTCTTTCTGCCTACTTGTGATCTGTGAAATGAATAAATAAAATCTCAAAAAACAAAACAAAACAAAAACACCTCGCCAAGTGGGACCTGGCAGGCCCAGGCTGCAGAGTGTGGGACTCTGGATCTCAGGCTGCGAGTTCAAGTCCCATGTTGGGTGTAGAGATTACTGTAAAAAAAAAAAAACTCTTTAAAAAAAATATATTGCCAAAAGGATGTGTACCAGGCTGGAATGGTGAGCAGTGACAGCCACAGGCTGCCCCAGTGGGAGATGCTGTCACCAGGGGTCACCTGTGGTCACGTGTCCTGGCGTGCAGCCCTGGGCCCCTGAGTCGGGGGGAGAGAGCAACGGACCAGCTCTGAATCTGGGCCTGGAGGGAGGTCACTGGGTCCGGCAGGGAATCCTCAGCTCAGGTGGGTGTCTCATGGTCACTGGCCTCCCCAACTCACCTCCAGGTGACTCGTCCTGCTTTGAGGGCCAGATTGTAGTTTGTTCATGTCCTCGAGGGAGGCAGGGAAGTGGCTGGAGGTGTGGTCCCTGTGGCAGGGACGTGCCTCTGTACCCCAGCACCTTGCACAAGGGACCACAGGGACCAGCATGTGAGTCTGTGGCTGGGGTTGGGGCTCCTGTCCAGGCAGATGGGAGCCGAGTCTCCTAGCAGAGTGTCAGGGACAGCAGGCTGGGCAACCCGCCCGCCCAACTCCTTCTTTGAGACCAGAGTTCCATAAGTGAGCATTGGTGTAGACAGCCTGGTGGGGGACTGGGAGTAGCTGGGGTCAAGGCAGAGCCCACTGTGTGTCCCAGGGAAGCTTCTCCCAGAGCCCAGGCAGTGCTGGCCACTGAACTTTCCAAGGGCCACCATCATCTGCTAGATCCACAAACACGCTCAGAGTGCCATGGGACCCCTGCCCCCCAGAGGCTCTCGGAGCTGCCAAGCGGGCAGCAGCTGTGCTGAGCAAACACCACGGATCGGCAGTTCTCCCCAGGGGAAGGAGCTGCAGGGGCCCAGCCCCTTGGCCTTGGGGCTATCCTCCTACTGGGAGGACCCCAGTGCTGGCCCTCAGCACCTGGGGGAGGGGAGCAGAAAGCAGCTCCCTGGCTCAGTCGTGAGGCTCTGACAGCCACAGCCCAGGGGTCCAGGGTCACAGCCTTGGGGGTGTCCTTGGAGGCAATGGCATCTGTCAGGAGCTGTAGGGCAGCTGGCCTGGCTGCCTGGGGTCAAGCTTCCTGTGCTTGGGGGCCGTGTCTGGCTGAGGGCCAGGGCCCCGGGCCCAGGGCCACTCAGGGTTTGAGCCCTGGCTTGGGCTGCTGGGTGAGCATGAGGGCGCTGCATGGGGCAGGCCCGCAGACCTTGGTGGGTGTCTCAGAGCCCTGACTGGCCTGGTGTGTTGGTGGGGGTCTACAGGCGGGGGCTGCAGGCGGGACCACCCTGGCGGGGCGCAGGGCATGGCCGATGTGGTCCCTGAGCCAGGGCGCCGGCCTCATGTGCAGGGGCGTCGGGTTGTCTCCATGCGGCGAGCAAGCAGGAACGGTTCTGGGCTCACGTTACACTTTCCACTGGAAAAACAGCCCCATTCTCAACATTGGCTCCGAGGTTTTAAAAAACTGCACATATATCCAGTTTCCAGACGAGCGCTCCCCAAGTGAACTGGGTTGTTCCTGCCGGGCTTGCCGAGGACGGGCGCCTGGCCCAGCTGCAGCGACAGGCTGGGGCCGAGGGGGGCCGGCAGAGGGCCAGGCAGGCAGTGCTGGTCTGCTGCTATGGGGTAGCCTGGCCGAGGGGCCTGGATGGACACAGGGCCCTGGCCCAGGGTCAGGGAACAGGAGGCTGAGGCATGGTGGCCATCTCTCTGTCATGTTGGGCCACGGCCAGATGCACCCCGGAGCTGCTGACTCCTGCACGCGACTCCACGTCCTGTATGTGCAACACGCTCGGCTGCCTCTGGACGCACAGCCCAGACGGGGCCCTGCAGCTGGAAGGAAGGGACCAGGTGCAAACCCAGTCTTCCGTGCTGCAGGGTCCCAAGGTAGTGGCTGGCTCTGGGGCTGTGTCACCTGGAGTCACAGCTGCATGTGTGGAGGGGACTGGTTGTGCACGGGTGTGAGTGTGCACCACACACACGTATGTGTCTGAGTGTGCACGTATAGGGGTACCTTTCTTCCCTCACACTCAGGGATCAGGGCAGGGCTCGGGTCCCTCGCACCTCCAAAACACGGAGACCAGGTCTCCAGGGAGGATTCAGGGGTCCAGGTTCCTCTGACCTGTTGGCCCCCAGGGTGGGGTGGCCATGCTGGGCCCTAGAGGGCAGGCTCTTAGCTGGCCTCAGCATCTCCAGGGGTGGCAGCATGGGGGGCATGAGTCTGCTACCCCATCCCCAAGTATCCCCACGCCAGGCGGCCCCAGGCTGGGAGTGAAGGCCCCGAGACTCCCTCCAGCTGGTCTGTTTTCCTTGGAAGGCACGGAACATTCTTGTTGCGGCGTGGCTGACATGCAGGAGGACAGAAGTGCCCACTGGGTAAACCCAGACCCCTACCCCAGCCGTGTTCCCAGCATCACAGAAGGCTCTTTCTGAGGCCAGAAACATCTGGAAACTCTTCCAAGGACCGGATTCAAGCTTTTTGCACTTGGAAGCCAGGCAGTCCAGAGGAGGGTGGGGACGCAGGCGGCCTGGAGGCTGGGGCCACCCCTGCTGCCCGTGCCGCCTGTGTGAGGAGATGGGGCATCTTGGCTCCTGGGGGAGGCGCTTCTGAGGCAGGAGTTGGACATGGTTTGGGAAGGTGCTGGCCCATTTCACAGACGGGGCCAGAGGCCCGTCACTTAGTGCTGGGGGGGAGCTGATGTTCCTTCTTTTTAAACCCGGTCTTGGTCCATGTCTCCTGTGAAGGGGGTGATCCTACAGAGGATCCTAGAAGCATCGGTGACCGCAGTTCCTCCCCAAAGGTGGGAGGCCACTCGAGGAGCTCACAGTTACCCTGGCCCCAAGGTCATTTGCCAAGAAACATCCGTGCTTCCCCTCGCGGGGGACACGACTCTTGTCAGTTTATGCCCAGTAAGTGTGCACAGCAGGAAGAAAACAAGCCTCAGAGGCCAGGAGGCCCCCACCGCCCCCCCCCACCGCCGCCAGTGCTCCCTCTGGGCTCCCAAACTATCCGCCCCAGGGCTTGGCTCTGAAAAGTCCTGAGGCAAATTGTTTTTCTGCCAAACTTCAGTTTAAGATGTAGAAAGGCAGACACCAGAAGCAGGAAAAGTGAAAACAGAAAGGAGGCTTTCCTCGGAGAAGGATGGTCTCAAAGGGGTGCAGGAGCCAGCCACCTGCCTGGGGGACACAAAGCAGGACATCCTCTGGCACTCAGGAGGGCCCTCACCTGGGACGTCCTGCTCATTCCACCGCACCTGAGACCCAAGTCAGGACCTGTCACCCAGGGCCAGGAACAGGACCAGCTGCCCACGATGACGGTGGCCCTCCCTTCCCAGCCCCAGTACTACGCCCCTCCCTCTCTCCCTCCCTCCACCCCTGCACACACGCACGCACACATGTACCTACACGGATCCCTCCATCCACCCAGGTGTGGCGCTGCCCTGCTCACGGGGTCTTTGCAGCCTGTGAGGTTGGGGAGGACGGAGTCCTGGGGGTCCACGGGTGGGACGGGGTTTGCTGAGAGGGTCCTGTGGGCCTGTGCCATGTCTAGATGCCAAGGGCAATGGAGAGCCTTACCCCAGAGGGCCAGCCAAGGTAGGGTGCCAGGGCTCTGTCCTCGTTCCGCACTCGGTGGGGTTCGGAGTGGCGCTGTGCCTCAGTTTCCCCAATTCTGCCGTCACGAGGCTGCCCTTGCAATCCCCACGTCCTGCTGAGTCCAGTGCCCTTCATCATGTCTGGATCCTCAGAGGACGCTGGGTCAGTCGTCCCTTCTGCCGGGGCTGGAGCCACCCCAGTGAGGCAAAGCCTGGTTGCCCGGCACCCACCCATCCCCCCACTGTGGAGAGCTGGGGAGGGGGACCCCCTGTCTTTGCTCCTGGATCTGGTGGCCCTGTGCCCACTTACTCCCAGCGCAGCTCTGCACTGCCTGTCCCCTGTGTTCTCACTGACTGCCCCCCACCCTGTGTTCTGTGCGGAGTGCCCCCTATTCCGCCAGGCCCCAGCCTGAGCTGCTCTCCCCAGCGTCCAGGCTGCATCTCCGTGTCTTCATGTGGCAAAATAACATTTCCTGAAAATGAGTTTATGAGGTTTCCTGAAGGTTGTAACTGTCATTACCAAATTCTTTCTGCCCCTCCTGTGCTTCCGCAGCTGGTGATTTCCCGTCTTCTCTGAGCTGCTTCTGCCCCTCTCTGTGCAGCCCTGCACCTGTCTTCGGAGGACACAGACAGCCTGCAGGGGCCAGAGTGACACGTGAAGGGCCCAAGGTCAGATGCAGAGTGATCCCCACTATGCTGGATGCAGCCCTACCCGCCCCCCTCCCCCATCGACTCAGGCTGGCCTGTGCCTGCAGCTTCTGGGGGCCTCGCCCCATTCACATGTCAGCAAGAGCCGGAGACTCCGGAGAGGGGCCCAGGGCTGCTGTGGGGTCTGTAGACACCAACCCCTCTGCCCACTCCCTAGGCAGTGCCTGCTGCTGACTCTGTTGGGTGCCGGGGAGGGGCGCACTGTAGGGTATAGAGCTGAACCTGGAGAGCTCCCCCTGCAGCCCCAGGAGGCCTGAGGAGGGGAACCTGAGACCAGCACCCTCAGGATGTGGCCACAGCTGCCTGATTTACCCTGAGCTGCATACGGTAAGCCCTGCTGTGGCCACCCAGCATTTCTGTGAGGCAGGGGACAGCATCCCTGAGCATGCTCTGTATTCCTCAGGCCAGGCAGGCTCTTCGAAAGCAATTTTCCAAGTAGTGTTGGTGTTGACTACATACAGTTATTTCCTTGTTGGGAAAATGAGGAACACCCCTGCAGCCCTGCTCCCACCCCTGCAGGAAACCACCGAGGCACCTGGGATCCGCCAGCCTGGTCCAGCACCTCCCACCCACTCGGTGCCACCCGAGCGTGCTGGACCTGCCGTCCCACTCCTGGGCTCTGGAAGGCAGCAGGGTGCATCCAGACCCTACCTCCATGCCCATCCGACTCCCAGGCTGTGAGTGCGGCCAGCCACGTGTCCACGAGCCCGGCGGGCAGAGCAGGGGCCCCCAGAGGCATGTGGGCCCTGCAGCCCTCTCCCCAAAGTTCTCTTTGAAAGACGGAGGCAGCTTCACCCAGATTTCTGATCACTCTGGGACACGTTGGAAAAGTCTTAGGGCTCCTGGGGGCTCAGTCAATGAAACATCTGACCCTTGGTTTCACCTCAGGTCATGATCTTGGGATCTGAGATCAAGCCCCACGTCAGGCTCTGTGCTCTGTGGGGAATCTGCTTGAGATTCTCTCTCTCCCTCTGCCACCCCCCCCCCCAACTTGCACACGCTCGTTTGCTCTCTTAAATAAATAAATCTTAAAAGAAAAACAAAAACAGAAGCAAAAGACCTGTGCCATGGAGATCAGAGTATCCTCAACTGGGGCTCCCAGGGGCTCAGGAGGACAACGGGCTCCTGCAACCCTTGCAGGGGTGTTGTCTGGACAGGAGTTGCTCACTCTGGCTCTCCTAAAGTCAGAGTCCGCACAAGAGGCCAGGATGTCCCCCGGAGAGAACCTTCCTGAGTCTCAGCTACATACCTGGAAACCCACTGAGAAAAAGGGACACTCATGTCCTGCCCTCCCACACCCGCACACACGTTTGTAAACACATGTTGTCAGTGAGGGCCGCTGGGCTCGTGGCTCGTGTGTGTGGCCTGCAGCGCCCTGGGAGGACATGGGTGCAGGCCACCATCTAGAACACCTGCTTTGGCCACAAGGAAGCATCCGATGAGGCTGGAGGAGAATCATTCCCCTTGAGAAACACGCCCATGGTTGTGGCTCCAGAACGTGGAGTGAGAGCATATGGTGTTTGCATGTGCAGCTCACACAGTAACGGCAAGGAAGGGCGCCGTGCGACTCTGCTGTATGTGTGAGAGTTGAGAAGGGCTCAGCTCGGCTTGGAGAACCTGAGGACACCCCACGGGGGAACAGCCCGGCATCCTGGCCTCTGAGCACCTGTCTTGTGGGATAGCCCCATCCCTCTCCCAGGGTGACCCGTGATTCCTGGGACACAGCGTCCCTGGCTGTGCAGATGTCTGCGGGGGCAGCCATCCCCGTTGGGGCCTCCACTTTCCAGCTGGAAGGCCTCCAGAATCTGCGGGTCTGGAGACGGGGTGCACATAGGGAGTCAGGGACACCTACCCCCTACCACCATGCAAGTCCCCAGTCCATGGTTCCCTTAAGTGGAACACAAAATTGGTGCAGACTCGGATTTACCACCTAAGAATTTTAGGAATTTCCTCCCCTCTGAAAAGAAAACGCCTTCCAAACCTCCCTCCATGTCACGATTGTGGGGGTGTGAAAGACTTCTGCGCTCCTGAGGGTCCACTTTGATGACCTGCATGGCCGACTCCCACTCTGTGGGGTGTCTGGGACAGGGCGTGGGGCCGGGAGGTGGCATAACCCAGTCCTGCTTCCTCTGTGCTAAGCCCTTCCTGAGCTCTGGGCCTCCTCTCTCTTCCTGTTGGTCCCAGAGGCTTTCTGCTTCTTCTTCTGGTAAAAGTCTGGCCGCTGGCGGGTGGGAGGTCATAGGGGGCCCCAGTCCCTGGTTCCCAGTGGTTAGAGTTGGGAAATAGTGCTGGTTGGACACCGTTTCTTTCACTTCAGGAAAACACATCCAGCAACTGTAAGTTAATATCCAATTCGACCTTTCATCCGTGGAAATTTTATGGCTAAAAACGCCGAAATTTTGACAGATGGTCTCTGCTTTGTCTTCCAGACAGCAGATGCCCAGAGGAGAAAGACCTAGGTATCCTTGGAAGCCCAGAGGCTTAGGCAGGCTGCTGGCCCCTCCCGAGAAGTGTCAGGGCACTGCTGAGCTGCTGAGCCTGGCAGGGGGAGGGGGCGTGGGCACTGGTGCCGAGTCATCCTGGGTGCAAGGGGCTGCGACATCTGCGAGCTTGTGGGGACTGGTCCCTGATGCAGGACCTGAGAACCCACAGGGGACATGTTTTTATCTAAGGAAAAGAGGGACTGCAATCCAGCCAGGCTTATACCAATAATGGAACCCAAAGACTTGCTCGGTCCCAGGGAGTGGGGAATTGGTGGGACCTGAGATGCTGGTTCTCTTCCAAGGTATCTTTCTGGGCCGATTTGACTTCATAAGCACAGAAATCTGTGTTGTGATTTTAAAGAGAATTCAACTGAAAGCAGTCCCAACACACCAGGGGTCTGGGGAAACTGCCTCTTCTAGAGGTGCGCCCACGGTGGGGAGGGGGTGTCTCCCGGAAGCCCCAGAGCACCAGCCTCTTCCCTTCTCTGCAGTGAGCAGGTCTCTTCAGCTCAGAGCAGAGCCCACAGCTGGAACTAGCTGCCTTGCCTCTGAGAGCCCACCAGACCGCCAGGCAGTCCCACTGGCCTCACCCCCCACACCGCCGCCCCTGCCCTCTGATCTGCCTCTGCCTCCGGGTTACCTGCCAGGCTTTTCTGGGTGAGGGGCTTAGGACTCTCGTGACTTACAACTCACAACTCACTGGCATCCTGGGCCAAGGCCCCTGTGCTACTGGGCCTCCTGCCTGCCCTTTCCCAGCCCCGTGGCCTCAGCACCCCATCGGTGCGCTCCCCCGAGGCTCTGCTCCCACAGGGGTGGGCGTGCTCACCCCCCACGTGCGTGTGTGTGTGCATGGCAGGCTTCAGAAGCTGATGGTGTGAGCCCAACTCTACTAAAACCAAAACAAATGGTCCGACAAGCAGGGCGTCTGAAAGATGAGACATAGTCTGGAGGGTGCTGCACCAGGGCAAGGACAGAGGAAGCCCGTGGGCTGGGTGGTGGGGGAAGAGTAGGGTGGAAGTAGGGGGGTGGGTGGAAGGTGAGAGCAGTGTAGGGGTGGGGGGCTGGGTGGTAGGGGAGAGCAGGGTGGGGGTGAGTGGTAGGGGAGAGCAGGGTGGGGACTGGGGGCTGGGTGGTTGGGGAGAGTAGGGTAGGGGTGGGGACAGGGCAGGGCCATTTCCAGGCACCTGCTAGCTGGCTTGAGGAAACATGCACCCCTCCCAGTGTTGGGGCTTGAATAGGTGTCATGTAATTAAGACCAGAGGAGAAACAGAATAAAACCACTGCAGCAGATAAGCTGTCAAGTACTTACTCAGCCCGAAGGGCAGCAGCCTGCCAGGCGGGTAAGGAGTATGAGGCTGTTTGAATGCAATCACTTGTAAAGGTGGGGCATGGGGCTGGGGCCACCGAAACTGTGGCCCGCAGCCCGGGCCACCATGGAGGATATTTGCCCTGCCTGTAAAGACGAGAGCTTTGTCTAGAGAAGGGCCTGAGGCCCAGCTGGTACTTTCAGATGTGCTGCTTTCTGGGCATATTACAACCACTGATGCCCGACGGCCTCCCTGGGGGGGGCTGTGTGATAGCCCCCCACCCCCGCCCTACAGCACAATCTGGCTAACATCCTCCAAGTCCAAGTGGACCTGTGTAGCCACTGGCGACCTTGTGGGGGCAAAGCGAGCCTTGAGGTCTAAGCTGCCCAGCCTGCTCATCTTGGTGACTTTCTTTGGCAGGGCCACTTGGAGCAGCCCTGGCCCGAGCCTCAGAGCAGAGGACCCGCTGGGCCTCACCCATCCCGGGCTGAGAGCAGATGGCTTGGTGAGTGCTCCGAGCTCACACCTGGCGCTGTGGGCCAGGGCTATCGTCTGTCTGGAGTGCTGCTGCCCGGACGTCCCACACAGATCACACTGGAGCAGCAGATGTGCTGAGAGGCTGGTAAACAGCCTGGGACATCATAGCATCGGCCCCAGCAGACACCAGCCCAGCAGCCTCCCCGGCCACGAGGAAACTCATTGTGGAGAGTGACAGCCCCGAAGATGTGAGCAGCTAAACCAAAGTGCAGCTCTGGCTCTGGGTCATGTGGGGAGATGTGCCAGGAGCGTGAGGGCCTGGCAGGTGAGCAGGCGACATGTGGCCCCAGCGGCCCTGCGGTAGGGAGCTCTGGGCTGTCTTCAAGCCAGGCTCCCGGCAGGACCAGGGCAGTCAGACCTCCCTGGCCTTCCCAACAACGGCCCAGGCTTGGACCCCGGCAGACTGGTACTGTGCGGCATGCACAGCAGAACCCCGGGGAGTGGGAGCTGAGAGACTGGCGCCTTGTGACTGGCCATCGTCTCACGCTGGAAACCACCATACACATGTTATAGAACATTTGCAAAGAAGGATACGTGCCAAGACTAGGGATTCTAGAACACTGGAACTTTTCTGGAAGCTCCCCCGCCGTGTGACATAGGGACTGCACCTGCCAGCCAGATGTGCAAGCCACCAGGGGCCTTAAGCCCTCCGGAAGACCGCTGTGTGGTGTGGCCTGGCCAGGGTGTCACCTGACAAGTCACCTGCCCATGCCTCACGCTCTCCAGGTGCAGAAGGGGGTCCTCTCCTCTCTGCCTTGTTCTATGCCTGCCCACCCTGTGAGCCCGGCCCTCGAGAAGGAACACAGACCAAGCTCTTGGGCAAGTCTTAGGTTCTTGACATATAAGGGATCATGATTAGCCCTAGAAGCCTCTTTCCCACCCCATGCGATCTTGACTAGTTGCCCTCCTCAGCCGAGGACTAGCATCTCACTGACCTGGCAGGAGGCAGGCCCAAAGCTCATCTCCAGAAACCAGTCATTGCCGAACACAGCATCACCTGTGAGCCATGGACACCCAGGTGACAGAGGCTGTCTGGACTGTGTGGCCATTCCCCACGGGGGCCTGTGTGCAGAAGGTCAGGCTCTGCCTAGCCCCCAAGTCTTCCTGCAATAAGCCAGCACGGGGATCGTGCTCTGCTTCAACACTGATGTTTTCAGGAACTTTGAAGGTAATAATAAGAGCCAAGCTTCAAACACGTCACATTTCTGGACAATCAGAAAAGTACTTTATTCAACTGTATGACGTTATTCCATCAAGTATGGACGAATGTTTCACTGCGTCACATTCTACTGGTAGCCCGAGAGCTCCAGGCTGACGGCCTAATGCAAGACCTTGTTCCCCTTTTGAGTGTGGCTGCCCCAAGGCCAGCAGACCCTGCGGAGCATGGGAGCCAAGAGCCGAGGAGCACACATGTGTGAGCCCCTCCCACCAAAGTGCAGAAGCGCGGTTCTCAGGGACAGTCAACCGTCAGGTCCACTCTTCCCACATGTATGTAGACACCCTCCACACACACGTCTCCTTTTCAATGCAGGGCGCACTTGCCTACTCGCTGCCTCTGCAGCAGAGCAGAGATGCTGATGGGCGGCCTGGGTGCCAGTGTCTGGGAACCCCCGAGGCTGGGCGAGCCCCCTCTTGCTGTTCGGCCGGGGGCCCGGGGTGCCGCTGGCTGGGACAGCGCCCTGCAGGGGACAGGCAGCCACGGGATCCTAGGAGTCAATTCAACAGACCTACGTTGGGAGAAGGTTTATGCCCACAGCCAGTCCCTCCTCTGTGCCAGTGCCCCCAGTGGGGGGTGGGGGTCTGATGGCCTCTGGAATCGGGGTGGAGGGCACACAGATGCAGCTCCGCATGGGCTCTGGAAGATGTGCAGCACCGTAGCTGCGCTATCGCAGAGGACAAAATGTGTGCCCGCCATTAAAGAGCTTAGGTGGGGGTGGGCAGGAATCCCCTGCCTTCAGGGACCACCTGCCCTGGATGGATGAGACAGAGAGCCTGGATGGAGACCCCTGTGGGGGTTCCAAAAGGCAGCAGAGAATGGGGACCCTCAGGGTCAGAAATGAAGAGTTAAGGGAGTAGTGGTCCCATCAGGTTGGCACATGGCAGCCAAGTCCAGCTCTGCCTGCTGTAGTCAGAGTTTTAGTGGGACAGCCGTGTCTGTCTGTCTACCTCTACGACCTTGTCTGTACAGCTGAAAGCCCTCACTACCTGCCCTTTACAGAAATATTTGCCGACCCTAGTCCAGTCCATTCCTGGGATAAGATACCTCGTAGCCGTGAAATGGCTCTTTTGGAGTTTTCAGTAACAGTGTAACTGCCTAAGTTACATTTTAGCTTCAAAAAAGCAAAAATGTGATGTGGTCCAATCTTACTCAGAACATGGACAAATGGGTTGAAAAGGCAATCCATTAAAGGTTCGTGGCATTATCTGTGGGGAGCGGGCAGTCCCATGCCTCCCGCCTGGGTGTCTGTGGAGCAGCAAGACATTACCTGAGAGCCTGTGACACGCTGCTGTGACTGGGCGTCAGGCCAAGGAGCTGAGGGCCGCAGCTGGAGATGCTGCCTGTAGAGGATGGGGTTAAAAGGTGAAGGCATGAGACTCCGGGAAGGCAGACACATAGCACCCAGTTGACCCCACCACATCCCCAACGTCCTGCTCTCCATGCCCTTCCAGAAGAGGCAGGGTGTCCCCAGCATGGGAGGGTCCGGGGCTTTGTCCCCATGCTCCACAGCTGCCCAGGGGACATTGAGGCCACAGAAACCAGGGTGGGACCACTCAGCCCCCAAAGCCTCCACCTGATACCGCGCTCTGGGCTGCAGGTCTGGTGCAGGGGGGCACTCCGTCAGCGTGTGCAAACCTGCGCTCTGCCCTACACTCTATCTTGGTTCCTGTTACTCTGAGAACCACTGGGAGGAAAAGCACCTCTAGAAGCTTCCAGCTCTGAGGAGCGTTTCAGTGCCAGGACTAGCTCGTCCCCACCCACACTGTGAGATATTTACACTCCCGAAGTTCTGCTGACATCCTCCCCGCTAATAAGAAGCTTCCTCTAAAGATGTAAACAGCCCCTGGCATGTGTTAGTCATAGCAGAGAGCAAATGTGAAGACTACTCTTGCTTAACACCCGAACTCTTTGTGCCCAAATTTTGGAGAATTTTTAACAGGAGAATGGCGGGGAAAGCAAGGACAGCATTTAGGGTGTCCACATGTCCTTTCGTGATCAGAGAACTTGGGTCAGAGAGAGGCAGTGTCCTTCCTAGGGCTGCACAGAACCAAGTGACCAACGTGGGTCATCTCTGTGCCACTGGGTTGTGGGGACTGTGGGAGGACATGGTTTCCTGGTGGCTCCCAGCAGACCTGAGTCAGCAGGTGACCCTCAGAAGCTCTGCAGAATCACTGAGAGTCAAGGAGAAAACCTGTCTCACGTGCTTTATTTTCTGTATGTTGTGATAGCTTGACACTGTGGGGCCTTGCTTTTCCTGGAGAGATGACCCCTCCCGGGGCTAGCTGGCTCTCAGAGTAATGATGTGTCTGAAAGCCTGCCTTTGACATGACCACCCAGAGCCTGTGCTCTGAATCACCCCCCACCTTTTACTTTCTACCCTAAACGCCCAAGGCCAACATAACACATGGGGCAGCTGCTACCCCTCCCCTCCAAACTGCTCATACGACCCTAACTAACCAATCCCACACCTGGTCAGGCCCACTGCCTGCTACTCCTTCCCGTGAAGACCATGCCTGCACCCCGGACCCAGGGATCCCACATGGGGCTCCATGGGGTGCACCTGCCTCCCACGTCTAGAAAACCGGGAATGAAGCTTCCTCTTGCCTGGCAGCCCCTCCTGGTCTGCCAGCCACATGTCCAATGCAATAAATGCCAGTACATTCTAACACGGGTTGGAGCCGCAACAGTGATGGTGGGTTACCTGCCCAACATCACAGTTGGTTGAAAGGATGTTTTATTTACTCTTTTTGGTAATTTGTGGAGAGAACGGTTGTCAGCAGAGATGAGGAAGCAGGTGCTCCCAGAGGTCAACTCACAGGGGTCATGAGGGCCTGAATCCAGCATAATGGGCGCCCCACACACAGCCTAGGAGGACCACGTGACATGGCGGGGTCTGAGGAACAGAAAACCGTCCCAGGCCACGTGGGGACTCAGAAGCAAGGCAGGACCGGGCGTTCAGGTGCTGAGGTGTCCCCCTGTGTCAGCCCAGCTAAGAACAGGTAGTCTGACCAATGCTGTACCACCAATGGGATGCCAGCATGTTAAGGTCTATAATGCCCATTCAGGGAAGCAATGCACTTTAGAAAGATTTCCATTGAAAAATGAAAAACCTTGCTATTTAGAGAGGGCCCATTTCATTAACCAGAGCATGGAAAGACTCATCCCTCTGTGATGTCAGACAGACAGGGGCATTCCTGTAGGGGGAAACATGCAGCAAAAGCAGGCAGTGGGGTTAGGGTTGGGGATGGGGAGGAGCCCCAGGCCGTGGTGAAAGGAGGGCCTGTGCTCCAGGGAAAGGACACCTGCACCCCTGCACAGCTCCCTCACTCATTCCAACGTGCTTGTCAAGAAGAGGTCCAGGCTGCCCAGGAGCTGAGACCAACCTCACGAGAGCGAGGATGAACCCGGACAGAGGTGTGGATCAGCAGTGCAGAAAGCCCACCCGTGGCACACAGCATGTCCATGTGCTCCCATGGGGTCCTGGTGAGTCGGCAGGATGCTGCAGCCCAGCCCAGAGTTGAGCTGAGGCTGGAGGTGAGGCCAGGGAGAGGCTATGCCATCTGACCCTGACGGTGGACAGCACTCACATGTGGAGTGAGTGCCCGTGGAGTGAGGTGGGGATAGCCGAGAGCTGAGGGTGTGGAGCGGGCTCCCAGCACAACACCTCTGCACAAGAGACAAGACAGTCTTGAATAAGATAGATGAGGCTGGAGGGCTCCCTGCACAGAGAAAATCTGCAGAAGAAAAGCAACTCCTCACACACAGAAAAACCACACGGCATGACTTATGGCTGACTCCTCACCAGAAATGAAGGAGTGTGAGGCAGTGGGAAGCCTCCACAGGGCTAGAAATGGTGGGGCAGGAACTCTATGTTCAGCGAAGTAACCCTTCAAGATGTAGACAAAATGAAGACACTCAGAGGTGGACAAAGACTGAGAATCCACTGCTAGCTGACCTGCCCTACAACAAAATGGTGCTTCAGGCTGAAATGAAGTAAGAGCCAACAGTAACTTGAATCCATGGGAAGGAAGGAGGAACCCTGGAAATGGTAAAAATGCAGTACAAGTAAAGGATGTGTTATGTGACTTTGTTTTCCCTTATGATCTTTAAGTGATGTTGTTTAAAAGAATTAATTAGGAGAATACTGTGTCACTGAGTTTGTAATGTTATGAATGCCGTATGTGTTATTATGTGTTATATATAGCATATGTAGTTATACATAAATAGGTTATCATGAAGCAGGGGATGAATTGTAAGGGAGCAGTGAATTTTACCAGAGTTGAGTCAGTATTCACTTAAAGTAGATTATGATAGGGTGCACAGTATAATTCCCAGGCAATCACGGAGAAAAGAACAGAACAGGTTGCTAAAATATCACGAGGAATTAAACGTGTGTTAGTGGGCTCAGCTGTCATAACACAACACTACAAGCTGGGGCTTAACCAGTAGACATTTATTGTTCATAGTCATGGGGGCTGGCTGGGAGTTTAAGAAGGGCCTCTTCCTAGCCCGTTGATGGCCATCTTCACTCTGTGTGCTCATGTGACCTCTTGGTCCATATGCATGGAGAGTGAGTTCTCTGGTATACCCTCTTTTTGTTGCTGTATGGTTTTGTTGACACAAATACAATGTGCCTTTTTTACCCTTGTGTCTCTTATATGGACACTAACCTTATCAGATCAGGGTCCCACCCTATGATCTCATTTACCTCCTAAAGGCTCTGTCTCCAAATAGTCATGTGGGTGGTTAGAGCTTCAACATATCAATTTTAAGGGGATATAATTCAATTTGTAGCAAAATGGTACACTAAAAATATTTAATGCAAAAAAAGGCAGTTAAGGAGATACAAATAACAGTTCCCAAGTCACACATAAAACAAGTAACAAAATTACAGACATATTTCCAAATATGCTGATAACTGTATTAACCATCAATGGACCAAACACTCCAGTGAAAACGCAGGCAGTATAAGAATGGATCAGGCAACAAGATAAGCAACATCTGATACTGTCTGCAGGATACATGCTTTGGATTCAGACAAAAATGGGTTGAAAATAAAAAAGAATGGGAAAAACTATGCCTTGCAGACTGTGACCAACTTAAAAATTAAATGAACAGAATTCCACCATCAAAAGCAATTACTGAGGAATAAGTTTATCAACAAAGGTAAGATGTATACACTGAGAACCACAGATGATCCCCTGGATAAATTAGAGATTTAGGAAGTGGAGAAACATCCATGCTGATGAACTCAAATGCTGAAAGCTGTTAAGATACCAGTTCTCTCTGAAACTGATGTGCGGGTGCAACATAGTTCCCATTAAAATCCCAGCAGGCTTTTTTGGGGCAGAATTTGACAAAGGATCTTAAGACTTATGTAAAATCACAAAGGTTAGAACAATCAAAATCATTTTGATAAATTAAGAACAAAGTCAGAGGGCTAACACTGATTTCAAAATTTACGGTGAAGCAAAAATAAGGTGGTATTTTTCAAAATTTCATTTAAGTAGTCTCTACACCCAATGTGCAGCTAAAACTCACAACCCCAAGATCAAGAGTTGCACACTCCACCAAATGAGCCAACCAGTACCCCTAAGATGGTATTTTGATCAGTAAAAAAGAATACAAAGCCGAGAAGAAAACTCTGGCAGCTATGACCAATTGATTCAGTTTTGGACTGTTTATCATATGTAGAATTACAACTGACTTTTGTATATGTATCTTGCATCCTGTAACTTTGCCAACCTTGTTTGATTCATACTAGCATTCTTAAAGATCCCTTATGATTTTCTGCACACAAGGGCATACCGTCTATGATGAGGACACTACACTCATTCTCACCCAATCTATGTGCCTTTCACGTCCTTCTCTGGCCTCTCTGCACTGCCTGGAGCCCCCAGTGGTTGTGGACTGGAGCAGGGCTCTGGACAATGGGTGCCCCACCGTGCACCAGGGGTGTGCTTCCTCTCAACAGTACCCTGTCAGCTGTGGGTTTTCTATAGATGCCCTTTACCTGGTGAGCAAGTTGCCTTCTTGAGAGTTCCTACAATGAATGATTACAGAATTTTCTCAAATTATCTTTTGAAAATATCTAATTAAGTCTTTTTTTTCTACTAATATAGCTAACTAATTGATCTTCAGATGTCAAATAACATTGAATTACTGGGATAAACCCCACTTGGTGATGGTGTACAATCCTTTTCCCCGTCACTAGATTTGATTGCCTCACATACTTTTAAAGAATTTTGCATCCATATTCATAAGAAATACTGCTCAGATATTTTTCTTGTGTTGTCTTTGGCTTTAAGATATTGCTGACTTTGTAAAATGAACTGGAAAGTGTTCAGTCCTCTATTTTCTGAACTTATGTAGGATTATTATAAGTTCATTAAATATTTCATAAAATTCAGCCATGAAGCTATTGGGAAAAGGGGTTTTCTTTGTGGAAAGATATTAAAATTATTAATTCTCACATGATAGAGGTCTATCCAGCGTTACTATTTCTTCTTGAGGTAGTTTTGATAATGTCTTTAGAGGAATTTATCCATTTCTTGTAAGTCATCTACTTTGTTGGCATAGAGTTGTTCATAATATTTTCTTATAATTCTTCCAATATCTATAGGGTATGTAGTGATGTCCCCCCTTTCATTCCTGATATTGGCAATTTGTGCTTTCTTGGCACTCTAGGTAAAAGTTTACCAATTTTGCTAATTTTTTTTCATAAGACACACTAGGTTGCACTGAGTTTCCTATTTTATAGATTTCTAGTATATTTTGTTGCAGCTTCTTAAGGTTCGGAGCTCACTGGTTTCAGATCTCCTTTCTTTCTAACATAAGCATTTATTTATTTATTTATTTACTATTTTTTTTAAATAATTTTTTATTTTTAAAAATAAACATGTATTTTTTATCCCCAGGGGTACAGGTCTGTGAATTGCCAGGTTTACACACTTCACAGCACTCACCATAGCACATATCCTCCCCAATGTCCATAACCCCACCCCATTTCTCCCCACCCCCCTCCCCCCAGCAACCCTCAGTTTGTTTTGTGAGATTAAGAGTCACTTATGGTTTGTCTCCCTCCCAATCCCATCTTGTTTCATTTATTCTTCTCCTACCCCCTTAACCCCCCATGTTGCATCTCTACTTCCTCATATCAGGGAGATCATATGATAGTTGTCTTTCTCAGCTTGACTTATTTCGCTAAGCATGATACCCTCTAATTCCATCCATGTTGTCGCAAATGGCAAGATTTCATTTCTTTTGATGGCTGCATAATATTCCATTGTGTATATATATACCACATCTTCTTTATCCATTCATCTGTTGATGGACATCTAGGTTCTCTCCATAGTTTGGCTATTGTAGACATTGCTGCTATAAACATTTGGGTGCATGTGCCCCTTTGGATCACTACATTTGTATCTTTAGGGTAAATACCCAGTAGTGCAATTGCTGGGTCATAGGGTAGTTCTATTTTCAACATTTTGAGGAACCTCCATGTTGTTTTCCAGAGTGGTTGCACCAGCTTGCATTCCCATCAACAGTGCAGGAGGGTTCCCCTTTCTCCGCATCCTCGCCAGCATCTGTCATTTCCTGACTTGTTAATTTTGACAAGCCATTGACAGCCATTCTGACTGGTGTGAGGTGGAATCTCACTGTGGTTTTGATTTGTATTTCCCTGATGCCGAGTGATACTAACATAAGCATTTAATTATTTATTTTTTTTAAAAAAAGATTTATTTATTTATTTGACACAGAGAGAGAGAGAGATCACAAGCAGGCAGAGAGGCAGGCAGAGAGAGAGGAAGGGAAGCAGGCTCCCTGCTGAGCAGAGAGCCTGATGCGGGACTCGATCCCAGGACCCTGAGATCATGACCCGAGCTGAAGGCAGCGGCCTAACCCACTGAGCCACCCAGGCGCCCCTAACATAAGCATTTAAAAGTAAACATTTCCCTCTAAGCATTGCTATACTTGCATCTCAAAATTTTTGGTTTGTTGTATCTTCTTTCATTCAATTCAAGATATTTTGATGTTACTGGTGATTTTTTTCTTGACCCATTAGTACTTACAGTTGTATTAATTTCCAAATATTTGTTTTATTCTGATTTTTTTTTCTGTTGCTGACTTTCAATTTAATTCCACTGTCACCTGCAAATACCCTTTGTGTGATTATAATCCCTTTAAATATGTCAGGACTTGTTTTATATCCTGGCACGTGGTATACTCTAAACAGTGTTCCATTTGCACTGGAAAGCAATGTGTGTGGTGCGTTTACTGGATGGGGTCCACATCTGTCAGGTAAGTCAGTGGGGTTAACAGTGTTGTTCAAGTTATTGGAGTGGGTTATTGAAATATCTGAATCATAATTGTTCAGTTAACCATTTCCCTTTTTATTTTTGTAAGTTTTGGCATCAAAAATTTGAGGCCTTCTATTTTTGGTGTCTATAGTGATAATGATTATGTTTTCCTGGTGTACTGTCCTTTTTATCGTCATGAAATGCCCCTCTTTGTCTCTAATAATATTTATCTTAAGACTGATTCTGGAGGACTGGGTGGCTCAATCCATTAAGTGTCTGCCTTCAGCTCAGGTCATGATGCCAGTGTCCTGGGATAGAGCTCCCTGCTCAGCGGGAAGCCTGCTTCTCCCTCTGCTTATGCTTTCTCCCTCTCTCTCTCAAATAATCTTTAAAAAACAAAACCAAACCAAAACCCTGATTCTATCTGATGTGAAAATCGCCTCTCTATCTCTACTGGTTATTGTTTGCTTAATAGATCTTCATAACTTTCCTATTTGTATCCTTGAATCTAAAGTGCGTCTTCTGTAGGGGTATCTCTTGCACCAGTCTGACCATTTCTGTTCTTCTGTTGGCAGGTGTTGAGAGCATTCACATTTGATGTGATCATGGGGTGGGGGGGAGGGTTAGATCTGTGTGGGCTACTTGCTGTCTTCTTGTTCCTTTTACATCTTTCCTTGTGTAGCTGTCCTACCAACCTTTGAAAAGTATATTAAGATCTCTAAGATGGAATTGTCTGTCTCTTCTTTCCACTTTGTCAGCTCTTGCTTCATAGATCTGTTATTGCATGTGTTTACAACAAAACTCTGTCTTCCTGATAGGGTGACCCCGTGTCACCGAGATGTTCCTCCTCCTCTTCTCCAGAAACAACCTTCATCCAAAACTATTTTGTCCAAAACTCACACTGTGGCTCCAGCCTGTCTGGTTCCCTTCTGCATGGTGTGGTTTCCTCCCTGTACTTTGAGCCTATTTGCGCTGCTGGATTGAAGTGTGTCTCTTGCAGACAGCATATGGCTGCATCTTCTTCCTCCAGTCTGACAACCTCTGTCTTCTGACTGGGGAGGTTTAGTCCTAGTCACATTGAAGGTAAGCACTGATAGGATCTGATTTACACCTATTCTGCTATTTGTCTATAGTCCTCATGTGCCTTTTTTTCTTCTAGTCTGCCTTTATTGGCTTCTTTTTTGGTAAACAAATGCTTTTTAATGTAATATTTTAATTCCTCTTGATTTTAAAAAACTACTTTTGGACTCATGTTCATGTTTACTTTAAACAAGTCAGCATTCCGACTTAATTCTGTTGAGCTGTGTCACCTCTGCTCCAACATGGCCCCACTCCCCCCTCCTACATGCATACTGCCCTATGTGTTATGTCTGTTTATTATGACCCAATGAGTGTTACCCTTGTTGCTTCCACAATCTTAGGTTTTGTAAAGTAAGTGAGAGCATGAGACCCTGTTCCCTCCAGTGGGTTAGATATTAGATACTGTCCATGTGTCTGCGGCTCAATGCCTTCTGTTTGGATTTCTTGTAGGGCAGGTCTGCTAGCAACAATTATGTTTTTGTTACTCTGTGATATGTTTATTTTGTCTTAACCTTTGAAGGAGAATTCTCTTAGATATAGAATTCTTGGCTGAGCCAGGCTTGGGGGAGGGGAACGATCTTTTAGAATTCAAGGCCTATCATCCTTAAAACTGTTGAAGACAGGAAAGAGGGAAAGTGAGCAAGACATAAGCGGCTGTACGACGAAATGAGGGTGTCCTCCCAGGGACCTTGGAGCCTAGAGCAAAGAAGGCTGCTCAGTGCCTATGGGCATAGCCATGCCGATGCTGAGCTGCCCGCAGGCTGTGCTGGGCACCCTCGTCCCTGGAAGAGGGCAGGGTGCCATGTCAGCCTCATGCTCTCAGTGGCTCAGACACACTGGCCATAAAGGGTAGGGAGCAAATCGGGCATAATGTTGGGGGATCCAGCTGAAAGGAACATGGGCGTTTTTTTATATTGTTCTTACCATTTTTCTGGGTGTTATTTCTGAAGTATTTTCAAAATAAATTATAAAAAAATCAAGCCGGACCCTTATCTTACAATGTATCTCAAAATATACTCCAAAGAACTGGGAAAAAGGTAAAATTGAGAAGTAGAAGAAAATGGTATGGCTATGGGAAAAAATCTGTCCAAACACAGAAATCTGTGAAGCAGAAAAAACCATAACCACAGATTTGATACATAAAAATGTTAAGCATCAGGGCGCCTGGGTGGCTCAGTGGGTTAAGCCTCTGCCTTCCGCTCAAGTCATGATCTCAGGGTCCTGGGATCAGGCCCCACATCGGGCTCTCTGCTCAGCAGGAAACCTGCTTTCCCCTCTCTCTCTGCCTTCCTCTCTGCCTACTTGTGATCTCTGTCTGTCAAATAAATAAATAAAATCTTTAAAAAAATATTAAGCATCTAAAATTTTAAAAAATCAGAGAGACAATTAAATAGCAAACTGGATTAAAAAAATCATTATCCTTCATCCTGAGGATTTCATATATGTGAAGGACAAATGAAAAACAGGCAATTCAGACAACAGATGACTAAAATGAAGACACTCAAGATGAGTCACAGGAATGAGGACACGTCCCTTCCAGAGTGGCAGAAGGGACAGTGGGATGCACAGGATAGGATGCACAGAGGGCCATCATCCTGTCACTTATCCATTCTGATCAACACATCTGAAAAGCATCAAGGGGGTCTCCGTGTTCCTTTGTGGAAACGTGTCCAGGGAGAGAACGCAGTGAGGACCAGCATTACGGAACACAGCTCAGACACACTGTGGATAGTGAGGGCAAGAGCCCCCTGGGGGAGGTGGGGGGGCAATGCAGGCTGAGGAAGCAGCCAGGCCGGGCGGCCGCCTATAACAGGAGCCCCACATCACACACCCCAGAAATGGCATCCCAGGACGCTGAGCAGGACTACAGAGGAAGTATCACGAGTTCTCACCAGCGTGTGGCAGGGAGGTCCACCCATGGGAATAAACCGGCTATACTGGGGGCCTCCATTCCCGGGGTGTGAGGGGCTGCATCCGTGAGCTCAGTTCTCTCCCAGCCGGCACAATGGGCCTGAAGTGGGCAGCATGGGAGCAGCAGGCAAGGAATGGGGACAAGAGGCTGTGAGCAGGCTGAACAGCCATGTTGAGGGGCCGCCCAGCCAGCGGGAACAGTGTCCCCCGTGGAAATGGCAGAGCCACACCCAGGAGGTGCCACCCCAGCGTCCCCCAGAACAGGTGCTTTAGGCCCCCCACTCCCACTCAGCTGTGATGAGTCTGCACACACTGTCTCTCAGTCCTACTCTGAGGCCACTTCTAGAATGTCCCATTCAGCGCAAAGCGAAGGAGATGCAGAGCAGAGAACTGGGGTCAAGGGCGAGCAAGCTCAGTGCCAAGTTGCAAATGTCCGCCCCACGGGCCTGAGCTCACTGGGGCCTGGTGAAGAGGTGGGAGCAACGGCAGAGGGGCTAAGCCAGAGGCCCACCCAGACCCCCGCAGGGAGGGGTCCAAGCCTGTTGGTGGCAAAGGCATTCATCTCCCAAACCCATCAGCCACTCCAACAACCCCCGAGGCAAACCTGGAGAGGAAACCATTTTTGTTCCAGGCCCAGAGGAGGTGCACATCACCAAAGCATGGTCTGTCCATGGCGGGCTTGGAGGGGTCGGTCTCTGGACTTGCCCACCATGCCCAGGTCCCGTAGTGGGCCCAGCAGCCACACCATTTTGGGGAATAGGTCACTCCCACACTGACATTATTGAAGGACATCATTGACATGGGTGGATTCTGACGGGTTTGATCGAGTGTTCCTTTCCAGGGATTGTGGCTTGGTCTGCATGCTGACCTGGGGTGTGCATGCCGGGATCCCCACTTACCCATGCGTCCATGCTGAGGTGGGCTGATCAGAGAGATTCTTGCTGGGCCAACTGCCACTTCAGGCTAAGTGTGTAAAAAGAAAACAAGTCAGTTTCTGGTGCTGCCATTTCTGAGGGAGATTCTCTGTATTTCCTAAGGACACACTGCTTAGTCTCCATCCACTGGGCAAGCTCCTGGGCTGGCTCCTGAGCCGGACATGGGCCCTATACCACTGCGTCCCGTGGCCCCAGGGAGCCCACCGCTGCCAGCACATGGAGAGTCCACTAAGTGCTTTGATGGATTTTTTTGAAAGAGAAAAATCAAGTCCTTGACTGACATCTGAAGTTTTAAGATTTTATTTATTTTGAGAGAGAGAGAGAACACACACAAGCCAGGTTGGGGACAGGAGAGAATCTCAAGCAGGCTCCCCGCTGGGGGCAGAGCCCAACACGGACTTGATCCCATGACCCTGAGATCATGGCCTAAGCCAATACCAAGTCGGACACTTAACCAACTGAGCCCCCCCAGGAGCCCCTGATATCATAAAATTTAAAATCCTGATTAAATCCTCATTTTGTGGGCGCCTGGGTGGCTCAGTGGGTTAAGCCACTGCCTTCGGCTCAGGTCATGATCTCAGGGTCCTGGGATCGAGTCCCGCATCAGGCTCTCTGCTCAGCAGGGGGCCTGCTTCCCTTCCTCTCTCTCTGCTTGCCTCTCTGTCTACTTGTGATCTCTGTCAAATAAATAAATAAAATCTTTAAAAAAAAAAAACCTCATTTTGTGCATATAATTCTGTCACCTTGAAATCTAAATGCCAAAGGGGTAAAGTGTTACCAGTTGTAGGGAACCCTGCTCTGGCCACGCACCTGTCATGTTCCCCTGGGGATGGTCCCCCTCCCTGATTCCCTGAGGGAATAACTCCTTGGTGCAGATGAGAGTGATGGGGGAGCCCTCTTCCAACCAGAGATGCTGCAAGGACGGGGGCCAAAAGCAACCCAGTCCCCACTGTTCTGTCCCTAAACTTGTCCATCACCCCTCAGGGCCCTGATGGTGGCCCGTCTTCCCAGCCTCCACCCCTGGCACATCTACCCAAGTGGTCCTTTACTCCACCACCCAGCAGCCACTCCTGGCAGCCGCGCTCTAGGGCATCCCCCATGACCCCACCGCCTGGCTCATACCCGCCAGCCAGACTCAACTCTAGAGGGACTGGCTGCATCGGGTGGAGGCATTGCAAACAGTACTGCCCTGCCTGGAGGGCCAGCTCTCCACAGCCATGGACAGTGTGCTCACACCCACAACAGAGTTCCCCAGTTTGAAGCGTCTTTCCTGGCCATCTGTGGGAATGGTGGGCTGGATGTAGCTGTCCCCCCATAGACTTGTCTGGTCCCACTCTTTCTGGGTCCTTCCCATCAGCCAGTCCTGGAAACTGCTTTATTATGCTGCTGCTATCAGAGTGAGTCCAGAGTGCCTGGCCTGTCCACCCTCCCCAGGGCTCCCCATTCCATGGCCACCTGCTGGGTCACTGAGTCAGGGCTCCCAGATGCCCCCACCTTGTGTGCCCCAGCAGCCTGTTGCACCTGCTTCCCTTACAGCCTCCCACAGTGCTGTGCCCCTGAACCCCATTTCCATCCAGCTCTAAACAATGGACAGATTTGCAACTTCAGAAAAATTATCATCACGGAACAAGACTGAAAACTACTGAGTTGGATTCGAGCAGGTAACTTGTCTTTTCTCGCCCTAGCTTCTGCTAAGAAAAAGGACTTTCATTTGTTTTAAGGACAAGGTGGTAACAGGTGAAGCCAAAATGATACAAAGACCCAGAGTGCCCAGCGTGGTGGCCGCAGCACAGATGGCCTAGCTGTGCGGGCACAGGGAGTCAGAGGTACCAGGACAGGGCCGATGAGGATCCGTTTCCTGGGGTACGATGGGGTATTACTGCCTGGGCTCAGTATGTTGGCCACTGTGTTCAGGCGCATGCAGAACTCCAACAGCCTCTCAGAGCCCAGGCAAGAGGCCACTCTGAGCAGAGCAGGCACAGACTAGCCCTGGACCTGAGCAAGGAAGCCACGGCTCCCAAGGGAGGTGTCCCACACTAGGCTGCATGTGGGTGGCTCAAGGGCAAAGGCCTCTATGGGGCAGCCAGGAGCTCACCAGAAAACAGAGAAGACAGGGCGTGGCCAAGCCTGTGAGGAGGAGAGCACCCCCAGGGGGGTAGGCAGTCACAGAGGGGCTGCCTGCCACCCCGCAGACCAGGACTGGCTCAAGGGAGGGTGCAAATACAGCTTCATGCTCCCCCTCTATTTACAACTGCCTCAGCGAAGGCTTTTCCTACGAGAAGATAAACACTCTAGAAAGATGTGTAACTCCCCAGTGTTGGGGGTTTACAGCTGTCCAAAGCTCCCTACGCAGGTGTCTGCGGCTGCTGGTCCTGGAGTCACATGACAGCAGCCCTATCCTGGCCGGGGTGCCCTGCGGGGGCTGCTGGTGGCGTGTCCGTCAGCCTGTTCGCTTCTGCATTCTTGACGGCTGACATGCAAGGGGGCTTTCACATTCCGCTGGCTTCCCTTATGAATTCGTGAGCTATAGACAGCTTCACTCCATGCTGGTGAGTCCCCGGCAGGAAGTTACAAGTAGGGAAAGCCCCGTCCCTGGGGAGGCTCCAGCCTGCTCGCTGTCTCTGTGCAGGGTGAGGGCAGGAGGGACGAGGCCCCTCCAGGACTGGTAGGGGCCAGGCCCTGGTGGCTGAGCCCCTGCTACTTGCGCAGGGTCTGTGGCGGGCGTGATATCTCCTCGGCTGGCTGCGGTGCCCTCACTCTGCTTCCCCTGTGGCCGTGGCCACTCACCTTGTCAAAAGCACCAGATGACAGCGCTGGCCCGCCAGAGAGAGCAATGTTCTCTCAACGCTGTAGGAAAGGGTGTGGCCCCTGCCCTCCCCCCAACCCACCACCGCCCGGACCAGGTCTCCCAGGAGACGGTGCTCACCCTGCCCCCACTGGATGCACATAGCAGCTCTGGCCAAGGCACCCTCGTGTGCACCCAATGTGCACCCGCTCCCAGGGTGGCTGGACTGGCCTGGCAGGGTCCACACAGTAGACAACTCGGTTCTGTATTCTGCTCCGGCAAAGGCCGGGCAAACCGCAGCCCAAGGCCCGTCCCTGATGCACTAGCAGCGGCTCATTTCCAGCCTGGAAGCCTGTGTCCTGGAGACCTCTGTGCAGAGCCTCTCTGTCCCCCACCCACCCTGATGGCAGCAGGTGCTCCCATCGGTCTGGCACCTCACTCTGCAATTTCAAGATGGTTTCCTGTGTTCTGGTCCCTTGGCTCTAGCAGCCAGTGACCTGCGAGTCCGCAGAGGCTTTCAGTCTCAATCTCCAAAACAAGGCCACATGTTGGGGAGGCTCAGGGTCCAGACTCTGGGGAGCAGAGACCAGCAGGTGGGGCAGTTGCTAGGACCCAGAGAGCAGGAGGCAGCGTATCCACAGTCTCCATCCAGGGTATGATGTGGGTTGCAGTGATGGCCAGTGGGGTGGCGGAGTGGGGAGAACAGTCTGGCGCGAGCTAAGCACTGGGTGTCTCCTCTGTCCCAGCTCTGAATGGCTCTGTCTTCCCACCTGCTCATCCTGGAATCTGGATGCTTCCTTAATACAGTTCCAGGGTGGCCCCCTTGGAAATGAGTGCTACTTTTCACTGAGCAGCCCCAACACCCACGTGCGCCTCACAGGGCGACTGGGAGGCCATGAACAAGAAGCACTAGATGCTATGCCCCTGACCCGTGACGCCCCAACACCAAGGAGCCCGTGCGCACCAGACCGGGCCACTCTCCTGACCCGCTCACTCCCTCTCTGGGCAGCAGGAACCTCCCTCTGGGGACCAGCTTCCCCTTTCTGAGCTGTGTCTGGCTGGGGGGTGGGGGGCAGTCTGGCCCACCTCGAGCTGGGCCAGGCCTGAGCCCCAAGCTTCCTCTGCTCTGGTCTCTCTCCTGCACTCCTCAAAACCCTCCACGTTTGTACTTGGCTGGATGGGGCTGAGCCTGATGCAGCCTCACTTCCATCTTGCCTGCCCGTCTGCTCCCTGTCCTTCAGCCAGTCCCGGCCCTGCTCTTTGAAGGGCCATCCAGGAACTATGCTACCAACCACACCCCAGCGGGCTCTCCCCTCAGCACAGCCCACGACAAGAGACCCCGCTGTGATCCATCCGTTAGGTGAAGGCTTATGTTCTGGGCACCAAGGAAAACCATGAAAGGACGCTGTGTGGGGGACAAGCAGCCCAGGGACACGGATACTTACTTTTCTTACCAGGGAAGGAGTATGGTCAATCTGCATGGACTCCACTCTGTTAAGTGAACAGTGGGATACGTTTAGTGGGCCTGAGGCTTGTCAGTGACATGACCGCACTGGCTAGGACACAGACCCAGGGCCGGGGTCATGGCCAAACCCTCTTGTGCGTCAGGCTCTTCGCTGGGTGCCACAGTCTGTCAGCCACACGCACGTGGGAGCACTTCTCCTCCGGGCCCTGTGCCCGCTCTGGAGCCCCTGCTCCACTGCCGTCCCACGCCCCCTTCAGTGGGCCCCCATGTCCGCGCCCCTCTAACTCAGGCCAAACCTCCTGCAACGCAAGCTGGGACGTCTCGTCTAGTTTCCTGAATGCTTCCCGCCTGACCAACACACTTTACACAGACGTGCTTGGTGTTAGCCCCCAACACCTCAGCCCCACGTCTGACAGGCAATATCATCTGAGCAGCCCGGTAGGAGAAAAACGGCAGAAGAAAGGACAAAGGAAGGGTGGGGGAGTGAACCAGGCGCCCAGAGTGCATTCGGGTGCAGCGCCCAAACTCAAGCCTGACTGTCTCAGGGAAGAGCCACGGAGAGGGGCATGGCTCCCTCTGCCCGGATGGGTCAGGGTCCGCAGGGGTGCCACCAGCACGGCTGCAGTCTCCTGTCCTGTTTCTGTCTGTGCTGGATTCGTTTCTAAGTGCCTCCCCTTGCCTGGCCATCCTGGTCCCAGATCAGCGTCCCAGGGACCACACCCACCAGCCCAGTGTGGGTTCAGGACTGCCCCCAACCAATCACTACGGCTGTGGGGACGGAGATGTGAGGGGCCAGCCTGGGCTGCACACCTGATTCTGGGCTGTGCCTGTGAGGCTCCGCAGGGCACAGAGGAGCCGGAGGCGGGCAAGCTCCTGAGTCCTGAGCTGAGTATCCCGAGCTGTCCAGCATCAGGGCACTTGCAGAGATGGGGGGTGGAGAACTAGGGGCATGTCAGAGGAAGGGCTGTGTGACTGGTCACGTCTGTGACTCTCAGGGACTCTCAGCTGTTCCCACCGGGCACACACCTGTCAGAGGCTGACGTGTCAGGGGGCAGGAGCAGGTGTCCGTCTGGCTTTGCTGAAGGAGCTGTTGGGGGGAGGGGTCTGAACGTCAGGTCGCGTTCCCCCAATCCCGCTGCATGCCTCTTCACATCCCTCCCTGCTCAGGCCCCATGACACTTACTTGAAACTGGAGTTTTTACTGCGCTGAAAGCTGTTTGCTGTGACAATCTCATCCTAAACAGATGGAGAGAAGGTGTGAATTAAACCCTAAACATTTACTCCCACGTAAATCATCCCAGTTTGAAGCAGAAGAGGACAAACTCGGCCAAATGCTCCCTGTCTGCCTGGCCCCCGTCCCTTGTCAGCCACACTTTCTACCCAGAGAAGGCCCTGAGGACAGACCTGTGGCTGGCTCAGACCTGCCAGTACCCAGTGCTGGGAGTGAGCAGGCACTGGACAAGGACCTGCCAAGTGACTCAGTGACCTGGGGCTGGGGGCAGGTGGACGTCAGCATCTGCACTATGGGGACCTCGCACCTGCGAGGGCACTGGCTCCTGCTTACAGACTTCATAACACACGTCTGTTCGGGGCCAGCCTCCCCAGGACACAGTGTTGTCACCGAGAGCCAACCCAGCAACTCCTCCACAGTGACCGCCGCCCTGCATGACTTCTGTTCCTCGTGCGCGGATGATGGTCTAGGGGAGGGCGTCCTCCCTCCAGGATGCAGGCCAAGCCAAGGACATGCACAGTGAGCCAGCAGAACGAGCCCACCCCACCCCAGCCAGGCCACAAGGGCCCTACCCGAAGCAGGAGCCCAAGGAGAACAGGCAGGAACTGGACTCGCAGGGGTCAGGGGTGTGGGAGGCACACAGCCTGTCATGTGCCCAAATAGAAGATGGGGATGAAGATAAGACGACCCCACAGTGGGGAAAATGACCAGGAACCTTCTAGGAATGCAAAACTGAGCAGCTAAAATGAACGTGAGGCAGAAAAGGTGTGCAGCGCAGAGCTGAGCAGAGAAGCTGGGCCAGGGGCTGCGGAGACAGGAGCACCTGGGGCAGCCCGGGAGAGATTGCGGCAGTGGACGGGTTCCCCAGAAAGAAGGCTGCTTATACACCAAGGAGAACCATCCGAGTGACCCTGTGTGGGCACACTGCCCTCTCTGCCGCTCCCTGGACTTGGACGGAGCTCACGGGGTCTCCGAGGCTGTGCTCACCCTCTTTCCCAAGCACTGAAGGCTGTGCCAGCCTGGGGTGACCTCCGCGGAGTATACGGAGCCCAGAGCACACCCTCACCCTGGTGCTCAGCCCAGACAGGCCCTCCGCTGGTCGTGTGACCACCAGCTGCCCGGTGCAACCCAGCAGCCAGCATCCACCAGCAGTACATGGGTCACTGCTGCACATGCAACCAGCTGGGTGGACAGCAGCTCCCCAGAGCCACTGACTTTAACTGAATGAGTGACCGCAAATTGGAACTTCTGAAGAATCTCCGTGTTAACACACCCAACAGAACCCTAGTCCATCTCACAGAACAGAAGGAGCTGTGGCTTATGCAGGGGCCATGTGGATGCTGCCCTAGGGGGACTGTGGGCTCCACACTGATGGGGACACAGGCTGCCTGCATTCACCGTCACAGGTGCCATGGTTCCTGGCAGATGGGAGGCCAGCGGGCTGTGAGCGGGGGTCCAACAGGGCCTGGCTGCACAGCCCCTCTGCCCCAAGAAACACCGGGAGCCCCCTAGGTGTTTTCTGTGTGTTTTCATGGCTCCTTTCCCTTCCCACTGCAGCTCCGCTCTGATAGAAGCTGCTAGCAAACCAAGTGCTCTTTCTTCCCTCCTTGATTACAAGGTCTTACTTGGTCTCAGACAGCTGAGTGGACAGCCATCAGCCACCCTGGGTGCGCTGGTGGGGAGGACTCACCCCTGTAGCTGTTCCATCCGCAATGCTGACCTCCGAAGGGACTCCTCCAACTTTGTGATCTAAACACAATCAGACTCCAGTTATCAGGACATGCTGACCCTCTGGGTGTCATAAGCCACGAGTCAGAATGTGGCAGACACGGCACATGGGCCCCGCGTGCAGGCTGTTAGGGCCCCCAGGAACCAGCACTGAGAAGGGGTCTGGGCAGCTGTGCAGGGTGGCCCAGCCTTGGCAAGTGGCCTGGACCCGGCGCTGCTTTGAGCCCTCCATCTACACTCCAGACCCACTTTCACCGAGGCTTTGCTCTCCCTCTGTGTGGAGGAGGGTATTTATAGGGCAAACAGGTGTCTCAAACGTCCTTTTGTCAACGTCCCCCAGTGCGACCTCCTAGCAGCACTGTGTGGACAGAGCCCAAGGCGTTCCGGGGACATTCACCAGTTAGTGTTGGTGTTCCACAGGGAAACTGCCCCATGACCATAGCCGGGTCCCCCAAGCGGCCATGGGCCAACCATGGACGGGAACCTGTGCCAGGGTGTGAGCCAGCAGGACAGGGGCTGGCCCTGGGGCCCCCAACCTGGGTTCACGAGGCAGCAGGTCAGGGGAGTTACCTTTTCTCGATAGAAGGCCAAGAGTCTCTTTCTGTGCTTCTCTTGAAATTCTGAAATCTGAGCAGAGAACGCATGTCAGCTGCCGGCACTGGCACGGGGCTGCAACCACGCATGCTGTCCCAGGAGCCGGCAGGGGCCTTAGGTGCAGTTACAAGCACACTCCATTCCCCCACGGCCCTGCCTGCCCCCTGGCCCCTGCCACCCTGTGCCCAGGGCAGAGCTTGGTGCAGCCATGTGGTGCCTGTGCGCCGTGTGGCACTCAGGGTCTTGCCATGGCAGAGGACACAACCCAGTGGGCACAGCAACGGGATCGTGGGATGGCCTCCTGACCAAACAGCACCCACGGGGACTCTCTGGACGAGGCTGGCTGGGGATAGCACAGCGTGAAGCGGAGCCCAGGGACCTTGTCCACACCCCCAGGGCCTGCTCCACCCGGGACCAGTGCCACCTCTGCTCTTTTGCTTAGAGAAGGCCCAACTTCCACCTCCGCAGGGGGCTCCCAAGAACACTGAGTCAGAAACCGCGATCTGTGATTGACTCGGGGCGGAAAGAGCCACCCCACATTAAGGAAAGCTCTTGTTATTTGTTTTATTTTTCTGTTGGAGGTGGGGAACAAGAGGACCAGCAGGGTGGGGGGGGGGGCGGAGAGGGAGAAGCAGGATCCCCGCTGAGCATGGATCCCTATGTGGGTGGTCAATCTCAGGACTCCAGGATCACGACCTGAGGCAGAGCCTTTACCCAATGAATCCCCTAGGCACCCCTAAGGGAAGTTTCCAGAAAATTATGCCTCCCCTCCGGGAGCACTACACCGTGACTGCTGAAGCCTGATTCTGCTGTCCCAAGTAGGGTTCCTGCAGGCCTGGGATGTGAGGTCAGCATCCTCTAGGGCCAACACCCCATCAGTGCACCCCAGGACTGTGCTTAGTGGGTGGACACGAAGGGACAGCTAACGCTGTCCCCAGGCTTGCAGGGCTAGCACAGACCGAGGGAGAAACCACGGTAGACAGGATGGCCAGCCCATAGCAGGTCTTGCCTCCTCTACGGTCAGGTCACCTCCACAAGATGGGGCCATGGTCAGGAGTGACCAACACCCTCTTCCTGTTCTCATCTTCCCAGGGATTCCATGCCCTCGGGGTCTGGGGGACATGTTGCATGGGGCTCCTACTCCACAAGACAAAAACTGATGGATAGACTCAGCCTGGAGTGTTAGTCTGTGGCAGGGGTGCCCCCATGGACATCTTCTTCACGAGGCCATGTCCCAGAAATGTCCCCAGTGTTCGGCCACAGTTCTCAGGCCCTATGGCTCCCTGGAGGCAGCAAGGTGGTATGGGGCATAAAGGAAGGGCTGGCAGGTTCTGGACCAGAGGTGGGGACTGTACACGGTGTGTAGGAGCTCTGGCAGAGCTAGACCCCCCCCAGCCCCCGCCTGTTTGCTTGGTTTCACTCCTCGACTGGTTCTGTGCTGGAGGCAGGAAGAGGGTGTCACACACCAATCCCTCAACCTCATGTCCTGGTGCAGGGTCCACTCTGAGAAACAGAAAGCAGGAGCATCTGGAAGTAACCGCAGGACGGCCTACCTGGAGCGTCTGGAAGCAGGGCTGTGCCCACACTGGTCCATGGGGCCTTGACTCAGAAGCCCTGGGGTTCCACATGGTCTGCAGGCAGGCCTGTGGCTATTCGTAAAGGAGTACTGGCAGAGAGCAAGCATGCCGGCCTCCATGGCTGGCACAGACAGACAAGTTAGTGAGGCCACAAGCGAAACTATGGGCTAAGCTGAGCTGGGGAGAGCAGCCTGTGGACCAGACACCAAGCCCCTAGGGGCCTGGAGCAAGTCCAAGGGCAGCATTGATCCCAAGGGCCGTAGACTGCCCATTTGTACCAGGCAGGGGCCAGCCTCTAGGACTCCGATGTGTCCGGCTCCTCAGGCTGAGCTGCTGTGGCCTTGACCCAGGCGGAGAATATGGACACCAGCAGAACAAAATGTAAAAGGGCCATGACCCTCCTCTGGTAGGAGTGCCCTCCTGGACGGAGAGGGCACCTGTCTCATGAGATTTTTATGAAGTGCAGAGGCTGAGGAAGTCAAGACCAGGAGCTGAGCATGTCCATGTCCTCTGTACTGGTCCCTGTGACAGGCTGGGGAGGCTGCAGGACAGCTCGAGATGCCTGCTACCCAGCGGGTCCATTCCCCTGGAGAGGCAGCCACATGTCCACACGCAGGCCAGCCCTGCCTCAGGGGAAGGAAGAGTTTCTGCTTCTTTGCAGCTGGATCAGGAAGAGCAACCTCCTGGCCACTAGTGTGGACCCACCTGCCATGGGTCTGCTGTTGTCGGGGTCCATGCCACGGCTTGAGGATGGCCTCACATTCTTAAAAGTTATTGTTGATGCGGCTTTGCCCTGTCAGTGCTAACTCCCACTAGAAATTAATGTCAAGAGGAATTTATGACACATATCCGTTCCTTCAAGAATAGCAAGCCCAGTGTATTAACGCGCATAATGAAGCCACACTGTGTTGTGTGGCCTCTGGAAACTCCACTTCACACCGAGACAGGCGGCCACTTGGCCATGGGATGTGTGGCCCAGAGGAGTGAAGGAGGTCCCTTGGCAGCTGCCTCTGCAGCCTCCTCTGACCCAGCTCTGCACAGGCGAATGCTCTAGAGATGCCACATCCTTGGCAAGACTCTTCCAAGCACAGGACTGCCCGTGGTTCTGAGCACCGTGGGCTGGAGGACCGCCTAAGCTCTGGAACGCAGGTGGCTTCTGGGACATCTGTGTGTGGCTACAGGGCTACGTGCAGATGGGATGGCTGTGACACCATGGGACTTCTGGCCGTGTCACAGCTGGAAAGCGGCCGTGGGAAGTAGGGGGTGGGGAGGTCTCGCTGGCGCAGGTGGGACCAAGCATGCAAGCTGCCCCAGGGAAGGTCCTGGCTGGAGGCGGCTCCTTGCTGGTGCCCCACTCAGCCTCCTGCCCCAGAAGGTAGGTAGGAAGCAGCCCACAGGGATTTTATGTTAACAGAACAGAGAGAAGCAGGATGGCTGGGGCTGGAGGGCTCCCTTCTCTCCCAAGCAGCTTCCTGGACAGAACGGTGGCCTGCACATTGTCCAGTGATTGTGAGAGGCCAGGCTTCTGGGGTGGGACATGGGGTCAGCATGGGGTCACAGCACTAGAGGGAGGAGGAGAGGCAGGGGAGACATGGGGGGCGAGGCAGGTGTGGACAGCAGAGCAGGACTGGGAGGAAGACAGGTACCCTGGGAGCCAGGGGAAAGCATGTCTGCGTGGACCATGACCCTTGAAAAGGACCTGCAGCCTTGATCTGGGGCCCTTTCAAGCCCGAACTCTCAGGTCCACCCCAGATCACGAGGCTCAAAGGACAGCAATGTCCCCGTACACAGCAAAGGCATAGCACAAACAACAGAACACAGCTGACCGACGGCTTCGTCACATTGAAGGCAGAAAACCCCTGGAGGGGCTGCTCTCCAGAGCATGTAACACCCATATTTTCCAAGGTCATCACAGCCCCGAGTCTCTGCTGTGGCCGGATCAGGCTGAGGACATGGCACCACATACAGAGCTCACCTGGCAGGTCTCTCTTGAGTACTTCTTACACAGGCCATCTATGCCCATGAACAGCGCCTGGATATCTGCGTCAGTCTGAAAGGGAAGGAAAGCCAAGTCAAGTGTTACTGCTTCCAACACGGCCACAGAGAGCCTGAGGACAAAACGGCACCTCTACTCCCAGAACTAGCCATAGAAGACACAAACCATCTCCAGGGGGCCTGCAGGGGCGCCCATGTCCTGGCTGCCAGTGGCTGTTTGTCAGTCCAAGGGCCGAAAGGCAGTGCTATGGGGCCCTGGGACCCGCCTGGGATGCAGAGTAGCCTCAGTCACATCATCTGTGACATTAGACATACCCCTCCTTGGAAGGGCACCCCCAAAGCCAGGCTTTCACGGAGGAGGCACATGGAACTCAGAAGGAAAAAAGCAGAGGAATACAGCTTTCAACCAATCACAAGTACTTGCAAGTTACTTAAAAAAACACAAGGGCTGAAGAAACGGTGTCTGCCTGCTGCTGGCCCCGGATGTGGACCTGCCTGGACCACAATGGCATAAAGCCCGGCAGCAGCCATCCTGCCACAGGAGTCTAGGAGGAATGGCTATCAACCACATAGAACAGTACGGACACACGCCAGACCGAAAAGGTGCCGAAGAGCCTTTCTCGACCTCCCTGTCTGGTCTTTCGTCTAGACTGTAAGCAAGTCATAAGTGTTAGGATGGCAGATGGCAGTTTGGGGGCTATCTGGGCCCCAAACTCCCCTAAAACAATAGTGGAACTAAATTAGGTCAGTGTTAGAAACTGGGGATTGTACCTTGAAGGGCCAGGGCCTTCTGGCAGGGAATGCGGAGGGGCCAGGACCAGGTCTGGCTTTGGGAGAGGAGGGTCTGATGTGGCATTGGGACAGCCGGCGGCCCTGCACAATACTGCCTGGGGGCCAGCCATGGGGGGGCATGGCCCACAGACAGGACCTAGGGCCTCTAGGTTCATGGGAGCCCTGCCCTGCGCTGGCTAGACCTAACAGCCCTGCACATGGCCGGACCCTCTGAGCGAGGCCAGCAGGAAGGGTGCCTTCCCAAAGGGCCATGTGGAGTGCCCCAAAACAGCATGGCCAAGCCTGGTGCTCAAGAAGTGGGGACCATGCCTGTCTAGAAAGACACACTGCACATACACAGACGACCCTGGGCTAGACAAACAGCTCCATGGACCAAAAATGCAAACACCTGGGAATGCCATCACTGATCTGTTAGGGCCCACTGCCTTCTGTGAGAGGAGTCAATCACTCTGCACATGGCAGGGTCCCTGAATGGCACAGGAGGCTGTGGGGACAGAGGAACCAGTGGTTCTCCAGTCTCACAAAGGCTCCCACTGCCCAGGGTGAGGGATCTCTGTGAAGCCAAGCAGGACAACTCTGCAGACACCCATCATCACACACAGGATAGCTACACTGTGAAAGGAGACAGACAAAGAAGGAATAGGATCAAAGCACAAAAAAAACATGAATGTCCATTAAAGAAGTCTAAGATCAGTGAAAATATGCTTCAAAATGGAGGCAAAAAAGGAGGTCCTTTTCAGACAAACAAAAACCAGAGAATCTGTCACCAACAGAAGGCACTGACTTCAGGTAGAAAATGGTTCCTTGGTGGGAGCAGGGGGTTCAGGAGCCAGTGAGGAACACAAGAGAAGGGGAATGTGGGGTAACCCCAGACCAGAATGGTGACCGCACACTAGCCGCCCTGCTAGGCTCCATGCAGACACAATGAAAACATGCACCAAGACTGTAGAAGATAGAAAACAGTGGGCCAGGGGCAGAAGTATCTGACATCCTTGCGTCAGCAGGAAGATATATTGCACCTTAGACTTCAGAATGTCAAGGCCACGTCGTGGTCTCTGGGGTCACAGAAATGAACCCTGTCTCGGTCTGAGTGGCGGATATGTTCAGGTCACAAACAATTCCTGGAGCCACTTGTATCTGTGTGCTTTTCTGTATTAGACTTCAATAAAAGTCAATAAAAAATAACTAAAAATCCCCAAATATTTCTATGTCAATATACTTTCAGAAAACACAAAGATCATGGAAATAACCAAGCAGAAATTTCAAATTATTTTGAAGTGAAAGACAATAAAAATATAAAATAGCCAACACATACAATGCAGGCAAGGGCAAACAGAGGGGCACCCTAACCATGTAGTATAAATGCCAGAAGGGAGTGGACAGAAGCACCCATCTTATAGAATGACTAAATCCAAAGGGGGAAAAAAGGAAATTAATAAAAATGCAGCTAAGAACAAATGTAAAATGCAGATAAACACTAGTTCTCTGAGAACACTGACAAAAAGTCAATAAAACCAGGTAAGACTTTTGGAGAATAAAGAGAGGACACAACAACTATTACCACAACAACAAAGGAGCATCACCACAGATCTTACAGACACTGAAAATACAGGTGACCGCAGACACACTGACGATGAGAAACTTGAAAATTCACATGAAGCGCACATACCCCTAGAGAAAGCCACTCACTTAAGCTGACCCAAGAATTAGGAACTCTGAAGAATCCCATATCTAATTAAAAAATTAAAACTCTAGTTAAAAACCTCCCCACAAAAAGCCTTCTAGGATCAGACAGTATCAGGTATGAATTCTGGCATTCATGCTCTGAATGACTCCAGTCTTAAAAATTTTTTTTTGCCAGAGAAGAGAAAAATGAAAATTTCTAACTCCTTTTATTAAGTCAGCAAAACCCTGATTCACCAAAATGTGAAAAGGGCTTGAAAGAAAGGAGACTTACAGGGCACTTCTCACACAATGGTGGTGCACAGCCACCAGTTCCCTCTGCGTACACTGCTTCACAACCAAGTTACAGGTTTAAAATCCTATTGTGGGTGCAGGGGCACCTGGCAGCTCAGTTGGGTTGAATGTCCAAGTCCTGGTTTTGTTCAGGTCACGAGCTTGAGCTCCACATCAGTCCCCAAGCTCTGCACAGAGTCTGCTTGAGACTTTCTCTCTCTTCCTCTGTCCCTCCCTCTACTCAGATGTGCACACATGCTCTCTCTGTCTCTATAAAGTGATAAATAAAATCTTTTAAAATGTGGGTTTAAAATTCTAAAAATAAATGCAATTTACATCACAAAATAAAATAGAAAAATCAAATGATAACCTTGACATTTATAGAAAAACTGCTTGGTAGAATCCAACACTGCTCATGATAAAAAAGCTCAGCAATAAACCCAGGTGCACATGACTACTCGAACTGCTGGAAGCTCAATCCTGAAACGAGGAAGAGACAAAGGATGCCTGCTCTTACTACTGTGTCTCCTCACAGCCTGTGCGATGAAGAAAAGAAGGCAGAGAGAAAGAAAGGGAGGAATGACGTGGAGATTAAACATTTAGAGATGTCACAGTTGTGCAAAGACAGAGTCCAGAAAAAGCTCCAGGTCAGCCAGCAGCAGTAACTACATTTAGCATGGTCACCAGATAAAAGCTATTAAACAAGATCAACTGGTATGTATACACAGCAATAAAGAGACATTTTAAGAAATGAGTACAGCAGCAACCCAACTCATCATACCTGAGGGTGAAGCTAACAGTGAGGCACTCAGCCTCTGTGCAGAATATCATCACTGAGATGAGAGCATATCGAAGAAAAATGGACGTGTGCCAGCCCTGTGGACTAGGGAGTCCACATTGTAGAGACGTCAATTTTATTGACATTACTGATGATGGGCAAACCCAACAGACCTTGTGTGCATGGAAACTGACACAAGAAATTGATTCCCAAAGTTACATGGCATGCAAAGACTAACTTAGACTAATTGTACACAGACAGCTCCCAACCTAAGTGGCTTAAGGGGGACAACTCCCACCTGCACATTAGCAGAAGGCTGGGCTTGGTAAATGGCCTTCCACTTGGGGCCCAGCAGCTCTGCCTTGTTGGGTCACCAGCATCCACTTGACTGAGCTGGGGGGCTTTCCGGGACATTTTCTTGTGGGCCAGGCCTGGAGTGGCATTGCTCACAGGAAGCAGGTTGGAAGACAGAGTCTAGCTGGGGGCCCAGAAAGAAGGGCAGCAGGGCCAAGGACAGCTTCCAGCCAGTCTGCTGTTCACCATACCCCAAAAAAGTCACCATCCCCCAAAAGTCCCATCTCTCAGTTCATAACAAACCCAGGTCCTCGCTGTCAAGTGGTCCTGTCCTCCAGGTTCTGATCTGGGCTGCAGTTTAGGGAGTAGGCCCATCCCCACCATAAGCAACCTTGGGCCTGGGGCCTAGGGCAGGACAACGGAATCTACCCCTCAAAGGTCGGTGGAAGACAAGGAACATAGCAGTCATGGAGATCCTGTAGGTGGGTGTCCTGGGCCTCCTGCCCTGGGGCCATCTTCATCTTCATCAGACAAGCCTCTGATGCCTAGGGGAACCTCTGGTCTAGCCAGCTCCAGTCCCCAGTTCTGCCCACTGGGGGTTCTTCCTCGTCCCCTGGTTCCCCAGGGCTGTAAGTGAAGCGGGCATGAGGATGAATACCCTGAGCACTCGTGGCTTCCAGGTTCCAGACTCCACTGGCTTCTTCAGGGCCCAGGCCTCCCTGCGGCAGCCATCCCTCTTCATCTCTGCTGGAGAACCAGTGAGCTGCAGTCTAATGGCAACCCCCTTCTTGTTCACACATCCTTCTGCTCTGCACTCTGCTTTCCCCAGAGGCTCCATCCCACATACCTGCCTGCCTCCCAGATCCCCACAGGCCCAGCTTCCATCTGCACTGTTCCCTCGCCACGTGCCAGCTGACAGAGAAGGTGGTGCACTATTCTGTGTGTGTGACAGTGATGGTCCTTTTCCATGACAAACTAGCAAATACGCATGCTGCCCCATGTGTGGAGCAGAAGGAGCAGGCCCTGGGAAATCAGCTTCGCCTGTTACAGCGTGTTTGGTTGTAACAACAAAAAACCCAGTCAGAGCAGGAGCCATCAGGGCACGGCATTTAGCAAGGATATGTTGTTCGGTGGAACTTATTTCCCATATGCGCACACTCACTGTGCCATGATATCAGGTCTCCTTCCTGCTACAGGTCAAGGAAGTCATGGTCACACAGAGCCGTATACAGGGACCTAAAGGCAGTGGAGAAGGGAGAAGGTGGAAGCAGCCCGGCCCCAGGAGCAGTGGCAGGTTAGTCACCAACCAGAGGACCAGGTGTCCACCACAAGCCAGGCCACAGAGCCACGGACATGAAGAGAAAAGGGTTTTGTCCTGGGAAGTTGGGGCACATGACCCGTGCTTGCAGATCCCTCTGGCTCCAGGAAGCAGGAGGGAAAGCAGGAAGAATGGCTCTTAGGTGTCATGGCAGAAGGTGCTCACATGGCCCACGGAAAACAGAGGAGAGGCATCCTGGAGAGACTGCTGGAAGTGCCCATAGAAAGCAGATGTGCGGGGTAGCGTCAGGACCTTAAATGACTTCCCTCTCTCACATGCACAGAGAACAAAGAAGATATACTTTTTCAAGTATATGTAGAACATTAACAATTACCGTGTAGTAAGCCACAATGAAAATCCTGACAATGAAGAAAACTAACTATATGGCCATGTTCTCTGGTCATAAAGACATAAAATTAAAAATTTTCTGCAAAAATGATAGAGGAGATAAAATCTAACCTCTTAGAAATTAAGGAACACTCTCCTGAATAATTTTTTTTAATATTTTTATTCATTTGAGAGGGAGAGAGAGAGGACAAGCAGGGGGAGTGGCAGACTGAGAAGCAGGCTCCCCACTGAGCAGGGAGCCAGACATGGGGCTCGATCGCAGGACCCCAGGATCGTCACCTCAGATGCTCAACCATCTGAGCCAGTTAGGCACCCCTCTCCTGAATAATTCTCGAGTTGAAAAAGAAGTTTAAAGAGAGATTAAAGACTATCTAGAGGGGTGCCTGGGTGGCTCAGTGGGTTAATCCTGTGCCTTCAGCTCAGGTCGGGATCTCAGGGTCCTGGGATCAATCCCGGCATTGGGCTCTCTGCTCAGCAGGGAGCCTGCTTCCCTCCTCTCTCTGCCTGCCTCTCTGCCTACTTGTGATCTCTCTCTCTGTGTCAAATAAATAAAATCTTTTTTAAAAAGACTATCTAGAAATGATAAAAAGTGATGCACGAGATGATGTACAACAGAAGGAAACAGACTGCCCTGAACACACTTACTAGAAAAGAAAAGAAATAAATGAACAGAGCGTTGGGCCCAGGAGGGCAGGGGAATGCCAGGGCACCCCTCCCTCAAAGTCAAGCCCGACCAGCAGTGCTCTGTGGCTGAGGGTTTAAACAGTACATTTCTTAAGGGAAATAAGGTGCTTTCTATTAAGTTTAAACACTTAAATCTGTGCCCTTATTTTTCCACTCCTAGGAATTTATGCTACAGAAATATGGTAAAAAAAAAAATATTCACAGTAAGATTGAAACAGAGAAAAACTACCTCTTCCCCTGGAAAACAGTGAAATACTGTGCAGTCTTTCCAAAGTGCGGGTGTGCCAAAAATACCAAGTCAACTGAGAAAACACCATTTTGTAGAAAGAAGTCACAGTAACACACAGTGCAGGAACTATACTCCTGCTTGTGGACATCTGTGGGAGACAGGATTTTTCTCCATTATGATTTTCTGTATCTTTTAAGTCTTGTGTGACTTTGTGTTGTATTTGTAATCAGCAAAAAATGATTGTTACAGATGAAAACATCAGATCAAATAAGTATCTTAGAACCTAAGTAAAAAGAGATTATTTGTAACTAAGTTTAAAGCAAACAGGTGAAATGGAAGTATTTCATAGAGAGGACGGCCGACTTTGTTTTAAGCCTACTGCAACAGTAAGCACCCCTAAAATTACTTTCCTCCAACCCTCTTAACCAACTATGACCCCCAGGGAAACTCAATCACCTTCTTAAAGAGCTTGTCTTGTGCTGAAGAAACCTATTCAACTCATTTTTACTTCCCAGAACACAGCACAGCAAACTCACAGAGGAAAAAATCTATGGTTAAGAAAGTTGTGTGAGGTATTCAAAACCAAATCCTAATTGCACTTTACTCAGAAATCTTGTAAGATCTTCTAATTAATCTAGCAAAATGAAAGAAAATTTTAGACCCCACCAAATGACTGAAAACTGAATCTCAAATTTTAAAAAAGCACCGATTAATATTTAGATAATACATATTTCAACTTACATGTTTTGAAAGGAAAACTGTGCGACAAGGGGCTTTGCAAATCAAGCACTCATTTTTGCCACCTATAAAAGAAACACAAACTTTAGTATATTATAGTGAGTAGTGCTTCTGAATGTAAGTGCACACTTCAAATTACACTATTTCTTAAAAAACATACAGGATTAGAATACTTACATTTTCTATGCTCAGACAATGAAAAGACTGCATGTGGACAGAGTTGAAAAGATTTATTCAGTAATCTATTTTTCCTTCTGCCAATATGCCCCAAAATAGTAATTATGAAGATCAACAATATTCAAACTTAACTCCATCTCAGATTTTCTTACAGTGAGACTCTGTAGTGATACCTTAATTTAAAAATGTTTAATTATTCAAAATGAAAATAGCTCCTTGCATGCCATCCAAGAGATAAGTAAAAGCTCTGTTCAGCCACCCCCCTGCCCTGCCCCCTCCAGCTTCACCTTGACAGCACCTAAGTCAGTTCCCAGGAGCGCCCTCTGGGGCATCTGTTGGGCTGCTGGGCCCATAAGGCGGCGCCTGGCCTGAAAGCACAGGCTAAATCCCCACCTGCTCTTCTCCAGGGTCTCTGACCCAGACCCACCTACTGCACCACCTTCATCTCCCCGACACTCCTGTCATCCTCTGGAGAACCTGCTCCTCCGTGTGGCTGGCTGCTAAGGGCAGCCCTGCATTGCCTCACCTGCCCCCATGCGGCACGAGAGCACCCAGTGTCATTGGAAAACTTCAGTGGGGGCAGTATGGCCCCTCATCCTGGGCTCTGCCCCATCCCCACACATCTGAGCTTCCCATTCTCACAAACCAGTTCGGACCGCAGAGCCGGCCAGTCAATACTGAATCCTTGTCCTTCCAAGCAGCCACCCAGCCTGAACCCAGGCCTCTCTGTCTCCCCCTCTTCTGGTCCAGTACAGCTAAGAACCAGGAGGGAAAGGTCACTTAACTGGGAAGTGGATTCACAGACTTGATTCCAGCACTGCCGAACCTGTGACATGGCTGAGCAACCCTCCATTTTTCTTGGGTGTTCTCCTGCCAGTTCCCTATGGCAGGTATTCAAACAGGCCCCCCTTTGCTCTTTACTGAGCAAAGAGTCATGAACTTCCTCAATCTCCCTGCCTCTCCTCCACTCACCACAGCACAACTCAACTCCCTCTGCTCTTTTCCTCTGTCTTATCTCATCTCATCCCTACAGCACATGTGATGGGGTCCTTGTGTAGAAAGACCTGTTCCCTCCCAACAGCCTCTGGAGTTGTCCCCTTGTCTCCATTCCTACAAACACGTTCAAGTGGCCCTCTTCTGAAAGCACCCACCCTCGGCAGTGTGTTCCCGCCATCTGCGTCTCTCCGGGGATTACGGGGCCAGGAGATCCCTTGGAGCACTGCTACTGCCAGAAGCCACGGAGTTAGAGATGGCTCCTAAAAATCCACGGGTTGCACTGAGGGGGGGGGGAAGTAAGAGACCTGACAAAGAGAGGATCCATCTGCAGCTGATGGGCAGGCAAACTGACACACACAGTGCTTATAAACCTATCAAACATAAGCACTCCAGTAAAAGGTGTGAAAGGGGTCCAAATGAGTAGTTGGCAAAAGCGCAGACTGTCACTAATATATGAGACAAAAATGCCAGTCATCCATGGTGGGGGCAGGGAGCAGCCAGTTTTCTGGGGTGCCTGGTCCTAAGTGCTGGTTCTATCACACACACCCCCCAGCAGCACCTCCGCCCTTCTGGATATCCCAAAGGAAAACAACATACAAGTGAATGAGTGGTGTTTCACAGCAAAATACTAGAAAACATGCAGAGCTCTTAGGATTGGATCCGTTAAAAGACATCATGGTATGGCAACTAAATGCAGCCTTAAAACTGACGACACAGACTTACTTTAACGTGAAAGGAGGTCCATGGCCTATTAAACTCAGGTAACTAATTGGTATATACACAGTCCCATTTTTGTTGTAGAGATCTATATCTGTAGGAGAAAATCTGCAAGAATGTATACCAAAGAATAGGGAGGGCTTATACCTGAGTAATGAGCATTAATCACCTAACGAGCTGTGGTCAGTGCTCCACCCAGAGCACTCAAGCCCTTCTACTGCTTTTTGTGTGTCCCAGCATCAGTGGCTTTTTGGAGGAACGAACTTGGGCTACTGGAATGTGCTTCAAGAGCCAGAGGTGCGTGGGAATCACCTGCCCAAGGTCCGGAACCAGTCCGAAAAACCGTGAACACAGGTCTGTCTGCATTGTTCTCACCCAAGCTAACCCACGCCACTAACTCCTGTGGGAGGTTCCAATTCTGACTCTGCCCTGGGATGCCAAGTCTACAAGGTCTGCTTTCTTTTCCCCACAGCCTCCTCCTACCTTGGCCTATCTTAAAAAATGCTCTTCCCAGGTGAAGCCATGCCCTAACCTTCGCCCTCTCCTCACCCAGGACCTTCAATTATTATCTATATGCCAATTCCCCAACCTATTCCTGTTGACTCCCAGACCTCTATACTCAGCTGCCTCCCCTTGGATGCTCTCAAAGAACCTCAGTGTCCAGTGTAGGCCCCAGAGCATCATCTCTGGACACAGAAGGAGCTCCTGTAGCACAGAGATCCTCCTGCTGAGTGTTTCCGATCAGTCAGGTGAGCTACACTGACGGACATCAGGACAGTGGTGACCTCTGAGGAGGCTACTGCTGTACTCTGGGAGCTGGCTTCACAGGTAAATTCACTCCGGGAAAACTCACTGTGCTTTGCATTCACGCACTTTTTCTTTTTTATACTTCAAAGAGAACATCTCATAAAAAGAAAAATACACCCATGATCACGTCTCCTGCTTCAAACAATGGTCCCCTCCTGGCCAGGGCCCCCTGCAGGCATGCTTTGGCCTACCTGGCTCCCATCTCTCCTGCAGCCCCCTGAGCTCCACGGACCCGTCCACACTTCCTTCTGCCCTAGGGACCCTGCCACCCCGCTGCACCCTCGCGTGAGGCCAGGTGAGGACGCGCCCCCTGGGCCCTGCCCTGGTCCTTCCGAGCATCCTCGTCCCAGGGTCTAGATTCATGCTACCTTCCAAAAGTTCAACGCGTGCCGCATCCCCGGCGCTAAGATGACCACAGCACTGTGCCTGCCCCCGCAGCCCCTCGCCAGCTATGGCTCCGTCCCTGCGCCCGAGGTGGGTGGACGCAGGTCCCTCCGGGCGCCCCTGCCCAGCCCAGCCAGCCCTCACCTTTACCCAGGCAGACGTCGCAGTACACGTGGCCGCAGTTGGTCAGGCTGAAGCATGACGTGCGGTGCGGCGGCTGGAAGCAGCGATTACAGAACACCCAGCTGGCCATGCCGGACGCGGCATCCGCCAGCCGCGACAGCCCAGGCCCAGACGCAGTGCACGCGCAGCCCGGAAGCAGCCTCTGGAGCTTCTGCACCTGCGCAGCCTGGAGCTGGTCAGCCGCGCCTGCGCACCGGAGAGTACCGCCACTCCCGCCAAAACCTGTGTTGAAAGGTACCAGCCGGATGGGGCGGGGTGTGTGTGCGCTGTGAATAAGATTCTTCTCCCCTCAGGCTGTTCTGGCTGTTCAGGCTGCACGTGCCGAGGAGCGACACGCACACCAGAGCCGGGTCTCCCTCATTCCATCATTGCAACCCTCGGGACTCGTCTGTGGGCAGTGTGTCGTCGTCCAGGCTGACATGGGCACGCCGGGAAGGCACAGGCGCAGAGCGGGGTGGCGCCCTCTGTGCCTCCGGAAGCCGCGGTAAGCTGTCAGGGGTCAGACGAGGCGGAGGGCGTGGGGGCATGGACGTGACCACTGGGGGACAGTGTGTGCCCTAGGCACCCTCCGTAATGGAGATGGGGAGCAGGGCCTGGACACTGGGCTGACCCGAGAAGCCAGGGGTCCTGGGCAGACTGAGGTGAGGGAGCCGGGAGGATAGAGCAGACCCGGCGGGGTAGGCAGGTGGACTGGACTGGGCAGGACGGTTTGCCATTTGCAGCTTTTGGTAGAGGCAGGCCGGCTCAGGGCCGCAGCCACTATAGTGGTTCTCACGTGGCTCTGCCACATGAGAAGGGCTGAACCCGGGGTGGGGGTGGGGTTGTGTGTCCGGGACACTGGCCGGGTGGAGATAGAGGACCTGCCACGTGTGAAGGGCTGGACCCGGGGTGGGGTTGGGGACTCCGTGTCTGAGGCACTGGCCGGGTGGAGGTTGGGGACCTGCCACATGCATGAAAGGCTGGACCTGGGGGGGGCGGCGTTCCCTGTTGGAGACATTGGCCAGGTGGTGTTGAGGAAAGGGACTCCTGGTGCTGCTCTTGCCACCTCCAGTGAGCTTATTCTTATTGCAGAGTGGACGGCTAGAGAAAGCGGATGGCCATGAGGTTTCACAGTGGCACTCCATAGATGGTGCCCTCTGTGGCTTGGGGAGCAGAATTTCCATCCACACGCAGGTGGCCCACTGGGGCCAAGTGAGAAAATGTGGTTCAGAGAAACCCAGGCTGTTTTCTTGTGTGGGCAAGGGCGCCCTTGTGCAGGAAAGTGGAGAAAGCAGAGGTTCAGAAATGGCTTTTCCGGAGGGGAATGCAGTGGTGGGAAAGGGTGTACTCCCTTTGTCCACCGTCTAGCTGTGAATGTCGCATGACAACTGGGCCCTGGAAATATGACTGGGCCAAACTGACCTGTGCTTTGAGCGCAGCACACGCTTGTTCATATCAAAAAAAAGCACCGTGAACTATCTCAATAACCTTGTACTATTTACATACTCAAATCATAACATTTTTGGTGTTTTGGGTTATATATATATATCACTAGGGTTAATTTTACTCTTCTGAAAAAAGGGTTTTTTTTTTTTAAGTGGCAAGCAGAAAACTTAAAACTTATATATGTAGCTTACATTTTATTTGTATGGGACAGTGCTGATCTATATACAGAGTTAAAATAACCAGATGATGAGCTTATTCTATCAAGCTCAAAGGCCACATAGTTAAAGTAATATTTTGTCAGTATAATATTAATTTCAATCTCTGATCATCTTTGAAATCATAAAATTACATGGTTATGATGTATTTTGATTGATTAATTCAAATATTATGCAGATTAGCAGGTAGTTGCCTTTATTAACATTTTAAACGAGTTTCTTAGCTATAAAGAAGTCTTTAAGGTATTTCATTTGGAAAATTCCAATTGAGATAAAGATTAATGTTTGTGCAAAAGCCCACCATAAAACATTGCCATTTGTATCTTCACTGATCATTCGAAAATTTTCTTCACGGTCCTATGCGGAAAAGAAATAGGAAGGTTTAGTTTCTTAAAGTATTTAACTATGAATTTGAGGGAAACGTGCTGTATGCTTTGAAGATATTTAGTATCCCAGTTTATATATTAAAGTGCAGTATATGATTTTCTAATTTGGTGTATGTTGGTAGCTAAAGAAAAGGATTCAGAATCAACCTTAAATAAAACATGTATTTGTATTTTGATGTAAAATATCTGCTGTTTGATCTATTATCTTGTATATTTTATTTGTCACCATTGAGCAAGTGAATGTTAGCCAATAGTGATAGATTTTCAAAATTGCTGGCCTCCACTTTACTTCAGGCTGGGCACTTTGCCAAGCACACCCGTCCTCCTATTTTCCAGGTAAGGGAGCTGGAGTCTGGATTTGATCCCATCTCTGACCAGAGTCCACTGAGCACAGGACCCGGGAGACACACAGTGTCACAAGAATAAAACTGTGATCTAGAAAATGGGCATTCTGAGCCTCTTCATACATGTTGGGTGTGTTTGGGAACATTTATTTATTCATTCTGTAAAGCCCACAACGGAAAGGCAAATGAGCTGCAGTCCCCTTTCCTAGAGGAGCTCGCAGTCTGGCAGAGAGTGAAAAGACAATGAAAGATTGTTCCTTTCCTTTACCCCAGGTGTCCCTACAGTGCTAGCTCAGAGAGAAAGACCAAGGAACAGGAGTTTATTTTTTCCATGGTTTGGGGGTTTTGTCTCCAGAATTGCGTTCTTGGCAGGAAGAGATAAAATAAGCTGAACAGGCAAACTGACCCTTTGATAGTTTTGTTCTTTGACTATTTGCTCAATTTGCTCAATTAGGTGTTCCAACTTAAAGCTAACTTCATTAACTTTGTCCTTTGCTTGAGCAATGGCTGCATCAAGGTCGTGTTGTCCAACTCGAATCTCTAAGTGGATCCGCTGTACAAAGAGTAAAAGGAAGAAACATTCTTAAAACAGCTCTACTCTGTGTTTCCCTTGTTGTGTCCTCCGACTCCTGCCTCTCCCCACAGCCCCTCTTCAAGAGGAGGCCCTGCTTCATTCTCCATCTCTCACTGCCTGTCTCCCCTGGCCATACTCAGTAGTCTTCCTCTGTAATACTCATTTATACTCTCATGACCCTGAGTATCAAATTTACTACGAGGTAAATGCTTTAAGCACTGAAATATTTGATTAAGGAAAATTTTCTTTTCATAGGACTTAAATTTCTGATCCTAAAATACAGATTCTGTTCTTCTGCTCTCAGCTCATTTAGAAAATAACCAATCACCATCTGCCATATAAGAGTTTTATTTATTGGAATTCCATTGTTAATTTACCCTCCAGCCTTTGCTTGTTTTCAGGCCTGAGTAATCACAGTTCTTTCAACCTTCCCTCACGGTTCTTGTTTTTCAAGGCCTTTAATCAATGCTGTGGCTCTCCTTTGAACCCCTTCCAAGCTCTCCAGCTCCCTCTTTGGTTGCTGCACTGAGATCGGGGCACAGGACTTTAATAAGTTTCTAGCCAGTCTGGGTATAATGGTTCTGCATACCAACGTCATGCCTGAATAGTGCTGGTGCTGTGTTCATCAACTAGGACATGGGAGGCGTACACTCACCAGCTTACTCCCACCAAATGACACAAGTCTCGTAGAATTAGATTCCAAGCAAATGATGTGTTCGCCAGGTGAATGTGAAGTAAAGTAGAACCTTCCTTGTGGGCCATATAACTTGGACAGTAATACCTAGGATTGAAGATTTCCATAGTTTATTATTTTCTACTTTCCCTTCTTAAAAACAGAACTCTCCTGTTGGTTTAGTAAAAACTGTGTAGTTCCTAAAGAAGAAATGGTCAATAAACTGAAAAATATTTATTCTTGTTTATAAAAACCACAGACACACACACACACACACACTCACACACAGAGCAAGACATCCCTTATTTACTATCAGATTGGCAAAGATTTAAATGAAAGTGTCCACCAATAATATTGAGAAATACTATCTCTAAACAATGATTTGGGTATGTAAGTTGAATAATCATTTGGAAAGCAGTTCAGTGATATGTATTAAAAATTAAAATGTATGTAACTATAGAGTCAGTGGTTCTACTTACACTTACAGGAATTTATTCTATGGGAGTGCACAAGTAGACAAAATTATATGTAAAGTGATACTCAGTGTGGTATTTTTTGTAATGGCAAAGTTGTCTTCTTGAAATTATTTTAGTACCTTTCAGTAAAGGATTAATTAAATTCAGGCAAATCCAAATAAAGGAATGTTATGGGACAAAAAAAAAAGAGAGAATATTAACCCATAACCATTCTGTACTAAATATGTCCACGATATCCAGTATATCCAGTGCTAAAGCATTGCATATGGGATCCTATTTTTTATTAAAATATCATTTGTAAAAGTACGTATGTATGTGTGTGTGTTTCTATAAGCGTAGAAGAAGATTCTGAAGAATACACACCAAGATTTTAGTTGGTTATATTTGTTGGACAACTTTGATTTTATGTTTAGCTAATTTCCGTGTTGTTTGCCATTTTAAAAACAGGTATAGGACTTCTGTCATCAAGATGTTTGGAAGTTGCTATTCTGTCCCAGTAAGTAAAAAGATGAACACAATGAAAACCAATTCTTTCTAGATCTGTCAGAGAAAAGCACCTTAGCTATAGAGGGACAGAGGTAAAAATCATACCTGACTTCCCTTCAGAAACCATGCAGGCAAGAAGAGCAAAGAGAATAAACCCACCAACCTAGAATTCTGTATCCTGCAAAACTCTCCTTCAAAAGTGGAGGAGAAATAAAAATTTTCTCAGACAAAGAAAAATGTAGGAAATTTGTCCCTGATAGACCTACCTTGCAAGAACTGTTACGTTCTTCAGGGAGAAGGAAAATGATACAGATCAGAAAGCCAGATCTACATAGAGAAAGAAAGAGCATCAGAGAAGCAATAAGTGAAGGTAAAGGAAAACTCTTCTTAATTCACAGAGTAACAATGTATTTGGTTGTAGTGGGTGTGCAAGTGACACATGTGACAGCATGACAAGGGATGGGAGGGAGAAATTTGGGATGTTTTGCTCCTCGAAGTGCTTGTATTCCCTGTGAAGAGGTGTGGCGCTACTTGAAAGTGGACTTTTGTTAGTTGCAATTATGCACTGCAAACTCTAGGGTAACCATTTCTTAAAAAGTTAAAGTATAAATTGATAGAAAGGAGATAAAATGCACATAAAATATGCCAATTAGACTCACAAAAGAGAAAAAGTGGAAGACAAAAATAGGAACAAAAAACAAGGGCAGTGAATAGGAAATGAGAACAAACATGGTGGATATTCATCCAGTGCTTTCAATAATCACTTTGAATGTCTACGGCCATACCACCCTGAATATGCCCTATCTTGTCTGATATCGGAAGCTAAGCAGGGTCAGGCCTGGTTAGTACTTGGATGGGAGATCAGTTATCAACTTTGAATGTCAGTGGTCTACATGTACCAAGTAAAAGAGATCGTCAGAGTGGATAAAAAACCAAAACCATATGTTGTCTACAAGAAACCCACTTTAAATATAAAGACACATGTAGATTAAAAATTAAAGGATGGAGAAAGTTGTATATGTTACCATTAACCTTACAAAAAAAGCCAGAGTGCTCATATTAACTTCAGACACAGTAGACTTTTGGATCAAGGAAGATTATGGGGATAATTAGATAATGGAGCATTACATAAAGACAATGAGGTCAATTATCCAAGGCGACAAAACAATCCTGAATGAGTGAGCACCGAACGACACAGCACAAACTCTGTGCAACGAAAAAGGACAGGAATGCCGGAGGGGGAGAGTCTGCCTTGGAAGCTGGAGATGCCGACAGCCTTGTGCCCGGAGTGGGCAGATCCAGCAGCAGGTCGGGAAGGACATCTCGGACTCAGCAGCGCTGTCAGTCACCTGCACGTGACGTCTGAGGGCAGCCTGCCTCATGCAGTGACAGCAGAGTACACACATTTCTCCAGCTTACCTGGAGCGCTGACCAAACCACACCAGTTCTGGCCCCAAAACACTCCTCAGCACATTTAAAATAGTAGAAACTATCAACTGTACTTCAGTAAAGAATAATGGTAACAGGAACCACACAAAGTCTGCTCTTAGGACACGATGGAGTTAAAGTAGAAATCAATACAACAGATAGCTTGTCAATAACAAAGATTCCAAAATATGTAGAGATGAAGCACATTTTTTTTTAAAGATTTTATTTATTTATTTGACAGAGATCACAAGGAGGGAGAGGCAGGCGGAGAGAGGGGGAAGTGAGCTCCCCACTGAGCAGCGAGCCCGATGCAGGGCTCCATCCCGGGACACTGAGATCATTACCCGAGCCGAAGGCAGAGGCTTAACCCACTGAGCCACTCAGGAGCCCAATGAAGCACATTTCTAAAGAACATTTGTTGAGGAAGAAATTCTAAGAGAAATTTAAGAACATTTTGAACTAGGAGAGAATGCTGGGAAGATGGTGAGGTATATAGCACCAGGAGCCTGTCTTCCCATCTAGACCACGATCATATTGTTAGAATCCATCTGATGTAACTGTTCCGGAACTATGGAGTCTAGTGAAGGCTTGCAACTTCCAGGGGAAGCTCCATGTGGGAAACTATGGTTAATTTTGGTCGGTGTCAGCTCTTAGCACCGTAGCAGCTACCTATCCTCACCCCCAGCTATGTGGTCAGACAGTTGTGTGTGAATTGCTGGACAGTCTGCCCACAGCATGGAAGCAGAGTGAGCGAAACGGACCCTGTCCTCCAAATATCAAGGATCTTCATAACTGTCACATACAAGGGATCCTCAATAAGAATATCAACAGACTTTGGGGCGCCTGGGTGGCTTGTCAGTTAAGCATTCGACTCTTGATCTCAGCACAGGGCTTGATCTCACCTTCATGAATTCAAACCCTGTGTTGGGCTCCATGCTAGGCATGGAGCCTACTCAAAACAACACTGAGGTTAACAGCAGACTTCTGATCAGAAACTCTGGAGACCAGAAGGCAGTTTGTTGATACAGTCAAATTGCTAAAAGAAAAAAAGGCCAGAAAGCACATGAAAAGATGCTCAACATCACTAATCATTAGGGAATTAATGGAATGCAAACTGCATGTGTTTGTATGGTGCATATAGGTTGTTACTGTCTGCCCTGCTTACCCTACCAGACATGTCATTCCCTGGGGCTGTCAATCATACACCATAGAGATGGACACATGATCAAGGTGGGCAACTAAGAATATCCCATGCTCCCAGACACACTGACCCAAGTGAAAACAGTCAGAGGCCTTGTGGAGGTGCTGATAAGGACATTAAATGGGGGGGAATCTCTTAAGAAATTTTGAAACCAGGGCTGTTTCTTCTTCAAAATGGGGAGAGCTCTCTTAAAAATCAGGCCTATGGGGTGAGAATTTTGTCTCTTAGGTCAAGAAGAGGGTTGGGTATATATTAGGCCCGTGATAAATATTTGTTGAATGCAGAATGAATGAAAATATCTTTCCTCCCTTGTAGAAGGGGGTACTGTTTCAGGCAATTTTATTTTTGAAGAATGAACCTTCTCGGTCTTAAAAATAATGACTGGGATGTTCTGTGATGGTTTTTAGCTCAACTAAAATTTGGATTCTGCGCTTAATAAATCATAGAGACATTTCCAGATTGCTCATGAAAGAACAGAGGAGAACTGGGTTTTGGTATAACTGGGCAAAAGCTCAGGAGGCGGGCTGTAGGGAGGGACAGTAGCTATGTGGACCAGCCCCAGCAGAACCACCGTCAAGCAGGTGCCAAGTACACCGAGAGAAGATGCTGTACCAGCCAGGGTCAAGGGTCCCAACAACCCAGTTGGAGTGGAGTCTCCCGTGACCCCATTCCCTGTCTCCACAGGAGTGGAGGTGTCAGAATGTCTCCTGAGCTCAGACCAGGCAATCACCCAGTTTAACAAGAACAGGAAATTTGCATCCTCTCTTCCCCAGAGGAGATACCTGTTCTGCTGTATGAGGCTTTGCCACCCATCCTGCTGTCCCACAGGCACGTCCCCAGGGCAGCTCTAATTCCAAAGGGATGTAGTTCTCGCAACAGTGTTTGAGTGATGGGACTGAGCAAGCCAGTATCTTGAGCTGTCACAGCTCAATGAACAGAGGTCACTGCTACATCCATTGTACAGATGAGAAAACTGAGCACTGGAGCCATCAACAACCTACTGAAGATTGAGCTTGACAGTCTATACTTCAACTTGGCTCTGACTCCAACATTCATATTCTCACCACTGGACCCTGGTGCCTCTTCCATTCCTGCTAACCTAGAGAGGAGGAGGCCTGGGAGGCCAACAGACCCAGAGATTTGCCAGGGAGGAGAGGGGAGACTGTGGCCCATCCAGGCCAGTGAATCTCAGGGCGATGAGCATGAGGCCTCTCATTTACATTGTTCTAAAATACTTTATGTTAAGGTCTCCGCTCTTGAACTAGACAACTGGCTCACTAGAGACTAGCACTTTCCACATCTCTGTGTAGCCCTTTTATTCAGGACTAGACACATTAAAAATTGTCCATTCTGGTTAATGAGTGCTTAGGCAGAGATTTCTTTTTTAAGTCTGTGGGGGTACATGACATGAATGTTTGGCAAGTGAAAAATTTTAATAGCAAAACGTAAAAGAATGTTTTACCTCATCATTGTAAGTTGTAACAGTCACAAACATTCCCAAGCCAGGAGCAGATTCAAGGAAATCTTGTCTGTGTATGTCCCACTGCTGTATCTTGAAAGTCCCTGTTTCAAAAACACAAGACATTTATTATAAAATAAATGTAGGAATGGGCGCCTGGGTGGCTCAGTGGGTTAAGCCGCTGCCTTCGGCTCAGGTCATGATCTCAGGGTCCTGGGATCGAGCCCCGCATCAGGCTCTCTGCTCAGCAGGGAACCTGCTTCCTCCTCTCTCTCTGCCTGCCTCTCTGCCTACTTGTGATCGCTCTCTGCCAAATAAATAAATAAAAATCTTTAAAAAAAAATAAGTGTAGGAAATACTTGCACATGATTACTGATAAATGAATTTATTTTATTCAAATTATCTAAATCACAAAACACTGTGAGTGTGGTGATGAAGTCACATAGCTGAGTGGGAAGACCGGGGATAAAGGGGGAGGTGGGGTCTCCTGGTCCAACCCTCGTTCTTGCCACCCCCCCATCCCCCACCGGTGACTGCACCCCTCTGGCGTCCCCTCTCTCGGAAAATGGGGATAATATGTATCCCTCCCAAGTCTTCATAGTTGTGAGGACTATTGAAAAAATAAAAAGCCTGTGAAAGCTTTCTATCTAGAATGCAAACTCCCTGTGGGTCAGGACTTTCCCAGTGACCCCAGTAGTTCTGTCTTTGGTCTCTTCCTTCTCTAGCTCACCCAACACGATTCCCTCCTAAGACATAGGTGTATCCTGTCAAGTCCTTTCTATGCCCACCTTCTGAGGCTCCTGCTAAAGTTTGCAGCACGGAAAGAGCCTCTCACTTCCTCCTTTTCGTATATGAAAGCATCATACAGCTTAACTTGCCCCTTGAACCCTTGCAAGGTACAATGGTAATGAAAACAGAGTTCATGTTTATTGAAAGCCATTGAAATATAGCCAGTGGTGCCTTATGCACACCAGGTACCATGCCAGGCACCTAACATGCCACCCAGTGATTCTTCAAATGTACTCCAAGGAGGTATTTTTACTACTTCACTGAGTCCGTTTTAAGTATGAGCTCCTTGCACGGAGATAGCACTGTTCTAGAAGCTGAGGACAGAGAGTAAGGAAATAAGTATATAATGTGGGAGATGTTACGAATGCTGTGAGAAAAAGCAAGTAAAAGGGATAGGGGACTTTGAGTATTATATGGGGAAGTCGGGAAAGCTTCTGTGAAGTTGGAGCAAAGACCCAAAGGAATGGAGGGGGGGAAATATGTACTTATTTTATACAGTGTTTAAGTTATGTCTGTACATCACATTTAGTGCTAATGATTTGCCAAGCATTCCAAGACTGTTCTCTAAGAGTATTCTAATTCATAGTCTGAATTTCATGACAACACTATGTAAGTGATACTGTAGATATTCTTTAAAAATTGCTTATTTATTTTGGGGGAGGCAGGGGCAGAGGGAGAGAGAATCCCAAGCAGACTCTGCTCTGAGCACAGAGCCCCATGTGGGGCTCAATCCCACAACCCCAAGATCATGACCTGAGCCTAAACCAAGAGTCCAATGTCTAACCAACTGCACCACTGAGACACCCCAGTGATACTACTTTAATGACAATTTTACATATGATGAAACAAAAATACAAAAAAGTAATTTGTGTAAGGTCCCACACCTAGCAAGTGGCAGAGTCAGGATTCAAACTCAGGCAGTATAGTTCCTTTCCCCTTTGTCGCACATCATGCTGGTGGCTCCTGGGGCAGGATGGTTTCAAGTGGGAGTGCATGCAGAGGTCCTGGGGCAGGAGCATGCCCGGGTAGCCAAGGAACCACAGAGTGGCTGGAGTGAGGGGAGCAGGGAGAGCATGGTAGGTGACATGGTGGGAATGTGGCAGGGTCCAGGGCAGGAAGGGTCTGGGGAAGTGGCTGGCTGGAGTGGAACGCTGGGGCTTTCCTTCTGCCGTGTTGGCTGTGTGGAGAGAAGAGTGAAGGATCAAGAACAGATCACGTGCAAATGGCAGAGGTTGTGGAAAGTGTGGGATTGTGTGTTGCTGCCCTGATCTCACAGGTTGGAAACTGACTCCAGAACTAGGTCACATAGCTCATGAGCTGCAGACACTGAGCTCCATCCACCTAGTCCAGAGCCCAGAGCCACAGGTCCAGGCCTAGGGCCCCCTGGAGGCAACGACATTGGTCCCTGACAGGCCTGAGAGGGGAACATGGCTTTGGTGCAGACCAGAGGAGCAGGCCTTGCAGAGTGAGGCCCTTGGGATCCAGATGACAGACGGACACTGGCCCCACAGTCACAGGCCCTATAGTCACCAGCCCCACAGTCTCCAAACCTTCCTTCCTCCTGCTGGGATAGTAAAGTGGTAGCTAAGGTAATTGCAGGTGTAAGGTACATGTCTTCCTGTTGGGTCCATGGCTGACCGGGAGTGTAGGGCGGGAGCCCCCCCTGCCCACCTCCAGACTCTGTTCTTAAGGACAAAAATATATAAATGGAACATGGAGAGAGATTATGCATCACTGTTAGGGAAACCACAGTTTGAACGACTGCATATTTCTCATCAGAAACGTGGAGGCCAGAGGGAAGAGGCACATGTTGAAAGAATGGTCAAACAATACATATCCACGAAAAGTAGCCTTCAGAATGAAGGCAAAGTATTCTTAGGTCAAGGAAAACCAAGGGAACTTTTCACCAAACACCTGCTTTAAAATAGTTGTTTAAAGAAGTTATTCAAAGAACTCCAAAGCAGATGATAAGGAACTTTGGAACATCAGGAATGAAGAGAAAATAATAGAAAGAGTAACTAGGAAAACAGCAGAACATTCGCTATTCTTAAAATTGTTTGACAGTTGAAAGCAAACAGTCTATATAATATTGTCTGATGTGGTTCTCGAAGCTTGTAGAGATTATATTTAAGACAACTCCATTCTAAGGGTGGGGAGGGCAAAGGCATATGGTCGTAAGGTTTCTGCATTCCTGTTGAAATGACAAAATATGGATCCTTGTAGACTGTGAGACGTATGCATAGTGTAATCCCTACAGCAACCACCAACAGAAACTACACAAAGATATATGGTGAAAAATACTATAGATAAAGCAAAAGTAGGATATTACAAAACATTCAAGTGACCCAGAGGAAGCTAGGAAATGGAAAATGGGAACAAAAAGCAAAAGGAACAAAAAGAAAAAAATAATAAAATAGCAGTCTTAAGTCCTGACATAATACATTATATGTAATAATGACATGTAAATGGCCTAAACAGAGATTAAACAAAGATTGTCCAAATGGATTTTTATTTTTACTTATTTTTTTAACAAATATTTTTTAAAAGACTTTATTTATTTATTTGTTAGAGAGAGAGAGAGAGAGAGAAAGCAAGCGAGCCCAGGCAGACAGAGTGGTAGGCAGAGGCAGAGGGAGAAGCAGGCTCCCTGCCAAGCAAGGAGCCCGATGCAGGACTCGATCCCAGAACGCTGGGATCATGACCTGAGCCGAAGGCAGCCCCTTAACCAATTAAGCCAAACAGGCGTCCCTGGATTTTTTTTTTTTTTTTTTAATGACCCAACTGTTATGTGGTGTACAAGGAAGTCACTTTGGATATAATGCTGTAGATAGGTTAAAAGTAAAAGGATAAAAAAAGCATATCATTCTGATGTTAATGAAAGAAATCTTGAGCGGCTCTAGAAGTATCAGATAAAGTAGATTTCAGAGCAATGAAATTTACCAAGGACAAAGGTGGACATTACATAATGATAAAGGGGTCCTTTCATTCCGAAGACAACCACCCTAAAAGCATAAACAGTTTGAAAACACATGACATAAAGCAACTGAAAAGAGAAGTAGACAAAGGCACGGTTGTGGGGACGGCACTTGTCAGTAACAGAGGGAGAACGAGCCAGCAGGTGGAAGGGCTGAGCACTGCCAGCCAGCAGCACCTACCTGACACCACAGAGCACGCCCCCTGCCCCCCAGCAAAAGCGGAATATGCATTTCCTTTCAAGTACTTAATGGAAAGTTCACCAACTTGAGCAAGAAAGCCCCAAACCTGATCCAGCACCTTTGCTGAAGCAGCTGAATGTTCCTGGAAGGAGCACAAGGCCAGGCTGACCGGTCACTTTGCAAATGTTTGACCAGCTGGAAATCTCACGTTTCCCATTCTGTGAAACTTGTCAAATCTTCCACCTGGCCCACTTCCAGCACCCTGCCCTGCCTCTCAGATGGGAATGGTCCGCATCCCTATACCCTAAGCCCTCTGCAACTCTCCCTTGCTGCCCTGGCTCTTGCTGGAGTGGTTGGGGCATCCCCTCCCATTTCTCTGGGACTTTGTTCTTGTTACTGTTCCCACACTTGCCCATACTGGGTGATTCTCGTCAGCATGCCACCTGTCCTCACAGTCGGGCAGTCCCCTTGTCTGCATCTGCAAGGTGGTAGAGCTCGGGGATAACTGTATTCCTCTCTCGTGGGCCTCTTGGACCTGACAACAAGCTGAGGGCAGTGTTTGGCTCTAGAGTAAGGGCTCAGTAAGGTTTTGTGAATGAGTGTGTTTCCCACGGAACATGTTCAATGAAGATTTTGAATGAACGAGTGCAGGTTGGGCCCATTGTTAAAGCGCCAGTGTTCCTGGCATGCTGCCTTGCGTTATCAGAACAAGTGAGAGTGGTTTTTGCTTGCTTTGCCATTTTCTGCTGGCCCTGAGCGTGCCCCCTGCAGCCTCCCACAGCCCTCAAGGCTGGAGGGGAGGGAAGGAGGGAGGTGTCGTGCCTCTAGGCTGCCACCAGATGGCAGTAGAGAAGCACTTTTCCCCGGGAGTCTGCCACTGAGTGGTCACTGATGGGGGCATGAACACATTCAAAGAGGGGACAGGCTGCCCGGTGGTGCTTCTTACCACACGTACAGAGAGCAGCAGGGTGTCTGGCTCTGAGCAGGGACACTTGGCCAAGACCCTGCCCTGCTCTGCTTCACAGATCCATTGGGTAAAGCCACGATAGTAATGGTCAACCTCTTAGCGTAGGAAGATTGTGTATTTAATGCAGAACTTAGCATGTCATAAGTGCAGTGTAGACACTTGATCAATTATTTCTGACCTTGTTATTGGACTTTTAATGTCCAGTGTCTTCCCTCAGCTCCCACAGAACCCTACAACCCTATAATGTTGGGAGAATGATACCTATTTTTACCAGGAGGAGCCTAAGGCCAAAGGCTCCAAACAGTTTATTGGAAACTGTCCAGATACTAAAAGGCCAAGCCAGTATTAAAACTCAGCTTGATGTGCAAATCAAGGGCGTTGGCCTCCTCACCACAAACTACACCACTCACCCCATGGCCTTGGAGAGAGGGAGAGAGTGTGTGTGTGCGTGAGTGGGCTTCCCAGGTGCATTTTGTGGCTATTCCCCTCAGTGAGCCCCGGTTGAGAGCCGCTGGGGGCCAGGCAGGCAGTGTGCATAAGCCTCTCCTGGTTTCCCTGGGGACCCCAGGCACACCCTGGTCAGGCACTCAGCCCTGACCTCTGACCTCTAAAGTGGTTGCGTCTTCCACCCCAGACGGAGTCCTTGGGGCTGGGACCGGGAGCCACTGGTTGGTTTCAGACAAGTAAAATGCATACATTGTAGGAACTGTACACAGTAAAAATCCCCTCTGGAAGTTTTGGGTATTCAGGATTATTCTTCTAGTCTTTTTCCTCTAAGTACTTATTGCCTATTTTTACAAAAAGTAAAATCATACTGTATATACTATTGAAACCTAGTTTTTTTACCCAGTTTTTTGTGATCATCTTTCTCTATCCTCAAATATCCTTCTGTAACCTAGAGTCAAGTGTACTTAGGGAGCTGAAGAAAGATCTGGTGTCATTTGTTCAGGGCTGAGCCCAGAGCTCTGCAGTCAGCCTTGGACGCACAAGCAAGGAACGAAGTCCTGTGGGATGCCCGCAGGGTGCTGGTTAAAAGCCAAATCATCTGGTTGGCCCCCAGTGAGCCTGGCATGAGAGTAGCTGCCTTCGGGAGTAGTGATGAATACAGAGTGATGTATTCCAGAACGCTCCAGGCAGCGCCCCTGAGGACATTTTGTTTCCCTCCAAGCTGGGAGCGGTTTGGAGAGCCCATGTGGAGGGAGCGCAGGGAAGCATGGTGGGGCTGAAGGAGGGGGCACACATGCACGTGCCACGTCCCACACTCATCATCAACCAGTCATCAGCACCAAATCGCCCTGCTGGAAACAGCATCAACAGCCCAGCTGCCTGCACTGGCTGCCTGCCTCTGACCAGTGCGGACAGATGCATCCGTGTATCTGCATGCTTGTGTCCGCTCCTCCTGGCCAGCAGGCGTGTAGGCTCGGAGCATGCTGTCGCCGGCGCACAGGCCTCGCCCTGGGCCACTGTTTGGAGAGGTGACTGTGTTGCACTCGTCCCTTGGGGGCTCCTTAGCTGCAACGGGTTTCTGGCCGATCTGATCGGGCTTCTGTGAGGGTTGTGAGGCATGTGTGCACACACATGTGCATCTCGGTCAGGAGTTTCCAGTGCTCGCCGCGACCCACGCTCATTGTGAAACCCTAGGCCTAGGGTTTGACGGCCTGCATCTGCTTCCTCGCGGGGACGTTTGGCCTCGGGTGCGGGTGGCTCAGTCCCCACAGGCTTTGCTCTAGGTTGTCCCACCTGCCGAGAGGCCACGCGCCTTCCCGTCGAGCTCCTGGCCGGTTGGGTCTTCTCTGTTCCCCCTCTGCCGTGGTTCTGGCCCAGGAGCGCAGGCTCGCCCTCGTGCTGGTGGGTGGTTTCCAGGATGAGGGTCTTGGACATCCACACATTTACATTTATGCTTGGGTGCTTGTCATTCCGTCGCTGAAGAGAAATGATCGAAATGCAGACATTTGTCCCCGACTGGAGTCGTTAGAAACTGGGCATATGGACAAAAGGCTTGTGGCAAGGCCAGGTGTCAGGTGAAATTCGGAGCACTCTGGGGGCCCGAGCACTTTCCCTCGACCAGGAGAAACTGCAGCCGCCGTCCATGTGCGGGCAGCCTGGAGGACACCGCCAAAGCCCCGTCCCACCCCTCCGTGCCCCCCGGCCGCAGCGGCTCTGCTGCGACCTGTGACCCCTCAGGGGCGCCATGTGCAGGGAGCTGGGAGGGTCCCTGAGCCTTAGAGATCCCCGCCTGGTGGGCAGTGTAAGCGGTCACCTGCCAGGAGGTGGAACACACCACAGGGGCAGCTGATCCTCCATTTGTTTAATTCTAAAAATCATGCTAAAATACATGTAACAAAATTTAACATTTTAACCATTTTTTAGGTATACATTTCGGTAGCATCCGGTGTATTCACACTGGGCAGCCACCATCCAGACGTCGTGCTCCAGTTGTTTCCATCCGCTGAAACCAAAACTCTGTCCCCATGTCCGCAGGGCCCCGCCCTCGCACTCGGTCCCCTGCCGCCTGCCCCCAGTCTTGGCTTTGTGAACGTCGCTCCCCTCTGGGGCCTCAAAGGCGTGAGGCTCCTCCTGTGGTCACTGTAGCTCAGCGACTGACGCCTCTCGGCTTCACCACCCCCCTCACCCCCTGCAAGTGTCAGAATGTCACTGTTATTTATTTCATTCCGTCTTGGGACAAAATGACATCCCATCATGTGGATGCCACATTCTGTCTGTCTGTCCATCAGGTGCAGGCACATGACTTGGCCCGCCTTCGCTCCTGCGGGGTCTCCTCAGCCTGGGAAGTGCGGGGCCGTGTGTCTGTAGGATTACCGCATGTCCCTGCACCCCCGGGCTCAGCACGACACCAACCGGCTTCATCTGAAAGGTCCCCGGCCTGGCTGCTTTCCCTCTGTCTCCTCAGAGCATCTCCTCAGTGAACTACTTGCGCAGAATCCTTGGTTCAGGGTGGGCTTCAGAAGATGCCTGACCTGAGACACCCCTGAGGTGTGTTGTGGTGTCCCGTGAAGACATGGTTGGATGAGGTGCCTGGGGGGGCTTGGTCGTTGAAGTGTTTGCCTTCGGCTGGGGTCATGATCCCAGGGTCCTGGGATCAAGTGCCGCATCAGGCTCCCTGTTCAGTGGGAAGCCTGCTACTCCCTCTGCTGCTGCTCCCCCTGCTTCTGCTCCCCCTTTCACTGTCAAATAAATAGATAAAATCTTAAAAAAAAAAAACAAAAAAAACAAAAACCCAAATACATGGTTGGGACTGCTCCAGAGGACGAATGAGATTGATCTTTGACTTGGTGATGCCTTCCTCGTCTTCTGTCTCCTGTTTCTAACAGGGTGTGTACTCTGAATTAAAAACAGAATCCTGGGTACTTTGGCAAAGTGAATCAAATCCAGGGACCTTTTGAACAGGACCATCCAGGAGCAAAATTTCATTGGTTCTGAATTCTAATTATCTCCTTCTAATGAGCAGTCTCCCACGTTATGGTCACTGTGCTCCTGGCACAGTGCCCCCCCCCCCCCACTGCTTGCCTTTTACAAAGAAACCAGCAGCCTTGTTTGAAAAATGTCTCCAAGGACCAGCAAGCAAGTGCTTTAAAACTCATCAGAATAGCTGCCCGCACCCGAGTTCCCTCCCTCTTCTCTTATCTCTCCCCCAGGAAGGCCACACTCCCTTTTTCCATTCATGACAATCTAGGATTTATTACTAGGAAGAACTAAGAAAAACAATGTAAAAAAACAATGTATTTGACTCTGAAGTTTCTAAGCAAGTTTATGGAACCGGGATTTTTTTTATCCTGAATCTGTTGGCAGTGCCCTGGGCTGGGCAGTGCACAGGCACATGGGGCCTCTCCCCCCGCCGCCCCCCCCCAGCCTCCTCTGGTGGTGGAGGGTGACTCAGGGCTCTCCCCTGCTTCTCAAGCAGTGTCCTTCCTCTTGGGCCTGGGGGCGGGGTGGTGGTTGAGCGGGAGCAAGCGCCACACCTGCTTTGGTGGTTCATAATTGAGCCTGCAAGGCCAAGCTGATAAGGCTAGAGACGGAGAGCCAGAGGGTGGGAACTCACAGGTGAACAGCAGCCTCTGGCCACCCGCCGTACCAGGTGCTGCGGCGCCCCAGGGCAGGTGTGAGCAGCAAGTTACAGATAAGGAAACAGAGCCCAAAGTCACCAAGCTATTGGGCAATGAGGGTGTTGATGCGAAAGCCTAGTCGCTGTCTTCTGTGGCGCTCTGGGCAGCCTCCCCCTGGGGATGGCAGAAGGCCAATTCCTCCGAATTCCCACAGTCTAGTTATTTGTAGTCCCAATAAGCAAAAACACATGTCTGGGCAAATCTGGATGACTGCCTCTGAGGTCATCTCTCTCCAACTTCCTAGATGGGTGTCTCTCATGGGATTCCTCTGTGCCTCAGAGGTAAAGAGACAAGAGATATCGCTCTGTGTGCTCCCTGGGACCAGAGATATCAGACAGGGTCTCAGAACACCACCGATCCCCAGAAAAACTTAAAATTTGTGTTTTCACTTCCATGGAGATCTAAAAATTAAATATGAGTGTGTACTATGGATGAGCACTTCTTAACCATGTGGTTTGGCGCGTGTGTTTGCCACCACACATGCGCTGAGTAGAGTCAGGGATTTCATGGACGGTGGAGGGACAGGAAACAGTCATTTTCTGGCTCAGGCAGCATATGCACTCAGAGCTCCAAAGAAGCTGGCCTCCAGCCTTCCAGAGCATATTCATGCTGTGGGCAGGTGAACTCTGGTCCTGCCCACCCTTGACCTACAGCCAAGGTCCTGAATGTAGAGACAGGAACTTGCAGCATATAATGAACAAGAGAGCAGAGGGTACTTTCCTCATAAAAGGGATTTTTCAAAGAAACGTTTAAGAATTGTATTTTGGTATGCTACTACATTATTTGGCACATCAAAGCAGTGGGCTAATGTTTAAAGATACAATCATAGTTAAAGGAAAAGTAATGAGAAGAATAGAGACTTAATTGATGGTTTGGCATGATCAAATGCTCAAAATTCTCTTAGAAGAAATTCAAAATAGTCAAGTAGGAAACACATGCAGAACATCTTTCTGTTATTAAACCCAACACCGGTCCTTGGCGAGTCTTTTCCTCTGGTAATACTTAGCGTCGTAAAGTCTGCTCTGAGTACACTTTCTTTTCATTTAACTTTACATGTATGTCTTTTCCATCTTTTTACTTTCAGCCTTTCCTTCTATTTAAAGTATTTCATTTAGTGGGCGTCTGGGGGGCTCATTAGGTTAAGAGTCTGATTCTTGATTTTGGCTCAGGTCATGATCTCAGGGTTGTGAGATCAAGCCCTGCATTGGGCTCCATGCTGGTCCTGGAGGCTATCTGAGATTTTTTCTCCCACTCCCTCTGCCACTACCCCCTCAAAAAATAGTGTTTCGTTTGGGAACAGTGTATAGGTGTTTTGTTTTTAAGTTTAGTCTCATGATCTCTGTCTTTCAATTGGAGAGTTTTGCCCATTTTCACTTAGTGTAATATAAAATGTACTTGGGTTTAAGACTGCCAAATTGCTATTTGTTTTCCATTTACCTTATTTGTTCCTTGTTCCTTATCCTTTCTTTCTTGCCTTTTTTCAGGTGGAGGGTTAATCAAGTATTTTTTTTCTCCATTAGTATATTATGGGACTTAAGGATCGTGTTCTCTTTTTTAATAATAATGTTTTATAACTGGTGACATTTAAATTTTTTTTAATTTTTAACTTCATTTATTTATTTTATGTAATCTCTGCACCCAGTGTGGGGCTTGAACTCATGACCCCAAGATCGAGGGTCACACATTGTACTGATTGAGCCAACCAGGTGCCCCAGGACCATATTCTATCTTTAAAAACATCGAAATGTGTGAGCTGATGTGTTTCCACAATTTCCTTGTAGTTACGACACACTTCAGGGGGCTGAGCTCTACCCGAAATAGTTGCATGGGGGGGGCGGCTGAGGAGACCACAGACTGGGCAGGGCAGGGTTGATGTTGAGGAGGCAGGGCGAGGGGCATTCAGAGTTGAGAAGGACCAGTACAGGACAGTCTGGACGAGGATTAGAAGAGTCTCCTGGCTCAGGCCTTGGGCCTGACCAGCATGAAACCCGTCCTCCCACTAGCTGCAGAGCACTGTCTGGCTGCATCTGCCTTCTGGCCTCAGGTCCCTCCAGAGGGTCAGGTGATCCTCAGGCTCACTGTCACGGGTGTGTCCCGGGACATGTCCATCCAGCTGGGGGACCAGGCAGCAGGAAGTGTGGGCAGACTCCTCCTGTCCCTCTTATTCCTCCTCTGCCCATTCAAATGCAGGCTGAAATTCACAGGTCCCTAGGAAAATGGTTCGAAGCCACGGAGCTATTCACCCAAGTCAAACGTTCCCTGGGATGAGAGAGCTAGGGTCAGGGGGCGTAAGCAAAACATCACACATAGAGTGATGTTCTGTGTGTCTGGCTGCATTCTAAGAGCTTTGCAGATATTAATCCCATCATTATCACAACAAGAAGAGACAGATGTCATTATTTTTATCCCATTTCACAAATGAAGCAGAGAGGTTCAGTAGCTTGCCCAGGGATGCACAGCTCTTAGGCGGCCCTGATCGTGCCTCACAGCCCCAAACACAGTTCCCGAAGCAGCCACAGCCGCTGTGGACATCTCCACACCACCTGGCTCTCCTCCCCGTGCCTTCTGCCAGTTCTGCTCCTCCCCAGCCTGGTCTCACACTGCTGACTCTGGCTTTGGCTCCACGGGGTGCTGTGTGTGTTGGATGGGTTGATGCAGGGGGGGTTAATATGCTTCACCATAGAACACCCGGATGTAATGGCCAAGAGAAATGGAGAGGAGAACTTGGCACTAGTCAATGTAAGATAGAACTGGATGTAAAAATCCATGATGGACTTCTGGAGAATACTACTAGGGTTAGATTCTGCTGTTTTTTTCCTCTTTTGCATTAAAATCAACTGGACTTGAATATACTGTATTTGCCATACAATTCTGAAACCCGTGGGTGCTTGTTTCTTTCTCCGGAGGCCAGGTAAGCGCAGCCATAAGGAGATGTGTTTGGTGGCAGTGTGGGGAACGGGCAGAAATCACATGCCGAGAGCTGGATTCGCGGGCATTCTGCTTGGAAAGTAGCCTCGGTTCTGCACACACGTGCACCATCCACATCACTCGCCATCGGGCTGCGGGGGCTCCAGGAGCTGAGGCTCAGAGCCCTCCCGCATCTGCTGTTTCTCACTGTTGCCCCGGACCAGGTGGGAGACATCATTCATCTTTAAAGAATTCAACCATAATTAGCATGATTAATGGTATCAGAAATTCTTTTACTTGAGGAAACCTGACAACCAGAAAAACAAATCAGGCTTGGATTCTGCGGCCTCCTATCTTTTTTTTCCCAGTTTATGATTCAGTGCAATTCACTCCAAAGGCTACTTTCATGTTAAGTTTGCATAACCTGATAAACTCTCTCAAGAGGATACCGTACAGCGTGAACCAGGTAATATATGTACCGAGAAACTAGGGCCGTTCCATAAAATGACATGCTGAGTTCAACATTCAGTGGAGCACATTGGACGTACCTGTTATCAGTGTGTCGCTTGGAATGTCTTCTATTATGCATTTCTCCTCTCGTTCCCCTACGTGAAAATAAAAAGCAGTTGAAAGTGAAAAATAAAAACTGAAAACAAACGTTAACGTTTGCATTTCTGCTGCTTTAGCCACTCCTAGGAGCACTTCCCTTGAAAAGGGTCAGTTACAAGTGACACTGCCCATGGAGAGCTTGTAGTTCATTGGATAATTCTGCAAATTGATTTTTGTGAGAAGGGACATATGGTGGCCACACTTGGGCAGGGCAACTGCAGCAAATCCCGGGGAACAAGATAAAAAGAGGTCTGGACCTCGGGGCATTTCCAAGCACAGTAGCGGCAAAGTTCCTTCACCTTTCTAATTTTTGAAGGATTTTGAAGTGTGATAATGGAATGAAAGACACTGCAGGGCCAAGGGCCAAGCACTGGAGGAGCCCTAAGTCCCTAGCTCAACAGGTGTCCAGCAATGGCCCGCACTGTGCCATCCTGACCAAGCCAAGATGGTCATTGTTCCAACTGTATGGCAGGAGGTGAAGGAGGAGGAAGTGAGCATCGGGCCAGGGGGTGAGAACCGAGGGCAGGGGTGTGGGGTGGGGAGGCAGTGGGTGTGGGCTAGGAAGAGGTGGGAGGCCCAATTTAACTGAGGCCTCACCTCCAATGAGTCTCTAAGCTTGTTTTCTTGCAAAAAGGGCAGGAACTGCCTGATGTGGGACTCGATCCCAGGACCCTGGGATCATGACCTGAGCCAAAGGCAGACGCCTAATGACTGAGCCACCCAGGCTTCCTTCCTGGAGTATTTTAAAGCACTTTTCCAATCAGAGGTCATATTCACCCATCAGAACTTCAATATGCGCACCTCTAATTCAAAGGACTAAAAAAACCCAGCTTAGTCACAATGCCATGGTAATGGCTAACAGATTAATGATAACCCTTCCGGTCACCCAGTAGCAGGTTCGCAGTCCCTTTTCCCTGATTGGGAAGGTCTTTGGCAATGACACGTTTGGATTGGTGTCTCCATAGGATCCCCACGTTGCACAAGACGCTGTCTCTGAAATCTTTCATTTGGTTGGGCTCCCCTTCCCCTCAACCAGCCTTTTTCCTCCTAAGAACCCCAAGGGCCGGGCTGCATCCCAGGGGCAGGCACGGTGCCCAGCATGCATCTCCGGAGTCCTGGCTGACGTGCACTCCTCGGACCTGGGTGCCGGCCGTACTGCTGCTGCCACAGAGACCCGTCTGCTTGGGTGGGTTGGCAGGCTCTTCCCACCGCTTCTCCAGAGATTGGGGGGCACAGCTGGAGGCTTCATTCGACCCAGTCTCAGGTTTTTAAGTGGGTGTAACAAGTGTGTTCTTTTTTAAGGTTGTTGGGGTCCCTCCTCGGGGTCCCTTGAGGTTCCATATGAAACTGAGGATGGGTTTTTCTGTTTCTGGAAAACATGTGAGGATTTCGACAAGAGTTGTGTGTAATGTACTGCCCGTCGCAGCAGCAGCCTGTCCCCCAAACCTCGGACATGGGCTGTGTCTTTACTCTCTCACAGCTTCCAGCCTCTGAGCAGTGCTTGCCTTGTCACCGTACGCGTGTTTCCTGTGCATTTTCTTCTCTTTGATGCGATTGTAAATGGAATTGTTCCGTGATTCCCTCCTCAGGTTGTTCATCGTTCATGCACAGAAACACAGCGGAGTTTTGTGCATTGACTATGTCCTGACACTTCGATGCAGTCACGTGTTAGTCCTAAGCGGCTTTGTGTTCGTGTCATCTCGAGGGTTTATACAAACAACATTATATGCGGAGATAATTTTACTTCTCCTGTCCCAATTTGGAGGTATTTTATCTTTTTTTTTTTTTTTTTTTGCCTAATTGCTCTGACCAGAACTTCCAGCACCAGGCAGAATGGAAGTGGTGAAAGCCGCAACCTTGCCTTGTTCCTCTTTGTTGAGAAAACGCTTCCAGTCTTTCACCATTAGTGATGTTTCTTCTAGGTTTTCATCCACGGCTCTTCTCATGTGGAGGCAGTTCCTGTCTGTTCCTAGTTTGTTGAGTGTTTTTATCATTAAATTTAGTCGAATGCTTTTCTACAGAAATCTGAATTTTGTCAAATGCTTTGCAGACCTGCATCAGTTGAGATGATCATGTAGTTCCCCTCTCCATCCTGTTGCTGGGACACATTACCTTGATCAGTTTTTGTATGTTGAACCACAGTTCCATTTCAGAAATACCCACTTGGTCGTGGTATATAGTCCTTGTAACACGCTGCTGAATTCTGTTTGCTAGTATTTCATGGAGGATTTTTGCATCTGTGCTCATCATGGATGTTGGTCTATCGTTTTCTTTTCCTACAATGTCTCTGTCCAACTTCGATATCAAGGTAAAGCTGGGCGCATAGAATGAGCTGGGAAGTTTCTCTCCCCTTCAGTTTTTGGGAAAAGTTGGGGAAGGATTGGTGTTAATTCTTCTGTAAGTGGTAGAATTCACCTGTGAAGTTGTCCGGTCCTGGGCTTTGCTCTGTTGGAGATTTCTGATTCCTGGTTCAGTCTCCTTACCAGAAAGGAGACTTTCTGCGTCTCCGTGATGCAGTCTTGGTAGGTTCTGTGTTTCCAGGAATTTGTCCACTTATCTAAGTTATCCTATTTGCTGGTGTACAACGGTTCACAGTACTCTCTGACAATCCTTTTTATTTCTATAGAATCGGTGATAATGTTCCCACTTCATTTCTGATTTTAGTAATTGAGTCTCTCTTTTTTTTTCTTAGCCCATATAGATAAAGGTCTGTCAACTTTGATGATCTTTTCAAGGAAGTAGCTTTTTGTTTATGGATTTTCTTTACTGCTTTCCCATTCTCTATTTTGTTTGTCTCCATTTTCATCTTTATAATTTTCTTCCTTCCACTAGTTTTGGGAGTAGTCTATTCTTTTCTTCCTAGTTCATTAAGTAGTAAACTCGGATTGCTGATTTAAAATCTTTTCTGTTTTTAAATGTGTTTATAGCTACGAATTTCCCCTGACTCTTAGAATTGCTTTCACTGCATTCCATAGTTCTGTTGTGCTGAAGATTTTTCATCTTCATTTGTTTCTAAGTATTTTCTAATTTTCTTGTGATTTCTTCTTTGATCAATTGATTTAAGAGGTGTTACTTAATTTTGACAAATTTGTGAATGTTGCATTTTCCTTCTGTTCCTGATTTCTGCCTTCATCCTATTGTGGCCAGAGAAGACACTTTGTATGATATCTACCTTTTAAATACTACTGAGACTAACCACGTGGTCTCCCATGTGGTCTGTTCTATAAACTGTCCCGACTGTGAGTGAGGAGAATGGTTGTGGGGTTGTTGCTGGGCAGGGGCTCTGTGTGTCTGCTGCATCTGGCTGGCTGCTTGGGGCAAGTCCTCTGTGCCCTTACTTATCTTCAGTCTGGCTGTTCATCCTCTACTGAGAGCAGGAGAATGACATTTCCAACTGTTACTGTACTGCTGGCAATTTCTCCTTTCAATTCCATCAGTTTTTGCTTCATATAGTTTGATGGTCTGTCACTGGGTGTATAAATGTTTATAATTGTTATGCTTTCTTATACTGAAATGTTATTAGTGTATACTGTCCTTTGTCCCTCGTAACCATTTTCAAAGTTAAGTCTGTTTTGTCTGATGTTAGTGTGGCGGCCGCTGCTCTCCTCTGGTCACTGTTTGCATGGAGTACGTTTTCCATCCTTTCCTTTCAGTCTATCTGTGTCTTTGGATCTCAAGTGAGTCTCTTGTAGACAACCTACGGTTGGATCAGGTGTTTTTATAGATTCTGCCAGTCTCTGTCTTTTAAGAATTTAATCCATTTACATGCAAGTAATTACAGATAAGAAGGGAGTCTGATCTAGTTCTTCAAGCATCTTCAAAGCCATTGTTCTAAAGTCTTTTTCTAGTATGTTTGCCATTAGACTTTTTTCAAGAGGCAGTTCCTGTTGAATTACTTTTTTCCTTTGATTGGGCCATATTTCCCTGTGTCTTTGTATGCCTTGCAATTTTTTGTTGAACACTGGACCTTTGAATGTAATAATGTGGCAAGTCTGAAAATCAGATTCTCCCTGTTCCCCAAGGTTTGTGTTTTTTCTTTCTTGCTTTCTTCCTTTCTTTCCTTCCTTTTTTTTTTTTTTAATTAAATAGGTTCCCCCAATTTGGAACCCAACACAGGGCTTGAACTCATTACCCTGATTAAGACCTGAGATTAAGACCTGAGCTGAGATCAAGAGTCAGATGCTTAACTGATTGAGCCACCCAGGCACCCCTAGGTTTTTTCTTTGATTGCCATAAGCTGTCTCTGTGCTGAGGATCCAGCTGAGGGTAACTCGACATCTTCCTAGGTCTTTTCAAGACTTTCCCTGGACATGTGTGGTCATTTCCTAATTTCCCTTATATCTGCAATTGCTTTTGAATGTCCTTGTCTTTACTATTTAGCTTCCCAAAGAGGAAAAAGGTGAAAAATAAAGGCAGAGTGAGGAGAAAAGTGTGCTCGCCTTTCAAATTCCCTGGAGGGTACATCAGCTGGAGAGGGAGGGTTTTGCAGTGGGGGGCAGGGCAGGGGACAGCCACAGTGGTGCCACCTCTGTGTCTGCACCTTTGTTACTAGGAGCAATCAGCTGTCACAGAACATATCCCCAGTATTCCAGGGCAGGGTCTTTTTGCCCACCTTATTTCCTGAAACCGTGTGCCTGCTGCTCCTGAAGCATGTGCCCCGGTGGTGGGCCTGGGAAGCTGCTCTAGTGCTGAGAGCTGTCAATGACCGCAGTAAGCCATAATTTGCCATCCAAGCCTCCCCAGAGGTTGCAAGCCTTCAGGAGATTCAGGGTCCAACATAGTTACACCCAAGACACTCTGCCCCTGCAGCCTTTGCCCAGGTCAGAGCCAGGTTCTCCCCTCACAGATGCGCCACACCCTGCCGTCGTCCCCTTGTCTTCTGGCTCCTTGCTCTGGCCCCTTAACATGAGTGCGTGAGGTAAAGGCTGTTTGTTTCTACTGGGTGACGTTGCCTCTGAGCTGTTTCTGAGGCTAGAACTAGGGCGTGCTCCTCCCTGAGAATTTCCTTCAGGGCTGTTCTCATGGTACGAGACTTCGTTTTTGTTAGCCTGAAGACATATACAAACTTCCATTCTTTAAAGGGTGTGTTGGGTTCATGACTCTCTCAACATGTTAGAAGTACTCCTTGACTGCCTTCTGATTCCCTTTGCTGCTGTCAAGAAGTCCTGTCACTCCGACCGACGCTGTCCTGCTCTGCTGTGTCCTTTGAAGATCTCCTCTTGTATGGAGCTCAGCACATCCATGGGTACACGTGGACCTGGACAGCTTTCAGCTGGTCTGCTGGGGACGTGCTGTGCTCGGTGGGTCTGGAGGTACCTCTGTATTTTTTAGCAAGTTCTGGGACATCACATCCTTTAGAGTATCTCATTGAAAATATCTCAGAGCCACTCATTCTACCTTCTGTATCTTTGCCGTTTTCTGTCTGTTCGTCTGTGTGTGGGTGCTGGCCGACAGCCCTGGCTGAGCCCCCAGGTCACTAAGTCTTTCCCCAGCTGTGCCTCCCTCAGCTCTTGGGCCGGGGAACTGGCGCTGTAGCCCCCCACCCCAGTCCTTCCTTTCCAGATTGATCTGATTATTTCCCATCGCATCCCACTCTCTCTAACCCGCTTTATGCTCCTTTTCAGACACTTTGATTATCTATGATCTTATCTGAATGATAAGATGGGCCCTTTTTCCTGCTGATTTTCCACAGTGAATTGTTTTCTTATTTAATTGGCGGTTTTTTGCGTTGCCCTCATTGCTTGACTTGGTGGGCGGGAGGCCTGAGACCCACACACAGAGCTGCAAAGCTTCCTGCAGAGAGATCCGAGGTGTCGAGGTGTCAAGGGACAGCTGCCGCCACCCTCAAGGCCCGCTCAGCACGGAAGCACTCCAGGCTCCCCCTGGCTCTGCCAGGGCCGCAGCTCAGGGGGGTAACTCCGGGAGCCCTGCCTTTCCCAGCTGCTCCCAGGCTCACTTCCTTGGACACCAACTCCTCTTTGCTCCAGGACCAGCCAGGTGTTTTGTTTACTTATTGGGGCAAGTGGTGGAGGGAGTGGGAGTTCTCTCCTCCTCTTAGGAAAAGGGTGGGGGTCTCAGACGGATGCATTCACCTGGAGTTTAAGGTGCAGGTGTGTGTGGGGGAAGATGTGCCCCCTCCAAGTGCCTGGGCAGACACTGAGCCCGGCACAAGCACCTGACTTATGGATCAGACATGCCTTTTCTGTAATTTTGGTGGAGTTTGGGCAGGAGTGGAGTTAGGTTTGAGTTTTCAGTCTGCCCTCTCTACTGGGAAGATCCATCTGACCTCTCAGCCCACGCCCATCACCTGCCTGTGGAGGCTAAACAAGTGGATTGATTCTCATGAGCCCCCTCCCCATCCTCGACATGCAGGCTCCTGGTCCTGACACCCGCGGGGCCCTGCCAGCCATCCCCCAGGAATCAGCATACACAGGTCTCGCCCATGCGGGAGACCTACAGTGGTCAACACAGGGGCTGGGACCCCCTCATCTGCTCCATGTCCCTCATCCTTCAGCATAACAGCAGTAAAGGAGCCCCTGGATCTCAGGAATGAATCCGGCCCCTGCCCCTCCCCCTCTCCGAGTTGACCCAGCAGGACCAGACCTATCTGAACTTCATGCTGTGAGTGAGGCAGGGCTTGAGTGGATGTCCCTGGGCATAGACTTAGATGCTGCTCTATGAGCAACTCTCTCTTGCCTTTATGTCAAAATGAACTCGGACTTCATCCATTTATCCATTTTACCCACTTCTTACCATTTTGACCATATCTCCATGGCCCCCGCTGTCCTCTCTTTGGGTTTGAGCAGGGGCCACTCACTCTCTTCCTTCTCCTACCCTTGGCCCCCTCCATGCTGCTCCAAAACAAGCATGAACTGACAAGTTATTTTCTCCTCACAGGATTCCCGTCACCAGCAGCGGACACTCCCTCAATGCCCGCCCAGTAGACCTCCTGCTGGTGCCCCCTCTCTGGGCCCCACCTCGGCCTCCTGGCCGTCCCCCTGACATGGCAGGGCCTGCGCCTCTAGTTGATACCCTACTGGGACACTCATCCCTGGTCACCACGGGCTCCTCCTCCGTCAAGCTTTGTTCAGAGGTGGGCTGGTCAGTGAGGGTGTCTCTGGTTGCCCTCTGAAAGGAGCAGCTCACGCCCCGGCCCGGCAGCACCGGCGTCTGATGTAGGTTCTATATACGGCTTTATCCCGCACCCCTTAAATCTCAGTGCCTAACCCAGCCAGGGTTCTAAGCCGGCTGCAGGGCCTGCGCACCCTCTGGGGGGCCATCTGCAGGGTGCTGGCTCTGGCGTGTCTTCTGCCGAGGCCCCTCCAAGTTGGCTTGTGCTCTGGAGTCTGGAGCATCTCGGGGCAGTAAATGTTCTGGCCCCAAAGAGTGATGCTCGTCACCCCCAGGGGCCCCATGTACCGCCATGCTCCTGAAGGAGGGAAGGGGCTGGGAGCTGCAGCCTCCGCCCCCTCCCCCCCCCCCCACCCCGCACCAGCTCTGCCCCGCCCCCTGGCTAGAGCTCCAACAGGACCCTCCAGCCCCTGCAGACAGTACACGGTCTTGTCCCTGACTGGGGCACCCAGTCCAGCTTCTCAGGTTGAGGTCTGTGGTCAGGCCAGGTGCTCAGGTCTGCAGTACACTCCTGAGGCCTTCTTTTTTGAAAGAGTTTACCTATTTATTTGAGAGAGACAGAGAGAACATGAGCAGGGGAGAAGCAGGCTCCCCCCTGAGCAGGAAGCCTGATGCAGGACTTGATCCAGGACCCTGAGATCATGACCTGAGCCCAAGGTAGACATTTGACTGACGGAGCCTCCTGGACTCTCTGTACTTGGGGTTTTGAGTGCAGTTTCGGATCACAGTCAACAGGCTTAGTCATGTCCTATTCCCCGATCATCCCATCCGTGACTTTCTGGCTTTGATTCTGTGGTTTGCTGGCTTTCCTCATGTGATTGGTGAGTTCTGAGGGTGAGTCCATACTATATGGTGGGTGTTTGAGCCCCGAGTCCTCAGTGAGGTCTTGGGAAGACTTGTGCTCAGGGCGTCACCAGTGCAGGACTCTCCAAGCAAAGCCTATAATTAGGGGTTTTCCAGCCTCATGCCCGTGTGAGTATGGGCTTCTACTGAGGAATGGGCTCATTCGCTACACAGATCCAAATGCAAGAGAGGGTGGGCCCCTGAAGGGCCAGCCCCACTCTGGGCCAGTGCCGGGGAATGCCTCAGACACCCCAGGCTGAAGGCGCCCAGGCCAGCAGAGCCTCCTGCAAGAGCCCAGCTCCTGCTGGTTCTTGCTGCGGCCCCCAAGGAACTGCTGGCTTCCCGCCCTCAGTCACTCCGTGATGCACACGTATCACACGCGTCTGGAAGAAGTCTTGGTTGGTCTAGTATTTGCAGGGGCTCAGGATCAGGCCTCTTGGAAGAGAAACAGAGATGACTGAGCTCTCCATTCATTCATTCAGCAGGCGTGCGGCGGCTGTGCCTTATGCCCGGGCTGCGCTGTGCGGACCGCGGCCAAGTGCACGCCCTTCACCCCAGGCTATTTGCCAGGGGCCTACTGTGCCCACTGCTGCCCATGGGCATGCTGTGTGCCTGAGCCGACAGACCGAAACGTCTGCTTCCAGCACTCCCAAGGAGTCTACCCAGAGCGGGGCTCCCCTGGAAGGCGGAAAGGCAAGCCTGTGGGAGGCTGAGGCATGGCAGCGAGGGGGCTGGGCCTTCTTGCATGTTCCAGGTCCTTCTGGGCTCTCAGTGAGGAGCACAGGCGGGCACCCCAGCCCTGGAAAGCGAGGTGTCATGAGTTATCTCAGCTGTGCCCTGAGGTGATGTGTTTAGAGGCCCTCAGGGACCATCTGCTGAGAACATCTTTCAGGTGAGTCTCTCCTAGGCTACAGCCCCCAGTCTGTTGGGCAGGACATACCCGAGGTGCTGGCTGAAAGTCTACGTCCTGATGGGGGATAAAGGGTCACAAGCCGCTCTTTCACTGCTTCCAAGGTCAAGGTGACCATTGGGGACATACATCTCTTCTGGAGAGAGGAATGGATACAAGGAGGTTAGCAACAATATAGGGAGGAGGGGCCTGAGATCAAGCTCATGGGAAGGGGTGGGGGTGGACGTGGAGGAGAACTGTGGGGAGGGGTGTCAGGGGGTGGAGGGGAGCTGTAGGGAGGGGTATGGGGTGGTGGTCATGGGGAGGGTTAGCGGGGTAAAGGGGAGCCGTGGGGAGGGGCATCGGGGGGTGGGTGAAGGAGAGCAGTGGGGAGGAGTATCGGGGCAGTGTAGGAGCACAGTGTGGAGGGGTGTCCAGGGTAGAGGAGCTCCATCAGAAGAGATGGGGAAGGAGAACGGCCTATCCAGCGGGGACATGTTGGGAGGGTAGGTGGGTGGGGGAGGGGTTGCTGAGAGGGAGAGGCCAAAGAGCAAGGAGCGTGGACCCTGGGTGCAGCGGTGCAGTGGACATGGAGCCCCCCCACGGCAGCAAAGTAGGGAGTCCCGTGTGGAGGGAGACACTGGGAACCAGAAATGGGGAGAGTCCTTCCTAGGCGAGTGGGTGGAAGTAGACACAGGAGCAGGAGGACATGACGGGAAAAGGGAAGCCAAGAGAAACAACCCTCAAGATAGGAGGGGAAGACACTGGCTACTAAGAATGACCAAGTAAGGGACAGGAAAGGGATGGCCCTGGATGTGTCCGAGGCTGGGTATAGTGTCCTGCATGAGCTGCTTCTATAAGGTGTGGATGGCTCCTCAGCAGGTCTGAGCATATGAGGACCCGAGACTGCCCCTCAAGAGAGTGGGTGGGAGAGGTGTCAGAGAAAACAGAGAAGCAGAGGTGAGAGGGGTCTCTGTATGGAAGTAACCAGATATCAGCAGGGACATTGAGAGGGTGGTGGACAAGGGTGGGGGAGGTGGGTGGGAGAGGGCAGTGGACAGAAGAGGGGAGGGGATAGTTATTGGATCTGATTCTGCATGTGTCCAAGCAGGTGGAAGAATGTTCTAGAAATAGAGAGGAGGCTTTCCCTATCTCCTGGTCTTTCTCTGAGTGGCCAGCCCAGCCCAGGGCTCAGAGACTCCCATGGGATCCATGCGGGTGGGTGAGGTGGGGACCCCTGACCTCAGACAAGGGCCCGGAGAGAGGAACAGTGAGCCCTCAGGGAAGCTGTATGAGGCGGTGGGGCTTGGCAGTCAGTGGCCAGGCGCAGGGACCAGCCGGCCTTGGGGAACAGCTGTGGGTGGCTGCACATGGCCTCGCTGTTCCTCTGAAGTCCCCACTAGTCCTGCCAGCAGCCCCCCGCATGCTGGGTGTGTGTGAACACCTCCTTCGCGCCAGTCAGAGGCTGCCCAGTGTCCTTCCAGGAATCTTGGCATGCCCTCCAGGCAGGGGAGACCCTACTTGGGGTGGGACAGTGGCCCTCCCGGGGCCCTGCCAAGAAATGCAAGACAAGGGCCCCTGATGTCAGGAAACAGTCTTTATTCAAGTGAAAGGAGATGGGTCAAGTGACAATGCCAAGGCGAGGTGTCAGAGCCTGTTCTCCTTTATCTACCTGACCTACGTGACCTGTCCAGGGCAGTCTCGGCCTGTGGGCGCTGGTGCCCCCAGGGACAGCAGGTCCAAGGTATTTCATATCCGCAGTAGCCTGGGGCTCCTGGGGCTGGGTGTGCAGCTCTCCTGTGGGTGGAACCGTGGATGCTGTGGGCCCTGTGGACACACAGTCCACACGCCAGACGACCTCCGACCAGCAGGAAGTAGAGTGGAGCGCAATGTAACCTCAGGGCTGAACTCCCTCAGGAGAGCGGGTCCCAGGACTGGGTGCCCGAGGGGAGAGCTCCTTGAAAGGAGGTGCCTCCCCCAGGGTCCTGCTCCATCCAGCCACTGGAGACCCATCTGTGTGTGTGGGGGGGGGGTTGGTCAGCACCGGAGCTCAGAGAGGTGGTGGACAAAGCCCCACGTGATCCACTGAACCACCAGGCTCAGCCACCACGAGGGGTGGAGGGCCTGCAGGGCTCTGGTCTCAGACACAGTTGTCAGGGACGCACTCGGCCTCCTCTTCGAGCTCGGGGCAGGGTGCCCCGTGGTTGGCAGGCTGCACGCGGATGTAGCGAGTCCTGCTCTTGGCTCCCAGCTTCCCGCATGGACCTGCACACAGCCCCCAGGATGACCACAGGGAGACCTCGCAGTCCAGTGGTGTTTCTGCAACTGGACCGAACACAAGAGAGGCCTGTGAGCAGGTGTGTGTCTCTTGTACAAGACCAGCCCCACGTGGGCATCACAAGGATCGGGGATTTATCAGCATGCCTTAGAGCCTGCTGCAAGACCGCCAATCACACCGCCTGCAACCCCCCACTGAGACACCTCCAGGGACTCCCTCTCATGGGGGACTCTGGGATGCCAGCTCTGGCAGCGGGGGCCAGGAGGCCAGAGGAGGGGCCTGCTCTGATGCAGCTGGGCTGGCAGGGGGTTCTGTGTTTCAGACCCCCACACCTGCTCAAGGCTGGACCCCCACTGTCCCTTCTGCCAGGGGGCAGGGGAGGGGAACAGAGAGGGATCCATTCAGTGGTGTCCTGACCATCAGCTGTGATACAGGTCACACGTGGGGACGCCACTGACGGGGGGGCCTGCTTTACCACTCACTCCTGGGCAAATGTACAAGAGTTCACTGGTCAGCCAAAACCCATATCTCCCCAAATCCCCATTGTGCTGCACTAAGGGCTCCGAACCCCCAGGGGCCCCAGCTTCCTAAGGGGAGGGTTAAACCTCAGAGTCCTTGCCATCCGATGCTGAACCCGGGGAACCCTAGAGCCCACAGTGTCCTATGCCCAACACCCAGGCCCCTGTCTTCACACAGCCTCTGGCTTGTTTGACTCAGCCCCTTGCACACCCTAACACCACCTGCCCTGCCACCTCTCCCTCCCCCACGGCCCCCATTAGCCATGAGGGCACATTACACCCAGGAGCCGGCTTGGGAGGGAGCACCTTTCCCAGCTCTGCCATAGCTGGATGGGGGACTCCCCTGGGGGAATCACTGGAGTGGGTAGACACGGAGGGGTGTGGTCCCTGGACCACTGGCCCCCATGGGGAGCAGGTTACCAGTGTGGCCTTGGGAAGCAGAGTGTGTGGAGGTGTCACTGACTCCTCAAAGAGGTCCCTTTGGGACAGTTTCTGGCCCTGAGTGTCCTTTCCTGTTTCAATGTGGTGGCCACTCGCCATTAAGGACTATTGTGCAGGTGGGACAGAAGGACCTCACTCACCGGGGTCAGTATTGACAGCTGCCCTGTCACGGGTCCCTGTGTGGCCTGCAAATCCGAGAGGTGCTTCTCCCCACTGCAGCCCGCGGGCCATCAGGGCCTCCCTGGTGCCCAGGATGGCCGTGCTGCGGCCAGAGCTTGCAGGGGTCCTGGCGGCGGGGCGCCAACGCGCTCACCTGAGACGCTGTCCACGATCTCATTGCTCCCGCCAGCGCCCACAGGGCCTGGGGCGGGCGGGACGAAGGCCCTGGGGTTATGCCGGAGTCGCACCAAGGTCACTCTGGCGATGGGGGGCAGGGACTTCAGCCGGGGGTAGTAGAAGGAGTTTGCAGGGTGGCTGGGAGAGGAGGAGGTTATCTGCGGAGAGAGCATCCTTATCCGCGGCTGCCAGGCGACACCCGGCGGCCTACGTGAGCACGCATGGGGCGGGGCCGCGGGGCGGGGTCTGCAGGTGGGGCCGCGGGGAGGGGTCTCGGGGCGGGGTCTCCAGGTGGGGCCGCAGGGTCCGCCCCGGCAGTCTGGTGCGCAGCCGAGGCCCTTCCGCCCTGAAGAGCTGCCGGTTGCAGACCTGCGTCTTGAGGTCCGGGACGAGGCGGCGCACTAACCTGAGAGCCACCTGTTCGTAGGGACCTCTGGTCCCTCCCCTCCATCATCCCCTACCCTCCGTCTCCCCTTACCTCCGTCACCGTGTCCTGCGGGATGGTCGCGAAGTTGGGGGAGGAGAAGGTAAAGCCGCTGTCGGTCCCTGCGTCGTACGGGTAAAGGTCCACAGCAACCTGCTCCCTCCAGCGGTCCCCGTCGCATAGGTCCAGACTGTCCACGCCCACAAACCAGTCCGGGCTGGGAACTATGCGGACCACGAAGGACACCTGGGGGGAGGGCGGGCGCTTAGCCAGGCAGCCGCGGCCCCCCTCCTTCCCCCACCGCCGCCCGGCTCACCAGCGAGTGTCGCGAGTGGGCCTCCAGCTCCGCGGACGTCTGTCCGGTGCCGCTGGGCACGGCGGGCGCCGAGAACACCTCATGCACGCTCTGCAGCTTCTCTCCCGCCGCCTCCATCTCCCTCATCAGGGCCCAGGCCTCGCCCCGCTCCGCAAAGTCCCTGAGCCCGTCGCTGACGTACTGGTTCTTCCTCCACAAGCTGTAGTCGGAGCTGTGCGCTGCCCCTGCGCGCGAGGGGGCGTGTGAGCCGCGGGCCGACGGGCGCACGTTCCCGGGGCAGGGCCCAAGCCCGGAAGGACGTGCGCAGCAGAGATTTCTGGCACTGCATGAAGCGGGATGAGCGCGCCCACCCTGCCCACGGGGAAGTGCGGTGCAGCGCTGGGGTGGGGCGAGGGTCACCGCGGGTTGGGCGGGACCGGGCAGCACCGCTGCACTTACCCAGCAGGGAGGACCACTGTGCAGGGGGCCGGAACAGGGGGTACTGCTTGGGGAATGCTGTCTGGCTCCACTTGCCCGTGAAGGTGATGCTGTACTTGGCCAGGGGCCGGGCTGTGCAGACAGACTCTCCCCCCAGCGGCTGGCTGGCCACAGAGCCAAGTGTGGTCAGGAGGACAGCCCAGAGGGCCCTGCCCCAGGTGGTGGCGTGACTTGGGGCTCCCATGACCTAGGAGCAGAGGAGAGCTCCACCAGCTGGCACCGCAGGTCCCTGGGGAGGGGGCAGAGGCAAGGACCTCCTGGAGTGCAGGGTTCCCCACCTATGCTTTCTCACCCCAGATCATCCAGATCAGGCTGGAGTGGGGGGGACCCCCGCCCCATCCCTGAAAGCCTAGCCGGGTCAGGTTACACTTGGATCCCAAGCCCAGCAGATTCGATGTCCTGGCTTGGTCTCAGCCATGCAGGGGAGAGGGGGGATGGAGGGGGAGGGGGGTGCTGCTGGGGGCTGCATCCCTGAGTCGGGGGAATCTGGAGGGTGCACTTCAGGCACGCGGTGCCCGGGATGACCCCAGCAAACGCAGGCTTCCCGGTGCTGCGGGCTGCTGGGCCCAGGAAAGTGCCAGGAGGCCCAGCGCCTCCAGATGGGGACAGGGGCGCATCCCCCTCACACACCTACTCACCCAGCAAGAGTGGCGGGAGGGCTGGCGGCTGATCTGTGGCAGCGAATGATCCCTGCGGGAGTCCAGAGCCCAGAGCTCTAATTTACACCCAGGACAGCCCCCAGCCAGCCACGGCGCGAGAGCCGAAGCTCAGACGGGGAGAGGGAGAGAAGGGGCTCCTCCAGTGCCGTCCGCCCTCGCTCTGATGCCGAGCAGATGCTTCTCCGGAGCTGAGGTCACTCTCCTCCCTCGGGCGCCTGCCACTTGCCGCACCCCTTTCTTTGTCTTTCCCTCCCGCCTCCCCGCCCTCCGCTCCTCTCCGGGCCGCTCCCCTTTCCCAACAAACCCGGCTTAGTGTCTCCCGGGAGGTGCTGCCACAGTCGTGGCTGGGAGGCTTGGGAGGCGAGCTGGGCTGGGGAGTGCCAGCATATTACACCCTCCAGGCAGGGTGGGACCGAGGGGCCACATTCCTGGCCTGACGTCAGTCCCTGTGTTGGAGATGAGCTGGAGAAGTGGGGGCTCCCAGTTCAGGCATCCCTTAGCCTGGGGTGCTGGGTTTGGGCACACACAGCCCGTCAGCGTCCACACGGCTGCCGTCCACATGGCTGGCCAGGGCATCCTGAGGCTGTCCCTCCAGAGGGGAGCCAGAACCACATGGGTAGAGTTGTCCCAGCCCTGAAAGGCTCTCTGGGGCAGGGAGGTGGCTCAGCGTCCCCACCCCACTTCCCTCGGTGGGGTAGAGCTCCACGGACGCCTGGCAGGGGGACATGACCAAAGCTGGTCACCGCTCATGGTCATTAAAATATTTCTAGAACCCTAATCGTGGGGTCTGGGAACAGAAGGGAAGCTCTCATCAGAACTGCTCAGGGAGCTTTTAAGCTCAAACAGAAAGCATTCTGATTTTTGAAACTGTTAACATTCCAGATGGGGTTGGGGGGGGCAGTGGTGACTGAGGGACAGAGAAAAAAGAATCAGCGGGAATAGAACACAAACAAAAACAAATGACCAGTGACCTGAGCTGTATTTCAAATACACACACAGCCACAGAGAGCAGCCCAAGTAGCCAAACAGACTGCAGGTCCTCAGGCTGAACACAGATCCTCACACGGGGTTTTCAAACTTTTTGGTCTCAGGACCCCCGACACTCTTAGAAATCACTGAGAACCCCAAAGAGCTTTCGTGTGTGTGGTTAGAGCCATCAATACTTCCCATATTTGAAATCGTAACAGAAATGTTCAGAATACATATTAACTCGCTTACCAATGAAAATACATTCACATAAATAGCATAATGTTTCATGAAAAACAACTAACTTTTTCAAAGAGTGGCCTGGTTCTATGTTTGCGCAGCTTTCTCTCTGCCCGGCTTTGTGGGCAGACAGATGGGCCTCCACATGTGACCCTCCGCAGGCAGGAGATGCGGAGTGGAGCCCAGCCTGGACAGACGGGCCTTGCAGCCTCTGGAGAAGCTCCACACGCCTGGAGAGAATGTGAGCGAAGGCAAGTGCTGTCCATGCACCTGTGTCTTGTTCTCGAGAAGCAGGGGCCTTTCTCTGGGAAAGAAAGCAGGAGATGGGCCCAGGGCCATGTTGCAGCTGGCTCTCCCGCCATGGTTTGCTCACGCACTGTCCAGGGGTGGCCCTGGCCTCAGGCTTGCCCCATCTTATCTTATGGGGGACTCTGATCCCAGCACCCCCACATCCATGTGGAAAGCCTCTGCAACTCAAGGACCCTGGCATGGGGGAGTGGGATGTGCTGCCAGAGGACCCTGGCCTGAAGCCCACAGGCAGGGGCCCTCCTTCCTTGCTTAGGCTCCCCCGGGAGGGGCTCCACTTTCTTTGTGGTGACTGCCCCTCCAAGGACCTGCCTGAGGGGATTCTTGGGATACAGTGGGACCTGGGAAGGAGAATTGAAGGCCAAGGTAGCTGACCTGTGGCCCCTTGGCCTCCATTGGGCCTCAGGTGGGGACCTGGCCAGCAGGGAGTCAGCTCAGCTGCTGACCTAGAGCTGCCAGGTCCTGCCTCCTTTTGAGAATCACAGAATTCCCTGAGGGAGCTTTGGGAGCACTTGTCCACAGAGACCCCACTACAAAGGTCCCTCCAGACTTAGGCAGCGCCTCCCCGCTGCTCCCCCCTCCCCGGTCCCCACCCCTGCCAAGGGAAAGCCATCCAGTCATTAACCCTGAGGAATACCTCCTGGGTCTCAGTGCTGGGGGCCCAGAAGTGAGCCTGACCACAAAGCCCTACTCCCCTGGGTGTGGGGGAGGGGCTGCAGACCACGTACATTCTGTCAATTGGGTTCTGTTAATTCGGAGGGCGCTGCTGCATTAATTGCTTGACTCTAATTCTAGGGTCCCTTCCTGGAAGTCACTTCTTGATCAGTCACTCAGCTGGTTTCAGGCAGTGGGACTCAGGACGGTGGCTGCCGTTCAGGCCTCCACACCCCCACCCTCCCTGTCTGCACCCCTATCCTGTCTGAACCTCACCCTCCCTGTCTGCACCCCTACCTCCTTGTCTGTACCCACTGTGCTCTCTGTAGACCCCCCATTGCTCCAGTGGCAGAGCTGTCCTGTCCGCCCCTCCATTCCACATGGCAGCAGTGGGCACCCCTTATCCCTGCCCCCCACTCAGGTGTCCGTTGTAGCTCAAACTAGTCTAGAGTAAGGGTGAGCAATTGATGGGCCAGCCTCTGGGCTGAGGTTGGGCAGCTGTGACGTCCTTTCCACCTAGTGTGAGGGGTGGGGTTGGTGGGCTCTCACTGGCCCTTGAGGGCTGTGTGGGATTTCTAGAAGTCTGTGTTTGTGGGCTGCTGAGAATAGGCCTGGCAGGCAGGGGAGTGCTGGGTAAGCTCTGTGTCCTCATCCGCACCCCTTGGGCTGTGTCACTGCGCCCGGGTCCCAGAGCCCAGGCTGCCCCGTGGGGTGCGGGGGGCCCTTGAGGTCTGGTATAACAAGGGTCCTTTCAGAGCCCTCTCCAGGCGTGGCACAGGCCTGCCTGGTACCCCACCCGGGGACAGGCTGTCTCAAGCACTGGTGTCTGGCTCCCCAGGGGGATCCTGCCAGTTAGACAGGCACACATTTGTCTGCTCATTTGCCCTCTCACCAGACATTTACCAAGGGCCTCGGTCTTGCCAGACACCACAGTCTCTGCACACATACCTTTCCCAATGGCCACCTCGGTTCTGAAGGTCTGAATAGTCCAGCAACAGGCCGGCTGTCCAGGGGGTTTCCCCAGCTTGTTGTTGCAGCACCCCCTCCATGTGCACAGACACATCCCGCCTGTTCCACCCCAGGGCCTTTGCCCTGGCAGCTCCTTGGAGGTCCCCATGTGAAAGTCTCAGGGAGTGCCATCTGGCCCTGTCTTGTCATGGCTTTGTTTCCAATCAGGGCTCCCACAGGGTGAGTCTGACTAATGTAAGCAAGGGTGTGGCTTCCGGAGCCTTTAAGAAGGCTGTTCTTCCAAGAATGACTTCCAGGACTGTGTGCAGGGTGGCCGCCTGGCCCCACCTGCTCAGTCCCCTGCCTCCCTTGCACCCTTGACCTCTCTGCTCTGGAGCCAGGTTTCTCGGAGCCCTTCTGGTATGTGAAGCCCAACTGGGTCTGGGAATCCTGGATCCTGGGTTTAGCTTTGCCACCTCTGCAGTCCAGGAAGGCACTAGAAGGGCCGGTTGCTAGCAAGCTGAACCCCACACAGCACACACCTGCCCTCCTCTCTTGCCGAGCTATGGGCACCTTGCCCAATGGGCTTCCCCTGCAGGCAGATCCTTGTAACCGTGCCTGACTTGCAGGGGCCCCGTGAGCCCCAAACTGTCCCAAGCATCCCTGTCTGCACCTGACAGACCTTGCAGCCTCTGGATAGCCCCACATGCCTGGGAGAGACTGGCAACACTGCCAGGCCCACTTCGTTGAGGAGGTGGGGCTGTGGAAGCTGAGCTGCAGGCCTAGGAGGGGACCAGCTTCCATCTGGCTGTAGATACAGGCAGGGTCTGCCTCCCATGGACATGGTCCTCCGCTCTCAGCGGTAGCCATGGTACCTTCATCCAAATGAAGATGGCAAGACCTCAGCAGACACGGCAGAGTGAGGACCTCTGGAAATGCTTTCCTTTGTGAGAGCAGTGAGAACACGGGTAAGAGTGGCTGCACGGACCTTTTCAGCACCTGGAGATGAACCCGGCTGCAACAGGCTTTGGAGAGTTCCTTATTTTGGGTTGTAATCCAGAAAATTGGCTGAATCTTGGTGAGAACAGCAAGCCTTAAGGTGTTTGTCTTGTTTGCTATCATCCTGACTGTTTTTTCGTGCACAGCTCAGTGGTATTAAACACGTTCCCACTGCTGAAGGGCCATCACCACCATCCATCTCAGGACTCGCTCATCTTGTGACTCTGAACCTCAGTGCCATTCAGTAGTGACTCCCGTTTCTGTTCCTCCCAGTCCCTGGCACCCCGTCAGTCTCTGTGATTTTGGCTCCTCTAAGTACCTCATGCAAGTGGCGTCCTACAGGACTTGTCCTTCTGTGGCCAGCTGCTCTTACTGGGCACAGCGTCCTCAAGGCTCACCAGGTAGCAACAGGCGGCAGATTGTCCTCCTTTCTGAGGCTGAGTATACGATGTGTACACACATATGGGTGCCCATTCATCCATCAGTGGGCACTCAGGTGCTTCCCTGTCTTAGCCGCTGTGAGTCATGCTATAGTGAACAGGGGTGTGCACACATCCCTCGGAGACCCTGCTCCCAGTTCCTTTCGATGTAGATACCTGGATGTGGAGTGGCTGTGGGGATGGTGGTTCCACATCTAAAATCCTGAGGACCCTCCACACTATTTTCCATGGCGGCTGCACCATTTCTCATTCCCACCAATGGCGCACAGCTTTCTATTGTCCCCATGTCTTCACCAAGCTACAAGGTGTTTTCACTTGGTCCGTCCCCCACTCTTCAGCTGTCTAGTAGCCTAAAAATGAGCAGCCTGTCAGCCCCTGGATGGAGCCAAAGCAGCATTCCTAGAAAAGGGTCCCAGTTTCTGTCTCGTGGTTTCCTGGAAGACCCCATTAGCAGAACTGTCAGCATTTGACTTGGTCCAGAGATGACCCCGCAGATAAGACTTTTCCCCAAGGGTGATGGTTGGAAATGGTCACAGACAATTAATGAACTTTGCCATGGCCTGAGGTGTGGATAACAGTGGGGACAAACAAGAGACTCACCAGAAAGCTGAGAAGGAAAGTCTGAGAGATGGGACGTCCACAGAGAGCCATGGAAAACACCAGCGTATTCCCCGGGGGTCTAGAAGGCCACACAAATTCCTAGGGCAACACGTGTTAGGTAAGACCCGAGCTTCCCTCCCACTAGCCCAGAGGCTCTGCACCAGCAGGAAGGGGTGCATGCAGGCCATGGTTCAGCACTCACAGTTTGGCCCGCCACAGGGCCATGATGTGGCAAGGTCCTGGGCATCTCAGGAGGTCTTTGTCCAGTTGTTACCTGTCCACTAAGCTAATGAAGCGGAGCTTCAGTGGCCACATGTGGCAAAAATACAGATCTTGCAGAATTAATTCAGAGAAGTCACTCAACAGGCAACAAATGCGACAAAGCGAGAGGAGCTGGTAGGATCTGACTTCTGGGATTGGCACTTTATATTATTTTAAATCTTCAGCTTTCACCAAATACTACGTCACACGTGAAGACACGAGCGTGTGGCCATGCCAGCAGAAGGCAGGGAATAGCCAATAGGAAGAATGTCTGTGGTGTCCTGGGGGCTGCACTTGCCACAGACTTCGACATGGGAAGCATGTCCAGAGAATTAAATTATGAGATGATGATTCACCAAACAGAGAATATTGGGAATGAATAGAAATGATAGACCAAATCGAAATTCTGGAGCTGAGAGGGGCGTGAACAGAACTGAGAAATTTGCTGGAGCTAGTCCACAGCGTGGGAGCAGCACAGAGTCAGCTAGAAGGAGATAGAAAGACGGGGGCTGCCCAGCTTGAGGAACAGAGCAGTGAAGGAAACAGAATAGTGGCCCCGAGACCCGTTAGGCACGGTCCCACATGCCACCTGTGGTCACAGAAATTCCAGGAGAGGAGGGAGCTAATGGGGCAGAAACACTGTTTGGAGCCACAGTGGCCAGATGTCCCCAAGTAGAGGAAAAACACTCCCATGTGCACCCAAGGAGCGCCTCGGCTCCCAAGGAGGAAAATGCCAGGAGGTCCACACCCAGATGCCTCCCAAGCAAACCCTGTGAGACACAGAGAGACCAGCTCCCCACGTGCGAGGGATCTGCAGGTGGGTTCAGAGCTGACTTCTTTGGAAGCAGAAGCCACGGAGACAAGAGGCAGCGGGACAGATGTTCAAGGTGCGGACAGACAAAACGGCAATGGAGAATTCTCCGGTGAAAAGACTACCTTTCAAAACTGAAGGAGAAATGAAGACATTCCCAGATAAGGAAACCTGCTCTGCAGAAACACGAAAGGGTCTGACCACAATGAGGGGAGTATGGACAAAGGCTTTAACCCCAGGAATGGCACAGCCAAGGGCAGAGGCGGAGGTCAGTGTGGAAGGCAGCATGAATGTGCTCTGCCTCCTTCCTCCCCACACCTGCACACAGTGATAGGCCTACCGGTTTACATGTCTTGATGAGCAAGGAATGTGCACATGTGTGATTTGTAGACCACGATGGCTCTAAGGGAGGAGGGAACAAAGCTGTGTACCAGCAAAGTTTTTGTACGTTATTGAGCATAAAGTGGTATTAATCGGGAAGGGGCTTGCTATAAATTAAGAAATTAATTACAGTTCCCAGGGAAACCACTAACAAAATAAATCTTAGAAACACAATAAAAGAAATGACAAGTGAATTCAAATGGGACGTTAGAAACTACCTATTTAACACAAAGGAAGCCCATATGGGAGAAGAGAGGAACAGAACAGATTCAAGCAGCAAAGCCAGAACAGACGAGTGACACACACGATGTCCCTGTATGTTGTCTGCAGGAGACTGGGGTCGCACTCCATGACACGAGCAAGCTCAGCGCACGATGGACAATGAGCCATGCGCAGTCAATAAGACTGTGCCCAAGAGGCAGGATGGCTTCGGGACAAATGCTGTTCCTAGAGACCGAGAGGGACACTTGGAGATGAGGAAGGGTAAATCTGTCAGGAATGTATGTATCACCATGTGAACACACCTGCGCTGTTGAAAACCCACCTAAAGTCCAAGCTTACCTGCTCGTGCAGGGAGGCTCACCGTGGCCACAAACGGCCGCTCAGCCCGGACAGCGGTGCCAGGTACACTGGGTACTGTCTGAGGGTAAGGGACGCGAGAGAACAGACGTGACAATGAAAATCGTGAGGGAGAAGAAACTACGTGTACGGGACCGGACTGTCTGCAGATAGAATCCCTCTGACAGGGGATCCCACACCCTTCAGACCCTGTGGTTGGAGGGCCAAGTTGGAGACTTTCGACTTTCAATAGTTTGTTTTTAATAAGGGATAGAGCACCGAGATCAAAAAGAGAAGGAAAGAACATGCAACAGAAGCCCAGAAGGCTTGAGTAACTCTACAAGGCGGCTGGATCCCACACACGCCTGTGGCCTCTACCTGTTCCGATCTTCTCCACACCTGCCTGAACGACAAGTCTCAACACATTTAAAGGGAGCGAAATAACGTGTGTAAGTTCTCTCACCACAGCGGAAGGAAGTAGAAAGTAACGGGACAAAATTTGGCTTTAGCTTCTGTCCTGGAGCTTCTGGAAGACTGAAGGTCTACCTGGGACAAGCGGTCCCACCTGGGACAGGAGATCCCACCTGAGACAGGGGGTCCTGAGATGGGGGTCCCACCTGAGACAGGGAGTCCTGACGGGACAGGGGGTCTAACTGGGACAGGGAGGGGGTCCTAACTGAGACAGAGCATCCTACCTGAGACAGAGATCCTCCCTGGGATGGGGGGGTCCTCCCTGGGACACGGGTCCCACCTGAAAGCCCAGCCATACTGCTCCCTGGCTGGCTACCTGATCCATCTCTTTCCTTCTCTGGGCTTCAGGGCCTGAGGTTGTGCAGGGCTCTCTCCAGAGCAGTGGGTGGAAGTCATAGGGACACAATGAGCTGCTCTAGGCAGTGCCTGTCACTGGGCAGGTCCAGCAGGGCTGCTGGCAGGACCCCTGCCCTTGGGAGGAGATGCGCAGGATCTCATGGAGAGACAGTCCTCCTATCTCTCCCCAGAATGTTCCGTACCTTGGCAGACCATCTTAGCCTTGGTGGCCCTGGTTCTCTGGGGACTGAACCTCTGCTTAAGGCTCTGGGACTCCAGCCAAAGTTGAGTCCCCTCCCTCCTCCAGGCTCCCCTCCACCCGCACCCACCCAGGTGCACGCACCGCCCCACCTCCCAGCAGGACATGGGCTCCCCACGTCCTGACCCTGTGCAGGCCACACCCCCTCGGGGCCTCAGTTTCTCCCTCTGCAGGGCGTGGGAGGGACCAGGCTCATCAGATGGCCATCTGGCCCCCACACGCTTGAGCACTGAGATCACCCCTTGCCTCATGACCCCGAGGCCCAGCCAAGCCGCCGTGCTGCGCCCAGGGCTCCGTCCAAGCTCTGAGTCAGGCCTCGCTGGCGGCCAGGCTGGCCTTGCCTCCTGGGAGCGGGTTCGGGCGCGGGGACCTCTGCGTTCATTCTCACTTTCTCCGTCCCCGCGGGTCTTCCCTTGCTCCTCACCGGCCAGAGAAGTCATCTGCGGAGCCAGAGCTGGAGGCCGGCTCTGACAGGCTTCAGGGCGCCAGCAGCTAGTTCCACAGGAAAAGCACCTTCCAAGGACAGCCCTGGGTTCCGAGGGGTGATGTGGTGGTGAGGCGAGGGTGCTCAGCCAGGGGGACTGGCCCCTTCTGGGGTCTGTGGCACCAAGTCCAGGCCCTTCCCTCCTGGTCAGGGAAGTGGTCCAGCCTCGCCCCGTGAGGGAGGGGGTACTGAAGAGAAGGGACCCCTTTCAGAGGTATAGGGAATACCAAAGGACCCAGCCCCAGTGAGGAGCAGCTGCGGTGCCCAGCCCAGTGGCTCTTTCCCTGTCCCCTGCCCACACTGTCCCCCGCCCTGGGAGGCCTGGAGGTGCAGGCGGAGGGTCGGTCTCCCTGACAGGGCCAAGTGAACCAGGGCACACACAGTTTCCTCCCAGCAGGGCTCAGCCTGATCCCCAGCTCGGAGGCCAGTAGCCCCTGAGGACCAGGGGAAGGCCTTCCTCCCCATTCAGGGACCTGCTTCCCAGCCTGGAAATTCTGAGCAGGCTCTGGCGGCCCCACAGCCTTGCGGCTGGACGCCCTGGCTCCACGCTTGCTGGTGGCCGACTTTCCGCCCGGGCCCAGTGGAAATGTGGGTCAGCGCTGGCTCCCCTGGCCTGGGGCCATACCCCACGGACGGAAGAGCACAGCCTGGGGGCTGTCTGGCGGGGCCAGTCCCCACAGCAGCCTGCCCCACTCCAGCGGCACCCCTGCCCCTCGCCACCCCCAATCCTGCTCCACAGGCCACCTCTTCATCCTGATCCATTCATTTCTAGGTCTGGCTGTGAGGTTCCGGGTTGGGTAGGCCTGTCACTAAGGGAAGACCCACACTGTCCCCGCTCATCTTCTCCCCCAGAGGCAGCTGGACTGAGCCCAGTGACCCCAGTGGGTGACCCTATAGACCACACCCAGACAGGCAGGCCTGGTGGGCCCCTTGCCCTCAGCACCCAGAGCCCCACAACTTCACCCCTCCCAGGTGTCTGTACCATCTCCTAGAATTGCAGGAGATCCTCCACAAGCCTCCAGGGGCACTGCTCATGAGGGGTCCTGGACCCCATATTCAGGGGGGCACCCTGGAGTTGTGCCAGTTGCAGCCCCTTCTTCAGGATCCTCCTGTTCAGACCATGGAAAGTCCACCTAGCAGTCAGCTGGGAGATGGGCAGAGGAGCAGTCAGGGTGCCCTATAGGTTCCGGGAGATGGCTGGGAGACAGGCAGGGGAGAGGCCAGGACGTCCTGCGGGTTCTGGGCACGGTCACGCTGCACTTCTTGAGGTGTCTGCTTCCCTGCCTTCTAGGGATTCCAAAGGAGATCTAAAAGCATAGAAAGCCTTGTTCTCAATGATTTAAAGAAAGGATCAGCTGTCCCTTTCCCCTCAGACTCTGAAAGGGAAAGAAGGAGTAGGGCTGGTGGGCTTTGAAGGGCACTGGTCAGTGTCCTGTCTCATCCCATGTTTGCATATGTCTGCTGATCCTCTTTCCCAGAGCTAGTTTGGGCAGGAATCCTGTGGGAGGGGAGTGTCTATTCTCAGGAGCCAGGTCCTGAGTCGTGCCTGTTGTTGTCACTACCTTAAGGCCTGGGCAATGAGTCCCCAAGGTCAGCCGTCTAGGGAGGGGGCGTTGTCCAGCCAGGCACAGACACCACAGATGGAGTTACAGAAGTTCCGACAGTGCTCAGGACTCTCTGAATGGGAGTTCTCCGCAGGCAACGCCTTCCAGTCTCCTTCCTTCTCTGGAGGGTCCTGCCTCCATAGGGGAGGAGTTGGCAGTCAGGACACTGGACGCCCTAGATGTGTGGCTGCAGCCACTGGTCAGGCCCCTTGGGTCTGGGATGGCGACAAGTGGTGAGTGTTCTAGCTCAACGCCCGGTTCAGCTATCCCGGGGGGCAGCCCATCCTGGGGAAGCAGCCCCTGGACTTAGCAGGGCCCAGCGGGGTGTGTGTGGAGGACGGTGGCCTGCCTTCCACTCCCATTGTGAAAGCGGTAACTCAGCTCTGCGGCCGTGATCTGAATTGGGGTCCTGCGCAAGAGACAGGGGGAGGCCTGTCCTGGTGTACTTGCCCCCTGGGATGCTCATGGAAGCTGGAGACTTCTCCCCCTGCCTCCACCCAGACAGGGCCCTCACCTTCTCTTCTCTGCTTCCCAGCAAGGGAAAGAGGTCAGTGCCCTGGGGTCAGAGGGGCTGGGGGATTCGACCTCACGGAGGTCACTTCACACAGCTCAGGGTCTGCCAGTCTCTAAAGCACTGGGGTAGGGGTAGCTAACCTACCTCTCACTCTGCTGCCACAATGAGAAAGCAGCTGTGGGCAAATGAGCATGAGTGTGCATGGCTGTGTTCCAGTAAAGCATTACTGACCAAGACCCGAGGAGGGCTTGAGAGCACCACAGAGGGCTGAAGGCCTCCATCGCTAGGACCCACACACTCCACTGGAGCCTCTGCCTGTCCTTCCCCACACCCTTGCAAACCCATGAAGTCCTGGAACCTTGTGGGCGAATGGGGCAGCCAGGGCGGGGAAACTACATGCTTGCTGACAGGAAGAACATGTTAATTCAAGAGAGAAAATCTTAACAAGGCCTGGAGATCTCATCTGCAATATTGGAAGCATGGACAGTGAAATGTCATCCATGGGTCATAGAGGGAGAAGGACTCCACCCCAGGCATCTTATACTAGCCCAGAAGTAGTTGCTGTGAGCCTGGAAATATTAGTACAAATGTCATCATATCCCACATTCAAGGGGAATACCAGAAGAAGTCCAGGAAACTGACCGTGAATCAGAACAGAGGATGCAAGATTGATGTCAAGACAGCACTAAGAGGACAGGAGCCTGAGCAGAAACACTGGGGCACACCGATGTACACACTGAGTAAGTGCGCACGTGTTGGGAATGACGGAAACATAAGTCATCAACCACTATGTACCACACAACATAGGAACTAAACACATAAAGCCAAACTGAAAGGCAGCGCAGGGACTGAGCAATGCAGACAAAGAAACGATCACTAGTTCTTTTCATTTTTAGGTCTAGTAATGACTGAAAAACACAACAGACTTGGACGTAGACTGTGATCTTCGCATTCCTCTGAGGGAAGACATAGGACTTTCTACACGGCCATGGCATTACATGGACAGAAAGAAAACCTTCGAATGAAAAAGTAGGTCAGTGAAAATGATCTTATTATAATCTGACGAATCCTGAAATAAATAACGAAAAGTCACATACGTACTCCCAGTTTTAACCACTCAGAAACTAAAAAACACATTCCTAGGTAATGCTCAGATAAATTAGAAAATCGAATCTGAACATGAAAGGTCTCTGGAAAGCTATGAAAATGTAAACACCTCTCAGCACAGCCCGGAAGCTCAACTGACAACGCTCAGATGCCCAGAGGAAGGAATGAAAGTGAGACACTTTGTGCCCATTTTAGGAAATTAGAATGAGAACAATAAAAGAACTTCCTAAAAAGCAGAAAGAAGGAATTATGAAGAGAAAACCAGAAATTAATTAAGTAGAAAACAAGGGAAAAAGAGAGATGATAAAGTGTTTTTTCTAAAAGAAAATAAAATAGAGCCCGCTAGTCCTGCCTAAAAGCCTGGTTAAGGAGTGACAAGCTCTGTTTAGAATTTGTGTATATTGAAATTTAGAAACCCGCATGCAGCCGGGAGCTGGAAGGAGAGCCAGGGAGGAGCTGGGAGATCTAACAGCATCACTTGCAAATCTGGGGCAGCTGCCTGGAAACCTGGAGCAAAAAGGCAATTTTCTAGTGAATGCCAATTATTGAAATAACTTATAATATAAGGGGAAACATGGACAGACGTCTATAAGACAGTGGAAAGATGGTTAAATATGAAGGAAAGAAGGAAAACAGCTGGAAAGGATGTCCACAGCTGAGTATGTTTTAAGTTAAGTCAGAGGAAAAGTCGTCCCAGGGTTATTTTAACTTTTCCAAGACACATAAAAAGATGGAAAACTCTGTAATTCATCTTATAAAACCAGTATAATTTAATCTAAAAACCTGATGTTGTTATAAAAAGAAAAAGGAGACTACAGACAAATATCACTTACAAACGCAGATGAGAAAAATATCTAAATAGGAGAATAGCAGAAAGTATCCAATGCAGTATCTGCACAATTATACACTGTGACTTGGTAGGTCTGTTCCAGGCTTCCAGCGGCGGCTCAGTGATTGAGTTCAATAAGTTCATTGACAAAATAGCACAGAAAATTTGTAGAACCAGATCAATAAATACTGAGGGAATGTGACAAAGTTCAGCAATCATTAATACTACAGATTATCAAACTACATAATAATCAATTACAGTATTATTGATCTGTGTAATCTACTTCAATATAATGGTAACAGTAATCATTATTCATAACATAATAAAATAGAAAAAGAAATGAAAATCTCTGCACACAGCACTGGCCGAGATCATTCTGCCCAGAAAACACAAAACTTCCAACCAACACAGGTGTGAATGGTGATTCTTGCTTCTGTCTTTACTGCTCAACGTTTTCTTGGAGGTTCTACCAAATATAATAAAAAATCAAATAAATGGTGTAAACATCAGAAAAAGCGGATAAAATTATTTGCATGCCTTGATGACCGCAAGACACCAGACCCTAGTTTAAAAACTTAAAGCCCAGTAAGAAACATTGATACGAGATAAATATATGAAAATGGGCAACTTGTCACTTAGCAGTGAGCACCTGAGGGTGAGAGCTAGAGACATTCAGTCCTAGGAGGAGCCTGGGAGCTGATGTGAAGGTGCTGGATGGACCACTCACTGCTTCCGCCTCCAGGATGGGAGGAATGGGTGGATGCAGCTGCCGCCTCTTCCAAGGCCCACTTTCCTGTTCGCATTTTCATGGACCCCACGCGGCAGGTGGTTCTCTGGCGGGGCGGAGGGGCCCTCCAGGACAGGGACGGACAGGATGAGCAAGGTGAGTGGCAGTGTTCTCAGGACAACAGAAACCGTCCAGAACTTGCCAAGAAATACGGAACAGACAGGAGCAGAACTGTGCAAGCTCAGTGCAGGGCAGACAGGCCCTGAGCGAACGGAGAGACACAGCAGAGTCTCAGGAAGGCCTGCAGCCCAGAGTCCCCAGGCGCACACACTCCCCGCTGGATTCCCAGCTTTTCAAATGAGATGAAGCAACTTGAAGATCACTCTAGAAGGCTTTGTGCCCAGCCTGCAAGAAAGGAAGGACCAGTGTGGACCCTGGTTCTGACCCTGGCTCTGCCAGTTGCCAGCTGCTTGTGCGGGGTGCGGTGACTTAGCCATGCTGTGCCTCAGTTTCTCCACCTGGGAGTTGCCTGGAGAGGGCGTTAACCTATGAGAAGGAACTGCTCTGGATAAACGTCTGCTCACCTGAGTGGTGTTTGCAGGTGTCAGAACATCCCTGAAACCCACCCAAATCCAATCTGCATGCCATCGACACACAGGAGGTGATCCCTGCTCAGAACAGAGTCCAGACTGTGTGACAGGGTCCCGAATGACAAAGTCGAGGGTCAGCATCCCTGGGGAGACAGTGGCTTGCGTCATAATGAGCGATGATAAGCAAGAAGCAGGGCCCAGGCCCCGGGCAGAGAGCGGGCACCAGGAGAGCCAGGACTATGAGTGGCAGGGGCCTACCTAGCATGAGGGGACTCAGCCACCCCTAGGAGGTGGCTGGGCCTTAGAACAAGCAGCCAGGGTGTGGAGGCTGGGACCCCAATGCCTGAAGAGGAGGTCGTGGGTGGGCCGGCTGGCTCAATGCCAGGATCGTCCAGCTCCCGTGGCCTGTCCCCGTCTGCCGAGAATGTAAACCATGACCTCATGGCTCAGGGAATGTGGTTTCCGCTGGCTGCCCCGCTGCTCACAGCTGTTCCCCATCAGGGTAGCACTAGGCGCCAGGCTCTAGCTGCCCCTTGTTTTCCAACAGGAAGCCCAAGGCCCAACAACTGCAGGCCAGGTGTGGACAGCCCTCCCATCACCACCCCTACTCAGGACCAGCTCTAGATCCAGACCAGTGGGGAAGGCAGCTAGGGCTTGGGCAGGTAGAGGGCAGGGCTGGATGTGGGGGCCCTCCCATCTGCAGGGATATCACATCCCCGGGCTTGAGCTGGGGGAAGGGCAGGGGGCGAAGGGAGCAAGGAGGTAGGGTTCTGTGTTCCCCTCCCTGTTGTGGAGGGCACTGCACTGGGGACCCTCTCAGGTCTCCAGGACCAGATGCAGCCTGAGCACTTGCTGGTGGATGAACCCCCCACCCTAGTCCCCTAATCAGCCTCTGGGTGATGCATCCTCCCTAGCCCAAGCATCTCAGCTTCCTGGTGGGTTCCACTGGTCACATCTACAAACCAGAAGTTTCTGGAAGTTTCAGAGGCCCTGTGTGACCTGGTTCCTCCCTGGCTCTTCATTTCCTTCTGCACAAGCACAAGCTGCACAAGACTGAGCCTTTGTGTTTGAGCCTATGCCCCCCCACCCCTGTGAAATCTGCCCCAGGGGGCTGTGTGGATACAGCTGCCCAGGGCACCACTACCTCCTCCATCTGGCTGGGCCTCAGTCCCTGCTGTGATCCCCCTGCTCCCTGAGCCCCACGCCACTCGGGATGTGCTCTATGCATGAATGGTGGGGCTCCCACCAGGCCAGGGGCTGTGCCCACTCAAGCTGGGATGAGTCGGGGATTCCCGACTACCCTACTGGACACCCTGGGTGGGCCCTTTCCAGCCCAAAGCTTCCCCTCCACGGGCCCAGCAAAGGCCTGGGCAGCTCCCCAAGCTCGCCACCCTGGACAGGGCTGTGGGGTCCTCCAGTGGGTCAGGCCTGTGCCTAGCAGTTCAGGGGCTGTGTGTGGACAGAATGTTTTGGGGGGCAGCCCTGCAAAACCGCATGGGAGTTCGGAGTCCCTGTAGGAGGAAGGTCAGAGGGAGCCATATGTTCCTGGGGAAACTGCTCTCCTCCGTGGCATCATCAGGGCTGAGCCTTGGCACAAGCCTCCCACTCAACCATAGGTGCCCATGGTTGCCACCGAAAGATAGATGGAGGAGGGAACATTTGCTTTTAAAAAAAAAAAAAAGCCCCATTGAGATATGACTCACATGACATAAAATTCACCTTTAAAGTATTTAATTCAGTGGTTTTTAGTTTATTCACGAGGTTGAGCAACCATCGCGTCTATCTGCTTCCAGAATATTCCATCACTCCCAAAGACGTCCTGTCCCCTTAGTGGTCCCTCTCAGCCCCTGGCCAGCACTCAGCTGCCCTCTATGCCTGGGGACATCCCTATCCCAGACATGTCTGTAAACAGAATCACATGGTAGGTGGCCCGCTATGTTTTCAAGCTTTACTGGTGCTCACACGCGTGCCGGAGCTTAGTTCCCGCCTACGGCTGACTGAACTCTGAGGCATCCCACCCCCAGTGGAGTCGGTCCCTGTCCGCCTGACGGAGCTGTCCCATCCCCTGTGGAGTCAGTCTCCATCCCCCTGATAGAGCCATCCCGTCCCCCATGTAGTTGTTCCCCATCCCCCATGGAGCTGGTCCCCTGTGTGTGTGGATCGCCGTCATGACCTCTGGTGGCAGCAGCTAGGTGCACACACGCCAGCGCCATGTGGATCTTGCTGGTGGTCGCCTGAGGGTGTTCATCAGCTTCAGGGATGTGTGGTTTTCTTGCGGCCTTTTCCTTCCACAATTCCTTAGTTATGTGTCCACGTTGGCTGCTCAGTACCAAACTTGTGATAGGCGTACCTAGTTAGAGACAGTCTCCAGCCTGCATCACATTCAGATGCGCTCGCGATGAGGGGATGCCGCTGTGAGCTCCAGCGTCCCTCCTTTGGCAGCTCTGTCCCCCAGAGACAGGAAGCAGGCCCAGACCATGCTGGGACGATCCATCATTTTGATTGCTGCTGTAAACACGGCTTCTGTTCTCTCTTCTTGGAAGCTGCTCAAATTGGGAAGATCCTGGTTTCTGAACACACATTTTGTGCACAGCTGCCTCCCAGAATGGTTCCGGCAATTTCTGGGCCTGCATGGAGCCGCAGTTCTCTGGAGCACCCGGGCGGGTGAGGCCCTGTGGCTGGGGCAGGAGACGTGGCTGGTCCCCCCCTGTGCCCCTTGAACTGCCCGTCCGGGCTCTGGACAAGCCACCATGGGGCGGGGGACAGGGGACCATGGGGAGGCCTGGCACGGCTGCCTGGGGGAAGCCCGGTGTCGGTGCTGGCATCACCCGGGAGGTTCCTCCAAGCTGGGGCGCTTGTCAGAGCTGCACCCTGGGGCCTGTGCCTGCCTGTCCCTGTGTCTCATTTTCCTGTCTTCACCGAACGGCAGTTTGTGCCCACAGAGCTGGGTGCTTTGTTGAGAGGAGGTTGCCTGGCAGCTGGAGGCTCTGGATGGGCATTAGGACTGAGGGCCCCACCTCTGAGTCTCCCTCAGGGATGTCAGCCACGGTCCAGCACCAACTGTCCCCGATATCCCCCACTGGGTGCCCGCTGAAGTCCCCTGATGTATTTACAGTGACATCTGCTGGGATGGTGGCCTGGGACGGGGAGCTGGCTGTGGAGGGGCTGAATGCTCTCTGGTGTCATCCGGGTCCTCCCAGGCACGCCTGTCCTCACTCATCCGGACAACCCACCCCTATACACCCCAGACTGCCCACTTCCCAGGCCCCCACAGGTTGCCCCCGGCTCTGATGCTGGGCAGGCTTTGACAGGGCGGGGGGTGGGGAGGCTCAGGGCTTAGTGACTAGCAGGTTTTGGGGGTCTCCGAGGTTCTGGGCTCCAGGGGAGGCAGGGTAGTAGAAAGTGACTTGGTCCCTGGTCTCCTACCTTGAGCTCTCACAGAGACAGCCTGGTCGGGGAAGGGCTGGGAGCAAGAGCAGAGGGTGGGAGCCCCGGCCAAGCCCTGCCCTGCTGACTAGCCCGGGCCTGGGGAGCTGCCAGGCCCCAGCATGTGGTTCTCATTTTGGGTGTGATACCTCTTCCTGGTGGATTCTTCCTTCTCCGTCCCCCGGGCCAGGGGCCACCAGGGTGACCCTGCCCTGCCCGGGGCCAGACAGGGGCCTGAGCAGGAGGGGGTTCTCACTCTGTGTCCCCTGGCCTCCCCAAGTGGGCCATGAGCAGCAGCCCAGCCTTGGCCACCTCACAGGGTGTCTTCTGGGGAGTTGGCCTTTGGAACTAGAAAGAGCCCACCGCAGGGTGGACCAGCACTGCCCACCCACTTAGCCGCAGAGGGCCCCAGCGGCCGACCCCTGGTGCATCCAGGCCACCTTGGCACCTGCGTCCCTGACCTGGTCACCGGGCCCAGGGCTGCCATGGCTCTGCCAGGACAGGCAGAGCACAGCAGGCAAGGTCTCCTGGCTTATATGCCACCCTGGCCATGGGTCATTTGGCCATCTCCACCCCCACTGACTGCTGGCCCCATTCACCCATCCATTCACTTCTGCCACCAAGAGTGACCACAGCAGTGACCACAACAGGGCTATGCCTATGCCCGCCCCCGGCCCGACCCTGCTGTGGGAACTCCAGTTCAGGGGCAGAGATCCCCCCATGAGGGCTGGAGGTGAGAGCCACTGCGGAAGGAAGGGGTGGGGAGGCAGAGCTTGGGGGATGACCTGCGGCAGATACCCCCAGCCCCATGCAAGCCCCTACGCCCCCTGCTGCAGGCCTGCCCACACAGGGGCTCAGCTGGGACACAGGGACCCAGCAAGCCTCCTCACGGACAAGGTGCCCTGGTGCTAACAGGATCTCTGAGCAAGAGGGGTGCGCCTGAGATGGGCCCCCAGGAGCATCAACCAGGCCAGCAAGCCTTCAAGGTGCCCTCGGAAGAGAGCTCCCTCAGACTCAGGGCTTGGCCCAGCTTGGGGGGAAACAAGGAGGAGGGGTTCCCTGAGGGGCAGTAGAGCTTTCCTGGGGGTCTCAGTTAGGGGGCAGAGGAGCCAGGACCCCCCAGGCCAGGAACACAAACTCACCCAAGCCTGACACGGGCGTGTGTATGGGGGGCTGAGCATGGGTGTCTGAGGCTGCTGCTTGGGCAGGTGAGTTGGGCCACAGGGGCCACCTGGCCTGAGTGGTGGGTGTGAGGGGTTTGTGTAGGCGGGGGGCAGGCAGACAGGGTCCTGTGGTGCGGGCCAGGCTGAGCCCTTAAGGAGGGAGAGACGCCGTCCAACCTGTTGGTGGGATCAGGGGCTTCCCACTTCCCCTTCCCGTCCCATCCCCCTTCAAGTTTCCTGGCTTCCAACGTCAGTGTTCCCACAAGTAGCGCGGCAGCCATGGCCCCCAGGGCCATAGCTGCTCAGGGCACCAGTGCTGGTAGCTGTCCTGGGGGTCGGTAGCTAAGTAGGGGAGCTCCTGTAGCCACAGCCCACATGCAGGGCTGGCGGGCAGCCTTCCAATAAAAGTGGTGAGTATTTTCACCAGTGGAGGATCCTGGAAATGGCTAAGGAAAAAAACAGTCTGTGGGCCATACCAGGCTTGGCTGGGGAGACCCAGGAGGGGAGCAGTAGCCCTCAGCTCCCTGGACTCACCAGATGGCCTTGGCAGGGACAGAGGGGGCCAGGCCCCCTGCCAAGGCCATGTCATGGGCACGGGCTCTCTTTGGAGTAGAGTTCTGGTTCTGGAAGGTACGTTTCCCAAGCCCTCTAGGCCAGAGCTAGGGCCTGAGGCTGTGGGGATCTTGTTAGGGGACCTGAGATACTGGAGGCCTTCCTGCACTAGGCAGAGGGTGGGAGGGGGCAGGACCAGCTCTAGTCTGGATCCGGTTGGGCTGGGGCCCTGGATGCATGGTCAGCCCTGGGCCAGAGGCTGGTGAGGAGGGGGGTTGGGAGGGAGGAGCTACCACTTGGAGCAGAGCCATGAGGAGGAGGAACCTTCTCTTTTCACATGGTGGGGCGGGGTGGGGAGTGTGAGTATGTGGGTTTTGGTGTGGATGTGGTGTGGGTTTTGGGAGGATGAACTGTAACAGCCAGGTGGATCAAAATGGGGAGGAGTGTACAGGCTGGACTGGAGCCCAGAGTTGGCCTGGCTGCCATGGAGCTGCCCATGCTCTGGAAGACACAAAATTAGCTGAGAGCCCAGTCAGTTTCCTGGGTGAAGGGGACAATATGCTTGGGCACTCAGACATTCCTTGCCCTTCTGGGGCTGGCCATCCAGTGGCAGAGAAAGATAATAAATGTGTAAACAGTTAAATAAACAACAAATGAGGAAACTGCATTTACAACTCATACTACAAATAAAAGTTGGATTTCCTTAATAAATAAAGAGCACTTGCAAATCAATAAGAAAAAGACAAGTCATAATTTCCCAAATAGAAAATAGAGTTTGAAACAGTTTGAAAATAGGACATGGAGACATGGGCTTTACGCAGTCTCACTAGTGCTAGGAGAAAAGCCAATAAAAGTGCATAGAGGCACAGCTTCTCACCTGCCCCACTGACGTGAATTATGTGGTTTGATCTTGCGGTGCCTGGGTGGCTGTGGGAGTGTACATTGGTTAATCTGTACGGCACGCAATTTGGGACTATCTCCCCAGATTGCACATGGATGTTTCCTGGATTAGCAATTCCAGTCCTGGAAACCCACTTTGGATGAATGTGTTCACTCACAACAACTCAAGGACAAGCCGGAGGCTGGTTTGTAACACCAAAAACAGGAAGGCACAAGGGGGGCCTGGGGGAAAGTGCAGTGACTCATCCCCAGCCAGGAATCCTACAGACTCCCCAGTGCTGCCCATGGGGAGAGGAGGCCCCGGGTACTTACTGCTCCCAAGTGTAAGGATGCATGGAGACCAGGGGCCCCCTGGCTGCTGAGGGCAGCTGCTGAGGGGTCTTGTGATGTCACCCCATCTTTTTCTGCCTTTCGAATATCATTCCAAGTCATTTGTGCCCATGGCACCCCTCTGGCTGTTCCTGGGGGGTGGACTAGAGGGGCAGCAGGTGCTCCCGCTGCCCCAATGAGTGCTCAGGCTTGGGCCAGGGGTGTGGCCACTGGCTGGGCCATCGCTGCCTAGTGACCCCAGCTTGTCTGAAAGTCCTGTGCCAAGGGCAGAGGTCTGTAAGGTAGCGTGGGGGAGGGTGTTGGTCACGAGGACCCGAGGTCCCCCTCTGAGTGCTTGGCACCAGCCCCTGGCCCAGTGGACCAGATGCTTTCCTTTATGCACAGAGCGCTGGCCGCCTGGGCAGCAAGCCCAGAAGACCCGTACAGCTGGCCCTTGTCTCCGTTTTCTCCCTGATGCTTTTTGCTGAAAAATCAATTCTGCAAACCCAGCTGGCGCTGGCTGGGAGCAGCTGGGGACGGTGCAGCCGACGCTCCAGCAGATGTGGCCCTGACACCCCCCGTCCTGCCCAAGTGAGGGGGCGGCAGGACAGGACGGGACCAGCCTGGGGGAAGGCTGAGGTTGCAGGGAGGGAGGCTGCCTCCCTGCCTGGTCCCTGCTCAGGTCACCCCCACCCCACGTCCTGCCCAGGGCCCAGCCGGTGCTTACAGAGCCCTTGCTGGGTGTCCACCCACTATCCTGAGCCCCCAAAGCAGCCCTCAGACATCCCCTTCCAGCCCTGTCAGAGAGGACAGGGGGCTGAGGGCAGCAGACCCCCTCCCAGCAGGGACCTCTGCCCTGCCCACCCCGGAGCCCTATCCACACTCAGCCAGGGGGCTCAGCACTGGAGGGGCATAGCCGCATACACACACACACACGCACGTGCACGCATATGGGCAGCACACTGGCTCCGGGCCCCGACTCCCCTGAGGACCCTGTGTCTGCCTTGGCTACTCTCTGCGTGAGCCCTCCCTCGGGTCCAAGCAGCATGAGTGAAGCAGCTGCCGCGGCCCATAGTGCAAGTCCTGCCAGTCCGTGGACAGAACGTCCACATCAGTGCCCACGTTTGCTAACTGAAACACATCCAGAGGGTTTTTCACATTTATCCAAAAGCCTTCCCCAGACTAATGTGGGTCTTTCATAAAAGAAAAGGGCGGACTTGAACTTCTGGAAAGCTGGGAGACCTGTGCCCAGACCCCCGTGATTCCAGACCCGTTTGGGGATAAGATGGTGGAATTGCAGCTGGAGTTGTAAGGAACTTCTGTGCAGTTGGAGAGAAGGAGTCTCTTATCTTGTCAGGCTTCCCCAACCCCGCACAGCCTTGTGGCTGCTGCCATGGCCCAGATTCCACCATGGGCCCGAGCGCCTGTGCTGAGTCGTACACAAGCTGCCCATCAGCCTATTGGCACCCGGTCGGTTGATGTTGGGTTTTCTACACCGACGCCTGCTGGCGAGTGTCAGGAGCTTGCCTCTTCCCTTCCAACCTTCTCCTCATGCTCCGGTCTCGTGCTGTGGTCGTGGCCTCCACTGCACAGATGGGGAAACCAAGGCACAGGGCCATGAAGAGTGGGGACCCACACGCTCTGCCTCCTGCCCCCACACCGGGGGCCTTGTTCTGAGGGCTGCTGGGTGGGCCAGAGGCCAGAGCAGAGCACAGCATCTCCCACAGGCCTCCCCCGCAGCCCCAGACCCTGGGAGTCCCCTTTCCAGCTCCTCCGGCCACACCCACAGCCTTGGCACCAGCAAAGCGGGCTGCAGTTTCCTCCCAATGCATCCCACTCCCTCCCCGCTGTGGTCTAGCCCTGCTGTGTGCTCCCGGGGCCCAGAGGCAGAGGCCCCTCTCACTGTCAGGGGGTGGGGCCCTGAGCAGACGCCGGGTGGGCTCATGGAAGGGATCCACAGGACTTGGTTGTGGGGATTTGGGGGGAAGACGTGGGGTCTGGGGATCTCAGGCTCCTGGTTTGGGCCCTGGAGCCTTCCAAGGGGGCTCCAGGAGGCAGCTGGCTGGCCTCATAGGGTGGCCCTCAGGACAGAGATGGGCTGGGTGGCCTTCAGCAGGGAAGCGAACCCACCTGCTGGGCAGGGCCAAGGCAGTGGTCTCAAGCACAGTGAGGCAGGGACCACCCATGGGGTTGCCCCCAAGACCACAAGCCACTGGCTGCACCTCCAGTGACCTACACAGCAGTGGAGAGCCAGGAGCCCGGTGGGGGACCCCAAGGGCTAGCACCTGGGCTGGGAGCTGCATCCTACTGTGACCAGGCAAGGGCAGGGCTAGCGGCAAGGGGACTGGGAGGGGGTTCACTTTAGGGACTGGTGACTAGACCCCTTTATTCCTTGTTGCTAGTGGGTTTGCCCTGTTGGTTTCTTTTGCTGTGGGGTGCTTCGTTGTGTAAGACACACCAGCTCCCCCTGAGCGTTCACAAGACGATGTTTCCAGTCTCTGATCCTCAGGAGAGCTGCTGCCAACCTGCCTGCTCCTTCCCTGTGGGTCTACGTCTGTGCAGGGGGAGAGGGGCTGAAGCAGGGGTACTGTGGCTACAACTGAGTCCACCTGCCCAGGAAAGGCTCATCAGACAGGCATCTGCACATGGTGGACCACAGATTGTCCCAGGAGCACCCTATGGGCACTGGGAGCATGGCCGCAGAGGGAGCATCACTGCAGAGGGAAAAGCTAGGAGCACAGGGCTAGGCCTCAGAGGGAGAAGCTGGGAGCACAGCTTCCCATAAGCGGGAGTTGTGGGGGGTGGGGAATGGCCACAGAGGGAGAAACAGGAAGCATCACTGCAGAGAGAAAAGCTGGGAGCACGGGTGTAGAGAGAAAAGCTGGGAGCCCAGCCACAGAGAGATAAGCAGAGGAATGGCTGCAGAAGGATAGGCAAGGGAGCATCACTGCAGAGGGAGAAGCTGGGAGCATGGCTGCAGAGGAAGAAACAAGGAACATTACTGCAGAGGGAGAAGCTGGGTCCACAGGTGATCAGAGCTGGCAGACCTTCAGAACTGTCCTGAACTGAGCCAAACAGCAGATCTTTCTACCAATGTCCGCAGGAGGACCACACCCAGAGCGGACCCAACTGTGAGCCATGAGCAGATAACACTACTAGCAGCTGAGGAATGAAAACTGGATACCAGAGCAGACGCAGCTGAGAACCAAGGTGCCCCAGGTAGCCTGCCCGTTCCCCGGGCCAGTGTGTGTTGGGGGGGGAACATGACCCCACGGAGTTGTCCCAGGCAGCATGTCCCTGCTCCTGGGGGGAACACGACCCTGTGGAGGTGCCCTGGGCAGCCCGCCCTTGCTCCCAGGGAGGACACAACCCCACGGAGATGCCCCGGGCAGCCCGCCCCATGCACCAACTGGATTTACTTTGCAAGTTCATCCCATTTGGGAACACTCTTTAGGACGATTCTACATGGTGCTTTTTCTTTCAGGAATTTGGAGTCCGAGTCAATTTCACAAACTGTGTTGGGAGGGGGTCCTCCTCCTTGTCCTCTGCAGTGTGTGTGAAATTTCTTTCTTTCTTTCTTAAGCATTTGTTGAGACTAATGATAGAAGCCATCGAGACTTGCAATTTCTTTGCAGAAGTGTTTCTAAGTTCAATTTAAAGGTTATAGAGGTACTCAGACTCGGCATGTTCCCTGTCGATTTGGACAAGTGACTTTTTACTTCCCCGAGATTCCCGGTCCGTGACCTTGGGGGCAGCCTCTCTGTCTTCATCTGTCTGGCAGACTTTGATCAATTCTATTAATTTTTTCCAAGAGCCAACTGTTGACTTTGTTGGTCCTTTGCCACCTGATTAATTCCCTCTCGTTTGTTCCTTCCGCCCGTCGACGACCTCAGACTTAATCTGTCATTCTCCGTCCAGGTGCTCAGGTCCTGCTCTTCAGGGCTGCTCACACTCCTGCTCAGGCTGTGCTTTCTTCTTGCGTGTCTCCCTCTGGGAGAAACAGAGCGAAGACGAACAACCAAAGACAGAAAGGCCAAGAACAGCCCACAGCTGGGCTTCATCCTCCAGGAGGATGATGAGTTCCGGGAGAACACCCACGGAGGGGCAAGGGGTCTGGAAACCCGGCCAGGACACCGTGTGGGATGACGGAGGCCCAAAGATGATGGAAGGGCATGTGCGCAGAGGGAAGGCAGCTCCCAGTCCAGAATCCTGTCCCCCGCAGATGCCTAATCAAATGTGGACAAATCCAAGGCATTTCCCTATAAGCTCTCTCAAAGGGGCGCTTGTCCCCAGCACCTCCCCTGGTGCAACCATGTGGGAAAGACCGCTGACGGATGAGCTCCCATAGCAGCGGCTTGGGCCAGGGGACTGGGGGGTGAGGGGTGGGGGGAACACTGGCTGGGGGAGGCCCTATCCCTGCCCCTAGGGCGCCATCTAGCCAGAGACTCGGGAGCAAGCCTGGACCTCGAGGGTGCCCCTTGGACCATGGGCCATTGCAGGGTAGGGGTGTAGGACCTGAGGGCGCCAATGAGCCTTCCAGGAGAACCCGTGAAAACTGCTGGCTGGGACGAGGATGACCATTTGATCCCAAGCTGCTGTGAGGAAAGGACCACTCTGCTTCACGAGTGTCTGCAAGCTGGCGGACCAGAGGTCCATGCAGCCTTCCGGGCCTTCCAGAACTTCCATCTGTCAAGGCCGCAGCATCTGCTCTTGCCCCAAGCAGGCCCCGGGGAGGCACATGAGGGAGAGAGGGGGCAGCGCCCTGGCTGCCCCATCGCAGCAGCTTCTGAGCCTGGACCCACTACCCCGGCCAGAACTACTGACCCCCAGGGTTCCCCAGGGCCACCCGTGGCAGCCAGGATTGGGGCCTGCCAGAGTCCCTGGGAGGCAAAGCCACTGAAACAGACGCTGGGCCTGCCGGCTCTTTCTGGGATTTTTATTTCTTTAAAATAATTCATACAAATGGTTACAGTCACAAACATGATTTTAACCCAAATATTGCTAGCCTACCACATCAGCAGGACGGCACCCGCACAGGCCGGACGCTGGGCCCCACGTCCCCAGGACAGACGCCAATGGCCAGAGTGCGCCATGGCCCAGGCGCAGCCTCATCTCTGGCAGCCGCTCGATGCCGTCTTCGTTTGGAACAAGGGGATTCATGCCAAAATTAGGAAAAACAGCCTTTGTTTTGTTTTTCTAAATTATTCTAAAAATAAGACAAGCAGGTAGAAAAAACAATGCACTGTGTGGCGTAGAAAGAAAAACGGGAAGGATTCGTTGTCCTGAGAAGTTTGCCAACTGCCTCGTTTTCAGGGCGCGTTCCAACACACAAGGGACACAGTCTGAGACCGACCTGCTGAACGCTCCCTCAGCTTTCTCTCTGTCGACAGCTACGCAAACAAATCCTTTGTAATGTTCTAAAGACTGTACACAGACAAGAACATCCATGATAGAGTTAACTACTAACTTCTTCTGCTTAACGAGGACGCAAAGGACACAGGACAGCGGCTGGCCCTTGGGACAGGACGACTACGGCTGACGCGGGGAGGCCGGCGCCACCTCTGCCCGCCGGGCGCTTGGACAGTCTCTGGAGCGCCGCGGCCACCGCAGGCACCGCCTCTGCACACGCCTGTCTGAGGGCACCGCCCGGCCCGCGCTCCGCCCGGGCTACAACTGGTCGCTTGCGTGGTCTCTATCTGCCTCGGGCTTGACGGTCTGGCCAGGAGAAGGGGCGTGGGGCGGGTGGGACACGGGGGGCAGGCCGTGGGACAGGGACATGGCGCTGGGGACAATGCCTTCCACTGCTGTCGGGATGCCGCTGGGGGCCACGCCCACCACACCTGGTGGGTACCTGCTGGGAGAAGGGACGTCGTGTGAGCCTGGCAGGGTTCCTCCTGTGGCCGTGGCTCAGGCCTAGGATGGCTGGGGGCTGCTCCCAAAGGCCCTGCCTGGTGGGACCACCCCCTCCAACTCTTCCCTTGCCTTACCCCCCACTCCCAGGTCTGGCATGTCCAGCTCTCACCCCCAGACCTTCTGGTCCATGGGGCCCACAGGAGCACTCACATCCAGGAAACCCCCCACCCCCAGGACCCTGTCTACAGTCATCACAGAAGTGCTGTGTCCCCTGAGCCCACCCCACCCACTCACCTGTAGGCGGCACCGTTGAGCTCAGGGTGCACCACGGCAGGATCCATGCTGGCCCAGTGGGTGGCAGCAGTCAGGTGGTCCTTGTTGACACAGTTTTTCAGGCTATCAGGGATGCGGCCTGGAGACGCAGCAGGGATGCGAAGGGCAGCACCACGTTACACGTCACACAGCTGCATCTGGGAGTGCGGTGGCTTGGGGGTGGGGTGCGCAGGCTGCAGGGTCCCCACCGCTGGGCCTCCCTCCCTCTAGCTCTCTTCCCCTTGTCTGGATGCAGTCCCCTGACAGCTCAGGGACCCCCCAGGCCCAAGCAGTGCCCTCAGCTCCCCGGTGGCCCCATGTCTACCAGGCCAGGGATTTCAGGGACCAGCAGACAAGGTCCAGCCCAGCTGCACCAGCACAGCCAGACTTGGGGTAAGGAAGGGCACACATGCTGGATTCCCACAGGGTGACCGTGAGCAAGTGTCCTAAGTGTGATGCACCAGGGGGACCAAGGGCTGCGTTGGGAGACCATATGTAAACCGCGTGCTGATCTCCGCCACTGGGGGGATGGCGGGCCCTCTGGCAGGGCTGCCTGGCGATGCAAGCCTGGGGAGGAGGCTTGGTCCTGCTGGCCCCCCTCACCTGTGATGGCTCTCCGGATTTCCCGGGCGGCCTCCTCTCGCATCTCGATGGATGCCTGCTCGCTGTACCAGGCTGCGTGGGGGGTGCAGATCAGGTTGGGCGCGTCCTTTAGGGGCCCCTGGCTGAAGCTACAGACGGTACGAAGCAGGTCAGGGTAGGGCAGAGGGTACCTGACCCCGCCTGGCACCACAGTCCACCCTGGGGTCAGACCAGGGCACCCCAGGTGGGTCACACTGGCCATGAGCCCAGGGGGAAGGAGTCAGCAGCAGGGAGGAGTCCCAGCCTGGGGTATAGCACCCCAGCCCTCCCAATAGGGAGGGCACCAGTCCCCACAGTGACAGGCTCCCGACAACAGGACTGGCTGCTGCCCCAGATGGGCTTCTCAGAGGTGGGATCCTTAGAGAAGTGGCCACACAGGGGTCGCCAGACCCCTGCACCGGGGCACCCCCAGACAGTCTACATGAAGCACAGGTCTGAGCCCCCCCCGCTCCGTCCCCTGCCCGCAGCTGGACCTCAGGCTGGACCCGAAGCCCTAGGACGGGGCCCGCAGACTGCAGGGGGGCATCAGGCCTGGCCTCATGCCCAACCAGGGCCAACATGGGCCGTGAGCCAGTGCAAGGGCCTGGCATGGGAGAAGTGGCAGCCAGGAATCACCCAGGTGCTGCCAAGAGGCACCTGAAGGGCTCGGACTCGTGCACGTCTAGGGCGGCACCCCGGATCCGCCCCTCCTTCAGGGCTTGGGCCAGGGCCTTCTCGTCCACCAGGCCACCCCGGGCCGTGTTCACCAGGAAGGCGCCTTGTCGCATCTGGGAGGAGATAAAAACAGCATGGCAGTGAATCAACACAGGCCTCTGCACTTAGCCCCCGCCAACACCCAGGGGACGGTACTGGCAGGGACTCAAAGCAGACAGGGGCTGGCGGCAGGACAAGGGCTCAGGGGTCTGTGCGAATGGTGCTCCACCCTGAGGATGCCTAGCTGGGGCACAGGTGCCAATACGCAGCCTGCCTCCTCCTGTTCCTGGCAGTGAGGTGTGGGCTGGAGTGTAGGGTGTCCTGGTCTGGTCCCTAGGATGCACTGGACTGCCTAAAAAGGGTGCGGCATGTCTAGGACGAACTGTGGCCAGGAGTGAGGGACACAGGCCCTAAGACAGCATCCTCAGTGCAGCAGCCCCACCAGAGGCCCCCATTTCCAAAGCTGGGTAGCAGCTTCATCTCCCTTTGCTAAAGGCCTTCAGAGCTGCCCTGAAGGCGCTCCCCTTCAGGCTTCATGGTAACAGGGGCTTTCCCTGCGCCAAGGGGATTGAAGAGACAGACTCCTAGAGACCAAGTAAACTGCCCCTGCCTCGGGGATCAGGGCAGCTCCTCCTCGGTCAGCTCTCCCATCCTGGTTTCACAGCTGGTTCTTGGCAACAGCACCCCAGGGCCATGCCCACCCTGGCCGTCTGTCCACACCCACTGATGGCAGATAAATAAGACCCCAGGTGCCAGGCCTCATGCTCCCTGAAGGGGGCAGGGACCGTGGTATACAGCACACAAGTACAGGCAACCGGCAATCGGTGTGCAAGAATGCACACACACACGCACACGGATGTGCACACATGCCCACACCCGCAGGCTACACCCAGAACGAGGCCCAAGACACTGAGCGCAGCATGTGCTGCAGCCGTGGGGACACCAGGAGCCTCGGCACAGCTCCAGGTGCAGGCTGGTCTGCAGTGGGCTCCCCAGCCTGTGGGTGCACCCACCTGCTTCACGGTGAAGTCGTTGATGAGGTGGTGGTTGTGCTCATTGAGGCCGCAGTGCAGGGTCACACAGTCACTGTGGAAAAGCAGGTCCTGCAAGGTGCTCACCCGCTGCAGCCCCAGTGCCCGCTCGGTGCCGTCCGACAGATACGGGTCGTAGAAGAGCACGTTGAAGCCGAAGGCCTTGGCCCGGAGCGCCACCGCCTGCCCCACGCGGCCTAACAGGGCGAGACTTGGCGTCACCATGGCCACGGACAGAGCAACACCCACACAGCCTGCATCCCCACGGACCTAGGGCTGACACTGAGGGGAGCAAGGCCCTGTCTGCCCGGGGGCCCCTGCCCGGCTGTGTGGTGGACAGGGCATTTGGAGAGGAGGGCAGGTGGCTGGAGGGGCTCCCCGGGGAGTGTATGGGGTGACAGCCACAGCATCGCAGGTATGGCCCCTGCACCTGGGAGGGTGCAGGCCACAGGGCTCATAGCCCCATACCTGAGGAAGCGGGTGCCAACCTGGACACCGGGGGCCACTAGGCAGCCAAGCGCTGGGGGGTGGTGGCCAAGGTTCCAACATCTCAGGGGGCTCCCCCCAATCCCTGGACCTTGCTCTGAGCAAGAGGATGCTGACAAAGAAAACAAGCAGGGGATGGTCCCGTCTGCACCTGCCTGCCAGAGAGCATCTGCCACAAGGGCAGGGTCACCAAGGCCCCAGGGAACCGCCTTGCCCATGAGTGACCCCAGGTGAGGCCAGAGTGGAGCCATCCTGCCAATTCTACCCAAAACACGAACCCACAGCACCGTGAGGTCAAGTACCGGCTGTCTCCTCCTGTCTACCTCCCGACACAAGCTGGCAGATGGAACCTGACATGTACCCACACCCAGACCACGGTGTAAACAGTCGCAAAACAGCGCCCTGGTGTCAGACTAGACTGAGTGTCTGACTCCTGACCACGGCTTGGGCCACGACCTCAGGGTGGGGAGATACAGGCTCACCGGGTTGGAGTTGCACTGAAGTCAGGCCTGCTCAGTCTCCCAACAACACTGCTTCAGGAGGCCAGGTGGCCCCCAAATCCAGCCAGCCAGGCAAGCCCAGCTCCCCACCAGCCCCCAACAACCTCACCCCAGGCCCCAAGGTGCAGGGTGCCCCTGGGGACCAGCGCTGAGGGCCGCATGCCCACAGGCACCAAGACAGTGAGCTCTCCTGGACGAGAAGCCCATGTTGTGGACAGCCATGGCCCTGGCATCTTATACTAAGGCAAGCGCGTACCTGTCAGGTGTCCCCCACGTGGCCCAGTGGGCGACAAGTGGAGTAGGGGCAGGCAAGGGGCCTCCCCAGAGGAAGGGCAGGAAGCAGTGTGACAAGGGGCTGCTAGTGAGTTCCCGCCCCATCCACCCCTGGCCTCCCAGGTACACAGATCCCAAGTTCAGAGATGGAGACGGACCATAAACATGGCAGAGGAGAGGGCTGTCACCAACCCCGAATGGCTGTCCTCACCGTGGGTGAACCAGCTCGCTCCACCCACAGCAGGGCTGGGGCCATCTGCCCCTCACCTAAAAGCCAATTCCCCTCAACCATGGGGTGGAGCGGTAGGGAGGCAGGGGGAGCATGTCCGAGTGTGGTGAGGACCCGTCAGTGTGAGTGACAGGCATGAGTGCACAGCTGTATGCACAGGAATGGTATTGGGGCTCTGCCACCCATGTGTGTATATGATCCACACTCAGCACTCCTGGGCAGACAGGTCAGCCCCACGCAGGCCCTATACAGGAAGACTATCCGGCAGCCCCACCAAGCCCTGGCTCACGGGCTCTGAACCCCTCCGAAGGGTGAAGACGGAGCTGAACTCACCCAGTCCAATGATGCCCAAGGTCTCCCCGCGGATCCTGGCTGCTCCAGAAGCCACTTCCCGGATCTGCTCCACGCTCTGGACCCGCGTGCCCTCCCGCAGTGCCTGGTGCAGCCACGTGGTCCTGCGATACAGGTTCAGGATGTGGCACATGGTCGAGTCGGCCGTCTCCTCGACAGACGCCGCCGGCACATTGCAGACAGCGATGCCTGAGAAACACGAGACACATGGGGACAGTCACCCAAGCCAGTAATGGCACTTCCCCCTCCCCACAAAAGATCAGACCATGACACAAATGCAGGGGACACACCCCAAGCCACCTGGAAAAGCTGCCTGTAGGTCCAGCAAGTAGACAGGATAGGACACAAGAGAGCCACCTAGACAAATGCCAACACCTGGGTCTGCCCTGCCTGAACCGCTGGCCACTGGACCTTCCACGAAGGGGTCACAGGCTGGCTGTCATCTGGAGCGTTCCGCAGCCTCACATACCCACACAGGCCCCACCCCGCCTGTCTTCGTTGGCTCCCAGGCCAACTGGGACCCAGCATTGGACAGGGTGGTCCCATTCTCCCAGCTCCCACAGACCCATCAGCCCCAGCAGCCACAGACAGAGAGCTGGTCCAGGCTTCTCCTCTGAACTGAGCTTCGCTGGCTCGTCCCATGCCCACATGGGCTGGTTCCCACTGGGGGCCAACGGTTCGCCAGGACCTCATGGTCCAGAGGTGGACCCAGCCCCTCCACGTTTCTATGCGCCTCTCCCAAGCCTGGCCCCTTCCACCCTCGTTTGCCCTGTCCTGCCATCTCCTTGCTCTGCCTGGGAACTAGTCACCTCCCTGCTTGCCAAAAGGAGCTTTGATGCTCCTTGAGCTATTCCAAATGCCAAGACAATACTCAACACACCCACAGGGCTCCATGAGAGGGCCCAGGGTGAACCTCTACTCCCTTCCAGAAAAAACTCAGCGGGCTGGGAAATGCAAGGACAGGTGGGAAGCAGGAGAACCGTGCTATGCCATCCCCTAGATTTGGGGACAAAACTGCTGGTGGAGAGCGCAGACCAGGTCCTGGGACTTCTAAGTCCCCACCTACCAGGACTGACCACAGGGCATGGCCCTACCTGTCCCAGGTGCAGAAGCAGAGCCCTGGCTTGTAACATCACAAAACAGGCAGACTTGGTGCACAGGGACAAAGGCCCCCAGGAGCCCACGGGGCAGAAAGCACGCAGGCCATGGTTCCCCACGGCTGCAGGTGCCTTCCTTGGGAGGCTGCCCAGGGACGGGCGACAGTAGGGCCAGAGGGCTCCACCATGTGAGCCGGTGCTGGGCAGGGGCTGCCCACGGTCCTGGGCAGGTTTACTCTGCACAAGCAGGACGCACAGGACATGCATGCCCCCCACAAGACTTCCTTTGCGAACTGAGTGACCTGGGTGCCGGCATGGGGGCCGCACCCTGACAGCGGGCTCACAAGTTGCCTCCAACCAAACTAGGGGCTGCGACACAATCCTTGGTGTAAAGCGAAGCCAGCCCACAAGACTAAAGAGCTGGGATGCAGCCGCTAAGGGAAAGGCTGCGCACACCCTACCTAGATCCCCAGCTGACTTGATGTCGATGTTGTCGTAGCCGCTGCCAATCCTGACAATGACACGCAGAGCCTTGAACTTCTCCAGATCCTCCCGGGTCAGTGCGATGGTGTGGTACATCAGTGCTCCCACTGCCTCGTTCAGCACCTGCCGTCAGGACAGCAGCCAACCAGTCAGACGCTGGCCCTCAGGGACTGAGCCTGGCTGCCTGCCGGCTAGCCTGCTGCCCCCAGGCTCCAGCTGCCCCAAACCAGCCCAGACAACCCCCTGGGGGGCAGGGGGTGCTGCAAACGCTCCCCCCACCCCCGGCCTGGAGGCAGGCTGGGACAGTCCTTAGAGGCCCACAGTTCCCACGGGTCTCCTCCCCTAACTGCACTGTAGGTGGCCTTCCCAGGGCAGGAGCCCCTGCTGGGATATCGGGATGGGCAACCCTGCTGGCTCTGGGCTCGACTCCCTAAGCAGCGCAGGGTCCCGCCCAGGGGAGACCACTGTGTGTGTGCGGGCGGAGGGGGGAAGGAGGGGTGTGGGCTCACCTTCCCTGTGGGCACCAGTGAAACAGGATGCTAAGGACAAACAGCATCCCAAAACCCCCAGATCCTGCGAGGGCCACGCTGTCGCACTATGGGGCAGTGGGTGTGGAGGGGGGCAGACACAACAAACGGTCCCAGCACAAACACACACAGGGTCCCTAGACGGCAACGTGCCCCCGGGAAAGGGCCGGCCTCCAGGTCACTGTCCCCCATGCCCACCCCACGTGCTCCCCTGCAGCTTCCACAAACGGGCGTGAGTTCCACGACAGCTCTGGACGCCTGCCCTGGTGGCCATGGGTCTCTCTGGCCTCGGTGACCTTGCGAGAAGCCCCATGATCAGGTTGGTATCCTGTCTCCCCAGGGTTCGGATGACATGCATTAAGGACACTCTGTAAAACTGCCCAGTGGGGAAAACCCTCCCCAAAGTTGGGGATCCACCCACGGCCCCTCCCCCACAGGAGTCATAACTTGAATTCTCCATGGGTGAGGACAAGCCCTGAAAAGGCAGGCCCATGCGGGACCCACGCAGACCATACCCACGCCCCACACGGGGCCGGCTGGAGCAGACCACGCACTATGCCCCAGGCCGGGTCAGGTTGGTGCAGACCACACCCTACACTGCTGCTGCACTGTCCCCAGCATGCACAGCAACCCCCCCCACCTTGGTGCCTTGGAAATGACTGAAGCCCCCAGGTGTGCCCCAGCAAGGCTGGGGGGGCCGGTTGGGGACACCCAGCTTCTCAGGGGCTTGTCCCGGGTTCAGCAGGGCGGTGGGCCTACGCCCCAGGGCTATGAGCGCTGCCTTAAAGGGCTGTCATGTTGCACCTGGGACATGCTCTGACGATAGCCAGACGCTAGCAGAGGGTGTGCACTGTCCAATCTCCCGGCTCAAGGGCAGGGGGCCCAGGATGCAATCCATGACCTGTCATGGTTGAGGGGCAGGCTTTACTTGCCCCTGGTGGATACAACAGTGAGCCTTACAGCCAAGGACACGTCACATTCAGCGAAATGCTACAGGGCATCTATAACCCGGTGTGGTCCACCCCGTCCTCCTCCATACAGGGGTTTCAAGGATGGCGATGGAGGCCCATCCAACAGCAGGTGAGGGAGGCTGCCCCAGGGGCTGTGTGCAAGCTGCTGGCCCACAGGCCCTATGAGTGAGCCAGGGGCACCACACCACTCCCAGCCTGCATGTGGGTTGATGTGCTGAGTGGCCCAGAGCAGTGTCTCGTGTGGGGTATACGGCCTACAGTGAGCTGCCCACTCTTCCTCTCATCCCCTTCTCCCCAAGAGCTGAGTCTCTATCAGACAAATGGCAACCCAAAATGTGGACAGCTCCCTCTGAGGCTGGCATAACCTCCCTCCCCCTTCTAATGGCAGATAGGGCCAAGAGCACTTGTCCTTAGGGGACCACACAAAATAGGTGGAGGAAGAGACGGTTAAATAGCAGGACAGAGGTGGCATAGGTCCCTGGTCCTGGGAGCACTGGTGAGCCTGACGTTAAGGGAATGGTTGGGTGTTGCTGGCACCCGCTAGGATTCCTACACTGAAGATTCTGAAATCTCTGCTCCTGTTCCTACACCAAAGACCCCAGGAACCCTGGCTCCTGATCCCGCACTGAAGATCTCAGGAACCCCAGCTCCTGATCCCACACCCAAGATCCCAGCAACTCTGGCTCCTCATCCCGCACTGAAGATCCCAGGAAGCTCAACCCCTGGTTCCCACACTAAAGATCCCAGGAAGCTCAGTCCTGGATTCCTGGGAGGACATCAAGGCCGCAAAGGCATGGACTCCTGGTACTGGACCTGGTGTAGGTGGGGTGCGGGCCCATGTGGGACAGCTGAGTGGCAGTGAGTGCCCACAGGGCAAAGTGCATGGGGGTGGCAGCTAGTAAGTGGACACGGTGAGGGCCTGAGATGGAGGAGAGAGAGCAGATCTTGCTGACAAGACCCCCTCTGGCCACCCTGTGCTGAGCTGCGTGAACTGGAGAGGAAGGTGGCCACAGTAGTGGGGGGCGAGTGGACAGATTCGTCAGTGCCTACTGTGGGCAGACAGAGCCATGCACTGGGAACAGAAAGATGCATCCAGGCCAGCACAAGCAGCAGCAGCCCTGGACTCAGGGACAGAAAGATTGCAGAGAGGAACTCTCCAGAGGTGAGCCTAAGTCTCTGGCCTGGGCAGCGGGACACATGTGGACCTCCTCCTGAGATGACGATGGGGAGGAGGCTTAGCTGTGAACAGACAGGGAGGAAGAGCCTCAGAGCACAGGCCAGCGGTGTGCGTGCAGATGGCAGCCTTCTATCTATCTTGAGCACTGAACCACAGCAGTAGTCGGTCTCCAAATCACAACTTTGTCCCAAGTTCCACCCTGACACTGACAGCCATGATTCTTCCGGACATTCCCTACTGCTAGGGCTTCTGGACTGCTTCCACCGTTGGCTGGGCCATGGTAAAAATGCATGGTTTCCTTGAGCTGAGTCCATAGGGTGGAAACTAGCGAGTGTGCTGGAGATCCATCTGTGAGGCTCTGGGGATGGCCCCCAGCTGCCCCCAGCAGTATACCCACCCTCGGGCATGGACTAAACAGCCCTGGGTGGGCTGGAGAGCAAAACCCCACACGTGGTGCATACAAACTGGAATTTGTTGTTTTCACTTTAATTTGCATTTGAGGGTGACTTGCCCACATAAGTCTCTTGATAAATTACTTTTTCACGTCCTAGTTGTTTTTCTGCCGAGCATATTTTTTATCACATGGAACCCAGTGAAGCATTCTCAGAACCAGGACCAGAACCCACGTGGTGGCTGCCCATCCCTGACCCTGGGCCAGGGAGGCCCCACTCGGCTGCAGGTTGGAAGCCTGCTGCATGGGCAGTTCTGTCCAGAGGGATGCAGGCCTGGGCCACCGCACTGCTCCGGCCAGCCCCTAGGTCCACTGTCCTTGCAGGTTCCTCTTATTCCTGGTTGTGACTGCAAAGTGGCCAGGATAGCCCCAGGTATCACAAAGACCTCCCAGGGAGGAAGTCGGCAGGAATCCCCAGGGCCCAGTCTGTCTCTGTAAGCTGGAAAGCAGCAAATGTCCATTCTTATCACCCTCCACCAGCTGTGTGACCAGGTGGGTGACCTGTGTCCTTAGCCCCAGAATGGGGTGCAAGGGGCCCACCTTGCAGAATGAACCCAGAGCCCTGGGTGTTCCCAGTGGTAGCAGGGCCTGAGGGAAGCCAGGTCTGGCTGGCCAAAAGGATGCCTACTGGCCCTCACCACAGCCCACCTCACCATCCCAGAGGTGGGTGCCCCGCTCATATCCTTCACACACAGACATGCATGATTCATAAGCGTCCTGTGACTTCTGTAGATTTTACTTACTTTCTGGGTCATTTTGTGCGGCTTCAGCTCAGAAAAATGTGGCACAGGGCCTCCAACACACTTCTCTATGGTTCCAGACACTTCCCTGTGGCAAACAGCCATGTGCAGATCCAGAGAACACCGCACCCTTCAGGTCTGCACAGCCGTGCCAAAAGCCCACCAGAGCCAATGTGGCCATGCCCCCAGCGGAGCAGGAGCGGTACCTCACGCCTCTAGGTGTGCCCATGGGGTGGGGACAGTGTTATCTGCTTACCAGCAGTCACTCTGTCCTTGCCCAAACGCCCCCTCTGTCACCCACCTTCTTCTGGGAGTCTGATCATCCGCCATCAAGCCCTGGCTGTTGCAGGGACTGCCACTGTCCACCCACTTCTCATATGTTCTGTTCTTTCTTTAGCCACAATTGTTTCTGATTGCCTCTGAATCAAACCACTTTCCCTGTACGCGGCCCCATTTTGTGCACCCACATATCTCACTCAGGTAGGAAGCACGTCCCCTCCAGAAGGTCCCCTAATACATCTGCTGCGACACGTGCACACCTGTAGCTGTGCCAGGCCTCACTTCCCCACCCTCTCCCCTTTCCCAGGGGGTCTGTCCCATGGACTCACAGGCACCCACACAGCCCAACTTTCTGCCCAGTTGCTGGGGCTCTCCTGCCGCCCTCCACTCACATCTGAGCCTATTTCTCCAAGTGCCTAGATGCTCCCCTCACGTCTCCCTCCCAGGACTGGCTCCTCACAGTTTCCCCTGGCATGTCCCTGAAGGGCCGCCTTACTGCCCACTGCTACAGGTGTCCTGCTTTCCCAGATGTGCTCCTGGGGGCCCCTTGCTCCAGGTCAGCAGAGAGCACCCTCCCACCCCATGTAGCCCTCTCTCATTAGGACCCCTTCCTTTGGGGCTGCAGGTCTTCAAAGAGCTCTCCAAGAGAGTAACAGGAACACCCCACTCCAGTTCAGTTGGACACACAGTGCTAAGTCAAAGCTGTTTTCCCCTGAAGTTATAAAGTACCATGCGTGGGGCTGGTCTGATTCTCATCTCTTTGCCAAGAACACTGGGGCAGGAGAGCATCCTGTGAACCCTGTCCTGGGTTCACATTGTGAGAGCTAGTCTCCGCTGACCTTAGAAGGTTTCTTCAGCATGACGTGCTGAGGATGGCATGGCCTGTCCTCTGTGACGCTCAGCATCTGCCATATAGCTAGTTACAAGGGTCCACAGAGATGCGTCATTTCCCTCCAAGCCAAAGCCTGCAGACAGGTGATTCAGGGCCCTGGGTCAGCTCCACGGCCAGCAAGGGCCAGGGCTTCTGTCTTGTTGCTTGGCCAATTCCAAACATGGTTCCCCTTATGGTCCAGGTGGTTGCACAGGCTCCAGCCATCACGTCTCGTTTCCCACAGAGAAGGGAGCTCTGCTGTGCTCTCCCTGGTTGGACTCTGTCACTTGGCCACGGCACCATCAAGGTTCAGGAAAGGAAGCGCGTTTCCCCAGACATGGGCTACCTGAGGCCTTTGGCCACACCCGGCAAGGAGCTCCCCTTTAGCCTCCTCGCCCCGTCTTCCTCTCAGGCTCCCCTTAACTGCGTCTTCCAGGCTCCTTGTTAAAATTTAAATCTTCCAGTCGCATGTTTAATTTCCAAGAGCGCCTTCAAGTTCTCGGATGACCCCTTTCAGTACTGCTGGCTGCATGGGTCTTGCGAGGGCTCACTCCCACTCATCTCCAGAGCACCACTCACAGGGCGGCTTTCCTGCACACTCACCCATTCTCCAGATGGGCGCCATCCATGAGCTGGCATGGGGCAGAGTTGCCAGCTCGCTGAGGCTGTCCCTGCCCCTCCCCGGGGCTCTGACTCGCTTCTCTGGGTCGTATGCTAACTTGAGATCATTTTGGTAAATCACAATCTTAAAGGAAAACATTCGTTTTGTCTTGGTTTTCAGATTTATTGACAGAACTTATTTTAATATTGCTCACAATTTTTAAACATTTCTATCTGTCTCTTTCATTTACTATCTCTGATTTTTTTTATCTTTTTAGTTCGAAACTGTTTCAAATTCACAGAAAGTTGCCAGAAGCTGCCCTCCCCAACTCTACAGCCTGTCTGTCCACCGTGCCTGCACGTGCGCAGACGAGCGGCTCTAGCCCCTGGCAGTGAGAGCACTCCCAACCCCGGAACCCCGGCTAGTCTGCTCCATCCTCTGACCTTGTTGCTGAGCCAAGCAGAAGCACAAAGCGCCGAGCTCCCAGGCGCCAGCCGCATCGCACATGCTCCTCCCATGGCCCAGGACACTCGGGTGCCCCCGTGCTGCCAAGGCCACCGGCTTCTTCTGCTTCCAGGGAGCAGGGCCATGGCCACACTCGAGGGCAGGATTCGGTGGACACTGAACTTCGCCTTTCTGGGGCAGACACCAGGGGTGTCACCAGCAGGCACATCACGGCATGTGCCTGCTCCAGAGGCACCACAGCCGGCTGGTGGGTGACACCTCATCACATTCCCGCACAACTCCAACCCCACTGGGTCCCAAGGTTTCTGTCAACGGCGCCAGACCCTCAGCTGCCCCACCCCCGCCCCCTCCTGATCTGTCCCCTCCTGCTGCGTGAGGACCCTCTGGGTCTTCTAGACTTTCCCCAAAGCTGCTCCTGGAGCTGTCAGCTCCTCGTGAGGCTGCAAGCCCAGTCTTTCTCTCTGCCCGTGTCCTTGGTCCTGGGACAGACATGCAGCAGGAAACAAATGTTGGGGATGACCTGAGGCCCGGCCAACAGGCCTTTCCTAGGCAGAGGACTGTCTGTTGCTCCTACCGGCACCCCTGGGACAGCAGGATCCCCGTTCAAGGCTTGCTGTGGCGGCTACCAGGCTGCATAGTAGGCAGTATGTGGGCACAGCTGCGTCCCATCCATCCTGGCGCCAGGACCCGGACCTAGACCCAGGGCGTCAGCTCCACCTCCAGAAGGGCAGACACCTCAGGCCTAAGGTACTTGATGGCCAGCCAGGGACAACCTGGGAGACCAAGGCGGGACCAGATGACACAGCTCATTGGCCCCCACTGTTGTCGGCCTCATCTATGGCGCCAGGCTCCACACTCTGGGAACATGTGGTTACAGTGGCAGTGGCTCACAGAGCCACAGAGTAGCCCTGGGTCCACGTCAGCAGGGGGTATGACAGGGGCCCCAAGTCTTGGTGGCCTGGGAGCCATGGAGGCACACGCTTGAGACCCTGCCCTCCTTGCTCCCCTGAGCACCCCGCAGTTACCTTCTCGTGGATCTCCTGCGTGGACTGTGCATCACAGAAGGCCACCGTGGCCACGTCCTTCAGGATGGGCATCTCCACCGTGCAGTCCCGGCCATCGAGCAGGGCCACCAGGGGCCGGGGGTGCATGGGCCCGTTCATGATCGGGGGTCGGACGCCTATAGAGACAGGAGTGATGCTCAGTGACCACGGTGGCCCCAGCAGAGACCTCGTTTCCCCTGCCGCCCACCACCACCCACGGCCCCACGAGTCCCAAGTGTCCACCCGTTGGGATCTTGTCAAACCTGAGTAAAAACACCTCTCCTAAAAGCCAGCCCGTGTCAGCTACGGCTCACCGACCCCAAGCGAACAAGGACCCCAGCCAACCGGCATTCCCACCACAGGACTTTGGGCCCAGCCACATGTGGACGTGCCAAGGCAGCCCTGTGCCAGGATCTGGACCGTCTTGACCAACCACACACAGACTATGACGTCACCGGCTTCCAGACAGCACCCACTGGCCCTTTTCCATCCGCGGCTGCCACATGGCTGCCAGGAACACTGATGGGACCATCCCCCAGGCCCGGCACCCTCTTACGCACAGAAGGTACAGAGGTGGGGTAGGGCTAAAACATGGGGGACGCAGCTGGAACCCCCGACCTGCCTGGAACAAGGTAACAACAACCAACAGCTCCTTCTGTAGGAGAGGTAAGCCCGCCTTGTCCTGCACCAAGCGGATACACGAGGCCTCCCAGGTGACCAGACCCACGGCCTCGCCAAGACCAGCCCAACCACCGCACAGGCAGCCCTTCCACGCAGGAGAACAGGGGCAGGGAAAGCGGGCTGCCCGGGGTCCGGAGCCCAGCTGTGGCCTCCCCCCGCCAGGGAAGGAGGATCACCCTCCGCCACATAACAGGCACAGACCTGGCAGCCCCGCTGGTGGCTCCGTGCGGGCCCTGTGAGGCCAGAACGCCTCCTGGGCTATGTCCCCCACTCCCTGGCGAGTGGGTGACAGGTCATCCACAGCCGGGCAGACAACACGGGAGTCCTGTGTGTGGGGACCGCACCACTCCTCTCCCTGGCCTCCCTCAGAGAACGGCGATGTCTCGTGTGGGAGGGTTATCTACGTGCTTGGAGAGCACTGATCATCACTGCTTCTGAGTGAACTGGAAAATGCCCACCACCGCATCCTTTGGCTTCAGTTTCTAGAGAACACGGCCTGATGGACCGCCTGTGAGGGGAGCTTGTGGCGTAGCTATGAGGCCGTGAGAAAAGGTACAGCATGTTGGGGGAGCTGCCGCCAGGTACAAGACACCCCTGCTGCCAGAACCCACCGTGACCCACTGGGCAGCAGCATACAAGAGGATGCTGCCTCCTGACCCCAAAGTCGGCACCAGAACAGGCCTCGGGTTTCTACAGTAACACAGAGCTCATGGGAGGACAACCAGAATAGACCTACCGGCAACCTGTGAGGCCTGGCCCACCAGTGGCTTCAGGCCTCCGTCCGGGACCCCCAAGGAACTGCTGTGCTCTGCTGCCTGGGGGGCCTCACTGTGGCCGCCGTACCGCGGGGTGTGTCCCTGCCCTGACCCACCACACTCACCATAGGGAGACCCCGGAGTCCACCGGCCCTTTCCCAGTGCTCGGGCCACCCTGCACTGCACGGACATGAGCGCCGCACAGTCTCCAAGGGACTGGCGTAGAGCGGCTGCACGCTCCAGGAGCCCCTACCAACCTGACATTTCTTAATATGGGCTCGGCTTCCACGACCATGAATTCGACTTTTCAAAGCGTTTTATCTTCAGAATCCCCGGGCAGAACCGCGTCCTGTCACTGGATCCTCATCCCACGTCTTTAATTGTCTCGAACCAAAGCTCTTAGGCTCCTGATCCGCAGCAACCACTGAAGCCTGCACCAGGGTCAAAGTCTGACTAAAAATTAAACACAAGAGACACGTTAAAATCCATCCAGGGCCAACAGGAACTTGCAGACGCCAGAAGGTCCACAAGGGGGAAGCTTCTCACTGCATCTCTCTGTGGCCAGGCTGGGACCCGCGAGCGAGCAGGGGCCACCCCCAGTAGTCCGAGCAGACAGCGGGGCACAGTCCCCTGCAAGGACTCAGGAATCCCGCCCCAGGTGCCACCAGTGTCCATGACGTGTGAGGTCTGTGGTCAGCTCCACACATTAGTACCTCTCTGCCGACAGCCTCCCGGGCCTGTGACTGCGCAGGGTAAGGGGACTGCAGATGAGGCTTCCAGGAAGGACCAGGGGAGGCCAACTGGGACACAGGCCCCCTGGCCAGTCCCTGTAGGCCACACCCCAGGGAGAGACACGCGACTCAAGCACAGTTCGCCTGACAAGGCACAGAGGACATGCATGCACATGGGTTGCACACCTGTCAGGGATAGGCTGAGGTTTCAGGAGTGCTCCAGATCCACCCCAAACATGGGACCCCTGCTCCCAGCATGAGGACCCCACACCTGGGCTGGCCCCCAAAGCGAGGCTAGACACCACACTGACCAGGACCCACAACACCACCAGCGTGTACCTCAGGAGCCCTGCACAGAGCAGGAACGTCACAAAGGTAGGAGGCTGCACGGATGGATGCGAGGGTTAGCTGCACCCCACCCCCAAATGCTGGCCACATGGAAACCAGGCAGACGAGCCCCCACAGGGACGGGCCTGCAGCCCACGCAACCCGGGCAGACTCCTGCTATAAGCAGCATGTCCACACCTAGGGTGGGTGTCCCGCCATCCTGCCCTGCGAGCCTGGGCTTCTGCAGGCGTGATTTCTGACTGAGCTCCTCTGTCCCCGCCCCAATGCGCATGTGCTTGTGAACCCACAATGCAACTGGGCTCAACCACACAGGACCCAGACTGGCTTGTGGGGAAGCCTCGGCCAGGCCAGCCACGTGCAGCCGGCAGCAACGCCAGGATGTGTGGGGGTACGGGCAGGAGGGCAGCTATGTGTGCTGGGGGTCTCAGGCCCAAGCTGGGGCCAGTCTGAGTGCTTCTCCCCTCAATTCCTTCTGTGAGTTTCAAGCACTCCTGATCAGCTCCCAGGTGGCTGAGTACACTGGCTCTCTGCCAGGACGTGGATGGCTCACAGGCCTTTATCCCTGAGATGGGTTCCACACTGGGCCGCCTGGTCAGAGGGCACTGAAGCCCCAACGTGGGAGGAAGGGGTCCCGACAGGTGGCCCAGGGTCTGCAAAGATCCTCAGTTCCATGAGGCTGCATGCCGAGGCCCTTCCCCGGGCTGGGCCAGACTGCCCAGGCCAGCATCCCGCTCCCCATGCCCCACCACAGCTTGCCATAGCTGACCACTGGAGAGGGACCACTGGCCAGCTCAGACCTGGCCAAACTGGCTCCGTCCTGTGCTGCTGGGGGTTGAGCTGTTCCCTCTGTGAGAGGAGGGACCCTCCCTCAGTAGAGGATGTCGGAGCCCCTTCTCTCCCTGTCAATGCAGTCATAGCTAAGAGTCCTTCACGGGCAGGTGAGCGGCAACGGATGGGCCCCCCGCAGGGGACCATGACATGCTCTGCCCAGGTCAGATCGACACCAGTGCTACTCTGAGGTCAGGCACAGATGGCAGGAAGGGACTCGAGGCCCCAAGGGCCTGAATCCTCCTGACACACATGAACTTCTCCTCACAAACTTGTAGCTTCAGGACACCTGGCTCAAGAAAATAAAAATGTGGGAAATTGTCCGTGATGGACCCTCCTTTAACTCTGTTCCACAAAGAACATGCCCGATGAGCCACGAAACAAGACACGTCGCTCACACCTCATGACTCAGGAGGGGGTGCTCTGTGACAGAGTGACACCCCAGAGAGCTCTCAGGGACCCACAGGGATCATCCGGCCCTGGCCTCTATGGGTGTAGGAAGTGGCAGCAAGTGCGAGGTGTCTGGACAGGGAGCGGCAGGCTGGCCGCCAAGGACGTAGCCACCTTAAAGATGTAGGCCTCAGGTCAGGGGTCAACCAACCTCAGTCCAACAAAGCACTCTGGTCTGGCTGGCTGGCCCAGCTTCCTCAGGGCTTCCCGCCCCCGCAAAGTGGCGAGCACCCTAGAGCAGGCCCCACGGGAACCCCATGCTGCCAGGCGCCTGCAGATGGTAAGGGAGGGTGGACTGAGCTGCAGACAGACTGGGGCTGCGACAAGGCAGAGGCAGGAGAGAGAGCCACAGAACCCCAGGCCCTGCAAGCCAAGTCTATTCCATCTCGCCAGGTCTCCGCGCTCCTCAACTTTCTGGCATGGTCCCCACACCTACTCCAACGGCAGCCACAAGACAGCAGTGTCCTCACACTGGGCAAGACCACAGCCATCCCCTCCAGAGCCCAGGGCACTCAGCCCTCCTCAGCCTGGAGGGCCCCGTGAATCATGCTCAGCATGTGCAGGCGACACAGAGTTTGGAAAGGGTCACACCAACCACGCGGTCATGGTCACGAGGCTTTCTGCAGTTTTCTTTCTAAATCCTAGAGAAGGAAGCACCAGGCATGTCTGATAGCTACCGGAGTCCTCCCCAGCTACGGTCCCCCACACCGTCCCTCCACGGTCGGTGTGGCCCTAGCAGAAAGCACATACCAGTAATATGTGCTCGACCTTATCTCCGGCTCACCTTTCGCGCATTGCTTTGCCAACAGCTAACTGAGGTTCAGAAGCGCACAAGCTTAGGCCAGGCTGAGTCCCAGGCTGCCTTCCCAGGGGTGGTGACATGTGCCCACCCAGGGGAGAGCAGGCAGGCATGGGGCCCCAAGGTCAGGTCGCAGGACCCAGTGTGCAGATGCGTGGTGATTCCAGGCCCAGGTTGTACATACACAAAGGTGAGCCTGGCTCTTGCCCATCCTGGCCCCAGGGCCCCACAGACAGCATGACCGCATCTTAGGGTGAGGAAGGCTGAGCCCAGCCCAGCAACAGCAAGTGACATGGGACCCTGCCATCCACCCGACTGTGCCGGAGAGCGTGAGACCAAGTGACAGAAAGAAGCATCTGGGCTAGTGCAGGGGCATGGAAACACCACACTCCGCCTCGCTCCTGGAAAACGCCCAACAGAAGCCCTGCCAGGTGACCTCACGGTGCAGAACGACCACGGACACAGGCGGAAGAGGGGGTATGGAGAAGGACAACAGAAACACATGGGGTGGCCATCACCCAGATGTGGAGGCGCAATGTGGGGGCTAAGAACAGGGCTGGGGGGACAGGGCCTCATGGCCAGCAAGCCACCGGCACCTGCCATGGGTCTTCTGGTCACCGCTGCCCAACCAGGTCTGAGATTTTCAATGAAAGCATCTTTTCTCAAGCATCTGCACTGCATGGCTAACCATCTGTAAGACAGCTTTGCCGTAAAAGATAAAATCACAAAAGCTAAAGGACATTCATTAAAATGAATGTAATAAAACACAAAAAACAGACAACAAAATCATAGAGATGTTACTGTAAAATGCTTGCTATTTGAACACATTTAAACTGCGGAGGGCAGGTTCAGGTGGTCCCAGCTAACAACTGGCTGCATTCTGCAGCCACCCCCCAGGCGGCAGGTGCTGCCCCTATGCTGAACCCCAGCAGGAGCACAGCCATGGTGGCTCAGACCCACACCCCAGGAGGCCATCAGGGGGCTACACATTACAGAAGATCCAAGGGGCACACTGTCCCCCCACCACCACCGAAACAAAACAGAAATGCCCCCCAGTCAAGGAAGCCGATACAGCTACAGCGTATGCAGTCATTTTCTTCCAGAGCAAAACGCCTGGCAGGCAGTTAGGGACACGGTACTCATGCCTGCACCTACGGGAGGCCAGGCCTCTGCTCACTGTCTGCCACCAGGGGATGGCTCACATTTACAAAGGGACAGCTGATGGGCGGACCCTGGGTTGGCCTGTGGCCCTCATCTCCACTCCACATCTCCCGGGTGACTGTCCCACAGCCGCTGACATGAGACTCCTGGGAGCCACCTGCTCCAAACAGCCACCCCTCGACCAGGGATGGGCCTGAGTGTCAGGGGTGGGGCTCAGAAACCAGCCAGGGGGTCTGGAAGGATGGGATGCAGGGTGGAGACTATGCCCGTGGCAGGCTGCTGCTGCCCCAGCCCTTCCCCCAGGGTTCCTCCGTGGTCACCTCCGCCCGATTCTGATGTCCCACTCTGGATGGACACCTGGGCTGCTCACAGCTTCACTGGAAAAGGGGCTCATGGGCACCAGCTCCACACCTCGCAGGCACGGGACACACAGCAGCTCCCGCACCCGCAGCTCATAGGGAGTGACTGAATCCTGACCACCCCGCCTTGACATGTGCACGGGCTTTATTCCCTTATGATCAGCTGTGCACTGAGAGGTGGTGGCCCTGGGGGGCTGGGCGCCCAGGGAGGGAGGTGACCAAGCACTCACACCTGCACCCACAACTCAGTAAGGTGGTGGGGGAAATGCAGCAGTCAGCATGGCTGGTGACACAGGAGGCCCTTGAGGCGAGGTAGGGCATGGGACAGCAGGAGGACCCCAAACATGGGTATAGAATTTCAGGTCAGACAGGCAAGTGCTGGTCTGGCGGCAGTGAGAGGGGTCCCACTGGGGCAGCTGTCTGCAGGGACTGCAGACCGACTGTGCTGCCTTCAGAATCTTCCTGCCAGTCTACAACTGGTCTCAGACATTAAAAGTTACATTTAAAGACAACAGGCAAGGGAAGGGACTGCAGCCCCCAGGGCCTCCACACGGGTGATTGGGCAATTGGGCGGAGCTCTCCTTGGCTCAGCCCCACCCAGCTGACCTCCAAGGTGCCTCTCCCGCTCTACTCCGCCCCCCTCGCCCCCAGAGGGATTGGGGGTGCAGCTGGCACACTCTGGAGACACCCGAGGAGTTTCCCCCTCCCCAGACCAATCACAGCAGCTCCGTGGCACCTATACCAGCAGGAACCCCTGGGGGGTGCTGAGAACCCAGCCCCGCCTGACCTTGGGATCCCATCCCTGGCTGGTCAAGCCTCCCCCTTGCAACTCTGACAAGCATCCACACTCAACACCCAGAATTTGCCCCTAGAGTGCTCCCTGGTGCTTCTCCAACCTCAGAAACTAGGCCATCTCCCACCTGCTCGGGCCCCAGACTCTGGTCTCCCAAACCCCAGAGCAGCGCCGCCCCCCCAACCAAGTCAGAGGCTTCAGAAAGGAGACCCGGAACTCGTAACACCCTCAGCATAAACACGAAGTCCTTAGTATGGCTGGCTCCTGCTAGCCCTTCCCTCCACCTCCATGAAGCCAGGCCCTCAGCCACAACAGACTTCCCATTATCGTTCACAGCCTCCCAGGAAGGGGCTCTGGAAGAGCCGGTGGCAGGGAGACATCACTCCCTGCTGTGTGGGAGCCTTTCCTAGAAGACCAGGAGCTCCGCTCCCTGCTCCCTCCGGTGATGGGCTGACGGCCACTGGCACAGCACTGTCCCCTTAACTCATCGTGAACCAGCAAGGCAGCACTCACTCCCCCACACCTGAGTAAGTCTACTGCAGACGCATGTTCTCATCCCAAGACTCCCACATGCTATTCTCTCACACTATTCCGTGTGTGCACACGTGTCCTGCTAGCCTGGTGGTGCCTCAGAATCCCACGCCCGAGAATCTGGGGCTGAAGGACCATCACCTTCCTGCCCTCTGCGTGTGACATTCAACAGCTGCTGCGAGCAGACCCCAAGTGGGGACGCGTCTCCCAAGGCCGGGCCTCCCTGCACCACACGAACGTCACAGACTCAGGAAGACCAGAGTTAACAGCTCCGCAGCCCAAAGCAGGCAGCCTGACAAGGGGCCCAGGGGTAAGGAGCGGGGGTCTGACAGGCCAGAGTCCATGCCTGGGGGTGTCCAAAAAGTGGCCCCACCCACACTAGGATTTCTTCTCAACTGTCCCAAGCTCCAGTCCTACCAGGCGGTCACTGTCCTCCCAGCCCCGTCTAGGGCCAGGCTGCAGGGCTGGCAAGGACATAAAGGACCCCCCCCAGGGGGCCACAGGAGTGCATCGGCCTCCCCTTGGCATTGGCACATGACAAGAAGTCCGTCAGCTCTCTGGCTCGGCAGAACATTGGTGCCCCCCTCAGGACATCTGGGGGCTCGTCGGGGCAGACAAGCACAGGCCCCACGCCAGGGCACAGCCTGTGGGCAAATCCACAGCTGAGCTTCCGCAGACAGTAGTAACATGGGATGTGAAATCCCATTTGGGACCTGGAGGCAAGTGCATTGAGGCCTGCCCCCGACCCATGCAGATGACGGTGCCAGGGCCAGACACAGCCTCCCCTCCCCAGGGGCCTGCCATGGGTCCTCCTTCACACCATCAGTGCAGGGAAACCAGGGGTCTTCTAGAAAGACATCTATCACAGGATAAAAAGCCTCATGGTATACAAGCCTTGGACTGGGTAGCTCCTCCACACCCAAGAGCTGCAGGCAGCTGTGCTCCAGCTGCTCAGACCTGGCAACACCCCAACGGCACTGGCACAGGGTGCTCCAAGGCAGGTGAGAGGCCACAGCAGAGAAAGGCCATGTCATGGGCCCAGCCCTCTGCTCATGGTTGGCTGGCCACAGGAAGTCGCTGCCAATCTCAGCTTCTACCTGCCTGGTGAGGCGCCAAGGCCAGACCCACTTCTGAGCCCCAAGGGCCCTTCTCCTACAGGGATGTGCTCAACTCTGCCCCGGGATTCCCCCAGTGAACATCTTACAGCTCACCCCATGGCCAAGCCACGTGTACACATGGATAGAAATAGGGCGGCTCCAGCCTCCCAGGGCCTGGGGCTCTCAGAACAGTTAGCAGGACCTCAGCAGCTCTGGGCTTCCAGGCACCCACCCATGTGTCCTCAAACTCAAGAAGAGGCTGTAAGGGAAACCCCAAATGCAGCCAGGAGAGGGGGTCCAGGGCTGGGACAAGTCACTCCAGCACAAGTTCATTTCTCAGAGAGAGGAGGCAGTAACCCGTCCAGGCAGAACAGGCTGGAACCGCACAGACACCCCCAGGGAGGCTGGACGGGACATGCCTGCACACAGCAGATGCAAGTGATGCCCCAGGTATGCGTCTCTCCCAAGATCTCATAAAGATGCCCAAAGCAAACCATGTGCTCAAAGATGGTGCTAAAACCCAAGTGAGAAAAAACCTGGAAAGCCAATGGAGCGGAGCACATATCAGACACGGCCAGGGGCTGCAAGGAGGGGGGACAGACCAAAGCCCGGGTCCAGAGAGAACCATGACCAACGTTGGCAAAGCTCTGAAGGGCAGAAAGAAGACGAACCATAGACGCCAGGTATGGCCAGGATGTCTTCTAGGGACAGCAGGACAATGATGGTGAGCACACACAGGAGCTATGGAAAGCACAGGCCCCTCACCCTGATCCTGTCCCCACCGTGGCCCTGACACCAGACCCCAACACTTGGCAGATGCTCGTGATCCTAGATGGCTTCACATGGCCATCTCTACCTTACAGACACTGGTCAACGGCTTGGCTGGGATATCCCTGGGATAGGTTTGGGTCTGTGTTTTGACCGTCTCTGATCACTCCCCCAAGAACCTTGGGGATGCGCTCCCCCATACAAGAGCGGATGGCCTGCGAGGACCCCAGGATGGGTGTGCACAGATCCAGGTGCCTCCAAGGCCTGCACTGCTGGAGGCCAGCCACTCCCAAAAACTCTCGTGTATGTTTTTATACAAACGACGTCACTGCTCCTGAAGGGGAGGTTGATCCTGGAAAAGGGGATGTGCACGTTCCAGCCACCCCAAGAAGTGGGAGCTGAATGAGGATTTCATGTCTGTGAGTACTCTATTCAGACTAACCGGAAGAAAGCCAATCCTGTTCAGCTTCTGGATGGCAAACGGTTCCTCTCTTCCCCATCCAGAAGGTTAATCTGTCCTAAACCACGGGGAAAATGATCACTACAAAAGGGTCTGGCTGCTGGCCAGGTTCCGGGCTTCTCCAAGATGCTGCCAGCGTGAAGGCCGTCTCCCGGGCATGCCCAGAGGTGGTGCCCTCATTTCTCAGCAGGCGGGCAGAGGACTGGGCAGGGCACCCAGCCAGAGAAAGATCTAACCTCCAACGCGGAGGCTCAGGTGTGGCTGCAGGGAGCCCCAGGCTCCGACGGCCCGGCAGAGGGGAGGAAGAGGAGGAGCGGCGGCCACGGGCCCACCAGGCCGGCCCCTCCCCGGCCGCCCCCGGGAGCGCCCCTGTGGACGAGGCCCCATCCCGGGCTACTGGAAGTGGACCAGGAACTGCAAGATGGCCCCCGACGCTCGGGCTCGACAGGGGCACCAGGCACGGAGCGGGCCAGCAAGCCAGGACCCACCCGGCGCGTCCCCCGCTGGCCCGCCGGCCCCAGTCGCATGCCCCCCGTGTGGTCCGGAGCGGCCGCCAGGGGCCCGGTCACCCTTCAGGACACCGAAGGGGACAGCTACCGTGGGGGCAGCAGAGGCTGGGCCACCGCTCCGAGGGACTGCGGGGGCGACGGGAGAGCCAAGGGCGCGCGCGGCGACCAGGGCGCCGAGCTGGGATGCGTGCGCCCGGGCCGCCCTCCCCACCGGCGCGGCCTCCTGACTGTAAACGTGCGGCAAACGAGAGATGCCGCGGTGCGGGGCCGCCCGGGGGCACGCGGGGATCGGGGCCCACACGCAGCCCGCGCCCCACCGGCCCACGCCGGCCCCCGAGGTGGCTCCGCACGCCAGCGCGCCGGGGCCCCGGGTAGCAGGGACGCCGGCAAAGGCCCCCGAGGCCCAGGCGGGGCGAGCCCACGCGACTGCCAGGAGCCCGGCCCCCGCAGGGTGCGCGCGGGCCTGGAGGCAGGGGGCCGGGCCCGGGAGGGGGCCGTGGGTCAGCCGGGTCCGGACGCCGGGGCGCGCCGCGGGTGTGGCGGGGCCTGGACCAGGGGTCAGGGGCCCGAGTGCGGCGCCCCTTTGTGTCACCTGCGCGGGCGGCTGCGGCGGCGGCGGAGGGCGGGCGAGCAGGCGGGCGGGGCGGGCGTGACGGCGGCGCCGGCGCACGCGCATTCACACGGCGCGGCTCGCGCACGCGCACGGCCCTCTGCAGCCCCGCCCCTGACCCCGCCCCCGACGGCGCGCGGATGCCGGCGCGCACGCGCACTCGCACACAAAGCAAGGGCCCGCGCGCCCCCGCCCGCCCCGCCCGCCGCCCCGCCCCCGCGGCCGGAAATGCGCGCGCGCGGCCTTACCGAGCGGCAGGCCCTTGTTGAGCAAGTGCGAGCTGCCCATTGAAAGGCGCGGGCGGCCGCGGGCCCCGACGAGTCCGGCGCGCTCCGCCGCGAGCCCGGCGCGTGGGGCGGCCTGGGCGCCGTCCGCTGCTCCGCCCGCTCGCCTGCGCCCGGGCGCCGCCGTGCCGAGCCGCGCCGCGCCGCGCCAGCAGCCGCTCCACCGGGCGGGGACAGGCGGCGCGCGCGCGGGCGGGGCTTCCGGCCCAGCAGTCTCCTGTTTCCAGGCGCGGGCGCCGCGCTGCACGACGCGGGCGGCTGTAGGCCGCGCCCGCCCGCCCCGCCCGCCCCGCCCGGGCAGCGAGGCTCTCCTGCGGGCGGCGCCTGCCCACACCTGCCTGCGTCCGCACAGAATCCTGCCCCGCATCCACCAGGCGCCCCCTGCCCCACACCCGGTCGCGCGCGCGCACACACACGCGCACCTGCCCAGCCACCACCGGGCCCCACCTGCCCGCACACATATACACACACGTGCACCTGCCACGCACCTGCCCTGCAACCACCAGGCCCCACCTGCCCCGTGCACGCGCGCACGTACACACGCATCTGCCCCGCACTGGGCCCACCTGCCCGCACATATATACACACACACATAGCTGCTGCAGAACCGCATACCCACACAACCATCCATCTACACACTAACCATACACATTCACCAGGCCCCATCTGCTCCACACCTGCTAAGCCTTAACCTCCAGGCCGCACCTGCCTTACCCCCGCATCCAGGGCAACCCGGGCGTGGTGTGAGACCCGCATCTGCCCCATACCTTGGAGCGCTTCCAGGCAGGGATCATTTTAATGTACCCGGGCCACCTCGAGAAGACACTGCAAGTGCACAGCTGTCGGCCTTCGGGCTCTGGGCCCATGCAGGAGGCCGCAGCAGGGATCCCAGAGGGTTTCTTTGGGCAAACCTGGCCTTATACTTGGATTCCTGGGGCTCAGAAGGAGGTGCACCCCTGGTTGGGAGGCCCCAGGGTGAGCCACCTGATCCTGCAGAGAACACAGCGGCCAGAAGTCAGCATAAAGTAGCCTCAGCAGGGACTTCCTGATTCCAGTGGTCCCTCAGAGGTGGCCAGATGTGGCTGAAGCAGGGTCCCCAGCGCTCCCCCACCCCTGGCCCAAGCAACCTATGCTTCATTCCAGAAAGGCACCAGTGGAAGGGTCATGAGAGTTGCCCTGGGGTGGGAGCTAGCCAGGCCCCTAGGGTGAGATGATGGGGAGATGGAAAAGGGACTGAGGCCAGCCCTGGCAGACCCTGATCTTGGGAGCTGGGGTGTTCTCAGGTGACAGTGAGCATAGGCAACATAACTGTCATCTCAGGTGAAAACACATTAGCACATGACACTGCGACACTACGACACTACGTAGCTAGCACTGACCTACTGTACTGCTCACTGGGACATGGGGAACAATCCTGAAATCCTGTTATCAATCCTGCTATTGTTTTTTAAATTCTAAAATTGAAGAGGAAGCTTGGGTGGATTCAATCAAAGGTAATAGGGAACTGGATATCTATTTGCAAAACAAATGGTTTTAAACCTTATTTCGTACTCACCTATGAAAATACCTCTCAAATCGGATTAACTAGAACACGGGGGAAATGAAAAAAACAGGGTACAAGTGCACATTTAGCAAAAGTCTCCGAGAACTTTCCTAAACGCAGGCTGAAAATGAGTCACAGGGGACAGATCAAAACTCCAGACCTGGGTGCATTACCCACATCTCCCTCACTTCCTCAGGCTGTGGTCACTCATTTAACAGAGTCCAGGACCAGAGCCTTCAACATGGCCTGGACCAGCAGCTCCAGCTCCTCCTGTCCTGTGCTAAGACCCATGGTGCCCCTCAATGCCTATCCCCTCCATCTCACTCTCACACAGCCCAGGGTCATAGGGCATGGCTTCTTACCTGAGAGGGGCCCTAGAATGTAAAACCGATGCTGTCATCCCTTGCTCAAATCCCTTTGTGGCTTCTCATGAACCAAACAGGAAGTCCAAGCTTCTTATCACAGAGAGCCCTGGGTCTGGGCCACCTAACCTTCTAACCTCCCTTTCATCCTTCAGTTAGGAGTCCCTCCCTGCCTACTATGTTCCAGCCATATGGCCCTTCTTCCCCCTGGCCTCAGGACCTTTGTACATGCTATTTCCGCTGCCTTCCCCTGCTCTTCCCTCCCTACCCTCTTGCCTGGTATGGAAATTACCTTTCTGTCTGAACTTTCTCCCGCCATACTGCCAGCTCCCTGGAGGCAGGGGGTTTTGCTCCCCTACCCCCATGTATTTGAGGTGGGACCCTGCTCAATGGAGATGTGAAAAGAAGTGGCGTGCTCTTCCAAACATGCCCATGCCATGCTGCATGCCTCCCCTGTCCTCAGGACTGGCCAAAGGCACCAAAGCCACCTCTGGGAGCCCGCCACCCTGATGCCTTCCACCCCCGTTCACCAGTCACTCCCCATCTTTGCATATGACCCTGAAGACCCTGAATTACCTTCAGAGAACTGGCCTGAACACAAGGACCTGAGATGGGCAGATGAGAAGGCCCAAGGGAAATTCATTCCTGCCCTGGGTGTCCCCACACAGCCCACAGGGTGGACCCTGACACTTAGGACAGTACACACCCGACCCTGCCTGGCCCAGGAAACTGTCCCCTCCAGGTAAAGCTCCCCCTCCCCCAGAAAACTCACCACCTGGAAGGACAGGATGGGAGGAACACCACTCCTTTGCTCCTCACAAGAAGATCTGGGGCTGGGTTTAACAGCCAAAGTATACCTGATTACTCAGCTCTATCATCTGTTGAAGCAAACCCAAACACAGACTCCGCTGTGACTGCGAAGGACAGCCCTGAGCCCAAGAAGGCTAGCCTGGGTTCCTCTTTGGGAAAGAGGCCAGGCCCACTCCACCAGTCCATGGAGATATTGCCTGGCGGTCAGACTCCTTTCCTTAAGGAATTTCAGAATATTTTCTTTCTTTTTTTTTTTTTTAAGATTTTATTTATTTATTTATTTATTTATTTTGATAGACAGAGATCACAAGGAGGCAGAGAGGCAGGCAGAGAGAGGGGGGAAGCAGGCTCCCTGCTGAGCAGAGAGCCCGACGTGGGGCTCATTCCCAGGACACCGAGATCATGACCTAAGCTGAAGGCAGAGGCTCAACCCACTGAGCCACCCAGGCGCCCCCAGAGTTCTGGTACCTTGCCTAACACCACTCTCTGCGGCCTTGTCAGTGTCTGATCATGGCTCCTATGTGGACCCAGACCCCAACCCTCCATCCCCAGGGGCTTTCTTCAGTTACTGTTACTAGATCTGCACTGATTCCCACGCAGAAAAGAGGCAGCCCAGCTTTGTGCAGGCCCTGCCTGAGTCTCTTCCCTCCATCTCCGCACCCGCCCCTTCTGGGCGTGCGTGTTTGGGCCTGCCCAGGGCAGGGACCCAGTCCCCATTGCCCTGCAATGGACGCAATTGTCCCCGGAGCTGCTGAGGAGTCCCCTCAGTGAGAAGCTGGGGCCCAGAGCTCTGGTCCTGTAGCACCAGCTTCAGCCCCTGGGGGACGACCTGGAAGAAACCATGTCGACAAAGAGCCACTAACATGTGGATGATTCTTCGTGGAGCTCCGTGTTTGTGACCTTGCATTCCACGCATTTGTGAGTCTCTTGTGGTCACGTGTGGAGGCAGAACCCCATTCAAAGCGTTCACACGGGTTGCCACTGGGAAGATGGGAACATCCACTCCCCTTGCCGTCACTTCTCATTCTGGCACAGACACTGGGGGCAGCCACGTTTCACCCAGGGCCTGGGGTGCAACCCAAGACTGTGCTCATTGGCCAATAAAGCCGGAGCTTTAGATCCTGTGTCCCTGGAAATTCTGAGGTGACAAAGCAGCTACAGTAAGAAACAGTGGGAAAACAGAATCACCATGAGCTGCACTGGAGACAGTCTGCCTTCAGCCCAGGTCATGATCCCAGGGTCCTGAGATCGAGCCCTGCCTTGGGCTCCTTTGTCAGCAGCAAGCTTGCTTCTCCCTCTGCCTCTCCCCCTGCTTGTGTTTCTCTCTTTCTGCAAATAAATTAATTAACTAATCTTTTAAAAAAGGAAAGAAGTGGACAAATTCCTGCAGCATTCGTCCCACACAGACTGAGACTGTCCTGCACACTCCTAAGTCCCACAAGCCTCGGTTGTCTGCCATGAGATGGGACGGGTAAGAGGCTCCACCCGCACAGGCTCAGGGAGGGCCATGGGGCCCAGAGGTCGACCTGCTGCTTTACCGGCCCAAGTCTGGTTTCCTCCATCAGCAAATGAGAACACAGCGTCACTTTTGGCAGGCTTGCTAGGCTCAGTGAGACAAGTCACAGCAACAGAAGGTGGCCTCTTTCCGCAGCCTGCAGGGTTGAGGAAGGTATGGAGGTCCTCGCCACAGCAAGCCCCTTGCTCCCAGCAACTCCCCTGGTTAGCACAATACTGACATCGGATACTCAGGGACAAAGCTCCCAAGACAAGTCACATCAGCTGAGTTCAGCAAAAGCATGGAGATTATGAGCCATTCACAGGGTTTTAGGTAAGAGAGGATGTTATAGGTTGAATTGTATCCCCCTCAAATTCACATGTCAGAGCCCCAGTATCTTAGTATGTGACCTTACTTAGAAATAGGGTCTTTGCACACAATCAGGTTAAAATGAGGTCATTTGGGTGGGCCCTACCTGAACGACTGGGACAGAGACACAGAGAATGTCATGTGTAGGTAGATGCATTGACAAGGCTCTGGAGATTGCCAGCAAAGCCCCAGGTGTAAGGGGAGAGGCAGGAACAGACTGTTTTTGGTGCCCTCAGATGGAAACACCTTGCCAACAGCTTGATCTCAGACTTCTGGCATCAAGAGCTGGGAAGCAGTCAGTTTCTGCTCTGATACCCTGTTATGATAGCAATAGAAGACTGACACCGAGGGGAAAAAGACCAGAACATGATCCCGGAAGGAAGGCAGACACAGCCTCCCATGTGTGGTATCCCTGTCCCTCCAAGGGGACAGGATCCTCCTGACCCTGTCCCTGCAGAATGTGCAAGTACAGGATGGAAACAGCTACCTTTCACACTACAGCTGAGCTCCCAAGGAAGTCGGGACTGTCGTGGACACCATGGAGGGCAGAGACGCCGGAGATGTCTTGCACCCTCGTAAGGGAGGAGAGAGGCCTGTGAGGCCCACACAAGGCAAGACAACCTCTCAGGGAGGGCATGAGCAGGAGATCTTGCCCAGAGGAATGCCTGGCCAGCTTGGACACATCTCTGTGGAGAGCCCATAACCCGGGCCTGCAGCCTCACAGAGTGTGGGTCCTGAATTCTAGAACAGTCACAGTCCAGGCCGCTTTATCCCTACAACAGATAAACTAGCATACAAACCTGGGCCCAGGACAGAAGAAGTATAACGGCATGGGGGAGAAGCTCTTGGTCCAGCCCCATATGATTCCTACCAATAAAAGATGAACTCACAATCAGAAAGTACGAAACTCACCAAGAAAGAGCCAGCGGGTGGGGGGCGGGGGGAAGGGGGATGGGGAGCAGACATGCAAACAGGAGGACCTCCGGCAAAGAACATGGAATAACATGAGATAAGAGCATGTGAATTCCCACAGTGAACACGATGAACACAGTGAAAGGACTGGAGGGACGAGAGGAGAGGTGAATGAATAGGGATGAGGTTCCAAGGGAGGGGAAGAACGGGCAGATTTGGGGTGTTTGGACAACGCAGCCATAATTGCTAAAATGACTCAATACCTGGGGTTCAAAGGCGGTTTGGATGCAGCCAATCGCTGCACTTGCCAGAGAGGCTCGCAACGCCCAGGATGCGAATGAAACCAAGAATAGAAAAAACATGAAATTTAAGAGGAAATAACCCCTCAGACTGCCTCAAAAGTAGTTATTATGACAGCAGATTTGTCAGCAATGATGATAAAAATCTAATAGTAATGGTGTATCTGTGTTTTCAAAGTTTCAAGATGAAAACTATTAATTTGGGATTTTACACATAGCATTGATTTCTATTGTGGTGTAAAATTTACCGCAAAACTGCACAGTTCTTCCCTCACAGCTCCTGTGGGTCAGAACCTAGGTGTTCCTTAGCTGGGTCCTCTTCCTGATGGATTTCCGCTCAACTGCAGTCCTGGCACTGGCCGGGAGCTGTGGCCTCATCTAAAGGCATGGCTGGGTATGCCCGCTCCCAGGCTCGCCCCGTGGTCTTAGTCCCCCTGGCTCTCAGGCAGAGGCACCTCACCTCCAGGCCTCCTGCACCTTTCCCAGATGGCAGATGGCCAGGACGGCAATGGGGAGTCTGCTAGCGGGACGGAAGGTGCAGTCATTGCTAACCTGATGGTGGTAGGCAACACTCTAGCTCCCAGGCGGAACGGGCAGTGTGCCCAAGCGCACAGTCAGACTGCCGTCCAGCGAGGGCTGAAACAAAGTCACCTGCACACACACACGATTCAGAGCTGACTGTTGCCCCCAATCCGTGTAGAAGTCTCTCCTGGAGCTTCAGGGGGAGCTGAGTGGGACAGAGGGAGAGGTTTGTGGCACAAAGCAACTGAGACTATGAACAGTGCCCCAACCATGGAGGAACAGAGCAATGGAGCTGAAGGGACGATGCTGAGCCAGTCCAGCTCCACCAGGCCCTCGCGTCTTTCAGGAGGAGGCTGGCCCTGCAGCGTCCGTCCCTACTCCTAAGTCAAGGACTGGGTTTAAAAAGGGAAGTCAGCTGCTACCAGGACACAGAGAGCTTCAAAGTCTGCGGGGGATCTCGCAGGGGTCAGGAAAGGGGATAACAAGGCAAAGATGAAGTCTGGTAAAGGGAAAACACAAAATGGGGAAAAACTCAATCAGGACTCTGATTACAATAAAGTTCAATGGATTAAACTAGCCAGTTTTTAAAAAATCACTAATCGACTTGGGTGGAGAACAGGAAATGTAGCTGTGTCCTCATTTGCAGGACGCAGCTAAAGCAATAAGGAAAGAGAGGAGAGACGTAGCTGGTCACCAGCAGAGAGCTATGATGACATTCTTGATGCAGATAAAAGGCAGGGGTAGAGGAACAGTGTGGGCAGGAGGAGGGGGCCGCCTCCAATCCGGGAGAGGTTTGCCGGGGAGACTAAACCACACTGAACTTGTATGTGCCAAACACGTGGCCTGAAAACCTGTAAGGCAGATATTGGCAGAAGTCCAAGAACAAATGATGTGCTGTGCAGTCAAAAGGAAGTTGAGATGCACATCTCTCAGGACAGACAAGAGAGACCTTGAATTCATAGGGTCACAAAAACTCGAGGAACCGTTACAAGTGAGACTCAGTAGACGTAAACCCTGCACACGGAATTGAAGAATTCCCCATTTTCAAGCACACGTGGGATGTTTACCAGCAAGGGACACACTGCACGGCCACCAAACCAAATCTAAACAAAATTTCTGAGAATCTATGTTATTTTGATCATGTTCTCTGACCACATGCAGTGACAACAGGACAAACAATCACCAAACATTTGGAACTGTAAAACCGTAAAATAATATTTGACTAATGGTTCAAGGAATGAATCAGAAGGGGACCCGAAAACAGGTAGAACCCAACCACAAACAAACACCACGTGCAAAACTTCTGAGGGTGTAGCCAAGCTGGACCTTGGGAAGGAATTTCTATCCTGAAGGTTCGCGCACAAGTGAGCAGGAAAGGTGGAAAAGCAGCTGTCTCATTGGAGATGCAAAGAAAACAATGAAGAATAAAGAAGTGATTTGTGAGATCAAAAACTGGAAAGAAAAGCAAACATTAGGCAGAATGGACAAAACTCCAAACTGGCTCTTTGTGGTAAGAAGCCTCTAAGATGGCCTCCAGTGACCCTACCTCCTGGTGCTCACTTGCAGCCAAGTCCCTGCCTGAGCCAGGGCGAGGCTGGCCAACTGTTCCAGGGAATAGGATGCAGCAAAAGTGATGGGACATCCCCTCCAAGACTAGGCCACAAGAAGTTTGTGGCTTCTGTGCTCCCCAGACCCCCTAGTCTGGAGAAAGCAGCTGCCAAGGGAAGAACTGATGCTTCCAGCTGAAGGCCACAGGAGTGAACTTGGAAGTGGATCCTCCCAGCTGAGCCCTCCAATGGCTGCAGCCCCAGCCAATGCCTTGCAGCCTGTCAGGCCCGAGAGAGAGCCACCAAATTCGGCCACAGCTGGCTCCTCACACACAGAAACTATGAGAGAATCCATGTTTGCTGTTTTTAGCCACTAAATTCTGATGCCATGTGTTGCCCGGCAATAGATTGGTCAACATAAACTAGAAGGGTCATAATGAGGCAAGACAGAAGAAGAAAGGAGGAAAGAGCACATCCCTGGACAGTATTAAGAACGAACAAGGACACACAGCCACAGAAAGAACAGAGACCTGAAAATCAAAAGGAAAGATTATAACCAATTTTGTCAATAAATTCAAAGCTTAAATAAGATAAACAATATTCTATAAAAAATTGAACATAACATAATCACTCGAGGAAAAAATACAATACCCCAACAGCTCGATAACCATAAAGAAAATGAGTCAGTGGTTTATAGAAGTACCCCACCCAAAGAAAAAGATGCAGATGGTTTAAAGAAAAATTCTATCAAGCACTTAAAGAATAGGCAAAAAAAAAAAAAAAAAAAAAAAAAAAAAAGCTATCCCCAGGTGCCTGGGTGGCTCAGTCGTTAAGTGTCTGCCTTTGGCTTAGGTTATGGTCCCCGGGTCATAGGATCAAGGCCCGAATCAGGCTCCCTGCTCAGTGGGAAGCCCGTTTCTCCCCCTCCCACTCCCCTTGCTTTTTTTCCCCCTCTCTAACTGTCTTTGTCTCTGTCAAATAAATAAATAAAATCTTTAAAACAAAAATAAAGAATAGGCCATCCAAATCTTATACAAAGTGTTTTGGATGATTAAGAAGTTGGAAGGCTACCCAAGTAATCTTGAGAGATGAAAACCAGATAGTGTTAAAATAAAATTTAAAATAAGATGTAGACTAATAATATTTAGAAACAGAAATACAAATTTATAAAATGACATATGAACAAATGGAATCTATCAAGATACACAAAAATAATAATTATGCCAAATCAGGTTTATTCCAGGAATGGAAGAAGGAAGAACTTATCATTAGAAAATAAATGAACATTTAACACATTAACAAATCAATGGAATTTTCTACTGAATCATCACAACACATATGAGAAAAACTGATAAAATCTAGCACAAACTACTCTCTCATTGAGGTAAAACTGACATAACAGCCCTTTTACGAAGATGGCGCTGAAAGCTAAGAAGGAAGCCCCTGCCCCTCCCAAAGCCAAAGCCAAAGCAAAGGCTTTGAAAGCCAAGAAAGCAGTGCTGAAAGGCGTCCACAGTCACAAAAAAAAAAAGAAGATCCGCACATCACCTACGTTCCGACGACCCAAGACTCTGCGTCTCCAAAGGCAACCCAAATACCCTCGAAAGAGCACCCCCAGGAGAAACAAGCTTGACCACTTTGCCATCATCAAGTTCCCCCTGACTACTGAATCAGCCATGAAGAAAATAGAAGACAACAACACACTTGTGTTCATTGTGGATGTCAAGGCCAATAAGCACCAGATCAAACAGGCTGTGAAGAAGCTCTATGACATTGATGTAGCCAAGGTCAACACCTTAATCAGGCCTGATGGAAAGAAGAAGGCATACGTTCGGCTGGCCCCTGACTATGATGCTTTGGATGTTGCCAACAAAATTGGGATCATCTAAACTGAGTCCAGCTGGCTAAATCTAAATACAGTTTTTTCATGATTAAAAAAAAAACTGACATAACATCAAATTTAACCATTTTGAAGTGTATAATTCAGTGGCTTCCAGTGTATGTTCACAGTGTCATCCAACCAACATCACTAAATAATTCTAAACAATTTCATCACCCCAAAAAGAACCCCATACCCATTTAGCTGCCACTCCCCATTTCCCCTCCCCTCAGACGCTGACAGCCATTAATTTGCTTTCTGTCTCTGTGAACTTGTCTATACTGGATATTTCATATAAATTAAATCATACAACTCGTAGCTTTTTGTGTCTGATTTCTTTCACTTGATACAATGTTTCAAGCATGTATCAGTGCATCATTTTTATGGCTGAACAAAATACCATTATATAGATATACATTTTGTTAGTTCATTCATCAAATGATAGACATGTAGACACTCTTTTGGTTGACTGTTGATTGGAGAGTCTAATCAACTTATATTTAGTGTAATTATTGATACAGAAGGACTTCTGCAACCTTGCTACTTGTTTTCTATTTGTCTTACATCTTTTTTATTTTACCTAGATTCCTCCATTTCTGCATCTTTTGGCTAGGTAGATATCTTCTGGTGTAACATTTTGATTTTCTTCTCATTTCTTTAACTCTCTGTATATTTGTTATTAGGGCCTGCCATGTGGCTTACAAATAACATCTTAATTTATGATGATCTAGTCTGATTAATACAAACTTGGTTTCCATAGTATACAAACTTTGCTCCTACATAGTTTCATTCCTCCATGTTGCTTTTGTTGCAAATCACATTTTTATACATTGCATGCCCATCGACGGGGTTTATAATTATTGTTTTATGTAACTGTCTTTTAAAGCAACAGGAAATGAAAGAGGATTTAGAAACCAAAAGCACAATAATACTGGCTTTCATGTTTATTGTTATTCTGTATTTCTTCGTATGGATTTGAATTGCCATCTAGTGTCCTTTCATTTCAACCTGAAAGGATTCTCTTTAGCATTTCTTGCATGGCAGGTCTCCTAGTGACAGATTCTCTCAATTTTTGTTTATCTGAGGATGTCTTAATTTCTACTTAAATTTGGAAGGATAGTTCTGCAGGGTACTGAATTCTTGGTTGGCATTTCTTTGTTCAGTGTTTTCTAAGCATCACACCAATGCTCTCTGGTGCCCATGATCTCCGATGAGAAATAAGCTGTCATTCTTAGAGAAAACCCCTTATAGATGTTTACGGTGTATTTGGTTTCCAGCAGCTTGATTGTCACATGTCTTGGTGTGGATCTGTTGGAGGAGTTTTCAAACTTGAACTTTGTTAAGCTTCTTGGATGGGTACATTCATGGTATTCATCAAATTTGAGAAGGTTTTGGTCATTATTTCTTCAAATATTCTTTCTTCCCTGTTCCCTCCTCCTAATATGCATATGTTGGTTCACCTGGTGCTATTCCATAAGTCCCTTAGGTTGGCTTATTTTTCTTTCTTCTTTTCAGACTTTCTAATGTCTGTTGATCTATATTCGAGTTCACTGAGTCCTTCTTATGTCCGCTCAAATCTCCTGTTGAAACACAACTGAATTTTTTCTTTTCAGTTATTGTACTTTTCAACTTGAGAATTCCCATTTGGTTCCTTTTAATAATTTCTATATTTTCATTGACATTCTCCATTTCATTAGACAATGTTTCCATGGTTTCCTTTGGTTATTTCTACATGGTTTCTTTAGCTCTTTGAGCATGTTTAATTAGTTTATTTAAGGCCCTTGTATGATTAATCTAGTGTCTAAGCTTTTTCAGGGACAGTTTCTAGACACTTCTTTTTGTTCTGTGTGCAGACCATATGCTCTCATTTATTTGTATGCCTCATAACCTTAATTGTTGTTGAAAACTGCAAATTTTGCACATTATAGTGTGGCATCCTTGGAAATCAGATTCTCCTCCTTCCTCACGATTTGTTATCACTTCTCATGGTTGCTGTTGTTTAATGACTTTCCTGAACTAATTTTGTGAAGTCTGCATTGTTTGTCATGTGGCCACTGACGTTTTTGTTGAACTAGCTTAGTGGTCAGTTAGTGATTTTATGAAGACTTCTTTAGAAGTCTAGAACAGCAATACCTTCCCAGACCACAAAATCTCCTAGTCTTTGCAGATGGCCATGTATATGGATTGGGGCACACTTTTGACACTCATCCAAGCAGTTTAATACTCTGCCTCCTCCCTCACTGCAATTTGCATGGAGCCTGAAGGCCACCCAGGAATGACAGATGAGGCCACTTAGGCTGCCCTCTGCCCAGGGAATGTTCATGCAGCTTAGACCCACAGAAGCTCCCAGCCCAGCCTCTCCTGCCAAGCTTTTCAATGTGTCTGTTGTTTGCCCCCCAGCCATCAGCAGCTAATAAATACATGTGCCTTTAAAAGTTTTAACAGGAATTGTCACTCCCCCCCAATAGCTACTTCTCCATCCTGGAGACTTCCTAGTTGAGTGAAACAGAGGCAAGACTTTTTTGCAAGAGTCCTTCAGGGAGCGCCCAGAAGATCAGAACAAAGAGTGACAGTTCTTACTGCCCCTCTGGCTCCAGGCACCCACACCTGGTTTTCATGGCTGCCAACCAAGCAGAGCACGAGGGGCAGGCCAAAGGCAGGAACAAATGCCCAGAGCCCTCAGACCATGATTGAACTGCTTTTTCTCAATCAAGCATTAACCTTGTGGTATAAATCTTTGGTCATTTTCCAGAATTTCAATAAAGTTGATTCTGATATAATTTTTTTGACAGTTTACTTGCTGGTTTTTGAAGTTTCTTACTCCACCCTTTTCATGGACATCACTGCCTAAAAAGCATTTTTGATGAAACCCTGTCAGAAAACTGTAAGTTGAAGGAGAATTCCTTGAGTTGATATCAGCCAAAAGTGGGCAGTGAGCATCATAAAGAAGGGCGTGGTGGTGGTCACGTAATGCTGGGTACTTAAAATGACTGAAATGGTCACCTTATGCTGTATTTTACTATTCGTAACATTCTGTATCCAGTAGCCATTAAAAAAAAAAAAAAAGTGAAGCGTCCTAAGCCCTTATTGTCGGGAACAATAATGCGCCTGCCTTACTACAACTCTGTGCTGGGTTTTTGTGCCCCAGTAGCCCAAGTACACTTATAGCTGACTGGAGGGCATATGGAAACCTATACAGAAAATCAGGGGTCTGCAGACTAATATTAGCACTAACAAAACATCTTTAAACATCAAAATATAAGACAATAGAAACGGTTAGAAAAAGGAATCCTTTGACAAGAGATACAGCATCCAGGACCTGTAGAGCGACATGTGTCTGGTCTGCTCCCCTTTCTGTTGCACCAAGAAGCACATGTCGAGAGCCCCTGCACTGGCGTCAGCCCCAGAGATCAGCGCAGGCCAGAGAACTGGCGGGAGGCACGTGTTAGTCCTGAGCCAAAACCTTCCAGCGCTCTCTTCTGCCAGGTCAGCCATTGGACCACTAACTGTGGCCGCGCTACCTTGTGAAACCACCTCCTGTCCCCATGCTCATGGACTGTGGGGGGTTCCGTCTGAGCCCGAGGGGGACCTTGCAATATGTTTTAGCCAGTAGAACGTGCAACTGTGATGCAATGTCACTTTCATGATCATCACTGTGATGAGATTTTAGTGCCCACATGGCCAAGCGACGCCCCCTTTGGTGGCCTGGGGAAGATCCATGGGGCGAGTCGCTAAGAGCGACTTCCAGCTGGTAGTCAGAAACTGAGGTCCTCAGTGCCGCCCCCTGCAAGAAGCAGAATGCAGCCATGGCCATTGAGCTCGGAGGTGGGTCCTTTCTGGGTCCTCAGAGGAGAGCATGGCTGGGTTGATTCCTGACCCGCAGAAACAGTCAGAATCATATGCCAAAATGTGTGTTGTTTTAAGTCACTGAGTCTGTGGCAATGTGGTCACACAGCCGCAGCCACCTGCCGTGGTGATGGAGGGTGGTGCTGGCCACAGTGCCCCACAGTATAAGGAAAGTCAGGCTTTGGTTTGGAGTCATTGCTGTCTGGGGCCTTAATGACCACACAGAACCTGATCTGATGATTATCATTCATCGTTGGAAAATGACCTTCAGCCCAAGAGCAATGTGTGAGGCCCATGAGGGGGTAGGGGAAGCAGGGGGCAGTTCCTGCAACCCACGGGGGAGCTGCTGGACAGAGCAGAGGCTCGGGCCCTCGTTGGAGGGTGAGGAACAGCCAGCACGAGGGAACCCAGCAGGACTACCTCACCCCCTGCCTGCCAGAAGTCCTCTGGGGCCACGGCAGTTGGGGAAGGGGAGAGAGGGGGACATCTGGTGCACCTCCTCATTTGATGTCAGGGCTTGACCCATGAAGGGTCACTCAAGTCCAGGGCAAACAGCCCAGCACCAAAAAGAAAATGGATGGAAGCCAGAGCCAAGCCCCAAGGGCTGAAGACCCTACTGGCCACTAACTCCCCTAACCCCTCCTACCTCCTCCCTACTCCTCCTGTGGCAGGAGTTTGGGGTGTAAGTACCCAGGACCTGCCTCCACAATTTAGCCAACTTCCCTCCAGCTTGGCCTGCAGGGTGGGGGTCAAAGTGCAGCAAACCCTTGGGGTCAGACGGACCATGGAGGGAGAGAGAACCATCCCAATGGCAACAATTTACTCCCTCCGCCAGGCGAAAAATCAAAGCAGCTCAGCAGAGATATTTTGGGGAATCTCTGAAAGGAAAACTGCACTGGCAGGAAATGGGGCCACGGCTCCCCTTCTCGGAGCTGCCGGAGTCTGGGTGCTCAGGTGCTCAGCCTTTCCTGGGGCACCCCCAAAAGTCCTCTCCCCACTGCATGCACCCAAAAATCCCTCAGACCCGCAGAAAGCAGAGTACCCCCCCCAGCCCTGGATCTGAGGCCCCGGCCGGCACAGGGTCTCCAGGGCCTGGGAGTCATGAAGGAAAGAGTGTGGTACAAACCAGGCTCCAGTTCAGAGCCTGAGCCCAAGAGCCACAGAGTCGTGGCTGCTGGCAGAGTGCAGATGCCACAGAAGCGGGCAGATAAGACGGAGCATAGTCTGCAAGGACGAGGAGGGTACTTACTCGCAGAAACCTGGAGAACACCAGAACCAGTCTGCACTGGGAGACTTGCCTAACTCCCAGAGCCAGTGAATGCGACCTTGTTGGTGTTGGGGTGAACCCAAATCTGGCACAGAGGAGGGACATTCCGGCACAGATACAGAGAAAGGAGGGATGGCTGAGCCCAGGGCCGCCATGCACCTTCCATGACTCCAGCAGCTGCAAGAGGCTGGGAGGACCATCCCCAGGAGCCTGGGTGGGAACAGTGCCCTGGACACCTGAACCTCAGACTTCTGGCCTCCAGAACTGAGAGGGTAAGTTTCTGGGGTTTGAAGCTGGCCCAGGGCTGCTGCTTGGCTGCAGCAGCCACAGGGAGCAAATATGGACTGTGACCGCTCACTGGCTGTCAGAACCTTCTTCTCAGGAGCAAGGAGCTCTCACGGTGCAAACGACCAGATGCCTGCCTTCCGTCCTTCCTAGTTCACTCATCCCTGCTGCTTCTATTCAAATTACGGGAAAGTAATTTTACATGCCCACCGCTCAGCTCTTCACCCCTCCACCTCCCCCAGCACTGCTCTCTCCCTGAGTGGGTGCCTCGAGTGGCTTCCTACGGGATGGTCACCAGCTCGGCTGGGGACAGATGAGACAGTGAACACTCTCCTGCTTTTACAGTTTGTGCTCCTCTATATTTCTTGGGTTGTTATCCTAAGATTGCACATTTTTATAAAAACAGTGTTGTTTTGGGCCCCTGGGTAGCTCAGTTGGTTAAGCATCTGCCTTTGGCTCTGGTCATGATCCCAGGGTCCTGGGATCAAGTCCCGATGGGGTCCCCTGCTCAGCGGGGAGTCAGCTTCTCCCTCTGACCTTCCCCGCTCTTGTGCTCCCTCTCTCTCTCAGATAAATAATATCTTAAAAAACAAAACAAAAACCACAATGCTATTTTAGCAGATCTGAAAAACTTGAGTGGGACTCCCGGGGGTTGTGGCTATGGAGCATTGCCTGCAAATGGGGCCATGTATTTTGTAACATTTCTTTGAGTCAAGAATCTTGAGAGAAAACCACTGCTACCTGGTGTTATTGGTTTCCTAGGGTTTCCATAACAAGCCAGGTGGCTTTGGATAGCAGGAATGGGTTGTCTCAATGTTACGAGTCAGGAGCCTGAGACCAAGCTGTCCGCAGGGTGGTGCTTCCTCTGGAGACCAGGTGCTCCTGGGCGCGTGGGCCTCTGGCCTCTGCACCCATCCCCACGTGGCCACCTCTCCTCCTGTGGCTCATCTTACAAGCACACGAGTCATGGTGCACTGAGAACCCCGCACCAACAGGGCCCCCTCTTAACCGATTACACCTGCAATGACCCTATCTCTGATTCCGGTCACTTTGAGATCCTGGGAGTTACAGTGTCAATGTGACTTATTGTGGGACACAATCCAGTCCCCGGCACCAGGTCCAGGGTCAGATATGCCCAATAGCCCGCTTGCTTCCACAGCTTGCCAGTCTCCCTCCAGAGCTCTCCATCAGAGCTGGTGGAGAGGGCCAGACGCTCCTAGCGGGCAGACACTGACCAGGCCCCTCTGGTCATGAGAGGGGCTACGTCACCACCATGAGGCTCCTTCTGCACGAGACGCCACCAATGTTTGCTCACAGGCCCCTTCTGTGCTGATACAATTTAAAATCATTACTATGAAAATCAAAATTATTACCATTAAAGTTACAGATGTTTGTTTAAAAACCTTCCAAGTTGCTACCATGGCCTTAAACTTGAGGGATTTCTTTGCTCTCCACTGCTTTGCATGGATTCAGTTGTCTCCTTCCTGCATGCACACTTTCACGATCTTTTCAGAGAATGAGTATGAACTCCCAGAATCTGGGCATGCGGGGAACTGCTTGTCTCCGGTCTTGAAGGATCATTTGGTGCAACTACTCTTCAGCTGTGGGCCGTGGAACTCTGACATCCAGCTTTTTCGGTTGAATATATAGCAACAATTTACTCATTAAAAAATATTTTGGAGGTTCCTGGGTGGCTCAGTCAGTCGGTTAAGTGCCTGACTCTTGATTTCAGGGTCATGTGCTCCAGCCCTGCTTTGGGGCCCCAGCACCTTAAAAAAGTGTGTATTTTTGGTGGCTGCTGTACAGATCTCATGCAGCCACGGATAAGATGGACAGAGCCCTGCTCACGGACCTGACACACCACGGGCATGAGGGAGCCACACACTAGCTACCATGCAGTGCCAGGAGGTGACAGCTGCCATGGAGAAAGACGTAGGGGAGATACCAGGAGCAGACCCAGATGACACAGGAAGGGTCCTCCGAGGACAGCCCTGAATGGCAGGAACAGTGGGCCTGCACAAGTGGCTGGAGCCCAGGAGACGGCTCTCAGCACCCCGTTGTCAGTGCGATCTGTCCCTGCTCCTGCTACTATATTTCTGTTTGTCCTGCACAGTCAAGAGGTCCTTTCTCCCTCAGGACAACGGTGGGGTAGGGAGGGATGCAGCCAGCCCTGGCCTCATCATGGAGCCCGTGTCCTCATGTCCTGTCCAGATGACCTCCTCAGAGCTCTGTCCTCATGCCACCAGGAGTTCCTTAAAGCAGTCACCTCCCATTTCCGCTCCCACCCCCAGCTCTGAGATCTGCTGAGATGATTTCCCACTTTCTTTCCCAAGTGATTATCAGGCATTTCTGGCAGCACATGTACACCTGTGTTCTTGAGGGTCCCATGCAGATTTCCCAGGAGGCTGGGGAGCACAGACCCCCGAGCCTGGGGCTGGGAGCCCACAAGCCTGTGTTTACCAGCCGGGTGCTGGAGGCCAGGTGCCTGTCTCTGCACCTGCCGGTCCTCACCCGGGGTTGGAACCTGGGAGGGCATGGTGCCCTCTGTACTGGTCGCTGGAGCCTAAGAGGGTTGACGAGAAATGGGGACCATGCCCTGCATCCCCCATGTGTTCTGAGAGCAGGGTTAGTACAATGTCCCTTGGGGTGACTGGGGGGCTGAAATCAATTGATGGGAAGTGGAGAATATGACGACCTCTTCTCCCCAGATTCCTGGCAGACTGAGGGAGATTGATGGGGAGGAGATGGGCTGTGAATCAAGCTTCTGGGACTCTGAGATCCCGAGACGCCTTCATGAGAATGCTTGGGCAAAAGCAGTTGAGCTCATGGGATGTCCACCCGCATGCGGCTGGCCAGCGGAACCAGGTGGGTGTGCTGTCCCCTGGGAGCCCATGGATGGAAAGTGCAGATTACCTCTACGAGTTGCTAGGGGGAAGAGGACAAGAGGACAGGGATACTTGTCAGCTCCTTCCTCGTGGGTGGTCGGCAAGGAAGGTGGCAAGCTCCCTGACCAGCTCCTCCTGGAGCTGGTGGGAGGGTAAGAAGTGTAGGCTGTGACAGCATCCTGCTGGAGGTCTGGACTCGGGACTGTGGGCTGGGAGGTGAGGGGTTGAGGGAAATGGGCAGGATGACCACACATTTTCCCATGTGGCCAGGGAGCAACAGTGGCAGAGTGGAGGAAATGTGGTGAGTGTACCCTGTGTGGCTGACAGGCTGAATTGGACCAGCTGATGCTGGGAGGGCCATCAGCAGGGGGGCTTCAGAGATCAGCCGGAGTCCTTCAGGCGGGACACAGACAGGCCTGGGATTCTAACACGGAGAACCCCGCCCGCCCCTCCAATGATTGGGCCCCCAGGCTGCCCCTCTTTTGCCTCAGTCCCCACTGCACCCAGGGCTCCAGCTTACCTCTCATCTTCCCAATGACCCCTCCCCACCCCGTGTGTGTGTCTCTCTCTCCCCTTGGGTCTACCCAGCACCATCTAGGAACCACCTATAGGGCCCTGGTGTCCATCCCCCCATGTGCTCTGCTGTGGTTGAGCCAACCGGCCAGAGCTCAGACCCTCCAGGTGTGCAGATATGCACCTCCTCAGACTGTGTGCACTGTTTGTCTCCCTTGGGAACTTGTTCCTCAGTCCACCCCGCCCAAAAGTGGCCTATCACCTCTGCCCTTCTGTCTTCACCGCCCCCCAACAGCCTCCCCACAACAGGCTCCAGCCCCCAAGAGCTCCACCTGCGTCTTCTGGAGGGGGAAGGTGGACTGTCCTGGTGTGCAGCCCCTGGAGCCGATGCTGGACCCTGGACAGCCCTGCAACTTGTTTCCTCAGACACCTCCAAGAACACAATGTGGAAGAATGCCCCCGAGCTGGCCAGACCCGGGGAATGGAGTCTGGGCTTCCTCTGGGATCAGGCAGGCGGGGACGGAGCACCTCTTGCGCTCCTCACGCGCCTCTCCCTGCGGCTCCGGGACCTGGTCTCCCATCACAACTGCTTTCTGGTTGCAGCGCCACCTGCCTAAAATGATGCCACGGGAAAGGGTCGGGCTTTTCGGCTACAGCGCCGGCCGGCTTGGCACAGGCTGTGCGGACAGAGGGGAGCAGGACCACGGGCAGAGCGACATCCGCTACACGTGCTGGCAACAGTGAGGAAGTCAGGGGCCTCGAGCAGGGAACCGGAGGGCACCCGGAGGAAAGGACGTTCCGTGGGGTGCGGGGCAGGGAGCCGACCCATTGGTTTGGGAACCCAGGAAAGGTCGGTGCCCCCAAGGAGCAGGAGCTGCAGGCGTGTCGGCGAGGGCAGGTGGGAGGCCTATCCTGCGCCAGCGGCTGGTGGGGCGGTCCCTAAGCCGGGCAGCCAAGCAGCGCGGGTGGGGCTGCAATCAGCCGAGGGTCAGCGAGGTGATGACTCAGAGAAAGGAAGCGACCTTCCCTCCCCACGCACGGATTAGCTTCGTGTCCATCCGCCTGCTCGTCGCCTCCAGAGGCTTCCGTCCTGGAGCTGCACCTGCAGCAGAAGAGCGTCGGGAAAGGGCTTCCCGATCCCTCCGGAGACCCAGGCGGCCCTTCTCAGGACACACAAGGACGACGAGCGCCCGCTGCGGAGCCTCTAGCTCCAGGGACCGATCTCCATCCGGGGCAGGTGCCCGTGCCCTCCTGACAGATTCCGGGCCCCAGGCTCACCTGCCAGGGCGCAGGGCGGCCCCGGCGTCTCCGGGTCACCAGGCGCTGGCGGCCGGAGCCGGAGCCCGCGCGGCCTAGTGCCGCCCCACGTGGCGGGACCCTGAACTCGGACCGCCAGCAGTTCTCCGGGCGACACCGCGTGTCCGCGCGAAGACCGGGACCGGCGGCACAGAACAAACCCGCACTGACGCACTGCGGAGGCGAGAGAACCCAACCGAGGACGCGCGCTTGGGTGACACCGCCTCCACACAACCCGCGGGACAGACTGAGAGCTGCAGGGGCAGTGGCTTCTTAAAGACAGGGCTGTTCCAGCATCTCACAGGCTGGGCTGGGACTGTCTCTCATTGGCTGGGCTATGACTGTCTGTCATTAGCGGGGCTGGGACTGTCATTGGCTGTGCTGAGACTGCCACTCGTTGGCTAGGCTGGGACTCTCACTGACTGGGCTACGGCAATTTCTCATAAGCTAGGTTGTGCCAGTGTCTCATTGGCTGGGCTGTGGCAGTGTCTCATTGGCTGGATTGTGACTCTCTCTCATTGGCTGGGCTGTTACAGTCTCTCATTGGCTGGGCTGTTGCTGGGGGAGGAGGAAATCTTCCTTCCTCCTGCTGGGATAGTAAAGTGGTAGCTAAGGTAATAGCAGGTGTAAGGTGTATGTCTTCCTGTTGGGTGTGCGGTTGACCGGGACTGTAGGGCGGGAGCTCCCCCGCCCACCTCCACACTCCGTTCTAAACGCATCTTCTTACTAATGTTCACGTGGTGGCATCCCTACAGCACCCCCATCGCTGGCCTGTGGAACGAAGGCTCCGCGGGGGAGGTGAGCAAGGGGCCAGGGGAAGGGTCCGCATGGGCACTGGTCGGGCTGGGGGGGCCTTCAGGAAGGGGTCCCGGTAATGAGGTCCAGAGGTCCGTGGCTGGGGAGGGGAGCAGGAGTGACATCCGGAGGAGGCTGGTGATGGCCCAGCTGTCGTGGACGCCGATCCCGGCGAGGCCCCCCCCCCCCCCCCCCCCCCGTGCAGGGAGACACGCTTCCGCTGCAGCCCCGCACCTCCTCCGCACTGTGTGGCCTGTCCCAGCGGAAGGCAAACCCCCATCCAGGCCCCTGCGGCCCTCCCAGTCCCGCCACCCCACCTGCAGACTGGCACCACCTTCATGCCGCGCCGTCCCGCACGCCAACACCTGGCACCGGGCGCTTGACAGACCCGCACCCCCAGGGCCGGCCTGACCGTCCGGGGCATGTTCCCATCCAGCAGGCAGGGGAGGGGTCCTCACCTGCCAGGAGAGCCCCTCCCGGACCTGCAGGGCTGCAGCCGGGTCAGCACAGGGAGGTGACCCCCAGCACCCTGCCCCCTGGGTGCGGGTACCCCCTACGCGGACCCGCACAGGGAGCCTCCCAGACCTCCAGCCAGTCAGGGGGTGTCTGCCCTCCAGCCCGAGGCAGACGGGTCTGCCGGCCGGAGCCCGCTGACCAGCTCAGCTCAAACGGGTGCCGCGGCCATGGGGCTGGCCGGGCCTCCCACCAAGCGGCTTGGGGGGGACAGGTGCCCACAAGCCCAGCAAACGAGCTGGTAACAGGCGCCCAGAGACCACCCGCCGGCCGGAGCCCCTGACCCAGCTTCTAGAGAACCCATCAAGCCGTCTTCCCAGAAGGCCGTGCCCGCGACAGTCCCACCAGCGACCTGGGACAGAGCCCTGTCCTCCCAGCGTCGGGGTGTCCCTTAGCTTACCCACGTGCTGCAGGGGGCGGGGATGTACATTCGGGTCCTTGTTTGGATTTCCCTAATGCCTAAGGACGCTGAATACCTTCCATTCGCTTATTTGCCATCTGTCCATTCTCTTTGCTGAAATGTCTATGTCTTTTGCCCATTTTCTGTTTGGCTAGTTTGGGGTTTTTTTCCTGTTGACTTTTGAGCATACTATATACATTCTAGATACAAGTCCTTTGTCAACTATGTAGTTTGCAAACAATGTTCTCCCAGGGGGTACGTTGTCTTTCATCCTCCCGACAGGGTCTTTACTAGAGCAAGTTTAAGGCCAGGTTTTCAAGTGTTTTCTTGTATGGATGGTGCTTCTGGTGCCATGTTTAGAACCCAGCAATACCGAGGTGCTGAGGATTGTCTCCCGTGCCTCCTTCTGAAAGGATGGCCCTTTCACAGTTTTCGTTGAATACATGCTGTGGTCAGTTTGAGCTCAAATTTGTATAAGGAGTGAAGTTTAGGACGAGGTCTTTCTATTTGTTTTGTTTTTGTTTCTCATCCAATGGACGTCCAATGGCTCTAGTCCTTTTGTGGAGAAGACTGTGCTTCTGATGAAGTGGATTCTTCACTTTTGTCAAAAATCAAGGAGTCAAGGGCACCTGGGTGGCTCAGTTAGTTGAACATCAAACTCTTGGTTTCAGCTCAGGTCCTGATCTCAGGGCTGTGAGATAGAGCTCCTCGCTGGGCTCTGTGCTGGGCATAGAGTCTGCTTGAGATTCTCTCTCTCCCTCTGCCCCCCACACCCCCTGCTCACTCTCAGGCTCTTTCTCTCTCTCAAAACAAACAAACAAACTCAGTGACTCATACTGGCGTAGGTCTGCTCCAGAGTCCTCTCCTCAACTGAACCCATGTCTTTCCCTCCACCAACACTTGACGGTCTTGAGACTGAGCACAGATTCCCCCATTTTATTCCTTTTCAAAAGTGTTTTAGCTCTCCTAGTTCCTTTGGATTTCTGTACATACTTTGGAATAATCTCGTCTATATGTACAAAATAAATACTGCTGCAATGTCTTTAGGGAATATGTGAGGCCAGTACATCAATCTGGGGAGACTTGACATTGCTATGACCACGTGTCTGCCATTCATTTGGAGGTTTGAGTTCTTTCCTCACTGCTGTGTAAATTTCAGCAAACAGGTCTTGTACATGTTTTTTAGATTTGTATCTAGCTGTTTAATGATTATAAAATTTCAAATATTGTGATTATGTATTTTTTAAGTTTTTGTTTCCATGTGTTCACTGCTAACATATAGAAATAAAGTTGATGTTTACCTTATATCCAGAAACTGTGCCGAACTCACATATTCATTCTAAAGCGGTTTTTGGTTTGAGATCCAGCAGGTAGAGGATTTGTTTGTTTGTTTGTTAGATTCATTGGAATTTTCTGCATAGACAGTCGTGCTGTCTACAAATGGAGACAGTTTAATTTTCCCTTTTCAAACCATATGCCTCCCCAACTCCTTGCCTTGCCTTCCTGCACTGGCTGGAACTTGGAGCACTAGGGATGAATAAGAGTGGTGAGGGAAGACTTCCTTGCCTTGTTCTGATCGTAGGAGAGAAGCAATAGTTTTTCACTATTCTATATTCTGTAGCTAGAGGTTTTTATTGAGGTTCTTCATCAAGATAGAGAATTCCTTCTATTTTGATGTTTTCTGAGTTTTTTACCATAAATGGGTGTTGAATTATGAATCAAAAGAAATGTTCTTTCTGCACCACCTGATGTGCTCATGTGACTTCTCTTTTTCAGCCTGTTGATAGGATGGATTAGTATTGATTGATTTGCAAGTATCGGACTGTCTCAGATGTCTGGAGAATATGCCCCATATGATTGTGGTGTGCAATTGTTTTTATACAGGGATGAGTTCTCTTTGGTAATGTTCTGATGTGGATTTTGGCGCCTCAGTTAATGAGGGATATTAGTCTGCAGTTTTCTTTTTCTATACCATCTTTCTCAAGTTGAGTATCAGGGTAATACTGGCTTCATCAAATAAATTAGGCGGTGCTCCCTTGTTTTCTCTCAATTTCCTGGAAAATATTATGTAAAATTGATGTTAATTCTTCTTTAAATGTTTGGAAGAATTCTCCAGTGAAACAACCTAGGCCTGGAGATACCTTTTTTTGGTGCTCTCTTGAGAACTTGGTCCATTTCACCTAAGGTGTCAAATTTGTGTAGGGGGAGTATTTCCTCCTCATTCTTCCCTGTGTGCAGTGTCTGAGCTGAGGCCCCTGGTTCATTCCTGATATTGATTCTCTGTGTCTTCTCTTTTCCTTTATCAATTTTACTAGAGGTCTATCAATTTTATGGCCTGCTATTTAATTGATTTTCTGTTTCTTTTTCCAATTTCATTGATTTCTGCACATTTTTATTGTTTCCTTCTGTATGTCTTGGGTTTATTTTGTTCTTCTTTTTCCTAGTTTCTTAAGGTATAAGTTTAGATGATTGGTTTGAGTTTTCCTTTTTTTAAAGGTAAGCATTTAATGCTGTAAACTTTCCCCATGGTACCTCTTTAATTGTGTACCACAAATCTTAATATCTTGTATTTTATTATAACTTAATTCATTAATTTTAAATTCCCTGGAGACTTGCTTTTTGACCTGTGGATTGTCAGAAGTGTGTTGTTCTATTTCCAAGTGCTTGAAGATTTTCTTATAATCTTTCTATCATTTCTTAGTATGATTCCATTGTGGTTGGAGAACATAGTCTACATGATTTCAGTTGTTTTACATTTGTTGAGATTTGTTTTGTGACCCAAGATACAGGCCATCTTGTTACATGTTCCATGGGGACGTAAAAACAACTTGAACTTTGCAGCTGTTGTGTGGAGTGTTCTATAAATGTCTATGTCAGGAACCTAAATGGGTACTTTCTGGTAATCTACTTTCTGTCTCTATGGATTTGCCTGTTTGGGACATTTCATATAAATGGAGCCATACCGTATGTGACCTTCTGTGTCCAGCCCCTTCCACTCCACGTGTTTTCAGGGTTCATCCATGCTGTATGTCGGTCCTTAGTTCCTTCTCATGGCTGAAAAATTTCCCGTTGTAGGGATGGACCATATTTTGTTTACCCATCAGCTGATATTTGGATTGTTTCCACTTTTTGGCTATTGTCAGTAGTGCTGTTTTGAACAGATGGGTAAATTTCTTTTTTTCTTTTTTTTTTTTTTTTGGTATGAACGTCTCTTTCCATTCTCTTGGGTTTATACTTAAGTGTGGAGCTGCGGGATCATACAGTAATTCTATGTTCGAAACTTTGAGGGACTTCCAGACTCTTTTCCATGACAGCTGCACCATTTTTCATTCCTACCAGCAAAGTAGGAGAGTCCCACTTTCCACTCCATCCCTAACTAACTTGTTGTTTTCTGGTTTTGAATTATTTTGTTATTTGCCCGTTGGGATTATGGCTGTCCTAGTGGGTGTGTGAAGTGGTATCTTTGTTTTAAGATTTTTAAAAATTTATTCATTTGAGAGAGATGCAGAGACAGAGACAGAGAAAGAACAAGCAGGGGGAGAGGTGGAGGAAGAGGAAGAAGTAGGCTCCCTGCTGAGCAGGCAGCCCCGTGAGGTGATTGATCTCAGGACCTGGAGAATATGACCTGAGCGGAAGGCAGACACTTCACCATCTGAGCCCCTCAAGCGCTCTGTGAAGTGGTATCTTACTGTGGTTTTGATTTGCATTTCCTCCATGATAAGGTATGGGAGCTAAAACTTACCTTGACCCTCTTAGGGTTTCTGGCTAGGACTGGCATTAAGTGTGAGTCCTTGTGGAAAAAAACACCCAAAGGAGTGATGAGATCTGTTGTTCCTAGAGCAGGTGAACAAGGAAAGGTAACCAGGAAACATGACTAAAACACCCAGGGAGGGCGAAGGCAGAGGAAAGCTGTCTTAACAAGCTCTGTCTGCACAAAATCACCTAGGCCTGACTCCTTGTCTCCGGTGACAAGAGTGTTACTTTCCTTTTAGTGCCGAGGGTTTGGGGGGGGACTGTCTTCCACGTGGGAGGTCTAGCTTCTGTGTTCAGGAAAAAATGCTAGTGCTGGGAAGTCAGGGCCTTTCTTGCACCTGCTGTCTTTCAAGCAAGGAACAGGACAGCCTGATGGACTCCGGAGTGGCGAGTCTAGCCTGACAGACTCGAGCTACGCGTCCCCAACTGCTTCGCTGGTGGTCGAGAGTCTTCCTGTAGACTTACCGGCCATTTGTGGACCTTCTTTGGGAAAATGTCTGTGCAGTGCTTTGTCCTCATCTGAAAGGGGTTGTCTCTCCTTTTGTCATTCAGTTGTCAGAATTCTTTCTGTACCCATGTCGGATAGATGGTTTGCAAATATTCTTTCCCCTTCTGTAGGTTGTCTTTTCACTTTCTCAGTTATGTCCTTTGATGCACAAAAGTTTTTAAATTTTGATGAAGTATGATCCTTCTATTTTTTTTTCTTTTTCTTCTGTTACCCGTGACTTCAGTGTCACATCTGGGAATCTATTACCAAACTGAGGCTTGGCTCCCTGGAGTGTGGTTTGCTCTGGCCTCTCTGTCCTCAGCTGTCACTGGTCTGACGCTGCAGCTTGGTCTCTACGTGCTCTGCCCACATGGTGCTGTCCACACTGACGTCCAGGTCCTGTGTGTCCTGTCCCTCAGTCCTGCTTATCTTGGCCACCCCTGCATTTCTCCAAACCCTGACCCTTGGCCTCCTCTTGAACTCGAGTATGCACACTCACTGTGCTGTCCAACGCCAGGGAGCTGGTCGGGGTCTGCCTATGGCGGCCCAGGAGCAGGCTCCAGACTGGTCGGTGGGATTCTGAGGCTGCAAGCATAGGCAGATTCTAGAAGGGGAGAGGGTGTGTGGATGCACATGGCCCCTTGGCCCAAAAGACCCATCTATGGGGACGAACGTGACCAGAGACAGATCCCCAGGAAGGTCCTGCCTCCGGTACACCTCCTTTTGGTGCTGCAGATGGTTGGATGCTGCACTGGAAAGCAGCACCACGCAGTTTTAATCCCCCATAAGGAAAAGGGCTCCATAAACAAAAATGTTAACCACAGATGTGTGAGTGTTCATACCACCAAAGGGTGGAGGATCCTGGGAGGCTATCTTGTCAACCTGACTCCTTTCTTTGTTTCAGTGTATTTTCTACAAAGGAATTTAAAATTACTACTAGTGGGACACCTGGGTGGCTCAGTTGGTTAAGCCACTGCCTTTGGCTCAGGTCATGATCCCAGTGTCCTGGGATCCAGTCCCGCATCAGGCTCTCTGCTCAGCAGAAGCCTGCTTCTCTCTCTCTGCCTCTGCCTGCTTGTGCCCTTGTGTTCGCACGCTCTCTCTCTCTCTGACAAGTAAATAAATAAAAATATTTAAAAAAATACTACTAGTGCTCTAAATGGGTTACCTAATTAAAATTCTGCCTGTGAGCTTAAATGAGTAACATACACCTGTCAAGGTGCATCACCCAATTCATATGAAAATAAAGTCAGAATTCAAGAGTGGGGACGCCTGGGTGGCTCAGTCAGTTAAGTATCCGACTCTTGATTTTGGCTTAGGTCATGGTCTCAGGGTCGTGGGATCGAGCCCCGCTTTTGGTTCTGCTTTGGGCATGTAATCAGCTCAAGATTTTCTCTCTCCCTCTCCCACTGCCCCTCCCCCTTCTCTAAAATGAAAAGAAAAAAAGAATTCAGAGAGCAGCCATGTAGAATGTGGAACATCTAGAATGAGTCATTACCCTTAGAAAGCAAAGGGGCTCTCAGCTGGTGATGATGACAAGTCCACTTTTATTCTAGTAAAAGTTAGCAAATCCCAACGAGCTGGAGAATTGGCAGAATATTCTTCTTACTAAATGTGTTGGACAGGGCCAGATATGCCCTCACAGCACCCGGAAGATGAGATCACAGTTTGGGCCACATTAGCCCATCTCTCCTGGGCACTGAAACAAACCTTTAGAGAAGACGTCTGTCTCCACATAAGGTAGACATAGTCACCCCCATCATTCTCCGCTTGCCTTTACAGGTTCCCTGTTCATTTTGAACTTCACAAGAAAGCTAAGGATGTCTGGATAAGGCAGATTCCAGAGTTGTACACCTATCCTGGGAGGGGAGAGAGCCACCCCTGCGTTCCCCTCTGTGAGTGGTGAGGAGAATTCCATGCATGGTCAGGGCAGGAATACACTGGCCAAACCTCCAGCGGACAGGCCAGGACAGCATGTGGCCGGTGTGGTGACTAGCATGGAGGGAGCATGCCCCCCCCCACAAGTGGGGTCTCACCCCTGCCTGCTCGCCCTCAGAGCTCGCTGAGTGGGTGGGCAGAGTGGAGGCCCTGGGGGCACCCTCCCAGATGTGGACCCTTGCTATGTGCCGGCAGCAGCCTGTGAAGTTGGGGACAGCACACAGGGCAGAGAGGGACATCCTGACATGGAGAGCAACAGTAGACAGCTGGGCTCTCAGGCAGAGAAAGAGGTCTCCCAGGTCAGGGTCCCAGGGCCCTGCAAAGTCTCACCAGAGCTCAGAGCCCAGGATGCCAGAGCCTCCCTTTTCATCCCTCATTTATTTAAAATAGAAGCATAGTTGACACACAATGGGGCATTAGTTTCAGGTGTACAGCATAGTGGTTGAAGCACTCTCTGTTCCACTCTGCTTATGAGGGTAGCGACTGTCATTTTACAACATTGTATTCTGTGTGTTGTACCTTTCATCCCCTTGACTTATTCATTCCATAGCTGGAAGTCTGGACCTCCCACTCCTTTCATCCATTTTGCCTGCCTCTTCTTCTCCCCCAATTTTTAAATTGTAATATATATTACAAATCACTTGAAACTTACCATCTTAACCATTTTAAAAAAGATTTTGACACAGAGAGAGAGAGAAAGAGAGAGAGAGAGAGAGAGCACAAGCAGGGGGAGCAGCAGAGAGGAGAGGGAGAAGCAGGCTCCTCACTGAGCAGGGAGCCTGACTCAGGGCTCGATCCCAGGACCCTGAGATCATGACCTGAACTGAAGGCATAGGCTTAACCCACTGAGCCACTGAGGCATCCCCATCTTAATCATTTTTATATAGTTCAGAGGTATTTAATACATTCATAATATTCTGAAACCAGCCCCACCCTCCATCTCCAGAACTCTTTTCATCTTGTAAAACTGACACTTGGTTCCCATCAAGCACTGACTCCCCCCTCCCAGCCCCTGACACCCACTATTCTGCTCTGTTTCTATACTCTGACTCCTCTAATGACCTCTCATATGGGTGGAATTACACATGGTCTGTCCTGTTGTGTCTGGCTTATTTCAATGAGCATCGTGTCCTCAAGGTTCATCGATGCTGTAGCAGGTGTCAGAACTTTCTTCATTTTTAAGGCCGAATAATGTGTCATTGTATGGATGGACCACATTTTGGTAATCATTCATCTGTCCTTGGACACTCAGGTTGCTTCAACTTCTTTAGCTGCTGTGACTAGTGCTGCAGTGAACATGGTTGTGCAAATATCTCTTCAAGACCCTGCCCTTGATTCTTTTGGGAACATACCTGCAGGTAGAATGGTGGGATCATATGATAATTCTATTTTAATCCTTTCAGTAACCTCCATCCTGTTTTCCCCACCAGTAGCATTCAGCACTCCAGTTCCCCCACATCCCTGTTAACAACCATTATTTACCGTTATTGTGTCGTGGTCATCCCACTGGGCGTGAGGTGGGATCACATTGTGGTTTTGACTTGCATTTTTCTTATGGTTAGTGATGTTAAGTATCTTTTCATGGCTTTTTGGCCCTTTGCATAACTTCTGTAGAGGAATGCCTGTTCAAGTTCTTTGCCCATTTTTGACTCGGGTTGTTTATTTTTGTTTTTTTGTTCTTGAGTTTTAGAGGTTCTCTACATAGTCTGCATAATAATACCTTCTGAGACACATCATTTGCAAATATTTTCTCCCATCCTGTGGACTGCCTTTTTATTCTATTGAGAGTCTTTGGATGCACAAAATTTTAAAATTTTCATGAAGTATAATTTGTCTATCTTTTCTTCTGTTTCCTCTGCTTTGCTGTCCTATCCAAGAAACCATGTCAAGTGTTGTGAAGCTTTTGTCTGTGTTTTCCCCTAAAAGATTTATAGTTTTAGGTCTTTGATCCATTTTGAGTTAATTTTTTCATATAAGGTAAGCCTCCAAAGTCATTTTTTTCCTTGGGGATATCCAGTTTTCCCAGCACCATTTGTTAAAAAGAGTGCCCTTTCCCTATTGAGTGGTCTTGGCACCCTTGTTGAAAATCACTTGACCATGTTTGTGAGGGTGTGTTTCTGAGCTGTCTATTCCCTTCTATTGTTTATATGACTGTCTTTTTGCCAACACAACACTGTTTTGATTATTGTAGCTTTGTAGTAAGTTTCAAAACCAGAAACTGTTATTCCTCTAGTTTTGGTCTCCTTTTTCAAGATTATTTTGGCTATTCAGGGTCCCTTGAGATTTCATGTGAAATTTAGACTTGGATTTCCAGTTTCTGCCAAAAATGAAATTTGGATTTTTATAGGGATTGTACTGAAACTATAGATTACTTTGGGAACCTGGACATTTTCACAATATTGAAACTTCAAATCCACAAACACAGCATGTGTTTCCATTTATTTATGACTTCTTTAATTTTTTCAGCAACACTATGTAGTTTTCATGGTACAAGTATTTCACTTCCTTGGTTAAGTTAATCCCTAAGTACTTGATTCTTCTTTATGTTATTGTAAGTGGAATTTTTTCTTTTTACAATTCCCTTTTAATATTGTGCATTGTTCAAGTATAGAAATGCAACTGACATTTTGTTGACTTTGTATCCTGCCACTTTGCTGAAATCATCTATTAATTCGAATGGATATTTTCTGCATTCTTTCAGGTTTTCTAATATAAGATTACATCATCTTCATACAGAGACAGCTTTAGTTCTTCCTAAATTTTTAAAAAGATTTTATTTATTTATTTGACAGACAGAGATCACAAGTAGGCAGAGAGTCAGGCAGAGAGAGAGGAAGGGAAGCAGGCTCCCTGCTGAGCAGAGAGCCCGATGCAGGGCTTGATCCCAGGACCCTGGGATCATGACCTGAGCTGAAGGCAGTTTCTTAACCCACTGAGCCAACCAGGTGCCCCTGATTTTCATATGTTGAACCATTCTTGCATGCCAGAGATAAATCCCACTTGGTTGTGGGGTAGAATCCTTTTAAATATGCTGCTGAATTCTGTTTGCTTGTATTTTGTTGAGGATTTTGGCATCAACGTTCATAAGTGATACTACTCTATAGTTTCTTTTCTTGTAGTCTTTGCCTGGCTTTGGCTCAAGGAAATGCTGACCTCATAAAAATGAGTTAGTAATTGTTCCCTCATTTTCAATTTTTTGAAAAACTTTGAAAGTGATTAGTATTAGTACTTTAGATGTTGGGAGAACATTTTTGTAGTTTCCTACAGTTGTAGGTGAAACCATCAGGTCTGGGGCTTTTCTTTGTGAAGAGATTGTTTTACTTTTTTATTTTATTATGGATTTTACTTATTTATTTGACAGACAGAGCGAGAGACACAAGCAGGTAGAGCAGCAGAGGGAGAGGGAGAAGCAGGCTCCCCACCAAGCAGGGAGCCCAATGTGGGGCTTGATCCCAGGACCCTGGGATCATGTCCTGAACCGAAGGCAGTTGCTTAACGAACTGAGCCACCCAGGCGCCCCAGTCAAGACATTTTTTATTATTCATTCAATTTATTTACTAGTTCTATGTCTACTAAGATTTTCTATTTCTTCATGATTTAGTCTTGGTGGGTTTTGTGTTTCTAAGAATCTGCCCATTTCATCTAGGTTACCCAATTTTTTGATGTACATTTATTCATAGTACTGTCTTATAATCCTTTTTATTTCTGTCACGTTTGTTTGAACATTTCCACTTTAATTTCTAATTTTAGTAACCTGCTTTTTTTTCCTAGCCCATCTAGCTAAAGTTTTGTCAATTACGTTGATTTATCTAAAGAACCAACTTTTGATTTCACTGATTTCTCTGTTGTTTTTCTCTCCTCTATTTTGTTTTTGTCTGCTCTCATCTTTATTATTTTCTTCCTACTGCTAGCTTTCGGTTTAGTCTGTTCTTGTTTCTCTGATTCCTTAAGTTGTAAATTTAGGTCACTGACTTGAAATCACTCTTGTTTTTAAATGTTTATTGCTATAAATTTCCTCTAAGACCACTGTCAATGAATTCATTAGTTTTAGTAAGTTGTGCTTTCTTTTTCATTCATCTCTATTTTCTAATTTTCTTCATGATTTTTAACATAGATTCGTATTTGATTCATTGGTTGTGTAAAAGTGTGCTGTTTGGACAACAGATTGGGCTTCTGATGTTCAAAGTAGATCCAAAGTTGTTGACCATAATTATAGTCTCTACAAACTTACAGCTTCTAAACATAAAATGAATATTGAAAATATAAACAGAAGAATTCTTTTATAAGCATTCCCTTTATTCTGGAAACACCTGTGAGAAGCAGAACAGCTTCAAGACTTGATTTTTGAGAAGAGAGAACATGGAAGAAATCACAAGATGGTGATGGTCATGCTTGGTCCTCCTCAGTAAATGTGAACATTCTAGGTCAGTACAGTAAAAGCAAAGATTAAATATTAAAGCTACATGAATATGTGAAGTGTTTTTAGCTTTCTTTGTACAGCTTCTAAAATCTGAGTTTGTATTAAAATTAAATATATATTTCAATAAAAAATAAAAGTGCATTGTTTGATTTCCACAATTTTGTGAGTTTTCTACTTTTCCTTCAATTATTGATTTCTGGCCATATCCCATTGTGATCAGAGAAGACCCTTTGTATGATATCTTTTTTTAAACTTGGCTTCATGCCTAGTGTGAGGCCCAATGAGGGGTCTGAACTTATGACCCTGAGACCAAGACCTGAGCGAAGATCAAGAGTTGGGCACCCAACTGACTGAACTACCCAGGTATCCCAATATCTATCTTTTAAAATCCCCTGAGACTTAACTAGTAGCCTCAAAGATGGTTCATCCTGGGAAATACCTGGTGTGCACTTGTGAAGAATGTGTGCATGGTTGTTGGTGGATGGGTGTTCTGTATGTCTTTTGGATCTGGTTGGTTTATTGTCTTAAGTCCTGTTTCCTTATTTATCTTTTTTTCTAGTTCTACGTATTATTGTAAGTGAGGTAATCAAATCTCCAAATGTTATTGTAAAACTGGCTATTTCTCCCTTCAATTTTGTCAGTTTTTGCCTTATGTATTTTGATGGTCGTTGTTAGCTATGTAAATGTTTATATTTCTTCTAAGTTCTTGCTGTATTAATTTAAAGTCTATTTTGTCTGATATTAGTGTAACCACCCCTATTTCTCCTTTGGTCAATATTTTCATGGAGTATATTTTTACATCCCTTCACTTTCAATCTGTTTGTGTTTTTGGATCTCAAGTGAGTCTCTTATAGACAACCTATGGTTAGATTACGTATTTTTCCCATTCTGCCAATCTCTGTTTTTGATTAGAGAGTTTGGTTCATTTATATTTATGATTTTGCTGAAAAGGAAATATTTAGTTCTGTCACTATACTGTTTTCTATGTGCATTATAGTTTTTGGTCATTTGTTCCTGCATTACTGTCTTTTGTGCTTAGTTGATTTTTTATAGTGAAATATTTAAATTCCTTTCCCCTTTCCTTTTGTGTATATTCCATAGCTGTTTTATTTGTGGGACTTATATTTTAAATACCAAAATTTGGGGCACCTGGATGGCTCAGTCATTGGGCATCTGCCTTTGGCTTGGGTCATGGTCCCAGGATCCTAGAATTGAGCCCTGCGTTGAGCTCCCTGTTCAGTGGGGAGTCTGCTTCTCCCTCTCCCACTCTCCCTGCTTGTGTTCCCTTTCTTTCTGTCAAATAAATAAATAAAAATCTTTAGAAAAATAATTACCAAATATACAATAGTCTAATTTGAATTTATATAATTTATATCAGATTAACTTGAAGAACAATAAAATGTCTGTTCCTTTATAGCTCTGTCCCCTCCCCCTTCAATTATCAATGTCACAACATTATACCTTTGTACACTGTGTGCACAGAAACATAAATTAAAGTTTCTTTTAAATGAATTGTTCTCTTAAATTATGCAGAAAACAAGAATTGGAATTATAAACAAAGTTACAATACTAGCTTTTAAACTAATAATTTCTTAAAATGTATTAGTCTCTTAAATCGTGTAGGAAACAAAAAGTACAATTACAAACCGATGTTACAATACTTTTAAAATTGTTCATGTATTTACTTTTATTGGAGATTTTTTATTTCTCCATATGGCTTCAAGTTACTGTTTAGTGTCCTTTCTTTTCACCCTGCAGGACTCCCTTGAACATTTCTTCCAGGGCAGGTCTAGGTGGCCATGAAAACTCTTAGCTTTTGTTTATCTGGGAATGTTTTGTTGGGTATAGGATTCTTGATTGACAGGGTTGTTCCCCCCTCCCGCCCCGCCTCTTAACACTTTGAATATGTTGACCCAATATCTTCTGGCTTCCAAAATTTCTAATGAAAAATCTGCTTATCATCTTATTCAAGAGCTGTGGGTTTTTTTAAGATTTTATTTACTTATTTGACAGACAAAAATCACAAGTAGGCAGAGAGGCAGGCAGAGAGAGCAGGGGAAGCAGGCTCTCTGCTTAGCTCTTAAAAAAGACCCCCTTTTCTCTTAAAAAAGACCCCTTTTAAGAGAGCTCTCTGCTCTCTCCACTTCTCAGCAGAGAGCCCAAAGTGGGCTCGATCCCATGACTCCGGGATCGTGACCTGAGCCAAAGGCAGAAGCTTTAACCCACTGAGCCACCTGGGCACCCTCAAGAGCTGTTTTATGTGATGAGTTGCTTGTCTTTTGCTGCCTTTGAGATTTTCTTTGTCTTTGTCTGCAATGCCCACAATGGGCAGCCTGATCTGCTTGCTATGTCCCATAGGTCCCTTAGGCTCTGTTGGTGTTTTTCATAAAGTTTCTGTTGATACTTTTTTTTTCCCTCTAAATGGGCCATACTTTCCAGTTTCTTTGTATGCCTTGAGATTTTCATCTTTTTTTTTTAAGATTAAGATTTTATTTATTTATTTGACAGAGAGAGATCACAAGTAGGTAGAGAGGCAGGCAGAGAGAGAGAGAGAGGGAAGCAGGCTCCCCGCTGAGCAGAGAGCCCGATGTGGGACTCGATCCCAGGACCCTGAGATCATGACCTGAGCCAAAGGCAGCGGCTTAACCCACTGAGCCACCCAGGCACCCCTGCCTTGAGATTTTCCATTGAACATTGAACCCTGAACATTTGGATTTAATAATGTGGTTTCTCTGGAAATCAAATTCTCCCCCTACCTTAAGGTTTGCTGTTTTTTGTTTGCTTTGATTGTTATGCTGAGGATCAGCCTGAGGTATAACTTAAGGTCTTCTCAAGTCTTTTTTGAGCCCTTTCCTGGACATGCATGGCCCACTTTCTAATTTTCTCCTCATATGCAGTTGTTCTAAATATCTGGCTCCCAAAAAATGAAAAATAAAAAGTAAAGTAGTGGGAAGGGAGCTGGCAGTGAATTCCCCTAGAAGTAAAGTAGTGGGAAGGGAGCTGGCAGTGAATTCCCCTAGAAGTACGTTCAGCCAGAGGGAGAGGGTCTTACAACAATGTGGGGAGGGGCAACAAGCATGGCTGCCTATTTGTCTGAACCTGTGTTATTATAAGGAGCAATCAGCAGTCAAAGCCCAGATCCCTACTCTTTGCAAGACAGGGTCTTTTTGCCCACACTGGCTTCTGCACACTGTTTGAGAAACAGTTGGACAATTGCCTGTGGTGTGACTGGGGCTGAAAGATGGGTATGGGTAGCTGCTACTGTGCTAAGAGCTGAAGTTGACCAAAAGTAGCTGTAATTTACCTTCCAAGTCTGGAAGTTTCACGCCTCCAAGAGACTCCTGAGTCCAAGATGGTCATTGCATCAGATTGTTTCTGTGACTGCAGCTGTGGTCCAGGTGGGGAGGCAGTTTCTCACTTACATGCACTTTCTACTCTGCTGTCTTCCCAGAATCCTCTCCTTAAAAAGTTTCTTTTTATTTGGGGTTAAAACATTTGGGGTTATTTCTTTTGAAGATCCTGTATATAAAATGATGACTCCCTAAAATGTGGGATATATTACCACTTTCAGTGTGGTATTTTTGTTGTAAAGCAGTATTTCTGGAGTGCCTGGGTAGCTCAGTCAGTTTATCATCTGACTCTTGGTTTTGGCTCAAGTCGTGATCTCAAGGTTCCAGGATCGAGTCCCACATCAGTCTCTGTGCTCAGCAGAGAGTCTGCTTCTCCCTCTGATAGTGCTCTCTCTCTCTCTAATAAATAAAAAAAAAACACAATAACTTTAATAACACAGTTTAGTCACACAGTTAACATGGAACATAGATAATCGATAGCTTTAACACAGAAGGTAGATGGAGCGCATCTGAATTTTAATGCTTTCAGTTTCAGTATTTGGTAGCTTCCAGCACTGCCCTAAGACATGTAACTGATTTAACTGTTTGTTTCTTTACCAAAGAAGACACTAGTTGGAACATTTAGATCAGAGAAAATCCATAACAGAAAAAATGTCACTCTTTTTTCTCCAGGCCTTTTAGGAACCAAATCAAATTATAAATCATTCAAAATTCCTATTAAGCAGTGGTGTTTTTCTGTGTGTAATTGTCTAGAAAACAAACCAAAGAAGAATTCCTTATTACTATGAGAGCATTAACTTGGTACACTTCTATTAGAAATTGGGAGCCTTGAATAGCATTTTGGAGTTCTCTTATACACCCCTGTTTGCCCTGTCTTTTGCCAGCTATTATGGCAAGTGCATTTGGGGGGCCATGCTTGACAACTGAGGCTTAAAGACCCCTTTTAAGAGAGCTCTCTAGCTGAGTAGAGATCCTTCTGTAAAGCTGTCTGTGACTTGAAGCTATACTACAAAGTTATAGTAATTTTAAAAAGTGTATTACTGACATAAAAACAGACACATCGATCAATGGAACAGAATAGAGAGCCTAGAAATAAACCTCACACATATGGTCAACTAATATTTGATAAAGGAGCCAAGAACATCCGGCAGGGAAAGGATAGTCTCTTCAACAGGTGGTGCTGGGAAAACAAGATAAACACACACAGAAGAATGAAATTGGACCCCCTTCTCACCACTCACAAAAATTAACTCAAAATGCATCAGTCTTAAGCTTAAAACTGAAACCCTAAATTTCCTAAAAGGACACAGGGAAGAAACTGCTCCATATTGGTCTTGGCAATGATTTTTTTTATGACACCAAGAGAACAAACAACAAAAGAAAAAAATCAACAAGTGAGACTACATCAATCTTAAAAGCTTCTGCACAGCAAAATAAGCCATCAACAAAATGAAGACAATCTACAAAATGGAAAAAAAATTGTAAACCAAATATTTGTGGTTAATATCTAAAATCTGTCAAGAACTCATAAACTCAACAAGAACAACAGCAAAACCCTCGAACTATCCAGCTTAAAAATGGGCAGAGAACCTAAATAGACCAAAACTGAATTTTTCCAAAGAAGACATCCAAATAACCAACAGGTCCATGAGTGGGTGCTCAATATCACTAATCACCAGGGAAATGCAAATCAAAAGCATGATGAGATATTGCCTTACACCTGTAAGAATAAGTATCAGAAAGACAAGAGATGGGGTCCCTGCGTGGCTCAGTGGGTTAAAGCCTCTGTCTTCAGCTCAGTTCATGATCTCAGGGTCCTGGGATCAAGCCCCACATTGGGCTCTCTGCTTAGCACGGATCCTGCTTCCCCCTCTCTCTCTGCCTACTTGCGATCTCTGCCTGTCAAATAAATAAGTAAAATATTTAAAAAGAAAAAAGACAAGAGATAACAAGTGTTGGTGAGGATGTGGGAAAAGGGTACCCTTTTGCACAGTTGGTGGGATTGTAAACTGGTTCAACCACCACTGAGAACAGTATGGAGGTTCCTCAAAAAGTTAAAAGTAGAACTACTATATGATTCAGCAGTCCCACTTGTGGATATGCATCCAAAAGAAATGAAAACAGGATACCAATGAAGCATATATACTCCTGTGTTTAAGGCAGCATTATTCACGATAGTCAAGTTTTGAAATAACCTGTGTCTATCAATGGATAGATAAAGAAGATGTGGTGTGTATATACACATATACACAATGGATAACTATTCAGCAATGAGAAAAGAGGAAATTCTGCCATTTGCAACAATGGATGGACCTTGAGGACATTAATCTGAGTAATGTAAGTCAGACAAAGAGAAATACTTCATGATTCATATATCTTGCATGTGGAACCTAAATAAGCTGAAATCATAAGTGGCAAGTAAAATGATGGTTACCAGGGCTTGCAGGGTGGGGGAATGGGAGAGATATAGTTTAAAGGTACTTACTGGAACTAGTAAGCCACTTAGTCCCAGAGACCTAGTACACAGTACAGCATTTATAAACAACAAAAATGTATTGAGCATTAAACTTGCTCAGTGATCAGAACTGAATTGTTCTCAACACTAGAAGAAGTGACAGTTTGTGATCCATGGCTGCATGCCCAACTCTATGACAGCAATTATGTTGTAATGTAAATGTATCAAATCAATACATTGTATACCTTAAATTTACACATAGTGTTGTTTGTGAAATGTATCTCAATTTTTTAAAAATTTGGCGGGTTCTGTTACCCTAGAGAAGACTTACTGTCTCTTGGAATGATCAAATGGCATTTCCTTTTGGGAAAGAACATAGAGATAATGATTTATCGACAACTTAGAAGGCAATGTATTAACCTTAAAAATAGAACAATTTTGGAGTGCCTGGGTGGCTCAGTGGGTAGAAGCCTCTGCCTTCGACTCAGGTCATTGCTGGGTCCATGGTGAAAGGAGCGAGACTGATAGAAAGTGAAGGTCAAGCAAAGCTTTATTTCTTGCCAAGAGAATAAAACTGACTGGCCAGGGCCATCTCTTGCAGAGAGGGCAACCCCTCCCTGCCTTACAGACTAACTTTTATAGAACAAAGGCCATGTGGTTGGGCCTGGCCACACACACAGGTGGCCAATGAGATTGTAACACACAGAGAAAGCTGCATAGTCATGCTAGGTTCCACACAGGTGGCCAATTGAATTACAATTCACCCCATAGTAGCTATTTGAACTAGCCTATCACCTTAGTCAGAATTGAGGCCCAAAAGGCCGGGCCCCCACTTCTTGGTAGCTAGGGAGACATTATGCGTGCTTTACTGATTGGATGTCTCCACCTGACCCAACTCATCCCTGCATTCAGGCTGTTATCTCCACCTGACCTGACCCACCCTTGTAGTTGGGCTTTGTTACCTGGGACTGGTATTCCGGACTTCCTTTTAAGTAAGTTCCTCAGGGGCGGGGGGGGGGGGGGGGGGGAGGCGGGGGTAGGGTCAATTTAAGTTTTATTGCATAAACAACAAAATGGCTGTTCAACCGGGGTGGGGCCACTCTGGCTGAATAGGCCCTTATAGTCACGATCCCAGAGTGCTGGGATCGAGCCCTGCGTCGGGCTTCCTGCTCAGCAGGGAGACTGCTCCCCCACCCCTTGCCTGGCTCTCTGCCTACCTGTGATCTCTGTCTGTCAAATAAATAGATAAAAATCTTTTTTTTTTCAAAAAGGACAATTTTTCTTGCTATTTTCCCTATAAAACTGGGTTTTCTCAGGAATAGCAGAGAACTGCAGTGCAGAGCCAACAACCCAGGGCAAAACCATAAGCAAGTCAAGACAATAAGGCAGAGGAGGCCCATTTACAGAAGAAAGAGGAGCTGGGAGGGCTGTTGTAAACAGTAAGTCCACTGGGGTATACTGGGAGTTTAAGTGTAGTGGCAGTCTCTCATTGGCTGGGCTGTGACTCTCTCTCCTTGGCTGGACTGTGGTAGTCTCTCATTGGCTGGGCTGTCACTGGGGGAGGAGGAAATCTTCCTTCCTCCTGCTGGGATAGTGGGTGTAAGGTGCATGTCTTCCTGTTGGGTCCCCCATTGACTTGGAGTGTAGGGCAGGAGTTCCCCCTGCCCGCCTCCAGACTCCATTCTAAACCACACTTGGTTTCGATTTCCACAGTACTTTAGTTTTTAAACTCCTGAAAATTGAAAACAAGACAATCTAGGTTAAATAATACAGTTCTCCAAAGCTGCATGTGCTAATTTCAAGTTCAGTTTTTCTCCTTGAAATACAGAAACAATTTGCTAAACTAGACAGGACTACCACTATTCTGATGAACTGTGATTAGATTTGGGATTAATCATAGTTGGTAGCATCCCTTTTTATCCTTGCTAAGGGTTTAAAATATGCTAAGATGGTGCACTTTTATTTTCTTTTTTCTTTTTTGCTTCAAATTACTGCCTTTGTATTTCCCAATAAGCTCACTACTGTTCAGTATTTTCTGAAGTCTTTTTAAAAATTTGATTTTATTTTAATCCAATTAATTAACATATAGTGTATTACTAGTGTCAAAGGTAGAGTTCAGTGATTCATCAGTTGCATGTAACACCCAGTGCTCATTATATCATGTGCCCTCTTTAATGTGCATCACTCTGTCACCTCATTTCCCTAGCCCCCTCCCCTCCAGCAACCCTCAGTTTGTTCCCTATGATTAAGAGTCTCTTATGGTTCTCCCTCTTTGATTTCATCATTTCATTTTTGCTTCTCTTCTCCATCCACCTCTGTTTTGTTTCTTAAATTCCACATATGAATGAAATCATGTGATAATTGTTTTATATCACTTAGCATAATACTCTCTAGTTCCATCCATGTCATTGCAAATGGCAAGATTTCATTTTTGATGGCTGAGTCATATTCCATTATCTTTATGTATATTTATATACCACATCTTTTTATCTGTTCATCTGTCAGTGGACATCTGGGCACTTTCCATAGTTTGGCTATTGTGGACATTGCTGCTATAAACATTTGTTTTTTTGGGTGCACGTGCCCCTTCAGATCACTACATTTGTATCTTTGGGGCAAATATCCAGTAGTGCGATTGCTGGGTCATAGGATACCTCTATTTTTAACTTTTTAAGGAATCTCCACACTATTTTCCAGAGTGGCTGTATCAGTTTGCATTCCCACCAGCACTGTAAGAGGGTTCCTCTTTCTCCACATCTTTGCCAACATTTGTTATTTCTTGACTTATTAATTTAGCCATTCTGACTGGTATGAAGTGTGCTCACTGTGCTTTTGATTTGTATCTCCCTGATGCCAATCGATGTTGAGCATATTTTCATGTGTCTATTGGCCATTTCTGTGTCTTCTTTGGAGAAATGTTTGTTTATGTCTTCTGCCCATTTCTTAACTGGATTATTTGTTCTTTGGTGTTGAGTTTGATAAGTTCTTAATAGATTTTGGATACTAGCCCTTTATCTGATAAGACATTTGCAAATATCTTCTCCCACAAAATGCTGCATTTTTCTAGTGTTACACAAATTTTTTTTAAAGGATCTATTTCAGAGAGAGAGTGTATGTGCACTTTTGTGCAAGTTGGGGCAGAGGCAGAGGGAGAAAGAGAATCCCATTAAAACTCCCTGACTGAGCCTTAGGCGGAGCTCCATCTAACAATCCTGAGATAATGACCTGAGCCCAAAACCTAGAGTACCACATTTAAGGGACTGAACCAGGCAGGCGCCCCTAGTCTTACATCAATTTCATTCCCAATGTCTCCTTAGTGGCATACACCCCACACAGGAATCTGTCTTCCTCCTTCTCACTTTCACACTTCATAGGGGTGGACCTGTCGCATCTATTCACCAACTGGGAGAAAGCGTGGTTAGTACTGAGCTGTAAGCACTTTCTGATGATCCTGATGAATTCACTCATGCTGTTGCAACCAGTACAAGGACTTCGGCCGGATCCAGGACAGGAAGCTGCCTCTCACCCCGGTGTGCTTCTCTGCTCACCTGCATGGCATATGGGCTGGGCAGAGGTGGGGGCAGAGGGTCGTGGCGGTTCCCCCTCCCACAATAGCGGTCCCGCCTTGTATAGTCTTAGTTGTTTCATACTAAGCTTCAGTTTTAAGTAATTGTTTCGGGAATGAGTGAAAAAGATGAGAAACGGTTTAACTTGAAAGTCTTCTCCTAATTGATGAGAAACCTAATTTCATTTCTGCTTTAAAAGGGGGTTGTAAGAGGGTTATTTGGAAAGGCTGGATCGTGAAGTGGTTGGCAAGGAACTGGAGCGCCGCGGTGGATACCGGGCCACGTGCCCCTGGTGGGGAGGGCACACTTGGGGCGCTTTCCGGTCATTCAGTAATACCAAGTCCGCCTTTCCTTCCCGGCGGGGCAGCGGCCACCCGGTCCGTGAGAGGGGAAATCCATGCGGCCCGTAGCTCCGTGCCTCTCCGTGCTCAGCCTCCCCGCTCCGGCGGATGCTCGGAACCTTCCGCACATAAACGCCGGGACTGGCCGGAGCAGCCCGGCGCAGAGCCGGTCCTTCCCCCGCCGCTGGTTCCAGGGGGAGCCGCCGAGCCGGGCTTCCCGCTGACTGGCTGAACAAGAGGACGGCCAGAGATGATTGGTCCGGCCGGATGCCTCTCCGCGCACACGCCGCGGCCGCGCCTTCTTCCGCCGCCACTGTCTGGTGGGCAGATGCTATTGGGGCAGACGCGTCGGCCCGCCCCAGCCCGCCCCGCCCCTCCGGAGGGCGCTACGTCACTACCCGGCGAGCCGCGCGCGGCGCTTCCCCCACCCGCTAATGTTTTGGCCGATTCAAGATGGCGGTGCAGGAGTCAGCTGCTCAGCTCTCCATGACCCTGAAGGTGCAGGAGTACCCGACCCTCAAGGTGGGGTCTGCGGTCCGGACTAGCGACCGCGCTTGGCTGGTGCCCGCGGACCGCGGGGGGTCGGAGGGGAAGGTGGAGGGGCAGGGTGGGGGCCGGGGCGCGGCCTGGGGCACCGGGCGGGGTCGGGGGGGGTTCTGCGGGGCCGAGCTTCCGGGATCCGGGGGGCTCTGTGCAGCGGGCTCCCGGGTGCCCTGGGGTCTGGGAGTCGGGAGGCCCGCGAGGCCCGCGAGGCCCGCGAGGTCCGCGCTTCCCAGGGTCCGGGGGTCTACAGCGCCGGGTTCTCCGAGATCTGGGGGTGTGTAGGGCCGGCCTCCCCGGGGCCTGGGGGTCTGCGAGGCCGACCCCCTGGGCTTCCCGACGGCGGCGGGGTCTGGGGGCCAGGCTTTCCGGGATTTGGGGTCCTTCAGGCCGGGCGAGTCGTGGTGTGGGGCCGTCCATTGCCGGCTCTACCTTCGACTTCGTGGCAGGGCGTGGAGCGCGTCTGTCTGGCGCCCCGTTTCGCCCTCCGGAGCCCGATTGTGGCCCCTTCGTCCAAAAGAAAAGAAAAAAAAAGGGAAAAAACAAACGTGAACTGCCCCAGTGACATTTTGCGATAGGCAGGCTTGTGGTACTGGGGGCTGGGATGGAGACCGGGGTCTGCAGGGTGTGGGGTCGCGGGCGCCCGGCAAGAGTGCCTGACGGTTGGTATTCAGCTGTCCTGATATCAGGAGGTGTTGGTATATTGACTTCCAGTCTCTAATTAGGGAACCTGTAAAGAGAGACCTATCGACCTAATGGGAACCCATCTTGTGGGGCGTCACCAAACCTGAAATACAGCCCTTGCCACTAGGTTCCCAGTTGGGTGACCTTGGATGGCCATTTACCCAAGTCGCCTTCCCTGAGCATGAAGTCTGTGTCTCTAGTAGGAGGGGCCACACTTGCTGCCTACCTAGTTAGCAGAGTATTTGATGGCGATGAGAACAAAGCACCTGGAAACGAATTTCTTAGGAGATCAAGGTCATAACATTCCAGGAGAACCGTGGTTGGGCATCTGTGATTCTGGACTCGTTCCCTGAGAGGCCAGGTAGCGTTTCTCTCCTCCTGGGAGCCCCCGCCTCGCCATCCACCTCAGCGGTGGCAGGTGGTGGTGGGTGCGCTGTGGCGGGTTTGAATACTTCCCCACTGTGTTCATCACTGTCGGGGAGACCCCAGGTAGGGGACGCACCTGCTCTGAGTTTGCTGACTCCTTTCACACGTAGGTAATGATAGCACCAGAGCCACCCCAGGTGAATCAGGGGACTCTGCTGCCAGTCGTCATTAGGCAAGTCAGACTGCCGTATGCAGTCCTCGCTGGAAAGCAGAAGTGAGGCTTTGTTGCTTTTCATTGACTAGTGGTGGAGCAGTGCTGTTTGTCCGCACCTTGTTTGATCAGGAAGCGCAGGGGAACTTTGGCTACTGCACAAGATGCCTGTTGTCTAGGCCCTTTCAGAATTAGGTGGTAGGTGTTCTTGTATTCAACTCCTTGAAGACCCTGTGGCTCGGAGAAGCCATGACATCTGCCACCCAAGGCCCCCAAGGAGACATCATTTGGGTTGATTTCCCCCCACACACATACACCACATGAATAAATGAGGCTTTCGTGGGAGCCACTCATTTCTGGCCTATTGTCTCATTCAGCCTACCCCCAGGCCTGGCACTGGAACTGACAGAACTGTGGCAGTTTGGGACTAGCTGGTGAGTGTAGGCAACAACAGACAGGAAGGGATTTCCCCTCCAGGTTCTCTTCCGTGGTTTCATAATCCTGACTGTGGTTGATTTCTAGAGTTATTAAATAGACTTTGATTAAAAATAATCCTGCAGTTACTTATACAGGTAAAAGAGATACTACAGTGTCAAGTGAGCTTGCGTGGTTAAAAGGAGTTTTACTTCTGCTTTAGAATGATTTAAATGAATTTTTGAAATCGGGGAAGCTACTTCCACCATTTTCCCTCATAGTTTGTCTGGATCACCTGTAATCTCAACATTGTTGAGAGTTGACATTTTTTCTAGATATTTTCAGGAGTGATTTCTAGTGGATAAGGAGGAAGTTTCCCTGGGAAACAAGGGTCCCTTGATATAGGAGCATAAGTTAATACGGAATCCCCAGGACACTTGGGAGCTATGCCGGTCACAGTCTTGAGCGCGGTCCAGATGCATGAGCCTCGCTGTGGAGCACTGTGCAGACAGCATAAAGAGGGGAGTGAGGGCCGAGGGCTGGAGTTCTACAGGGTGTGTACTATGCTTCTGGGCTTCAAGGGCACGCTCTCCTGCAGGGTAATGGGAGCCAAGTTCTCATTGCTTTCCTGACAGGCAGTGCCTCCTTGGACACGATGGAGGCAAATCCAGGCAGGTTCCTCATAGCCCCAGGGCTGGTGGCAGGCTCCTGGGTGCCTGTGGCACGGGTCTTACCTCCTGGCACAGCGGGAAGAGAATGGCACCGTCGTGACATAACCGCCCTGCCTGGGTTGAGCTGGATGCCTTCTGTTCACTGAGCCCACAGTCTTGGGGTGGGATGGGCTGGTGTGGGCTTTTGGGCCACATGAGCCTTTGTAGTGGGGGATGTGCATTGTAGGATGTGTAGCAGCACCCCTGGTTTCTGCCCATCCACAGAGTGTCTCCAGACGTTGCCACATGTCCCCTGGAGGACAGAATCGCCCTGGTAAGAACCCCTGGACTGGATTTTGCTTTGGGGAACTTGTTTTTTATGTTTTTAGAACAGCAGGGAGAATGGGATTTCTGGAAAACACGTTTGTGTTTTGGGCCTAGCTGTGAGTCTTTACCTGTGAGCACCTGGAACTGGAGGCCCTCTTTTAATTAGCTTTTAAAAGTGTTCTCTGGGTGCGCCTGGGTGGCTCAGTTGATGAAGCATCTGCCTTCAGTGATCTGGGGGTCCTAGGATCGAGCCCCATGTTGGGCTCCCTGCTCCCAGAAGCAGACTCTGGGAGTCTGCTTTTCCCTCTCCTGCTCCCCTCTCGTGTTCTCTCACTCTCTCTCTTTCTCAAATAAATAAATAGAATCTTAAAAAAAAATTATCTTATCAAAGTAACATGTTTATTTTTCAAATTTTTTTGCTAACCATCATGTTTATATTTTGGAGTCTTGACTTCTGTTTTTTCCCTCTCAGAGAGTTGAAGTAAAATAGTATCTTAGAGACCTTCTTTGCCAGCGCCCAAATCAGGTGGGGGTCTTCACAGCCCAGGAGAGAGGGTCTGGCGTTGGTCCCTGGGAAACCTGGCTCTGGACCTTCCCTCCCCCAACTCCTCACCTTGAGTCTCACCTGTGCCTCTCTCCGTGCTCTCCCGGGGCCTCTTCTTCTTGGTCCTCCCAGCCTGACCCAGCTATGTCGCCCTCCCAGCTGCCCTCTCTTCACACGTGACGGGCTGGGGGAGGGGGAGCGTGGGGCATTGTTCCCAGCAGTGTCTGTGGGTGAATTCTCCTGTGTCTCTCAATTCTCTACTGGACTGTTGAAATCTTCTGCTTTTAATTTGGTGACAGTCTTGTTGACCAAATACTGGTCTGCAGTTTCAAAGCCGGGGTTTGTGCCTGTTGTAGAAAGTCTGGGTGCCAATTATATGCCTAAAGTTACAGCTTTTCCAGCTTGGTCTTGGCTGGATGTAGGGGATCATATGTTCTCAAGTTTGAGAAACAGTGGTAAGCATGAGCATGTGGTCTGAGGGGACAAAATCCTAAATATGCTGAGTCCAGGAGGGAGGCAGTAGTCTAGGTCCTGATTCTTTTTTATTTTAGATCTTGTGGTTTACAGAGTGAGCCTTTCACCTCTCAGAGGTGGTTGTATCCCGTGAATGACACCACTTTTCTCTCTGGCTCCAGGCTTCTGAGTGTGATGCCCTTCCTCTTCTCAGGCTCCAACTTTGTCAGACCTCCAGAGCTCAGTCTGCTCCTACCCCGAGGGACCTCAGACTGCCTTTGTCTTCCAGGACCCTACCAAAGCCAGAGCACAGTTGAAATGCTTTCCTCTTCCCCTTTGCATCCTCCTGACCTTCTACTCTTGTCTCTTGCGCTGCTGCTGAGATCCTGGGCCACAGACAAGCCGTTGGGGTGGGTGGGCCTTTGGGGACAGGGGCTGCTCCATGTCAGGGTGGGTGCCCCAGTGAGTGCAGGCTGTTCGTGGTAGTCTAAACAAGCTTCACGCCAGGAAAGGAAGGGCTTCCAGCGCCCCACTCTCTGTAGCAGTGGGGTAGGCTGGAGCCAGTTCGAGCCCTCGCCCAGGCAAGCAGCTTCAGCATTGGCCAAGGGGCAGCCGTGCGACAGATTCTAGTGTGAAGTCTGCAGGTGGGGCTCGCTGGTGCTTCTCCCTCCCAGAGCCACTGCGAGGCACCCCAGAGCTGAGGTTCCAGACTCCAAAGGCCTCGTGTTCCTTTGGCTTGTGCTCCTTGCTTGAAGAACCTCTGTGTGCTCAGTGGGCACAGCTGGGGACACTGGGGTGTCACAGAGAAAAAGATAGGGCTTACAAGGGGGAGGCATTAAACAAGTAATCTCAAACATCTCCAACCTTGAACAGGTGGAGTCAGGCCTGTGTGGGGCGGGGGGGTGGGGGCCCCTAGGGGTTTGGGGGGGTGGTTTTCAGTGGGCCACCAGGGCACTTGCGCTTTGGGGCTGTGTCAAGGTCTTGGCTGACCCTAGCACCACTGGCACACAGACCTGTCAGAGCCGTAGGGTTCCGGTGTTCCGGGAGCCACACACAGGTCTTGACAGTGGGGCCCTGAGGGCCAGGGGTGGGAGGGGCAAGCTGGGAGGAGGCCGGCCACTGTGTGCGGCGTGTGCCCTGCTTGGTGCGGACCGAGACACAGCAGAGCTCAGTGCGCCTCTGGTCTTTCTAGGTGTATGTTGTTTTAGAATCTGTATCCCTGGGGGCTATTTGTTTGAAAGCTTTCTGAAAAAAGATTTATTCACTGTTTCAGTAACAACTAAGTGATAGAAAAGAGGTATTATTAGTTTAACAACCCAGCTATTGAGCTGAATGTGGCTGGTGGAGAAAACCCCCCCAGCTATGCTAATGGCCTCACTGACCCATCCTCCCCCACCCCCATCTATGAACAGGAGTATTGCACAGCTCTGCTTCCTGCTCCTCCTAGCCCACATGGCCCCAGCCTGGCCTCCTCACCCACTTTCCACTCGTGACCGCTGCTGCCCTCCTTGGGTCTGCCCTCCCTTGTGGGGGGCTGCCCCTGCAGTGGTCAGCTGTGCCTGGAGCCCGCCCCTTCTTGCCTGTGGCTCCAGCACACCTATCTCTTCCCTCCCAACTCAGTTTCCCCCTTTCAATGGGTTCCATCAGTACCTGGCTCTGATGGCCCCAGGTCCTTCTCAAGCCACTGTCTCCTATTCCTGCCCCCTCCCGTGCGTCTCCCTGGTTCAAGTCAGAAGTCTGGCCCCTGACATTCCTTGAAAATGTGTTTGTCAAGGTCACAGTCCATTTGAGGCTCCTAAGTGGCCAGTTGCCAGGCGGTTGTCTTCTTCACTAGGCCCCCCTGCTGCCATTCTCTTTCTTCTCCCGGCTAGTCTGCCTTCAGGTTACCTCCAGCCTGGGGTTCTTGAGTCTCCGTGGCAGCAACCAGCCCTGGAGAGGTCTCAAGTCCTGCCTCCAGGCAGGCCTGACCCTGAACTCCCGCCTGGATGGTGGGCCGCCTGCCAGGCCCCCTCACACGACTGAGCAAGGCTCCCTGCCCCAGAATTCGTGCTTCTTGGCACCCAGCCAGCCCATCTTATGTGAAGACTGTCCTCCTGCCCTTTGTGCAGGGTTTGTTCAAAGGCCCTGGGGTGTTCGTGAGGCCTGTGTTTCCTGCGATCTTTCTGTGATCCGTGATCCCCTTGGTCTCCATGGGCTGCAGGGCTCCAGTCTGCTTGTGGGTGGCAGGCAGGAGGGAGGGGAAGAGGGAAGGTGCCTGCTCCTTCCCGGCGGCCTCCCGGAAATGCCATTCATCATTTTGCTTCTGCTCAGAGGCCAGAGCTTATGATTGGCTCTGCCCAGCTTTGGGGGGACCTTAGGACAGCCTGGTGGGGGGCTTATTGCTGCCCTGGCCCTCAGTGCAGCCCCTGCTGTGCTCTGTCCCTTCCTCTACTTTATGTTCTTTACAGCTTTAGTCAAAGTCTGAAGGAATTGTCCCTAGTCTCTCTCCTTGCTTTTCTGTCAGAGCCCTCATTATAACTCACGCTCCTCAGGGCTGCTTCCTCACTCCCAGGCTCTGGCCAGGTCCTCAGTGATCCTCACGGTGTCTGGCAGTGAGCACCCACTTACAGCCCCTCCTCCTTGCAACAGGGCCCTGTTTGGCTCCCAGGTTTGTCCCCGGCTCACAGCCACCCTCCCCCAGTGTGACCGCGTGCCGTGTTTGTAATCTTGTGCGGTCTCATGAGTCTGAGGACTCTCTGTGCAAACTGGTGACTCCCAGATGGTTAGCTCCCCAGTCCCAGGGCCCAGGATCCAGTAGCCTCGTTGGAATCTCTGCACGGTGGCTCGGCACATGCAGGTCTGAACTCCCTACCTTACGTGCCTCCTCCCCAGACCACCTCCCCATCTTCCTTCCTTCCCCATCAGTTTAGAGCCTTGAGCCGTCTGTCCTCACAGCTTATATCCGTGTGTCTTTCCGCTCTAGCTCCAGCATGTGTTCAGAATTGGACTGGCTTACCTTCCTTCTTCCTGCTGCTGTGGTGCTGGCAGTGGGGGTGGGGGAGCTCAGAGCCTTTGCACATGTTTCCTTCTCCCGGAATTCTCTTCCTTCAGGTGTTCCTCTTATTCCATTACCTTCTTGGATCTTGGCTCCACTGTAACCTCAGTGAGGTCACTTTGTTTCAACTGGGAGCCCTACCATCTCCCTCCTCTCTCTCTTTCCTCTTAGCTCTTACTGTCATACTGCATTTTGCTTCTTTGGTTCTAACCCCTGAGATTGTAGGCTTTGTGGAGGGCAGAGAAATATTTCTTCAGTTAAGGAATGAACTGTTAGTTAAATATTACTTTGGCAATTTTGTCCGAACAAGTAAAAGTTGAAACAGAAGTAAATGTAACTTCAAATGGATGAGACATATTAAATATGTCTGTGTATCCAGAGAACAAAAACAAATTGGAAAATTACTAGACTTAATGAGAAAGTTCAATACGATAACTGGGCACATAAAAAATATACAAAAATTGGTCACTTTTCTGGGTCAGCAACAACCAGCTAAAGCACCTCATGGGAAAATACCTGTTCACAATAACCTAACAGCGTCAGAAAATACCAAGGGAAGCTTTAGCAGCTAGTATGATGGGCACTGCGGGAGACACACAGGGAGTCTCAGGAAAGGCCTAGAGGAGGACCAGCACCAGCAGGGAGTGTTGTGTCTAAACATACTGATGGCTGAAGATGCCATCTGACTTGCTTGTGCTGGAGCCCAGACTTCTTATGTGTAATCAGGGAACCACAGGGAAGGGCGGGGCCATGCCAAGGCCAGTGGCTGGCGTCCCCCTTGCCGACAGCTGCCACTTCCCGTCACTTGCTGCTCAGCAGTGAGGAAGCCTGCTCTGCTGGTGTTACGTACAGAGGTCGACCCTGGTGCCCATCTGTGAGTTGCTGTGTCGTGTTTGGTCAGTGAGCCCATCCCGAGGGTAGACGGCACTTGACCACGGGGAGGCACGGCTGTGGTGCTCCCCCCACATGGAGGTCCACCGCCCGTGTGACGCTGTACTGTGTGCGTGCTGGCTGTTGCTTTGCTCAGACCTTCCTTTCTAAGATGGACCAGTGGCATGGACAGATGTCTGCAGGTACCCGGCAGACCATCCTGCGCTGAGGGAGGAGGGCATGGAGGTGCTGCTGGTGCTATTCCCGCGGCAAGCTCTGTCTGCTGCCCTGTGCTGTGAATGGGCTGTGTCGTCCTCGCACCTTGAAGCTGGCCAGAAATGTCACTGTTTTGAGAAGCCATTTGAAACTTCATGAGCCTTCCTTGGGGTGTGTGCTGTGCTTGGGAGATAGGTTCCAGGAAGGAGGAAGCCTTTGTGATTTGGGAAACTGTCCCATGCCACACATCCGAACACGAGGGGGACTCTTCAGGATATAGATGTCTGCTGCCGCTCAGGGCTCAATCTAACACTTTACTTTTTGATAAAGATCTTATTTATGTGACAGATACACAGCAAGAGAGGGAACACAGGCAGAGGCAGAGGGAGAAGTAGGCTTCCCATGGAGCAGAGAGCCTGATGGGGGGCTCGACCCCAGGACCCTGGAATCCTGACCTGAGCCAAAGGCAGATACTTAACCAACTGACCAACCCACACGCCCTTTCAGTCTTACACTTTAGAAGATGTTCTTAGCTTTGTGAGAAATAGAAACCTCTTCTGAGGTTTCTTCATTGTGAAAGATAAAAAGTCCCATGACATTGGGGAAATCCTTCCTGTGCTGGTAAAAATGGCTGAAAACATTGTGATGACAAACTAAAATGCATTTCTTTGTCTGCAAATACTGTCAGAAAACCCACAGCAAACATTGGAGAAGGTTTGAAGAAACACATACTAAAGCAAATGACACAGTGTAGGAGGATTGCTATAGCGCTGGTGAAAGTACAGATGTTTCATAGAAATCTTACGGTGTTTGCCAGATTCTCTTTCAATTATGAAAACAGGAAGGATTACTTTTTGTGAGTCACTGAAGGGGAAAAATGTACTGAAGGAAATATAATTTAACATCAGCAAACTAAACAGAAATCCCAAGATCTTAAAAGCTACAGTGCAACAAATTACCAAGGAAAAATTAAGTGGATTTAATTAATACACATTTAAATCTCTGGTATACTCAAATAAAATAGAGCCAGAATTTAAAACAAATAACGATTTTAAAAATCCACCAAATGTGACCCATAAAGAGCTGATTCGCATTGATGAGAAAGATCCAAGACCTCTTTTCCTCCTTGAGTGTTAGACAGGGAACACAAAGGGAAAATATGTTGGATTGAACCATGTAAAATTGCTGTTTTGTGGATTAAAAGACAATGGCTGAATAGACTTATAACATGTAAAGAGATTTTTAAAAAAGAAAAGAAAACTTTCCATTAAGAAAAGCCCAGGATCAAGTGGCTTCACTAGTGTATTCTGGTAAATGTTTAAAGAAGAATTAACACTGATACTTAACAAACTCTTCCCCAAAATAGAAAGGAACATTTCCCAGCTTACTCTGTGATCAGTATTACCCTGATACCAAAACCAGACACAGATATCCAAGAAGACTATAGACCAGTATTTCCCAAGAGTGAATATCGGTGTTAAAATCCTCAACAACACACTAGCAAATTGTGTCTGACAACATAGGAAAAGAATTATATACCATGAGTAAATGGGATATACCCCAGGAATGCAAGGTTGGTTCAAGGTGGAAAAAGCAGTGTAACACACACCACAACAGTATAAAGGACAAAACCCACATGAGCATTTCCATAGACAGAGGGAAAAAAAGCACTTGACAGAATCCAACACTTTTTCATGATAAAAACACTCAACAAGGGGCACCTGGGTGGCTCAGTGGGTTAAAGCCTCTGTCTTTGGCTCAGGTCATGATCCCAGGGTCCTGGGATCGAGCCCCCACATTGGGCTCTGCTCAGTAGGGTTCCTGCTTCCCCCTCTCTCTCTGCCTGCCTCTCTGCCTACTTGTGATCTCTGTCTGTCAAATAAATAAATAAAATCTTTTAAAAAAAGCTAAAGATAGATCAGTGAGCTAGAACTTAAGAGTCCAGATATAAGCCCATACATAGTAACTCTCAGTAAGGGTGCCAGGACAGTTAATAGGGAAGGGAGAGGCTTTTCATCAAATGGTTCCAAGACAACTGGCTATCCACATGGAAAAGAAAGAAGTTGAATCCTTCGCTCACACCGTATACAAGCATTAAGTCAAAATGGATCAAAGAGTTAAATGTAAGAGCTAAGATTCTTAGATATCACACCTAAAGCACAGGAAACCAAAACAAAGTTATAGGTTGGACTTCAAAAGTAAAAAGCCTGTGCTTCCAAGGACAGAATGGAGCAAAATGTTTGCATGTCACACCTGGTAGGAATCTAGTAGTATCCAGAATTTACGGGAAAAGAGTTCCTAAGGTTCAATAATGTAAACAACCCAATTTTCAAATGAACAAATGATTCGAATCGACTTTTCCAGAGAAGATATAAAATGGCTAATAAGCATTGAGAAGATTCTCAACAATATTACTCATTTATGAGATTCAAATTGAAAACCACAATGAGATACCACTTTCTGCCCCCTAGAGCCATGAATCAGAAAGATGGCTGGTAGCAGGTGTTGGGAGAGGGTATGGAGGAAGCAAAGCTGTCCTGCAGTGCAGGGCATGTAAAATGGCAAAGACACTATGCAGAGCAGTCTGGTGTTTCTCAAAAAAGCTCATCATAGAGTGGCCTGCCATTTCATTCCTCAGTAGAGCTCCCAAAGAAGCGAAAGGTGTCCACATGAAAACCATGCAGGAGTCTCTGTAGCCTTATTATTCATAATAGCCCAAAATTTGGAAGGAGTCAAAATGTCCATCAACATATGAATACGTAAACAAATGCAGTATGTTTGTGTGATGGAATGCCATTCTTCAGCAGTAAAAAGGCATGAAATACACGTTACATTATGGCTGAACTGTGAAAACATTACGCTGAAGCCAGCCCAAAGGCCCAAAGGCCATAGGCTATCTGCATCCAAGTGTATGAAGTGTCTGCGATGAGCAGACCCAGACAGGTTGTGGATGGTTGTCTGCCTGTGGGGAGGACCTCCATGGCGATAGGATTTCTTTTTGGGTTGAGGAATTGTTCTAAAGGTATTTTATGGTGATTGTTGTGCAACCTTATGATTATATTAAAAACTATGAAATTGTACACTCTAAGAGTGTGAGCTTTATGGCATCTGAATTATATCTTAATTAAAATTGGTAAAATAATGATGGCCTGTCAGCATTTTTGTACGCTTCAACGTAATAGAGTTACAGAGCACTCATGTAGGGGTGCCTTGGTGGCTCAGTTGATTAAGTGTCTGACTCTTGATGTCAGCTCAGGTCTTGATCTCAGGGTCATGAGTTCAAGCCCCGCGTGGAAACTACAGAAATTTTAAAAAAAAAAAAAAAAAAAAAAAAAAGCATCCTGCATGGTGCTGGCCAACCTTGGGAGGGTATCCATGACCTGCTACTCTGCACACATGAGTTAACTTTAAGATTGATCCACAGAATTCCAGAAGGCAGGTCAGAGATGAGACACAGTTTTGATAACTGCTGTCAAATTCCCCTCCCTTCCCCATGCTCCCTGCCAGCCATGTATGGGGTCCAAGTTACCCCCAAACTTCACCATAGGTTTTCTGTAGCTGCACAGCAGCCCCAAGCCCCATGTGACTATTGAGTGCTTGAAATGTTGTTCGTCCAAATATGTGTTCAACGTGTAAAACAAAATGTGTACTGGCTTTTAAAGATTTAACACAAAGAGAAAAAATAATGCAACATGTCTAATAAATGCAATATTTGGGGTGTATTGTGTATATAAAATACACTAAAATCAGCTTCATTGCATTCTCTTTAATGTGGTGGAGAGAAAATATTTGAAATGGTGTGCACACACAGCTCACCATTCCACAGACAATCCTGCTGTGGCTTTATCCTTTCCGTTTCTCTTGTCCATTTATGCTCTAGTTCTCTTTCCGTAGCCATCTAGATTTGTAGTGAGTACCAATATTGTGGACTTTCCCTCCCCATATTTGTTCTCCGTCTCCTGTGCTTTTTTTGTGTCTTTTTTCCTTTCCTTCTTGGTAGATTGATAAGGTTTTCTTTGTTCCATTTAATTTCCTCTTTTGGTTTGACAAGCTCACAGCCACACCCGGGTTGTGACAGATCTGAAAGGTCTCCAGACGGTCTCCCTAGTGGCAAACCACTCCTCCCCCTGGTGTGCTGGTGTTGGAATGTCACATAAAGGGACCTCACAGCTGCACTGTATGTCTCGCTTTTCCCCTGCCCGTGACTGAATTTCAGTGGCGGCACCCACATCAGTGGGCAGTTTACCATCCCCATGGATACATGTTTGAGATGGTTCCCATCTTGGGCTTACAAATAAAACTACTACAAGCATTTGTGTACAAGTCTCTCTGTGGTTTCTCTATTTGTTTCTGTTGGAATTGGAATTGCTGAGTGATGTGTTACATGTATGTTTACCACCATAAGCAGCCAGATTCTGTTCCTGAGGGTCATACACACCACTGCCCGCAGTAGCATCCAGGTGTCCTCAGCCTGACCAGCAGGTGCTGGGGAAGGCCTGCTAGCATGCCCTAGTGTCCTGTCTTGGCTCTCCAGAGACACAGAATCATCTTGTACGGGTGGAAAACAGAGAGGGAAGGAGGAGGGGGAGAGAGGTGGAGACTGACTATGCAGAATTGGTTTATGGGATTATGGGGGCTGAAAAGATCTGCAGTGGGCAAGCTGGAGCCCCAGGAGAGCTGACAGAAGTCTGCTTTACCCAACCCAGTGTGCAAACGCGATTCTCCAGACATACCCAGAGCCACCTCTCACTCACCCTGTGTCTCTACCTTGTGGCCTGGTCAGCTTGACAACACATACCACTAACTCTCACATGTCCCCTTGTGGCTTGAACTTGGATATTTCTGACTAATGATGTTATGTGTCTTTTTAGCCCTTTGTATATCTGCTTTTGGGACTTTTTGTTAAAACCTTTTGCCTATTTTAAAAACGGGATTGTCTTCTTGGTCTTCAGTTGTAAGAGGTTTTTTTGTTTTGTTTTGTTTTTTTGACCTACAGAGATCACAAGTAGGCAGAGAGAGAGGAGGAAGCAGGCTCCCTGCTGAGCAGAGAGCCCGATGCGGGGCTCGATCTCAGGACCCTGAGATCATGACCTGAGCCACCCAGGCGCCCCGAGTTGTAAGAGTTTTAAATATGTTCTAGATGTAAGTCCTTTGTCAGATTTACATACACTGAATGTTTTCTCCTACTCTTTGCCTTGCCTTTAATAATTGTCTTTCAAAGAGAAGTTTTAGTTTAATTAATCTTTCTCTTATAGCTAGTACCTTCTGTATCCCTGTGAGAAATCTTTGCTTCTCTTAAGATTGTGAAGGTTTTTTCCTGTGTTCTGTCTAGAATTCTGTAGTTTTAGCTTTGATATTTGGGTCCGTGGTCATTTAGGAATTTTTGCGGCCCACATGAAGTCCAGGTTGCGGTCCTCCCTCCCCCCATGTGGCTGTCTAGTTCTGCTCCGCTGTTGCAGAGCGGGTCCTCTCTGCCTCGAGTCGCTGGGCCCCTTGTTGGGATCCTGATCTGGGCTCTCCACCCTCCTCCAGTCCTGGTGTGTTCATTGTAACTTCATGGGAGCTGTGGAAATCAGATACCATTGCTGTGTGTTATCAGCACCATAGGAATATTTTTTATCATGGTAAAGCATAGCATGAACTAGACATCTCCATTTTTTTTAAAGATTTTATTAATATGGGACGCCTGGGTGGCTCAGTGGGTTAAGCCGCTGCCTTCGGCTCAGGTCATGATCCCAGGGTCCTGGGATCGAGTCCCGCATCGGGCTCCTTGCTCGGCAGAGAGCCTGCCTCTCTCTTCACCTCTGCCTGCCTCTCTGCCTGCCTGTGTGCTTTCTCTCTCTCTCTCTTTCTGACAAATAAATAAATAAAATCTTAAAAAAAAAAAAAAAGATTTTATTAATTTATTTGACAGCTTACAAGTAGGCAGAGAGGCAGGCAGAGAGAGAAAGGAGGAAGCAGGCTCCCTGCTGAGCAGAGAGCCAGATGTGGGACTCGATCTCAGGACCCTAGGATCATAACCTGAGCCGAAGGCAGAGGCTTTAACCCACTGAGCCACCCAGGCGCCCCTAGTCGTCTCCATTTTTAAGCGTGCAGCAGTATTAGCCATATGCATATAAGGTCTCTTCAGCTTTTTCGCTTGCACAACTGAAACTTTGTACCTATTTGTCTTGATCAATTCAAAATGCGGTTGACTGGGTGCTTGTAAACTACAGAAAGTTCTTCTCCCGGGTCCTGGAGGCTGGAAGTCCAAGACGAGAGTGCCAGGATGGCCTGGTTCTGATGAGGCCTCTTCCATGTTGCTGACGGCTGCCTTCTCCTGTGTCACATGTGGTGAAGACAGTGGGCAGTTCATTCAGAAGGATGCTGATCCCAGTCATGAGGGCTGCACTTTGTAACCCAGTCCCCTCCCAAAGCTCCAAACCATACCATTTGGTTGGGGGTAGGTGGGTGCATTATGGGGATGGGGACACATCTGTCTGTTGCACCATTAAATCCCTCTCCTTTTCCCCAGCCCCCCGCAGCCGCCCTCCTTTATTCTGTTTCTGATCATTTGGCTACTCTTGGTGTCTCCTGGGAAAAGAGCCCTACCCTTCAGTGTTTGGTGACTGGCCGTTTCACTTGGCGTGATGTCCTGCAGCTCCTCCATGGTGCGGCATGTGGGAGGGTTTCCTTCTTTCTGAGGCTGAATCATATTCCATTGGGTGTATACGCCCCATTTTGGTAGTTGGTCCCTCCGTCCGTCCATCCGCCCGCAGACACTTGGGTGCCTCCCTATCTCAGCTGCAGGGCCTAATGCTGCCATGATCATGGGTGTGCTGGCATCTCATGGAGACCCTGCTCTCCGTTCCCCAGGGAACATGCCCAGACATGGAACACTGGGCCATGAGCTCATCCTGGATCCTCCACACTGTTTTCCTCAGTGGCCGCAGCCCACAGCGCACGGGGCTCCCGTCGGTCCATGGCCTTGCCATGGCTCATCGGTGTCTGCTCCTCTGAGAGCCACCGTCCTGCGGGCTGTGACGTGGGGTCACCCGTGGTTCTGACCCGCATTTCCCCGATCCCTGGTGACACTCAGGGGCCTGTCCTGTGTGGCTCGGCCACTGCACAGGTCCTCCGGAGAGCTGTCCTCTCAGCTCCTCTGCCCACCTTGGGGTTGGCAGGGGTTGGGGGTTCGTGCCTTTCCTCTGGAGCTGGAGCTCTCCACCTGCCCCGGGTGCAGACCCTTTTCAGCCTCACACTCTGCCTGGGTGCCCTCCTCTTCTGGGGTTACGGCCTCACTATAGATCACTTCCTTTGCTTTGCACGAGTTTTAAATTTGGCTAATCCCATTTGTCTGCTTTTGGTTTTGCCTGTTGCCTGTGCATTTAAGACTACGTTTCTCTTGGACTTAGAGTCACCTTGTCCACTTTCCTTAGGCTATGGATTGGTTTCTTTCCTTCTCATTCGACTCTGTTATTTGCTGGTTTCTTTCCTCGCTGCTTTTTGCTGTATCTTGTTTCCTTTCATTGATTTTGTTGTTTGTCTCACTGAGGGCTCTCTGAGTAATTTTCCTCGCAGAAAAGGGATGTGGGCGCTAACCTTGGCAGTGCCGCATATCTAGAAGTATCTTAATCTTGCCCTTCTGGAATGATAGTTTGGCTGCTTTCAGTATCTTCAGCATTTCAGAAATTCCATTCCTTCATTTGGCCAAAGCCCTTCTTGAAGGAGGCTGTGAAGGAACTGTTGGTGACTGAGCAGCAGGGGACATTTGGGGAAAGGCAGGGGAGGCCCGGACCCCAGGCTGGGTGCCCTGTGGGCAGAACGCTGAGCAGCTTTCCAGGGCCCGCTGCCCGGTGTCCTCAGGACAGAAGCTGGCACAGGAGACTGCTCAGTGCTCCTGGGACATAAATTCTGAGAGCTCCTGGTGGGGGATGGGCCAGACCGGTGAGGGGCACAGGACACATCAGGGTGTGGGCAGCAGAAGATGAGGTCCTGAGAGCTCAGCCCTGTGGAGCTTGTGACCAGATGTGGGGCGGGAGCACCAGGGACAGCTCAGGGGTTCTTGGGTGGAAGGAGTGGCCCCGGAAAGCTCCTGTCCAGGCCATTTGGAGGTCAGACTCAGGAGTGGAGGCTGAGGGGCTTACTCAGGCCCAGGGAAGATGCAGGCCACATGGTGGGAAAGCAAAGTGGGGCTTACAGCCCCCCAGAAGTGTACGAAGTCCTGACTTAGTTTCTTTTATCAAAAGATAGAAGAATTAATGTTGACTATAACCTTATAAGTTGGGCCTAGGTATCGATGATGGGCTGAAGATGAGTGTTATAGAGTGTTGTCTGCTTCTTTTTGGATAAAAGTTAAAAATGGAGATCCAGGCCTGTAGCGCCTCCTTCAGAGTCTCCTTTTCTCCCCTTGGCTCTGAGGGATGAGCGTCATGCCAGGTGTCGTGAGCAGAAGGCAGGACCTGAGACTCCTGGGATTCCCGTGCTGGTGTCCCCTGAGCTTGGGTACGTTGACCACAGGGAGACCTGCTGGATCTTAGGGGCACGGCAGTGTCTAGCCGGTGTGACGGCGCTTACCGGCTGCTCCCGTGGCTTTTCAGTTGCCTGGAGCTGGAGGTGTTCCCGTCCCCTGGCTTGTGCTTGGGCCAAAAGTGTGTGCAGGTGTATGGCTTTTTCTCTTTTCCTGTGTTGTGATTGTTTTGTTTGTATTTATTGAAACATAGTTTTAACATTTGAATTTAGAATAAAACTTTGAAGCTTTTGTTATCGGGCATCACGGGATTTGTTTCAGTTCACTTTTCAGTAATTCTCTTGATTGTGTTTTATGGAAATATCAGCCAGGTCATATTGGAAACACACACAACATATTGGAAACACACAAACCGTCTGGCACGGTTTGCAGGCCCTGGGGTGGGTGGGGCTCTGAGAACAGTCCAAGATTCTGAAAGGAAGGATGCATGCATCAGCATCCCACAGTCCGCCGGCCTCAGGGCCTCCGCCGAGAGCTGCTCTGCTCTTGGTGAGGAGGGTCAAGCACATGCACGCACCTGGGTCTCCGTGCTGTGCTATTAGGAGGGACCTTTGCCTAAACTGAGACTCAAGGCAGGGAGCCCTTCCCTTTGGACATGGAAGACAGGACCTGTGTCTGCGCCTGGCACCTGCACGTGGCTTTACTCTTGTCCATGCGCCACAGTGGAAGGCTCTTCAGGGACTGAAATCGGAACAGGCCTGGTTAGGTTGGGGACCTCAGTGCAGGTGATGGTGCATGGGTGTTGCGGGCGCTCTGCACCACTCCATGTTAGGGACGGTCCTTTTACTTTGTCTAGAGACTCTCCTGTCTTGCTTGTGTGAGACCATGGCGCAGTTGCAGGAAAGCCTGCTAGACCCAGCTGCTGGGGATGAGCCCTCCTCAAGTGGTGGACTTGGTTTGTCTAACAGCATTTTGCCTCTTGAGCCGGGAAGACCCAAGGTGTGGTGGACAGGAATGTTTACCCACTGCCACCGTGTCTGCAGGGCAGCTTGGGGGGTGGCAGCTGGGGCAAGGGCAGTACTGGACCCCTGGCCAGGTCTTGGGGAGGTCCTGCTGCTGGGGCCCCTGGTGTCTAGGTTAGTGTCTAGGTCCCCTAGGTGTCCCTGCTCCTGTCAATCCCAGGTTCCTCCCTGCCATGCATGGTGCCTGGCACCTGGTGGAGTGGCAGTGCAGACTTCTGTGGTGAACTGCTGACTGCCAGGGCGTCCATGCCACATGAGCTGCATTTGACGAGTGAGAAGTACTGGACCTGGAGACCGAGAAGGTCTGGGAGCAGTGTTGGCAGCCACTGTCTCTCAGTGACACGCCATCCTTCCTGGGTCTTTTGTTGGCTGTTCTATAGGGAGAGGTGGTTTTGTCCCTGGGGGCTGAATAAATGTGGTCTGACTGAGATGACTTCGATGCATACCTTTGGCGACATGCTGACACCCCGACCGTCTGTGCGCTTCCACCCTGTCCTGCGTGGCCTTCCCGGTATCCCGAGTCTGCGGCACCTGCCGGCCCCATCGCAGGCCACTGCGGGTTTTCCATCTGATGGATCTCGTGGTGGTCATCTCCTTCAGCTGTTTGGCATCCTGGATGAACTTTGGGATTATTTTGTTAGTGTGCCCTTAACAGTTTTCTGGAAAGAAAGGAGCTGCCTCTGGATTTGTGGGGCGGGGAGGGTATGCGTCTTCTCATTAGTGTCCTCATCCAGGAACACAAATGAGCCTCCGTTCACACAGGCTTTTTGTGGGCCTCGGTCAGGGTTAGAGTAGATGTGTCTGTAGAGTGCAAGGAGCCTAGGACTTGTGCCTGCCAAAACACTGTGAAGGGGGTCTGGGCGTCGCACGTGTAGGACTGCTGGTGCTCACACATCAATTACCGTTCTTCCCCAGGTGCCCTACGAAACACTAAATAAACGCTTTCGGGCTGCTCAGAAAAACATTGATCGAGAAACGAGCCACGTCACCATGGTGGTGGCCGAGCTGGAGAAAACTTTGAGCAGCTGCCCTGCCGTGGACTCTGTGGTCAGCCTTCTGGATGGTGTGGTAGAGAAGCTCAGTGTCCTCAAGAGGAAGGTCAGTGCGGCTTCTGGACCATCCTGCCCACCTGCCTACGTGTGAGCTATAGTGTAGGTCCTATAGCCCAGCATTCTGATGGACCCAGGCTGTCCCCAAAAGGGCTGTCCTCTGCGGGAGCCAGGATGCAGCAGAAACCAGACAGCCGTGCCTTGGGGAGGTGGGCTCTCACAGCCAGAGTGTGAGAGAGGCGAGCCCCTCCATGCTTTCTGCTCTGCAGCCTCTGCGGGGCTGGCGTCCGGCTTCCAGTCCTGTGTTCCTGCTCCTGTGTCGCTGGGTTGTCCCAGCTCTGGAGTGTCTCAAGCACAGACAGGAGGCAGATGATTTATTATTTTTAGGCTTTCCCCTCAAAGCTTCATATAGGGTTTCTCATTTCTAGGAGAGGGAGGTAGGGTACACTACCGTGCCTGGGGAACCACCCAGAGAACACAGCAAGATGCTTCATAACATCCTACTGAACATGTCAAAGGGCTCATGGGACAGAAAGGTGATCACCAGAATTGGAGGGCAGGGGCCAAGAGGAGAGAAGGGCAGGACCCATGGCTGCCTTGCTGGCCAGTGTCTGGGGCCAGCTTGGGGGTGGGGGGAGGCCAGGGCTGGTGGTGAGATCTGGTGGCCGTGTATGTCAGGTGGGGGTGCCCCAAGGGTGGCCTCCTATGGCAGAGCATCACAGCCTGTTTCAGAACACTAGGGGAGCCAGGACCCTTCTCTTCAGCCTGAGGTAAGGGGTCCCAGCTGATGGAACCTCCAGGTGCTAGGCACACTAAATGCATTTCCCAGGGGCAGGACACCGCCCGCCAGAGCATCAGGGGTCACAGAGGACCACAAGGTGCATGGGAAGCTGTGGTTGAGGTTTGTTAAAGTGTGGCACGAACAGGAGACTTCACTCAGATTTCAGATGTAGAGATTATCAGGGACCAAAGTTGACTATAGCCAAAGATTAAACAGCTGAGGATATTTGCAAGGGCATATAAAGCATAATTGAGAGTTTAAAATAAACCAAATAAAACGTAAATTAAAAGTATAACTGAAATGAAAAACTCAAGTGTTTGCTTATAACACACTTTTTAACATTTAACAGTCAGACAAAGCTAGAGAGGATTTGTGAGCTGGAAGGTAGGTGTGAGGAAATTACCGAGAAATTCTAGCAGCACACAGAACCAAAAACACAGAGCTGTGTAAGAGGGTGGGAAGCCACAGAGACTAGATTGGAGACCATGTTTGACCAAAGTCAAGAGAGGGCACAGGAAGAGTAGCCAAGATTCTCAGAATTGATGGAAGTTACCAGTTCAGAGTCCTAAATGGATAAAAAAAGATAAACCTAGAATTTCGCATCGTGAAACCGAAAAGAGAGAAAAATCTTAAAAGCAGCTGAAGGAAGAAAACCACTTCCAAAGAAGCAGCAAGTATTCTGGCAGCAGGGGGCTGCTGGAGAGCATGGCGAGCGCTTGAGGGAAACGCAGGCCGACTGGGGCCCTGGGTGCATTTGCGTGTCTGGCTCCTTGGTGGCCCTGATCATGTGTCACCTACTTGGCAGTCAGCTGCCCTCCCAGCCAGAGCTGATATGGAACGTGTCTGCGGAGCTGTATTCATTTTGAACAGACTTGACGTTGAGGAGAAAAGTATTAGCAAGGATAGAAAGCCGCAAAATGGTAACAGATGGCTGAGGTAGTCAGGAAGTGGCAACAAACGTGCATTCAGGCTTTGGTGGCAGCTCAGCCCCAGACCACAGAGGGCAAGAAGGTGCGGCTCTGAGGGGCAGGTGTTGACTTGCCTCTGGGTGGTGACGGGACAGGGAGGTGCTCCCCTTTGCTGCTTCTGTCCCCCAGCCCCAGGGACACCCCCCGTCCCCCTCTGATGTCTGCCCTATGGTGGCAAGGGCCCTGTGCTGACGTGCCTTCTGCCCACGGCACAGGCAGTGGAGTCTATCCAGGCAGAGGACGAGAGTGCCAAGCTGTGCAAACGGCGGATCGAGCACCTCAAGGAGCACAGCAGCGACCAGCCAGCGGCCGCCAGCATGTGGAAGAGGAAGCGCATGGACCGCATGATGGTGGAGCACCTGCTGCGCTGCGGCTACTACAACACCGCCGTGAAGCTGGCACGCCAGAGCGGCATTGAGGTGGGCATGCACGGGCCCCCGCCATCCCAGTCTGGGCACCAGGGCCAGTGTGTTGCACGCTCCGGCAGTAGCCTGCGGCAGGGGGTCATCCCCACTCTGTACCCGTCCTTTGGTACTGTTCGCGGCGTCCCACCCACCTGTCTGCAGCGGTTTCCACAGTTCAGGCATAGAGACAGGCGATGCTCTGGCTGTCAGTGCCCATGCAGGCCAGGCTCTGTGGAGCTTCAGGAGCAAGGCTGCTCAGCAGTGGCAAAGGCGTCCAGTGCCCTCACCCCATGCCAGCACTTCTCAAGACTCCTGTGCACCTCTGTCTGTTGTCTAGCCTGTGTGCTGCCCTTCTGTCATCTGGCCATTGCATCTCCCTGGCCCACCGGTCTCCACTCTGCACCCAGTAGTCCCTTGGTCCTGCTCCTCCTACCCTCTTCCTTCCCTGCCCAGCACGGCCATTGTATACCTGATGGACGGGCTCTGTGGTCCTTGTGTTTGTCTGGCACCACCGGTGCCTCTGCATGGTCACGTGGGTGCTCGCAGATAGCCTGCACTCCTCTCCCTGCCCCTGTGGGCAGAGCGTGGCCAGGTGCTTCTAGCCTCAGGAACATGGGCTTTGAAGGGGAGAGAGGCAGGTGGTCCAACAGGATTGTTTACAGGGGTGCATAGGGCAAAGGGGCGGGATGGCTGGTGATTTTCAGAAGGCTGGTTGGGGTCGACTTGCAGAGATGAGGGGAGGGTCCTGGGACAGGCCTGGGAGCTTTCCGGTACTGGGGTGTGGGGGGTCTGAGCACATGCAGAACTCGTAGAGTGGGGCTTCCCCTCAGCTGAGATGGGTGTGGGTTGGGGGTGTTGAGTTGGAAGCACTGCTCTAATAGGCTCTCTCTGGTTCCTCTGTGAGTCACGATGATGGCGGTGATACGACCTTGGACATTCGCTAAAGGATCCGTGTGAGATTTACATGTGGAATGCCCAGCTCCACAGCTATAGGTAGAATTAAGGTTGCTTCCAGAAGCAAGCTTAGGCCCTTGGGGTGGGGGGAGGTCTTCTGACAAGATGGGGTGCTGTCACCAACCAAGAGGTTGATGTACCAGGGTTCATTCACATTTAAAACTTCTGTTTGTCAGAAGATGCCATGGAGGGAGAGCTTATCAGGTCAGCCCAGATAGGGGCTGTGTGTCGCACACGGAGCCGTGGTCTTAGAAGAGAGTCCTACCCTGCTGGTGTCCTGGTGTGTCTGTCTGCATTTGAAATCAGTGGTGGCACCTCATGGGGGCGACCCTGATTGTCTGGCATGATTTCTAGCTTGCCTCCAGTCACCCGGTTTAACACTTCTGGTGTGGGTCCCACACCCCAGGGTCCATGGACATCCAGGACAGCCATCAGTAGAAGAGAAAGATGGCAAAGACCCAAACCCTGAGGCCGTGTGGACCAAAGACACAGGTGGACCCTGAGGTGCGGGCAGGAGAGGCCATCTCTCAGAATTTAGAGGAAAACTGAAAACCAGAGATGGGAAATAGGAAAGATGACCCTCATGTAGGTGGCCCAGTGTTTTCCTGCAGGGAGGCTTTAGAAAAGAGAAGAAAATGCCAGAGAGATGGCCAAAGCAGTGGTTCATGAGAACAGCTGAGCTCTGAGATGATGTGAGGCTGCGGTGCTCAGCACTTATTGTCAGAGCTCATGTCAGGAGGGTTAGGGGTCAGGGGGCAAGGAAGCAGGGCAGAGCAGTGTCTCTCTGGATCTGCCCCTGTCTGACCTTGCTGCCTCGACAGGCCTGCAGTCAGGGTGTGGGGCCTGAGGCCGAGTGAGGCTGGAGATCCATCTGTTGGTTCCGGAAGACTTGGGCGACCTGGCCCAGACTGCCCACTGCTGGGCTGCTGTAATGAGCTGGCGAGCCCCTAGGTCATCTGCAGGGCGCCGACCCTGACGGCGGCACACTGCTTGCCCTTCAAGTTGGGGGCTCTTCTGCCCTGGACTGGTTATGTCTTGTCCTCAGCGAGATGCCCGGGCAGTGCCTGTGCTGGCCCTGACGCCACCCACCGGCCCTTGGCCCTCACTGCTCCTTCTCAGAATCTCAAATACATCTTCAGAGGGAAAAAACAAAACAAAACAAAACAAGATGAGGGTATGGGTTGCCAGGGTTCCCAGGGCTGATTGTGAAGGTGTGTAACAGGGTCAGGCCGCTGCTAGGGTCGGGGGCGAGGTTGTGGATTGGGCCTTTGGTTTGGGAGACTGTATCCCAAATGATTTGCGGGCCTGCCCCTCATCCTGGCCCAGGGAAGCTGGAGAAGCTGGCTGAGCTGGCCGGTGGGCTGTGCTTGGACACAGGGTGGGAGCTCAGGAGCTGGCTGGGTGGGGTGTGCTGGGGGATGGGCATCTGCAGACTTGGGGCTGGGGTCCTGACGTCCGGTGTTCTGAGTGCGCACTGCTTCCTTCCCCTAAGGACTTAGTGAACATCGAGATGTTCCTGACGGCCAAAGAAGTGGAAGAGTCCCTGGAGAGGCGGGAGACAGCCACCTGTCTGGCCTGGTGTCACGACAACAAATCCCGGCTGCGCAAGATGAAGGTGTGCAGGAGCCCGGGTGCGGCTGTGGGAGGGACCACTCAGGATGGGGCTGGGGGCATGGCACGGGCGCGGGGCAGACACCTGCCTGCAGCCCACTGGCCTGCACCTGTTGACTCAGAGTTCTGTGCTTCTGGTTTGGGGGGGTGGTTTGTGGGGTTTGGTGTAGCTTTAGGGTTATTTTTGGTTGTGATGTTTGGGTTTTAGGTAAAATCCCTAAAAAGTGTACCCCGTTCTGCATTATGGTTTGGACAAGTGTTCTGAGCATGGGGTTCTGAAGGAGCAAGGTGCCGCCTGCCTGCGTGTGCTCAGCTTGTTAGCGGCTGCAGGTCCTTCCCACCCCCGACCCCTTAGTCACCGAGGCAGGAAAGCCCGGTCCGCCTGCAGCGGTGCAGCGTTCCAGGCTGGGCTCCTCTCTGGTACAGCTTTTCTTGAGACCCACAAGCAGCTTCCAGAGTGGACCCTTAATCATAACTTAGAGACCCAAAACATGCTTACTGACAGGTGTTGTCCCCGGAGCTTGCAGAAATGTTTAACTTCTATTAACCTTCCCCTGCCTCCGTTAGAAAAACTGTTTGTTTTCTGTTTTCTAAACTGAGCGCCTTTAACCTCTCCCCGGTTGAGCTTGTCATGTGCACATAGTCACCAGCCAAGGGTGACGCTCTCTGCCACTCAGGGCCGCCAAAGCGAGCACGACGCGAAGACGGGACGGAAAAGTAGAGTGGCCAGTGGTCCCCCTAAAGAGAGTGAGGATCTTGGTATGGAAACCATAAAAGGAAAGCCAGAATTGGTATGTAACACTTGCCCTGCTCTCCTGCTCCAGCCCCCAAGCTGTGCCGCACGGTGGGAACCAGGTCCGAAGGGACGTAGCTCCCCATCCCGACAGGTTGTTTCTGCAAGCCCTGCTACGTCCAGTCAACGCTGCTGCTTGGCGAGGGCACCGCCGCATAGCTGGGTCCCAGCGGGGAGGGCGGGCGGCCGTATCCGCGACGGCGGGCTCCCGTCACTGGAACATTTAACTGCAGAGAGCGTAAACAGCCGTTCCCAAGTGCTCCGGGAAGACCAGCTAATGACCTGAAAACAGGCTTCTTCTGCAGTGTCAGCTGAGCAGAGTAGGCCCAGACAGTGTGCGCATGTGTGTGTACACGTGTGATCGCACACGCAGGCGGGGGAGGGGACAGATGCGTGGGGGGGGCCATGCCCGACGACCATGGATCCCTCACATCAGTTGTGAGACTCTAGGCAAGAAAAGGAACTTTGAGACCCAAGTTTCACATAGCTGGAAAATACTTCTAAAGTGGTGGGCGCCTGTCTGTTGAGTTGACTCCCATCTCCAGACACCTAAGGACAGCGGAAGCCACAACATGGGTGCTGCGTCTAGGAAGCCGACGGAGTCACAAATGTGCATGCGCCAGGCCCTCCTGGCTCGCACGGGAAGGACCTGTTCAGCCCCCCGTGCTTGGTGTGATGACCTGGAATCGTGGTATTTCACATTCGAGTCTGAGCACCTGGGTTTCGGTACACATGTGTTTGTCCGTTAGCGGACTGTTTGGAAGGTGACCTACCAGAAAAGAGCTGTACGGTAGTAGAACATGTTTAAACGTGTGAGTCGCAGGGAGTTGACCATGACCTTGTCTGTCTGGGATGCCCACCTGGTGGCCCCCTCCTGCCGGTAGAGCTGCTACCATCCCCGAGCACAGCAGTGGTGACTGTCAGGTGCCCTGTGGAGGCAGGCAGGGCCCCTCTCGTTGTCTTCACCCCTCGGCCTCTGCTGGTCATAGCTGGGGCTGGTTTGTGCTGCCACCCAGCACATAGCATCGGCTCTATCCAGTTGGGGGTCAGGACAGACTGCCACCTTGGTGCAGAGGGCAGGAGAGGAGGGGGCCAGGGAACACACTCAGGCCCCAGGCTCCTGTGGTGTGGATGTGTTGGGCACCACGTAGGTAGCTCTCTGCACCTTTGCCTCTGACGGCCTGGTGGGCCCCCAAGGAAGTCACACCAGCCAGTGCTCCACCCTGGTGTCCGTGGAACTGGGGTGGGGGCTTGGAGGACTCCATCCCCGGGGCCTGGCTAAGAGGCTTCATCAGAATGCCAGAGCGCATGCTTGGAGGCTCGGGTGGGAGCAGTCCACATGATTGGTAAACTTGGTAAGCGCTGGACATTTGGGGTTGACTGACGGACTTTCCTCATAGACCATCCATGTCATCTCATGATCCAGGTGCCGTGGAAGGCAAAATGGTAAATGAGCGGAGAACGCAGAGATTTTTCTCTTGTTCTGTTAATTCCATGTATTTTGCTTCTGGTTGGAAATACTGAGTGTTTTCCTAAAACCATATTGAAGATATTTGAGTTTAAATTAGCATCTTTGTTAAATAATCCAGTTTTTCATCTTAGGTTATAAAAGTTAATTTCTCCTGCCTTCCCCCGTCCCCAGCCAACCGGAGGGACATTGCAGAGTTAGCCCTTGGGCTTCTGCTGGTGGTGCCCCCTGGTAGCGTCCCCTCAGAACCACACGTGCTATGTTTGGACTGACGCCTATCAGACACGTGACTGATGGGCGTGGCAGTGCTGCTTCTAGCAGTTGACGTCCCAGACTTCGTGCCCTCTGCAAACCCTGCACCTTCTATCTTTTGCTCTGACAGCCCCCACCAGCCCTGTGCTTCTCCTGGTCCCACCTGCCCTCCCCAGGGCCTTTGGACTGGCTCTTCCTCTGCCTGGAAGGTTCCCCCCAGGCGTCCCTGCAGACTGTCCCCACCTCAGCCTGGTGTCCCTGCTCTGGGACCGGGCTTCTCTCACTGGCTCTGTGCACATTGCTTTGCTCTCTTCTGTGAGGCGCCACCTCCCAGTCTCTCCTCCTCTCCTCCCACCAGGCATCAGAGCCTCTGAACCGGGACTGGCCTCCCTCTCCCAGAGCAGGTCAGGGTGGACAATGCCACACAGGGTTCTGGGGGCACGTCCCCATGCTTTTACTTTATCACCGCGAGACCAAATCCATACAGCTGCTTTGTCCTTGGAAAGGGGGTGGAAACTTGTGTTCTAGGGCTCACGTGCTTCCCATGGGAAGTCCTGTCTCACACCCTCCGAACTGCTGAGGGTCTGCGGCCTCCTCACAGGGACGTGGGGTGAAGCCTGGCAGCCTGCCTGCACCTGTGCCTGCCTGTCCTGTTGTCCCGAAGCCTGGCCAGTGGGTAACCACTCAGGGCCAGCGGTCCGTGCGTTCAGTGCTACTCCCACTGTGCCAGGAACGCTGGGCCCACGTGCTGTCAGAGCCAGGAAAGTTTCGACAGCAGGCGGAAATTACAGTCTTGGTACCAGACCCACCTCCCTGGGGGCTTTGAGCTTGCTTGGCGGGGTGTGCAGTGTCCAGCAGGTCTGGCAGGGTCAGCCTGTGAGTGTGGCTCTGTGGCAACCCTCCCCAAGCCTGGTCTTGTCTTTACTCCCAGAGTTGCCTGGAGTTCAGCCTAAGGATTCAGGAGTTCATTGAGCTCATCCGGCAGAATAAGAGACTCGACGCCGTGAGGTATGTAGAGAGGGGCCTCCTGGGCTCTGGGGAATGAAGTGTGGAGGGTCAGGTCTGCCCTGACCGGCTGGGCCCTGCCTGTGAACAGTAGGGTGCTGACGACTGGCACCCAGGCTCTGTTCTGTCCAGGCAGCATGAGGCCGACTTAGCACGTGGGCTCAGGGCCTTGGTTCTGAGGCTGTTTCCACCCGCCCCAGAATAGTGCTGGCCATTGGGTGGGCACAAGGGAGCCTTTGGGCAGGAGGCTGGTCTGCAGGTATGGGAGCCTGGGCTCCACCAGGGGCAGGCAGTGCAGGGAGGCCTGGGTCAAGCCCAATCTCTGCAGCCCGGGCAGGGAGGGGCTGTTCCTTTGGGGTGGCAGGTGGGCTTTCAGAGTCGGAAGGGGAGTTGTTGAGGCACTGCGAGAGCTGGGATGCCTCTGGGTCCTCCCAGGGTTGTGTCGTCAGGGTTTGGGTTCACATACACCAGGGTCACTTGGAAGGGCTTGGGTCACTGCTTCTTGGTGTTTTCTGAATGGGATTCTGTGCTTGGTACCTCAAGCCTCGTCCCCCTCCCTGTCCACTTAAGGAGAGGGACCCTCGCCTCACCTCGCTGTGGCAGACCCTGGCCCAGGTCACATGAGGTGGGGCTTACTTGGTACTGAGGCTCTGGCAGATGGGGAGCTCTGATTCTTTAAGACAGAAAGGCAAACTCAGACAAATCTGGAATGTTTCATAGACACGCTAGGAAGCACTTCAGTCAGGCCGAAGGGAGCCAGCTTGACGAGGTCCGCCAGGTGATGGGCATGCTGGCCTTCCCCCCAGACACGCACATCTCACCCTACAAGGTAAGCCGTGCCTGTGGGCTCTCAGGGCTGGGGAGGGCCTGGGCGTGGGACCGCACACCACACGCACTTTCCCCCTCTCGCTCCTGCCTTGCCAGTGGGAGGCTTGGGTCAGAACCACACATGAGGGATCTCAGCCTGGAGATGTTTCACGTCTGGGTGTCTCACCTGTCGCCTTCCCCATCTGCCCCATGTTCTGCCTCACCTCCGTTGTCTTCCCGCTGCTCCTCTTGGCCTTGGAGGTCCACGTGGGGTCTGGGCCGGTGTGGTCACATAGCATTACTAGCCAGCTTGCTCAGCATTGCAAGGGCAGCGTGTCTGGCCTCTTGAAACCAGGTGATGCCCATCTGGAACCCTCAGGACAGCCCTGGTAATCTCTGATCTGCCTTTAGGGTCCTCTTGTCTTGAGAGATGTTACGTGTTTGCAGCTGAACTGCTCACAGTGGTGTCCTGGAGAACCTAGGAATTCAGACAGCCTTCCCACTTTCCTTCTGGCTCCTCCCCATGCTGGCCCCTTGGCCATCAGCCCTTGGTCACACCCCCATGGGTATCCTTAGGCTTGCCTGGATATGCCCTTTGTGTTCTCTCTGGAGCAGCTTTCTCATTTTTTGCAACATGGATGGAAGTTTCCAAATCATCAAGTTCTGATTTCTTTAGATGAGTTCATCCCTGTGTCAGTTTTCTGTTCACACATTTTAAAGGTAAATGTTTCCAGAGAAGCCAGGCTCCCCCAACCCCGTTGGCTCCCCACCTCCCTCCCCCGACCCTGCACTTTGCTTGGAGGCGTGGCCATCACGTTCCCAGGTCCCTTGCACACAAGCACTGCCTTCCCTAGATGCCACCGTGCTCTCTGCCACCTGTGCCAGCCCTGCTTGGGACCCTGTTGCTGCTGCCCATGGAGACCGGGGCTCTCCCAGCTGTGCCCACATGTATAGGTGTTTGTTGCTCAGTTCCTCCCACAGTTTTCTGTCTTCGTCTGTCTGGGCTCCGTGACAGAATTCCAGAGTCTCGGGTTGGAAAGCCCGAGATCAGGGTACTGGCCTGATTGGGGGGTGGCTCTTCCTCCTGTATGTTCTTAGAAGGAAACTAGTTTCTGAATATGCCTCCCTCAGCACTCTGTGGGCCTGGAAGTCCACCTGCCGACACCCTCAGCAGACGCTCAGCCATGTGCTGTCCCCCGACTTCCAGCCTGTTCCTGGGGAATGAAATAAACTGCCTTCCCTGTGGGCTGGACCAGGCTTGTTCCCTGAGCTCTGATGATGGGCTCTTTCCAAGGCCCTGGCTGCCCCATGCAGTTTCATGGGCAGACAGCCCCCGGTGGCTGGAGTGCTCGGCCATCCACAAGGCAATGGCAGCATCTCCCCCACGACTGGACTCAGCATGGCTCGGTGGTATGGGGAGTGTCCCATAATCAAGCCTCAGGTCACGGGCTCTGCAGGAATGAGACTGAGCTTTAACTTACAGTCTCTTCCGTCTCTCTCCCCTGCCCTGGAGAAGGTTTGAGAGAAGGCAGAGAGGGCCTGCCCTGGAGGGTGAGATGTCCACTCTGGGAGCATGAGGCAGGTGCCATCCCCGCCTGCGGGCTGGAGGGCTGACCCTCAGGGAGGCATCAGGGCAGCGTGAAGAGAAGCCACACAGTCGCTGCAGAGTCCAGGCCGGCGGGGGACAGGCAGACACAGCCCACCGACGCACGGCCTCGTAACTGGACACGGACGGCATGCCTGAGGAAGACCAGCGTGCACACAGAGGGGATGGCCTGGGGGGCACGGGACTCCAGAGGGCAGTGCTGGGGCAGGGCCATGCCCTGCCATGCTGAGGGCACAGAGGCCTTGCCCCCTGTGGCAGGCAGTCACAGGTGTGTCTCGGGTTCCCACGAGGAGCAGGGCGATGTGCTTTAGTTAGGGAGAGGTGGCCACACCAGAGGCCCAAGGCCAAGGGTCTCAGGGTGGGGGTTGCAGAGCCTCTGGACTGTGGCCTTGGTCCACCGTGGACTTTGTTACAATAATAATGACATTAAAGACGTGTTTTTATAACATTGGAGTTGAGCGTACTGTCTGCCCGTAGAGCCCCTGCTGAATGGGTGCCCGCATCTCCTCCCTCATTGTGGGGCCTGACCCCTGTGCATGACATGCAGGGTTTCAGTCTTGCTGGCATATGCCCTCCCTTGCTGCTCTTGGTGACTCAGAACCTGGGAAGCTCTGGGGACACATTAACCAGGCTTCCTGTTCTGTTGTATGACTCCAGCTGTGACATGGGGGTGACTCCTGGCCCAGGAAGTTTCTTTCTGGAGTGAGATTTTGCCCCTGAGACCTCAGTGCTGTCCTTCGGCCCACTGTATCCCCTTCCTGCCACGAGGCCACAGCCCCCCCATCATTCGTGTCCATGCAGACTTGGGAGTCCAAGCTGGCGGGTGCGGGTTGATAAGGGCAGGCCAGGAAGGCTTTGTCACTCGCTGTTGGGGTTGATGGCCCTGTGCCGTCCCCAGCGCGGCTCTGCCCCATCTCTTGCAGGACCTGCTGGACCCGGCCCGGTGGCGCATGCTGATCCAGCAATTCCGCTATGACAACTACCGGCTGCACCAGCTGGGCAACAACTCTGTGTTCACCCTGACGCTGCAGGCCGGCCTCTCGGCCATAAAGACACCGTATCCTTCTGGCGGGCGAGGGCACCCGCAGGCTTGGCCCTCCTTAGCCTGGGCTCCACATCTGGGGCCTTCTGTCCTCCAGTGAGCAGGCAGGCACCACGCCCTTCCCAACATGAGGCCTTTGCTTGTGGTTTGTGTGGTGGGTGCTTGGTCCCGGGCGGTCAGGGGTGGTGGTCGTGGGGCAACTCTGCCCCCAGCCTCTTGAGTGTTCACTCATTCCCAGACACCATCCGGCGCTGCTCACAGGCTGCAAGGCTGGTGTTGGTGTACCTTCTGGCAGCTGGGTCTGGCTGCCATTCTGAAGGCTCTCGTGTGATTCCTGAGAATCTCCTCGAGCTTCTCTTGGTCTGAGCCCTGGCCATCCCTGGCCCAGTGTCTTGTTTGAAAACATGTTTGGCATAGCGGTCATTCCCCTGCCACCAGAGAGCAGTGGGATTGTGACCCCAGTGCCCAAGTGTCCTTCTCGAATGTGGCATGTGGGCCCCTTGGGACCCAGGGCTGTTGGCTTTCGTGGCCATCTGTGTGATGGGACCACAGTGAGTGTTGTGGGCACTGGCCACGGGCTCTGGTGCCTGAGAAGGGGCAGGTGCACAGGGGTGTGGGACAGTAGGGTTCTTGGGCTGGGCTGGTGCAGCCTTAGTGAGGCCATTTTCCTGCTTGATGCAGTGTTTGCTCTGTCTTGAGAGCTCCAGGCTTGATTGCTGCCTGGCAGCTGGGGTGGCCTCAGCATGCCCAGTGCCCCCCACCCCACGACCCTTCCTTAACCATTGCGCAGACAGTGCTACAAGGAGGACGGCAGCTCCAAGAGCCCCGACTGCCCCGTGTGCAGCCGTTCCCTGAACAAGCTGGCACAGCCCCTGCCCATGGCCCACTGCGCCAACTCCCGCCTGGTCTGCAAGATCTCTGGTGACGTGATGAATGAGAACAACCCACCCATGATGCTGCCCAATGGCTATGTCTACGGCTACAACGTGAGGGGCAACAACATGCAGGGACAGCGGAGCGGGGCGGGACATACGGGGGCGGTGGTGGATCTGGCAGACCTAACGGTCTCTGCCAGCTGCCTGCTGTCTGCGCTGGGTGCAGTCCCTGGGTATGGGTCCCCGTGTGCAGGCGGCTTGGCCCCACGCTGCCCCTGGAGAGCCAGACTGGTGGTCAAGAAGCTGCAGGATCAGGGTTCACAGACAGGCAGGCCTCCCGGAGGCAGCGTGCGGAGAGAAGCCGAGCCCTCCTGCAGTGGTGGGCGGGTGGGTGGGTGCCCTGGAGAGATTTGGCCTTTATGTCCGCACGTTCATGTGCCCCCTGCCCCTGTTGTGTTTCAGTCTCTGCTGTCCATCCGTCAAGATGACAAAGTCGTTTGTCCGAGGACCAAAGAAGTGTTCCACTTCTCCCAAGCCGAGAAGGTGTACATCATGTAGGCCGGGCGCCCCGTGCGCCCCCGCCCACCTGCGTTTCTGTTTCTTGCGACCAAAGATCAGTGAGCGACGCTGGGCACTCCTAGAAGGGTGGATTTGGGTCCGCACATCCGTGCTGGGGGACAGCCTTCTGCTGGTAGGAGGACTCCGGAGTGCACCTGAGGCACCTGATGCCCTCCCCTTTCAGAGAGACCTACCCGCCGCCTTCGGCCGCTTGGGAAACAGGAGTCGGTTCTCCCGCGCCCCTGCCCCCGCCCCTCCCGCCACCCTGCCCCCACGGCCATCCTAGGCAAGGGGGCCCAAGGGGCTGCACCTGTGCTGCCGTGGGGGCAGTCTTACGGTGTGCTAGGTTCAATGTCACGTCATTCGTGCCGCCTTATTTCCTGCTTGAGAATGTATTCACGTGGAAATCCACTGGACCGAGTTCTGCAGAGGCCTTGCTGATGGCTTCGTAACTGTAGATCTAATGCTGTTGTTACAGAAACTAGCAGTCAGTCCGAGTAACCACCGATGACTTTTCAAATCAAACGACCCATTGTAGTTTACACGAAACCACACTGTAGAGGGTTGTATTTAGCGCTTATTTTTGCATGTCAATGTTGATTAGCTAATAAACTGTAAATGTAAAACCTGTTAATAAAAGGGTTTTCTATTTCTTATGTCTGTGTGAGGTGGAAGCTGCTGTGCGTTCTGACACCCTCGCTTGTGTCTGCTTGCCCCAGGCCTCCCCCTATCTGCAGTCACGCAACAGGGTGGCTTCTGGGGTCCCCACACGGGCCCCATCCCAGAGTCCTGCTGCAGCTGCTGGAGGATGCTGTGCTCTGCTTTGGTGGAAGCGAGTGCAGCTGGACCTTCTGAGTGGGGTCTCCCCAACTCGCCAGCGCCTGTTGGCCTCTTGCTGCCCATGGGCACCTGGTGCACCTGTGGCTAAGCCCCCATGCAGAGCACAGGGTGGATGCAGGGAGGCAGCAGCTCCTTCCCACCATGCCCTCCAGCCCTGCTGCCCTGGCCCCCTGGCCTCCCTCTGATCATCACCTGAGCCACCCCCCCTCCATTTCCTTCCCAAAGTCGTGAGGACATCGATATGTGTGCATGTGCGTGTAGCCACACACCCCACGCCTGCCCTCCGGGTCCCTTCTGGTCCATTCCGGTGACCACACACATGGGGAGAGCTACTCCGCCAGGAGAGTGGTGGGGGCAGCCACAGGGTGAGTGGAACACAGCGATTGGTCCTAGCTACACTGGAGAAGTTTGAGCTGTTTGCAGATGAAGCTGCCACAAATGCATTCACGTGTGACTTGCTGGACGCCCACGTTGTGAGTGGAGGTCAATAGACAATGACAGTGACAGCCAGCTGGCCAGAGCACTTAAAGCCTCCTGTTTCCCGCCCCCTCCACCCCCGCCTGCTCTGCATTCTTGCCAGCCTCAGCCCTGCGCATCTTAGATCCAGGACATGCCAGTGGCTGACAGCTCTTCGCTCATGGTGGGCTTTAACCAGCATAGCAGTCGTAGCCATTGGAACATATGGGTTCTCCATAAACAGTGTGTTGAGTTTTGATAAATGGACCAGGTATAAGCTGCAAGCCCAGGAGTCTTCCCAGACAGCCACACACGGCTGCACAGTCACCACTGGGACTTGATCAGCACAGCTGCTGTTAGTCTTGCCCTCGGATACATCAGAACACAGGCCATGTGGTCCTTTGTGCCTGACTTGGTTCAGCAGATGCCTCAGGTGCGTCCATGTGGCTGAGTGTGTCCGTGGCCCTCCTCCACCGCTGAGCAGTAGTCCACTCCACGTGCACCACAAGCTGCGTGTTCTCTCGGTGGACATTGCGTCCAGCTTCTAGTTACTATAAGTCAAGCTGCCGTGAATATGGCAGTAACAGTTCTTCGTGGACATTGTTTTCATTTCCCTTAAGTCAATGTCTGGAAGTAGAAGGAGTCATGCCAGTGCTGTACCTTTAATTTCACAACTGCCAAGGCTTTTCCCAAAGTGCCAGTAACGGTGTACATGTCTGTTGGCAGTGTGGGGGAGTTCAAGTTTGTCCGCATCTTTGCCAGTGTTTGGTGGCGTCATTCTTCCCGTTAGTGGCTCAGGTGGGTAATCCCTGTGGGCTTATGTGCATTTCCCTGATGGCTGCAGATGCTGAGCTCCTGCCGATGTGGTGAGTGGCTGTTAGTCCTGTATCTGTTTAAGTCTTCTGCCCATTCTTTATTGGATAACCCTTTTTTTTTTCTTTGTAGGAATGCATTCCATATTGGGGGCACAGATCCTTTGTCTGATACATGTATTTGTACTTGGTTGCCTGTTATTTGACCACCAGAGGTTTTACGTTTAGTAAAGTTCAGTTAACTTTTTCTTTTGTGGCTCATAACTTCTGTTCTGAGAAAATTTGCCCATTCTTTTTTTTTTTTTTTTAAGATTTTATTTATTTATTTGACAGAGAGAAATCACAAGTAGACAGACAGGCAGGAAGAGAGAGAGAGAGGGAAGCAGGCTCCCCGCTGAGCAGAGAGCCCGATGCGGGACTCGATCCCAGGACCCTGAGATCATGACCTGAGCCGAAGGCAGCGGCTTAACCCACTGAGCCACCCAGGCGCCCCAAATTTGCCCATTCTTAGGTCCCAACCATATTCTCCCCTGTATTCTAGAAGATTGTTTTAGCTTTTTAGGTTTGTAACCCATTGCAATGAACTTGTGTATGGAGTGAGGAAGAGGCTAAGGACCATTTACCCCCATGTGTTCATCCGGTCGTTACAACATCATATGTTGAACATCATATGTTGAAGGCTTTTTTGTCTCCATAAGATAATGCGAAGTCCCCAGGCTGTCGTTCTCTCGGTTTATTTCTGGATGTTCTTCTCTGCGTAGTTGCCTTAGGGTTGTCCTCACCCCAACACCCAGCATCTGGGTCACTGCAGCTTTAAAGTACAAATGAGCCCCTTTTGTTCTATGTAGTTTATACTTTTTCAAAATTGTTTTGACTGCATTTCCACCTAAGTCTTGGAATCAGCTTATAAGAGTACTCTAAACAAAGCCTGCTGGGATTTTAACTAGAATAGCGTTGAATCTTTAGATCAGTCTGGGAACTGCCTTAGTCTGTTCAGGTTGCCCTAACAACACCACAGACTGAGGTGCTTGAACAACAGAAAAACATTTTCTTACAGTTTTGAACACCAGAGTCAATCCAGTTGCCAGAGTCAATCTTCCTGGCTCACAAACGGCCTTCCCTTTGTGTGCATGGAAAGATAGCCCTGCCTACTGTGAGGACACTGGTCCTGTTGGATGAGGACCCATCCCGTAACTTCTGTGAACTTTTGCCTCCAAATATAGTCAGCATGGGGGGGGGTGGGCAGGGCTTCAACATGAGTTTGGGTGAGGAGGGCAGTTAAGCCCACAGCAGGGACTTAAAAATCATGACTATATTGAGGCCACCAGCCTGTGAATATGGTGTTCTCTGTATCCAGACCTCACCTGCATTACAGTTCTCATCATTTTACTGCTATTGTCGGTGAGATTTTTAAATTTGACTTCCCAACCATTCTAGAGTGGTAACATACAGACATGTCACTGATTTCGTGTATTGATCTTGTATCCTGTGACCCTCCTAAGCTCATTTGTTCTGGTAGTTTTTTGATATGTTATGAAGCATTTTCTGTGTACCCATTGTAACCTCTACAAATAAAGACCATTTGCCTGTTCTTGTGCAATCTCTATGCCTGGCATTTCTTTTTCTCCCCCTTATTGTATGGGTAAATCCTCCAGGATAGTGTGAACTAGGAGGGTAAGAACAGAGTCCTGATCTTGTTCTGATCTCGGGAAAGCATCCTCTCCCATCATGAAGAACCACGTCTGCTCTAGGTTTTCACAAGGTGCAATTATCAGGTTGAGGAAGTTCACTCCTCCTTCCTGAGTTACCATTATGAGGGCATGTTGAATTTTGTCAAATGTTCTTTTCTTTATCTAATGAAATTACCATAAGGCTCTTCTCCTTTGTTCTGATAAGGGTGACACAGAGAACTAGATTAGCTTTGAGCAGTTGAATTTCAGTTCCTGAGATAAACCTCTGGTGCTCGTGGTGTGGGTCTTAATGTGGTGCTGGATCTGACTTGCTAGTACTTGGCTGAGCAACGTACTCTATTGTTTGTTTTGTTTTGTTTTTTTAACATCTGTAGGTTCTGTAGTGATGGCCCCTCTCATTCCTGATATTGGTCATTTGTTTCTTTTCTCTTGAAGTCTACTTAGAGGCTTATCAATTTTTTTTTTTTAAGATTTTATTTATCTATTTGACAGCGATCACTAGTAGGCAGAGAGGCAGACAGAGAGAGAGAGAGAGAGAGAGAGGGAAGCAGGCCCCCTGCTGAGCAGAGAGCCCGATGCGGGACTCGATCCCTGGACTCCGGGATCATGACCTGAGCCGAAGGCAGAGGCTTAAACCACTGAGCCACCCAGGCGCCCGAGGCTTATCAATTTTATGGATCATTTCAAAGAACCACCTTTTGGTCTTTGATTTTTTTCCCCTATTGTTTGCCTGTTCTCTGTGTACCTGATTTCTGTTCTTTAGTGTTTTCCTCTTCCTGCTTATTTTAGGTTTAATTGTCCTTTTTCTAGCTTCTTAAGGGGAAGATTAGATTACTGCTTTGGGGCTTTTCCTTTCTAATATAAACATCCCATACATTTTAATGTTGTTCTCATTTTCATGCAGTTCAAACTATTTTATAATTTCCATTATGATTTTTTTTTCTCTTTGACCCACAGGTTACAGAAGACTGTTAGATAATTTTCAAATACTTGCAGACTTTCCAGATATTTTTTGTTATTAAGTTTTCATGTAATTGTTAGAAAATCTCGTCCATATGGTTTCAATCCTTTTAAATTTATAGAGGTTTGTTTTATGTCTGCCTTGGTAAGTGTTCCATGTGCACTTAGAACATCTGCCTGCTGTCGGGGGCGTGTCCTGCAAGTGCAAGCCAAGTCAAATTTGTGACGGGCAGCCAGTCTCTGCTATCCTTACTGATCTCCCTATTTGTACTTAAAAGTTTACAAGTGAATTTATCTATGTCCTCTTTACATCTATGGGCTTTTGCTTCATGTATCTGGAATCTGTTACTAAGCACAAACACCCTCCCTGGTAACAGCTCTTGTTATAAAGTCCACCTGGTGGGGTGTCTGGGTGGCTCCGTGAGTTAAAGCCTCTGCCTTCGGCTCGGGTCATGATCCCAGGGTCCTGGGATCGAGTCCCACATCGGGATCTCTGCTTAGCAGAGAGCCTGCTTCCCTCTCTCTCTCTGCCTGTCTCTCTGCCTACTTGTGATCTCTGTCTGTCAAATAAAGTCCACCTTGTCCTGGCCCAGCCACTCTGGCCCTCCCGTTGAGTGTTTGTATGTTAGTTCTTGATCCTTTTGCTTCCAACCCAAGTCTTAAATTTGAAGTCTGTTTCTTGTAGAGAGCATACGTGTGGGTCTTTTTAATCCAACTGGACAATCACTGCCTTTCAATTGAGCAAGTGTCTAGACTAATGATATTTAACGTGATTATTATTGCTGGATTTGTTACTCTTTTTCCATTCATCCGGTCTGTCTTCTGTTATTTTTTCTGTCTTTACCTTCTATCTAAATTTAGACTAAAAGTTATTTTGTCTCCATTGACTTCTTAGCTGTATGTCTGTAGTTGCTCTAGTTCAGTATACCTCTTTAACTGACCACAAGTGCCTTCAAATATGATAAGAATCAGAAACTTACTGCCTCTCTCCTGCCCTTTGTACCCCACTGTGGCCACGTATTTACTTCTACAGACATTCTGTATTCCGTACCTTGCAATACCTTTTTATGCTTTCAGCAACCAATGATTTAGAAAAGAAATTTAAAACAAAATAGATATATTTACCCATGTTTGCCAATTACAGCACTCTTCACTGCTTCTATAGATCTAAGTTTGCATCTGCTAGCATTTTCCTCATTTAAAGAATTTACTGTATGCTTCCATGCAGACCTGCTGGCAATGAATTCACTCAGCTTTTCTTGGTCTGAAAGTGTTCTATTTCAATCTAATTCAGGTTGGGAAGGATAGTTCACGGCATATACAATCCAGGTTGACAAATTTTTTAGTTTTTTCTTTTAGTATGTTAAAGATTTTATGCCAAGGGTGCCTGAGTGGTTCAGTCATTAAGCATCTCCCTTTGGCTCAGGTCATGATCCCAGGGTCTTGGGATTAAGCCCTGCATTCGGCTCCCTGCTCAGTGGGAAATCTCCTTCTCCCTCTCCCACTCCCCTTGCTTGTGTTCTCTCTCATGCTGTGTCTGTCAAATAAATAAATAATAAAATAAAATAAAAATTTCGTGCCATTGTCTTCAAGCTTGTGGTGTTGTGACCAAGAAGTCTGCTGTTCCCTTTCTTATCTTTGTAACTATTTGCATAATGAGTTTTCTCTTCCACTGCTTTTCATCACTGCCTTTCCATGTTGTGGTCCTGCCGTGCCTTGGATGGGTTTGTATGTGTCCTGCTGGGTTTCCTCATCTCTAAAGTCCTGGTTGGTTCCTCTTCAATATCCTTTAGGTCTCAACACATTCATTTGGGCTAATTCTATTTATTCAGCATTCAATATCGAGCAGCTACTCTGTGCCTGACCTCATGAAACAAAATAAAGACCCCAGTTCTCATGGACTGTATGTTTTAAGGGCAAAAAGAAAAAAAAAATTATGAGCCTTGTGTGATGGAGTCTGAGCACTGCAGAATGAAGTGGAGCTGCCTAAGGAGAGGGCACGAAGAGGCTGATTACAAGGCTGGCGAGGGTGGGCTGGGAGCAGCCTTCCAGGCAGGAGAGTGGGCTCCGTGGAGGCCTGACTGCTGGAGGGAGGCAGCAGAGCTGGAGATGTGGGCAGTGGGTGGCACTGACAGTTTCTTCCTGGCTGCTGTGAGATAAGTGGACTCTACAGGTGTGAGGCCAGCTGCTGGCCTGCAAGTGTCCCCCAGTGGGTTGTACATGGGGTGCCAGCAGCCCCCAGGTCACTGGCCTGAGCACATGGAAGTACAAACATCCCATCACTTGAGCTGAGGCAAGCAGGCAGATGTGACTGGGCCACACAAACATCACAGGCCACTGGGTGGACACAGGGGTCAGAGGAGAAAGAGGTGCAGGGCAAATGCACAGCTCTTTCGGGGAGTCCTGCTGCACAAAGCACCACAATCCTAACAGGCTTAGGGGGGTAAGGTGGATGCAGAGCAGGGTTCTGTTGGGACGAAGAGGAACTGCATGCTTTTGTGCTGATGGGAACAGCTGGGAGACCAGAAAGGCCAACCCACACCTCAGGAGATGCAGGGAGGCTGCCAAGCTGGAGGCTGCTCAGAGCAACCTCCAGGCCTGGGATTAGGCGCACAGAAAGGACGAGTCGGCATGCTTCCCACTTTCCTCTTCTGTTTCCATAACTGCATTATTGAGCAACAGCTGCCATACCGTGACTGCCTCTCTGGACACATCCAGCTTGATGCTTTAGCGTGCTGACTGCCACACTCCCCACCAGCAGCCATTAATCTATCCCCACGCATCTGCCTTCCCCGGACATTTTGTGTCAATGGAACCCCGCAATATCAGGGCCTTTTAAGGTTCATCCGTGTTATCGAGGGTGTCTGTGTTTTCCTCCTTTTTGGCTGAAGGACAGACATTCATCTACCATCGACTGATGGTAGTATGGGCTGGTATCACTTTTGCTGCTAAGAAGGATACTACTGAGGGCGTTCAGATCCATCTGGTACTGGTCCCATGTGCAGAGGTCCGTGGTGTTTCCACGCCATTCTGCATCCCCCCAAGATCCTAGAAAACATGCAAACCTACTTTCTGAGTCCCTGTGGAGACCCCCTCAAAGAGCCCCAAGCACCGGGGACCTCAGTACCTGGGGGTGAGGCAGGTGTTCTTGAGGCAAAGGCAAAGACAAAAGTCCAAGGAGGTGGTAGCACTCAGCCTGTGGGTTGGGGGCACACAGGCACAGGCTCCAAGAAGGCGCTGGGTGAGGCCACCGCCTGGCCCCGAGGGGACCCCCTGGTGCAAGAAACTGGAGAGCTGGGCGGATCACCCCCAGGTCCTCCTCCACAGGTGGGGGTGCCCAGGGAACCCACGGGCGCACACGCGCGGCTGGACGGCACGGATCGGGGCTTGGGCTGCACCAGGGCCGCACCAGCGCGGGGCCCGGACGAGGCCAGCCTGGCCTGCCCTGCTCAGCGGGCAGGGGCGAGGGGCGTCCTGGAGAAGGACAAAGCCTGGCAAGCACCCTGGCCAGCGCCCGGAAAGGGTCCCTGCCTGCACGGCGAGGGCTCCTCGAGCTCACCGCCTCCGGAAGCGGTCACCAGCGCGGGTCGGACAGCGGGGCAGGGAGGGCCAGGGCCTAGCGTGCCGTCCGTGCCGGGCAGCAGGCAGCACGGGGCCGCGGGGTGTCCGGCACCCCCGGGAGAAGCGCGCACCGGCTCCCACCCGGGCCATCCCGGCCTGCCTGCCGCGGTGTCAGGGCCTGGGAATCGCACACTCCTGGGCGACCGCGGCGTGGAGACCACGCTCGCACCCCTCGGGCCTGCCCCGCCTTGCCTCGCCCCGGCACCAGAGTACGCTGCCCCTTTAAGGACTTGCTGCGCCCGCCCGCTTCCTTTCTCGCGGCCGCCTCGGCCGTCCCGACCCTCCGGGAGCGCGCCTGAGTCACCGCGCAGATCTCGGCCCCGCCCCGGCGCTCGCGCCTCAGGGCCAGCCACTGGCTACCGAGCTTGGGGTCACGTGATAGAAGGTGGGCGGGGTCCTCGCCGGAAAGGGCGGGCTAAGGTGACAGCGGTCGCGTCGCGCCTAGGCGCGGTCGTCACCGTGCCCTTCGTGCCAGGGCGAGCCAATGACTGTGGCGAATTGGGGCACGTGATAGGGGCGGGGTTCCTGCCGGAAGGGGAGGGGCGAGGCGAGCGGCCTGGTACGCGGTAGGTGTCGCGGTCGTCGCGATACCGGGCAGGGGCTGAAGCCGGGCCGGGGTCCTGAGGGCCGGGGTCCTGAGGGCCGGCCTCGTGCCAGGACTATTTCTGTCCTTCTCCCCAGGACGCGCCCCTCAGCCCCGCTTTCTTCCTGGAACACCAACCCCTCCTCCTCCTCTCCCTCCTCCTCCCTCCTCGCCGTCCTCCTCCCCTTCCAACTCTCCATCCTTCTCCTCTCTGGGACACCACCCCTCCTCCTCCCACTCCCCTTCGTCTTCATCCTCCTCCGCCTCCTCCCCCCCCACCCCCCCATCTCCCACTCCTCTCTGCCTTCCCCTGGGAAACTGTTCCTCCTCCCCCTCCCCCTCCCCTTCCCCCTCCTCCTCCTCCTCCTCCTCCTCCTCCTCCCCCTCCCTCACCTCCCTCACCTTCTCCTCCCACCACACCATCTCTCCTCCTCCTCCCTGGGACACCATCCCTCCACCACCACCACCACCACCACCTCCTTCTCCCTGGGACACTATCCCTCCTCCTCCCCCTCCTCCCCCTCCCACACCTCCACCACCACCACCACCTCCTCCTCCTCTCCCCACCACACCATCTCTCTTCCCCCTGCCCCTCAGGACATTGTCCCTTCTTCTCCCCACCCAGGACGCCTCCCCTCCTCCCCCTCCCTGGGACACCTATCCATCCTCATCCGCCGCCCCTCCCCCTCCTCCTCTTCCCCTCACACGGTCCCCTCCTTCCCCTCACCCCACTGTCCCCTTCTTCTCCTCGCTAGGACATTGACCCTGACCCCTTCCGCTTTCTGGATGCTTCCTCCTCCCTGGTCACTGCTTTCTCCTCCTCTCTGGGATACCCCCTCTTCTGTCTTGTGTGGCCATGGTGCCCTGGGCTTAGGAGCTCTGGCAGAGTCCATGGGAGGGACCCATGGTCAGTGGGGGATACCGGGAGGGTGCTCAGATGAGATGAGCAGCTCCCTACACCTGCCAAGCGGGTACTGAGTTAGTGTCAGTGACAAACGTTACTGCTTGAGAGTGGCTCCTGGAGGGGCGCGTGTACAGTGCTGGGCCCGGCCCCTCCTTCTACCAAATAAAGCAGCCCCCCAGCCAGCCTGACCCCCGTGCTGCCCCCAGTTTCAGTTCCTGCTGAATGACCGACTTCCTGGGCCATCAGTCTCGCTCTTCGTTTCCCTTCCTGCAAACCTGCTGCATTGCTCAGCCCTGGAGTTCTGGGTGCAAGTGATTCTGGCCCGTAGCCACTCGCTCTGCCGTCTGCAGAGGCTTCCTGTGGGTTGTGATCTGCAGAGGCTTCCTGTGGGTTGTGAATGAGCCCTGTGCTGCTGAAGGGAGAAAGGGCCACAGGCACCTTTGGGAAAAGCTCATTTAAATTTTATCTAGGCAGTTGAATTCTTGGGTTGCTGAGGTACCTCCCACATGTGGACTCTAGAGTTACTCTTCTGTTGTGCTTTTCCTGATTTACCACCCAAAATGCTGTGCCCAGAATACCATCTGCGTTGTATTTCCGCAGCCAGGTCACATCAGAGGCTAGGGCTGGAGGGGCAAGCCTTGCAGACCCCCGGAATGCCCAGGACACAGTGAGCTCAGGAAACGTGTAACAGACCGCAAAGGCTAGGTGGTCCTTCCGTGTCTCTGCCACGCGTATTTCTAGATATGGATCAGAAACTGTCCAACCTGGTTGAAGAGCTCACGACTTCGGGAGAACCCCAGCTGAGTCCTGAGAAAATGAAGGAACTGAAGAAAATTTGCAAGTATGTCTTAAGGTTCAGCGTTTCAACACTGGCTGGCTGTGCAGGTCCAGACACTCCTGGGGGCAGGCCTCCCACCACCTTGTCTGTCAGCCCTGCCCGTCTGCCCCCACCATGGCCTCTGTACAGGGAAGGAAAGGCCCAGGATGTTTCCCCCAGGACCCTGCAGGTCTCAGCTCTGGTGGGCAGTCACCTTGTGGGGCAGTGGTCCCAAGGTTGAGGGGGAGGGCGTTTTGGGCTTTAACACTTCAAAGGTGGCTTCAACTGGAACAAATTTTGAGATTCACTGATTGTCCTTATCCTGTATTTACAAAACAGGAAAACGTAAGTGATTTTAAGTAATGAAGTTTTTAGCTTTTGACAAAAAAATTGCAGCCCAGATCAGGTTTCCCTGGAGACCCAGAACAGCGGTGGCTTCTTTTGCAGGGAAGGTAGCTGGGAGGGGCGGCAGGAGGGGGCAGGGTATATGCCGGCTTCTGCGGGGGGAGGGGTGGCGGGTCCCTTCCTCCTTGCTTCAGTGCCCTCCCGAGCCTGCAGGGGAGGCTGGGGACCAGGGGTCTCTGCTCGGGTCGGACTGTAACTCCTTGAGGCTTTGCAGACCATAAAATCTCTGCGATGGCCTCTCAGCCATGGACAGTAACAGGCACAATGTGACGGGGCGGTTGTGCTTGTGTCCCAATAAAACTTGATGGGCACTGACACTGGCTCTCGTGGTTTCCACATGTCATGAAGTATTATTCTTTCATTAAAAAACGTAAAAGCCATTCTTGCTTGTGGGTCGTAGAGAAATATGCGGGAACCTGAGGGCAGTCATTGGTCCAGCCTGCTCGGGACCCAGGAGAGGGGAGTGGGAGAGGGTGCATCCCTGCTGCTTTGCACACTGTGCACACATACAGGATCAGGCCCTGGCAAGGATGACTGGTGTCCCTAGGTCTTCGGAGGAGCAACTCAGCCGTGCCTACCACCTGCTCATGGCCCAGCTGAGCCAGGACCATGCCGAGATCCGCCTCTCCGCATTCCAGGCCATAGATGAGCTCTTCGCCCGGTCCCACCAGTTCAGGATGCTGGTTGTTTCCAACTTCCAGGAGTTTCTGGAGCTCACACTGGGCACTGACCATGAGCAGCCCCTGCCGCCCCCCAGGGAGGTGGCCCAGAGGCTGCGACAGGCTGCCACCCGGGCCATCCAAGGGTGGAATGAGAAGTACGGCACGGCCTACAAGAAGCTGGCTCTTGGCTACCACTTTCTAAGACACAGCAAACAGGTGGGCAGGCCACACGCTCTGTGCTGCATTAGTGGACAGACTTGCCTCTCAGGGCCAGCCAGTGTGGGGGGCAGGGCTCCTGGGAGCAGGGCAGCAGGTCTGGGTGGAGAGAGCTGGGACTCTGGTCCCGACTTCACAGAAAGCCAAGTGGGAGAAAGGGGTTAGCTTCTCAGATGCAACCCTGTTCTGTGTCCTGGAGTTGAATCCCTCCTGGGTCTGCTGTGGGCTCTGGTGGTCCTGGGTGCATGAGACCCTCCAGGATTGGCTGCCACCACCCCTGCCCTCCTGTCTGGGCAGCTGGCTGGTCCCCTCTACAGCCTGAGCATGCTGCCTGACACTGCATGTCCAGGTCCCCTCCTGGGGTGTTTCTAGGTCCCGGGGTGGAGCGAGTGGCTCCTTCCACTCCCTGGCACACACACTCTTCTCGGAGGCATGCTGCTTTCTGGACTGTGGGCTGGTTGTGCTCGGCTGGGGATCGATCATTGCTGTCAAATGTGTTTCCTTGCGTTTGGAAGCGCTGGACCCCAGGGACCCGGAGGATCTGGCTCTGTGCTGGCACGTCTCCTAGGTCTGTTTGACTTACTTTCTTTGTGTTCTGTGCAGTCAGGTCTCACATCCCCTTCAATTTCCCAGGTGGATTTTCAGGATGTGAGTGCGCGGACTGTGGCAGAGAGAAAGCGGGAGGAGGAGAAGCAGAAGCGCTTGGATAGAATCTACCGGGAGAAGTCTGAGCGGGCCATCAGGGAGATGGAGGGTGAGTGACTTACCAGGCCTGAGGGCGCTGGGCCTGCTGCGCTGCACCAGGGCTTTGTGCAGCCCACCCTCGGTGCCCAGGTTAGGGCAGACCTGAGCCCTGTTCTCAGGAATCTCTGGGTGGCCGCGTCTCTCCCGCGCCCCCTGGTGATGCAGAATGGAAGTTCTCCTTTACGACTCCTGGAAAGTCTCTTTGCTGGAGGAAGCAGGGAATATGTGTTTGTTCATCTCATGGCCCTTGTTTCCTCTTGCCAGCACCCCCCACTTCCAAAACCTGATCCCTCTGAGCACTCGGCCCTTTCCATGACGGGCAGGCCCCAGCTTAAGGCATTTCTGGCTTGCCTGGCCTAGGGGGAGCCTGGAAGCAGGCCTCTGTCACCTGAGGAGGGTGCTGGCTGGCCCCAGGCAGATCCCATCAGCAAGTGGCTGGCAGGAATGGAATGGTCGAGATGTGCTCCAAAGGGAGGATTGGGAAATGGTGTGTGTGCTGATGGCTCCCCACGGGCCTCCCTTGTCCGAAAGCTCTGTCCGTGGTGGCACATCCCACTCAGTGTCCGGGGCACCGTGACCCTCATGGCCAAAGTCCAGACCTGAGGGTGTCTCTGAGGACGTCCCAGAGGGCAGCCTCATGCTGCTGAGCTGGTGGTTTCCCAGTAGTCACCAAGCTTCTGCACGCCCAGGGCACTGGCCTCTGCTGGGGGGCAGGAGGAGACCTATACTTCCATGTGACATGTAACCCCCCAGCCCACCTGCCCCTGGGCCCACCTGCTCCCGGAACATTGCCCTACCCTTGATCCTGGGCCCTGCACCAGGGGAGGCAGTGCCCTGTGCTGGTGGCCCCGACAGGCCATACATGTGTTTACAGAAATGGCCGAGGAGATCCGGCGCTGCCTCACAGAGGTGGAGAGCTGCTTTCGGCTGCTGGTGCCACTGGACTTTGCCACAGGCCTGGGCGCCTCATTGCCCACAGTGGCCTTCGATGTGTCTGTGGAGAGTGCCTCTAGCTGGGCCAGTGCAGGAAATCACGGAGACGAGGAGCAGCCCTGCTGTAGCAAGACCCTGCTTGCCTCTGCCAGCTGTCCAGGAGCCAGCAGTGGGGCGGGGCCCCCTCAGACCACCTCAGGGGCCAAGGATGAAGAGGAGGAGGAGGACGAGGACGAGGAGGAGGAGGACAGCGACAGAGACCGTGACGAGGAAGAATTCGTGCGGTGCCATGGGCTGGGTTCCCACAAGTACATGCTGAATGTGGAGCTATCCTCAGGTAACTGGTAGCTCCTGCTGGCCGGCCAGGGCTCTCTCTCCCCTCAGCCACGGGCCTTAGGGATGCTGGTGAGAACCCAGACTTCCCCAGACGGTGAGCAGGGAAGAGACTCCCAAGGTTGGGGTGAGGGGTGACTTAAGGCTCAGTGTCCGTGGCTCCACCCTGAGATCCTCCTTGTGATGGGCTGGCCTCATTTTCTGGGGGACTGGAGAGCCCTTGGGGAGGCTGCAGTGCCTGGTCCCTGGCCCATCGGGATCAGAGGGTGACTGTCAGGGATCAGGTGCCCCCCACTCTGGCTTGGAGGGAAACGTAGTTGGATTGTGGTTTTCCATCACGTTTGCAAGGATGCCATGTGAGAGGCAGGGCCCCGTATGGCCCGGCAGCGTGTGGGGTGTGGGTGGTTGGGGGCCCGTTAGGAGTGTTCACAGAGGAAGGCTGGTCAGCCTAGTTGTGTGAAGACCTGCTGCCCCTGGACCTCTTGGGTATCAGCAGCCCCAGGGAGCTAACAGCTGTTGGGGGCCAGGGAGCAGGCCATGTGCAGGAGGTGGGTTGCCTGGCTAGAGACAGATCAGGTGACAGGATGCAGAGGGGGGCCCGTGGGACTGAGCCGTGGTATGGGCTGTATGGGGGAGGGGGCTTGACAGCTCCCCGGGCTTGCTGGATGGCCTGGGGCTTGTGTATCTGTGTGAAAGCCGTGTGGGGCCTTGGGGTGTGGTGTGGGGGGAGGCATTAGTATGTGCGGGGGGAGATGGTCCCCACCAAAGCCAGATCTTTAAGTAGCACATCTGTTTCTCAGGCATGAGGTGCAGGGTCCCGGGCAGAACGTGGCTGGGGCAGGGTGGGCAGCAGTGCGGGTGGTCCCTCCACGGTGCTGGGTGACCCACCCTGGCTCCTTCAGTGACCCTCATGCTTTGTTCCAGACAGCCTGAGGGTGCATGAGGACGAGGACAACCATGCCGTCATCCAGTCAGCCCGGGATGCGCTCAAGCTTATCCAGAACAAGTTCCTGCCAGCTGTGCGCTCCTGGGTCCAGGTGAGGTCCGTGTGTGCCGGTGTCCTGGGGCAGAGTCAGGGGCCCATGGGGTGTGCAGGGGTGATGCTGCAAGGGGGTGGGGAGGGCTGTGCCATCCTGGGTCCAGGTGAGGTCGCACGTGCCGGGGTGTGCAGGGATGATGCAGGGTGGGGAGGTTGGTGGGGAAGGACTGTGTGCTCCATGGGGTGTGCAGGGGTGAGTTGGGGGGATGGAGAGGGTGCCCTGGTCCGCCCAAGTGATGCGCCCCCTCATTGGCAGCTGTTCACCCGCGCGGGGATCCACGGTGGGCACTTAGAAGCTGCCATCGACCTGAAGGCAGAATTGGAAACCACCCTGCGGCGGTCGGAAGAGCTGGACATTAAGCCTGAGGAGGGACGTCGGAGGGAGGTGAGTGCCACCACTGGGCTGGGGAGGAGTGACAGCAAGGAGATCTCTTTGAGCTCTTTTCTGAGTCAGCAAGCATCACTGGACTTTGGGAATATTCTGGTTCCTACTTCGGTGGGAGCTCCTCTCCTGAAATGGAGGCTTTGGCCCTGAGGGCCAGAGAGCAACAGGTTCCCTATGGATGAAGGGTTGGAACAGGGTCTACGGCAGGAGGGAGTGGCAGAGCTGGGGTGTGGTGGGGAGTGAGCTAGTCTGGAGGGAGATCCCAGGGCCCTGGAGGAGATCTGGTAGCTGGCCATGGGCTGACTTGAGACCTAGTCTAGCCCCACTGCACAGCTGCACCCTGAGCCCCCCGAGCACCCCAGCAGAGCTCCTGTGAGCTGGTAAGGGCCTTCCAGGCTTCAGGGGCTCATCCCTTCCACCTACATTGCAGCTGAGGGCGCTTGGTGTCAGGGTGCTTGTGACAGACCGAGAATCAGGACTTGGCCTCGGCTTTATGCAGAGGGCCATGTCCCTGGCTTGGGGAGTTGGGAGGCCCTCCCAAGCAGGGCCCCACAGAGGAGCTCCTGGGCGGCGAGGTGGGGTGAACATGTGGCCTGGTGCCCCATTTGGGGAAGCCAGTCCAGGCCAGGTGTCTGCTGGTCGGGTGGCACCTCATGGGCCCCATGTGGTTTGGTCGGGAGTGGCTGGTCACCTTGAGTGCTGGGTCCCGGGGCAAGGTTGTAGAGCTGGGACAGGCCCACACTTGTTGATGGGGCACAGGTGAAGTCCATCAGTTCCTGAGATACCTCCCGTGGCCTGTGCCAGGACCTAGACCTTGATGTCTGGGATGGACCTGAGAGCTGTGTCCTTTGTTCTCAGGGCCTGCCAGCAGGGTGGAACAGCCAGAGCTGGACTGCGGGGCTGGAGGGGTGTCAGCACAGCTGCTGGCCTCTCAGAAGTGAGAAGGCAGGTCCCAGAGTGCCCCTCTCTGCCAGGGTGCTGGGACCCCGGACCTGGCCCACTGAGCAGGGCCCTGGCTCTCGGTGGATGTAACTGTTTCCAGCAGGAGCTCTGTGGTGGGAGGAACAGCATTCCCCAGTGGGGAAGAGAGCAGATTTGGAGCCACTCAGATCTAGGATGGACAGTAGGTGACAGGCTGGGTCTTGGACCTTAGTGACCTTGATCTCTCCAGGGCCACTGGACACCTGTTGCAGGGCCGTTGCCCTCGTGTGTTTCTGAGCATCTGCCCCGCTGTCCTCCAGGTGCAGGTGTGGGGGTCCCCGGAGACCGGCAGAGGGCGGTCTTGCCTTTCTTCCACAAAGCTGTGGCATCAGAGGAACGTTCTGGGCAGGGAGCCCAGCCTGCATGCTGCCTGGTATTTGCTTGCCGATGTCCTAGAGGGGTTTCTGTGGGCACAAGATTCCTTGAAGAGCCTTGTTTTGGGGATGTGACCTCATTAAGAAGTTAGTTGTGTGAATTTGGACCAAGGTGGTTTTTTGTTGTTTTTTTTTTTACAGCAAAGGAAGGTTATTTTCTGGTCTCAAGAGGGAGCTAATCTGGTCAGCTCTTCCCAGCATGTCAGGATTTAGCTCTGAACCTTAGACAAGCCAGGATCATGGCGTCAGAGCAGAGGCTGGCCTGATAGCAGGGAGGGGTGGGGAATCGGGCTGGCTCCTCTGGGTGCCCCCTTTATGATGCCCTGATGACCAGCCCCCCCTCCCCAGCAGGGGCTTGCACTGGGAAGGAGCTGGTGAGGCACCCTCAGAGCAGCAGGGGCTTTGGAGAGAGCCCTGGCAGCCATGAGGGCTGGTTGGGCAGCATGACCTTGTCCCGCTGGGCCTGGGGCCACAGCACCACTGGGGCCCACAGGGCCCCGAGCCTAGAGCTGGCAGAAGAACCATCTTGCCTTGTGGCTGTAGAGCCCCCAGGGGAAGGGCCCATCTCCTATTGGACCTAGTGAGGCAGGGGTCTGCATGTCCCTGGAAGCCGCAGCCTCCCAGCAGGAGGCACAAGGTGCTCCGGGTGGTGGGTTCCAGCCTGCGGCGGCCAGTGAGCAGCAGCTGGGAGCCCTCTCTCCAGATGCCCCAAGGTCTGGAGGAGACAGAGTGGGTTCAGGCTCCCCGTGTGGAAATAGCCCTGCCCTGGGTGCCCTGGGACTGCCGGGGTTGGGCTTCTAGCTCTGCTGTGGCTGCTGTTGTCCCCACATGGACCCCTAGGGCCCCCACAGGGCCTTGACTGTGCTGGGACTGTTGGGCAGCTCCTGCACTGCCCCCAGACAACCAAGCCGGTTGGGGCAGCTCCATGCTGCTCCACGGAGCATCGGGGGTACTAGGGGCGTCGGGGATCCTGAGGGCGCTGGCAAGGGTGGGAGGCCAACCCAGAGGAGCGCTGTGGGAGAAGGGGCCCAGCCCCTCCTGCGCAGGGACAGCAGGGCCAACTGAGCCAGTCGCTAGGTTGCCTGGGGGAAGGTGGCGCAGTGGGAAGGGAGCGTTCCTGCCTCTGTCAGCGTGCTGACGGTTTCCAGACGCTTCTCCACAAGCTGATTGAAAAAAGGAACTGCTCTGAAATCCTTGGAGATTGTGCTCGCCGCACTGGCGGGCTGCGGCACCTGGAGATGAAGCGATTGGGGCACGAGTGGCTGAGTGGCAGCGCCCCGCTCAGGTGAGCGTCGCTTCCCAGAATAGCCGCTGTGTATCTGCCCATCAGCTCCTGCTCCACGAAGGGCCTGTGGCTGCGGGAACAGCTGCGGTCCCTAGAAATCACGAGCGAGCTGCCCTACATGGTTTGCCTTAGCGTTTCCCCTCCCACAGGGGTTCAGCGTCCTAACTGTGCACAGTAGGCCGAGCTGGGGGTGCTGACTTGGGAACGAGGGATTCAGTATTGGAGAACTTCAGATGGATGGGCCGGAGATGAGACACAGGGCTTCTGGCTGGTATGCCGCTGCAGTCAGCCCATGGGGAACAAGCCCTTGGGGTGGGGGTGTTGGAAGGTGGCCCTTTCTGGTTTGGGGTTGCTGTTGGTTTGTACATACTGTTTTCCCTTTGACACAGAGGTTCGGACTTTGAGAAGTATTTAAGCCAGTTTAAATACGTTTAACTGTTTGTTTTATAGAGTGTGTCTCTGTTGTGTTTGGGAGCAGCTGGGGATAAATCTCAGATAGATCGATGTGGAGCATCATTGGGTAGATTTAGTCTCCAGCCTGCTGCTGTGGGGAGTGTAATAATCCGCGCCTGCTACATTCATTACACTGATAAAAATCCTTTGTAAACTTTGAAATTGCCTGCGGTTTAATTATGTAGTCAAGATCACCAATTATTTTGTATTGTGTAATTAACAAAATATTAATTTCCTGCCAACTAATATGTCTGAAAAAATTAACTTCAAGCATCAGTTTATGTAAACTCTAAGGAAGATGGGTTTTTTTTTAATGGCTCGGTTGTAGGTTTAAGTGGGTGAGATGCTTGTGTGGGTGTCTCTGTTCTCACTGACCAGCCATCTGACACAGTGGCCACAAGGTTTAGACAGCCAGCACATCCTCATTCCAAAAGCAGACATCACCCTGCAGGGCTCTGGGAGGCTTTCTCCCATGCCAGCCACCCCTGCCTGCCTGAGTGGTCTCCCCAGCGGATGGGCCTTCTGGCAGAGGAACTTCCTCCCGCCTCGGGCAGGGGCCCTGGATGCTCTTGCTGTCATCGTGTCCCACAAGTTTTCTGTACCGTGGGAACCACGTGAGTGCCAGCTCCCTGTAGGTGAAAAGGACAGAGCGGGAAGCTGGGGAATGAAATGTTGAACGAGTCAGGCACCCCAGGGAGGCAGGGAAACTAAATCAGCAGGCAGTGGGGACCTTGTGCTCGGCAGGGCCAGTAAACAACCTTCCTGGAGACGAGGCTCCCTCCATCACGCTGAAGGCCACTCTGTGGCTGAGGGCTTGGAGCTGGGGGAGGGGTCCACACGCCTCCGCCCTTCTCACCGGTGCTGGGAGAGCACACATAGGCTCCCCACTGCTCAGGGCCAGCCCTCTCCCCTGTGCCCTACGGCCCTGGAGCACAGCCCCACTGCGCCCAGGCTCGCCCTATGCTGCTGTGCACCTCTTGCCCCTAAAGACCTTCCCACAAGCAGCCCTGGGAGGTGGGTGATGTCACCTCCCCATTACATAGGTGGGAAAACTGAGTCTGGGGGAAGTCACGTGAGTCTCAGTCTCCGAGGTCACTGGTCACCTGCATTTTGCCTGTGCAGGTTCGGCTGAGGGAGCAGGTTTCCCTGTTCATGTGTGGGTGCCGCTTCCATGGGTGGTAAGAACCGGGCAAGTGGCTGGCTCTAACCAGGAAGCACTGTGTGCTCCGTGGTCATGCTATTGGCATCCTGTCCCACGGCTCATCCGCTCCCACGGGCCTCCCCAGGGCAGTGGCTGCAGGGGAGAGGCTACCCGCCTGCGGCTCCCGGGTCACTACCTGTGCTGGGGCACGGATGTGGCCGGACCCCACCTCGCCTTGGAAATGGACCTCCAGGCATCCCATGGCCCCACAGCATGTGCCGCTGGCAGCCTGTCACCAGGGCGAAGCCCTGGGGAACTGCATCCCGAGCCCATTTGGATCAGACAAGAAAGGGGGCACCAGTCACTCTGGACACGGTGGCGCTTGTGCATCAGCTCGTTCCTGAGTGGGAGGCCATGTGCATGTAGTCTGGTCTGCGTCCGAGAGGCCTCTGTGTGGCCTGGGTGGTGGTGGCCTGGGGTCCCTGTTCCCTTGCACTTGCCCCAGTCAGCCCCGCAGCCCCACTGTCCTCTGCCCTCTGAAGGCGCGTCCCCAGCCACTGGAGATGCACATGAGATATTGGCTGGGCTGGGCAATTTGCACGGCCTTCCAGGGAGGGCATTAGCATATAAATAGCAGATGCAATGACGACCATCACAGCTGAGCACGTTTAATTTTTAGTTTATAAGATAGAATGGGGTTTTAAATGCATGGCCATCAAGCCGCTGAAAGACAAATGCAGTTTGGAGCTCACTTGTCTGACGAGGCCTTACATCATTTTTTTTTTTTAAAAAGGGAAACAGACACACATAAAACTGAACAAAAGTGATTTCTTGGGTGAAAAGTAATTGAGATTGCGCACCGAGTTAATTAGATCGTACAAAATTTATTCAACAGTCCCAGCTGCATCTCGTGCGTTTGGCAGGCAGACCCGCTCCCAGACCAGGTCGCTCTTCCCGTTCCTCCTCCAATAATCAGGAGCCCTGATACCCCCACTGCTGTAAGCTGATTGTGTTGTATATTTTAGACGTTTTATTGCTTGTTTAATTATGATCCTAGAAGCTCATTTTTCTAAATCCTTTTAACTGTGGATGCAAATCCATTTTTAGGATACCGGCGGAAGGCCCACAGGCCTCCTTGGCGCCTCCCTGCTGCAGCCAGCTGGCGTCTCCCGGTGTGGGAGGCGTCTGGTGGGCCACAGGGTTCTGACCGCCTGCCCAGGGACTCCACTTGTTGGAGGTGGGTGCACAGCCCAGACGCCGCAGGGACGGGGTGGGGAGCTGCAGAATGAGAACAGTTCGTAAGTGGACCCCATTTTGAGGACCATTTGCCTCCTTGTGGCATGATCTTCTTCCTTCCCAGGGTTCTCAGGGTGTCCACACACCCCTGCCCCACGCCCTGCCCAGGGCCTTGCCTCCCTCAGTTCTGGATTCTGGCCACCTCCCTGTCCCACCCCGGGACTGGCTCCGGTGGGCTCCTACCTGCTGGCCTCAGTTTCCCCAGGCCTTGCTGTTTGGCCGGGGTCCTAGAGAGGGCTTTCTGGCCTGGCTGGTGGCAGTGTTCTGTTCTCTGAGCTAGCATTTGGTGTGAGGCCCTGGAGCAGGGCATACAGGTGTCACAGCAACGACCACTGTGCCTAGTCGAGAGGCTTCCTCTGCATCTGGACAGCAGATGTCACTGCCCTTCCCCCATGGCCTGGGGGGTTTCAGAGCACTGTCGCAGCCCCAGGAACTCCACGTTGAACTCGGAGGCTCTGGAGTGCGGATTTGCAGATCTGGTGTTAGCAGCAAAGTCTGTCTCTGGCCGGGGTTCACTACGGGTCCAGGGGCTACCCGTGGCCGGAGAGCTCCCTGCTCACGTGCACAGGTGGGTTGTTGCAGAGGCCAGCGGCCCGGCTGCGGGGACCCTGAGGGGGCAGCTCTTACCCCATGGGTCCTCCTGGAGGTGGGTACGACCTGGCAGATGTTGTCGGTGCTAATTTAAGAACAAAGAGCCGACTGGGCTCCGTATTTCATCACGGGAATAAACAGTTTTCGTTGGGGAGAAAAAGGGTGTAATTCCTAATAGTTAGCTAAGCAGCTGAATATTTTTTAGGAAATGAAAATTTAGTAAAAGTCCCTGGTGAAATTGAAGGGTGTGAGTGGTGAACGTAATATTTTATGAAAATGACCCCCATATTTAAAACCCGCCGCGCTCTGTTATGCATTGTAGCACCCCGTCCACATCTACCTTTTAGAAAATTAAAACACATAAATTCTGTTTAGTGTTTGATACGCACTGCACTAGCCGAGAACCGTAATGCCCTAAAACCTTGGGCTGCTTTCCACCTTTCATAAATTCCTGGGTAGATTCTATACAAAAATAATTTTCAGGTCCGTGGCTCATTGTTATTCAAACGTGATTGATCGCCATCATTTGCCCAGCTCGGGAGTTAAGTGCCCCTGTCATTTCCAAAGAGTATAATTGGGACGTTTCACAGGTCAGTGGTGGAGACAGGCTTCCCTTTTGATCAGTGTTAGACTGATAACAAAAAATTACAGTTTCCGATGATTAATGTCTGCCAAGCTTCCCAGATGCACTGCCTTGGGTTGTGCCCAAACATAGTGCATTTGCATCTGATTATGCCTCCCGGGGGCAGGCATCCTGGGCTGCAGGTACGACAGACGACAGACGGACAGACGTGGTTGCTGGTGGCTGCCACCAGGCCTGGCTCTGTGGCCACGGGCAGCTGTGGGGGGGAGCTGCTGGCGTCTGTGACTCAGCCGAGCCTGGGGTGGCCTCCCGCCCCCGGTGTCGCCCAGGCTGTCCATTCTCCGTTTGGGCCTCACTGGTGCCTGTGAGCTGTGCTGCGGAGAAAGACTTCAGAAGAGAAGGCGTGTCACGAGGTTCTCCAGAGTTTGCCTCCGTGATTGGCGTTTATCCAACAGGGCTCCCCATCCTGAGTGTTTCCTTATGGGGGATTGAAACTGTAGTGCGGGATTTACATCCTGGTCAGGCTAAGCTGGCCCCCGAGTGCTCCCGGGTGGGTTGGCAGTGGGACAGGCGCTCCTGCTTCCTCCCTGCCGTGACCCTCTCAGGAAGGAGCGATCCCTGTGGTTTGCTGTCCCCCAAGTCCCATCCTGGGGCTTGACTCCTGGGGGGTCACTGAGAATGTGGGACCAGTTGCAGCAGCCTGACTCCCCCAGTGTGTGGTGGCCCAAACTCCTCCGTGGGGACCTCCATGAAGAGGCCAGGTGCTACTTAGCCAGTGGGTTTGGGGCAGGGGTCCAGGTCTTGTGGAAGGAAGCCGGCTCCCTATAGTTCTTCAGGCCCTCTGGGCAGGCTAGGGTGGAGGTTGCCCGCAGCTCCTCTGGTAGCTCTGGACCCCTCACCACACTGACCTGGGTGGGGAAAGAGGCATCATTGAAAGGAAACTGTTTCTTTTTGGCTTTTTAACAAGTTACTCTTAAGGACAGAATATTTCAGAAATGCTGTAGTCACACCAGCATCCCCAGAGCTGCCCCAAGAACGGCCAGATGCTGTGTTTCAGCCTGCAGGGAGGGGCAGCCTTGCCTGTCCTGGGGCTCTGGAAACACACTCACTCCGCGCCTCTCCCAGCATTTCAAAGGGCACCAGGCGGTGGAGCAGGTTGAGCATGGTTTAGACTCGGAGCTGTGGATCTGGCATGAGCTCAGGAGTGGGACCAGGCCTGGAGACAATCCTTGGTCTCTGGGCTGTGGTGTAGCCCACGCCTGACCCGCAGAGGCAGGACTGGGAATGTCCGGGCCTCTGTGCTCTGTTCATAGGCAGGTCTGGGGGGCGGTTTCCACAGGTGGCAGCCCCAGGGGACGAGGAAGAGGATGAGGATGATGGGGACTTTGTCGAGGTTCCAGAGAAGGAGGGGTATGAGGCCTGCATCCCTGACCACCTGCAGCCTGAGTACGGTGAGTACAGTGGGAGCGGGAGGGGGGTCCTGCTAAGGATGCTGACCCTCAGGGCATGACCTCATATCTGGGGTCTGGAGCCCACTGAGCAGGGGAGCCAGCCATGGTGGCCACCCCACCTGCTAACACTGCAGAGCTGTCACTAAAAATCATGGGATTCTCCCCATTTGTGCTCCAGGTCCTTTCGGGCCAGGCTCCTCCCTGAGGCCTGCCCCACCGTGGGCTCCCACTGTCCATGGTGGGCAGGCCCCAGCACTCATTCACTGGGCACAGCCAGGCTGATGCTCCATGAAGGGCAGCCCTGCTGGGGATACACAGGTCTCAGCACAGGGGAGCAAGTCCAGGAGGGGGGCAGGTACCCCAGAGCGGACAGAGAGCCCGCATGGCTCCTGTGCCCTGGGGAGAGTGCTGTGGGTATGCAGTTTGACTCTCGAGGTGCCAGGAGACTGCTGGCCGTTCACCAGCTCCTTAGTCCTCAGGCTTCATTGGCCCTGGTGTCCCCACTTACCACCTGTAGAGTCACAGACTGTGCCGCTGGCCCAGGGCTCCTGTGTAGCTCTTGGCAGCGGAGGGTTGTGCCTTGGGAAGTGCAGACTGTGTAGCTGTGACTGCTCAGACTACTCAGTGTAGACTGAGCAGCTGTGACTTCTCTTTCCTGTCTGGGGTTTCCTTCTTTCGCACGTCTGCACTCCAACATGGTGGCCGTCTGGTGAGATGGGGTGTGGACCCGTGGAATCCACCCAGCACACACACAGGAGGCCGATAAAAACAAGACCCGTGGCTTTTGTGGAGAAACAGACTAGTCGATTTGTCTCTGAATCTATAAGATGAAATGTGAACTTTTCCACAGGGTGTAGATGGTAGGAAGCTCAGCTGGGGCCTGTTAGGGACAGCACGCAAAGCAGCACATCCAGAGCCCTGGTTCCTCTCCTGCTGGCTGGCCGCCAGCCTGGTGTCCTCTCCCTAAGCACCAGCTTGGATGTGGAAGCAGCGGCCACCCATCCTGCCCTCTGCCCCAGCCATGCAGGCCTTCACGTTTTAGTTTTCAGGTCTTCCTCTAACCACTAGGCACCCCTCCTGCCCTTCATTCCTCTGTGTTCTGTGCCTGAAATGGCTTCGGTTATGCTGCCGTCCCCCCCCCCCCACCACCACCGCCCTGGATCAGGGGCTCCCTGTGGCCAGAGGCCTCACCTGCCCCCACGAGGGACCTGGGGGCTGCCCAAGGCATCTGTTAGGAGCAGTGAGCGCCCTCCTGTGCCTAGGCCAGAGCCCAGCAGAAGCCCAGCCACACCCGAGGCTGCCTGTGCCCAGGCTGGGACAGTGGGCAGTGGGCATTGGGGCCAGGACTGCCAGGGAGCAGCTCGCACACGGTGCAGTGTGGTCGCTTCTCCAGGTTTCTGCACCGGAGGAGTCTGGTGATGGGCAGCCCCAGCCTGAGCATCTCCTGTGGCTAGCAGCGCATCCAGCAGAGGTTGGGCTCAGAGACCCCGGGTCCTGCCCCTCGGGCCTGGGACCCCTGCACTGACCCTCAGCTGGTCCTCTCAGCCCTCTCCAGCCACAGGCGCTTGGCCTGGTCCTTGGCACATCCTGCTTGGAGGGCAGAGAGCTCAGCCTGGAGCTGTGTTGGTAGCCAGCTCTGGTCGAAGCAGGGAGCAAGGCTACATTCCGCAGAGTGCTTCATCTGTTCCACATCCACTGTGCCACGGAGGCCATGGCCTCCAGCAGGCGCGGTGGGGCTGCCGCCACTCCCACTGGCGAGGTGCTGAGCAGGAGTGGCCGAGGGGACTGGGCGACAGGCTGTGTGGGCCAACCATACTCACAGGACATGCACCTGGACTCAGCACAGCCCTGGAACCGTGGCAAGGGGACCTGCCAGCCGTGGCCCCAGCCACGAGGGAGCAAAGATGAGCTGTCCCCACGGAGACATTGCCAATCCCGATAGTCTGCAAGCCTGACAGTGTGCAGTCTGCCTCCCGCTCTGGGCTCCCAGGGCACCTGACCGCCACCTCCTCGTGAGGCCAGGAGGGCTCAAGTCTCTGGTGCCCATAGCCACGCCTGGCCCATGGAGGGTACCTCAGGAGCCCAGGAAAAGAGGCAAGACTGCTGCTAGCTCCCTTCCCTTTGCTCCTGATATCCTGTGCGTAAGCCAGAAGGTCATGCTCATGGCTGATGTGGGTCTGTGTTTGCAGACAGGTGGGCTGTGGGGGCCTGGCGGTGATGGACCCAGCTGGACTAGGGCCGCAGGGTCTCGAGGGTCGGGAGGGCCCCAGAGACAGCTGTGCCCCCGGTGGGCCCACCCTTGCCACCACCCTAAATCCCACTGGGAGCCCCAGCAGGCCCCAGGGCTCTGGAGGCTTCCAGACACAGAAGTGTGGCAGCCGAAGCAGTTCATAATGCTGGTTTATATTCTGCCTCTGTTTTTTCAATTAAATGCAGGTGAACCCGCAGTAGATTGGTCTAAATCCACACGGCTGCGGAAGCTGGTGCTTTTTCTTTCTCGTTTCTTTCTGTGAATTTTCAGCGAGGGGCTTTTATCTTCCCCTTAATCCTACCATTTCTGTCAGGACATAATCTCTTTCTCAAATTTACATTTTAATTACAAGGCCAGCTGAACTAGGTAAAATCAATAATGTCAAGCTCGGCGGCCTAACTCCGTGCGGAAGCCGCAGCCTCTCCATTTCCCGCTATCGATTCATCGCTCCCGCCCTGTCTGCCTTAGCGCTCCAGGCAAATGGGTGCCACTTGGTCAATTTAAACAAAAAAGGGGATTTGGGCATTTGTAGGATTCTTTCTAAAAGCAACGGTGGGAGTAAATCTGATCCCAGCTCCTGTACTGGGGCCCGTACCTGTCTGATGGCCGAGTGGCCGGCTCTGCCGGAAAATGCTCTCTCCCGGGCTGAGGCATACTAGCTGCTTTTTGGGGTTTTACTTTGAAAGTGTGTGTCAACGAGATTGATTTTCTACAACAATGTGAAAATGGTCGTGTTTTTTTTAGCGCCCTGAGTATTTACTCTGCTTTAACACGCTTACCCATCTTTTTAATGGTTTAAAACAACAAATCAATGAAAAATATATTTCATTCTTGTAACTCCTAGGAATTCACATATTGATCCTTTGGCTGTGATTGTATCCATCTAAATGCCACAGTGCCCACTTATCAGCCTCCCCCAGCACCCCGGGCGCGTGTGTGTGGCTTGTGCACACTCGTGGGGTTGGCTATCTGCGACAGGCTCTGCATAGTCAGTGATACGTCTTGTCAACATCCCAAGTGGGGATGTTGGGGGCTTTTGGGGAGCTGGGGCCAAGGTGGCATGGTGATTATGGAATCTGGGCTGGGGTCCGAACCCTGGTGGACTTGTCACGCCCGAGCAGCTCTGTCCTCCGCTCTCAGCTGTTGGAACCTGGGAAAGGGCAGCGGGCGGGCTTGCCAGGCATCTGCAGTAGGTGCGGGCACATGTTTCCTGCACAGGGCCTATGGGCTTCTGGAGCCCCTGCAAAGCTGTGTGGGCCACATGCCAGGGAGACCATGCACAGAAAGGGGCCCGTCCGCTGCTGCCCGTGACGCTGCGGGGGACTGGGCTGGACGTCCCCGAGTTGGGTCAGGCTGCCCCTGCTGCAGAGAGCCCACGCCTAAAGCACACGCTTTAGTCCTCGGTGCTGCCACGTTCCTTCCTGTTCTCTTTAAATCCAGTGTTCGTGAGTTGGTGTTGGAGGGTGCTGGGTGGATCTGTGTTCATCAGGGCCATCTACACCGCAAGTCTGTGTGCTCAGGAAAGGAGTGTCAGAGTGTGTGTGTAGGTTTCTGACGTCTGGGTCTTCACTGCCCTTTGCTCAGCTCTTGGCTGCTCCATGACCCAGGAACGTGGTCTGGGGGCGCTGAGGTCCCCTTGGTCCTCCTGCCTGTGGTCCTATGCGTGTGTTCTGAAGGGCTTCCTGGATGCTGAGTCCCATGTGGCTGTGGATTTGGCCTTTTTGGTCTATTGTGTGAGGGTCCACAGAGCCGGCCATGGCGAGCCCCTGAGCCACTTACCATGTGTACTGTATTTCTCCTTGTGTGTCTGGAGCCTGAAACCTGGTCTTTCTGGAGACACGGTTGTCCTTGCTTTCTCCGTTCCACTCTACAGGGTGAGTCTGCGTGGCTGTCTTTAGCTTCATCGTCTTGTTGACTGTTTAAGTGGGTCTTGTGTGGACCACAAGTTGCTAAAAGTTTTAGAACTAATCTGCCTTTTAGCTGATTTTAATCTGTTTAATGAATTGTTTCTGGTTGTTCGATGTTCCAGACACTTTATTACCCACTGGGTTTTCTTTCCCCACCTTTTATTTGGTAGGTTAATATTTTTTCTGCTAGTTTTTAAAGATTTTTTTTTAAATTTTTTTTTTTATTTGACAGAGAGAGAGATCACAAGTAGGCAGAGAGGCAGGCAGAGAGAGAGAGAGGAGGAAGCAGGCTCCCTGCTGAGCAGAGAGCCTGATGCGGGACTCGATCCCAGGACCCTGAGATCATGACCTAAGCCGAAGGCAGCGGCTTAACCCACTGAGCCACCCAGGCGCCCCTCTGCTAGTTTTTAAAACATTCCATCAATATTGATAAAATTGTAAGAGCATTGATTTTTCTGAGTTATCCCTTATTTTTGAAAGGTTCATCTTCATGTTTCCTATGCACGGTCCTGGTCCCGTAACACTGTCTGCACCGCCCTCCCCTCTGCGACCCTCCCAGCCCAGCACCCTGCTCACTCCAGCTCAGCTCTGGTGCCAGGTGTGCAGTGAGAGGCAGAGGTATCACTTTGTGCTCCCGCTTGCAAGCCTTGCCCCAAACTCCCTTTCCTCCCTGACGGATGGATTGATGACTCGCTCAGAGAGTGTTTTCAAAGCAGGCCTTCCTGTGGCTTCGGAAAGGGTCTCATGTGTGTGAGGCTGTCCCTCACAGGCACTACAGGGTGCTAGTGAGCTAGATAGAAAGTTCTAGCTCGTCTTCTCTTTCAAGCTTCTCAGGAGGAGCTCCAGAGACTTCACGTTCACGGTCACTGTTAAAAACACTGGTGTCGGTGGGATGCTTGTCCTTTGCCCTATCTGCTGTTCCTCTCTAGAAGCTTTTTGGATCTTCATCTTATCGTCCTTAAGTTTCCTTGTAAGTCTACTAGCCATGTTTTATCTCTCTTTTTCTTGACACTCAGTGGGCCATTTGGGTAGTTCCCGAATTCCAGCAAAATTGAGTGTCTCATTTCTTCAACTGCTTCCCAACTCCAGGTATTTTTTCTGTGCTTTGGGGGCCAGTAGCGAAGATGCTGACATTGGTATGCAGCACATCCAGTGTCCGCACCTGAGCTGTGAAAGCTGCCATCTGGCTTCATCCCACGCCCGCTGCCTGGGGTGCCCACCGCCTGGGGCGCCCACTACAGTCCATGAGTCATTACCGCTGTCCATTGTGGGGAGGTCTCTGCTCTCTCCTCCTCTTCTGAAGCTCCAGTGTGCTCTGGGCCCCACAGCCCTTGGGGAGCATGCAACACACCTGACCTGCTGGACATCTCGCCCTCTGTCTGGAACATGCTGCTCAGCTTCCTTCCTGGCATGTCACAGTCCTCACATGTGACTGCGCTCAGCCCACAGGACCTCAGCTCCCACGGCGAGTTTGGGGTGGCACGCCTCTGCTGAAGCCACCCACACTGTGTGCTGCCCTGGGACCCTGGCCTGCGCGGGGGCAGTGAGGCCATAGGCCCTGCAAGAGGGGCCGGAGGGGGCCAGGGAGGGCCCTTATGGTGCTAGGAATCTGCCCTTCACCCTGCTCTGAGGATTTGGGATGGACGCTGGCCTAAAAGCTCTGCAGCCTGGTAGCCTCGTCTCTGGCCATCTCTGGTGGAGGTGTACAGAGGCGCCAGCGTGGTGGCCTCTTCTAACTGGAGCCTGGCTGCAGGCTGACATGGGTCATCACTGCTGGGCCACCAGCAGAGGGTAGAGATAGAGCATAGTGCCCCTGGGGGTCGGTCTGGGGTCATGGGAGCAGTGGCTAGGAACAGCTCCTCTGTGTTCCAGGGCTGGAGAAGGACCCTTCTGCCCGGGGCTTGCAGGCCAGGAGGACAACAAGGCAGGACGAGGAGGCGCATGACCCCACCTCTGCTGCTGCCCAGCGTCACCACCTACGTGGACGCTCGCTCCCTGCCCCGAGCCCCAGGTGACCTCCAGATGCCTACCTCTGCCTGGCGCAGGCTTCCCAGACCCCTCTGGCTGTGTGGGGGTGACTGTGAGTGTGCCCCGGGCTAGATGAGCACCTGCCACTGTCTGTGCCTCTGGCTTGCATGGGAGAGAGGGGTCCTCGGAGAGCTGGTGGGGACAGGTGTCAGACCCAGGAAGAAGTCCAAAGATCTGAGACCAGCTCCCTGCAGAGCTCCCTGAAGACCTCTGGGCTTGGTGCCAGGACCCAGCGGCAGCCCTGGACCCCGAGCCCAAGGTGGCAGAGGTCACTGCTTGGACGTGTTGACCCCGGGGTCTGTGTCTTGAGAGCAGAGGACAAGAGGGAGAGACGGGGCCTGTGGCAGCTCCTGCATGCACAGTCAGCATGTCCTGTTCTTGTGACCTCGCTAGGACGCCTATGGGACACGAGGAGGCTGGGAAGCTGGCAGCAGAGCGGGCCCGGGCACCTGTTGTACCCTTTGGGGTGGACCTGTGCTACTGGGGCCAGGAGCAGCCAGGAAAGATCCTCAAGTGAGTGTGGGTGTGTCTGGTCCCACCTTTCCCCGGCCCACAAACACCACCGGGCCCAGGGCCTAGCTCTGCCTCACCTTCCCTGTGGGGGCGATCACCACATGCAGGCTCTAGTAGGACCACAGAACTGTGCCAGGGGGCGCCTTTTAGACCTCTTCTGAGCCTTCCTAGGGAGACATCCTGCACCATTCTCCTACAGTCTGGCATCATGGGGTATGAAGGATTGGCTGCCTGGGCCCAGGGCCCTTCATGACCCATCCTTGCCCCTCCAGTGCTCTGACTCAACCCTGCACGTGGGCCAGGCCTGGGGCTCTGCGAGAACTTCCCGGAGCTGTCCCTGTGCTGTGCCAGCTGGCGCTGTCCTCTGGGGGCCACAGACAAGAAGGGGGCACAGGTGGATCCACTGGTTAACCTGCTGGGGAGCTTGCAGTCCTGGCAGGCTGGGGGCAGCCATGGAGGCTGGATAGGGGAGGACCCTTTCTGAGTTTGGGCTTGTAGCACCTGTGACAGGGTCCAGAAGTCTGGGTCCGCTATCCTCAGACTGCCCTGCCTGGCCCGGCCTTGCGGCCACAGTGCCAGGCAGCCTCCCCATGGTGGCTCTGAGAATCTGGTGTTGCAGGTGTGACTCTGAGCACCGCTTTTGGAAGCCCAGCGAGGTGGACACAGAAGTGGACAGTGCCGCTGTCTCGGAGATGCTGCAGAGCCGCTCCATTACCTTCGCAGGGAGGTTCGAGCCCGTCCAGCACCGGTGCCGTGCCCCGAGGCCCGATGGCCGGCTCTGTGAGCGCCAGGACCGGCTAAAGGTGAGGTGGCAGCCAAGGCTGGCAAGGACCACAGGCACACATGGGCATGGTTGCCGCTGGAATGGGGTGGCTGTATGGAGTGCTGGGCTCTCGCCGGCCCCTGTGAAGTCAGCTGTGGCCCTTGATGGGGCCCCTCCTCAGAGAGGGCTTGTCCATGGCTGGCCCGCGTTGCTCTGCCACCACCTCGTGCCTGGGGTTGGGGGTCTGACGTCCAGGACCTCAGTGCTCTACGCTGGTTCCTGTATGCCTGCCCCACACAACCCCTCCTGTGCCCGTGCTGCGCTGAGCACCAGGTAGCCAGAGTGAGGGAGGTGGCTGTGGCCAGAACTTCTCTCCTCTTTGTCCCAGTGTCCATTCCACGGGAAGATCATCCCCAGAGATGACATGGGCCGGCCCCTCCAGCCAGAGGACAGGGCCTGGGAGCAGAGGCGGCTGCAGAAGGGGGCGGGGCATGCAGGTAGGTCTGGGGCCAGAGCAGATGGCTGGGTGCTGTGTGGGGGGATAGCCTGGGACCCAGCGGCTACCTGCTGCCTCCAGTGTGTTTGTAACTCATGGCAGCACCCCGGGGGACATGGGCTTCTGGTTGGGCCAGGTTTTCATATCGCTGCCCCCCGGGAGAAACGGACTCACGGCCAGAAAGCATCATGTTGTTTGGTGGCTCGGGTCTGGGTTCTGAATCACGTTTTTAAGGAAATTGGAGAATGAAGGTAAGAAGGCTATTGGCTGAAGCCCATGCTCCAGAGAGGAGAGCGGCAGGTTCTCTGTAGCATGGGAGGTTTGGGGCATGTGTGTGTGCACACAGCTGTGAGTGCATGTGCTCGTGTGCACAGGTGTGTGAGTGGGATAGGTGTGCAAATGGGGTGTGCATGGGTGTGTGCACACGGGTGTCCAAGTGGGATGTGCATGCATGTGTGCATGCCCAGGCAGACATAAGAAGGTCCCAGGTAAGCCCTGAGCCCCAGGTCTCGGCAGCCAGTTCCACACAGAGGCCATTTCAGGTTCTGGCTGATAGATTAGCTTCAGGCCCTGAACTGCAAAAGTGTTCTCAGGACAACTTGGGGAACTTGTCTCAACACAGTATGTGTGTTGGTGCCCTGTGCTGGGCACATGCCACAGGTTGGCCACCCTGTGACTCCTGAGGACCCCTTAATAGCAGGGTCACATGGTGTCCCCTAGAAGTGGCTGTCACTCTCTGGGAAGCATGTGGTTATGTTCAGAATGTGGGGGTTACCCATCAGACCTCTGACCCGTCTCGGAGTCTCTGTGGTTTGTCAAGCCTGGGCTAGAGTCTGGAGGTCCTGGCCACCTGGGGCTTTCGCTGTCCCAAGAAAGCCACGTTGTGGAACCCGGAGCCCCCATGTGTGTGGGGACAGTGCTGGCCTGCATGTGAGGGTCCCAGCCAGGTGGAGTTTATCGTCATTAGTGGGGTCTTTCCCTTTGACAGATCTGAGATTTCAGGCTGATGCTGTGTCTGAGCCCCCAGGCCGGAGACAGCAGCAGGGAGGGGCCCCTGACCTACTAATCCGTGGGGCGAGGCCTTCCCTGGTGGCTCACACTCAGTAGCAAATTAAGTGCGTATTTTTTGTGTCAACCCTGAAGAGTATCTGGTTCTCCAGGCCTCGGTGACTTGTTAACAACAGGTATCGGGCTGCGGCCGCGGGCCGGCGCTGGCCAGTCAGATGTGAAATAGCATCTCTTTACTAACTACAGTATTGATCCCCGCCTCCCTCGCACGCGCAGCAATTTTCTTTCCCCGGCGCTAACCTTGGTGACAATGCACCAAGCTCCAGGCCCGCCAGCGCACAGGAAGGCCGTGCGGCCCCGGCAGCTATTGATTTTCCTCAAAGGCTTTTAAATTGCTCCTTCATTTTACTGAGATGCTCATTCCATCTCTCCCGGCCGCCGGTATTTTTCCGTGGTGTTTAAACAATTGCTCCATTCACTGGGCCCCTAAACTGTGGCGCCTTCTTATTATGGGAGATAAACTGTTTAGACAGTTTTCTTTAATCTTGGATTAATCGTTCCTGGATCTGAATTGTGCGGCCCTGTACTCCTTCACTTCAAAAAATCAACTTGGGGAGGCTCAGCCATCTGTTTGGGGCGCATGTTCCATGGGGTTCCAGTGGGCATGGTGGGCACCAATGGCATGTGGGGTGCTTGGCACCCTCCTGTGAGCTGGGCTCAGTGGCCCAAGGTCTGGGCACATGAGGGGGGCTGTGCTGTCACCCTCCTGACCAGGATGCGCCTGATATCACAGAGCCCAACCCCACCACCAGACGCAGGCCCGCTCCTACTGGGACCAGAAAGCTGAGGCCAGGATGGGAAGGAGAAGCCAGGGCATGAGTGGGGCCGTGGGGACCCCGGCATGAGACAGTGAAAGCATTCCTTGGTCCTGGCAAATGAGCATGCTGGCCTGGCTGGGGTGCAGCCCCAGGCTGGCGAGGCCAGGCTCTGTGGTAAGTGGAACAGCGTCCCCTGCTGCGTTGCCTGACCTGGGCCGTAGCAGGAAGAACAGAACTGCCCTGGTAAACTGACTCCCTCATTGAAGCCCATTGCCAAGTCCTCTTTGGACAAGTAAAAAAGAAAGCTCAGCCTGTCCTGAGCGCTGGGCCCTTGCTCCCCTGCTGCACCCAAACACCAGTCGTCAGATGGGTCTGGCCGCTGTCACTGGGGGCCAGGTGGACCAGTCCTGCTGGAGGCTGGGAAGTAGCCTGCCACTGGCGCCCATCTCAGCTACCTTCCTGCCTGGGGGGCCAGATGAAGCTTCTGGGTCCCCTCCCAGCTCTTTTCTGGCATCTGGTGGCACAGGGGCCTGTGGGCCCAGGATGGGTGGGCAGCTCTGCCTTGCCGTCCGCCCCCTTTGTTGCTAGCCAGCAGTGGGCCGAGACGGGTCAGGGCTTGGGAGAGGGGCTCTCTGGTCAGTGTCAGGAGTGTCTTGGAATCTTGGGATCTCTTTGCAGATTGGCAGGACCCCGAGTTTATGAGAGATGTGGAGGCTGCCACTGGAGTGGACCTTGGCTCGTCTGGGTCAAGCAGGAGCAGCAAGGGCAAGAGGAGGAAGCATCCTGGCCTCACCGACCTGAAGCGGCGGGCCAACACTGCCCGCGCACGTATTGCCAAGAAGGTGTTCGCCAAGTAAGAGCTACTCTCCCCATGTCTGCCCCCTGCCCCTGGATTTGGGGACCCTAGAGGGGCCTGAAGCTGGTCACCCCGAAGGTGGTGGATGAGCTTCACTGACCAGCCAGCACTCCCTCCTTTTCTGGTGGTGGGGGGCCAGCTGGCCCTGGGGGGCTGTCTTGTGATTGTGCCCCGAGGTGTCCGCATGGGGACAGCGGGCAGGGGAGGCCGGCCGAGACTGGGAGACACCACATGGGTCTCTGCTTTAGCAGACCTTGGCTAGTGCTGCCGGGGAGGGGGCTCTGGGACGGGGCATCTCCAGAGCCCAGCTGGACATGCCTCGTGGCTGGGGACTTGGCAGGGCTCAGGCAGGAAGGCTGCCAGCCAGTGCTCTCACTGCCTGCCCACCACCGGGGCTGGCCAGATGAGCACACTCAGGGTGCTCCTGTAGGAAGCCCTGTGAGGCCATGGGCTCCTTGGTTGGATCTATGCACACATCATGGGTGCCGTCAGGCCATCCTCGTGGGGCGGCCTTCTCAAGCTGATGATACCTGGAAGGCATTCTGCTCCATGCGGCGGCTGTAGGAGGCATGTCCATCCTGGCCAGCATCACCACATACTTGGCCTATGCAGGGTTAGACAGGAGGGAGCCCCATGAGCTCATCCTGTTGGAGGACCAAAGGTGACTGAGCCCCGGAGTTGCACCTGGTAGTCACCTGGGCACTTGGGGGCAGCAGGGCATCACTGCTTGGCGACCTCGGAGGCTTCCTTCTGGGCCCAGGGCCCTGCTGAACAGGCAGCAGACAGGCTGGGCAGCGAGACACACTTGATGGCCCATTCGAGTCTTTGCTGGCAGGCCTGCCGTGTTGCCCCGCGGCTCTGTCCTGGGGTGCTGTGCATGGGGCCTGCGCCCTCAGTCTGTTCCCCCTCCGGCCTGCTGGGCAGGCTCTGCTGTCAGTCTTTGGTGCAGCCTGGTGCTGGTGAGGTTGGGATCCTGGGGGCTCGGGGCTTGGAGCTCCCATGGGGTTGCTTTAGGCTCCGGACAGGTAAGCTGCAGCCACATCTGGGCTGTGTTGCCCATCTGCACAGTCTGAGCGGTCTGCATGAGGCAGCCACTGAGGACTAGGGCCTAATCCCAGCCAGACCACACTCGGAGCCCAGAGCCCTGGCCAGGCTTCTCTGATCTTCTCTCGCTTTGCTTTCCCCACAGGGCTGCTGTGCAAAGAGTGGTCACAGTCATGAATCAGATGGACCGGAAGAAGCACGAGAAGTTTGCAAACCAGTTTAACTATGCGCTGAATTAGAGGGCCAGACGTGGTGTGTACAGTCCCCTTGGCTGTCGGCCCCTCTTCCAGCCTCCCGCAGCCAGGGTGCCAGGATGGGAACGCAGACACGGGACTGGGCTAGAACCACAGCCACCATTTGTTGCATGGATTTCTTGAGAGGAAATAGTGTGCATTCTAATCACAGTGCCCCAGAGGTACTGATGCTCCCCTGCCCTGGGGAGCCCCAGCCCTGCCCTGAGGAGCCACTGCCATCTGGGTGATATGGGTCTGGCCTGCCTGAGAGCCTGGAGGTGACACAGGCAGCGTGTCCTTGCAGAGCCCCAACTCTACTTCCCAGCCTTCTCCCTGGGCAGTGGTCACTCGGAGGGACTCTAGAAAACCTCACACTTTCACATAAACACTGTTTTTAAAACAAGCAGGATCATGAGCCACTTGGCGTCACCGCTCACGTTTTCAGCTCACGGAGCACTTTGGTGATGGTTATGCATCAGAATGCCAGCAACTACCTCACGGTTTTCATGTTTTTAAAAAACAGCCTCATACTCTCACACCCTAGAATTCACCCTTTCAAAGTGTACCACTTAGTGGCATGAAGTGCGCTGTATAACCTAGACCAGAACCTCTACACCAGGTTCCAGAACTTTCTGTCACCCCAGAAGAAAGCCTATCCCCATATGCGGTCACTCCCCTTGTCCTTCTTCTAGCCCCTGGCCCCTCCTGATTTGTTCGTGACGCTGTCCTTTCTGGGTGGACGGCGTCTTAGCAACATGTGGCTTTTTGTGTCTGCTTCCTCCATTCACTTAGCACAGCGGCTCCAGGGGTCTTGCATGTTGTGGAATATGGCCCCACGATGACACCTCCGTATCACGGACATTTGGGGAGTTCTGACACCATTTGGCTGTGATGAGTAATGCTTCTGTGAACATGTGTGTCCCAAATTTTGTGTGGACATATATTTTCATTTCTCTTAGGTTTATGCCTAGAAGTGGAACTGCTAGTTCACTTGGCCACTCTGTGTTTACTTGTTGATGAACCGCCAGACTGTTCAAAAGCAGCTACCCTGTTTTACTTTCATTCCTGCCACAGCGCAAGGGGTCCAGTTTCTCTGTGTTCTTCCCAACACATGATCTCTCCTTAATCTTAGCCACCTGGGTGTGAAGTGGTTTTTTTTTAAGATTTTATTTGAGAGAAAAAGAGCATGAGAAGGGGGAGGGGCAGAAGTAGGGGGAGAAACAAGTTCCTTGCTGAGCGTGGAGCTCTATGTGGGGCTCAGTCCCAGGACTCTGGGAACATGACCTGAGCCCAAAACAGATGCTTAACCAACTGAGACACCCAGGCGTCCCTGAAGTGATATCTTGATTTGCATTTTAATTTGTATTTTCCTAATGACTAGTGATGGTAATGATCTTTTCATGTACTTATTGGCCATTTGTGTATTTTTTTGGAGAAATATCTATTCAGATTCTTTGTCCATTTTTAATTGCATTGTTTGAGTTGTTAGAATTCTTTATATATTCTAGGGGGCACCTGAGTGGCTTAGTCAGTTAAACTTCTCTCTTAGGCTCAGGTCATGATCTCAGGGTTCTGGGAGCCACTCTCACATCAGGCTCCCTGCTCAGTGTGAGGTTTGCTTCTCCCTCTGCCTCTGCCTTTCCCCCTTCTCGTGCTCACACGCTCGCTCGCTCACTCTCTCTGAAATAAAAAACCTTTTTAAAAAAGAATTCTTTATATATTCTAGACCCTTACATTGTTTGCAAATATTTTCTCCCATTCTCTTCTCACTTTCTTGATGGTGCCCTTTGAAGCACTGAGTTGTTCATTTTGATGACACCCGGTATCTGTTTTTTCTTTTGTTTTGTGTGTTTCTGGTCCAAGATTGCCTGGTCCAAGATCATGATTTACTCCCTATGTTTTCTTCTGAAAGTTTTATAGTTTTAGCTATTTAGGTATTTGATCCATTTTGAGTTAATTTTTGTATATGGTGTGAGATAGGGGTCCACCTTCATTCTTTTGTGTGTGGATTCCAGTTGTCCCAGCATCATCTGTTGTAAAATTATTCTTTCCGCCCACTGAAATACCATCACACCTTGCTGATCATCCGCTGGCCATAAACGTAAGAGTTTATTTCAGGAGTCTGCATTCTGTTCCACTGACCCACATATCCTTGTGCCAGTGCTGCCGTGTCTTGGTCATTATAGCTTTGTGGTTTTGATCCCTGAAAGTAAGTCCTCCCACTTTGGCTTTTTCAAGATTATTTTGGGTATTCTGGGTCCCTTGCAATTCCAAATGAATTTTAGGATTGGCTTGTTGATTTCTACCAAAAAAGGGCAGCTGAGATTTTGATAGAGATTTTGTTGAATCTAGGGATTACTTTGGAAAGCACAGTCATCTTCATATTAAGTTTTATGATTCATGAACTTGGGATATTCTTATTATTTGACTCTTCTTTAGCTTATTTCAATAGTTTTGTGTAGTTTTCAGTGTACAAGTTTTACACTTATTTTGTTAAACTTATCCCTATGTATTTTATTCTTTTTGAAGTTATTGTAAATATAATTGATTTTTGTATGTTGGTCTTGTAGCCTGAAACTGTGCTGAGCTCAGTACTAACTGTGTGTGTGTGTGTGTGTGTGTGTGTGTGTGTGTGTAGATCCCTTGGGATTTTCTCTACGCATAATCATGTCATCTGCAAATAGAATGCTTTCTTTCTGATTTGGATGCCTGTCTTTCTTTTGCCTAATTGCCTTGGTAAATTTAAGAACCTCCAGTCCAGTGTCAAATAGCAGTGGTGAGAGCAGACATCTTCATCTTGTTCCTGGTCTTGGGGAGAAAGCTTTCAGTCTTTCACCATTGAGAATGGTGTAGGCCATGGGTTTTTGTAGGTGCTTTTTGCCAGGATGAGAAAGTTCACTTCTAATTCTAGTTTGTTGAATGTTTTTGTCTTGAAAGGATGTTGAATTCTATCATATGTCTTTCTGTATCTATTAAAATTATCATGTATTTCTTATCCTTTATTCTTTTGATACAGTATATTACATGAATTGTTTTTCACATGCTGAACCACCCTTGCATTCACGGGATAAATCCCAGTTGGTCATGGTATATAATTCTTTGTATATGTTATTGTACCTGGTTTGCTAATATTCTACAATTCCACTGATCTAGTTGGCTAGTATTTTGTTAAGGATTTTTGTGTCTGTGTTCATAAAAGAGATTACCACAGACTTTTCTTCTTATGACGTCTGTCTGGCTTTGGTATCAGAGTAGTATGGGCCTCACAGATTGAGCTGGGAAGTGTTCCTTCCTCTTGTGTTTCTTGGAAGAGTTTGTGAAGGATTTGTATTAATTCTTTAAACATTTGGTGGAATTTACCAGTGAAGTTTTGTCCTGGGCTTTTCCTTGTGAGACTTTTTTTAAAAATTAATTTATTTTCTTGGGTGCCTGGGTGGCTCAGTTGGTGAAGCGTCTGCCTTCAGCTCAGGTCATGATCCCAGGATCCTGGGATTGAGTCCCATCTTGGGCTCCCTGCTCGGTGGAGAGTCTGCTTCTCCCTCTGCTCCTATTCCCCCTGCTTGTGCTCTTTTTCTCCTTGACAAATAAATAAAATCTTTTTAAAAATTAATTTATTGTCTTTATTTATTGTAGATCTGTTTAGATTTCCTGTTCTTCCTTGAGTCAGTCTCAGTAGTTTCTATAGTTTTAGGAATCTAAAATATCTATTGCATATGGGTTTTTGGTTGTAATTTGTTGACATAGTGTTGTTTACAGTATTCCTTTGTAATTTTTTTTTACTTCTGGAAGCTTGCTGGCAGTGTCTCTTCTTTCATTCCTGATTTTAGAAATGTGAGTGTTTTCTCACTTTTTAAAATTTTCTTGGCCAGTCTAGCTAATGGCTTATCAATTTTATTGATCTATTTGAAACCCAACTTTTGGTTTTGTTGATTTTTCTCTCATTTTTTTTATTGTTTGTTAATTTCCACTGATCTTTATAATAATAAAAGTTTATAAATTAAAAAAAGTAATAAAAATAATTTAAAAATTTTGTGTTGCTTTGGGTTTACTCTCTAGTTTCTTTCTTTCTTTTTTTTTAATATTTTATTTATTTATTTGACAGAGCGAGAGAGCACAGCAGGGGGAGCAGTAGAAGGAGAAGCAGGCAGGGAGCCCGATGCAGGGCTTGATCCCATGACCCTGGGATCATGACCTGAGCCAAAGGCAGATGCTTAATCATCTGAGCTACCCAGACACCCCTATTTCTAGTTTCTTAAGATAGAAGATTAGCTTAGGGACGCCTGAATGGCTCAGTTGGTTAAGCAGCTGCCTTCGGCTCAGGTCATGATCCCAGCGTCCTGGGATCGAGTCCCACATCGGGCTCCTTGCTCCACAGGGAGCCTGCTTCTCCCTCTGCCTCTGCCTGACATTCTGTCTGCCTGTGCTTGCTCTCTCCTCTCTCTCCCTCTGATAAATAAATAAAATCTTTAAAAAAAAAAAATTAAAAAAAAAAAAAAGATAGAAGATTAGCTTATTGATTTGAGGTGTAGTTACTTTTCCATGTAGGTGTTTATAACTAAGTTTTCGTTTAAGCACTGTTTTGGCTTCATTGCGTGAGTTTTGGTATGTTGTGTTTCATCTATATCTCCAAGTATTTTCTAATTTCTCTTGAATTTCTTTTACATACTGATTATTCAGGAGTTGGTTTAATTTCCACATACTTGTTAATTTCCTAAATTTTCTTTTGTCATTTGATTTCTAATTTCATTCCATGTGGACAAAGAATACATTGTGTATAATTTCAGTCCTTTGAAATTTAAGACTTATTTCATATATGTGCTCTTCTGGGAGACTGTTCTGTGTACACTTGAGACCTGTTGATCTTTAATCCAGTTGTTCTGTCCATTCTTGAAAGTGGGGTGTTGCTGCCTCTGTTATTCTTGATTGTCCGCTTCTCCTTTTCTGTCAGTTTACTTCATGTGCTTTCGGGCTCGATTGATTAAGTCCGTACTCTTCCTGATGGATTGACCCTTTTGTCATGGGGTCTTTTCTGTCTCTATAACAGCTTTTGTCTTAAACTCTCTTTTGTATGGTGTCCTCACACCTTGCGGTGTCTGCACACTATATCTTCTTCCATCCTTATACTTCCATGCAGCTGATCTCTGCCTCCAAGTGTGATATTTAGTTCATTTACCTTTAATGTAATTACTGAGAAGGGAAGATTTATGTCTGCCATTTCCCAGTTTTTCTACACATCTTTTTTCTTCTTTTTCCCATTGCTGTGTGTGTGTGTGTGTGTGTGTGTGTGTGTGTGTGTGTTGCATGGATGTTCACTGGATTCCCCTGTATCTTTCACTGAGTTTTGGGGTTTTGGGGGAATTTTTCAGTGGTTGCTCTGAAGATTCCAGTGAACAAGTAAATACAATCCAGTATGGCTTCGTATCAGCTTAGTTTTGGGAGGCATACAAAAGCTCTGTTCAAATATAGGTATGTTCTCCACTAGCACCTTTGTGCCATTTTTGCCATACTAATTAAATCTTGATAGATTGTGAGCCTGTCAACATGGTTTTGTGATTATTGCTTTTTGCAGCTCTTTAAAGTCAGATAGAAAAAGAATAGACTTACATTATACTGTCTGCTCTTGGGCTGTGTGGCCGCCTTGACCAGCACTCTCCATTTCTTGTGGATTTGGCTTTTGTCTTTCACTTTGGTCTGCAGGGTGCCCTTCAGTGTTTCTTGAGGGGTAGGTCTGCTGGCAGTGAATTGTCCCGATGCTCATTTATCTGGAATGCCTTAACTTGTTCACTTTTGAAGAATAGCTTCACTGGATTTTGATATGTTGTTAATAGTTTTTCTGTTCTAACACTTTGAATGTGTAATCCCACTGCCTTCTGGTGTCCACTGACTAGAAGCCAGTGTTAATAAGCTGGGTTTTTAGAAGGTGCCTTGTACACAGTAAGTTGGATTTTTTTCCTTGTTACTTTCAAGATGCTCTTTGTCTTTGACTTTTTTTTTTTTTTAAGATTTTATTTATTTATTTGACAGAGATCACAAGTAGGTAGAGAGGCAGGCAGAGAGAGAGAAAAGGGGAAGCAGGCTCCCTGCTAAGCAGAGAGCCCGATATGGGGCTTTATCCCAGGACTCCGGGATCATGACTTGAGCCGAAGGCAGAGGCTTTAACCCACTGAGCCACCCAGGCATCCCTGTCTTTGACTTTTGACAATTTTAAAAATGTGTCTAGTTATGGATCTCTTTTTTTGTGTGTCTCCCTTAGAATTCATTGAGCATGTTGGGTGTAGAGGTTGTCAGTCATCAATTTTGGTAGGTTTGGGGACATTATTTCTTCAAAGGTTCTTTCTGCCTCTGTGTGTGTGTGTGTGTGTGTGTGTGTGTGTCCCTCGTGTCACTGGACTCCCTTTATGTGTATCAGAGGGCTGGTGGTGTCTCTCTGGTCCCTGAAGCCTTGTTCATTTTTCTTCCTTTTTTCTGTTCCTCAGAATGAACCTAATTGGTCTATCTTCTGGGTCACAGATTCTTTCTTTTACTAAGTAAAATCTAATATTTACTTGCTTTAATGATTTTTTTCATTTTTTTTGAAAGATTTTATTTATTTATTTGACAGAGATCACAAGTAGGCAGAGAGGCAGGCGGGGGGAGGGTGTGGAGAAGCAGGCTCCCTGCTGAGCAGAGAGCCTGTTGTGGGACTCGATCCCAGGACCCTGGGATCATGACCTGAGCTGAAGAAAGAGGCTTAACCAACTGAGCCACCCAGGTGCCCCATGATTTTTTCATTTCAGTTGTACTTTCCAAGTCCAGAATTTTCTGTTTGGTTCTCTTCTATAATTTCTTTTTACCAATGTTCTCTGTTTGGTGAAACATTATCTCATATTTTAATCCTTTAGACATGGCTTCCTTTCCTTCTTTGAAAATATTTATAAGAATTTGTTTACAGTGTTGGTCTAATAAGTTCAACATCTGGCCTTGTTCAGGGACCTTTTCCATTGACTGCTCTGCTCCTTATGTATGGGCCGTAGTTACCTGTTTCCTTGTGTGTCTTAATTTTTTTGTTGAAATTAGACATTTTAGATAACATAACGTGGCAACTCTGGAAATCAGATCCCTCACCCCACAACTTCTTGTTGCTGTTTATTTAGCATCTTTTCTGGACTAATTATGTAAAAATTTGTATTCTTTGTCATGCTTGGCCACTGAAGTATCTGGTCAGCTTAGTGATCACTAATGATCAGAGACTTCCTTAAATGCTTCGATCCAAGAAGTGTTGTGGTCTTGGCAGAAAGCCACGTGTGTGTGTCAGGCACACCTTGAACACTCAGCCAGGCAGTTGCCAACTCCGTTTTAGCTCACACTTCCTGCTTGTTCAGGGCTTCAAGCTCAACCAGTGTAAGAGCTAAGTACTCTTCAAGTCTTCTGAGATTTTTCACCAGTGTCCCTGGCCAATCGGATGTCGCCATTACAGGCCACTACATTGTTCAACAGTAGCCCTGATTATTCTCTGCAGACCCACACTGAGCCAGTTGAGTCAGGCCAGGAAAAAGACAAGTCTGATGAGTGGATTTTTTCCAGGTAGTAGCCAGACAAGTCCGGGAGTGACAGGTGGAGTTGAGAGGAGTAAGGGCGGAGTTTTGGGGTGCCCTAGACCCCGTCTTCCCCTTCCAGAGGCTGCTACGGCTCTGAGGCTGCTGGGTGTGGAGGCCACTGCATAGCTGGAGAGAGGGTGTGGGCATAACCAACTGAAAATGCCACAGGGTTTGCCTTCCCACAAGATTGAGCCATTTTTCTAGGATGAACCCTCCTTGGATTGTTATGGGTCTTTGGTTAATTTCCAGAGTTTTGAAACAGTTCATTTTTTCAGTTTTTCCCCGGGTTCTGTGGCATTTCGAGCTGTCCTGAGTGCTGGGCAGGAAGGCCCTTCCCTGCCCTATACTGTACTGCCCCGTCCTGCCCCAGGTGTGCTTGGACACGCCCGTCTTCACGCACAGGGCTGAGGCCCTGGGACTTCAGCTTGCTTTCCCAGAAGCGACCTTGCAAGAGCACTGACTTTGGAATCCTCCCTCCCTCGGCGTGGTGGCAAGCATCATGATCTTTACCAAGCCCCATGGAACACTGGCATCTCGGGGCTATTATTCACTTGTCTTTTAAGAGGCAACTGTTGAGCATTTTTTCATATGGTAAAGTGCTCTTCCTGGCTCCTTTTCTGTGAATTGTATGTCCATATCTTTTGGTCATTTTCCTGTTGGCTTATTAGCTTACATAAGTTGTAGGAGCTCTTTGTTCATTAAGAAAATGAGCTCTGGAGGCACCTGAGTGGCTCAGTGGGTTAAGTCTCTGCCTTCAGCTCAGGTTATGATCCCAGGTTCCTGGGATTAAGCCCCTCATCAGGCTCTCTGCTTGGCAAGGAGCCTGCTTCCCGCTCCCCCTCTGCCTGCCTCTCTGCCTACTTGTGGTATCTCTCTCTGTGTGTCAAATAAATAAATGAAATCTTTTTTAAAAATGAGCTCTGTGTGACAAGTTGCAAATATTTCCCATCTGCTGACTTTGCTAATATTTTGCCATGTGGAAGTTCGTGTATCTGTGTCCCTTCCCCCCTCAAAGATTCTATTAAAAACTTTTTTGGGGGGCACCTGGGTGACTCAGTGGGTTAAGCCTCTGCCTTTGGCTCAGGTCATGATCTTAGGGTCCTGGTATCAAGCCCTGCATCAGGCTCTCTGCTCAGCAGGAGGTCTGCTTCTCCCTCTCCCCCTGCCTCCATCTCTGCCTACTTGTGATCTCTCTCTCTCTCTCTGTCAAATAAATAAATAAATAAAATCTTTAAAATTTATTTTTTAAAAATGAAGTAAAAATAAAATTTTTTTCTGTGTTTCCTCTGGTACTTCTACGTGTTTCATTTCCACATTTAAATCACTGATTTGTTTATCACTTACTCTTATTTAAAACGTGACCAGGAAATCCAGTTTTCTATTTCAGACAGCTGCTCAGCTGTGTCATCCACTCCATGATGAATCCGTGTTTCTTGAGCTGATGTGGAGCCTTGTTGTCTCATGTGGTACCCGCAGACAGCGGTTCTGCGCAGGAGCTTTCTCTCCCCGCCATCAACTTGCCTCTGTGTGTGTTACCACACTGTTGAGGTTACTATAGCTTTGTGCTATGTTTTCATGTCAGAGACTTCTTTCTGTTCACTTTGAGGCAACAAAAGGTGTGGTGGAAGAGGACGTTTTGTGAAACTTAACAGCACGGGACCCAGGTGGAGCATGCGGGAGGGGCCCTGCTGTCCCCATCCAGAGTAGACTATAGGAGGGAGGAAAGGCAGGGCACAGGGAGCATCACTGCAGAGTCGTGGCCTCAGCACTGGGGTTGGACGGACCATTACAGAAACAGGGTGTCACAGAATTAGTGGACTCCAACACAGGATTTATGTGTGCTTCTGTCATGAAAAGCCCTAAGGTGGGGTGCCCCAAACTGGTGACACCACGGTGCCACTGGGGCATTTTGCTTGCTGGCATCAGTGCATAGGGCCTCCATCCCTAAGGCTACCTCTTGGCCCAAGTTGGCTGCTGGGGCTCCAGCCTTCCCAGGGTATGGGGACAGAAGGAGCAGAGGGGGTGTACCTCTGTTTCCTGTGGAGAACCTTTTCAGGTGCCCTGCTGCTTCTGCCAGTCTTAGTCACCTGGCAGTGTCCAGCTGCCCAACAAGCAGAAAACGCAGTCCTTTATGCAGGGGATAGGCATCCAGCTACCAGCAACTCCTGTGTCCAGGCAAGAGGGTGAAGAGATCAGCCATCAGCTGGCTGCTCTGAAAGGGCCATCACACAGGATGGAGTGGGACGTGGCATCCTGGAGTTGTCACCTGCCTGTGGGGGATGGAGCCCTGGGATGGAAGAGAGCCTCCTTTCCCCATGGACCTGTATGCAACAGTGTCTACATGTAACAGTCCCTACAGACTACAGACCTCTGTGAATGACCTATTTGACCTCCTCTTCCTCCCCAGCTGTTACCACTTGCTGTCCTGGGTGCCCCTGGCTCTATGTCCAGACTTACCCTCCCCATAGAAATGTCACCCCCTTCAGGAAGCTTCACCCTTCCCCCTGATTAGCCTAGGAAGGTCCCTCTGAGCTGAGTGACACTCCAGAGCCATATGAATCTCAAGTGGCCCAGAGCAGAGACCTGGGGACCCCACATTGGGTCCTGGGTACCACTTTGGGGGTTAGTGGATGTCACCGATAAGTCTGGCTTGCTGGGAGCAGGGAGCGAGCAGTCAGAAGTGACTCCGCAGGTAAGGGAGGAGGACCGGGAGGGCAGAGGCAGTGACTGGCCCAGCAGAAGATTATGGGACTGAAGAGGCGGCCACAGAAGCAACCTCTGTTGCCACGTTGGGGAGGGGACCACGTGGATGAGGGCAAGAGCTGGGCAAGTGCTGGCAGGAGAGCGAGGATAGAAGCAAGTCCTGGAGATGGGGAGTGAGAGTCTGGCGGCCACACTCCCCGACAGTGGCCAAGCTGAGCTCATCTCTATGGGACTGCAGGTGGGGCCTGAGGGGTCTGCTGAGCCCAGGGTCCAGGGGGGGCGGCAGATCAGAGGAATAGCAGCCAGTTCTGGCCAGGCAGCAGGGTGGGGGTCATGGGGGCTCAAGTGGAGAAGCTGGTGAAGAGGCCAATGTAGACAGCGAGTGTACACAGCTCTTGAGGTAACTCTGGTTTGGAAGGGGGCAGCTGGGCTACCCAGGGTGGAGCAGAAGGAGGGTGTGGACATGTGGCCCAGTGGGGAAGAGTGGGTGAGGAGGGAGGGCACACTGGGAATAGGCAGGTGGCCTGAGCAGGCCGTAGGAGGGGCGGTGGGGGGCCATGGAGAGAAGAACGTGGACATGGTGGGGCAGCGGGCTGCTGGCTAGGTGAGTGCCCTCTCCAGGGTGAGGCCCAGCTGCCGGGGAGGAGAGGCAGAGCTGGTCTAGGCAGGAGAGCGGGCAAAACTTTGAAGATGGCAGGTGAGCTAGCAGCCCCCATACCTATTCTCCCCTCCTTAAAAGGGGGAAGTCACCACCAGCTTTAAAAACTACATTTCCCAGCCTCCCTGGGTGAGGAGTGGTCATGTGACCAAGCTCAGACCAATGTTATGAGCAGCTGTTTTACATGGGCTTCTGGGAAAGCACCTTAAAAGGAAAAGGGGTGTACCCCCTTCTCTCCTCTCCTTCCTATCTGCTGCCTGGAATGGGGATGTGATGGTCAGAGCGTTGCCCTTCATCTGGGTCCCTGAGGATGAGCTCCCAGCCCAGGAATGCTGTAGCACACAGTGGGATGGAAGAGGATTTCCAAGAACTCTGTGTAGGTGTCATCGTTGCCTGGGCTGCCAGTGGCCAGATTTCCATCACGTAAGAAAAAAATGAATAATCTCTCAACTTGTGTTCATTTGGATATTCTCTTTCATGCAGCCAAAACCAATCCTAATAGCAACGCACCAGAGTGCCAGCCATGGGCTGGCTGAGTGGTGTGGGCAGTGGCCTCATGGGGAGGGGGCTCTGCCTCTGTCTGGGCTCAGCAGTGCCCGGGCAGGAGACAGTGCGGCCTTCGGACACGCCTGGACTTGTCCAGGTGCACACCTGCAGGGCCTGTGCCTTGCTTGACAGGAGGCAGAGATGAAAGGGGAGTAATCTGGGATGCGGGTGGATGCTGACACAGCCAGGACTGGTCCTAAGAGCTTGAGGAGGGACCATCCCAGAGTGCACCCAGATCTCGAAGCTGAGACAGCCCTTCGTAGCACTAACACCAAAGTGGGACCCCTATGGTGGGGGGACAGCAACGATGGGCTAGGAAAACCATCATTCACCTCCGCCTCTAGCTCAAGTTAGGGATGCCGGCTCACGGAGGCCTGAGCACCGTGGGCTGCGGGGCGGACTCGCAGGGTGACTGTACCTGTCCTACCACCTCTTCTCCCTCCAGGGCTATGATGGAGCAGGCCCCACTGAGCTCAAGCAAGGGGGACTTTGGGAAAACCCCTGCACCTTTGCTGTTGTCCTCCCTGCGCCCAGGAGGTGGAGGCTATGGCTTCTTGCTTGGCAGCCCTCAAGCCCAGCCAGGCTAAGTGCACAATAATGTTGATTTGAGTTTAGGCCAAGAGCCATCTGGAACTTTCTGGAGCTCTGGGTCTCCTCTGTCAGCTGCCTGTACCCTGGGTGCACAGGCCTCAGTGGTGAGACAAGGGGTGTCCCCACCCCCTCCACCCTCTGCTGTTGGATTGCACAGACACATCGGGTCTGCTGAGCTCTGCTAGCTGGAGAGCCCTGCTCTTGGGCAGACAAGGCAGCACAGTTACTTAGAAAATTTCCTGCTGCCCGTGCTGAGCAGGTGGAGCGCAGAGAAGGGGTGGCAGGTGTGTTTGGGGGGGGGGGGTTCTGAAGCAGAGCAACAGCCTTCAGGAGGCCAGCCCCAGTGGTGGGCAAGGTGGTCCCAGCCGCCTCTACCCCCAGCCCCACAGGCTGGGGACTGCCCCTCGGTGGTCCTTTACCCACTAGTGATGGTGAAGCCAAGGGGGTCGCTCTCTCTGCTGCTGCTCTGGCAGGTGTGGGAGTCGCTGCCACCCACCCTTGCCGCACCCTCTCGCTCCCCAACTCAGCCTCCGCTCTCCCCGAAGTGGATGCAGCTGGGTGCGAAGTGGGGCGGCTACCAGGCGCGGGAGCAAGTTCTGAGAGCTCCGCGGCTCCTCCCGCGGAGGGGACGCCGCCTAGAGAAGACACATCCCCGAGCGCAGCCAGCTCCTTCTGCAGCGCAGGCCTCGGCGCGGAGCAGTCACCGCGCCCCGGCACCCTGCTGCCCCTCCCGAGTTCTTCCCGAGTCCGGGCGGTGCTGCCCGAGGGACCCTTCCTCACCGCGCCCCAGTGCCTGCATCCCCGCAGCTTCGGCTCTCGCGGCGGGCAGCCGCCAGCTCAGGCGCCGCCACATCTCCCTTCCCCGCGTCCCCAGGGCTCCAGGAACCGTGTGCGGCCCGCGCCCAGAACGGGACCCGCAGGTCGATGCGCCGGCCTGGAGCGCTACCTGCTGCCGGGCTTGCGGTCCAGCTCGGGAGACCTTGGGCAAGTCGCTCGAGCTTGGAGCCCCACCTTCCCTCCCCTGGGAAGCCACAGGAGCTGGTTGGTCCCTGCTGGGCCTGGGGGTGCAAGTGCCCGTCCCGGCCGGGCCTGCGGTAGGTGCCCAGAAGACAGTGTTGCTCCCAGACCAGACCCTGCGCCCGGCTCCGTCCCGCGAGGCGTCCACCACCCCGAAGAGCCCCCTAAGGCTACACAGAGGAGGAAGGGGATGTCCCTGAAGCCATGGGCCCCAGGGTAGGGGGAAGGAAGACGCGGGGACCAGGGCCTCTCAGAGGACAAACTTAGTCACCCAACCCAAAGCCTGTGTCTGTGTGTGTGTTCCTGTGTGTGTGTGTGTGTGTCTGTGTCCCTGTGTGTGCGTCCCTGTGTGTCCCTGTGTGTATGTCTGTGTGTGGGGAGGGGGGCGGCGCCAAGGGAGGGCAGAGTTTGGCCAGGGAACACCGGGGCCTGAACGCAGTGCCTGGTCCAACGGCCCGAGGCACCTCCGACGCGACGAAGTCCCCACGGACGCGCGCGGGCAGGTGGGAGCCTGAGGAACGCGGTGCAGCCTCCTGCGGTTTATTGATTGAGCGAAGTTCAGCAAAGTGCTTCCGAGCGGGCCGAGCCCGGCCCCGACGCGTACAGTCCATAATAAACGTAAAACTCTTCTGTAGCAGCCGGCTGTGTACCGAGTCCACGACTGCGGCCGTACAAGCCTGTTGGCGGGCGCCCGTGGGTCCCCGTCCGCGGCCGCGCTCAGAGGTGCGGCGCGTAGAAGGCGGGCGCGCCGTAGGTCTGCGAGCCCAGCACGAAGGGCGACAGCACCGCCGGGCTCGACAGGAAGGGCAGCTGCGCGGCGCACACCAGGCCGCCGGGGCCGTGCGCCGGGTACCCGGCGGGGCCATGCATGGCGAGCGGCGCGCCCATGGGCGGCGACGGGCTGAGCGGGCTGAGGCCGCCGGGAAGCCCCGCTCCGGGCCCCGCGCCCGGCCCTGCGGCCCCGCCGCCGCCGGTTGGCGCGCTCGTGTCGGCGCCAGGGTTCTGCTTCTTCCACTTGGTGCGGCGGTTCTGGAACCAGATCTTCACCTGCGTCTCGGTGAGGCTTAGCGACAGCGCCAGGTTGAGGCGCTCGCACACCGACAGGTAGCGCGTCGCCTTGAACTTGTTCTCCAGAGCCACGAGCTGCTCGTAGGTGAAGGCGGTGCGCGCGCGCCGCGGCTTCCCGGACTTGGAGTCCGAGCCCGTGCGCTTCCGCTTTGGCTTCGTCGCCGCGGCCGCGGCCGCGCCCTGCGGGGTCGTGCCCGCGCTCCCCGGTGCTGCCGCCGAGGCCCCAGGCGGGACAGGGGCTCCCGGCGAGTTCCCGCGGGGGCCGGGCGCTGCAGCCTCGTCCACCGCGCCGGGGGGCGCCTCCGTCTCGGCCGCGCCCGGGCAGCCCGACCCGCGGGCCGCGAGGCCGCCGCCGCCTCCCCGCGCCTCCTCCGCGCCGCGCGCAGTCCCCGCGTCGGGCGCCTCGTCGTCGTCGTCGTCGTCGTCGGGCGCCTCGTCCCCCGCTGTCCGCGCTCGGGCTGCGGCCGCCGCCGCCGCTGCTGTAGCCGCTGGCCTCGGCCTCGTCCGCCTTGCAGGGGTCGCCGGCGTCTGCGGGCGGGCGGGCGGGGAGGACAGGACAGTTAGGACGCGGCGCCCTCCCTTCCGCGCGCTCGTCCCCTCGGGCTGTCCCGACCCGGGAAAGGTTCCCTCCTCCAGGGTCGTCGCTTCTCTGTCTTATTGCCCTCCTCCTCTTTTTCTGCCCTGCGCTTTCGTTCTCCTTCCCTTTTCCCTCGGCGCCCGCCCGCGTCTGCTCTCCATCCCTGGCTCGTTCCCTCCTCTCGATGCTTCCCTTCGCCGCGTCTGCCCGAGCCGGGCCGGCCGGTGCCGCGCGCGGGGTTCACGGCGGAGTGAAAGCTCCGATCGATCCGCGGGGCAGATACAAACTTAATTAAACTCATTTTGTGTAATGTACAAACTAGTTAACGGCCATTTAATTTATTTCGGCGTATATTACCCTCCAATTACAGAAAGGCGTGGGCCAGCCAATTACCGGGCATTGCAGAGCCAGTGGGCCAGAAGCCAGGGGTGGGACTGGAGCTGCCTGCCGGGAGGGGACTTTTGGGGACCAACCAAACCCGGCCTCCCTGGCCCCACTTCCACCTCAAGCCGCGGCCCCTCCGCCCCTCCGCTGAAAGCCCGCAGGCCTGGGTCCTGACCAGAAGGTCCTGGCCCTGCGGTGGGTCCTGAACAGAGCTAACTTGCGGGGGTGGGGGGATCCGCGCCCCAATAGGCCCAGTCTGAGGGGCAGCCCCGATCCTCCAAGCAGAGGCCCCTGAAAGGCTGCATTTCCAGTGTGGAAAATTTGGAAGACAGAGTCTGTCCTAGGGAGGGCCTGGGAGGCCATCTCTGCAGACCGCACCCCACAGGTGGTGGTGGTTCCTGGGCACGTGGTGGTCACGCAGCAACCCAGTCAGGCACCAAGACCCCGCTGTTGTGTCAGGTTGGCATCAAGAACCCAGGCAATAAATGTGGAATCGTGGGCCAGCAGCCTTCCCCAGGGCAACCGCAGAGCTTGCATGGGAATCAGCAGGGCAGGTGTGTGGGGGTGGGGGGCACCCACACCCCCTAGCAGGGGCAGGCTGTCCCCTAGGGGATCCTGAGAGCACCTGGCCATCTAGCTTTGCCTTGTTGGAGGTAGTCGTTGGAGGAAGACAGCCTGACCAGGCTACCCCTGGAACCAAGAGACGGCCTTCCGCTGGGATGGGCTCCCCATGCGGGTGGAGGCTCTGGGTGGAGGCTCCCAGAACCCTGGCTAGGCCAATAGCCTGAGAGGTTCCCCTCCAGCCAAGCTGGGTTTGCTCCTCCTTCATCTCCACCCCACATGGAACCCACCAGCCCATGTACCCGGAGGGCCCTATGCCCCAAGACAGCGACCCCAGCCCTGTCCACCCCGCACTCCCGTCCCTGCTCAGCGGAGGGCCTGGGAAGTTGGAGGGAGGAAGGGCCGGAGGAGGGGGCACCAAAAGCAATCAGGAGCCGGTCGAATGCAATTCTCGATCAATAGCGGCCCCTAATAAGTGTAATAGGTTTTAATCGAGTAATTATCCGAATTTTGACCCTATAATTTAGATGTTCGGGGGGAGTTTGCAAGGTGCTTGAAAGAGATATGCATGCTGCCGTAATGGGATATCGACCGGGCCGGGGGCGCGGGCCGCCCCATTACCGGCCGCTTTCCGCCGCTAAGCACATTTCCCCTTAACTGTAATCGAAGGGATTTAATTGTTTTTCCAGAGATAACCAGCGTTTTGTCACAATTAGTCTGATTTGTCCAAAAAAAAAAAAAAGAGAGAGAGAGAGAGAGAGAGAGAGAGAGAGAAGGAGAAGGAGGAAATGGGGAGCGAGGCCTCCGGCGGCCGCGGTGGGGGCGGGGAGGTCACGAGCCCTCCGCCTCGCAGGTCCCCTCCTCCTCTGGCACCAACTACCTTCCAAGGCCGGCCCTGCAGCCCCGCAGCCCTGGGACCGGCCCGGCGGAGCCATCCCGGGAGGCGCGGGGCGGCCCCGGCCCCGGAGTCCGGGTCGGACGGAGCCCCGCGCGCTGCGAACTTTGCACTGAGCCTTGGCACACGGCTGGCCCGGCTGGCCCGGCTGATCGAGGGGCCCGGGAGCGTAAACGTAGAGATGCGGCCCGTCCCCCGGCTCCCGCTACCGGAGCGGGCCGCGTCCTACTCACGCGGCGGCTCAGCTCCGGTGGCGGCTCCAGCTCCTCCGGCGGCGGCGAGGGCGCGGCGCTCCAGCTCCTCCGCGCGCGGCGGGCGTCCCGGGGCGGCAGGGACCGGGGCGCATGGGGCCGGAGCGCACGGGGCCGAGGCGCACGGGGCGCATGCGGAGGGCGCCACCGGGCCCAGAAGCACACAGCGGCGTCTTCTGCTGTTAAACTTGTGGGGGTCCAGAATGTCCAGCACCGAGAAGGAGGTGGGGCGCGGTGGCGGGCCAGGGCGAACCGCCCCGGGCCCTTCGGGCGCCGCGGGCACCGTGTCGCTGGCGGCGAGCGGCGGGGGTCCGGCCCGGGGAAAGGCGGGCAGCTCGGCGCGCCCGTCCATGGCGTCCCGGGCGGTGGCAGCGGCGGGCGTGGGCGGTGCGGGCCCCGGGCCGGGCCCGGGCGGCGGCGGCGGCAGCGCCGGGCCGTCCCCGGGAGCCGCCGGGCCGCTCGCGCTCATGCCGGCCTCCCGCCGCTCCGGCCGCTCGGGCCCCGCCGGCTACTGGGCTCCCATCCCCGGCGGCCCTGGCGCCGCCGCACGATCTCGCGCCGGCGGCCGCGGCTCGCCTGGCTCTCGGCACCGTGCCCCGCACTCCGCCACTGCTGCCCGGCGCTGCCTCCGCCGCCGCCTCAGGCGCCCGCCGCGCCCGGCCCGCGCATTTATGGCGGCCCCGCCGGCGGCGCCCACGCGCCCACACGCCGCACACACGTGCGCCCGCAGGCGGCCGCGGGGCTCCGCCGCCCTCGTTAGCGCGCGCGCCTAATTGGCTGCGAACGGTCCCGGGCGGAGGAGGCGGGCCCCGCGCGGGACGCACGGACGGAGCCCCGGACCCGACCGACAGACGCGCCGCCCGGAGCCCGGGTGCGGGCCGCGAGCGGCTGTCGCGGTCAGCGGCGCGTCGCTGCGCCTCTGCTCGTCCGGAAACGGTGCGCCTGCCTCCTGGGCGAAGGGGAGGAGACAGCCGTGGCTTTTAAATAATTGCGGGATCAATCGTTGGCGGGGCTGCGGAGGCCCCGGGGCGCACGGGCGGGCGAGCACTAAGACTTGGCTGGGACATCCCGGCGCGGGACGCGGCGCCCAGGCGGCCTCTCTGCGGGCTCAGGGCGCGCGGTCCCGCCACTCCGGCGGTCCCCAAGGCTCCGGCGTCCCTCAGCGGCTGGGGCGGGCTGGGTCCTGGGGACAGACTCGGGGTGTCTTCCTCGCTTCTTCAGCCCCCTCCCACGGGTTCAGTGGACGTCGGTCCCGCCTCTCCCGGTCGCTCCTGCCGGGGTCTCTTCTCGTGGCTCCGGGTCGCTGTCCCTCCAGCCCCTCCCGCTCCCGCCCCTTTTGCGTCGTCAAACTAGGGCCTGGCCTAGTGTCCCCGCGAGGGGCGGGGCCGGCGGCCCCTGGGTCGCTCATTAGAAGTGGGATCGAAAATAAGGGAGGCTGGACGGCCCTCCCACCCCCGCCCCCCCAAAATGGGGACCGAAGAATCCTACACACAGCAGGCGGCCTACATAAAAATCGATATGCAAGTAAGGGGACACATTACGGCAAACTCTTCCAGCCCCACGCCCGGAGAAAGAAGAAGGCCCTCGGTCCGGGTCTTTATTTGCACATATTTCTCCACAGAAGCGATGTTCGCACCACAGGGCCCTGCGGCCCTCGGAAGGACCGGCCAGCGTCCGGCGTCCGAGGGTAAGACCACCGCTGCTCCTGGGCAGCGCCCTTCCCCCTTCCCACAGCAGAGCCGGCGAGCGCTTGGGCCGCTGGTGGGACCCAGGTGGGAACCGGCGGTGGGAGCGCGCGTGCGAGGGTCTTCAGGGTGTGAGGCTGTTTGCGATGGGCGCGGGTGTGTGCGCGGGCGTGTGCACGAGCGGTGTGCGCGCCACCTCTCACTGCGGTCCCCGGAGCCTGCTCCGCACACAAGGACGGGTCCTTTGCAATTACCGCGGGCAATGATCCTTTGGAAGCAGAAATTAAAAGTTGGGAGAAATAATGGGGGACCAATCGGCTGTAATTTGGGCCAAGCTCGGACATGCTGAGCCTCAGGGAGGCTGGGACTGGGGGGGGGGGGCGGGGAGGCGGGGAGGCAAGGCCTCCCCTCTCCCAGCCCATCCCCTCCCCCGCATGCTGGTCCATCCTGAGATTCTAATCAGACCCACAACACTGTGTCCTTCCTTGCCAGGACTTGATTATTCTTTATCTTTAAATTATAAATCACCTCTGGGGGAAGAAGGGTGGATAATCTCTCATCACAGGGAGGTAATTATCTCCTTCCCTCCCCCACCTTCCTGGCGGTACTCTTAGGCTCCCTCTACCCCTCCCCCAGCTAAGTTTGAATATAGATGTGCACACCCCATTCACACACACACACACACACATACACATACACTCATTCAGGAGGATGCGCCACATCCAATCCCAGATTCATTCACGAGCACCTAGCCACCTGGTCTGAGGCGCAGGAGCCACAGAGGCTCTCAGTGCCCTGCAGCCAGCCTCACCTGCACTTGCCAGCTTCTCGCTGGTATCAGTCCTCTCTTTAAGTCTTTCCAGGAGGATGGCACACAGGGCCCCTACCTGCAGAGTCCCTGAGCTGCCACTCTGCCCTCTGAGGCACAGGGTGAGGTGCGCTAGGGCAGATCTTCAGTGCAGACCTTTGACTTGGCTCTGGGTGGTTGAGTTTCAGTGTGACCTAGAGCATCACGACCTCCTCCTGTGCGTGCTCACACTCCATGCCACACACAGTCTGTCCCTATCTACCATCGGTGACAAGGGGGGGCACAAATATGGCAGTCACTACCCCCACACCTGGCTGGGTGGGCAGGGGCAGGGTTTGGGTCTGCTTTTGCCCCCATTTTACACACTAGACACCTGCAGGTGAGGAAGAGAAATGGGACGCCTCTTGGTATAACTTTCATTCAACACAAACCCACATAAAATGACGTTTTATATAATGTCAATATAGTGTAATGTATGGTAAATAGTACTAAAGCATAGTAAACAGAATACAGTATATTAAATATGATACATGCTAAGCATAATGAAATAACATGTTTTAATACACAACCATATATTCACACACTCAGCACAGCAGGCTGTGCTCCCTGCTAAGAGGTGGGGATTGGTTCAAGGTTTAGTGCTGCTTGGACAAAAAGTGCTGTGATTGTCCTGGAGTTTGGAGTCACCAATATTCTCCTCCTTGGCTCTCCTCTCCCCTCTCTTCCCTGTGAACTGTCTAATGGGAGCTGCAGCCATCAGAGTAATGAGCTGCAGAGTCTGACCCAGGGGAATAGGGGCAGGGCAATGGGGTGTGAGGGGAGGCCTCCAGTGCTACATAGAGGACCTTGGGTCATGTTCCCATGAAAAGAGGAGGTACTATATGAGGACAAGGGTCAGGGAGATCATGACATATGCTCCTGCCCCATGCCTCCCCCATGTCTAAAAAACAACCCAAGTAAGTCATGGCGTTGCACAGCCCCCATCCTACTCTTTCAGATACCCGGGAACAACCCTCCCCTCCCCCCAACTTTAACTCAGAGCTTCCAGGGCTATAAAGACGTCCTTTCGCTCCTAATCACAATTGATTGTCAATTAGACCCTCATTTGTGCAATCTTTGCCCATCTGCCATATCGGGTTATCTCCAAGTCACGAGCTTCACTTGCGGGGCCCCAGGTGGGCACTGACAGGTGAAATCAGTGCCTGAGATAGGGATGCCTCTGCCTACATGGTGGACAGGAGACACCACTTCATTGCTAAGCCTCCACCCCCTGCACATCAGGAGGACCAGATGGGGTCACTGGGAGGCTGGGGGAGGGGCTGCACCAAAGCAGGAAGCAACATGGAACAAGTGAAGAAATCTGGGAGAGGGACTGGTGGTGAAGTGACCCAGGGAAAAGTAGTGGGTGAGGGCTGAGATTATGCAGAAGAGGAAGGGAAGGAAGAGGAAGGGGAGGTTTTTGAGGGAGAGGGGCTGGGGAGAGTGGAGCATCCAGCCCTTTCAATCCATGGCCATTTCCTCTCCCCACATCAGAGTTTTTGCAAGTTTGGGGTGTACAAGAGCGGGAGAGGCATTCCTCTACTGCCACTAACTTGTCATGTGTTTATGAACTCCCTCCTCCATGTCTTCTTTTGTCAATTATGGAGGTCGGATTCTATGTGATCTTTAAGGTCCCTATACCTTCCCCTTGTGAGTTGAATGACAACACTATCACAGCCTTAATTGTACATAGGGGTAGGGGCTTCCCTTCTCTTGCACCTGGAGAGCTTTATTGGACAGAATGGAGGGGCGGCAATGTTCTGGGGTCTACAGGGCACATGGATGGATAACCTCCACTTTGTATAATGTTGGCTTCATGCAAAGCACACCCCATCCCAGACGGTCCAGCACCCCCCAACATCGCCATGAGATATGCAGGGAAGAGATTATTACCCCCATCTACAAGTTAGTGTTCTGACTCCTTGAGTTCTTACTGGGTCCTGCTGATGACATGGTGCTTTCTCTGCCTGGGCCATCCTCCTGCACACCTTTGGGAAGGATGCAGGAGATAGAGGCGGAGATGGAGAACAGAAGCCTTCTACTCTCCTTCCTTCTGCCTCTCCACCAGCTCCACTCCATGGTGAACCCTTTTGCTCATCCAGAGTTTGGAAAACAAGAGGGGAACTTTCCGATTTTTGGCTTTTTTACTCATCTTTTAAAATATGCCTCTCCTGAGGTCTCCTGACTTCTCGAGCAAGGATATCCCACCCTCAGAACACAAGAGAAGAGAGGAAATATGGGCAGCGGGCTGCGTTTGCCGACTGCACAACCTCAGCACCACGGGCACCTTCGGATCCATGGACAGCGCCGTTGCACGTCAGTACCATCGACAGCGCCCCCGCCCTGTTCCGCCCAGGACTGAGCCTGCTCCCGCGGTCAGTACCGCGGACAGCGCAAACAACTTCCAGGCGTCTTTGCTCTCCCCGTTCATCAACCCGCTGACTTCTGCGCCCCGCCCTTGGCTCTCTCCCCTACCTCCGGGATACCGCAGAGGAGGAAAAGGGCGGCAGGGTGTGTATGGTGTGGCGTCCTGGCACCGTATATGCTGCGCCCAGCTCAGTCACCATGGCTAAGCCAGAACTAACCAAAGCGCCAGGGATTTTTACAAGGTTTTCACTGCCTGGGTTTGAATGGTTCTCTTTGTAAGCTGTGTGAGTTCAAAGATGAAGAGCACATAGCCCTGGGCCAATTCATAGCAAGGGGTCAGTCGAGTGCAAAGGTGAGGTTTAAACCCTTTAAACTTAAGGCAAAAACAAAATTGCAGATCATCAAAACTGGGAGTGGCTCTCAGGCTGTGTGTGGAGGGTAGGACACCCAACTCAGCACTGTGAGGTGGTGGCCAGCTTCCTCTCTTGGCCTCAGAGGACATCCTAGTTCCAAAAGGTTTTCTGACCAGAGCGTAGGGCAGGGGTGAGGATGACCATCTCACAGATGGGTGAACTGAGGGTGAAGAGGATTGATCACATGCTCAAGGTCATCCAGCCAGTATGTGGTAGAACAGTATGTGAATGCTGGATCCTACTGACCAGCATTCTTTTTTTTTTTTTTTAAGATTTATTTATTTATTTATTTATTTGACAGAAATCACAAGTAGGCAGAGAGGCAGGCAGAAGGAGAGGGGGAAGCAGGCTCCCTGCTGAGCAGAGAGCCCGATGCGGGGCTTGATCTCAGGACCCTAAGATCATGATCTGAGCCGAAGACAGAGGCTTAACCCACTGAGCCACTCAGGCACCCCTGATGCCAACATTCTTAATGTGCAAAGTGACAGATTATCAACAACCAGGTGCCAAAGGGAAGGCAGTCCAGGTGGGGTGTCCAGAGGGGTCCTGGCTGCTGCAGGCTCTCTCTCTTCAGGATGTCCCTTGTTGCCCTTGGTCTTTCCAGCTGCTTTGCCTTCCACTGGTCCATCTTATGGGACAGCAAGGATGTCCAGGTTCAGTCATGTCCAGGATAGCCACCTTCCATCCCTGTCCGCCCAAAGTCCCCAGGGTTTCAAGGGCAGTCATTCTCACCATCAGTAATCACCATAGTAGTCTGGGCTTTCTATGGATTTTTTTACCCAGTGGAATGCCCTCTGTTTGGAAGTGAATGGCTCAAAGACTCCTTGTGAGTGGGGCATCTGGGGATGCCTGGAGCATAGGGTGTCAGGTTTCTGCTGATGGTCTCCTCCTCTTCTCTCTGCCCTTGCCACAGCCTAGCCCTCTGGTCCATCCTCCATCATTCGAAAGCACAAATCAGATCACACTCCTCTTCCAGAAACATCTGAAGGTTGCCATGGTCCAGGGCTGAAGCTGGGCTCTGCAGCCTGGCATCAAGGACTTCCTGACTGGATCCTGTAGGCTGTCCTACATAGTCCCTAAACCTGCACCCTGTACCCAGGGCTTCTGAGCCCATTGGTCAACCTGCCATGTGCCTGCACCTGTTTCCTCATTCAACCGTGCCCTTAGCCACTCATCCACATGCATCATTTCTTCTTACTTTAGAGGCAAAACCACCTGGAAGACATCTGATTTTCCCAGTGAAAAGGGAGGTGCCATCCTGAGTGTCCCTCCAAACCCTGAGCTTCACTCTGTCCTGTTTTAGCACATTATGGGACACTTATCTGTTCACTTGTGGCTCCGTCTTCAGAATGTGGGCTCCTGGGTGTTGTGTGTGTCTCACTTAGCTCTGTGTTCCCCAGCAGAGTAAGGGCAGAATGTAAAATGCAAAAAAACCATCTTTACACTGACAGGGAAAATTGGAAGACCAAGTGCTGAGGGGTAGGGCAAGCATTTCGCCCACCCACTCTGTCACCCCAGTAATGGTCTGATTTCCTGCTCTAGATCTCTGGCCCCTCTAAATAGGGAAATGGCTCTGGCTGGGGAGTAAGGACTTTGGCCACCTTGGCTCTGTCTCCCACCAACAGGGGGTCTGGCACTGATCAATTTTCTCCTTGGTGTAGTGGAGTCAGATGGTGTCCCACCCAGAACCCTTCCCAGATCCCCACTCAGATCCCTGCTTGGATCCATTCCAAGACCCCCTCCCAGATCCTTGTCTATACCCCAGCTGCTGCTGCTAAGAGTGGAGGGGCTCAAGATCACACCCAGGAACTACTCAGGAGAACTGTCTTTAGTTGATAGGAGACCCATTCCCAGAGACACCTGGGGGGACCCCAGCCCTCCTTCACGAATGGACAACTGTCAGGATTTTTACTCTAGAACTCCCCGAAGATCAGGCCAAGAGGATTTCAGCCGAAGGCAACCTGGCTCTGTCCTCCCCCTGCCTCTCCTGCACTGCCTCCTGGATTTCTCCTCCCTCAGTAAGTCCCAGGGGCCCAAATCTGTGCCTCTCACTCTGCTTGGGTCTCAGCAGGGGTGACAGGATGGGATGGGGTGGAGACGGACCCAGGAGGTCCCTGCCCAAGGGAGGACTTAATTAGCCCTGCATGCTGTGTGTCTCCGTGCACAGCTTGATTCAGAAGTGACGATGTGTCTGTGGACATGTGGACATTTACAGTGATGCTTCTTGTTCCTCACTCCCCTGCCCCTCCTCATCCAACTGGAAAAACTCTAATTAAATCAGAAATGTCATAGATTGGATAATTTAACCACAGTTTTTTTCTTTCCCTTCATCCTCTTACTCGGTCAAGGCCTTGCAATGGGGAAAGTATACTTCCCACCCACTGAAACTATACTTTGGACACATGACCTGCACTGGGCAGAAGTTTCCAGGAGCCAACTCTGAGCTCATGCTTTAGGAGCATGTGTGTTTTGGCTTCTTGCAGCTTGTGCTCTCCTCTGTGAAGAGAACATGCTCCAGACATTCAGCTGGGTCTAGGAATAAAGGTCTAGAGCCCACCTGAACCCCCCCCCCATAAGCCCAATCAGGGGCAGCCAATGGCAGCTGATCAAGGTTCACAAGCAGGAAATGGCTGGTCATAGCTGTGGACTGAGAGCTACAGGGTTTTTTGTTACTCAGCCACGCTGTAGCAGACTGATACAAGTGGGGCACCTTACTGCCTGTGGCATTCTAGAGGTGAGAAGGTGTGGCTCTGCAATCCCCACCCATTGTCCGTTCACAACCCATGTCACCTGGCTCTCTTCTGTGTCCCACAGCGACCTATTCACTGTTCATCCATCCCACAGTCACAGGGCTCTTTCCTGGACATGTCCACAGTCACCCAGTGTCAGATACCGTGTTTCCTCCCCCACACCTCGTCCCATGGGGGGCTCACTCCTTCATCCACCAGGCTTTTGGCTACTCTCCAAGGCATACCTCCCATAGTTTCCACCTGAGGTGCCCTGAGGGAGGGAGGGCCATCATGAGGGCTGGTGGGGAGGTTAGGCATGGAGGACATGGCACTTCCCTTGTGAGGGGGAATGGACAGCACACAAGGAGGAAGAGGGGAGGGGGCCTGGGGAGCCCGCTCAGGGTGCGAGGGGGGTCCAGGCCAGGTACACAGAAGGTGTTCAGTAAATGCATTCAGTGAAACTGTTCCTGCCCAGAGTGCCACAGTCACATCGGCAGGACTCACTCAGGTTCGGGAGGGCAAGTGGTGGGGGGCGTCAGGCCTCGTAATGAGCTTAATTGAGGTTAATGCCTCTTGCACGGCTTCCTGATTATTAAATTATTATCACACGCGTGAATCCTAATTAGAATTTTGAGTAACACTCCAAGGGAAGGCTTGGAGGAGCGATTCTGGAACGCCTCTGGGGGTCCCGGCCGTCCAAGAGGCTACGGAGAGTGGGAGAGGGGCGGAGAGTGGGAGAGGGGCATGTGAGGGTGGAGGTGGGGTTGAGCGCGTGCCTGAGGGGACAGGAGGCATGGGATGGGGGCGGGTGGGGTGAGGGTGGGGTGTGAGTGCGCGCGGGACGGGGCTTGTGCGGCGGGTAGGAGTGCGGGGTGAGCGCGCGCCAGGCAGGGCCCGCAGACAGGACCAGGATCTGGAGGTTCTGGGGAGACTCGCCCCCCCCGACGCCCCTCCCACCCCGCCGTGCCCCTTCACCCCGCCGAGACCCCTCCCGTTGGGGGCGGTCTGTGAGTGCCGAGGGTTCCCGCGGCCTGCTGGCGGCGGCTACAGCGCTGCGGGGAGGGGGGGGCGGGAGGGGCTCCCGGCCGCACTTTCCCTCCTCTCCAGAGGCCCCCAGGGAGGTCGCGTCCCCGGGACCCCTCGCTACTCTGAGCCGCTGGGGCTCGCGTTCACCCAGCCCGGGCCCTCGGTGAATGAATGCACGCTGGCTGGGACGCGTGTGTCCGTGTCCCTCGCGCGCATGTGGTGGTGTGTTCACGCACACGTGTGGCTCCGCAGGTGCCTGCCGGTGCGTGCGTGTCCACGTGACGCGGTGTGCGTGTCCGTGCGCGTGGCCGCCTGCGCCAGATCCCGGCCGGGTCTGACCCAGTGGGTCGGCCTGCGAGGGGTCCCCGGGGTCGTTGGGGCGCAGCGGACCGGGCTGAGGCTCCCGGCGGGGCCGCGCACGAGTGTCCCGTCCCTCCACATCTCCCCCTGCACAGCTCTGCGGGCGGAGTCTCCGGGGAAGACCGGCTGGGGGCAGCGGGGGCGCGAGTCCAGGGTCCCCGGGGAGAGAGACAAATCAGTCGCACCTCCCCTCCCCTGGAGAGTGGACTCCCGCCCTCCCTCCGTCGCTTTCTCTCTGGCTTTCCCCTTCCTCTTCTCTATTTATTTTCCTCTCTGTTGCTGAAACATATTGAAGGGGAGAAAAAGGGAACATTAAGATCCACTGTGAGCCAAGCGGCGGTTTAACGATTTCAAATGAGCCCCGGCTTGGGTGAGGACCTGACAGTCCCCGTCAGGATGGCAGATGACGGCTAAAATTACCCCGGAATCAATATTCTCACCGGGTGTCCCGGGCTGATAAGCGCGGCCAAGACAATGTTGACTATTAAAGTCGACAGCTTGAGATATTACACTATTAGTTATGCTATTTTTAATAATCTATAATATTTGGGCTATAATTAATTAATTATACGGGTCAGATAATATCTAGGGCTGGAATGAGGTCTGAAGGACCTATTACGGTGGTAATGAGAAAGGAGAAATCTAATCTGGGGACAGGTGCTGGGAGGGCCCTGCTGCAGGCTCTGGCCGTTGCTGCCTATCCTGCCGGTCTTGCCCCCGCCGCTGGCTCCCTCTGAATCAGGGGTGTTTGGGGTCCCAAGCAGTGGGGCTCCTGAAGAGTGGGTCTCTGACCCTGGCTCTGAGCAACCAAGGGGGGCTTTGCCTGTCCTGCTTTGAGGTGGGTACCCTGGTCCGTGGACCCTCAGCTGCTTTCCCATCTTTCTCTAAGTGGGTGCCTGGATCACAGGGGTCCCCCTGTTCGTGATGCTCAGAGCACGGGTGCAGGGCTCTGCTCGTGACCTCTCCAAAGCTTTCTAGATGATACCTGACAACAAAACCCAGGCCTGTGGCCATGGCCGGAGAGGCCCTCACCTGCCTCCCCCCTTCTCACTGGGCTTAGCACAGCCCTGCCAGGACACCTGCGCTGCTGTGCCCTCCACCTAGCTCACTCCAGCCCCAGGGCCTCTGCACTGCCCTGCCTCTGTCACCAGCTTCTCACTGATATGCTTTTCTCTGCTCCAGCAGCACCCCCTAAAGGCCCTGGCCCAGCTCTTCCCCCAAAAGACCTGCTTTATTCATTTGCTGATGGAACCGAGGACTGACAGAGCGGCTTGGCTGCTCCTAAGGTGACCTTTGGTGAGCACGGCTGGACATGCTGTGTGTAAGACCAGGACAGGCACCATGGTCTGGAGTGAGCTGCGGCAGGTGTGGCCATCTGCTGCTTCCCCTCATCCTTCATGGGCTGCACAAAGCCTTGCTCTTGGCCACCAGCCCTGGGCAGAGCAGGCCGTTCCCTCACTGGGATATGCCACAGAAACCACAGAAACCACAGAATGAGCTGGTTCTCAGGAGGCAGGCCCTGAGAGGGTGGCTGGGAAGCATAGGGTTTTGTGCCCAGAAGTGTCCTGGAAGCGGGGTCAGGCGGTGCCTTAGAGCTAAGTCTGCTCTGCCCAGTGAGCTTAGACCTCGAAGGAGCCTGCGGACCTTGACCCTCTGTGACCTTCCTCACCTCTGCAAGGCTGTCGCCCTTGGCAAGTTGGTGCCTCCCCCTTCCCTGTCCGTTGGCCCCCAGGCCTCTGCCCAGATGACCCTGTTCCTGTCCCCAATTCCTCATTGCCTGGCTCCCCACCGTACTAGGCTTGGGGCCAAGGTCGCACTGTCCGCAGAAAATTCAAAGATCCCGCTTCCCTGGAGACAGCCAGCCCAGGGCATGGTTAGCAGAGAAGCCTAGGTAGCCCTGGGGCAGGGAGGGGGGCAGCTGGGGCTGAAATGGGCAGGAGCCTGGTGTGGGGACTCCGTGCTTCCCTGGTCCAGCCTGCTGTGGGGCCGTGGGAAGGATCCTGCTATCTCCATGTTCTCAGAAAATCTGTATCTTTTCTGATGATGAAGGTAACATGCCCTTGGGGAGACATGCCAGGTGGGGGAAAGCTCTGCAATCCTGCCTCACGGCAACACCTCAGGGCACTGTCTTGCCTGTTTCTCGGTTACTGTGTTTGTTGCTTTTTAAAGATGTGCACATTGGCACGATCCATGGCCTTCGGTCTCCGCTTCTCCGCCCCACCATAGTCATCCATACCTCGTCCAGAGACCTGAGCAAATTATCACTCCGTTAGCTGCAGGTTACTCTAAACATGTTGCCGTGTGGGTTCTATTTTAGATTTCCGTCCCCCCTTTAGGAAGAAGCAGATGCGAGTCCCTGGGTTCACGGGAAGGTGCATCGCATCCCTTGGTGCCCGCCTGTGTTCACGGGAAGGCAGCCACACATCCCTTGGTGCCCGCCGTTCCGCACACAGGGTGGGCAGATCCCCTCCACGGGAATTTGCTAAGAAGGATGCAATCTTCCCTCAGTAAATATTGATCAGGTGTTTTTAATTTGGGGGAAACTGCCTTTGTCCCTTTCCCATTTGTTCAGCTGTTGGGTTGTTGTAATAGATTTTTAAAAAACCTTTATCATAAAATATGTCGAACGTACACAGAAATGCGGAGAGGAGCCCTGCTGCTCGGGCTCAGCAGGGTAATAGCACGTCCCACGACCCCATGTCCTCACTGCCACACTTATCTTGCTGCGATGGTTGGAAGCACATCTCCACACACTGTGTCCCTCCACCTCCAAACGTCTCAGTGGAGAAAAGGAGGCAAAAGACATACAGAGTGGTAAGGAAAAACTCCAACTGTCCCCACTTTGTGCAAAGAACATGAGAATCCACCTGGAAAACCCCTGGTCCGTGGACCCTCAGCTGACTGACATTCCCAGGACCAGTCAGGGAGGTCAGAGGATACCACCTATAAAAGGTCAAATTCCTACATATAAGCAATCAAGAACTCGAAACTGAAATTAAATTTTTTTTTTTTTTACAATATCTCCAACTTAAGGAAGTTCCTTACTGATCCTAGTTTTCTGTGAGTTTTTACATGAACACATTGTTTTATCAAATGTTTTCTCTGTGGTGCCCTGTGGTTTTGTCTGTTACTATGGTGACGGATGATGGGTACTGAACCACTCTACATTCTGGGGATGAACCCCATTGGTCCGGATGTTTTTATTCTTGCTCTACGCTGCTGGATTCGACTTACTAATATTTTACTGAAGATTTTGCACACGTGTTCATGATTCTGTAGCTTCTTATCTTGTCCTGTCCTTGTCTCCTGTTGGAATTTGGGGATGCTGCCCTTTTAAAGTGAGAATGTATTATCTTCTCTATTCTCTTGAAGAGATTATGAAGAGCTTTTATTATTTTTTTTAATCTTTAACTATTTTGTAGTATATGCCAGTGAAACCATCTGGGTTCAAAGTTTCATTCTTTAAGCGTATGAACTTAAGCTTATGAACTATGAACTCAGTTGCTTCAGTAGATAGAAGGTATGTGGGTTGTTAGTTCTTGGGTGACTTTGGATGGTTTGTGGATTTCAGGAACCTGGTCCAACCATCCAGATTGCGGAATCGGAGTCTGTATACATGGAGCAGACCCCACTCTGCATTTCATGCCTGTGGGTTCCATAGTGATGACCTCTTTCTTCTTTGTCATCTGGCTGGAGATTTATTGGTATAATAGTCTTTTCCAAAGAACCAGTCCTTCCTTCATTGATCTTACTTACAATTTTTCTGTTTTTATTTTTACTGATTTGGGCTTCATCTTTATTTCCTTTTCTCTGTTTGCTTTGGTTTTCTTCTGCTCTTCTTTTTTTAGTTTACTAAGGAGGAAGCTTGGATTCTTCTTTTCCCATGTAAACATTTAATACTATAAATTTCCCTCTAAGTTCTGCTTTAACTCCATCCCACAAATAATTTTGATACTGAAAACTTTCTTTTCATTTAGTTCAAATGTTTTTGGGTTTCCCCTGAGGCATTTTCTTGATCTGTGAATTGTTTACAAGTGCATTAACTCCTGCGCCTCTGGGGTTTTTCAAACACATTTCTATGTTGATTTCTACTTTAATTCCATTGTGGTCGAGCACATACTTTGTGTATGTTGAATTCTTTTAAATCTGTTATGTCGGTTTTATAAGCCAGGATCTGATCTTTCTGGAGAATGTTCCATGTGCACTTAAAAATGATGCATATTCTGCTGTAGTTGGATGGAGTGTTTGGTAATGGCCTTTAGGACCAGGTGGCTGTGGTGTTCAGTTAGTTCTGCCTCCTTGCTGATTAGGTGCTTGTTCTGCTGACACAGGGAGAACGGTTGAGGTCACAGCCATCACTGTGAATTTGTTATTTCAACTTGTAGTTCTATCAGTTTTTGCTTTATGTATCATGAAGATCTGTTGTCTGGTAAATGCACACTTAGGATTTTATGTCTACTGGAAGAATTGATCCTTTTATGATTTTGTGATTCTCCATTTACTACTGGCAATTTTTCTTCATCTGATATTAGTATTAGGTACCCATATAATACCATATAGTACACATATACTATATGAGCATAGCTCTCTTTTGATTACTGTTTCCATAGTCTATCCTTTTGCACCCTTTAACTTTTAATTTACCTATATAGTTTTATTTAAGGTGAATTTGTGTAGACAGCACATTGGATTTCTCTCAGTCCTATGTAATGATCTCTGTCTTTTAATTGGTGGTTTAAACCATTGACATTTAATATAATTATTCATGTGTTTGAATTTGGGCTCATCTCATAGGATTTGGATTTGGATTTGGCTAATCTCAGTTCATCTGTTCATCTCATACCTCCTCTTCTCTTTTCTCTTTCATGCCTCTCTCTTCTCTTTTCTTTATAATTCTTTCTTTCTTTCTTGTATTCCACTTTACTCAGTGCGTGGTTTAGCTTTGTTTTGTTTTGTTTTACTACGTCACCTTGTATAATTATGTTTTAAGCAATTGCTTTGGGAATTATCATACAGACACTGAGCTTTTCACAGTCTGTTTCAAGTGAATATTTTGCCACTTCCAGTGGAATGCAGAAAATTTAGTCCTCAAACCCCCTGTATCCTCCTTTTTATAGTTGGGGTTGCCTCATTACATCTGCATACATGGATTTTTCCCCAGACCATGCTGTAACTTTTGTTTCAGCCTTCATATATATGTTAAAGAAGTAAGAAGTAAAATCAGAGTTTTGTGTAGAGTTATGATATTTTTAGCTTTGCCCTGAAGTTTCAAGTTCTTTTCTGGTGCCATTTTCATTTTGCCTGGAGAACGCTTTTAGAATTTATTTTAGAGCAGGTCTGCTGGCAACAAATTCTCTTCACTTCCCTTCATTGGAGAGTGTCTTTATTTTGCCTTAATTTCTGAAGGATTTTCAATGGATATAGAATTTTGGGTTGGCATTTTGATTCTGTCAGTACTTAGAAAATGTTCCTGGGGCACCTAGGTGGCTCAGTCAGTTGAGCATCCAACTCTTGATCTCAGCTCAGGTCTTGATCTCAGGGTCACAAGTTTAAGCCCCGCACTGGACTCCACATCAGCATGGATCTTACTTAAAAATGAAAACAGTGCATTAAAAAAGATGTTGTTCCACTGCCTTCTTGTTTCCCTGGTCTCTGATGAGAAATGCATGGTCTTTCCAGTCATTATTTCCCTTATATGTAATTTATCATTTTTTAAAAAGATTTTATTTATTTATTTGACAGACAGAGATCACAAGTAGGCAGAAAAGCAGGGAGAGAGAGAGAGAGGGAAGCAGGCTCCCTGCTGAGCAGAAAGCCCGATGCAGGACTCGATCCTAGGACCCTGAGATCATGACCTGAGCTGAAGGCAGTGGCTTAAACCACTGAGCCACCCAGGTGCCCTGTAATTTATCATTTTTTAAATGGCTGTTTTAAAGGTTTTTTTCATTGTCTTTGGTTTTCAATAGTTTGATTATGATATTTCTGTGCATGGGTTTTTTAGAGTTTATCTTTTTCAGAGTTCACAGAGCTTCTAAAGTCTGTAAATTTGTCTTTTATCAGAGTTTGGAAGTTTGGAGCCACGATTTCTTCAAGTATTTTTTTCTGAACTTTTTCTTTTCTTTCTGGGACTCCATGTAGTGGCATATCCCAAGACTTCATTCCTTTTCATTGCCCAGTAATATTCCACTATGTGGTTACACCACACTCTGCTTATCCATTCATCAGTTGGCAGACATTTAGGTTGTTTCCACCTTTTGCTATTATAAATAATGCCATGATGACCACCTGTGTGCAAGCTTTATGCAGACAGATGCTTTCATTTCTCTTGGATATATATTTAGAAGTGAAGTAGTACACGGGGTGCCTGGGTGGCTCAGTGGGTTAAAGCCTCTGCCTTCTGCTCAGATCATGATCCCAGGGTCCTGGGATCGAGCCCTGCATCGGATTCTCTGCTCAGCAGGGAGCCTGCTTCCTCCTCTCTCTGCCTGCTTCTCTGCCTACTTGTGATCTCTGTCTGTCAAATAAATAAATAAAATCTTAAAAAAAAAAAAAAGGAAGTGAAGTAGTACTAGGCCAAGCAGTAACTATGTTTAATCATTTGAGGAACTGCCAAATTGTTTATGAAAATATCAGCATCATTTTTTTCAAAGATTTTATCTATTTGTCAGAGAGAGTGAGCACAGGCAGACAGAGTGGCAGGCAGAGGCAGAGGGAGAAGCAGGCTCCCCGCCAAGCAGGGAGCCCGATTTGGGACTTGATCCCAGGACGCTGGGATCATGACCTGAGCTGAAGGCAGCCCCTTAATCAACTAAGGATGCCACCCAGGCATCCCTATCAGCATCATTTTACATGCCCACACCACTGTAAAGGGGTTTCAACTGCTCCACAGATCCTTGTAGGGATCTGTTATCTAGCTTTCTGATCTAGCCATCCTAGTGGATGTGCAGTATTTCATTATGGCTTTGATTTTATTTCCCTGATGACTAACGAGGTTGAGCATCTTTTCCTGTGTTTACTGGCCATTGGTATATCCTCCTTAGAGAAAGTCTGTTTGGATCATTTGCCCATTTTTTAAAAAGATTTTATTTATTTATTTGACACAGAGAGAGATCACAAGTAGTCAGAGGCAGGCAGGAGGGCGGGGTGGAGCAGGCTCCCTGCTGAGAAGAGATCCTGATGTGGGGCTTGATCCCAGGGCCCTGAGACCATGACCTGGGCTGAAAGCAGAGGCTTAACCCAATGAGCCATCTAGGCAAGGTTAGAGTCTTTTACTATTGAATGTTAGGGGTTCTTCATATATTTGAGATTCAAAGTCCTTATCAGTATAGGATTTGAAAATATTTTCTTCCATTCTCTGGGTTGTCTTTTCACTTATTTAATAGTGTCCATTGAAGCACAAATGTTGTTAACTTTGATGAAGTCCAATATGTCTCTTTTTATTTGTTGCTGTTTGGGTATCATACTAAGAAACCACTGCCTAACCTGAGGCCATGATAATTTACCTTTACATTTTCTTCCTAAGAGTTTTATATTTTCAGGTTTTACATGGTGTTTGATTGATTTTGAGTTAATTTTTGTATATGGTATGGAGTGAGGCTTACGCTTCATTCTTTTGCATGTGGATATCCAGTTTTCCCAGCATTGGCATTGTTTGTTCAAAAGACTGTCTTTCATCCACTGAATGGTCTTGGTACCGTTGTCAAACATCAGTTGACCATGGATACAAGTTCTATTTCTGGACTCTGTCTCTCCTTGTGCCAAGACTTTGTAGTAAGTTTTGAAATTTTATTCTTCTTTTTCAGGATTGTTTTGGCTATTCTAGGTCTCTTTCAATTTTATAAGAAATTTACAATCAGCTTGTCAATTTGTACAAAGAGGCCAGCTTGGATTCTGAGAGGGATTGCATTGAAATTAAAAATCAATTTGGGGAGTATTATCATCTTAAAACAATATTTGGTCTTTGACTCCATGAATACAGGATATCTTACCATTTATTTAGGTCTCCTTTTTAACTTCAGCAAATATTTTGTAATGTTCAGTGTACCAGTGTTTCACCTCTTAGGTTAAATTTATTCTTAAGTATTTTATTCTTTTTGATGCTATTGTAAATGGAATTGTTTTCTTAATTTTATTTTCAGATGGTTTATTCATATTACAGTTTTAAACTTCATTTTTTATTTGCAATTTCATCTTTTTTTCTCTCATGCTAAAAATCTCGTTTCCTAACGACCTTAACATAATTACTTACATGCTTCATCCTATGATATATCTATAATAATTTCAAAATAGTAATGCCAATGTTTCTATTAGCAAGAGGATCTCCAATTGCAATTTAAGATTTCTTTATGCAGTTTTTTGTTTTTTGTCCTTAGAATAAGTCACACTGGGCATACACATAAAAATACTATAATTACGGTCACCTAAATTAATTCTTTTGTCTGTGTGGTAAGTTCATTAATTCCAGTTTGTTTTAAATTTCTGTGGGTTGATTTTCTCCATATATATATATATATATATATATATATATTTATAAATAAATAAATAAATATCTATATCTCTATCTATATATATACATATAATTGTGTAAAACCTTTACATGGCTCCAATGCCACAATTATATGACAAAGCACCTTCATAGATGTCGTCCTTTTATCTCATCCCCTCTAGCTTGTTCTGCATCAACCTGTGTTACACAGAGCTGGTCACCCTCACACCCTCTCCCCCACCCCCAATAGGCTCCCTTCCTGGGCCTCGCACCTGCCTAGCGGAGCCCCCCAGGGTCAACAGGAGAGTGCCCTCATGTTTAGCTTTTAAATGACCCCTCAGGCCCATTCCTCCTATAACAGGCCCACATTTGAAGGCTACTGTCTTGGTCCTTAAAGTAGGTGAGCCGCTAGGAAATAAGAATGATGATAATGCTATGTAGCAAGCACCACCCCCACCTGGCATGCAGAGCTGACTCTTGGCCCCAGGCAGGGCAGACTCCTACCATGCACATCACTCTACAGCTCTTGGAAAGTTTCTGTCAGAGGTTCAATCATCAAGAAAGTGCTTTCAGGCCACTTGTTCATTCGCTTGACAAATATTCTGAACTTGGCTGGGCCTGGGTGCACAGAGATGACTAGCTGTCTTTGCATTCAATCCAGCAGGTCAGGCTTTAGCTGGAAAGCAGACACTGGGGGACTCAAAGGAAGGCAGCAGAGGGGGACACTGGGAGGGGGGCCTGTGGTAGGTGTTCTGACAGGTCCCTGCCATCACCTCTCCTTCCTCCAGGGTCTTCTCTCTTGGCCCCGGGGCTTTGAGGCCATGCAGGATTTCTGGAGGATTGAGGTGGGTAGAGGGTGGGCAGAGGCCTGGAAAGCAAGGAGCTTCTCTCTCTGGGGATTTCTGCTCGGACCAAGCTGCTTGGCTGTGGAACGCTTGGCTACCCACAGGTGGGTGAGGGTTCTGGATTCATTTTGACATTTTGTCTGGTCTTTGAGATGCTTCTTCTTGTGGAGTTGGCTGGAACCAGATAGGCCCTTAATGAGTGGGACCTGTGATAATCAGTTTGCCAATATGAATCGGAAAATGCAACCTCTCTGCTGGGCTGTTGCAGAATTAAAGCTCAGGCCTGGTGGGTTTTCTGGAAGTGTCCGTGACCTTCATTTCTAACGGCCTGGTGGCCTCTTCTCAGCTCCGTCAGGCTAACCACCATACTTTAGAAGGCAAGGAGCACATTCCAGTGAGCTCAAGACCAGGGTATCTACAGGCATTGGGCTGGAGACCCAGCAGATAGTCCCAGGAGGAGGGTGTGAACCAGGATTTGGAGCAGGTGTTAATGGCTGTGACCAGGGTCTTGCTGTCCTGCTGGGTAGTCAGAGGCCTGGCAGGTCCCAGACGGTCCATCTGTGGGGTCACATGTGCACACATGGGCCGGGACCTCTGTCCACCTACTGGCCTAGGGATCAGGAGCCTGAGCCTGTGTGGACCGGGGAGACGTGCCTGGGGAGGCAGTCTGGGTGGCCATGTGTGGTAGGAGCTGGTATAGCTTGGGGCCTGGGGAGGGGCGGGCCTGCTGGGTGGGAGCACGGGGTGAGGGCTATGTTGAGTCTCTCCCCATGTTTCCCTCTCAGTAGGAAGCAAAGCTCCCTACAGTGTTCAGCCCCAGGATGGTCCCTGTCTGAGTCTGGGTGAGAAGCCATGGAGGCCCAGGTGTCTTCCTGGGATAGGGAATGGGAGGAGGGGAGGAGGGTAGATACACAGCTGGATTTTGTCATATGTACTTCTTCCAGCAGCCAGAGGCCTCCAGGAGCAGGCAGCTGGATTTAGGGGTCCAGGTTGGGGGAGGGTACAGGCTGAGACAGCAATGGGGGAGTGGCGAACCCTGAGGTGACAGGTGGAGGGGGCCAAGGAAGGGTGGGTCCTGCCAGCTGCAGGGGCAAGACCCTGACCCCTCCTGTGATGCCATCACCATATTTTAGCCGTGTGCACTCACAGGGCACCCAGGAGCCTGTGGCCCCTCAGAGCTTGTGCCAAATGCCCCCCTCACTGTCTTCACTCTCTAGGCCCAGATCTGAGGAGGTAGCTGCCGAACCTGCAGGATTCCTAGGAGGCGAAGTTTCTAGAATCCAGGGAAGAAGGTGTCTCAGGCTGGGTGTCTGGGCCACAGCTTGCTGAGCATAAGTGACACCTGTGGGCTGACCCCTGGGTCTGGGGTAGAGAGTCACTGATGATCTTGGAAGGTCCTGGTGGGCGGCGGGGGACACAAAAGCCGGCCTTGCTGGCACAGAAAGGAAGGAGAAAGTGGCTGATGGCTTGGGGGCTTTGCTGGGAGGGGGTGCCCAATGGCCTTGAGGGCTCACCACATCCCTGCTCTAGGCACTTGAGGCTTCTATTGGTGCCTATTGTTTGCAGCCTGCAACTGGACCTCAGGGAACGCCCCACAGGCTCTGTCCTCTGCTGTGACCCTCTGGACACCTGCCCAGCATCGAGCAGGTAGGCCAGACCCTGCTCTGCATGGGCTCAGTCTATGATGGTGGTTGGACTTGGTGACACCCAGGTGTGAGCACACCTGCCCAGGATTTGCTGGGAGGGTCTCTGGCAGGTGCAGGTCACATCTCCCATCAGGGGACCTGAAGTAAAGGAGGTATCCCCAGCAAAGTGGGGCTTCCTCTAAGCAGTAAAAGGTCTGCAGAGCAAAACAGAGGCCCCTCAGGAGGAGGGGACCCCATCTGGAGACACCAGCTTACCACCTGCCCCATGGGTCCCCCGTGATCCAGCTAACCCCACAGCATTTGAGCCAGTTCTGTGAAATGAACCTCTTGCCCCATAGATAAAAGCCACTGGCCTCTGCTCGGGGGAAAGCATCCACCTGAGAGGTGAGCTTCCACAATCCGGTCCTGATTCATCCATTCTCTGCACTGAGCACACCAAAGGCTGGAGATAGCCTTTCCCTCCTTCTGTAGCAGGATGGGGGCTCTGTATCCAAGCCAAGGTCATGAGGTCCTAACCTGCTGTCTAGCAGCAGGCCAGACCTAAATGTGCACACTCGACAGGCTCACACTCAGAGTCACACTTGACAGACCTGTGCTTGGGCTCACGCTCAATGGGCTGCCACTGACTCACACTCAACAGGCTCATATTCAGACTCACACTCAGACTCACATTTGACAGGCTGGCACAAGGCCCCTTCTTCACTGACACCATGCTCTGTGGGCTCTGCTCCTGCCTCTGGACACCGCCCGCCTGCCTTTGCGCTGACTGCTGGCTGTGTTTAGCTTCTGTCCTCTTGTCACAGAACCCCTGGGCCCCACACCCCTTCCCAGTGTCCAGTCTCCACCTGCATCCTTTCCAGGGCAGGTCTTTTTCCTGGGATCCAGTCCTGCTCATCCACTGCCCACTGCACAGGGCCTTCTGGGCATCCTTCCTGCAGCTCAGAACCCCTTTTCTAACCACACATCCAGAGAATCTCCTAGGTCTCCTGTGATCCAGGCTGGGCATCTCCTGCCCCTCCTCAGCTCCATGTCTGATCAGCACTGGTCCTCATGCTCTCAGCTTCCAGATATTGCCTGCAAAGACCCTTCCCTCCATCTCCCCCAGCCATGCTGCCAGGCCCCTAAAGACCGCCCCCCCCAAGTTCTGACCAGTCCTCTTCACCTTGTGTTCACATCATGCCCCTTCCAGCATCCACACTGCCCTGCTGTGGCCTCCACACCTGGTGCAGCCTTCAATCTGCCCCCACAGTCACCCGCATCCCCCCCCCCCCAAGGGATAGCATGAAGTCTGCAGCCCCTGACAGTTCTGCTAGAGGCTGCCTCCTCCTCCTGCAAGGGCACTCAGGATCAGGCATCTTGTGGTGGGTGTGGGGCGGGTCTGTCCCAGAAGCAGGCAACCCAGCACCTGGGTCAGCAGCTGCGCACAACAAATGGACTGATGAATGATGGAACATCTTGGCCATTCTGTGTCCAGGTTGGATGGGGAGAGGCCCCTGGCACCCCTGTTTTGCCCGCCTGGAAATGCACCCCCCGGGGTCCTGCGAGATGGCCTCACCCAATGTGGACCGTGCGTCCCCACACCCTCCATCGTGGCTGGGGTGGGATGAAGGTCATCTCTGCTTGGTGGGGGTGACTGAGGTGCCCGGGCGTGCCTGGCCAGGGTGGTGGCTGCTGGGACGTTGTACCACCATCCTTGCGTTGTTTGTGGTCCCGAGAATCTGCTCTGCCTGCCCCTGGAAGCCCCACACCGTTGCTGGGGGAGCCGTGGCCCACGTGGGCGTCCCCCCGCTGGAGCTTAGTAAGGGGGCAGTTAGCTTCCTTGTAAATGATGTCTTTGTGCGGTTGGGGAGCCAGAAACAGGAGGCCCCATAAAAGGCACTTTTATTTCTGTTGTCGTGAATAAAATAAAGCCTGGGAGATGGGGCCGCTGTTTCATAGGGGCCATGAGTCCCCTTCTCTGCTTTAAGTGTCTGTCACATTAAGGGAAAAATACAGCCTCCTGCCACCTCTTGCCGCTAAGCTGGGCAGGCCTCAGCTCCCCAGACCTCTGGGTCTGTCTTGGGCCTCCTTCCCTCCTACCAGGGCAGGTGGGATGTGCTGGGTCTGGCCCCAAGCTGTGCGTGAGCTTCTTCAGGCCTGGGAGAGGGGGCAGGCAGGAGAACCCAGGTCAGAGCAGGGGTCCCACTTGCCCTTCGCCTGCTCTAGGTCCCATCCCCCCACCTGTGATGTGCTTTAAAGGCTTGGAACCTGCCACTCAAGGTGACAGACTGGCCCCCAGCAGGTAGCTTAGCTGTCCGGGGTAGGATTAGAACCTGGGACTCTGAGCTCACCCCTGAGAGCAGGGAGCGGGGTACATGGAGACTTTGCCCCTGCGCCCCCAGGAAGGGGGGACTCATGACCCCTCACTTTCTGGGGTGTGGTGGGGTCTCCGAGCTGAAATCCTAGGATGGGACACAGCTCCTTGGTGTGGGATTCTGATCCCAGGACTGCAGGGCGTGAGTGGGGCAGCCACCCTGGGGACAAAGAGGCTGATGTGCAGTGAGGAGAGCCCGTGAGGGAGGAGATGGCAGAGGAGCAGCCCTGCCATCGTCCCCAGAGCCGGCCCAGCTCTGGGCAACTGCCCCCACCCAACCCCCACCGGAGTGCCTGGATCACATGGAAGCTGACAGAGGGCAAAGCCAGAGAGGAGTCTCTAGAGTCTGGGTGGTCACAGTGTGAGTGCTGGCTCGATGTGCCCCAGGGCACCCACGGCAGAGGTCATCGCTCACGGCTGCAGATTCTCTGTGATTGACAAAGAGCATGTGCTAGCTGGGTTGGCAACAGATGGAGAAACAGCCAAAGTGCAGAGAGAGGCAGGGGTGGGGTAGGAAGAGACAGAGAGGGGGAGGGAGTGGGGAGCAGAGACATCAGAGAGCAGGGGACCTGGTCTTCTCTAAGCCCAGCCTCACCCCAGCGTTCCTGTTAGCCTCACCAGTCTGAGTGGCATTTCTGTCCCAGGGATCCAGAGAGCTATGGCCTTGTTCTTTTTCCTTTTTTTTTTTTTTTTTTGACAGACAGAGATCACAAGTAGACAGAGAGGCAGACAGAGAGAGAGAAGAGAGAAGGAAGCAGGCTCCCTGCTGAGCAGAGAGCCCGATGCTATCCCAGGACCTTGAGATCATGACCTGAGCCGAAGGCAGAGGTTTTTTATTTGTTTTTTTTTTAAATTAAATTTATTTATTTTCAGCATAACAGTATCATTATTTTTTCACCACACCCAGTGCTCCATGCAATCCGTGCCCTCTATAATACCCACCACCTGGTGCCCCAACCTCCCACCCCCCCGCCACTTCAAACCCCTCAGACTGTTTTTCAGAGTCCGTAGTCTCTCATGATTCACCTCCCCTTCCAATATCCCCCGACTCCCTTCTCAGGCAGAGGTTTTAACCCACTGAGCCACCCAGGCTCCCCAGTGTGGCCTTGTTCTGACATGGCCTCCCCTTGACTCTCCAGATGTCCCCAGCCATCCTTTATAAGGTAGCCCTGTATGCCTCCAGGTGTGGATCTGGGCTCAGCTGATCTCCCAGGACTGTTTCTTTCTCCACCACACTTTCTCATGCCCACACTGCAGATGCGCCTGCATGTGGACCAGGCTTCCACTGGCCAAGGTGGGGACAGAAAGAAGTTTCTGGGCATCACTGACCACAGGGTTTGGGCTCTTGAGACAGTTCAAGTTTTGTGAGCTCTCTGCAGGGGATGGGCAAGAGGTCAATGTACTGACAGGAGACTGAATGCCCTTCCCTCTGAGACCCAGGCACATTCAGTCACCCCCATATGACTCCTCAATGGAAAAAGGGATGCTGGCCAACAATGGACATGTCATAGCATTATTGTCGCCCTTGTTTCCTCCTCAGAGCCCAGGGCAGAGAGAAAGACTCTTAGGAGACAGCGATTTCCATTGAGGACCAGACGAAGCAGCAGGTGTGAACACAGGCGGGGGTGTAAATACCGGCAGGAGCTGAATACAGGGCAGGTGTGGACACACAGCAGGTGTGAACACAGGGCAGGGGTGGACACACAGCAGGTGTGAACAAGATGTGAACACAGGGAGGAGGTGAACACAGGTGAGGGTAAACACAAGGCAGGTGTGAATTCAAGGCAGGGGTGAATACAGGGCAGGGGTGAACACAGGGCAGGAGTGGAGACACAGCAGGTGTGAACAAGGTAGGAACACAGGGTAGCGGTGAACACAGGGCAAGTGTGGAAGTGCAGTTTCTCAAGAAACCAGGGTCACTTTTCTTCCTCCCGACTTTTGGGTGCATCTTGCTTCTACTGCTTAGGCAGTGACGGGGACCTGCCTACAAGTAGCTGCTCAGGAAATACTTGCTAAATTCAGGAACAAAAAATTACTGTTTCTGTATAACTGTTGGTAAGTGGAATGTCACTTGGCTCTGCACATCTGCAGTTCATTGTCTCACATTTCCTTGCCCACATTTGACCACAGCGGGTCTGGCACTGGGTATGAAGTTGCTCTATGGCTCAGAATTCTGTTTCCAATGACACACCGTTGCTGGTGCTAGACCCACCATCCCTGTGGCTCTGCACTGAGCCACCACCGCCACCACCACCATCATCACCATCACCACTATCACCACCATCACCACCATCACCACCATCATCATCACCACCATCACCATCTCCATCACCATCACCACCATCATTACCATCACTATCACCATCATCATCGCCACCATCACTACCATCACATCACCACCATCACCATCATCATCACCATCACCACCACTACCATCAATTTCTGTATTTCTCTTATAATGTTTCTCAAGTATCTACTGCATGCTGGATGTTTGTACATTTTATTCCTCCCTGTAACACAACCCAGCCCAAGAGGGGTTCCTGTTCCCACTCGAAATGATCCCCTCTGCCTTTAGATAGCTAAAGAAAACTGCTCAAGTTCACAGAGCTTCTAAGTGGAGGAATTAGTATTTGCATTCATATCTATCTGATTCTGGAGCCTCTTCCCATGACCAAGAGCCATAGCTTCTTTGGCCCTCTGGCCCAGTCTGGGGCAGGTGCCCCTGCCGTCCCCTTCCAATCCTTCCATCCTGTGGTCATCATTACGTATCATGGCCTCTCTCTGTCACCCTCACCAGACTACTGAGTGGTTGGAGGGGGGACACCGGTGTGTGGAGAACAGTGCAGGGACACAGAGGTAGAGGCCTCTCAGTGTTCCAGCAGGGGTGAGTGACTCCCGGGGGACAGACCGAAAGAGAGGGAAGCCTTGTATCTCTGACCCCTCCCCATGAGACAGTATAGGTAACCTGGTAATTCAGACTGAAAGGTAAGCTATCAGTGGGGCCTCATTCACCAGAGGGTGGGGCTGCTGTGATTGGAAGGTCCTGAGTCTGGGTAGGTGCTCTCTCTTTGCCCGCCCTCCCCATGCGACAGCGGTCTGGGTGAGGGGGCCTCAGGCCTGCAGTCACCAGACCCTCTCTGCCCCCAACCCCACCACAGGTGACAGCAGGTCACACGTCATCTACTCCCGCTTGTCCTCTCCTCTGTTCCCTTGGGCCCCCGAGTCCCAGCGCACCCCACCCACTTCCGTGGTTTATACCATCGGTTCTGTGCTGTAACCATTGCATTGAACTGATTTTACTATTTTCTGCTTCCACTGAGATGAAACCAGTGCTCACCACTACTCCTTTCCCCGTGGTCTCTCCATTTCCCTGTGGTTCCTGTTTGGTTCCAGTGGTCCCTTCAAGAAGGACTCCCAGGGACCACACTCCAGGGCCCCGTACTGCCTATCGTGAAAGTGTGTCTCTGATCTGGAGAAGGGGTCATTTCTGTGGATGCTTTTTTTCCCTGAAAAGTTTTTAGACAGCTCCTCCATTGTTTGAGCCCCTGGATTGTATCTGTGATTCCGGCCTCTTTTGTTTTCCCGGAGAGGTCACTTGATCCCTGCCCCCCCCCCCCCACCGCCCCGCTCCTTGGTTTAGATCAAGTTTCACTTTGATTGAGCTGTGTCGCTCCGCCCCCCTGCCAGAAAACAGTATGTCCTTTCAAATCTTTCTTTATCCAGTAACGTTTTCTTAAACGTTATTCAAAATAATACATTGGAGGGGCACCTGGGTGGCTCAGTTGTTAAGCATCTGCATTCTGCTTGGGTCATGATCCTGGGGTCCTGCGATAGAACCCTGCATGGCTCCCTGCTCAGCGGGAAGCCTGCTTCCTCTGCTGCTGCCCCTGCTTGTGTTCCCTCTCTTGCTGTGTGGGTCTCTATCAAATAAATAAATAAAATCTTAAAAAAAAAAATATATATATATATACACACAGGAATTTAATTTTTTTTTTAAGATTTTATTTATTTATTTGACAGAGAGAAATTACAAGTACACTGAGAGGCAGGCAGAGAGAGAGAGAAGGAAGCAGGCTCCCTGCTGAGCAGAGAGCCCGATGCGGGACTCGATCCCAGGACCCCGAGATCATGACCTGAGCCGAAGGCAGCGGCTTAACCCACTGAGCCACCCAGGCGCCCCAGGAATTTAATTTTTGTTATGTGTTTTGTTCATGTTCTAGCAGCTCCCGTTGGGTACACAGTGGGTGTACTTTGCCTGTCCTCCCTAGATGCCTGTCCCTACCCACAGCCAACTCAAGAATCCCTTTGCCTTCTTTCACGGCATTCGTGTGGTTTCCCCGGAGCCAGTGTGCGTCTGTGCCTGTGTTCTCGGCTGGGCCTGTCCCTTCCTTCCCCTTCCCCTACGCCCTGGTCAGAATCAAAGGGCAACGGGGCCGTGTGAAAGTTGTATTTTCGTCCCTCTCTTCTTTCCCGAGATCTGTGTGCTCATTTGTCATTTGCTTCTGTTGTCTTATTTCTTTCTTGGGCTTTTGTATTTCTGTTTGGAACCCTCAGTTCTTCTCAGGAAGACCAGATTATCGGCATTTGGTCAAATTTTTATCTCTTCTGCAGTAAAGCGTTCCTGGTAAGTATTCTTTTACTTTTCTTTCTTCTCTCCTTCTCTCTCGGTCTCATGCCGGCGCCCAGTGTTTGGGGCTAGAATCTCACTCACCCTGGTTGCTGCCACTCAGCTCCGAAGGAGGGGGATTCCTCCCCCAGTCTGGAGCCTGCAGGACTTGGGGATGAGGCTGGAGGGCCCGCTGGGAAGGTGGAGCCTCCAAGGAGCTCTGCCCGGTCAGGAAGTGGGGGGTGGTGGGGAGGGGGGGGCTGAGGTGGGGTGTGGGGGTGTGGGGGTGAGAGTCCCTGCCTGAAAGACAGGAGACCTCCTGACCCCAGTGAAGCTGGGTGATGGTGTGTGTGTCTGTGTGTGTGCATGCTCTGCAGGGTATATAAGGGATTAGGCATGTGAAGCTGCACATATGAGGGAACGCATGTGTGTGTGTCTGTGTGCACCAAGTAAGTGTGGACCCTCATGAGGCGGCAGATGCTGTTTAATGCCATTTCGCCCTGCCTGGAGCCCAAGGCCACCACGGCCCAGCCCTATCCAGGAGCAGGCTGGTGGCCCTCCAAAGCCGCTGAGCAACCAGTAGGGTGTGTATACTGGGGCTGACAAGGAGTTCCTCACGCTCTGGGCAGCTGGGTCCAAGGCCCCCGGTCCCCCAGCCTGTGGCCTTCCACACGGACACAGGCGTTCCCAGGCTCATGGACAGAAGGACACTCTGTGCTTGGGTCTCCCCAGGAACTGAACACTTGGCCTGAGGGCCCAGACCTAGGAGGCTCCAAGGAGGAAGTGCCAGCCCTCTCCTCCTCCCCCGCCCCCGCAGAGACTCCGCCCCCACGGAGGTCGCCCCTGGGTGGAGGTGGGGGAGGGCCAGGAAATAGAGTTTGGGCCCAGTTCTGGCGGCGACTCTGTGCGCTGCCCCACGAAGCAGCGGGCTCAGGGAGAAGCCGGGAGAAGAGGATTCGCGGAGGGGTGGGGTCTGCGCACCGAGGAGGTGGGGTCTTGCTTCTGAGGAACCTGTGGCCCGAGCAGCAGCGAGAAGGACCCAGAGTCACAGGGAGGTGACTAGGTCCAAAGTGACCTTGCGGAGGGACATGGCAACGCCCCAGCGATGATCGCCAGCCCGCTGGCCGCCGCGGCGGACCGGAGCGGAGACCCCGACCCGGACCACGTTTGAGTTGCCGACTGAAGACTCGGGTGGGAAAGGCACTGGTGACACTCGGGAGCCGCAGGCCACCAGGGGCCGCGTGCGCGCCTAGCGGGTCGCCGGGCAGGGGTCCGCGGAAGGTGCGGCTCCTTTCCGAACGGCCGCACTGGTTGGCCACCTGCCCGGCTGACTCCCCTGCGCAGGCCACTCTGGCGTCCGCGGGTCCTAGTAGCTCGCGGGTGCAGAAGTTCAAGCCTGCTGTTCCCGCAGGATGAAAAAACATTACCTCCAGAACCCAGGGGGCAGCTGAAACCACTGCGGCCGACGCGCCCGAAACCCACTTCTTCGTGCGGTCCGATCCTGCAGCTCCCGGGACCAGGGCTGCTCCCAGGGTTCGCTCTCAGTGTCCCCGCGTCTGGCCCCCGCCTTTTCCCCTCGCCTGTCTCTCCGCCCACCCCCGCCTCCCTCTTCTGCTCCACCCCTGGTCTCCCCCTCTGCCCTCTCCGCCCCCGGCCGTCAGCCCTTTCTGCTCCCACCCTCCAACCCGCTCCGCCCTTCCCGAGCCCCCAGCGGGCCGCTCCGCCCCCGCTCCGCCCCGCTCCCCTTCTTCCCGAACGCCCAGAGGGGCCCCCACCCCCCCACCGCCCCGCGCCCCCCACCCCGCGGTCTCCCCACCCGGTCTGCCCTCGTCGCCCCCACCCCGTCTGCGCGCCTACCCCTTCCCCCCCCCATCCGTCTGCCCTCGCCGCCCCTCTTCCGCAACCGCGCCCCGCCCCGTCCCTCTCCCACCGGGTCTGTGCTCTCCAGCCCCCTGACCGCCTGCACTCACAACCCCTGTCTCCCCACGTCATCCCGCCAAGCTTGCCCTTGCCCCCCTCCTCCCCGTGCCTGGCAGCCTGATGGCCTGGCCCCAAGCTGAGCGGATCCTGCCCCTCCTGAAGGCCAGGCCTCCCGCTATTTCCTTCACCCTCTCTGCTTCAGGTCCAGGCTCAGGCTGGGCCCTTCCAGGAGCGTACCCGCTATGCTCTCCACTTCACTGACCTGCGCCCTGGGCCAGCCTGTGGAAACCCAGTAGGCTCTGTTCCTGGGACAGTTCTGCCCATCCCCCAGGGCCCAGTTCCTGCCTCTGGAGGGGCTCCCCCCAAGAGTAACAGACCCTGTGGTAGGACCCCTTTCTCAAGCTGAAGAAGGTTTGGAGAAAAGGAGGGTGTCCTCGGGCAGGACTTCCTTTCAAGGCTGCCCCTGCCCCGTCGGGCCTTGGGAAGTAGAGAATGAATGGAGCTGGGCACCACCCACCCCACCAGGCCTGGACTAGGGTGCAGATGCACCTCATTCTCACTCCCAGAGGAGGGGCTCACCCAGGACCCCTGTTGGCTGCAGCAGCCCCTGCTGCCATGTGTGACCTCCGGAGACCAGTTAGTGCTCTGAATGTGGTGGCTAAGAAGGATGGCGGGGGGGGGGGGGGGGGGGACCCCAGGCCCTCCTGACACCCCTGCAGTGGACAGACCGAGGGAGGGCGCGGGCTGTGCCCGACAGAGGGGGACAGATGGCCCAGCTGCAGGAAGAGGGGTGGCTGGTGGGACCCCTGCCCTGGGCCCAAAGGACAACTGGGCTGCAGCTGGAGGCAGCTGACAGTCTAGGCTTTGCGGAGCAGGACTGCAGCCGCTGGTGTCACCCACAGGGAGCCCACCTCCCACACTCATAACTATTGTTAATTAAGACTGTCTCCATTATAGGGCTAATTAACAATTAGCATAAACATAATTAGCCAGCTCTGACATTTAACTCATTACATTGTTTAAATAATTTTCGGAAATTGCCCTGAGCGGCATTCTGTCAGCTTGTAATAATGGCGCCACTTTGTCATGTAAATTAAATGACATTTGTGTTGCTGCTGTCCCAGCTCTGTGGGAGATAGTTGAGCCCAGGTTGGAAGTTCTTTCCTGAGCCTGGCAGTGACTGGTTGAGTGGGAACTGTAGGGGGAGGGGAGCAGAGCTGGATCCCCAGACCTAAGACCTCCCTAGGCTGGGTCCCCGCACCCTAGGGCAGCCCGAGACAGCTGGTGTGGGAAGGGTCCCCCCACACCTTCCCAGCGAGGGTCCCAAGCCTAGCGCTGAGGCAGAACTTCAGGAATCCTGAGAGCAGGGACGGACAGTTCCAGGGTCTGCAGAGGTGACCTTCGCCCTGCTCTCAGTGTCTGCAGTTTCCCTGGGACCAGTGGAGCCTGGAGAGTATCCCCCAAAACACTGCCCCCCCAACATCAAAGCCCTTCTCTGATGGAGCCCCCCCCCCCCCCCCCCCCCCCGCCTTGAGCATCATTCCCAGAAAGGGCTATGTCCCACCACATCCCCTCAGGGTGGCAGTGACCTTCTCCTAGCCAAGCCAGACCTTGGAGATGCACCTCCTCTGGACAGGGACCCTGGCAGCCCTAGTCTGGGGGTCCCTCCTGGCCACATTCTCTCTGACAGTCCTGGAAGTCACACCCACCATGTTGGGGGCCGGGCTCCAAGGGCATTTTGCCTGGAGCTCGGGGCCTTTTCTGGGTCTCCAGGGACCTGGCCGGACAAGGGCTGAGCTGCACAGGTCAAGGGGCTTCTCCCTTGTCTTGCAGCCAGGATCCCCTGTTCAGCGTCCTGCCAGGGCCAGGTGTCTGGGAGAAAGTGACACCAGATGGCTTCACCATCACTGTCTCCGCTGGGCTGGCTCCTGCTGGCCTCTGGGCAGCCCCTTAAGCACAGGACCCTGAGCACAAGCCCAAGGGTGACCTCCCTCAGCTCTTGGTCCAGCTACTCACCCCTCCCAGCCAGCTGCCCCTTCTGTGCCCTCCTCACCGGTTCCCCCACCCCACCCCTGTCTTGGCCGGAGGCATCCCTGTGCTGCTCTCCAGGGCAGCCAGCAGCCAGCCCCAACACTCCCATAGAGAGAAATGCAGGTACCCTCAGGGAGTTCAGGTCAAGCCAGGGCCCAGACTGACTGTCCCTTCTCCCCACCCCCCAAGTTTCCCTTCTCACGAAGTGGGGTTTGAAAGCATGCAGATGGGGCCTCCTGTCTGCCCCTCTTCTGCACCCCAGGACTCCTGCGGGCTCTAACATGGGGCTTCAGTGGGCAGCATGGGCTCCGTTTCCTCTCTCCCTCTCTCAGTCACTCAGTGCCCACCATCCCCTCAGTCCTTCTCTGCTTCCATCCTCTGCTCAATCGCAGGTGGTAGCTGCCCAGGAGGCTTAAAGCATCCCCTCCCCATGCTGCCTGCCTAGAGGGGGAGCCTAGCCTCCAAGAATACCTGCCTCTCCACAGGGTTCACCTAGCATCCTGCCCAGGTGACCCCAAGTGAGGCCCTGGGTCCTGGCTGTGGGGGGGTTGGGAGGAGCTGGGAGAAGGAGGCTCCTGCTGGCTGTGACTCCAGACCTACAGCTGTGTGACCCTCTCTGGTTGGACGAGGTGTGCCCCAGGGCCCTCTACCCAGATGGTGACAAGTCACTCAGTAAGCACCATGCTGCAGGGGTTTCCACTGCCCTCTTCCCAGGGGCAGGCGCCCACTGAGGACCAAGAGCCCCCTGGAGCCCATACTCCCTGGAGGACAGCCCCAGACTCATGGGCTGCTCCAAGGATCTTGGTTCCTGGCAGGAGGCAGGCCCGGGAATGACAACAAGAGTGGACAAATGAAGTCCGTAACTCCAGAAGTGACTGCCCATCATCTTTCGCTCCGAAGGCAGAACGGAATGGCCCGCGGTGCCCGGGCGGCTAAATCAAACGGCCCCGAGAGTTGTCGGGACCCGTTCTGGCTGTTAAGTGCTTGTCAGCGCCCACAGGCCTCTCCTGACTCTATAAAATTCCCGAGAATTATAGGAGCTCCAGGGTCACATAATTCATTGCACAGTAGATTTAACCTGGCGGCCAGTAATTCATATTTGTGGCGATAATATTGTTTTCCACTTTCCGAGAGTTATCGCCGTGTCTCCCTTCCAGGTCACTATGGATATCAAAAATCAATTTGGAAAGATGGATACTGTCAGAGAATAAAGCATGAAGGCGGCGGCCGCTACGCCTCTGTCCCCTGCGCTCCTGAGCCTCTGTGGGGGCCCTGCTGTCAAAGGGGTACTCGGCTACTCCCCAGGCTTCCCTCCCTGCCTCCTGGCGCTGCACACCTGACCTGAGGCTGCCTGCTTCCCTCTGGCATCTCTGGGTCCTGTTTCTGTGGGAGCACGGGTGGGCGGCTGGCTTTGCTTCTGTGCCTGAGGGGCTCCAGGATCAAGGCTGGGGGCTTGATCCTCCCTGCCCTGAGCTGTGGAGAAGAGCTGAGACGCTGGGCGTGGGTTCAGCAACAAGGAGATTTGCCCTCTAGGGAGGCCACACCTAGGCATGCTCTCAGACCCCACAGGGACCCACTCAGGATGGGGCTGGGCCCCAGCTGGCTCTGGGGGCCACAGATGCCTGAGACCCCCTCCTGCCTGGGAGAGCCTCCCTCAGGGGGAGACAGGAATCGGACTTGGGTCAGGAGGTCAGGAAGCGCTGGAGCGCCCGGTAAATGGAGCTAAATGGAGGGAAAGGCCTTGAGGGGACCCATTGTTTCAGCCCTGGGAGGGGGTGGGAGGAGAAGAGGAGTGGGTTCTCGCAAAATGTCCCCACAGAGCAATGGCTGGATGGGCTGTGGTGGGGGTGGGGAGGGTTGGGTGGCTGAGAGGGGGAAGGGTGCTCCTCACAGAGAGGGAGGGGGCATGGAGACCACCCAGCCCAGCAGGCGCCTGAATCCTGCTCCAGAGGGACCTTCAAACAGCCCCTGGGACAGCGGCTCCGCTGTGCTGGGAAGACTGGGAGTGGCCCTGGTCCCAGCCTTCCCTGGGGCCACCCCTTGAGCCCAGAGTGACCCCTGCAGACAGAAGCAGCCCAGCCCAGACTCCCCCACGGATGGGCTGCGGCTGCTCTTTGCCAGAACATGGGAATTACTGCACTGTTTCCCATGACATGGCCTGCATCTTCAGCTTTGGAGAGGGCGGCGTGGGTGACGGCTTCCAGAGAGTGGCTCCGTGAGGCAGCTGACCTCCCATGGCTCACGGCGGCCACTCAGCCTCTCCCTGACCACCTGTGTTCCCAGCCCTCAGAGCCACCAAGTTTTCGGGTGTGTGCCAAGCCCTGTGGCTCCTGTTGCTGCAGGAGGGTCAGGGAGGAAGCCTGCATCTGCTGGGTGGCCAGGGGGCCCAAGTGTGGGCCCTGTGCACTGAAACCATGGTGGTGGCAGGCTGAGTGTGAGCTGTGCCCATGTGTATATGAGTGTGCACTCATGTGAATGTGTGTGTGTGTACATGCATGTGAGTTTGAGTGTGCGTGTGTGTGTACAAGCACGAGGAAGCTTTTGAGCACCTTAGGGGTGGCTGAGCGTGGCTGGTGACCTGCACTTTGTTGACTTGGGTCGTGTGCAGGTGAGTGTGTGGGTGGGTGTGTCTCTGTGGGTCTTGATGAATGTACGTCCTGGTCAAGAGTATGTGTTGCAGCCGACCTGCGGGGACTCCACTCTGGTCTCCCTTCTGATCACAAAAGCCCTTGTATGGGGCCCATAGCTGCTTACACGGGGTCCCAGGAGCAAGCTGGATCTCAGGGCCCTGACTGCTGGTGGGGTCCTGGGAGCCCTCCATTCAGCAGGCCAGCCCTGTGTGGTCCGCTCCCCTGCCCTCGGAAAGGTCCGGCAGCTGTTTGGCCTCCCAGAACCTCCCCTAGATTGGACCCTCTCCCCCGCATTCATAGCACCTCCCCTTGCCCCCACCCCCAGCGCAGCCCCCCTTCTGCCTTTTCTCCTCCCACCTGGTCACACGTGCTGACCTCCCCTGGTCCTCTGCCTCAGGGCCTTGGCAGCAGCAGCCCCCCACCCTGAGCATGGACACCCCACGCCGACCTCAGACTCAGCTTGGCACTCCCCCCACCTGTCCAGGCCTGCAGACAGACCAGCCCTGCCTGTCAGGGGCCCCCCTGCTTGTTTGTACCTCTCTTTCCCCACCAGACTTCTGCACACACCTGTACCTGGGAGCTGCTCAGGAAAACTCTGTGGAAGGGATAAAGGGTGGGGTGGGGTCCCTGCCTTGTCTGGGCCTGGGTTCAAATCCAGCTAGGCTTTGTGGGAGGAAGTTTCTGGAACCGCAGGAGGCATTCACTATGTGAATGATCCCCCAGGGTTGGGGTCAGCCTCCAGGCCCCTCACCCAGCAGGGAACCCCTGCACTGAGGGCCAGTCTCGGATATGCATCACCACCCTGTGTCTCTAAGGTGTCAGCGTCTTTGCTGGTGGCGTACCTGGAGGTAGGTAGGGCTGCAGGCAGCAGGACCATAGCTCAAGCTGGTGTGACACCCCCCAACCCCGGGCCTCCTGCAGGGGAGGAGTCCCCAGCCCCTTCCCACCGCAGGTGTCCCCTGCCAGCACCGGCCCTCCCTCCCTTTCTCCCACAGCAGCCTTGGCAGCAGGCCAACTCCCTGTGAGATCTGCAGGAATGACCTGGGGCTTGGGGTGGAGCTAACGCCCTCAAATTGGCCCCAGAGCTTTGGAGGGAGAGGAGGCATGTGCTCTCCTCTGGGTACTCACTGCTGGGCTGGGCGGTACAGGGCTGGGGCTGGAAGCGCTCCCTGGAGAGCACTCTATGCAGGCCACATGTCGGGCCCAGCAGGAAGGGGAGGCCTGTAGCCAGTCAGGGCTGCCTTCCCCACACTCACTGAAGGCAGGTTCCTTCAGGGTACCTTTGATGAAGAAGGATGGTGCACAGATCATCCAGCTGACACCCCCTTTTAGCACAGAATTAAGCTCTTACGCGACCCTCAGCCAGTTGGTCCGTGAGCCTTAAAGGCCAGTGCCCACCAACACTGTGTGAGCCTTTAGGTCATGTGGGGAAATGGTCCCCTGATCAGTGGCCAGGCTCCAAGGGGCCTGTGTAAATCTCTGCTGAGCTCAGCATGGGTGGGGGCAGAGCTAGGGACTTGGAACCAGCAGTCCCTAACAGCTGCAGGGGGAGCATGGACAGGGAGAGCCCCAGGCTGACTGCCTGCCCTGGAGGCCCTGGGAGATACTCACAGCTCTTCTGCGCAGTCGTGGAGTGACAGATGGGTAGGGAGGTAGAAGGCAGAACAGAGTCTGAGGAGAGATGTGGGGACCCAAGCCTAGCCTGAAGGCGAAGTTCTGGGGGCCAAGCTGGGATCCTTCCTGGGTATCTCCTACAGCCGCTGCCCACTGGGACTCCCATACTTGCCATCGAGGTCGACTCTCCTCCCACAGTCTTCATCTGTGCTCCCTGCATGCCCGATCCCCTCCTCCCACAAGAGCCATGTGTGGCGAACGGAAGGCTTTGAATTGGGCCCAAGGAGCCCAACCACAAGGAGCTCACAGGCAGAATGGTGCCCTTGAGCCAGCCTGACCTGAAGGCTTCGCAGGGCTGGGGAGGTGAGGTGCACAGTGTGAAGCCAGCTCTTCCCTGAATCAGGCAGTTTGAGCCCCTGGGAGACCTCTGCCCATCCTTGCCCAGCGGCCACTCCGTCCATGCCTGCTGAGCTCCCAGCACATGCTCCCCTCCCCAACCTCCAGAATGAGGTGGCTTCAGCCTTGAGGGGGGCTGTCATGTGGTTCCGCCACTGCAGACGGTGAAGGCCTCATTTCTGCCTCGTCCAAGGGGGCTTAATTGTTCCTAGGTTGGACCACGGAGTGATTTTCCCTGACTTGCTAACCTCACATACAGAGAGCTGAGCTCCATTCAGGAGACACAGAGACTCTCCTGACACCTGCCCCAGGAGAGTGTCCTTTCTCTAGCCCACAATTGGATCTCATTGCAGAAAAGCTGGAACTGGGGGAGGCTGCGTCTGGGGGAGGCCGCTGGGGACGGGCTATATTCTTCAGCCCCAGACCAGAGACTCGTGCTGTTGGGCTTGGCCAATGGCGGTGGGGGTATGAACATGGGGGTGTGTGTGTGTGCACAGTCGTGTGTCTGTGTATGTGCCCCTGAGCTCCAGCCCCGGAGAGAACAGCACCTGCCAGGGAGCTTATGGGTCTATAAAATTGTAGGTAGTGGATGGAGAGAGCCCTTCCTGATCCTCCTCCTCATAGCCCCCAAGCCTGGAGAAGCACCCCCCCAATTTGGGGCTCCTGACAGTGAAAGTTACTAGGGTTCCTCTCTGTTGGCTCTAGGGCTGTGCCCTCAGACCCTGACCTCACAGCTCAGGCCCAGAATCCCCCCACCCCCTCCCACCACCTGGGGGTTGTAATAGCTACCTGAACACACCCCCCCCCCCCCCCCCCCCCCCCCGTGGAAGGGTCCTGGAGTGGGGCAGGGGTGGTGCACAGGAGGGCCCTCTGCTGGGCTGAGTTCATTTGCTTGTCTGACACCGGCAGCCCCGAGCGCTGAGCTTTGAGGAGGCTAAGGAGATCTGTGAGGAAGACCCTATTGATTTTAATTACCCACAAACAGCCCACAGGGACAAAGGACTTTGGCTGTTTATGTAGCTGGCTGGGCCGTGCTATTGTGGAAGGAGAGATCAAATCAGCTGCCCTCATTATGACTATAATAATAAGGCCACAGTGCTGCTCAGGGCTGAGGGCATTTTTTTAAAGCAATAACCTCGCTGCTCCGCCCCCTCACCGCCCCTCCTAGGCAGGCTTGAGCAACAAGGAGCAATTACATGCTGTCGATATTAATTCAATTAAATCCAGGTTATTTATTAGGTATTATGGGAAAGGATTCTCTAGCCTTACAGAGATGGGGCATGGCTGAGGGAGTGAGCAGGGTACAGGGCCCTCAAGCAGAACTGATTGTGGCACAGGCCAGAAAATCAGAAAGTCTTCAGGAGGCAACAGGGTGGGTGAACATAGCAGCTGCTTGGGTAGCATTTCTCTTTGGACTAGGATGGAAGGTGTTTGAATGTTTGCGTCCTTGCTCTTCTATAACTGGTTGAGTGGCCTTGGGCAGGTTGTCCAATGTTTTGGCCTTTGACTACAGCGGAAAATTGATTCTGGATGATGATAGTGATGGTGTTGACAATGGTGGTGGTGATGGTGATGATGGCGATTGTGGTAATAGTGATGGTGGTAATGATGGTGGTGGCGATGGTGATGATGCTGGTGATGGTGATGATGGTGGTGATGGTGATGATGATTGTGGTGACGATGGTGATGGTGATGATGGTGGTGACTATGGTGGTGACGATGCTGGTGGTGATGTTATGATGGTGATAATGGTGATAGTGATGATGGCAATGACAGTGATGGTGGTGACAATGGTGATGGCAATGATGATGGTGGTGATGGCAGTGGTGATGATTAGTGAATATAGACAGTAATTTTTGGGTGATGAGAATGAGCCTTCTTTGCTGACTTCACACAGTTGCCATTATATTGAACAGAATACTAGGTTTTTAACAACTTGGTGGAACACACAAGCCAAGAGACTCTTTATCAGATGGGAGCCAATCATTTCTGGAAGGCTGTGGGTAGATATCAGAGCCTGTGGCAGGAGGGCAGTGAATGACAAAAGTCTGAGGCCAGCTGCAGGGGCAGAGCAGGCACATGCACGGGAGGCTCCTTCCACTGCAGGCTGAGGGCTGGGATTCTGGAGGAGGTCCTACAAGGGCACCAACCCCAGGGGGCATAACAGAGTGTATGCTGAGTATGTGCTGGGGGTGAATGGCTGTGCTGAGCGAGCTTTATGGAGACCACTGGGGTGAGGTGGGGTCATAGGAAATAGGCTGGCCCCCATCTGGAGACTTGGGGATGGACAGCAGCTGCTAAGGGTTTGGGGTACATTCTGGGCCTGGCCACTCCGGGAGGCGGTGGGGAGGAGAGGTCCCAGGACAGCAGGGTGCAGGTGAGGGAGGTGAGAGGCTACAGGAGGAATGGGGGCCTTGTGAGGGGAAGGTGAGGGGAGGTAGGGAGAAGCCAGGGGCCTGGAGGCCAGCAGTTTTCACCAATGTACTGGGTATATTCATTTATCTCTTGCCACACAAATACCACAAGCTGGATGGGTTAAAAGTGTGCCCCAAGGTGTAGTCAGGGATGCACCCCCTCTGGAGGCCCTGGGAAAGGGCTCCTGGGCCCAGCTCCTAGGCAATCCTAGCTGCTCCTTCCAGTCTCTGCCTGGGCCCTCCCTTCAGCTTCCCCCTGTGTGTGCTTCTTTTCTTCTAAATGCACTTGTCATCCTATTAAGGGCCCACCCACCTCCTGCAGGAGCTCCTGAGGATGAATTACATTTGCAAAGACCCTATATACACGAGTCAGCCACACTCAGGTCCCAGTGAAGAGGGTTTTCGGAGAGAGGCCTGCTGCTGACGACAGCATCCGTGCCAGGAAGCCTGGTGGTCAGTTGCTGATGATAGTTTAGAAGCCACTGCCCTCCTGTGCCCGCCTGCCCAGGGCCCCCTCTCCCACCATGTTCTCTGACCTGGCCTTGAACCACAGTGAGAGCCAGCCTCTACGCGGAGCCGATGGCCACTTCGATCCCTGGGGTCCTGCCTGCTGTGTCTGGTTTCTGAGGGGGGCTGCACGCGGCCCGGCGTCGGACACCGTGTCTAACCGGCTGAGATTGACCTGTTTGGGGCTCACTGCAGCTGAGCGATTTGATCTGAGCCCCAGACAGCAGTCGGGGCAGTAATTGGATCTTATGAGATCGGAGGGCCACTCTCTGAGGAGGGGGGCTCTGAGGCTGCCAGGCAGGTGGGGGAGGGGCTGTGCCTGGCAGGTGGGGGTGGGGCAGCTACTGTCTGCTGGAGATAAGGCCTCATCCTCGGCCCCCTAATCCCCTGGCTGGGGTCCTGGACAGAGCCCGAGGCGAGCTGGAATGAGCACGGTGCTGTCCAGCTCCGGCCTAGGCTGGCTGCCCCGAGGGCGCTATACAATTAGTTTTAAATATCAATTTCATGGCTGCTCAGGGCAGGAGAGAATAGGCAGGTGATACCTGCCATAAACTGTGTGTTTCTCCAGGCTTGAACTTTGTACCAGAAAGAAGAAGCTGAGCAGACACCAGCCTATCCCCGCCCCCCACCCCATGCACTTCCAAGATGTGCACCAAGGTCCTGTGGTCCCATCCTCCCCATGACCACAGGGCAGTCAACCCCTCCCTCCCACCCCAATCCCTACTTGGGACCCTGTACCTTGTCCATACCAGTCCCTCCTGCTCCTTCCTCAGGCTGACCAAGAAGCCCCCTCCTCCAGGAAGCCCTCGGTAGAGCTCCTTCTCAGACGGTTGGCCTGGTTCTGTCCAGAGCTCCAGGTCAGGGCTTCTACCTTCTTCCAGAGACTGGGTCTCCCCATTTCCCACTGCCCCTCAGGCCCCCCAGGTCCCTCTCCCCAGGCACTTCCGGTACTGGAAGCAGCTCTAGCCAGCCAGGTCTTGACGCTGAGAAGCTGGAGGGGGTGTGGTGGTGTCTGGGAGGGTTGTGCGCTGGGGTGGGTAGAGGTCAGAGGGGACCTGGGAGGGGGGCCCGACGCCGCCCCCAATACAGATGCAGTACAGTGATGGGGGCTGCACTAGAGGTCAGACAGTAGGTGATGGGGTTGAGGAGGGATACCATGAGGATGGTCTTTGACCCTGACCTTGAGATGAGGGCAAAGCCAGCATGGGGGAGAGGAGGGAAAGTGGCACTCTCTGTGGGGATAGGGGCAGGGGCAGGGAAAGCCTACCCACTGTGCCCCTCTCCCAGGCCCCCAGCCCACCAGCCCAAGGACCTGAACTGTTGCTCAGGTGTAGTCCTGGGCCTGGCCCGAGACTGCTGCGCTGCAGCTGCCCCCTTCGCAAGGGTGGAGCGATCCCCTCAGGGGCCTTGCAGGCACTGGAGAGACCCCGGGATGGGGGCATCTCCCTCCTCGGCTCGCCCTCCTCCACCCCGCACTCCGGCACAGCACCGGAGCGCCACCAGGTAGCCTGGCCAGGGAGCGAGCTGGAAGCGCCAGGACACACGGGCCCCCCCAGGCGAGGGCCGTCTGTCACCACGCGCCGCCGAAGGGCCGGCGGGTGCACCGCTGTCCGCGCGCTCTCACCCGGCGGCGCTGCGGCGCGGGCAATTTATCTCCGTCTCCCCTCTCTTAAAACACTTTTATCAAAATTGGCGGTCACACCGCGCTGAACCGTGGTGGCCTCAATCTTAAACGCCGCGCTGCAGATTTTAATTTGGGGAAGATTAATGCGCTCGCGGCGTCAGCGGCGCCGCACCCGTTATCGGGCCTGACGGGTGTCAGCGGTGCCCGCGCGTGTCCCCGTGTCCCCATGTCCCGCCGGGCCGCCGCACGCAGCGTGCTGGGGGGAGGGGTGCGGGAGGGCCTGGGGCCTGGGGCCTGCAGGGCGCAGGATAGAGCTTCCCCCCTGCAGGGCAGCTGGAGCCCTCCCCTAGCCCCCCACCCACGCTTCAGTGCTGGGACCCCCCCCCACACACACACACACTGCCCGTCCTAACTCTCCTTTGCCCAGGTCCTCACACCCACCTCTGAGCCCAGGAAAAGGGGCCAATTCTCCTGAACTCTTGAAACTCTCCTTGAACTCCGGATTTCTAAATCCAATGGTGGACACTTTCCTGCCCTAAATCCTGGGGCAGACTTCCCTGGTCTGTCTCTACTCCACTGAGCTCTAGCTAGCTCCTGGCTTCAGCCCCTCATCACTCCCAACAGGGAAACATGCCCCCCACCACTCACTTCTTGCCCACATTGTTGGCAACAGCCCCTCCTGCCCTCCTCCAGAATCTCTCCAGAGCCGCCCCCTCCACTGCATACCTCCACACAAGAGCCCTGCTCTTGGGACAATGGCCCGTTAGGACCCCCTCTTTGCACTTGACCCCACACTCTACTCTCTGCATAGCAGCCAAAGGGCCGGCTGGCCTCATGCCCTCACCTGCTGAGCACCAGTAAGGACTCTCCTCCCCCTGAGTCAGGCACACCCAATCCCAGCCTCTGGCCCCATGACCTCCCCTGGGCCCCTGGCTCTGTCCTTGCCTGTGTTCCTGTGATTGCCAGGTCTCAAAGCCCTTCCTCTCCTCCCTGGGCAAGGAGGCCTCCCTGCTTACCTGCTTACACATGGGGCCCTCCCCTGCAGCACTCTCTCTCCAGCAGCTACTGATCTGCCTGTGGAGGGGGCCTTCCTCACCATCCCCCACCCCAAGTCTGAAGGCCCTGTCTGTTGGGGTCCTAGCTACCAGAGCCGTGTCAGGACACAGAGGTGTTCCGTCAGTCAGCACTGGAGTTCTGCTTGTGCCCCTGGGCCTCCGGCCCTCACCCAGGAGCCCTGGCCCCGAGATAGGGACCGGCCTAGAGGTCCCTGAGGCAGCTCCAGAAGGCCAGGAGCCACCCTGACCAGCAGGAGGGTTGGGGAGGGAGCAAGTGAAAGACTCAGGTCCTGGAGGATGCCCTCTGACCCAAATACTCCGCTGGGGGCCCTGGACCCACCCTCAGGGGGCTCCTGGGCCGGGCTACGGTAGGATACTGGTTTCTAAGTGGCTGCTGCTAGGACCAGGACTCCAGCTCCTGGACGTGCTTCCCCAGCCCTGCAGCCCACCGTACGCTCACACTGGATCGCCAAGAGATCATGGGATCATCACAGCACAGGGCTCACCTGCAGAGGCTGAAACCCTCTGTCCACCTCCACTGGCGCTGCAGTGTGGCTCTCACGGGGCTTGGGATGTGGTTTGCCTTTGCCTCTTCTTTACAAACTAGCGGCAGGAATGGTCCGGAGCTGGGGGCTTCAGGGAGCAGCCGTGGGGACTGATGGACATTGGTCTATTCATTCGGCACGCTGGGAGTTCTGGCTGCTGGGAGCCCCTCGGGGAGCAGCCAAGCCCCCTCCACCCCGGGGAGCCCCGTGCAAGGCTAAACAGGGAAGCAGCATGGCATGCAGAGGTGCTACCCATGCCAGCTCAGTGAGACTCCGGGAGGCTGCAGCGCTGAGAGGGAGGGGCAGGAGCTGGAAAGAGGCTGGGCCACAGGGCTGTGGGATGGGAAGCCAGGGAGGATGTGGATCCAAGCTGGGGGCTGGGTAGGAGAGCAGGTCAAAGGGCTGTTTAGCATGAGAACTGTGACACTGGCTGTGGCAATGGGGCCAGGACAGAGGGGTCCAGGAGGACCCCCAGCTTGTGGCCTGAGCACTGGAACAGGTCAGGTGGGTGGGTGGGGCAGGTGGGTGGGGCAGGAGAGCCTGAAGAGCCTGAAATGGGCCCCCTGGGCCCCAGGACAGAGCCCTGGGGTTGCATCCAGAGGGGGAGAGAAGGGAGTGCACACGGTGCTTGCCTGAGTGCTCAGGGAGGACTTCCTGGAGGTCAAGGCCCATGAGGGAAGGCCTGCTGGGAGGGTATCCAGGCCAAGGACAGAAGGACAGGATGGACAAAGGTGGGTTCAAGGAGAGCCAGATGGCAGCGGTGGGGTGCAGGATGTAGGGGACAAGGGCAAGGCTGTCGGGCCCCAAAGACCATGGTGATAGTCTGGCCTTGATCCTGTGGGTGACAGGAGCCACTTTGGCTGCCAGGCAGGGTAACTTGTCTTGCTGGTTGTTTAGGGTCCCTTAGGAGTGGGGAGAGGGAGAGGGTAGAGCCAGGGGCAGACCCTGCTAGAGAAATTGGCTGAAAGAAGATGTATACCTCCTCAGCCCTCCCCTTGCTTCCTCTGGCCTTTGCTCACATGCTGCTCCCTGGAGGGCCCTCCTGTCTCCCTCTAATTCCCAGCACCCTGTAAGTTTTCACCTCATGCATATCAGCAGAATGTTTGGAAAACTGTTTTCCAAATTTATTGTTTATTATCTGTCTTGTCTGCTAATCACACCAAAGCTTGTGAAAAACCTGAGAGTTCAAGCAGTCCTGTCCAAACTGTTCCTGGTCTGTGCCCGTGGCTGACACATGGCTGACCCATGGCAGGAAGTGGGTGCAGCTTACTAAGTGGGTAGGGGGATGGATGGGTGGAAGATGGATGGGGGGCAGATGGGGCATGATGGATGGATGGATGGATGGATGGATGGATAGGGGAATGGGGGATCAGGGGGTGGGGGATGGATGGTGGGAGATGCATAGGGGTTATGGAGTATGGGGGGGATGGAGAACAGATGGTAGATGATGGATGGATGGGTGGGGAAATGGGAGCTCAGGGGATGATGGATAGAGGGATGGGACATTGGATGGGGGGAATGGATGAGTATGTGGAGGGGCAGCTGCCTAGGTTCCCTGAGCTCTGAGCAGGTGCCAATGGTCATCCTTCCTTCCTGTTCAATTGGGAGCCAAGTTTTCTTCAGTGAAGAGGAAGGACAATCACAGCTGAACCTCTCTAGACACATTAGAGCCCAGTCGAGGAAACAGTCAGGTGGGAGTCTCCTGGCTCTGCTGGATTCAAAGCCTTCAACTTTGTCACAACTGCCCTGTCCATAGCTTGGTGGGGAGGCCATGGAACAGGGACCCCAAGCCAGGCCCCCCCCCACCCCTCCCCAGGCCCTAGCCTGCTCCTGTATGAATCAGATCGTGACCGGGTTGGTAGGATTCCTGGTCACAAACCATGGAAACCAACTCCAGCTAAGGTTAGTGGAGGGCGGTGGCTGGGCTTGGATGGCCCTGGGAATCTGGTGCCCCCCTCAGGGCCCATCTGTCCTGCCAGCTCCACTGCCAATGCCTGTGGGACCCGTGTTGCCTGTGTTTTAAGATGACACGTGGTCTTGGGGTCCTGGGAGGGGTTTCAGGGCCTGCCACCAAGGCTTCCTGGGGTCACTCTCAGCCAGCACAGGAGAAGAGCTTTCCCAGGGACCCCAGTCCAAGGGTTCTCTAGAGCTGATGTTTGATGCCTTCTTCCGAGGTCTAGAACCTGGAATTCAGAGGCAGCCCCCTCTCCCCACGCCCCAGGCCAACAGGGTGTGCAGGCTGGGAATACCACGTCCAGCGTGCACTGTGGGAGGCATTCATGGACTTAATTTGGTGGAGAAAGCCCATTTGGGTTTTTCAAGATTATTCATGAAATCCCTACATACAATTTGGGAACCTAATAACTCATCAGTAATTCATTAAATAATGGGCTCATAAGCTCCCTGACGGACCCCAGGGGCTCTTTTCTCCGAGCACTATCAGACCTGAGGAGCCCGGGCCAAGGCAGGCCCCCACCCCCTTGGAGGGCAAAGTTGCCACAAGAAGAGGCAGCCACCAAGTGTGGCAGAATTGAATTCGGCCTCTTTCAGGGAGCAAAATCATTGAGCTTGCAGACTAAATCTAACAGCCTAATAGAAATATGCAGGTGGAGGTACAATTAATTTTAATTACTAGACTATACACTGTTGCTTGCACAGCCATGAGTAAAATTAAACTGGCAATCACAATTAGAAAATTGCAACCTCATTGTGCAACAAATTAGTCACAAATTAAAAGTGCGTCTCCCTGCTGCCTTTCCTCATAGCTTTAGGGATATTTCTGCTCCCAGGCCTTTGTTTTCTGGCCAGGCGGGGTGGGAGGGGGGACATGCGGGCTTCTCCAGAAAATATTGGGGTTCCTGGGGCCCAGTCTGGGCTGGGGAGCCAGGCAGGAAAGGGGGTACATTCTCAGATTACCCACCTCGGGGAGGCCTACTTGGCTCCAAGGCCACAAAAGGGTCTGGCTCCTGCGAGAAATGGGGAGACAGTGACAGTCCTGAGGAGAACAACAGTGGACACTCAGGGATGCCCTCGCTGTCCTCCCTGGGCTTGGAGAAGGCCACCCACAGGTGCACAGGTGGCCCCTGCTCTCCCCATGCCCCCCCTCTTCCCTGGGCAAGCTCAGCCCTGCTGAGGTGGCCTCCCCCCTGGCCCAGACCCCACTCTCCACTCTCCAGACCCCACTCTCTGGGGCTCTCCAGACACCCCGGAGATAAGCCATCCAACACTGAGTGCCTCATCACCTGGGTCCTCACTCCTAAGGGTCTCAGCTCACCTTCACTTCCCTGTCCGCTGTCACACCATCTCAGCCTGGACTCAGACACTGTCCTCCGTTGTGCCCCTTGGATGAAGTCACAGCTTCATCTTACCAGCATTCTCAGAGTTTGGGTTGCCACTGCCCCACCCCCTCGATGGGCCCCCTGACTCAGCCTCCCAGCCAAGCTGGCCTTGTCCAGTCCTGGCTTTCCCAGCACTCTCCTAGCACACTGTTTTTGTTCATGCTGTTCCCTCCACGCAGATGCTTTTCCTGTGGCTGAGTGGACTTCAGGGATCCTCCTGCCTCCCATGTCCCCCAGAGGTGCCTATGGCTGCTGGTCTACCTCTCTCTGTACATTTCATTGACAGCCCAGCTGGGCCTGCTTTTTCCATGTCTTTGTGTCCCCACAGCTGAGGCCAAATCCTGAGAGCAGGCTGGCCTGGGGTTTAGAGGGCAGGGAACACAGTGGTCAGAGCAGCACCCAGGCCGGGTCCCAGGACCGTGGGAGCCAGTGAGGAAGTGTTAGGACAGGTGTGAGGCCAAGTGCCCTGGGCTGGAAAGGTGGCTGGCTGAGCAGGCATGGGGGATGCTGGACGCTGAGCAGGCACTGGCGAGGGTGGGGAATGCCAGACGGTGAACAGGCACGGGGGATGCGAGACAGTGGTTACCGTTGAATGAGTTCACACAGTGGCGAGGGGAGCCCTGGCCCTGAGGTCTGAGCTGGGGACAGGTGGCCCTCTGCCTTGGCACTAGGAAGCTCATTGCTGCTGCATACATGTTGAGGACATGGCCACAGCCCAGAACTAGGGCATAAATGGGAGGAAAGTGCAGTGGACATCCCTACCTCAAAGCCATGCACCCTGATTGGCTGGGAAACATAGAAGCCCTACCCTTCCTCTAGACACCCTTTCCCCTCCAACCCCACTCCCCACTTCCTCCCACCCTTCCTTGCCAAGTGCAGCCACCAGGACTCAAGTTGCTGGGCTCTGTGCTCTCCAAAATCCCTTGCGCCATTTACTGTCATCCTATGGGTCTCTTGGCCACAGGGAGCGCCCATCCTCCAAGCTGGGAGACAGCCCCTGCCGCGAGAAGGTGTGTGAGGACTTTGCGCTGGTCTCCGCCACCTGCCCCCCTCTTCTGATTGCTTCTTCAGGGAAGCGGCGGGTAGTCCTTTACACAATAGTATGAATTCAGATCACTGGACACCATCCCCTAGCTCTCCTGGAAGAAGGGAACTGGTGCAGCAAGGGGAAGGATGTGCTTCTCCAAGTGTCAGAGCCTGAATGAGCACCATGAAGGCAGGTCCACACCCATCACCCGCCCCCGCCATTCGCCCTGCTCTTCCAGGGTTTCAAGTCCACAGAAGGAGGCCTCTGACACGCTCAGGCAGCTTGGCGTGTGACCAAGGGCAAGCCGGTCCGCTCCACCTCTCCTCAACTTCCAGCAAGTTCTGAGGAGAGAGTGGGCATAGGGTGGGTGGGGCTTAGCCGGATTTCCCATGTTCATGCTTAAGAAACAGGTAGGGAGGCTCAATGCAGGGAGGGCGGGGGCCGAATGTCTGTGGGGGTGACATGACATGGGGGAGGCGTGAGGTGGGGGTACCATGCACTGCATGTTCCCGTGGTGTGAAGACAGCTGAGCTGGGTGCTGTCTCTCTATTCTATCCCATTCTGATGCCCTCCCACCCTAAATACCATCTCCTATGCTCATGGGCCCTTGCTCTGTACCCGGCCCCAAAGCACCCCCGTGAGCCCAGACCCCAGGCCTGGAAGGGGCGATGCAGGTAGGCAGTGCCCACCACTAAACAGGAGAACCCTAGAGGCAGTGCTGGGACTGGTGTTGACCCCCTGCTGGCGGGTCCACCCTGAGCCTCTCTGCCCTGCACTTCCAGTCTGCATCTCCCTGTCCGCAGGTGAGGCCCTGGTGCTGGTTCCTGACACATGATCCCAGCCCTACTTCCCTCCCTCCTCTGCTTGAAGGATTTGGGCCTGCTGGGGACAAGTGGACAGGAAGAGGCTAACTCATGACCGCTCGTGTGCCTTGTTCTCTCAGAGGCCAGAGCTAGGCACACGCCCTCCTTCTCCACACCAGCACCTACAGAGGTGACCACTGTCCCATGGGCTAGACAGCAGAGCTGAGTCCACAGACAGCAAACAGCAAATCTCCCAGATCCCCTAAGGACTGCGGCCATCCTCACAGGGAGCTGCTAGGACCTCCTGTGTGCGGCAAGTCCCAGGGCCCCAGCAGCTGGGGTCGGTCCTCTCCCAGAGCTGTGCTCCAGAGATGCCAGCTCCCAGTCTGGAGCTACTGGGGTGGGGGGGGTCACTCCTCCGGGAGGGGGGCAGCTCAGAAGTGCCCTGAATGGGGGTCTTCCTGGGGCTGCAAGCTTAGGCCAGCTTCAGACACAGTGACAGCGCACCATGAGGTGACCTGGGGCTGCAGCCGGTCCAACTGGTCAGCGAGTGCTAGTGTCATTCCCAGGAGGCCAAGACAGGGCCCTCTCTGACCCTGGGACAAGTTGGAGGCTTTCTTTGACTACGATGTTTTCCCTTGTTAGCGATCTCTTCACCTTCAGAGTTATTTGTGTCACATTTGCTCAACACGTGTCTTCCCCGGGGGGCCCCCACTCTCTGGGTCTTGTTCCCGGATGGACCCAGGGGTGGGACCCGCTGACACTGTAACAATGTTTCATCTTCTTGCCATGGATAGGGTGTATCTCTCCCTGTGAGGTGCTGCTCTAATTTCTGTTTGTATTTTTCAGTATACGGGTCTTGCACATATTTTGCAGATTTATCCCCATGTATTTTATACATTTATGACATTGCAAATACTGTTTTAAATTTTTAATTGTTTGTTGCTGATATCCAGAAATAGAACTGACTTTTTGCAGACTGATCTTGTATCCTGCAACCTTGCTAAACTCGTGGAAGAATCAGCTCTGTTAGCCTTTTTATGGATTTCATAAGATTTCCTCATACAGTCTAAGAATAAAGTACTACATCTTTCTTTCCAATCTGGGTGCTTTTAAGTTTTGCCTTATTGCACTGCCTAGAATGCCCAGTGCAACACTGAACACGAGGGTTGGGCATGGACACCTGAGACTGTTTCCTAGTCATAGGGGAAAAGGACTCAGTCCTCCACCATAATTGTGAGGCCAGATGCAGGTTTTCCAGAAATGTCCTTTCTCAGGATGAAGAAGTTCTTTTCTATTTTATTGATTTTTTTTTTCAGAAACAATTGTTGAATTTTGTCTAATGATTTTTCTATATCTATTTAAAATAATCATAAGATTTTTCTTTCCTAGTCTGTTAATATATTCTGAAAGTTAAGCCAAACTTGCATTCCATAGATAAATCACTTGGTAATAATCTTTTTTTAAAAAAGATTTGTTATTGGTGTGCCTGGGTGGCTCAGAGGGTTAAACCTCTGCCTTCAGCTCAGGTCATGGTCTCAGAGTCCTGGGATCGAGCCCCACATTGTGGGGGGGGTGGTCCCTGCTCAATTGGGGAGCCTGCTTCCCCCACTCTCTCTGCCTGCCTCTCTGCCTGCTTGTGATCTCTGTCTGTCAAATAAATAAATAAAATCTTTAAAAAAATAAAATAAAAGATTTATTATTATTATTAATTTATTTGAGAGAGAGGGAGGGAATGAGTGAGAGAGAAAGCACAAGCTGGGTGGGGGAGAGAGACAGAGGGAGAAGCAGACTTCCTGCGAACAGGGTACCCGATTTGAGGCTCGAGCCTAGGATTCTGAGATCATGACCTGAGTCCAACGCTTAATGACTCAGCCACCCAGGCTTCCCTGGTCATAATCTTTTAAAAATATTGTTGGATTCTATTCACCAGATATGAAGAATTTTTGCATGTAGTTTCAGAATGGATATTGGTCTGCGGTTACCTTTTCTTTAATCTCATTGCCTGGTTTTGGAGTTAGGGTAATGTTTGGCTCATAGGATAATTTGGAAAGTGTCCCTTCTCTTCAGTTTTCTGGAAGAGTTTATGTAGAATTGATACTATTTTTTCTTTACAACCTATTTGGGCTTGGAGTTTTCTTTTTGAGAAGGTTTTTAACTACAAACTTAATCTTTAGTAGCTATAGGACTATGCAGGTTTTCTATTTCTTCTTGAATGGGTTTGATAGTTTGGGTCTTTTGTCCAATTCACAGGCATAAACTGTGTTCAGTATTCCCATATTATCCCTTCAACTTCTATATGGTCTGTAGTGATGTCAGCTTTCCCATTGTTGGAATGAGTAACTTATACCTTCTCTTTTTTTCCTGATTGATATGGCTTCTCAGGTTTATTCATCTTCTCACAGAACCAACTTTGGTTTCTTTGACTTTCTCTATTTTCTAATTTCTCATTCATCAATTGTCACTCTAATGCTTTTTAATTTTCTTTTGTTTACTCTTTGTTTTATTTGCTCATTTCCTAGTTTTTGAGGTGGAAGTTGAGGTCATTGATTTAAGATCTTCATTTTTCGTTTTTTGTTTTTTCCAATATAGGTGCTTAGTGCTATCAGTGTCCCACCCAGTACCACTCTGCATTATCTGCATCTCGGATTTTTTTGATATGTTGTATTTTCATTTTCATTCAATTCAAAATACTCTCTCACTTCCCTTTTGATTTCTTCTTTGACCTCCAGGTTTTTTAGAGGTGTGTTTTAGCTTCCAAATACTTAGGGATTTTCCAGCTACTTTTCTGTCCCTGATTTCTAGTTTAATGTGGTCAGGGAACATACTTTGTATCACTTAAATACTTTCAGATTCACTGATACCAGTTTTCTGGCCCAATATATGCACTTTTTGAATAGGTGCTTCTTGTGCACTTGAGAATACGAAATATGCTCTTCTGGGCAGAGTTCTATGCATCAGTTAGGTTGGCTTGGTTGATGGTCTTTGACAGTCTTGCTGATATCTTCTCTACTTATCCTAGCAGTATCAAGAGAGGGGTGTTAAAATCTCCAATTATAACTGTGGATTTATGTGTGCTTCCTTGTGATTTCTCAGTTTTTTCTTCCTCTATTTTGAAGTTCTGTTGTTAGGTACATAAACATCTAGAATTTTTGTGTCCTCTTTTCTTTTTTTCAAGTAGGCTCCATGCCCTTTGTGAAGCCCAACACGGGGCTTGAATTCAGAACCCTGAGATCAAGACCTGAGCTGAGATCAGGAGTCAGACATTTAACTGACTGAGTCACCCAAGTGCCCTTCAAAATTGTTGTGTCCTCTTGATGAATTAACCCTGTGATCATGAAATGGTCCTCTCTATTCCTGGTAACACTTTGGCCCTGAAATCTACTTTGATGTAGTATGGACTCTCCAGCTTTCTCCTAGTGTGTGTTAGCACAATTTATCTTTTCCCCATCCTTTCACTTTACAACTATTTTCTTTTTATATTTACAGTGGGCTTCTTGCAGGTTAGCAAGACGGTCTTGATGCTTTCACCCAACCAGCAGCTTCTGCCTTTTGATGGCATATCTGGGCAGCTGCATGGACTGTAACACTAATTTGTGGGGTATATATCTGTCATCATTTTGTCTGTCATTTGTTCCATTTGTCCCATCTGTCCTTTGTCCCTATTTCCCTCTTTTTCTGTGTTCTTTTGGATTGAGTATTTCTTATGGCTTTATGTCTTTTATTGGCTTATGAGCTATAATTTTTTGGTTTGTTATTCCAAGGACTGCTTTTTGGTTTATAGCTTGCATCTTTAATTTGTCTCTGTCTGCCACTTGTGGTGCAGCACGACTGGGAGGGTGATGTGGACCTTACCCAGAACCCTCCCCTAACGTTTTCTTTCCTGGTCTCTGTGCTGCTGTTGTCATACATTTTACTTCTACACGTGTTATAAATGTCACAACACATTATGTTTTATTTTTTTTGCTCCAGACAATTACCACAGTTACCTTTTCTGGCGCTTTTCATTCTTTTGTGTAGATACAGGTTTCCATCTGGCATCATTTTCCTTCTGCTTGAAGAATGTCCTTTAACATTCTGTATCGTATAGTTTTCCTAGTGATGAATTCTTTCAGCTTTTTTTAATGCCTGAAAAAGTCTTTATTCTGCCTTTGTGTTTGAAAGATCTTTTCATCGTGTGAAGAATTCTAGGTTGGCAGTTGTATCTCTCTTCCTTCGCAGATGCTCTATCATCTCCTGGCTCACACTTTTTCCAGTAAGAAATCTGCTGTCACCCTGTCTCTGTGTCTTTGCACGTTATGTGCCTTCTTCCTCTGGCTACTTGGAAGACTTTCTTATCACCAGTTTTAATGAATTGTGCTTGGGGTTTGGTGAGCTTCTTGGACCTGTGGGTTTATAGTTTTCATCAAAACTGGAAGTTTCAGTCATTGTTGAAATATTCTTCCTGTCTTCACCTCTGCATTTGAGAACTCTGGTTCTGCATATTAGCTCAATGCTGCACTGCTCCCCTGCACCTCCCGCTCCTGCACCGTGGCCTGGAAGCTTCCCAAGGCAACAACACAGGGAGATCCCAGGCTCAGCTCCTTTGTGCTCTGGGTCTCCATTGTCACTGCCTGTGTTTGTCTGATGTCCAGTGTCTTCAAAGGCATGAAGCCACATATCTTTTCTAAGTTTCTAGTTGTTTCAGGTGGGAGGGTAAACACAGGTCTTACTCCATCTTGCTCATAAATGGAGCTCCTTCTTTCTTTGTAAATCTACTCAATCAGGCCTTCTTGCTCTCATTAGGGTCACCGAGGCTTCCACGTGTTAAATCAGATGGACTCTTCTTGTCTTCACCTCATGCACCCTGCCCCCAAGTCCTCACTCCTCCCAGGGACACTTTCCTCCTGTGGCTTCCAGATGACTCTCACCCTGGCTTCCCTTCTGTCTCTCCCGTCATTTCTTCTCCATCCCCCCTGCTGCCTCTCCTTCCTTCTGACACCTTAATGATGGTGTGCCCAGGGCTCAGGCTGAACACCATCTCGCTTCTCTGACACCATCTGGCTGGGTCACATGCCCATCTGTCCACAGCGACACCCACATTCTACTTCCAGACCAGAAGTCTCTCCCAGCTGGACATTCACAACTCCGACCACTACTCAACCTCTCTGCTTGGACAGACATCAGCCTCGACATGTCCAATGCCAGCCCCTTTTTGCCCCCATCTCAGGTGAGGGCAGCTGCCCAGGTCAAAACCTTGACTTAACTCTGACTCCCTTCTTTCACTCGCCCACCAGACAGTCCCCTAACAAGTCCCATTAGTTCTACTAAGTCTTATCTTCCTACGCCTCCCAGGCCAGGCCCCCATCATCTCTTAGCTAGGTCACTGATGTGGTTTCCAAACCCCATCCCTGTGCACCTGGAACCCTGCAGTCTCTTCTCCATGTGCAGCTGGGAATGTAATTTAAAACCACACATGGTGGCCTCTCTTTCCCCTCTCAAGCCTTGTCATACCTTCCTTTCCCTGCAGTGAGTTAAAGCCTGACTACAGATCCTTTGTGTGCTGCTCCCTATGCTTGGCCTCACCCCTTCCACTCCTGCCACCACTGTAGCCTCCTTGCTGTCGGAGTGGGTCAGGTGGGTTTGGCCTCAGTTCTTTACAGTGGCTCTTCCCTCTGCTGGGGATGCTATTCCCTCCCCCACCTCCTCCTTCACTATCACTCACGCTGACCACCCTGTTGAAAGCAGCAAGTGCACCTCCATGCTCTCCACCAGACTTTAGCTCCCACAGCAGCTCAAGAGCACTGACTTAATCAGTTGTGGGCTCTGCTCCCAGGATGCCAGCCCGAGGACAGGGATCCTCATCTTGGCTTCCCTGCCGTGTCTTCTGTGCCTGGCATGCAGTTGGTGCTCAGTGAATGTTCGCTGGGTGCTAAGGAGACAAAGGGGAGGCAGAGCTGAGTGTCCAAGCGCTGATCTGAGCGACCTCAGCCTCTTCCAAGTCTGCTCTTGTAAGGTGGGTGAGACCAGCCAGAATCAGGTTTGTGATTAAAGTTCTAAACCAGGCTTTTAATAGCCAAATGTGACCAGAAATCTGCTCAAGAGTCATTAAGGGACAGACCATTGTTTGGAAGTGACCAGGAGAAAAGCAGAGTTTCCCTATGTTGCCCCCGCTCCCCACAAACACTCTCCTCTGCCATGCAGGCCTCGGTGCTGTAGCAGCTCGAAACACGAGGACCCCACCTCACTGCTTTCCACCTCGGACTCTGCTGTGGACTCCCAGCTCCTGCCTGGCCAGGACCTGGGGCAGCCCCCAGGAAAGGAGGTTCCCAGGGTGGGTGGGCCCTGTGGCCCTGTGGCATGGGTCCCCTGCTCTCCGTGGGGCCTTGGCCAGAGCCGGTGGTCATCTGTGGCTCTCACAGTGAGGGCAGCACAGTGACAGCTGAGGCCAGGCCTCTGGGCGGTGTGGGGGACTTGGCTGTGGAGACTGGAGAACCAGGTCAAGTTGGCTGGGCCCCAGGAGCTTGGGATCATTGGGCTTCCATGTCTGTGGAGAACTGAAGGCACAAGCTGGGCTCCTCCGTGGGCAGAGGGCTGGGCAGCCTCCTCAGAAAGCCTCTGTTGACAGGAGGAAGGTGCTCTATAAAGGTTAAATGAAAGATGGGCTGCGGCCCCACTGACACTTCATCTCCATTTTGTCAGAGCGTGTTTGCAGATACGCACGGAGAAACACGGCAGAAAGTAACCTTCAGCACATGCGTCCAAGCAGCCTCACTTCCATCATGAACTTCTGCCTCTCATCGCCCCGGGATGGAGCCCCAGGAGCTGAATGGGGCTGGCCGTCTAGTGCCCATCTCTCCTCCCGTGGCCCCGCTGGGTATTCCTGGGCAGCCCCCCCACCTCATCCCAGTAGCTATGGGTCCCGGGGCCACAGCCAACCATTCAGAGAGGGTCCAGGGGCTTCCTCTCTGAGGGTCCATGAGGAGGGTTGCCACTCCCTGCCTCCACCCCAGGCACTGGCAGGAAGGGGCTGGACACCAGCATTCTGGGGGGCCCTGGAATCTGCTGGGGAGTGGTCTCCACACTGGCTCCTGGAGCAAGGTGCCAGCTCTCTCCTCACCGGGGAACGGGGCGGACCTGCTCTGCTCACCTAGGAAGTAAACACATTCCTGACTCCCAGCACTCAGTGACGCTGAGGGACTTGGGCAAGGGGACCCGTGCCTGCTGCAGATGGGCGTGTGCCTGCGGCCTGTGTGGTACAGTGGCTCTGCATGACACCTGTGCATGGTGGAGGCAGGAGCTCCCACTCTCTGCAAGCTGAGGCTCTGAGGATCTCAGCCCTTGGAGCTGCAGGGCTTCTCCTAGGGCCAAGGCTGTGGAGCTTCCGACACCCAGCCCCAGACAGCAGCTCTCCCAGGAACCCCAGAGCCTGAGGAGGGGTTGCCAACAAGACCAATGCTGGAGGCTGCCTTAGCCCAGGCAGGCTGCAGTTTCATGGGTCTCAGTTTCCCGGGCCCATGAAATGGGTCCATCCCACAAACGATGGTTGTGGGCAGATAACAGGGCCATGGAGGTTCTTGATGGCTGAACCCCAGCCTCTCCGGGCCAGGTCCGTTGCACAAGAGGGCTGCTCCTGCCATCCCCTCCCCACCACCTGCCCCCCGCCTGGCTGTGGCAGGTTCTCCCAAAGCCGGGGGCTCCTGCCTGGGCTCAGGGCTGGCCCGTGAGGGGTGGAGGGGGGGTGTCGCAGCGGGCCCACATGCCTGCCCACAGAGCACTCCCTCCCCCTCCCAGGAGCCCGGCCCCCTCCCCGGCACACACACAACTATTTAATTTTGCTCTGGCAAGGAATAATAGAGTCCTGTGTATCTATTACAGATGCGGGAGATTGGGCCACCACTGGCTGCGCGGCACATTCAGAGCCCTAACAAAGCTGGCGACAATCGACCGGGCCTGCCATTATCCATTCAGTGGGTGTAATAAATGAGCCGGGCCCAGCCTGCCATATACCACCCGGCCCAGATAACGGCTGAAAGGAGAAAATTAAATTTTGCTTTTGTTGAAACATTATGATTTATGTATTTGTAATATAGGCTGTGGTGGGCAATTGGGAGAAAAAAAAAGATTGCTGAGTATCGTTCAGGGATACTGATGGTCCCGCCGGCCACTCAGAGAGCCGGCCGGGCTCACTCCTCTCCGCGGGCAGGAATAATAAGAAGCCGCCGCCGCCCATTAACGTGTTCCTCCGTGGGAGGGGGAGGGCCCAGGGCACCGCAGGGGGAGGCCAGGGACCCATGCTCCGAACGGGGGTGGGCAGGGCCCCACGTGCTGCTGGCTCGGACCCTGGACAGGGCGCCCCGATCAACCGTGCCCTCCCTGGACCTGTAAAAATAATTGACTTGTCCTGCCTGGCCCTGGAGAGACGGACGCGTGAGCACATCCCTGTAATTTATAATCTCGCAGCTCTGTCCCTTAATGCAGCAATCAGAACAGGGCTTATCATGTTGTAGAAGGTAATGAACTTACTCACTCCCTGTGCGCGGGCTCCTAAGCTGGGGTCTGCACGGTGTGGCTCCCAGCAGAGGGCCCATGGCTGCTGTGGGGAATCCGGCTAGGGGCTCCCCTGACAACCCCCACCAGGGAGTCTGGGCCCCCCTCTGTGGCCAGGGCAAGTCCCCATCCAGCCCCATAGAGAGAGCCAGGCGCACGCTGCCAGCTGGGAGCCTCATGGGAGGTGTGGTGGCATCTGTCCCAAGTCTTCCCAGTGGAGCCGTCACTGTTGCTGGCCTGGCAGACACCTTCCCCATTGACCAGGATGACTGGGCGCCGGGTCGGCATTACCCAGGCTTCCTTGCTGGTCTGGAGTCCCCGCTGGTCCCAGGGAGCTGGCTGCTGTGATTCACCTGAGCTAGGGTCTCCACCACAGACAGGAAACTGATACTCATGAGGCTGAGTGACCTATGGTCACTAGCAGTGAGCAGCCATGGGACATGTGGCCTGCTGTCCACTTGCCGCACAAAATCCCTCTTCTCAAGGTCTGGCCACGAGGCAGCGGCCTCCCATGACCCCTGATGGCTTGTGGGGCAGTCTCTCCTTCCTTTAACAGGTGTGTGGCCCGAGGTGTGCCAGCCATGGGGGGAAGATGTCTTTCGTGGGCCTCCTGGCCCCCTTCCTGCCCTTGTCCCAGGCGATAGTGCCCATCCCAGCCACCATTTACTCCCAGGCTCCACTGGGACCAAAACTGACTTCCTTCCGCTCCCCTGCTGGACTCCTCTGCTCTAGCAGCCTGAGTGTGAGCTGGAATTCATCACCTCGGCCCTCCGAGAGTCAATCACAGCCCTGTCTTTCCCACAGAAAGGCCTCTGAAATCACTAGGAAGGGCAAGAGAAACTGCTCCTGTGGGAGACCTTTTGAGCAGCTGGATCAAACCTTGCCTGAAACAGATCTCCTTGCTCCACTTGCCTGTTGGAGGCAGAGTTCTCCCTGCTGCTTTGTGAGTTGGGGTCGCTGTCACTGGCACCATGAGAGTGACAGGAAACTTGCTGGCCCTCACTCTATTCCTGGGACACAAGCTTCTTAGTTCAAGGGCCTGCCATCACTTGTAGGAGAAGGAATGTAACTGGCCCAGCCTGGGCCTGGCCCATTGACCTTGGCCTGGCCAAGGGTCCCTGTTGGGATGCAAACCATGGCCAGGTCCTCCTGAGGGGCCCTGTGGGCAGGTGGGGTGAGGAGAAGAGACTGGAGTTTGCCCTTCAGCTAGCCCGATGACCTTTCCCTGCACTCCCAGCTAAAGTGAAGTCACTGTTGCGAGGGGGGCACCAGGCAGGAATTCTAGGGTCTCCCCAGTCAGCCTCCTGGCCAGGGGCCAACAGACCAGCCTCCACTGAGCCTCCTGAGCACTAGCTTGCTTTCTGTTCCTGCAGCCAGACAAGGCCCCCTCTGCTGGTCCCACCTCCACTGAGCAAAGGAGGAGCCCCAGGCATGGGCCCTGCCCTCCAGGGACGGAGGGTGGGATGGGGGGTGTGTGGGGCCGACCTGCAGGCCCGTCCCCTGGCACCGTGGGATCCTGCCTTCCCCCAGGACTCCCTCTGGAGCCCTCTCCCCCAGTTTCACATGCTGCTGCTGTTGGAGGCTCGGCCTGGTGATTTTGAGGCCCTGTTTTACCTCTTAGGAGAAGAGACACATGAGTAACAAGCTTGAGAAGATTGAGATGCTGAGCGTTCCTGAAAAGGAGTGGGAGAGATGGAAGTTTTCAGGTTTTGGGTTATTGTGGGCAGGGGTGGGGGCAAGGGTGCATGTGGGGAGCTGATAGAGCTGGCTAAGGGAGGGCTGGCAACAGACAAATGTTCTCCCTTCCCCCACTTGGGGCTTCTGTGTTTCAAGGTCACACCATGAGAAGAGGCTTTTGGAGCAAGGCTGGGCAGGGTCCCGCAGCACCGGGGTCTCAGTGTGGGTGCTGGGTCAGGGCAGAAAGCACCCCAGCTGGCCTGTTTGTGTGTGTCCCAGGGCTGAGAGTGACATTGTGTTTACCTGCCTGGGTCCTCTGCCAAGGGCAGGTGCAGGGTTTGGATGGTGCTCAGGTGTGGCACGCAGGCCATTCTCAGCAACTTGCCAACTCCAGTCTGTACACCCGCCCTGTGGGCCACACCACAGCTGCCGGGGATGGTGGTGGTGGTGGTGGTGGTGGTGGTGGTGGTGGTGCCCTTACCCACAGCCACCCTTCCCTTCCCCACTGGCGCACACACCTGGCGCACACACCTGGCCGGCTGACTGGAGCAGCCACCAGCCCTGTGTTGAGTAACTGTGTGTGCTTACTGGGCTGCCCTACCATCCCGCCAAACATCCCTCGTGATGAAGCCACTGCAGAAAGACCTGGCCCGACCTGCAGGGAGACCCGCCAGCAGTTTTAAGCTTTCTCCTCTGTGGGCAGCTGCATCCTACGTGGGTCCAGAGGCAGCTGAGGCCTAGTGACTGCTGTCAGCGTACACTGCTGGAGGGGCCTGTGGACCCCAGCCCCACCCGCTCCTGCCTGTTCCCCACAGTGAACAGAGAGCCTGCAGTCATGGCAAGGACTTGGACAGTTTTCATATTCTCTTGCTTTTTTGTAGATTGTAGGACACATGGGCTTTGGGGTCAAGCCTGGGCTGAAAGGGTAGAAGACACCAGAAGCTCAGTGAGTGGGAAGAAGGAAGGGGACCCCATGTACTGCCCCAGGTCATGACTTGTCTGTGACACCACTTTTGATCCAAGAAGGCCCATATGTATTCTAGGGAGCAGCAGAAGGGTGAGGAGCAAGGTCTCAGGCCTGAAAAACAACCACAGAAGGACAGAGTACTCCCCACCACACAGTGGCTGTGGGCACTACCCTTCCATGCTCACTCATTTGTCCCCTCAGTCCACTCTGGACTCCACTCGTCTTTGAAGGCAGGAAGAGTATCCTGTCCCCATACCATTCCCTAGAATGGAGGAAGGATGAGACAGGTGTGATGGATGAAGAGAGGATGGATGGGTGGTAGTGAGGAAGGATGGAAGGAAGAGTAAATGAATAGATAGAGGGATAGGGGATGGATGGATGGATGGATAGGTGGATAGGTAGAGAGAGGGATAGAAGGGTGGATGGGTAGATGGGAAATGGATGGGTGGATGGGGAATGAATGGATGGATGCAGATGATGGATAGATGGATAAAAGATGAGGGGTTGTGGATGAATGAAGGGTAGTGGATGGATGGTGGATGGATTGATGGATGGTGGATGGAGGATGGATGAGGGATTGTGGGTGGATTAATGGATGGGGACTGGATGATGGAGGATAGAGGATGGATGGATGGATGAGTGTTGAGGGATGGTGGATGGATGGATGAGGACTGGATGGATGGACGGAGGAGGGATGGGAGATAGGGGATGGATGAGGGATGCATGGGATGGATGGATGGATGAGGGATGGATAGATATATGGATGGATGGATAGATGGATAGATGGATGGGGGATGGGTGGATGATGGATGGATGAAAGATGGTGGATGGGGATGGATAGATGGGGAATGGATGGATGGGGGATGGATGGATGGGGGATGGGGGATAGATGAGGGATGGATGGAGGGGGGATGGATGGATGGAGGGAGGATGGATGGATGGAGGGGGATGGATGGAGGGGGGATGGATAGCCCCTGGATGAATGTGTAGATACATTTAAGCAGCTGAACATAGCTGCACACAAACACACAAGCATACTGACCACTCTGTGTCTATAACCGTAGCCTCAAGGGGTACTGGGCACTGCCTAGCTAACCTACTTCATTTTTCTTTCTCACTCACAAAGGCTGCTTTCAGGAACACTTTCCCCCATTCTCTTCTCTCTTTAAATTGCCAACATGCTTCCCTCCTCAACCTCAGCTGCTCTCCTTACTTCGTTCACTGGGAAACCAGGATAATCTAAAACAGAAGCTCCCCATCTTACCAGCACCATGTCTACAAACACCTGCGTACCCACTTCCACCTGGACATAGGTGGCCTCCCTGTGTTCCTAGAGAAGGTCGGCACTAGTTCCTGGGCATCAGACTCCATACTGATGGGTCAACTGACTGACAGTAGAAACAAATGCATGAATAGGTTGACGGATTGATGAATGGCCAGTGGATGGATATACAGATAGATGGAGATGGATGGGGCCTGGTGGGTGAAGGGGTGGACAGATGGGTGCATGAGAGTGTTGAGGGGCTAATGAATGAATGTATAGATAAATTTGCGCTTGAATGGATGAATGGAGGAGGGATGACTGGTGGACAAGGGAGGCAGGACGATGAATTGGCGGGCAGGTAAATGGAAGTCTAGATGCCCCTGTCTGGCACCAGCTGGGGTTGTCCCTGCTCCCCCAGCTTGGGATTTGGGCTCTCACAATTGGGTCAGGTCCTCCTCCATTCCACCCTGCTGCAGGCCGATCTCCTAACCACACCTGCCTCTTGCAGCTCAGACCAGGCAGAGGCCGGCCCCTGAAAGAGGGTGTGGGTCCCTGGCTTTCACGAGCTTCAGTCTAGGCTGAGTATATGCGGGAGGAGAAGGCATGCTACATGTGTCCGTTCATGCGGTGCCCTGGGGGATGGGGCAGACCAGGACGGTGGGGACACAGCCCCAGGAGCCCCTGCGCTGGCTGTGCATGCATGTTGCATGGCAGTGATTCTCTGAGGTCTCTGTCCCCACCCCGAGCACAAACGCTCCTACTATGGCTCTTCTGAGATGGAGGATCAGCTCCCTCACAGGGCGTCTCCCTCCTGTCTGTCTTACTCTTCGTTTCTCTGGTGAGGTTCCCACAAGTCCAGGACTCTCTGGGAGGGTGGGGAGGAGCTAACTGGTACTGAGCCCCTAGTGTGTGCAGGTCTCTGGGTCACAGAGAGGCACCACCCTGGGAGAGGGAGAGTCAGTGCCCTGCCTGGCTCCTGCTGCTACAGCGAGGACCCTGTGGGGTGGGGAGTGTGAAGGCTGGGGCTGCGTGTCACCTGGGCGGGAGGAGATGGCCTGTCAAGGGTGACTGCATGGCAGCCGGCAATTATGTGAGCTGTGGGCGCCTCCTCTCAGGCCGCTCCAGGCCCAGACTCCGTGGCCGAGGGTGCGGGCGCCGCAGCTGACATTTGCGTGGCTACGGCCGGTAATTGAGGTCCTGGCCCCCGAACGACGGGCATGTCCCTGCCACGGTGGCAGTCCTGGCATGTGCCATGGGCTCCAGAGTCCCTCCCTGTCTCGGGGACCCCAGTTCTGTCCCAGCTAAGACTGATTGGGACACTGAGGCCCAGTGAGGGCAGAGGGCCCCTCATGGCTCCCTTCTTGGGAAGAGTCTTACCTGCCTGGAGGCACAGAGGTCCCCGGGGAGGTGTGGCCGGCGTGGCCTGCTGTGACCTCGGGACCCATGAGGTCCAAGGCCCTTCGAAGCCCATGCAGCCCCTGAGGACTCCCACACTGGATCAGGCCCACGGCCTCCGTCTGAACTCCCAGGCCACCTCCCATTGCACCCCCGAAGTCTGGGCTTCCATATCTGTCACGGGGCTGCCCTGGTTGGCCCTGGTTGCAGAGGAAGATGTGACCCTCCCATGGGGACTGCCCATCAGCGCCTGGTCCCCACTGGCTGCCCACCCTGCCGGCCACAGGGCACCCCATTCTAGGAGGTCATGGCTCAGGCCAGGCCCCTAAGACCTCTGTGTGCCCCCCCAGGGCAACTTATCGCTTGGCCTCTGGCCCCTGGAGCCATGTGCTCCTTCTGGACCTGGCCCTCTCCACTTAGAGGACACTGTCCCCGGCCTCTGTCTGTTCTGCCTTCTTCCTCTGCCTCCTGGGCTGGACTCCTCAGCGTCCTTGTGTGGGGGTTTCTCAGGGCTCAGCTCTGGGCCCATGGCTGCCTTCACTGCTCCGCCTGTGCGTCCTTCCCCACCGCAGGCTCTGCTGCTACCCCAGAGCCCCCCACCCCAGCCAGCTCCCCCCGCAGGCGGCCCCCAGCCCTGCGCATGGGGCACCCTCAGCACACCCATGGTGCTCCCTGCCTCAGGGGCCAGGCCCATCGCCCACCCCAAAACCCAGAGTTGTCAGCCTGTGGCTCACCTCTAAGGACTCAGTGACACCAGCATGACCAACCAAGTGTGCTCACAGGGGAATGTGCTGATTGCAGGCAAGCATAGGGGAGTGCTCACATGTGCACACTCACGTGGCCATCCATGTACACACATGTGCGCACGAGTGCGTGTTCACATGCGTTCACACACATGACTATGGGCATGTGTGGACGTGTGTCTGTGCACTGGACTCACACTTGTGTGTGGATGAACATGCAGGTGTGCTCGTGTGTGTGCACGTGTGTGTGCATGAGTACAGGTGTGTTCGGACCATGTTCCTGTGTGCACATGTGTGAGTGTGCATCCCCACAGCTCACGAAGACAAGGTTGCGGTGAAGGCGGGCTGAGCCCACACTCTCTCCCTCCCACCTCGAGGGCTTTGTGGGTTTGCTTTCTCCTTCTTCTGCTACTGCCTGGCTCTCACCCACCCCACTGAGCTCCCCCTGCCTCTGCAGAGCCTCAGATGGATCTCTGGTTGCAGGGACGCCTCCCCGGGCTTCTCTGGTGACCTGGACCCCGGGAGGGCCGAGCCCGGGGAAGCCCTGGGACTTCCACCTCACTGTGCTTGCCCCTGGATGGCACCACAGGACACAGGCTCAGTGGGGGTGGGAGTCAGCCCCTGCCCCCGGCCCGTGCTCCCTCTACGAGGTGGGGGCGGGGGAGGGCACAGGGTGAGTCCCAGGCAGCGCAGGCTCAGTGCCCTGTGAGCACGTGCCCAGGGGCAGGCGCTTCGGTTTCAGAGGCGTCCCTGTCCCCGGGGAGCCCTGGGGCTGGGGGCGCGGCGGGCGGGCCGGGGCTCCGTAGTGCGCTCTGAAGGCTATTTAAATGCTCCATTGGAGAGGGATTAAAGTTTACGCAAGGTCACCGAGGATGTGATAATTATAATCACAGGTTTTTGGCTCCACAATGACAGCCATTTGTTATTTCCGCTCGGGCGGCTCCTGCGGCCCGAGCTGGTGACAGGCGTGGACTGATTTAGTGGCCTGAGCCCGTGCCCCTCCCTCCCACTGCAGTCCCAGCAGCCCCCACTGCCGGGGCTGCCACAGAGCTCCACCCGCAGGGGTCTCGCTGATCAAGGGCTGGGAGGGGGAGTGGATAGGGGGACTGGGAGGTGGTGGCGGAGGGGGCTGGGGGCCCGGTGCCCACTAGGGCCAGGAGCCTGTTGCTACCCAGGCCCCAGGCCTGGCACGTGTCTGTGGGGGGGCCGTGTGCCGGCTGAGGCTCTGTTGGCCATATGGGCAGTCGTATTAATACCTTAGCGGTGGCCTGTGGCTGGACAGGATGAGCTGTGTTCTCCCTGCGCTGTGTCCAGCTGGAACGTGTGCTTGGGTTTCCGTGTTTCCGTGGAAGGGGTCTATCTCTCCTGGGGGACAACTCTGCCCGGAGAGCGGCCAGTAGTCCCGGGGTCCAGCACAGCTCCAGCACGGACGGGCCTCATGCCACCCGAGCCCGGAGGGCCCTTTCCTGGGCAGGCGGAGCTGAGAAGGGTCTGGGTCCTTAAACCCCGACCACCTGGCTGAGACGGTCTCAGCAGGGAGTGCCGGGCCTGTGAGGGCCGAGGCCTGGCCACACAGGGGCCTGAGATGTGGCCTATGGCAGGAGTACCTTCCTGGTGGGACACCTGTAGCCATGGGCCCCTGTGTACCCATTTCTTCCCTGTGCCAGGGAAGACCACAGGGGCTGGAGAGGGGGGCGCCAGTCTGCCCATCGGGAAGCCCTCTGCTTGCTGCCCACCGGCCCCCAACCCTCACACACCCCCACATCCTGCCTGTTGCTGCTCCATGATTGATGCAGCTTTTTTGTTTGTTTGTTTTTGCAATCAAAGGGGAGAGCACTTTAATATATATTAAATGGTGATAAATAGGGGGTCCGGAAGGCCAGGTTGCTGTGGCATCAGTCTTGGAGGGAGCAAAGACTGATAACTCACAGGCGGCGTACAAAATCAAGCCAAAGACTGCTTGGGGAGCCCAGGTCCCAGGAGCATTTCTCCCTGGGGCCATTTGGCCAAAGTCTCCCTGTGGCCCCAGCGCCCGTGGCTCTGGCCCTGGGCCGCCTGCCCCCCACCCCCACCACTGGCAGCCCCGCAGCCCTCGTATCCACTCTCGCTCACAGTGGCCAAGGGATCCCGACTCAAGTTGGGTGCAGAGCTGTATGAAGGGGGGCCCTGCCCCTGACCCTGCCTACACACTCTCTAGAGTGATCAGGCAGTCGGAAAAGGTTGGAGAAATGGCTCTGGGCCATCTGGAGAGCCTGGAAGCACGGCCCACCTCCAGAAGTGGGTCCAGGTCATAGGTGGGACACGACCCTGGCCAAGGGATTGTTTGGTGCGTGCATGCACGCTGGGGCCCCTCGGAGGCAGCAGGAAGGCGGGAGGGTCAGATCAGGTCCCACCGAGTCAGGGGGCCAGCATGAGAGGGGCTACTGGGTCCTGAGGTCTGCCTCCAGGCTGCCAGGGAAGACATGGTGGGGAGAGAGGCCCTCGCAGTTCCTGATTGAGGGCAACCCCTCCATTCCTCCCTGTCTCCAACTGGGGCCCCAGGCGGGGCTCACCATGCTGGTTGGTACCGCAACTCCCCCAGGTTCAGCCATCACAATAGGACGCAGCCCAGCATCCCCCTGACCATGGTCTCTCAGGCCGAGAGCTGCCCTCTACCCTCTCTCCCACCTGGTGCGAAACACATAAACCCCATGTGCTTGTGATCAGTGGAATCAACATGCCCCTTGCCTTCCAGGAAGGTGATCGTTGGGCCCCTGGAAGTGCCAAGGCTCCCTGTGCCCTCCGGCAATCAAGCCAAGTGAGTTTTACTTAAAACCCTGCGGAGTCTTCCCCACAGGACAGGGGCAGGTCCTCACCCTCGGGGGCAGTACAGATTTCGGTGGATGGCACAGCTCCCGGCCAAAGACCCCGGGTGTCTCCCTCCAGAAGCAGAGGCCCCAGGCTACCTTGCCTTCCAGAAAGCCAGGCCAGGATGGCTGCCCTCCCTGCTGCCCCGAACATGGTCTCCGGAGGCCCCAAGAGAGTCAGCTGAGCAGGGGGACAGGGCATGGTGCCTGACTCAGGGACAGACTTGGGGACAGACTCAGGGACTGAGGAAGGGCCAGTACCGCATGGACTGCCCCAACTGCACCCGGTACCCCCAGAGACACACCCCAGAACAGAATGGCAGCAGACTGAGTGGCTTGGGGGTCCCGAGTGGGACAGGAGGGGGCTGAATGCCCCAGTGACAGTGGGCTTCTGGGCGGGCAGCAGGTGGAATCCTGGCCAGGCCAGTCGTCCCCATGGAGCTGGGGTTCCACGTCACAGGCCACATGCGGCAGCCTTGGCCGTGCCTGGAACAGTGTCCCCATGGGCTCGGGGGCAGCAGGGGTACCAGGAGCCCATGGGGGCCGGCAGAGTTCAGGAAGGGCTCCACGGAGGAGATGACAGGCTGTCTTTGTCCTGAAAACAGAGCTTTCCATGCCCGGGGCACAGACTCAGCAGTTCTCGGAGGGCCGAGGAATCTGGAGGTCTGGGGGCCACTCACTTAAGAAGAGTGAGAATGTTGAGGTGCTGGCAGCCAAGCCTGAAGCCAAGCACAGTCCTCTCTGGGGGCAGGGCCTGGCAGCGCCTGGAAGCAGCTGGTGGCCCAGCGAGGGTGGGGGGCTGGGGCTGAGCCCCAGATGCCAGGACCACGGTGGGGGGTGGGGATCAGCCAGCACAGAGCGGCTCCCTTTTTCCCCAGCCTCAGCTTGTCTCCTGACATAGCTGGTCCTTTTCCTCTTTAGGAGCTTTTCCTGTTTAGGGTGTTAGTCGTCCCTCTCTCAGATGTGTTGTGAGTACCCCCACCCTGTACCCTATTTGTCTTTTTTTGAAGGGGCAGTTTTTGCCGTCTAGAAATTCTTGATTTTATGTGGTCAGATGTATTCATCTTCTGTGTTCTGTGGCTTCTGTGTTCTGTGCAGCTTCTAAGTTTTCTCTCTCTCGAGACTGTGTTGTAAGCGTGGGAGATTTCGTCCCTAGTTTATTTTGATCCAGGAAGTGGTGCGGATGCTCAGCAGCTGCTCCCCACCTTTCAGGAGCTTGCCCTGTCTTTTACCTCCCACCCCGAGAGGTCCCCTGTGTGCAGGGGGTCGAGTCCGTGGCTCCGTCGTGGCCATGGCTGTGACCAGTGCCCACTGGCAGTGCTTTCTGCCACCTTCCTCCTTGGGATATGCCTGGCACTCCTGCCAGGGAACCACAAAGGGAACCATGAAGGGAACCATGTGGGAACCACATGGGAACCACACAGGAACCAACACGGATGCGCTGTTTCTATGGGGAGATGTTGGCAGCAGCCATTGTCTTGTCTGTGTTCAGTCTTTCTGTCATGGGGTGAGCCTGTTCATCTGGTCCTTACATCCCTCTGTGGGACTTGGGAGCCTTGTCCATGCAGGACAGGACTGCTTTCCCGCTTTTCTCTCTGCTTCCAGCCTCTTGCTGGAGGGAGTTACCACCGGAGCTGGTTTCAGCTGATTCTTCCCCAGATTTGGCCACATCGCCTGTTAAAAAAGGGTTACTTCTCTGGTTTGCAACCCTGATGCAAGTCTCAGTCACTTCTGCCACCATGACCAAGTACCACAGAACAGGCGACTCAAACAACAGAACTTATTTCCTTATGGTGCTGGGGCTGGAAGTCTGAGATTGGGGTGCGGGGGCTTGGTTCCCTCCCCGGCCTCCCAGTGTGACTCCCCTGGGTCAGGAGGCAAGGGCTGAGCCTGGGAGGGCACAGGGCTCCTCCGGAAGCCTAGGGGACCTCGTAGCAGTCCCTCTGCGGTACCCCCAGCAGGCTGGAGCTCTGGCCCTGCTGACCTGGGTCCTACCAGGCTTCCAGCTATGTCGGTGGCCAGACAGCAGGGGTGGGGCTTGGTGGCCCGAGTCTCTCAGGAGCTGTTTGGCCCTGGCCAGGCCCTGGTGAAATGCACTATATAAATGTAAATTTCCCTCCTAGTCGCGCTCACTCATTCAACAAGCTATCAGCCTCGGTGCTGTCAGCCCAATTCTTCACACTTGGTGTCCCTGTTCTCTGTCTGGGGCAATCCTGTTTCCCTGGGCCGTGGAGAGTTGGCAGCTGCAGAAGCTCAGATTTGTAAATGCAGACAGGCCCCCTGACAGGCCCCTGAGGTGGGGACCAGGCTGGGCTGGTCTTGGGGCCAGCGCAGGGGATGGAGCAGGCACCTGGGCTGCGGAGCATCTGGGAGAGGACAGCTCCCGTCCTCTAGCCTGTTTTCCTGGTAGGTGGGCTCAGCACTGAAGGGGCAGAGGAGGGGAGGGAAGTGGGCTTGTCTCCCTCCCATCTTCCCAGACCTAGCCCACCTCCTCAGGCAGTAGCCGGGCCCCAAGGTCTCCCTCTGGTGGGGGGAGTGGGTCCCACAACGCTGTGGGGTCCAGCCAGACATGACCCTATAGGCAGGCTTCCTTGTCCTCACTGGTCAGAAACAGGAAGAGCAGCACAGGGCCCATTTTACAAGTGGAAAAACTGAGGCCTCAGAGGGAGAGCCTCACCCAGATCATGTAGCTGAGCTGAGGCTCAGAGCCAGATCTGGACCAGATCCCTGTCATGTGGAGGAGGGATGGGCAGGTAGAGCATGGGTGTCAGGAATCTGGGGGTATGACTGCAGTCAGGGAGAGGGTATGAGCTGCTCAGCTCCCCTTGGCCCTGTGATCTGCACTTGGCAGTCTGAAGATCTTTCTGCGGTGTTCACTGCTTCCTACCTGTCCTCCCCTGGTGTACACTGCCCAAATTGGCCGGGCAGGGAGCCCTTGATCCCCAGATCTGAGGGCCTGGAGGCAGGCCCTGCTTTCATGCGATGGGGGGAAGGGGGCTCAGGGCCTTCTAGGGGCTGGGGGTGCACTCAGCAGAGGCCCCAGAAGGTTGGGGACTGATGCGCACCTGCCAGCCCCACTCAGGGGACACAAGCATATGACCAGGACAGCAGGATGGCCCCAGGATGGGTGGGGGAGGGGTCACTTTTTATAACAGGTTTATCTAAGTCTAATTGACATACGACAAACCCCACATAGTGAAAGTATATAGTTAGATGGGTCCTGACAGGTGCATATGCCAATGAAAATACCCCTATGACCTGGACGACCAGCATGCCCGCCCCCCAAACTCCTCCTGCAACCCTCCTTGGACCCCACCACATCCTGGCAGCCATGGATCTCCTTGTCACCTTTGATTCATTTTTCTCTTTCTAGAATTTTCTACAAGTGCATTTTTTCCCTCCAGCTCCCTTTGCTCTGCAGCATCTCAGGACTCATGGGGGTGTTGGTGTGTCTGTGGCGTGTGCATTCTGCAGGGTGCAGGGACACAGCCCATCCACTCAGTGGTGGGGACCCGGGGCCAGTCCAATGTGGGCTGATTTGGAGAGAGCCACTGGGGTGCTCGTGTGTAGGCCTTTCGAGGACACACGCTAGTGCTTCCTGGGGCAAGTGTCTTGGCGCACAATGGCGGTGGCTGCTGCTACACCTTAAACTTTTTTAGTCATAGGCACATTGTTTCTGGTTGTTTCTGACCTGGTGGCTTTCAGTTTCCGCCACAGGGAGTACTCCCCCCGCCCCAACACACACAGTCCTGCTCTGGGGTCCTAGCCCATCCTGTGGAGGGGGTGGCGCGAACGTGCATTTCCGGAGGGACCAAGCCTGGAACGTGCTTGCTTGCCATCCCCGAATCTTCTTTAGTTAAAAAAAAAAAAAAGGTTCTCAAATCTTTGGCTCGTTTTTAATTGGGTTGTTTGTCTTCTCAGCATGAAGTTGTAAGACATCTTTTTTCCCCTGTTTTTGAAAATTGAGATATAATTCATGTAACATAAAATTCACCATTTTAAAGCACACAATTGTGTGATTTTCCTCGTGTTGTCACAAGGTTGTACAGCTATTGGCACTACCTGGTTCCGGGACATTTTCATCTCCCAAAGGAAAGCTGGCCCCTGGCGGTCACAACCCGCGTCCCCCAGCCAGGCTCCCACTCTGGTCTCCTCCATGGGTCTGCTGTCCTAACAGCCACATACTGGGTGGGCTCCTGTGTCAGTGGTCTTGGGGGATCCAGGCCCCAGGGGCAGGGGCTGGAATGTGGCCTCATTCCCACCTCGTTCCTACCTCCTGCCTCCAGGGCTCCGGGCCCAGAGCCCAGAGCAAACTCGGGGCACCAGCAGACTCACAAGTTAGTTGTGTAGGGCAGTCAGTAGGGCCCGCCGGGGCAGTGCTCCCAAAAGAGGAAAAGAGCACAGAGAGTGGGGAAGAGGGAGGAGGAGGGATATGGATGGAGGAGCAGGTGGGGGTGGGAGAGGGCGAAGAGGAGAGGGAGGAGAGATGGCTGAGGGGACAGGGGGAGGGAGCGGTGGGAGGGGAGGTGAAATGGGGGAAGGGGGAAGGGAGGGGAGGGAGGAGTGAGGGGGTGAAGGGGAGGGGGGAAGTGGGGAGCTGTGGGTGTTTAGGCTCCATATGCTGCTCCATACCGGGACATACCCGGTATGCTGCTCCATACCGGGACAGCAAGGCACAGTTTTCCTCCTGGAGCAGAGACCGATGGCTTCTGCCTGGACAGGCCTAGAGGAGGCTGTGGGGGGAGGCTTCTCTGCAGGGCATAGCCCCCCCCCACAGGTGGCATTCACACCAGGCATCTGCCAGAGCAGGGACTTGCCCACCCTGGGGCCCTGATTTATAGGGTGTCTTTCTCCAGGTCGTTCGTGTTTTCCAAAGGCTGCAGAAATCTAATTGCTCTTTGAAGGGGAGAGGAGGCTCTAAATAAAGCCGTTAATTGCAAGCACGAGGCTCCTCTAATGGCGTCAGCCTGCAGGTGAGCACCCTCCTGGGGCTGAGCAGCCGCCGACCAGTGGGACGCCCGGGCGGCCAGGGCGCGCACAGCTGCTGGGGGCAATCTAGGGTGCACACCTCACCAGAGTGCCCCTCTGGCCAGCAGTTAATTGGAATAACAAAGTCAATACTCACGGCTGCTGGGGGACACAATCTTCACTTGATCTCTCTCCTGGGCAGATTAATTAAGTGTTATCAATTAATGGTCCCGGTTAAAGGGGACACCATGGAGTCACTTTCACAAGCAATATCGGGCCTCCAGGGCCTGATGGGGAGCCAGAAATACCTTGATTCCAGACTTACTTTCCCTGAGAAAGCAGGGATCTGAGAGCAGTGCAGGGTGCACTGGGCAGAGGGAAACTACCAAGCTAGGACCAAGGATTGGGCTTAGCGACAAGGACGATGATGGGGATCTTAGCACCCTTTGACAAACCGTCACTGGGTCACCTGCCCTTTCATGCCATCCACGGGGCTCCCCACGGGGATGCAGCTGGGTCTGCTATTAGTCCCAGACCTCAAGTCTTCTTGCCCACGCAGCCACGAGCCCAGCCCCTGGGAAGGACACGCCACTCATCACCGAGGGCATGCGGGCCATCCCACAGGAGCAGGGACATGAAGGAGGGGCCCATGGGCACCCACGCTGCGTGGATTCTAAGGGGAGCCAGGTGGGGCTTCCCATGGAGCAGGGCATGGCACCCCTGCTGGGTTGACTTGTTAAGGCCTGGAAGGTCCTACTTCCTCCAAGTCCCTGCACCCCAATGCCACCCCCAGCAGCCATTTTCTTGCAGTACACTGTCACCTTCAGCATCATTGGACACCGAACATCATTTTACAACTCAGATGCTGTGACCATGGTCAGCTGTGCACCCCACAGCTGCCTCAGGGCTCTGGCTCCCAGGCCTTTCTATGGGAGACTGGAGCATGGGTGGTGAGGAAGAGGGCTGCTGAGCACAGGTTCAGGGAAGCAGTGTTCAAGGACTCAAGGATCAGATCAGGCTGGGGAGGAGACTTCTCCTGACCAAGCCCAGCTTTCCTACCTCTCTCGGCAGGGCCCAGGTGTGGCGTTCCCTTCCCCTTGGAAGCCTGCTCAGGAAGAGAACGAGTGACTCTGTCCTAGGCCTTGACGGGATTCAGCATGTATTTGGAGTTATGTGTGGCCTATAGCCTGGTCTCAGTCATCTGTCACCTAGCTAGTAGTACTGAGCTATGGTGCCTGTCTGTCTGAGTCCCCGTGTCTTTATCTTCAGGCATTGTTCTGATTAAGAGAACAGATGTGAAAACTGCAATGGACCAGGAAGAAATGATGGTGGTGGTGATGGTGGTGATGGTGATGGTGGTGATGGTGGTGATGGTGATGATGGTGTTGATGGTGACGGTGGTGATGGTGATGATGGTGTTGATGGTGATGGTGGTGATGGTGGTGGTTATGGTGATGGTGGTGATGGTGATGATGGTGATGATGGTGATGATGGTGGCGGTGATGGTGATGATGGTGATGGTGGTGATGAAGGTGATGATGGTGATGGTGATGATGGTTGTAATGATGGTGGTGAGTGGTGATGGTGGTGATGATGATGATGATGGTGGTGCTGATGGTGATGGTGATGGTGATAATGGCAATGGTGATATTGGTGTTGATGGTGGTGATGGTGGATGAGAAAACAAACATTAGTGTCTCCCAGTTTCTGAAAGCTAAGACTCTGATGGGGGCTTAGGGGGGGTTCTGGCTCAGGGTTCCTCATGAGGCTGCAAATGGTCAGCCATGACTGTAGACATTTCAAACCTTGATTGGCAGTGGGTTTGTTTCCGAGATCGCCCCAGGTTTTGGCAGGCCTTGGATCCTCACTGACTGTTGGCACAACCAGGCAGTTGGCTTCCCCCAGAGCAAATGGTGAGAGAGAGATGGGGCGGGAAGAGAAGGGAGGAAGAAGATGAGCAACCAAGAAAGAAGCGGCCATTGTTTTCTAACCTAATCTCAGAAAAGGCATCCTTCCCCTTCTGCAACACCACTTGGAAACAGGTCACCGGTCCAGCCCCTCAGGGAGGTTAACAGTGTGTGAACCCCGGGAGGGGGCTGATGGCATCTCAGAGGCTGCCTGCCATAGTGATGGCAAGGGCTAGGAAGAAGCTGAGGGTACCTGCTGCCTTAAGGCCCTCCAACCAGAAGGAAGACCAGGGAGTGAGACCAGAGAAGGTTTGTGGTTCCAGGACGTGTCTTCCTTACAAAGAGGAACATTTTGCACCAGGCACCTGGGTTCTTATGATTTGCCTCTTACTGCTCAGCCCAGAGTCCTTTGAAATGGTCTGCGAGTTATGGACAATGACCCCTTCTCTTTTTACTCTGCAGAAAACCAGAGTCGGGGTGTCCTGGCTGGAGGTGGGGGAGCAGCAGAGGCCCCAGGGCCAGTTTCTGGGTGCTCGTCCTAGACCAGGCCTCCTGACACCATTTATAGTCCATGCAGCCCATCCTCCAGGGAGGGGACACTGCTCCTGGGCAGCAGCTGGGAGCTGGGGGTGCTGGGGCCCAGCACCCCAGCTCAGCCTGCCCCTGGCCCCTCCCTGGGACCAGCACCGGGGAGATGAAGTCTTCCCTAGCAACCTCGGGCAGCAGCCAGCCGGGTCTCTGAGGAATGAACACGGTGCCCCATAATTTCCAAGGCGCTTGCCCGATGGGACAGTTTGTAATAAAATTGCTTCTAAAAACATATTTGCAAGTTGCCACCACATTTTTTATTAAGCAGAACAGTCTCTCACGGCGGCTCTTCGTCTCCATGATTAAGTAGCCGACTTTCTTACATGTATTTTGTTATGTGGGTTTTAACCAGGCTGAGAAAGCGCCATCTCTGTGAGGGCCTCCCTTAAAAAACGCTGTTTTGATGTGTGATTTACGGGGTTATCTGATGAATCCCTCCCTGAGCTGGTGACAGGCTCTGCCTGCGTGATAAGGTGAAGGATGGGATGGGCCGCTCCTCCCTGCTGGGGAGCCAGGGGGCTGGGCCTAGCTGGGGTAGGCCGCCTGGGGTGACAGTATTTCTTTTGAGGTGGGGAGGTTGGGTGGCGCGCAGGGTGTGTGGGGTAAACGGCCCATACAGACCTTCTCCCCTCTCCCCAGCCCCAGGCCACTCAACTCAGGGAATCTGGACCATGGCTCAGTGGGGGAGGCAGCCAGCGACTCCCATCTGGGTGCCGGGTGGTAGCCTGGCCTGGGGCCCCGCAGGCCTCTGGTGGTGGTGATGACCCTGGAGTAGGGCCAGAAGCAGGTCCTTCCCCACCCATTGGGGGGCCACCCTGAGCAAGGGCCAGCAGAAGGTGTCAGGGGCTCCTTGGCCATGCTGAAGGCTGTCCTGGGCATCTGGCAGAGGGGCCCCCTGACAGTCTCACAGCTTGCTGGCCCAGGGGAGTGACAACTGGGGGCCCTTGGATGCAAGGCCACTCCCAACAGAGCCCCAGCCTCTAATTGGGTCATTGATTTTTCCCTCTAGTTCCAGGGGCCGTGGTGAAGCCTGTTTCCCTGCCCCACCCATACCATCAGCTCCCACACCCTCTCTCAGCGGCGCTCCTACAAGAAAAAGTCCACTCCTTAAAATCAGCCCCCAAGCCCTGACGGGTTGTGAGGTCTGATTCCAGAAATCATCCTGTCTTCACAGGGACGTGCGTGCTCTGAGATCAGTCCATGTCCCTCGGTGTGGACTGTATGCCAGCCCCAGCCTGTCAAGGCAGGGGTGGGGGCGTCGACCCAGGTGACCCCAGCCAGGAGGCCATGTAGACCTTTATGAAGGCCAAACTGATGGACATCAGAGGCTGCAGCATGGACACTGAGCAGGCCCGTCCCATGCCTCCCCCAGCTCCTCCCCATCGACTGACCACGTAGCCCTGCCTGATGGCCTGGGGCACCGGGCACCTCATCTGTGTCCTGCCAGGCAGGACCAGATGCTAGGCTCCTGCTGCCCTCAGGCGAGGGGCAGGGCTTCCCTCCGCCCCCCCCGTGATCCTTCCGAGCCCTGCTTGCGTGGGCCCACCTGCCCACGCATCCACATGCACCCACACAGCTGCAAGCATGTGCAGGCACTAGGAGCGTGTGCATGTCCGGAAGCCAACAGACCTTGGGAGCCAGCGGGGTAGCCATAGGCAGAGACCAGCCTCGTGTCTGTGGATGAACAGCTGTGGCGGAGGGCATGGAGTGCGGACGTGTGGCACAGCCGGGACAGGCCAGAGGCCATGCTGCTCAGTGGAAGAGCATACACAGGGGGACAAATGTTGTGTGGTATGTCCAGAAGAAGCACGTGTATGGAAGCAGAGGCTGGGTTGGTGGTGGTCAGCACCTGGGGAGGGGATACCGGGGCACCAGCAGGAGGGCAGACCACGGTGATGGGCAGCCCATGTGCATGGGCTGAAGACACATTGAATTGTGCTCTTGAAATGGTGTTCAGTAAAGCTGTTTAAATGGAAAAGGATGAAATTTGGGGCCCAAGGGAGCATTTGACCTACAGCGTGGTGGGTCCTGGGCTTGGAGCTGAGCCAGCCCCCACCACAGCCACCCACCCCGCATGGGGCCTAGGCTCCAGCCCTCGGGTACTTCTTTGCCCAGGGTTACTGTGAAGCCTTGAGGGGACCAGGCCTGGGCTGGGGGCTGCAGCCTTCTCCATGGAGTGTGGGGCTGATAGGGCAAGTGGCAAGGCGGCAGCCCTGGTTATCCGTGTACCTGTGAGAGAACCGTGAGGGACCATGAAGGCAGAGAGCCGGTTCTGAGCAAACCACGGCAGGATGGGCTGGCCCTGCTGCAGACTCTGGCCCCAGGGCTCATGAGCCTGCAGCATGTGCCCTTCACTCCCCCTGCTCACAAGCCTACAGCGTGCACCATTCACTCCCCCTGCTTGGCCGTGGGCCAGTGGACCTACTAGAGCACTGCCTACCCCGAGCCTGGGGGTGGCCGCCCGTGCCCTTGCCCCACCCCGGGGGGACTTCCAGCTGTGGGGCATAGCCTCACTGGAGCACCAGCTGCCCACTGGAAGGCAGCGTGGTTCTCACCCCCTTGGGAGGCCCTTCATGCCGGCAGGTGGTCCCACAGCCTTGCCCTTCCACCCCTCTGCCTGAAACGGAGCCTGCTGGGCAGCGAGGTGCCCTCAAGTCCAAGTCTGGCTGGAAGACAGCCCAGGGCCATCCCAGAAGTTGAGGAGGGGACATCCATGCAGAACCTCCTTGAACCCAAGACATGGACAAGTCTCCCGGACATGGAAGTGATGGGAACCCTAAGCCCCAGCCTGGTGGACCCCTCCCCTGATTCCCTTCTCCCCGGGTAGAAATGGTTAGAGATGTATTAATTATATTTCTTCCCCTAATGGGCTGCTTACTTTATGATGTGGGGACACAAAAGTAAATTTTAAAATCAATTATACAATTACATATGTAGTAATAACAGAGTACACAGCTAATCTCCACTGGGTCAGGACTGCAACCTTCCAATAATGCAGGTTTCATTAGCGGAAACGCTGTTATTGCCAAGAATTACAGAAATAATGGGAGTGGGTGTATTCAGCGAGAAGTAACAAATGAGGCTGCCCGAGAGATAAGACGCAGAGCCGGCGGCTTGCAGAGAGCCCGTGGAGGCTGAGTACATCCGCGGGTCACCTGCGCCTGCTTCAGGAGCAAGAATTAATTTAGAAGCTTTCTGGGGCTGGGCAGGCGGGGGCTTCTGCCCAGGAAGCCGTCCTCTGGGGCGAGGGGTGGGCAATGGAGGGAGGGCGCCCGGCCTCTGTCTCTGTGCCTCTGGTGCTGGTAGGTCCCCAAGGCTGTAAGCCACCACAGACATGTTCCTGCCCCCTTGTCCCCTCTCTCCGCGCTGGCTGCCAGCTGTGGGCTCCTGATCCCTGAGCTGCCAGCCTCACACTCCTAGGCATCTGGACCTCCCAGGTCCCCAGTGGCCACTTCTCACCACAGCCGGGGTCGCTGGGAATATGACTTCTCCCGCTTCGGCCCTGGTTTCTGATGGACAGAAAAGCAGATCCCCAGGGTGTTTAGGAATGTGTGCAGAATAAGAACAAGATGGTTCAGAGCGAGGGCTAGAGTGCTCTTCTCTGCCCTGTGCACCCGCAGGCCCCAGAGATCATTTTGGGGGTGGGGTGGGCTGGGGGTTGCCAAGAGTTGATATGTGTTAGAACAGAGAGTGGAGGCCAGATGCTGACAGGGACAGCTCCTTGGCATCTCAGGGGGGACCGGGCCTAGGACTGTTGGCTCCCAGAAACTGAGGAGGGGTCTGTGCAAAGGCACCCCCATTTCAGCTGCAGGAGCAGAGCGTGATCACGTCATCTGTGCAGAGAGAGAGTGAAGCTCACATCACAGTCCCCAGGGTCCCAGTGCTTGGCACTAGGGTCTGCCCAACCAGCCTGCTCGCTGCCTCTAGGGTTTGTGCAGGAAGGGCCGTGCCTGGCCCCTGTGAAAGAGCCTGGGTCCCTGTTGTGTGGTTGTTGAGGTTTTGTGGGACTTTGGGGAAATCAGAATGTCATTCAGTTCAAGAGGCCTGTTTGCTCTCCTACCTTCAGGGGAGGGAGGTACACGCCAGCCCCAGCGGGGCTGGGGGGATCTCTCTCTCCAGAGCATTCCTGACTATTCATTCCACATGTGCTCCTGGCTGCTGCAGGCCCATGGCCCAGTTGGTGGCTGGGGACTCACGGGCCGGGGACTTGTGGGGCGGGGGGGGGGGGGGGTGGGGGGGGGGGGTGGGGGGGGTGGGGGCAGGACGGCTGGACAGGCTGAATCCCAGTGACTGCGGATTATCGTGCATGCAAATGAGCTGCGCGGTGCCAGGGTCGGCCTTCCCTTTCTGCGCCGGCAAATAGACTCCGATAAGGGGATCTTTGTAATTACACGGCGCTACACTGGTCAATTCTGACTTTTAAATACCGCAGGGCCCTAGAAAGGAGAAGAAAGCGCCGAACACATGTTCTCCGAGGCAGCAGCGGCGGCCTCTTTGAATCCCGGCTCGGGAGCCCGGCCAGCCGCCCTCCTTTGTGAGCGCTATCGCTCCATCACGGCGGAGATCATTTCCAAATTAAATTTTATGGTCCATTACTTACCGCTCCGACACTGGTCTAATGGAATCTTAAATGGAACTGACTTGATCTGTGTGGGGCTGGCCTCTCAGTTAAGATGTTATTTGGTTCTAATTATCAGATAATGAACTCGGGAAATTTAATTTTTAATATTTGTATGTCAAAAGTCCATTGTGCTTTGCCTAGAGACTTTAAATTAAAAGTTAACACGGGCGCAGCACCAGGTCCAGAAAGTGCGCCTGGCCGCCTGAAGCCCCTACTGTGCTCCGTTTGCAGGCCGCGTGGACGACCATGCGTGGGAGGCTGGGGAGGCCACCAGCCTTGCCCCCAACCCCGCTCGGCACTGGGTCACCCCAAGTGCAGCACCCCCACCCGCGCCCTCTCTGAAGTCCCCACGGTCAGCAGGAACGGATGCAGTGCAGGAGCGCGGTGCCCAGCCCCTGTCCCTGGCTCCCGCGGGTCCCAGACTGACAGACTCGGAATGACGGACTCGGACTGATGGACTCAGGCTGACGGGCCCAGACATGCGCCTGGGGAGGAGGCGGGCTGCGCTGGGTTGGAGCCAGGAGCACCTCGAGGCAGGAGCACCTCCTCTTGGGCAGGATCTGCCCATGTCCATCCCTGGTCAGCACCCGCCCACACCAGCGCCCACCCGCACCAGCTCCGGCTCTTGGGTCTCCCTGTCCTTCCTCACACCCCCGGAGGGACCCTCGGGGGCTCTGGAGGGGGTGTCCGGCTGGGCCAGGCTGGGCTTTTGCACTCCCCGCAGGGCATGCAGGCTCAGACCCCAGGAAGGAAGCCCCCCCAACTCTGTCCTGTGTCAGCCAGACTCAGGCATGGCAGCTCCTCTCTGCTCTGAGCAAGGTGAGGCCACAACTAAGGTGGGGCTCAGGGTGTTTCCACAGGAGACCACCAGGAGGGCTTCCTGGAGGAGGCAGTGACAGCAGGGGACCTGGAGGGTGGTGAGATTTGGCAATGGACAAGGTCACAGATAGGGGCAGGGCTCAGGATTGGGGGACTGGGTGACAGGAAGGACGAGGTTGGGTAGGAAGCTGGTGTGGACTGTGTGAGGAGGCTGTAGGGCTGGACCCCAGGGGTTTGGGGCAGACAGGCCAGCCTGATGCCCCCGACCCCAGTGTCTGCCACTCAGACCAGCGGCTGGCCCAGCTGGAGGCCCCTCTGCTCTGGTCACAATGTCACCTGGAAGTGCAGTGGAGGGCAGTGGGGGCCAGGCAGGGCTGGCTGCCCAGTGATGGACAGCCAGTGGCCTTCCCTGCTGGACGCTGTGCAGGTCTCCCCACCCTGGTCTGCAGTGAAAAATGACAGCCAGGCACCCGGTTCATCACCAGGTTGTCATGCCTGAGCGATCTCTCGGCAGCCCATCCTGCACCACCTCGGGGAGCCTCAGTCTTGTCAGACTTGCCCTTGCGGGGCAGGGTCGGTGCCATCTGTCCGAGGCCCACAGCTCTGGGAGGCAGGCCTCCCCAGCAGCCAGGGAGCTGCACCCAAGCCCCATGCGTCAGAACCGCATAGCGTCTGCTCTACCCCAGAGCCCGCACTGTGGGGGGATGGGGTCCAGCCAGCTGCCTCTCCCGGCTCCTCTGGGGCTTCTAGGCAGCTGGAAGGCCATGGCCACCATCGCTACAGGCCCCTTGACGCAGTGCCAGGGGCTCATGCTGGGGGGACCTGGCTGGGCCTATACATGGCCTGCACTCCTCCCAGCATGGCGGCTGGTTCTGGGCTGGCATCCAGACCATTAGGGATCCTTCGCAAGAGGAAGAAGGCTCAGTAGTTGTCTTTTTGCAACTGGCTCATTTCATTGAGTATTGTGTCCTCCAGATTCCTCCACAGGGAGGCAGGCAGCAGGTGGCAGGCAGCAGGAATTCCTTCCTTTTACGGCTAAATAACATTCACTTGCCCAGCTGGACAACCTTTTGCTTCCCTTCCATTCACTGATGGACACCTGGTTGCTCCCCCATTTTAGATGTTTCGGCTAATGCAGCTGTGAACATGGGGTGCAGCCTTCTCTTCTATCCCTGGAGATACCCAGATGTGGAAGAGCTGGGCTGTGTGGTCATTCTGCATTTAGTTTTGTGAGGAAACTTCACACTGCTGTTTCCACAGCAGCTACACAAGTTTGGGCTCCCACAACAGCGCACAGGGCTCCCCACATCTTTACCCACATCTTTACCGACACGACACGTGGTGTTCTGGGGTTTTGTTTTGTTTGGTAGAGGCCCATGCTGGCATCTGACTGTGGATTTCATTTGCATTTCTCTAATGCTTAGAGGTGTGAGCATCTTTTCACGACTTATTGGCCATCTGTAAATAACCCTTGAAAAAGTGCCTATTCAAGCCCTTTGATCACTTTTAATCAGGTTGGTTATTTTTCTTGTTGTTGTTATTGAGTTTTGGAGGTTCTTTACATATTCTGGATATTAGTCCCTTGCCAGATAAATGGTTTGCAGACCTTCTCTCCTGATCTGTGGGCCACCTCTCCTCCCTGTACATTGCATCCTTTGATGCACACAAGATTTTGATTTTTATTAAGTCCTGTTTATTTTTTTTCTTGCATGTGCTTTTGGTGTCATATCAAAGAAATCACTGCCAAACCCAAAGCTGTGAAGTTTTCCCACTATGTTTACCTCCAATGGTTCTATAGTTTAGCCCTTACTTTAGGTTTTTGATCTATTTTGAGTTAGTTTTGTATATGGTGTGAGGTAGGGCTCCAACATCATTCTTTTCCCCGGGGATGTGCAGTTTCCCCAGCACCATTTGTGGGAAGACTGTCCTTTCCTTTTCCCTTGTTGAAAGTCATTTGACCACATGTCTAAAGGTTTACACCAGGGCTCTCTATTCTATTCCATTTGTCTCTATGTCTGTCTTGATGTCAGTACCCACTTTGTAGTCAGTTTTGAATTTAGGAGCTCTGAGTCCTCCTGCTTTGTTCTTCCTTCTCAAGATTTTTTTTTTTTAAAGATTTTATTTATTCATTTGACACAGAGAGATCACAGGTAGGCAGAGAGGCAGGCAGAGAGAGAGAGAGGAGGAAGCAGGCTCCCCGCGGAGCAGAGAACCCGATGCGGGACTCGATCCCAGGACCCTGAGATCATGACCTGAGCCGAAGGCAGCGGCTTAACCCACTGAGCCACCCAGGCGCCCTCAAGATTGTTTTGACCATTGAGATTCCACATAAATTTCAGGATGGATTGTTCTATTTCTGCCAAATGTCTTGTTGAGATTCTGATACAGATTGCAATTAATCTATAGATTGCTTTCGGTAGTATTGTTATCTTACTGATATTTCATCTTCCAGTCCATGAACATGGGACATCTTTCTAGTATGTCTTTGTTAATTTCTTTCTGCAGTGCTTTGTTATTTTCGATGTAAGTCTTTCACTTCCTTGGTTAAGTTTATTCCTAAGTATTTTATTCATTTTGGCCTTATTATATATGAGATTGTTTCCTTAATTTCTTTTTTGGATTCTTCTTTTTTTTTTTTTAAGATTTTATTTATTTATTGGACAGACAGAGATCACAAGTAGGCAGAGAGGCAGGCAGAGAGAGAGAGGGAAGCAGGCCTCCTGCTGAGCAGAGAGCCTGATGCGGGACTTGATCCCAGGACCCTGGGATCATGAGCTGAGCCGAAGGCAGAGGCTTTAACCCACTGAGCCACCCAGGTGCCCTGGATTCTTCTTTTTTATTTTTTATTTTTTAAAGATTTTATTTATTTATTTCACAGACAGAGATCACAAGTAGGCAGAGAGGCAGGCAGAGAGAGAGGAGGAAGCAGGGTCCCTGCTGAGCGAGAACCGGATGTGGGGCTCAATCCCAGGACCCTGGGATCATGACCTGAGCCGAAGGCAGAGGCTTTAACCCACTGAGCCACCCAGGCATCCTGGATTCTTCTTTTTTAGTGTATAAAAATTTTCATGATTTTTCACATTCTTTAAAATCTAACCATAGCAGACTTGCAGAAAAATGTATAGAACATGAGTGTACCACCTGTCACAAAATGAAATTTGTGTGTCCAGCTCCAGGTCAAGAAATAAGAGTATCATCAGCCCAGCTGGTGCCACCTCCCAGCACTTCTGTTTTCCCCAGAGAAAACCACTGTCCTCATTTCTTTCTTTCTTTCTTTCTTTTTTTTTTTTTTTGACTATCCTAAATTGTTGATGAACATTACTTATATCAGCACTTACTTACATTAGCTGGAGAGTATTGTATCTTCTCCATGCCATACTGTGAGAACCACTAGTGATGTGGTGGAACTTGGGACTGTTCCCAAGGCCATGTTTTCAGGGCCTGCGTATGTCAGTCCTCGCATCTCCCTATGCTTGTGGACTGGTCTGGTGCTCTCCTGGGTGTCAGAATTTCTTCTGATAGCTTTATGAAATGGATTGATGAAGATAACCTGGATGCATTTGTACATGGAATCTTTGCCGATCCAGTAAGATTTCAAGAGTCTTAGAGCCCCACTATGGTGTCCAGCTTGCTTTTCTGTGACAGACTATAGGCTTTGGGCAAACTTGAGCTGTTAGCACCATGATGGACAGGCTTGCTCTAGGTCACACCCTTAGGAGCTGGGTGTTTGCAACTACCATGACACACAAGAATCTGACAGATGACATAACCTTGCTTGGCCTTATACCCTCGTCTGTGTACTTTATTAGGTCAGGTTGGGCAGGGGGCCAGTGGAGCCCAGAGAGCTGGTGGTCCTGCCAGGGTGCACCTTGAGAACAAAGCACATTACATTGGACTGCTTCTTCCTCCATAGCTCCTGGATGTACCTGTTTGAATACCTTTGAGCTGATGGCTGCCACTGGAAGGAAAGGCCCATCGTCCTCATTTCTAACTCCACGAATTCATTCTGTCTGCTTGGAACTTCACATAGAGGAATCATGCAGTGAGTACCTTTCAACTGGCTGCCTTGATTGACACTGTGTTCAGGAAGCTCATTCCTAGAGCTGTGTGCAGCGGTAGGCTACTCGTCTCATTTGTAGACTATTTCCTTGTGTGCAAATATAACATCCTACCGTCAGCGGCCATCTGGGTCATTTCTAGTTCAGTGCTGTTCCAGGTAGCACTGCTAAACATGCTTGTGCATGTCTGTTGGTGAACATGTGTGGGTCTCTGCTTGGGGTGGTGGCATTTCGAGGCGTGCAATATGTTTAGCTTTTGTAGGTATTGCCAAATCCTCTTCCAGCACCGCTCTATCAGTTTACGCAGCCCCCAGCCACGTGTGGGAGGCCTGTCCTCCCCCAAGCAGTGGCCAGGGCCGGCTCACAGGGACTCACAAGAGCTCCGTACACACATGGTTCTCAGCTCTGCCAGTAGTGACGTGAAGTGGCACCTTGCCGTCGGCCATATGGGGATTATTTACACCATTGAAACTGGCCGGCACTGCCAAACTGGGCTCCTTCCCCTCTGGAGGGTCTCCTTAGACACTAACCACTGGTCTCTGCTCCAATCTTTTGCTGCCCTGGTGTTCCCTGTCTTTCTCTGTGCGGCTGCCCCATGGGTGTGTCACACGACATCACGAGACTTTAATGGGCCCATCTCACTCACAAACGATGCACAGAGCACTTGTGTGTGTTTATTGGCCATTACATTAGTGTCCACTTTTGTGAGGTGCCTGTTCACGCTTTCTTGTAAGAATTTCTTTATGTGTTATGGTCGCATAGCCGTTGGATGACGACGTGTGTATGAGCACCTTCTCCTGCAGTCTGAGTGATGTTTTGATGAATAAAAGCTTTGAAGTTCTTAGAATTGTTTACACTTAGTACATAATGTTGTACCATTTAAGAGATATTTTCTTATCCTGAGACCATGAAGATTTTTTTGCATGAGGTCAATTTTATTTATTTATTTTTAAAGATTTTATTTATTTGAGACCAAGAGGGAGAGAGAGAGAGCAGAAGTGGTGGGGAGGGGCAGAGGGGGAGGGAGAAGCAGACCCCCTGCTGAGCAAGGAGCCCCATGTGGGAACCCAATCCCAGGATCCCAAGCTCACGACCTGAGCCAAAGGCAGACACCCAACAGATGGAGGCCCCCAGGCGCCCCCATGGGGTCACTTTTAGCTTTTTCCATATAGACACCTGCTTACCGAGTTCCCAGTACCTACGGAAAGTATCATTACAAACATGACTAGGTTTAAGTATTTTTATTTTCATTAGTTTCATCGGGGTGAAAAATCTGTGTCCTCTCTCCTGTACGTATGTATTTCTGCTGCTCTGAGTCGTCTGAGTTACTTCCAGACACATTCTTCCTCTGAACCCTTCCATGGTACTTACTGGAGACAAGGACCATCTCTAACATAACCACAATATAATCATCAAAGTCAGGAAATCAGCCCCATAAAACAGTGTCTGACCTGCAGACCTTCAGATTTTGTCCCATGCCTTCTAATGTGCTTTGGGAGTGTGTGACTTTGCACACACGCTGACAGCTCCTAGGTTCTGCATACGATCCCCAGGACAGGCACCACGGCCCCCAGAGCATGGACACTAAGCCCTGCCCAAGGGCTGGAGAAGCCACAAACGGGAAACACGGAGAGGGGGGGCTGTTTTGTTTTCCAAGGGAGCCCTGGTTTGGAGGGTTCTGGTCCTCAGGCACACGAGTCCCATGGCTGTGCTCTGTGTCACCACTGCCACAAGCCCAGGACACTCCACGTCCCTGACCTGGACATTGCTGCTCACTGACCATACTTTTCCTGCCTCAAGAACATCAGCTCCTGCCCTCGCCCTTTCTATGTTGGGCCGCATGTCTACATGGAGTGGGGAATCTGCTCTCCCGGACAGTCTCGATGAAGAGCTCGTGTCTTGCGTGGATGTGCTCCTCTGTGCTCTCCTCAGTGGTTACTGCTTCTGGGGTCTTACTTAGGACATTGGGAGTCCCCAGGGGGCTTGGTCGGTGAAGCGTGCAGCTCTTGGTTTCGGCTCAGGTCATGACCTCATGGGTCGTGGGATCGAGTCTCGCTCAGTGTCAAGTCTGCTTCTCCCTTGCCCCCCGCCCTACCCTCTGCTTGCAAGCTCTTTCCATGTTTCTCTAAAACTGAAAGAATAAATCTTAAAAAAAAAAAAAAAAAAGGCAATGAAAGAAATCATTTACTCCCTCCGGGCCACGGAGATCATCCCCCCCATTTTCTTCTTATTCATTGAAAATGATTTTTGTGGCATTAAAATCAACAGATGCAGCCACTGTCTGTGGGGTAACTCCCGGGAGCAAGTCTGGAGGCCCAGAGCCACCCGCGGGTAGGAGGCGGGCACAGGCTGCTCCCACAAAGGGTGTGGCCAGGGTCAAAGTCCGGTCTCCCAGGGAGAAGTAAGAAGTGGACACAGGGGTCACAAGGCTGCCTCTGTGTCAGGGTCCATGTCATACTGTCCTCTGGGGGCCTACCTAGCAGAGCGGGGACTGAGGAGAGCACGGCCCCAGGCTCTTGCAGACCGTGTCTGAGGGTAGCCCAGACCTCACCTCCCCGGGCCAAGCTCTGGGTCACAGGAAGCCCCTCCTCAGGGAGCTCGAACCCCAGCAAGTCAGATGGTGGGAACAAGGTGGGAGAGTCTCGGATGTGGCCGGGGTGTTAGAGGTTGGAGAAGGGCCGGGGGCCAGCTGGGGCACCTGCACCCTTCTCCCCATGGTCTTGCCACTTCACACTGCTCCCTGGAACGGAGCAGGGGACCGGCCCCTGGACACCAGCAGCAGCAAGAGGTCCCTCCTGGTGGGGAAAGGGGACTGTGGGACTTTGGGGGTTAGCAGGAGTCAGAGGAGAAAGCCAGAGGCTGGAGGAGCAGGAACCGAGGTCTGAGGCCTGGCCAGGCAGACAGGGGGCCACCCTGAGCTAGTGGGGTACAAGCTAGGCCTGGTATACACTTACTGACAGAGGCCCTGCTCTCCCTGGGGCAGCTCCACTCACATCACCTTCTCTACCTACCATGGTCCCGATCCAGCCTGCCAGCAAATGCAGGAAGAATCTGCCAGTGTGGGGTGCGGCCCTCCCCGGCTGCCCTTCACTCCTCCCGCAGCTCTGCCTTGGTCCCAGATACAGCTCTTGGCCAGGCCCTGCTGCCTGCCGGGGGGAACCCACCCTGTGCCTGCATGGCTTTCCCCACCCATATGCCCCTACATGGGCTCTGAGGACCCACTGTCTCCCAGTCGTGTGGACAAGCCCATGTGTCCCACTGCAGCGAGCAGGTTCTCCTGCATGGAGCTGTTCTCAAGAAAGTCCCCACATGTCCCTGGGGCAGGGACCTAGAGTAGGAGCCAGGGAGCAGGGTTCTGGCCCCCCACTCCATGGGGCAGTGACCCTGTAGTCAGCCATAGAGCAGTCAGGTGGCGGGGGTCTGTGGGCACCGCTGGCGGGCCGGTCAGGAATGTTTGGGCAGGCTCGTTCCACGTCCAGGGGTCTTGGTGGAGGGGCTCTGCCTCTGGGGTGGGGGGCGGGCAGGTGGAAGAAGGCTAGAGGCGCCAACAAGACCCAGCAAGTGTTCTCGAGCGGAAGCCCCCATCTTCCAGCTCATATTACTGCTCTGAATTGCGGTCAGTACCCAGCAAAACAATCGATTCTGTCCCATGTTGTCCACGGGCACAAGAACAGCGGGGAGGGTCATGCAAACACGGTGGCCCAGGCAGGAGTGCAGGTGCCCCAAATTATCCATCCGCCACTCTCCCAATTAACAGTGGCAGCCTCCGCCATACCCCTAAATCACCCCAGTGGCGGCGGCCCGCCCCGGCCGGCATCAATCACCTTCTGATGGCCACCACGTGCGGCGGCGGCGGCTCTTCCGCCAGGACCGGTGTGACTGTCCACTCAACTCCGAGGCTGATGATTGATGCCGCCCTGCCGTGCACAGGCTGAAGCCACCGTCTGCTCACAGGGAAGCATAAACTTGGAAGGCGCATGTCCCGCTGATTTTAACTGGGCTAATTTATTGCTCACGGTGCAGGAGCGAGGTGAGCGGCAAGCTCTCCAGCCACCCGGGAGCCGGCAGCCCAGCCCTCGTGCCTGCGATCGCCGCTGGATAAGCAGCGCCAACCACGGCCACGCTCACGCTGGCACCGGCCCCCAAGGCACCGGGGAAGGAGCCCCAGCGAGGCACCTCCTGTGGGGGATTTATTTCTGAATTAAACGCTACCGGCCCCAATGGAGGCCTATTCATTCCTACAATCAGCTTTCTTCCCAGTTGTAAACAGACTCTTTCTAAAACTTGTGCATGATTTTAATTACAGATAAGTTTCTCTTTAAAGGACGGGCATTCATGCCTGGGTTGCTAAGCTGAATTCGATACATCTCCACGGTCCCTGTGTCCAGCTGACGCCCGGGCTGGGAGAGCCATACACCTGGCTGGTGCCTGGACAGTTCCTGGGTTCTAGATGCTTCTTGGCCTAGAGTTGCGAGCCCCAACAGACCCGTGGGGACCAGTAGAGCAGGGCTCAAGGGGCCGGCTCTCCAGACTCTCCAGAATGTGCCCTGCACTCGGTGGGCAGGGATGGGGGGGGCCATTGGGCCCCTGCTCCCTGCAGAGGTGGAGGTTTTAGGTCTCAGAACTGCCCAGCTGGGGGCACAGAGTCGTGCGGGTGGATAGGCCTTCACAGGCCCCGCTGTAGTCAGCCCTGGACCACCTCCTCCAGGAAGACCCCCAGACCCAGGCTTTCCTAGCTCTTCCTGCCCCTGCCTCTCCCCTCCCCACTGCTAATGGCTGGGCCTCTCACATCATGTCCCTGGAACTGTCCCATCACTGCCCCCGGGTGGGGATTCTGCCCCACTGCAGAGGGATTCTGAGACCCCTGCGTGGAGCCCCAGGCCAGGCATGAGGCCGGGTGCAGAAGACAGTATTTGACAGAAGGTAGAGTGCTGTCCGTGCCAGTGAGCACCTGTCATGGTGCTGAGGACCTGCGCTGTCCGGAGGCCTCCCAGCACCTCCACAGGGAGCATTGGCCACGGGGGTCTGGGCCGGCCTCAGGGACAGAGGCCTGAGCCTATGAGGTGCTCCCGTGGGAACCGGCCTGAGCATGGGGTTCCCACTGAGGAAGGACAGGAAAACTGCCCCGCCTGCATGGTCCCAGGAAGTGTGTGTGCGCGTGTGGGGGCATGCAGGTTCACATGGGCTCGGCGACATGTTCGTGTGCACTCTTAGCATGCGTGTGCTCCTGTGGCTTCACCTGCCCTAACTTTAAATCCATCACGATCGCCTCATTTTACAGCATGTTCCAGCCCTGGGATCAATAGCTCAAGAGAGCCGAGTACCTGTTACAGTCTGATGCGGATGGCTGGGGGGCTGCCTCCCAGGCCGAGGTCTTTCCACGCCCTGCCTGGTCACACTTGCCCTGGGCCCCGATGCCCCGATGGTCACCCTGCAATGCCTGTCTTCGGACTCGGGGACCCATGCCAGCCAGCCCTAGTGGCCTCTGCAGCCAGGCTGCTCCCTTGCAGCCTCACAGAGAGCAGTGGGGTCCTGCCCAGGCCATTTCCACGAGGACCAGTGGAGACCTTGACCCTGGCACCCATCTTCCTCATGCTTCCCATGCCCGATGGGACCCTCAGGATAAGGGATGCCCACTACTGGGCCCCCAGGCTCGATGCACGCTGGCCAGGACAAAGCACCCCCACGTCCACTCAGGGCAGGCAGGCCAGGCCCCCTCTGGCGAGCCAGCTGGTGGTGGGGGCAGTGAGGGAGGGGTGGGGGGCTCAGGTCCCAGGCTCTCCTGGGAGCTCATAGCACAGCAGCTAAGTGATAGCTCCAGCTTTGCTGTATATGCTGTGAGATGCTGGCTTTCTCCCGTGTCCAGGGCCTGGGTTCATCAGTGGACAGGGACACTGGGAAACGGATCTCTTTCTTACAGAACCAAGCCCACTCTCACCATGTGGCCCAGTAGTCCGGCTCCGTGGGGTTCCCCCAAATTAACTGAAACCTTACGTCCACACAAAAACCTGCATGCCATTGTTTATAGCAGCTTTATTCACAATCTCTAAAACCTGAGAACCACCAAGATATCCTTCCATGTGTGAATGGGTGAATTAGCTGTGCTCCACGCAGACCTATGACTCATGTTCATGAGAAACGAGCGTCTGAGCCGTGAAAAGACACGAGGAGCTTTAAATGCATGTCACTAAGGAAAGACACAGCAGGATACCAGCTGTGGGACATCTTGGGAAAGGCAGAACCACGGGGACAGTGACAAGACCTGCGGTTGTCGGGGGCTGGGGAAAGGAGGGCGAACAGGGGGAGCACGTGGCATGTGGGGGCCGGGAACCAACTCTGGGTGATACTGCAGTGGTGGGTGCCCATCCTGACGCCTTCGTCCAGACCCACAGAACGTGACCCCCGGGGGGATCCCCAATGTCATCTGTGGACTCTGGGTGAGGGTGGCATGTCCGTGGAGGCTGGTCCACCATAAGGGATGTCCCACTCCAGTGCAGACGTGGCTTGTGGGGGGCTGGGGGCACATGGGACTTCTCTCTCTGAGCCCCCCTCGGTGCTCTCACCCTCAAACTGCTCTAAAACAACTAAGTTAATTCATTTGAAAATGCAAACCGATGCTGTGAAATGGCGATTTTCTTCTACTTCAGAGGCCCAGCCTTATCCTGGGGTGACAGGACAGAGCAGGACTGGGCGATCCCCATGCCCGCATGGGCCCGCGTCCATAGGCAGCCTGACTGCACCCGTGCTGGCAGGGTCGTGGGGCACCGGAGGTTCCCAGAGCAGGAAGGCAGCCCTAGCCCAGCAGAGAGTGTCGGACGCAGAGAGAGCCAAATGTGGTAGCACTCGCCCCGCGGGGAGCTCGTGCCCCCAGCTGCTCAAGACCTCAGACCCAGGGCAGGTGCACCCGTGTGTGCCTACGCACACACTGGCTTGGGCTTATCTACCCGCCTGTGCACACCCTACATACATGCCCCACAGGTAGGCCCACGGCTGCCCAGCAGCCACAAATGCACCCCAGCAGCGGGGGCGGGCCTGGCGACAGAACCGCACACCTCGAGCCCATGGACGGCTACACCAGGGCGAACCGGGCCGTTCCTTGCTTCCCTGGGTCTCTGGGTCTGAGGGTGCGGCCTCCAGCCACCAGCCCCAGGGCAGCCCCATAATGCACGTCCAGTCCCAAAGGCCAGACCAGAGGCAGAGGCAGCTGGCAGGGGTTGGGGGCCCGACCCCCACCGCCCCCTCTCCCTGATGGCTCTCGGCTTCATCCTACCTCCTGCCCGGGTGTCTGATTCCGGCTTCCACAGCCCCTCTCCGCCCCGACTCATGTGACGTCTGCAGTCTTCATGAGGCCCAGACCAGCGAGGCATGGGGAGTGGCTGGCTGGTCGGACACACAGGAATAGTGGGTAGCCTCCGCTTCTGGGGCGGTGGAACGGCAGGGTATGACCTGACATGCGGACGCCCCAAGCAAAGGCCAGCATGAGCAGGGCCCCTCCTATAGCCCTGCGTGCTTGGGCTGGTGGGGAGGGGCCACCCACCTCCTTAGAGGCTGTAAAGGGGCAGGAGATGGGCCTGGTGTTGTGCTATCAGGTCCGGTGGCTGGGGAGAGTCCCGTGTCCGGCAGAGGGGAGAGGCCTGCACACAGGGAAGTGTGTCCCCACCGCGTCCCATTTGGAGCAGATCCACTCTGGGGGTGCCCATGACATGTTTGCCATTGGAGGCCAGGGCCTGAGGCCCACCCACTGGGCTCTGTCTCAGAGAGCCCCTCAGCCCCAACCAAGAAGGGGACCCACCTTCATGGGAGGGGAGGGGAGCCCTGAGGTGGGGAGAAGGGTGTGGAGGGCTGGGCTGCCTGGGCCATGGGGAAGCTCCCTGATGGGAGTCAGTGTCCTGCCCCTCTGAGCTGTGGGGAGGGCCCCAGGCGGGGAGAGGGAGGACGGCCCCAAGGTTGCAGACTCCCCCACCCCTGGTGCAGGGCCCCAGGCCCAGCCAGCCCCTGCAAGGCAACACTGGGCCTCTACCTGAAGGGCAGGGCCCCAGGGCCAGTTCTCTTGCCCACCATACCCCCCGCCTGGGTCTGGCTCCAACGGACAGACCGACGTGGCCCCCCTCCCGCGGCCCCACCCTCTGCAGCCGTCTTCAGTGATTTGGAAGTGTAGAAAATGGGATTATCCAGGAACAGATGTGCACAAAAGGGGTGAAATGGAAAAGCGCTAGCGTGGCCGCCTGCCTCTGATTACCTCTGCCGGCCTTGGTGTCCGCAGCCCCCCCCACCGCGGGGCCGCCCCGAACCTGCCGAGCCCCACAACGCGGCTCATTGAAACTGAATTGATACTTTGTGAAGTTCATTTGTGAGTAATGTGATCTGACAGGGACAAATGTGACGGGGAATTGTTTTCAAACCTCCTCCAAATGAAGCTCATGATGGGGTAAATGCGGGCGCCTTTGTCTCCCCGCCCGCCGCCTGCATATGCAGCAGGTAATTGAATTGCGGGTGGGGAGGGCGGGCGGGGCGGCGGCCTCCCCAGGCCGGGGGGTCGGGCCCGGCCGCCCAGCCCCGCGCCCACTGGCCGCCCTCGCCAGGCCTCAGATGTCCTACACAGTAATTCCCCGGGCCGAACGCTTGCCCAACGTGCGCTCAAACCCAGTTAGCTGGATTGATGAAGGCGGCAAGAGGATCCGACGCGCGCTGATTCCGCCTTTTCAGCTTCGATTAGCTCAGCCCGGGTTACTCCCGTCAGCGCTCCATCACTGGTGCGGACCCCGGGGAGGGCCGCGCAGCCACGGTGCCCAGGAAGGCTTCAGTGCAGGCCATTACCTCACAGGCATCCCCTCAGAGCGCAGTGGGCGGGCACGGACACATCCCCCCTGGGTCGTGACCCCCGGGCCTGTGTCTGACCCGCCGCTAGGGTCCTGCTCCCCTGCACAGCTGGCATCCGTGCTTGGTCTCTCACCTCTCCTGGAGCCAGCAGAAGCCCATCAAGGAGGGACTGTGCACTAACCTGCACTTCCAGACAAGGACACTGAGTCCCAGGCCCCCCACTCCTCCTCCTGGCCGTCAACATCTTATGGCACCCTTCACGGCTCAAGGGCTGAGACCTCTGTCCTCAGCCCTGAGACCCAGAATGAAGGGACCACATGGTCCCTGCAATGACAGTGACGAGGACGAGGGCATATGTGGGCTCAGGGGTGAATCCATGAAGCCAGCAAGGCCATGCTTTTGCCAGGCCCCTGTAAGTCCTGCCCTGCTCCTCCCGGGCTTCAGAGTGGTTGTGGGGCTTCCCCCCCGGGTCCTGAAAGCCCAGCCACCCCATGTCCCCACCAAGGCCAGGAGGAGGGCCATACAGCCCAGCTCCCACCACCCAGATTGACCCAGGGTCTTTCCTGTGGGTTTCTCACAGACAGTGGCCCTGCGTTCCATCTGCACCCTCCCAAACACTGAGGCTGTGATCGTCAGGGCCCTGGGGGTCTCTGGGTGTGCAGTGTGGGCACCCCAGTCTCCTGACTCTGAGCAGCCGTGCTCCCACTTGCCAGACCTGGGTCCAGGGCCGCGGAGGCCCTGACTGTGTCTCCCATGGGTGTGACTCTGGTCATCGGGGAGTGGCGCCTGGGAAGGCAACTGGGCTGGGCGTCTTGCTCCCAGAGGCCCCCCTCCTTCCAGTTCCTGGCCCTCCTCCAGAAAACACAGTTAAACCCTGGCCAACTCTGATCCCCAGGGTTACTGACCCCCGGAGGACACACAAGGCTCCATGCGGCAGCCCGGACCCACTTGGCCTCCAGCCAATGGCCTCAGCCTGGGCCTTCCCCTTGAGAGGCCCCTGAAGTCAGAGCAAGTCTCCAGCCCAGCCTCCCTGCAAACCTGGAGCACCCCACATGCGGCCCGGCGACCTCCCAGTGATGCTGGCACATCCCGCTTCCTTCCTTGTCCCCTCCTTCTGCTCGCATTGTCTCCAGTCCAAGTTGTTTATTTTACTGATTAATTTGTTAATTCCAGTGAAATTCACTAAAACGAACCATTTGAAACTGCATTTCAGTGGCACTCGGCCCCTTCGCAAGGTCACATGACCCAGCACCTCACTCTAGCACATACCACCCCCCCCTCCGCCAGCGGTCAGCGCCTGCTCCAGCCGTGCCCACAGCTCCTCGCATCTGTCACTGTGGCGGCCACTCCAGACGCTGTGTGGGAGCAGCCTCTGTGTCTGGCTTCTCACAGACAGCCAGCCCCGAGGTCTGTCCACACTGCCTGTGTGCTGTGGGTCTCTCCCTCTCGCGGCTGCAGGCCAGTCTCCTGCGCACATGGGCCGTACCCTTTATGCATCTAGCAGCAGGTGGCTGGGCCACCCGCTCCAGCCCAGAGCTGCTGTCAGAGTTCAAGTACAGAGTGCAGTGGTGGTCTGGTGCCCATGTTCCCAGACAGCAGACGGCTTGGGGCCCTCATCTCCCCCCAAAGCCCAGGTGAGACCCTGGGGTCCCCTCAGGGAACCCTGGAGACCTGGGTGTCCACCATGTCAGCATCTGGCCTACACGCCCTCCTGGTAAGCTTTTCCAGCTGCCCACCCCCACCCTGGGGCAGCACCAGCCCCAAGTCAGTTGGCAACCGTCACTGGAACCCATCTGTGTTTTGCTGCCTCTGGCTGGACTGAGGGGCCCTTGGCTTATACCTGCCTTAGGATGGACGGGCTTTGGTCAAAGAACCCCCCCACACACATTTCATGGAAAATGCTGCCCCTGGACAAGCAGAGGGCCCTAGAAAGCAACCAGGCTGGTCACACACACAGCCACTCACTCTGCCCGGCCCTTCTCCAGCCTGACCAGCCAGCAGGGAACCTGGCCACAACTGCCACCATGCTGATGACCCCTGGCAGTTTGCAACACTGGCAGAACAGGGTGTAACAAACAGAAGTCAGTTTTTACGACCCTTTTATCTGCACAGGAAATGACAGGGCATGAAGACGGCCTAAGCAGTCAGCCGCCTGGGGCTCAGGGACACATGGATGGCTGACCGTCCAGAAGCTGGAGGCTTCAGGTGCCCCGTGGCCCATCACAGATTATCTCCAGAGCACAGAGATCTCTGGGCCGGGCCCCGCAGTCTTAGGACATGATTAGTTTCTGTGTGGACCATGGGAAGTAGGTGTGATGGTGAGGGCCTGGGCCAGGGGCAGGTGCAGGGGGGGCCCTGACTTGCAGTGGGTTTCCCTGGGGCTGTGTGGCCCCCCCGCACCCCTGCAGAGTGGATCCCCGCAGAGGCTGTCCACAGCCGGTGCTGCTGCCCCAGGTCTGCTGGTGAGACCCTCGGTTCCAGTGGGAGCTGCTTTTCCACTGTGAGCTCAGACCCCGGAACAGTTACCTGTGGCCAACTATACACTCCTGGGTGAGTGTTCTGTTTGGCCGGGAGGTCACAGTTTTACCTCCTTTCAATGAACATCCCCAGCGCTGGCTACGCCAAGAGAGTTTTGCGTGGTGCGTCACAAGCAGGGAATGGGGATTCACTGTGGGAGCCGAGGGACCTCAAGGTGCCGACCGCGTGTAGCAGGGTCAGCCCTCCACAGCCAAGGCTTATCCCACACTGGATAAACTTATCTCTAGGACCAGGCATGCCCGGCTTCCGGGCTGTCATCCCTCATGCTCCTTTCCAGACATGGGGGGCTGACAGCGTGGCACCAGGGGCCCCTGGGGTGAACGACCAGTTTACTGGGTCATCTGCCTGGAAGCAGCAGTGTCAGCAGGGGGAACATTATGGAGGTGCCTCAGCCCAGCTCGCTGGTCTCATCGCCCATGTCTTTCTGGTTCATAACACAGAATCGTGCTTTCATCAAGAAGCTCATATTCTCTAGATGATTCAAAAATTCACAGAGCAAATCTAACACCAAGTGCTTCTTTCCAACGCCTTTTCTTTAACCCCAAACATGGTTTCCTGCAAGTCCTCGATGGCATCAGGAACCGCTTTTGGAGAGGGGCTGGGTGGCTGTGGAGACATCTGTCCTGACCCCACCAGGGCTGCTGGTCCTGCCATGGCTGGTGAGAGAGAAAGACCATGCATGCGGCGTCCTGGGGCAGCCCCCCGCTGCCCCGCTCACAGTCCCCACGGGACTTGGGACAAGTGGCTTAGGCTTTGTGAGACTCATTTTCCCCAACATACCAGGTTACTATAATATGTGCATCAGTGGCCTATGTTCCCTGAGCTCTCCCTGCACCAGGCACTGGCCGGGACACCACAGGTGAACCAAGTGTTCTTACTCACCCACACGTGGCCCTGGGGTGGGGTCACTGCCCAACTTCAGGGAAAGCTCCACGTCACCTGGCCCAGGTGAGCGCCGGGGCAGGGCTGCTGGGCACCACCACCCTGCCGTCCGCAGAGATAGGGGGTGTTGGGAAGCTGGGGTGGGGCAGGGGCTGGAGGCCTGAACATTAGCTTCGCTCTGGGGCCCATGGAGGCCTAGGACCGTCCCATGGACCTTTGTGCAACTGCCCTCTTCCCAAAACATAGCGCCTCCTGGAGACTCAGGCTAAACTCCCCACCCTGCTTTCAGCCCTGAGAGCCCCACATCAGGAACCCCATCCTCCTGGGCCAACATGCACAGATTTCCAACTGATCCACAGACTGCGGGGGAGAGCAGCGGAGGACACCTCCCGGTGTTAGCATTCACGTCCAGGAGTGGACATGGGGAGACGCACTTCAAAAGCTGCTCTGGGAGGCGTCTCTGGTTTTCCATTTATAAAGCAGAGAGCGGTTATAAATCAGAAAAGTATTTATAGGCCCTCGCAGCAGCAATAACGGGTTCGAGTGGCCAGTGCGTCTCTGTGACTATTTCATCTTCCACGCTAACTTAAACACGAGAAGAAAAGGCTTTCCAGGCCAGGCCGCCGTGGAGACAGAGTGCGTTTGTCATAATTCATAGGCTTCTCTCTTTCTCTTCCCACTGCTCTGGAATTACACTCTGCTATTAAAATGCACTGTGGCTACCTGGCCGGTGGGGACTCCCCTTGTTCCCAGCAGCAAAGAGAGCCTTGTGGGGCAGGGCCTCAGGTGGCCACCCCAGGGCTGCCCCTGTTGGCTGTGCCCCACACTGCAGCCGCCCTGCCCCCTCCCTGCCTGGTGCCCCGTGCAGGGGAGAAGGGGCCCGGAGACAGCTTTGGGTCCTTCGAGGTAGGCCTCCAGCCAGCCCCTGCAGGACCTTCCTGCTCTCAGATGCTGCCTAGGGGAGCATTGCCCACCCAGCTCAGGGGAGTACCCAAACCTCACCTCCATGTTAGGCTTAGGGCTCAGGACTGTGGGCAGGAGCCTGAGAGCAGGAGTGGAGGAAAGGACCACAATCTCCCAGGGCTGGCCCCTATGGAGCCAATGTGCTCTGCTTCTCTTCACCAGACTCCCCACCAACTGGGGCAGGGGGCAGAGGCGGGACTCCCTCCACCCGCCCCGACCCCAGTCAGGCAGCTGACAGACCACCAGTGAGGCCTATGGCTGCAGAAAGCCTGAGAGGCACACCCAGGCCTGAGGGGTGGGAAGAACCCCCAGCCCTGGTGCTGGGCATGGGGCTGGGGGGCACGCTCCCTATGGAAGCAAAGGCCAGGGACAGGCCCCACCAGAACGTGAGGCCTGCCAGGCAGGGCAGGCACCCAACCTTGGGAGAGGGTGAGCTGGACAGCAAGGCCCAGAGCCGGCACGGCAGCCAGACCCAGACAGCCTAGGACAGCGATGAGCCTGCGGGGGCTGCAGGGGGCGGGGAGGAAGTTCCAATGGAAGGAGTTTTGGGGAGAAAAGAAGGGCATGAGAGGCAGTCTGGGTATTTGCTGGGAAGGAGTGCCTGTGCCACTCACAGGATGGCCAGGTCCAGTGCCATCTGCCCTGTAGTGACAGAGCTGACAACCTCTGTTCTGAGCTCTGCCAGCCCTGGGGATGGCCCATGTGACCTTCCCATCTCCTCCAATGCCTGTGGCATCTCAGGCAGAGTACCCGAGGTCACCAAGGAGACAAGGAACTCACCGCTGAGCAAGTCCAGACCCCCACCCCCACCCCAGGGTCCCGCCAGGAGCCTACTTCCCGGTCCTTGCTGGGCAGCCGGGCATCTCCACTCCCAGGGCCTACCCCAAGGGCCAGAGGGCAAGGTGTGCCAATTGTGCCCAATCTGGTGGCGCTGAAGCATTCCGTGGCAAACCGTCACCCATCCTGACCCCCAACCCTCCTCACAGCACCCACCTGCTGGGCTCACCTGGGGAGTCTGGCCCTGGCCCCAAACCTGGGACCCCGGAGCGGGGTCCCAGTGCCCCCCACCCCCATCCCCACTCAGCACCATCCTGAGCCCAAGGCGGCTGCGCCATCTCAGAAAACTCCAGAAGCCCCAGTGAGCTGAGGAAATAATTGCAGGCAGGAGGGCCTCGTGTGCTAAGGAGCAGGGTGGGCACGGCCTCGAGAGGGCCGAGGACAGCTTTGTTTTCGCTGTTCTCACCATGAGTCATTTCCTGGGATGGAGATACAGTACCACCTGGTTCCAAGCCCCGCTAAACTGTCATGGCCACAGCTGTGTGTGAAGAGGTGGCAGATAACAGGCCTGTTAAAGCATGAGCCCCACCATCGTGACACCGGGAGAGGCCCGCCAGCCAGGCACCGGCCTTGCCAGCTCCCAGGGAGTGGGGGCAGGGATGGGGTGGACGGCCCTGAGGGCCCCACCTGAAGGTTGTGGATGACAGGAGGCAACTCAGGCCAGGAAGCAGGCTGAGCGCCCCAGCCTCGGGTGGTCTGTTCACGCTTGGCCCCAGACGGCCATCCCAGAGCCCCTCTGACCCAGCTGGACCGCAGACCAATCCAGTGGGCACAGAAGTGCAGGGCAGGCCCCTGTGCTGGCAGGGAGGGGACACTGAGGCTGGGAGGAGGACCGCAGAGGTGACACAGGCCTGGGCCCCAGCCTGCACATGGCTAGCAGCATGGGGACAGGGAACTCAAAGCAGAAATGGAGGCATCCCTGAGGGGCAGGGCTGCGCTGAGCTCCTAAAACTCCAAGGCCAGCTGGGAGCCTCTCTGGGCCCCCAGGGTCCCCCTCCTGGCCCCACCCAGCTCCCAGGTGCTCAGGCCCTAGGTTGGTAGAGGTGAGTGGGGGTCAGGAGGGGACACAGGAGCGTCAGCTGTGGTCTGAGCTGGACAAAGGCAGCTGGCAGGAGGGCAGAGCCTATCTGAGCAGAGTGTGGAGAGGAGTGAGCACATGAATGTGAGCTCACTGAGGTCAGCTCATGCCTGTGGCCTCCAGGCTGGGCCACTGGGCCAGGAGGTGGCCAGGGGTGAGAACAGGTACAAGGGTGTGGCCCCCCCAGAACAGAAGTACCCCGACTCACCCATCAGACGTCCCCAGACAGAGGTTCCCCTAGACTCACCCAGCAGACGCCCCAGCTCCTGTCTGCAGCACCCACCTGTGGCTGGAAGCCAAGGGCTGGCTCAGGTCCTGGGCAGGATGGGAGGCCAGCAAGTGCAGAAGGGTCCTTTCGGGCACCGGGGCCTACACACTGCTCACTGCACACCTGCCCTTGGCGTGACCAGCTCCGGGAGCCAGGCCTGGGCACAGTCTGCCAGCCACAGAGTACAGGGTGGCCATCTGCCTGTCTGTCCTTCCTCTCTCCTCCCTGAAGGTGGCGGGGCCAGGGGAGATGGGCTGAGAGCCAGTCCCAAAGGGTGAGAGCCGCCGGCCAGGCAGCTGCAAGGAGGTTCGGGTGAGGCCCAGGATGGTGCACATGGCGCACAACGCGGGGCACACGCCTCTCAGGTGCCCCTCACTAGCTCAGTCTGGGGCCAGGAAAATCCTAGCCAAGCTGCGGGGCTCCGTGGTGGGCTGTCCTGGCCCTCCAGGGCATAAGCGAGGGGAGCCTGGCAGGAGCCTTTTCCGCAGGGCTGCGTTAAACAGGCATGAAAGGCTCGCAATCCAAGCTGTTCTACAGAATATTGATATTGTGATCACCGCTCCCAGCTGGGCTGCGCGGCAGGGCGCGGGCTCAGAAATACGATATTCACAGGGTCTTTTTCATAAAGGTCTTTATGGGCTTGGAAATTTAAACACCACAGAGTCTGAGTTGAATTGGAAAGCAAAAGTCTCTAAGCTTGTACATCTTAGAGGAAAAAAAATTCAATTAAGTGGGATTTTAGCTGTTTCAATAAAATTGGACTCTCCCTTTTCAAGATAAGAGCTCTCCAGCGCACAGCAACCTTTATGAGCCCCGAGCCCCCTCTTCTACACGCGTAATCCTTGCTCGGGACACAATACCCACAACAGGAAATCAATGTATAGTCGAATCAATTTGAAAATATAAAATAAACTAATATATGAGTGGAAAATTCACTTCCTATGGATTAAAAGCAGCACAAATAGCAGAAAAATCTAGCTTTTTTAGTGGGAGGAAGTGGTTTGGGGCAGGGGTCCAGAGGGCCCAGTGCTACCCCAGTCACTGGGATCAGGGAGCACCGGGACAACACGTGTCAGGCTGGCGGTGCTCAGAGCCCCCCAAAGTGGCCGGGCAGCGGGATCTGAGGGGAGAGCGTCTGAAAGTGCTGGCCTGAAGAGCTGGTAATAGGACCGGTCCTCAGGCTGTCCCCAGGCGAGGGCCAGCGCCAACTCCAGCCCTGCCTGCTGAGTATGAAGGAGGGACACCCGCCTGTGCCGTTTCCCCTCTGGATGCCCTCCCCATGCCCACTTTCTTCGCTGGTCCCTCTGGTGCGGGAGCTATTGTCCATGTGGCCCTCTCGCTGAGACACATGGGGCAGGTACGTGCTCCCCGCTCCCTGATCTACAGCCCTCCAACTTCCATCTACATAGACACCTGGTATCTCCTCCTCCAGGAGGCCCTCCCTTACCCTGGGCAAGCCCCCACCCCCATCTGCCAGGCCTCTCCCTGGTCTGGACCGGACCCCAGACCCACCCAGCTCCTGACCCAGACCCCCCACAAGCAGGTGGGCCTCAGGGTCTCCAAGACCATAGCACCACCTGACTGCCTACTTCCATCCCCACGGAATGGTCCCCACACCTTTTGTCCAACCCACCCCTGCAGCTGCCCCCAGGGCCACATGATCTGTGGGGGTTGGGTCTGCCTCCTCCACGCACTCCTACAGCTGGAAGCTGGAGGGCTCCAGCCGACAACTCCCCCTTTGGATTTTGTTTCCAAGTATTTCCTCCAAGTGGACACCACAACTGCTGGTCCTGGTGTCCTCTGTCATGCTGCGGGCAGGCTCAGGACAGGCTCCCCAGTAACGGGTGTCTGGAAAAGCCCCCAGTGCTCCTGGAAGGGAACGCGGCCTCCCACTCATCATCTGCTAAGCCACCGTCCACAAACTCGCCCCGAAAGCTGCCTAATCACACACACACCCACGGACCTACCTAGGCGCCCACCCTCGTGTGCCAGCCCCTCTACTCTTCCTCCCCGAGCTTAACCACTTCTAACCCAGCACCTGTCCACCCCCTGCTCCACCTGTGCTCACTCAGCCACCAACCCATATAGTAACTCGCTCAGCAAATCCCACAGCCCGCCTAGTCGCCCATGTGCCCACGGAATCACAAACCCCACACACAAGATCAACAGCCCACACAAATACCCACCCACCTCCCCTCACACCTCTCCAGCCACCCACTCACCCATTCTTCACCCACCACCAGCCCACCAGGCCCCCCCCACACCCACACACACACCCAAGCAGCCCGCCCTACACCACTCTTCTGCCTACCCGCCTGCCTACCAATCCCACAGCCGGCTGCCCCGGCCGCCACCTGGCCAGCATCCACTCACATCCTGCTGTCAGACTGTTTGTCCCCTTACCCCACGGCCATCCAAAGCTTGGGGACTGGGTCAGTGCAGGCCTGTCCTGCCAGTGTAACTCCATCCCCGTGATCCACGTGGGGTCCCACCACTGGCACACCACTCCATTGCCTTGGCACCCTGCAGTGAGCCTGGAAGAGGAAGTCCTGATGGGGAAGCAGCCTTGGGGACCAGGGTCCAGGAGCGGGTCCGGGCGCCGCCCTGTGTGCACGGTGTTGACAGCAACAAAGCAATAAGACAGAAGCCATGTCACACCCATCACCTGTTCTCAGCCGAGCCCTGGGCCAGCCTGCGGGCACAGCAGATGCCTGCTCATCCCGACATTCTAGAAGGGAGACAGGCATCCAACAAGCAAGCAGAGAAACAGTCACTTCTCACAGTGGCCCTGCCCCAGAAGACCACCTGGCCAGGCTTTGTTGGGAGGGGTCTCTGCACACAGGAGACAGGCTGGTACTGGGTCTCTCACAGGGATGCTGCCTTTGAACTCTTGCCAAGACCACGGGACAGGGCACCCGTCAGCCCCTTCCAGCAGGTCTGACCAAGGCCTCTGGGCATTGGTAGCAACCCCCCACCCGCCCTCCTGCCCCCTCCTGGCCGCTCAGGCTCCTGTTCAGTGTGCCTGGCCTGCCCTTGGCTGTCTCCTGAAAGCATGCCCCCCATGTCTGCCCCTCCCCGGGCCCAGTGGTTCCCAGGCCGTGCACCTCAACCCATGTGTGCAGTTTCTGGGGCTCAGACGGGCAGCCCGGGGCTGAGTCCGCCAGACATGCGCAAACGGGCTCGTGAGCAGAGTTCACCGTCCTGCACAACGAGGGGGAAAGCTTGATTTGTAAACACTCGGTCAATATGAATTAATGCCATCAGGACGGATTTGGAACTAAATTGGACAATCACGTTGGCTGCACCCAAGGCCTGGCGACAATAGGTAAATTAGATCATCGTTAAATTATCACAAAGGAAAAATGCATAATCGGCAGCAGGGCTGGTAGAAAGATTATGGTTATTTACAAAAACCGTGCTGTTTGCAAATTTGTGCAAAATTATTTGTTCCTGGTGGAGCTTTACGGAGCTATCTACACATTATCTCTGCCTGAGCTTCCCGGCCTGCATATTAACTAATGTCGCAGCTTAATTGGAAATAGAACCGCCAAATTGTAAATCGCTTTTCTGTCATCTGTCTCATGGCCACGCTGTCCCCAGGAGCAGGGTACTTGGAGTGAGCCCTTCTGCCCACTGGGTGGCTGGCTGCCCAGGACCTGCCCTGACCCCCTTGGCTGATTTTGGTCCCTCACCCTGCCAGGCCCGCACTGGGCCCCCACCTCTGTGTGCACACGCCCAGCTGCAGCCTTCCAGGCTCTGAGCCGGGCATGAGGTTTGCAGACCTGCACAGCTGAAGAAAACTCCCAGGGCTGCATTTGGCAAAGGTCTGGTTAACCACTCTTTGCTTCAGTTGGACCATCAAAGCAAGGGGGACAGTCACTTCCGCAGGAATGAAGGGCCACTGTGGTGCACTCCCAGCTCTGGGACTTGCTCACTGGGAGGGCAGCAGGACGGGTGTGCCCCTCTTGGGCTGGGCCTGCATCTGCTGGCCTGGAAGGTGGGCTTAGAGATGCCCCCACCCCTTCCGCCACCAGGCGTCAGACCAGACCAGGAGGTGGGGACAGGCAGTGACCAGAGAGGCCCATGGGGCTGCCGCCTGTGGTTCTGGCTGACCTTTCCGTCCTGCAGTTGGTGACGGCGTCTCCGGGACACAGGCGGCCCCTGCAAGCTGGCGGGGCCCGTTGCCTTGGCCCATTAGGGCGCGGGAGCCATGGGTTCTCGCTCATTGGACAACAGTGTCTTCTTTAACTGGTTTATGTGTCTTACCCCAGTAGTATCTGTGTGGGTCAACAAGGGGGGCACAGAGAGGCAGCAGGAACAGCCTGCGAGCCAGGGGGCAGCTCCACAACAGCACCTTGCCTGCAGCCTCTGCCAGACCAGGCCTGCATCACCCACAGCTATGGCCAAGTGCCCAAGAAGGGGCGCTGCTTGCAGGGAGAGGGGCCCAAGGACGGAGGCCTCCCTGGACACCGTGCACTCCCGCGGCCCCGGCAGCTGCCCCAACCGGCTCCTCGATGTGGTCCCCTCGCCGCCGCTCTGGGTCCTGCCCACGAATAAAGCCAGAATAGGCCACGGCCCCTGCCCCTCTGAGGGCCGCTATGGGGACCTCAGAAGCACAATGAGGACCTGCCGTGGGTGCCTGTGGGTTAGAAGTTGTCATGCCTGGGGGACAGGACACTGGCGGGGATGCTGGACCTCACCTTCCTGCCCACACAGCTGTGTGGCCCTGCGCGCTCATGCAGACCCACGGACCCATGGACCCATGGCAGCTAAGATGCCACAGCCTCCCAGCCACAGTGGCAGCGAGGGGAGCCAGGGCTGCGGAAGCGATGGAGAGCAACTCGGCCTCAGGGGCAGAGCAGGGGTGAGGCCCCAGGAGCTCCCAGATTGGCGGCATTGGCCTCTGCCCTGTGCTTATGGTTTCTGTTTCTGTGGCTGCTTCCTGGCATTCAAGTCTGGAATGTTCAGGTGCTGCCACGACCAAGAAGCCCACATGGCAGGTGGGCCTCTGCTGTCCAGGGTGCTCGCTGGTGCACACAGCAGGAGGTGGTACCGGTCAGCTGTCATGCTGGATGCCCACAAACCCTCAGGCCTCCCCAGCCCTCTGACTGCTGACCTCCACGGCCTTCCACCTTGAGGCCTGGAGTGCAGAGCCACCTGGAGTTCCTGAAGCCATGTGGTCCCCGCCCAGCTCCCGAGGGCCTGAGTGTCCTCCTGGGGACGGCTCCCCCCGCCAGCCCAGGCAGCCCTGCTCTGCCCCCAGACCCAGGCCGGAGGTGACCCCCAGCCGTCCAGCCCTCAGTTCTCCATGTGACTACCCCTCCCGGACCCTCGGCTAAAGGTATGTTTGTTCTATTGTTGCTTGTTCTCAATCAGCTTTAACGTTACGTGTGTGCCCTGTTCTCCACGCTGAGGAACCCCCTTACTTACCTCCTCCCACTCGCCCCGCATGGCTCATTGCTATTTTAGCCATTCTATGGACAAGGAAGGCTCAGCCGGGCTGTGGCTCAGTAGGCAGGGTCTGTGGACTCCGCCCGGTGAACAGAATACAACAGAGGCCCCATTCATTCCCCCACCTTGGCCAAGCATCCCCTGGGTGCCAGGCCCCGTGTTGGAGACCCATGTCCCCTCCCATGGGGCCTCCGTGCTAGTGGAATGGGGACAAGTCCACAGGAGACACTCATACCACATCTGGAAGATGGAGGGAACAGGCGGCAGATGGGTTGCTCTTCCCCACGGAAGAAGAGGGGAGGGCCGTGGGGTCCCAGATGGGGCAGGGGGGCAGCAGGAACAGAGGCCCTGGGTGGGCTCTGGAGGGACAGCCAGGGGCCAGTGTGGCCAGGGAGGAGGAGCACAGAGGTCAGAGAGGCCCATGGTAACCTGGTCATGTAGGACTCTGTTCCCCGTGGGCACGAGTGCCATCTTAGCGGGGTGACCCTGGCCCCTGGTGGGTGATGGGCTCCAGAGACACAGGGCAGATGTGGGGAGGCCAGCAGCTGGAGAGGAGGAGTGAGGCTGGCCCAGGGTTGCTAGATGAAGGCTGCGGGGTCCCTGAAGAGTGCCCCCCTGGAAAGCTGAGCAGCCCTTTCTGAGGTGGGTGGTCAAGGGGCCGCAGGAGGAGTGGGAAATCAAGCTGGGTTTCAACCACACGGGCCCCCTGGGGCCAGGGAGTCACGGCTGCCGGAATCAGGTTCACTTGAACAGGTGGCTTGGGAAGCCAGGAATGGTGGTATCAAGGCGGGGAGAGGCCTGGCGGGGGGCTCTGAACGAAGGTGGGGACGGATAAAGGGATAAAAGAAACAGCCACAGTGCTGGACGAGCATTAGGAGGGGTTGGCCCCAAATCCACACGCCTCAGAAGAAAGGACCAGCCTGTGAATGTTCCCTGTGCGCGTATCCACTGTGTGTTCACGTGCCTGCATCTGCCTGCGGGAGTCCATGTACTCTGTGTCAATGTGGACATGTCCATGTGACTGTGGCAGTGTCCCCCTCCTGTGTGTCTCTGTGTGTGGCCGCATCTGTGTGGGTGCACGTGGGCTGAGAGCAGGCTACGGGAGCGGGAGCTGGGGTCGGAATGCCCAGGACCACCCCGACTGAGCGTGTCCTGAGCCAGGCAGAGCCCCAAGGGCCAAGGCAGGGTTAGGGTCCCTGGGGCAGCCCCACGGAGCACGCCTGGGAGGTCCGTGTTGGAAGGAAGAGTCAGAGGTGACCTGTGGGGCCGCTCCTGGTTGGTCGGACAGTGCCCACGGCGGCCCCAGCTCCCTGCCTGGGGTTGCAAGGTCCCCAGAGCCAGCACCCTGGGCTGGTCAGGACAGGAAGGCCGAGCTGGCGGGTGAGAAGCAAACCACCTGCCGGCCCCCCTCCCCACAGGCCCGGGCGGCCTCCAAGTGTCGATTCTGCGTGACTAACTCATTGATCGCCTCGCCGGGGTTAATTAATTAATTAGGGGTGGCCGCGGAGGACGGTGGGCTGGGGCCTGGGAAGGATCGCACCACCAGGAGCTTTATTAGTACATAAAACGAGTGTTTAAAACCCACATGGCCGCGAGTGCGCTGTTGAGGCTTCTCATTAAACAAACCTATAAAATTACTTGCCTCATTATGTATTTTCGTGGCTTCCTCTGCCTCCTTGCCCCCGCCCACCTGCCTCCTGCACCCGCTCTAAGTGCCTATTTGAAATCAATTTCTCTAATAATGGACTTAATGAGCTCATCAATTAGGGCTGCCATAACCGAATGTCGCCGTGCTCGGCGGTTATCAGTTAAACTCTGGAACTAATTTCCATGCTTCATCTATCAGGGGGTGCCCACCGCGCTTGCTGCTGCTCCGGGACGATAGGGAGACCCCGGGGCCCTTCGCACCCGGCGAGAGGGGCGGCCTGGGAGAGGACAATGGGGACAGCGCCGCCTGCCAGGCCGGGGAGCCGCCCAGGCGCGGCTCCGGCATAATTAGCCGTAATGGATGAGACCCGCAGCCGAGATAAGATGGTCGTTCCACATGGAAAATCCCATTATGCCTTTCTTACCTCTCCACGCAGCCTCCAACAAGGCTGCCCTCGCCCCTCGCCCCCTTTAAATAAAGCCCAACAGGCCGGCTCCACGGAGGCCGCCCATTTCCCCAAATCCCAGGGCCCACAGGCGGAGGGGGGCCCCTCTGGAAGGAAAACAGGACCCCTGCTGCTCAGGCTGGGCGGGGGGGGGGGGGGGGGCGGGGGGCGTGGCTGGGGTCAGCCCTTGAGAACACCCAGGGATAGGTGCAGGGGGAGAAGTCCAGAGGATGGCAGTCAGGGAGAAAGCTCGGAGGGCAGAAGTTTCCAGAAGTGGGACGAGGGGCTGCCAGGAAGGGAAGCGTCGGGTGGCAGAGCTGTTGCTGGACACAGTGATGTGTGTCCCCCGGTCCAACGGCCCATGGTGAGGGACCTGGAGGGGCACTGGAGGGGGTCACCAATCAGGCAAGACCTTGGATGGGGGGAAAGGGCAGAGGGGCCACAGTCCAGGGAGACCACTCCAAGTGGGTCTGGAGAACAGAGGCACCCCAGTTCTGGGGACATTGCATGGCACCCAGTAGAGGCTCCATACAGACAGACAGGTGGATGGTGGAAGGATGAAGGTAGTCTCTGCGCTGGCTAAGAGGTTTCATAGGAAAATCTGCACCCGGGGAAGGGGGCCGGGACCACGCTGGGGGCCCCTGGGGCATTCTTTGTTGCTGCAAGGCTCATCTTGACCCCAAGCTGAGGAGTGGCTCCCCAAGAGGGACGAAAGGGACCAAGATCCGAGACTCAGGACAGCCTGACTGTCCCCCTGGGGGCGGGTGGTGGTGGTGGTGAAGAACTGCACCCCCCGCCAAGGGTGCCCTAAGGAATCCAAGCCATGGAGCAGGTACCAGCACCCTCTTCAAGCCAGGGAATGTCCAGCAGTTCTCTGGGGCCCCAGCAGGGCCGGGCTGTCCCTGCTGTTCCTTCTGCTGACCAGGGAGAAGCTGTGGGGTGGGGTGGGGGTGTGTGTGTGTGTAGAGCATGGCAGGGGGCATGGAGAAGTGGCTGAGGAGTGGGGAAGCTGGGAGAGCTGGGTGGGGGAAATGCTAGTGCTCCCGGTGCTGGGGTGGGAAGGTGTGTGTTCTGGGGGGCCCAGGATGCTGGGAATAGCAGCTTGGGGTGTTAGGGGCAGACGGTACTGGGGGAGCTAGGGATGTGGGTACAGAGAGTTTGAGGGAGGGTTTGGGGCGGAGGGTGAGGTTTCTGAGGGGCGGGGGTGGCCCCCCCAACCCGCCGGGCGCTGCCCCTAACCTCGCTCCCTCCCCTGCCGCTCTCACCCCACGCACCCCTCCCCCGCCCCAAGCGCACCCCCGCAGGGCCAAGTTTGGGGAGCCCGGGGCTGGGGTGGGTGGGGCAGCGGCCCCTCCCAGCGGCAGCGAGTCGGGCACGTGTCGCCGCTTAGCCCGCTGCTCCCAGCGATTTGTCATAATCAGCCCGGCTTTTCTCATTAGTAAAAAGCCATTAGCCGGCTTTATCAGTAGCTGTGCGGAATGCAGCCTTGGGCAAGGGCCTGGCTGGGCCGCCTCCTCCAGGGTGCCCTCAGGGCTAACCCCGCTCCTCCACTGGAGGGCTGGTGCAGGCAGCACAAGCCTCGGGTGAGACCGGGAGGGGGAGGGCCTGGCGCTCCCGCCCTCTGACGCTCTGCCCCAGCCGGGCTGTCCCCGGCTCCCCCACCCTTGGGCACACCAGGGCCCAGAACCTGGGCTGAATGGAGCTAGGGTCCCAAGATTCAGCCCCAAACGTCACTGCACTGCCCAGGGCGGGCCTGTCGTCCCAGCCCTGCGCAGTCCCTCCCACAGTCCAGATGAGGTTTTGAGGGCACTCTCTGGGCAGCAGTCGCTGGGCAGCACCGTGGACCCCGGAACCAGTGAGGTCCACATGCGGGGCTTGGCTTGCAGGAGGCGACTGCAGGGAATAGGAAGCGGGGACAGGTCGTGGGGCTTGGGGACACAGCTATACTCAGAGGAGTCCCTGCCCAACTTGAGCAGGGGGGTGGAGCCCAGTGGACCCTGAGCGGAGGGGGGATCATCCCAGCCAGAGGATGGGAAGAGTAATGGGGGGCAGGGGAAGCCTTTAGACAGTGGAACCCACAGGTATGTGCGGGGCAGGACCGGACACCGCGGGGCTGGGTCTGGGATCCAGGGAGGTGAAGAAGCTGGGGGCAGGGCCTGAAGGAGACTGGTGAGGGGGAGGGGAGATATGGGGCCTGCACAGAAGGAAGAGGTCAGTGGGGCCAAATGACCCTGAGCGGATGATCCCTTGGGATCTGAGACCTGCCGTGGGACTTAGCAATGTGGGTGCCCATGGTGGCCGGAGAGGAGCGTCCTGAGGGACTACTGGAATGGGGCAGTGGGTGGGCTGAGGAACAGGGGGCAGCTCTTGGAGGGGAGGGTGGGTGGCAGGAGGGACAGGGCCAGGCTTTTGAAGAAGGGAAAGGACCAGCCTATCTGTATTGGTGGAATGCTGGTCATGATGGAACCGAAGGTGGACGCTGTGGGGTCAGTGGCCACGGGAGGCTGGAAGGCAGGCACAATCTGGAGAGCCTGCAGAAAGATGCAGCCAGCAGGGCTGGGCCCAGGAACCCGAGATGCTCCCCAGCTCCCCTTCAGCCCCCCAGCAAGCTGGGAAGGCCTGCAGAGGCAGACCCCACACCACCAAGCTTAACACCCTAGTGCAGTCCCTGTCCTTCCCCCGTCACTGTGTCACTGTCAGGGGCAAAGCGTGGGGCTGTGCCCTGCCCTGGGCCTCCCTCATTCCTAGACACCATGGCTTCAATCCCCAGGTCCCACGTGGGGCCGTCCCTCGGCTGCTCTTAGGGGCAGTGAGCAGTGAATACAGCCGAGCCCTCAGAGGAGCTGTTCTCAGCAGGAAGACTCATGGCCTGGTCGTCAAGGGCTCCTGAGGTACCCAGTCCCACAGGCAGAAGTGCCTCCTGAGGACCACATGAGTGAGTGAGCAAAGGGACGGGTGAGAAGCCCGAGAGACCTGGCCCAGCTGGGCTGGTCACAGCACTCCCTTCCCAGAGAAGTGCTGTCAGCCCCCAGGCAGGGCAGGCAATGGGCCACCACAGCCAGCTCCACGGAGCCTTCCAAGCCCTGGACTGTGTCCTCACTGCCACCCAAGTCCTGAGCCGGTTGTCTCTGTTTGCAAGGTTGGGGTGCCCTGGGGGTGAACTCCTGAGCTGGGAAGGCGGTGGAGCAGTGCTGGGCTCTAAGGCTGAAAAGCCCAGGCCTTTTCCTCCCTGCAGGTGGGAACCCAGGCAAAAGGGGGCCACTCAGAGATGAGGGGCTCCTCGAAGTCCCTGCCCCCTGGGGGGTCTGCAAGAGCCCTCAGCACTTTTCTCAGTTGTTCCAAAATGGCGGTATTAGCCGCAGCTGGGAACCCAGCACACGGGCAGGTGGCCTGGCAGACGGTCTCTGTATGGGTGAGGGTCCCAGCCCTGCACCTGGGTTCCTGGCACTGGGCCTGCGAAGGGCCAGAGTCTCTTGCCACACATCAACACCTTACAGGCTGGGGGTGACCACTTAATGCTCCTTGGCCGGACATCTGTGGAGGAATATTGTTTTAAGTGTCCACTGAGATGGTCGAGACCACCTTTGGGTTGTCCTCAGGCCTGGACAGGGCGACAGTGTGGCCCCAGTTGTGCCTTTGCCTGCTGCCTCCCCCTAACCCCAACCCTGCACAGAGGAGGACACCTGCAGGGGGTGAGGCCACATCGGGGCTGGAATTTTCTGGGCAACAGATGCGGGCGTTGCCTGTCCAGGAGCTGCCTGGGTACAGGATGGCATCTGGACTTTCCCCCAGGGCCAGGGTGTTCAGGGGAAGATGGGTTATCCTACTGGTACTGAGGACACAGACTATACTTGCCCCTGTCCCTGGGCATGGGGCAGAGCAGTTCAGGTGGAGGCTCAGGACGACGGCCAGCCTCCTGCAGGGGTTCGGCGCCTGACTTCCTGAGGATATCTTCTTCCCCCACATGGGGAAATGCCATGGCCTAGAATGCCAAAAATCCCAGATGCACCTCCCCTTGCCTCAGTTTACCTGACTGTAGGATGAGGGTGGTGAAAACACTAACTTCAGGGCTGTGAAGACATGAGATGATATAAACACAGCTCTCAGCACCACATACAGCGTAGGATGGACATAAATGAGAGCCGGTGCTGCTCTGCTGGTAACAATAACAGCCGTGCCGGTGGTAGCAGCGGCAGTGCTGTTAATGGTGAGGTAAGCACCAGGGCAAAACCCCCAGCCCATTCACTGTCCCAGATTTCAGAGAAGGGGGATGCTCAGTGTCCCCTGGTGGTTCTGCAAATGAGCAGGGAAATCAGGCCGGGGTTGAAGACGGGTGCTTTGCTTCTGTCTCCTGGGCTATAACCCACAAGCACATGAGCCCCGCCCTTGGGAGGCCCAGACAGCCTCACTGAGCAGGAGGCCCGGCCTGCTCATCCCAGCGCTCATCCACATCTAGATGTGGGAGCCAGCTGCAGGCATGGCCTCCCCCTCCTCCATCCCTGTGCTTGGTGTCCCCACTGGCTGCATCTTCACTCTGCCTCCAGCCCCTGGCTTTGTGGTGCCCCGACCCCACTGTGGGTCAGGTGGCCGGCAGGTGGGGCTCCTTCCCTGCATCCTCCCAAAAAGAACTCCGCAGATAACGGAAGGAGGTGGAGGGCTGGGCCGGGATTGGCAAGAGGAAGACTGACCTTGACACTTGACACTTGACACTGGGGTGCTCCAGGGATGGGGCTGCACTGTGCAGGTAGGTGCTGCTCCCTCGTGGTGGCTTGGCCTCTGAGTCAGGCCTCAGGGAGCTGTCCAGGCACTCTACTCCTCCGGGTCAGACCAGCAGCTGTCCCTCCCAGTGGCTGCTCCCTCCCTGAGGCCGAATAGGCACAGGCACTGGGTCGCCTCCAGATGACCTAGCACGGGGCATCTGAGCCTCCCCTGGGTATTTGATTTAATTTGCTGAGACCACAAACCAAGCCAGGCTGGGACAGGGAGGCAGAAAAATCCCTGGTGACAAGGTGGGTGTGGGTCCTCCCCAAGCCCAAAGCACACCTGTGAAATGTCCTAGAGCCAGGTGTCCCCGGGGACCTTCATCAGCTGGCATCTGGAGAATGGGGGCCACCTCTAAGAGTGTCTGCCTGAGGAGCCCCAGACAGGGGCCTGTCACCTCCCATCCCCATCCCAAATGTGGGTACCAGGCACCGTCTAAAGCCTCAGGTTCCCAGGGGAACTTAACTGCAGGGCACTCCATTTCAGGCAGGTCTGCCAGGAAGTGCAGGGCAGCCCCGTGGCCATCAGCTCAGGTGGCTAGGGGTAGCCAGGCTTTCGGGACCCTGCTGGTGATTGGGAGACAGACCCCAGTAGCCACGCGGTGCCCAGGGGATGAGGTAGGTTCAGGGGCCCTGGGGGGTCCAGGCAGAGCAGCTCAGAGCAGCGCAGCAGCTGGCAAGGACAGGGTTAAGAGTGTGCTGTGGGCCTCCCTCCCGCTCCTTGAAATGGATCCCTGGTTCCAGAATGACTCCGCTTCCCCTCTTAATCTGTATTTTACGAGTGAGAAGCTTTGCATTATGCAAATCGTTAGATAGGAACAGGTGACATTTCAGCAAAGAACATGAGCGGGAGCGGGCCAGCGGGCGGGCTGCTGATTTAGACATTAGTATTTGTCACTAGGGCGGCTGGGCTGGAGGGGGCTCGGCTCTTCACACCTTAAGGTGGAAGTCTTGGCGGCCAGGGCCAGCCCAGTCCCCTTAGCAGAAGGCACCCAGTATGCGGAGGCTGCACCCACGCCGGGCTCTGTCCCTGTACCTGGCAGCCAAACAGGCAGGGCAGCACAGCTCCATTTCACAGATGAGGACACCAAGGCACAGAGAGGCTATGGGCCAAGCTCGGGAACTTCCAGGTGGAGCTAGGGCAGGACCCAAGCCAGGCAGGCAGTGGGGACCATCTTTGTACCCCTCCCCACTGGCCTGGGGTCCCCCGTGCCCAGGCTGGCTCTCCGTGTCCTGGGGCCCAGGGACCTATGTCAGCTCCACAGCCTGCTCACGTGGTCATCTGCTCCCATGGGCCCACCCCCGGGGATGCACCCTCTGCCCACAGAGCCCCAGATACCTCCCCCTCCTGCCTCACCCCACCCCTGCTTTGAGCGAAGCTGTGGCCATCTGTCATCCCATTGTCAAACAAATCCACCGCCCACAGGAAGTCATTGGGGAGGAAATGGACAGAGGGAGAAGCGAGGGGCCGCCACACTTCACAGGGGACAGCAGCCACGTCCTTCAATTTTTTAGCTGCTCGCTGCCCTCTGCACTGCTGCTGGGCACTGAGATCCTGGGGGAATTAAAACACTGAAAGCCTTGGCCGAGGTGTGCCTGGGGCCCCAGGGAAAGGGCAGGACTGGATTTCCACAGTGGGGTATCAGCATAACCCTGGATCGGGAGTCCCCATCTAGCCCGGCTTGCTGACCATGGGCTGCTGCAGACTGGCCATGCAGGGGGTCTATGGCAGGCCCTGTGCATCCCAGTAGGCACGGGGCACAGGCCCCTGGGGCGCCTGAGGGTTTCTGGCTGGGCCACAGTCCAGGCCAACCACCACTTGCACCTGAGGCCTTATCTGCAAGAGCAGGCTTGGGCTGCATCGGGGTGCCCACTCCCCCCGGTAGAGCCTGGGTGGCCCTCCTGGGTGCTCAGAGGAGCTTTGAAGGTGTCCCCAGGGGCTCCTTCCCAGGGCACGTCCACTGCGGAGCCTGGATCACCAGCATTCCCCCGGTGTCCCCGCAGGCTGCAGCTGCCGAGAAAGCTTCACCCTGCGGCCTGGAGGAGCCCAGATCACCTCCGAGACCTCATAGCTCACATAGCCTTGGGAAACAGCCACATGAAAGGGGCCTGGGCCAAGGACAGTCACTGAGATAGTCTTCCACCAGCCCTGATTTGGAGGTGATGAGTGGCTAGAGGGAGGGGTCCCCTTGATGCCCTGTGGAAGGCTGGCCCCACGAGGCACTATCTTCGGTGCTGACACCTAGCCCCCCCACCTTTCGCGGCCACACGGAGTTTTCCCTGGCCCTCGCCTGGCCCGAGGCCGCAAGGACACTCAATGGATGAGAGCTGGTCCAGTCGCCGAACTGCCTCAGTCTACCCCACCGGAGCCAGGGGGCAAACATGGCCTCTCACCTGTGGCAGCAGCTCCTGCTCCCACGCCCACAGGACACAGAGCTGTCCCTCAGAATACCCTAGGAGTCTGGGCCGTGGCACCCGGGGCACAAGAAGAGCCAGGCTGCCCTAGGGGAGGACCTGTTCCTGCCCCACTTCGGTCCCCGTGGCCTGCCCACAGAGTCAGGGCCGCATTCAGAGCCAGCAGCATGGGGACCAGCCCACAGGAGCTGAGCAGATGTGGGTTTCTGCAGGGACCCCTTTCCACCCCTGCAGCCAGCAGTACAGGTCCCAAAAGTGTGGGTCCCTGTCCATCCTGGGGTCCCCCAGGCCCCTTGGGCAAGCCAGGCCTTGGACGGAAGTGACAACCCCACCCTTACCTGAGGACAGAGCCTTCGGCCTTGGGGGTGTCACTCAGAGTGAACAGACCCCGGGGAAAACCCACACACTTCCAAGGGGGCTCCATCATGTTGCAGAGATGCCCTGAGGACAGAGGGAACCCTGGATAGCGAGGGCAACCCACACAGAGTGTGGCAGTTTCCAGGCTCAGAGAGGAGGTGTGGGGGGACGTAGCATAGAGAAAGCAGGCAGTGGACACCCGGGAAACGCCTCCGGGACCAAATCTGAGCAGCTCTGGACAACAGCCGGGGCTGTGTTTGCAGGTGGGATGGTGGTTTGAGGCAGATCCCAGCTCTGCCCACAGCCAGAGAGCAGCAGGAGCGGCCCTGCTCCCAGGGTGAGGAGCATGCTGGACACGGTTCTGGGAACAGTTCCCCAGGGAGGGGAGGACCCCAGAGGCCTTGAAGACCTGTCCCCACAGCTGGAGGCTCAAGGTTTTGCAGCTGCGGGCATGGGAGGGGAGGAGAGGCCCAGAAGATGCCTCAGTGGGCCGCAGGACTCCTGCTGCCCTAGCAAACTGTTCCTGGGCCCTCCAGACTGTACCGGAAGGATCTCGTTGTTCCCACAGCTCCCTAGGCTTGAGGCCAACCTTGGTGGGTCCTCCCTGTCCAGGGTCAGCAGGTGACCCAGGCCCAGAGTAAGGCTGGTGTCTGCTGAGGGCCTGAATCAGGAGCCAAGGAGGGGGCTGCCAGATGCCCTCCCCCCATGGTACTCCTCCCTCTCGAGCTCTAGCAGCATCCCTGTGGTTGGGGCAAGCAAGGACAGGAGTGTCCCCACCAGCCTTTCATCTCCTATTCTCCCACACACGTGCCCAGCACCCCACAGAGCCGGGCACCGCCCTTAGCCCAGGACTGGGGCATAAGCCTCCTGCTGCCCTTAGAGCCCCTGACCCTGGGGAGCGTGGAGAGGTCGGGGTGCCTCTGTGCACGGGGAGGAGGACAACCAGGGGCCAGGGCAGCAGCTGCCTGTTTGGCCACTCCCAGGGACAGGTTGGCATGCAGTAGGTGCTCAATAAACAGGGACTAAACAAAGACACAGAAATGGGCATTTAGTTTTATTTGCACTTAAAAGCCAGGCTTGCTGGGAAGACAGCAGTTCCTGCCTCCTCTGCCCAAGTACCCCACTCCCCAGGCTGCCTGCCTGCTGCCCCTGGCACCTGTATGTAGTCTGTCTGTGGTCTGTCCGTCCATCTGGGCATCTCCTTCCCAGCAGCACCCTGCATGGCACTGACATTTAAGATGAAAAGTAAGGGCAGCTGGCCCAGTTCTGACAGCAAGTGCGGGTTTGAAATTAGCATCAGAAAAGGAAGCAGTGTCCTTATCACTGGGGGTCCTCCCAGGGCAGCTGCTCCCCTTTCCCATTGTCCCTCCATCAATAATCGCTTACCTTCAGGCTCATAAACGTCGCTCTTGGGGAGCTCATGAACAGATTTTCTTAAATTAGCAAGTAGAGATATTTATGGGTTTCTATTACGCATGACGGGTCGGGGGGGTCACTGGAGAGACATCAGCGAGCACACACCACGGTGGGCACCCCGTCTGAGCCCAGAGAAGGGGGAAGGCACCAGGAGGAGGAGTCGCCAGCCCGGCCACCTCCAACCCCTGTGGGGACAGCCTGTGAGGGTGGGACCCTGCTGCCAGCCTTGAAAGCTGCTGCAGGAGGAAGAGATTTCCATGTGGGGGCTCCCCAGCCCCAGAGGAGGTGGTCAGACTCCCACTGCCTCCTGGGAGCCTAAAATCTGGACCCATCTCTGAAAGTCCTCACCAAGCCTCGGGAGCGGCTGTCGAAACAAGGACAGCCCCTCACAGGTGTGAGAATCACGTGCACACACATAGCACTCACGTGCACACACATAACACATGCACCTCACACATACACGTGACTCACATGCACACACGTGACCCACGTGTGCAGTCACGACACGTGAGTGCACGTGACTCGCATGCACACTTGTGACTCTCGCACACGTGACGCACACCCGCACTCACACGTGTGACTCACACGTTTGCACACATGACACACTCCCACGTGACTCACACACATGCACACACATGACTCACACACTCACACTCACACATACAGCCTGCCACAAACCAGAGGATGTTGCCTTTAACACACCTTAGCCCTTTCCCCGCTTCTGCTCCCTTCTTCCTTCTTCCCTTCTCCTCCCCTCCTCCTCCTCCCCATCCCCCAGCAGCCCCTCCACAGACAGCCAGAGAGATCTCTTCCTAACTTTAATCTGGGAACAGTTTTAGATTCCGAGAAGGGTCACAAAACTAAGACAGTTCCCACCCACCCACCCAGGGCCCTGCCCTTCCGTTTCGACACGGGGTGTGTGTGTGTGTGTGTGTGTGTGTGTGTGTGTGTGTGTTTGTTTGACAACTAGGAGCCCAACATCGGCAGGCACACTAGCCTCCAGTAAAGCCCAGGTTTGGTCAGTTTCCCATTTCCCCACCATGCTCTTTCTCTGGCCCAGGACGCCTCCTGGAACCCCAAGATGCCTCCTCCAGAGCCTTCAGTCCCTCCTGGCCTTTCTCAGTCTTGACAGCGTAAGGGCTAGCCTGGTGTCCTGTAGGGTGTCCCGCTTGGGTCTGTCTGGTCTCAGGCTCATCATGCCCCCCGCCCCCGTCACTCCCACAGAGGGCAGCGGCTCTACCAGGTGGCCCGGGGGGGCAAGGGTGCGCACGGCCTCCTCTCCCGGCCCATGCTTAGCCCACTTGAGGAGGTCTAGTACCTTTCAGAGACGCCCACCAGTGCCCACACCCATACCCTACATCCCCCAGGGCCCTGAGGCCCATTCCCACCCTCCTCCCTCCCCCACTGAGCTGGCCCCACACCTGCCCTGGGGTCCCTGCCCTAGCCAGGCGTCCTTGGCCACCATGCCACCCACCAGAATGGCCCATCTGCTCCCTTGTTGGCGTCTGCCCTTGCGGAGCGTCAGGGACTGGCCAAGTCACTGCTGGTCCCTATACCGGGCTCAGTGCCACCAGGGGCATGGCTGCTAGTCCACGGGTGTGCGTGGCCCTGAGATCCATGGGAAGCAGGGCAGGCAGCCCCGGTGGTGGGGGCTGGGGGTACAGAAGGTGGCCAGCATGCAAGAGGGGCTCTGAGAAGGGCACAGAGGCCAGCTCTGTCTCGAGTACAGCGAAGCTGGGGAGCTGGGTGGCTGGACAGCAAGGGCGGGGCCATCTGTGGCTCAGGCTCCGAGTTGGGCCCTGCTTGGTAACCCGCCGGTGACGGTGACCTCCCCCCACCCCCGGCGAGGGGAATGGGGTGAGAGCAGCCAGGCAGACACTGGGCAGCCCAGCTGTCACAGAGGAGACAGAGCCCTGGGCCCTGCAGGGAACTGGACAGGACAGCGGCTGGCCCCATGACACCGGCACTGGGGGGCCTCAGCCAAGGAGAGGTGGGAGGGGAGCTAACAGTGGGTGGGCTCTCCAAAGGGCGTGGAGGGAAAGGAGCACTCTGGGTGCTGACCCAGGGGTCCCCAGGGCAGCTGTGACAGTGGAGATGGGGAGCTGGAGGCTGGGCTTGACACCGGGACCCACCTGTCCCTGGGGGAGCTGGAGGAAGACCCAAGCAGTCCACTTCCTGTGCCCACCCAGGAGGTGCTGGTGTCCTCGTGTCCTTCCCTGCCCAGTGTGAGTGGGAAGCTGGGGTGGGCAGGAATTGGGCAGGAGCAGAGCCAGCACCCCCCAGCACCCCAGGCAGAGAAGACACGGCCCCGCCCCACAGCCCCCAGGGGGCCACTGGAAGTGCCCCCTTCCCCACGCAGGTCTGAGCCCAGGCTGGGCCGTCCGCCATGTCTCTCCCTCCACGCAACCCCTGATTCCACCTTAAATGGGTCTGATCAGCCCTCGCACCGGTGAACGCATGCTAATATCGGCACCAGTGAAGAGCAAATCAGGGCCCAAGTGTGCTCTACCCTACCGGCAGCCAGCGCTGATGGCTGCAGAAGTCATACAGATCTCATTTAATCTCGCGTCTATCTATCACCGCGGACGTCTTCGCCCTCTTTGTGCCGGGGTAATATGTGCTCATTACGAAAGCAAAACAGATCTGGCATGAATAAACGCGGCTGAAGTGCTCACTGGGAATGTGACAGCATGATCGGTGGCGGCAGTAATCCCGAGAATCACGGGCTAAATTATTCCATAACCGTGATTTGAGGGGACAGCCCGGAGCACCCCACAGCTGCCTGCACCGCGGCGATGGGTCCTGATAAAACATCCTTCCCAATTTACGGGGCGCGCTTGACCAGGCTGCCGCGCTGTCTAATCACGCCATCAGCGCCGCGAGAAGGGGCTCAATTGGGACTCAAATGAAGGGAGATTGGAAAAGTACTCTCAATTGAAATTACATTTGTAAATGAGGCAAGGTTTTCTGTTCAGAGTGTGAACGTCACGGCAAATCTGCTTGAGGAGTCACGGACAGAGCGGCTGGTGGCGGGCAGGGGTGGCACAGGAGCAGCAGGGGCCTGCTGGTGCCAGGGGCCCGGTGTGGGCCCCGCGGGGCAGCATCAGAAAGGTGTCAGCTGTGATGGACCCTGGGCATGTGAGGGCAGCCTGCCTCCCATCTCTGAGCTGGGGTGCTGTTGGCCTTCTCCTGGCAGGTGGGGTAGGACTGGATGATGGAGACGCCCAAGCTTCTGGGGGCAGGGACCGGGGGCCATCCACACCTGCCTTCCACTCTCCCCTCCTCTCTGTGCCTCTGTCTCTGGCCCCCCTCTGTATAGCCCCCATCTGCCTGTCTGTCTGCATGTCCCCCATGGTCCTCCCTAACTGAGGCAGGGGGCAGGGTTACATCTGACCTCAGCGGCTGGGTCTGGGACTGCACTCAGAGTGGGCAGCAGAGGGGCAGACACAACCCAGCTCAGGGGTTGGAAGCAAGAGGCCCAGACCAGTCTGACTGGCCATGTGCCCCATGACCTTGGCATGTCCCTAGGTCTAGGCACACTCACTGGGTACATTCTGAAGAAGGACACCAAGCATGTGCAGGGAGGGAGGAGGGGAGGGGAGGACTGGCCTCAAAGGTGGCCGTGAGCCCCTAGGAGAACCACACTCCCAGGCTGGTGCTGAAGGAGGGCGGTGAAGCTGCGGGCCCGGCTCCCCAGGTAGGGGCAGAAAGAGGTGCCAGTGCAGAGTAGAGAGCACCGTCCAGCAGGCTGACCTGGCCTGAGGGCGGCAGGAGGCCACGTGAGTGCACTCCAGAGCGCAGTCACTCTGGGCAGCACTGTGGGCTCAGGGTTGGCCTTGGGGTCCCTGGGCAGTGGGGGATCTAGCAGGGCTCAGTGCCTCCCCGTGGCCCTGCCCTGCCACTGGCCCTGAGCAGGGAGGTGGGGCAGGGCCTCCTCCAGTCCTTTATGTAAATCAACTCCTAATTAGCCCATCCGGCATTTGTGTAGAATATCATTTTTTTAATTACCGGCCCTGGGCAGGTTTGCCTGCTGCCTGTTGTGGGGCCAATTACCATAAATCCCCCGTAACAATTAACAATGCTGGAGCCGAGCTGCATGTATTTCCAATGTTATAATTATGCTCTGCGCTCTTGTTAATTGGCCTATCTGACTCTTTACTTTTTATGCTGCTCATCTGCTCATTACCGCAGCCATTTAATTCAATTAGCACCTTAATTAGAGGAACAGTCTTGTCCAATGTCGGGCCTTGTCAGGGAGCCGGCTTGATGAGCAGACAAACACGAAGGCGCGGCCAGCCGTGGGAGGCCCTGGAGGCCTGGGGGGCCTGGGGGGTGCCGCCTGCGGGGTGTGGCCAAGCTGCCCATGGACCCCTCCACCCTCTGAGACCCCACGCCAAGAGGCCCCACACCAGGAGACAACAGAGAAATTCTTGCCCCTCCGCCCTCCCTGCCCCCCACCCATGACCTTCCCAAGCCTCCACAGGTCTGCCCCTCCTGCCCCCACCTCCCCAGGACAGCCCCTGTGAGCTGCAGAAACTGGCCACAGCCCCAGGCACGACGTGTCCAAGCTGGGTTTTGTTTTGTGCCACTCTATTGAAATCGCTATTCCCTGACTATTAATTCTCCTAATTAGAATTAAATGAAGCATGCTAAATTGCTAGATTAACCAATAATTAAGCAGCCACAGCACTAAAACCAAATACCCCAGTGGCCCGCTGCCCCCCTGTCTCCGTGCACCAGGGTCTGGGCCAGGCCAGCCAGGCAGGGGGAGGGCCAGATAGGTCCCCACAACTGTTGTCCAGCCCCTCCCTGAGCCGCCTCAGGTGACCCCCTGCATTGGCAGGAGTTGAGGGTGCCAGCCATGTGTAAGTGATAGGGAGGTGAAGAGACGCATGTGTCCGCCCAAGGGTGGCTGTGGACATCTGTGCATGTTTGTGCAAGTGTGGACAGGACGGGACAGAGTGTGTGAATGCATGTGCATGTGAGTGTGCACATGTCTGCAAGCATGTGTGAACGTGTGTCAATGGGTGTGTGTGGGACACCACATGCTTCCGCAGCCCCTGAGAAACGTGTTGGCGTCAGAGGTGAGGGGCCCCGCCGGGTGATGCCCCCGCTCCCACCATGGGATCCAGGTGACCTAAGGGCTAAAGTGGAAAACTGACCAGGAGCTCAGCAGGGGCCTCCGGGGAAACCCCAGGAGGGGGCCGCCCTGGGAAGGGGGGGGCCATGGTTTGGCCCAAGACCCACCTGTGGTCCAGGCCACCTGGGCTCCTCCTCACTGCCCACGTGAGAGTGCCCCGCCCACACACGGGCCTTACAGGGTCAGGACCTCCAGCCCAGACCCCAGGGCAGAGGAGGCAAAACCCCACGCCCCCCAGGAAGAAGGAAGAAAGCCAGAGCCCAGAGGAAAAGGGGAGAAGGGGGCAAGGAGAAAAGCAGAGAGAAGGGAGGGGAGGGGAGGAGAGTGGGGGACCCCAACAAGGAGCACACAAGCAGGTTCTGGGTGCCTGAATACCCCGCAAATACCCCCAGCCCCTCCCACCCGGGCCGGGTCCCCTTCCCCGCCCGCACCCACCGGCCCTGGGTCCCACCGGCCCTGGGTCCCCCCGGCACTCCCCCTGCGAATGCTTCCGCACAGGTCGCCGCGTGCCCCCCCAACTCCCGGCTCAGAAGGGGCCGCCCAGACAGGGCTCCCTGCTGGCGACCCGGTCCCCCCACCACCCCCTGCCACGTTTGCAGGGAGCCCCCTGGTGGCCGCACTGGGCCTTGCAGGGCGCCGCAACCCACTGCCCTAGAGGAGCCTCTTCCTCTCCCGGGGCCTCAGAGCCTCCAGGGCCGCCCCATCCTGAGACCGCGCCTTGGCTCCCCAGCCTCTGTGGGCAAAGCCGGAGTCATGCGTGGGGGTCGCTGCCACAGCGCTCAGCCACCGTTCCCAGGGCCCTGCACACCAGCACATCTGGAGGACCAGCTGCGGGGCTTCAGGCAGGGCTCCACCTTCCCTGTGCCTCAGTTTCCCCGTCTGTGAAAGACGCGGGCACAGCGTCCCAGGGTTGCTGAGAGGATGGGGTGAGCTCCTAGCACGCCGGGAGCACGGCCTGGCCCCCACTTACCTGCGTGAGCGCGGGGCCTGGCGCGCGGCCCTGCAGGCACCCGCCCAGCGCGGGGGACGCCCGGGCTGCGGGCAGCACTGGGCCCCGCGGGGCGGACTCTCGTAGTCCGGTGGCATGCCCCCACCCGCGGGTCCGTGCGCGCGGGAACATCCATCCCTGCAGGCAGCCGGCACCATCTCGGGGGCCTCCCGGCTGTAAACTTCCCCCCTAACAGCTCGCTGCTGCAGCCGGCAGATATTGACTCCAGGAGAAACAATGGCACGAATAAAATAAAAATAAAAAAGTTAATTATCCTTTGTGTTTGTAATTTAATTAAAGATGCAGTAAAGTTTTAGTGTTTTTCCAGGTGATGATGTTTAGAGCCCCGAGAAGCTATTTGTGCCGGCGAGATTAAAGCGCATTTTAAAACGCTCCTCCAGTACTTTCACATTTGTTGATAGATTTTTAAATTAAACTTTAAATTGTAATCTAAATTACCTCCAACAATTCATGGTCCCTGTAATGAACTCCCACCGTTCCCGCTGTCATCCGTCGATGATGGAGTGTGAACAGGCCTCCTGCGGCCGCCCGCCAGCTGAAGCCGAACGGCAGCCGCTGGAGGCCGGGCCCTGGGCAGCGGGTGCCCCGAGGTGGACAGCCTGCCACCCTGCTGCTGGACCCCTCGCTCCCCAAGCCCCACAGGCCTCCTGTGCAGGGCCGGCCCGGGAGAGGATGCGTCTGGGGCAGGAGCAACCAGAAACCCACAGGCCACCCCTGTGGCCAGAAAAGGTCTTGAGCCCAGCACCAGAGCCTGGGGAGACACCCACAGGACAGGATGGAGGGCAGGTGCCCCCGCCCTGCTGGCAGAGGCAGCCTCTCCTCCTAAAGGAAGACCCCCACCCACAGCCTGGCGCCCGGGCCTTGCCCGCTGAGCTCACACCCGTGGAGAGACAAAATCAAGGCTGCATTTCTACCTTCTTAGAGCATTGCCTCCTTGGCCAGTATGGGAAGTTAGCGGATGTCCTGTCCCTGGAGGTCCTGCCGCCATCTTTAACCTTCACTGACAAATCCAGCTGGGTGCTCTGCGCGCGTCAGCGTTCCTAAGTAGGAGCGGAGTCCGGCCTCAGCGCCGCACGGCTGACTAGCTGCTGGAAAATCGGGTGGGAGACAGGCTGACCTCAGCAATCCCAGAAATGGGCCACAGAGCCAAAGCAGGTGCCAATTCCATCGACCGCTTCGTCCTTAGGAGGGATGTGATGCAATGAAATGACCAAGAACAGAAGGGGTCAGAGCACCCGGGTCACCAAAGCAGGCCCTGTGGTCGTCAGGGTTCCCTGGACAAAATCCCCAGGAAGTGTAGGTGCCGGCGTGGGACTGGGGATGGGGCAGCCTTGGAAGTAGGAGGGGCAGTAGGAGTGACTGTGGGCGTGGTCGCTGGAGTATGAGTGGGTGTGGCGGTGGGCATGGGCGTGGCGATGTGTGTGGGTGGGCGTGGTCGAGGGAGTGGCGGTGGGCGTGGCCACCAGTACAGGTACAGACAGACACAATTGTGTAGATCAGACCAGCACAGAGCAAGAGTTGGGGTGTGTTATCTGAGGAATGGGCTCTCCTCACTGTGGGGTGGCAGGTCTGAAATGTCCAGGATGAGCGGCAGGCCGGAAGTCAGAGAAGAGCTGATGCCGCCTCTGGGTCTGGAGGTGTGCGGAAGCAGGATTCCCTTTTCCTCTGAAGTTAGTCTTTCTCTTAAAGTCTTCAACTGATTGGGTGTGGCCCACCCTCTCGTACCGGGGACCCGGCTTCACTCCAAGCCCGCTGATTTCAGTGTCCATCTCACCTTCACCCCGACATCTACAACACTGCTGCCTGGCGGAGCAGCTGGGCACGTCGCCTGGCCAAGCGAGCACATGAAACCAGCACAGAGCCTGTCTCAGTCGTGGGGCCGCCCTCACAAGACCCCACGGGCCGGGCCTTCCGCAACAGACCATTAAGTCTCCCGGTTCTGAAGGCTGAAGTCTGAGCTGCGGTGGCAGCCCACAGACCTGTTCCCGGTGGTCTCAGTCAGAGGCCTCTCCTCTTTCCTCCTTGCCCTGTCCTCACCCCCCGCCTATGGTCCCCCTCCTGACGCTTCTGTGGGGGTGTGTGGGGGGCACAGGGATGGGGTTTTCAGTCGACCCCTAACTACCGAGCTTGGTGCGGAGGAGTTAGGAGAGCGGGCTGGGCTCACTTCCGCTGGATTCTGAGCACTCGACTTGCCACTGAACCTGAAACCCACCAACACCCTCCAGCCGCCTGTGCCCCCACTGACCACTCGGTTCCTCCTCTCCTCTGCACAGAAATACTGGCAACGCATGTGTGCCGGGGGTGAGGGGACCCCGTAACACCCACCAGTGACCCCATAACACCCACCAGTGACCCTAGAGAACCAGGATTTGCGTTCTTCTGGTCAGAAGCACGGAGGCCCCAAAGGTGGGGTGTTCAGAGCCTCTGGCGGGAGGGTCTCTGCGGCGCTGCCTCCCCCAGAGGCTGGGGGGCTGAGACCCAGTGACATGGATCCCAGGTCTCAGGCTTCCCCAGACGTTGTGTTATTTAAATTTGAGAGGGACATGTTCCAATGCTCGCACACGCATGTCACCTACACAAGCAACCACCACTACCAGGGTGGGGCTGGTTTGGGAAAGACTCCCTCCCTCTCACCCGTCCTCCTTTCTGGAAACCTCTGCACAATGCCCACCATGGGCCAGGCCCGAGCTGGACCCCGGGGTCCACCTTCCCTGGCTGGCCGTCCCCAGCAGGGCTCCCACTGGTACAGGCAGGACAGGCAGGGTCCCCTAGAGTCTCTGCAGGAGGGAGCACTGAGCCTGGCCTCAGGCTGAAACAGCAGTGGGGCCAGCCCCCAAATGCCCCCGCCAGAGTAGAGAGACTCAGGACAGTAGGCAGAACAGGTAGGCAAGGCTCCCCAGGCCAGGACGCACTGGGAGGGCTTCCTGGAGGAGGCAGGCAGGAGCTGGTCAGGTGGCAGAGGTAGAGGGCTTCATGACAGTGGGAGGCATGTATGGGGGGGCCCAGGGTCTACAGTGACCGTGCAGCCCTCATGCCTGGGGGCAGTCTGAGCCATGGGATTGTCCTCAGTGCTTAGGGAGCAAGAACTCTAGTAAGGAGAGAAACAACCAGACCAAGAAAGCAGCAAGAACTCTAGTGAGGAGAGAAACAACCAGACCAAGAAAGCAGTAAGAACAGCTTTGTGGGGTGACTGCCTAAGATGAGAGATGGGGGGCAGGGTGGTGGCAGGGCAGGAAGGCCTGCCTGGGAAAAGCACAATCCCAGAGGCCTTCTTGGAGGAGAAGTCAGCAGAGGCCCAAAGGAGTACAAGTGCAAGGGAAGACAACACAGTCATGCTCAGAGCTGTAGGGCCAGCGCCCCAGGCACAGGACGCACAGCTGCGTGTGGTTGTCCCCCCTGAGGGCCCTCATTGGGACGCACACCCTTGGAGAGCAGCCACAGCTGTGTCCCCAGTCCTCGTCCCTTTAGGCACTGATGGCCCTCAGTCTCCCTGACACCGTCCCCCCTCCAGGGGCAGCCCCTCAGGGCCCCCAGCTGCTCCCACACCATCAGGATCCCTCCCCAGCCCTACCTCTGCCCCAGCAGGACTGGCACACAACAGGTGCTCAATGTTTGCGGGCCACCGAGGGAGTGACAACTGAGGAGGACCTACCCCTGTAATTAAAATGTCATTTAGGGCTTGGGGTTTGTTGGAAGACCCTCATTTGTGGAAACACGTCACATGTGGGTGCGGCTGGAACCCAGCACGTGGGTGCCAAGCCACAGCTGCACACAGGCCTGCGGGGGGAAGGCATTTCGCTTGTAGCCAAGCAGGCAGAGTGGACACGATGGGTGTGCCGTGGACTGACTCCTGTCCTGGGCCACTGATCTTGGCTTCAGAGAGAGGCCCCCCTGGCCCTACCTCTCTCGAGCAGCCACAGGTAGGAACAAGGTGATGTAGGCTCGGAAGCACCCTGTCCTGTGGGGGGCAGGCCTGCAGGGTCTCCCAGCTCCAGAGTGCCTGACAGGAAGGCCTGCAGTCTTTGCCGAGACCCCATTACTGCTCAGCTCCTGGCCACCCCATCCTTCCATCACACCCCACGATGTCAGCCCCCAGGCTTCCCTGGTGGGTGTCCCGCTCGCTCGTCCCATCTCAGTCCTACTGGAGGTCCGGGCTGTCAGCAGAAGAGGCTATGGCAGACATGGGCTCCCCAAATAACCGAGGCCAGGTGGTGACCCCATTAGCCCTCAGAAGGAGGTGGGAGCAACTCATAGGGAGGTGCAGGTTTGGGGGAGAAGCCGCTGGCCCAGCTCTGGAGAGGCTGTCAGCACATGGGGCCCCCCACAACCAGCCAGGATGTCGTTCAGTCCATGCCACCAAGGGGCTCCAGTCAGGAGGCCAAGTGGCCCTCCGGTAAAGGCCAGGGTCCCTTGCCCCATGTATGGACCGGAGACATTTTCTAGAGGCCAGCCCCCAAGGGGGAGGGTCTCCACTCTGTGGTTCACGGGTCCCAACACCCCTCTTTTCCCCAAAGAGACCTGCAGCCTTTTGGTCAGGGAGCCTCAGACTGGGCAGCAGGGCCATCCAAACCCCACAAGGACTGGCACACACAGTCGGGTGGTCATGGTCAGCAGGGTGCCCATGGAGTCTGGATCACCAGCAGTCCCCTTACCTTCTGGCCTTACTAAGCATCTTCCTAAGGCCCCTGATCCTATTCGCCAATCAACAGGGTGTGGTCTGCAGAGTAGGCCTGGCAGTGCTTCATGGACCATCCTTGGCGGACAATGGATCCCGAAGTAAGAGTCACGGCAACCGGCAGGAGACAGACACATTCCCACACAGGTGTGCCTTGGGCCCTCTCAGGGAACAGCAAGAAGACCGGAGGCAGGGGAAGCCTTGGCCAGGTCCCTAGCTGCGTGTCAAGGGAGGATGGCTGGTAACTTTGCTCCCATAAAGATCCCCCACCTCGGCAGTCACTGAGCTGGGAGGGCCACTGATTTGCACCCTGATAATCTGCAGTCGTCCCTCAGGATCTGTCTGGCGTCCACGCAGTTGGGACCTGAGTTACATTGGGATCCGGCCAGCACCCTCCACCCCCGGTTCCTCAGAGTCTCCGATGGAGGCTCTCAACTCCGTGCTCCCCCAGGGGTGCAGCCCTGCTCTGAGTTTCTGCCTGGGCCGGAGGGGGTGCTTCAGCGGAGGTCCCCACAGCCCTCGTCCATGGCCAGAGCCACTGTGGGGTCTATCTGTGCTGGAGATGCCCTGAGGACAAGACGGGCCCACCTGCCCGCCACTCGGCACCCGCAGGCCCTGGAGATGGGTGCTCGCTCGGAGCCACCTGCGGCACATCGCCCAGAGAGGCGGGGAGCCTCTCCTTCCGTCAGCAAGGTGGCAGGTCCATGGCCACGTGGCCATCGTGGAAAGCCCAAAGGAAGGCGGTGTGGATGCCTCCTTAGGGGGACAGCCCCTCCCCCTGGGGCTCTGGGTCCACAGCCGAATGGCAGGTTTCTGGCTGGCACAGCTGTCCGGCGGAGTCCTCCTCCAGGATCAAGGAAGACCCCAGCAGCCTGCCCCTATTTCCTACAGAAGACCTCCACGCCTCAAGGCGTGCTGGACCAACCCTCTGCGGCTGAAGGGTCCACCTGCCTCTGACAATTAGCCCTGCTGTTCTGGGGTCCCATCATCCCCCCGAAATCAGGGATGCCCCCTCAACGGCTGAAATCTGTCACCATGTTAGCCTGGGACCACGTGTCCCGCGGCAGCTGTCCGCATCTCAGCCTTTGTTCCTGGAACAGACTGGACTTCCCCTACGGCACCTCTGGACCCAGCACCCCCAGGGGCCTCCCGAGCTTCCTCAGAGCTCCACCCAAGGGCAAATTGCTCACACCTGAGCAGTATTCCTTCCTGAGACCCCAGGACATGGTGGCCTAGTGGCTTTCCAGTGCCACCTGGCGGTGGGGTTGGGAGGAGAGACAGCCAGCCAGCCTGACTGTCTCCATGGGTCCCTGCAGGGCAAGGCAGTCCCAGGTCCAGAGATGCTGACCGTGAATCGGAGGTCAGGTCCTTGGTGGGAGAGCCTGAGTCCCTGAAACATGGGAGGGGACACTGGATGTGGTCATGTAGGCACTTGGAGCCCTCTGGGCTTGCAGATACCACCCACAGAAGCTTCCCTCAGGAGGGCAGGCACCTGTGAGCTGAAGACCGCAGAGACTGCCCCTGCCCCTACCAGCAGCAAGAGGCTCCTGGAGGCCACCTCACCTGGTCTCCCAGACACTAGGAATCTGCTGGGCGGTCAGGCCCAAGGGAGGGACTCAAAGGCTGTGAGAAGAGCCACATATTACTGGCAGGACCCAGAGTGCTATCTTGGGGTTGGATAAGTCCAGCCTTAGATCAAGGGACCAGGCTGGGTGAGCAAAAGTGTATCGACCCGGGGCTCCTTCTTGTCACGGGATTAGCATCCTGGTGAGGACCAGGCGTGGGCTACACTCACCACTGGGGTGGCTTTCAGGAGCCGGACGAGCATCGGTCAACTTGGTGAAGTGCCCTGTTGTCCTGGGAGATGGCCAAGGAATGAGGGGGGTGTGCAAGGACAGATGTACATGTGGGTCCAGAGACCCAGCAGAATCCTGCCCATGGGAGGCTCAGGGGACACCTGTCACCGTGGCTGGCCATCAGAAATGTGGGGGAGGGGACCTGCACCAGGAGAAGGCTGATGGGGGGCAGGGGATCCCCTGCACGGGACGAGACGGGGAGGAAGGAAAGCCCAGTGGTGCAGGTGCTGGGAGTCCTGCGTGTCCCCAGGGGCAGGCCGTGGGCCGTGGGGCCACACTCACCTCTCTGCTTGCTCTCACAAGAACAACACCACTTGTCCCACCAAGCCCTCGGCATAAATGATCCCATTGAATCCTTGCTCGTCCCATGCACAGGCTCTCCTGCTGCCCCTTGGAGGCAAGGAAACGAGGTGTGTGGGCAGCACGAGTCCACAGACCATCCAGTGACGCCAGTGCCATGCTGACTGATGACCCCCTCACTGGGGGTCTGGGGGATGGCATCAGAGGACAGGGCACCAGAGTGGGGGCTGCTGGGCCGTGTCAGACATGCTATTCCGCCGTCTTGCAGGGACCCCACTGGTTTCACAGCATGTACCCTGGCTTCTGTCCAGAAGATGCCCGCTGTAGCCAGGTTGGTGTTCTCCCCTCCTCACGTCCCAGCAAATACTTGGAACAATTATCACAGTTTTGCTTTTCTGGTGGGTGCCGATTTGTCACTTGGGTTGGGTCCTCTGGACACTGAAGAAGCTCCCCTGCCATTTGGCCTTTCTCTTAGGCTCATGTCTTCTGTCCTCTTTTCTTTTGGGGGGCCCTCGTCTTTTTCAAGGGACTTTCAGAAGTTTCCTGTGTATTTAGCCCATAAATCCTTTGTGACTTCAGATGTTGCAAATGTCGTGCCAACAGGGCCTATGAACCCTTTATGGAACAGAGCCTTCCTTCCAACAATTTTCCACCTTATGATTGACTATTTTGGCTCCTTAAGAAATCCTGTCCTAGGGGGCTTCTGGGTGGCTCAGTGGGTTAAAACCTCTGCCTTCGGTTCGGGTCATGATCCCATGGTCCTGGGATTGAGCCCCACGTCAGGTTCTCTGCTGAGTGGGGAGTCTGCCTCCTCCTCTCTTTTTCTGCCTGCCTCTCTGCCTACTTGTCTGTCAAATAAATAAATAAATAATCTAAAAAAGAAAAGAAATCCTGTTCTGCCCAAAGCCACAGAGATGCTCCACTAGTCTTCCCATTAGCCTACCATTCACTACCTACATTTGTATATGGTATGAGGTAGGGAGTCCTGCTTTCCATTTTCCACAAAGCCCATTTTCCTAATATTTGTTCCAGTTCCTAACTTTTTAAAGTAGTCTCCACACCCAGCATGGGGCTTGAACTCAAGAGTTGTATCTCTACTGACTGAGTCAGCCAGGTGCCCTTCTAGTTGGTGCATTACAAGTTAAATCCCATCATTTAACAGCTTAAGGCCAGCATCTTGTTTAGCTCGTATTTTTGAGCTTCAGGAATTGGGAAAGGGCTCAGCAGGGTGGTTCTCTCTTAGGGACTCTCATGCAGTCACTCAGAGGTCAGCTGCGGCACAAGACCAGATTGACCACTCACATAGCTGGCAGTTGGTGCAGGCTGTCTTCTGGGAGCTCAACTGGCAGTTGGCCCGAGTGCCTGCATGAGGCCTCTCCAGGGTGGTGTTCGGAGTAGACAGACTTCTTGCCTTGTGCCTGGCTACCCTCTCAGCCAGAACCTTGCCTGAGAGAAGCAAGCAGAAGCTGCATGGTCCCTTCTGACCTTGCCAAGGACATCTATCCCCTATTTGTCTCATCCTGTCCCCTCATTTGTCTCATCCTGTTGGTTACGAGCAAGTTTCAAAGACAATGAAGGTTCAAGGGGTAGAGATATAGATGTCCCCCCACCCTTGTGGGAGAACATCAAAGGGTTACAGACCTGTTTTTAAAAAACACTATTCATTTTTTAAAATCCTCTCTTTCCAAAGATTTACTACATCACCTCTCTGGTATGTCCAGTCGACACAAATTCATGGATTTGTTTGGGAAAATCTGTATTTTGCGTTTGTTGGTTTTTATCTGTCCCAGTGCCACTGCGGTAAGGTTTGTCTTTCTGTGTCTCTGTGGTATATCTTAATAACTGTAGGGCAGTCCTCTCTCCCTCTGTCCTTCCTTTCCAAAAATGTCTGCAATGTTCTCATATCTCCATTTTTGATGCAAATTTTCCAAAACCTTTGATTTAAATCATATTTAACTTACGGGTTAACTGGGGAATGTGGACATCCTTGCAATGTTAAGTCAGCCATCCACAAACACAATGTAGCTCTTTCACTCATGCCTTTTTGGGGATTTGGGACTTCCAATTCTACATAAGGATCTCATGCATTCTTTGTAAGGCTAATTCCTAGGTACTTTATTGTTTTAATGCCATTATAGTAGTTCCTTGTTCTTGATCTATATTTTCCATCCATATAGAGTTGGTTCAGAGGAACACTACTGATTTTTGTGACATAATCATGACGATTTTATAAACATGTCCCCAGATTCTTTGATACTCTCCCTTCAAGAGGTAGAGCCCAATTCCCCTCCCTCTGAGTGTGAGTGATTCACCTATGTCTAGAACATGCTCATGATGACCATGCATGACCACTGAGAGTAGGTCATAAAAGGCACTGTGTCATCCTCAGGTCACCTGCTTTGGTGAAGGCCAGCTGCCATGTCACTTAGATGCTCAAGTAGCCATATGGCTGGGTCTCCATGGTCAGGAAATGAAACCCCTACCAGTGCCAGCAGGCAGCTGAGGACTTGGTGTGGGTTAGCACCCTGGAAATGGGTTGTCCGGCCCCAGTCAAGCCTTCAGGTGGAGCAATCCCAGCCCATGTTTGGCATCCACTTCCTGAGAGTCTCAGAACCAGAACCACCCAATTAGGCTGCTCTCAAATTCCTCATGATCACCCACAGAAGTTGTGAGAACATGAGCACTTGTTGTTTTAAGCTCCTGAGCTTTGTGCTGATTTGTTATGCAGCAGCTGACAACGAATCTGGTGGTGGTGTATCTGTCAGCTTTGCTAAATTCTCTTATCAGTTCTGATGATTCACCTATTCGTTTTGTTAGATTTTCTATGTGGGTAATCACATCATCTGCATATGATAGGGTTTTCTCTCCTTTTCCAAGCCAATGACCTCCCATTTTTCTTGTCTTATTCCACTCTTCTTGGTGACTAGATTAAGCAATAAACATGGTATGTCCTTATCATGTGTATGTGCATGTATGAGATTTATTAGGGGAATTGGATCCTATAATTATGGAGGCTGACAGGTCCCAAGACCTGCAGTTGGCAAGCTGGGGACACAGGAGGGCTGCGTGTAGCTCTAGTCTAAGTCTTGAGATCTGAGAAGGAGGATAGCCATTTTCAGACAGCTCCTATCTAAAAGCCAGCAGCCTCATGAACCAAGATAAGTTGATTTTTCAGTTTGAGTCTGAAGGCTAGGAAAGACTGATGTCCCAGCTCAGTCAGTCAGGGAGATGTTCCACTTACTCAACCATCTTTTTCTATTCAGGTCTTCAGTTGCCTGGAAGAGGCCCATCCATTGGGGAGGGCAATCTGCTTTATAAAATCTCCAGGTTCAAATGTTCATCTCATCCAGAAACATCTTCAGAGACACACCCAGAAAAATGTGTAGCCAAATGTCTCAGTGCCTCATGGCCCAGTCATGTTGACATGTATAATTAACCATTATAATTATCAAATCCTTTTTTAAGGTGTTATGGGGGAGAATCTATTCAGATTACCACATGATTCTTATATTTCACTCCATTCCAAAAGTAAATCACATTGATAGATTTTCTTTCCTTTTTATTTATTTGTTTTTAAGATTTTTATTTATTTATTTGACAGACAGATCACAAGTAGGCAGAGAGGCAGGCAGGAAGAGAGAGGAGGAAGCAGGCTCTCCGCGGAGCAGAGAGCCCGATGCAGGGCTCGATCCCAGGACCCTGGGATCATGACCTGAACTGAAGGCAGAGGCTTTAACCCACCGAGCCACCCAGGTGCCCCATTTTCTTTCTTTTTTAAAATTTAGATTCAATTAGCCAACATAAGTTGACTAATGATTAGTTGGCCATCATTAGTTTCAGATGTAGTGTTCAATAATTTATCGAATATTTGCATATAACAAATGCAAATTTGTTGCATATAACACCCAGTGCTCATCATATCACATGACCTCCTTATTGCCTATCACCCAATTACCCAACCCCACACCCCTTTTCCAGCTTTTTAATGTTAAAGATGTTCTCTACTTCACTGATTTCTGCTCCATCTTATTATTTAGATGTGTAAAAATAGCTTTATACATCTAAAAAGGTTTAATTAAAATCTTGAACTGGATGTTCAACTTGCTTCTTTTCAATATTATTTTATTTTCTGATGAACATATTTAAAACCATAATTTTTCTGTAGGTCCTTCTCTAAGTATATTCCACAACTCTTGACTTGTGGTGCTTTAAATGTTTTACAATTACCTTATGATTTTTCTCTTAATCCAAGTGTTATTTGGCACTTAAGTTTTTTCTTTGTCAGTAGTCTGGAGTTTGTTTTGTTTTGTTTTGTTTCCACTATGTTTTATTTATTTCCTTGTATGACTATCAGAGAATACATTAAAGATTTTGATGATTCTTTGAAATCCATCACATTTTCTTTTGAGGCTATAATGGCAGTCTGACTCCATTTTTTGATGTTTGAGGCTGCAGTTTTTTAAAAAAATAAGAATGAGCTTTACTTTAATTTTTTAAGTAAGCTCTCTACCCAACGTGGGGCTTGAACTCACAACCTCAAGATCAAGAGTCAAATGCTCTACCAACTAAGCCAGACAGGTGCCCTGATACTGACAGTTTTTAAGCCTCACTCCTCCCTCTTCACTTTGTGCCTCTCATCTGGACAAATGAAAAGAAAGCCTGGGTGCTCCCTCCTTTGATTCTGGTGGGAGATCCAACCATACAAGCCTCTGCCCACATGCAGGCATTTTCACTCTGCCCTAGCCCTCATCCCAGTAAAACCTTCTCTCCTTGCTTTCTGAAGCCACTCCTGACTGGCTTGGGAGGGCTGCCCTGCTCTCCTCCGAGACAGCACTCATGCAAATAACCTAAAGCTTTTCATGCCCTCCTGAGCTGCATGTGCGGCTTCTTCAGTATCAATATTTGAACCAGTTGTGGGGTGAGTCTGCCTGGTTCTGCAGGTGACCATAACAGAGCCTCTCACCTGGATGGGTCTGTCCTTTTGAATAGCAAACTGCACAAAAACAGCCCATAATCTCTATGAGATATGTAAGTTGATACAGAAATAATAATGTAATTCAATTAATTATGCCATTCAACTTTAAAAACCTACACTTACTTTTGTATATTTAATCTATCACTTTATAAGAGGAGTTTTCCAAAGTTCCAATTACCATGGTTTGGTCGTATATTTCTCCTTGCAAGTCTCTGTGGTTGTTTTATATATTTTTAAAAGATTGTATCATTCAGTTCACGTACGTTTATGATCATCAGATCTTCTTTTTTTTTTTTTTTAAGATTTTTTATTTACGGGCACCTGGGTGGCTCAGTAGGTTATAGCCTCTGCTTTGGGCTTAGGTCATGATCCCAGAGTCCTGGGATCGAGCCCCGCATCAGGCTCTCTGCTCATCGGGGTGCCTGCTTCCCGCCCCCTGCCTGCCTCTTTGCCTACTTGTGATCTGTCTGTCAAATAAATAAATAAAATCTTTTTAAAAACCTGGTCAGCCCATGGCACTCATCTGCTTCCCCAAGCACCTTCATACCCTCGTTCACTTGGCCTCACACCCACACAGGGCTGCATCACCACACCCGGAGCCCCAGAAGCAGCTGTCCGCTCGGCAGGGAGGGTAGGGACGTTCACCACTCTCAGACAGGACCACCCCGGGGCTCCCCAGGGTGCAGCAGGCAGGTGTCACAGTGTCTGGTGGGATGGCCCCAGCAGGCCACATTTCGTGTCCTCGTCTATGGAATGGACAACCGTGTAGCAGCACCCCCCGGACCTGCAGCCGAAGCCTGCTAAGCTGAAGTTTCTTGGCTTTCTTGTATTTCTTCTTGGCTGCCTTGTCCCTGAAGGCGCCTGGTGTCTGCATCACGGCCTGAACAAGAGCTGCCTTCTGCAGGAGAGGGGTCTGTCCACATACCACCCCTGCTACTGCCCCGAATTTTCCTCTGCCCTGTGCCTCCCCAACCCCTTGGCTTTCAGTCTTCTGTGCCCTTGCGTTGAATCTGTGTCCCCGACAAGCCCCAGGCGTTGGCACCTGTCTCCTCTGTGTCTCCCCCGGATCACGCCATCTCACTTGCTGTGATGGTTGCACTAATTCTACGAAAGCTGGTCTATGCCATCTGGTAGATTTCTAAATTGTTCCTTCTCTACTTCCCCAGGGTTGCAAAGACCCGCCTCTCCCTACTTTCCACTCAGGCCCCTCTCCTCGGCTCACACGGCGGCTTCGGCCCTCGAAGGCCTTGGATCCCCTAGGAAAGCCCACCCTCCCTGCACATGGGCTGGAGAGAGAGCACACCTCCCAGAGCAAATTTCCCCTACGGAGTGCCAGCCAGGGCACGGCACTGTCTGGGGACAAGGTGGCGGCCACCGCAGCCAGACATCGTAGGCCTGGGTCCGTCTGTAGTGTCGTGAGAGGTAGAGTGACACACTGCCTGCTCCGAGGCCCCAGCCTCCTGACAACTCCTTCCAGGTGTGGGCTCAGGGTCCATCTGGGAGCCCAGACGTCCCTGGCAAAAACAATGTGGACCCTCCCAATGTGGACAGGGGTCTCAGCGGTAGAAAGAGCCAGAGCCCCAGGACTCAGCACGGTGTGTAGGGCTCCCCTTGTTTACAAGTGGGGACACCTGACCAAGAGTTCCCAGCCCCGTGCCCACTACCACCTGGCAGCTGACACAGGCCTTGGAGCCTCCTTCTGGGACACAGACTGGAAAAAGAACGCAGACCAGGAAGAGTTTCACAGGAGAGCAGACGTTTAGGCCGGAGACCGTCCGCTGCCCCTGGCCCCCAGCATGAGCCCGGCACTGTCCCACTAGGTGACAGATGGCTGCCGTCGTCAAAGGGAGACGCTGCAAAGATCCTTTCTGTTTGGGTTTGTGGGGTTTGGTCTGTGCCGTCGTGCTTACATACTAACGTGGCTCTCGGAGGAAGATGAACGGGGAGGCTGAGCCCTGAACCCACCTGATACCATCGAGCACCACGGGGAGAAAATGCCGCTTAATAATCTCCTGAAGCTTTTCTAAATTAAGACCAAACAGATGACCCGCGGTGTATCTCCTGCATCAGCCACGTCCAACACGGAGCTCGCATCCATCTCTACGGATGTGGAGTGAAGGCTTGGCAGGGCAGCCCCGCCAGGAGGCGGTGCGCCACCCCACGTGGCCCAGGACATGTCCAGCGTGGAAGGGAGGGCTTGGCTCCTGCTGAGAGCACGCCGCTCTCCCCCAGACCTGCCGGCAGGGAGGGTCCCAATGGCAGGACTCCCAAGCAAGGCCCGAGCAGGCCCATCCCTGTGGTCCTGTCCCGGTCTGGTCCTGCCTGCCATTTTGCTCTTTCTCATGATGCTCCCTCAGGAGCGGTCCTCAGAAGGCTCAGAGGCCATGCAGAAACATCCAGGGGCTGTGAGAGCCTCCCCACCGCCCCCAGCATCTGCTTCCCCTTGCCCTACGCTTGGCCAATGTTGCCTGTAATCCAGCTCTGAGGGCTAGAGCAGGCCGGGTGGCAGGACCCACACAGTGTGAAGGCCACAGAGTCAGAGAGGAAGGTGAGCAGCAGCCACAAGTAATCAGGAGCACCCAGAGTTGGGGGGAGAGCGCCTGCAGAGGGGCAGGGGCACATGGCTGAGGTCAGGACTGTGGTTGGGGGGCACAAGCCCCAACAGGGAGCACGTGGGCCTTGGGGCCATGTCTGGGAAGGAGGGAAGAAGCCTGTGCCAGGCTGGCCCTTGGGCTGGTCTTGGCTCCAGGGTGCCCACGGGGACCCTGGCATCACTGTCTGCCTCTCTAGGGCACCACAGAGCCCTGACGTTTTCCTGCCTCTGCACCCCCAGCTTCACAACACCCCAATGAGAGCTCTCCCTTCCTTTAGGGTTCACGAGCTGTGAACCCACAAGCCAGGGCACCTTTTATCCCCTTACCAGCTTCCCAGCCAATGCCCCAGGTCACAGCCGGCCTGTGGGCCTGAAGGGCCACACCCCCAGAGCCATCCTCTGTGGGCTCCCAGCACAGTGGTGGCAAAGCAGAAAACTCAGCTCCTGCATCTCTGTCCAGGGGTCAGTCAGTGTCCAGCCTGCCTGGCCTGGGGCCTCTATCCGGGGTTAGTCAGCACCCTGTCTGCCTGGCCTGGGGCCTCTGTCCAGGGGTTAGTCAGCGCCCTGTCTGCCTGGCCTGAGGCCTCCATCCATGGGTCAGTTAGCGTCCTGCCTGCCCAACTCAGGGCCTCTGTCTGGGGCCAGGGCCAGTCAGTGCCCTGCCCACCCTACCTGGGGCCTACGTCCGGGGGTCATTCAGCCCCCTGCCTGCCTGGCCCAGGGCCTCTATCCAGGGTTCAGTCAGCGTCCTGCCCACTTACCCCTGGGCCTGGAGGAAAAGTTACTCCTCGGGTGCAACTTGGTGGGCCCTCCACCTTGTGTGTGTCCTGGGGACACAAGAGATAAAATGTTAGGCAGCTGGGGTGGTGGGGGGCACAGGGAAGCTGCCAATCCGGCTTCCCTCTTGCTCCAAGGGTCAGGCCATGCCTGCAACCTTGCTCTCCCAGGCCCCAGCCTGCCTTTGGCCTTGGCCTTGTGGACGCAGCTCTTGGGGGAGGTTGGGGGGGCCTTTGCTTCCGTCCAGCCCAGCTAGGAGGCTGGCGGACCATTTAGTCTCATAGGCACTGATCTTGTGTTGGCACAGTGGGGAGGTTCTGGGGAACCAAGGACAGTCCATTTTCTCCCCACACCCCAAAATCCTGAGAATACCCAAATGGGCACAGGCACCAGTGAGGCAGGGAAGCCACAGGCACCAGTGAGGCAGGGAAGCCAACTGAGCCTGAGCTCCCCCAACCCAGAGGGCTGGGCTGAGGGAGGTGGGTTGGGACCCATCTCATCCTGGCTTTGCCTAGGGGCAGCTGTCATGACGCAGTTGCTGCTGGCCGGTCCTTGCCCCTGATTCCCCCAGGGGCTCCTTTACCAGCAAGGGGCACCCCCGGACTGGTCAGAGGAGGGCGGTGGGGAGCAGGGGATCCCCACCCTGGTGCCCATGTGGAGCCACATCAGCCCCACCTCGGCCCCCCAGGGCGCCCCAGGCCAGCGACACACCCACCCCCACCCAGGCCCTGGTCACTGGCACCCATCCTGGTCTCAGCCCTGGCCTTCCCGAGAAGAAAACCAGAGCAGCTCGTGGCCCTGTCCTCTGGAGCCAACCCGCTGCGCCCGTCTCCTGGTCTCACCTGGTCCCCAGTGCAAAGTGCCAATGGTCTCCGGCTGCAGACCCCCGCCAGGGGCCCCAGATCGGCAGCCTATGGAGGCCCAAGTGGGGGCTGCAGGATGGGCACGCAGGGAGCCTTCCTCATGGGAGCAGGTGGCGCGTGCAAGAGGCCGGCACTGGGTTAGGGCCAGAGCTACTGGGCCCAGCCCCCGGGGTGGCCTTGTTGAGTCTCTGTGCTATTTGGGGGGCAGCCGGGCACCCGGCAGCCTGAGGGTCTGCCACTGCGCCCACACTACCACCCAGTCAACCCCACCTCCTCGCCCACCCCAGAGGGGGCTCGTAGGGGGCAGCGGGTGGCATAGCCGAGGGCTGGCAGGTACAGCCAGGCTGGGCAGGGGGCGCACCATGCCCAGGGGGAGCCCACGTCCCCTACCCCGGGCTCTCCACTGTGCGGGCGAGCTCGGGCCCCAGGCCGCCCCCAGCACCCCGCCCCGCATCCTGGCCTGGCTCCCCAGCGCTAGATCAATAGCTTTGGAAATCTGAAAAGAGCCCAAACAAAGAAGTAGGCTTGTAAGTACCCGGCTTGTATCAGCTGATAAATGGGCCCCTCTTTAGGGGACTTATCTCTTTAGGGCTTGCGGGATGAGGGATGGCGTCATTTGTCCTGTTGGCTCGTCTGGACCAGCCGAGCCGGATCTATTTAAAAGATAGTGTGATACTGTCGACAGCAATAGACAGGGTAATTGCAGAGCCACTGCCGGGGTATAAATTACACGGCTCTAAGTGGCGGAGTGGCCGCGGGAGAGTGGAGAGATTCCTGACAATTTACTTGTCCCTCTGCCCCGCTGCCTGCTTATCACGGGCCCGCAGAAGAAACGCACTCCGGGTGAAAAAATTAAGTATTGATCAAATTAACAGTTTTTACTGATCTTTTTAAGGGAGAAAAGGAGTGCAACAATTAAATTGAGAACACAAACGACGGGGCGGGATAGCTCCTGACCCCGTGTGGCAAAGTCAGCGACACCAACAAGCCGGAGATATGGCCCCCGCAGGGCTACCGTCCACGCAGATTTGCAGACGGCGCTTGCGCGGTCCTGCCGTGACCACGGGCTAGGGGCCCCGGGGGAGGCGCTGGCCACAGGAAGGCTATCTCAGGGGTCCCCCATGTGCAGGCACCCCCCCAGCCAGATCCTGAGCCCCTCCCAGGCAGAGCCTCTGGGGCTACTGCTATAGAGGTGGGCAGGCAGACAATACTGCGGGCTGCAACTCCCAGCACAGCCTGGAGGGCTTCCTGGAGGCAGAGGCAGGTTGCCGACCCAGAAGGGCAGAAGGTTATTGTGGGCAGTGAGGGAAGGAGGGGAGGGGCCCAACACATGAAGGGCTGGGTGCAGCGGCCCTTGGGGGGCCCTGAGGAGCCGTCATGGGTCAGAGGCTGACAGCACCACCTGCCAAGGTGAGGGGAGGCCATCGTCACAACACTGATCACTTTGGGTCATTTCCTCTTCCTGCCCCACACCAGCCCTGGGTGAGGGTGGTCCCATCTGATGGCCAGCCGCACCCTCCGGGGAGCAGAGACGGCACGGGTCCCCAAGGAGAGCCCGCCAGGCCGGGCATGCAGGTGGAGCCATAGAACCCAGAACCACCTGGGGCCAGAGGGCAGGACACACGGACCTCTGGGAGCCGTGGGGAGAGGGGAAGTCATCGGCTGTCCAGGGGACAGAATCACTGAAGGCTGAGGAAGGGATGTGCAGGGGCAGCAGGACTCCGGGACCCAGGCGGGACTGTGGGTCTGTCCCTCCTCTGCCCGGTCTGCCCTGAGGCTCTCTCCACACGACCACCACACCGCTGCCCCTCTCCGGGGCCTTCTGAACGATGGATGGCTTAACTGGCTATGGGGTAGGGGAGGGGAACTCACAGGACTGCTCAGGACCCAGCAGGGCCCACCCAACCCAGCTGGACAGGAAGAAGCTGAAAAACCGCAGTTGGGCCCATCCAGGTTCCACTCGGGCCCTTTGCGGCCTCTCCTCTGACCCATCAAAGAACAGTCCCAACCCAGCAGCCAGGCCGCTCCTGCTGGCCTCCCAGATGCTGATGGGAGCCCCAACCCTGGGTGCAGCTCCTGGGTCACTGTCAGACTGAGCTGAGCCCGGGGCAGACGGGGGACAGAAAAGGGTGGCAGTCCTGCCTGTCTTGGTCTGTCCCTGCCCGTATGGGGTCTCCTGAGCCAGGCTGAGTGACTGACAAGGGGAGGAAGACATCAGGGGCTCAGGGCCACCCCCAGGCTGCACCACAGGGGTACCTTGGGCTACTTGGTGAGGGACATGGCTGAGCCCACAGGGCAGGGCTGGAGGGGCCTGACGGTCCCCACATACACTTCCCAGAGTCCTCCCCCACCACCCAGGTCCTCCTGCCGGTGCATCCACGTGGCGGCCAGGCTCTCCATGCTCCACACATTTGCACTGTGCATCCCCCCAAAGGGGAGGCCATGTGGGGCTAAGCCCTCTCCATGCTGTGTGCCCCAGGCCAGCTGCCCCCACAGCTGGTCTGCCTACCCCCACTCTGGGCAGCCTGCACTGCCCCTGGGAAAAGGGTCCAGGAGCCCCTGACACATGGGAGAGGCAGACACCACTGGGGAAGGTGGAGAGTCCCAGAGTCCCTTCCCTGGGGACCATGGTAGTGCAGGAGCTCCCCAGAGCCCTGGGCTCCCCAGAAGCGTGGAGTGTGACACAGTGGGGTGGCTGAGAGGGAGCTCCCCCTCCCCGGGATGCACACCCCTGCTCAGGGGCCTGGGAGGGGGCAGGGGAGTGTGGTGCCCTGGGCAGGCCAGAGGCTCCACCCACATTTCTCCAGGCTCAGTTCTCATTCCTGCTGGGGTAGCACAGCTTGTTTCTCGCTTTCTTTCTTTCTTTTTTTTTTTTTTTTAAAGATTTTATTTATTTATTTGACAGACAGAGATCACAAGGAGGCAGAGAGAGAGAGGGGGAAGCAGGCTCCTGCTGAGCGGAGAGCCCGATGTGGGGCTCGATCCCAGGACCCTGGAATCATGACCTGAGCCGAAGGCAGAGGCTTTACCCCACTGAGCCACCCAGGTGCCCCTGTTTCTCTCTTTCTATAACCAGCTGTTAGTTAACTTTTTATTTTGAAAGAAAAGTACAGATTTACATGACGTTATAAGAAACTATATAAAGAGATCCAATGTACCCCTTTGCCCACTGTTCCCGGAAACTACCAATCCCAAGGGAGATGGAGACGCAGAAGGCCCCACGGGGGGGGGCCCTTGGGGTCACAGGGGCCACCCCTCAGCTGGCAGTGGCCGGCCTGTCCTCTGCAGGAGGCCACACAGGTGGAATCCGGCCGACATGTCTTTGGGACTGGCTCTTGTCACCTGGTCCCCGGGGGATCAGTCAACCCCGAGTAGGGCTCCCCCTCTCGCTGGTAGCATCAGGCGTGTGGACATCCACCCTGTGCTTCACTGTCACTCACTGAAGGATATGACACTGCTCCCAGCTTTGCAGTTGCGGGGCTTCCGGAATCATGCTCCTTCCATGCAGAGTGGCAGAGGCCTCATGGCTGGGAGCCAGGAGCCATGCCTGGCCAGCCTTCTGCCCTCTGCGGGGGTCTCCCCACCACTGCCCTGGGGGGGAGGGGCTTCCAGACTCCAATCCAGCCTCGGCTGAACCAGGCTGGCTGCAGCAAGGCCAACCCCACAGGCCTGGCCAGTGTCCTCGGCCAGCACCACCCACCCCCACACGCCCCTGCACCACCGCCTGCCTGGCCCCAGCACAGCCCCCACAGCATGCAGCACTGCGCCCCGCCCTGTGGTCCCCACTCCCCAGTGGGGACTGGCCCTGTGCTGACCACGGGGCCCCATGGTACCCCTGTCCCCCTGCCGACCCTGAGCCCTGCCTCTCCCTCAGAACAACCACACACAAACGGCGGGCAGGTCAGGAGACGTGGCAGAAATGGCCAAACCTCCTTGGGGGCTGTCAGCCTCCAAAGCCTTTGCTCCGGCTGCCCCTTCAGGCGAGACCCCACGCAGCCCCTCAAGGCTTCAGAGGTGACTGGGGGCCAGGTGCAGCTGGTGGTCCCCCAAAACAGTGAGGGTCTTAGTGAAAGGGGAAACTACAGGCAGCCCCACAGCCTGGGCCCTGGGAGCCCACCAAGCTGGGGCCACAGAGCGAGGGGGCCAAGGGAAGCACTCCCCATATGCGCTGAGACCATCACTGCATGCCCACAGGCAGCGGCAGGAAGGCGACACCCGGAGAAGTCGGGGGGCCAACTCCGGACACGGCCCTTCCCATGGGCTTCACTCTGTCCCCAGACCTGAGGCTGGTCTGGAGTGTGGAGACCCCAAACCACGAGGGTAAGAACAAAACCAGAAAACACACAGAGAGAGGGAGGGAGGGAGGCGCAGAAGGCGCCCTCACGGGCAGCACGTCTCCCGGAGACAATTTTTAAGCGTGAAGAATTACTGCTGCCGGATCCTTCTGGAAGGCCCCCTTCCCGTGCGGGGGACTTTTCTCTGCATAGTAATGTGTCTTTAAAAAAACAAGAACCACTGATATATGTTACAAGAAGTGTATCTCTTTCACCGAGACAGAACATTTTAATTCCCCGACACCTTTTAGTGATTGCTTCAATTTCCGAAGATTTTGATAAAATCGTGCGGTTTAAGAGACTCAGGAAGGAGCGCCCGGCGCGGGCAGAGCGTAATGAAATGCTCCTGCTTCGCAGTCTTCATTTGACACAGCCCAGCTCCGGGGGCTAATAAACGCTGCGTGATAAATGTTGGAGCCACGATTGTAAAAATATACTTGTAATTGAGTTAATATGCCTTAAAATACTGCCCATCAGTTACCTTTCTTTCTCCTCTCTGTGGCATGCGCAGGGGTGCGTGTGGGCGCCGCTCCGTCCCACCCCTGTCCTGTTTCCCTCCTGCGTCCCTCCACCCATCCCTGTCTGGCAGGCCCTCTGACGCCATGGTGAGACCATCCAGGGGTGCTGGAGGGCAGAGGCGTGCCCCAAGCCAGGCCGGGCCCTCAGTGGGAGCCGCCACACAGCAGGACTCATGGATCTGCTGTCCTCAGGTGGGAGAGCAGGGTGCCCTCCCCGTGACCCCCAGACTTGTGGTAAATACCCTGCTCGTGGGCTGTGAGGTCTCAGAACAGGGCCTTCCTCACCCAGCCCCAACACTGGGCTGTCAAGAGGTGGGACCCGGCTGGAGACCTGGCAAGGCAGGAGTGGCGGGCAGGGCAGGGAGCAAGAGGCCTTTCCTCTCTGCTCTGAGGGGCAGCCTGGGCAGGAGCAAGGCCCCATGCTTGGGAGGACTGGGCTCTGCACTGAGCAGGGGTTAAGGGAGACACATTGAAGCTGAATTGAGGGGCTCAGATGGGACCCCAGGATGGACCCCAGTGGCCCCATTGTGGGACCACCAGGGGCAGCCCGGCCCTTTCACCCCACTTGTCACCTGTTCCTGCTGGCAGAGGTGGAGTCATGAAACAGCAGTGTGTTCTCCTTGGTAGCTGAGACCCTGGAACTCACCCTCTGGATTCCCAGTGCCCAGACCACGGCCTGGCCCCAGCAGGGTCCTGTGCATGTCTGTGGACTCCCTGATCAGATGGCTGGATGGGCAGACAGATGGGTGGCTAGTGGATGATGGAGGAAGGGAAGAAGGAATGTTGGAGGGATGGATGGACAGATAGGTAGATGGATTAGTAGATTAATAGACAGATGAATGGATGGATGGACAGATGATGGAGGGAGAAGGAATGGTGGGGGGATGTGTGGGCAGATGGGTGGATGGATTAATAGAAGAACAGACAGATGAATGGATGAATGAATGGATGGATGGACAGATGATGGAGGGAGAAGGAATGGTGGGGAGATGGATGGACAAATGAATGGCTGGGCAGATGGGTGGATGGATTAATAGATGGACAGACAGATGGACGGATGGATGGACAGATGGATAGATGGACAGATGGATGATGGAGGGAGGGAAGAAGGAATGGTGGGGGAATGGGTGGACAGATGGGTGGATGAATTAATAGATGGGCAGACGGATGGATGGATGGACAGATGAATGATGGAGGGAGGGAAGAAGGAATGGCGGGAAGTGGGTGGACGGCTATTTGAGTGGGTAGGTAGGCAGTGGTGGTGGAGGGAGGGACTATGGGTGCCTATCACGCAGTGCTATGAAGCCCCTAGTGTCAATGCAGAGCCGTGGGCGAGATCAGGAGCTCCTCTGTGGAGGCCAGAGAGTGTGAGGGGCCTTGATTCAGACCAGAAGGGGTTCCACCCTGCCCCCCAGCAGCCCGGTCCCTGAAGCCAGTGTTCCCAGCTCACTCCCTCCCTGTTTCTGCTCTGGTCTTGCTCCCAGCAGACCCCCTGTCCTCCCATCTCTGAGGAAGCAGACATGGGAGCCCCAAGATGGGGTAGAGACTGGCAAGACCAGCTCAGGCACCCGCAAGGGACCGGGGTCTCAGAGCCAGCTTGGTGGAGAAGGGGCCCCTGGCCAGTGAGGCAGGCGGAAAGAAAGGGCCACGCTCCCCCAGCGGAGACCAGCAGAGACCAGCTCAACCCTGGCCCCTTGAAGGCATTTAGAATGTTCTAGAAGCTGCAGCCCTCGGAGGCGAGGCAGGCAGCTGGGAGCCCACTGCCTGGACTGTTCCCTGGGCCACAGAGGAAAACACACGGCCCACATGTTGTTTGGCCTCTTTCACAGACAAGGAGGCGAGGCCAAGTGAGTGAGCTCTGCGTGAGGGCCACTCAGGCCCACGGAGCTGCCAGCTCACCCAGCAGCAGACGGGCTCTGAATGAAAAACCACCATGCAGATGGCAGAACGGGCTGAAAAAGGTGAACGCTGGCCTCCACCTGGGTGACCTAGGGCCCCGCGACCCTACTGCCTCTCAGCAAGAGCCAGAGCAATGCATGCAGCCTAGCGGCCAGGCCACACTCCTTCCCTGGCACACCCTACCCCACAGACAGACAGACAGATGCACACACGCACACTGCCCCCTCACAGCAGGCGGTGGCTCCACCCCACCACGCACACCCAGCAGCTCTCACCTGGGCCTCCCCACCCCTACACACACAGCCCCCACAGCGCCCAGGCCCACCTCCCACGCAAACATTCATACCCCACCCCTGGGGACTGGTGCCTCACGCCCTCTTCTTTAGCCAACGTAGAGCCCCGTGGCCTCCGACCGTTTCCCCCAGGAGAAGCGTCCTAGGGTCCCTGGAGCAGAAGGAGCTGAGTGGGGCCAGACTGGGAGGACAGCAGGCAGAGAGCCAACCTGGGCACCACTGGGGGCCCCCTCGGCCTCCTTAACCCAGGCCAGTGGGCACGCGAGGCACACAGTGCACCCAGAACCCCAGCCCAGCCCTCCAGCTCTAGAGATGCATGAGACATACTGCTGCCCTTGTGTGTGCGTGCACGTGTGTGTGTGAGTGCGCGCGCACGCATGTGTCTGTGCATGTATGTGCATGTGTGTGTATGACTGTGTGCGCACATGTGCGTCTCTGTGTGTGTGTACATGTGTGCACGAGGCAGAGGCAGGCCAGCACCAAGCAAGGCTTGCTAACATCACTTCAGGTCGCAGGGCAGGTGGGCAGGGTCCCTCCAGGTTTAAAGAAGCAGGGGGCTCTGGCCCGGCCAGCCCTTCGTGTGCCTGGCAGGTGGGGGCCCAGGTTGGGGAGGCCATGCAAGGACAAGGCCATGGCTGAGAAGGCTGTTCACCACTCGGGGTCACCCAGGAACTGTAGGTAGAACCCACATCTTAGAGCAGGCTCTCCCCAGGGCTGACCTCCAGGGACAGATGGCAGACTCCCAGGCACCAGGCAGTCCAGGTGGCCGAGAGGGACTCTCCTTGCCCCAGGGGACCAGGCCCAGTCATTACCTCTCTGGCTGACATCAACGGGCCTGGTGTGGTGGCTGAGGCTGCAGGGACCATGTAGGGACAACACAGCAGGGTTCACCCCACAGGGTTGGGGGGACAGGCTGGTTCCCTGATGGCAGAAAGCCTCTGAGCTGGGGCCGGGGGAGCCGTGCACTGCTAGGGTGTTCAGGGGTAGGACAGACAGGAGGGGACGGGCAGGGCATGCTACCCAGGGGTGAGGGGTGGGAGTCTGGGAGGGGGGTCTCTGCAGGGAAAGACTGTGGCCCCAGTGGAGCAGGCAGGAGTCCTGTGTGTACCCAGGAGCCCGTGGAAGCAGACCTCTGGGTGAACAGGTGGGCACGGCAGCCAGCAAGGCCAGAAGGAGCTAGAAACACCACATCTGCTGGCAGGTGGGGCAGAGAGGAACAAAGCTCGATGGCTCTATCCAACTCCAACCTTCTTCCTGGGAACCAGCCCCGTACTCCCCATCCCCAGGGATCCCCGCCCACTACCCTTCCCACCCAATGCTCCCCCGCCCACTGCCCCTCCCACCCACTGCCCCTCCCATCAGCCGGTAACCCTCAGAGACCAGTCCATTGGGCCGGGCAGGTGAGCAGCCTACTGTCCTGCTCTTGGAGCATGGGGACCATGGTGCCCCGTGGCCCCACCACACGTGGCCAGTCAGCGATCTTGCCTGGGGCCACCACACCCATGCCATCTTCCTGTCTCAGAAGCTGTCTCAGAAGCATCTGTACAAGCTGCTGTAAGTCCTCTCCAGAGCGGAGGTGCTGTAAAGACAGATAGACCCATTGCATTCAGGCCATGCAGAACATTGGACATCGGGAACTCCAGGACCCAGCCCTGCCCTTGAGAGCCCATGTCCAGAGGGAGGTGGGAAGGGGCTGTGACGCTCGCACACCAGCAAGTGCAAACCCCAAATGCCCCAGATACCCCCAGTGCCCCGCTTGGGGTTTGCAAAACAAGGGTCACCTGGTCTTGGGGCTGGCCATCGTCTGGGACCCAAGACTCTTCCCTCTCCAGGGTTTGCTTGCGGGGCTGTCTGCCCAGCCTTGCACCAGTCACACAGAGTCATGACCCCAACCAAGCATGGCAGCCAGAGCTCCCCCATCCCTCAGAACCTCCAGCCTCCCAACACACCTGGGCCAAGGGGAGAATGGGCTGGCCGAGGGCCAGGTGCATAACTGGAGAATTCCATCTTTAGAGTCCAGGCACAGGAAGGGCCAAAGGGGGGCCCGGGGGAGCCGGGGTGGGCGGGGGGTTGCAGCCCACCCCCAGGGGTGACGGCCTCGCTGTCGGCGTTGAGGCCGGGAAGGAGATGACAGGCCGGGCCTCTGGCCCACACAAAGGCCACAAATGAAATGGTGTTCGCCTGCTTATGTGCAGTGATGAAACTTTAAATGAGTCGCTGACCTTTCTGGAATGACAGGTGACCCGAGCCATATCTGAGGTGGGTATCGAAAATTGCCACTGCGGCCCGAAAATAAACAATAAGACAGCAAATGTGGCTGGAAAGAATTGACTCACTCCAACACTGGGGTGGGGGGCAGGGGGAGCTGGCTAGTGAATGACTTCAGCCGCGGCTCAGAGCCCGCAGCTGGGACCTCCCCTCCAGGCAGCAGCTAGGCTGGCTGGCCAGAGACCCTACTGGGCCCCGGTCCCCCGGGCCCCAGGGCATTGGCCAGCCCTGCATGGGAAGGAGGGGTCAGAGGGCCGGGCTTACAGGCAGCCATGGGTCCTGGGGAGACACCTTCCTGGACAGGCTCCCAGTCACAGGCAGGGACTCTGAGGGCAGAGGACCCCTGGGAGCTGGCACTGGCTTCTCCTGCGCAGGTCACAGCCCAGCCCCCCGAGTCTCTCCTCGGGGGAAGCCGAGGAGGCAAGGAGCCCCTGTGTGCGGCCCTGTCCATGACTAAGACACAGGCGTGGGCAAGTGGAGCGGCTCAGCAGAGAGCTCAACCGCCGGTCACACACCTGGAGGCAGAACCAGCTGGAACCCAGGCCTGCCGCCCCTATGGGCACCCTGCAGGCCAGCAATTGGGGTGAGGACAGCCCTCCCAGGTGAGCAAAGGCCTCCACGAGGTCAGGTGCCCTTGGCACGGGGGAGGGAGGCAGAGCTGTATTGACCAAGCATATGGTCAGAGCAGGGAAGGCCAAGGCAGGTGCTGGGGCCCTGACGGTGGGCTGGCCAGGTGTCCACCTGAGGCCCCCCAGGCACCGAGAGGGACCCAGGCCAGAGCACAGCTCAGTACCCTTCTGCCTCAGGTGCCCTCGGGGCATCCCCTGGCCCATACCTTCCTGGAAAGAACCTGGTTCCCCACGTCAGCCCCAGATCTGGCCCCAGACAGGTCCCATCTGGCTGCTCTGATACAGGTAGCCCCCCACCTCCCGAGGTCTCTGATCCTAGTGGTACAGCCCCCCAACCCTTGAAGCCCATGTCATCTACCCATGACTGCTGACATTCCCCCTGTAGGCCCCCTACTCTCAGCGAACTGGTTCTGACCTGCTACCCCAGTCCTGATGGGCCTGCCAAGGGAGCCCCCACTCCCAACTAGGCCTCAGTGTGGAGGGAGGCCTGTGGTGGCTCAGTGTGGGGAAACGCTCCCCCAGAGCCTTTGGATGCCCTGAGGTCATCCCATACCTATCTGGCAGGCTCTGCAGAAGTGGCAGCCCCCAGGCCCTCCATCTACCCTGCTAGACAGAGACGGGCCAGCCCAAGTGATATCTGCCCACAGGACCTCTGCGCCCCTCTGCCCTGCAGGGCCTAATCCCACCAGTGGCTCTTGGGGTCCTCTCCATGGACATGCCTCCCCTGCGCAGCCACTCAGCACATGGCTGGTTGCCCAACCTTCCCTGGCCAAGGGCAGGGCTCCTGTGGGCAGTGGCTACAACCCGGGGCCTATATGAACGTGAGACCACTGCCAGCGGCCCTCTGAGACCCCAAGAGCCAGGACCAGGATGAGCAGCCGCCCACCAACATAGTTCCATGGCCACCGGCCTCATGGCCAGGCCCTCAGGGTGTGTCTGTCCTCCACCCAAGAGACCCTTGGAGCTCCCCACTGTGAGGCCTGAGCAGCCCCACGGCAGGGCCCACGCTCAGAGCCCCCGACCCAGGTCCCAGGTGTGGCTTCGGGAGTCCTGATGGTGGGCCCCCCACCCCACAGCAGTGGTCCTGGGGCCGGCTCGGGATGCCCAGCTCCCAGGCTGCCAGGCGGGTATCTCCTCAGCCCCGCTGTCCATCAGCAGATCCCACATGGCTGGTGTCCAGTGGGCTTGGCCGACACTTCTGGCCACTTCAAAACGTGACCAAGAGGGGCTGTCAGAAGAGGGCACCAGGTTGGGCTCCTTGCAAAGGGAAAGAGGTATGCAGGGCTGCCATGCACTGAGGATTCCCGCAGGGGACAGGGCCCCGCATTGTCACAAGCTTCCTGGGGGGAGGGGGCCCAAAGCCACACAGACAAGGACGTGGAGGTCACTGCAGGGCTTGGGAAAGGGCAGGAGGAGTGAGTGAGCTCGGGGCCGTAGGGCAGGGGCGACAGCCTGCAGTGGTCAGCAAGTCCCCCCTAGATTCCAGAGAGTGCCCCCATCACGGACCCCTCGCCCTGGAGCCCCCAGAAGGCCACGCACTGGCAGCTGAACTCTGGCACATTGGCTGTCCTCCTCCAGGGACCCTCCCTCCTGGGGCTGCCACCTCCCCCTAGACAGAGCTGGCTGTGACGGGCTCCAGAACCTGCAGCCTCCAGCCCTGCCCCAGACAGCTCACCCCCACCGTGTCCTGTCTACACGGCCCGGTGGCCTCCCTGCAGCGTGGGCTGCAGCCACCTCAGTGGATCCCCTCCTCTCGGCTATAGTGGCGCCAGTTCCTTCCCTCCTGTCCCCCGCAGGTGTAGACCAGACTCCATTCTGTCCCCTTCCCTGCTCTGCTGGAGCCAACAAACCACTCTGGCGCCTGGCAGCATGTGGTCGGGAGCCTGGATGAGACCCAGCGGGGCTGGCCTCCCCCAACCATGTCTGAGCCTCACCTGGGGAAGCTTAGCGTCTGGACAAGCCCAAATCACATCCCCACCATGGCTGCGGCTGCGGCTGGGGCCTCGGGCAGGGCCACTCACCACTCCCAACACTGTCTCAGGGCACCAGGGTGTCCCCCAGCACGGGCCACATCCCGGGAGCCCTGTCCCAAGAGAAGGAGGAGGAGTGGTCTTGCCTTCCCTGACCCGGAGGAGGGGGTCAGGCCCATGGAAAGATTGCATGTGGGGCGGAGAGCTCCCCACAGCCCATGGCCTCCCCCTCAGGTCTCAGCTCCCCCAACGGCTCACCCCACTGCCCCCACAGGCCAGGCTCCAGCCCACAGCACCTCAACTCATGGTGTCCAGGTAGGAGTGGGGCTCCCTGCAGTGGTTCCTCCGTGAGCTCAAGTCCTTCCTGACAAGATGGCCACCTGGCAGGCACATAGCTGGCACATGGTGGGCACATGGCTTCCTGGGACCCGCTCCTTCTTGGCTCTCAGGCTCTTGGTCAGCCTCCGAGTGGCCCTCCTGTTTCCTAAATCATAACCCAAGTTGGCTACTGAAGGGTTCAAGGGCCACAACAGTCTTCATTCTGTGCCATCTCTGCCCCTTTCGCTCCAAACTGAAAGAAAGAGCTTTATCGTGTCTGAGCCGCTTTGCTGGGCATTTGGGCTCCCGGTCCCAGTGTCCCAGACCACTGCTCCCAGCCTCCTCCCAAAGCAAGTCCCTCAGCCCCCTCCATCAGGAGCCCCAGGTCCTGTCCGCTCCTGAGTTCCCAGGGCTGGGGGACACTAGCACCACCCCTAGGGCCATTGGCACGGAACCCGGGCACACGTGTTAACAAGCGCACAAACATTCACGCATGTGATGTAATTCACATACTGTGCAATTCTCCCACTAAAAGTACATCATCAGGTGCCTGGGTGGTTCAGTCATTGAGCATCTGCCTTTAGCTCAGGTCATTACCCGGGGTCATGGGATCGAGTCTCGCATCAGGCTCCCTGCTCAGTGGGAAGCCTGCATCTCCCTCTCCCACTCTCCCTGCTTGTGTTCCCTCTCTCTGTCAAATAAATAAATAAAATCTTAAAAAAAAATAAAAATACATCAACCATTGGGTTTTGGTAAATTATATTTTTTAATTGTGGTAAAATATATGTAATATATATATTTAATAATAAAAAAATTTTAATAACAAAAATAATACATATATATTTTACATAAAATGTAACCATTTTTAAGTGAACATTCAGCAGCATCAGGCACGTTCACAATGTTGTGAACAGCCTCCCCCACCTTCAGAACTTTCTCCTCTTCCCAAACTGCCCCCAAGAAACACTAGCTCCCCATCTCTTCCCATCCCCCAGCCCGACACCCACTGTCCACATTCTGTCTCTATGTTCTGACTCCTCTGGGGTCACACAGTGTTGTCCCTTTGTGGCTGCTCATGGCACTGAGCACAGTGCTCTTGGGGTCCATCCTGGTGGGGGCAAGAGTCAGAATGTCCTCCTGGAAAACGTTCCATTCTGTGGATCATGTGTCCGTTTTGTCTATCTATCTGTCCGTCTGTCTATCTGTCCATCCATCCATCCATTCATCCTTCTATCTGTCCATCCATTCTTCTATCTGTCCATCCATCTATCCATTCTTCCATTCAGCCATCCGTCTGTCCGTCTGTCCACCCATCCATCCATCCATACATCCATCCATCTGCCCATCTGACCTCAAGGGCAGGGTCAGGGGGAGACTCAATACTGCAGGTCAGAACCCACCAAAACCCCAAGGGTGCTCTGGCCTCAGAGCAACACACAGTAGGTGCTCAGTGAAGGCCCCCACGGTGCCTTGAAAAGTTCCAAACCTCTGAGCACCAGGCTCAGATGCAGCCAGTCTGCTGGCGGGGTGTGGGGGGGGGGGGGGGGGTCAGCTCCCTGGACAGATGGACAGGTAAACAGGGAGGCCCTTGAACCCAGGGCAGGCGGCAGAAGGTGGCTGGGCAAACAGGTGGTGCCAGAAGGCCTGGTCCACCGGGAGCGGGAGCACCTCGGGGCCGGGCCCCAGCGTTTGATGCAGCCTTGAGCGGCACTCTGCTCCCCCCAATTGCTCTCCCAGACTCCCAGGGGCCAGCAGAAGTCCCTGGCTGTGGTCCCACACCTGAGGTCCCTGCCTAGTCAGCAGGGCCACCACCCACAAGGGATCTGGACCCTAGGCCCCTCCTGGTGCTCAGCTGGCCAGGTGGGAGCACTGCGGGGGGGCAAGGCCTGGTGCTCTGAGCACCCCTTGGGCGCCCGTTGGCCTCTATGGAGGTTGGGACGTTTATCACCCACTGTCCTTCACTGGCCCCCTGCTCCTCGCCTGAGGGAGAGCCGTTTGGACCTGCCCAAGCTGAACAATACAATATTTCTGTTGAGCTGTGAACTTGATTAATAATTTGGAAATGAAATCAATATGGGCTCTGCTTTCCATTCCTGGAGTATCCTCGTGCACAGGGACACTGCCAAGCCAGCTGGCGTGCTCAGACAGGGGCCACCAGGCAGGGCTGGGCGGCCAAGATCTGCCGGCCAAACTCATGGTTGCCTTTTCTCCACTGCAGAGCCCAGCACCTGGCCTTGGGAAAGGGTGGCTGTCCAGACTGCAGTGGGCAGCTTTGGTGACCTCGAGCCTCCACCTGCATTCCCTCCTCCCCCCTGTGTCCCTCAAGTCATGGGGAGGCCCCAAGGTTACCTCCATGGGAGTCTCTCAAAACCTGGGCTTCCATGGAGGCCCGGGAGATGGTGGCTCAGCCTGGTTCTCTGAGGTCATCTGTGACCCTGGAGGGTCGCTGCAGAGCCCCCTGCCCTCCTCATGGTGGCACTAGCTCCTCCCCCACTCCAGGACCCGCCTGCAGGGCCACCGCACCCCCTCCCACTGCACTCACCCCACTAGGGCCCACAGGGCTGGAGCCCCCACACCTCGATCCTCCTGCTCACACTCAACTCCTGTAGATCCAGCCCCCAGACCCACAGCTGCATGAGAGAAAACCTGCAGGTTCATCGTAGTGGGAGCAGAGGACGGGTGTGTGAATGAACGGACCAACGAAGGAATGAATGAATGGACTAATGAGAAAACAAACCCACGGCGAGGCTGAGGGAGGGGTGTGGGGGACCACAGAGAGTACAGAGGAGGTGGGAGGTGGGGCCCAGAGGAAGGTGGCGCAGGTCCTGGGATGAAGAAGGGAGCACCAGCGTGAGGGTCACCCCACCCCCTACTCCAGGGCTGGGATGCTGGGGCCACTGCACCTGCTCCAGAGAGAGGGCCCTTTGGGGTTCACAGTTCCCAAGGCCACCACACCATATGCCCCAGAGTCCCTCCTGGTCATGTCCCCCCAGCCGCCTGGGGCAGGTAAGCCCTGTACCCCAGCCCTGGGGCCATCCCCCTGTGGCAGCAAGTGTCCAGCTGGCCCCTCTCCAAGGCGCTATGTTGGAGGTGTGGGCCTCCACTGGGGCTGCTGGGGCTTTAGGCGCTGGGGCTGCCTCCACAGCCCAGCCTCCCCCGTGTGTTCCAGCTGCACGGTGTTAGTCTAGACCTCATGACTTTCACCTGCCTGGTGACCTTGGGTAGGTCCCTGAGGCCCCAGCCACCAGGCCTGGGAAACAGGGGCTCAGGACAGAGGCCTCAGGCTGCCCTGCTGATGGGTTTCACCCCAGCCCAGGGGCAGGGAGGGCATGGTGGGGGCAGACATTTCTGTCCTCACTTGGGCAGCAGCTCCCCCTCCCCACATCACTTCCTCTGCTCCGGCTGGGGTACAGGAGGCTGTGGGGTCCAGTGCCCGGGACCCTGGAGACCCTCCTGCCAAAAGACCCCAGTCTGATGCCTGGATGTCTGCAGTCATCCGACTCCCCACCTGTCTAGAGACCAGCCCTCCAAGCAGGCCCCAGCCGTCAGGGGCAGCTCTGGCCTGGCCCCAAATGCTGTCTACCAGCTCCCCGACACCTCCGGGCCGGGACAGCGCAGCTGACAGGGCCCCTCCTGGGCTACCTCCGGCTCCAGGGAGGACAGGTGGCTCCAGACTAAACAGTCGGGAGTGTCCCCGAGATGGCCCCGACACACAGCCAGACACCGTGCCTGGCCCTGCAGTGTCAGCCTGGCTGGGGAGCCCCAGGGTCTCATCCACTCAGCAGACAACATGCCAACACGAAGAGGTCCCTAAGCCCGAGATGCTCCGCCGGCCAGGGCAGCAGCACCCCCACCCTCCCACAGTGGGCTGCTGCACACGCAGAGGCCGGTGATCCCCGCCTGGGCCCGCAGCTCCCCGAGAGCCAAAGTGCCTTGACCCGCGCCGGGCGGGGGAATGGCTGTACAGGAGCCATTGACCGGCAGCATTGATCCCCCAGAATGTATCGCACAAATCATTTTGCACTAAACTGCGGAATCGATGGAGAAATCTCCCGGAAAATTTATATTAAAAGTCTCTGTTTGCCTAAATGAGTTCCCTGTGCCCCATATTGAATATTTGGCTGATGAATTGAATGGGTTTAAATTTGAACATTGCAGACCCATTAAAGAATGAATTCTTAAATCAAACCCTGCCATTTATGATTGAAATGAGATTTCCTCTGTGATGGGCCAGCCGCTATATAAATCAGCCCTGCGTTTTATACCGAACCATAAACAAGATATAATTCTTTTAATACACAACAGGTGCCTTAAATCTTTTGATGCATCTTGTATTTATCTGAAGTTGGGATTGCTGTATTTACACCAGGTCCCATGGGGAACTCTGCGGGTGCTGCCTAGGGAAGGGGACAGTGGCCATGCCTGTGGGATCCCACCCTCAAGACCCTGCCGAGAAACCCGCAGGGGCCAGGTAAGGCCAAGCCTGGGCGTCCAGATGGGCCCCTAGCTGGGTCCCCCCTTGTGAGCACATACTACACACACGCTTGTGTGTGCACACGCATGCACACTCCCATAGCTCGTGTGCACACACAGGCACACGCGTGCCCACACGGACCTGCAGACGTGCACGTCACGGTGCTCCAATTTGTACAAACGTGTGTACACGTGTAGGTCATGCAAGCGTGCCCTCCTGTGTACACTCATTGACACACACACACAGCAGATGGCCAGGTGCATACACGTGCACACACACCCAGCTCTCCGCAGAAACCAGGCCCCATGGGCACTCCCTCCGCTAAGCGAGCCTCCCCTTGCGCACGGCCCCTTCTCTGTGCCATGGGCTCCACCCCCACCTGCCTGGGCTCCTAGGAGCCAGAAGGAGCCCCACCACCCCAGTACCAAGCTGCCCCACTGCTCATGCCAGGTGGGACCTACACACACGTGTCCCCCAGCTGCCCGTGGGACCCACCCTTGCACAAGCCAACGAGTCCTCTGGGAAGAGCGAGGCCAGAACCAGGAACCATCAAATCATTAGAGATGCCAGCTGGACACCCAGGAAAGCTTCCTGGGGGAGGTGATGCCAACACTGAGCCCAGAGCGTGAATGGTCTCCCCACCTTGGCTTGGGGGCAGAGAGCAGGAGCATCTGTCCTTCTCTCTCCTGAGCCCCTCCACCCAGTACCCCCTGCAGACTCAGGGTCCCCCCAGCGCCTGGACCTCCCACTCCCAGGCTCAGCTGCGTATACCCAGGGGGCCCAGAACCCCCACCATGTCTAGCTAGCACCCCAAACCTGTGCCCCCAGCCCAGGCTGATCCTCTGCCCCGAGCCCCTAGGCTGAGCCCAGCCCCCTCAGACTCCCTGTCCTCACACCCAGAGCTCACCAGCTCACACTCCTCACCACTCACCTCAGCCTCTTGTCCCAGCCCTCTATCCAGGTCTGTTGCACGGTGCCCAGAGCACGTACGCAAAAGGCCACCCAGAAATGCATCAAAGCAGGGGTTTGAAACGTCCACCCTCCCCCACGCCAGAGCCAGAGCCGGCTGGTCCCTCGGCTTCTCCGGGGCCTCCCATCTCCCTGCCCAGATTGAGCGGCTCCCAAAAACAGAAGGGGGACTTCCACCGCAGCTCCCCAGTTGGGGCAACCCTGATGCCGAAACAAAGCCCAGGCAGGCAGCACAGGACGGAACAGCAGAACCCAGAGGAGATGTGTGTGGATGTGTGTGTGTCCACGCGTGTGTGCTCACAGGTACAGACGCACGCATTTTAAGTGAAATACTCTAACTTCTGACTTATGAGCAGTGATGCGCTCCTCGTGACCAGCAGGACGAGCCTCAGAAAGTTCATCCGTGTGACTCGGCTCTACCAGGAAAACACACCATCAGCTCAAAACCATGCAGAAAGGACACTTGGTAAACATAGCTTTCTAGTTTTTTAATCTCTCCCACACCAGGGGCGAAGGGAGATGGGATCATTACACAGAGAACATGGAGCTGTCCTCTGAGCTTGGGCCGTGCACACAGATGGAGTCCACGCCAGCAAGTTCTGGAAGCGGATACGGAGAAGCTGAAAGACTGAACAGACTAAGTGAACCAGGAACTCACAGAGGGAGGAGAACCCATCAGTGATGTGGTCGCCCCGACAGGAACCGGATTCAACACCAGATACGTGTTGCCCAAGAACTGGTACCGCCCCAAGGCCCAGGGAGACAGGATGTGCGCAGACCCCACACCAGGCCCACGTGGCCAGGCCACCCGGCATCGGCCATCAAGAGAGGGAAGAGGGGGGCGGAAGACACGTCCACACGTGGATCTTAACTGGAAGGTCACATGGGAGGGAGCAAGGGAGGCCTGGTGCCAACATAAGCTCCAAGGCTGCAGTCTGTTCTCGTCATCCAGGGCTGCTGGAGCCACGAACACACAGCCCAGGCTCCTGGGGGAAGGCAGGGTCGGCTTCCTGGGAGCCTCTGGTCACAATAGAACCGTGTGCCATGCAGCTTCTGTCTGAAGGCACCTTATTGACTTTGCTGTTGGCTCATCAAGGAACCAGCTGCTGGCATCGCTGCACCACACCTGGCAAACCCACCCCGCTTGCAGTTTCCTCCGTGGGCCCTTCGCAGCCTCTGGTGTGTGGAGCCCCGGGTGGGACTCCAGCACCATGGAGGGGGGGGGGGCACGTTTTCAGCCATGGAGTCACAGCCAAAATCACGAAAATGCAGGACATGGGGCACTAGACAGACAACAGACAGGACACTGACTTCGAGGGCGAGCCAAACCAAGAAGGCTGGGCGCTGCCTCCTCCTGTCTCTGCCAGGGATGTCGGGTCCCGCTCCGTCCTCGCTGCTCTGGCCATGTCCCCGAACGAACGTGGACACCGTGGGCTTACAAACAGGATTTAGCAAGCAGGTGAATTCGCGATTCCAGGATCCGTGAATACTGAATATTGGCTACAGAAACAGCACATGCACCGTTCCAGAAAGCCACGCACACAGTGAAGGCACTGTGTCTGCAGTCGGTGGGGGCAGGAGAGGAGCCGTGGGTGCAAATGCTGTGGGGATACCGGTTGGTCGTTTTGACAGAGGACAGCTGGCCTTGCCCGCACCAGTCATCCCCCCTCCCTGGGAGGGAGAACCCCCACCAAATGCCTCCTGCCCATACTCAGTCGCAGACCACGAAACGCACCACAGGCCAACCTGGGGGGTTCCATTTTGAAAGGCAAGGGGAGCGCAGACGCAGAGGACAGTGAGCCACAGTGAAACAAAACATAACATAGAACAAGGCATGGGAGCGTGTGCCCGGGGCATGCGGCCAGGAGGGCGCCTGCCCATGCTGTGGTTCAAAGACCATTCACGATAGTCCTTGTTCGTTTCATTTCATATCCAAACTTAACCCCAGAGCACGTGAGTTTTGATGTGTGATGTTCTCGGTATCACTAGTTTCTAAATTGTCCTTAATGGCTGAGCTTTTGTTTCCCCTTTGAATCAATTGTTATTTAGGGAATAAAGAAAGAGATTACATTTTTAGCAGGCTGTGAGGATGCTTAGTTGGTCCGGCTTTTGTTATTGATTCTGAGTGTTATTATATTGTAGCCGGAGAATATAAATGGGGTCACTTCTGTTTGAGAAATTGACTCAGATTTTCTTTGTGGACCATTAGATACCTCTTTTTTTAATTTTTAAAAGATTTCATTAATGTATTTGAGAGAGCACGCGTGTCGGGGATGGGAGAGGGGAAGAGAGACTCTCTAGCGGACTCCCCACTGGGCACAGAGCCCCACGCGGGACTCCATCGCGCCACCCTGAGATCGGGACCTGAGCCAAAACCCAGAGTCGGACTCTGAACAGACAGAGCCACCCATGTGCCCCGATCCCTCTTTTTTTTTTTTTTTTTAGATTTTTTTTTTATTTTATTTGCTTATTTGACAGAGATCACAAGTAGGCAGACAGGCAGAGTAAGAAGAGGAATCACAGGACCCTGAGATCATGACCCGAGCCAAAGGCAGAGGCTTAACCCACTGAGCCACCCAGGAGCCCACTGATCCTTCTTTTTAATTAATGTTCCCTAAATGCTTAAAATAAAGGTAATCCGAGGGTACAGTATGAGGCTTGAGACATCCACACGAACGCATTTTCATCTGGCCGCTCCCCCCAGGTCCCTTCTGGCACTCTCCCTGCAGTTAGTTGTTCTTTAAAATGCTGTGTTGTGCATCACAGAGTTTACACCTCCTGTGTCCTCACTGTGGAGTTTACCTCTTATCAGTATGAACGGACTTTGTCTCTATTTTAATGCTTCCTACCTTGAACTATGCTTGGTCTTAAATGCCCATAGATGTCTCAGCACTCTTCCACTCAGGACAAGGCGGATAATTCCTGTCCCCCAAGGGCAGGCGAATGGGACACAGTGACCAGCTTCTCACAGAGCGAAGGACAAGCGTGTGTGTGACTTTAGAGGTCACACAGGCATCGCAGTTTCCCCTCCAGCAAGGCTGCACTCAGAGGACCCGAACCGGCCCAAGTCCCAGCCGAGGCTTTGGATGACACAGCCGACCGCTCACCCATCACCCAGTGAGAGACCCCCAACCAGAGCCCCCCAGCCACACTGCCCCCCAATTCCTGCCCTGAAGAAACTGTGAGACAAGCGTGTTTACTGTTTGAGCTGCTAGGTTTTGGGTTAATTTACTGCACAGCAAAGGATAACTGACCCAGTTTGGTGACACTCATACCTCATTTCCCTCTACAGCTCGGTGGCTCGATTCTGTGTTGGGTGCAGGTGGCGGGGTCCTGGCAGGAGGAGAGACCAGCCAGCCTCAACGAGGAAGTTGCAGGCTAAGGTGGAAGGGCACATGCGCAAGCACAAGGAGTGGCAGGGCGAGCGGACAGACGAGCGGACGCCAGCATGCAGCACCCTGCCCAGGGGCAGACACCCGCTGCCTGGACACAGACACAGTCATCATGTGGTCACACGGCGTCCCACTTCCCCATGTTTGTCCCACAACCGCAGGGTTCTTGCAAGGCTGGTCTTCATGCTTCCCGCTCCCTCCACTTCTGCCATCAGCTGAAGACTTATGTTTTCGTTGCTTTTTTCCCATTAGTGATTTTAAGAGTAAACATGCATTCTGTGTTTTAAAATTTACATATGGAATTGCTTCTCGGCCTTTTGGCTAAGATCAAGTGTAAAATTTACCTATGGTTACGTTTGTATCAAAACCACGAACTTGAACTCCATTTCTCAGTTTACCGTTACCCTTATTTAGATTCATCTTCCAGGAGAACATCTTTAGTAATTTTTAAAGGAAGGCTACATGATGGGATATTCTGAGTCCTTTCATCTTGGAGAGTGTATTTCAATATCTTTACACATTATGGAAATGATTAGATCATAATCTTGTTTCAAAATCTTATCACTTATTCACTGATGACACTATTGTTCACGTGGGAACCCCTGACCTGGCGGGCGGACTGGAGGACGTCATGGTGCTCACACCTCACCTGCCTCCCTCCATGTGCCCTGGACCCAGTGACTCGCATGTAATGCGTGGAATCATGCGGGGATGGGTGTCGCTTCTGGGATTTAGCCATGAAAGGCTGTGGCTTCCTTTCTGCGCACATCCCCTCCCTCCCCTCTCTTGGGCCACTCACCTGGGGGAACAGCAGCCACATCAAGGGGCAGCCGGGGATGGGCCTCAGGTGGGTGAGTTTCAAGTGGATCCCCACCCACCCCAGGAAGCCATTGGATGAGACCACGACCCCAGCCAACAGCGTGACTTGGGAGACCATGAACCCGAGGCCCCCAGTTAAGCCACACCCACTACTGACCCTTAGAAACTGAAATTGTAAATAGCTATTGTTTTAAGCAAATAACTTCTGGGAATGATAACTAATACCCCGAGGAATCCACAAAACGACTACTGACAAACAGCTCTAGTGAGATCACAAGCTCAAGGTCAATGCACAAAATTCAGTTTAATTTCTGAAAGTTGATAGTTAACAATCAGAAAATGAATTTTTAAAAATCTATTTAGGGGCACCTGGGGTGCTCAATTGGTTAAGCCTCTGACTCTTGGTTATAGCTCAGGTCACCATCTCAGGGTCATGGGATTGAGCCCCATGTTGGGCTCTGTCCTCAATGGGGAGTCTGCTAGAGATTCTCCATCTCCCTCTGCCCTCCCCACAACTTGTGCTCTCTCTCTAAAATAAATAATATATATTTTTTTAAATTCTGTTTAAATCAGCACCAAAAATGAAATGCATGAGAATAAACCCAACAGAATGTGTGAAAGATCTCATGTGGATAACTGACAAATCAGAGACAAATACACAGAGACACAAACTGTGTCCGGAAAACTCAGTCAGGTTGGGACAGAAATCCTTCCCTAAACTGGCACATAGATTTAACACAATCCCCATCAAACTACCAATAGCCTTTTTTGGTAAAACTTGCTGAGTCATCTGGAAACACAGAAAGACGAAAACGGCCCAAAATTTTTGAAAGAAAGGAAAAGACTGGAGGACGGCCCCATCAGATTCAAGGCTTACTCTAAAGCCACAGGAGTCCTGGCGATGTGACAGGGCATTGAGACAGGCCAGCACCATCTTCGACCATAGGTCAAGGCAACAAAACAGGCCCATGAATGCACATGGCCAATTTACTCTGACGAGACACTGATGCTCGTTAATGGTGCAAAGCAGGTCTTCTCCGAAAACAGTGCTGGGACAGCAGGTGAATATGTCCACTCCCTCACACACTCCCCAAATTAAGTCACGATAGAGCGCAGATCCAAATCTATAAGCAAAACTATTAATCTTCCAGGAAAAAGTCACCAGAGAATATCTTCATGTCTTCGTGCGGGGTCATTTGGGGGTTTATCTGTAGGGCTTTTGAGGTTTTCATTTAGTGGTGGCTCCTCAGTTTGCTTGCGTCTACACCGCACCAGCTTCCCCATCCAGAATCACAGGACCGCATTGTGGCTCAGCGGCAGGCAGCTGCAGGAGGGAGCGTGGCTGGCTCAGGACTGGAGGCGGGGAGGGAGGCCCAGGAGTCCTGCAGGCTTGCAGCCCCAGCCCCTCAAGAAGCACATGCCAGGGGTGCCTCCCACCTGACTGGGGCCTCAAAGCGGTGGCTGCTATGGGCATGTGTGCAGATGGGCTTGGTGGCAAGGGAGCACTGGGCCAAGGTGGGGCCCCAGGGTGCAAACCGCTGACCATGTGAGCCCCAGCTCTGCACCCCAGTGTCCCCTGCTGCCCACCAGAGGCGACCCCGACCAGTGAGCCCAGCTGGGGATCTGCCCAGTGCTGGCAGGGAGCGGGGCCTGGTGTGCACCAAGATGGCTTCACGGTAGACCAGCCAGCAGCTAAGCGGTCACCCTGTCCTTCCCTTGCCCCCCGCACAGAGCGACACTTGCCATTGGGTGTGGACAGGGGAATATCCCAGGACCACTGATCCAGCCCCAGGACCAGCTGTGCACACCTCCCTGTGTCCCCCTCGGGCAGGACCTTGGGAGTCTCCTATTGGCAATGGAAGGAACCTCATCCCCAGGCATGCCGAGAGGAGAAACAAGCCCAGACTCGTGGGGGCCCCGAGGCCTCAGGGGCTGTCCACAGCAGCTGTGAAGTGCACCATGAATTAACCCAATACATAAGCAGATTATTCAAACTCAGGACGCCCCGACCTGAGCTGCAGATACGTGGGAGGCTTCAGGGGTGCCTCTGGGGACCCCCCAGCCACGCCCAGCCTGTAGGTAGACACAGCATCAGAGCAGCTACACGGGGGGCCTGTGTCCTCATCCTCCCTCGAGGCTTCAGGGGTGCACGACCGCCCTCCTGGGCTCTGGCACCTTCTACACAGAACAGCTCAGCGGTCCTAGCACACGGTGGGGGGGGCTATTCCCCCCCACCTCACAAATAAGTGCCAGTGAGGGACTAGCCAGGGTGCTGTTCAGCTGTGGCACCCTCCCCTAGCGGGTGGCCCCCCTCACCCCTCCCAGCATGTGGAATGAGGTGGGGGGCTGAGACCGCTGTGCAGTGGCCACTGCCTACCCCCGACCCTGGCTGCCCCAGGCCCCTGTAACCACTGGAGGGCATGTGGTGCCTGCAGGACCCCAGGGTCCAGCCGAGTGCAGGTTAGGGGGAGGCTGCTCTTGACCTTCGTGTGCCCTCTGGCCTGTGCACACAGGGGCTGTGCCCTCCAGGACACGGTCCTCTTCTGGGCCACCACTTGCCACCTCTGCTTCTTCCATCACCTGGGCTGTCAGCCCTGCCCACCTCTGAAACACTGCTCTCCTCCAGACCTCCTAGACCCCCCTTTCCTAAAGCTGCAGCAGTCACCCCTTCCCCTACCGCCCCCCCATCACCGCACCACCATCTCTGGGGCTCAGGCAGGAGGGCCCTGGGACCGCCCACAGGCCAGGGAAGCCACGTGTCCACTGGGGGCCAGGAGGCAGCAAAGGGCCCTGAGCCAGGAGTGCAGACAGGCAAGGGAGGGGGGCCTCAGTGGTCCCACGGTCCCACAGCACATGGAATCCCTGGGACCCGAGTGGCTCCCCTCCAATGTCTCATGCAGCCACCTTATCTCCATGTTTTGTCTCATCTCCACATTTCCTAACAATAAGTTAAAAACCCAGTAATGCCTCATACACGTGGTTTCATTTTCTCAAGGGAGAGCAGTCCAAGCGTCTTTGGCCACTGCCACTGAACAAGAGGACCCACCCCAAGCACATTCCTTTCCCTCTGAGCCCGACAAGTCAGGCTTGTCAGGCTCCAGGGAGCTGTGTCCATGTGGGACAGATTCCTGCCTTGGTCGACGATGTTGCTGACTGACCTACCCACCAAAACACCAACCCCAGAAACACCACCAACAAAAGTAGGTTTAGTAAGTTAGGAGTTCATTTATCATGGAGGAGACAAGAGCCGGGGGTGGCCAAACCAGGGTTGGTTTAGGTCCCATGGGCATCAGAGAGCCAGGAGCCTCAGTCTTTCTGCTCTATCACCTTGCACGTGGCCTCTTGCCTCGAGGTCACCTCTTGGTGCAAACAGCTGCCAGAGCCCCAGCCATCACACCTCTGTTCAAGAAGCAGGAAAGGCTGCCTGGGTGGCTCAGTGGGTTAAAGCCTCTGCCTTTGGCTCAGGTCATGATCTCAGCGTCCTGGGATCAAGTCCCGCATCGGGCTCTCTGCTCAGCAGGAGGCCTGCTTCCCCCCTCTCTCTCTGCCTGCCTCTTTGCCTACTTGTGACCTTTCTCTATCAGAAATATAAATAAAATCTTAAAAAAAAAAAAAAGAAGAAGCAGGAAAAATGAAATACAAGGGTAGGGGGGCTTTTCCCAGTCAGGTCAGTCACTTGTATGGAGCTTTCCCCGAAGTTCTGCCCAGCACTTGTACTCCCATGGGCCAGAAGAGTCAAAGGACCCCACCTTCAGCTTTAAGGAAGACTTGGGAATGCAGTCCTGTGAGGGTACCTGGCTTGATCCTGACAAGCAAGGGCCCCAGCAGCTGGGGATTGGGGGTCCCGAGGCACAAGTCTGTCCCCCCAGCTGTAGGAGCAAGGACAGGGTCCCTGCCAAGGACATAGGGCTGGCACCAGCCCCACCCTGTGGAACTTGATCAACCCCCATGCCCTCTCCCTCACTGACCCACGCCCCCACCCCGGCTCCAGGTCTGAGACCCCAGGAGGGCCCACCAATCGGGCAAACATCTGGGCTTGCACCATCCTTGACATGGCACTCAGGGCTGATGTCCCCCCAGCTCCACGGTTTGGGACCCTGCAGTCAGCTCAGGACACAGGCCCACTCTTGAGTCACCCTGCTCAGCCATGGGACAGTCAAAGCTCGGGCCTAGATGCCTGGACTAACACCCTCCAGGCCCACGGCCCCCATCTGGGCCCTCAAGGGCTGGCACCCCACTGCCTCTTCCCCTGGACTTCCCCCACCTCCGAGCTCTGCCCTTCCCCCCACTGAGCCCCCAGGGCCACCCACACAGGACCAGGCCTCAGGGTTCCACATTTCTAAACACGCTGAGAATCTCTAAGAACTCTGCCTCAGGCCTGAGGTCGGGGGGGGGGGGGGGGCAGCACACCTGCCCCTCTACGCTCCCAGGGCAGGGGTGGGACAGGAGCAGCCATCTGCCCCCACCAATCAGCATGCAGTGGGAGGGGCCTGGATAGTACAAGGCCAAAGGAGAGGTCCCCTGTAGGGGCTCAGGAGTGTCCAGAGACAACCTCGTGCTTTGCCCGTGCTGACCTCCTACAAAGGGGAGGCACCATGTTCTTCCATCATACACGTGGGGAAACTGAGACAGAGAACACAAAAGCTACCTGCATGGTCACTCAGGTGGGCAGCCCCCCCATGGTGGCCATCTGCCTGGCCAGTCTCTATGCTGAGAACTGGCACCCTGGCCATGCCCAGGTCCCCGGAGCTCCCCTCCCAGGACAGAGTCACTTGGCTATAGCCAGATCCCAGCCTCCATCACCGCTATGCCCCTGTGGGGACAGCTGCTCCGTGCCAGTCAGCCCTTCCCCAGGGACAAAGCTCCCCCGTCCTGCCCCAGCCACTTCTACAGAGGAGCAGCCGTCAGCAGAAGCCCAGCCCAGTTCTAATCCCTCGTGAGGCTTGGCCACGGCTGCGGGCTCCACGGGCCCCAGGGCTTACTTGCCCATGTTTGCCAGGGACAGCTCCGTTCCATCTGCCACTGGCCGGGCCGCTTCAGGAGTCCACTCAGCCGCCCACCTTCCCTGGCGCTGGAGGCCCGGCCAGCCCCTCCCGCGGCGGGTGGCGGCTGCGCCCGTGACCTTGTGATAACCCGAGTGCCATCCGTCAGCGGCCGGCCGCCAGGCTCCGGAACACTGCGGCAGCTCATCTGAATTCAAATTACCCCGGGAGCCGCGCGCCGGAGCCTGCCATAACTCAGCACGGCAGGAGGAGCGCGGCCCGCCCGCAGATTGGACATTACCATACATTCCTGGGGCGTCGGACAGGGCTGCTAATGAAAATATCAATCAAAAACTCGGCTGACTTAATGGTCAATTTAAATTAATTAATTGGGGAGGAGAAAAAAGTCGAGGGGGCAGCGTTGACGGGCTGCGTCTCGGGCAGGCGGCGAGAAGCTCGATGCCTGGCCGGGCACAGCCCCTGGGCCGGGGAACAGGGCATCCCCTCTGCAGAGACCCCAGCAGGTGCACAGGCATGGGGCCAGCACCCCCCTGGGAAGGGTGTGGGCCCTGCGTCCCGCCTCGGCAGCTCCCGGCAGGGTTCCGGTGGCCTGTCCCACAATCCAGCTCCCCGCATCTGTGGGGAGAGCCAGCTGCCTCCTGCCAAGTCCCCTCCCAAAGCCACGCAGTGGAAAAGCCACTTAGCCTGCAGGACTGGCAGGGGCTGGCAGGACACTGGTCCCCTCAAGGAGGCCTGCCCACCCCAGCCAGGCCTCAGCTCCTTGTCCGCAGAGGGGACAATGGGCTCCACCCCCAGGGCCTGGCAGGGGGTGGGCAGGAGGCCATGGAAGGGCTCCTGCAGGGACTTCCAAGGTTGGGCACCCCAGGGTCCCCTTGGGAGGGTCCAGAGATGGTCTTCAACATGCAGAGAGGGAGGGTGGGGCCCCAGAGCACAGCCTCAATACGGCAACGCCAGGAGCCTGTGGGTAACCGGTGTCCCCTGCAGCCACGTGGCACTGGGAAAACTCTCTATGAGCCCCGGGTGACAGGAGAGCAGGGTACAGGCAGGTCCAGGCCCCCACTGCCCAAGGAGGACACGGAGCTCATGAGGCAGCGAGACCACCCACTCTGAGTCCCAGATGTGACAGCCCAGGGGGCCCAAGGGGGACCCAGGAAAGCCCACCAACAGATTCCCACCCAGGGCCCTCCAGGAGATGCTTCCCGCCCTCAGAAGCCCTCCTCCACAAGAACCAAAGGGGAGAGATGATGGCAGCCGGGCAGCCCCGGCCCCCCACACCCCTGCAGGGCACAGGCCACCTGCTGGATCTTTCCAAGAAAGCCGGCAGAGAACTCTCTCAGAGTGGAGCTGCCCCTCGGGTCAGAGGCAGGCAGCGCCATCCTGAAGGGGTCACTCATGAACGTCAGCCATGGCATGGGAAGCAGCTTAGCCCAGGCTCTAGGCCGGCGTGCTCAGTGCTGGCATGGCCTGGGCAGAGTGGCCGTGGCCGGAAGGGCAAGTCCGGGTGGCCAGGGGCAATCCAGGGAGCCACACTCCCAATGCCCATCCCTGATCCAGGACCCCACAGCCACAGCCTTTCAGTACCAGAGACCCGCTGGCCCTGGGTCCGGCCATCACAGCTGACTTGACCCACAGGACTCAAGGGGCCATGACGCACTGGCCCAGGAGAAGCCACATGGGCCGGGCCTGTGCTTCCGTGAGAGATCAATGCCACTAGCCCCTCAGCAGCAGCAGGACAGAAACCTGACCCATCCAGAGAGGCCTCCTGGGCTCCTGGGCGGACCCAGCAGGAAAACCCTGCCACAGGATCGGGGAGGGGGTCCCCCAGAGACCCAGAGACAATGTCCTGGTCACAGGGGCTGGGATGGGGTACCTGTGCACCTGTCCAAGAGAGAGGAACCAGCCCCCCCACCAGGCCCCTAGGTGGGCAGGGCTATGGGATAGGACCGGTATCCAGGCTTGGCATGGAGTGGCCCCAGAGAACAGAGTGAGGCCCCCACTGAGAGAAGAGCTGGAGTAACAGGAACAGGAGAGGGGGTTGGGGCAGCACCTACCCAGCCCCCCACCCAGCCCCCCAGCCCACCCAACCTGTCTCGCTCCATCTCCACGGGCTGCAGCCAGTTGGGTGTGGGCTGCCTCCATTTGGAAGGCTTGGGGAGGGCAGGAGGGCCCTGGGTGCCTGATCCCAGCAGTGGCAAGTCCCAGTGAGTTAAATGGAGGGTGGCATGGGGTCAGGGTAAGAGATCAGGGTGGCCGTGGGATTTGGGATGGGTGGGGGTTGTGGCTGGCGTTCAGGCTCAGCTGGGGATTCGAGTCAGCACTGGCACTACTGTTGTGGTTGGGGCTGGGGTCCCAGGTGGGCCTTGGGCAGTACCCCCTGCACACACACAGCCCATCTTCCAAAGGAAAGGCCCGCTGCTTTTGCGGGACCCAGGGCCTGAGGGCGACCCCAGAGGCTCCAGAGAGGGTCATCGAAGGACACATGAGGGCTTGGTGTCTGGTGCTAGGCCAGGAGGACTTGGGGGTCACATGTGCACATGAACTGGGCATTGCCTCTGGCCCCCACCAGGTCTTCCTTGCCTAGTGCCCACCTGCCCCTGCCCCCACCTGGCCTTGAGTCCCCACGGCTTCCCTGCACAGGGGACGTAGGACCCCACCTGGTCCAGAAGGTAGAGGGGTGTCCCCCACACAGTGCTGCATCTGGTCTGGCCAGACCTGACCATGCCCGAGCCACAGGGACTGATTGGCTGGTGGCTCTGTCCCTTTAGTGACAGCTGGGATCCCTCATGTAGGGCATACTTCCCAGGACCCTTAGGTGTCATGACCACTTCTCCAACAGCCTCAGGACCAGGGAGACTGGGGGTGCCCAGACTACTACCCTCTGAGCCCAACCACCGTGCAGCCTGGGTCTGACCCTACTTGTGCTCCCCCATGACCAGAACCAGTGTGCACACTAGCCCAGGGAGCCTGGACCTGCAGCCGAGGCCAGCGTGGAGTGGGGAGAGAACCCAGGGAAGGGGGCTCTCGCACCCTTACTGGTATCCTCCCCTGTGGTGCCAGGAGCAGGTCCTCCCAGGGTCTCCCCTCAGTGAGGGACTCTTCCCAAGGTCACAGGGCAAGTCAGTGGGGGCCTAGGGCTTGAAACTCAATTTCCCCAGAACCCACGGGGCTCCCCACCAACCATGGAGTGATCCCTGGAAGAGTCTAGCTCCACTATGAGCTATGTGGCCTCAGGCAAGTCACCCCAACTCTCTGGGCTCAGGGTCCCCTCCATAAATTCTACACAACCACATAGGACCACACTCACAACCCACCTGGAACGACACACTCACCTGGGTCCACACCCACAGCCACAACTCACCCCCACCCAGAGCTGGTGCACTCAACAATCCCCTTGGAAGGCTGGGCTTCACTGGGGGCGGTGGGGAGGGCTGTCTCTTCCCCATCTATGTCCCCCTAGATGCCAAACACTCCTCGGGGACAGCACTGTAGTCCCTTCCTTGGACTAGCACTGGCTAGGATGTAGAAGGAGCCACCAGAGGGCCTGGGGTAGTGGGGCTGGCGGGACTGACCAAGATCCCCACTGCCACCTTCCCTGGGGCCCCAGAGGATCTGCACCCCCAGCCCCTGGGCTCCAGCACACCCCCACCTCCCACCCCCGGCAGACTGAGGGAGCAGGCCTAGCCAGGGGTGATCTTTGCTGCCACCCAGTGGCTGCCAGGGGCAGCACGGCTGGGGCTGCAGGCCACCGCAGGGCCACCCAGCCACAGGGTGGGAGACAACGGAGGCCTCCAGGAACCAGCCCACGGGGGCAGAGCACTGGGCCTCGATAGTCGCCTCTGGCTGCACTGTGCACCTCAGGCCATGCCCAAGGGCAACTGAGGATGGTGGGGGCTGGGGGTCAGCCAGTTCTGGGCAGAACAGGACAGCACCCTCCCGGGACTGCCTGGGGCCATGCTGGCTCCACCAGGTCCAGCAAGAGAAGGGGAGCCTCCCGCCATCCCAGGTGTCCACCATCCAGCTCCTGCAGGGGGGGGGTTCTGGCCTGCCCTGGAGCACAGGAAACCCCAAGAGTCCCCAGAGAGCCGCCAGCACCACGCAGGCGCCACGGTGACAGCGTGCCCTTGGCACTGTTAGCCGGCAAACCCTGACGTAGCAGCAGGCTCTCAGGCCCCAAGCCTCAGCTAGTACAGGCCCAGCCATGACACCACAGTGGCTCCGGTCCTGAACATGCAGCCTCAGGGACGCGCGTCTGGGGAGGCAGTTGGGCCTGTCGGCAACAGAGGCTGGGCGCCTAAAGGGCACAGTGCGGACTGCAGGGTTGGTAAAGGGCAGAGCCACTACTTCCATTTCCTGGGTCAGATGGTCTCTCTTGCGAGCCCCAGACAGGCGTGTCCCACAGAGGTCTCCATCTTCAACACTAGTGGGCTGGGTTTGGCCCCTGGGCCACAGCCCCCCACCTGGAGCATGTGTGCACACTGCAGGAACGAGCTTTAGGAACACACACCGCGGGCCAAGCTCGGGCCAGAACCGGCACTGGCACCAGGCCGCTGCCCCGAGGCTCCCCATCTCCGCTGACTCTCCAGACCCAGGGGACCACGTTCAAGAGTCCCTTCCTGTAAAGTGTCCAGAACACGCAAATCCACACCGACCTCGCTGTCGGGGCACACTGAGGGGGGCCGGTGTGACCGCCAAGGGCAGGGGGACACGGGGGCGCCCGCAGGCCAGGCAAGCACACTACAGGCCGCCTTCAAACGGCCACAGCTGCTCTTACTGTAAGAGCAGCACCTCAGAGGTTAGAAGAAGACAACAAGTTTGGAAGTACCCATCTCCAGTGAAAGATCGCATCACTTTAAAACCACGATAATGGGGGTGCCTGGGTGGCTCAGCGGGTTAAAGCCGCTGTCTTCAGCTCAGGTCGTGATTCCAGGGTCCTGGGATTGAGCCCCGCATCGGGCTCTCTCTCTCTGCCTGCCTTGCTGCCTACTTGTGATCTCTGTCTGTCAAATAAATAAAATCTTTCAAAAAAAGAAAAATTTAAAATAAAATAAAATAAAATCACAATAATGTAACAGACAGGATGGCTTGTGGCCCGAGGCTGCCACATCCACCCTGGCCCGGTGTCCTCAGCCCGCTGACCAGTGGTGCCCAGGCGCCCGCAGCATGAGCCTCCCCGCATGGCCACACCCCTGCAGCCCACGGCAAGTGTGGCCATCATCCCTGCCCATAGGTGACACCTGATGCCCAAGCCTTCAAGTTCACCCCAGGCACCAGCGACATGACTACATCCTCTGCAAGTCAGGGACAGGGCCATGGGGTCTCACCTGCCACTTAGCATCGTGGCTTTCTGCTCCCTAAGTGTGCGTCCAGGCAGTTGGGGAGCTCCTCCAGGAGGGGTCCCACCTGCAGGGACTGGGGGGCTGACCAGGCTTGGGCCCAGGATGAACTACTCCGCGGAGGGATACACGTGAAGCTGGAGCTCAGAGTGCAGAAGCGGCTGCGGCTGAAGCGGCTGCGGCAGAAGCTACCTGAACTGACACAAGAAGGTCGTTTTTACATATGTCGGGGCCAACTTGCTGGAAACCAAAAATAAAGAGAAAATCTCAAAAGATTCCAGGGGGGGAAAAAAAAAACAAAATAGGACACATTACAGACAGGGAAAACAGCGAAACCACTCTGATTTCTCGTGGAAAGCCAGCCAAGCCAGGAGGCAATGGATGGTTTCTTCAAAGGACAGGAAGGAAGAGACAAGCCAGAATCCTGGATCTGGGAGAACAAGCCTTCAAAAATTAGGGGAAAAGGAATGTATTTTCAGGTACGTGAAGGCTGAGACAGCATTCCCGATTACAACAAATGGTAAAGAAAAATTTTCAGGGGCACCTGGCTGGCTCAGTCGGTGGAGCATGAGACTTATGGTCTCAGAGTTGTTAAGTTCGAGCCCCATACTGGGTGTAGAGAAGACTTAAAAACATCTTTAAAAAAGGGAAAAAAAGAAAAATTTCCAGGCTGAAGACAAATGATGCCTGAAGGAAACTCAGAGCCCCTGGCAGGAAGGAAGGGCTGGCAAATATGGGGGCCAAAAGATAGGTGGGGCATCTATACCACGAGGCCAAGGAGAATGTGAGCCGAAGTACAGCTACAGACACACAGCGTCAGCATGTACTTATGAAAGCTTGATGCAGGAGAGACGTGTAATAATTCTAAACGCAAGCGCAAGCACGAGCCGCCAAGAGAGACAGACGAATCAGCCCCCAGAGCCTACCAGGCATGAGGACTCGATGCGTCCGGTAGACAGAACATTCTGTAAGGGTGTAGATCTGCATGGTAAATCCAGACCTAACAGACACATGCGCAATGCTGCACACATTTCCAGAATATACTTTCTTTTTTAGCACAAGTGGGATATCTATAAAAATTGGTCACGTTAGGACATAAAGTCTCAATAAATTTCTTACTATAACACAGGTGTTCAGTATAAACAGTAAAAAAAAATCCACAGACCCCCCACGTCACAGCCTGCAGGACGGCTGCTCTCAGAGGAGCAGACACCGACAAGCCGTGGCGAGGACGTGGGCAGACAGGAGCCCCGTGCACTGTGGGCTGCGGCCGCCATGGAAAACAGTATGGAGGATCCAGGATGAGTCCATGGTCCAGCTGTTCCACATCTGGGCATGTTCCCTGGAGAACGGAGAGCAGGTCTCAATGAGATGCTGGCACCCCCACGATCATGGCAGTGTTAGGCCCCACAGCTGAGACAGGGAGGCACCTGAGTGTCCACGGGCAGATGGATGGATGGATGGACAGTAGATGGATGGATGGATAAATGATGGACAAATGAAGGATGGATGGGTGGATGGATAGAGAGATAGAAGGATGGCTGGATGGCTGGATGGATGGACAGTAGATGGATGGATGGATAGATGATGGACAAATGGAAGGATGGATAGAGAGACAAAGGGATGGACAGATGGGTGGATGGATAGAGAGATAGAAGGACGGATGGGTGGGAGCGCCCGGGTGGCTTAGTGGGTTAGTCTCTGCCTTTGGCTCAGGTTATAATCTCAGAGTCCTGGGATCGAGCCCCACATCGGGATCTGCTCAGCAGAGAGCCTGCTTCCCTCTCTCTCTCTCTGCCTGCTTCTCTGCCTACTTGTGATCTCTGTCAAATAAATGAATAAAATCTTTTTTAAAATCTTAAAAAAAAAAAAGGATGGATGGGTGGATGGGTGGATGGATGGATGGATGGATGGATGGATGGAAGGAAGGAAGGATGGATAGATGGACAGATGGAAGACAGACAGTTGGACAGATAAAAGGATGGATGGACAGATGGATAAACAAAACAGACACACAACCCACACAATGGAACATTTTCCAGCCTTAAACAGGAGGGACATTCTGACACCTGCCCCAACCGGGATGGACCCCGAGGACACTGTGCTCAGTGCCATGAGCAACCACAAAGGGACAACACTGTGTGACCCCACTTGTGTGAGTCCCCAGAGGAATCAGATGATAGAGACAGTGTGGATGGTGGATGTCAGGCTGGGGGATGGGAAGAGATGGGGAGCTCGTATTTCTTGGGGGCAGTTTGGGAAGAGGAAAAAGTTCTGGAGGTGGGGGAGGCTGTTCACAACATTGTGAACGTCCTGATGCCGCTGAATTGCTCACTTAAAAAGGTCACAGTGGTAAATTTCATATTATGTGTATGTTGCTACAATGTAAACATTGGAGGTAGGGTCTTTAAAGCAGTGGTTCAGGTAAAATGAGGACACTGGGGTGGGCACTAATCCAATCTGACCGCTGTCCTTTTAAGAAAAGATTAGGACACACACACACACAGAAAGATGACCACCTAAGGACACGGGAGAGGATGGCTGTCTCCACAGCACAGGGAGAGGCCTCAGAGGGAACCCACCTACCCATACCTGGATCTCAGACCCCCCAGCCCCCAGGGCTCTGAGAGAACCCATGTCCCCTGTGGCCATGGCCATTGTTTCAGCAGTCCTAGAAAACTCATATACAGACTGAAGAGGAACTATCATATGATCATCTCCATAGATGGATAAAAATAATATAGTTAGCGTCTACTCACAATTTCGTGTAATTAGCAAACTAGGAATTAAATGGAACTTTCTGTATGAAAACTGCCTGGGGCCTCTCCAGCACTCCTCGCACCTGCTCTAGCCACTCCTCAAGGTGGGAGGGACGATGTGAGCCCCGGACGGGCCTGCGGGTGCCAGGCCTTTCAGATGCCACAGGGCCCTATCCGCAGCGGACCTGGCCATCCAGCCCCGAGCATGCTGTGTGGGGTCAGCAGTGTCTGTAGTGAGCACAGCAAAGAACCCAGCTCCACCATGAGGATGCTGGCCTGCCAGACCACCGTGCGCAGCCCAGACCACACTGGAGACCCAGGAGCGAGGGCAAAACTGGAGTGAGGACAAGAGCCTGTGGTCCTCCCATGAACACCCTTGACCGGGGAGCAGCAGCCTGGTCGGGAACCACAGAACACGCTACAGGCTACATGCACACGTGTGTGTGTGTGCGGTCACAAGGGCAGAGCAGCAGGCCGGGTGTGTGTGCACGTGCCTTCGTGTGCCTCACTGCAACCCAAACCATCAGAAGGTCTGCAGCCCTCGCTACCTAAACCAATGCCACCAGCCCAAAAATTAATCCAAGGAGCTAAGAAAGAAGCAGGAGGAGTTGTGAATTCAGAAGCTCTCCCCTAAATAACTCCCAGGTCAGAGAGTAAGTAGAAGTCACCGGGGTGATTTACAGCCGTCCAGGAGAGAGAGGCCACACACCCGCGGAGCTGGCTTCGGGAGGGCCTGGTGGAGAATTCACAACCCTAAATGCTTTTACTACTGAGCAAGCAAGACTGATAATAAACACCGTAAACATTCGACATGAGGAGGGAAAACGGAACAATAAAGTAAATCCATGGGAGCAGGAGGGGTAAAGATAAAGGCGAATTAATGAATTGGAAACAAGAAAAATGGAAGAACTCATCAGTAAATCTAAGAGCCAGTCCTCAAAATAAAGAAACAAAATAAAGCAACCTCCAGCCACAGAGTGGGAGAAGTGGGGCCTCGAGGGCCACGCACAGGGAGGGGGAGGGGGGCAGAGGCGCAGAGTGACAAGCCAACACGTCAGATCTCGATGAAATGGGCCATTTTCTAGGACAATATAAATTAACAAAAGTAACTTAACAAGGCTTAAATAAGCCATATCCACAGCTGCAGACAATTAGAAAAAGCATGTGACTGGACGTTGGGGGATTGGGTCAGGCTTCCTGTCTGACAAGACGCCGGGGCTGAAATCGAGAGGACTTGGCCCCTGCTGAGGGCCAAGGTCACAGGCACAGGGAGAGGGAGTGAGGAGCTTGGCTCCACGGGCTGACACCCCTGTGAGCGGACCAGGGCCTCCTCCCCCACTGTCTGGAGGGTGGGGATGAAGGCTGCAGGAGCCAGACCCTGCTTGCCCATGACCTTGAACTTGGGGCACAGTGGGAGTGCCCTGAACTTCTTCACACACAAGGGAGGCTGTGCAGGCAGCAGGAGAGCAAGTGGGAACGGTGCCCTCAGGGCCCACTGCCGAGGCGGGCCCAGCTGAGGCTCCCCAGGGCCCTGTGGGCTCCATCCCTGGTGCCCCAGTCCCCTCCAGCCACCTAGAAGGGCGGGCAGGGGAGCAGGGAGAGGAGGCTTTCAGAGGCCCACCCCGGGGCTTCTCCACCATTGTGGTCACAGTGGTCAGTGGTCGGCCATCAGCAGCCCCACCACCCTCATCCCTGCCCGTGTCCAATTCCATGTCAGGGTCACACTTGCATATTTCTCGAGACTGGCCTTAAAGGTCAGCCTGTGCTGGTGCTTTCCACACAGGAAGGTGTTGAAGCACAGCTTCTCATCACACAGCATGGCCCGGGACCAGCCCTGGCGTCCCTCTCTTCTCCACTCACTTGTTGATGCCCTTCTTCTAGGAACATGTCCATTCCTTCCACATCACTCATACCAGCCCCATTCTCCTCACGGCCTGAGCAGCAACTCCACCTACCGAGGACAACCTATCTGGCCCCCAGCCCTTCCTGGTGCAGCTCCCCGCATCCCGTCTGGCAAAGCAGTCTCCTCAAGCTGCCTTCTCATTGCCTGCTCTCAGGATCGCACTCCCGCTTTTCCCTTTGGCTTTTCTCTTTCATTCCCCACAACTGGGGGTCAGCAGATGACCGTGCAGGGATGAAACCAGGGAGTGGGGTAAGGACAGACACCACCTGCGCTCCTCAAAATCCAAAATACTTACTTCCTTCAAGGACATTTGCTGACCTCTGCCTCGTTCTTCAGTTGGAAGCTAGGCTGGCTCACTTCCCACTCTTATTTTTTCTAATATAATCATGTAGGCTTTAGATGTTCTCCCTTCTACAACCTAAGATATATTTAACAAGTTTTGGTATGTGTACCATTTTCAGGATCATTCAGTTCTAAGTATTGTCTAACCCATATGTTGATTCCTTCTTTGGTCAATGAGTTATATAAAGTGCATTTTAAAATTTCCCAAACACACGAGGTTTTGTTTGCTTTTTGTTGTTGGGGCAAGAAAACACAGTCTGTGTGATACCGGTGCCTGGAACTACACAGATATTTTCTTTCTGGCCTCCCCAGGGCCGAGTCCCGGCAGCACCCACCTCCTTGCTAGAGGCTCCGCTGACGGGCTGCGGCTCACCCACTGGGTGATCAAATCCTGTACGTCCGTACTGTTTCCTCTGGGGTCCCCTTAATTGCTACAAGGGGATGAATAAAACCCTCCAGCTAGGTCGGATTTGTGGATTTCTGCTTGGAATTTTGTCAGGTTTTGTTGCAGCATATAACTTCTGGAAATAGTTTGTAGGTTTCCCTTCGGCTCATGGGCTTTGTCCACCTTCAGATAGTGCATTAGGCAGGGCATCTGGACCCTTGTTCCCCCCAAGTCCCAGGCCACCCTGGAGCCCCGAGGCTGCTCCCCTCCCAGAGCTGTGCGTGCGGTGGAACCGACTTCCTGACAGTGCTGGTCCTTTGCCTCCCCAGGTCCGCGCCAGCGCCCACCCCTCATCTCTCCAGGCCCATGCCAGCACCCGTCCCTCCTCCCCAGGCCCACACCAGCACCTGTCCCTTGCCTTCCCAGGCCTGTATTGGCGCCCAGCAGTCATTTAGCAACATCTGTCAAACAAGCAAGACGGGGGCCCTGAGACCTGGTTCTCTGATGTTTCCACAGAGGGGTCTGCATTTGTGTCCCTGGCCAGGTGTCAGGAGGCCATTGGGACCAGCATGGGGTGCAGGGTCCTCCGGGGGGGGTCCTCTTCCACCCAGAGGTCAGACAGGCAAGGGATCACAACCCATGCCTTCACAGAAGGTGAAAGCATCGTCTCTCCCGCTGGGTAGAAAGGCAAGAGCTGCAGACACCGCCCCCGGCCACCACTGCCCTCTGTCACCTGGCTCCGGCCAGCAGGGAGGCAGAAGGTCTGCAGGGTCTGGGCACTGGCACTCAGGCAGAGGTGGCCAGGGAAAACCCAGAACAAGGGATGAGAGCGCTGCCCCCATTGGCCCCAGCACTGCCCATCATGGCCAAGGCCCCTGGCCATGCCTCCTCCCTCAGAGCCCCCTGAGATGCCTGGTGGGCAGGTGCATAGTTGGCCAGGACCACGGCCATGAGGGCCCCGTGCACAGGCCAGCAGACAGGTGGCTGAGGCTGTGGACAGGGGGCTCAGGGCCCACCCATCCCGAATGGCTGCCTTCCCTGGCCTGGTTTCTGGAGGTCGCTCAGCAGGGACATACTGAGGCCAACGGGAGGGGGCAGGCACTGGCCCCAAGAGTGAGGCCAACCCCCAAGGTTTGGGGGGGGTTTCTGGGGGAGTGTGGAGGGTGATGGATGAGGCCTTGGACAGAGGGTACAGGGAGCCTGGGCTGTGAGGGCAAGTGGGGGGGGCTGCTGTCCAGCTTCTCAGCCAAGAGGCCCCATCTCCCATCTCCCAGCCTTAGCACCCTATTAGAAGCCAACACCCCCTGCCCTAGGAGGCCTGGAGTGGGGGAGGGCCCAGGAGAGGGAACAGGGTTCAGGGGAAGAGCAGGAGCCCCGGGGTGGGGGCAGCCCCAGATGAGGGGCTGCTTCCAGGGGGACTGAGCTGGGGAGCCCCTCCAAGCCAGCCCACCTCCCCACAGGAGGGGACACTGGGCTGATCCAGAGTTGTACTCTGGGAGGGTCAGCATCAGGGATAGCAAGCTTTCTCCATGGCACAGGGGATGAATGGCCCTGCCATGTCCACACTCATGCCACTGCAGGACCTTACCTGATCCAGCCCTCCCCTGCCCACTCAATCCCAACTGCCCATCCACAGAGTTAGACACTGACAAGCGGTTGGCACTCTCCCAGCCTGCTGGATGTGAGGAGCCCTCCACCCCCGCCCTGCCTGTCCCAAAAGTCCCCAGTTTGGGGGCCACCTGGACCTGCTCCCACCCACAGTCCATACCTTCTATCTCTGATGCTCTCCTGTCCTTTCCCAGCCCAGGACCCCCAGCCAGCAGCAGCCAAGGACTCATCTGGGAGGCCCCTCTAGCAGCCCAGTACCCTTCCATGCTGTCCCCAGAGGCCCCCTCCCATCTCCCACCACCCATTGCTCCCCATATCCCTGTGGCCAGGCTCTGCCAGCACAGGGACCCTGCCCCACCAGATCCATGGGTCAACCCTGGAGCAAAGTTCTGAGTGGGGACTGCTGGCTCTAAGCAGGTAAGTACACAGAGCCCATCTCCAGAAACTCAACCCAAACACAACCTCCCAGGGTAGAATCTGGCAGCTGTGCTGGGAATCCAGTGCAGTGAACCCGAGACCAAGTCACATGCCCACCAAGGGCCTGCCTACGGGTCCCGGGGGCTCTCTGGGCCCCTCCCCATCCTGCCTGGCAAGGTGCTGGCTCTGGGGACGCCAATGACACCCGTGGGCACCAGCATGACCCCAAAAGTTACTTGGCATTGCAGGTGTCCTGCTGGCTCTGATCCCACTCCAGACCACACGTGGCCAAAGGTCTGCCAGCCCCAGAGACCACTGAGGACCAAGGGTGACTCGTTGTCCCAGGGCAGGGGGGACAGCTCTGCCACACCTGCATCATCTCTCTCTTCTCTTTGGGTTAAACCTGGATACCTCCCAACAGCTCCCGTCCCCATCCCGTGCAGGCAACACCCCAGAGGAGCCCAGATGCCAATGTTTTCTAAACTCCCCCATGATTGAGAGCCACTAACTGGACAAGTGGACTGTTCTAGAACAAAACACGGGCAGCTTTCTGCACCCATATGGCCAGAGCACAACTGCTGAGACTCAGAGTGCCTGCTCCCTCAGGAGGCCCTCCAGGGAGCAAACAGGATGCACTGAGCACTCCCAGAGTCTCAGGGACCCTCAGACTGCAACCCAGGGTGGGAGGAAAAGAGCTCTTCCACAGTCATTGGAGAAGCCATAATGGCCACTTCCGACTTCCGCGAATGCACGTGTCAGCCCTGGTGCGGTGGGACATATCCACGCAGCCAGGTCAGTGGGCCAAAGGTCCCCCCATCCTGCAGAGAATGGGCTGGCGGCCAGGCCCCAGAAAGCTCAGCGTCCTGCAGACCGGCACCTTCCATCTACATCTGCACCAGGGATGGTGGCCGCTGTGAATGTTCTTTGGCGTGAATAAATCAAGAAAATGTCTCCAAAGGTTATCAGTGTTTTCTTTCACTACCACAAACCATACCCTCCTACTCAAACCTCCTGAGGTCAGTGTCTTGGGCAGAAATCCCCCATTTCATTAAATGAAATCCCTGTGCTGTGTGAGACCCACAGGCTCAAGGCCCGACGGCTTTCAGCCAGAAACAAACATGGGGAAGCAAACTCCTTTTATTGAAATCAGACCACCGTCCAAGCTCTGAAGAGCCGGCAGGAAACTGGCCGTGGTGGGCCAGGCAGCACCCACGGCCCCCCGTGCCCTGCATGGCAGGGGTTTCAGAAATGGGACACCCGCCCACTCTACCATCAGCCCGCAGCTCCCATTTCATAGAACGCCCTTCCAAAAACTCATTCAAAATAAAGCAGCTTTCTCCGGAACTGTAATAGCCATAAAAATCCAAAATACTTCTTTAGGAAAGACTAGATAAAAATTAAACCTATTGTTCAAAGTTCTGCGTAGCCCAGCTCCTGTCCGTTGCCAGCCCAGACCCCCGCCCCGCCCACCTGGGGTCAGTTGCTCTCGATCTGCCCCAGGTCCAGCTCACCACGGCCAGGAGGAAAGGCGCCCTCCTCCCCCGCGCTATCCCCATCACTGGGGTCCCCGCCGCTGCCGCCCTCACTCTCAGCGGCCACGGGCTCCCAAGAGGCCCAAGGGCCAGGGCCAGTGCAGCGGGGGCTGGGGTGCACGCTCCATGGGCTGGAGCCAGGCGTGACGACACCCATGAGGCCATGTGGGTCATACGGGGCCAGCTTCCCCTGGCTGTCATCCTCCTCTTCATCTTCATAATCAAGGGAGCAAAGGCTTTTTGAATTTTTTAAAGTCTGCAACAGAAAAGATACAGGCTTAAAAGCATTTCCACAGGGTTACACAGGAGGCAGTGTCCCAGGGACCCAGGAACAGATCCCCCCATTCACATAAAGCATCTTGGGTTCCTGCGTGTCACCCACACACCACATTCAAGCCTGCCCAGAGTGACAGGCCTCCAGCGCTGACCCAGGAAGCTGCACCACTGAGACCCACTCCCCAGATGGGCCGGCACTGCCTCGAATCTCCAGCCAAATCTTCCCTGTGCTGTTAGAGATGGAGGCACCCAGAGCCATCCTGTCCAACATCAGCACTCTCCCCCAGCTGCAAATAGAGCCCTGCCCACTCAAGTGGCACACCCCCCACACACACCTCAGCTACTCCACAAGGGCCCTAAGAACCAGCAGGCCACCCAGCCCTGCTAAGGGTTTCTGACCCAGGAACTGGGAGCATGTACTGGCCTCCTCCCCTTCACGCCTAGTCACAGCCCACCTCCAGACCACACACAACAGCAGCCCCCTTGGTCCAGTCAGGCCCCCGTCTCCCCAACACCAACACTACTCCCTGGCCTCGCCCCGAACTCCTAGCCCTGCAGAACCTGTATGGGGTCTGCCGTGTGCCAACCCCTAGGCTGGAGAAGCCTCCCATCTGCCCAGCTGTAACCTCAGCGACTCTGGAGTCAGGCTCCCCTCTGGGCCACCCCCACACAGGGGTCAGCACGTGGTTCGGGTCCCTGAAGGTCACCTGCAGGACACAGAGGGGGGTGGGTCCTGGGGACGCAGCCATTCCCGCACTCTCACCGGGGCCCTGGCACCTACTTCTGGGAGCCCAGAGCATAAGCCGAAACAATGCCACGCAGCCAAGTCCCAAACCTTCCAGAGCCGGGACCTGCCTCCTAACAGACCATCTCCTTGGCTAGAAAATTTCCTAGAAACAGTCCCACCATGAATTCAAGTAAATAAACACTTGCCCCTTAGGAGAGTAGAAATCCTCTTTGAAATCAGCACTTTTAAGGAAACTATTTGGGGGTGCCTGGGTGGCCCAGTGGATTAAAGCCTCTGCCTTCAGCTCAGGTCATGATCTCAGGGTCCTGAGATCAAGCCCCGCATTGGGCTCTCTGCTCAGCGGCGAGCCTGCATCCTCCTCTCTCCCCCTCTGCCTGCCTCTCTGTCTACTTGTGATCTCTGTCTGTCAAATAAATAAATAAAATCTTTAAGAAAAAAAAAAGGAAACTATTTGGCTCTAGGAAACAGTCAGACTTTCCTTGTTGTTCTATGATATTTAAGCCACAGAAAAGTAAAATTCTAACGATTCAATCCTTAAAGATGCAACTGGTCATACACTCTGCTCACAGAACAAGGGTTCATGAAATAACTTCTTTATTCAAATTGAGGTGGATGTGACCATGAGGGTCACTCCTTGAGGACACGGCCTGTCTCTGCAGCCTTGCTGGGCCCTTGCCTGGCCCCCAACCCCATGGCACACACACGAGCCAGCAGTGGCTGGACATTGGCGGGAGGACCGCTGCAGAGAGGTCCTCTGTTGCTGCGCTGGGAGCCCACCCATGGGTGGCAGCTGGAAAGCGGCAGGCTCTGTGCATGACCACTCAGGCTGCCTGGGAGACGTAGCGGCCGCTGATGAAGCCACACACGCAGAGCTATGACCCATATTCGGCATCAGCCACATGCCCGGGGTGCACCCCCACATAACTTAACTGGGGACGACGGGAAGCCAGGCTATAAGGCCCCCTCGGGGTGGCTGGGGCCACGTGGCCACATGTGACCCTCTGCCTGGACAGTCCCGCCACTGCTATCGTCACTCTAGTTTCAGGTCACCCACGGAAGCAGATGAACATAAACTATGTTTTTTCCAAAGTCAAAGGTCAAGACTTTAATAATAAATGAGGGGTTCTTGATTTGAAAGGGTCCCCCAGCTTGTGTGCCATCTGCTGCAGCCCCAGAGCCAGGCCCTGACCTCCTGGGGGTACGAGCCGGCGCCCAGTGCCTCCACCACCCCAAGCCAACGTCCCAGCACCCGCTAAGCAGTGAGACTCTGAAGAGGAACAGAGAGGCGCCCGTAAGCCATCCCAAGTTCCCTTCAAGGACTTTCCGGGAAACAGCCAGCCCCAAGGGCACCCACTGAGGTGTCAAGCCATCTCCAAACCACAATATGCGGACCTGCACTCCTGGACGGCACAGCCTCAGCCACGGGTGGGAGCTCCTCACACCTCTGCTCAGCCAGACCAGACCCTGCCCTTGGGCCCCACAGAGCCCCAGCCATCCTGAAGGCCAGGGCTGAAGAAGAGCCCCAGTTGGGGGGGCCCAGCTGCCTGCAGGCACCCGGAGCCCAGCACCCATGAGCACTGGTCCAACCAGGCCTCCGGCTGTGGAGAGAGATACAGACGCCCAGCAACAAGACGCCCCACGTGGACCCACGTGGCAAACCCAAGTGCCAGCCTCGGCCAGCTGAGGGAGGAGGCTGGCCTGGCTCAAGCCACCAAGGCCTGCAGGGCTTTGAAGATCCACATCACACATGGGGTGTACACCAGCAGGTGTATGTGTGTGCAGGGTGCTGAGTGTGTCTGAGTGTGTTGGATGAGAGGGCTGGAATGAGGAAGCTGGCTGGGAAGCAATGGGATCCCTCGACCCTGCCCCCACTTATGGGCCAGCACAGGGGTGAGGACAGTCCAGGACACCAAGGACTGGTGGGTCTCAGCCTGGGGGAGGGACAACATGGGCAAACAGATGCCCGGCGAACATTTACACCCTGAGCACAGAGCCCGGTCCCATCAGCTCCCAGCCTGCCCTGGTGGGGACCAGATGTGTTCTCCATGGAACCTGACCCCACAGCAAACTCAGAGAGATGGGGACATGGGCGCTCCCAGCATGTGGGAGACTCAGGTCACCCCCAAAAACCTCAGGCCAGAGGGCCACACCCACAAGACAGAGACTGTGGTCCAAAACCCAACTGACATGAAGTGTCACAGAACATCCGTGGCCTCTAACAGGGAAGACAAGTGAGGCTGGAAACCAGAGAGGACAGTATGGAGGAGCAGGCAGTACAAGGGTGAGAAACAGCCCCAAACCCAAGTCCACTGCCAGCATCCCCGGAGACAGGGCTCTAGCCCTGAAGCGGGACAAGCAGGGAACCCATGGCCTGCAGGAGCCCCGATGCCTGGACAGCTGGGGTCCTGGAGGCTGCGGGCACCAAGGCAGGGAGGGCCGGCGAATGTGCACGCCGACCCAATCCCCCACCCCACAATCCAGGAAACTAACTGATGCAGCCCCGCACATGGCACTGTCCATAAAACAGACACACCAGGTCTGTCACCCAGAAGCCCCAGAGTGCAAAGGGCAGAGAGGAAGTCCGAGCCGCACCACCTGCCTCACAGCAGCCAGCAGTGCCCCCTGAGCCCAAAGGAACTGCTCCACGGAGAGTAGGACAGAAATACTTTTGGATTCATTCTGTCTCCCAAACCTCCCCCACTGGCAGGCTCCACCCAAGAAGCTGCTTCCCCAAATAACACCACAGCAAGGAAAGGTGTCCACATGTGTGGAGAGGGCCAGTGCAGAGCTGGACGACACACACACCTGGACACCTCCCACCCACACCACCAACAGAGCACAAACTGGGCTGCCTGGGGCCTCTGGGGACACTCCCATCACCACTCAAAGATCTGTGCTGACCCCACAGGAGAAGCCTGCAGTGGCCTGATGGGCACCCATTCCCACAACCTTCCCCCCACCTCATGCCCAGGAGCTGCACACTCCCAGTGCCCCAGCCATTGGGCCTGTGTGTCCCACACTGTGCCTGACCTGGCACCCATGCCTGACCCTAGCGTCTGCTCTGGACCCTGGTGCCCACACCTGACCCCACCATTGACATCTGACCCTTGAGCCCACAGCCCACACCTGACACATGACCCTGGCGCCCACACCTGACCCGGCACCCACACCTAACTCCAGTACCCACACCTGACACCTAACCCCGGCGCCCACCTCTGACCCCAGCACTGACTGTAAAGTGGGGACCAGAGTGTGACCCTGGGCCTGCTGTCACCACAAGGGTAACAACATCCCTCTGCCCATAGAGCGGTGCAGTGCTCATAGCCTCGCCTCCCACCTAACTGTAATTAACAAAATAACCTGCTAACGGAGCAAGGAAAGGAGAAAAGTTAAAGGACAGCAGATGTGACACCCCGATGCTAATGCGTAAATGAAAGGATCAAGTTTTCAAACTGAGACTCGCACATGGGGCAGGAACAGCCCCTAAGCAGATGGAGGACAAGCCCCACACTGCAGGCGTCCCGACACAGCCCGGCCTGCCCACCCCAAATGCCAGTGGGTGGCAGAGGAAGGACCCCCTGCCCCCGTGCACACACATGCGCCGACACACCTCGCTGGCTGTGCCTCGTGGAGAGTGGTGACAGTTGCAGACCCGCACATTCTCCAGCGCCCCTTCTGCTGCGAGCCCCCAGGGAGTGTCGCAGTAAGCCTGCTGGAGCAGACAAGATGTGACCCCAGCCACAGGATGGCAACTGAGTTCCTGACTCTTGGGCCGTGGATGCCACGGTCTGTTCAATAAGTTCCAGGTCTCCAGTAACCACAACAGCCTGAAGAACCAGGGGTCACTCCGCCTGCAGGACCCACTCACCCACATGTCCCTGGGCAGCCCCCCACCAGCCACCCCTACACTGCCTGATCCGGAGGATGGGGTGTCCCTCCTCCGCCCTGCAGGGGCTCTGGACTCTGCCCACCCTTGTCTAGGCGGGCGTGGAAAGTTCGTGAACACCCCCGCGTGTTCAAACCCAGGCCACCCACTGCTTGCCAGCTGTTTTCTCTTTCACAGCTATCTCGTTCAACAACCTATCCAGGGACTTTAGGACGAGATGCCATGAGTCACCACCCAGCTGTCCACTTAGGCCGCGAGTTGGTTCCCTTGTCCTCATGAGAGGACCCTCACGAAGTCACAGCTAGAGTCCCTGCCAAAACCCCTAAAGTACTAGGTATAACAAAAATAAAGACAGGAACCAACATCATAGATGACAAAGTGACAGAAAGCCACAGGTGACCAATAAGCTACGGCACGTGCCACACATGCCACGTGCCACAGACTGGCACATGGCTCCAGGCAGCAGAAGTGTGTACATTCTTCCGTCTGCCCCACCCTGACTACACCCGCCCTCCTCGGGGGCTGAGTCTGCCATGGAGGCCACGCTGACCCAGAGGCAGGGAGCCACACGTCCGAATTACAGGCTGGAGCAGTTCTGCGATCACGCCATAGATGGCTCAGAATGTCCTACACATCAAAAAGGCTTCTGAAAACACACAATTTCATAAAAACAAAGGCAAAAACAAAAACAACAAAAAAAAAAACAGCACCTGTTCCTATACTCGGTTGGAATCATGACTATCTGCACATTTTCTATAATGATGTTTTAATTTCAACTTTGAAACCTAACTTTGCCAGTAAAAATTAAAAACTCTTTATGTTTTCCTGTGGAAACGGTCGCTTACCCAGAACAAGGATTAGCCAGTATCCCCTCCTCGCTGACCAAAGCCAAGCCTCAGGCCCTGCTGGGCCCAGAGGAGGGTGGCCCAGAGCCAAGCCTCAGGGGCTGCTGGGTGACCCTGCCATGTGGCCACTGTAGGGGGCAGTGCAGTGGGCTGCTCAGTGTCGGCCTGCAGTCAAAGATCCCACATTCTTACCCGCCCCCCAACCCTTCCGACCCCCGGCTTCAAGCGCACAAAAGTGGCCTGCTGATGTCAGGAGCATCAGACCATGGCACGCACACACAGGAAGGATGTGAGAGCCACTGAGAAGCTCCCGTCCCTGCTCATAGCCGCACCTTCACGTGGACAACAGACGTGTCCGAAGGCGGGCCCCAGGGACAGCCATCCAAACCCTGCCATGTCCTGCCTCAGTTTCCCCCATGGCGCTTTGCCCAGGCCGGTTCTGAGAAGCCTTGTGTACATGCAAAACCTCAAGAGAAGGGAACATTCAGGGTCTCCAGCCACGAACCTGACAGGATGTGCCCACTTCCCACAACTGGCAACATGCTTCTTGGAGGGGACCCCTGCCCCCAGCAGCAAAGCACATCAGGGTGCACAAGATGTCACGGCACACATGCAGCCCCCGGCAACGCTTGGGGCCTCTGCATCCCCAGCGGCAGCTAGAGGCCGGCGGCCTATGCCCACCTCCCATGCACGCCCCCCACAGCCCAGCAGCCCCTGTCCACCCCACATGCGCCTCACAGAGCCTGGCGGCCCCTGTCCACCCATCTGTGCCCCCAGACCCCAGCAGCCCCTGCCTGCCCTGCACTTGCACCCCCAGAGCCTGGCGGCCCCCACCTGCTCCCACACATAACCCCAGCCACCCCCAGAACCTGGCAGCCCCTACCCACCTCCACGTAAGCCCCCAGTAGCCCATCCCCAGCCACCTACACACTTCCTGTCCTCCAGTGCTCAAGGGTCACATCCACACTTCCAAAAGTGTTTTTAAGTTTTCTGCTCCCTTCCGTTACATGTTGACCACAAATGAGTGTCCACCCCACTTGTAGGAGACATCTAGGTGAACACTGCACCCGAGAGAAACCCATAGGTCTCGTCCAAAACATCACCAAACCTGGCCACTTAGCCCTTAACAGCTCAGCTGCTGCTTCCACCTCTTTGTTCGGTTAAGACAACTGACCTTCCCAGATTCCTGCTGACACAGCAAGAGGTATGGGTTTAGCCTTTGGCCATTCCTGGTTCCTACCACCTAAACCCTTAGAACTTCCTGAGTGATGGGGTGAGCAGTGTCTTTTGTGATTTGTAACGAGCCCCATTCAACTACACCTGGGTTTACACTAACATAACCCCTGGGGACTCCTAGCCAGCTTTGGGATGGGGCAGTGGACGGAATGACCACGCCAGGCTTAGTGGGTTGGACTTCAAGTCCCCCACCCCCACCCCCAGGGATGGAGAGGGGATAGAGAGGTGGTCCATCTCAGAGGCCAGCGATCTCAAAAGTCGCATCTGGGCAGTGGAGCCTCCATAAAACACCCCCGCACAGGGGATGGGGGGGAGCGGGAGGGCTCCCAGGTTGGGGAGCATGTCTGGGGACTGGGCGGGTGGGAGCTCTGCACCTCCTGACCCTCACCTCTTCGAGGGTGAGTCTCTTTGGTCTGGATGATCTTGAGTTGTGTCCTTCATGATAAATGGGTCATGAGTTAGTTCGGGTGCTTCCCGCAGTTCTGCGAGCTTGAGCAGGAGGTCGTGGGAACCCTGATTTGTAGACAGTGGGTGGGAGGTACAGGAGGCATCTGAAGGAGGGGTGGTCTTGTGAGGCTGAGCCCTCAGCCTGCAAGGTCTGCACTGATGGCAGCCAGTGTCAGAGGGGCACCAACTGTCAGACCCCTGTCAGCATCTGCAGACCAGAGACCTATGGGCGGGAGGCTGCATGCCCGGCACAGAGGCAGTGTAAGTGGAAACACAGGCTGACAGTGTGCCCTGACCATGAACAGCACACTGAGAGACCATAACCAGGGGCGGCCAGGAGCTGGGGAGGGACGGGGCTGCAGCAGGACGGAGGGCTGGGCTCAGAGCTGGCCTCCATCCCCCAGGTCACCATGGGACATGTCCATCAGCTACCACAATGGCTCACGACGCCTCTATCTGTTTACGTTTAATTATTCAAAACATCAGAAATAAAAAAGCTAAAAATGCACCAAACATTTTAAAAGCCCTAAAAAATACAATAAGCAACTTTGTGCCCCAAATGGACACCTTAAATGCAATGCCACTTCCCAGAAACACATCAATTCAGGAAGCCCCGGCAGACTGCCCCAGAGACATGGCATGTGTGGGTCCGCTCACCTCCACACACAGGCCCAGATGGCGTCCCAGTGAGCCCCCAGCAAACAGCATGTGATGGCTGGGACGTGGCTCATCTGGCGCGTTGAGCCGGCGGGAGACACAGCCCCGCGGAGCGAGAGCAAATGGGGGACAGAGCAGAGCCGCCCCACTGAGCATGAAGCCGTATGGACTCCTTGAGGGCTGCTACACAGGTAAAGCAAGGCAACAGGACGGTGAGGCTGGGGACTCGGGCAGAGGGGCTCTCCAAACCAGGGGCCAGCACAGGGGCCCTCGAGGATGCGGGGGGCAGGGGATACCCAGCAATCTACCAAAAATGACAGAAAATATTTTAGAAAGACAAGCAGGGCAACTGGGGCTCAGTTGGTTGAGCGTCTGACTCTCAGTTTTGGCTCAAGTCAGGATCTCAGGGTGTGAGATTGAGCCCCGAGCCAGGCTCTGAGCTCAGCAGGGGCATCTGCTGGAGATTCTCTCTTCTTTTCTCTCTGCGCCCCCACACCCGCCCCCATACCCCTCATGTGCTCATGCTATCTTGCTTGCTCTCTAAAAAGGACAGACAAGCAGGCTTCACATCTCCTGGGCTTTGTTTCCTTGAGGCTGCTGGATTCAGCTCCCCACCCGATGCTGTACCCTGCCCTCCTGCTTCTAGCCGCCCTGCCCCCCTGCCTGCTGAACCCCACTTAGGTCTGCCCCGTCCTGCCCCCCAGCTCACCACTCTGCTCCGTGGCTCCCCACACCGAAAGGTGGTCATGGCCATCCCGCTCCAGGGAGGGCAGGGGCCCCGAGAGCCATGGGGACACGTGAGGCCAGGATCCTGACACAGCTACATGCACAAGCACACACACACACGTACACACACATGCACACACGCACGCACAAGCACACACATGCACACAGGGTGAGGCCAGGATCCTGACACATCTACACGCACAAGCACACACACACGTACACACACATGCACACACGCACACACAAGCACACACATGCACACAGGGTGAGCACAGGCAGGCAGTCGGCATGGCCACAGGAGCTGGTGCAGGGGACACAGCCAGGCCCAGAGCGCATCCCCAGGCCGCTGGGCTCCTGCAGAGGGGCGGAGACTACAGGACCAGTGCCACTGGCCAAGCACACAGGAAACAAGATGAGCCTCACCCGGGTCATTTTCAGAAAGTCCAAGGACGGGCGCGGCCAGCGAGTGCGCTCCTCTCGCCGGCGCCGCCATCTCCTCCCGACAAGCACACATGGCTGTGAGCGACACCGGAGCAGGCCCAGCTGCCGGCCCAGCTCGGGTGTGGACGAGCGGCTGCTGCTGGTGGACGCCAGGGCTGTGCCCAGTCCCGCCAGGTGCTCCTGGGACAGGGACAGGCGGCGCCACCAGGGGGGGCACGGGCCACTCTCACAGCCATCTGTGTGGCCGCTGCTGGCCCAGGGCAGCTGGGGTGCGGGGGGCAAGGTGGGGCTGGGCCCCAGGCTTTCCTGCGGGGTGGCGCTCCCGCCGCTGTGGCACCGCCTCTTGGACACCGGCGTCCAGACCTTGGAGCCTCCGGGGCGCCAGGGGGAGCGGCAGCGGGCCAGCCCATCCGGCTCTGACAGCGAGCGGCAGTGGCGCTTGGTTGGTGGGGCCAAAGGGGGCCCTGCGCTCTCCCTGAGGTCTGTGGCGCTCACGGCCCCCAGGCCTGCGTCGGGGCCCCGTGTGCCCGTGACCGTCTGACTCCCGACGGGCTGTCTGCCACCTAAGACCTTCCAGGGGCACCTGTCTTCTGAGGAAACACAAAAGAGAAGAGATGGGTGAGCAGGGGACCAGGCACGGTCTATGCCAGGCCCTGAGGCCCCAGCCCAGTTGGGGACGTGGCCAGACATGAAGCCTCACGCCATGTGGATGCCAGGGGACATGGCATCTTGGGCCCAGACCCACCTGCATTCCCCGGGGCAGCTCAGCCCAGGAGCTGGCCTCACTTTTCCAAGGAAGACACCTGTCAATGAGGCCAGCTAGTCATTCCCTGAAAATGACTAGAGCACGCTTTTGTCCTTTCATTTCATGGAAAGACTTGCCCGGTGTCACCTTCCCTGTCTGCAGCAACATCTTCCTCCTGTGTGCAAGCTCACCTGCAAGATCCACCAGGCCGCTGCTTCCTGGCAGCTGGGGCCCCCCCCCTCCTCTCCAGGAGGCAGCTCTCAGCTTCCAGGACCTCAAGGCATGGCCACGGCACACAGCAGCAGGGACCACTCACAGCGCCAGAGACACCCACCCCTAGCCTCCACGTGCTCACGTCCCACAGCTACCAACCTCCCACAAGACACGAGTGTCCACAGTCTGCACTCCACACCTGGCAGACCCACAAGTGAGCACCCACCATGCGAGCACAGGGGCTCCCTCCGCCCACCCGCCCCCAATGCCCCAGGAGGAGCCCACCCACCCCAGCCCTTCTTCAGACTCTCCTTCACACACCCTGAGGGCCCAGAGCCCAGATGCACCCACCAGGGCAGCAGTCGCAAGCTTTGCATCTCCCTGAGCCCCACTGGGGGCAGAGTCAGGTGAGTGGTCTCCTGGGACTCCTCATGCGGAGGCAAGGTTCACCACAACACCCTGACTCCCACTGACCTGACCAATAGTCAGTTCGGCAGCCCCCACCACTGCGGCCACTCACAGTCACTACCAGCTAGGGACCTGGACATGGAGGAAGTGGGGCCCAAGAGAGTAGGCCAGGACCCTTGCAGGGAAAAGCAGGGGCCAAGGCCCTGGAGTGACCCTAGGCAGCAAAGAGGCAAGGTCAGACCCCCGGGAATGCCTGTTGAGGACTGGCCCCGTGTGCAGGATGGACTCCCACTGAGGACACGGAGCCAAGGGCCTGGTGCTGGGCTCACACTCCTACCTCTACCAGATCACAAAAGAATTTGGTAAATAACCTTCACTTCAGTAGTCTAGAGAGCCACGTAACACAGCGCCCTTGCTGGTGGCCTCTGAGTGCCACCCAGCACCCATGATGAGCAGGGCCGGCCGAGGGAGGACAGGCACTCAAGTCAGAGCCCAGCTAACAGGCTTCGCCACAGCCTGCAACCCAGAGCCGAGGTTAGTGAGAGAAGAGGGCAACAGGCTCTGCACACACTCACTTACACAGTCACATGGGGTGGATTTTAGATGTTCGGGGGGCGCATGCACTTGCAGGGGGCTGAGCCCCAACGCACACTGATGGCCCAGCATGAGCCACATGGGAGATGCACACGCCCTCTGAGGTGCACCCGATCCCGCCCTATTCTCCCTTCAGTGGCCACAGGGCCCCAGAGGGTGGGCCTCTCCAGGAGGGCCTGGCCTGGCAGAGGGAGAGACCCGGCTGCGCCCTGACCTACAGCCCAGCGGGGAGAGGCCTGCTGCTGGTGACCTTCCCCAGGAAGCAACAGGAGACACACCACCCTCCGGCTTTTGCTGCGGAAGTCAGCACCACACCCCAGCTCCACATCTCATGCCCTCTGTGTAGGCCCTCTACGTCCCCCTCCCGTGGCCACAGAAGCCCAGGAAGACGGGTCTGGGCTTTGGAACACTTACCATCACTCTCAAAAGGGAACAAATGACCACTGTTGCTCAGTGCCCCAGCAGAACGCTGAAAGTAACAAGAAAAACCAGTATGAACACCGTGGACACAGACACCGAGTACACAGCAACACCAAGTCAAAGCTAATGTGATGATCTCATCTTGGAAACCCCTTCTATCTTTCCCCAACACTCTTTTTGGCAATGAAAAAGAAAAGCAGGGGTGCCTGGGTGGGTTGGGCCTCGGCCTTTGGCTCAGGTCATGATCTCAGGGTCCTGGGATCAAGCCCCGCATCAGGCTCTCTGCTCAGCGGGGAGTCTTCTTCCCCCTCCCTCTGCCTGCCTCTCTGCCTACTTGTGATTTCTCTGTCAAATAAATAAATAAAATCTTTAAAAAAAAAAAAAAAAAGAAAGAAAGAAAAAAGAAAAGCATGGATCCCAGAATACCTTTTTTTCTTAATCAAGATTCTTAAAAGCTGAACAACACTCAGCTGAGGGAGGAAGATCAAAAGCCACATGCATGCCCCTGTGTGCTCTAGCAGATAGTGCAACCTCCCACAGCCAGGGCCATCCTCAAGGCCTCCCCATGCAGGCCGTCTCCCACGCATACCAGCCCACAGGGCAGGCCCTAAAGGCAGTGGGGTCTCCCTAGAACCCGCAAAGCTCTGTGTCTCGGCTGCAATCTTCCCTGGGGCACCCGAGGGGCTGCCTGGCAGGTCAGTAACGCTCGCCTGGGTCTGTCTGCTCTTCTGGGCTCTCCCCACCTGTCCCAGAGGCACCATCATCGTCCGGCTGGGTCCCCAGGGCAAGCCCCCGGTGCTGTGGGGACACAGAACTATCCTGTGGGGTCCCGGAGCTGCTCAACGGTTTCTGCCTTTCCACCTCCACAAGCAGGAAACCTCTCCTGAGGCCAGCTTCCTAAGGGGTCAGGCCCTGCGACCTTTGAACTGGTGCTAAATTAGAAGGAGATCCTTGCTGATTCTCATAAAGGGATAGAGGTCATTCAGGACCCAGAAAAAGTGCTCATCAACAGCCAGCCATGGCAAAGACACATGGCTGTTCTGGAGCCAGGCCTCCATCACCTGACAGGGCTAAAGACCTGGAGAGACTTGGCCAACCAGAGGCGGACCAGGGGACCAGCAGTTCTACAGACCTGAGACCCAGGTCAGGCAGCACAAGGAGGAAGCAGCTCTCTAACTTCCAGGAAATGGTCAACACAGAAGCCAGTCATTTACACCATCAGGAATCATACCTCTCTATGACTACAAATCCTCCCCAGGGACCTGCGGTCCCCACAGAGTGCTCCCAAGGCCCTCCCAGCACCCCAGAACCCCACAGTACCCCCAAGGCTCTCCCAGCACCCAGCACCCCCAAAGTATCGCCCAAGGCCCTCCCAGCACCCCAGCACCCCCACAGCGCTTCCAAGGCCCTCCCAGCACCCCAGATCCCCAGAGTCCCCCAAGGCTCTCCCAGTCCCCCAGGACCCCCACAGTGCCCCTCAAGGCCCTCCCAGTTCCCCAGCACCCCCACAGCACCCCAAGGCCCTCCCAGCACCCTAGCACCCCCACAGTGCCCCCCAAGGCTCTCCCAGCACCCCAGCACCCCCACAGTGGCCCCCAAGGCCCTCCCAGTCCCCCAGCACCTCCAAGGCCCTCCCAGCACCCCAGCACCCCCAAAGTATCCCCCAAGGCCCTCTCAGCACCTCAACACCTCCGCAGTGCCTCTAAGGCCCTCCCAGCACCCCAGACCCCCATAGCACCCCCAAGGCCCTCCCAGCATCCAGCACCCCCACAGAGTTCCCCAAGGCTCTCCCAGCATCCCAGCACCCCCACAGTGGCCCCAAGGCCTTCCCAGTCCCCCAGCACCTCCAAGGCCCTCCCAGCACCCCAGCACCCCCACAGCTACCCTCATGGCCCTCCTAGATCCCCCTGTGCCCTACAGCACCCTCCATGGCCCTCCCAGAGCCCCCATCCACCATGCCACCCCCCCACAAGCTGGATTGGCCAGCTGCTGTCCCCCAGGTGAGCACCAGGCACAAGCACTTTCCAAGGGCTGTAATCCCCACAAACAGGAAACCTGAACAGAAGCACCGTCTGTCAAGGAAAGATTCCAGTGGCTCTCACACAAGGTGCCCAGGCTCCAGCCCAGTGTGAAGGTGCAGCAGCCACATGGGGCAGCCAGAGGGCATGGGCTTTGTGGGTTGCGCGTGTGCTGGGGAGTGGGGCAGGGCTGGCCTAGGGCCTTTCTGTGGCAGGACAGCTGCAGTGGCATGGGCCTACACGTCCAGAATGGGTCTGTACACCCTACTTCATGATGTTTTCGACCAGACAAGGCCACCTCCGAACATGTTCCCAGGACGCCAGGGGCCACGAGACCACAGGCTGGCACCGAGGCAGGCCCAGCCCCACCACACCTGCCACGACACCATCCACCAGAGCCCGGGGTCGGCCCATGCAGCCCGTGGCCTGCAGTCCACTCCCCTGAGCATCCTTGACAGAGGCAGGACAGCTCCTCTGTGTAAGCCTCGGTCTCCCCACCTGGGCCAGGGTGAGAGTGGGACGCACACATGGGGCAGCTCCTGGGCTATGTGAGAGCACAGAACCTACCAGCTGACGGTGGAGAGAGGACTACCATTTCCAGAAAGGGTGCAAGAAAGAAAACCCACCCTTAGCCTGGCCTCATCTCACACACTACTCAGCTCCAGGGAGAGTGCAGTTTTCAAGCTAAAGGAAAACAGATGCTTCTAGAAAAAAACAGGAGGATATCTTCAAGCCTCAGGGTAGCAAAGATTTCTTAAGTGAGATACAAACACCCTAACTTAAACGGATGCTTCCATCTACACTGAAATCAGACAAAGCAAACCACAAGACAGGAGAAAATATTTGCAAACAGGAATCCAAGAAAAGGCTCATAGCAGAATGTATCAATGACTTCCCACAGACCAGTTAAAAAAAAGGCACACGACCCAACAGGAAAATGGCCAAAGACCTAAGTCACTCACAACTGGCCACTGAGCAGAACAAGAGGCACGATCTCCCTTGTCATCTGGGGAAAGCAGGCAGAGCCTGGGGACACAGTGCCGTGCGTGACCAGGGCACTGCAGACAAAACCAGCCCCTGGGGACCACACGTGGGCTGTTCAGCAATGTCTGTCTCAGCGGCCAGAGCCTGGGAAGGGCCCAAAGGTCCACTGACAGCAGGACAGAGACCGCACTGCAGAGGAAGGACAGAAGCACCAACGACCATCCACATGACGAGTCTCCCAAGTTCCCACCAGGGAAAGAAGCCGGACTCCAAAAGGACAGGCTGCACAGCCCAGACAACCCAGGACGGGCTAGGCCATATGGGCCCCCAGAAGGTCAAAACCCATCTGGGTGGTGGAGGTGGCATTACCCGTGTGCACAGCCAGCAAACCTCACCCAACAGGACAGCAGAGCCCGTGTCACGGTCCACCATGTGCAAAGTCTGCCTCACTAAAAAAATGAATTTTCCACGAAAGGTTTTTGAAAGCCAAACTCCCCACCATCCAAGCCCGTACCTGTGCAGCTGGGCACATGGCTTATGGACAGCCCACACCACAGCTGGCAGTACTAGAAGGCTGAATGCCCACCCCCCCCAGCACCCCAGCTTGCGACCCTCTTCCTTGGCCCCGACCCCCCACAACACGCACCCCCAACCCCCCTCGCTGCCCCTGCAGCCTCACACAGCACCCTGTACTCCCAGACCCCACCGTGGCCACAGGCCATCCACGAATGAAGCCCAGAATCTACAGCTCACTCAAGAGCCGCAGGGTCCGGCTCCACAAGCACCATGGGGTTTTTACCAGAGCTGCGACCACCCTACAGCAGGCAAACTGCACCCTCATGTGAGTGCCCCTTATCCCCATGGACCCCAAAACCACCCAGACACAACTCTGGGCACCATGAGGAGCAAAACAAGCGTCTCCCCAAAGGTCATGGACTTGGTGCAGACCATCCTTGAACGACAAGCCACAGAGGTGGAAGAGCCTGGCTGGAGGGAACAGGTGTATCCACAGCGAGTCCACAGGAGAGAGCGGTGGACCCTCAGGGAATGGAGTTCGCACTCTGTCTGCGCTGCCCCACACAACAGCCAGCAGCCACGGGCTGCGACTAAAATCCGAACTTCAATTACACAAAACACTCCCAGCTCCCCATTACCCCAGCCACATCGTGGGCTCAGTAACCCCATGCTTTAAGTAGCCACATACTGAGCCAGCAGGGAGCATTCTATCACCACAGACTGTGGCCCTGGATGGACTGCCCCAGGTCCCCCATCCACACTCATGGGGACAGACAGCATTTGCTGACATGACCCAGAGCACCAACTACAGAAAACACCAGAAACCTGAGACACAGTCCTGTCTGGGCAAGGGATGGGACAGTGGGAATCGGACACAAACTCATGTGTTTCTAGGCCTTTTTGGTCAGAGTTAGACTAGCCTCTGTCCCCCAAGAGTCCCAGAGGCAAAGCAAGAAGAGCTGACCCCACCCCCATGCTCAGAAGGCTTTGTAAGAGACTAGGGGCCTTGGCGGGAAGTGGGAATGCACCTGAGGCCAGAGAAAAAGGAATATAAAACAAAGGAACTATCCCCACTGAATGGGTGAGGACAGAGTGGCTATGGGGTCGACCAGAACACCCACGAGGAGGCACTAAGCAGAGCATGGCCAGGCACACAGAGCACTCAGCACATCTGTGTTGAATGAACCATGCTACACAGGGGCACTGACCCTCGAGATACATGTCAGCTCTCTGACAGGGCAGAGACCCTCAAATGGATCAAGCCCTCGAGACTGGACAAGGTGCCCCCTCTAGGCCTTCCACTCCCACTACCTACTTCTGACCACGCAGCAGGTGGCAGTACTTGGGGAGGGATGAGTGAGTGACCAGAGCAGCACATGGCTGGAGAGACAAAGGCACCGAGTGTTTAGTGATTTCCAATTTTGTTTACAAGTATCTTGAATTTTAGTTTTAAAACAAATGATTCAACTTTTGGAAAACTTTTCAGTGCCCTTAGAACAACTGGAGTGTGTGAAATCTACTTCTTCAATGATAAATTCCATGAAACCTAAACACAGATCAGACATTTCTGTAATGAGAACCTGGTGTCCAAACTGAGATCTGTTGTAAGTGTAAAGTACACAGTAGGTTTCAGGGACTTTGTTTTTAAAAATGTAAACTTTTGGCAAGGGCGCCAAGGACCAGTCAGGGGGAAGGAAGAGTCCTGTGAAGAGATGGTACTGGGACAACTAGGATCCACACACAAGAGAACGAAGCTGGACCCCTACCTCACACCACACACTACAAGTAGCTCAAAGGGATCAAACACCTGAATGTAAGAGCTAAAAATATACAACTGATAGAGGAAAACAGAAGAGTAAATCTTCATGACCTTGGATTTAGCCAAGGATTCTTAGATACAACACGAAAAGCACAGGCAACAAAAGGAAAAAGAGATCAGTTGGACTTCGATGAAATAAAGCTTTTGTGCTTCAGAGAACACTATCAAGAAAGACATCCACAGGGCGCCTGGGTGGCTCAGTGGTTAAGCCGCTGCCTTCGGCTCAGGTCATGATCTCAGGGTCCTGGGATCGAGTCCCGCATCGGGCTCTCTGCTCAGCAGGGAGCCTGCTTCCTCCTCTCTCTCTCTCTCTCTCTGCCTGCCTCTCTGCCTACTTGTGATTTCTCTCTGTCAAATAAATAAATAAAATCTTTAAAAAAAAAAAAAAAAAAAAAAAAAAAAAAGAAAGACATCCACAGAACAGAACAATGTTTTTTCAAATCACATATCTGATTATGGATCAAAATATATAAAGAATCCTAACAACTCAAAAATTAAAAAACAGTCAACCCAGTTTTTCAATGGGCAAAAGACTTGAAGACCTATTTCTTCAAAGACGAGCCACCGATGGCCAGAGGGCATGAGAAAAGGATGAGCATCATTACTTGGGAGGGAAGTGCAGATCAAACCACAAGGAGACAGCAGCTGTCAGGGCGGCTGGAGTCAGACAGCGGGATGGCTGCAGGTGTTAAGGAGTATGAGGAGACTAAGGACTCTTGGTGCACAATGGTGTGATCACTGCAGGAAAGAGCTCGGTTTCTCAGGGTAAACAGTCACAACACATCCCACAAGTCCCACTCCTGGACGTACACCCAAGAGAAACAAAGACGTCTGTACACAAACATTTAAGGCAGTGGTGCTGGTAACTGCTGCCAGGCAGAAGCAACCCAGATGTCCACCAACCGACAAACGGACAGACAGAATGCAGTCTATCCAACGGGTCTCTGGCCACACCCGGCAGCGCTGTCCTGAAGGTCCTCCTGGGAGGAGGTGCCGCCAATGCACTGCCTGCTGTGGGAGCCACTGGCCACATCAAGACACAGGGCACCTGACATGTGTCTAGTGCAAACAAAAAATAGCATGTTGTGTTTAATTTTAATTAGCTTTAATTTCAATTTAAAAAGCCACACAGGTTAGGGGCTGTCACATGGGGCAGCCTGGCTCTTACCAGCCATCTGTGCAACACACCAGGGACAGGAGACACCCAAAAAGACGTCTATAGAGACACACACAGAAACAGTCCGAGAAGAACAGTCTAGAACTCACTGTGAGACAACCGCAGGCAGGCTATTAGGGGACGGCACAGACAGGACAAGAGGCCAGGGCCTGACAGTGACAACCTCAAGGTCTCTAACACTCTACTCTTACCTGTGTTATGATTTTGCCATGAAAATACAAACATTAGTCACCTTCAAAAACTTGGATTTCTATTCCTAGACAACAAATTGGCTTTTAAAACTGTCGACTTGTTTCCGTGAACGTTAGAAGTACCATGTACTGAGATGCACGCAGGCAGCATGAGGGGATGGTCCCCAGGTAAATCGCTGACCTCCAGGGACCCTGACAAGTTCTGCAGAGTTGACCGCACCAGCCTTACTAAAGCCCAACGTCAAACGTGACAGAGACAACAGACTTCTGGCTCGAAAAGACAGGACCACTCATGCCTTTCACTGCCTATAAATTACATCTGGTTTTTTAAAAGTGAACAGTTTAAAACAGCAGGTTTCTATAAATAAAGCGTCAGCAGATGTGGGCAGAAACCCTGCAAACGCAGGGACCAGCCTCCCCAGGAGGTCGGCCAAAGGCCCACTGGTAATGAGGCAATTCTCTTCCATTGGGAACTGACACCAAGTAAATCTATTTGCATCATGATGGGAAGACTCACAGGTAAAATTTGTTTTGCCGTCACCCTCTCTCTAAATGAACACCTGCATGCGGGCCCCGTGGACCCACAGCTCGTAGCCCCAACCCCACAGTGGCCCTGACCCACAGTGACCTCCCTGGGCCACAGTTCACTCCACACACACCAAACCTCCATTTCCAACAGCAAAACGGCTGCTGTAGATTTCGTCTTGGGGACAGGAAAGGCCTGTGCTCCTATTTCAGGAAGAAAGACCTACCACGTAATTAACAGGCTATCTCATCAAAACCACACGTCTTGGGGCACCTGGGTGGCTCAGTGGGTTAAAGCCTCTGCCTTCGACTCAGGTCATGATCTCAGGGTCCTGGGATAGAGCCCCACATTGGGCTCTCTGCTCAGCTGGGAGCCTGCTTCCTCCTCTCTCTCTGCTTGCCTCTCTGCCTACCTGTGATCTCTGTCTGTCAAATAAATAAATAAAATCTTTAAAAAAAAAACACACACACGTCTTGAGGAAACACACAGATCGCCCCCAAGGGCAGAGAACGGAGCCAGGAGCGCCACGGGCTGACCATGTGGGCCTTCCTCCTGGACAGGGTGCTCCCAGCGGCCCTTCTCTCCCCCAGAGGGGTGACATGTTCCCCAAACGTGGTAGGACCAGCCATGTCCACTCCTCCATGGGGGCCCTGCAGGCCCGATCTGTCACCCTTCTCCCCAGCAAAGCCACATAGCACCTGGTCGCCAGCTTCCAGCCACACCGTCTGAAGGGCACATGGCCATTGGACACCATGCGTGATGTGCTACAGCCTGGGTTTCAGTCACTGTCCAGGAAACAGTCACTGCACTGAGCACAGGGGAGGGTGAGAACACGTACACGGCATGCCGCCAGAATCCCATAGGGCCCCAAGCTCCAGGCCGGAGAGTCACACCCCACAAAGGCCCCTGGGTGCCCCTAAACCCCCAGGCTGCAGACACAGGCCAACGCCCCCGGCCCCAGCAGTCCCATCTGCAGCACTGAGACTCGGAACCTCACAACCACCCACAGTGACAGTGATGGTGATGGTGACGGTGGGCCATGAGCAGAGGCCTGGAGATCCAGATTCCTGCCACCACAGGGAGCCCTGACTCTCAGCCCAGCCGCACCAACAGCACTCTGGGCACCTGGCATCAGCAAGACTGTTCAAGGCCTCTGAGCACCGTGTGGGCTGCACACCCAGCCACCTCCACCCGCACCTACAGCCCAACCCAGATAGTCCTGAAGGTCGAGCTCATGCGACCCTGGAAAACCGGCTCCACCTATGCGAACCTCAAGCCAGGTAAGGAAGCTGTGGGGCGGATCGAGAGAGAGGCCATCGGAAGGGATGGCACCGACACAAGGGGTGTCAGGGTGTGGGCACCGCGTGCTCAGAGATGTGTGATGGGTACGGAGAGCTGCATGCTGCACACTCAGGACTGGCACACCTCCAGGACTTGAGTGGACATTCACTAAAAGCTGGGATTTGTTTTTAATGAGGCTAAAAAACCCAGCATGGCCCCAGGACACAGCCCCCTCCAGCCTCCTCCTACCACGTCCCCACAGACCTTGGCTGCACAGTCCAGCCCAGCCAGTCACCCCCAGACCACTGGCGAGGCACAGGGTCCTGCCTATGGGCGTCACAGCCAGCTTACCGGGCTGGCATCGTAGCTCTTGTGGGCAAGGTCATCCAGGCTCTGGTTCTGCAGCTTCTCAGTAATGAGTGTGACCATGGTCAGGGGCCTGTGTCGGTACCAAGGGGCCCTGGGGGGCACAACAGCAAGCTTCAGGAGGCCTGGGCCACTGCTGGGTCAGAGCTGACCCTCCAGATGGATTTCCGCTTTACAGAGGAGTGATCCATTTCCAGGTAGTCTTCAGGACTCTGTGTTTGTGGGGAAGAGAGAGAAGTAATTATGTGCAGAACCACTGGGTCGGTGCTCCTACTCTATGCTGAGTACCTTGTGTGCAGAATATTTCTGTTATCTCCGGTTGATAAAAACCCTCTTGCTTCACAACCACCATACAAGTGCCCAGAAACCACTAAAAGCGCCGTTCTGGTCAAAGGACGGTAAGTTACATGCATAGCTGAGGTCCAGTGCTCCTGAAGCCCCAAGGAAGCAGCCCTGAAGGCCAACCCGCCTCCCCCAACCACCACATCAGACAGAGCAGACGGTGATGGAGGGGAGACATGGGGAAGCTGGGCAGGAGCAGGAAGCCACAGCCTGCCCCAAGAACCAGCTACATGAGAACTAACTACTGAACCCCTGTGCACCACGGTCCCCCCAGCGGCTACACAGTCCTCCCCTAGTCCATCCAGCTGGCCCCATGTGGGAGGCCACAGGGGGTGCAGGGCCCGCCCCAGGCCCACAGTGAGGAGGCTGTAGGGGCAGCTGAGGGGGCCTCCAAGCCCAGGAGTGGGCACTCAAGCTTGCACCTGGGACGTGGCTGCCCACAGACACCAGCAGGGGGAGACTCCTGAGCACCCGTGCAGCCTGCCACCCACTCAGAACCCCAGCTTTCACCCTTCTCAGCGGCCCGCTGCTTAGTGTGAGTAGGACCACCTGCCTTGGAAGCCATGGAGAGTGCCAGCCTAACAGGAAGGCCCCAGCCACCCAGAGGAAACAGCATCAGGCCTGCCCTCAGAGGGAGAAGGCACCCAGTCCACAGAATAAGATCAGAATGCCCTTAAAAACAAGTATTCAGGGACGCCTGGGTGGCTCAGTGGGTTAAAGCCTCTGCCTTAGGCTCAGGTCATGATTCCAGGGTCCTGGGATCTAGCCCAGCATAGGGCTCTCTGCTCAGTGGAGAGCCTGCTTCCCCCCTCTCTCTGCCTGCCTCTCTGCCTACTTGTGATCTCTGTCAAATAAATAAAATTTAAAAAAAAAAAAATTTAAGTATTTAAAGAAAAATGAAAAGAGTATTTTTTAAAAATGAAAAATGAAAAGAAATTAAGAAATGAGAACAGTGACAGAAGGTAATCTCCAGGGAGCCAGTTCAGATCCTGCCCCATCCCCACACCTGCACCACTCACCCACGGTCCCCTGGGCAGGACCTACCGAGCCCGCAAGCTGGCCTGGCTCTCTCTGCCTCTCCCCACAAATTCTCCTGAAGCCCCAACTCAGAACCTCCCTCACAGGACAGGGGCACTACCAGGGGCCCTCCAGGCCGACCAACTCTGCTGCAATTACACCCACCCACAAGGGCCAAGGCCCTACCCTCCAACTCCTGTGCCCGCCATGCCCAGCACTCAGGGGCTCTCCCAGCCTCCTATCTGACCCTCTGAGCAGCACAAGGCATGCGCAACCTTGGAAAAACTACAGCAGCCACAGCAAAATTTGAAGAAACTATAACATGACCAACTTTTCACTGGAAAACCAGGTCGCGCATCCCTTGGGAAGACCACTGGTTTCCAGGGCTAGGGCACGGACAGAGGCCCCGGGGGTCTTGGGGCACCAGGAAGCCAGGATATGTGCAGAGAATGGGGCCAGGGCTCCCAGACGTGAGTGCTCTGCTCTACAGAATAAAATGAGAGCCCAGGAATCTGACATGAACAGCTAGGAAAGATCCTTAAGTAGGGGAGGGAAGCTGGTCCTACAGGCAGGATGCAGACCAAGGAGTGCAGAGGGAAGGAGGGATTGTCTTTACTCAGGTCAGCGTATAACCAACACCTCACGCTGCTTCAGGCAAGAGTCATCGTGAACACCACCCTGGTGTCCTCACATGGTGTCCAAGCCTCCCCCAACAAGATACTGGCTAATGACACAGAGGGAATTGGTCTTGCGTCTGCAGAGATGGCAGATGGCACCTGGAACAGTGGAACAGGCAGTCCCGTGGAGAGGTGACCGCGTGTGGCATGTGGGTGGGACACAGCTGCTGCCTACACCCAGAGGTTCTACCCGGACTGAGAAAATGCCCGACAGACCCACACGAGGTAGAGGGCATGAAAGAACTGGTCACTGTTCTCCCACAGTGTCAGGGGCACGAAACACAGGTGTGGAGCAGGGGCCAGCCTGGAGGGGACAGAAGGGACCTAATGACCTCCCCCAACTCCTGCCCCGGTCAGAGAGCGGACTCCAGGGCAGACACCGCAATGTGAAGGAGCCCCACAGACCGGCACACACTCCCATACATGCTCAGGCACCTGTCAGACAGGAGCAGGGGCCCCGGCCAGCACAGGCCAGGGGGACAGCAAACACGGCTCTATCACAACTCTCAACAGAGGTTCAAAAGAACAGAATAAAACAAAGCGCACGGTGTCCAAATGCAAGGGAAGCCAGCGTGACCTTGGCGAGTGGAGGCCACAGTGGGGCACAGGGTGCACCTGCGTGTGGAAGGGATGGCACCGGGCAGCTAGCGGCACCTTCCAGAGGCCACCGAGATGGGGTAGGAGTGCTGTGCATGCAAGTTTCATTTCCTGTGAGAAGAAATGCATAGTATCGGGTGGCCATTCGGGCGTGCCCCGCACCCACAGGGGATACCAAGGCCCCCCTGAGATGCCTGAAACCACAGACGGTACCAAACCCTACAGATGCCGTCAACCCCTGAACAATATGGTCTGAACAGCACAAGCCCACTTACAGGGGACTTTTCATCCATAAACACAGGACAGCACTGGAAATGTCTCTTCCTTACAATTTTAGTAGCATTTCCTTTTCTCCAGCTTACTTGATTGCAAAAACACAGCCCGCGAGACATGGGAACACACAGACGGGTGTTCCCGAACGGTTCATGCCATCGGTAACACTTGCAGACACCAGGAGTTCATCAGCAGGCAAGTTTTGGGGGGGTTCCTAAGTTCTACATGGATTTTCGACCCCTCAACCCCTGTATTGTTCAAGGGCTAACTGTACTATGTTTTCTCCTACGCATGCGTATCTGTGATGAAGTTAATTCACACATTGCCACAGCAAGAGATTAACAAGAATAACAATATGGGGTGCCTGGGTGGCTCAGTGGGTTGAGCCTCTGCCTTCGGCTCAGGTCATGATCTCAGGGTCCTGGGATCAAGCCCCACATTGGGCTCTCTGCTCAGCAGGGAACCTGCTTCCCCTTCTCTCTCTTCCTGCCTCTCTGCCCACTTGTGATCTCTCTCTCTCTGTCAAATAAATAAACAAAATATTTTTTTAAAAAAAGAATAACAATATACTAGCACAAGGGTAATGTATACCCTTGTGCTACAAGTGTGAGTGTGGTCTCTCTCTCTCTCTCTCTCTCTTTCAAAATGTCCTGCACTCACCCTTCTTCTTGTGACAACGTGAGGTAATAAAGTGCCCACATTTTATCATGAGGGGCGTCCGGGGGGCTCGGTCGGTTGAGCAGCTGACTCCTGGTTTCAGCTCAGATCATGATCTCAGGGTCTGATATCGAGCTGCATGGGGCTCCACGCTTAGCCGAGGGTCTGCGCCAGTGTCTCTTTCTCTGCCCTCCCCCCCCACTCTCTAAAAAATGTAAAAAATAAGAACTAATGTAGTTGCCCATGTGAGATGGAGAAAGAGCATGACATGGGTGTCGTGACCTAGTGTCAGGCTACCGTTGACCTTCTGGCCACAGTCAGGAGGAGGATCACCACCCTCTGGACCGCGCTGACAGTGAGCGATTGAAACCACGAAGACAAAGCCACAGCTCGGGGGACCACTGGGTATTCACTGAAATCTGAGTGTAGTAGCTTCCTGGGGCTGCCGGGAACTGGAGGCCAGAGATGCGAAGTCGAGATACGGGCAGGGTTGGCTCCTCTGGGCACCCCACAGGAGACGGGTTCCCTGTCTCTCCCCCAGCTCCTGGTTGTGGTCAGTAATGCCTGGTGCCCTCGGCTTGCAGCTGCCCCACATGTTCCCATGGCCCTCTTCCTGTCTGTCCTGTACCCACATCCCTTCTTTTAAGGACACCCCAACTCCAAAGTAGTAGGTGGCCTCACCTTAATTTATATCTTAGTTATATCTGCAAAGACCTAGTTCTAAATAAGGTTATATGCACAGGTCCTATTGAATCTTTCTTTTGGGGGACACAATTCAATCCACAACGCCATGCCAGTTCCTCATGGAACCATCAGGATAGAACGTCATGGTCACAAAGCCTAGCACACAGTCACAGCAGAGACAGCCAGAGATGGAGCCACTCAGGACAGTGCCCTGGCCCTGAGGGAATGCACGGCCTGCAGCAAAGGCAAGAGACAAGCAAAACAAAGCCAGGTGGGGGCAGGTGCAAGTAGTAGGGCAGCCGGTGTGGGGGCTCAGAGAAGAAAGCCAAGACTGAGACTGAGCAGGTGCCGCTAGGAAACGGGCAAAGCCAGGACTCTGGGCACCGATCCCAGACACAGGCAGGCCAGAAGCTGGGGACCAGGTGAGAAGACCAGTCGGCCCCAGGGACAGAGAGGTGAAAGGTGGGGGATGGGGACTCCGCAGGAGCCACCAGGAGGACTGACAGAGGATGTGTGTCTGGGCTCACGGGCACCTCTGGGAGCACAAACTACCAGACCTCTCCTATAGCTCCTGAACACGAACCAGTCCTATGTGACCCGACCCGCCCAAGCCCGGGATGCCCTCTTCCCCTAACCAACACAGTGAGGGCCAGAGTCTCCCCACCTTCCACCTCCAAACCTCCCAGAACAGCTGTCTGAACACTCTATCGAGCCACCACGGACACTATCAAGTCCCCATAAATAGCACTCCTGGCTGAGCTTGCACAGAGAGAGTCGCTCCCCAAAGTTAACAACCTGCCTTTTCTCACATGCCATGTCCCTGCCCAATACAAACTCCTCCCCAGAAGAATAAAACTCAAAAAACAACTCAGCCCTTCCATACCTCCGGCCTCCACTCAGGTGAGGGGGGGCCACCCCCCGGCCCGGAACTGCACTGATCTGGCAGCTTTCAGTGTGGGGGGTTGCCTGGGGGGGTGCCCACAACCCGTCCCCCCCCCAGATGCCTGCGGGGCTCACAGGGTTTTGTTTTTCCCCAAGTCAGGGGTCAGAAAACTCGCAGGAGCACATGGGGCGGGGTCTTCCTAATAGGATTTGCTGGTGTCACTGTGGAGGGCTGCCCACCCACATCCCCTGGTCTGTTTCTAGACCAGCTGGTGGTTGGACGCAGGACGCCGAGGCTGACCCTCCCTTGCCTTCAGTCTCTGCGGCTCTGCTGCTACTGACTGGCTTCCAGGAGTGGCCCCCGACCTCATGTTGCAAGCCTTCCAGGGACATGCTTTATCTCAAAAGCCCTGGGAGTGTGCCCACCGAGGACCCACAAGGACCTACCGCATCTGTATGAGTTGCCTGTGCCAGCCTCCCCTGGCTCCCTGGCCTCTGCGGCTACCCAGCCCCAGCTTCTCCGCTCCCTGCACTGGACCATCTCTCTCCCTCAGTCCTCTCTGCCCATCCTGGCTTCTGCTTTCAGGCTGGTGGCTTCCTCCATGCCTGTCATCTCTGCCTTCCAGCTCATGCTGAGAGGGGCTCTGCATGACCTGGTCTCACGGCAGAGGGATGACCAGGGCCATGCCCCCTCAGAAGGCCAGCAGCAGCAGGCTGTCCCACACAGAAACTTGCAGAATAAAGGAATCTACAGGCCGCATGGGGGCTTAGTCTGATGAGCGTCCAATTCTTGGATTCGGCTCAGGTTATGGCCTCAGGGCCTTGAAGTCAAACCCTAAGTCCGGCTCTGTGCTCAGCAGGGAGTCAGCTTGACTCTCCTTCTGCCCCTCGGCCGCTGGTGTTTACACTCTCTCTCCCTCCAATAAATATATCTAGTAAAATCTTTAACAATATGTATAAAATAAGCAAACCCAGGAGCTTGCATTGACAGCCAGACGCCAGAGCCCCAGGAGCCTGGTGTGTGGATCCAGCTGGATCCACATGCAGCCTCTCAGCCTCCCGAGTCCCAGGCAGAGGACTGGCTGGCCCGCAACCTGGAGCCCTGCCTTGGCCGTGAGTCAGACCCCTGAGCTCAAATCTGGGTCCTGGACAAGACAGGCCAGCTTCTCCATGCTGCTTTCTGGAGCATGAACCGGGAGAACAGCTCTAAGTTCCCAGTCAGTGTGCTGTGCCCAGAGCTTGCCACACAGCACACGCTCAGTGAGTGTCCTCAGTCACAGGAAGCGTCCCCAGGAATGAAAGGCCAGAGCCAGGCCCTATTCCCAGCCCAGAACCACCAAGTGCCCAAGGTGGTTTCCACAGAAAACCATAGGAAGTAGGCCCACCAACACTGTGAGACAGAGCACATTCCAGACTCCAGGAGTACCATGTGGACTCCCCACCACACAGCTCATGCAGGACAACCAAGTCCAGGTCTCGGACTGTCCTTCAAGGAGCACCCAGGCAACCACATGGTCTGGCTGGACATTCGTTATGAACCAGCCCTCAGTACCGTGCGGGTCTGAGCACGTGACTGCAGATTCTTTGGCACAGCTCCCACAAGAAGGCCGACTTCAACTTCCCCTTCAACGGGACTTCTGAGATTTGGGTGGGAGAAGCCCTCCCACCTCCCGGCTCTTGCAGGATGCGTCCCAAGGCTGCTGCACTCATGGAGACCAAGAGCCCCAGGGGCCCCGCTGCTCAAGCCTTCCCAGCCCAGGTACTGGAGGCAAAGAGGGGGATGCCCGCAAGGAGACGCTCGGGCCCCAGCCAGCACTGAACCAACCTGCACAAGCCCCCTTTCCCCCAGCAAAGACAGTCAGACCAGCTGTTGAGAATTCTGGACCTCTGAGCCTGTGAGCAACAGTAAGTGGTTCCCGTTGTTTGAAGCCACCACTTCTGGAGGCTCCATTAATGCTGCCACACAACTAACAAAGCCAGACGGGGCCAAACACCCCTCTGGTGTGCAGGAGGCAGGCCTCAGCACTATTCCTGCAACACACAGAGGCTGGGGACCAAGGGGAAGGGGCCACGTCCTTACATGCACACTCCTGGGTACAAGCCACAAGGGATAGCCACAAGCAGACCACCAAAATCACTCAACTGTTTTCCTTTGGTGAAGCCTGGGGTCCAGCTCCACTGGAGGGGTCCGTACCTTTCCTAACAGGGCACGCTTAGGGGCCATACTCAGTAGCTCCTGGAAAACCCTAAGGCAAAGCCCTGTGCTGGCCCCACAAAACTGGTGCTACTGAAACACATGACATCTTTTTGAAGAGACTTCAAAACAAAAAGACCAGCATCACCCATCCTGATGAACCAATAGCTAATATTAACACCTGCAACTAGATAGTTTGGAGAGCCACACGTGAGGTTTAAAGGTGCAAAGAAGGGGTACCTGGGAGGTTCAGTCAGTTGGGTGTTGGGCTCCTGGCTTTGGCTCAGGTCAGGATCTCAGGGTCCTGAAGTCAAGCCCTGCCTCGGGATCCTCACCAAGCATGCAGTCTGCTTGGGCTTCTCTCTCTCCCTCTCCGGCCCGCTCCCCATTGCTTGCACTCCCTCTCTCTCTCTCTCCCCCTCAAATAAATAAATAGGTGCAACAAAACCACGTCCACAAGTCAACAAAGAAGACTCACATTGTAAACTAGATCATCTTTGTTCCCCCAACTACTATGGGGAAAGTATAGCACACTGAAGAAAAACAAACTTCATTCTGAGAGGAGGGACGTATGGCGGGCTCTGGTGGGCGGGAAGGAAGCCTGACTTCAGCCCTGCTGGGCTCCCCCAAGCAGGAGACTGCACGTCCCTGGGCCTATCTTCCTACACTGAAAACAGTAAAGACTCACACACTTCATGAGGCCACAAGGAATCAAATACCATAACATACATGAATATGCCCAGGTCCCTGGGACACGTTTAAAATGGTGGCCACTCGTAACAGAGGCTCAAAAGATTGTGAGTCAACTTTCCTTCGAGAAACATTACTGCAGAAAAAGCCAAAGGGATTTCTATAAAAATTTCAACTTGCTTTTTTAAAAAAAAACGTTTGAGGGCCCTTGGGTGGCTCTGTCAGTTGGGCAACTGCCTTTGGGGGGGGTGGTTGTGATCCTGGGGTCCTGGGATCCAGCACCATGTGGGGCTCCCTACTGAGTGGGGAGTCTGCTTCTCCCTCTCCTGCTGCTGCTCCCCCCAACTTGTGCTTGCTCTCTCCTGGGCTCTCTCTCAAATAAATAAATAAAATCGTTCACAAAAATAAAATAACTTTTTTAAAAGTTTGTTTCGGGGTGCCTGGATGGCTCAGTGGGTTGAAGCCTCTGCCTTCAGCTCAGGTCATGATCCCAGGGTTCTGGGATGGAGCCCCGCATTGGGCTCTCTGCTCAGCGGGGAGCCTGCTTCCTCCTCTCTGTCTCTGCGTACCTCTCTGCCTACTTGTCTGTCAAATAAGTAAACGTTTACAAAATAATAAAAAAAAAAAAAATGATAACTTTGGTGTTTCCTCCATCCGATACTTGCAGGAGCCATCCCAACGGCTCTCTTTTCTAAGGCCCGCGCACTCAACCTCAGTCGAGAGAACCCCGGGCAGAATGTTAGGACAGCCCATTGACACCGCTCGCTCCCACCGCCATCGTGGCACCCTCCAGGGGTCACCCCAGAGCCCAACAGAGGGCCCGAGCCGCACAACCGCGGGGCAGGCTCAGGTGCCAGGGCCCAGCCACGAAGAGCCGGACGAGGGGCTGCAGGTGGGGCTGCCTCCGTGAACCGTGGTCGGACCCCGCACCCACGGACGCAGCTGAGGGAGAAGCCAGGGCGTCTATATGTCCACTCTCCTGCTCCTCCACCGACCGGACGCGCAATCCCGGACCTGCTCCCCTGGGGACACGCCGACCCGCGCGGCGCGGGAGCGCTGGGGCAGCGGCAGAATCTACGCTGAGTCCAGCGTCGTTCACGGAGCCCACGGCCCGATGAACCCCCGTCCGCAGCTCGCAGCGCTCGGAGACCGCCCTGCAGCCGGCTCCAAATGAGCCACAAAGGGCACCGTGGAGCCCGCGAGCCCGGCCCTAACCCCGGCAGAAGCGCCGCACCCGCCGAAGCCGCGAAAGTCCGGCCTCCCCCGGACCCGCCGGCTGTCCGGCCCGGCCGCCCGGCAGCCCGCTCCCGCCACGGGACAACAGTCGCGCGCCGGAGAACAGAGCCCCCGCTGACACGGCCCCTGCAGCCGGCGTGGCCGGGACACCCCAAGCTGAGTCCCGAGCTCCGCGGCGCCCGCCCGCCGCGCCCCCCAAGTCCAGCCGCGAAAGCGCTCATGCGCGCGCCGACAGACACGGGGACTGTCCGGCCCCAGTTCCCGCGCGGCCCCGTGCGGTGCGCGCGCACGGGGCGCGCGGGCACGCGCACCCAGTCGGGGCATCACGGGCCGACGCCGGGCGGCGTACCTGAGGGCGGCCGAGCGGCCGCGGCCACGGCTGGACCGGCGGAGCGCGGGAGGCGCGGGCCCCGCAGGCCGCGTCCCTCCAGCGAGGATCCGGGCGCCTCAGCAGCGTCGGAACACAACCACGGCTTGCGCCCCGCCCCCTCCGGCCCCGCTCATTGGCCGCCGCGGCCGCTGCGGCCGCCGCCGCGCCCGTCAACCAGCCCTCGCCGAGCCTTCCCCTCAGCGGCGCCGCGCGCACGGGGGCGGGCCCTGCGCCGGTGCGTGGGCGCGGCCTCTCGGCGTCCCGCCCGCAACTCCGCCCACCGTCGGCCCTGTCGGGAGCGCGCATCCACGGCGGGCTACCGGAGGGCGCGTGCGCCGCCTGACCCCCCGACCCCCAGCCGGAGCTCCGCCCACCGCGCACTCTGGCTTGCAGGGGAAGTGACGTCCTGGTACCTCGCGGTAAAAGCTGGCAGAGGCCGTGACCTACGGATTCGGCGGGAGTGGGGGTGCCTGGCCACTGCTGGCGTGAAGGGTCATTTAGGGTCCCCACTCCCGGGCCGTACGCCGGGCTGGTCGGGCATGCAGGCGGTGACCTTGGCAGGGGCGGCTGCGGCCGGCCTGCGACCCGCTGTGTGACCTTGGGCAAGGCGCTTGTCCTCTCGGGTCTCCCTCCAGATTGGCCGGGTGTGTCCGGCAGGGCGGTGGAAGCCGGCTGCGCGCGCCGGTGCCCGAGGACCGTGGTGGTCCAGGGCTCCTCCCGGGCAGGGAGAGTGGAGGCCAGCCCCCGGCCCTCCTGAGCACGGCCTCCCGCTGTGACCGGACCTCCGGGGTGGGGATTGGTCCCTGTCCCTGCCACGCGCGTTCCTGGGGGGCTGCTCTACACTCTGGGCCTGGAGAGGTCATTGGGGACCATGTGGCCCGGCGCTCTGCAATGGGAGGTCCTGAGCTTTGCCGGGGGAAGTGAGAGGGGTTAGATGTGTGCTCACGGCGGCCTGGGGATAGGGCATGAAGTGGGGAGGAGGCCTATTTTTAGGTAGGAAAGGGAGTGGCACTTAGGAAGACACCAGAGGATGGGACAGCAGGGTAGGGTAAGGCGAGGTTTCAGGGATGCGGCTCCCAGGCACCAGGCGGGGCCCCCCTAAGGTCTGAGGAGGACTCTGGAGCCAAGCCAGCTGTGGCCAGGACTGGAGGGAAGGATGCAGCCTGTGGCAGTCTGGATGAGCAGGAGTCCCTGCGGGTCTGGTGCAGGAACCCAGCCAGCCACACATGGGCATGAGGGCAGGTGCTCAGGTCATTTCCACAGGCAGACCCCCAAAGCCACAGAAGTCTTTACTGCCATCCCTCTAGGCCCTCCAAGAGTCCATCCATACTAGCCAAGACGAGTGGCTCTGTGATCCAGGCTGGAGCAGGACCTGATACCTGGGAGCACCTGTTCCAGGAAAGGGGAGCTGGGTTTTCTTTCCTAGCCTACCTGAACCAGTGACAGCCTCAAGTCACCAAGGGCACCTTTGTGCTTATCAAAAGGCTTGTGACTGGTAAATTTTATCCACTTGCCTCTCTCAGCCTTGATTGGGACAGTTCCTGAAGGCTTCCAGTGGAAGAGATACCGTCTGCCACATTACAGTAACGTCTTTGATCAAGCTGGTTGTGAGATGGTGTGAGATCATTCCAAACCCTCCTGCAGCCAGAGGTGAAGCTTCAGGGACAGAATAGCAGACCAGAGGTCACCACTGGGGCTCAGTGCTCACATGTGGGAGGGTCAGACCAGGAGACCCAAGTTTCTTGTCCAGCACGATGGAATGTGTTCCAGCCTGCCATGGCTTTGTGTCGGGCTCGGCCCATGTTGGCTGGGAGCCCAGTTACCACAGTGTCATCTGTCAGGCCCATGCTGTGCCTCAGCCAGGGGGAGGGATTCAAATTGTCCCCATGTTACAGACAAGTAAGCGGAGCTTAGAGTAAAGGGAAGTCAGAAAAAAAAGTGAAACTTGAGGTCAAAGAACACAATATCAATCTGTCTTTAGACCAATGCTACCATAAGATGCGATTTTTGTTTTGTTTTGTTTTTTGGAGGAAGGGCCCTTGAATAATGCGGGCCTGAAGCAGGGAGACCAGAGGTACTACAGCTCCCCTCACCCCTGGGGGCTTCCTGGAACACATTTTTGCCACGATCCGTGGCTACAGCCATCACCCAGCCTAGAAACTAGAGTGCTTACAGTTTTGCAGAGTGGACAGAATCTGGACCACGAGCTCCCAGCGAGCAAGGCTCTAGGAATGAACCCACACTCAGCACTCTGCAGCGGGCCGTTAACCCAGCTCCTTGCTGCCTGCCTCTGCCCCTGGTCGGGGAGAAGCTGAGATGTCACTGGCAGACCCTACTGAGGGGAGGCTGTTGACATTCTCCAGGGAGATAAACGTCCTTATGTTTTCATTTTACATGGTTTAGTAGTTCTCTCCATGCTTAAGGGAGTCAACTCGCTTGACCTTTGACATAGGAATTAAAAGCCCCATTTGAAAAGAGGAAGCCAGGGCCCTGCAGGCTGGGGTCATAGCCCTCAGAACGATGGTGTGGGGCCACAGCCCCTGTGTGCAGCTCCCTCCACACAGCCTGCACACCCTGCTGCCACAAGGACAGTTCCTACAGTCCCCCTTGCTCCCTTCCCTCAACCTTCAATGCGTCCTGGCATTCAGTTGCCAGCCCCCACAGGGAAAATGGTCCCCCCACTGCTCACCAGCCCTCACTGGGGAACACAAGCAGACCCACTGAGGCCTCACTAGGCAAAGGGAGAGATGGCCCAGCCTGCCAGTGGCCATCATCTGACTCCACAACCGGCCAAAACTGCCAAGGCCATGACTCAGCAGGAAGCAAGAGTCCGGTCACTTAGCTTTGCTGCACGGGATAGAGGGAGGTGCAAATGGGGACATGAGGCCGAGTATGCTTTCAAGTGACTTGCCCTGTCTTATCCCAGAAGGAGCCACAATACAGTATTTTCAGCCATTCGTTCAGTGTGCTGACCATAGGTGTTCACTTGGCAACTCCATGTTATTTCAGCTTCCTTGCAGGACACATCAGAGCCTTTAATGTGCTGATGTCACTGGACAGTTCTTTTTTGTTTTGTTTTGTTTTTAATTAATTTATTTTCAGAAAAACAGTATTCATTATTTTTTCACCACACCCAGTGCTCCATGCAATCCATGCCCTCTATAATACCCACCACCTGGTACCCCAACCTCCCACCCCCCCGCCACTTCAAACCCCTCAGATTGTTTTTCAGAGTCCATAGTCTCTCATGGTTCACCTCCCCTTCCGATTTACCCCAACTCCCTTCTCCTCTCTAACTCCCCATGTCCTCCATGCTATTTGTTATGCTCCACAAATAAGTGAAACCATATGATAATTGACTCTCTCTGCTTGACTTATTTCACTCAGCATAATCTCTTCCAGTCCCGTCCATGTTGCTACAAAAGTTGGGTATTCATCCTTTCTGATGGAGGCATAATACTCCATAGTGTATATGGACCACATCTTCCTTATCCATTCGTCCGTTGAAGGGCATCTTGGTTCTTTCCACAGTTTGGCAACCGTGGCCATTGCTGCTATAAACATTGGGGTACAGATGGCCCTTCTTTTCATGACATCTGTATCTTTGGGGTAAATACCCAGGAGTGCAATTGCAGGGTCATAGGGAAGTTCTATTTTTAATTTCTTGAGGAATATCCACACTGTTCTCCAAAGAGGCTGCACCAACTTGCATTCCCACCAACAGTGGAAGAGGGTCCCCTTTCTCCACATCCTCTCCAACACATGTTGTTTCCTGTTTTGTTAATTTTGGCCATTTGGTGTAAGGTGATATCTCAATGTGGTTTTAATTTGAATCTCCCTGAGGGCTAGTGATGAACATTTTTTCATGTGTCTGATAGCCATTTGTATGTCTTGATTGGAGAAGTGTCTGTTCATATCTTCTGCCCATTTTTTGATATGTTTGCCTGTTTCGTGTGTGTTGAGTTTGAGGAGTTCATTATAGATCCTGGATATCAACCTTTTGTCTGTACTGTCATTTGCAAATATCTTCTCCCATTCCGTGGGTTGCCTCTTTGTTTTTTTGACTGTTTCCTTTGCTGTGCAGAAGCTTTTGATTTTGATGGAGTCCCAAAAGTTTATTTTCGCTTTTGTTTCCTTTGCCTTTGGAGACATATCTTGAAAGAAGTTGCTGTGGCTGATATCGAAGAGATTACTGCCTATATTCTCCTCTAGGATTCTGATGGATTCCTGTCTCACGTTGAGGTCTTTTATCCATTTTGAGTTTATCTTTGTGTATGGTGTAAGAGAATGGTCGAGTTTCATTCTTCTACATATAGCTGTCCAGTTTTCCCAGCACCATTTATTGAAGAGACTTTTTTCCACTGTATATTTTTTCCTGTTTTGTCTAAGATTAATTGACCATAGAGTTGAGGGTCCATATCTGGGCTCTCTACTCTGTTCCACTGGTCTATGTGTCTGTTTTTATGCCAGTACCATGCTGTCTTGGTGATCACAGCTTTGTAATAAAGCTTGAAATCAGGTAACGTGATGCCCCCAGTTTTATTTTTGCTTTTCAACATTTCCTTAGCGATTCGGGGTCTCTTCTGATTCCATACAGATTTTTGGATTATTTGCTCCAGCTCTTTGAAGAATACCGGTGGAATTTTGATCGGAATGGCATTAAAAGTATAGATTGCTCTAGGCAGTATAGACATTTTAACAATGTTTATTCTTCCGATCCAAGAGCATGGAATGGTTTTCCGTCTTTTTGTGTCTTCTTCAATTTCTTTCATGAGTGTTCTGTAGTTCCTCGAGTACAGATCCTTTACCTCTTTGGTTAGGTTTATTCCCAGGTATCTTATGGTTCTTGGTGCTATAGTAAATGGAATTGATTCTCTAATTTCCCTTTCTGTATTTTCATTGTTGTCACTGGACAGTTCTAAGGAGATGTGGAATGCTGCTTTGTCAGAGTTGAGTGAAATTCTGATCCTAGAGCATCTCTCAGGCTAGACTTTGAAGGAAGCTTTTTATAAATGCCACCAGGGTGGGGAGAGGGCGGTGCACTAAACTAAACAGTTTTCTGACAGGAGAGCTCATGACTCAGGAGCTGAGTGCCAATCTGGGATGCCCTGTCCCGCCCTCGCTCCATTGCTGTCCCCAGGAATCACGGGAGCAGCTGGCAGTATCCACAGTAATTCCTCTGCCATGCATGCAGCCACGTCCCCTGGCCAGAGTGTCCTTGCATCCAGTCAGTCCTAGGTGTGCTCGTTTCCCATTTTACAGATGAGAAAACTGGGGCCCAGAGGAGGGGTCAGAAACCAGCACCAGCCTGGCAACCACTGGGGTGGCCAAGAGAGCATATGTCTGGACCGAGCAAGGGCTCAGCCATGACTCCAGGGCACCGTGCATGCCCCACACCCTGTGCAGATCCTGGGATTCACTCCCGGGCCTGCCACACTCAGAGTTCTGGGCTCTGGGCCATTTCTATGACCTTGGTTCACATAATGTGTCCTGTGTTCTGGAAAGAAGTAGGCACAGTATCTGAGGAATCGGGATGGGGACTATGGGATGATCCTCTGGGGAAAGGCTCTTCTCCAGAGCAGGGGTGCACAGGCTGGGCTGAGAGAAGGACCATCACCCGGCACAGGTAATGAAAGCAGGGGCTGCCAGGAAACAGCAGGAGTCATTATGTGGTCTGGATGCCCAGCAGGGAGCCCTCAGGACAGGAGCCAGACAAAGGCCCTGAGGCAGGTGAAGCTCAGGGCTCAAGGGCTCGGAGTGGAAGGGGCGGCAGGGGCAGAGCAGCTTTTTGTGAAGGGCAATCGGGTCTCCAAACACCTGCTATTGGCAAGCAGCACACCCACAGGGCTGGGTCTGTGCCCCTCCCCACACCCACAACTGCAGGGTCCTGGCAGGGACAAAGAGCCCACTGCCCTGTAGCGGTGCTGTGATACCCTGGGGGGAGGGGGCCCAGCTGCAAACCTCACCTCACACAGCCCCAGAGGGCTCACTGGTCACACACCCACACATGGGAACCATCCCAGAACACACACAGATGCATGTGCATCAAGTAAAAGGCTAGAAAAAGAGACCCCCACATTAACTCCAGTCAAAAGAGTGTTGCAGGCACGGCCCTCGCTCCACAGCGAGACGGGGAGATGGGGAGGAGCTGGGTGGGAGGGGGTGCCACTCTGCTCAGATCACTGTGGGGCTTGGATTTGGGGGGGCCATAGGGCGTAGGGCTCAGACACAGAGGCACACAGGAGCCAAGGCCCCTCAGGCAGCTGCAAGAACTCCCAGTGCCACCCCCGTGAAATGTTCCTCAGAGGACAGAACCAGCCGACTTCACCAGTGTTGGGAGCAGAGCTGTTGTTTGAATGTCCATGTCCTTGACACCCAACCTGGGTGGTTTTGCTCTTCGCATTAAAGAGGCCTGAAGTAACTGGTTTGTTTCTTTTTATCTTCCTGCAGGCTTTTTCAGAAGTGCCTTTTTTTTTTTTAAAAAACAAATCCATAGGGCTCTTGCCTTGATTCTGTTCCGCCATCAGCTTTGGTGAGCTTGCCCGGTCTGCCTGCCTCACAAACGTGCTTGCCATTGTGAATTTTCTTCATCTCTGTAAATAGCTTGTCTGTGCTTCTCCCTAAGGACATCTTACTTTCTCACCCTGTGAGCAAAAATTGTTTACCATGGGGGGACAAAGGCTGGCGTGGGTATATCAGGGAGAGTTACCCGGCAGTAAGAAAGACATTTTCTAAGGAGAAGAGGGTCATTTCTTCAGAAAGATGCAAGGACCCTGGGGCGCCTGAGTGGCTCAGTGGGTTAAAACCCCTGCCTTCAGCTCAGGTCATGATCCCAGGGTCCTGGAATTGAGCCCCGCATCAGGATCGCTGCTCAGCAGGGAGTCTGCTTCCCCATCTCTCTCTGTCTGCCTCTCTGTCTACTTGTGGTCTGTCAAATAAATAAACAAAATCTTAAAAAAAAAAAAAAAAAAAAAAGGATGCAAGGACCCTAACAGCTGAGTTCACAAATACGTGAAGAAGCCAAAAGAACTAAGGGGAGGAAGAGGCAGACCCACAACTACATGTGGAGGTTTCAGCTCTCCTCTCGGCCTGTAGACAGTGGCTCGCAGAGCGAGGAATCTGGAAACTCAGGAAGGATGCCTCGAATGTGAACACCACTACCCACCAGTTCCAGCTCATCCACAGTGGAATGCATTCTGCAGCGCGCCTGGAACATTCTCCACGAGCAGCTGCGTGCCCAGTTACCATCTGCTGAACACACCTGCAAGGACAGAAATCCTACAGAGCACATCCCATGACTACAACAGAATTAAACAAGAAGTCAGTAACAGAAATATAGTCAAAAATACACAAAAGGTTGGGGTGCCTGGGTGGCTCAGTGGGTTAAGCCTCTGCCTTAGGCTCAGGTCATGATCTCAGGGTCCTGGGATCGAGCCCCGCATCAGGCTCTGTGCTTAGCAGGGAGCCTCCTTCCCCGCCGGCTGCCTGCCTCTCTGCCTACTTATGATCTCTCTCTGTGTCAAATAAATAAAATCTTTAAAAAAAAATACACAAAAGGCACAAATCATAAAGTTTTTAAAAACTGACAAATTGAACTTTATCAACATTGAAAATATTTGCTCTTCAAGAAACACTGCTTTAGGGGCGCCTGGGTGGCTCAGTGGGTTAAGCCGCTGCCTTCGGCTCAGGTCATGATCTCAGGGTCCTGGGATCGAGTCCCGCATCGGGCTCTCTGCTCAGCAGGGAGCCTGCTTCCCTCTCTCTCTGCCTGCCTCTCCATCTACTTGTGATTTCTCTCTGTCAAATAAATAAAATCTTTAAAAAAAGAAAAAAAAAAAAAAAGAAACACTGCTTTAAAAACAAAGAGGTGGCCACAAGGAACAGAACAGAGGTTCTTCAAAACCCTAAAAACAGAATTACCATATGACCCAGCAACTGCACCTCTGGGGATATACACACTAAAGAACTGAAGATTGGGTCTTTTTTTTTTTTTAATATTTTATTTATTTATTTGACAGAGAGAGATCACAAGTAGGCAGAGAGGCAGGCAGAGAGAGAGAGGAGGAAGCAGGCTCCCTGCCGAGCAGAGAGCCCGATGCGGGACTCGATCCCAGGACCCTAAGATCATGACCTGAGCCGAAGGCAGCGGCTTAACCCACTGAGCCACCCAGGCGCCCCTTTTTTTTTTTTTCTAAAGATTTTATTTATTTATTTGACAGTGTCTGGCTTATTTCACCAAGCACAGAATTACCATATGAACGTGGTTCTGCCTTTCCCAGGATGTCCCACAGTTGGACGCTCACTCATTTTTTGATATTTACGTAGTAAAGAAATGATGCAGCTTTTTCACCTCTGGCTTCTATTTGTTTGCTTTCTGATAACTGAATTAGGAACAGGAGGCACAGGGCATTGGCCTCAGGGACAGATGTGTATCAGACCCTGGGAAGAAGGTCTGCAGTGAGTCCTAGATCCCACAGCTCAACTTCCACCAGCTCACCTTTCTCTGCCTCGGGCTCAGGGTTCCAGAGTCCTCCAGTCACCCACTGCCTCTGCTTGCCTTCCGCTGGGCCAGTTTGGTGGATTCAGCTGTGCCAAGGCAGAGGAAGGAAAGGGGTGGTGGTGGCCCCTCCAGCCAGACCCAAGGCCATCTTCCTCAAAAACTTTTTATTTAAATTCATTCTCCTTGCTTTGGATGGTCTCCTTTTCTCATCCCAAAAGTTATACATACTTTTTCCAAAATCATCTTCTAAAGTTTTGTTTACATTTATATCCATAACACATGAGAGTCTTCCGAGGGCTGGCCGACCCCCTGGGGGTCGTGTACCACTCCCACTTGCACCCCTCGTGTAGGGCAGGCACTTCCATCACCTCCATTCTCCTTATCTGCACCCAGTGGCTTTTCCTGCTGGCCTGGTACCTGGCAAACAAGCAGTGTGGGCCAGCCAGAGGGCTCGGCCAGTGCCCCCAGGCCTGACATGGGACCAGACCGGCATTCAGCAGACAGCAAGCAGGCGGGGGAGGCCACCAGCCTGCAGTGTCCTGAGCAGCAGGGACAGGGGATGCAGGCAATAGTGGCCAAGGAAGGAGCCAGCCTGCACAGTGCATGCCCCATTCTTTTGAGTATACTAGAAGCCACTGAACTGTGCACTTTAAATGAGCAAACTATATAGTATGTGCGTGATAGCTCAAAGCTATTTATCACAAGGCTCCCCAGAAAGTGCTCACAACCCCTGACATGCCCCTGGTTCGCTAGGTCGCCGTCAGCCTGACTTGAAAATCCTCACTTCCTTGCCTTTAAAAATTGCTGGATAGGGCACCCGGGTGGCTCAGTTGGTCTGTCTTCGGTTCAGGTCATGATCCTCAGGTCCCGAGATGGAGTCCCACACTGGGCTCTCTGCTCAGCGGGGAGCCTGCTCCTCCCTCTGACACTCCCTTGTCTTGGTGCTCTCACACTGGCTCACCCTCTCTCAAATTAAAGAAAAAAAAAATCTTAAAAAGGAAGAGAAAAAAAAAGAGAAAACATCATGCAATAAATTTTTTTTTAAATAAAAAAGATAAAAATAAAAACTGCTGGAGCCCCGAGGCGACTGCCCCAACACTGCCTGTGTCTGTACTTGATGTCCCCTCAGTGACTTGGAGCCACAGAGGTGCCCAAGGCCTGGATGTGGCTGCTGTGTCCTCTGGCAAAGCCAACAGTCTCCTTCCTCTTGACTTCCTGCTGGTGGCGGACTGATCCAGGGCCTGGATCCGACTCCACTCTGACCACACGAGTCACACCACCGATGCTGGCAGACAAGGTCAGGGGCGGCAGGGATGCCAGGCGCTGCCACTCACTGTGAGGTCCAAGCGGCCACTGACACCTGGTGCGGTTGAGCTGTGCATGCGGATGTGCCCTTATTCCAGTAGCTGTGTCTGCACTTATCTACTAAAATCCTGGCGTGGCACTGCCCCACATGGGGACCCTGTGAGGAGGTGCGGGAGGGACGGGAAAGCGTCCCCACACTGAGAAGGCTCTTGAAGACCAGGAGGCAAGCCAGTCCAGGCCGTCTCAGGTTCATGCAGGGTAACAGAGAGGACCCCATGCAGAGGACGATCCACAGCCGCTGTGGTTCTTCTCTGAAAGTCCCCAATTTCGTAGAGCACCAGGGACACACAGAGGAGCAGTGCAGATCAACTCAGCACCAGACCTTTAAGCAGATCTCACAGCCCCACCTGCGCAGCAGGAGGGGTAAGGCTGTTCTCTCAAGCAGATTGACAGGAGGCAGAAGCATGCCTCCAAGCCTCTTGGCCTTGGCGGCACGTCTGAGTACATCTGTCAGTCTCTAAGGGGCCCAGAACACATCATTCCAGTGGACAAGGCAGAGGGCCAGAGAGGGAGTGGGTATTGTCAGTAAGCCTGCCGGCCCCATGGCACAGCTCATTCAGGTCAGACCAGACACACTGTCCCCTCCACTCTCCAGTGGCTCTCAACATCTCCCGAAAGTGGCCCATTTCATGCTTTTTCCAAAATAGCATTATCAAGTTGTGAATGTAAAACATTTTCATGGGTTTTCATCTGTTACATTTCTTGTCCCCACTGAAGATCAAACTGTCCCAGCTTTGGCCAGCAAGGAGGTCTCTCCAGGTCACTGCCAAGTCCTCTGGGTGTGACCCTCCCAGACATTCCTCGCCCAGGCTCATCACGAACATCCCAACACCTTGGACTGGCCATTCTGTCAAGAGGTGACTAACGGGATTTCAAGATCACAGTATGAGGGCAAAGGATGGTCACTGTTTCTAAAGCTTCTCAGCAGCAAGAGCATGAGGGCAGGTAAAGATGATACAGATTAGATACGGATATTAAGTATAAAGTATAGATTACAGATAAGATTCAGACCAAATGCTCAGCTACAGATGGATGTGCACGATACCCACAGAATTCCTGCTGGCCGCTGATCTGCCCTCCACTTCTGTCATTCTCCCTTCCCATCCAGTCTGTACAAGGACCCATGCAGTACACAGCCTCTTGGACTGGAGGATTCCTTCAGACTCGCTGGGGCTGGGCGTCTGCACAGCTCACCCCTCTCTACTGCTGAATCAGACTCTGCGGTCTGGCAGCTGCTCACCCGCCGACTTTGGCTGACCCTGGACCACACAGCTCTTCTGGAAGCTCTTCACCGGGTGCAAGTATGTGTCCTTTGTCCCACACAGAGGATACAGTATCTGGGTACCAAGGCTAGCACCCACAATGTGATCACTACAAACACAAGCCTTGTGTCTGCCCGTCCTCCCCTGCCCTTTTTTTTTTTTCATGATTTTGTCAGAGAGGGAGGGCACGCACACACAAACAGGGGCAGCGGCAGGCAGAGGGATGCCCCTCTCCACGTCAGCAGCAGCCCGAGCCTGCAGCAGCACCACCACAATCACTGCAAAAATTGTTTCCTGATCTTGTTGGCCATCAGAGCTCATTTTCCAGCAGATTCCTCAGGAAGGGCTCCCAGGAGCAGGTTGTTTGGAGTTCTCCCATGTGGGTAACAATGCCCTGTGCCCTTTATACGTGCAAGTTGTGTTTTCTGGGCATAAATTCCTCGATGCACATTTTCACTCTTCCCATCTTGTAAACATGCTACCACTTGCCATCTCCTAGGATAAAATACTTCTGTCAATAAGTCTGATAATCTACTGCTTTTCCGTAGGTTGTTTTTTTTAATAAGATGTCCAAATGAGGGACGCCTGGGTGGCTCAGCTGGTTAAGCAGCTGCCTTCGGCTCAGGTCATGATCCCAGCGTCCTGGGATTGAGTCCTGCATCCGGCTCCTTGCTTGGCAGGGAGCCTGCTTCTCCCTCTGCCTCTGCCTGCCATTCTGTCTGCCTGTGCTTGCTCTCTCGCCCTCTCTCTCTGATAAATAAATAAAATCTTAAAAAAAAAATGTCCAAATAAATTTTCTTTTTCTTTCAAGTCCAGTAATTTTGCTAGAACATGTCTTGGCATTGGTCATTCTGGGTCAATGTGTTCAGAAATGCGGTGTGCTTTCAACGTGTGGTTACAAATCTTTTGTACTTCAGAGAAGTCTCTGTGAATGGTCCTTTCCCTGTAGGATAAGGTCTTGCAAAATAAGAGTACACTCTCACACCCACTACAGCAAAGGCGACAGCACCCGTCCCTGTGGGGATCCCGCCTGCGCAGCACACCAGTTTCCTGTTCGCCTGTCCAAGGGCATCTGGGTTGTCTCCAGTTTGGGGAAGCTCCGATCACAAGCCCAGTGAACATTCAGGTACGGGTTTTTGTGTGAATGTGTGTTTTCCCTCTGGGATTAAAGTCTGGAACACAAGTACAGGGCTTATGGGGGCTGCATGTTCGGTTTTTAAGAAGTAGTCAAGCTTGTCTCCAGAGTGGTGGACCTCCCACCAGCGCTGCAGGAGGCCTCCAGACCCCCCACCTGGTTCTCAGCAGCACTCAGTGTCCGCACTGGTGTATGCCAGCCACTTGGACAAGCAGGAGCGTCCAGGGACAGTCCCCTCCTCCAGCTCCTCTGCCATGCCCCCTTCACACCCTCTGGCTCCCTTTCTTTAATTTTTTTAAAGGTTATTTATATATTCAAGAGAAAACGAGTGAGGAGAGGGAGAGGCAGACTCCCCGCTGAGCATGGAGCCCAACACAGGGCTCGATCCCAGGACCCTGAGATCACTACCAAAAGGATGTTTCATTGATGGAGCCACCCAGACATCCCCTTTCACTCACTTTTCAACTGGAGTTATTTTGAATTTTGAGACTTTTGATATATTCTGGATACAGGTCCTGTGAGGTGTGTCGTTTACAAAGGTTTTTCTCCTCCTGTGCATTTTGTCTTTCCATCCTCCTAACAAGCTCCTTCACAGAACAAAAGCTTTTACCTATGACAAGGTCTGTTTCAGTAATGCTTCCTTTCACAGATCATGCTTTTGGGGTCAAGACTAAGAACTGTGCAGTGATTTTCTACCAGTGTTACACTTTACATTTAAGTCTGTGGCCCATTCTAAGTTCACTTCTGTACAACAATAAGGTTGCGGTTGTGGCCCACGGTCATGGATGCCCAACCATCCAAGAGCGCCCCTGCCATAGGCTGACTTCTAAAGTGGCTCCAGCAATCCCCACCCAGTTTCACACTCCTGGCTGATCCCCTCTCCTTGGGTGTCAGCTGGCCGGCAACCAGGTGTTCAGCAACAGAAGTGACAGGTCATCCCTTCCGAAACTGAGCTACACCACCCTTCCATCCGGCTGGCTCCCTCCCTGCTTGCCTGTTCTACACTAGCTGCTATATGGAGAAGCCACCCGCTGAGGAACAGAGGGCAATCCATGGCCAGTATCTGTGAGTGTGGCTGGACATGGGTCCTTCCCCAGTCAAGCCTTCAGATGGGACCCCAGCCCCAGCCAACTTCTCCACTACAGTCGTGTGAGAGCCCAAAAGAGAGGACCCCACTAAGCCACAGAAACAGAGAGAATATCTTTTTTTTTTTTTTTTTTTTGAGAATATCCTTCTTATGAGCCACTAAGTTTGGGGGAAACCTGTTGTGCATCGAGAGAGAACTCGTACAGCCTCATCTCGCCTGCCTGCGTCAACCACAGGCCCAAGGAGAGGCCCAATTCTGCCCAAGGATAGGAAAAAAGTTCCTCTGGAAACTAAAATTCTGGGGCACCTGCGTGGCTCAGTCAGTTAAGCAGTTGCCTTCAGCTCAGGTCATGATCCCAAGGTCCTGGGATCAAATCCCACATCAGGCTCCCTGCTCAGTGGAGAGCCTGCTTTTCCCTCTCCCTCTGCCTGCTGCTCTGCCTACTTGTGCTATCTCTCTGTCAAATAAATGAAATCTTAAAAAAAAGAAAAAGAAACTAAAATTCTGCCTTTTACCCAGAGTGCATGCCAAGGACACGAAAAGCTGTCACACTGGAAAGCACTCTCAGAATCACCTTCAGAGCCACATGGGGACATACCACATGCCCCACACATGGCGTGGCACAGACTTGAGGGAGCAGCACACACCTGACTGAGCCCTGGGACCCCTCCCCAGGCACACCCACCCACATCTCAGCCTCCATGAAATGGCTAGGACACCTCTGTCATTGGCTTCCTGCTTCCCAAGGGCCGGTTATTCTGCCCGAAGACCATCCCTGCCCTGAGTGGTGGTGAAGGATGAAGCGCCGTGCAGCACTGTGCAGGGCTGTGGTGATGCAGTACATGGGTCTCCTGGCAACCACGGCTGCTCACGTGGCACTCAGGGTCTCCCTGAACTCCCGACATCCTACGGGGTAGATATTATTATCCTGCTCTTAGAGACAGGACAGGTCTGCATCCCACTGTCCACACTCAGCGGCCCCTAATGCGCATGCGGCCAGGCAGAGAGCTGAGGACACCTACAGTTGGTGCCTTTGTTGGAAATCCAGTCATCCAGGTCCTTAGTGCGGATTTTTGGAGACTTGGGTTCGTATGCTGCACAGAGGGAATCATTTTTCTGGAAAACAACATGCATCTTTAAAATGTGAGTTTTACAAAGTGGCATAAGGTCCAAGTAAAGCCTACACACTGGAAAGCAAAGGAAACAGTGACAGTAAAGCAAAGAACACATGTCTACACACACGCATGCACACAAACAGAAAAAACATATTAGAACCACCCTTAAATAAAATAAGCAGAACTGATGATCAAAAAGGCACACTTCCTCCCACTCGCCAGCCCAGTTCAAAGACGACTGCTCACCTGTTATCATGCAAGTGATAGCACCGTGATGGGACTTTGCCTACATGGAATAAAAAGACCTCTGTTAAACAGAAAAGCCACCCACATGATCCAGAAAGCCAAAAGTGCAGGGTTTTGGTTCAGGCAGAGACCGTTGACTCACCTGAGGATCCACTGATGTCTTCCTACAAAGGGAGAGGTTCCTGATAGAGCAGGAAGAAACAAGAGCGGCTTTCTAACACACGAAAAAAAGTTGGGGGACACAGGCTGACAATCCTGATAAGCTGACCATGTCTACACATGGGGAGATACGAAAATGAATCACCAATGGAAGCGAGATAGCAATCAGCCTGAAAGTGTGAAGAATTAATCATGCAGGACAAACTTTAGTTCTGACACTTCTTCATTTGATGTACAAGAGCCAAGAATAAAGAGGACTGGATCCTAGCCTATTGGTTATTTGTAACACTCATATAGAAAATACTAGATTATGCTAACGGCATCAAAAGGCAAGAACTGAAGTCTGAAGATTGATTTCCTTGTTGTTTAAAAGCATTCCAAGAATTTAAATATGAAGCTAAAAGCCAGAATGATTCCTCTAGAACCTAAATCAGATCTCACATTTGCTACTGCCCACCTCATTCAGCCTAAGTCTACGTGTGTAACACCCCTGCTCCAGCCAACCCAGCCTCTTCACCCTCGTTTAAGACCACTCCAGTCCACCCTTTGGCCACAGGTTAGAGACAAGCCCCTCAAGGCCTCCAAGTCTCATCCTACAACACCAGCCCCAAGACCAGAATCTATCCCCCAAGAAGGACTCTTCTGGTGTGGACATCATCTCAGTCTGAAGACCTGTGAGCTAGAGACATTGTGCCTGCTCTAACCCCAGACCCCACCCCCCCCACACACATATATACACAATGCACAATGGGCCCCACCTGGGCCAACTGCTCCAGACACTGCTATTCAGAGTTGAGGGTCCAGCATACAGGAGCCCCTGGGCCTGGTCCTGCTCCATCAGGGCCTCCAGGCTTCCTGGCTCTGCCTCTGGGCTCCTGGGTCCACCTTCTGAATTATTCTTTTTCCACAAAAGGCAGCCTATGTTTGGGGCGCCTGGGTGGTTCCATCAATAAAGCAGCAGATTTGTGATCTCAGCTCAGGTCATCTCTGGGTTGTGAGATCGAGCCCCAGTCAGGCCTCAGGTTTGGCTGTGCACCAAGCGTGGAGTCTGAGATTCTCCCCACCCTGCTCTCACCTCCAAAGGGAGGGAAAAAAAAGGCAGGTGGTGTTTGCAGCCCTGAAGCTTCCTCCCCATGGGTCCTGCCAGTGGAATCCAGAGGGTCCGGGGCCCCTCTCTACTTCCTCCTGACTATCCCTTCAAGTGCAAATGAGCAGTGTTTCTGACAATGGGATTCTCTCCAAAGCTTTCTGAGCCTCCTGTGAAATGTCCTGGCCTTCGTACAGGTCTCCTTGGAAGAAGCCCCTCTGTCTTGAGCTTCCACTGGGGAAGGCCCTAGAGTTTCTGGGAAACCTAGAAAGGGGTCCCGATTTTTTAAGGTCATAATGAGCCAAGACCACAGCTGCGGCTTCATCCCAGCACACACCTTCCTGGCCATCAGGACCCTGGGTCTCAACAAGAGCCCTGCTTGTCCCCAGGTAGGCGGAAGGCACGGGAGACCAGTGAGCACTGCTCCTTTGCCCACAAGCCCTTCCCAGGGCTCCTGCTCTCCTCAGGCCTTTCAGCCGGAGCTCCAACAGGAAGCGGGGGCGCCCAAGGCACCGCCTGGAACACCCGGGCAGCCCATCTAGCCGGTCCTCCTCCAGCCCCACCCTACACGCAACAGTGCTGCTCAACTCCGTCGCCACATGGCCAGGACCATGTTGCTCTAGTTCCTAGTATTTGCACACCTTCCCACCAAGTCCCTGACCCCAGGTCTCCTCAAAGCCACAGAGGCACTGCTGGCACTTTCCTCCTCTAAGTCCTGCCAGCTCCTGCCCAGCTACAAAATCTCTCCCACACATGAACCATTTGCCAGCAGTCTATACACCAAATGCCTACCCCAGGGCCTCTGCACTTGCTGCCTTCTGAGGTGGTTGTTCCTCCCTGAGATCATGTCTGTCCAAAGGCCACCTCATCAGGTATCTCTCAATCAACCTATAAAAAATGACAACTTCCCACTTCCCAGTCCTCCCCAATCCCCCTACCCATCTCTGTTCTTACCCCTTATGCTTACACTGTACTTATAGTCTTCTGTACCCAGCAGAGTGTGAGTGCACACTTTAAAGGGAGCACCCGGTCTCCTGCAGGTCTCCAAGACCTACCAGAACTGTGTCTGACACAACAGTATGGGCTCAACAAAGTGAACAAGGAAGGGCTCCTGCCTTTTTGAAAGACCTTGAACAAAGCTGCCAAAACCCATCCTTTGCATCATGTCTGAGAGACCATCTGTGGGCCAAGTTTCCAGGGTTCACAGGTGTAATTATGGAAGATACACAGTGGTCAAGGTGGCCCTTCGAAACCTAATGCTTACCCTGCTCCAAGGCAGACTGCACAGCCCTGGTCTGTCTCAGGAAACAGGGAAAGCCCTGCCACCCACTTCCGCTGCTGAATGAGTATCAAGCCTAGATCCCCTGGCTTCTACCCTAAGTCTACTGGGCACACGCCACCAAGTATGGCCAGGCTCTGAAGTGACAGGAGATCTGGATGGGACTCTGGCCCAAACCAAGATCTGCCATCAGAGCTCCAAACATAAAATAAGGTCCTCCTCACTGGGCAGAATTCAGTGAGCCAGGGCCAAGCTTCCTTCACCACCGTGCACTGTTCTCCCCAGCGCCACATGGTAAGGTCCTCCAAACACAGGAATTCACTTGGCAGTCAGCCTATTTGGCAACATAATAAATCAGCTAGAGAAGGTTCTTTTCTTTTTATTTTTGCAGTATCATTCCATACAAAAGCAATAGAAACATAACAGTCTTAACAAGAAGTTTACAATTGAATATTTGAACAGAAAATCTGTACACATCATTTACAGCAATTTTACATGGTAAATTAACGGACGGTAAAAAAAATGTTCTTTCTAAACCCCTCCGCTGCCTTAACTCTTGGAGTATTACAGGTAGAAGGCCTACCTACTGCTATTTACAAGTACCAAATTAAGACTGTATAACTTACATAAAATCCCTTAACAGCTTAATTTACTATCTTTGACTATCCAGTGCTCTGTATGAGGGAAAAAAAAAAAAAAAAACAAAACACCCTGACATACTGACAAAAGGCCCCATATTAAATTTCCATAAAGATATTAAATTTACCCAATTATGAGAATACTCAGATACCAGTAAAGAAAGCTGATGCACGACTGGCCCCATGAATGTGTGGCTAACCCCAAACCAGCCATCTGACAAGTAAAAACTTAATGTCTAACATACTGGGGGAAAACCAGTCAAAATCAGCTTGTCAGATTAACTTGGATGGTACACATTAAGCAACTAAGTTTCCAAGACTGCTTCAAGTTCAGTTTTCCTTGGATTTAGTTCCATTTACAATTTAAAACATGCAAAATATACTCACTATACATAAAATTAACGTTTCTTAAGAAAATAAGGCAAGAGTAACAATTCACCATGAGATAATGCAGTAATGAACTAGGAACAGAAACCCTCCAGTTACCAACGCAGGACACATGCTTGGCCGGCCCCCAACCTGCCAGGTGGAGGCAACTCTTGCTCCCAGTAGCCTCCAGGTGGCATCGGTTAGCTCATGGCTGAGAAATCTTTCAAGGGCTCAGTTAAACAAGCTTCCAGATCAAATTCGTCCTCCACTCGGCAGTCCACGTGCCTGACTTTAGTGGGTGTGCCAGAGTACATGTCCTAGAAGACAGGAGCACAGTCAGGGCGAGCTCCCAAGGCACATGGAGCCTGGTGCTGCAGGCACTAAGCACAGGCTATGACCACCGCCTCCCACGCCCACAGCTCTACAGGACCCAGACAGAGCATGGCCAGCGAAGGTCTGTGTGTGCTGGAATGCTACTGAGAGAGAATTCAAATCCATCTCCTAGTTACTTCCACACGGTGGATAGGTCAAATCCCTACCCACCAGCCAACCCAATAGAAACTCACAGACCCTTCACAGCGTCTGAGCCCCAGCCCTTTGACCCTCAGGGGGCTGCATTGGGGACTGGGGGCACCACCACCCGCTCCCTGTGACTTGTGAAGCAGAGTCCCCCCAAACCGCGGAGCATGCGCTTGCCGGACGAGGAGGACCTGGCTGAGCTACTCTAGCACCGAGCAGAGGACAGAGCCCCCGCTGAGCCCATCCTGCACCCCACAACTTGTGGGAATCACGTGACAGAGCATATGTCAAGCGTATGCACTCACTCACAATTCCCAATAACTACACTACCAAAGGGAGCATAGGTGCTAGATCCAAAGCACTGTGTAAAGTGAGCAGCTAAGACAGATGTGCACGCCCATGTGCACCTTCTGTGAACACAAAATACTGCTGAAAGACAGGACAAAACTGAACAGTGGCTCTCAGGCCAGGAGAGAGCAGTGTTTGATTAAGCACTTACTAAAGTGCCTTACTAAAGCGGTTTTGCTTTTTCATTAAAAAAGCTTAATTACGGGGCGCCTGGGGGGCTCAGCTGGTTAAGGCACTGCCTTCAGCTCAGGTCATGATCCCAGAGTCCCAGAATGGAGTCCTGCATCGGGATCCCTGCTCTGTGGGGAGTCTGCTTCTCCCTCTGACCTCCCCTCTCATGTTCTTGCTCTCTCATCAAATAAAATCTTTTTTAAAAAAAGCAAAAGCTTAATTACAAGTTCATACTATCAAAGGTTAAGAGAGTTTATGATTTAGGACATTTAGACCCAGGGAAACCCAATGTTTATACCAACTAAAACCAAAATTTTAAATGAATGTTAAAAATAAAGTTATTTTTAGGGACGCCTGGGTGGCTCAATAGGTTAAGTGTCTGCCTTCCACTCAGGTCATGATCCTGGGGTCCTGGGATCAAATCCCACATGTGGCTCCCCACTCTGTGGGGAGCCTGCTTCTCCCTCTCCCTCTGTAGCCCCCCTCCCCGGCTTGTGCTCTCTCTTGCTCTCTCTCTCTCAAGTACATAAATAAAATCTTTTAAAAAAAAAGTTATTTTTGTAAGGAAGAAATCCGGTTGATACCACTTGAATCATATTTTATAAACTTTTATTTTTTTTTTATTTTTTTTTTTAATATTTTATTTTATTTATTTGACAGAGAGAGATCACAAGTAGGCAGAGAGGCAGAGAGAGAGAGAGAGAGGAGGAAGCAGGCTCCCTGCTGAGCAGAGAGCCCGATGCAGGACTCGATCCCAGGACCCCGAGATCATGACCTGAGCTGAAGGCAGCGGCTTAACCCACTGAGCCACCCAGGCGCCCTAAACTTTTATTTTTAAAGATTTTATTTACTTATTTGACAGACAAAGATCACAAGTAGGCAGAGAAGCAGGCAGAGAGGAGGAAGCAGGCTCCCTGCTGAGCAGAGAGCCTGATGTGGGGCTCGATCCCAGGACCCTGAGGTCATGACCTGAGCCAAAGGCAGAGGGTTAACCCATTGAGCCACCCAGGCACCCCCATATTATAAACTTAACATCCCCAATAATGGGACAACAGGCCATATACTCCCACCATGGTCTTGCCTTAAGTGTTCGCTCTGAATCTGGTTCTGCAAGAAACAATAGAACTTCCAAATGAGGAACTCTGTGCTACAAAACTAGCCTGAAGCCTTCCCAAAAAGCTAATGTAATGGGAGGAAAAAGGGAGGAAGACTATTCTAAGAGGTAAGAAATGGCAATTTAAACAAGTTATCCTTGATCTAACTGTGGATCAAAAAAGAAAAAAAGACTTGTAAAAAGAACATTTTTAGGGCAACCAGGAGGCCTGAACACGGACAGCTGATTAGACAGGAGTACTCTGTCAACATGACATTTCTGGAGCACAATGACATCATGGCTGTGTCCATGTCTACTGGGATGGTTGACGGACCCAGTTACCTGGGTGTGCCTAATACTAAATAAAGGGCTTAGTCCCGAGCTTCTCCTCCCTTCAGCATATCCTGCCATCTCTGAACCATCTCCTCTTGACCCCCAGGGCTCCTACCTCTAATCTTCACCATCCAGCTCCTTGCCCCCTGGGCCTGAGCATCTCCCTCTAACTCCTGATTCTGCAGGTGGGATGTTCAGAATCTGTTTCTTTTTCTTTTTTTTTAAGATTTTATTTATTTATTTGACAGAGATCACAAGTAGGCAGAGAGGCAGTCAGAGAGAGAGGGGGAAACAGGCTCCCTGCTGAGCAGAGCCTGATATGGGGCTCGATCCCAGGACCCTGAGACCATGACCTGAGTTGAAGGCAGAGGCTTAATCCACTGAGCCACCCAGGCACCCCCAGAATCTGTTTCTTGAGCGGGGACAAGAGTTACCCTTGATCCAAACTAAGGATGGACCAGTTGAGATTTTCACAGGTCCCTTTTAGTCCTACATACACATAAATATCCACAAAAATGGAATCATTCCATCACTAAATATCCCACTTTTATTTATCTCCAAAATTTTTCCACATCATTAGTCTACAAAAATAACCCTTTAAGCTCTATGCCTCATGATCTAACTTTGCTATTCCTCTCCTGTGGGACAGTCACACAGAGGGCAAGGTATGCAGATGGGCCAAAAAACTAGAAGGACACATGCCAGGCTTGCCACGGGTGGGACATAGATGGAAGGCAAAAAAAAAAAAAAAGAGAAAGAAAAAGGCAACTATGCACCTTTATTTTACTAGCTTCTCAAGTGTCCAAATACAGTATAGCATGATCCCACAGAAAGCCTAAGTAACTCACAACAAATATTTGCTTTTTCCTAGTTTCAATCTATTTTTTTCACTCAATATGCTAAGTATTTCCATATGCAAATATCAGGGTGGTCTCCTTATAAAGGTAATAAAGGGCTCTTATTATAAACTGCTCCCATATATTTGCTTGTACACATGCAGAAAAGTCTGAAGGAACATGCACCCAACCAGCAGGTTAGATTAGCTAATTCTGTATATTGTTCTTTTTTTTTTTTTTTTAAAGATTTTATTTATTTATTTGACAGACAGAGATCACAAGTAGGCAGAGAGGCAGGCAGAGAGAGAGGAAGCAGGTTCCCCGATGAGCAGAGAGCCCAACGCAGGCTCAATCCCAGAACCCTGGGATCATGACCTGAGCCGGAGGCAGAGGCTTTAACCCACTGGGCCACCTAGGTGCCCCTTGTATATTGTTCTTAATCTTTATAGCTTTATTCCCCCCTCAAAGACATGTAATTTTTAAAAATCGGCAAATGTGGGGGAAACCCTTAGGCCCAAAGCATACCTTTATTTAGAAGTAACTAACAAGGGTGCCTGGGTGGCTCAGTGGGTTAAGGCCTCTGCCTTCAGCTCAGGTCATGATCCCAGGGTCCTGGGATCGAGCTCCACATTGGGCTCTCTGCTCAGCAGGGAGCCTGCTTCCTCCTCTCTCTCTCTGCCTGCCTCTCTGCCACTTGTGATCTCTGTCTGTTAAGTAAATAAATAAAATCTTTAAAAAAAAAAAAAAGAAGTAACTAACAAATAATCTTGCACTAGCAAATCACCACCACAAACCGCATACAGCCTAAAATTCATGTCAGGGACAAGACCTATACAGACACTGGAATCTAGGAAAAAAGGCCTTTCACTTTTAAAATGAAAATGGCAGGACTGAGTAGGTGGATTGAACCAAAAACTTCAATTAAGGCTACTACCTAGGAATGCCATCAAGTCGACATCTCAGTGATGTGAGAAGAGATAAAAGAACCCCTTCATAAACAGCAGAACTGAACTCCATCTTCAATGCCAGTTCATCAAGGGGAAGATGCAGTCAACAACTAACCCAAAACACCATGGTGAGAGACAAAACTAAGAAAAGGCACTTACGAAGTTATCCTGAGAGCTCGTCTGGGACTCGCAGCTGCTTTCCGCAGACTCTGTCTCCATCTCCCCAAGGTCCACAGGATGTCTGCCAAGTGAAAGCAAACAGGTACATCAGCCACCACTTAAAGCAGGAGGTGCTCCCAGCCCGTTCACAAAATATAAGCACGATCAGCACGCTGCCCCGTGCAAACACCGACTGCCAAGTATCTCCTTTGCTCCCAAAGCAATGCGAAGTTTCCGGTGAACTCCCACCTCCCCGCCCTGCACAGGTAGGGTTGGCACAGTGACCACAAGGGGAAACGTCCACCTGGCTCAGAGAATACCACCACCTGCCTATTCTCAACGGTGGTGCGGCTGTTTACACACCCACAAGCATCCTTCTACACAGAAGCATCAATACAGGCTCAATGCGGGGGGAGGTGAATACTGCAATTGCTAATTTTCCAATTTTCTACTCCTAGAGAACAGACAACAGTGTCATAATGGGACAAAAAATCGGTACGATGTTACAACATCTGTGAGGCCAAATCTATAAAGCCATGTTATAACTCATTTCAAAAATGACAGTTTCTAATAAATTTCCCCAGCACAAAGCAGGAACTCAAGTATTTGCTGAATGAATAAACCTGTCTCTGAGGAAGGCAGAGGCCCAGGTCAGGAGGGAGCTGACAATTGGTGCCCAAGGAGGGGTCACATGCAAGACAGTCCTTTCCACCTCCTTATTCAACAGGTGTCCTCACCCTGGGGCAAAAATCCAGCCCAAGACCTTTCCAACTAGGCTTGAGTTGAAAAACAAACAGGGAGGGGCACCTGGGCGCTAAGTCGGTGAAGGGGCTACCTTCAGTTTGAGGCCTGATGCTCAGCAGGGAATCTGTTTCTCCCTTTCCTTCTGCCCCTCCTCCCTCCTCCCTGCTCATGCACTCTCCCCACATCATAAAAATGTTTAAAAAGGTGGGGGAGGGTGTAAAAAGCTTCTTTAATTAAGACCTTTTATTTTCATAGTTCAATAGGTTACTCAAATACCTTTCAGAATGTTTAATTTTAATTCTCGGGGCACCTGAGTGGCTCAGTGGGTTAAAGCCTCTGCCTTCGGCTCAGGTCATGATCTCAGGGTCCTGGGATCGAGCCCCGCATTGGGCTCTCGGCTCAGCAGTGAGCCTGCTTCCCCCTCCCTCTCTGCCTCCCTCTCTGCCTACTTGTGATCTCTCTCTCTCTATCAAATAAATAAATAAAATCTTTTTTAAAATTTTTTAAAAATTATTAAAATTTAAAGAACAAATAAATAACAGCTCTCATATCACTAGGTTTATTGATCTCCATTTTCTCTAGCTATGCAAAGGCAATTAAATCCAGGAAGCAGATTCCTCCCTCCACCACCCTCCCCACATGCAGCACTTGCACATGGGGCAAACACACACAAAGCCAAGGCCGCTGGCTGCTCTGCTCTCAGAACTCCCAGGGGCCCTCCATACCATGATAACCTGCACAGAAACGATCACGTGATTTCAATCACTGCACCAATTGCAGAAACAGAGGACAAGAATGCAACGAAGACATACATTTCTTGTAAATCACATCCTTCTTCAGCTGGAGGATCCCAAAAATGCAAAGCCACTTTCCAGAGTTTGATCTGCTGGTCCCACGATCGTCGACTATACTTCTTGAATTTGTTGGGGGTCTTGGGATGGATGCCAGGCTGTCGGAGGTGTCTACAGGAAAGAGGGAGGTTGTTCTAGAACATACCATTCACCTCTGTACGTCAGCTCTAAGATTAACAAAACTCTTGAGATTAGGGTTATCAAAAATTGTAGATCAACTGAGATCATAAAATGAGTAAAAGTTATGTATGAAAAAGCACTACCCCTTTGACTCTACTCTCCCTTTGCCATCTGTGCTCCAGAAAAGCATATATGACCCCTAGTCCTACCATGAAATGGATACCCTCTCTGAGCTTTCTTTGCAAACCTGTGCATGAGGAGCAGGGTAGGAAGAGCATGCTGCCGGGAAAGAGGGGACAAAGTTCATGTTTTTCTCCAACACCATCTTTACAACCTACAACCTGAACTTTACTCTTCTATCACGCATGTTAACGGCTTTACGCGTCTGAAACCCAGCATTCCTGGGACTCGAACTGTACCATGTTAGTTTCTTATCTTCCTGTCCCTGGGTTTTCAGTCCCCTCCCTTCCTCATCTGTCACATAAGCGCCTCAAAGTGGTTCAGTGGTCCTCAGCGGCCATGAAGTACACCAAGTAAGATTTGCCACAGAAGCAGACCAGAGACTAGACTGCAGTGCCCCACAGTCCCATCAGGACATGCCAGTGACAAGACTACCTGGGGACTTCTTTAATATAGCGGTCGTAGGCGATGGTGTTCTTCCCGTAGTTGATCTGCTTCTGCCTTCTCATCAGGACGCTCTCGTCTGTCTCTAAGTCAGCTGGCACCGTGGACCCCGCCTCCTTGGAGTCAGAACTAAAGATGAGATGGACAAAACGAGCCTCAAGATTAAGACCATTACAGGGGTGCCTGGGTGGCTCAGTGGGTTAAGCCGCTGCCTTCGGCTCAGGTCATGATCTCAGGGTCCTGGGATCGAGTCCCGCATCGGGCTCTCTGCTCCGCAGGGAGCCTGCTTCCCTCTCTCTCTCTCTCTCTGCCTGCCTCTCTGCTTACTTGTGATCTCTGTCTGTCAAATAAATAAATAAAATCTTTAAAAAAAAAAAAAAAGATTAAGACATAAGACAACGCTAAAACAAAACAATGAAAGAACATCTGTCCTCTGGATTCTAAACCACGTTAATCCCAGAACAGTCCAGACTGTCTCCATGGGAATGTAGTACATAACAGGCACAAATTCCAAAGCAGGGAGAAAAGGACTAAGCAGAACAAGCTGCTGGGAAACCAGCATCCCATGTGCAGTTCTTCCCACCAGCAAGTGACAGGCCTATTGAATTAAGGGAAGAAACATTTACATGGCATTTACCTTCCCGATGAGGATTTTCTCTCTCTCCCAAAGTCATTTATGAGTAGTTTTCTTTTATATCTGAGAACAAAATAAACATTACTCTTTTAGAAAGGTATACAAGTTAACACAGTGCTTTTCAGGGAGTCCCCAGAGGTCAGGCATTTCCTTGAGCAGTGTGGTCTGGTAAGTAAATCAGGGTAATGGCACAGTGGTTCCATTTTATTTCAATCTCCCTCAGTCACCTTCTCTCATAAGGTCAGTTATAGACCAAGCTCGTACAAAGAGCTTAGAGCAGCCAGGCTCTGGGAGCAAACAACTTACCTCAATAACCCTGGGCACCACCATATGTAATGGAGAGATTCCCTAAGCCAAAAAAAGCCCCTAACAGCTTCAGGTTAAGTAGTGAGATCCAACTTTTGGGGAAGAAAAAACAAAAACAAAAACAAAAACAAACAAACAAAACCTAAATTGAGATAAACACTTTTTTATTTCTAATACCACAAGTCCTTACATGTATGCCTACTGGGTTCTGCTTGCCTTCTCCCATCTGCGAAAGAGACTGAACATACCCCAGTCTTGTTCCTCATGGATTTCAGGAAGCATTTGATTTCTATCACTGCAACTACCGGAACCCTGCTTTGCCAAGGTACGTCAGCCAAAGGAGTGTAGCTCAATCTAACACTGAAGCCAAGAACCACCTCAAGCTAGAAGTTCGTATGTCTGAAATATGTCATATCTTACTGTCTCCTTTTCCAAAAGTGCCAGGCCCCCCAGTTTGCTGAGACACCAAGTACAGTTTGGAAACCAGGAAGTAACGAACAAGTTTACTTCCTGTGTACCTAAAAAAGCTGATTCTATACCAGCCTGTGAGAACTGAGAAAACATGTCCTCGGTATCACTTTATGTGATTCATTCTCTCAGGGACTCCAGATAAAACAGACTGTCTTGAAGTATGACTAAAACCCATTTTCCAATTTCCAGACAGGTGGTGTGTAGTGCATATTATCCTTCTTGAAGTACAGTGAACTAAATTCTGGTAAAAAAGGCAGACTACCATCAGCAGTAGGTCAAACCACCAGGGTCCTACTAGAGCAGCAGCTTTCCATCAGGAAGGGTGTGATCGGCAAGATGGCCCAAAATAGAGCAGGCCTATTTTGCAAAGTAGAACAATTTTTGGAGACAGGCCTATGAGACAACTGCAGAACAAAGCGGGGTCCACCAAAGGAGGGTCAAAAGAGACAGGGGTCTCCATCAACAAGAGCCACAAATAGTCCCTGGCAAGGGTCAGGAGAGATAGGCTATGTGCAGAAAGCTGTTACGAGACTTGGGAGCAGAACACAGAAACTACAAGAGACCAAATCAAACATCCTAGATTTACAGTTGGGAAAAATGAGATCTACATAAATAAAACAACTAATTCCAAATGCTGGAGCCCATTTCTAACCAGGCATACCGCCCACCCACACACATACATTTTGATACCTAAAAGAAATTCAAGCAGCCCTCTGAGGGGCCCTAACTAACGCGCGTGTGGCCTGGGCCTTTCCTGACATAGCTGTAAGCACCATCAAGCACTGCAGAGGTGGCACAGGCAGGCTGGCCCAACTTCCCTGCTCAGACGACGCATCTTCTCCGAAGATTTAAGGGCCAAGAGACTCAGTTCAATATGCTAGAACTGATTATGAGCCACAGCATTTCAATTCAAAGCTCAATCAGCTGGGTTGGAGGGCATATTTCAAACGAAAGGAAAGACCCAAAAATACCAAACTGTAATCGAGAGAGAAGCAGTGCATTAGGATGCATCGTCTGAACCATAATGAGTTGAGGCAAAGGCTTGGAGTTTGTGAGAATTTGGATATACACAACAATTTTGGGTACAACTGCAAGGGGCTCCTAGGCCCCAAGCCAGGGACCCCTTCCTGTGCTCTCCCACTTCCGAGCTGTTACCTGAACCAGGTGTCAGACAAAAGTGCACTCCCTACCTAAAGAGAGAGCCAGGGGCGCCTGGTGGCTCAGTGGGTTAAAAACTCTGCCTTCGGCTCAGGTCATGATTCCAGGATACTGGGATCAAACCCCGAATTGGGCTCTCTGCTCGGCGGGGAGCCTGCTTCCTCCTCTCTCTCTGCCTGCCTCTCCACCTACTTGTAACCTGTCAAATAAATAAATATAATCTTTAAAAATAATAAATAAATAGGGGCACCTGGGTGGCTCAGTGGGTTAAAGCCCCTGCCTTCGGCTCAGGTCATGATCCCAGGGTTCTGGGATTGACCCCCACAATGGGCTCTCTGCTCTGCGGGGAGCCTGCTTCTCCTCTCTCTCTGCCTGCCTCTCTGCCTGCTTATGATCTCTGTGAAATAAATAAATAAAATCTTAAAAAGAAATAATAAAATAAAGTAAATTAAAAATAAACAAATAGAGAGCCACACAGTTGGCTGGGGTGGCGGAACTCAATGTGGTAGGTTAGAGGCATCATGGTAGGTTAGAGACATCATGGTAGCACCACCTCCCACCTACTGCCACGGTGGAAGGACAGCCACTAAGACAACAATCCTTCAGTGAGCAGATGCATCTGCACCACTCAATTAAGGCACGGCTGGACCCCACCCAAGTTTCCCATCCAGCAGGCCAGGTAAAGTCTGAGAATGGGCTCTTCCAACAAGTGGTCAGGCACTGCTAATGCTGCTGGAATGGGAACCAGCCTCTGAAGAATTATCCTTCTAACACACACCTCAAAACTAACATAGAAGGGACGCCTGGGTGGCTCAGTTGGTTGGACGACTGCCTTCGGCTCAGGTCACGATCCCGGAGTCCCGGGATCGAGTCCCGCATCGGGCTCCCAGCTCCATGGGGAGTCTGCTTCTCCCTCTGACCTTCTCCTCGCTCATGCTCTCTCTCACTGTCTCTCTCTCTCAAATAAACAATAATAAAATCTTTAAAAAAAAAAAAAAACTAACATATAATCAGCAACACCACGGATCACACTTCACAAGGGTCTGGGATGTATACCTTGCAATTTCTTTGTTAACTCTGGTCCTCATTTCATCCTCTTCAACTGCACTTGCCCAGTCTGAACATCTAGAACGGGGCTTCGGGCCTTCAGGAGTGGTAAAACTGCAATACAACGAAAATGCACGTTTGAACCAGGACACCTCTGTTCAGTATCCTTTCAAACAGCACACTAGGAGATGCTCCCATGCTGTCTGCAGAGTGTCGAGGGAATGGGCTCCAGGATACTCTCTGCTCCATCGCTTATTAGCTCACTGAGTTTGGGCAATTCACTTCAAGCCTCTCGGAGGTTTATCTGTTGAACCTGTGGGCACCCATCATCTACCGGTGTTGGCTGGATCATGAGGAAACAGTCCACTGGGGGGAAGGCCACATGAACAAGCCACCTTCAGCACAGGCAAGAACACAACCTGTTCGGGGCACCTGGGTGGCTCAGTGGGTTAAAGCCTCTGCCTTCGGCTCAGGTCGTGATCCCAGGGTCCTGGGATCGAGCCCCACATTGGGCTCTCTGCTCTGTAGGGAGCCTGCTTCCTCCTTTCTCTCTGCCTGCCTCTCTGCCTACCTGTGATCTCTGTCTGTTAAATAAATAAAATCTTTAAAAAAAAAAAAAAAAAAAGAACACAACCTGTTCTTTCATTTACAAAATGAGAAACTATTTTTCAGTATTTTAAAAAGGAACTAGATAACACTTCATACTACGAAAAGTGACCACCACATAAAAGGCACTTAATAAATGGTGCCTACTGTTTACTTTTAAATGTACCTAATTAACTATTCAAAATGTATCACCTAATTAGAATAGCAGGATAGGAATATACATAGGAGTCCCTGCCAAATTAGGACTTAGCGTACTGGAAACAGCACCCCTTAGAGTTGGTTAAGTGTAAACGAGGAGCTCAGTTCAATCCAGAGATCAAGGAAACCTTTCATCAAGGGGCATCTGGGTGGCTAACTGGGTTAAGCCTCTGCCTTGGGCTCAGGTCTTGATCTCAGAGAGCACTGGGCTCTCTGCTCAGTGGAGAACCCCCTTCCCTGGCTCTTTCTGCCTAACTCTCTGCCTACTTGTGATCTCTTCCTCTCTGTCAAATAAATAAATAAAATCTTAAAAGAAAAAAAGAAAAAAAAAAGACCAACTTATGGGGCGACTCGGTGACTCATTGAGCCTCTGCCTTCAGCTCCGGTCATGATATCAGGGTCCTACGATTGAGCCCCACATAGGGCTCTCGCCTCAGCAGGGAGCCTGCCTCCCCCCCAACCCCGCCTTTCTGCCTGCCTGTGATCTGTTAAATAGATAAAATCTTAAAAAAAAAAAAAAAGAAGGAGGGGTGCCTGGGTGGCTCAGTCCATTAAGTGCCTGCCTTTAGCTCAGGTCATGATCCTGGGATCCTGGGATTGAGCCCCACATCAGGCTCCCTGAGCAGTGGGGAGTCTTGCTTGTCCCTCAGCCTCTGCACGCATGCTCTCTCAAATAAAAAATTGTTAAAAAAAAAAAAAAAGAGCAATTTGAAAAAGGCTTAATACCAAGAATTCTGGCAGTCAGAATTGTTGGTATATCTATTATTTGTAGATTAGATGCAAACCGACATTTTTATTTTTCCTCAATTTTCTATTAGCCACCACTGACACAACAAAGATAGACACAACTCCAGGTGCCACTCTAAGAGACCAGATGCATCCTAGCTGCAAACCACATGCCACTGCAGCAACAGATGAATGATCCCTGTGCGCAATTACCATTTCTTTTCTTACAGCTATCTCACCCAGAAAAACTAAGATTTCCAAAACTAAGTTTCCAGAACCTAAAAATGGTTGGCAGGGTCTGAAGTCAATTTAAAGAACCAAAACTTAAAGTGACTCAGTAACTGCATCCAGACACAGAAAGGAACCAGGTGGAAGGGTGTCGACAGCTGGACCTCAGTGTCCGTACTGGTGGACCAAGAGGCTCAGGTCTGGGCCATGACAGACTGCTGAACTCTTAAAAGGCGCTTACAAATGATCATCCACTACATTGCATAGTTTGGTAAAATAGAAAATACCTTTGGTAGAACGAAGGGCACCTTTCTAGATCAAGGGACCGTATTCAACCTATCCTATTCCAGGACAAAAGTACTTTTAGGGGAAAGTGCTCCAATGGAAAACAAAGCCTACCTTGTACCATGAACTACAGGCCCTACTACAGGCACCGCGTGCGCCCCCCAGGCATCACCACAGCGGACAGCGGACAAGCAGCCCCCACAGAGCCAAGAGGAGCCAAGGGCACTCCCGCCGCCGTGTTAGAGGAGTAAGGCCCGGGTGGCTGACTCCCGAGCCAGAGGCCCACCCACGGGGATACAGAGGACTTTGGAGGCAGCGTATAAGGACCTAACGTCTTCTCCTCCGCTAAACGGGAGACGGTCAAGATCAGATCTTGATCCCCACGGGGTTCCATCGCTTGTCTTCACGTCCGGCTGCAGCAGCGTCCAGGCGCCCGCCACATCAGCGTCTCTGCCCGAGCAGCTCTCCCAGCAGCGCGTCTTTAAAAGGCTCCACTCCGCACAGGCCACACTCTGCAGTACCCGGCGCTCTGAGCGTCCACACTGCCCGCTCCAGTCGCCGCCTCCCTCCCCGGCCGGGTCAGCTCTACCCCCACCCTCTCCTTCACAGCAAACGGCTCCGCGGGCAGCAAGGGTGTTCGGAGCCACCCCTGCGCCTTGAGTCTCCCCAGACTCCCGTCCAAACCCAGGGCCCGCCAACGAGTGCAGAACCGCGGGAAGTCCAGTGCCCGCACGTTCCCCCCCCAGTGCCCGCCTCCCGGTCAGCCGCTCCCCACACAAGGTCCGCCCACAGGGCCTGACCCGCCCGCGCCCCAGGAGCTCCCGGCCTCCCCGCTGCCCCCCGGCTCCCAGCGGCCTCTCCGGGGCCCGGAACCACCCGCGGCGAGAGTGCGGCGGGAAGGCTCTGCACGAAGCGCACCTGCCCCGCAGGCCCCCGCCCAGGCTGCGCCACCGCCGGAGCAGGACACACGCGACCCAACCCGCCGGCGGCACGGCCCCCTCCGGCCGGCTGAGCTGGGGCACGGGTACCGCCAGCGCGCGGGACCCCCCCAGCCGGCCGGGACCCCCGGGCGCCCCACGCCCGCGCCGCACTCCGGGCCCACCTGTCCGGGCGGCCCTCGCCCGCCAGCTTCGCGGGGCCCTCGGCGTCGTCGGGCCTTCTGCGCCTCCCGTCGGCTCTGCGCTTCCGCCCGAGGCTCCATCTCGCGGGGGGCGGCGGACTGCAGGCAACACACTGCGTCAAGGGGAGGCCCCGGACGCCCGCCGCGGACCCCCGCCCGGCCGGCCCAGAATGCCCAGGGCGCTCGGCCCGCCTCACCTGCTGCCGCCGTCGCGGCGGCTCCCATAAGCGGAGGGGCTGCGCGGCCGGCAGGCCATTGCAAGCGCGGCGGCGGCGGTGGCGGGGTCCGCGGCAGGGGTCCGAGGATGGAGGCGGAGACCGCAAACTCACCGGCTCCGGCGCTGACAGGTTCTGCGCGCGCCCCGCCCCCAACCGCCTTTATGTGGCGCCGGCCCCGCCCCCAGAGCTCCCGCGCGCGCGCCGCGGCGGGAGAGACCATTGCGCCCAGGCCGGCGGGGGAGCCCCGGCGGCTGCTCGCGCTTCGCAGGCGTCCCGGGCCTGGGCGAGGGAACGCGGGACCGCAGCCCTGACGCCGCCTTCCGGAAGGCGACGGACCGACGCCGTGCGGCCAGACGGGGACAGGCCCGAGGAAACGCTGCCCCACGTCCCAGCTTGGGACGGCCTGGGCTACCAAGCCTCCGCGCAGCGGGCGGGGCGGGGCGAGGGGGGCTTTTGGCGGGAGATTCGGACGCGCGCGCGGCCCAGGCGCTCGGAGTGGCCAGGACCCGGGAGAAGACGCGCCTCTGATTGGCTGGCCCGGCAAGACGGCCTCTGATTGGTCGACCCCACGGGGGCGGCCTCTGGGCAGGCGGGAATCGGGAACCCGGAAGGGGAGGCCGCAGTCTGGGCCGCCAGCCTTCGCCGGTTCTCCCCGCTGCGGGGTGCTCACTTCCGCCGCCCTCCCGCCCCTGGCCGGTGGCTCGTGGCTACGCTTCGCGGACCCTCCACGCCCCTCTGACCCACGCGCCATGAGGGCCGCCACCCCTTCTGCGGAACCCCTGGCCCAGCCCGGCTGGAGCCGCGGGAACGGGCGGCTGGGAAAACGGAGGCTGCGGCTCCTACAGCGCCCGCCTCCCGCCTCATTTTAGACAGAAATGGGCAAAGCACTGCCACTTCCCAGTCGGCTTCGCCGGTTACCAGTTCGAGTATCAGGAAAAGCACAATATTCCAGTATGTACATCGGACTAACGCTTTATTAAATACTGTATTGCTCAGCTAACAGTAAATTTATAAAACTAAGTAACTTTATTTTGTAATAAAAATAACCCGACCCAGTCCTTCGACAGTATCTGAAACCCTCGGCTGACACTAGGCTCATCGTCCCCTCTTATAGCCTCAGTTGGCCGGGTACCCCGGCGACCCACGAGGCTAAGCCACCTCCGCTCCCAAATCCCTGGGCTTCATTCAGTGTGGCCTTAGCCAAGGCAAGCCGGCTTGGTCCATCACCCCCGCTTCAAACAGCCAGGTTTAGGAGGCTTAGGGCTACAAATACGAGGGCCCCCTCCAGCAACCGCATCAGTCAGAGCTGGGCCTGATGGCCTGGCTGCTCCTGCCCTCCTAGGTGTGCCACCAGGAGTTGGGAAGAGGCAGGGCACTTTCTGATCCAGGTGGCCTTACAGAGCTGTGGCCAGCCCTGTGCTGTGTCCCAACAAGCTTGTCTCTAAGGACAGCGCTGTTGTCTTCGGCTCAGTATCCTGTCTGGCTGAGAGTCAGGCTTGGCCTTTCTCTGGACTCATGGGGCGGCAGTAGGCATGAAGGTGCATGCCCTCCAGGAGACAAGCAACCTCCACAAGCATGCAGCTTTAGAATAGGAATTGAGAGAAGCCAGCCTCTAAAAGGAAGTCCGGGATCTCCCCGGGGCAGGTGGCAGGTAGCGGCCACCCCACCCAGGAAGTCCCAGGCAGTGCTCTCACCCTGGAGTGGCACCCCAGTCTCTCTGCACCGCCAGACTCTCCCCAGACGCTGAGAAGCCTGGTGGGATGCAGAGGGCACACAGGGCACAGGGCCACCAGCCAGCTTGGAGACAGGAGTCTGGAGGACAAACTGCAACCAGTTTGGATGAACCTGGGTTTGGTATGTAACTGAAAGGCAGGTATGCTACATAAAATTAAGGCAAGTGGTTCAGGGTAGGGCCATGGGGGCAGAACCCTGGTCTCCAGAAGACAGTTCAGGCAGCCTCAGAATGCTCTGGAAACAGGCCCCACACCATACCATATTCCGAGTCCAGCACCTGCCCCCACCTGGATAAACAAGAAGAAAGGAAGCGGAGGCACTGAAGTCCCATCCCACTGCCACTGCTACAGAAGAAAACTTCCTTTTTAAACAAAAACTGCTGTCCTTCATCATGCTGGGGAAAGAGCCCCTGGCTGACAACACAAGTGAGGGCCTGGAGCCCTGGCTGCTCCTCATGGTAACTGTGGGGTCCTTAGCAGGGCTCGCCGGGGCCACCAAGGCCACTTTTTGCTCCGGCCAGCAGGCTCAGCGCACAGCACACACATCCAGGATGCAGAAGCGTGCACGGCAGGTGGGGCAGGGCACACGGCTGGCGAGCCAGGTGTCAGGGCGCTGTGGGTCCTGGCGGCTGGCGAACCACTTGCCCATGCAGGTGAGACACCACATGGGGCGACAGTAGCACTGCTGGCACTCGCCTTCAGCTGTCTCTTGGCAGGTCTTCACCAGCTTCACACTGGCACGTGTCTGCATGCAGCCAATGCATGCCTCCAGCTCCTGCGGGTGGGCCAAGGGTGTCATAGGGAGACTGGCCAGATAGCCCTGTGCCCCTCCATCCTACCCAGGGGGCCTGGCCTGTGGGAACCCACCTGCCCCCACCCAGCCCTCACCTGGCTGCTGGGGACTGAGTAGACTGGGTTGACCTCCACCAGAGAAGCAAACGTCTCCAGGAACAGGTCGCCCAGGCTCTGATGGATGACCACGTTGGCCGCACTGCGGATGGGTGCGCGGAGCTTCTCACACAGCTCACCATACTCCGTGGAGTTCAGCCTGCACAAGGTGGGGTCTGCTGGGCTGGGGCCACTGAACCAAGGCCCCTCTGCAGGGCAGGGCCATCATTCCTGCTGGGGATGCCAAGGTGCCTCTACAGTGACAGACACCCACAACCACACACAACATGGGAGCCCAGGCACAGCCCAGTCACCTGAAGTAGACCAGCCAGTAAAGATAACCCTGAGGCCAGAGCCCACAGAACCAGCACCAACTCCCTGCCCCCAAGGGATGCAGAGAGGGGCAAAAAAAGTGGGTGGATTGCAGGTGGGACGCAGAATGCCTGGCTCTCAACAAGTTCAGGCACAAAGAGGGTCACAGGAGAGGAACAATGCACTGTCCAAAGTTTGAATGGGGTGGGAAGACATTGGTTGGGCCCCAGAGCCAAAGCAGCCATCAAGCCTCAGTCCTGTACCATCCCCCCAAACATGCCTAACGTGCTCCCCTGAAAAGAGCTGTCATGGAAAGAGCAGCAGCAGGGGGTACCTACAGGGGCATGAGGGGACAACGGGCCTTGAGGGAGAGTTCCACTGGTGGGGTGGACAGAGGATTCTGCTCCAATGCATCATTGCCTCCCAGAGGAGCCCAAGACTAGAACCCGGTGGCTGGCTGCCTCTGACATGCCCCAGCCTTACTCTTGCCCTGGCCACACACACACCTACCGGATGTCGAAGGCCTGCACGCCAGGGCTGGCACTGGCCACGTGGATGGTAAGGAGCTGCACAGGCAGGTTCGAGTCTGGGGAGAGCTCATGCTGCTGGGACTCTGTCACGGTCAGGTGCACATCCTGCTGCTGAGCCACGTGCACACGGTATGTGGTCACCTTCATCACCCACGTGTCTGTCACAATCACACGTGCCCCTGGTGCCCCCGTGGCAAACTTATCGATCCGCCGGAATTCCGTGTTGACTGAGGAGGCCACGGCCCTCCAGCCTGACTGTGGGAGGGCATAGAGGGCCAAGGTGCGGGCCAGCGGGTGGCAGGTCCACTGATCACAGGACCAGTAGTAGATTAGGGTGCTGGCGATGGTGGGCAAGGTCACTGCCAGCAGGAGGAAGAGCCGCCAGGCCTCTGGGGCCTGGCCGAGGGAGTAGAGCTGCTTTTCTGAGGCCGCAAAGCACATGCCCACATAGTAACCTACAAGGATAGGAAGGGCCTCAGCAGGAATTGGGGCTGCCAGGCCATTGTTATCCCTCCAAAGTGCCTACCAAAGGCCATCTTGGTCAGCTCTCAGGGCTAGGCCATGGTACCCCAGGGCAGGTGCACCTTACCTGCCTCCACACTGGCCCAGCTCAACCCTTGCCCACGACAGTAATATAATAAAGGAGAAAAAGACATTTCTAATGTACTACTTTAGCCATACACGAGTAATACATGATTACAGAAATAGGAAAGCCTGAAAAACGCAAAAACAAACACAAAGATCTGGTGTCACCCAAAGCCAAGCTGCACATTGGCCTCCCAGGGGTGGGATCTTGGCCTCTCAACTCCACCCCCACTAAGAAGGCAAATCAGTGTGTGGCCCTTCCCAAGAACTCAGATTTGTGCTCCAAACAGAAAGCAGAAAACAACGGGGGCCACAGCTCCCAGGCCCCTGCTGGTTAGTTCTGGGCCAATATGCATATTCTAGTGACTGAAGTAGATAACGAAGTAGATAATGGGTACCCGCCAGAGCACGTTTAAGAGCACAAAATAATAGTAAACATTTGCTGTCTATCAAGTTACTTCATTTAAGGTAATTTATCCTGCAGCAGTAGAAAACATGCATACAAAGTTTCAAAGCTTTTACAAAACAAGGTCAAAAGGGAAAAAAAGACCCTGAGACTGGCCACAAGGCTAAATTCTTCCCACCTGCATGAGTCAGAGCTTCCTAAGCTCCGGCTTCTCAGTCCTGGTGCAGCCTGCGGACAGCCCAGCCACTCACAGGCTTACAGAAAGGGTGTGGCTAAAGGGACTTCAGAAAGCTGTGGGAACCCTTAGTTCCCAAGACAGAAACCCAACCCACGACCCTCTTGGGGGCCCAGGTTCCGAGCCACACTTTCCTCATCCCTGCCTCACAGAGCTGCTGGGGCCTCAGGTTGAGAAAGCCACACAGTTACCCCAACAGCAGGCAGACAGAACCAGTGGCAAAGGAGACCACCAGACTGCCACCAAGGCCCTGTGTCCTTGGGGTGGGCAGGCAGCCCTCCTGCGCATGTCTGGCCTCAACCCAGTCCCCTCCAGGAGGCTCTCCACACCTGGCCCAGGCTGCTGCGCCCAGCTGACAGCTGGAAACTCCTGTGCCCACGGAGCCATAGACACGGCCCGCAGCAGCTACCTGCCCTTCCAGACCTGCTTCTGCTCTGTATGCTCCAGAGAACCACATACACATATCTAGTACCGCGCCTTCCAGCCAGTCCCCTGTCCAACCAGCTGACAAACCAGCCTCTCAGAGGCCAGAGAGCACCTGAGTCTCCGCCCAGGGACAACCCCTGTACCACCTGTGAGCATCCTGCGCCAGCCACACAAACACGCCCCGCCATCCTCTGCACCTGTGACGCCCCTATGGGGTTACCCATCTCTGCCTCCTTTCCCACACCCACCTTTCAAAGCCTGGGAAAAGACCACCTGCTCTCCCAGGTCTCTCCACCTTCCTGTTACGATCAGTTAACTCATGTCCCTCTCCTGGGAACTGCCCCCACAAAATGACTCCGGACCTGCCCCAGCTGGGCGAAGCATCATCCCCTTTGCCCGCCCCTCAATATTCTAAGCCTTCATTTCCACCACCTGCAAACAGCCACCTGCCGCCAGCCAGCACCTTCCTCTCAGCTCTCGGGAGCCGGGGACGCGAGAAGCCCAACTCAGAGCGCACGGGCTGTTAGTTCACGGCCGCGGTTCTCAGGATCAGCGTCTCTCCTCTGCTCCGAGCGACCCGGGACCCGCTCGCCTTCCCCCGACTCTCCCCGACCTCTGGGGTCCCGGAACTCGGCCGCAGCCCGAGGGGCCACTTCCGCCCACCAAGGAGGACACAGGCCGGTGCCCCGCCCCGAGGACCCTCTGGGGAGGGTCCGGCCTGCTCACCGAGGGGCAGCAGCGAGTGGCACAGCAGCGTGGCGGACGTGCGGCGCAGGTGGTAGGATACAAAGGCGGCGTCCTCGCTGCCCAGCCAGCCCGACAGCAGGTTCTGCACCGTGAGCCCGGCCGAGTGGAACTCGGTGGGCGTGAACACGAAACACACGGCGAACACCAGGTAGGCCAGCGTGAAGGTGACCTCCGGGCTGTCCATCGCGCTGCCGCGGCCTCCAGGAAGCCGTCAGGGAGAGCCCCGCAGCCCGCGACTGGAAACAGCCCCGAGAACTCCGAGCCGGTGGGCCGCAGCAGGCGAGCGCCACCGGCGCGGGGCGCTCTGGGAGACTGTGTCGCCGCCCGCGGGGCATTCTGGGAGATGGGGTCCCGTCTGCAGGCTGGCGTGAGGAGCGCTGGGAGGCGTCACATCTACGCGGGGCACCCTGGGAAACGGAGTTGCCGCGTCTGGCTCAGCCAGAAGCGTTGGGACCGCGACGGTCCTCGTGAGAGTTCGGCTCCATCTCACAATCCGCTTTGGGGCGGAGCTGCAGCCGGTCCCATTTCACAACTGGGGAAGCCGAGACCCGGGCCAATGGCTCTTAGGCCCTGGCCCTTCCGCGAAGCCCTGTCGCGTCCGCGGCAGATCTCACCCCCGCCCCCCGCAGCCACCCTCAGCCCGCCAGCGGCCCCGCCCCTCCGCAGGCGCAGCGAGCCGGGTTCCCGACGCCTTCCGGCGCCGCCACGCCCAAAACGCCCCTCCCCCGGAAGCGGACAGCCGGCGTCCGGGAGGCGTGGCCGCGGCGCGGCGTGCGTCCCGCCCCCGTCGCGAGCTGATTGGCCGCGGGCGCCAACCGTCGGTATTTGAATCCGCGGCGGGCGAACGGGCTCCCGGATTCCGCGCCTCCCGCTCCCTCGGTTTCGTGTGGCCGCCAGCAGGTAGGCGATGGCGGCGGCGGATTCCCCGGCTCGGGGCTCAATCCCCACCTCGTCCCCCCCAGCCTCCGGTCCCCGCACCCTGACGCCCGCGGCAGCTGGGCGGCGCCTACCCCCAACGGGCCCTCCTCCGTCCGCGGCTCCTCCCGCGGCTTCGGGGTGCGCCGTCCGCTCGGCACCCCCGCCCCCTGGGACCCACCCCGCCGGTGTTTGCTGCCGCCCTCCCAGGGGCGCCCTCCTGCCAGAGTCCCCGGCACCCCGCGGGTCCGCTGGTTTCCGTCCGCAGCCCTTGGGCGGAGACGCCTGAGGGTTTCCTGCCTTACGGTACCCACTCGGTCTCCTAAGTCGGCCTCCCCTCGCCGTCACCTTTTGACCTCTTCCAGCCTCGAACCCTACCTGTATTCGCGCCTTGCAAGTGTACACTTCCTATCCTCTGCGCCCCCGGCTCAACGCCCTCCCCTCTTGGACCCGATCCTCCGCCCCTCCCACCTCTGGGGGCACCTTCGTGCTGCTTTATCCACGCCCCACCTGCGAGCTCCCATCTGTGAGCCCTCGCCGACTCCAGCTGCACCCGCCCTCCGGTTCCTGCTGATTGTTCCCAGCTGCTGCGCGCAGCTCCTCTGGGTTCCGCCCACGGACCTGGACCTCCGTTCAGTGGGAGGTCTGGCCTGGCCGGCTCTGCTGGGAGCCTTCTCCCCTTTGTCAGTGAAAGCTAGGCCTGACAGAGAATGCCCCGGCTGTTCTCCCACCTTCCTCAGGCGAGGCACTGTCGTAAAGTGTCCTCTAGGCCCCCTCCCTGGAGTATCCCACAGCCATCCCACTCCCAGATGTGGGCCTGCTGGCCAAGCTGGGGCTGCTCACACCACCCCGTCTGGATGCAGGAGCCTCTGACCCCCCACTTCCCTCCTGCCCTTTCCTGGGCTCACACACAGGGCCCCACCCCCATACCTTCCAGGGCATCTTGTAACCTTGACTCCCCTCTTTTTTTTTTTTTTTTTTTGACTCCCCTCTTTTCAGGGCAGCTTTGCTCCCTCTGCCCCTGCCAAGCCCAGCCTTGCTCTTCAAGCTGCAGCCTCCAGCACCCCCGCCACCAGCAAATACCTGAGACATTCCCATGGACAGGCCCTCTAGCGACTCCTGGGTTGGGAATGTCATGCTAGTGACTGTCATGAGGACCTTGGGAAGGGGGAGTGGGGACTTCTGGGCCTCTGTGGAGGTCGCTGGTGTATATTTCTAGACTCCAAGCCTCAGTGTTGAAATTCGTCCAGTCCCCACCAAAGTAATCCATTTTATTGGTCTCCACCTTGTCCCGCTCTCTTCTGGGCCTGGACCCTCATGGTGCCACAGTGTGCTCCCATCTCCCAGCCTGTGACGAAAGAGCAAGCCTGCTTTCTTGCTCTCAGCTAACATGGCAGCCAGCTCAGCTGTGCTGTGGCCTCAGCGCCTGCAGTAGAGGCCTGAGGGGAGACCCAGGCTTTCTAACAGGCCCACACCCAGGTCTCCTGACCTTTCCTCGCTGAGTCCAAATTGTTTTGAGGACCCGATTCTCCTTCCTTGTTCTGTGGGCTGAAGGCCTTTGCGGCTCTTTGTCCTGGGCGGCGACAGCTGCCCTAAAACAAGGACTGCCTGGCAGAGGACATGCTGAGATGGGACCCACCAGTGCAGGATGGGGACATCTGCTCTGCTGGGCCAGCTCCTTGCCCTGCCTATACAGCCCTCATGCTGACGCCAATTGTCTGCTTTCCCAGAATGAGTCTGCAGATCTACAATGATGAAAACGTCACTGGTGACAAAAGTGCAGAGAACTGTGAGTTCCTGTTTTCACCGCCGGAACTTACCGGAAGACTATCTGTTCTTCGTCTGTCACAGAAAGAAAATGTGCCACCCAAGAGCGTACTCAAAGCTATGAAAGTAAGCACATTTTGCTGTGTAAATATACTGTGTGTCATGCATTAGGTCCCTCTGGGACTTGCTTACCTGGGGACTTGTGGAAGAGGGCAGGGCACTGCCACAATAGTGGGTGAAAACTGGAATTCTTGAAAAGATCTCCTCCTCCCCCAATAGGTGACTTTCCAGACTCCTTTGCGGGACCCACAGACACACCGGATATTGAGTCCTAGCATGAGCAGCAAGCTCGAGGCTCCTTTTGCTCTGGAGGATACTGTTGGCTTAGAAAGTTCTCCTCAAAACCAGACCCAGAAAGAGAAGTAAGTGTTGATGCTGCTTAATGTACTGCAATTCCTAATCTTTCCAGCAGACGCTGCAGGAAAATTCAACTTTGTCGTTAGTTGCATCTGGTCAAGTTCCTCGTGGTTTCTGCTGTGAGCTTGTGCAGGGCATTGCCCAGCATGATAAGTGGCTCACACTAGAAGCCACTTGTTAGTAGAAAAGTGGATGATGGGGGCACCTGGGTGGCTCAGTGGGTTAAAGCCTCTGCCTTCGGCTCAAGTCGTGATCCCGGGGTCCTGGGATCGAGCCCCACATCGGGCTCTCTGCTTGGTGTGGAGACTGCTTCCTCCTCTCTCTCTCTCTGCCTGCCTCTCTGCCTACTTGTGATCTCGGTCTGTCAAATAAATAAATAAAATCTTAAAAGAAAAGAAAAGAAAAGTGGATGATGAAATTTGTAGAAGTTCAAGGTTTTTTTGTTTAAGCTTTTTTTGGTTTATTTGTAAAGAGAGAGCACAAATAGGGAGGGGCAGAGAGAAAGAGCAAGAATCTTGATCTCATGACCCTAAGATCATGACCTGAGCCAAAACCAAGTCAGATGCCCAACTGACTGAGCCACCCAGGTGCCCCAAATAAGTTTAGGTTTTATGTTGTGTGGGGTGCCTGGGTGGCTCAGTGGGTTAAACTCTCTGCCTTCGGCTTGGGTCATGCCAGGGTCCTGGGATCGAGCGCCGCATTGGGCTCTCTGCTCAGCGAGGAGCCTGCTTTCTCATCTCTCTCTGCCTGCCTCTCTGCCTACTTGTGATTTGTCTGTCAAATAAATAAATAAAATCTTTTTTAAAAAAAAGAAAGAAAAGTTTTATGTCGTGCTCCTTTACTCTGCCTTTACCAGCACACCAGCCTGGCTTTGGTTTGTCTCATTTCATGGAATGTCTGCACACATCTCCAGTGCTATGTGGATAGGTTTCTTTCTTTCTTTTTTTTTTTTTTTTTTTTTAATATTTTATTTATTTATTTGTCAGAGAGAGAGGGAGAGAGAGCGAGCACAGGCGGACAGAATGGCAGACAGAGGCAGAGGGAGAAGCAGGCTCCCTGCCAAGCAAGGAGCCCGATGTGGGACTCGATCCCAGGACGCTGGGATCATGACCTGAGCCGAAGGCAGCGGCCCAACCCACTGAGCCACCCAGGCGTCCCTTCTTTTTTTTTTTTAATAAAAGATTTTATTTATTTATTTGACAGACAGAGATCACAAGTAGGCAGAGAGGCAGGCAGAGAGAGAGAGAGGGGGTGGGGGAAGCAGGCTTCCTGCGGAGCAGGGAGCCCGATGCGGGGCTCGATCCCAGGACCCTGAGATCATGACCCGAGCCGAAGGCAGCAGCCCAAACCACTGAGCCACCCAGGCGCCCCAGGTTTCTTTTTTTTTATACCCACTGGGTTCTCCTTTCTGTTTGCGAGTCAGCCTTGGATGTTGTCAAGAGCTCTCGATCTTTCTCTTCAGTGAAAATCTTGATCCTTCTGTGCCCCGGACTGTGTAGCTGGTGTTCACCAAATGAAAGGGGGAGATAGGCAAGCAGAGAAAACCTTGACTGTGACTTATCCCGTTTCGGCTCTCCCAGAAACCTGCATGCTCTCGTTGGTCCACGAGCTTTGATTTATGAGGATATACTTGTGAAAGTTAATCCTAAGAAGAGAATTAACTGAATGTTCTTTTTTTACTGTTTTTAGCTAATGTTTTCTCATGGATTAAGTTCTAATTTAAAAATTAACAGATTCTTTAGTGTTAACTAAGCTTGTTTCTAAAAAGCCAACAGTTCGCCAAGGAAGTGGACACCAAAATGACCAATGGAATTCTCCACAAACCAATGATGGCCAATGCCATCCCCACTCCAGCAGATGTGAGAGCAACCCCTGAAGATTGGCAGCATTCCAGTGGGCCCACCTCAGCTCACCTGGCCAGTCTGGATCCCTCAAGCTCTCCCCAGATGCTAAAACGTCTTGAAAATCAAGTGGCTTCTCTAGAACAAATGACTGTGAGCCCCGAGCAAGCCTTGGAGGAAAGTGTTCATTCTTATTTCTCAGAAAAGAGTATTCCCTCCACCTTGGAAATCACAGAAGACCCTTCCCAGATGGCTACCCCAGACCAAACAGAAGACCCTCCCGAAGCCACCAGAGAAAGCCCAAACTGGGTGGCTGCTTTGTCCCCTATGACTCACCCTGCAGGAGCAGGTGGAGAAGGGTCCCCTGTAGACCTGCCTGGTGAGGCCCCGGCCGGCCCTGAAGAGCCCTCAGGTCCTGGAGATGCCACGCTGGCCAGCCATCTGAAGGCTGGAGGGGCCACAGCCCCAAGTCCTCAGAAGAAAGAAGCTGATGGCCAGAGAGCCACCTCATGGAATGGCAGGCCCATAGAGCTAGAATTTGATTTATCTGACAATGCTACCAGCAAAACATTGCCTGCACTGAGGGAATTGGGGACGAGACCTAGCCCTAAACCTTCCCCTAGGATGTCAGAGCCACGGCAAGAAAAGGCCCCTGAGGAGGCCAGTGAGGGGCCCCTTCCCCTGCCCCGGAGGTCTTACAGCCTGGACTGGAACAAGCTGGATGACCCAAACTTTAACCCATTTGAAGGAGGAGAGGCCCAGCCCTCAGAATGCCCACAGAGCAGGCCAGCCGGGCCTGTGGCCAAGGAGGTGTCTGCTAGTCCCGAGGCCACGGGGCCCTCCTCTCCGAGCCTGTGAGTACTTGGTGGTGGGGGGGTAGTGCCCAGCAGTGTGCGTGCTGGAGGACCCAGGCCAGAGAAGGGGCTTGGTCACACATGGGCTGTGGGAGGCAGCTGCCCAGCCTGGATCCCGAGACCACAGAGGGTGCGCTCCTCCACTGCAGGGGACTCCTGAGAGATTGTGTGAAAGAACACGCAGTGGTCCTGGTTCTGTCCCCTCCACGGCAACTTATGCTTTCTAAGAGCATGATCTGGAAGCACCCTGGAGCTTGAGGGGATCTTGTCTGCCAGTCCAGGGCCGGCGGAGCAGCTCCCCGTGCTTGCCCCCGTGCCTCGGGCTCTCCCGCTGTGCTCTCCCAGCACTTAGCCAGGGCCTGGCCCCCCAGCACTCATCCAGGCAGCATTCTGGTGGGATGCATGCCGGCTGCCCCCCCAGCCAGGAGTGCACCCTGACAGTCCTGTAGGCCATCTCCTCGCACCTGCCCGGCCTCCTGGGACCCTTACTCTGGCACATTTGCCAGCTTCCTGGTGAAATCAGACAAGTAAACCCTTGGGATTTGCTCTATGAGCCGGGTCCCCCTGGGAAGCCCATGCTTCTTGGGCAGTTGAGGTGGGTGGGGACGGCTCTGCTGGGAACTTCCGCATAGCCCTTGGCCTTCAAGGTGAGGGTTCACAGGGCAGGAGGCAGCTCAGTCCTGGGGCACATGCCCTGTTGACACCATCTCTTCAGGCAGGTGCCTTCATTCTCCTTGGATGACACGCCTGGGGTGCAGACCGCAGCCAGGACCCCAGGTGCAGCAGGCAAGGTAGGGACATGAGCTCAGCCCAGGCCATCCGTCATCCTCCGTGCACGTGGGCAGAGGGCGGTGGGGAGAGACCAGGTGGGACACGGCGTGGCACCCCAATTCCCCCCCGCTCCCATCCTGACGAGACTGGGGGAGGTACAGGCTGCACACGGGACCTTGGGCCTCACGAGATGCCCAGACCAAGCTGCCCTTCTTCCAGGAGGGAGCTGCGGACCCTGCAGGTGCACCAACCTCCAGGGGTGGCCTGGGCGGTGAGCCAGCACCCCCCACTCCACAGGACCTGGAGCCCACCGCAGAGCTGGCTGAGGAGCAGTTCCGAGACCCCACTGAGGGTACGTTGTCCCCAGGTCACTTGTCTGTTCCTGCCGGCGGTTGCTGTTCCAGAAATGCCCATGTTCAGGGACATTTTTCCAGAGATCGCCCTACAGGCAGCTCTATTTCCTGACTTGAAGCGATGTGTACAGATGCTCTGGATCCTTCCAGGACATACCCCTGCCGTAAGGGATTTCAGGACTGTAAATCAGATCCGGAAAGAGGCTCTGTGCACACACACAGGCGGCGGGCGCCTTGTTGGTGGAGAAATCCTGTTGGAATGGCAAGTCCACACAGAGTCCACACAGAGAACTGCCCTTCCATGGGGGTGGAGGGCAGGTCTGGACTCTTGAGGTGAGAATCTAGAATGGACTTGTCTCACGAGAGAGAAGGCAGGGGTCTTGATGAGGCTTAACTTACAGGCAGAGAGGAGACCAGGACCGGGGTCTTGATGAGGCTTAACTTACAGGTAGAGGAGGAGACCAGGACCGGAGTGCAGGGTTGGTCCATGACCGAACGATCCCAGGGACCCCTGAGTCCCAAGGGAGTTCTCGGGTCTGGTTTCTCTCCCTGAGCATCAGGTGTTCAAGGGTCCTCTGTGTCACTGCTTGTTCCTGTCCCAGCCAAAGGGTGTGCCGCCGTGCGGAGGGACCACAACTAGCATTTCTGTTCACCAGTTGAGGGGCGTCTGGGTTGTCTGCTCAGTGAGACTGCCGCAAACTTTCGCATGCATTGTGTTGGACATGAGTGTCTGTTGGTCTTGGGCACGAACCCTGGAGGGGAACTCCGGGTCACGTGGTAGCTCTGGGTGACACTGAGGAGACACCAGCTTGCTTTCCAAAGCAGCATCTGTGTTTAAGGTCCCCAACTCTCCTTGGCCTCGGCAGCCCCCTGGGGGCCTCTGGGACTTCAATTCCAGCCTCCAGCCATGGGGAGCGCCCCCTTCGAGGATCTGATCTGCATCCCCCTGCTGACAAGAGTCTTCATGTGCCTTTCACACCTTCTGTGGAATGTCTGCTTGTGTACTTTGCCCTGCTGTTGGATTCAAATTGGCTTTTTTTTTTTAAGATTTTATTTATTTGATAGAGACACATCAAGAAAGGAACACAAGCAGAGGAAGTGGAAGAGGGAGAAGCAGGCTCCCCACTGAGCAGGGAGCCTGTTGTGGGGCTTAATCCCAGAACCCTGGGATCATGACCTGAGCAGAAGGCAGACGCTTAACAACTGAGCCACCCAGGCACCCCTCAGATTGGCTTTTTATTATTGAGTTGTAATGATTTCCCATCTATCCTAGGTAAGGATTTTTTTACCATATAGGTGACATGGAAGGAATTGTTTCCTGTTCTATGGGCTTTGTCTCCCAGTGGCGTCCTTTGAAGCACAGATGTTAACCCCGAAGTCTTGTTTCCCTCTTTTTCTTTTGCTCTTTATGCTTTTGGTGTGAAATCTAAGGAATCCATGCCAGATGTGATACTGCAAGGGTCTGCCCTTACATTTTCTAAAAACGTTATCGTTGTAGCTCTTATATTTGGGATTTTTATTCATTTTGAGTAAATTTTTGTGTATGACGGGAGCCATCCTCAGGTTTTTTTAAGTGAAAGTTCCATTGTCCAGAATTCAAAAATGGTTTTAGGGGAAGTTTTACTTTTTTTTTTTTTTTTTAAGATTATATTTATTTGAGAGAGTGAGAGCGAGAGCACAAGAGGGAAGAAGGTCAGAGGGAGAAGCAGATTCCCTGCAGAGCTGAGTGCCCGATGCAGGATTCGTTCCCGGGACTCCAGGACCATGACATGAGCTGAAGGCAGTAACTTAAACAACTGAGCCACCCAGGCACCCCTAGAGAAGTTTTAAATAATAGCTCTTAGCCCTGGCACTTGGGTCCCTTGGAACAGTTTTGGTTGTGGTACCTGGAGAGATGCTGCTTGGCTCCCGGCAACACACGGGACAATCCCACCAGGTGTCTTGGCCCCAGGGGTCCTTAGTGTGAGCCAGGATTGGTGGCCCCCAGGGGAGAGGGGTGGAGGGAGCAAATCACAGCTCTGGGCAGCCCCGCCTGAGGGCCAAAGGGCCAGAAGCAGGGGACTGCTATTCACGGTGCCTGTGTGGTGGGTGACAGCAGCACTGATGCCTCCCCCCTCCTCAGTTCTAGGCTCGGGAGCTGAGGTGGATTATCTGGAGCAGTTTGGGGGTTCCTCGGTGAGTACCGCACTGTCATGGCAGCCTTTTCCAGAGTATACCTCTGCAAAGAGGGTGCTTTCTAGAACAACCCTGAGCCACTGACCCACCTCCAAAATCACGATGGGCTGGCTCACACATGCCAATGGTGTCTGCTCCGTGATGGGCATCAGGGGCTCCCCGGGGCCTCGTGGTGCCTGTCTGGAGCTCTCGTGGAGAGGGGAGCTTGAGCACACGCTGCTGCATGCTGGGGTCTGCCTTGGGGCCATCCTCCATCAGGGAGGCTGGTGAACCTGCTAACTCGCCCATTCTTCCAGTTTAAGGAGTCAGCCCTAAGAAAACAGTCTTTGTACCTCAAGTTTGACCCGCTCCTAAAGGATAGCCCTCAGAGACCAGGGCCTGTAGCCCCAGAGACCAGCAGGTATGCCTCCCCTCTATCCCCTGGGGCTTAGGGCAGGTGGGTGGGCAGGCATTGACCCAAGATTTCTAGACTAAATGGGGACATTCATGACTCTGCCTTGGAAAGGTAGACTTCAGGGCTCTCTGGACCCCTCGGGTATGGAAGAAGGGATTGTGGGTCCAATCTCACACTTGCCTGTCCTCATGAGTGGGCCCCTGTGGCTGGGTGATAGCTCATGCCACAGGGGCGGAGACTCGAAGTGGAGTTGAAGGGATGTAACAGAGGCTGTTCTCTGGCCTTTGGGGGAAACGGGCACATTTACCTTCTATTCTGGGGTCTCAGTGCACAGGATGTGGCCGTGCCTTCCTCAGGAAACTTGCCAGAGGCAAAGCTCGTGGAACTTGACTTCCTGGGACCCCCAGGTGCTCCCGTAAGTGCTCTTCCCCTTGTGATGCAGAGAGAAGACTCTGGTTACGGGCCTGATGATACGAGTGGGTGCAGCACCCCTCCTTGGCATGGGGTGGGGGGACTCCCTGCTGCCCTGGGAGCCCGTGGCCTCTGAGGACCTGTCCTCCCGACAGTAGGGTAGAGGTGGGGGTGGCTCCCAAAAGAACATATGGCCCAGCTTGTCGTCCCCCCACAGATGCTGGATCCCCCTCCCTGTGTCTTTGGGCCTGGGGGGCCACCGCTGTCCATGGGCTCCATCGTGGACGTGTTGCAGTACAGCCAGAAGGACCTGGATGCAGCGGTGAGGCCAGGGTGTAGGGCGCTGGGTTCCCATCGGGTGCCGCAGTACATAGCCCTGAGCACCAGCTCTCCTCCGAAGATGTCCGCTCACTGGTTTCGCACCCCAGTGTCTCCCCCCAGCATCTCCCAGACTAGCTGCTTACATACAGAGGGGCTCAGGCATCCCCCACAGGCACAGGCTGGCCACGTCTGCTGGCTGCTAAGTCCTTTCCCAGCCTCAGTGCCTGTGGCCCCCTGTCCTGCCCAGAGCTGGCCAGGAGCTCCTGTGGTTGGGCCCCTCCCCCTCTGCAGCTGCTCTCCCAGCCTTGTCCATGGCAGGAGGTGTCCCCCCTCTCCACCCGCACACAGATACAATTCCTGGGGGCTGATGGGACCCCTTCGTGTCCGACAGGCAGTTCTCTCCCTGGACACTGGCTGGCCCTGCCACCACCTGGGAGCCACAAGGTCCTTGGGCTGACTGGGGCTCCTCACAGCCACTCCCCCGACTCTGACACGTTGTCCCCTGGACCCTGGGTGTGAGGGGTGCCCAGCAGCTACGTGCTATGTGCCGTGTGCAGGTGGAGACCACACGCGAGGAGAACGTGCTGCTGAGGAGCCAGTGTGAGACGCTGCGCGCCAGGAATCTGGAGATGGGGTAAGGCTCGCTGTGCTCACCGGGCGGCTTGGGTGCATCTGCCGCGGGCGGCACAGGCGGCCATGGGCACCTCCATTCTCCCCACAGGAAGATCATGGATGGCTTTGAGGGAATCGTGTACCAGGCAATGGGTGAGTGCTGGCAGCCCCAGGTCTCAACTGCAGTGGAGCCACCAAGGCCAGTGAGGGAACGTCTGGTGGTCAGAGCTGGGTGGTGCTGGGGGACTGGTACTTGCTGGCCCCAAAGCTGGCCAGGCCCCAGGTGGGCATCTGGGGTCCCTTCCATGGTCACTGTATCCATGGTGTGCCCCCCACGTCCCCAGGGCATCCCAGGGTGTCAGGCTCTGGACGTGTCAGGTGGGGCTTGGAGTGAGTACCAGTCCTCACCCTCGGCAAAGCCTCAAGCTCCCAGAGGCCCCTGGCTTGGGGACCTGGCCTGGTATCCCTTGGGGCCCTAGGTTCATGTCCACCCACCCCTCCAGGGCTGGCTTGTGGGCCCCCTAGGCTCTGCTCTGGAAGATCACATTGGAGGGGGTGTCTTTCGCCTGGCCCTCAGCGGGACCACAGCCGGCTGCCCACCCCTCCCCTGCCGCGTGTGTCCCACATCCCGGGCCCTCGCCTGTGGTACCAGCATGTGGGGGCTGCTCTCACCCCGGTGCTTGTTTCTCTTTGCTCAAGAGGAGGCTCAGAAGCAGAAGGAACTTGCAAAAGCAGAGATCCAGAAGATCCTAAAGGAAAAAGAGCAGCTGACTGCAGACCTGAGCTCCATGGAAAAGTCTTTCTCTGACCTCTTCAAACGGTTTGAGAAACAGAAAGAGGTGATCGAGGGTTACCGCAAGGTAGGTGGTGCCAGGTGGGCCTGTGCCTGTCTCCCACACAGCGTACCTGGGGCCATCCTGCCCCATGGCCTCACCTTGCTGAGGGCAGAAGCTGCTCACTCGCCAGGCAGACCACCCAGGCAGCCCCTGGCTGTGCCCTTCCCTTGCCAGTGGACCCAGGGTTGGCGGAGGTTACTATTTGTCCAGGGACTTGAGCAGAGGGGCCATGGGGCCTGGGCTGGAGACAGAGCCCCGGCAGGCTCTGGGTGCCTAGGATGCCCACTGGCTGCCTCCTGGAGGAGGGCCAGGGCCCCTTGGACCTCAGTGGCCCCACTGCATGAGGCCTACGGGCTGCCTGGCATTCTGGGCACACAGCTGGGCAGGACTCCCCCATGGCCGACCCTTTCTTCCTCTGCAAGAGGAGTCACCTGAAGGAGCTGGTCCCCTTCCAGAGAGCATCGAGACATGCACTCATGGCATGCAGTGACCACACGCACAGCTGCTGAGACAGGCCTGTGTTAGGGGTGGGGGCAGGGGGCCTAGAAAGTGTCACCTGATGTGTGGAAGAAGAAAGCACAGGGGCAAAGCTCAAAGGTGGGGCCTATTGCCATGAAGGATGAGGGCTCAGGGGGCCCTGGAAGGCCCAAGGGTGGTGGGGGTGCCACATCGGGGCCTCAATCTTCAGCCTTCTCCCTGCCCCTCAACTATTGGCTTTGTCATGGTCTGAAACCAGACCCAGACTCAGCTGCAAAGCTGGGGCCACACAGCCCTGAGGTGGATGGCCCCAGCCCCATGTCCAGATATGCCCTCCTGTGGTCAGCAGTACCTGCCAGAAGCTGTGAGGGGCCAGGGGTCCGTTCTCACATCTGGCGCGGGGTGGGGGGGGAAGTCAGGTGTCCAGCTGTGTCCCCGTGGCCCTCCTTATCGGAGCTGCTGCTTGATTAACACCCCCAGGGGCACCTGGGTGGCTCAGTGGTTAAGCCTCTGCCTTCAGCTCAGGTCATGATCTCAGGGTCCTGGGATTGAGCCCCGCATCGGGCTCTCTGCTCAGCAGGAGCCTGCTTCCTCCTCTCTCTGCCTGCCTCTCTGCCTACTTGTGATCTCTCTCTCTTTCTGTCAAATAAATAAATAAAATCTTTAAAAAAAAAAAAAAAAAAAAAAAAAACACCCCCAGAAACCCTTGATGGTAGGCCATCCACACCTGTCCAAAAAGCGAGGCCTGGCGGGCTCCAACAGAGGACATACCGCACAGTTCACATCTGCATGTTCTCTAAAGAATGAAGAGTCGCTGAAGAAGTGTGTGGAGGGTTACATTGCGAGGATAGAGAAGGAGGGCCAGCGGTACCAGGCCCTGAAGGCCCATGCGGAGGAGAAGCTCCAACTGTGAGTTTGGTGGGAGTGGGCAGGGCAAGACCTAGCAAGCCTCTGGTCAGGGACCCCCCTGGCCTTGACAGATCAGCCCCCTCCTTGGCATCCCCAGGGCTAGCGAGGAGATTGCCCAGGTGCGCAGCAAGGCCCAAGCAGAGTCCTTGGCCTTCCAGGCCAGCCTGAGGAAGGAGCAGATGCGCATCCACTCGCTGGAGAAGACAGTGGAGCAAAAGGTGGGCACATGGGACCCCTGGTGCTGGGGGGAGGGGAGGAGCCCTGCCTGCTGGGGACCGGCTTGGGGATCCACCCTGGGGCAGGGGCTTCAGCCAATAACTTGTAGGCAGCCCATGGCCCACTCCAGGGCTGCCGCTTCTGAGAATTGCTCCAGACCCAGGGATTCTGCCCCAGCTGACACAGTCAGAAGAGCATGCAACTCTTTGAACAACTTGGGGTTGTGAGTTCGAGCCCCACGTGAGATGTAGGGAGGATTCAAAATAAAATCTTCAGAAAAACAAATGAGGATTTTATTTTTCTCCTTCAGACTAAGGAAAATGAGGAACTGACCCGGATCTGTGATGACCTCATCTCCAAGATGGAGAAGATCTGACATACCCCGCCCCATCTGTCTGTCTGTGTGTGTGTGTGTGTGTGTGTGTGTGTGTGTGTGCACGCGCACGCATGCCTGTCTGTCTATGGAAGTTTTCCTGTTCTTCTCTCTTGATCTCTCGTTTTTAAACTAGACTGCTTTAAAAAGAAGAGTAAATAAAGATTGCCTTTGGTTCAAGTGTTGAAGGTGTTCTCATTTTGACTCCGGTGTGGGTTTCTGGCTTGGGCCAGAGGCTGACCTGGCCACTGCAGCTGTTGGCCCGTGCCCCTCGTGGTTGCCCAGGGGGCACCAGCCCTGCCTTTGCACGGCCGTGCTGCCACTGGCCTGGGGTGGTTGGCCCTCGACGGGGCTGTGGTCCCCGCATCCATTGCTCTCAGGTCCTTTGTGGTCGTGGTGAATGAACAACTGCAATCATTTTGGGCGCCCAGCTTGACGCCAGGGTGAGCCTGACACGATCTGAAAGGCGGGGTTCTCCAGCTGGACATCACGCCTCCTGGGCCGAGTCTGAGATGGAGTTCCCAGAAGTGGACTTGGATGCCTCTACTGACCATTGGGCTATAGAGCCTGCCAACCACAGTGGGCATTTGTGACTCAACACAAAGGCCCAGCATATCCTGAGCCAGGTGTCAAGGTGGATGTCTGAGTTGGTGACCCCTCGGTGGCTGTCAGGACCATATCCAGAGGATATGGCATGGCACTGGGGATGGGACTAAGAGAGGGCATGGCTGGGTGAAGGTGAACCTCTGGGACAGGTGGTTTCCGAACCAGGCAGAACCTCCTCAAGGAGCAGGCAAAAGGCACAGGTGAGGAAAATAGTACCTGGACAGGGGTAAGGAGCGGCTGGCACCCAGGTCTGAGGAGGAACAGCTAGCAAAAGGGAGCAGGGGACCTGGCACAGAGACCCAAGCCAAGGCCTGCCCAGGTAGGAGGCCTCTGAGTTCCCCAGTGCCACCACCCCACGCTGGGACTCCTGCTGTCAGCTGGCCTCCCCAAAAAGGACCTCAGGGTGGGCAGCGGGCCCTCCCAGCCACCACCAGGGGGCGCTGCTGGCCCAAAGCCACAATTCAGTGTAGAGTGGGAGGGGACTGTGGGGCCAGCCACCAGGGCACCCAGGACCCCACAGGTGGAGGATATGTTTGCTCTCAAAGTGTCTGAAGGAAAGTGCCCAGTGCTGGGAGCAGGAACTGGGGAGCCCCCCTGCTGCCCACCCCACCCTCCTGTCTCCTGTCCCACGATGTCTCCCAACCCTGAGGACCTCCTATAGGGTCTCTTCTCTAGATGGCCACCAGGGTGTTCCTGGGCTCCAGAACCTGCTCTGGGCCCTCGCGCTGGAGCTCAGGCCCTGGGGCGGGCCCCCAGGATACCACTGTCCAGCCACCAGCTCTCTGCTCTAAAGCCACTTCTAACGGCTTTCCCCCCACACAGTCCCAAACCTGGTGTGTCTGGGGGCCCTGGCATCTGGGAACAACCCTCACTAGCCCTACCCAGGGACCCTAGAAACGATGCTCACACAGAAGTGTCCCTTCCACGCAGAGGCCACCCGTCGCTGCCCCTGGCAGGCAGGCCTGACCCGCCACACCGGCCAGCAGCTTCCTCCCCTCAAGGCCTGTGATGCCTCCAAGCGGCTTGCCACCACCCCCCAATCTGGCTTCCCAGCTCAAGGTTCAGGCTGGGGCACTTGGGCCTGGAAGGCATGTCCTCAAGAGCAAGCCTGGCTGTCCTGGGCTAGAGTTTCCGCCGCTGCTCCAGGCTCCGCGGCACCTGGGGCTCAGGACTGCAGCTCATCTGGGGCCTCACCCACGTACAGGCCCTTCCAGCCGCGGGGCAAGGGGCCGTGCAGCCACAGGGCTCCCACTCCTCCTCGTAGGGTCAGGGCTGCCCCGAAGGCTCTGTCATAGCTAGCTCCTCACCGGGCTCAACCGGCCTGCTGGCCACCAAGACCCTGTCCCCCACGGAGCCTCTCGGAGCCTGGCCAGGAGTCCGCCCAGAGAAGGCCACTGGGGGCAGCCGGCCGTGCTGAGGACACGGGCCGCTGGTCAGCATCCTGGGCCAGGAGCCTCTCTTCGGGACAAAGGGGCCTTGTGCAGCTGAATGGGTGTTTATACTGGAGCCCGAGCTAACTCAGGGCGGCAAGGCTGGGTAGGCCTGGCACTGGGCTTCCCCGGGTAAACATGGCCAAGCCAGGCACACAGCCGCAGGACTGAACTTCCACACCAGCAGTATCCTGGGGCCTCCTGCCAGGATGGGGGCATGAGGACCCGGGGGCTGGCCTGGGACGCTGCCTCGGATCCCCAGTGCTGAGCAGGAGGGAAGTAGTGTCCACAGGCTGGCAGCATGCCCACTGAGGCCTCGTGGATGGGGCACCCCGTGGCTGCCTCCCAGATCCATGGCTGCCCCCACCTTCTTAGAGCACAGGAGAGGAGGGCCCCCCAAGTCTGCAGAGACTCCCTCTTTTACTCCCAGTGAGATGTCATCAGGAGGAGGGACCTCAGGTGAGGGGTGAGGTAAGGGTGATCATGAGGGTGGGGAGTAGAGGGGAGAGACCTTGCCTCCAAGTGAGGCCACTGCGAGAAGGTCTGCGGGCTGCCACCGCAGCTCAACTTCAGCCTCCAGAACCAAGAGACCTAATGACCTGTCGCCAAAGGCAGACCCGCAGGATCTTGTGAGGGCAGCCCAAGGACTGCAACCCTCACCGTGACCAGGACTGCCGGGCAGGAGGCACGCCCCCCGCCCCACCTGTCCTCCCTAGAGCTGTGGCCATCTCCACCGCACTGAGAGGGCCCATGGGGGAGGAGCAGAATGGGGGTGCAGGGGGACCGGCCTTCCTCGATGTCCCCCCACCTCCTCACTGGCAGGCCACTGTAGCTCTCTTCGGCCATGGCCTCCCCCTGGAGTCAGGTGCTGCCTCCACTCCCAACTGCCCCCAGCCCAGGCTAAACCCCAAACTCTCCTTGGCCCCTCAGTGGGAAGGAGGATTTCCACGTGGCCAAGCGGGTGCCCAGAAGGTCCTTACTTGGGCTGACCCCCTCCCCACTGTGCCACTCTGCACTCTGAGAAGGCCAGATAGTGTAGATGCTGCCTGGGCCCGTGGGATCGGGGTGTGCACACCCAGGCCCCTGTCACCTGTAGCCTCTCAAAGAGGTCCTGGCAGGATGGAGGTCAGCAAGCCACCACACGCTGGAGAGCAGACGGCTCTCCCCAGGGCCAGCAGGGCTGCCTGAGGCCAAAGAAGGGAGTCCTGACTCAGCGGAGGCTGCCTTGGGGGCCCTGCTGGGGTGTGGGGCGTGTCCCTGAGGTGGAGAACCTGCCTGTAGGGCTGCACGTGGGGGACAGCCCCACGCACCCTGGCCCTGGTTCCTAGAGGCCTCCCTTCCCAGGACCCCAGACCCCAGGAGCCCTGGGCTGTCCTCACCCTTTCCACCCACCGCTGTTAAGGTTGCGAGAGAGCCATTGTGCCCAGCGGCCTGCAGGGGGTGCCATTGGGCTGGCCTCAGCATCCGGCAGCTGAGCAGTGACCAGTCCCAGGGGCCGGGGCCTCCACACTGGGTCTCCCAGACCCCTACCCTGGGGCATCAAGGGGTCATCTCCCTGTCGTCCCTGTCCAGCCAACAGGGGCACCAGTCCTGCCCCCTGCACGTACCCTCTGCCCTGCAGTCCCCCAGGTACCAACCTAGGCCCCCACAAATTGCATAGCAGGCCCAGCCACAGTGGGGGTACTTAGGAGGCACACCTGGGCCCAGAGCAGCTGGGGGGCCCATCACCAACCACTGAGGGTCTGGACAAGCCTGAAATGGGCCTGCCAGCAGAGGCTTGTGGCGGGGACTTAGCCCTTCCTTCCTTGGCCCCGTCCCTGTCCAGCGGGGCTCCAGGGGCCAAGGCAAAGGTCCCCTGCCCCCTGGCACCACCAGCCAGGCCCCAGGGTGTGCTGGGCTCTTGGCCCCCACCTCAGTCTTTTAGTAGTAGGCCGGACTCAGAGAAACACGCCCAGCCCCCACCTGGCCCTGGGCTCCAGGCTGTCCGGCTCACAGGTGTCTGTAGACAGACCTCACGAGGCCTAGTGAGGTGAGGGAGTGAGCGCTCCCCCAGCACCCCCTGCTCTGGAACAGGGCTTGAGGTGAGGGGACCATACCTCCTGCAGACAACAGGTGGGAACAGAGGGACAGAGTGAGGGGCTGTACCCAGCCCACTGGGGGCCAGGTTCCCAGAGGCGGGGACCTCTAACCTCGGAGCCCTGGCCTGTTTCCCCCTCCCAGTTGTCCCCCCATACCCCCTACAGACACACGCCATCAGAGGATGGGCTGGCATCCTCTGACCCAGGTGTCTACTCTGCAGGGGCAAAGATGGGGTGGGCAGGGCTGTGGGGGAGGGAATACACTTCTCTTGACCAGGTGACCTGTGACACTCAGCTTCTGAGGAGGAGGGGGTTCTGCTGGGCAGCAGAGGGGTGAGTGGCCTGTGCGATTCCGGCCTAGACCTGCGGTCTACCCGTGGGTTTCCAAAGGCATAGTGTCCATCCACTCATGGGATGGGACTGGGCCCACCTTGGGGGCCGTCTCCAGCAGGACTGGCTGCACAGGCAGCATCCCTGGGCCCTGTGGAATGGCTTTGGAAGCTATACAGGCGGGGGAGAGCTGGCGTTAAAGCCAGCCCAAGGGGTCCCACCAGAGGGCGGTCTTCCCCTGGCGTGCCAGGCTGGCAGGGCGGTTAGCGGGTGGGGCCTGGAGAGCTGCCAAGGCCCGGGCCTGGGGCTGAACCACGGGTGTCCCACACAGGCAGTGTCCCGGCCCCATGGCATGCAGGGGAGCCTGACAGGCCCTAGCGCTTCTGCCTGGGGTGTCCTCCAACCTCAGGACTGCCCAGAGCCTGCCTGCCCCTTGCCCTGGCCCAGAGCTAGTTGCTGAAGCTACACATGGCCCTCTTGGGGGCCCGTGGCTATAAGCCCTGACGGCAGGGCTGACCAGAAGTTGATGCTGAGGATGGGGGGAGGGCTGGCAGCTGCGGGTGGACCCCTAACAACCCCAACAACCCCCTTAGGGTGTGGGACCTCACACCCTAAGTTACAGGAAGCAGAGGGGGATCCAGACCAGGGCACAGAGCTCTGGAGCCCTACACGTCGTCCGCACACACAAACATGTACAGAGGGCTTTCTCAGTTCCAAGCACCATGCCCGGCCTTCGGGGTCCAGCCCCGGCCCTGTTGGAGTCCACCTTCTGGCGGGGTGAGGGGCAGAGAGTGCAGGAATAAGCAAGAACAGGGTGGGAGGAAGGTGGCAGCACTGTGGGTAAGGGGGCAGAGAGCAGGGGCCTGAGAGGCAAAAGTGCCCCTGGGGGGCTCCCAAGCACCCCCTCTAGCCAGAAAAATCCCAAGGCTGCTTCACAGCCTCTTCTGCCCCACCCCACACACACCACAGACACTGAGCCACTTCCATGGAGCTTCCTGGGCAGGGGCCTCACCACCTCCACACCAGCCAGGCAGGAGCTCCAGCGACCCAGAGCAGTAGGGAGCATGGGAGGGGGACCAGCGTGGGCTGGCCCCCGTGTCCTGCCAAGACCTCAGATTCCCACACCATGCAGGTGACCCCCATCCCCTGCTGCTCACCAGTGGACAGGTGGGTGGGGCAGCTGAAGATTGGGCTGGGCTGGCTCTTGGGACCCCAGGCAGGGGTCATCCTCCCTCATCCTCTCTGGGCTGCAGAGGTCATGGGCCAGCAACCCTTGGGGTCCTCCAAACTTGGAAGGTAGCCGCCCACCAGGGTGCAGGCCCAACCCTCCTCAGCTGGGCTGGGCCTGGGGGGTGTCACTCTGCACCAGGCCCAGCAGCAAAAGCCATCCGGACATGGGGCAGGCCCGAGGTGGGGGGCTCCTCTTGCACAAGCCCCACACTGGGTTGGCCTCAAGGAATCAGAAACACATGGCCAGGCCGGCCCAGTGTCCCCATGTCCCAGCATCCAGGCCTCAGGCAGCTCACCCACAGAGCAGAGTTGAGGCCGGGATTCCCCCTGCCCCCACCACGCGCCTTCCTGCCCCCACCCCCTTTCAGCAACAGGACAGGCCGCACCAGCTCAGCCCCTCCATTGCCCAGCTCGGTGTGCAGGTCTGCTCCACTCCGAGGCTCATGCCTCCAGCCTGGCCTTGACCGCACGAGGTGGGCCCTCAAAGCTGTAGACCAGGCTTGTTCCCAGGGGAGAGGCCCTCCTGCCCCCGTGGCCTGGGCCTCCAGGCTTCCCCAGATCCTGGTGAGCATCCAGACCTGAATGAGGCAGCAGACCGCCTGGGGGGAGTTGCAGTGGGGTAGGGGGCTCTGGGGCTACTGTCACTGTGGAGGATGGCAAAGGAAGCTGAGAGCCATGGGCTTGGCATCCAGGCCCTGGGCACTTCATGCTGCTGACAAGGCCCAGGACTGGGGACCCTGCCATGCTGCTCCCTGTTTCTCTTCGTGGGGTGCAGCACTATGGGCCAGCGCAGCACTGAGGGGCTACCTGGAGGAAGGGGCTCTGGACGGGGGGTGGGCACGGCCAGCAGAGGGCCTCTCTCCAAGAAAAGGCTGAATGTTGGTCAGTGCCCAACACAGCCATCCTCTCTGCTGCCCAGGGGGTCGCCATGTCACCCTGGGGAGGCCCCACCCAGCCCCAGGGCCACCAGGGCCAGGCAGGCACCAGCCGGATCTGTGCCCGCCCTGACGTGCCCACCATGTACTGCTTCCCTCCGGGAGCGCACCCTACACACCAGGTGCTGGCTCGCCTGCCAGGAGCATGAGCTCACTCCACTCTCCCTCGGCAGGGCGGGCCATACCCCACCCCACAGGCCACGTGACTTGCCCGAGGTCCCACAGCCATCATGGCCACTCCCCACCCTGCCCCATCAGTGGCTTCCTGGAATAGCCCGGGGGTTCCCAGGTCTCTTTGCTCTCACAGGGACCATAACCGCCATGAGCAAGGGCCCAGACGGAGCCCAGGACAGCCTGGCACCTGGCAGGCCTGGTGGACAGGAGCGCTGGCTGGAGAGGGGCTCAGGAACCCCCAGGCTTGAGACGCCCAGGGCTGGGCGCTGTCTGGTCCAGATCCCTGGAAGGGGAGGGCAGGCAGGCATGGTTGTTGCTGTTGACACATTTCTCTCTCCCATTTCCCCCAGGCTCCTCCCACCAAGCAGGAAATGCTGGGGCTCTCCTGTGGGCCACAGGCCAGGCCTTCTGGACGCTTCTGGGAACCCCCTCCCCACATTCTCAGAAAGCTCTTGCCCTGAGCCCAGGCTTGTCTAGCCCAAGGTGCCCCTCCCTCCTGCCAGGGACAGCTGAGGAAGGTCAGCATCCTGGAAGAGGTGCCCTGGGCCTCGCTGGACACCAGCCCAGGGGGAGGCTGGTAGGCAAGGACTCTGGACAGGGGCTTAGGTCAGGCGAAGGAGGAAGCAGAAGGGGATCCAGACCAGGGCACAGGGCTCTGGCCAGGCTGTGAACACTCTCTTCACACTAGGGTCCCCAGATTCTAAGACCTGGGCCCCTGTGCTACCCCTGCAGGAGGGGATGGGGACAGTAAGCAGTGAGGCCATGCCATTCTGCTGGTCATGCCAGTGTGGCACCGTCTGCCTCCCGCCTGTCCACTTGGAGCCACTCTGTCATGGAGCTCCATTTGGCAAACTTGGCCAGGGCCTCACCTGCGGGGGGCTGGGGGGCTTCTCAGAGGAGCCCCTCCCAAGAAAATCTCCCAGAATGCTAACATGCCCCCTAAGAACTTCTGCTCACAGACCCTGGGCTCCCCCAGCAGCCCAGAGGCTCAGGGACGGTGTCCCACAGTGCAGGGACTTGGGCAGGGAGTGTGGGGCACGGAGGCTGGTGCCCTGGCCTCAGGGAGCTAGGAGTGGCAGGCCACGGGGAGGGCCCAGCGAGGGAGAGGGGTTTTCAGAGGGTGGATGGCCCGGATGGTGACCTGTGGGGAGGAAGTGGGGACACCTGGGAGAGACCTGGTGGGGGCCCCAAGGGCCAGCAGCCACTGGGGCCATGGGGGAGGGATTTTCCAAGTGGCCAGGGCTCTGAGGCAGGGTATGGGGCCATGTGGCCACAGCAGGGCTGGCCAGGTGCCCCCACCCCAAACCTGCTGGAGGCAGGCTGCGGGGGCAGCGGGGGTGCGTGACCAGGCCGGCTGGTCACCCATTCTGAGGTTGGAGAGGCAGGCTGGCGGCCAGGGCCTGGCTGCTGTCTCTGCAGGGCCCTCTCTGAGGACACCCGGTCCCAGAGGAGCTGGGAGGCCAGAGCCCAGCACAGCAACTGGACAGCCGCCACGTTGAGCAAGACCCTCCTGGCGTTCCCAGGCAGCCCCTGGCCATGCCCTCAATCCAGAAAAAGCTGGCAGGCCGGAGGTAGGAGGGGGACAGGGCCTGTGGCTACACTGGGTCTCTCGGGGGAACCTGAGCCCGGGGAGGGGTGAGTGGCCCCGAGCAGCAGCCTGAGGGCTTTCTGAAGGAGGCGTTGGCCCCCCCAGTGCCCTGCCCCTTGGCAGCCAGTTTCAGAGGCTTCAGCCGGCGGTTCTCATCAGTTCAGGGAACCAGCGGTTTGGCGGAGGGGCTGGGCTGGGGGGAGGGGCTGGCCTCCGCCAGGCAGGCACCCATCCTTGTCCCTGTCAAGCCCCAAACCCTTCGTAGGCACTCGTGGCCATGGACGGGACCTTGTGGGGAAAGGGGGGTCCATTCCACAACATGGGTGCCAGCTAGGGAGGCTTCCTGGGGGAGGCAAGGCCTGGAGGATAAGGACCTGGGAACAGGAAGGGAGGAGCTCCCAAGGAGGAGGAGCAGGATGAGGCTGGGCGGTCTCACCACCTCACAGTGGAAGTCAGGCTGGAGATGCCTCCTCCAGAACAGGACAGAGACAAGGGGCAGTGGGCACAGGCCTCAGAGCCTGCCTGCCTGCCGGTGCCTGGACAGAGGAGGCCATGGAGACGGGCAGCTCCCGTGCCCAAAGTCAGCGCAATCCTGTTTCATAACCAGCCTGGATTCCACCCCAGCCGAGAAAAGAGCATAAAAACCCAATATATTTTAATTATATCTTTGAGGGCCATGAGCACAATCGTTTCCAGATGGGGACCCGAATGATGGCTGCTCTGTGCTTGGCCCGGGGTTGGGGGAGAAGGGAGGATGGGCTGGGCCCCTCCAGGGTGACAGTGGCTGCTGTGGCTCAGGGCTCACTGCCCAGAGGCGAGGAGCTCTCTCTTACTGCTGGTGACTTCCATTTTACAGATGGGGAAACTGAGGCTCAGGGCTACTGGACTGCACTGCCTGAGGGCAGAGTGGCACCCCGGCCCAGGGTGGCACCCTGATCCAGACAGGGGGATCCCTGGGGTGGGCAGCCCGGGTCTTGGAGCAGGGGCCTGCAGCAGACCAGTGTGTCAGGGACGTGATTGGCAGAGGGTCTGCTTACAGCTGAACCCAGCTCCGTCCCAGGGCTCCCAGAGTCTGGGGTGCTGTCCCAGGACTCCTGCCTGCCCCTCCCGCTCCCTCTGGGCAGGAACAGACCCAGAGCAGCATCCTTCTCAGCTGTGAGACCCCTGGGGGCCTGCTGGAGGCCCTGGTCCCACCTGCTGGGAGACCCAGCCCCATAGGGCAGGGCACGCACAGGGTGGGTACTGGAACAGGAAGGTCCCCAGGAGCTCAGGGAGGCTGCTAGGAATTCTGCCAGGTAATAAGATTCTCTGCTCGGCCTCCCTGGCCCTTCCTGTGGAGCTGGCGGCCCATGTCTACCCAGCACCCCCCCACCCCGCTCTACTGCCCCACTGCACCCCTCACCCCAGCCCAGCCCCGCCGGAGTAGGCAGGACACCCACCAGCCCCTTGCATGTAATCAGAGGACGGACAGGACAGCAAGGGGCCTCCCATCTCTGCCCACACGCAGGGCTGAGGCCCCACCCTAGTGGTGGAAGCGGGAGGGCCCAGGAGGCACGATGGCATAGAGAGGGTTTGGGGAGGGCAGCTGCTGGGCCCCCAGTGGGGGTGCCCTCACCCTCCAGGCTGGCTCGAGGATGCTGGCCTGGGCTGGGTGCGCCCATGCACCTGGTTGGAGTTCGGAGTCAGCCCCACCAGCTCTCCCCAGCCACACAGTTGCCTGGCCTCGGTGCCCTACCTATAAAATGGGCACCAAGCAGAGGGTCCCTTCCAGGATGTCCAGGAAGGTGTGGAGGGGTGGCTGGGTCTTATGGGTGGCGTCGTCTTCCGGCGACGGCGTCTCCTGGGCTTGTACTCTGGGGAGACTCCACCACGACACCCTATCTTCCGTCACAGCCAGCATCCCAGAGGTGACCCACCAGGGGTCTTGTGGGGGTGGGGAGTGGAGAGATAGGCTTGGCCAGGGACCAAGGTGCTGCAGCCCAGACCTGGCCAGGATGGCCCCAAGGATGATGGCCTAGGGCCTTTCCCTCCCAGCACCCCGCCCTCCCAATGACCGCAGGGTGACCCTACATGAACTGCAGCTGGCAAGGTCAAGGTGGGGACTTGGCCCAGTGCTGGGCAGAGCACCCCTACCTCCTGCGCCCGCTGCCAGGCCCCGGGGCACCCACGGCAGACGTGATGTCATTCTGTGGCCTCACCTCCGCTGGGAACAGTGAAGGTGCTCCCTCGGCCCACCGAGGCAGGTGTGGGTGCTCCTTCTCCCCGGCTGCCCGAGGCTGCTGACTCACCCCTCCCCACCCACCAGCAGCCCTCAGCCCTGCCCTGAGCAGGGGGAGGCACAGACCTGCCTCACCGGCCCCTGGCCAATGCTGGTGAGAGTCTGGCTTCCCGGCGCTTCCCTGGAGCCCCCCAACCGCTAATGCCAGCAGCCACCTCCCAGTGTGAGACTGCCTAGCACCAGCCAGGCCACAGGGCATGCTCTCTATGCTAGCACAGAGCTGACCCAGGCTGCCTCCCGCCACCCAGGTCACCGGCTCCTGGGTGCTCAAACTCCACTCTCTCTGGGAGCCAATTCCCAGGATTCTGGCTGCCACCGACTTCCATTTCCATTCTCTGTCCTGCACATACTCAACCCTGCACCGTCCCTCCCCTCTCTACCCTATGCATACTCACCATTCCACCACCTCCCACCCTCCACCCTGCACGTACTCATCCCTCCACCCCCCCACTCCACCACCTCCCACCCTCCACCCTGCACATACTCACCTCTGCACCACTCCTCCACTCTCACCCACATTGCACATACTCACCCCTCCACAACCCCTGACCCTGCAAATCCTCACCCCTCCACCCCCCATCCTCCATATACCCGCTCCACACTTTCACCACCCGCCCCTCTCCCAAGTGTCAGAGCCCCGTATGGCTAGCAGCTTCGCCGTCTCTTCACCCTGCAGGCCATATACCACCCACGGCCCTGCTGGCTCAAGACAGCTGTGTGCACTCCTCTGGCTCCTGTTCCATCACTCTGCCTCTCCCATCCTGCCACCAGACCAGTCACTGATCCATCCATGCGTCCACCAAACAGGTCCTGACCAAGCACACGGGCCCCGGCCCTGTGGGGCAAGGCTGTGCTCTCAGGACCTCCCACACCTACAGTGAGGGGCCCTCCGGGGATCGGGCAGAGTGGGTGGGCACCTAGTCTGAGGCAGGTGGGTGTGGTGTGTCGGGAGGCGGGTGGGGGCAAGGGGGCTTTAGCAGGGCCGAAGGCAAGGGGCAGGTTCTGAGGGAGGCAGGGCAGGAGGCCAAGAGCAGGGCCCGAAGGCAGGAGGAGGAAACGGTGCCAGAGACAATCCCACAACAGACCCGATAAGTGCCTGCTGCATAACAGTAGTCGGGGGCCCCAAGGAAGAAGCCAAGGACTATCTTGAGACAGCTGGGTCTGGGGGTGAAAAAAGGGTTTGCCTGCCCTTCCGGGCCCCTATAGCCTGGGGCTGCCTCCACCCAGAGGGATAGGGGCCGCACCAAAGGCTGGAGCAGGAATGGGAGAGAGGTGACACAGGCACACCTACCCTCACCCCTCCAGGCTGCAGCCCAGGGTTGCGGACAGGCCTGAGCAGGCATGATGGAGGCATGGCAGAGGTGCACCTCCCTCCCCGTCCTTTCCACCCGCGCCAGCAGACGGCGGGCCAGGGCTGACGTCCTCTTCAGGACCCGCCTGCTTCGGGCCCTTCTCCGGCTCTGCCACGGCTGCCCAGCTGGATTCTAGCCACAGCGAGAACCTGGATGGTCCCCACAGGCCCTGAGCTAGAGCCCACCCCAGAGCTGCTTTTGTGCCTGGCGGTAAAGGAAAGATTCTGGGTGAAGGTGTCCCCCCAACATGGACCTCAAGGGCGCTGGCTCAGGAAAGCTCCCTCCCCTCAGGCGTCAGTCCCCACTGCTTCTGGGTCCTCCCAGGCTCAGAGACCAGTGGAACCAGCTCAGGGAGGCTGGGAGGACCAGGAAATGACTGCAGACTCCCTCAATCAGGGGTCTGCAGGCAGTGGGAGGTGGTCATCAGGCTCAGGAGACAAGACAGGCCCTCTCACTTCCAACAGGGTGGGTGAGGGGTCTCTGCCTCAATGCCCTGTCCCCTGGGCAGACATGGTACCTGATCCAGGGTCTTGACTACTTCCACACCTGAGAACACGGAGACCAGGCCCCACGGGCTCCCTGTCCATGGTAGTCCACGGCCCTGGCAAGCAGCACTCAAAGCTGCGTCAGGAGGAGGGTGGGCACCTGGGGTCCTCCCCATTCTGCTGGAGGCACCCAGGTGGCCATGTAATGGGTACCTGGCGGGGCTGCTGTTCATAACCCCAGATCCTGGGCTCTGCTGAGATGGAGCTGGAAAACTTGGGGTTTAAACCAAGAATGAATCCTCTGCCCGTCCTGAGACTTGGCCCAGGTCCCCAGAAGAGCAGAGTGAGCCAAGCCCCTGGGATAGGAAGTGAGGTCCTGGCAAATCCTGGGGTCCAGCTGAACCCCACCCCTTCATGAGCATGGGGAAGAGGGACAGGAAGGCCCCTGTTTCTCTTGCACACTCTCTGGACTTCTCGTTCATGACCACAAGGTCCCCCAGGCCACAGAGCAGTTCCCTGGGGAGAAGGGGGCCCTGAGACCCCGAGTGGGCTTCCCAGGGAGCCAACCACCACCTCCTGGCTAAAGAGCACACCAGCGTTTTCACCCCTGAGGAGGGCAAGGCCTAAGAAAGAAGGATAGGCCCCATCAAGGCTCTTGGTGCTTCAGCTATGCTTGACCCAGCACCCTCCCTCTCCCGCCACCCCCCCCCACCATGTCCCCTTCCCCTTGCAGCAGAGATAGCGTGGGACTGAGAAGCAGATAAACTTGCCTGCCCCAGGACCTGATTAACAGTAAATCCCAGGAAGTCCCCGCCCCATCCTGAAACCCCATCTGCAGCCTGGCTCAGCCTGGGCAGTCATCCCACCCATCCGGGGCAGGCCTGGCCCAGAGGCCACCACCGCTGGCATGCACCCGTAGCCCCTCCCCGAGGGCCCAGCCTTCTCTGCCCACTTTAGGGGTGAGATGACTGAGGGGTCCTAGAGCCACCCCTGCCCCCAGGGCCTTCCCCACTTGTCTTATCTGTGGCTGGACCAGGGCCTCATAAATGCCCTGGGGAGCAGCAGGCCCCTAGGTGAGGGCTCAGGGAGGGAGCTGACATAGTTTCTCATGGAGATGGGTCAGGAAAAAACCAGCCCGCCCAGGAGGCCCTCAGAGAGAGAGGTCCCTGGAGGACCTGTGCACGGACACTGGGGACAGCAGGGAAGGCAGCTGGGGCATAAGGACTTCCCTATTTCTTTTCCTTAAATGAGGTGGCCCACCTTCCACCCTCTGGCCATTTCCTGGGGCATCAGGGTGGGGACTGGGAAGGGGGTCAGGTCCCTAGGGCGTGTACAGTCTTCAGCCCTTGTACTAGGGCCTTCAGATGCTCAGTCGGCCTGAAGAACAGATAGCCACACTGAGGCAGGGGGCCTTGGCTGTGGTCACCTGTGGGTCAAGCCTACACAGAAGGGTAAGGCAGGCAGAGTCAGGCACCCCGACCATGGGTGGGGGGACAGCGAGGCTGGCCGCAGGACAGGAAGCTGGCTGGGCTGCAGTGGCCACCAAGTGTGGGCAGGAGTGGCCCTCAGTTGCCGGGGTGGGGGGGCATGTGTGGTGCCATTGGGCAGATGACTTAATCACAGGCGGGCTTTGTCGCTGGGCGCTTGCCTCCCTGCCCGGATCCTCCAACCAGCCCTGCCGCAGGCTGCACGCCCCACCCCCAGCCCCAGCTCCTAGCAACCTGCAGCCGAGCATGGGCAAATGTGAGGAGGGCTGGGGGCTCCTTGCCACAGGGCCTGGGAACAGCACAGGGGTGGCCGTGGGGTGCGGCCGGGGCGGGTCCATCCCAGGCCGGGCCGGGGGGACGCCTGCCGTGCCTGGCCCGTGCCAGCCCCTGGAGGAGGGCATCCTGGGAGTGGTTCTGGGCTGGCACCCTGGCAGAGGAGGCGCCGGGGCCGGGGGCTTTGTATGCTGCAAGCCCTCTTCTCTTCCTGGGCCCCCACCCAACCGATCCTGTCAGAGCCTTAGAAAATGAGACAAAGGCCCGGGAGGCCCCGGGAGGGCTGGGACACAGGCAGGAGATGGGGTTTTAATGACCGGACTCTAAGGGTGGGAGAGGAGGGAGCTCGTTAACCCTGTCGGGCCCTCTCCCTGGGGCCACCCACCCCCACCCAGGCCCCTGTCACTGACCCTTTAAGATGGAGAACGAGCAGAAACAGGGCCGGGGGCCGGGGTCCCCAATGCCCCCACCCAGGTAGCCTGTGCCCCAGTCCCCTGCCAGACAGCTGGGAGCAACTGAGGCCCTGTGCAGGAGCGGGACGCCAGCTAGGAACATGGGTCTGTCATCCCTGCCCCTCTGCGCTTGCAAGTTTCCTGTGTCCTGAGCTCAGACTAGGAGCTGCACCCCTGCAGGGGGGTCACCTGCAGTGTGGGAAACCAGGGGCTCTGCCACGCCTCCCCAATTCTTTCGCAGAGTTCTTCCTCACATGGCGAGACAGTAGGGAGCCCCTGTGGGCCCCAGAGCTGTGGCAGAGACCATGGAGGGGATGGCCACCTGCTTGTTTCCTCCTTCAGGCCCTCACATCCAGTGTCGCCTGCCCCCAGCCCCTGACATTCTCAGAGGTGCCACCAGCCAGCTCTTCCATTCCCCCCACCCCATCCCCCACAAACCACCTCCTATCCCTCACCCCAAGGTGCAGAATTGGGCCTGGGCCTGTCATCTGCTCTGACCTTGGACTTGCCATGTGGGGACTTGACGAGGCCCTGGGTGTCCTGAGCCTCATTTTTCTGGAGGGCCAGGTGTCCAAGGACCCAGAACAGAAGCAGAGCCACAGATGGAGATTTTCAGCTACGTGGGATAATCCATGGAGAACACCAAGCGTGGGGGCCAGGTGTGAGCAGCCCCCCAGGGGGCCGGCACATTGTTCCAGAGGGTGGCAGTTGGAGGAAGCAACTCCAGGGGCACCAGATAGGGCACCCCCTGCCCCCCAAGTGCCAGCTGCCTGTGGCAGGAGGACCCACTTCGGCAGCCTGAACCTGCGCATTCTGTCCTGCTCTGGACTGGGGCAGGGACAGGAGGCTGAGGTCATAGAGCCCAGCACATGGGGAGGGATGTGCGGTAGGGCCAGCTTCTCTGCTGGGCTCAGGATGGGGTGTCCAGCTGGGGAAGGGCAGAGGCCAGGGTCCCTCTGCAGGGTCACCTCTGCTCCGGGGGCTGAGCTCTGATCCCTGCCCACCATCTATGTCTATGCTGTGGGGCCAGATGGGCCCAGGGAGACCAGCAAGGGGTACCTGTGATGGCCCACAGAATGTGGGTGAGGCCAGCCAGCGGGGAGGCCAAGGTCTCGCGGGGTGTCCAGGTGGTTGGAAGGTGGGACAGACTCCCAGAGGACTCAGGGATTGGGCCTGAGAGCTGGTCAGGTACAGAACAGCCCATGCTTGAGCTGGGCAGTGAACGGGAGTCAGAAGCAAGGTGTGATGCCATTAGGGTCAGGAGACCCCCTCAAGGTGCCCACTGGCTGCATCCAAGTGCAGGCACATCGTAGAGGGCACATTCCTGTGCTTACAGGTGTCTCTCTGTGCCCACAGGCCTGGAGCTGGGCCTGGGCCCAGAAGTGTCCCCAGGGTGGGTGTGTGTGGCAGGTGCCTGACACTGAGGCACGTGGCTTGTCCATGTGTGGCTATAGCAGACCCCCCCCCCGCACCCCAGAGTCATCAGGGTGCAGGTGCTCCCCAGGAACCCCCAAGCTCTCTCCATATAGTACGCCTGCCCTCAGAACGCTGAACTTCAGGAGAGCTCGAGGCCCCTATGCCTTCTTATAGGCACTTCCTTCTTGGGGTGGGGGGTTTCTGGGAAGGCCAGTAAATGAGCGTCCGCCCAATAAAGCCACATCCCGGCCTCAGGCAAGCGGCCCTCGGCCCAGGAACCTCCAAGTCAGACGATGGTCCCAGGATTTGCCTGGGCCAGGTCTCCTCTGGGCAACCTGTGCTGCCAGGAGGGGACTGAGTTTCCACCGAACAGAACAGGAGACGAGAGGCCGCCCCGCAGTGGCCACCCCAGGCCCGCTCACCTGTGGACAGGCCAGCCGAGCTGGGGGCAGTGGCCTCGGCACAAACAGCCCGGCCTGTTTTCACCCACGGGGTTCCACGGAGTTTCCAAAAGTCTTAATAAGGGACGTGGCCTGGGCGGGAGCGTGGCCGCTGGGCTGTGAATGGCGCCTGTGAGCGCCGGGGAGAGGCCGTCCTCCGCGGCCAGCCAGGGGGGCCCGGGATAAATGGCCCCAGTCATGCCTTGAGCCGGCCCAGCGCGAGTGTGCGAAGTTGAAGCTATAAATTACCCGCCGAGGCCAGCGCCACCGCAGCGCGGGCGGGGGTGGGGTGGGTGTCCGTAAATCGGCCCTTTCACCACTGGAGGCTGCGCACGAAAGAAAAACTTTGTTTTATTAAAGCAACATCAGGGCTGCGGCCGCCCGGCTGGGAGGCGCCAACAGCGGGGCTGGGCACCGGGCAGGCGGGGAGGCGGGGGGTCCAGCCGCACCCCGGGGCCTTGGAAAAAGGGCCCGTCAGGAAGGACCAGCTCCAGCCACAGGGGGCCGGTGCCCACTCCTGCACCAAAACTGGCGGGGGCCTGTGCTGCTGGCTCTCTGGGTGGCCCCACCCTGGTCCCCCACATATTGCCGGGGCCCCTCCAAACCCCCCCACCGCAAAGCCAGCCTCCATCAGCCCCCGAGTGGGGCTCCTGGGTGAGCCACCTCCATCCCCAAGAGCTCCATCTTTCCTTCCAACCGGAGGATGACTGACATTCTGGGGAGCAGGGAAGGACCGCTTGGGAAGCCGCAGGCCTTGTACTGCCCCTGGTGGGCTCAGGCCCTGCTCTGCTGTGGGGGCTGGAGCCCCAGCCAGCCCTCATGGGGAGTCCCCCACCCCACCCAAGCCTTCCATGGCTCCCGGCTATCCCAGCCTCAGGGTCACAGGAGGCTGGGCGTGTGGTGCTTTAGGAGCTGCCTAGGATAATTTTTAGACAATTAAAGTGAAAATGAATGGAAACCAGGGGCCTTATCTCTACTCCTCCCTCAGCCAGGAGGTAGGCGCTAGTGTCCCACAGACCCTGGCAGGGTGAGTAGGTGGAAATTCAGGGTGTGTGAGTGCAGGTTCTTGCCACACACGGACTCCCAAAGGAAGCTCCCAGTGGCCCCCCAGCCCTGCCCGTGCAGGGACACCCCCTGTGCGAGGTCCTCTGTGCCCATAGCCTCCTCCAGAGCCTCCCCAGAGCACCCCAGCCCCATGAACCGCAGAGGAGGCTGCAACCCAAGGCCCACCCTCCCTCCTTTCTACACCCCTGCCAGAGGACAAGGCTGCATTGCTTGCCCCGCGCCTGAGCCCCCTAGCCAGATAAGTGCCTGGTAGGAAGACTTCCGGCACCACATCTGGCAAGCAAGTGCTTGCTTGGGGCAGCCAAGCCTCTGGCTTCTCTGTTGCAGGCGATTGGCTTTGCCTGTGCCCTCTGGACTTTCCAGATGCCTCAACTGAAGATGGGGCCTGGAGGTCAGGGTGGCAACCCCCTCTGGGCCCAGAGCGCGTCTGCCCCCATGTCCCCATCAGGCTGGAAGCTTCTTCTGCTTCAGCCAGTGGATCACAGTCCTCGCTCCCCATGTGGATTCAGAAACCCAGGCTCCTCAGCTGATGCATGGAATCTCGGGAGTCACAAATGACTGATGCCAGCCCCTTGAGGTACCAGTAACTCACACCTGCCAACCTGGGTGGGAGGTCCTGTGAACAAGACCCGCTGGGGTGGGGCTGGCCTCCCAACTGAACCCAGATTGCAGTATTCAGAACAGACCCGATATCGGAATCCAGGGAGCGAGATCAATTTGGAGGCATCAGGCAGGGAGGGCCCGGCGAGGGGCGCACTCTTGGGTTGAACCTGAAGGATAAGAAGGAGCCAGGCCTGAGTGGCCCTGAAGTACGGGCTTCTGGGAGGCCCAGGGGCTGGAGTAGATGGAGCCACAGGAGGCGGGAAACCAGGGGCCAGGGCACAGGAGCCACTGCAGGAGCAGAGTGGCACATGGATTTGGGAGGGAGGGCACCAGGCAGGGCAGCACAGGCCTGGGGAAGGAGTGGGGGTCGAGGTCAATCCTGGGCGAAGGCTGAAATTCCAGGGCCTGGGACTCAGCCTCCTGTATCCTCAGGCTGCTCTAGGGCCCCTCCCTGACACGGTAGGCAGAACCTGGGCTGGGTTAGGGTGCCAGTCTCCGCCAGGGGGCCAGGGGAAAGGGCCTGGGAGATGGCTGTGCCCCCGGAATCATGCTGCTTCCAGCCCGCCACCCAGGAGATGAAAGGCCGTACGTTGGCCCTGCCCTGTTCAGGCCCCCACAGTGCCCTTTGAAGGCTGTGGGAATGCCTGCAGGGCAGACGGATGCCAGGCACTGGGAGGGGGGCTGCTGGTGTTGGGGCACTGGCCGAAAGGGCCTCCTGGCTCAGCCCTGGCCACCTCCCAAGGCCACACTGTCACGGCCTTGCCCTGTCAGAGATGCCAGTGGGCAGTGGGGGCAGGGGGTACCACCATTCTCCACCGGTCGCAAAAAGCAAGGCCTGTGACCGTGCCTCAGTCTCTCCATCTGTACTGCCAGTAGACAGAGACCAAGAAGATGTGGAATCGAGACTCCCACATACCCACCCCTGCAGTGTGGGCCTCAGGGTTGACAAGGGTTCAAGGAAATGCAGGCCTCCCAGGCCCCTCTGGAACCTCTCCTCTAGGGGTTACCCCACTGCCTGGCAGGCCTCGGGGAAACCTCCCACCAGGACCGACTGTGGGGTGGTGGGGCAGCCTCTGCATCAGTCTGCTCTGGCTGGGAATCCCTCCGGTCTGATCCCAGCTGCCATCCGGGATGCAGGACAGACTACAGGGAACCTGAGGGCGGGGGGTGGGGCCTGTTGCTCCTCTCCAGGGAACCTGAGGGCGGGGGTGGGGCCTGTTGCTCCCCGGGGCTGGGCTGGGGCTGGAATGTTTGCATTCACTGTTTGCCTGAGGAGGGTGGTGCCCCCGGGGTGGGGGGGGGCCCTCCTGGGGAGCCCCTCCCGGTTCCTAGGGCCCCAGGCCCAGCTGAGTCTACAGCTAAATCAGCTGGGGTGGGGGAGGGACCCTTTGAGTCGGATGGGGAATTCCAGGGCTGGTCTGGACACAAAAGGGTCCTTCCTGCCTCCAGCCTGCCCCTCAGGGACCCTCTGTGCCCTGGACCCCGAGACCCCAGCCCAAATAGTTGCTCAACCAGCTCCTCCCCCGCCCAGCCCTACGGGTCCCGGGGCTTCCCAGCCCAGCTCGGAGATTATGCAAATCCCCGGCGGCTCCTTAATTAAATCCCTAACGAGGCGCTGGGGCCGGGCCAGAGGCGGCGCTGAAAGCCGGGGTCACGCTCCGGAGGGGCCCGGCCCGTCTGCGACGTGAGGGCCCCCTGTGCCCCTACCAGGCCTGGGAACCTCCGCGCAGCCGGAGGGGGTGGCCGGGCCGGCCCTCCTTTCGCCGGGCCGGCCCGCCCCCCCGCCTCGCCCCCAACTCCCGACCGGGTGGCTGGACCCCAGCCCCACCTAGCGGCTTCGCCCCGGGCCTCAGTCTCCCCAGCTAGGACGGCCGGTCCCCGCGCACCTGCGCCGGGTCCTGCGGGCTCGGGGTCCTGGGGGCGGGGGGCCGCCGGGGTCGGGGGCGTGGCGGCCGGGGGCAGCGGCCCCCCCGAGCCCCGCGCTCCCCTTTCAGACGCGGGTTGTTGGGCCAACAGCCCGGCCGGCCGCCTGAAAGGCCGGGATTAGCGCACATTAGCGGCCCTTTGAGCGGCGCCCGGGGCGCCCCTTCCGCCTGCCCCGCCCCGCACAAGCCGGACCGCGGGGCGGGAGGCTGGGGGAGGGGAGGCCAAGAGTCCCCCCTTTTTGTCAGGTCTCGGGTCAGGGTGTTAGCCCCGCCTGGAGCCGAGGGGCGGCCAGCACAGACGGCGAGAGGGCCGCTGCCCAGTGGGGTCCGGATGGCCAGCATGCACAGCGGCCTCCTGACCCGGAGCCCTACCCGGTGGAAGCCCATTCCCCCTTCCTCCAACCTCTTTGCCACGGCTTCAAGGGGGTGACCTGGGGAAAGCCCCAGCCGCTCTCTGCTCCAAAGTGGCCTCCGCATGGGGGTCGAGGATGCCGCTTGCTGGCCTGCCACAGGGTCTCTCAGGCTCCTAACAGTGAACAGCGACCCCCAGAACAACCGCAGGGCTGTTCCCACGCCCACCTCCAGTCCTAGCTTCTAACCTTCTCCCTGATCCAAACATCTTTTCCTCCCAGCAGCCTGCCTGGATTTTCCCAAACTGAGCTCCAGGCCTCTGGGTCTCCAAAACTTTCTTCTTCTCCTGGACGCCCTGGCTCAAAGGTCCCCCCAGTGGGTTAGCATCCCTCCCTCAGCACCCAGCTAGAGGCTCACTCTTTTCTCTCAGAATAATCCTTGAGCCCTGGGCCCAGAAAGGAGACTACAGGTGGGAGTAGCCCCTGTCCCCAGCTGGAGTCAGGGATGACACAGTTTGCTGAGTGCAGCCCGCCTGCCGCACCTTGTCCCAGACACCTGACCGGGACTGACTGGGGTTAACTGAGGGATGGGTGGGGAAGGAGCCAGCCATCCGGGTCACACTCTACACCCACGGCCCCCTTCTCACTCTCACCTAGCCACCTGCCTGTTGGGGGCGACCGCTGGCCCAAGGACCCTCAACATCGACCCGCATGACCAGCACCGGGACTGGGGGTCCGGTTGATGCCCACCTGCTACCAGGCCCCACATGTGTACACGCGCGTGCACACACATGCCCACCGGGGCTCCGCAGCGCGCCCCCACCCTGGGAAGAGTAAATATCTTCTCCAGAGGAAGCAACAGGCCTGTCTCCCGAGAGAAAAAATGTGGCCAAACCAGACCCAGGAGGCCTGTGGGCCCCTCTCCTGCTACCACCCTGGAGTCACGATGGCCTCTCAAGTTTGGTGGTAAAACATTGACAGCCCCCCTCCTCCACGGGCCTGGTTCTCACATGGGCAGGTGCCTTGGGGGAGTATGGGGCTGAGCAGGCAGGTAGGACACGGCAGGTGTTGGTGTGTGTGAGCATACGCGGTGGGGGGGGGGGGCTGGGAGCTACCCCTGCCCCCTGCCATGAGGAGGGACTCTCAGAGCCTGGAAGGCCCCCAGGGCTGCCCCATCTGCTCAGGGGATCTTGCCTAAAAGAGACAAAGCTCCCTTGCTTATGGGCCTGCAACTCTGCTACCTGAGTCTCCCTGTACCTTCCCCACCCTCCCCCCCATCACCACCCTGGGCCCCAGATGGGTCGGGACCAACTGCAGACAAGCACAGGGCCTCTGGGCCTTAAGGGAGAGCCCCTGGCTATTGGGGGCCCAGAACAGAGGCTCCCTGGGTCCTGGGCCTCACTGGGATGATGAATCCAGGGGTCTTGCCTTTGTTGGCTTCGGAAGGATGCGACTGCCTCTCACTTCTTTGCCTCTGGAAAGGCAAAAGAAGGGCAGTCGAGACCCTCCCCTGCCCAGGGGCCCCCACCAGCCTAGCCAGGACAAGGACTGGCCAGGCCAGATCCTATGACTCTGGAGAAACCACATGGAGCCTGGGGTTTGCCTCGGGAAACCCGATCAACTAATGACAGGTTTGGTGTGGGGGTGACTGGCTGAGGCCCCACCACAGGCCTATCAGCAGCAGAGGACCCCCATTCCCTCCACGTCCCCATGGCCGCAGATGCCAGAAGCCAGGCCTCAAGGCCTCTGACACCATCCCCCAGCGTGTGTTTGCCCTAGTTGGACCCCCAGCGTCTCACTCACCCTGGCCACCCAACCCCTCTCGGCCAGCCTGTACCAGGCCCTCCCCTGCCCTAAGGACATTTGGAACTTCTGGAGCTGCTCTTCTGGAAGCAATCGCAAAAAGGGTGTCAGGCCACGGAGAGGCTGTGGCCCTGCATTGTCACCTGCATCTTCCCTGGACCAGTCTGGCCCCTCTGCCTGGGGCCTTCCAGGCTTCGAGGCTCAGAAGGGATGGCCTGGGAGCTCGGGTGGTCAGGAGCTACAAACAGCCACGGGTATCCTGCAGCCATCAGGCCCTGTGGATATGCCCGTGGGGACCCAACCCTGTACACACTAGGCTCAGCCCAAGCCTCCCAGAGCCCCGTGGGGGCTGCCCTTCTGGTAGGGTCCAGTGTCCGGCACTGAGGCAAGGCTGTGGGCAGCTTGTGGGGGGTCTGGGCGGCGGCAGGCCTGCGGGGTCCCCAGAGGATCCTGGAATGGCCCACTCACCCATGCCCCCACTCAGGAGGGGAAGCTGAGGCATGTCCTGGAGGCCAGTGAGTGCAGCGGGGATGGGGGAGCCAGCTGGGGAGTGCAGGTGGCCTCCTGGGACTCATGGGCACAGGGCACACACTGCCTGTCTGACGGTCTGACGGGGCAGGGCACCAGAGCCTCCCTCTGTCGCTGCAGCCCAGGCGGGCAGCTTTAATTACCACTCGCTGGGCCCATTGAGCCGAGATAATCTGGGCCCGCTGCAGGCGGCGCAGGGAGGTGCCTCCTCCCCCCGCAGCCCGGGCACAGGGTCCCCAGGTTCTCACGTCCTGCCGGCCCCAATTAAAGAGAGCTCGGCGGGGCTGCCGCTGCACTAATGAGCTCCGTGGGCTGCTGGGCTCCGCGCCAGGGGGGCGCAGGAGCGGCGGGGTGGGGGAGGGGAGGCTTGGGACCATTCCAGAGGGGAGCCCACGGGCCTTCCCCTATCTGTGTCCACCTGCCCAGTGGAGCTCTGAGACATCCTTGTGACGGAGAGACACCTGATGCAGGAGGCCCCCTCTCTGTGCAAAACCCCCTGACAGCCCACACTCAGAAGTCAAGACACCCTCCCAGGGCCAGGAGCCAGGCAGGAGCCAGGGTCTGGAGGGCAAGTGGCGGGCGCCGCAGGGGTGGGGGCTGGGGCAGAGGCAGAGGGCAGAGGTACCTGTCCTGGCAGCTGGCTTAAGACACAGGGGGCTCCCTCTCCATCCTTCCCATTCAGAGCAGCCTCCCAGGGCCCTGGGAGGGAGAAGTGAGGGGCTGAGGGGGGCAGGACGGGAGCCCTAGAGGATGGGTATCAGGACCAGGGGAATCTTCCAGAAACCTCTGAAGGTGACCAGGGGAGCCCAGGTCAGTTTGGATGGGGCAGCCCAGACCTCTCCCAACCCAGGGCTTCCGGTCACTGGGGCGCTTGGGGCCGAGTGGGACACACAGGACTCAGTTGGTGAAGGGAGACAGGGCACTTGCAGACCGAGATGGCCAGCTGGGGGGTTTGGTGTCAGGCTTACCAGGAACGGGCTTACCCCACACTGCTGCCTGTCCTGTGCTACTCTCTGAGCTTTGGAGGCCAGGCTGGGTGTGCGGGGCCTCTGAGAGGCTGGGACTGCAGTCTGTCAGTTGGGGATGCTTTTAGGGCCAGGGCCCCCAGCGTCTGCTGGGACTTCCGGGTCTGCCCCTCGAGTCACAGACTGTGTCTGTGGGGCCCAGGACAGGAAGTGGGACAGGGGCCTTGGTGGGCAGATACCCAGAGGGGAGCAAGAGTGTAGGGGGCTTCTTGGCCAGCAGTGCACATCGGGCTCCCCACCCTGCTGACCTGACCCCTGAGGGGAACCCGGAGGCTAGGTCCTGACCAGCCTGACCCTCATGCACACTGTCCATGCACACGGACGTGAACCACCGACCTGTGCTCATACGTGTGGACATTGGGTTCCTGGACAACCACAGGCCTCAGGACCGGCCCCCCACAGGCTTAGGGCTCCGTGAATATTTGTTGCAGCCAGGGAAAAGGTCGACGGTCCGCACAGAGAGATCTGGAGGCCGTGTGGTGACCCAGTTTACTGGAAAAGCCGGAGCCCAGCAGAGGGTTTGGCCAAAGCCAGCTCCGTGGGCACCCCAACACATGGTCCCAGAGACCCGGCGAAGGCAAGGGACCCCGGGACAGGCCAGCCCATCTCCCAGGGTGGAAGACAAAGGCTGGAGGAGGGTGCCTTTGCCCCCTGCCCGCAGGGTCGGGTGACGGGTGTCCCAGGAGCCGGACCGGGGAGCTGGGCCAGGCTGGGATGGGGTGAGGCCAAGCCTGTGTTGGTCCGATGGCTGCACTGCAGCTGGCAGCCCCCCTTGGCCAACTTCCGCCTCCTCAGCTCTGGCTACTTCATCTGACCCAGGCCTTGAGGCCAGTCAGGTACAAGGGCCATTTGTGTTCTTGGAGGAAGGGGGTCCCCTTGGACCCCCGAGTGTGCTCCATGCTTGCCCCTTGCTCCTGCCAGGAGTCCCCCCGCCCTGCTGTCCCCTTGGGGCACTGGCTTTTGCCTCTCTGGGGGCAGGGAGGTGCCTGGCAGCCACAAAGGAGCATGGGGCAGTTTGAGCCCCTGAGAGAAGCTGATGGGAAGGGGGGCAGCTTCTCGCTTCCACTTACCCCTCCCTTGGGGCCTGCCCCTTCGAGCCCACCCCCCTACTGGGCCAGGGCTGGTGCCAGCCCTTGTCCCCGGGACAGCCGGTGAGCGCCACAGGTGCTATCCGTGACAGCAGCAGAATGAGCCCGTCGCACCCAGGGCAGGTGTCGGCGCCTGGGACAGGGCCAACTAGAAACCCAACCCACCCCCCTACCCCCACCCGCTGCAAACCTGGCAGGCCTTCCCCTGAGAGAGAGAGAGAGATTAGCAGGACCCTTGTCCCAGCCCCTCCCCGATCGATCTGCCCCAGATAAGGTGGGTTCCAGGGCGGGTGAGCGGGGCAGTGGGGGTGGGGGCGGGCAGGACGCAGGACAACAGGACAGGAGGAGGCCCTCCTGGCTTGGTCTTTCAGGACCCGAGCTGGGGGAGGCTTAATCTCACATCCCAACTCCCTTCCTGCTCAGGTGGCCAGGAGATCTAGGTCAGGTCGGGGGCTGGGAAGAGTGTGCACACGGGTGTGGGCTTACCGCTCTCACAGCACCCTCCCTTGGGCACCCTGGGCCCACACAGTCCCCAGGGGGTGACCACAACAGGACAGCTCCTCGTTCTTGGCCTGTGGGGTCTCTCCCCCTTGGGGTTCTCACTGCGGGCCTTCAGGGTCCTGTGTACTTCCTTGCCCAAACAGCTGGGCTTCCTCACCAAGCACACATATCCTCCTTTCTCAGGCCACAGACTTGCTGGGTCTGCTCTGGGGAGCCCCTGACTCCAGACTCTGCCCCTCCTAGCCCTCCCTGCTGGGGAGGGGGTTCCCAGGGAGGGCGGCTCCTCCTGGGGGTTCTATGGAGGTGTGCGTCTCTGCCTGGAGGGCCCATCTGCTCTGATCCCCCAGAGCTGACATGGGTAGTGGGGTGCTGGGCTCTAGGAAGGGGGTGAGGTGGACATGGGAGGGACTCATATTTCTGGGGCTTTAAACCCCCCGAGGGCTCAGCCTGTTCTCTAGCCCTAGGCACAGCCCTCCCCAGGGCCAGACTGCCTGGAGCTCTCTGCGAGTCCTCTAGAACAGCTTTCCATTCACACTGCGTCTACAGCCCTCCCACTGGCCACCAGGTCCCCCCACCTCATGGGTGCCCTCCATAGCTCTGCAGGGCTGGCCTCACTGCCCAGCCTCCTCCTTCTCTGCCTCCCCCAGCTGATGAGGACTGCTGTCTCTGCAGAAGCTGCTGTCTGATGGCCATGGGCCCAGCCGGGCCTCTCCCTGGGGTCTTGGCGCCAGCGAGGCCTTCTGCTTGGGGAGACTGTCCCTTGCCGCCACTTTGTCCCCACATCTTGGGGATTTGCCTGCAAGTCCTGGGCCATTCATACCCCTGCTAGTCTTCTATACCCCTAACTGGGCCACACACACAGTGGGCACTTTCTGGACACCAACCCTAGGCTGACCAAAGGCCACTCCTGGACCTCGACAGCTTTCCAGACCTGCTCCCTTGGGCCCAGGGCAGCCCCTATGGCCACTGAGTCCAGTTCCAACATCCCCCACGACCCTATCCCACATGGACGCTGTCCCCAGGTGCTGGTCTGAGCACATCCCAGCCACATGGCTTTGCTCTCAGGAAGGCATGCCCTGGGCCATGGCAGAGGGTGGCTGTGGGCTTTTGGGTGGAGCAGTGGGGGCTGGGCAGGGGAAGGCTCATGGGATTCCATGAGCTCCATGCTTGCCCCTTGCTCCTGCCAGGAGTCCCCCGGCCCTGGGGCCCCATGCAGATCACCCGAGGGACAGTGCCTGCCTTCTACGCTGGCCTCTGCAACCTGAGGCCTGAGACAGGTTGGCAGGGGCCCAAGTCAGCGTGGCCAACAGTCCCATGTGTCAACTTGTCAGGTCAGCAGGTGCTCCCTGGGAGGATAGACTGCTGAGCGCTCAGGTCCAGGGGACTTGGTCCATGAGGGGCTGACTGAGGCATCCATAGCCCCAGAGCTTGTCCCCGGAGGGAGCTACCTACAGGCTCCCAGCTGCCAGTTGACATACCCGTGGAGACCTGAGTCCTAAGCTGTGCCCACACCTCAGGCCCTCAGCGCCCCTTATGAGGCAGCCCCTCCACAGGGATCTGGGGACCCTGCGCATGACCTGCCTGGCCCTGGACAGAGAGGTTCTTCCCTTGGCTTCCTGCCCGGCCCTCCCGCCCCTACTTTGGAGACAGCAGTCCCAGGGGCCGCAGCTGATGCCGGGGGTCCCACCTCCCTCAACCAGGTGAGCACAGCCAACCTCAAGTGGGCAAGACAGACAAATGGCCGCCAGACAGACACCCGGCCAGCTCAGTGGCCCACACACTCCTCCAGGCCAGCTGGCCACACCAATGCCTGTTGACTCTTGGCCTCTCCTGCCCGTGAGGGGCCATGTTCAGTTGGAGGCTGGGGCTGGCTGGAGCAGCACCTGAGATGAGGTGGTGGGTGCTGGGGCAGGGGGGCTTGCCGAGGGCCCTGGCCGGGCTCAGGAGGGAATAGGTGCCCATCCAGCCTATGAGCTGTGCTGCTCTGGCTGTTTCTCCCTCCAGTCACAAACACTTCCACCAAGAAGCCATCTGGGAAGAGGACAGCCTCCACCATCCTGCTCAGGGTGGATCCTCTAGGATGGGCTGGGCCACGTATTAGCAGCACAGGGCAGGGATGTGGTAGAGTGTCCTGACCTTGCCAGACCTCACGCCCTGAGGGATCGGCAGCCTAACCCTGAATCCTCCACCCTCTAACCCTGCTCTCCTCGGGGTCACTCGTGTGGGGAGCCTCCCACAGAGCGACGCAGCAGCTGCTGCTGTCAGGGGGACCTACCACACTTGACCCCTCTCACCCTCCCCAAGGCCTCGCCCCTCCCGCTGGGCCCCTGCATTCACCTCCTCCCTCATAGCCTGTGGAGAACCTGGCCTAATACCCCTTGGCCAGGTCCCCAGGACTCACCTTAGTAAGGCTTTGCAGCAACCCCCTGGCTGGCCTCTGCCCCCTCAGTCCCCTTAAGCCCTCATACTTGCCAGCAGGGCCCACCCTCAGGGATCCTGTGAGGCTGTTCCCTGGGCCTGAGGCACTGTTCCCTGCACATCAGGGTCCTGTGGCCTCAGGCTGTTTACTCGGTGCCCCTCTACCCACCCCCAGCTCTGCCTCTGTGAGGAAGACTGCTGGCCATGAGAGCTAAGAGTTTGTTCTTCTTGACTTCCCCACAGGGCTTCTAGGGCTGGATCTGGGTCTGTGTCCTTTGCCCATGGGTGTCTGTGGCCTGGGGTGGGAAGCTCATGGTGCCCCCGGCTGGCTGTCTCCCCCACCTCCAGCCTAGGCCATAGCCCCCACCCCCACAGAAACACACACTAGACTTTCCTCAAACACAAGTCCATTTCCATTTGTGCCACACTGATTGTCTGTGCGGACAAAGGCCCCTTTCAGGGACGTCAGAGGTTCAGCAAATAAATAAATGAATGAAGTCTCCGAGAGGAAGAGGTGGTGGGAAGGGGCCGGGCTGGGGGTGGGGGCAGACAGGCATCCTCCCATCAGCTGTCCTGGCCCTTGGAGAGCACACAGACTAGGGCCAGAGTGGACGGTGGGGGGACCAGGGGACAGGCCTCCCCAGCCTGGGGGCTGTGAGCTGCCCTGGATGGGGGTGGTTCAGGGCAATGAGGCCCAGGAATCAAGTGTCACACTAAGGGCTCCCACAAAGGCTGGGGGCTGGCTCAGTCTGGCATTTGGTTTGTCCCACGATGCATCATGGGCCCTCTGGGGGAGACAGGATCAGAGGCCCCAAGCCTGGGTGCTGGGGGGCGGCAGGCCTGCATGGGTTCCCCTGTGCCCTTGTGAGCCCAGTCCCACCCTCACTGTGTACCTTCCTGGGGTCCCAGCAGGGACCCACAGTCAACTCTTAGCCTCCTGGAGGATCTGAGCTCCTTGAAAGGCAGGCAGGCAGGCAGGGTCCCCACCTGCTGCTTTCTAGGGTCCCCTGATACTGAGCCCCCTCCCAGCTCTGGGAATTCCCTCTGCCCAGGTCAGGCCTCCCTGAGGGTTCTGTGCTCCCTCTAGCCGAGGCTCAAGGGCCCGCAGAGGCCAGCAAACCCCCTGCCCTAACTGTCTTTGTCAGTCAGACTCAAGTAGAGAGGAATGGAAGGGTCCAGGAGGGCTGCCTGGAGGAAGGGACTGGGGTATTGCCTACAGGAGAGAAGGGGCTGGTCTGCTTGATTGGCTGCTGCTCCAGTCCAGGCCTGGTCCAGCCCCCAGGGCAGTGCTGACTCCTGGCTATTCTGGGGACAACAATGGCCAGCATTTAAATTCCAATTGAGTCGGCCTGAGTGGCCTCGGGCGTGAGAACGGGAGCCCCCACCCCCAGCCTGAGCCCCGCCCGCCACATTCCTGCCTCCCCGGAGATGGCCATGGCCAGGCCGTCGCCAGGGGGCCGGGAATGCAGCACTCAATGGCCAGGGACAAGGGCCCATTGAGCGGTGACGGGCCGGATTGAGCCGTCATTGCCCCTCTGCTCAGGAGCCCCCCTCCTCTGTCCCACCCGCCCCCCAGTGTTCCCAATGTCAGCTGTTAGGGGGACCCTGTGCAGGCCTTCCTGGGTCCAGAGCAGGCACAGGCAGACCTGGGTCCTCTCGGTGGACCAAGTGACCACACAGCCTCTCTCCTCTTACCCCTCTTGCCACAGCCAAATTGTAATCGGATCATGTCACACTCCTGCCTATACTATAGCCCTTGGTGCTACCAGTGCCTGCAGAAACTGAAGGCTGAGCCCCTCCTCCAACAGCTGGGCCAGCTGACCTCTCCTCCCCTCACCCACCCTTGCTCTCCACCTCCCTCACCCTGCCTGGTGGCCCCCACCCACCCTGCCACCAGCTCTCATCCAGCCTTACCTTTCCCCCTGTGCACTCTTCACTGTCCACACCATCAGCCCCACGGAGTCAGGATCCTGTCAGCCCCAGGCCTGGTCTTCGGGGGCTCCACATGGATGGACCCATCAGGGTTTTAATGCCCACAAGCATGGCCAGGACAGGTCTCCCGCACCCCAGAAAGAGCACAGTACCTTCATGGAAACCCCATTGGAGGGATGAAGGACACTTGGTTGCAGGTGTGTTCTTCCCCACAGGGCCCCTAAAGGTAGAGGCCCATCCCATGAGACAGCCCATGGCCCAAGAACTTGACCCTCAAGGGGACCTGAGTCCCTTGAGAAGGGCGCTCCTCGCTGGCTTTGCAGGGTCAGGGATCTCTCACTCCTTCACTTTGGAGGGGAAGCCCTGGGCCAGCTGGCCTAGAGAGTAGGGGGTGAGCCACCAAGAAGTCACGGAGTCCAAGGACACCAAGGAGTCACTCTGCTCACAGAGCCAGCCTCAGGCCAGCGACTGGCTGACACTGTGCGCACTGTTATCTGTCCTCACCCAGACGGATCACCTGGACAGGACCCCAGGCTTCGTGGCCCTCTGTGGCCATGTCAGTGGCCCTGTTTCAGGCCAGGATAGGAGGATGTCAGGCAAGATGCCAGGGAACCTGAGCCCAGGGAGGGTAGTCCCAGGGGGTAGTGGCTGATTGGGAGACATAAAGCCCTGGGTGCCAGGGCCCCCACTCGGGAGAGAACTGGGGGACGGGAGGGGGGCTGGCTCAGTGCCCATGGGCGGCGTGTGTCCCCATGAGGATACCTCCTTCCATCCTGCTTGGGAAGATGAGCTCACCCGCCTGTCTCCTGGGTGCACCTGGCTGGGAGGAGAAAGAGTGCTGGTGGGGGGGCAGCCTTGGCCAGGGTCAACAGCCTGCCAGGTCTGGAAATGTCCCCCAAGCAGGCACAGCAGCCCACCTCCCCCAGGCAGGACCCAGGGAACACCAGACAAGTGAGGTGTCGCAGTGCTGAGGGCCAGGTCTGGGCTTACTGAGAGCTCCCAGGGCTGTGGCCTAGGGGGCAAGACCTGGTGCGTGGGGCGCATGGGAGCCCCTAGTGCCCTTAGATGACCTGGCAACTGGGGGTGCTAGGAAGATAGTTGTGGACTGAATGCATGCCTGATTCACAGCAGGGAGTAAAGGGGAATAAAGGGGAGAGCTGGGGGCCCAGGCCTACCCCCCACCCTGTCCCACTATCCAGAGAAACCCAGGCCCACAGTAGGCCCCCTCCACCCTCACCCTGCCCAGGCAGTCTGGCAGGGGACCTGAGTCCCTTGAGAAGGGCGCTCCTCTCTGGCTTTGCGGGGGCAGGGACCCCTCACTTCTTCACTTTGGAGGGGAAGCCCTGGGCCAGCTGGCCTAGAGAGTAGGGGGTGAGCCACCAAGAAGTCACCCCTCAGGGTCCCCTGCAGGCCCCCATCTTCCACACTCCTGGGGCAGGGCAGGAACAGGGGTGGTGGCTGGGCCTTGGCTGTCAAGGGCCCGCACACCCTAAGCCCCCCGCTGCCCAGCTGCCTCAAGGTCCCCAAGGTCCCAGCCTGTGTCCTGGTTGGAGCTGGGGCTTCAGGTCCCCTGGGGGGAGGCTGTCTTGAGAGGCCCTTGCCCGTGGCTGCAAGTGGACAAGGATGGATTTGCGGAGGAAGTGGCACCCAAGGAGCGGTGAGTGGCTATGGTGGGGCGCTGGGAGGGGGAGGAGGGGCAGAGCTCCACAGAGAGGGAGCCTTGTGCAAAGCCCCCGATGTAGAGATGAGCCCTGGGTCCAAGGACTGACTGGCACAGGGGTGGTTAGAGAGCTTGATCTGTGAGTCCCTGGCTGTGCCGAGAGTCAGTCAGGGGCCCTGGGGCCCCAGAGCCACAGGGCTCCTGAGTAGAGAGTGGTGTGGTCCTGTGCAGACTTGGGCAGGACCCCTGGTGGCCTGTGAGGCAGGACCCGGGGCAGGGCCCAAGGTCAAGCTCGAGCAGCCATGTAGGTGTCTGAGGTTGGTGACCCTGGAAAGATACAGTAGCCAGCAGGGCTGGGCCCATCCCAGAGGTCCCACTCCAGCCATGGCCCCACCTTATGCCCAGGCAGCATGGGCTAGCTCCTTGAGCCCCAGATGTCCTGTCTTGGCGCCCCTCAGCTATCCCTTGCCTGGAGTGAAATCAAGGCTCTCAGCAGGACATAGCTGCAGGCTGGGGGCATAGAATGCCGAGCTGTCCCCCCAGCTGAACCTCCTATGCTGGTCTTTCCTGGACATGGAGAGCAGCAGTACCTGCTTTCTCTCTTTGCCCTGGCTTCCAGGGAGCTCAGGATCAAGCAATGACCATCCGTCCCTAGGTTCTGGAGTGTTTCTGTTTTCTCGGCCTAAGGAAGTCTAGGGTGAAAAAGCTGTGTTTTCTCAGCAGCTTAGAGCTCAAACCCACACAGCACAAGTGTGGGGGGTCTACTGCTCAGAGACAAGGATGTGCTTTCCTTTTTTATTTATTTATTTTTTTTTAAAAGATTTTATTTATTTATTTGACAGAGAGATCACAAGTAGGCAGAGAGGCAGGCAGAGAGAGAGAGGGAGAAGCAGGCTCCCCGCCAAGCAGAGAGCCCGATGTGGGGCTCGATCCCAGGACCCTGAGATCACGACCCGAGCCGAAGGCAGAGGCTTAACCCACTGAGCCACCCAGGCGCCCAAGGATGTGCTTTCCTTCCATCTCTATTCCGGGGCCCAGATGGGGTAGGGGCCTCGCCAAAGCCCCTCCTGCACCTACAGCCCTGGCCCTGGCCAAAACCGGCCCGAGGGGTGGATAGGGCCCAGGTCATCAGGGAAAGCTAGTTCTCAGGCCCCCAGGAGGGCCCAGAGCCCTTCTTGTACCCACATAAACACACGCCTCTCTCACCTGCCTCTCCTTGGCCCAAGACCGGGGACTCACTTGAGTCCTAAGCCGCCTCCCGGGTGGAAGGGGAGTCCTGAGCGGGGGTGAGTTTCCTGTTCCCAAGGGCTCTAGCCGATGCCATCCATGTCCAGACGGCAGTAGAGTTGAGATGGCAGGCGCTGGGCTCTGTGACAAGTCCCGTCCTGAGTGCGGAATGGGAAGGGAGTCAAGCCCTAGCCCCTGGCCTCCCATTTCTCTCCAAGGTCAGCCTGCAAGACGTTTCAAAAGGGCAGGGCCCTGGGTTTGAGGGAACTGGTGGGGGGCTCGGTGGGCCTAGGGACTGGCAGGCATCCCTGGTGAAGACAGCTACGTTCGGGCCAGTGTCAATGGGCCACTGTGCTCCTCGAGAGTCCCTAAACCTGCCCACCTGGCAGGACAGATGTGTCCCCACTGGCTCCAGCGAGCTGCCGTGCACAGCCCAAATGTGGGGTGCCGTGGTCAGGGGCTAGTGTGCATCCCGGGACCTCTGGGAGTCCCGCCCAAGTGGAGAGTGAGCCTATGCTCACCCTGCCTGAGCCAGCTGTCCTCAAGACCACACTCGCCCCCAACAGCCCCCGGTGCAGTCCAACACAGCTCTTCCCAGCCTGGGCAGCCGGAGTCTTTTTCTGGGGACACAGGTCTTGACTTTCAGGGGACAGAATCCTCCTAATCCCACCTTGAAGCTCCCTCCATTAACAACAGAGCCCCTCCATGAATGTGGGCCTGGGCCAGGTCTCAGGGGGCTCAGGGAGTCCTCTTGGCTACCTGGTGGTGGAGCGAGCTGCATGGAGAGGACCACGTCCCAGGCGACAGCAGGAGGGTAGGGCTGGGATTGACCAGAGATGTCTGCCACGCAGCAGACTGGCATGTTGTAGCCCACAGACCACAGAGGTGACCCCCACCCAGCTCTAGCACCCCTGAGACCTCAAGACCCCACCCCAGGCAGCCCTTCCCCTTGGTCTCACTGGCCCAGAGTCTGTGCATCAGCTAGGCTGGGGGTGGTGGGTGACTCCTCCCCGTGGCCTCGGGGCCTCGGGGCCACCCCCTCAGGGGTCTTTTCAGGGGTCTTGGTGGGGGACAGTGGGCAGGGCCTGACTTCAGGGGGCTGACTCTTTCAGGACTGGAGAGAACAGAGCTGCATGAAGGGTTTGCAGTCAGCCCCTCCCCTGCCCGTCCCATGTGCTCTGATGTCCAGAGTCCCGTCATCTCATCCATGGGGAGGCAACTTTACTGTCCCCATCTTACAAACATGCCAGAGACCACCCAGCAAGTACCAGCTGAGCTGGGACCCCTGCACCCAATGCCTTCTGGGCTAAGCCCACTTCTGGGGCGGGAATGATGGGGGGTTCCGGGTGGAGGCTCTGGGCGGCCAGGGCTGTGGATACAGAAGTCCCAAGGGCACAGGCGCATTCAGAGGTCAGGAGAGCAGAGGGGTCACAGGAAAGGGGGCTCACTTGCCTTGCTCCCCACTTCTGAGGGACATCTTCAGGGGTGGAGGGCTGGGCAGGTTGGGGAGAGCCTGAGTGGGCAGGCCTCCAAAGAGTGGGCCCGCCCCCATCCAGTCTCCACCTGCCCAGCCAGCCAGGTTTCTGGCGCTACCAGTTCCGTGAGCTCATGGCAGCGCGGGGCCCAGAACCTGTAAGCTCTTTACGAGAATACACCAGGCTTCGTGTGCGTGCCCACCCGTGCCAGATGGGGCTGGGGTGGGATGGGGACATGGGAATACAGAAACAGCAAAGTCTCGCCCAGCTCCTGGTTTCAGAGACTGGCGGCTTCCCCTTGCCCAGCAGGATGGACACACCAAGGGGGCATGAGAGCATGGCCAGACCGGGAATTAGGGAACAGGCCCCCAGCCCGGTGTGTCTTGTGAATGGCCCCACTCTTCTGCTCGCATGGAGAGTTCTGTCCCCCAGCCACTCTTGAATGTGAAGGCAGAAAGCAGCCCAGGGATGGGCCGGGGAATGGACTGGATGCCTGGCAGCCGTGGGGGAGGGACTGCCACAGGCCTTCTTCCTCTGTATCCCCATCCTCTATGGGCTGGGCCTGTAGGCCCCTACCACAGGAAGGAAAAACCTTGAGCACTAATGAGGCCCATTATTGAACCCCTGGAAGTTTCTCAGAAGCCAAGAGGGGGAGGAGGGGACATGGTCAGTGCAAATCGGGGTAGGGTGCCTGTGACGGCAGCGAGCCAAGAGGAACCAGGACCCAGAAAGTCATGGCCAGAGGCATGCCGAGGAGGAGTAGCGGTTCTAGATCTGCTGTGTGGCCCAGGGCAGGTGGCAAACTTCTTTGAATCAAAGCAGATTCCTCATCTGTCTACTTGAGCTCAGTCATCTCCTTCACCCCAAAGACCCAAGGGGCTGGGAGAGGGAGCCCTTTCCCAGCTGGCCAGGGTTGGCCAGGGTCACCAGAGGACCCAGCTTTAGTAGGCTAGCCTGGGACTTGGACTAGCCTGTAGTGCACACTGGCCCAAGGTTTCCCTCAGCCAAGTCAGGTCTCCAGGGGGCCCAGACGGGGGCCCAGAGCCCTGAGCAGAGGCTGTCTGCCGAAGCCTCTGGTCCTGCTTGTGTTCCCCGGGCATGCACATGTGAGCGCCCATGCACACGTGGAAACGTGTGCACCCAGACTTGGCCTGGGCCCAGGGAGTGCTGGGATCTGAACCCCCTGCCTTCACAGGGTGCGTGCTGGGACGGGTGTGGGGAGCCTGCCCAGCCTTGCTCTGACCCAGTTTTCCGGGCCTGGCCCAGCAGGCTGCCCTGGCAGTGGAGTCCTGGAGAACTTCTCAGCAACATGGGTGCCTGGGCCCGTGGTGTCCTGCCGGCAGGAGCCAGCTAGCTCCACGTGCTCCGGGCTGAAGCAGGCCTGCTCCCTGGGACACACGTGCATGCAGGCACAGGCTTGTCTCAGAGGTGTGCCCCCATGAACCCCCATGAGGGTTCTAGGCCTCACTTGCTGGGGATGGGCAAGCCTCCCAGGAGGCAGGCTGCTTCTGGGCCCCCCTATATCCTGCCCACCTCCCCTTCTTTCTCAGGATGAACCAGCACGTCATCCAAAGACCAAACCCTGTGGCCCTCTGATCCTGACCTGGCAGAGGGCTTCCCTATTGCTCTTTCCCGGAAATCAGCTGGGGCCCAGCTGCAGACCAGAGTCCCCGGAGGCCACAGGTTTGGGGCTAAGCCCACGGAGCCACAGGGGCTGGGCAGGCCTTGGGAGATGACCCGGAGGAAGGCGAGAGGGAGGGTCCCGTCGGGCAGAGAGGCCGCAGGAGCATATCTGGGGCAAGGACTGCGGGGAGTGGGAGAGGAGGGTGGCCATGGGAAGGGAGCCCTGGCCTGATAAGTCCCTTTGATCTGTACTGAGGCAGCACAGACCCCTGTCCTCAGATAAACTGGACCCGGAGCCACAGGCTCTAGCCCTGTCCTCCTGGTCGCCCTGCCCCCACCCACTGAGCCCAGAAGATGGGAGGCTGGGACAGGGGTGGTGCCCCACGAAGCAGGCCTGGCGGCAGGGAGGGGAGTTGGGCTTGCTCCCCGCCCTGGTCCCCCAGCCTGGCTGCATGTGGCCTTCTCTGACCCTGCAGGCCTGGCAGCAGACCCTTCTCCCACTTCCCTGAGAGGCTCCCATCGCCTTCACCCGGAGCCTGGGGGCCCCATGAAGCCCCTCCCTGGCTGTGGCCCCTTGAGCAGCCCTGTCTGACCTGAGTTCAATTCCTGTGTGAGCACAAGTGTGGACACAGCTCCGTGTGGGACAGTTGCCCACTACCCAGGCACCCTTGCCACGATGGCTACCCTCCGCCTGGGTAGGGGGTCAGCGTCCCCCAGGCCCAGGGGGCTATCCCAACCACATCGCCAGCCTGCTGGGCAGACCAGCTGGACAATAAAGTTGTCAGAAGCCTGGGGCCATGGGGAAGGCAGGCAGGCGTGGCCAGGGAGGGAGGCCTTGGGAGGCCTTGCAAAGACATCTCTATTAGGGGGTCACAAACCCTGCCCAGCCTTAGGGCCTCCCAGGACTGAGAGGAGTGGGTGAGCATGGGCAGAGTTGGCCCTCAGTCTGGAGGCAGGTGGGGACTTGCTGTCCATCAGGGCCCACAGGGAGGGCAGGCCTATAGGCAGAGGTGCAAAGTGAGGCTGGGAGTGGCATGGTGTGGGCACCCCGTCTCTGAGAGAACCCCAGAGGAACCTGAAGCCTAGGTCTCCCCCGGATTGAGAGTGCCCTGAGCAAATAGTTGCTGAGATAGGCCCCTTGTGAGATGCTTCGCGATGCTGTGCCTCAGTTTCCCCATCTGTAAGATGGTATGTTGCCAACTGCGTTGGGCAACCCTTTAGCTTCAACAGACAGTCCTCCGCCTGTGTTCAGCCTGTGCCCAGGCCAGGCTGGGGCCTTAGGACAGCACACTCACTCCTGCCCCCAGGCTTCCCCAGGAGCACAGTTTCAGAAGCTTGGGGCCCGGGGGACCCACAGAAGGCCCAGTCTCCTGGGAGGATAAGACCAGAGCAGGTTTCCTGCGGGTGTACTGGCTGCAGCCCTCATCCTGTGAGGGGCAAGCAAGACCCCACATGAACTGTAGCCTCTGACCTTCAAGACCCAGCAGATGGCCGAGAGGGGGCGGAGAAGGCCCTGTGGGGCAAGCTGCTCCCCACCTCTCCTTGCCCAGGGCTGCAGAGGGTGGGCGTGTGTAGCCACAGGGCCTTGGGTCAGCAGAGGACAGCTAGGCCTTTCCTCCCAGAATCCCCAGAGCCAGACCCCCTTCTCTAGGAAGCCCAGGACCCCCACCAGCCCCTTCCTCCCCAGGTCCTGCCTAAGCACTTTTCCAGAGCCACCTCCTTCCTCCTGACCAGCCTCCCCCCAGATGCTGTCAGAGCCTCTTCTGTGGGAGACAGAGGCCCGGAGACCCACAGAGCTGGGCAGCCACGGGCGGTGGCCCTTCTAGGACTCTGCCTCAGATGCCCGCTGTGACCTTCCAGCCCTACTGCCCACAGCATCGGCAGCAGCCAGGGCACTGAGCTGGCCATGGGGGAAGCTTGGGGCAGGAGTTGTGTCCCCACACCTCATTCTCCTGGGCAGAGGGCCTGGCTGGTGGGGCAGGGGCGGGGGTCGTGGCTCCTGGTGGGCCTGAGTCTGGCCGGGGGTGCACAAGGAGTGCGGGGCTCCCGACAACGGCTGCTTGGAAGAGCCAGCAGTCTCTGCCTGGCCTCGGCAAGTTCACTCTGCAAACAGCTGCCTCCTCCAATTAGCTCTCTTCTGCCCTGCAGGCCAGCATCCAGGAGAAGGGCCTGAGGGTGTGGCCTCCCTCAAGCGGCTGGGCACTTGCCTGAGGCTGGGGGGTCCAGCCTGCTCTGTGTGCCCCCTGAATGCTGCAGAGAACACCCACCCTTCCCCAGCTCAGTAGAACTCTCCCCAGGGCAGGGCAGCCATACCCCACCACCGCATGCTTGTGAAGGCTGTGCCATCTGAGTGTCTGTGCCTCGGTTTCCCCACCTGTCAAAGGGGAGCTGATGATGGAGCTGGCATGAGTTTCGTTGTCAGAAGCCACCATCACTACCCATGAATCCTCCTGTTCCCAGTCCCTCAGGATGCAGGTTGCCCCAGTGAGAGTTCTGGGAGTCCTCTGGCCCCAGCCTGGACTGGCTAGTGTCTGTAGCCTCCAGCAGGCAGAGATGGAGGCCTCCCCTGCCCACTGGACCCAGCTGGCCACACTGAGCTTGTCTGCTCCGGCTGGCAGCACGGCTGAGGTTTGTCCATGGGTGACCTGTGCAGGGGCAAAGGGCCAGGGATCGAGGCCCTGAGGAGGGACTTCGGCTGAGGCTCAGGTCAGAGCTCAAAGGGGCTTCCTAGAGCGGGAGACACTCACCAGGAAGAGCCAACAGGACCCAGAGGAAGGGGCATTCCATTGAAGAGGGTGGAGGCTGCCCAGGAGGGAGGAGGGTGTGACGTGGGGTTGGCCCAGAGGCCCCTGAGGCCTGGATTCCTAATTCAGCCGGAGCCTGCGGAGCGGGCTTGTTTATTCTTGGCAGGAAGGCTTGGGGGGGAGGTGGTGGTGAAGCCTTTTCAAAAAATAATAATAATAAAAACGCTCATTTAGAAGGCTCCCAAGACGTGCTGAACTCCAAAAGGGTCTTGGAAAAAATGCTGAGAAGGTTTAAGTGTAAATGGACCCAAAACACCATAATTAAATTTCCCTTAAATTTACCAGAGTTTGGGGTCAGAGAAAAAATAAAACTTAGGGAAAATACACTTGAGGTTTCAGGCAAATGCCAAGTGCTTAGAAAAATAGATTTCTGAGCTTCTCAGCGGCTACCGGCCTGGCCCCCAGCAGCCCCAGGAGCTGCAGAGGCCTTAACCCCTCCAGGACCAGCTCCGGCCACTTTTCTCCGCTGCCCTTCCCTCCCTCCCCCGCCCAGCCAGGCTCCCTGCCCACACCAGCTCCCTCCTGGCCCCCTGCTCCTTGGAGCAGCCCTCTATGTCAAGTTCCGTGTAGGGAGCAGGGGGCCCCTCACCCCAGCCTGGTTGGAGCCCAGCACAAGGTTGAGCTTTTGTTGCCCCTTCCCCTGCTCCCTGCCACCACTTTCCTGCAACTACAGGTAGCCCTGGTCTCCTTTCCTTGCTCATCTGGGAACAACCACACTTTCTAAACCTGAACTTGGGATTCCAGGGCTAGCGGTCAGAGCTAAACAAGGGGAAAAGAGACCGGAATGTCTGGACAGGGACTGTTACAGCATATGCCAGAAGACAGCCTCCCCATGGGGCATGATTATTGCCCTCTTTGCTCAGCCTGCCAGGGAGCTCAGAGCTCAAATTAAGGCTCTTGTACAGTAGCTAGTGTTGGCCCACGGATTTTGCAATACTTTGTCTTCTCCACGTTCTTTAGAATTCCGTTTCTGTTATAACGGGCAAATCAATCACGCTTTTTATTTTAATCCTCCTCCAATTTTCTGAGTACAAATTTAAAAGATAGAGATTACCCATAATCCATAGCAGCTCTGGCCTCTCTCAAATCTGTTCTTTCTTCGGGGGAAGGAGGTCTGCTCAGCCCAGCTCTCTATGGAGAGGCACCTCCTGCTCCATGCTGTAGACTCCCCTTATCCCTGGGTCCCACACGCAGGGGTAGGGACTGTCAGTAGGCAGGCTGGTAGCAGTGGTTTCCAAGAAGGTGGAGATGTGTGTTTGGAGATGGAGAGCTCCCGGGGGGAGGTCAAGCAGTGCCCTGGGGGTCCCCCAGGGCCTCCCAGAGAAGGTGAACTAGGCCAAGATGTGAGGCTCCCTTGGGCCCTGTTTCCTCCATCAAAGCACTCAGCCCGGTGGCAGAGCAGAGCAAAAACTCCATCAACAGCCACATCTCTGGGCCAAGCACTCCATTCCAGGGGTAGCGGAGTGGGAGGCTCTGACCAGGGGGTCTCCACACCCTGGCTTCCAACAGCAGCCTCGATGGCCACCTAAGGGGTTAGCAGGCAGGATTGGAGTCTGCACTAGGCAGTGGGAGGGGAGGAGGAGTGGCTGCAGGGCCCTGGGCTGACAGCCTGCCATGATCCCCACACCCAGGGCACTGTGCAGCCACCCCCTCCCCCACCCGCCACAGCATCCCTCCCCGCTTGCACCTGCACAGGCCCCAGCAAGCCGGGCAGCCTGGCTCTGAGTCACCAATCAGGCTGGTCTGGGCCAGGCTGCCCAACAGCCCCCAACTCCAGCCCAAGGCCTCCTATACTCACCTTCACTGGGGCTTGGGAGAAGGGTGGCCTTGCGGGGGGGAGTGGACAGGGAGGCATAAATCCTGAAGGGAGTGGGGCAGCCCTAGGACTCCTACACCCCCACTCTGATCCTCTGCAGACTCTCTAAGCCCCTGCACCTGCTCCCTGGCCTGAGGTGCCCCAAGGGGGCCTCCCTCATGGGGTCCAGGAGGCCTGCAAAGAGTCCCAGGGGAAAATCTCCATCAGGAGAGCCATGCTGACACAGTGGCGACTAATGGCTCATTTTTAGAAAGTGTTGCTGAGATGTTGGGAAACACAGCGCAGATGGCATTGTGAGTACCAGGCCTGGTGTCAAGGTAAGGCCCTGCGAAACGCTGACTTGGAAATAACAGTTGTGACCAATACAATTATTTTTTCAGTGATAATAAAAAAGGCCTTCCAGCAATGCCCTCCCCATGGTGAGGGTGGGATGGGCTGGACGACTCCCCCAGTGCTGGCAACAGGCAGTGCTGGGGCCTTTTGGAAGCAAATTGGCAGAATCTGCCAAGAGCCACAAGGACCTCCTGGCCACCTGGAGGCCGGCAGACATTCAGGAGAGGCCAGTGGAGAGGTCACAGCGAAGGGAGCCCTTCAGACTGCGTGCCACGGGAGGAACCAGCGACCACAAGCTGTGTAGACAGCGGTATAAGACACAGGTCCACTTGCTGACCCCTGGAGACCAAGAATGTGACCTCATTCTTTGTGGTATTGTTAAATTATGCTCTTGGGATGATCTTGGATGATCTCGGTGGGTCCTACCTCCAATGGCAAGTGTTCCTATAAGGAACGGAAGAGGATGGGAAGAGGAAAAGAGTGGGCACAGAGTGGGTAGCAGTCACCCGGCCGCCAGCCCAGGAGCACCTGGAGCTCAGAGGCTGGAAGAGGCAGGAAGGACCCCCCAGGCCCCGGAGCCTCAGGGGGAGCAGGACCCTGCCCACACTTTGATTTCCAACTTCTGGCCTCCAGGACTATGAGAGACCACATTTCAGCCAACCGGTGTGTGGTCATTGGTTACAGCAGCCTTAGGAAAGGAAGACGGAGCATGAAGTACCCAGGCCTGGCACTGGAGCAAGAGGAGGGGCACGCTCCCTCCCAAAGGCCCCAAGTGCAAGGGCCCATCCCCCAACAGCCTCTCCTCTCGCTAGTGCTGCCCAGTGGCCAAAGCCACACATGAGCAGGACAGGAGGGGGCCCCTGATGCTGTGTGGGCTCAGGCTTATTGGGACAGACAGAAGCACGTAGAGACCACTAACACAGACCCATAAACCCTGTGGGCACTTGGGCCATGGAGACGTTCCTAGGAGGAGAAAAGCAGGAAAGTTACTCAAGGGAGGGTGGCTGGATGCCCACACTCAGAGACCAAGGGATGCAGGACGCTTTTCTCAGGGGCCCAGGGGGGAACTCTGGGTGCTATCCTGGGAGGGGACCTGCAGGGGACAACCAGAGCCTTTACTGGGCCTCAGAAGGGTCCTCTGAGAAGCCATCCGTCAGGTGCCAGCGGCCAATCCTCCTCCCCTGCTTCACTCTGAGCAGATTCCTGCACCCTCTGCCTGCTCTGTCCATAAGCAAATCTGGAGGACAAATCCAATCCAGTTCACACAGATGAAGAGGGTTAACAGGGCAACAATTCACACCCATCCTTGTATATTGAGTGATTGATTCATTCAGTAACTTGTTAGGGGCACCTGGTAGCTCAGTTGTTTAAGTGTCTGACTCTTGGTTTTAGTTCAGGTCATGGTCTCAGGGTCATGACATTGAGCCCTAAGTTGGGCTCCATGCTCAGCGGTGGGGGGGTTGTCTGCTGGAGAGTCTCTCTCTCTCTGCCGCTCCTCCCACTCATGACCACTCTCTCTCTCATATATATATATATATATATATATATATAAAATAAATAAACCTTTTTAAAAAAGTAGCTGATTAGTTAAGGAACTGGCTAGTATATTAGAGCCGTATATGCTGCTGTGGCCCCTGGGACGGTATCCCAGGAGGGAACCCAGGTGGGGCTAACCTGGGGCTGTGCACTGGAAGGGTGCAGACAGAGGGACCAGGGCCAGCACAGTGCACTCGGGCTTCAGGAGAGCAGGTAACAAGAGCAGCATGCCTCGCAGGTACCAACTGCTCAGGTGGGCGCCCTAGGGTTGCAGGAGGGCTTCCTGGGGGTGGGGCTCTTCTAGGTCCCGCAGTCTGGCCTCAGAGGCTGGGGTTTCTCCAGGTAGGCATTTTCAAAACACAGGCTACCCCCTGGATCTGCGGGGGGGGGAGCTGCTAGCGCCCTGTCATAGGGGGACTTTCATGGCCCATTTTCCTGATGAGCCCCCAGAGTCCCAGAAGCCAGGTGGTCCAGAGGCACTTGGGTGGGACAGGCCAGAGTCCTGCCCCTGTCTCCCCTCCCTTCTCTGGTACCCCTTGGGGTTTGCCTGGAAGTGGGAGAAGTGCCCTTTTCCCGGTGAAGGTCACGTCGGTCTCGTGGGGTCCTATCCATTTCAAACCTGTCCCACCCCGCAGGGCCCAGGACTTGCCACAACTCCGCCAGGTTGAGCTCTTGCCATCAACTACCCTCATCCTTCCCCAGAGCCCTAGGGTTGGGGTCCCCTCTCTGCGGCCCCCAGCCCCTGCTCTCCATTCTGATGCCTGGCCAGCGCCCCATCTCCAAACTTGTTTTCTCCTGGAGGACTGGGAGTAACTTGGGCGGCTTAACTACAGGCAGCAGCGAGGCCCAAGCTTCTGGGGTGCAGTCCGCCAGTATTCCAGTCCCAGGCAGACAGGCAGAGGGGCCCCTCACTCCCGGGGCCTTTGCAACACAGTTTTCCAGGACTCCTTGCGCCCCGGGGCTTGTCCACCTGAGGACCGGCTGCTCACCTCAAGCTAGAGCTTGAGCAGCTCCTTCTCGGTGAAGCCTGTCTGATAGGGCTTCACCCACCGGGATACCCCCCACTTTCCATGTCCCCACTTTCGGTGATCCGAGGTCGGGTGGCGATTGGGACTGTGAGTCGCGCAACTGGAGGACCGCGCTCGGGCCCTCCGCGCGCCCGCCGGGTCCAGTAGGGCGACGCGGTGGGTCAGCGGGTATCTCGCGCGTCCAGCCCCGGCTCCCACGCCCTCCGAGACCGCCCGGCGCCCCCACCCGGCCCCGCCCCCTCTAATCCCCTCCGCGGGCTGGGTCCCGGCGAGTCGCGGCCCCGCCTCCCGGCCGCCTCAGGGGAGGGGCGTGTCCCGCGCCCAGCGAGTCGGGGCGGGCGTGGCCGGGCCGGGGTGGGGCAGGGGGCGGGGAAGAGGGCGGGGCGGCCGGGGACCGGCCCCCACTGGCTGCCGCGCTTCAGGCAGCCCGGGCTCAGTGCACGGTGGCGGCTGCGGCGGCGGCGGTGGTACGGCTCGCTGGCGCCGCGCAGTCCTGCTCCGCCGGGCGCACGGACGCACGGGTCAGCCAACACTGCAGGCAGGGGACGCGGGCGCTGGGCCGCCGGGCAACGAGCGGAGCAAGAGCCGCACGCGGCAAGTGGGCGCCAGCGGCAGCCAGGTCGGTGCGCGGGCGCGGAGGGGTCGAGGCGGGCGCTCGGCGAGGCCAGAGCGCGCGGCGGGCTCATCTCCCCGAGCTGTCTCTGCGGCGGGGCCCGGCGGGGGCGCAGGCTTCCCGCTCTGGAAAGTTTGCCGCCGCCGCCGCCGCCGCCGCCGCCCTGGGAGGGCTCCGCAGAAGTCAGGGAGGGAAGGGGGAGGAAGGGAGGGACCGCGGCGGGGAGGAGGCGGCCGGCGCCAGGCGGCCCGGGAGCCCAGGGCGGTGGCGGCGGGCGGGGCGGCCGGGGGTCGGCGGAGCCGCGGCGCAGGAGCCCAACCACCGCCGCTTCCGCCCCTGCGCGTCCCGGCTCCTCCCGGGTAACGAACTGCCGCCTTCTCCTGCAGTCTCCCGAGGGGGGCCCTCCTCCCGCCGGTTCCCGAGCGGGGCCATGGGGGGCAGTACGCCCGCGCGCGCCGCCTGAGGACGTCGTCGCCCTCGCCCCCACTATGGGCGCCGCGGCTCGCGCCCTAGCGATCTGCGTGGTGCTGGCGGTCATGACCCGCGCCGCCTCGATGCCTCCGGCCATGGAGCCGCGCGTCGTGCGGAGAGCGGCAGGTAAGGGTACCATAGAGGGGCGTCGGGGGCCCAGGAACGGGTTGCTGGGTGGGTGGGGGCGCCGGATCGGGGTGGGCCCGAGGGTGCGTCCTGGGCTGGCCCTGCGGAACCGGTGCCCGGGTTTCTGTAGCCTTTTTAAAGCTGGCGTGGCTTTAAGAGGGGCTCCTGGAGCCTCGGGGCTACTACCCAAGTGCGGAGCCGCGGCGGGGAGCGGGTCGCGACTGCGGCGTCCGCTGCCACTGACCCCCCGCGGTTCCCCAGTGGGGTGTAGCCTGACCCCCGGCAGCATCGAGAGGGCGCGGGGCTGCGTTTCCACGATTCTGCGGGCCTTCCCTGACGGAAAGTTTCTATTGTTGGTGCTGCAGTCCCAACCCGCCTCCGTCCCGGTTCATGACTTCGGCCTAAAGCGCGAGACCGCACTTTGTAGAGAGGGTGTGAGTGCGTCAGCCTGCCCCCCGCCCGCCCCCCCAGTGGCCTGCGTGAGGACGCAACACAGTCTAGTGCCTCCGCTCGCCAGCCCTGCTCTCCTGCCCGGTGGCTGAAGGTGTCTGCCCCCCGAGGGCGCGCGCCCGACTCCAGGCAGGGCGCCGGCGGGGGAGCGGGGAGAGGGCGGGGGTCCGAGGGCAGTGGAACCGCGGACCCCAGCCGGCTGTCAAGGTCGGGTGGACGTCTGTGGTCCGCGAGGGGCCAGTACGCGGAGCGCCGGGGAGGGAAGGGAACGCGTCCGTGCGCCAGGCCCCGCCCCGCACACGCGCCGCGACCCTCGAGGTGCAGCGCGCGCGGCCCCCTGCCGAGCCGGCTGTGCGCTCCGGGCGGCGCCGCCCCCCACACGCACCGCCAGGCTCCCGGCTGCGCCCGGAGGAGAGGGCCTGCCCGGGGGTACAGCCGGTTCCAGGCGCACAGGCGATCCGGGGGGCACAGCCGACTCTAGGGGCACAGGCGATCCCGGGGGCCGCGCGGAGGGAGGCCTTCGCCCGGTGAGCTCACGCCCCACCCGGGCGGGACCCGAACAGCCGCTCCTTTGTACCCGGCGCGGCCACAGACCGTGCATTGATGGCGGCCGCGCCGGCCTCGCGGTGAGGTGTGAGCTGAGCAGCGGCGGCGGGCGCGCCGTGCCAGGGAGGCGGCGGCCGCGGGCAGGACTGAGGCAGATGGCTGCCCTCCCCTCCCCGCGCCCCCGCGCTCCTTTCTACCGCGGCGGCTGCAGCCTCCCGGAACAATGTCATTTTTTTATGAATGAAATGGTCCCGGCGCTTGAATGTGTGTGTCATTCAGCGACGTGACAGAGGCCGTCGCGAGGTCAGCGCGCGCTTTTAGCGTCCTGCTCAGGCGGCCCCAGCGTCCAGGGGCGCCGAATAGGCGGTCGCGGGGGGAGCCCCGAATTAGCATTCGTATTCAGATAAAGATATTACTCCCTACGGCCGAGGAATGTCAACTAGCCCCGAGGACCGGGTGGCAGGCGGGGCTCCAGACCCTCCCGGGACCCCCTGAGGCATTCGGGGGGCGGGCATGGGGGCGAGCCTTCCTCCCTCTGGGAACGCACCCGAGGCAGGGCCTGGGACACAGTGGCAGGAGGGACCCCGGGGCCTCTTTCCTCCATTAGAGATAGCTGCGCCCCTCCCGGAAGGAGAGCTGGTGGGACAGGTAGTGAGTGGCTAGGTCAGCGAAGCTAATCCAGCTCGTGAAGTAGATGGACCAGGCAGTAAACATTCAAAGACCTCGTGAAATGTAGAGGTTCCAGCTGACATTTTACTGGGAAACATGAATCAGGAAGCCAGAGTTAGCTGGAGCAGAGGTGGGGAAGGTGAGGGCCTCTGGCCTGACCTGGGCAGCCTTCATCTCCAAATGGGCCCCAGTATTCCCTGTGAGGGACCTGGGTGGGGGGCACTCCGCCTACCCTCTGACTCCACCCAGTCAGGAGGAGTCCTTTGGGTGGACAGGCATTTCCCAGAAAAGCCCTGGTTGCACCCTCCCCCTCCCCCCACCCCCTGGGGCCGGACTTTGAGCCCCACAGCCCTCTGGGTGGTTCATTAACCTGGTTCAGCAAGAGGCTGGACTTCTGACCTCAGCCCCGGACCCAAGCAGAGACGCACCCCTGCCCCCAGGGCCTCAGCTCTGCTTGGGGCTACTCTGGGGCTCCGTGTGCCCCATTTCAAAACCAAAACTAAAGGGGAACAGGAGCTGCAGCAGGCATGAGTGACTTTGAAGTAAGCAATGAGGGGAGTGTTTTCTGGACGGGATGGGAGCTTCCTGACTCCAGATCCTGCTGGGGCTCTGCTCTGGGTGCCCTCCTCCAGCCCCAGTCACCTCCCTATTTGTGAGGACAGGTAATGGCAGAATTCTGGAAAGGGCAGGCTGGGTCATCCTGTAAGCCCACATTCACTTGCCTGACCTCCAATCTCCCCCTTTTTTTACTAATTTTGTTATCAAACTTTTCAGAAAGTTTCCAGGTGGGGAAGGGGGAAGATCAGATTTTCTCCCTTGACTTCGGGTTCCCTTTCAGACAAGCTGTCTCCCTTGGGCTATTTGAAAGCATGTAGGTCCCATACTCTGAAGTTGGAAACCTTCAGCACACGTCTAGAACCAGAACCCTTTGTTCTTCGTTCTACCTCAAACCCCAAATTTCTTGGGTGCAGCCAGCTCCAATGGCTCCTTTGAATCAGGTCTGCATTTGTTCTTTGGGTTGCCCCCAACCCAAGGCCCTTCTGAGGGAATGTGGTCCAGCCCCTGTGCCGTCCCTGTGCACTGGCAGGGCTCAACTGTAGCGACCTGAATCCAGGAGTGTTTCCTCCCTGTTGCGAGTCAGGGGCCCAGCGGCAGCCCTCCCAACTAGGCCCGCCCTGGACGTGGCCTGGTGACCTCAATGGTGATGGTTTTGGTGTCCCACCCCTGCTGTCATGTGATCCAGCCCTTCCACCACTATGGTGGCCCCCCTGGCCTTCCAGTGGGATTTCTGCCCTGTGTCCCGGAGGTTGGGGGTGGACAGTTGAGGCACAAGGCCAGTGAGTTAGCAGAATCATGAACACCCTGTGACTGGGAAGTAGGCCTGCAAGCACAGCTGGGCTTTTCCAGGATAGAGTACCCCTTGAGCTGTGCCCTTGGGCTGCCCTTCGCACGCAGTACCTGGTGGCGCCCAGACCCCATTGGGGTGGGGTTGCTGGTGGGGGCAGACATTCCAGCTGGGCCCACTTCCCTCAATGGCACGTGGGTACCTGCCATGGCACACAGGACTTGGTCTCCAGCATGTGTGGGCACCAGCACTGGTGTAGATGCAGGCAGAGCCTCTTTGTGTCAATGGAGAAAGACTCCCTCCTGGGGCTGCTGGGGGTGGGCACTGAGCACCGTGTTCCCCTACTGCTCCCTAGGGTAGAGCCTGATGGTGACGGGTTTTGTGCCCACCCGTGCCCATCGCTTTGGGCCCTGCCTATCCTCTGTCCCCCTGCCTGACCCTATGCACTCAGCGACACTGCTGGGTCACGACTTGGCATGGGCCTGGTGGATCAGATCCCCTGGAGGCTACCCGGGTCCAGGGCTCCCCAGCTTTGGCACCTGGGCACATCTGAGGCTGGGCCTCAGTTGATGGCAGCATCTGTCCATCAGCGGATGGCTGGCCTAGGGGCTGCTCCATGTCTCCCCAGTCCCATGCTGGACCAGGCTGAAGGAAATGCTGTGTGGACGGTTGACCTGCCAACGTTGCCCAGACCAAACCAGAACCAAGCACACTATTGCCCTTGGGCCGGGGCCTGGGGCTGAGGCTGCCGGGACCAGTCTGTCCTTAGCCTTCTGGGGGGCCTCAGCCAGCTCCCAGCACTGGGTGGTCCCCACAGGACATAGTAGCCAGGACTGGGGGGGTTGGAGGTTAGAGTAGGAGTCCCCTGACTGTGGGCCCCAGGGGTGTAGACTTGAGGATACTTCAGAGACCCTCCTGGAGGGCCTGGACAGGTGGGACTGCCGGAAGTAAGTAGGCAGACTTGGGACTGTCCAGGGAGCCAGGGGCTGGTGTGGCCAGAGTGGGCAGCTGGGCCCTCGAATCTAGGCCACGCGTCGGCAGAATGACAAGTGACAGTGTAACTGACCCAGCTGGGTCTGGGGAAGGAGGCCTGGGCGGTGGGACCACCCACCCTTGTCCTGGGCCCCAAGCCCAGGCCTCCTGCCTGCACTGGGCATTGTCTGGCCCTGGCAGGGATGCCTGGGGGTGATCGTCAGCCCCGCCAGTGGTATATCCCTGGATGGCAGGCCTCGGCCCTTTGCGAGCTGGGCAGCTGCTGGGGAGGGAGGAAGGCCGCTGGGCTTACCCGTGGATATCTGCCCTTGGCGAGGATCCCCTCCCCCAACAGAACATTGGCACGTAAGGTGGGCCAGGGCCCCTTAGCCCTGGCATCAGGGCTCCTACTCTGACATGCTCCTGGCTGAATCTGGACAGTCTCCCACTCCTCCCAGCTTGGGTCTTTATCTATGAAATTGGGTGGGGGCATCGAGGTCCCCTTAACCTGCTGGCCGATGAGACACTGCTGGCTAGACACAGTACCCTCTCTGTATGAGCTTTTTCTTGCTGTGTGTTTAGTGTAGTGTTGACCTGTGGCTCACACGCATGACACTCCCTCCTAAGTCAGGGTCCAGGTGTTCCACAACCCTGAGCGCCTCCACCCTGGGCCAGCCCCTGAGGTCACTGGCCCACAGCAAGTGCTGCTCTGGGAGGTTCGGCCCATGCTGCCCGGACATGGCGGCTTCCTTCTCGAACTGGGGAGGGTCTGTTCTCTGGTCCAGAAGTGCTTTTGCCACCAAGGGGAGAGATGGGGGTGTTAAGTGGGACCCCTGCCCATACCCTGTATGTCCTGCCTTGAGCCTCCATTTCAGGCTAGAAGGCAGAGGTCTGTGGAGGACTGCCTGCCGACTGCCTGGTTTTGAATGGCCTGTGAGCTCAGGGTGCAGTTTGCATTTCTGAGTGGTTGGGAAAAAGCGGAGGAAGAGTAACACTTCAGGATGCTTTGCCCTGGGAATTCTTGGTGTCCATCAGGATAGTCCGGCAGGAATGCAGCAGAACCTGCTTCATCATGTGTCATTCGCGTCAGTGCCCCCACGGTCTAGGGGTCCTCGGGGCGCACCCCCCATTGGCAGGGCTGGATGTCACCATCCCCAGCCCTTTGCAGGATTATGGGCTCTGGACACAGAGCCTCTGGGCCCTAGATGCCCCCGCCACAGCCTCCGCTGCATGTCTGGGCGGTGGGCCTGCCGTGGTACCTCGGCGGGGACGCCCAGGATTCCTATTTTGGGGGCGCCTGCCTTAGGGTCCTCCATCTCCTCCACAGAGGCCCCGGGGCCTGAGCCCGGCCAGCAGGAACAGCTGGTCTTTGGCAGCGGGGACACCGTGGAGCTGAGCTGCCATGCACCTGCTGGTGGTCCCACAGGGCCCAGCATCTGGGTCAAGGACGGCGTGGGCCTGGTGCCTTCAGACCGCGTCCTGCTGGGGCCTCATCGGCTGCAGGTGCTCAATGCCTCCCACGAGGACTCAGGGGCCTACAGCTGCCGGCAGCGGCTCACGCACCGTGTGCTCTCCCACTTCAGTGTGCGAGTGACGGGTGAGTGCCTGCTGGGCTCCCCCAGGCTCACTGCATGGCCTTGGGAGGGTGCGGGCTCATGTGGGCTCCCCTAGGCTCACCCTATGGCCATGGCGGGGCGGGGTGGGGGATGTGATGGGTGAGTGGCTGCGAGGTGAGGGGTTTGGACCATACTCCCACAGCACCCCACATTGAGCATCTTTGTGGTCGTTGATAGAGAAGGAGGCCCCCCAGAGACTCAGGAGGGGTGGTAGACACCGGGGAGTAGGCGCTGGGTGCTTGCCTGTCAGGGGGCTGACTCCTGTGCACTCTGTTGCCTGAATTTCAGATGCTCCGTCCTCCGGAGATGATGAAGATGGGGAGGACGAGGCTGAGGATACAGGTGAGCCCAGATTGCAGGCATGCAGGGCTGGCTAGGGGTGGGGATCTGCCTTCCCAGGGGTGGGCCTGCTTCCTAGGTGCCAAGCCCTCCACTGTCATCGGGCAGGTGGGAGACTGAGGCCTGGGGGTCACCACCTCAGGGCCGTGACGAGTGTGGGTTCCCCTCAGTGTGGCGGCCCTGAGCTCGCGGCCCTGAGTGGCAGCCACGGGGGCTGTAAGGCCTTGGGTGTGGTGGCCCAGGCCAGATATGTCTTTGGCAGGGCTGCTGTGGGGCCTTCGGCCTGGGGCATTAGGGGCAGGGGAGGTGGGAGCAGAGGGTGGCTGTGGACTCCAGGAACCAAGTTTTGGACATGTGCTCAATGTAAACCGGAGGCTGTTGCATCTGCTGGGTGGGGGGGGGGGGCTGCAGGTGTGGGGAGCAGGCGGGTGACAGCACGTGGGGGTTTAAGCCTGTCTGTCACAGAGGGGCTGGTTAGGGGCGATGGGCTGTCTGTTTTTGGAGGAGCCAAGTTTGAGAAGCTGAGAGATGTGGAACAGGGGTGGGAGGCCCTGCGGGGTCCAGTGGCGAAGAGGTGAGGGGGAGCCAGCCAGGGATGCGGGCCTGGGTGGGGACGTACGAGGGGAGTGGTCCCGGCAGAGGGCTGGGCCCCCGGGCCGTAGGTTGGCTCCACCTTGGGTGTGCACAAGGGCAGAGGCATGAAAGGGCCCTTCCTAAGAAGCTGCTAGGTTTCCTCTCTTTTCCCTTTTTTCCTTTGGCTGCTAGTAGTTCAGAGCCAAACTCCAGGCCCACCTGGAGCCTCAAGCACCCCCAGCCATGCCAGGCCATGCTGGTGCCCCCTCCCCCATTAGCCTGGGCTCAGCAGCTCTGAGGGTTGCTGCCAGGGCTGCACTCCATAGGCACTGTCTAGCAGCGCTGAGCTGCCATGGTCTCAGCCTGCCGGTCACCCCGGGGGTCTCTGTCCCTGGAGGGCTCCCTGCTTGGGCCTCGGTGCCCTCCTCTGCCAGGTGGTTGTGTTGAAGGCAGTAGGGCAGAGGTGGGGGTGAAAGGGGTCTTAGGGGATGCTGGTCCAACCTCCCATGGCAGGAAGGCAGCCTGCATTCCAGCAACAAGGAAGGATGGAAACCAGTTAGGGTGGGGATGGATGGGGTGGTAAAAACCAGGAGAGGGGCAGGGCCTCCCAGATGCTGTGTCACCATTTCTACTCCCCCTGCCCGTCAGGCCCTAGCGTGCTCTAGAGGGTGACTCCGGGTCTCAAGGGTTCTAGTAGGCACCTGGCCACCCGTGAGATCTGGGCTCTGCACCTTCCTGGCTTCCAGGTCCTGGCCTTGCTTGTCGGTCCGGCTGGGCTCCGTGACCTGGGCTGACCTGGTTCTGAGGCCTGCTGGGTCTGTGCCTCAGTGGACTGGCTCCAAATGTGCCTCCCTGGGTGGGTGGGTGGTCCCCCAGGAGGTACCGCTGTGTCTTGAAGGCTCCTCAGTCAGGGTGTACTGTTCTGGACCCTTGGGTCCCCTTGGCTGGGAGGGTGCTTGGGGGAGGTGGCCAGGGCAGGGAAGGGACGCGTGTCTTGGCTTTGAGAATGCCAGGAGGTGATGTTGGGGCTGTCGGTGGCCTTGTCTAGACAAGGCAGTAGGCCTCAGAAGTCTGACACTCTGTGCTCAGGAGGGGATGCTGAGGCTAGAGGCATGGGCAGCCTGGTGGCCTCCGAAGGCGGGGTCAGACGGGCCTCTACCCCCACCCTGGACTGGCAAGTGCCCCTCTGTCAGCAGGGGCTCCTTACTGGACGCGGCCCGAGCGGATGGACAAGAAGCTGCTAGCGGTGCCAGCCGCCAACACCGTGCGCTTCCGCTGCCCGGCTGCCGGCAACCCCACGCCATCCATCTCCTGGCTGAAGAATGGCAAGGAGTTCCGAGGCGAGCACCGCATCGGGGGCATCAAGGTGGGCCTGCTGGTGGGTGGTGTTGGCCAGTGGAGGTTGGGCCACCGTTCCTCACCTGCATACCTGCCCACAGCTACGACACCAGCAGTGGAGCCTGGTCATGGAGAGCGTGGTGCCCTCAGACCGCGGGAACTATACGTGTGTTGTGCAGAACAAGTTCGGCAGCATCCAGCAGACCTACACCTTGGACGTGCTGGGTGAGGCTCTGGACTGGCGGGGGGCGGGGTGTGGCGGGGTCTGGTGGTTCAGGGCCGGGCCGCCCCTGAGCCCCATCTGACCCCGCAGAGCGCTCGCCACACCGGCCCATCCTGCAGGCCGGGCTGCCTGCCAACCAGACGGCTGTGCTGGGCAGTGACGTGGAGTTCCACTGCAAGGTGTACAGTGATGCACAGCCCCACATCCAGTGGCTCAAGCACGTGGAGGTGAATGGCAGCAAAGTTGGGCCCGACGGCACCCCGTATGTCACCGTGCTCAAGGTGAGTGCCGCCCCGAGCTGGGTGTTGGCAGGGCTGCGGGCTCCTGCTCAGGGTGCTGGGCCTGGCCTGCCCTGTGGCCCTCTGGAAGGCATCCCAGCAGGGAGGCCGGTTGGGTCACGGGTGTTGGGGGAGCTTGGCATCCGACCAGTGGGGGAGAAGCGGTAGGGTGGGTGGGGGTCAGCTTGGGAGTCTGGGCCCAGTCCCGGCACATGAGGCAGGCAGTGCGTGGCCCTGCAATGAGTTCTCAGTTTCCCGGTCTGCTCTACGGGCTGGCCTCAGCCCTGGAGGCGGGCGTGCACATAGCACCCTGGGCTAGGCTCAAGTTCCAGGCCCTGTGGCAGGCAGGTGGCCGCTGAACCCTTGGGGCATGGCCCACTCTGGGACCCAAGGTGCAGGCCGCCATGCCTCGCACCTGACTCGGCACCGTCTGCATGCACAGAGCACAGCTCGTGCCCACCTACCTCCCTCGGCCCCCACTTTGTTCCCACGGCCCCAAGTTGGGACGGTTGCGACACTGTCAGCCCAGAAAGAAACATCTGTTGCTCATGAGGGTGGAGAGCAGGCACTTGGGCTGAGAGCAGGAGTGCAGGCCCGAACACAAAGGCCGCGGTGGCCCCGTCAGGCAAGATCTCAACACACCCCGGAACAGAGCCAGGCCCCGCCGGGACCCTGGGGTAGGCAGGCGGAGGGCCATCCCTGGAGGGCCATGCTCTGGGCTGAAGTTGGGGGGGCAGGCCGAAGGCACATCCTGAGAAACCACGGCCCACTACTGGGAGGTGCTTCCATGACCTCCTCCAGGAAGCCTTCCTGCCTGGCATAGCCTGGCCCACCCCCTCCGTTCCTTGAGTGCCACCCCCGTGGCGGGGTCTGCTCCAGGCCCTGCGCCCACATGGCCACTCTGTGCCCGGCCGGGCTGCTAAGGACGCACCTAAGCCGGGTCTCTTGTCCCCGCAGTCCTGGATCAGTGAGAGTGTGGAGGCCGACGCACGCCTCCGCCTGGCCAATGTGTCCGAGCGTGATGGGGGCGAGTACCTCTGTCGAGCCTCCAATTTCATAGGCGTGGCTGAGAAGGCCTTTTGGCTGCGTGTTCACGGGCCCCAAGCAGGTAACAACTCTGTCCCACGCTGTCTGGCACGCCGAGCTCCAGCTCCGACGCCCTGGCCATGCGCCCACCTGCACGCCCCCATCCTGCTCGCTCCCTGCCCCGTGGCTCACGCTGTGCTCCTGACACAGCCACGTCTGCGATGTGGGTGCCACTGGCCTCCACGTGACCATGTGCTTCAAGCCCCTGTGGCCTGTGCTGACCCCGTCTGCGCTCCCGTGGCACCCCCAGGAGGCCATCAGCCCCGGTGGAGGCTGTGCCCCTCTGTGAGCTTCTGCCCTGTCCCTGCCCCGCGTGTGTGTGTGTGCGTGTGCATGTGTGTCTATGTGTGTGTGTGCGCACGTGCGTCTCTCTTGTCCATGTTCTCTCGCCTGCTCTCGTGATCTCTGCCCCTGGCTCTCCCACCTGCGCCCTTCCTCTCGGTCTATCGGTCAGTCCATCCACTCAGCTGCCCACCCATGCTCCCCACCCGCGCCCCCTGTGTGCACGCTAACCTTGCATGCTGCGTGGGTGCAGCTTGCTGCTGGCCGCACGCCTGGCGCTCACCTGGGACAGAGGACTCGCCGGTGGAGGGACTGGCTTCGGGCTCTGTGTGGACGCACGAGGCGGAAGACCCCTGGCGCCGTGGCCGTGGTTGTGGTGGTGGTGGCAGCGGCGTTTTCCTTGCAGCCTGGCTGGATCATCACCGCGTGGATTCTGGCCGTGGTGCCCGTGGGAGGTGCTGGCGCTCGCCTATCGCGCTCTGTTCTCTCTTTGTAGACGGCGGGCGCTAACACCACCGACAAGGAGCTAGAGGTTCTGTCCTTGCGCAATGTCACCTTTGAGGACGCTGGGGAGTACACGTGTCTGGCGGGCAATTCTATCGGGTTTTCCCATCACTCTGCGTGGCTGGTGGTGCTTCCAGGTACTGGCTCCTGCTGCTGCTTGCTCTGTTCCTGTCCTCTTGGGCTCGCTGGCTTGGGACACTCCATGGCTGCCAGGGACAGGCAGGGGACCCTGCGGCCCGTGGCCAGCTTACTCCACAGAGTGCTCATGCAGGCCCAGTGGCGGGCATGGGAACGGAGCTGACAACACCGTGTCTTGGCTCAGGGTCCCTCCCCTGGAGCCCCCCGCTCTCAGCCAGGTCCCCAACAGCCTAGATGGTAGCATTGGCGTCTCCCCGGGTGGTGGGCGTATGTGCTGCTGGCTCTCCTGGGCTCCTCCGCTCCTGGGCGTCCCCCTGCTGACCCAGCATCTCTGACCGGAGGGCCCTTGGTACACCCCCTCTGGGGTCTGAGCCCCTTTCCCCATGCCCACTGTGTCTCTGGCTCAGGCCCAGGGCAGCTCGTGGGGGCTCCCGTGCAGGTGGGCCAGGCCTGCAACGCCCATGTCTTTGCAGCTGAGGAGGAGCTGGTGGAGGCTGGTGAGGCTGGCAGCGTGTACGCGGGCGTCCTCAGCTACGGGGTGGGCTTCCTCCTCTTCATCCTGGTGGTGGCGGCCGTCACTCTCTGCCGCCTGCGTACGCCCCCGAAGAAGGGCCTGGGCTCGCCCGCCGTGCACAAGGTCTCCCGCTTCCCACTCAAGCGACAGGTAACAGAAAGTAGATACCAGGTTCTGAGCTGCCTGGCCTCCCAGACCCTCCATGGCCGCGTCTCCTGGGCTGCTGAGCTTAGCACCCTGCGGCGTCTGGGAACTGGGGCCCACGTGGGGACACGGGTGTGTGTGGCGGCTGAGGCAACCCCACCCTTGACTTTGCCATCCCCCGGGTCACTTTGTCTTCACGTAGCACTATGTGGAGCTTGAACAGCCCTCCCCCCAAGCCCTGGCCAGCCCTGCCCATGCAGAGAGAGCTGCAGCCTAACTGTCCCCAGCCCCCCACCAACCCTGCCGTGGTTTGGCCCTGCGGCACCAACCTGTCCCTGCCGACCCAAGCAGGTGTCCTTGGAGTCCAACTCGTCTATGAACTCCAACACACCCCTGGTACGCATCGCCAGGCTGTCCTCAGGGGAAGGCCCCGCACTGGCCAATGTTTCCGAGCTGGAGTTGCCTGCTGACCCCAAGTGGGAGCTGTCCAGGGCCCGGTCAGTGGTGGCGATGGGACCTTGTGTGCCAGGGCTGGGGGCACATATGGGGTGCAGCCTTGTGGTGGGGGAGGAGGGCTCCCTCAGAAGCCTGATTGGATTCCAGTCAGAGGCAGGTGGGAATTGGCTCCCTGCATAGGGTGGCCACCACTGGACGTGGTGCTGGGGCCAGAGAGGGCTGGGCCAGGGACCCTGCAGGCGGGGGACACCCCTGCACAGTGCTCCATCTGGAGGGCCCCGCACAGTAAGAGGCTGGAGGGCCAGCGTTCTCCATCCTCACGAGCAAAGTTGTAGGGGCACATATGGAGGGCTTCCTGGAGGCAGTGGCACCGAGCCTCCGAAACGGCCTGGGACAGAGCCTGGAGCAGGCGGCGTGCTCATGGCTTCCTGTCTCTGCTGCCAGGCTGACTCTGGGCAAGCCACTTGGGGAGGGATGCTTCGGCCAGGTGGTCATGGCGGAGGCCATTGGCATCGACAAGGACAGGGCTGCCCGGCCCGTCACTGTGGCAGTGAAGATGCTCAAAGGTGAGGGAAGGGTGGGCTGTGGCGGGAGGGTCCGGTCGGGGCTGGAGCAACAGTCCCTAAGGTGGTCTCCCTCCTTTACAGATGACGCCACGGATAAGGACCTATCAGATCTGGTATCTGAGATGGAGATGATGAAGATGATCGGCCGCCACAAGAACATCATCAACCTGTTGGGGGCCTGCACCCAGGGCGGTAGGTGCCATGGCGGGGGCAGGGGGCTCGCGGCCTGTTGGGGGAACCTTCTCTGAGGCTCCTGTGCCCCCAGGGCCCCTGTACGTGCTAGTGGAGTACGCGGCCAAGGGTAACCTGCGGGAGTACCTGCGGGCACGGCGGCCCCCGGGCCTGGACTACTCCTTCGACACCTGCGGGCCACCCGGGGAGCAGCTCACCTGCAAGGACCTGGTGTCCTGCGCCTACCAGGTGGCCCGGGGCATGGAGTACCTGGCCTCCCAGAAGGTAAGCGGGGGCGGGAGGGCGGGCACAGGCCCCTCGGCCAGTGGGGGCCCCGTGGGAGCCTCAAACAAACCCCTCCACCCTCCCCCAGTGCATCCACAGGGACCTGGCCGCCCGCAATGTGCTGGTGACCGAGGACAATGTAATGAAGATTGCGGACTTCGGCCTGGCCCGCGATGTGCACAACCTGGACTACTACAAGAAGACCACCAACGTGAGCCCGGCTAAAAGCGGGGGTCGGTCGGTTGGAGGCTAGGGAGGGCTCCCCCTGCCCATAGGAGGGCCCCTGACCCAGCGTACCCCCTTCCCCCGCCCAGGGCCGGCTGCCTGTGAAGTGGATGGCACCTGAGGCCTTGTTTGACCGGGTCTACACCCACCAGAGTGATGTGTATGTAGTCTCCTAGATCGTGAGGAGGGCCAGGGGTTGGGAGCTGTGGGGGACGTGGAACTGTGTCAAGGGGACGCAGGACACTGTTGGGAGCCTCCTGGGCCCTGGCCCATCGCCCCTGTGCTCCGCTGGGGGTCTGCTCAGGGAGGCAGGCTGACCGTCCTGTGCTCCCCACCAGCTGGTCCTTTGGGGTCCTTCTCTGGGAGATCTTCACCCTGGGGGGCTCGCCATACCCCGGCATCCCCGTGGAGGAACTCTTCAAGCTTTTGAAGGAGGGTCACCGCATGGACAAGCCGGCCAACTGCACACATGACTTGTGAGTGTCCCCACTTTCTCTGCAGCTGGCAGGGTTCCCAAGGGGTGCAGGCAGGGCTGAGGGCAGGCAGGGAGCCTTTCCCAGCTGCCACCCCCACCCACCCCCCGCAGGTACATGATCATGCGGGAATGCTGGCATGCTGTGCCCTCCCAGAGGCCCACCTTCAAGCAGTTGGTGGAGGACCTGGACCGTATCCTCACTGTGACATCCACAGATGTGAGTGCCACCCCCTCCCCCTGCCCGTGCTGTGTGGAGGACGTGGCATTGACCTCCACCCTCCCACAGGAGTACTTGGACCTGTCTGTGCCTTTTGAGCAGTACTCGCCAGGCGGCCAGGACACCCCAAGCTCCAGCTCCTCTGGGGACGACTCTGTGTTTGCCCATGACCTGCTGCCTCCGGCCCCCACCAGCAGTGGGGGCCTGCGGACGTGAAGGGCCAGCAGCCTGCAGGCCGAGCCCCCACCACTGTTGAGAGTGGACGCCAGCTCCCCCCTACCCTGTGCTGCTGGTGGCATGCTGTCAACCACTGGGGCCCCTTCGCCTGGGCCCGAGCCTGGGACAGACAGACAATGGACAGACACTTGTGTGTGTGTGTGTGTGTGTGTGTGTGCACGCGTGTGTGTGAGTGTGAGTCTTGAGGCCCCCTGCACAGGGATCCCTGGGGTGCCCACTCTGCTGTACAGTGACCTCCTGGCCACCAGCGCCGGCAGCACCAGGGGGACAAATGTAGAATGTAAAGGGGTTCCTCCAGGAGCCCCTCAGGACAGGGAGCTGGGCCCCTTCCCCAGGCTCCCTTCCCCCCACATCCGTTGCCTCCCAGGGGCCGGTGAGGGGGGGCAGGCTCTGGCATGCAGTGTGGACCAAGGCCCCTAGGGCTGAGCCTGCGGGGTAGCCCCTATGCGGCAGGCCCCCGCCACGCACCACCTTGTGCCTGGGGATGTGTGTGAGCAAACCACCCCACCCCACCCCGCCCCAGCCTGCCCCATGTCCCCCCCAGCTCCTTGGAGGCTAAATTACGGGTACCTGAAGGCAGGAGCCTTTACCTTCTCTCCGAGAGGTTCATTCCAGAAATGAGTGTACATTTATATAAATAGAAGCCGTGTGTCGGATACATACATGCCTATATATATGCATATCTATATGGAAGAAAGGTTGGTGTGGCCGGCACAGGACCCTGGGGGCCCAGGGAGCCTCCCCGAGGGATTTGCTGTTGAGACAAGAGCAAACACCAGCACACCATGGGGCGGCTTTTCTGACAGTTTTGTTTTAAAAATTGTACCTGGACCTGTATATTTGTAAAGCTATTTATCGATCGCCCAGAACCCCTGCCCCCCGCCCCACACTCATAGTGTTGAGACAGCCGCATGGCACAGAGGTTTCAGTTTTAACTTATTAACCACGGAGAAGGGACCGTGGGGTTGTGATAGTGCTGGGTGTGGCCTGCCACCCCCCGAAACCCAGTGAGTTCCTTTGTGCCCTCAAGGGTTGTTCATAGTTTGAGGTGATTCTAGTGAGGTGTTTTGTTTCCTTTGGCCTTCTTTTGCAAGGGAATTAGATTTCTTTAGGGTTTTTCTTTAGGAGATTTATTTTTTGGGACTTCAAAGCAAGCTGGTATTTTCCTCCAAGTTCTAATTGCCATGTGCTCTGGGTGGGGAGGTGGCTTCCGGTGGGGGCCAGCCCTGCATGCAGGCTTCAATGTTATTAGATGTTACAAGTTTATATATATCTATATATATAATTTATTGAGTTTTTACAAGATGTATTTGCTGTAGACTTAACACTTCTTGCGCAATGCTTCTAGACTTTATAGCCCAGACTGCCACCTTTCAAAGCTTGCAAGAGAAAGCAGTGAATTCAGTTTTTTTACTTTTTGTACTGTTAATGGCCCAAATTTGGGGGCCTGTTTTTTGCTCATCAGCTGGCCAACTGGGCAATGGTTCAGGGTGGTCTTTGTTCTCAGGGGCCCCCCCTCCCCTGCCTTATGGGAGCCAAAGGTGTTGGCCCAAACTGGCAGATGTGCTTTCCAGAAAATAAACGGAGACAACTGGTTCCTGTCCTGATTCTGTGCCTTGTTGTTTCCGGCCCTCTGGAACCCCAGGCAGTTCAGCATCCTTAATGTCCACCTGGGACAGGTCCTATCATCTGTTCTCCCCACCCCAAGGATGTAGGGGTCCCCAGCTGCTGGCACAGACTGGGACTGGCTGCCTGGGGTCACAAGCCCAGGTCCTGGCTAGGACAGAACAATCCTGGGCAAAGCCAAGGCACAGGTGAGGATGGTCCACTGTGTGCAGCTGCATGGGGGTCCAACCTTAGGGCCATGTGTGGTCTTCACTGTCTGAGGTCCCCAAGGGCAGGGAATGGTGGCAAGGGGGTGTCCAGGGGATTGGCAGTGAGAGCATCCTGGGGTGTGGCTGAGCAAGGAGGAAGGCAGGTCCCGCCAAGACCCCTGGTTGCCCCCAGCTCCTGGAATCTAGGTAGCCTCTGGGGGTCCTGTGCAGACATCTGCAGCGGCTTCCGACACTTCCCTCCCTCCTGCACACCCCACGTGCTGGCATCTGCGGTTACCTGGGGAGAAGCTGGTTTCTAGCTGGGTTCCCCTCATGGAGCCACATGTCAGCAAAGCTCTCACCTGGCCCCTGATTCAGCCAGACCCAGGGAGAGTGCTGTCTGCCCTGGATGCTTACCCCATCCCAGGCCTGGTACCACACCCTTGGGCTTCACCTGCACCCCTGCATTCCACCATTTCTGCAACTTTGGGCAGAGGCTGCATGCTGACCCTTAGCTAGTTGGGACACTGAGGGCCCAGTGACAGGATCTGGTCCCCTCTGCTCTGCGTTCTCTGTCTGAGGGAGTGGGGACACCGATCAGGGCACCCACCCATGCCACTGGTGGGGTAAGTCTGGGAAGCCTTCCTAAAGGAGGTGGCAGTGCCCAGGCTAGACGGTGAGGCTAGAGAGGATTCAGGGATGGGCAGCCAAGCACAAACTTGGCCCAGGTCCTCTTCTGGCGCCCAGTGCTGTGTAGGGCCCCTCTCTCTCCTTCCTCTGCTGATCCCTGGTCTGGTCCCACCGGAGAGGACCGCTCCGGGTTAACCAGCCACCTGGCTGTGTCAACTTTTAACTCTGGCTTTTCAGAAATCGCTCCTGCTGTAGCTGTGTCCAACTCACTCTCCAAGTCTGGGGCTTCCCTGGAAGGGAGGATCTGAACCCAGTGGGTGACCCCCCCCCCCCCATACCGCGACCCCACTGGGAAGCTCTCCCTGCCCCCTGTCCAGCCTGCCAGAGACCCGGTGTTCTTGGAGTCACCAGCACTCGGGAGATGGGGGCCCATGGGGGTGCAAGTGTGCGCTGCTGGTCCCAGGCTGGCGGGGAGGTGGGGAGAGCCCAGAGGGTACCCGGCTGAGGGGGGCCCGGCAAATGGGGACTGCGGGGGTAGGAGAAGCTGATGGGGGGCAGAGAGGGGGAGGAACTGGGGAGGCAGGCGAAGCGCGGGCCGGGAGCGCCCTCTAGTGCCGCCCGCAAGCATCCCCGCCAAGTCCCCAGCTCCTCGCCCGCGCGGCCCCGCGGGGCTCCGGGGGCGCGCTCGGGAACGGGGGCTAGGCCTCCCGGGAGCTGGGAGTCTTGCGGACGCCTGACCGAGACCCCGGGCGGGACGCGGGCGGGCAGACGAACGGGCCAGGCCGGCAGGTTGGGGCACTGGACAGGCAGGCAAGGGCAGCCCTGCACCCCCGCGCAGCCGGGGAGCCTCCCCGCCCCTAACCTGCAGTCTCCCACTTGCCCCGCGGCCCCGCCCCTCACTACCGGTCCCACCCACTCCAAGCCCCGCCCCTCACCTGCCGGTCCCACCCACTCCAGGGCCCCGCCCCTGTCCTGCTATACCTGTGCTGCCTCACCTGCGACCCCTCCCCTCCCCGGCCGGGCTCGCCTCCTCCTGCAAGCCCCGCTGCCAGTCCCCGGGTGTCTTCTGAATCCCCGGGCAGATGGGGTCCGACCCAGACTCGAACAGGCCTCCGTGGCGTTTTAGGGAGAGAGGCGTCCACAAGCCACCCGCCCTCGAAGGGTGGAGAGCTCCCCAGTTCTTGGAGCTCCAGGCCCCGTCCTTCACCTTTCCCCCTAGCTGCCGGGGTTGGCTCCTTTCCTGGACCCCGCAATCTTATTCCTGACCTGTCAGCTGCCGCCCACCTGTTCTGCCAGGCTGGACACCAGCTGTACACCCTGCATCCTCCTCCCAGGCGGGTGGACGCACACACTCGGCCGCAGCTGCCAAGGTCTGCAGGGTCGCAGCCCCACACGGAGCACACTTGCATCCGCCCGCGTGGGCCGACTCCAGTCGCCCCCACTGCAATGCAGTGAGGTGTTTTAAATCCGGACCTCATCTGGTTGACTTCAGCCCAGAAGAACCCCAGGCCTTTCCCCCCTTCCCTGAGCTTTTTGGGGGCACAACGATGTCGTATTGGAAGGCCCTGCTTTCTGGATATGCTGGTGCTCCTGTGGGGTCATCAGACTTTACTGGGTGGGTACCTGGGGCAGGAGCGCTGTAGAGGGGTGGGGCACAGCAAGGGGCACATGGCTAGCAGCCCTTGCCCCCAGTTTTTCCAGGGAATGTTGCCCAGGCTGGGAAGCTGCAACGCTAAATTCCAGCGTTTCTTCAGGCCCACCAGCTGGAATTCTCCCTCAACACCTCGCCGGGATGGAACCTCCTCCTGAGAAGACTGGGGAGTGGCCTTCTACTTTCTGATGGGAGAGTTGGCACTGGCACCAGCACCAGCCGGCTGGCCAGACAGAGAACCACTGCAGGGACGTGATCTTTCTTTACAACCCATTCTCCATGTTTCACCCTCACTCTTTCCTCGTTCTGGTCAGGAGTACCCTGTCCCCAGGACTCTAGAGCCATCTCCTTAAGCAAACCCCCAGCACTCTCATCAGCATCCCCAGAACCCTGGTGTCTTTCCGTGGCCTTCTTAACTGTGGAGACAAGAAACATGCTCCCAACCAGGCCCCTGACTTCCCTGAGGGCATGTAGACGCCTGCCAGGAGCATTTTAAAGAACCTGGATGGTACTATTGGCCCAGGGCCCAGGCCAGGGGGCAGGCAAGAGTGGAGACCTACCAGTCCCCCACTCACAACTGCACCCACAGAAATAAACCCTCCCACGCAGTTCTAAAGCGGCATCCGAGCTCCCAAGATCTACAAGGCAGAGGAAACACAGCCAAGGCCAGCCTCAGGGACAAATGGGAGACTAGTGAAGGTGGCCCTTGGGCAGGGTGCAGGCAAGGGTGTCAGGACTCAGCAAGGGTGTCAGGATCCCACACAGCACCCCATGCAGCCTGGTGCCCGTGGTGAGGCCACTGGAGACGGTGGAGGTCCGCAGCTCAGAGTGAGGCGGCCTGTCTACCGAAGGGACCTGGGAGGTGGGGGGCATCGTTTTGTCTGTCCTGTCTGCCTTGCAGCCCTCTCAGCTCTCTACTTGGGGGTAGAGTGCAGGCAGACCTAAGCCAGCTCTCTGGGCCCTGTCCAGGCTTGGGGAGCAGCCCCTAGTGGAGGGATGGCCCCTGCATCATCAAGGACCCCCTCAGCGGAGTGCACACCTTTGGGCACCACCGTCCCCACTCTCGGGTGTCCTCAGAGTCTTTCCCAATGGAATTGGGCCTTCCTGGGTGATCCTTCATCCAGGATCCCAGTCCTGTCTCCCCAGGTCCCACAGCGTCCACTGAGGGCTGGGGTCAGGGGAAAGCCCGGTCAGGCAACGGCCTACTTCCCAGTCTGGACAAAGCAAGCAGTGAACAGTGGACATGTCATCGCGACAGTGCTTTATTAACCCTCCTCCGGACATCACACTGAGCACCTACCCGCCGCATGGGGGTCCAGCTGGGGGCACAATCAGACAGGATGTGAAGCCAGTGCGCAGCAGAGGCCACCCAGGCATGGTTCCGCCAGGCAGACGTCCACCTGGTCTCCCAGCAGAACAGCCATACCCACGGGCCACGGACCACCCCCTTCCGCCGCAAAGGTAGAAGCGGACCCCCAAGTGGTCACAAAGGCAGACATTCGAACGATTCAGATGGCTTCCACCTTGACTTCTGATGTGTCACACAGTTCAAAAATCCTACTTGGAGCTATTAGAGGAACATTAACTTAGCATTTTAATAAAAACACTATTTCTAAAAAAAGACATTTATACATAGCTGGGGGGTGGGGTGGTGGTGGTTCTCAGGTGCAGCCGGCCCAGGGCCGCATTGTGAGAACCACCGCCTGGAGGTTATTCTTTAAAAATTACAAAGTGCCCTTCATCTTTTAAAAAGTCTGGATTTCAATATTCCAAAAGGGATCTAGAAGCCACACACTATTTTCCCGAATCCCAACTACAAGAGTGGGTGTTTAAAACGTGGAGGATGAAGCCCGTGCTAAGAACTCCTGCTTCCTTCTCAAGGGGTGTGGACACCGCAGGCCCCTCCGGAGGCGACACAGGAAGGCTGAGGGAGCCACCCCTGCAAGCCGCACTGTGCAGAATGGCTTTCTAGACTTACTGGTGCTGTGCCTGCACCAGGACCCAACACTCTGCTGCAGCTAACAGCTCAGGACAGGAACATCCCCCGCATTGAGGGGGGCCTACTGCAGGACCATTGCCACCGGGGCCAATGCCGGAGGGGCCCCTGGCTCTCGGCAAGCCTGGCAGCATCAGGGTGGTGTTTGAAGCGGCAAGTGTCTCCCCTGGAAGACGCAGACAGCAGGGGGCGCAGCGAAGGGGCTGGCCGTGGTGGTGACCACACCGTGGGGCTACTCAGGACGCCAGGCCTCCGCGGCGAAGGTGTAAACGGGATTTGGGCACAGCTGACTGAGTGCCGAAGAACTGCTTGCTAGAAAGACAGCCGCCGTTCGCAGGGCCCACAAGCGACCCAAGCTCGTGCACCCACTTCCTACAGCTCAATATCATACCACTAAAGGAAGTGTAAGGTAATTCATAAATAGTTTAATTAAGCATCTAGAATATATATACTTCTTTCTCAAATAATCGAAATAAAAACCCTTTAGAACCCAACTGTTACTTTACAAAGGTTTACATTTGAGAATACAGAATTTTATTCCTATTTTGTCAAGTTTCCTTTTTAATGGCTGAGTAAAACATTTCAAGTAATTTGGAAGCCATCCTTCCTGGGCCCTCATGCTCCTGTCCTGGCTCACCTGGCCACTCTGTTTCTAGGTCTTCCAAGCCTATGCCTGCATTCCCCCAAGAAAACATTCTTGCCCATAACAGACCTGGTGTCTGAAGGACAGGTCTGACGGAGCTGAGACCACAGCCCCAGCCCCCATAGAGCACCCCTACCTAAGCTGCCAGGGGTGCTGAGGTGGCCAGACATCAAGCCCATGGATGCTGTCCCACTCCAGCTGTGGGGTGCATCAGGCGAGCCTGACATCCCAAAGCCCGAGTGCTGGGCTGGCCCCCCTCCAGGGGTGCCGCCTTTCTGAAAGCCCCTCAGGATGCCCTACCCCGGGAGCAGGAGCGCAGCCACCGGCCGATGGGTCCGGAAAGACTGAGAGTGATGCTACAGCAGGCGTGTATGCCCAGAGTGCCCCTCACCATCCCTGAACGCTCAGCACGATCCACTCGGTCACCCACAGGGAGACTCTCTGAAAGCCACGACACCATGATCAGTCGAGTAGAAAGCCTTACTTTCTAAGGGCTTCATGAGCATCTCTCCCAGCATAACTCTCACGCGCTGTTACAGGGCGGATGCACAGTGGTGTGCAAACATCCGGTACTAGTCAGCTGGTTAAAGGTTAGGGCCATGCCAGAGGTTAAACCAAGGAAGAGCTGACGTCACAGGAGGCCTGCACAAGGCACCACATCCCTGTCGCAGATCTGTGCTTGTCCAGAGGCCACAGTATCCCAGTTGTGCCAGAGACGACTCTGGAAATGTGCAGGAATCACTGCTACATAGGCTGCCGGTCAGGACTCCAGGTCCGCAGATAATAGGCATGTCTTCTCTTGAGCCATCATGGTGGGCTGCGCTTCTGTCCTCCCCATCTGTATGCCTCAAGCTCCAAAGGCATGGGGCGTCCACAGAGCAGACCCTTTCTCCTCCTGGGACAGGCACCAGCAGGGTACAGTGCACGCTGGAAGGGAGGCACCTTCCTGCCCTGGACCCACCTCCGGAACCAGGAAGCCTGTGTACAGCCATGACTCCCCGGCCATCGGTGGGCTATACATGTGGCCACCATGGCTGGGGCCACGGCAGCATCGTGCCACTCTGTGAATCCAGACATGATTCCCTGGAAGGGTTTGGGATTCCAGACTGAATGAATCTTCATGGAATGATGAAAATTAAAAATTACTTGATTATGGAAGTTTCTGATTTATTCCAGACAAAATATTAGGTTTGTCATTAAGAATCACCTCAAAGACTTCACTAGCACAGCAGGGCCCGACAACTGGCGCTGCAGGACGGAGGCCAATGCGGGAGGGGCCCCAAGGTGCCCGGGACCGGGGCAGGCCCTAATTCTTCACTTCCGCGGCCTCCTTCTCAGCCTTCTCCTTGGCCTTCTCCTTCTCCTCCACCTTCTCCTCCTTTTCCAACATGGCCACGATCTCGGCCACCTGGCTGGTGGAGATGTGGATGTCCTCTTTATCCACCAGCTCGATCACCTATGCACACGAGAAAGGGACGAGGGGCTCAGGGGTGACCCTGCCCCCACGCAGTGCCTTCCCAGCAGAGCATGCAGGGGAGGTGGAGCCCAGCTCCTCCATCCCAGCAAGAGGACCACGGGGGTCCTTCTGCTGCCTTGGTTCTGCAGTACCAGACCCTTATCCACCCCTGGAGGCCAACAGGCTCCAAAACCCGAGGCCAGGTTAAAGCAATGAGGCAGGGGCGCCTGGGTGGCTCAGGGATTAAGCATCTGCCTTCAAATCAGGATCTGATCCTGGGGTCCTGGGATCAAGTCCCATGCCGGGGTCCCTCCTCAGTGGGGCCCCTGCTTCTCTCTCTGCTCCTCCCCATTTGTGCATTGTCAGATGAATAATACAATCTTTTTTTTTTTTTTTCTTTAAATAGTAAAATATTTTTAAAAAGCTATGAGGGGCTCAGAGAGCAGGAGACACAGGCTCTGTGAGGATACAGGGGTGGGGGAGGGAGTGCGGGGGTGGCACTATGAGGCCGCAGGGTCAGGGCATACCCTAAACAGAGACTCCTCAGGAATCTCTCATCCCCGTGGTTCTGGGTGTGCAGGGTGAGAGCATCTGAGTTGCCATCCACAGCATGGAAGGGGCCCCAAGGAAAGGGCAGCTGGTGTGGGCACAGGCCTCCCAGCGTCTGCTGCTGCCAAAGTGAAGCCATCAGCATGTGCTCCTGGTAACACCTGGTCCTTCAAGAGGACCCAGTCAATTAGCAGCTATGCTTGGTGAACCTGGGGATAACAACTAACCAGCTAGAGACCAGAAGCCGTGCGAAAAGCCAGGAGGAGAGTGCGCCCTCCGTGGAGTCCCTCTCATCAAGATGGAATCCCCATTCCCAGTCTCCTGAGCTGCCCAACTCCTGGCCCCAGGGACCCCAGTGCTTCGCTCAGCCCCCCTCAGGGTTCAGGCAGTACCTGCTGAAGTCTGGCCCGGAGGGAAGCCTGACACATTCCCTCCCTCTGAATCTGCCCTAGACAACCTACAGCTAGAGCACTCTCCTGACTGTGCCACAGCCCCACCAGAGGACACAAGAGGCTTAGTGTCCAGTCAAAATGCAGACGGGCTACTCTAGGTGCACATCCTGACTAAGCCAAGGGTTTAGAGTGAGGACAGAGACGGGGTACATGTGGAAAATATCTCCCCCAGACCCAGCCATTGGCTGGGTCAGGCAGCCCTGACTTGGTCCCAACTCACCTTGACAAGGTCATCGATGTTGATCTTGCCATCCTTGTTTTCATCCAGCGCAGAGGCCAAGCTGATGAGCTTGTTTTCTGGAATGTGCTTGATCTGCTTCATGGCACTGATGAGCTCAGCGATGCTGATGACAGTCTCCCTGGGGGTTGGGGGGGACAGAGCCTGCCTGTGGCACAGCCACACCCACAGCCCCACCAGGCCTCCTAAGGGTTAGCCTTAACCCAGGCAACCCTCCCTCCAGAGCTCCCCAGCCCCTGCCTTTGGGAATTCCCACCCAACTTGGACATAAACCCAGAATTCTTCCTTTGGTCCCAGGTCTCCCTGGGCGCTGCCCCCCAGGAAGCCTTTCCACTGCTGAGGACAGAGCCTCATGGTTCCTGGGCAGTGGTCCTCAGGCCTATGTGTGTAGTGGCCTGGGGGGCAGGGGCCGAGTATGCCTGTGCTGCCCTGTCCGAGGAGGGTAGGTGGGCTGAAACAATGACACAGTCCAGCAGGTCAACTCAGGAAGGGCACGGACCTCGCCTGGGGGTGAAGGCCCCCCAACCTGGGGACAGCAGGAAGTCTGCAGCCAGCTCTCCTTCCCTCTTAGAGATGCGGGCACTCAGAGCACAGTGCCCGGCCCATAGGAGCAGTGGTTAGCAGCCCGAAAGCTCCTCACTCACACGATGACCTCCAGAGTGGCGACAACACTGAGTGCCTGTGTGTAGGGGGCTTCAGGAAGAAAGGTGGCAGGGGATGGTCCAAGAGAGCTGTATCCTAGGCACATTCTGGAAGGACCAGCTTGATGGCAGTCTGGGGAGAGATGTGGCCTATAGTGCCTGGAGAGTAAGGGCTGGGGGCGGGGAATAGTGGTCCTGGTATTGGCCAAAGTGTGCATGTGTGTGCCTGTGTGTATGTGTGCGTGTGCATGTGTACATGTGTGCATGTGTGAGCAGAAGAGAGGACCCCAAGATCTCCTTCAGTAAAACAGCGACAAGTGGAGATGGAGGTGGGGCTAGGCTTCTGGCTGGAACCATGGGGTGAAAGCTCAGGGCTTGGACACCCGGGCCAACAAATGCAACTTCAGCTCCCAGTGCCCAGCATCGGGGCCACGCTCACCCTGCAGGCGGCTGCTCGGCCGTGGGACCCAGCCTGCTGGCCTCTGGGCCCGCCTCCAGCTGTGAGAGCAGGCTATCGATCTGCCCAATCATCTGCTGCACTCTCTTCGTCAGCCTCTTGCTGGCTTTCGACTCCTCTACATAGATTTCTTCGCCGGTCTTCGAAAGCTCCTTCTGGATCTCTTGCAAATCCTAACAAAATTATGGAGTCGTAAGATTGTCTTTAAAGAAAAAAAAAAAAAAATAGGGGCGCCTGGGTGGCTCAGTGGGTTGAGCCTCTACCTTCGGCTCGGGTCATGATCTCAGGGTCCTGGGATCGAGCCCCACATCGGGCTCTCCGCTCAGCGGGGAGCCTGCTTCCTCCTCTCTTTGCCTGCCTTGCTGCCTACTTGTGATCTCTGTCTGTCAAATAAATAAATAAAATCTTTATAAATAAATAAATAAATAAATAAATAAAATAAAAAGGACCCACACAACTCTGTTTATCTCGTAAAAGTAGTTAAATTAACCCAAAGGTAATAAATTCCAGGTTGCAAATGGAGCTGCACAATGGTGTCTGCACCTTCCGTACAAATCACTTGTTTTTGCAAACTCAAATATGGTCTGTGTTGCAAAGAAAATAGTATCTGTGTGAAGCTCAACTTTCTTTATATTTGTTAAAAGAATAAATAGATGGATGAAAAAATTGGGGAATAGAAGATGCCTTCTTAAATCCCAAGTCATGACCATCCTCATAAGCAGACACTACAGGGAAGGATGGAATGTGGGGCTGGGAATGAGGCGAAGGGCTCAGCATTTCTGGTGAACCCCGGATTTCCAACAGAGAACCACTGCGTCAACAGGCCTGCCATGAACATGGCTGATTATTTTCACCAATCTCAAAACTAGTCATCTTTTCCCAATGGATCTATGAAAACATAGTTCTTTCAGGAAGTAGGCTCCACAGCTCACATGGGGCTTAAGCTCACGACCCTGAGATGGAATCACACACTCAACTGAGCCAGCTGGGTACCCTGAAACAGCGCTTTCAAATCAGATTTGGAAGTAACATTTATAAAACAGACAGGTTTTCCTTTAAAAAACAAACAGGGCACCTGGGTAGCTCAGTGGATTAAGCCTCTGCCTTTGGCTCAGGTCATGATCCCAGGGTCCTGGGATTGAGCCCCGCATTGGGCTCTCTGCTCAGCAGGGAGCCTGCTCCCCGACCCACCCCTCCCTACCTGCCTCTCTGCCTACTTGTGATCTCTGTCCAATAAATAATAAAAAATCTCAAAACAACAACAACAACAACAACAAATAAATCAGTAAATGAAAAAAGTTAGTGTGTAAGAAAGAAATGTCTACCAGGGAAACATGACTGCAATGAGGATTTCATTTATCAAGCGACCAGACTGTTGGTCTGGTCCCTTCATGGGCCTATGGACTGCCAGGTTAAGCAGCCCATGCCAGAAGCAGAGTCCGGGCACTCAGCTGCACAGAGACCACCGGCTGCCCCAGAAAGGGGCAGAGGACATCCCCAGGACACTGCCGCCCACCTCGCTGTAGTCCTGCACGTCCTCCTTGAGCAGCTCCAGCTCTTCCTTCTCCTTGGTCAGGGACGACTTCTGCTCTTTCAGCTTCGAGCAGGCATTGCTGAGTATGTCGATCTCCTCTTTCGTTATTTCCTCTTCCTGCACAGAGGACACATAAGCGCCCTAACAGAAACCCAGCTGGAGGAAAATCATTACTGACCCCCCACCTCCAGAGTACTCAGTGGCTCTTCTGATCACACCGTCTGCTCCTGCCGTGCACGCAGAGGCTAGCAGACACACGCACAGTCCCTGTCCTTGCCCCCATGTGCCCAGATGTGCCTGTGCCACCACACACGCAAGCCCAGGACACCATCACTAACTGAGAGAGACCTGTCAGCCACCCAAAACCTTTCTGTCCCCAGGCTGGCTCAGGGCTGCCCTCCAGCAGGTCAGACAAACATCATGCATGATGAGCTCATGCATGTAGGACGTCGTGCCCCGCCTCACTGGGAGCCCCCCCTCCCCATCTCTGTGTTGTCCTGGGCCTCCAGGGGCCGGACAGCTTCCCAGCCAGAGCACAGACCAAACCTGCTCCTCCACCACAGGCCATCCTAGCTCCTCTCAGTCTGCACACATGTTCTAGAACAAGCCTGCCCACTTCCACACCAAGCCTGTGGGGATGCTGATGGGTCCAGACATGGGCATCAGTGGCAGAACGACACCTCACGAGGACCCCAGCACACACAAACGCAGAACACCCGTTGGAGGTAAGGAACCTCAGCGGCACCTCAGCATTCGGCGGTACAGCGCAGCTGCGATACTGTCAGACTCAGCCCAGGTGCTCCCTGCAGGGACCGTCCGCCATACTGAGACTCCCGGTCGCTTGCTCATCAACGGCCCAGAGAAGCGGCGATCATTTTCGGCTGCTCACACCCTCTGCAGACAGGCAGTTTTGCTCCCCCCGCTCTCATTCCTCTCCTCTAACCGTGCCGGCCAGAACCTCGGCACATTGCTGAACGGGGCAGCGAGTGCGGATGCCAGGGACTGAGCAAGCTGTAGCTGTTTCCACAGATGCTCCCCGCTGGGTGAGGGCATTCTCCTCGACTGGCTCGCTGGGAAATTTTTTTTTTTTTTTTTTAAATCAGGAACAGATACTGGATTCTGTGAAGTACTTTTTCTGCATTTATCAAGATGCTCATATGTGGTTTTTCTCTTCATTCTGTCAATACGCTCGTTATACTGACTGTTGTTTTGTATTCCCCGGACAAGCCCCAGGAGATCACAATGTATTAGCCTTTTCACAGAATAGCTGCATCTGATTTGCTAAGAGTTGGTTCAGGACTTGTACGTCTGCGTCCCGAAAGATACGGCTGTGCAGTGCTCTCCCAGCGATCTGGTACTGGCATCAGCCCATCTCAAAAGCTGGAAATGGCTCCCCTCTTTGGCTTTCTGCGAATACTCTGTGGCGCACTGAAGGATCTCCCCAGAAACTTGGCCTGTGAAGCCACATGGATCTGGTTTTCCCTAGGCTTTCAAGCCACAAGCTCAATGTCCTTACCTGAGGGAGAACTAATCAGGCTCTCTGTGCAGCCCCAGCAGACGGCCAGGACAGGTAAAACCTACAAGGTCGCACTGCAAATAGGGATGGAGGCACTTGCTTTTCTCACTCCTTACAGTAACTTTCCAGGGAACAAAGGCTTGTAGCTGTCAGTTTTGTAAAGGTTTGTGCTTCTTGCTAAGAAATCCTCACCAAACCTCAGTTCTTCTGACCGGTCTAACTGCCCTTTCACAGTTAGAAAGGGGATGCATCTGTTTCCATGAAGACAGTCACTGTCCCAGCTCTATTTAATGACAAGTGCCCCTTCTTCCCGACCTGCATTCCATGGGCCCAGCAGGGCTCCATCTCTGCTCAGCTGTCATGTTCCAGCCTTCCACCCCCTTAAAAATGACCCTGACCCCTCCCTGAGTCATCCTTTGAGCCCAGCTTGGTCTCAGATTCCTGGGACCCTCTTCCTCCCAACCTCCTCGATGTGTCCTTACCAGCACATCTGTTTCCAGAATGGCTCTGGCCTCCCACCTTGCAGGCCTGTCTCACTCACCTTCCTCCACCCAAACACATGGCCTCTGAGGACCACAGACCATCTTAGGCAGCTGCACCAGCTCAGATCTGCTACCCCGAGTCTTCTTGCAACAGTAGTCTAGATTCTCCCTGAGACCAGCTCTCCCTGCTGCCTGCTGCAGTGGGGCCTTCCTTCTCCACGGGCCTGGAGAAGGCTGGCGTTCCCCCACCTCCCGGCAGCTCCACCCTGAGACACCCACAGGGGAGCTTTTCCTTCCAGCTCTGCCCCACAACTGCTCCTACTGAGCCACGGATGACCTCACCCTCCCCATTAGGGGTCTGTCTTCATGCCTCCCCCACCCAGCCCTCAATGCTCCTGATGAGGCCCACCCTCCCCTGGACACATTTCCCCCCATGTAGACATGCTGGGAGCATGAGTGGTCCCTCTACAACCTCATCTCTCCTCCGGCCTTCGAACGTGGAGGCCACCGCGTCCTGGCCCCTCTGGGACCTCACTTGAACTCCCCCCACCCCTCACCAACATGAATCCGCGGCCCTGGTCTCTCTCCTACTCCAGCTGCCAAACCAACATTGCCGACTGTCTGCAGAGACTTCCCATACCCGACATCTAGCAGTTCCAGACAGAAGGGGTCCTACGTGGGAAGTGGGCTACCACCTGGACAGTCAGACCCCCTAGAAAGAAGTATCCTGCTAGGGTGCCCAGCACATCAGGCTGGGTGGGGATCATACCAGCTCCCCCTCCTTCCCACTGTGCAGCCACTGGGAGGACAGAGGGTCCAGGGGGCCAAGCACTGGGCACCTCCACCTTCCAGCCACTCAGGCCCAGAGTTGGGAGCATAGCTTGCCATTCGCACAGCAACCTGGGCCTCCTGAGAACATCTCCAAGCTGTGGCCTCCCCCCTTACACCCCCACGACCGTCTGTTGTCACCCTGAGCCAGGCCACGGTGCCTCTGGAGCCCCCGCCCCACAAGCCAGCCCCCTCTTCACCCTCCTGTTGGGCTCCAACAGGGCCTGCCTTCCAGGCCTGCATGCACGGTTACCTTCAAGCCTTCTAGGACAGGGGCTGTGTCCTTCAGGGCCTCTGATGGCAGGGCAGCCTCAGGCACTCCGGGCTGCAGCTCGGCCGCAGGTCTCCCAGGGGCAGCCTCTGCCGCCACTTCCGGCTCCACTTCCTTCTGAAATGCAAGGCCACTGCCAGCTCAGCACTGAATGGCACCCCAGCTGCTGTCCTGGAGCATCGGCGCCAACAGAGACCGAGGGCGCGTTGTCAACAGGCCGGCCGCGCGCCGGTGGAGGTTTTCACGAAAGCCTGGCAGCCAGCGTTGGGGGGTGGGTGTGTCTCCCAGAAGGTGTCCCCGCCAGGCTCTGATGGGCACATTCCACGACTCATGCAGCTGTGCACGGGCACTCACCAGGTCCATGGAGGCCCCTGTCTAACATGGTACCAGCATCTACGTCCATCCTCAGTCTTTCCCTGACAAGTGCACGAAGCTGCTCCATGGCCTCCAGAGCAAACACACCCACTGCCCGGGCCGGTGGGCACCGTGCTGCCCCTCTGCCCATTGGTGGAGCCGGCCACACTGGGCGCTGGCACCTGGGCCACTGGAGAGCCAGCCAATCCCATCCCCTGGGCACTCCAGGGAGAAGACAGGAGATGGGACCCTCTCAATGTGGTTCCACAAACAGCTTCTAGAAAAGCTGGAGCAGATGGCCTGTAGCCTGTCCCAATGCTCCATGTGGCTCCCGCGCTGCCCAGGCAGGCACAGGGACCCGGCAGTCGCTTACCGCCGCGTCAGGGCGCCGCTGCAGCTCCTTCTCCAAGTGTTCACGCCGGATGGCAGCCTCCTCTTGCAGTGTGGCCTCCAGTTTGGCCTTGTTGTCCACCTGCTCACCCTCCACTTCGGCCACCTTCACCTGGGCCTCCTTCGCCTGCATAAAGGGGAGACTATGAGGGGGGGGGTCTGTGTCCTGAGGTGCCCCCACGGCACTCCCAGACCACCTACACCTAGACTCCCACTTGGGAACCCCATCTGCTGGACATGCTGCAAGGCAGCTGAGGGGCACCTTCTGTGCTGTCACAGGAACCTTCGGCATCAGAGTGGACTGACGAGACAGTGTGGGGAGCGTCCCCAGAAGCGAGAGGGCACCCCGCCTTCCAGAGCAAGCCACAGATGCAGTCTCCTGGCACACATACCACAATCTCTGGGAGCGTCTGCAGCGTGGACTTGAGCTGGTCGGCGGGTGAGAGGGTGTCCGGGAGGTACATGGCCCGGGACAGGATGAGCAAGGACGTCGGGATCTCCTGGTGCAGGTGCAGCTCCAGCCACTGCAGATGGGGGAAAAGACAGGCTCACCTGCTGGCCGCCTCCCACCAGCCTCTCCTGGGACCTGGACCCTGGGATCTTCTCTCTTCCGGTTTCATGGCAGAGGGGGACTACAGTAGATGGACTCACTAGCTCACTCAAGGAAGGGCTCCCCCAAAACAAGACTCCTCAGTTTCTACAAGGCCCACCTACTCCTGCCTCTTACGATCTGATGCCCACCTCAGCCAACCAAGCCTGAGATGCCCCCAGGGTCGTGAATGAGCACTAGCAGCCTGGCCGCTAGGCTCAGAAAGCATGGAGCGTGGTGACCACACACTCTGTTAATGAACTGCTTCATTTACTAATTTTTTAATTTTTATTTTATCTTATTTTTTAAAAGATTTATTTCTTTGACAGAGATCACAAGTAGGCAGAGAGGCAGGCAGAGAGAGAGGGGGGGAAGCAGGCTACCCACTGAGCAGAGCCCGATGTGGGGCTTGAGCCCAGGACCCTGAGATCATGACCTGAGCCGAAGGTAGAAGCTTTAACCCACTGAGCCACCCACGCGCCCCTTAATTTTTATTTTATTTTACTTTTTTATGAGGTAGGGCAAAGTCCCGACATGGGACTCCATCTCATGACCCTGAGATCACGAGCTGAGGTGATCACGCTCCACCAACGGCGCCACTAGCCACCCCTAAAGCTCTTCATGTCCAAGCGCCACAGATGCTGCGGGGTCAGCAGCTGTGGTCTCAGAAGGCTCTCAGGGCTCTGCCGGCCCCGTGAGGGCTAGGCACTTTGGGAGGGGTGTTAGAGACAGAAAAACAGCGTTCAAACTGACCAGACCAACACAGGGTTTCCACACAAACTGTACACAGGACAGAAGTGAGACAAAACGGAGGACCCATGACCAGAGAAACCCACAGACTTGGACTTGCAACAGCGGCCCACAAGCACACGTGGCCAGCTGTGCTCAAAGAAAGCTGCCCAGGGAAAACACAGGGGGACTCAGCCTCTGTGTTAGCTTCCACTAGGTGACCACATGCTCAAAAGTGCATGTGCTGAAGGAGGAGAAAACAGGTGTGGACACGTCTCTGTCTACACATGGAGGACAACCCCCAGACGGAGTCGAGTCGGGGGTGGAGAGGGGGCGCAGCTGGCACTGACCATGCCATGCATTAGGTCTTCTGATGTGACAGCTCAAGGGCCGTGGATGTCCCCTTCCAACCTCTAACCTACGCAAACTGATGCCAGCTGCAGACCTGGGCTCTGGATGCGGACCAAGGGCCCTCTGCGCTGCAGGAGAAAGCACAGCACAGCCAAAAGAGACGCTCAGGCTGGGCTGGCCTGGATACTAGTTACGCAGAAGGCCCTGGCCTCATAAGTTATAAGGCAAACTGGGATTTTAAGGGAGGTTAACCGAGTCCTTATCTGTCCACACAGGACCAGAGTGGGACAGTCAGGATGGGAATATCAGCCAGGAGTGAACACACAGGTACGTGAGCACACAAGAGAGCCAGGCCACTGCGCACCCTTGTCCAAGTCCAGCCGCCCCTGGAGTTTGGGGGTGTCTTTCCACCACAAGCCCATCTACACTGGCCGGACACAGGCAAGCCCTTCAGCCACATACCTGCTTCAGTTGGTCTCTCAGACGGTCCTCTGTGACCCCGAGGGCCCGCATGCCTCGCGCCCGACATGCTGACTGCAACTCCTTGACATTCAGGCTGTCCACCCCTTCCTCGGCGATCAGCTATAATGGAAAGTCAACTGAGCCCATGCGGAAAGGTCACTTCAGGGTTATGTGTCCCGTCAGATGCGCTCCTGATATGCCTTGCCGAGTGCAAGATGCACCAGAACCACCAGGGCCTCAGCTGGGGGTCTGTAGGGACCAGAACTATCTGACGGAAGGTGGGGATCTGGGAGGCACACAGTGGCCAGGACCCCACCTCTGCCCAGGCCCTGCTCGCCACAATTGACGGCCTCTTCCTCCTTTTCCTCAGGGTTGCCCCAGCTTTCCTCCCCATCTCCCATGGCCCTCCAGCCACAGGGAAGAAAGGATGGAGAGCAAAGTGAAGCCAACCTTTATTTTTTTTTTTTAATTTTATTTATTTATTTGACAGACAGAGATCACAAGTAGGCAGAGAGGCAGGCAGAGAGAGAGAGAGGGAAACAGACTCCCTGCTGAGCAGAGAGCCCAATGCGGGGCTCGATCCCAGGACCCTGAGACCATGACCCGAGCCGAAGGCAGAGGTTTAACCCACTGAGCCACCCAGGTGCCCCTGATGCCAACCTTTTGAAGAGGTCTCCTGGCCTCAGCCCAACATCATGGGGACCCAAGTGAGAAGAGCGAACCAGAGTCCTCGTCCCGGAGGCCCCCTCAGCTGGCCCCTCTCGAGTCTCCCAATGACCGTGAGGCAGACAACACTGTGACTCACCTTCTCTGAGGTAAGCTTTCCATTCTGAGAGGACTGGAGACCAACAAGCAAATGTGACAGCAGGGTTTCTGCCAATACTAAGGCAGCACAGACAATGCTGACAGTCATAGCCTACATGGCGATACCACACCACTAAGCAGGAAAGCCTCCTGTCCCCAAGAGGACTGTGTGCTTTCACACACTCCCACCTCCTGAACCCCTGGCAATCTCTCCTCTGCTCCTTGTTTCCGGCACACGTGCAGCTTGCCACAACTTCCGGGACATCCAGGAGGACGCGGAACCTGCTCATCTGTAAGGAGACAGCCCTGTGCCGGAGACTGTCTTGCTTTAACTGCTCTCCCACTCACATGCAGCTGGATGTTTTCAGTTTGGGGTTATTAGGAAAAAGCTGAGTCTCTGTTTTCATTTCTCCATCTTCCCATGGGTTCCACAGTTCATGTGGACTTGTGTCCCATGCCTCTGAATCCATCTCCTTACGGGGCACGCGCAGAGGTCACTCACTGTCCACATCCTCGTCCCAGGCCCCACAACATGTAGGAACCTCAGCCCCCAGATGACCCTTGACCTCTCCCACTCACGATGCACTCATCTCAACGACTCCTCCTTCCATGGAGAGCCACCTTGCAAAGCCCCGTCGTTTCCGCTGTGACCACTGCACTTCATGTAGAAGGCAGACAGAAGGGAAGTCTACTGGGTTTACCTGTGTTTGCTTGCCATGTTCTTTTTCCCTCATGGGCCAGGCCTTCTCCGGTCACAGCTGACCCGTGACCAACATGGGCTTAAATTGTGCAGGTCCACTCACACTTGGGTTTTCTCGACAAAGGACAGCACTGGAAATGTCCTTTCTCGTCCTTACAATTTTAGTAACATTTTCTTTTGTCTAGCTTACTCTATCATAATACAGCAAACAACACAACACATTACACACAAAAGAGGTTTTGCCAACTGTTTATGACATCAGTAAGACTTCTGGTCCACAGGAGGCTCTTAGGTAAGTTTTTTGGGGTCAGATGTCACACATTGTGGCCTGGCTATGCCACTTGCCTGCCTACTACCAAGGGACACAGAGGCAGGAGCTCCCTCCAGCTGTGTTTTTAATGGAGTCAAATTCCATTTTGAGCATTTTGTTTTCTTTCTCTGAGAACACAGCCTGAAACACTACAGAGCTGAGGATCATATAAAAGATGCGTTCGTAAACATGACACAGTTTTACACACATTCACTGTGTGTTTCTGCTGCCTTCTTGGTAATTTACTTCGTAACACATTACCACCACTTGTAAATAACTTCTGTACGGTAACACCACTGCAGTTATGGATAAAGAGACTAATTAAAAAGAAAAGTTACATGCGGATTTTCCCCTGTGTTGGGGGGATGCAGGGTCCAGAGGCCCTAGCCCCCACATCATTTAAGGTCAACTATGTCCCTTCCGATTACAGCTCCTCCTCCAGGCTGAGGGCAGACGTGCTGGTGGTGAAGTTCTCTTAGTTTTCCTTCTTCTGAGAATGTCAATTCACATGCCCCCCCCTTACAGAATATTTTCACTGGGAACAGGATTCTGAGTTGGCAGGGTTTTTTCCAGCAAGTGAACAATATTGTTCCACTTTCTTCCGGCCCCTAGTTTCCACAGAGCACCTTCCTTGTGGGCCAGACACCACTCTAACGCTGCTGTTGAAATCAGTGATCTTCAGTGTTGTTCCATTTGACAATGACTGTCCTCCTGTGGATTTCTTTGGGTTGATCCCACCTCAGGTTCACTCAGCTTCTAAAATTTGCTGATTCAGGTATTTTACTGAATCTGAAAAGAGTTCAGCTGTTATACCTTTCAGCACTTTCCTGGCTCTGCCTTTCCTCCTCTCTTTCCAGAACTCTGACAAGTATGTGAGATGCTTTCCTTTAGTCCCCATGGGTGGCTGAAGCCCTGCTCATTTTTTTTTTTAAGATTGTATTTATTCATTTGTGAGAGAGAGAGAAAGCACACAAGCAGGGGAAACGGCAGGGGCAAAGGGAGGAGACTTCCTGCCCAATAGGGAGCCTGACATGGAACTCAATCCCAGGACCCTGATATCATGACCTGAGCCAAAGGCAGTTGCTTAACCGAGTGAGCCACTCTGATGCCCCCACAATGTTCATTTTTTTCAACTGTTTTCTCAGATGTTCAGATGGGTGATTTCTATTGTTTGATCTTAAAAGTTCACTGGCCCTGTCTTCTGTCCTTTCACTTTTGCTATATAAGGGACCTATTTTGGATTTTTTTTTTTTTTAAGATTTAATTTATTTATTTGACAGAGAGAGATCACAAGTAGGCAGAGACACAGGCAGAGAGAGAGAGAGGAGGAAGCAGGCTCCCCGCTGAGCAGAGAGCCCGATGCGGGACTCGATCCCAGGACCCTGAGATCATGACCTGAGCCAAAGGCAGTGGCTTAACCCACTGAGCCACCCAGGCGCCCCCCTATTTTGGATTTTATTTTTTACTTCTAAATTTCCATTTAGTGGGATGCGTGGATGGCTCAGTCGGTTGAGCATCTGACTCACAGTTTCGTCTTAGGTCATAATTTCATGGTCATGGGACTGAGCCCCACATTGGGCTCCATGCTCAGGGCACAATGTGCTTCAGGTTCTTTTTCCTTCCCCTTCTGCTCCTCCCTGCTCATGCTTGCACTCTAAAATAAAATCTTTATATGAAAAAAGAATTCCATTTGGTTTATCTCCATTTTCTTTGCTAAGACTCTTCTTGAACGTGGCTACGGGACAGCAGCTGCTTCACAACTCTTGTCTGGTGTCTCACGTCTCTGCTGTCTCCATGGGCGGCCTTTTCTCATTCACTCTGAAAGCCTTCAGTTCTTCTTTTCTCTCTCTCTTTTTTTTTTAAGATTTTATTTACTTATTTGACAGAGAGATCACAAGTAGGCAGAGAGGCAGGCAGAGAGAGAGGGGGAAGCAGGCTCCCTGCTGAGCAGAGAGCCTGATGTGGGGCTCGATCCCAGGACCCCAAGATCATGACCTGAGCTGAAGGCAGAGGCTTAACCCACTGAGCCACCCAGGCACCCCCTCCTTTTATGGAAAGATTTTAATCTCTCTCTCTCTTTTTTAAAGTTCCCCATGGATCCCAGTGTAGGGCTTGAGCTCAGAACCCTGACATCAAGACCTGAGCTGAGATCAGGAGTTGGACAACAGGTGCCCCATTAGGAGTGGTTTTCACTTTAAACCCAGATGTTTTAGGTATCAGATAGGAGACCCTGGATCTTGTCTCGGTATTCAATCTTCGCTGGCCCCCTTGGACACCACTCTGGCACAGGAATGGTGTGTCACATTCTAACCAACTTTGACAGATTTTGCAGTTTGTCTGGCATCTACTGACCAAACCAACAAGCCTACGTGGATTCAGTCTCCCCCGTGGCCTGGCTTTCGAGGGAATGCAAGAATCCTGTTTCAAACCCTCCAACCACAAAGCCCTAGCCACTCCTCCCATGAGAGGACTAAAGGCCAAGCCCCAGGTCCTCCCTCGCTCCTGTTTCCTAGTTCCCAGGTGTATCAAGGTCTCATCTGGCCCTCAGTGGGGGCTCTGCCTCCATTTCTAGGGCAAATGTGAGTCATAAGCTCCCTTGATGGCTGTCCTCTCTGGGCTACCTCTCGATTATACCCACAAATGACATCCATGGCACAGCCTGGAATAAGCTAGGTACCAGTTCATTGTTGCCAGGCCCCCATTCAGCCTCCACTGAGTCCCAGAGGATGCACCTCTGTTTCTGCTGGGTAATGGGGATTTGAGCTCCGGTCTTCCACCAGGGCTCTCCATGCCTCCTGGGCTAGGAGCAGGTAGCCCAGCTTGCTCTGGACACCATCCCAGTGGGATGCAGGGGGAGCCTTGGGAATGGTCAGGTGGAGGAGGAGGTCCTGGCCCCTGCTCCCTGCTAACACTATGCCCGGGTGAGCAGGGTGGCTCAGCCCCATTGGCCAGCCTTCCTGGACATCATCCTGGCTGTGACATCCTCAAAAAGGCAGAGGTCTCAGCCCTCAGCCAGCAGTACACATGGTGGGAGTGACAGCATCTCCCTTGGGGTCTGGCTGAACTACAGAAGTTACTGCCCCAAGTCCCCTGTCCTTTGAAACAGCTCCTTTCCTGTCCTCTGGCCAGAAAGAGCATGCTTCTGTTAGGGATTTTTTTTGTTTACTTTTTTTTCAAAAGATTTTAACTTTAAGTCATCTCTACGCCCCACATGGGGCTCCAACCTGAAGCTCTGAGATCAAGTGTGACACGCTCCAGCAACAGAGCCAGCTGGTGCCCCTGTCACAACTCTGAGGTCTGCACGCATCAGCACCTCTTCATCTCTTCAGCTCTGAGGTACAAAGACCCACCTGATTGGTCCTGAGGTCTCAGGGTCTTCTCAAACTTCTTGTGTGTTTGTCACTTAACATCAACACCCAGGGGAAAGGAACCCCATTCCACCTTCCCAATGGTGGAGGTCCAGCCGCTGTCCTATGTTACAGGACTCTGAGGCACTGAGCAGTGGGATGACTTGTCCAAAGTCATACAGCAAGCAAGTGGGCAGGACTCAACCCCAGGCCACCTACCCTTGAGGTGCCTCTCCCCAGATGGGGTGGCAGAGATTGAGGGCAGCCACACTGCAGGCTGTCCTACGGCCACACTGTGGGCTCCTCCACAGCCACACAGCAGCCACACCCTGCAGGCTCCCACACAACCACACAGCAGGCTTCCCCGCAGCCACACGGCAGCCACATGGTAGGCTGTCCCACAGCCACAAAGCAGCCACAGTGTGGGCTCCTCTGCAGCCACACGGCAGCCACAGCACAGGGCTCTCCCAGTCACATGGCAGCCACAGCGCAGGCCCCCCAAGTCACATGGCAACCATAGTGCAGGCCCCCTCAAGTCACATGGCAGCCACAGCGCGCTCTGCCAGAGTGGATGTCCAGAGCACCCTCTGAGACAATCTGCACCATGCTAAAGAAAGGGTTTCTTTTCAGTCTCATAAAAATGCAGATACTCTGCTACTTCTAGCTACAAGGAGGAGCCAACTATCACCGGACCCACACCCCTGCTGAGAGCTCCTAGAAAAGCCAGATAAAACACACAAATACACACCCGGTGGCATCAGGAAGCTAACACAACAAGGGCTCAGGGACAGCGAGATGATGTGCCTGGAAAGGCCAGGCAACCACGGAGGTGTGGGCCCTCCGTCTGTGAACCCCTGGGGACGTGGCAGCATCTGCTGACTCTTAGTGCAGGCTGAGGTGAGACATCTCACCAAACTAAGATGACAGCTGGAAACAAAAGGTTGCTTGGTAGACAGGCCTTGAGGGCCGCTGCCCAGGGAGGAGGAAGGTGGGAAAGAACCCTGGTATTAGGCCCTCCAGCTGAGCAGCACAAAGGCGAGGAGCTGGGAAGAAACTCTTCACAAAGCAGAGGGGCCTCCAGGGCCCTGCTGTGCAGGTGGCACTATAGGGAAGGGCCGCGGTAGGGCTGTAGGATGACCAGCCCTGATCGCAGTTAGTGACCCCCAGGTGACCGGGCCCTCAAGAGACTTGGGTGGGCCCCTCTGGGAGGATGACGGCAACAGCTGGAAGCTTGGAAACTTCGCACGGACATATCTGCGTTCAGGAACAACTAGACACTGCAAATGCACAAGCCTGAGAAGATGAAACAAAACAAACGAAGACCTACAATCCAGTTATCAGAATAATCAGACAGGAACTATGACGAGCTATTCAAGAAAGTGGAGCACAAGCGGTCTGGAGCAAAGTCTGAACACCTCCGAGATGTGCCTAGAGAGCTAGGAGGACATCAGACGCCAGACACTGTACAGCAAGCACTGCTGGAGAAAAAGAAGGGTGTTTCAGGAGCTCGCGCCAAAAAAAGTGCACTGGAACCATGGCAGGGCAGCCGCTGGGCTGCGGGCAGGCCAACCATGACACAGTAGTCAGCATAGCCCTGGGAGCAAGCTGGTTGTAGGCCACTCTTTTTATGAAAACTATCAAAGATCTGGAACAAAAATCCATATTAAAAGATGTTTATTACAGTGCTGTCTCGGATAGCAAAATATTAGCGAAAGTGATGGTTAATAAATTCTGATGTGTCCACATAACGAAATGTTAGGCAACCGCTGCCACTCATCCTTCTAGCAAACACTCAGTGACACGGGCAGGTCTTCTAACATCCTGCCAAGTGACTAGCTGTTGGCGGGATGGTTCCAGCGTGATTCCAGCAGACATGCACATGCTTTCAGTGTGCGCACACAGAGCATGGCGGGGGCCAAATAGCCACGACTGGGGAATGACAGGGCCACCAGAGCTTTAGAGTGAGGACATGGAAGGCGCCAGAAGAGGCAGAGCCGCGACCTCAAGCCACTCACCTTGTCGTCAGCCTTGATGGACCGCAGCCTCATGGTGAGCTGGAAACGCAGAAAGTTGTTGGTGCCAATGGACTGGAGCTCCAGCAGCTTGCACAGGGCCACCAGCTGTGGCCGAGTCAGGTTATCCAGGGTCAGCTCATCCTCAAACAGCTTGGAGAAACGCAGGATCTCCTCATTGCTGGGTCTCTCGCCAGTCTCTCGGATCTGCAGGAGCAATCATGTGGGTGAGCCCTGTGGCGGGGGAGGTGCTCCCCAGTGCCACCCTCAGACTTGGACCACAAGCCTCAAGTGAAGAAACAAAGGAGGATAAGGTGAAGAGCCCCAGACCATGCACGCCCTCCCTTGGGTCCACCCTGTCATCACACTCCTACTGCGGAGGAGTCCCTGGAAAGCTCCAGGCCCTGAGCACAGCCGGTGCTAGCTCCCTGCAGACGAGGCCTCCAGGCAGCACATGGCTGCCGACCACCCTGCTCCTGCCCAGGCCAGCCAAGCCAAGGCTGCTGACTGGCAAGAGGCTCCCACTGTGAATGTAGCTGGCACCCCCTAGCCTGGCCCTCCAGCACGTCACTGCTGCAGGGTCTTAGTTCCTCATCTGCCAAACTCTACGTCCCCTGGGGCTGCTGCAAAGTCTGGAGACACCATGGCGAATGTCAGTGAAGTTCAAGTTCTCAGTACAGCAGGCTTGACCTCCCTGAGTACGGGGTCAGGGTGGGGCTCCCAGTCAAACCCCCTTATGGCACCAGCCCACACCTGTCTGGGAGACCCACTCTTGCCGTGGGTGGTAGAGCAGAGGGAAGAAAGGAAGTGAGGTGTGCCCCACGTAGGACGGGAGCAGCCCTGAGGCTCTAACCAGCATTCGGGACCGGTGGGCTGAGGCCACCAGGGCCCCGAAGCATCACGGCACCTTCTGGAAAAACACGGAGAAGTCTTTGGTGGCGTTCCCCTTGGCTGCCTTATTCTTCAGGGCCATCTCCTCAATGGTGTCCTGGAGGAACTTGGCCAGCTCCAGCTTGACCCGCAGCTCCTTCTTCAGCCTCTCCTCCTGAGGGTCAAAGAGGGGGTGCTTCACTCCTCTGGCCTGCACCCCGGCACCCCCACGGCTTCCCTGGATAGCACCAGTCAGACCAGTTGCTTCCATTCCTCCAATGGAAACCCCAGCACAGAGTTCATGTTACTCCTCAACCCAGCACCACCCACATTTCCCTGAACAGTACTCACTCCCACCCAGGTGCTATGCATTCTGAGACTTTCTTTTCTAGTTCACAGTTTTAGAAAATATTTGTGTGGCCTCTTACAGCAGGGGTCGGCCAGTGAGAAAATATTTGTGTGGCCTCTTACAGCAGGGGTCGGCCAGTGACGCTCTGAAGCTTCATGGGCCGTGTGGCACGAAACCAGTCCCTGGCTGTGGGAGCAGCCGCCGCCAGCCTGGCCTACAGCGGGTTGGCCCAGCCCTCCATGGGGTCTCACCCCCACCAAGAGCCTCAACCCGTGCCCTGAAGAGGTGGGCTAGAGAAACCGTATGTGAAACAGGTTTAAAGAGAAGCATCTCTGAAACCCATCCTTGACTCCTCACAGTGCAGCCGGGCTGAGTGAAGGAGACACACAACACCTGAGCATCAGCCACGAACAGTGCAGAGGTCGTAACTGTGTCCGTAGCCGCCCTGCCCTGAGTTCCCGCCCCCGTGGCCCCTCACCTTGATGGACTGGGTCTCAAACGTAGACGGCAACATGTTGGGGAAGAGCTTCACAGCGACAGGAAGCAGGAACTCCATGAATGGCACCACCACAAAGACCAGGAAGGGGACCAGGCGAAAGAGGTCAGCACATATCCGGAGAAACTGGGCAAAGGCGGAAGGGATCAGAGGGTGAGGCAACGTCAGTGCTCAGACGGCCGTCAGAGGCGTGACCACAGGCACCGCCTGCCAGGAATCAGCGAGAGCGTGAAGTTCCAAACAGCTCTACCGATTGCTCCCAAAGCCGGCTCTTCCTCCCGTGTCCAAACCATGGGAAGATAGCCTTCAGAAAGGAGGGGTAGAAGCTTGCTGTAGGAGCCGCCCCATCCCTTTGTGCCCTGCCCACTGGGGCCAGGGGGGTCCTGCTCAGCACAGATGGCCTGGCACAGCCATGGTACCGCCCACGGGCTTGAATGCCATGGGAGAGGAGCAGCAGGCTGATGACCTGCCACTGCTGGCACCAGCAAGGGCCACCAGGGAAGGCTGTGGCCACACTACCCACCCCACCTGAGTGGCAGAAAGAGTGCAGGTTTTGTGTTTCTCCAGATAGCCTGACTTGAGCCTGCACCACACAGCAATGATCAGACAAGCGTCCAAGGGCTTCAACGACAGAAATCAACTACCAATGAAGCCATTAAAGAAACGCACAAACTGAAATCCCCCAAAACCTGAGACAACACTCCCTGCCAGGCCCCCAGGCAGTTCAGCCTTTTCTTCAGTCATGACCAGCCAATGACGGTCTACACTCACAATTCTCCAGCCTCCCAGGAAACAATGGCACCCTGTGCACATATGTGCGCACTTCCACTGTCACGGCCTGCTCTGTGCTTGTGAAGAGCAATGTCACTCCTAGAAATGGCTTCATTTTGGCCTTGTCTGACACTTCCGACTGGGCTTCAGGGGTACATCCCCAATGGAGCACGGCTCCCTGAGGGCTGCAACTGCTCCCAGCCGTCAGGAGCCACCAGCCTCTCGATTGTCCTGCATATACGGAGGACACAGCAGAGGCTCTTCTCCCCAGACCAGTCTCTACTCTGAGGGTCACATAATAGGGACCCCCAACCTGAACCTATCTCATTTACAAACCTCGCACATTCACTTTCCTATTTATTGTCAAAACCAACTCATGGATTCCTCTGTTTTTTCATTTGTTTACAATTCATTACTGTTTTTATTTTTATACTCAAATGGTCCAAAATTAGACCAAGGAAAGACCCTTTCAGTTAAGGTGTTTTTTGACTTCATCCATTAATTTTTTTGTTAGTAGTTCTACTGAGGTTTAATTTGCATTCCACGACATTCACCACTGAGTGTGTCGTTAAATGATTTTTGGGTAAATTTACAGATATGGAACATGTTTGTTGTGCCGTAAAGCTCCCCATGTCCGTCTGTAGTCAAGCTCTGTTTCTACCCTTAGCCCAAGGCAAATAGTAAATTGACTCGTTTCTATAAATTTGCTTTATTTGGACATTTCCCATTCACGGAACAGTACAATATATTCTTTGATGTCTGACTTCTGTCATTAAGTACATGAACATTTAGGAAATCTGTCCTTCTGGTGACTTCACCCCTTCAGCACTGTGAATGTGGGACACCAGGAAGACTTTGTCCATCCCTGGTCATCTCTGCTTTGCAATTACCGCAGAACGGTGCTCACGTGCCTGTGCTGGTTCTCTTCTGCCATCAGCACCACTTCCCTTCCCCACTGGGTCACCTGGAATTTATCTGTGTCCTTACACTTAAGGGGTGTGTCTTGTAGACTGCACAGAGTTGGGTCTTGTTTTTTTATCCAATCTCATAATCTCAACCATTCAATTAATAAAACTGGAAAAAAAAAAAAAAGGAAAACCGTAGGATCATCTAAACAGGTGTAGAGGGGCCTGGGTGGCGCAGTCAGATAAGCAGCTGACTCATGATCTCGGCTCAGGTCGTGATCTCAGGGCCATGAGATCAAGCCCCATGTCCATCTCCACAGTGTGCAAGGAGCCTGCTTGAGATTCTCTCTCCCTCTGCCCATCCCACCTCTCCCCAAAACAAAACACTCCATCACAACAAAGAACAGCGGACTTTGGTAAATCTGTAAGACAAGATCAATACATAAAAATCAGTTGTAGCCCTGGGGCGCCTGGGTGGCAGTCGGTTGAGCGTCCAACTCTTGGTTTCGGCTCAGGTCCCGGTCTCAGGGTGGAGAGATGGAGCCCCTCGGGCTCTGCACAGGCGTGGAGTCGGCTTGGGTTTCTCTCTGTGTCCCCCCCACACTCGAGCACATGCATGCTCTTTCTCTCTCAAATAAATAAATCTTTAAAAAGTCAGTTTTAGGGGCACCTGGGTGGCTCAGTGGGTTAAGCCGCTGCCTTCGGCTCAGGTCATGATCTCAGGGTCCTGGGATCGAGTCCCACGTCGGGCTCTCTGCTGAGCAGGGAGCCTGCTTCCTTCTCTCACTCTCTATCTGCCTGCCTCTCTGCCTACTTGTGATCTCTGTCTGTCAAATAAATAAAATATTTAAAAAAAAAAAAAATAAAAATAAAAAAATAAAAAAATAAAAAGTCAGTTTTACTTCTATATATAGTAGAGCCTTGAACAACACAGAGGCTAGGGGCAGCAAATCTCCCACCCAGTCAAAAATCCATGTATACATTTTGACTCCCCAAAAATGTAACTGCTAGGAGCCTCCTGTTGACAGAAAGTCTCAGTGAGGACAGGGCAGTTGATGAACAAGCATTTTCCATGCTGTAGATTTCATCTGCTGTATTCTTACAATAAAGCCAGACAAAAGAAAATACTAAGAGAATGATAAAAGAAAGTACATTTGCAGTAGTCCATATATTTTTTATATGTTTAAACATTTATTTAAAAAATCCACGTAAGTGGATCTGCACAGTTCAAACTTCTGTTGTTCAAGGGTCAACTGTACTAGCAATCAACAACTAGAAACTGAAATTTCAAAAAGTCCTTTTATCTACAAGAGCCAAAAGATGGAAGCACCCAAGTGTCTGTGGACAGACAGATGGACGAATGGATGGACAGACAGATGGATAAACAAAATGGACACACAATCCATACAATGGAATGTAATCCAGCCTTAAACAGGAAGGACACTCTGACACCTGCCCCCACTGGGATGGACCCCAAGGACACGGTACCGAGTGAAGTGAGCCGGTCGCCAAGAGATGACACTGTGTGACCCGAGGCCCTCTGAGGAGCCAGGTTACAGGGACAGGAAGTAGAGGGTGGGTGTCGGGGGTGGGGAGTTAGTGTTTCGTGAGGGGCAGAATTTCGGTTTGGTGAGATGGAAGAGCTCTGGAGACGAGGGTGGCCCCGCTGAGCAGAGAGCCTGATGCGGGGGCTTGATCCCAGGATCCTGGGATCATGACCTGAGCCGAAGGCATAGGCTTAATGACTGAGCCACCCAGGTGTCCCTTTTCCTTACTTTCTGACACAGGCTCATCCCGTAGCACCATTGGTGAGCTCTGTCTCTGAGAAGCCCCAGTTCCCCTTTGTGGACCCATTAGAAGCCAAGGGCTGGGGGCCAAGTGTGCTCACTGCTACTAGGCTGTCATGCCTGCCACACCTGGTCACCAGCTGAAGGGAGCAAGAGGCTGGAACCGGTAAGAGTCTAACAAAGCTGAGAAACTGTGGTAATTCTCGATCACATGTCTGCCATCAATGGCTAGACCAGCAAGTTTATTAGCCTAAGAGCATTGCCGCATGGTAAACATCAGGGATCCAACATGCGCCATCTGAAGCCAGCACTTGGCGAGAAGGCTCTGGGAAGAAGAGCAGTGAACACACTGGAGAGGCAGAGAACCAAGCCTGCCCAACAGCCCCCAGCTCCCCAGAGCCCCGGGGAGCCTACAAGCCAGGCCCTAGCTGCACTTCTCCACAGAGAGCTCTGCCAGATATCAGCCGCACGTCGTCCTGGCTGGAAAACCAGGACCCCGGGGCACAGAGAGAGCACGCAGCTACTTCGCCGAGCAAGAACAGAGGCCGAAGACAGCACCATCTCTGCCCGCACAGCTGCTCAACACATGGTCAACAGACACACGCTGTGGCTCTGGACACACACTGCTACCTCATGGTCCCTCCTGCTGACTGCCACTCGGAGTCATTTCCGCGGGTAAGCCACAGCTCCTGTGACAGAGCCAGAAGCGCTCCTTCCACCAAACACACAGGCCCACAGGGCCGAGAGTCAGAACACAAAACAACTCTCCAGATACTTGTGTCACACAGGAACCCCAGACAGGTCTGTCACTCTCTGTTTAACAAGATAAGCAAGCATTCAATAGCTGCATGACCTAAATTCACATTTCAAATGTACCTCCTGCTTACACAAATTATTCTACAATCTCTTTGCCTTTGTAAACATAACTTAAGAGTCACTTTTCTTTAATTATCACAACTGCCAAAGTTCTATTCAAATTCAAAGTACCTATAGGACCCTAAACCAAGGGAAAATAGCATTGCTCCACAGACCCTCTCCTTAATGCTGGCAATGGACAGACATACCACCTCGGCCAAGCCCATGTCCACACAGGGACCTTACCTTGGGATGTGCTCATCTGCTCCAACTCTGTTTTTTCTTTTCCTTTTTTAAAAGATTTTATTTATTTATTTGACAGAAATCGCAAGTAGGCAGAGAGGCAGGCAAGGGGTGGGAGGAAGCAGGCTCCCCACTAAGCAGAGAGCCTGATGTGGGGTTCAATCCCAGGACCCTGGGATCATGACCTGACCCGAAGGCAGAGGCTTTAACCCACTGAGCCACCCAGGCCAGGCAACCCAACTCTGTTTTTTCTTAAAGTTTCAGTGTCTTCAATGAAATAGCAAACACATGCACCTTTCAAGGCTGAATGGGATGGGGGTGGAGCAGAAGGGAATCCGAGAAAGCATTAACGTGTGCACTGTACTTGACACCCAGCGAGCACTAACAGTATGATTCTGGAATACCAGTGCCACTGCTCCTTCTTCCAGTCCTCAACCTGCCCCCACCTAGAACAGCGTCCCAAGGGACACTCTAGCCAGTTAAAATGACCCACGTTCTCCATGAAGCTCCTGAGAACGAGTATAAAATCTGAAGCCAAAGTAATTCTCACACATGACAGCCAGTTCCTAAGATCCTCTGAAGGTCAACTTAAAGGGATTACCCATCGCTGCACCTCTCCTTGGAGAATCTAAGGGTGTGGAGAACATAAAGCTGCCCCTTGCCCCCTGGGGACTCACCAAAAAAAAAAAAAAAAAGCAAGAGAGGAAGAAGAAAGAAAAATCAACACTGTAACCATCAGTTATTTCAGATAAGATAAGAGATCTAAAAGATCTGGGCTCCTGGATATACAGGAAGAATCTTGTTTTAAGAGCCAGGGGATGGCATGGGGCACCTGGGGGGCTCAGTCAGCAAAGGATCTACCTTCCAGATCAGGTCAGGATCCCAGGCCTGGGATGGAGTCCCATGTTATTCCCATGCATCTGCTTCTCCCCTGCCCTCTGCACTTCCCCCTACTCACATTCTGTCTAGCTCTCTAGTAAAATCTTTTTAAGATTATTTAGTTGGGGTTTGTTTTTTTTTTTTAAGATTTTATTTATTTATTTATTTATTTGACAGACGGAGATCACAAGCAGGCAGAGAGGCAAGCTGCGAGAGAGGAAGTGAAGCAGGCTCCCTGCTGAGCAGGCTGTGGGGCTTGATCCCAGGACCCTGGGATCATGACCTGAGCCGAAGGCAGAGGCTTTAACCCCCTGTGCCAGTCAGGTGCCCCTAAGATTTTACTTATTTATTTGGCAGAGAGCGATTACAAGTAGGTAGAGAGGCAGGCAGAGAGCCTGATACAGGGCTTGATCCCAGGACCCTGAGATCATGACCTGAGCCAAAGGCAGAGCCTTAACCCACTGAGCCACCCAGGTGCCCCTCTAATAAATAAAATCTTAACAAAGAAAGAGCTGGTGGATGGCAGAGAAAGCCGGTGCACTGAATGCCGACCCAGATGGCCAGGGAGCGGGAAAGCGGGCAGGTTCTGGAGCAGATGATGGAGGCACAAAAGCCTCTGGCAGAGGAGAAGTGCTGCCATCAGTGGCATCTTATGGAGAAGTTCGCAGGTTATTTTTCCTGTGCTTTTTTTTTTTTTTTACACCAGAAGTGGCAGAAAAAAGCCTAGAATGTACATTGAAGCACCCAGAAGGGGAAGCTGCCTGGAGCACTGGTGCCCCTTACCTGCCTGTGTACCCCTTACCTGCCCACGCCCCTTACCTGTCTGCGCTCCCGGCGGGTCAGGCTGTGGCCGTGCAGGATTCGCCAAAGCATACGCGCCGCGATCTTGGTGTCGATCCACAGCAGGCGGAAGCCATGGTAATAGTGCTTTAGCTCGTCCACGACCCTCTGCCCCAGGGACTTCCGCACAGCCACCTCTGGTGGGGGGCTGTACACGGGGCCACCCTCCTCCAGCTTCTTGTTCTTGTCCTTTAGGGACTTGAGGGACTTCTCCACAACAGAGTCATCGCCCAGCGGGGCTGATGAGTGCCAGCAGCGCAAGGGAAGGAACAGTGGCCCTGGGACGACCAGACTGGCAGAGGTGAGGGCCCATGGTGCTCCAGCTGCTGAGCACGTGCGCTCGGGCCTCAGAGTCCAGTAGCCACGGGGATCAGCTTTGAAGCAAAGGTGCACGGGGTGGACAGGAGTGCGGCAGTGAAATGGCACGATCCTTGAAAAGGAAGAAAGGAAAACAGTGATGAGGAGCCAGCCACAGTCCACAACCTCCCAGCACCACATGCCAACGGGAGCGACACAGACCAGAGCCCTATCACAACCGCTCAAACACTCAACCTTCCCACCTCGTGAAACAGACTCCCCACTGCTTCCCGATGCCTGGAAACCAAAGCAGGAAGAGGAGGAGCTGTGTGAGAGACCAAAGGCAGGGGCTTGTGTGAGAGACCAAAGGCAGCCAGTCCCCATGGGCTCATGGAAGACACCAGGACACCAAGGAGTCTGGGCATGGGCTAGGGTCTGGGGTGAAGGGACAGGCTGGACACAAACAGTACAACCCAGACCCTTGGATTAGACAGACCCAATATCAGGGAAGATCTCCCAGATGAGTTCCCAGAATTGGGGAGTCCAGGGTGGGACAGGGGTGGAGGGGGGGTGTCCTTTCCCCTAGCAGAGGACTACAAAGACCTGCAGTTCTTGGGGTACCTGGGTGGCTCTGTGGGTTAAAGCCTCTGCCTTCAGCTCGGGTCATGATTCCAGGGTCCTGGGATTGAGCCCCACATCAGGCTCTCTGCTCAGCGGGGAGCCTGCTTCCTCCTCTCTCCCTGCCTGCCTCTCTGCCTACTTGTGATCTCTGTCAAATAAATAAAATCTTTAAAAAAAAAGAGAGAGAGAGAGAGACCTGCAGTTCTTGAGCGAGTCCTGGAAGTCAGTGAGGACACCTTGAATCAACGGGGCACCAACCCTGTGTGCGGCCCAACAAAGACGTTTGTGCCAAATGCCAAAAACTGAACAAGTCACGTCCAGAGCCCACTCTTACCCTCTCTTCCCCGTGCTGCTCCCACTGCTCAGCCCAGAGCCTCAATTATAGTGCAGTGCTGGAGCAACTTACCTGCATGATTCTCAGAGCCCTACAATTGTCTATGTATCCCACCCATCTCACTGGAGACCTCCTCCCTTCCTGGTGCACAGACCCACTTCTGGGAGGCCACAGGCTCCAACTTAACCTCAGAGGCATGTGTGTATAACCAACATGCCCCAGCCTCTTCCCAGCTGCCGGATCATCTCACTGCACCTGGCCCAGCGCCAGCAGTGAGGACCTAAGCTCTACAGCTGTCTGTCCCAGTCCAAATTCCAATCCACTGCTCCTTGCTGTGAGACCTTGGGCAACATAATGAACCCCTCCGTGTTTCGGGAGCTTCCTCTGCAAACAGGTGTGGTAACACACACAACAAGTCCCCAGAGCCGTGCCTGGCACACAGCAACACCTACCAGAAGGGTGGCAGTGATGACTACCCTCCCATCAAAGCGGCTGAGCAGCAGACGGTCAGGGCTGGAAGGAAGCTCTGTGAATGTCTAGACTAGATGTGCCTTTTATAGACAGAGAACACCGAAGGAAAAACAGAGACATGCCCATCTCAGTTCGCAGCCTGCATCAAGTGGGCACAGCTGGCACAGGGCACCACCAGCCACAAACTGATCAAGCCCGCTTGGAGGCCCCGTTCCCGTGTGCGGAGGGCAGGGTCCGTCCTGTGCCATGACCCCCAGATCCCCACAGTCAACGCTTGAGCAGGGAGGTTAGTGGTCTTGAGCCCACCCTGCTGCATCACAGCTCGCAAGAGAGAGGCTGCATGGAGCACAGTGGAGCTGCTCAGCCATACGGGGCTGTGGGACTGCAGCCACAGCCTGGGCCCTCTTGCCTCACTCTCACCTCCTAATGTAGGCGATGACAGTGCCCACACACAGTAATGAACCTTACCTCCCATCTGCATCAAACTTAATTACCCAATTTTCCAACCCTCAATTAGCAAGGAAGCAAGTGGCTGCCACAAGAAGGCATGATGTCAGCAGCTACAGGGGCAGCCAACAGGCAGAAACAGACTCGTGAAAACAGCATGCAGAAAAGCACCTGGAGTATCTAGCTGGGGCCAGTGACCTCCAAGATTTGGCTATCTTCACACACATTAGAGACTACTATTACTAACAATCTAGCCATAAAGGTTTAGCTATTTTCCAAAAGCATAAAATTGCATAATCTGTTATTTTAAAAATATTTCTTAGAGTAACCCCAATCTGGGCACTGCTGCCTCCCCAAGAGCAGCTGGTGCCCTGCTTTGCCCCACCTCACGAGAGCCCACGGCTTGGCCTCGCTCTTGAGAAATGCACGCCTTCCTCACCCACACAGGTCCGTGGGCCCAGTTTCCCACCAGCCAGACCCCAGTCCTGCTTTTCCTTTCCTTTCCTTCCCTTTCAAAGTGGGGAAAACCCACTCCAGGCAAAAGCAACGTGTCAACAAGAAATTCGCAGTCACTAGAGAACAGACTGTAGGCAATAAAAAACTTGAGGGCTCCTATTGAAGCTGCTCATTTTACTTTAGGATGCTGATGCCCACATCCACCTCAACACACGCCCCCTGCTGCCACCTTCAAGAAGAGAAAAACTATGAATACCTTGGCTGGTTCAGTCAGGAGAACAGGCTGACTCTTGATCTCGGGCTTTTGAGTTTGAGACCCACGCTGGGTGGAGAGAGGACTTAAAAATCTTTAAAAAATGAAGAGAAAGGGGCGCCTGGGTGGCTCAGTGGGTTAAAGCCTCTGCCTTTGGCTCAGGTCACGATTCTAGGGTCCTGGGATCGAGTCCCACATCGGGCTCTCTGCTCCGCGGCGAGCCTGCTTCCTCCTCTCCCTCTCTGCCTGCCTCTTTGCCTACTTGTGATCTCTGTCTGTCAAATAAATAAATAAAATCTTTAAAAAAAAAAATGAAGAGAAAAACTAAGTGGTGCCTGACAGTAGAATATATTCACAGGGTCAGCATTTCCTGTGCCTCGTGGCACCAGCCACACAACTACAGTGTGGCAGGCAAAGGGACCCACACCTGCTCTCCCTGCAGCTCTTCCCTAACTCTTATCAACGGCACGACTCCTGTGGCCACACGATTCCTATCATGTCCTGTTTCTGAGGGGACAGCTCACCCAGACAATGGCTTGAGCTGAACAGGGAGAATCACAAATCTCCACGTGCCCCTTTCCATTCTTCAGGGACATGATGCCGGCAAGGGCAACGTGATACCAGCAGCAAGAAGGGAAGCAAAGATGAACAACAGAGCAACAGGTGCCAGGATCCAGAGGAGTGATTTCCAAAGTGCAGGACATCTCTCTGCCCAAAGACAAGAGGTGAAACCACGGTTGCCTGCAGGACAAGGGGCCCCTCCACCAGGGAGCCGGAGACCACTGCCAACATCTCAACACCTATCAGAGCTCTGGAGGCCCCGTGACACCCAGTGTCCCCCATGGGAGGAGCACTCAAGGGGCCAGGGAAGCAGCTTTTAGTGTTTTAGCATTTCTGCAGCCCATCTCAGGAGAACTCAAACCGCACAAGACTCTGGGAAAAGACTCCTGGTGGCTCCAGCCTTCCCACCAAATGAGTTCCAGGACTAGGTCCTGGAGTTAGTTTGCTTATTCCCAATTTTAGGGGCTCCCTTGCTACCTTTATTTTTATGATAAAGGAGGTCAAGGGCAGCTAGACAACGGCCATGACATTGTCTTGGATCAGAAACTTCCCACCTGCTCACCCTTTGGGGTCTGGATCATTTTAGCTGAAGACTGAGATCGCAAAAGAACCACCAGAGAGAGCACAGTGACCACCACACTGGCCTCAGGACCACGTGGACTTCTGCGGCTGGGCTTATACACAGAGCTCTTCCCACAAATGCGGGATGGCCCTGTTAAGTGCACTTTCTTTATGATTTCTTTTGTCTAGCCTGCTTTATTGTAAGAGTGCAGCATATCCTACACAGACGAGACAAGTGAGAATCGACTGTTTGAATTCAGCAAGGCTTCTAGTCAACAGCTGGCTAGCCGCTGTTCAGCTGGGGGAAGTCAAGTCGTACGTGCGTTTTCGAATGCACAGGGGTTGGTGCCCCTGACACCTCCCTGCCTTGCTCAAGGGTCACCTGTCCTTAACCGTGTGGCTCAGTATTTCTTTCTTTCTTTTTATTTTTTTTAAAGATTTTATCTATTTGACAGACAGAGATCACAAGTAGACGGAGAGGCAGGCAGAGAGAGAGAGAGAGAGAAGCAGGCTCCCTGCTGAGCAGAGAGGCCGATGCGGGACTCGATCCCAGGACCCTGAGATCATGACCTGAGCCGAAGGCAGCGGCTCAACCCACTTAGCCACCCAGGCGCCCCTGGCTCAGTATTTCTTATACTGAACCAGCAAAAGGAAAAGCAACATGGCCAGGATGCTGAGACTGATAAAGACTTCAATTCTCACCTGTAACCTCTCATTTGAAGTACAGCTGTTCATCTGAACAGCTTTTTGGTTCCCACTGCTCAAAATTCTTTTTTTTTTTTCTTTTCCCTATAATCTTCTTTAATTTATTTTTAAGTACGCTCTACACACAACATGGGGCTTGAACTCACAACCTTGAGAGGAAGAGTCACCCACTCCACCAACTGAGCCAGCACGTGCCTCACATTGCTTAACTTTCTAAAGAAAGCACTTAACTTTCTACAAATTGTTAACTTGTAAAAAAATGTGTATTAATAAAGCAGTTTTTAAGTTCATTTATTTGGTTTTTATTTCACAGAAAGAGAGAGAGACCACAAGTAGGCAGAGAGGCAGGCAGAGAGAGAGGGGGAAGAAGGCTCCCCGCCGAGCAATGAGCCCAACGCGGGGCTCGATCCCGGGACCCCAAGACCATGACCCGAGCCAAAGGCAGAGGCTTAACCTACTGAGCCATCCAGTGCCCCAGTTTTTATGTTTTTTTTTTTTTTTTTTAATTTTTTTTAGATTTTTAAATTTATTTATTTGACAGTTGGAGATCACAAGTGGGCAGAAAGGCAGGTTCGGTGGCGGGGAGCAGACTCCCCGCGGAGCAGAGAGCCCGATGTGAGGCTGGATCCCAGGACCCTGGGATCATGACCTGAGCCAAAGGCAGAGGCCTTAACCCACTGAGCCACCCAGATGCCCCAGTTTTAATGTTTTAATATGAATCTTAAATGCAAGTACATTTGACTCTTAAAAAGTGGTTGAAAAATTCAACATCCATCCCTAACAAAAACAGGAATAAAAATACAGGGCAGAGAGTACTAAAAACAAAATCTAACATGACACAGGC